>NC_140731.1:6892500-9292500 GCF_050655825.1 Lonchura striata | reverse complement strand
AGGCCCCACAGTGTCCCAATGGTCACTTCTTCTCACATGGCCCCACAGTGTAACAATGGTCCCTTGGTTCCATGGTTCCTGGTCTGGTGCATTCCCCTTTCCCCTTCTCAGGCCACCCTGCCAGCTGAGAAATGCTCACTGGGCCTGGGCCTTGGCCAGCAGCCCCTGGGCTCAGCTCCTCTGGAGCTCATCACAGACACTGTCTGCTCCAGGCTCAACCCTTCATCCCCTGGGGAGATGCCAAAGCCTCCACAGGGAACATTTCCCTTTGCTCAGGGGAATTTCTCACAGGTGCCTTGTAGTGACTCTTTGTGTCTGTGTGCACACAGGAGTGCCTGTGCTCAGGGAAATGTGGCAGAAATGCTGCTCTCTGAGGGCTTTGATTGCCTTGGATAGCTGAGCCAGTCAGGCCTGGAAGTAAGGTTAAGTCATGTCACCCTGATTCTTAAGATTTTCTAAAGCCTTCTGAGTTTCCATTCTGTTGGAGAACCTTCCCACACAATTTCTGTCAACAACATATTGTTTACAATCTTTTATGGGGCTGGACAAACTTGATGTACTAGTGCTTTGTCCAATGTCTTTGGACAGGTGGTCCATTCACTCTCCAATCCAATGTCACCTTTGGGAAAGTATAAAAGTTGGAGTCAGAGAATAAACTTTTCTCTTTACCTTGAAAATAGCAGGTGGCTCGCGTCGTGCTTTCACGTGTCTTATAGCGACAAAGTCACAAGCTGTAAGCAAAGTTAAATGCTGCTAAGAGTTGTTCTTTTGCTAATTTGTGAAGCTTAATAGAAGTTATAAGCGAAGTTGAATATTGTTAAGTGTTATTCCACAGCTCTGTTTAGCTTTTAGGCTGTATTCCTTTTATCCTTGCCCTCACTGTCCTTTCGTCACACACACACACCCACACACACACACCCACACACACACACACACACACAAACACACAGAGACACACAGACACCGGGACAGTTCTTGACTCCTTTTTGGTTTGATTGCCTGGATTTTGTTTGGTTTTGTTGTTGCTTTGTTTCCTTGGTGTGCCTGAAGTGTCCAGTCAGGAGCAGAGTGACTCTTGCCAAGGAACTCTGTGGTGCTGTCACTTAATATTAAAGCTGTTTTATGCTACTCCCCTGCTGGGGATTTCTAAAGTGCTCTCAAGCCCTCCTTCATAAGAGGGTGAAGGAGCCCTGGCCAAGCTCTGGCCCTGGGGGCACAGGGATGCTGCTAGGGGGTCCCTGTCTCCCTGTTCCAACTGTGACGGCCCTGAGTCCCTGTCCCCGTGTCAGGCTCTGGGCTTGATCTCCTCGAACATCCTCAGCAGGGGGCTGCAGCGCCAGGGGCAGGGGGACCCAGAGGGACACGGGATGCCACCGGGCACGAGCAGCTTTGGACTTCTCTGGGAGGAACTGTGAGTGGGAGCTGGCTTGAAGTGACCTCCCCAGTAAGGTCACAGAGCCCCTGAGATGTCACACTGCCTCCTGGGATGTCACAGCCCACCCTGAGATCTCACAAATCCCCCTTGTGATGTCACAGAGCCAGTGCTGCTCTAGCACTCTGGGATGTCATACAGTTGCGCTGTGATGGCACAGAAGACTCTGGCATCACAAAGTCAGCCCGTGTCACAATCCTTTAGTGCAAGCGGGAATCATGACAGTTCATTTTCCCCATCTCAGAATTAGCAGAAGTAGATAGGCTTATCATGAGAAACCGAATGTGATGAACATGTTAGAAATGCAAGGCTCCAAGTTATTAATTTTTAATTTAATAAAAGTTATTAAGTGTACCAAATATAAACTTTGAGAAAAATGAAAAAAAGACACTATAAAAAAAAGTCAATGTGGAGCCCGGGATTGCCACCGGGTGAGACACAGGTTTGACAGCTGCAGCAGAGGGTCCTCTATGCTTCACACCGACCGTCCTGTCTGACCCATTTTTATACGATTTTCCTTGCCTGAGCCAGAGTCCCCTTTCTTCCTTTTCAAAGTGCATGTATTCATGTGGAGTTCTTTTCTCTGTGGCAAGTTGAACAATACGTGTCCGGAGAGTGATGAACACCTGTGTTTGCAGTCCCGGAATTCGGATTTGAGATGTACCTCCCTGATGGCTCTGACTATCTCGGTCTCGGATATTTATCGTGTATTTATCGTCCGGGTGTTTCTCGGACAACCTTGATGCATGATCCCTCTCTGGGCTGGCCACTTTCGTTCGCTTGTAAATAAAGTCCTCCCTCTTTCGTCCAGGTGGCTTTGACATGGTGTTGCAATCGCTGTTGCTGGCTTGTGCGATTTAAAAACTTCCTATAAGAGTATAATTTAACAGCACATAACTATAAAAGAGACGACAATTTTATTTGCACGAATTATCCTATAGACATATAACAGTCCTAATGATTCCTTGAGGCCTTGCAGTGTCACAATGTTCTCCATGGTTCCACAGGCCCCACAGTGTCATGTGACTCCTCTGTTCCATGAGTCCTGCAATGTCACAATGGACCTTTGGACCAATGGACCATGGGGCTTTGCAGTGTCACAACGCTCTCCTTTGGCTCCACAGGGTCACAATGGAGCACTGATTACAGGCAGCCTCTCTGTGTTACCCTGGAGCTTTGTTTCCGTGGGGTCTCGCAGTGTCCCAATGGAGCCTTGGCTGGATGGGGCCTCACAGTGTCACAATGATGCCTACATTCCACTGAGGCACACGGCGTCACTAGGGTCCCCTTGCTTCCATGAGGCCCAGCAATGTCACAGTGGTGTCCATGAATCCATGAGGACTCACAGTATCCCAATGGTCTCTTGATCTCACATGGTCCCACAGTGTCCCAATGGTCCCTTGGGGTCACAAGGCCCCACAGTGTCCCAATGGTCACTTCTTCTCACATGGCCCCACAGTGTAACAATGGTCCCTTGGTTCCATGGTTCCTGGTCTGGTGCATTCCCCTTTCCCCTTCTCAGGCCACCCTGCCAGCTGAGAAATGCTCACTGGGCCAGGGCCTTGGCCAGCAGCCCCTGGGCTCAGCTCCTCTGGAGCTCATCACAGACACTGTCTGCTCCAGGCTCAACCCTTCATCCCCTGGGGAGATGCCAAAGCCTCCACAGGGAACATTTCCCTTTGCTCAGGGGAATTTCTCACAGGTGCCTTGTAGTGACTCCTTGTGTCTGTGTGCACACAGGAGTGCCTGTGCTCAGGGAAATGTGGCAGAAATGCTGCTCTCTGAGGGCTTTGATTGCCTTGGATAGCTGAGCCAGTCAGGCCTGGAAGTAAGGTTAAGTCATGTCACCCTGATTCTTAAGATTTTCTAAAGCCTTCTGAGTTTCCATTCTGTTGGAGAACCTTCCCACACAATTTCTGTCAACAACATATTGTTTACAATCTTTTATGGGGCTGGACAAACTTGATGTACTAGTGCTTTGTCCAATGTCTTTGGACAGGTGGTCCATTCACTCTCCAATCCAATGTCACCTTTGGGAAAGTATAAAAGTTGGAGTCAGAGAATAAACTTTTCTCTTTACCTTGAAAATAGCAGGTGGCTCGCGTCGTGCTTTCACATGTCTTATAGCGACAAAGTCACAAGCTGTAAGCAAAGTTAAATGCTGCTAAGAGTTGTTCTTTTGCTAATTTGTGAAGCTTAATAGAAGTTATAAGCAAAGTTGAATATTGTTAAGTGTTATTCCACAGCTCTGTTTAGCTTTTAGGCTGTATTCCTTTTATCCTTGCCCTCACTGTCCTTTCGTCACACACACACACACACACACACACACACCCACACACACACACACACACACACACAAACACACAGAGACACACAGACACCGGGACAGTTCTTGACTCCTTTTTGGTTTGATTGCCTGGATTTTGTTTGGTTTTCTTGTTGCTTTGTTTCCTTGGTGTGCCTGAAGTGTCCAGTCAGGAGCAGAGTGACTCTTGCCAAGGAACTCTGTGGTGCTGTCACTTAATATTAAAGCTGTTTTATGCTACTCCCCTGCTGGGGATTTTTAAAGTGCTCTCAAGCCCTCCTTCATAAGAGGGTGAAGGAGCCCTGGCCAAGCTCTGGCCCTGGGGGCACAGGGATGCTGCTAGGGGGTCCCTGTCTCCCTGTTCCAACTGTGACGGCCCTGAGTCCCTGTCCCCGTGTCAGGCTCTGGGCTTGATCTCCTCGAACATCCTCAGCAGGGGGCTGCAGCGCCAGGGGCAGGGGGACCCAGAGGGACACGGGATGCCACCGGGCACGAGCAGCTTTGGACTTCTCTGGGAGGAACTGTGAGTGGGAGCTGGCTTGAAGTGACCTCCCCAGTAAGGTCACAGAGCCCCTGAGATGTCACACTGCCTCCTGGGATGTCACAGCCCACCCTGAGATCTCACAAATCCCCCTTGTGATGTCACAGAGCCAGTGCTGCTCTAGCACTCTGGGATGTCATACAGTTGCGCTGTGATGGCACAGAAGACTCTGGCATTACAAAGTCAGCCCGTGTCACAATCCTCTAGTGCAAGCGGGAATCATGACAGTTCATTTTCCCCATCTCAGAATTAGCAGAAGTAGATAGGCTTATCATGAGAAACTGAATGTGATGAACATGTTAGAAATGCAAGGCTCCAAGTTATTAATTTTTAATTTAATAAAAGTTATTAAGTGTACCAAATATAAACTTTGAGAAAAATGAAAAAAAGACACTATAAAAAAAAGTCAATGTGGAGCCCGGGATTGCCACCGGGTGAGACACAGGTTGGACAGCTGCAGCAGAGGGTCCTCTATGCTTCACACCGACCGTCCTGTCTGACCCATTTTTATACGATTTTCCTTGCCTGAGCCAGAGTCCCCTTTCTGCCTTTTCAAAGTGCATGTATTCATGTGGAGTTCTTTTCTCTGTGGCAAGTTGAACAATACGTGTCCGGAGAGTGATGAACACCTGTGTTTGCAGTCCCGGAATTCGGATTTGAGATGTACCTCCCTGATGGCTCTGACTATCTCGGTCTCGGATATTTATCGTGTATTTATCGTCCGGGTGTTTCTCGGACAACCTTGATGCATGATCCCTCTCTGGGCTGGCCACTTTCGTTCGCTTGTAAATAAAGTCCTCCCTCTTTCGTCCAGGTGGCTTTGACATGGTGTTGCAATCGCTGTTGCTGGCTTGTGCGATTTAAAAACTTCCTATAAGAGTATAATTTAACAGCACATAACTATAAAAGAGACGACAATTTTATTTGCACGAATTATCCTATAGACATATAACAGTCCTAATGATTCCTTGAGGCCTTGCAGTGTCACAATGTTCTCCATGGTTCCACAGGCCCCACAGTGTCATGTGACTCCTCTGTTCCATGAGTCCTGCAATGTCACAATGGACCTTTGGACCAATGGACCATGGGGCTTTGCAGTGTCACAACGCTCTCCTTTGGCTCCACAGGGTCACAATGGAGCACTGATTACAGGCAGCCTCTCTGTGTTACCCTGGAGCTTTGTTTCCGTGGGGTCTCGCAGTGTCCCAATGGAGCCTTGGCTGGATGGGGCCTCACAGTGTCACAATGATGCCTACATTCCACTGAGGCACACGGCGTCACTAGGGTCCCCTTGCTTCCATGAGGCCCAGCAATGTCACAGTGGTGTCCATGAATCCATGAGGACTCACAGTATCCCAATGGTCTCTTGATCTCACATGGTCCCACAGTGTCCCAATGGTCCCTTGGGGTCACAAGGCCCCACAGTGTCCCAATGGTCACTTCTTCTCACATGGCCCCACAGTGTAACAATGGTCCCTTGGTTCCATGGTTCCTGGTCTGGTGCATTCCCCTTTCCCCTTCTCAGGCCACCCTGCCAGCTGAGAAATGCTCACTGGGCCAGGGCCTTGGCCAGCAGCCCCTGGGCTCAGCTCCTCTGGAGCTCATCACAGACACTGTCTGCTCCAGGCTCAACCCTTCATCCCCTGGGGAGATGCCAAAGCCTCCACAGGGAACATTTCCCTTTGCTCAGGGGAATTTCTCACAGGTGCCTTGTAGTGACTCCTTGTGTCTGTGTGCACACAGGAGTGCCTGTGCTCAGGGAAATGTGGCAGAAATGCTGCTCTCTGAGGGCTTTGATTGCCTTGGATAGCTGAGCCAGTCAGGCCTGGAAGTAAGGTTAAGTCATGTCACCCTGATTCTTAAGATTTTCTAAAGCCTTCTGAGTTTCCATTCTGTTGGAGAACCTTCCCACACAATTTCTGTCAACAACATATTGTTTACAATCTTTTATGGGGCTGGACAAACTTGATGTACTAGTGCTTTGTCCAATGTCTTTGGACAGGTGGTCCATTCACTCTCCAATCCAATGTCACCTTTGGGAAAGTATAAAAGTTGGAGTCAGAGAATAAACTTTTCTCTTTACCTTGAAAATAGCAGGTGGCTCGCGTCGTGCTTTCACATGTCTTATAGCGACAAAGTCACAAGCTGTAAGCAAAGTTAAATGCTGCTAAGAGTTGTTCTTTTGCTAATTTGTGAAGCTTAATAGAAGTTCTAAGCGAAGTTGAATATTGTTAAGTGTTATTCCACAGCTCTGTTTAGCTTTTAGGCTGTATTCCTTTTATCCTTGCCCTCACTGTCCTTTCGTCACACACACACACACACACACACACACACACCCACACACACACACACACACACAAACACACAGAGACACACAGACACCGGGACAGTTCTTGACTCCTTTTTGGTTTGATTGCCTGGATTTTGTTTGGTTTTGTTGTTGCTTTGTTTCCTTGGTGTGCCTGAAGTGTCCAGTCAGGAGCAGAGTGACTCTTGCCAAGGAACTCTGTGGTGCTGTCACTTAATATTAAAGCTGTTTTATGCTACTCCCCTGCTGGGGATTTTTAAAGTGCTCTCAAGCCCTCCTTCATAAGAGGGTGAAGGAGCCCTGGCCAAGCTCTGGCCCTGGGGGCACAGGGATGCTGCTAGGGGGTCCCTGTCTCCCTGTTCCAACTGTGACGGCCCTGAGTCCCTGTCCCCGTGTCAGGCTCTGGGCTTGATCTCCTCGAACATCCTCAGCAGGGGGCTGCAGCGCCAGGGGCAGGGGGACCCAGAGGGACACGGGATGCCACCGGGCATGAGCAGCTTTGGACTTCTCTGGGAGGAACTGTGAGTGGGAGCTGGCTTGAAGTGACCTCCCCAGTAAGGTCACAGAGCCCCTGAGATGTCACACTGCCTCCTGGGATGTCACAGCCCACCCTGAGATCTCACAAATCCCCCTTGTGATGTCACAGAGCCAGTGCTGCTCTAGCACTCTGGGATGTCATACAGTTGCGCTGTGATGGCACAGAAGACTCTGGCATCACAAAGTCAGCCCGTGTCACAATCCTTTAGTGCAAGCGGGAATCATGACAGTTCATTTTCCCCATCTCAGAATTAGCAGAAGTAGATAGGCTTATCATGAGAAACCGAATGTGATGAACATGTTAGAAATGCAAGGCTCCAAGTTATTAATTTTTAATTTAATAAAAGTTATTAAGTGTACCAAATATAAACTTTGAGAAAAATGAAAAAAAGACACTATAAAAAAAAGTCAATGTGGAGCCCGGGATTGCCACCGGGTGAGACACAGGTTTGACAGCTGCAGCAGAGGGTCCTCTATGCTTCACACCGACCGTCCTGTCAGACCCATTTTTATACGATTTTCCTTGCCTGAGCCAGAGTCCCCTTTCTGCCTTTTCAAAGTGCATGTATTCATGTGGAGTTCTTTTCTCTGTGGCAAGTTGAACAATACGTGTCCGGAGAGTGATGAACACCTGTGTTTGCAGTCCCGGAATTCGGATTTGAGATGTACCTCCCTGATGGCTCTGACTATCTCGGTCTCGGATATTTATCGTGTATTTATCGTCCGGGTGTTTCTCGGACAACCTTGATGCATGATCCCTCTCTGGGCTGGCCACTTTCGTTCGCTTGTAAATAAAGTCCTCCCTCTCTCGTCCAGGTGGCTTTGACATGGTGTTGCAATCGCTGTTGCTGGCTTGTGCGATTTAAAAACTTCCTATAAGAGTATAATTTAACAGCACATAACTATAAAAGAGACGACAATTTTATTTGCACGAATTATCCTATAGACATATAACAGTCCTAATGATTCCTTGAGGCCTTGCAGTGTCACAATGTTCTCCATGGTTCCACAGGCCCCACAGTGTCATGTGACTCCTCTGTTCCATGAGTCCTGCAATGTCACAATGGACCTTTGGACCAATGGACCATGGGGCTTTGCAGTGTCACAACGCTCTCCTTTGGCTCCACAGGGTCACAATGGAGCACTGATTACAGGCAGCCTCTCTGTGTTACCCTGGAGCTTTGTTTCCGTGGGGTCTCGCAGTGTCCCAATGGAGCCTTGGCTGGATGGGGCCTCACAGTGTCACAATGATGCCTACATTCCACTGAGGCACACGGCGTCACTAGGGTCCCCTTGCTTCCATGAGGCCCAGCAATGTCACAGTGGTGTCCATGAATCCATGAGGACTCACAGTATCCCAATGGTCTCTTGATCTCACATGGTCCCACAGTGTCCCAATGGTCCCTTGGGGTCACAAGGCCCCACAGTGTCCCAATGGTCACTTCTTCTCACATGGCCCCACAGTGTAACAATGGTCCCTTGGTTCCATGGTTCCTGGTCTGGTGCATTCCCCTTTCCCCTTCTCAGGCCGCCCTGCCAGCTGAGAAATGCTCACTGGGCCAGGGCCTTGGCCAGCAGCCCCTGGGCTCAGCTCCTCTGGAGCTCATCACAGACACTGTCTGCTCCAGGCTCAACCCTTCATCCCCTGGGGAGATGCCAAAGCCTCCACAGGGAACATTTCCCTTTGCTCAGGGGAATTTCTCACAGGTGCCTTGTAGTGACTCCTTGTGTCTGTGTGCACACAGGAGTGCCTGTGCTCAGGGAAATGTGGCAGAAATGCTGCTCTCTGAGGGCTTTGATTGCCTTGGATAGCTGAGCCAGTCAGGCCTGGAAGTAAGGTTAAGTCATGTCACCCTGATTCTTAAGATTTTCTAAAGCCTTCTGAGTTTCCATTCTGTTGGAGAACCTTCCCACACAATTTCTGTCAACAACATATTGTTTACAATCTTTTATGGGGCTGGACAAACTTGATGTACTAGTGCTTTGTCCAATGTCTTTGGACAGGTGGTCCATTCACTCTCCAATCCAATGTCACCTTTGGGAAAGTATAAAAGTTGGAGTCAGAGAATAAACTTTTCTCTTTACCTTGAAAATAGCAGGTGGCTCGCGTCGTGCTTTCACTTGTCTTATAGCGACAAAGTCACAAGCTGTAAGCAAAGTTAAATGCTGCTAAGAGTTGTTCTTTTGCTAATTTGTGAAGCTTAATAGAAGTTATAAGCAAAGTTGAATATTGTTAAGTGTTATTCCACAGCTCTGTTTAGCTTTTAGGCTGTATTCCTTTTATCCTTGCCCTCACTGTCCTTTCGTCACACACACACACACACACACACACACACCCACACACACACACACACACACACAAACACACAGAGACACACAGACACCGGGACAGTTCTTGACTCCTTTTTGGTTTGATTGCCTGGATTTTGTTTGGTTTTGTTGTTGCTTTGTTTCCTTGGTGTGCCTGAAGTGTCCAGTCAGGAGCAGAGTGACTCTTGCCAAGGAACTCTGTGGTGCTGTCACTTAATATTAAAGCTGTTTTATGCTACTCCCCTGCTGGGGATTTTTAAAGTGCTCTCAAGCCCTCCTTCATAAGAGGGTGAAGGAGCCCTGGCCAAGCTCTGGCCCTGGGGGCACAGGGATGCTGCTAGGGGGTCCCTGTCTCCCTGTTCCAACTGTGACGGCCCTGAGTCCCTGTCCCCGTGTCAGGCTCTGGGCTTGATCTCCTCGAACATCCTCAGCAGGGGGCTGCAGCGCCAGGGGCAGGGGGACCCAGAGGGACACGGGATGCCACCGGGCACGAGCAGCTTTGGACTTCTCTGGGAGGAACTGTGAGTGGGAGCTGGCTTGAAGTGACCTCCCCAGTAAGGTCACAGAGCCCCTGAGATGTCACACTGCCTCCTGGGATGTCACAGCCCACCCTGAGATCTCACAAATCCCCCTTGTGATGTCACAGAGCCAGTGCTGCTCTAGCACTCTGGGATGTCATACAGTTGCGCTGTGATGGCAAAGAAGACTCTGGCATTACAAAGTCAGCCCGTGTCACAATCCTCTAGTGCAAGCGGGAATCATGACAGTTCATTTTCCCCATCTCAGAATTAGCAGAAGTAGATAGGCTTATCATGAGAAACTGAATGTGATGAACATGTTAGAAATGCAAGGCTCCAAGTTATTAATTTTTAATTTAATAAAAGTTATTAAGTGTACCAAATATAAACTTTGAGAAAAATGAAAAAAAGACACTATAAAAAAAAGTCAATGTGGAGCCCGGGATTGCCACCGGGTGAGACACAGGTTGGACAGCTGCAGCAGAGGGTCCTCTATGCTTCACACCGACCGTCCTGTCTGACCCATTTTTATACGATTTTCCTTGCCTGAGCCAGAGTCCCCTTTCTGCCTTTTCAAAGTGCATGTATTCATGTGGAGTTCTTTTCTCTGTGGCAAGTTGAACAATACGTGTCCGGAGAGTGATGAACACCTGTGTTTGCAGTCCCGGAATTCGGATTTGAGATGTACCTCCCTGATGGCTCTGACTATCTCGGTCTCGGATATTTATCGTGTATTTATCGTCCGGGTGTTTCTCGGACAACCTTGATGCATGATCCCTCTCTGGGCTGGCCACTTTCGTTCGCTTGTAAATAAAGTCCTCCCTCTCTCGTCCAGGTGGCTTTGACATGGTGTTGCAATCGCTGTTGCTGGCTTGTGCGATTTAAAAACTTCCTATAAGAGTATAATTTAACAGCACATAACTATAAAAGAGACGACAATTTTATTTGCACGAATTATCCTATAGACATATAACAGTCCTAATGATTCCTTGAGGCCTTGCAGTGTCACAATGTTCTCCATGGTTCCACAGGCCCCACAGTGTCATGTGACTCCTCTGTTCCATGAGTCCTGCAATGTCACAATGGACCTTTGGACCAATGGACCATGGGGCTTTGCAGTGTCACAACGCTCTCCTTTGGCTCCACAGGGTCACAATGGAGCACTGATTACAGGCAGCCTCTCTGTGTTACCCTGGAGCTTTGTTTCCGTGGGGTCTCGCAGTGTCCCAATGGAGCCTTGGCTGGATGGGGCCTCACAGTGTCACAATGATGCCTACATTCCACTGAGGCACACGGCGTCACTAGGGTCCCCTTGTTTCCATGTGGCCCAGCAATGTCACAGTGGTGTCCATGAATCCATGAGGACTCACAGTATCCCAATGGTCTCTTGATCTCACATGGTCCCACAGTGTCCCAATGGTCCCTTGGGGTCACAAGGCCCCACAGTGTCCCAATGGTCACTTCTTCTCACATGGCCCCACAGTGTAACAATGGTCCCTTGGTTCCATGGTTCCTGGTCTGGTGCATTCCCCTTTCCCCTTCTCAGGCCACCCTGCCAGCTGAGAAATGCTCACTGGGCCAGGGCCTTGGCCAGCAGCCCCTGGGCTCAGCTCCTCTGGAGCTCATCACAGACACTGTCTGCTCCAGGCTCAACCCTTCATCCCCTGGGGAGATGCCAAAGCCTCCACAGGGAACATTTCCCTTTGCTCAGGGGAATTTCTCACAGGTGCCTTGTAGTGACTCTTTGTGTCTGTGTGCACACAGGAGTGCCTGTGCTCAGGGAAATGTGGCAGAAATGCTGCTCTCTGAGGGCTTTGATTGCCTTGGATAGCTGAGCCAGTCAGGCCTGGAAGTAAGGTTAAGTCATGTCACCCTGATTCTTAAGATTTTCTAAAGCCTTCTGAGTTTCCATTCTGTTGGAGAACCTTCCCACACAATTTCTGTCAACAACATATTGTTTACAATCTTTTATGGGGCTGGACAAACTTGATGTACTAGTGCTTTGTCCAATGTCTTTGGACAGGTGGTCCATTCACTCTCCAATCCAATGTCACCTTTGGGAAAGTATAAAAGTTGGAGTCAGAGAATAAACTTTTCTCTTTACCTTGAAAATAGCAGGTGGCTCGCGTCGTGCTTTCACATGTCTTATAGCGACAAAGTCACAAGCTGTAAGCAAAGTTAAATGCTGCTAAGAGTTGTTCTTTTGCTAATTTGTGAAGCTTAATAGAAGTTCTAAGCGAAGTTGAATATTGTTAAGTGTTATTCCACAGCTCTGTTTAGCTTTTAGGCTGTATTCCTTTTATCCTTGCCCTCACTGTCCTTTCGTCACACACACACACACACACACACACACACACCCACACACACACACACACACACAAACACACAGAGACACACAGACACCGGGACAGTTCTTGACTCCTTTTTGGTTTGATTGCCTGGATTTTGTTTGGTTTTGTTGTTGCTTTGTTTCCTTGGTGTGCCTGAAGTGTCCAGTCAGGAGCAGAGTGACTCTTGCCAAGGAACTCTGTGGTGCTGTCACTTAATATTAAAGCTGTTTTATGCTACTCCCCTGCTGGGGATTTTTAAAGTGCTCTCAAGCCCTCCTTCATAAGAGGGTGAAGGAGCCCTGGCCAAGCTCTGGCCCTGGGGGCACAGGGATGCTGCTAGGGGGTCCCTGTCTCCCTGTTCCAACTGTGACGGCCCTGAGCCCCTGTCCCCGTGTCAGGCTCTGGGCTTGATCTCCTCGAACATCCTCAGCAGAGGGCTGCAGCGCCAGGGGCAGGGGGACCCAGAGGGACACGGGATGCCACCGGGCATGAGCAGCTTTGGACTTCTCTGGGAGGAACTGTGAGTGGGAGCTGGCTTGAAGTGACCTCCCCAGTAAGGTCACAGAGCCCCTGAGATGTCACACTGCCTCCTGGGATGTCACAGCCCACCCTGAGATCTCACAAATCCCCCTTGTGATGTCACAGAGCCAGTGCTGCTCTAGCACTCTGGGATGTCATACAGTTGCGCTGTGATGGCACAGAAGACTCTGGCATCACAAAGTCAGCCCGTGTCACAATCCTTTAGTGCAAGCGGGAATCATGACAGTTCATTTTCCCCATCTCAGAATTAGCAGAAGTAGATAGGCTTATCATGAGAAACCGAATGTGATGAACATGTTAGAAATGCAAGGCTCCAAGTTATTAATTTTTAATTTAATAAAAGTTATTAAGTGTACCAAATATAAACTTTGAGAAAAATGAAAAAAAGCCACTATAAAAAAAAGTCAATGTGGAGCCCGGGATTGCCACCGGGTGAGACACAGGTTTGACAGCTGCAGCAGAGGGTCCTCTATGCTTCACACCGACCGTCCTGTCTGACCCATTTTTATACGATTTTCCTTGCCTGAGCCAGAGTCCCCTTTCTTCCTTTTCAAAGTGCATGTATTCATGTGGAGTTCTTTTCTCTGTGGCAAGTTGAACAATACGTGTCCGGAGAGTGATGAAGACCTGTGTTTGCAGTCCCGGAATTCGGATTTGAGATGTACCTCCCTGATGGCTCTGACTATCTCGGTCTCGGATATTTATCGTGTATTTATCGTCCGGGTGTTTCTCGGACAACCTTGATGCATGATCCCTCTCTGGGCTGGCCACTTTCGTTCGCTTGTAAATAAAGTCCTCCCTCTCTTGTCCAGGTGGCTTTGACATGGTGTTGCAATCGCTGTTGCTGGCTTGTGCGATTTAAAAACTTCCTATAAGAGTATAATTTAACAGCACATAACTATAAAAGAGACGACAATTTTATTTGCACGAATTATCCTATAGACATATAACAGTCCTAATGATTCCTTGAGGCCTTGCAGTGTCACAATGTTCTCCATGGTTCCACAGGCCCCACAGTGTCATGTGACTCCTCTGTTCCATGAGTCCTGCAATGTCACAATGGACCTTTGGACCAATGGACCATGGGGCTTTGCAGTGTCACAACGCTCTCCTTTGGCTCCACAGGGTCACAATGGAGCACTGATTACAGGCAGCCTCTCTGTGTTACCCTGGAGCTTTGTTTCCGTGGGGTCTCGCAGTGTCCCAATGGAGCCTTGGCTGGATGGGGCCTCACAGTGTCACAATGATGCCTACATTCCACTGAGGCACACGGCGTCACTAGGGTCCCCTTGCTTCCATGAGGCCCAGCAATGTCACAGTGGTGTCCATGAATCCATGAGGACTCACAGTATCCCAATGGTCTCTTGATCTCCCATGGTCCCACAGTGTCCCAATGGTCCCTTGGTCTCACAAGGCCCCACAGTGTCCCAATGGTCACTTCTTCTCACATGGCCCCACAGTGTAACAATGGTCCCTTGGTTCCATGGTTCCTGGTCTGGTGCATTCCCCTTTCCCCTTCTCAGGCCACCCTGCCAGCTGAGAAATGCTCACTGGGCCAGGGCCTTGGCCAGCAGCCCCTGGGCTCTGCTCCTCTGGAGCTCATCACAGACACTGTCTGCTCCAGGCTCAACCCTTCATCCCCTGGGGAGATGCCAAAGCCTCCACAGGGAACATTTCCCTTTGCTCAGGGGAATTTCTCACAGGTGCCTTGTAGTGACTCTTTGTGTCTGTGTGCACACAGGAGTGCCTGTGCTCAGGGAAATGTGGCAGAAATGCTGCTCTCTGAGGGCTTTGATTGCCTTGGATAGCTGAGCCAGTCAGGCCTGTAAGTAAGGTTAAGTCATGTCACCCTGATTCTTAAGATTTTCTAAAGCCTTCTGAGTTTCCATTCTGTTGGAGAACCTTCCCACACAATTTCTGTCAACAACATATTGTTTACAATCTTTTATGGGGCTGGACAAACTTGATGTACTAGTGCTTTGTCCAATGTCTTTGGACAGGTGGTCCATTCACTCTCCAATCCAATGTCACCTTTGGGAAAGTATAAAAGTTGGAGTCAGAGAATAAACTTTTCTCTTTACCTTGAAAATAGCAGGTGGCTCGCGTCGTGCTTTCACGTGTCTTATAGCGACAAAGTCACAAGCTGTAAGCAAAGTTAAATGCTGCTAAGAGTTGTTCTTTTGCTAATTTGTGAAGCTTAATAGAAGTTCTAAGCGAAGTTGAATATTGTTAAGTGTTATTCCACAGCTCTGTTTAGCTTTTAGGCTGTATTCCTTTTATCCTTGCCCTCACTGTCCTTTCGTCACACACACACACACACACACACACACCCACACACACACACACACACACAAACACACAGAGACACACAGACACCAGGACAGTTCTTGACTCCTTTTCGGTTTGATTGCCTGGATTTTGTTTGGTTTTGTTGTTGCTTTGTTTCCTTGGTGTGCCTGAAGTGTCCAGTCAGGAGCAGAGTGACTCTTGCCAAGGAACTCTGTGGTGCTGTCACTTAATATTAAAGCTGTTTTATGCTACTCCCCTGCTGGGGATTTTTAAAGTGCTCTCAAGCCCTCCTTCATAAGAGGGTGAAGGAGCCCTGGCCAAGCTCTGGCCCTGGGGGCACAGGGATGCTGCTAGGGGGTCCCTGTCTCCCTGTTCCAACTGTGACGGCCCTGAGCCCCTGTCCCCGTGTCAGGCTCTGGGCTTGATCTCCTCGAACATCCTCAGCAGGGGGCTGCAGCGCCAGGGGCAGGGGGACCCAGAGGGACACGGGATGCCACCGGGCACGAGCAGCTTTGGACTTCTCTGGGAGGAACTGTGAGTGGGAGCTGGCTTGAAGTGACCTCCCCAGTAAGGTCACAGAGCCCCTGAGATGTCACACTGCCTCCTGGGATGTCACAGCCCACCCTGAGATCTCACAAATCCCCCTTGTGATGTCACAGAGCCAGTGCTGCTCTAGCACTCTGGGATGTCATACAGTTGCGCTGTGATGGCACAGAAGACTCTGGCATCACAAAGTCAGCCCGTGTCACAATCCTCTAGTGCAAGCGGGAATCATGACAGTTCATTTTCCCCATCTCAGAATTAGCAGAAGTAGATAGGCTTATCATGAGAAACCGAATGTGACGAACATTTTAGAAATGCAAGGCTCCAAGTTATTAATTTTTAATTTAATAAAAGTTATTAAGTGTACCAAATATAAACTTTGAGAAAAATGAAAAAAAGACACTATAAAAAAAAGTCAATGTGGAGCCCGGGATTGCCACCGGGTGAGACACAGGTTTGACAGCTGCAGCAGAGGGTCCTCTATGCTTCACACCGACCGTCCTGTCTGACCCATTTCTATACGATTTTCCTTGCCTGAGCCAGAGTCCCCTTTCTTCCTTTTCAAAGTGCATGTATTCATGTGGAGTTCTTTTCTCTGTGGCAAGTTGAACAATACATGTCCGGAGAGTGATGAACACCTGTGTTTGCAGTCCCGGAATTCGGATTTGAGATGTACCTCCCTGATGGCTCTGACTATCTCGGTCTCGGATATTTATCGTGTATTTATCGTCCGGGTGTTTCTCGGACAACCTTGATGCATGATCCCTCTCTGGGCTGGCCACTTTCGTTCGCTTGTAAATAAAGTCCTCCCTCTCTCGTCCAGGTGGCTTTGACATGGTGTTGCAATCGCTGTTGCTGGCTTGTGCGATTTAAAAACTTCCTATAAGAGTATAATTTAACAGCACATAACTATAAAAGAGACGACAATTTTATTTGCACGAATTATCCTATAGACATATAACAGTCCTAATGATTCCTTGAGGCCTTGCAGTGTCACAATGTTCTCCATGGTTCCACAGGCCCCACAGTGTCATGTGACTCCTCTGTTCCATGAGTCCTGCAATGTCACAATGGACCTTTGGACCAATGGACCATGGGGCTTTGCAGTGTCACAACGCTCTCCTTTGGCTCCACAGGGTCACAATGGAGCACTGATTACAGGCAGCCTCTCTGTGTTACCCTGGAGCTTTGTTTCCGTGGGGTCTCGCAGTGTCCCAATGGAGCCTTGGCTGGATGGGGCCTCACAGTGTCACAATGATGCCTACATTCCACTGAGGCACACGGCGTCACTAGGGTCCCCTTGCTTCCATGAGGCCCAGCAATGTCACAGTGGTGTCCATGAATCCATGAGGACTCACAGTATCCCAATGGTCTCTTGATCTCACATGGTCCCACAGTGTCCCAATGGTCCCTTGGTGTCACAAGGCCCCACAGTGTCCCAATGGTCACTTCTTCTCACATGGCCCCACAGTGTAACAATGGTCCCTTGGTTCCATGGTTCCTGGTCTGGTGCATTCCCCTTTCCCCTTCTCAGGCCACCCTGCCAGCTGAGAAATGCTCACTGGGCCAGGGCCTTGGCCAGCAGCCCCTGGGCTCAGCTCCTCTGGAGCTCATCACAGACACTGTCTGCTCCAGGCTCAACCCTTCATCCCCTGGGGAGATGCCAAAGCCTCCACAGGGAACATTTCCCTTTGCTCAGGGGAATTTCTCACAGGTGCCTTGTAGTGACTCTTTGTGTCTGTGTGCACACAGGAGTGCCTGTGCTCAGGGAAATGTGGCAGAAATGCTGCTCTCTGAGGGCTTTGATTGCCTTGGATAGCTGAGCCAGTCAGGCCTGGAAGTAAGGTTAAGTCATGTCACCCTGATTCTTAAGATTTTCTAAAGCCTTCTGAGTTTCCATTCTGTTGGAGAACCTTCCCACACAATTTCTGTCAACAACATATTGTTTACAATCTTTTATGGGGCTGGACAAACTTGATGTACTAGTGCTTTGTCCAATGTCTTTGGACAGGTGGTCCATTCACTCTCCAATCCAATGTCACCTTTGGGAAAGTATAAAAGTTGGAGTCAGAGAATAAACTTTTCTCTTTACCTTGAAAATAGCAGGTGGCTCGCGTCGTGCTTTCACGTGTCTTATAGCGACAAAGTCACAAGCTGTAAGCAAAGTTAAATGCTGCTAAGAGTTGTTCTTTTGCTAATTTGTGAAGCTTAATAGAAGTTATAAGCGAAGTTGAATATTGTTAAGTGTTATTCCACAGCTCTGTTTAGCTTTTAGGCTGTATTCCTTTTATCCTTGCCCTCACTGTCCTTTCGTCACACACACACACACACACACACACACACACACACACCCACACACACACACACACACACAAACACACAGAGACACACAGACACCGGGACAGTTCTTGACTCCTTTTTGGTTTGATTGCCTGGATTTTGTTTGGTTTTGTTGTTGCTTTGTTTCCTTGGTGTGCCTGAAGTGTCCAGTCAGGAGCAGAGTGACTCTTGCCAAGGAACTCTGTGGTGCTGTCACTTAATATTAAAGCTGTTTTATGCTACTCCCCTGCTGGGGATTTTTAAAGTGCTCTCAAGCCCTCCTTCATAAGAGGGTGAAGGAGCCCTGGCCAAGCTCTGGCCCTGGGGGCACAGGGATGCTGCTAGGGGGTCCCTGTCTCCCTGTTCCAACTGTGACGGCCCTGAGCCCCTGTCCCCGTGTCAGGCTCTGGGCTTGATCTCCTCGAACATCCTCAGCAGAGGGCTGCAGCGCCAGGGGCAGTGGGACCCAGAGGGACACGGGATGCCACCGGGCACGAGCAGCTTTGGACTTCTCTGGGAGGAACTGTGAGTGGGAGCTGGCTTGAAGTGACCTCCCCAGTAAGGTCACAGAGCCCCTGAGATGTCACACTGCCTCCTGGGATGTCACAGCCCACCCTGAGATCTCACAAATCCCCCTTGTGATGTCACAGAGCCAGTGCTGCTCTAGCACTCTGGGATGTCATACAGTTGCGCTGTGATGGCACAGAAGACTCTGGCATCACAAAGTCAGCCCGTGTCACAATCCTTTAGTGCAAGCGGGAATCATGACAGTTCATTTTCCCCATCTCAGAATTAGCAGAAGTAGATAGGCTTATCATGAGAAACCGAATGTGATGAACATGTTAGAAATGCAAGGCTCCAAGTTATTAATTTTTAATTTAATAAAAGTTATTAAGTGTACCAAATATAAACTTTGAGAAAAATGAAAAAAAGCCACTATAAAAAAAAGTCAATGTGGAGCCCGGGATTGCCACCGGGTGAGACACAGGTTTGACAGCTGCAGCAGAGGGTCCTCTATGCTTCACACCGACCGTCCTGTCTGACCCATTTTTATACGATTTTCCTTGCCTGAGCCAGAGTCCCCTTTCTTCCTTTTCAAAGTGCATGTATTCATGTGGAGTTCTTTTCTCTGTGGCAAGTTGAACAATACGTGTCCGGAGAGTGATGAACACCTGTGTTTGCAGTCCCGGAATTCGGATTTGAGATGTACCTCCCTGATGGCTCTGACTATCTCGGTCTCGGATATTTATCGTGTATTTATCGTCCGGGTGTTTCTCGGACAACCTTGATGCATGATCCCTCTCTGGGCTGGCCACTTTCGTTCGCTTGTAAATAAAGTCCTCCCTCTCTCGTCCAGGTGGCTTTGACATGGTGTTGCAATCGCTGTTGCTGGCTTGTGCGATTTAAAAACTTCCTATAAGAGTATAATTTAACAGCACATAACTATAAAAGAGACGACAATTTTATTTGCACGAATTATCCTATAGACATATAACAGTCCTAATGATTCCTTGAGGCCTTGCAGTGTCACAATGTTCTCCATGGTTCCACAGGCCCCACAGTGTCATGTGACTCCTCTGTTCCATGAGTCCTGCAATGTCACAATGGACCTTTGGACCAATGGACCATGGGGCTTTGCAGTGTCACAACGCTCTCCTTTGGCTCCACAGGGTCACAATGGAGCACTGATTACAGGCAGCCTCTCTGTGTTACCCTGGAGCTTTGTTTCCGTGGGGTCTCGCAGTGTCCCAATGGAGCCTTGGCTGGATGGGGCCTCACAGTGTCACAATGATGCCTACATTCCACTGAGGCACACGGCGTCACTAGGGTCCCCTTGCTTCCATGAGGCCCAGCAATGTCACAGTGGTGTCCATGAATCCATGAGGACTCACAGTATCCCAATGGTCTCTTGATCTCACATGGTCCCACAGTGTCCCAATGGTCCCTTGGTGTCACAAGGCCCCACAGTGTCCCAATGGTCACTTCTTCTCACATGGCCCCACAGTGTAACAATGGTCCCTTGGTTCCATGGTTCCTGGTCTGGTGCATTCCCCTTTCCCCTTCTCAGGCCACCCTGCCAGCTGAGAAATGCTCACTGGGCCTGGGCCTTGGCCAGCAGCCCCTGGGCTCAGCTCCTCTGGAGCTCATCACAGACACTGTCTGCTCCAGGCTCAACCCTTCATCCCCTGGGGAGATGCCAAAGCCTCCACAGGGAACATTTCCCTTTGCTCAGGGGAATTTCTCACAGGTGCCTTGTAGTGACTCTTTGTGTCTGTGTGCACACAGGAGTGCCTGTGCTCAGGGAAATGTGGCAGAAATGCTGCTCTCTGAGGGCTTTGATTGCCTTGGATAGCTGAGCCAGTCAGGCCTGGAAGTAAGGTTAAGTCATGTCACCCTGATTCTTAAGATTTTCTAAAGCCTTCTGAGTTTCCATTCTGTTGGAGAACCTTCCCACACAATTTCTGTCAACAACATATTGTTTACAATCTTTTATGGGGCTGGACAAACTTGATGTACTAGTGCTTTGTCCAATGTCTTTGGACAGGTGGTCCATTCACTCTCCAATCCAATGTCACCTTTGGGAAAGTATAAAAGTTGGAGTCAGAGAATAAACTTTTCTCTTTACCTTGAAAATAGCAGGTGGCTCGCGTCGTGCTTTCACGTGTCTTATAGCGACAAAGTCACAAGCTGTAAGCAAAGTTAAATGCTGCTAAGAGTTGTTCTTTTGCTAATTTGTGAAGCTTAATAGAAGTTCTAAGCGAAGTTGAATATTGTTAAGTGTTATTCCACAGCTCTGTTTAGCTTTTAGGCTGTATTCCTTTTATCCTTGCCCTCACTGTCCTTTCGTCACACACACACACACACACACACACACCCACACACACACACACACACACAAACACACAGAGACACACAGACACCGGGACAGTTCTTGACTCCTTTTTGGTTTGATTGCCTGGATTTTGTTTGGTTTTGTTGTTGCTTTGTTTCCTTGGTGTGCCTGAAGTGTCCAGTCAGGAGCAGAGTGACTCTTGCCAAGGAACTCTGTGGTGCTGTCAGTTAATATTAAAGCTGTTTTATGCTACTCCCCTGCTGGGGATTTTTAAAGTGCTCTCAAGCCCTCCTTCATAAGAGGGTGAAGGAGCCCTGGCCAAGCTCTGGCCCTGGGGGCACAGGGATGCTGCTAGGGGGTCCCTGTCTCCCTGTTCCAACTGTGACGGCCCTGAGTCCCTGTCCCCGTGTCAGGCTCTGGGCTTGATCTCCTCGAACATCCTCAGCAGGGGGCTGCAGCGCCAGGGGCAGGGGGACCCAGAGGGACACGGGATGCCACCGGGCACGAGCAGCTTTGGACTTCTCTGGGAGGAACTGTGAGTGGGAGCTGGCTTGAAGTGACCTCCCCAGTAAGGTCACAGAGCCCCTGAGATGTCACACTGCCTCCTGGGATGTCACAGCCCACCCTGAGATCTCACAAATCCCCCTTGTGATGTCACAGAGCCAGTGCTGCTCTAGTACTCTGGGATGTCATACAGTTGCGCTGTGATGGCACAGAAGACTCTGGCATCACAAAGTCAGCCCGTGTCACAATCCTTTAGTGCAAGCGGGAATCATGACAGTTCATTTTCCCCATCTCAGAATTAGCAGAAGTAGATAGGCTTATCATGAGAAACCGAATGTGATGAACATGTTAGAAATGCAAGGCTCCAAGTTATTAATTTTTAATTTAATAAAAGTTATTAAGTGTACCAAATATAAACTTTGAGAAAAATGAAAAAAAGCCACTATAAAAAAAAGTCAATGTGGAGCCCGGGATTGCCACCGGGTGAGACACAGGTTTGACAGCTGCAGCAGAGGGTCCTCTATGCTTCACACCGACCGTCCTGTCTGACCCATTTTTATACGATTTTCCTTGCCTGAGCCAGAGTCCCCTTTCTTCCTTTTCAAAGTGCATGTATTCATGTGGAGTTCTTTTCTCTGTGGCAAGTTGAACAATACGTGTCCGGAGAGTGATGAACACCTGTGTTTGCAGTCCCGGAATTCGGATTTGAGATGTACCTCCCTGATGGCTCTGACTATCTCGGTCTCGGATATTTATCGTGTATTTATCGTCCGGGTGTTTCTCGGACAACCTTGATGCATGATCCCTCTCTGGGCTGGCCACTTTCGTTCGCTTGTAAATAAAGTCCTCCCTCTCTCGTCCAGGTGGCTTTGACATGGTGTTGCAATCGCTGTTGCTGGCTTGTGCGATTTAAAAACTTCCTATAAGAGTATAATTTAACAGCACATAACTATAAAAGAGACGACAATTTTATTTGCACGAATTATCCTATAGACATATAACAGTCCTAATGATTCCTTGAGGCCTTGCAGTGTCACAATGTTCTCCATGGTTCCACAGGCCCCACAGTGTCATGTGACTCCTCTGTTCCATGAGTCCTGCAATGTCACAATGGACCTTTGGACCAATGGACCATGGGGCTTTGCAGTGTCACAACGCTCTCCTTTGGCTCCACAGTGTCACAATGGAGCACTGATTACAGGCAGCCTCTCTGTGTCACCCTGGAGCTTTGTTTCCGTGGGGTCTCGCAGTGTCCCAATGGAGCCTTGGCTGGATGGGGCCTCACAGTGTCACAATGATGCCTACATTCCACTGAGGCACACGGCGTCACTAGGGTCCCCTTGCTTCCATGAGGCCCAGCAATGTCACAGTGGTGTCCATGAATCCATGAGGACTCACAGTATCCCAATGGTCTCTTGATCTCACATGGTCCCACAGTGTCCCAATGGTCCCTTGGTGTCACAAGGCCCCACAGTGTCCCAATGGTCACTTCTTCTCACATGGCCCCACAGTGTAACAATGGTCCCTTGGTTCCATGGTTCCTGGTCTGGTGCATTCCCCTTTCCCCTTCTCAGGCCACCCTGCCAGCTGAGAAATGCTCACTGGGCCAGGGCCTTGGCCAGCAGCCCCTGGGCTCAGCTCCTCTGGAGCTCATCACAGACACTGTCTGCTCCAGGCTCAACCCTTCATCCCCTGGGGAGATGCCAAAGCCTCCACAGGGAACATTTCCCTTTGCTCAGGGGAATTTCTCACAGGTGCCTTGTAGTGACTCTTTGTGTCTGTGTGCACACAGGAGTGCCTGTGCTCAGGGAAATGTGGCAGAAATGCTGCTCTCTGAGGGCTTTGATTGCCTTGGATAGCTGAGCCAGTCAGGCCTGGAAGTAAGGTTAAGTCATGTCACCCTGATTCTTAAGATTTTCTAAAGCCTTCTGAGTTTCCATTCTGTTGGAGAACCTTCCCACACAATTTCTGTCAACAACATATTGTTTACAATCTTTTATGGGGCTGGACAAACTTGATGTACTAGTGCTTTGTCCAATGTCTTTGGACAGGTGGTCCATTCACTCTCCAATCCAATGTCACCTTTGGGAAAGTATAAAAGTTGGAGTCAGAGAATAAACTTTTCTCTTTACCTTGAAAATAGCAGGTGGCTCGCGTCGTGCTTTCACGTGTCTTATAGCGACAAAGTCACAAGCTGTAAGCAAAGTTAAATGCTGCTAAGAGTTGTTCTTTTGCTAATTTGTGAAGCTTAATAGAAGTTATAAGCGAAGTTGAATATTGTTAAGTGTTATTCCACAGCTCTGTTTAGCTTTTAGGCTGTATTCCTTTTATCCTTGCCCTCACTGTCCTTTCGTCACACACACACACACACACACACACACACACACCCACACACACACACACACACACACACAAACACACAGAGACACACAGACACCGGGACAGTTCTTGACTCCTTTTTGGTTTGATTGCCTGGATTTTGTTTGGTTTTCTTGTTGCTTTGTTTCCTTGGTGTGCCTGAAGTGTCCAGTCAGGAGCAGAGTGACTCTTGCCAAGGAACTCTGTGGTGCTGTCAGTTAATATTAAAGCTGTTTTATGCTACTCCCCTGCTGGGGATTTTTAAAGTGCTCTCAAGCCCGCCTTCATAAGAGGGTGAAGGAGCCCTGGCCAAGCTCTGGCCCTGGGGGCACAGGGATGCTGCTAGGGGGTCCCTGTCTCCCTGTTCCAACTGTGACGGCCCTGAGTCCCTGTCCCCGTGTCAGGCTCTGGGCTTGATCTCCTCGAACATCCTCAGCAGGGGGCTGCAGCGCCAGGGGCAGGGGGACCCAGAGGGACACGGGATGCCACCGGGCACGAGCAGCTTTGGACTTCTCTGGGAGGAACTGTGAGTGGGAGCTGGCTTGAAGTGACCTCCCCAGTAAGGTCACAGAGCCCCTGAGATGTCACACTGCCTCCTGGGATGTCACAGCCCACCCTGAGATCTCACAAATCCCCCTTGTGATGTCACAGAGCCAGTGCTGCTCTAGCACTCTGGGATGTCATACAGTTGCGCTGTGATGGCACAGAAGACTCTGGCATCACAAAGTCAGCCCGTGTCACAATCCTCTAGTGCAAGCGGGAATCATGACAGTTCATTTTCCCCATCTCAGAATTAGCAGAAGTAGATAGGCTTATCATGAGAAACCGAATGTGATGAACATGTTAGAAATGCAAGGCTCCAAGTTATTAATTTTTAATTTAATAAAAGTTATTAAGTGTACCAAATATAAACTTTGAGAAAAATGAAAAAAAGACACTATAAAAAAAAGTCAATGTGGAGCCCGGGATTGCCACCAGGTGAGACACAGGTTTGACAGCTGCAGCAGAGGGTCCTCTATGCTTCACACCGACCGTCCTGTCTGACCCATTTTTATACGATTTTCCTTGCCTGAGCCAGAGTCCCCTTTCTTCCTTTTCAAAGTGCATGTATTCATGTGGAGTTCTTTTCTCTGTGGCAAGTTGAACAATACGTGTCCGGAGAGTGATGAACACCTGTGTTTGCAGTCCCGGAATTCGGATTTGAGATGTACCTCCCTGATGGCTCTGACTATCTCGGTCTCGGATATTTATCGTGTATTTATCGTCCGGGTGTTTCTCGGACAACCTTGATGCATGATCCCTCTCTGGGCTGGCCACTTTCGTTCGCTTGTAAATAAAGTCCTCCCTCTCTCGTCCAGGTGGCTTTGACATGGTGTTGCAATCGCTGTTGCTGGCTTGTGCGATTTAAAAACTTCCTATAAGAGTATAATTTAACAGCACATAACTATAAAAGAGACGACAATTTTATTTGCACGAATTATCCTATAGACATATAACAGTCCTAATGATTCCTTGAGGCCTTGCAGTGTCACAATGTTCTCCATGGTTCCACAGGCCCCACAGTGTCATGTGACTCCTCTGTTCCATGAGTCCTGCAATGTCACAATGGACCTTTGGACCAATGGACCATGGGGCTTTGCAGTGTCACAACGCTCTCCTTTGGCTCCACAGGGTCACAATGGAGCACTGATTACAGGCAGCCTCTCTGTGTCACCCTGGAGCTTTGTTTCCGTGGGGTCTCGCAGTGTCCCAATGGAGCCTTGGCTGGATGGGGCCTCACAGTGTCACAATGATGCCTACATTCCACTGAGGCACACGGCGTCACTAGGGTCCCCTTGCTTCCATGAGGCCCAGCAATGTCACAGTGGTGTCCATGAATCCATAAGGACTCACAGTATCCCAATGGTCTCTTGATCTCACATGGTCCCACAGTGTCCCAATGGTCCCTTGGTGTCACAAGGCCCCACAGTGTCCCAATGGTCACTTCTTCTCACATGGCCCCACAGTGTAACAATGGTCCCTTGGTTCCATGGTTCCTGGTCTGGTGCATTCCCCTTTCCCCTTCTCAGGCCACCCTGCCAGCTGAGAAATGCTCACTGGGCCAGGGCCTTGGCCAGCAGCCCCTGGGCTCAGCTCCTCTGGAGCTCATCACAGACACTGTCTGCTCCAGGCTCAACCCTTCATCCCCTGGGGAGATGCCAAAGCCTCCACAGGGAACATTTCCCTTTGCTCAGGGGAATTTCTCACAGGTGCCTTGTAGTGACTCTTTGTGTCTGTGTGCACACAGGAGTGCCTGTGCTCAGGGAAATGTGGCAGAAATGCTGCTCTCTGAGGGCTTTGATTGCCTTGGATAGCTGAGCCAGTCAGGCCTGGAAGTAAGGTTAAGTCATGTCACCCTGATTCTTAAGATTTTCTAAAGCCTTCTGAGTTTCCATTCTGTTGGAGAACCTTCCCACACAATTTTTGTCAACAACATATTGTTTACAATCTTTCATGGGGCTGGACAAACTTGATGTACTAGTGCTTTGTCCAATGTCTTTGGACAGGTGGTCCATTCACTCTCCAATCCAATGTCACCTTTGGGAAAGTATAAAAGTTGGAGTCAGAGAATAAACTTTTCTCTTTACCTTGAAAATAGCAGGTGGCTCGCATCGTGCTTTCACGTGTCTTATAGCGACAAAGTCACAAGCTGTAAGCAAAGATAAATGCTGCTAAGAGTTGTTCTTTTGCTAATTTGTGAAGCTTAATAGAAGTTATAAGCAAAGTTGAATATTGTTAAGTGTTATTCCACAGCTCTGTTTAGCTTTTAGGCTGTATTCCTTTTATCCTTGCCCTCACTGTCCTTTCGTCACACACACACACACACACACACACACACCCACACACACACACACACACAAACACACAGAGACACACAGACACCGGGACAGTTCTTGACTCCTTTTCGGTTTGATTGCCTGGATTTTGTTTGGTTTTCTTGTTGCTTTGTTTCCTTGGTGTGCCTGAAGTGTCCAGTCAGGAGCAGAGTGACTCTTGCCAAGGAACTCTGTGGTGCTGTCACTTAATATTAAAGTTGTTTTATGCTACTCCCCTGCTGGGGATTTTTAAAGTGCTCTCAAGCCCGCCTTCATAAGAGGGTGAAGGAGCCCTGGCCAAGCTCTGGCCCTGGGGGCACAGGGATGCTGCTAGGGGGTCCCTGTCTCCCTGTTCCAACTGTGACGGCCCTGAGCCCCTGTCCCCGTGTCAGGCTCTGGGCTTGATCTCCTCGAACATCCTCAGCAGGGGGCTGCAGCGCCAGGGGCAGGGGGACCCAGAGGGACACGGGATGCCACCGGGCATGAGCAGCTTTGGACTTCTCTGGGAGGAACTGTGAGTGGGAGCTGGCTTGAAGTGACCTCCCCAGTAAGGTCACAGAGCCCCTGAGATGTCACACTGCCTCCTGGGATGTCACAGCCCACCCTGAGATCTCACAAATCCCCCTTGTGATGTCACAGAGCCAGTGCTGCTCTAGCACTCTGGGATGTCATACAGTTGCGCTGTGATGGCACAGAAGACTCTGGCATCACAAAGTCAGCCCGTGTCACAATCCTTTAGTGCAAGCGGGAATCATGACAGTTCATTTTCCCCATCTCAGAATTAGCAGAAGTAGATAGGCTTATCATGAGAAACCGAATGTGATGAACATGTTAGAAATGCAAGGCTCCAAGTTATTAATTTTTAATTTAATAAAAGTTATTAAGTGTACCAAATATAAACTTTGAGAAAAATGAAAAAAAGCCACTATAAAAAAAAGTCAATGTGGAGCCCGGGATTGCCACCGGGTGAGACACAGGTTTGACAGCTGCAGCAGAGGGTCCTCTATGCTTCACACCGACCGTCCTGTCTGACCCATTTCTATACGATTTTCCTTGCCTGAGCCAGAGTCCCCTTTCTTCCTTTTCAAAGTGCATGTATTCATGTGGAGTTCTTTTCTCTGTGGCAAGTTGAACAATACGTGTCCGGAGAGTGATGAACAACCCGTGTTTGCAGTCCCGGAATTCGGATTTGAGATGTACCTCCCTGATGGCTCTGACTATCTCGGTCTCGGATATTTATCGTGTATTTATCGTCCGGGTGTTTCTCGGACAACCTTGATGCATGATCCCTCTCTGGGCTGGCCACTTTCGTTCGCTTGTAAATAAAGTCCTCCCTCTCTCGTCCAGGTGGCTTTGACATGGTGTTGCAATCGCTGTTGCTGGCTTGTGCGATTTAAAAACTTCCTATAAGAGTATAATTTAACAGCACATAACTATAAAAGAGACGACAATTTTATTTGCACGAATTATCCTATAGACATATAACAGTCCTAATGATTCCTTGAGGCCTTGCAGTGTCACAATGTTCTCCATGGTTCCACAGGCCCCACAGTGTCATGTGACTCCTCTGTTCCATGAGTCCTGCAATGTCACAATGGACCTTTGGACCAATGGACCATGGGGCTTTGCAGGGTCACAACGCTCTCCTTTGGCTCCACAGGGTCACAATGGAGCACTGATTACAGGCAGCCTCTCTGTGTTACCCTGGAGCTTTGTTTCCGTGGGGTCTCGCAGTGTCCCAATGGAGCCTTGGCTGGATGGGGCCTCACAGTGTCACAATGATGCCTACATTCCACTGAGGCACACGGCGTCACTAGGGTCCCCTTGCTTCCATGAGGCCCAGCAATGTCACAGTGGTGTCCATGAATCCATGAGGACTCACAGTATCCCAATGGTCTCTTGATCTCACATGGTCCCACAGTGTCCCAATGGTCCCTTGGGGTCACAAGGCCCCACAGTGTCCCAATGGTCACTTCTTCTCACATGGCCCCACAGTGTAACAATGGTCCCTTGGTTCCATGGTTCCTGGTCTGGTGCATTCCCCTTTCCCCTTCTCAGGCCACCCTGCCAGCTGAGAAATGCTCACTGGGCCAGGGCCTTGGCCAGCAGCCCCTGGGCTCAGCTCCTCTGGAGCTCATCACAGACACTGTCTGCTCCAGGCTCAACCCTTCATCCCCTGGGGAGATGCCAAAGCCTCCACAGGGAACATTTCCCTTTGCTCAGGGGAATTTCTCACAGGTGCCTTGTAGTGACTCTTTGTGTCTGTGTGCACACAGGAGTGCCTGTGCTCAGGGAAATGTGGCAGAAATGCTGCTCTCTGAGGGCTTTGATTGCCTTGGATAGCTGAGCCAGTCAGGCCTGGAAGTAAGGTTAAGTCATGTCACCCTGATTCTTAAGATTTTCTAAAGCCTTCTGAGTTTCCATTCTGTTGGAGAACCTTCCCACACAATTTCTGTCAACAACATATTGTTTACAATCTTTTATGGGGCTGGACAAACTTGATGTACTAGTGCTTTGTCCAATGTCTTTGGACAGGTGGTCCATTCACTCTCCAATCCAATGTCACCTTTGGGAAAGTATAAAAGTTGGAGTCAGAGAATAAACTTTTCTCTTTACCTTGAAAATAGCAGGTGGCTCGCGTCGTGCTTTCACGTGTCTTATAGCGACAAAGTCACAAGCTGTAAGCAAAGTTAAATGCTGCTAAGAGTTGTTCTTTTGCTAATTTGTGAAGCTTAATAGAAGTTCTAAGCGAAGTTGAATATTGTTAAGTGTTATTCCACAGCTCTGTTTAGCTTTTAGGCTGTATTCCTTTTATCCTTGCCCTCACTGTCCTTTCGTCACACACACACACACACACACACACCCCCACACACACACACACACACACAAACACACAGAGACACACAGACACCGGGACAGTTCTTGACTCCTTTTTGGTTTGATTGCCTGGATTTTGTTTGGTTTTGTTGTTGCTTTGTTTCCTTGGTGTGCCTGAAGTGTCCAGTCAGGAGCAGAGTGACTCTTGCCAAGGAACTCTGTGGTGCTGTCACTTAATATTAAAGCTGTTTTATGCTACTCCCCTGCTGGGGATTTCTAAAGTGCTCTCAAGCCCTCCTTCATAAGAGGGTGAAGGAGCCCTGGCCAAGCTCTGGCCCTGGGGGCACAGGGATGCTGCTAGGGGGTCCCTGTCTCCCTGTTCCAACTGTGACGGCCCTGAGTCCCTGTCCCCGTGTCAGGCTCTGGGCTTGATCTCCTCGAACATCCTCAGCAGAGGGCTGCAGCGCCAGGGGCAGGGGGACCCAGAGGGACACGGGATGCCACCGGGCACGAGCAGCTTTGGACTTCTCTGGGAGGAACTGTGAGTGGGAGCTGGCTTGAAGTGACCTCCCCAGTAAGGTCACAGAGCCCCTGAGATGTCACACTGCCTCCTGGGATGTCACAGCCCACCCTGAGATCTCACAAATCCCCCTTGTGATGTCACAGAGCCAGTGCTGCTCTAGCACTCTGGGATGTCATACAGTTGCGCTGTGATGGCACAGAAGACTCTGGCATCACAAAGTCAGCCCGTGTCACAATCCTTTAGTGCAAGCGGGAATCATGACAGTTCATTTTCCCCATCTCAGAATTAGCAGAAGTAGATAGGCTTATCATGAGAAACCGAATGTGATGAACATGTTAGAAATGCAAGGCTCCAAGTTATTAATTTTTAATTTAATAAAAGTTATTAAGTGTACCAAATATAAACTTTGAGAAAAATGAAAAAAAGCCACTATAAAAAAAAGTCAATGTGGAGCCCGGGATTGCCACCGGGTGAGACACAGGTTTGACAGCTGCAGCAGAGGGTCCTCTATGCTTCACACCGACCGTCCTGTCTGACCCATTTTTATACGATTTTCCTTGCCTGAGCCAGAGTCCCCTTTCTTCCTTTTCAAAGTGCATGTATTCATGTGGAGTTCTTTTCTCTGTGGCAAGTTGAACAATACGTGTCCGGAGAGTGATGAAGACCTGTGTTTGCAGTCCCGGAATTCGGATTTGAGATGTACCTCCCTGATGGCTCTGACTATCTCGGTCTCGGATATTTATCATGTATTTATCGTCCGGGTGTTTCTCGGACAACCTTGATGCATGATCCCTCTCTGGGCTGGCCACTTTCGTTCGCTTGTAAATAAAGTCCTCCCTCTCTCATCCAGGTGGCTTTGACATGGTGTTGCAATCGCTGTTGCTGGCTTGTGCGATTTAAAAACTTCCTATAAGAGTATAATTTAACAGCACATAACTATAAAAGAGACGACAATTTTATTTGCACGAATTATCCTATAGACATATAACAGTCCTAATGATTCCTTGAGGCCTTGCAGTGTCACAATGTTCTCCATGGTTCCACAGGCCCCACAGTGTCATGTGACTCCTCTGTTCCATGAGTCCTGCAATGTCACAATGGACCTTTGGACCAATGGACCATGGGGCTTTGCAGTGTCACAACGCTCTCCTTTGGCTCCACAGGGTCACAATGGAGCACTGATTACAGGCAGCCTCTCTGTGTTACCCTGGAGCTTTGTTTCCGTGGGGTCTCGCAGTGTCCCAATGGAGCCTTGGTTGGATGGGGCCTCACAGTGTCACAATGATGCCTACATTCCACTGAGGCACACGGCGTCACTAGGGTCCCCTTGCTTCCATGAGGCCCAGCAATGTCACAGTGGTGTCCATGAATCCATGAGGACTCACAGTATCCCAATGGTCTCTTGATCTCCCATGGTCCCACAGTGTCCCAATGGTCCCTTGGTCTCACAAGGCCCCACAGTGTCCCAATGGTCACTTCTTCTCACATGGCCCCACAGTGTAACAATGGTCCCTTGGTTCCATGGTTCCTGGTCTGGTGCATTCCCCTTTCCCCTTCTCAGGCCACCCTGCCAGCTGAGAAATGCTCACTGGGCCAGGGCCTTGGCCAGCAGCCCCTGGGCTCAGCTCCTCTGGAGCTCATCACAGACACTGTCTGCTCCAGGCTCAACCCTTCATCCCCTGGGGAGATGCCAAAGCCTCCACAGGGAACATTTCCCTTTGCTCAGGGGAATTTCTCACAGGTGCCTTGTAGTGACTCTTTGTGTCTGTGTGCACACAGGAGTGCCTGTGCTCAGGGAAATGTGGCAGAAATGCTGCTCTCTGAGGGCTTTGATTGCCTTGGATAGCTGAGCCAGTCAGGCCTGGAAGTAAGGTTAAGTCATGTCACCCTGATTCTTAAGATTTTCTAAAGCCTTCTGAGTTTCCATTCTGTTGGAGAACCTTCCCACACAATTTCTGTCAACAACATATTGTTTACAATCTTTTATGGGGCTGGACAAACTTGATGTACTAGTGCTTTGTCCAATGTCTTTGGACAGGTGGTCCATTCACTCTCCAATCCAATGTCACCTTTGGGAAAGTATAAAAGTTGGAGTCAGAGAATAAACTTTTCTCTTTACCTTGAAAATAGCAGGTGGCTCACGTCGTGCTTTCACGTGTCTTATAGCGACAAAGTCGCAAGCTGTAAGCAAAGTTAAATGCTGCTAAGAGTTGTTCTTTTGCTAATTTGTGAAGCTTAATATAAGTTATAAGCGAAGTTGAATATTGTTAAGTGTTATTCCACAGCTCTGTTTAGCTTTTAGGCTGTATTCCTTTTATCCTTGCTCTCACTGTCCTTTCGTCGCACACACAAACACACAGAGACACACAGACACCGGGACAGTTCTTGACTCCTTTTCGGTTTGATTGCCTGGATTTTGTTTGGTTTTCTTGTTGCTTTGTTTCCTTGGTGTGCCTGAAGTGTCCAGTCAGGAGCAGAGTGACTCTTGCCAAGGAACTCTGTGGTGCTGTCACTTAATATTAAAGTTGTTTTATGCTACTCCCCTGCTGGGGATTTTTAAAGTGCTCTCAAGCCCGCCTTCATAAGAGGGTGAAGGAGCCCTGGCCAAGCTCTGGCCCTGGGGGCACAGGGATGCTGCTAGGGGGTCCCTGTCTCCCTGTTCCAACTGTGACGGCCCTGAGCCCCTGTCCCCGTGTCAGGCTCTGGGCTTGATCTCCTCGAACATCCTCAGCAGGGGGCTGCAGCGCCAGGGGCAGGGGGACCCAGAGGGACACGGGATGCCACCGGGCATGAGCCGCTTTGGACTTCTCTGGGAGGAACTGTGAGTGGGAGCTGGCTTGAAGTGACCTCCCCAGTAAGGTCACAGAGCCCCTGAGATGTCACACTGCCTCCTGGGATGTCACAGCCCACCCTGAGATCTCACAAATCCCCCTTGTGATGTCACAGAGCCAGTGCTGCTCTAGCACTCTGGGATGTCATACAGTTGCGCTGTGATGGCACAGAAGACTCTGGCATCACAAAGTCAGCCCGTGTCACAATCCTTTAGTGCAAGCGGGAATCATGACAGTTCATTTTCCCCATCTCAGAATTAGCAGAAGTAGATAGGCTTATCATGAGAAACCGAATGTGATGAACATGTTAGAAATGCAAGGCTCCAAGTTATTAATTTTTAATTTAATAAAAGTTATTAAGTGTACCAAATATAAACTTTGAGAAAAATGAAAAAAAGCCACTATAAAAAAAAGTCAATGTGGAGCCCGGGATTGCCACCGGGTGAGACACAGGTTTGACAGCTGCAGCAGAGGGTCCTCTATGCTTCACACCGACCGTCCTGTCTGACCCATTTTTATACGATTTTCCTTGCCTGAGCCAGAGTCCCCTTTCTTCCTTTTCAAAGTGCATGTATTCATGTGGAGTTCTTTTCTCTGTGGCAAGTTGAACAATACGTGTCCGGAGAGTGATGAACAACCCGTGTTTGCAGTCCCGGAATTCGGATTTGAGATGTACCTCCCTGATGGCTCTGACTATCTCGGTCTCGGATATTTATCGTGTATTTATCGTCCGGGTGTTTCTCGGACAACCTTGATGCATGATCCCTCTCTGGGCTGGCCACTTTCGTTCGCTTGTAAATAAAGTCCTCCCTCTCTCGTCCAGGTGGCTTTGACATGGTGTTGCAATCGCTGTTGCTGGCTTGTGCGATTTAAAAACTTCCTATAAGAGTATAATTTAACAGCACATAACTATAAAAGAGACGACAATTTTATTTGCACGAATTATCCTATAGACATATAACAGTCCTAATGATTCCTTGAGGCCTTGCAGTGTCACAATGTTCTCCATGGTTCCACAGGCCCCACAGTGTCATGTGACTCCTCTGTTCCATGAGTCCTGCAATGTCACAATGGACCTTTGGACCAATGGACCATGGGGCTTTGCAGTGTCACAACGCTCTCCTTTGGCTCCACAGGGTCACAATGGAGCACTGATTACAGGCAGCCTCTCTGTGTTACCCTGGAGCTTTGTTTCCGTGGGGTCTCGCAGTGTCCCAATGGAGCCTTGGCTGGATGGGGCCTCACAGTGTCACAATGATGCCTACATTCCACTGAGGCACACGGCGTCACTAGGGTCCCCTTGCTTCCATGAGGCCCAGCAATGTCACAGTGGTGTCCATGAATCCATGAGGACTCACAGTATCCCAATGGTCTCTTGATCTCACATGGTCCCACAGTGTCCCAATGGTCCCTTGGGGTCACAAGGCCCCACAGTGTCCCAATGGTCACTTCTTCTCACATGGCCCCACAGTGTAACAATGGTCCCTTGGTTCCATGGTTCCTGGTCTGGTGCATTCCCCTTTCCCCTTCTCAGGCCGCCCTGCCAGCTGAGAAATGCTCACTGGGCCAGGGCCTTGGCCAGCAGCCCCTGGGCTCAGCTCCTCTGGAGCTCATCACAGACACTGTCTGCTCCAGGCTCAACCCTTCATCCCCTGGGGAGATGCCAAAGCCTCCACAGGGAACATTTCCCTTTGCTCAGGGGAATTTCTCACAGGTGCCTTGTAGTGACTCTTTGTGTCTGTGAGCACACAGGAGTGCCTGTGCTCAGGGAAATGTGGCAGAAATGCTGCTCTCTGAGGGCTTTGATTGCCTTGGATAGCTGAGCCAGTCAGGCCTGGAAGTAAGGTTAAGTCATGTCACCCTGATTCTTAAGATTTTCTAAAGCCTTCTGAGTTTCCATTCTGTTGGAGAACCTTCCCACACAATTTCTGTCAACAACATATTGTTTACAATCTTTTATGGGGCTGGACAAACTTGATGTACTAGTGCTTTGTCCAATGTCTTTGGACAGGTGGTCCATTCACTCTCCAATCCAATGTCACCTTTGGGAAAGTATAAAAGTTGGAGTCAGAGAATAAACTTTTCTCTTTACCTTGAAAATAGCAGGTGGCTCGCGTCGTGCTTTCACGTGTCTTATAGCGACAAAGTCACAAGCTGTAAGCAAAGTTAAATGCTGCTAAGAGTTGTTCTTTTGCTAATTTGTGAAGCTTAATAGAAGTTATAAGCGAAGTTGAATATTGTTAAGTGTTATTCCACAGCTCTGTTTAGCTTTTAGGCTGTATTCCTTTTATCCTTGCCCTCACTGTCCTTTCGTCACACACACACACACACACACACACACCCACCCACACACACACACACACAAACACACAGAGACACACAGACACCGGGACAGTTCTTGACTCCTTTTTGGTTTGATTGCCTGGATTTTGTTTGGTTTTGTTGTTGCTTTGTTTCCTTGGTGTGCCTGAAGTGTCCAGTCAGGAGCAGAGTGACTCTTGCCAAGGAACTCTGTGGTGCTGTCACTTAATATTAAAGCTGTTTTATGCTACTCCCCTGCTGGGGATTTCTAAAGTGCTCTCAAGCCCTCCTTCATAAGAGGGTGAAGGAGCCCTGGCCAAGCTCTGGCCCTGGGGGCACAGGGATGCTGCTAGGGGGTCCCTGTCTCCCTGTTCCAACTGTGACGGCCCTGAGTCCCTGTCCCCGTGTCAGGCTCTGGGCTTGATCTCCTCGAACATCCTCAGCAGGGGGCTGCAGCGCCAGGGGCAGGGGGACCCAGAGGGACACGGGATGCCACCGGGCACGAGCAGCTTTGGACTTCTCTGGGAGGAACTGTGAGTGGGAGCTGGCTTGAAGTGACCTCCCCAGTAAGGTCACAGAGCCCCTGAGATGTCACACTGCCTCCTGGGATGTCACAGCCCACCCTGAGATCTCACAAATCCCCCTTGTGATGTCACAGAGCCAGTGCTGCTCTAGCACTCTGGGATGTCATACAGTTGCGCTGTGATGGCACAGAAGACTCTGGCATCACAAAGTCAGCCCGTGTCACAATCCTTTAGTGCAAGCGGGAATCATGACAGTTCATTTTCCCCATCTCAGAATTAGCAGAAGTAGATAGGCTTATCATGAGAAACCGAATGTGATGAACATGTTAGAAATGCAAGGCTCCAAGTTATTAATTTTTAATTTAATAAAAGTTATTAAGTGTACCAAATATAAACTTTGAGAAAAATGAAAAAAAGCCACTATAAAAAAAAGTCAATGTGGAGCCCGGGATTGCCACCGGGTGAGACACAGGTTTGACAGCTGCAGCAGAGGGTCCTCTATGCTTCACACCGACCGTCCTGTCTGACCCATTTTTATACGATTTTCCTTGCCTGAGCCAGAGTCCCCTTTCTTCCTTTTCAAAGTGCATGTATTCATGTGGAGTTCTTTTCTCTGTGGCAAGTTGAACAATACGTGTCCGGAGAGTGATGAACAACCCGTGTTTGCAGTCCCGGAATTCGGATTTGAGATGTACCTCCCTGATGGCTCTGACTATCTCGGTCTCGGATATTTATCGTGTATTTATCGTCCGGGTGTTTCTCGGACAACCTTGATGCATGATCCCTCTCTGGGCTGGCCACTTTCGTTCGCTTGTAAATAAAGTCCTCCCTCTCTCGTCCAGGTGGCTTTGACATGGTGTTGCAATCGCTGTTGCTGGCTTGTGCGATTTAAAAACTTCCTATAAGAGTATAATTTAACAGCACATAACTATAAAAGAGACGACAATTTTATTTGCACGAATTATCCTATAGACATATAACAGTCCTAATGATTCCTTGAGGCCTTGCAGTGTCACAATGTTCTCCATGGTTCCACAGGCCCCACAGTGTCATGTGACTCCTCTGTTCCATGAGTCCTGCAATGTCACAATGGACCTTTGGACCAATGGACCATGGGGCTTTGCAGTGTCACAACGCTCTCCTTTGGCTCCACAGGGTCACAATGGAGCACTGATTACAGGCAGCCTCTCTGTGTTACCCTGGAGCTTTGTTTCCGTGGGGTCTCGCAGTGTCCCAATGGAGCCTTGGCTGGATGGGGCCTCACAGTGTCACAATGATGCCTACATTCCACTGAGGCACACGGCGTCACTAGGGTCCCCTTGCTTCCATGAGGCCCAGCAATGTCACAGTGGTGTCCATGAATCCATGAGGACTCACAGTATCCCAATGGTCTCTTGATCTCACATGGTCCCACAGTGTCCCAATGGTCCCTTGGGGTCACAAGGCCCCACAGTGTCCCAATGGTCACTTCTTCTCACATGGCCCCACAGTGTAACAATGGTCCCTTGGTTCCATGGTTCCTGGTCTGGTGCATTCCCCTTTCCCCTTCTCAGGCCGCCCTGCCAGCTGAGAAATGCTCACTGGGCCAGGGCCTTGGCCAGCAGCCCCTGGGCTCAGCTCCTCTGGAGCTCATCACAGACACTGTCTGCTCCAGGCTCAACCCTTCATCCCCTGGGGAGATGCCAAAGCCTCCACAGGGAACATTTCCCTTTGCTCAGGGGAATTTCTCACAGGTGCCTTGTAGTGACTCTTTGTGTCTGTGAGCACACAGGAGTGCCTGTGCTCAGGGAAATGTGGCAGAAATGCTGCTCTCTGAGGGCTTTGATTGCCTTGGATAGCTGAGCCAGTCAGGCCTGGAAGTAAGGTTAAGTCATGTCACCCTGATTCTTAAGATTTTCTAAAGCCTTCTGAGTTTCCATTCTGTTGGAGAACCTTCCCACACAATTTCTGTCAACAACATATTGTTTACAATCTTTTATGGGGCTGGACAAACTTGATGTACTAGTGCTTTGTCCAATGTCTTTGGACAGGTGGTCCATTCACTCTCCAATCCAATGTCACCTTTGGGAAAGTATAAAAGTTGGAGTCAGAGAATAAACTTTTCTCTTTACCTTGAAAATAGCAGGTGGCTCGCGTCGTGCTTTCACGTGTCTTATAGCGACAAAGTCACAAGCTGTAAGCAAAGTTAAATGCTGCTAAGAGTTGTTCTTTTGCTAATTTGTGAAGCTTAATAGAAGTTATAAGCGAAGTTGAATATTGTTAAGTGTTATTCCACAGCTCTGTTTAGCTTTTAGGCTGTATTCCTTTTATCCTTGCCCTCACTGTCCTTTCGTCACACACACACACACACACACACACACCCACCCACACACACACACACACAAACACACAGAGACACACAGACACCGGGACAGTTCTTGACTCCTTTTTGGTTTGATTGCCTGGATTTTGTTTGGTTTTGTTGTTGCTTTGTTTCCTTGGTGTGCCTGAAGTGTCCAGTCAGGAGCAGAGTGACTCTTGCCAAGGAACTCTGTGGTGCTGTCACTTAATATTAAAGCTGTTTTATGCTACTCCCCTGCTGGGGATTTCTAAAGTGCTCTCAAGCCCTCCTTCATAAGAGGGTGAAGGAGCCCTGGCCAAGCTCTGGCCCTGGGGGCACAGGGATGCTGCTAGGGGGTCCCTGTCTCCCTGTTCCAACTGTGACGGCCCTGAGTCCCTGTCCCCGTGTCAGGCTCTGGGCTTGATCTCCTCGAACATCCTCAGCAGGGGGCTGCAGCGCCAGGGGCAGGGGGACCCAGAGGGACACGGGATGCCACCGGGCACGAGCAGCTTTGGACTTCTCTGGGAGGAACTGTGAGTGGGAGCTGGCTTGAAGTGACCTCCCCAGTAAGGTCACAGAGCCCCTGAGATGTCACACTGCCTCCTGGGATGTCACAGCCCACCCTGAGATCTCACAAATCCCCCTTGTGATGTCACAGAGCCAGTGCTGCTCTAGCACTCTGGGATGTCATACAGTTGCGCTGTGATGGCACAGAAGACTCTGGCATCACAAAGTCAGCCCGTGTCACAATCCTTTAGTGCAAGCGGGAATCATGACAGTTCATTTTCCCCATCTCAGAATTAGCAGAAGTAGATAGGCTTATCATGAGAAACCGAATGTGATGAACATGTTAGAAATGCAAGGCTCCAAGTTATTAATTTTTAATTTAATAAAAGTTATTAAGTGTACCAAATATAAACTTTGAGAAAAATGAAAAAAAGACACTATAAAAAAAAGTCAATGTGGAGCCCGGGATTGCCACCGGGTGAGACACAGGTTGGACAGCTGCAGCAGAGGGTCCTCTATGCTTCACACCGACCGTCCTGTCTGACCCATTTTTATACGATTTTCCTTGCCTGAGCCAGAGTCCCCTTTCTTCCTTTTCAAAGTGCATGTATTCATGTGGAGTTCTTTTCTCTGTGGCAAGTTGAACAATACGTGTCCGGAGAGTGATGAACACCTGTGTTTGCAGTCCCGGAATTCGGATTTGAGATGTACCTCCCTGATGGCTCTGACTATCTCGGTCTCGGATATTTATCGTGTATTTATCGTCCGGGTGTTTCTCGGACAACCTTGATGCATGATCCCTCTCTGGGCTGGCCACTTTCGTTCGCTTGTAAATAAAGTCCTCCCTCTCTCATCCAGGTGGCTTTGACATGGTGTTGCAATCGCTGTTGCTGGCTTGTGCGATTTAAAAACTTCCTATAAGAGTATAATTTAACAGCACATAACTATAAAAGAGACGACAATTTTATTTGCACGAATTATCCTATAGACATATAACAGTCCTAATGATTCCTTGAGGCCTTGCAGTGTCACAATGTTCTCCATGGTTCCACAGGCCCCACAGTGTCATGTGACTCCTCTGTTCCATGAGTCCTGCAATGTCACAATGGACCTTTGGACCAATGGACCATGGGGCTTTGCAGTGTCACAACGCTCTCCTTTGGCTCCACAGGGTCACAATGGAGCACTGATTACAGGCAGCCTCTCTGTGTTACCCTGGAGCTTTGTTTCCGTGGGGTCTCGCAGTGTCCCAATGGAGCCTTGGTTGGATGGGGCCTCACAGTGTCACAATGATGCCTACATTCCACTGAGGCACACGGCGTCACTAGGGTCCCCTTGCTTCCATGAGGCCCAGCAATGTCACAGTGGTGTCCATGAATCCATGAGGACTCACAGTATCCCAATGGTCTCTTGATCTCACATGGTCCCACAGTGTAACAATGGTCCCTTGGTCTCACAAGGCCCCACAGTGTCCCAATGGTCACTTCTTCTCACATGGCCCCACAGTGTAACAATGGTCCCTTGGTTCCATGGTTCCTGGTCTGGTGCATTCCCCTTTCCCCTTCTCAGGCCACCCTGCCAGCTGAGAAATGCTCACTGGGCCAGGGCCTTGGCCAGCAGCCCCTGGGCTCAGCTCCTCTGGAGCTCATCACAGACACTGTCTGCTCCAGGCTCAACCCTTCATCCCCTGGGGAGATGCCAAAGCCTCCACAGGGAACATTTCCCTTTGCTCAGGGGAATTTCTCACAGGTGCCTTGTAGTGACTCTTTGTGTCTGTGTGCACACAGGAGTGCCTGTGCTCAGGGAAATGTGGCAGAAATGCTGCTCTCTGAGGGCTTTGATTGCCTTGGATAGCTGAGCCAGTCAGGCCTGGAAGTAAGGTTAAGTCATGTCACCCTGATTCTTAAGATTTTCTAAAGCCTTCTGAGTTTCCATTCTGTTGGAGAACCTTCCCACACAATTTCTGTCAACAACATATTGTTTACAATCTTTTATGGGGCTGGACAAACTTGATGTACTAGTGCTTTGTCCAATGTCTTTGGACAGGTGGTCCATTCACTCTCCAATCCAATGTCACCTTTGGGAAAGTATAAAAGTTGGAGTCAGAGAATAAACTTTTCTCTTTACCTTGAAAATAGCAGGTGGCTCGCGTCGTGCTTTCACGTGTCTTATAGCGACAAAGTCGCAAGCTGTAAGCAAAGTTAAATGCTGCTAAGAGTTGTTCTTTTGCTAATTTGTGAAGCTTAATATAAGTTATAAGCGAAGTTGAATATTGTTAAGTGTTATTCCACAGCTCTGTTTAGCTTTTAGGCTGTATTCCTTTTATCCTTGCTCTCACTGTCCTTTCGTCGCACACACAAACACACAGAGACACACAGACACCGGGACAGTTCTTGACTCCTTTTCGGTTTGATTGCCTGGATTTTGTTTGGTTTTGTTGTTGCTTTGTTTCCTTGGTGTGCCTGAAGTGTCCAGTCAGGAGCAGAGTGACTCTTGCCAAGGAACTCTGTGGTGCTGTCACTTAATATTAAAGCTGTTTTATGCTACTCCCCTGCTGGGGATTTTTAAAGTGCTCTCAAGCCCTCCTTCATAAGAGGGTGAAGGAGCCCTGGCCAAGCTCTGGCCCTGGGGGCACAGGGATGCTGCTAGGGGGTCCCTGTCTCCCTGTTCCAACTGTGACGGCCCTGAGCCCCTGTCCCCCTGTCAGGCTCTGGGCTTGATCTCCTCGAACATCTTCAGGGGGAGGCTGCAGCGCCAGGGGCAGGCGGACCCAGAGGGACACGGGATGCCACCGGGCACGAGCAGCTTTGGACTTCTCTGGGAGGAACTGTGAGTGGGAGCTGGCTTGAAGTGACCTCCCCAGTAAGGTCACAGAGCCCCTGAGATGTCACACTGCCTCCTGGGATGTCACAGCCCACCCTGAGATCTCACAAATCCCCCTTGTGATGTCACAGAGCCAGTGCTGCTCTAGCACTCTGGGATGTCATACAGTTGCGCTGTGATGGCACAGAAGACTCTGGCATTACAAAGTCAGCCCGTGTCACAATCCTCTAGTGCAAGCGGGAATCATGACAGTTCATTTTCCCCATCTCAGAATTAGCAGAAGTAGATAGGCTTATCATGAGAAACCGAATGTGATGAACATGTTAGAAATGCAAGGCTCCAAGTTATTAATTTTTAATTTAATAAAAGTTATTAAGTGTACCAAATATAAACTTTGAGAAAAATGAAAAAAAGCCACTATAAAAAAAAGTCAATGTGGAGCCCGGGATTGCCACCGGGTGAGACACAGGTTTGACAGCTGCAGCAGAGGGTCCTCTATGCTTCACACCGACCGTCCTGTCTGACCCATTTTTATACGATTTTCCTTGCCTGAGCCAGAGTCCCCTTTCTTCCTTTTCAAAGTGCATGTATTCATGTGGAGTTCTTTTCTCTGTGGCAAGTTGAACAATACGTGTCCGGAGAGTGATGAACACCTGTGTTTGCAGTCCCGGAATTCGGATTTGAGATGTACCTCCCTGATGGCTCTGACTATCTCGGTCTCGGATATTTATCGTGTATTTATCGTCCGGGTGTTTCTCGGACAACCTTGATGCATGATCCCTCTCTGGGCTGGCCACTTTCGTTCGCTTGTAAATAAAGTCCTCCCTCTCTCGTCCAGGTGGCTTTGACATGGTGTTGCAATCGCTGTTGCTGGCTTGTGCGATTTAAAAACTTCCTATAAGAGTATAATTTAACAGCACATAACTATAAAAGAGACGACAATTTTATTTGCACGAATTATCCTATAGACATATAACAGTCCTAATGATTCCTTGAGGCCTTGCAGTGTCACAATGTTCTCCATGGTTCCACAGGCCCCACAGTGTCATGTGACTCCTCTGTTCCATGAGTCCTGCAATGTCACAATGGACCTTTGGACCAATGGACCATGGGGCTTTGCAGTGTCACAACGCTCTCCGTTGGCTCCACAGGGTCACAATGGAGCACTGATTACAGGCAGCCTCTCTGTGTTACCCTGGAGCTTTGTTTCCATGGGGTCTCGCAGTGTCCCAATGGAGCCTTGGCTGGATGGGGCCTCACAGTGTCACAATGATGCCTACATTCCACTGAGGCACACGGCGTCACTAGGGTCCCCTTGCTTCCATGAGGCCCAGCAATGTCACAGTGGTGTCCATGAATCCATGAGGACTCACAGTGTCCCAATGGTCTCTTGATCTCACATGGTCCCACAGTGTCCCAATGGTCCCTTGGTGTCACAAGGCCCCACAGTGTCCCAATGGTCACTTCTTCTCACATGGCCCCACAGTGTAACAATGGTCCCTTGGTTCCATGGTTCCTGGTCTGGTGCATTCCCCTTTCCCCTTCTCAGGCCACCCTGCCAGCTGAGAAATGCTCACTGGGCCTGGGCCTTGGCCAGCAGCCCCTGGGCTCAGCTCCTCTGGAGCTCATCACAGACACTGTCTGCTCCAGGCTCAACCCTTCATCCCCTGGGGAGATGCCAAAGCCTCCACAGGGAACATTTCCCTTTGCTCAGGGGAATTTCTCACAGGTGCCTTGTAGTGACTCTTTGTGTCTGTGTGCACACAGGAGTGCCTGTGCTCAGGGAAATGTGGCAGAAATGCTGCTCTCTGAGGGCTTTGATTGCCTTGGATAGCTGAGCCAGTCAGGCCTGGAAGTAAGGTTAAGTCATGTCACCCTGATTCTTAAGATTTTCTAAAGCCTTCTGAGTTTCCATTCTGTTGGAGAACCTTCCCACACAATTTCTGTCAACAACATATTGTTTACAATCTTTCATGGGGCTGGACAAACTTGATGTACTAGTGCTTTGTCCAATGTCTTTGGACAGGTGGTCCATTCACTCTCCAATCCAATGTCACCTTTGGGAAAGTATAAAAGTTGGAGTCAGAGAATAAACTTTTAGCTTTACCTTGAAAATAGCAGGTAGCTCGCGTCGTGCTTTCACGTGTCTTATAGCGACAAAGTCACAAGCTGTAAGCAAAGTTAAATGCTGCTAAGAGTTGTTCTTTTGCTAATTTGTGAAGCTTAATAGAAGTTCTAAGCGAAGTTGAATATTGTTAAGTGTTATTCCACAGCTCTGTTTAGCTTTTAGGCTGTATTCCTTTTATCCTTGCCGTCACTGTCCTTTCGTCACACACACACACACACACACACACACACACACCCACACCCACACACACACACAAACACACAGAGACACACAGACACCGGGACAGTTCTTGACTCCTTTTCGGTTTGATTGCCTGGATTTTGTTTGGTTTTGTTGTTGCTTTGTTTCCTTGGTGTGCCTGAAGTGTCCAGTCAGGAGCAGAGTGACTCTTGCCAAGGAACTCTGTGGTGCTGTCACTTAATATTAAAGCTGTTTTATGCTACTCCCCTGCTGGGGATTTCTAAAGTGCTCTCAAGCCCTCCTTCATAAGAGGGTGAAGGAGCCCTGGCCAAGCTCTGGCCCTGGGGGCACAGGGATGCTGCTAGGGGGTCCCTGTCTCCCTGTTCCAACTGTGACGGCCCTGAGTCCCTGTCCCCGTGTCAGGCTCTGGGCTTGATCTCCTCGAACATCCTCAGCAGGGGGCTGCAGCGCCAGGGGCAGGGGGACCCAGAGGGACACGGGATGCCACCGGGCACGAGCAGCTTTGGACTTCTCTGGGAGGAACTGTGAGTGGGAGCTGGCTTGAAGTGACCTCCCCAGTAAGGTCACAGAGCCCCTGAGATGTCACACTGCCTCCTGGGATGTCACAGCCCACCCTGAGATCTCACAAATCCCCCTTGTGATGTCACAGAGCCAGTGCTGCTCTAGCACTCTGGGATGTCATACAGTTGCGCTGTGATGGCACAGAAGACTCTGGCATCACAAAGTCAGCCCGTGTCACAATCCTCTAGTGCAAGCGGGAATCATGACAGTTCATTTTCCCCATCTCAGAATTAGCAGAAGTAGATAGGCTTATCATGAGAAACCGAATGTGATGAACATGTTAGAAATGCAAGGCTCCAAGTTATTAATTTTTAATTTAATAAAAGTTATTAAGTGTACCAAATATAAACTTTGAGAAAAATGAAAAAAAGACACTATAAAAAAAAGTCAATGTGGAGCCCGGGATTGCCACCGGGTGAGACACAGGTTGGACAGCTGCAGCAGAGGGTCCTCTATGCTTCACACCGACCGTCCTGTCTGACCCATTTTTATACGATTTTCCTTGCCTGAGCCAGAGTCCCCTTTCTTCCTTTTCAAAGTGCATGTATTCATGTGGAGTTCTTTTCTCTGTGGCAAGTTGAACAATACGTGTCCGGAGAGTGATGAACACCTGTGTTTGCAGTCCCGGAATTCGGATTTGAGATGTACCTCCCTGATGGCTCTGACTATCTCGGTCTCGGATATTTATCGTGTATTTATCGTCCGGGTGTTTCTCGGACAACCTTGATGCATGATCCCTCTCTGGGCTGGCCACTTTCGTTCGCTTGTAAATAAAGTCCTCCCTCTCTCATCCAGGTGGCTTTGACATGGTGTTGCAGTCGCAGTTGCTGGCTTGTGCGATTTAAAAACTTCCTATAAGAGTATAATTTAACAGCACATAACTATAAAAGAGACGACAATTTTATTTGCACGAATTATCCTATAGACATATAACAGTCCTAATGATTCCTTGAGGCCTTGCAGTGTCACAATGTTCTCCATGGTTCCACAGGCCCCACAGTGTCATGTGACTCCTCTGTTCCATGAGTCCTGCAATGTCACAATGGACCTTTGGACCAATGGACCATGGGGCTTTGCAGTGTCACAACGCTCTCCTTTGGCTCCACAGGGTCACAATGGAGCACTGATTACAGGCAGCCTCTCTGTGTTACCCTGGAGCTTTGTTTCCGTGGGGTCTCGCAGTGTCCCAATGGAGCCTTGGCTGGATGGGGCCTCACAGTGTCACAATGATGCCTACATTCCACTGAGGCACACGGCGTCACTAGGGTCCCCTTGCTTCCATGAGGCCCAGCAATGTCACAGTGGTGTCCATGAATCCATGAGGACTCACAGTATCCCAATGGTCTCTTGATCTCACATGGTCCCACAGTGTCCCAATGGTCCCTTGGTCTCACAAGGCCCCACAGTGTCCCAATGGTCACTTCTTCTCACATGGCCCCACAGTGTAACAATGGTCCCTTGGTTCCATGGTTCCTGGTCTGGTGCATTCCCCTTTCCCCTTCTCAGGCCACCCTGCCAGCTGAGAAATGCTCACTGGGCCTGGGCCTTGGCCAGCAGCCCCTGGGCTCAGCTCCTCTGGAGCTCATCACAGACACTGTCTGCTCCAGGCTCAACCCTTCATCCCCTGGGGAGATGCCAAAGCCTCCACAGGGAACATTTCCCTTTGCTCAGGGGAATTTCTCACAGGTGCCTTGTAGTGACTCTTTGTGTCTGTGTGCACACAGGAGTGCCTGTGCTCAGGGAAATGTGGCAGAAATGCTGCTCTCTGAGGGCTTTGATTGCCTTGGATAGCTGAGCCAGTCAGGCCTGGAAGTAAGGTTAAGTCATGTCACCCTGATTCTTAAGATTTTCTAAAGCCTTCTGAGTTTCCATTCTGTTGGAGAACCTTCCCACACAATTTCTGTCAACAACATATTGTTTACAATCTTTTATGGGGCTGGACAAACTTGATGTACTAGTGCTTTGTCCAATGTCTTTGGACAGGTGGTCCATTCACTCTCCAATCCAATGTCACCTTTGGGAAAGTATAAAAGTTGGAGTCAGAGAATAAACTTTTCTCTTTACCTTGAAAATAGCAGGTGGCTCGCGTCGTGCTTTCACGTGTCTTATAGCGACAAAGTCACAAGCTGTAAGCAAAGTTAAATGCTGCTAAGAGTTGTTCTTTTGCTAATTTGTGAAGCTTAATAGAAGTTCTAAGCGAAGTTGAATATTGTTAAGTGTTATTCCACAGCTCTGTTTAGCTTTTAGGCTGTATTCCTTTTATCCTTGCCCTCACTGTCCTTTCGTCACACACACACACACACACACACACACCCACACACACACACACACACACAAACACACAGAGACACACAGACACCGGGACAGTTCTTGACTCCTTTTTGGTTTGATTGCCTGGATTTTGTTTGGTTTTGTTGTTGCTTTGTTTCCTTGGTGTGCCTGAAGTGTCCAGTCAGGAGCAGAGTGACTCTTGCCAAGGAACTCTGTGGTGCTGTCACTTAATATTAAAGCTGTTTTATGCTACTCCCCTGCTGGGGATTTTTAAAGTGCTCTCAAGCCCTCCTTCATAAGAGGGTGAAGGAGCCCTGGCCAAGCTCTGGCCCTGGGGGCACAGGGATGCTGCTAGGGGGTCCCTGTCTCCCTGTTCCAACTGTGACGGCCCTGAGTCCCTGTCCCCGTGTCAGGCTCTGGGCTTGATCTCCTCGAACATCCTCAGCAGGGGGCTGCAGCGCCAGGGGCAGGGGGACCCAGAGGGACACGGGATGCCACCGGGCACGAGCAGCTTTGGACTTCTCTGGGAGGAACTGTGAGTGGGAGCTGGCTTGAAGTGACCTCCCCAGTAAGGTCACAGAGCCCCTGAGATGTCACACTGCCTCCTGGGATGTCACAGCCCACCCTGAGATCTCACAAATCCCCCTTGTGATGTCACAGAGCCAGTGCTGCTCTAGCACTCTGGGATGTCATACAGTTGCGCTGTGATGGCACAGAAGACTCTGGCATCACAAAGTCAGCCCGTGTCACAATCCTTTAGTGCAAGCGGGAATCATGACAGTTCATTTTCCCCATCTCAGAATTAGCAGAAGTAGATAGGCTTATCATGAGAAACCGAATGTGATGAACATGTTAGAAATGCAAGGCTCCAAGTTATTAATTTTTAATTTAATAAAAGTTATTAAGTGTACCAAATATAAACTTTGAGAAAAATGAAAAAAAGCCACTATAAAAAAAAGTCAATGTGGAGCCCGGGATTGCCACCGGGTGAGACACAGGTTTGACAGCTGCAGCAGAGGGTCCTCTATGCTTCACACCGACCGTCCTGTCTGACCCATTTTTATACGATTTTCCTTGCCTGAGCCAGAGTCCCCTTTCTTCCTTTTCAAAGTGCATGTATTCATGTGGAGTTCTTTTCTCTGTGGCAAGTTGAACAATACGTGTCCGGAGAGTGATGAACACCTGTGTTTGCAGTCCCGGAATTCGGATTTGAGATGTACCTCCCTGATGGCTCTGACTATCTCGGTCTCGGATATTTATCGTGTATTTATCGTCCGGGTGTTTCTCGGACAACCTTGATGCATGATCCCTCTCTGGGCTGGCCACTTTCGTTCGCTTGTAAATAAAGTCCTCCCTCTCTCGTCCAGGTGGCTTTGACATGGTGTTGCAATCGCTGTTGCTGGCTTGTGCGATTTAAAAACTTCCTATAAGAGTATAATTTAACAGCACATAACTATAAAAGAGACGACAATTTTATTTGCACGAATTATCCTATAGACATATAACAGTCCTAATGATTCCTTGAGGCCTTGCAGTGTCACAATGTTCTCCATGGTTCCACAGGCCCCACAGTGTCATGTGACTCCTCTGTTCCATGAGTCCTGCAATGTCACAATGGACCTTTGGACCAATGGACCATGGGGCTTTGCAGTGTCACAACGCTCTCCTTTGGCTCCACAGTGTCACAATGGAGCACTGATTACAGGCAGCCTCTCTGTGTCACCCTGGAGCTTTGTTTCCGTGGGGTCTCGCAGTGTCCCAATGGAGCCTTGGCTGGATGGGGCCTCACAGTGTCACAATGATGCCTACATTCCACTGAGGCACACGGCGTCACTAGGGTCCCCTTGCTTCCATGAGGCCCAGCAATGTCACAGTGGTGTCCATGAATCCATGAGGACTCACAGTATCCCAATGGTCTCTTGATCTCACATGGTCCCACAGTGTCCCAATGGTCCCTTGGTGTCACAAGGCCCCACAGTGTCCCAATGGTCACTTCTTCTCACATGGCCCCACAGTGTAACAATGGTCCCTTGGTTCCATGGTTCCTGGTCTGGTGCATTCCCCTTTCCCCTTCTCAGGCCACCCTGCCAGCTGAGAAATGCTCACTGGGCCAGGGCCTTGGCCAGCAGCCCCTGGGCTCAGCTCCTCTGGAGCTCATCACAGACACTGTCTGCTCCAGGCTCAACCCTTCATCCCCTGGGGAGATGCCAAAGCCTCCACAGGGAACATTTCCCTTTGCTCAGGGGAATTTCTCACAGGTGCCTTGTAGTGACTCTTTGTGTCTGTGTGCACACAGGAGTGCCTGTGCTCAGGGAAATGTGGCAGAAATGCTGCTCTCTGAGGGCTTTGATTGCCTTGGATAGCTGAGCCAGTCAGGCCTGGAAGTAAGGTTAAGTCATGTCACCCTGATTCTTAAGATTTTCTAAAGCCTTCTGAGTTTCCATTCTGTTGGAGAACCTTCCCACACAATTTCTGTCAACAACATATTGTTTACAATCTTTTATGGGGCTGGACAAACTTGATGTACTAGTGCTTTGTCCAATGTCTTTGGACAGGTGGTCCATTCACTCTCCAATCCAATGTCACCTTTGGGAAAGTATAAAAGTTGGAGTCAGAGAATAAACTTTTCTCTTTACCTTGAAAATAGCAGGTGGCTCGCGTCGTGCTTTCACGTGTCTTATAGCGACAAAGTCACAAGCTGTAAGCAAAGTTAAATGCTGCTAAGAGTTGTTCTTTTGCTAATTTGTGAAGCTTAATAGAAGTTATAAGCGAAGTTGAATATTGTTAAGTGTTATTCCACAGCTCTGTTTAGCTTTTAGGCTGTATTCCTTTTATCCTTGCCCTCACTGTCCTTTCGTCACACACACACACACACACACACACACACACACACCCACACACACACACACACACACACACAAACACACAGAGACACACAGACACCGGGACAGTTCTTGACTCCTTTTTGGTTTGATTGCCTGGATTTTGTTTGGTTTTGTTGTTGCTTTGTTTCCTTGGTGTGCCTGAAGTGTCCAGTCAGGAGCAGAGTGACTCTTGCCAAGGAACTCTGTGGTGCTGTCAGTTAATATTAAAGCTGTTTTATGCTACTCCCCTGCTGGGGATTTTTAAAGTGCTCTCAAGCCCTCCTTCATAAGAGGGTGAAGGAGCCCTGGCCAAGCTCTGGCCCTGGGGGCACAGGGATGCTGCTAGGGGGTCCCTGTCTCCCTGTTCCAACTGTGACGGCCCTGAGTCCCTGTCCCCGTGTCAGGCTCTGGGCTTGATCTCCTCGAACATCCTCAGCAGGGGGCTGCAGCGCCAGGGGCAGGGGGACCCAGAGGGACACGGGATGCCACCGGGCACGAGCAGCTTTGGACTTCTCTGGGAGGAACTGTGAGTGGGAGCTGGCTTGAAGTGACCTCCCCAGTAAGGTCACAGAGCCCCTGAGATGTCACACTGCCTCCTGGGATGTCACAGCCCACCCTGAGATCTCACAAATCCCCCTTGTGATGTCACAGAGCCAGTGCTGCTCTAGCACTCTGGGATGTCATACAGTTGCGCTGTGATGGCACAGAAGACTCTGGCATCACAAAGTCAGCCCGTGTCACAATCCTCTAGTGCAAGCGGGAATCATGACAGTTCATTTTCCCCATCTCAGAATTAGCAGAAGTAGATAGGCTTATCATGAGAAACCGAATGTGATGAACATGTTAGAAATGCAAGGCTCCAAGTTATTAATTTTTAATTTAATAAAAGTTATTAAGTGTACCAAATATAAACTTTGAGAAAAATGAAAAAAAGACACTATAAAAAAAAGTCAATGTGGAGCCCGGGATTGCCACCAGGTGAGACACAGGTTTGACAGCTGCAGCAGAGGGTCCTCTATGCTTCACACCGACCGTCCTGTCTGACCCATTTTTATACGATTTTCCTTGCCTGAGCCAGAGTCCCCTTTCTTCCTTTTCAAAGTGCATGTATTCATGTGGAGTTCTTTTCTCTGTGGCAAGTTGAACAATACGTGTCCGGAGAGTGATGAACACCTGTGTTTGCAGTCCCGGAATTCGGATTTGAGATGTACCTCCCTGATGGCTCTGACTATCTCGGTCTCGGATATTTATCGTGTATTTATCGTCCGGGTGTTTCTCGGACAACCTTGATGCATGATCCCTCTCTGGGCTGGCCACTTTCGTTCGCTTGTAAATAAAGTCCTCCCTCTCTCATCCAGGTGGCTTTGACATGGTGTTGCAATCGCTGTTGCTGGCTTGTGCGATTTAAAAACTTCCTATAAGAGTATAATTTAACAGCACATAACTATAAAAGAGACGACAATTTTATTTGCACGAATTATCCTATAGACATATAACAGTCCTAATGATTCCTTGAGGCCTTGCAGTGTCACAATGTTCTCCATGGTTCCACAGGCCCCACAGTGTCATGTGACTCCTCTGTTCCATGAGTCCTGCAATGTCACAATGGACCTTTGGACCAATGGACCATGGGGCTTTGCAGTGTCACAACGCTCTCCTTTGGCTCCACAGGGTCACAATGGAGCACTGATTACAGGCAGCCTCTCTGTGTCACCCTGGAGCTTTGTTTCCGTGGGGTCTCGCAGTGTCCCAATGGAGCCTTGGCTGGATGGGGCCTCACAGTGTCACAATGATGCCTACATTCCACTGAGGCACACGGCGTCACTAGGGTCCCCTTGCTTCCATGAGGCCCAGCAATGTCACAGTGGTGTCCATGAATCCATAAAGACTCACAGTATCCCAATGGTCTCTTGATCTCACATGGTCCCACAGTGTCCCAATGGTCCCTTGGTCTCACAAGGCCCCACAGTGTCCCAATGGTCACTTCTTCTCACATGGCCCCACAGTGTAACAATGGTCCCTTGGTTCCATGGTTCCTGGTCTGGTGCATTCCCCTCTCCCCTTCTCAGGCCGCCCTGCCTGCTGAGAAATGCTCACTGGGCCTGGGCCTTGGCCAGCAGCCCCTGGGCTCAGCTCCTCTGGAGCTCATCACAGACACTGTCTGCTCCAGGCTCAACCCTTCATCCCCTGGGGAGATGCCAAAGCCTCCACAGGGAACATTTCCCTTTGCTCAGGGGAATTTCTCACAGGTGCCTTGTAGTGACTCTTTGTGTCTGTGTGCACACAGGAGTGCCTGTGCTCAGGGAAATGTGGCAGAAATGCTGCTCTCTGAGGGCTTTGATTGCCTTGGATAGCTGAGCCAGTCAGGCCTGGAAGTAAGGTTAAGTCATGTCACCCTGATTCTTAAGATTTTCTAAAGCCTTCTGAGTTTCCATTCTGTTGGAGAACCTTCCCACACAATTTTTGTCAACAACATATTGTTTACAATCTTTCATGGGGCTGGACAAACTTGATGTACTAGTGCTTTGTCCAATGTCTTTGGACAGGTGGTCCATTCACTCTCCAATCCAATGTCACCTTTGGGAAAGTATAAAAGTTGGAGTCAGAGAATAAACTTTTCTCTTTACCTTGAAAATAGCAGGTGGCTCGCATCGTGCTTTCACGTGTCTTATAGCGACAAAGTCACAAGCTGTAAGCAAAGATAAATGCTGCTAAGAGTTGTTCTTTTGCTAATTTGTGAAGCTTAATAGAAGTTATAAGCAAAGTTGAATATTGTTAAGTGTTATTCCACAGCTCTGTTTAGCTTTTAGGCTGTATTCCTTTTATCCTTGCCCTCACTGTCCTTTCGTCACACACACACACACACACACACACACACCCACACACACACACACACACAAACACACAGAGACACACAGACACCGGGACAGTTCTTGACTCCTTTTCGGTTTGATTGCCTGGATTTTGTTTGGTTTTCTTGTTGCTTTGTTTCCTTGGTGTGCCTGAAGTGTCCAGTCAGGAGCAGAGTGACTCTTGCCAAGGAACTCTGTGGTGCTGTCACTTAATATTAAAGTTGTTTTATGCTACTCCCCTGCTGGGGATTTTTAAAGTGCTCTCAAGCCCGCCTTCATAAGAGGGTGAAGGAGCCCTGGCCAAGCTCTGGCCCTGGGGGCACAGGGATGCTGCTAGGGGGTCCCTGTCTCCCTGTTCCAACTGTGACGGCCCTGAGCCCCTGTCCCCGTGTCAGGCTCTGGGCTTGATCTCCTCGAACATCCTCAGCAGGGGGCTGCAGCGCCAGGGGCAGGGGGACCCAGAGGGACACGGGATGCCACCGGGCATGAGCAGCTTTGGACTTCTCTGGGAGGAACTGTGAGTGGGAGCTGGCTTGAAGTGACCTCCCCAGTAAGGTCACAGAGCCCCTGAGATGTCACACTGCCTCCTGGGATGTCACAGCCCACCCTGAGATCTCACAAATCCCCCTTGTGATGTCACAGAGCCAGTGCTGCTCTAGCACTCTGGGATGTCATACAGTTGCGCTGTGATGGCACAGAAGACTCTGGCATCACAAAGTCAGCCCGTGTCACAATCCTTTAGTGCAAGCGGGAATCATGACAGTTCATTTTCCCCATCTCAGAATTAGCAGAAGTAGATAGGCTTATCATGAGAAACCGAATGTGATGAACATGTTAGAAATGCAAGGCTCCAAGTTATTAATTTTTAATTTAATAAAAGTTATTAAGTGTACCAAATATAAACTTTGAGAAAAATGAAAAAAAGCCACTATAAAAAAAAGTCAATGTGGAGCCCGGGATTGCCACCGGGTGAGACACAGGTTTGACAGCTGCAGCAGAGGGTCCTCTATGCTTCACACCGACCGTCCTGTCTGACCCATTTCTATACGATTTTCCTTGCCTGAGCCAGAGTCCCCTTTCTTCCTTTTCAAAGTGCATGTATTCATGTGGAGTTCTTTTCTCTGTGGCAAGTTGAACAATACGTGTCCGGAGAGTGATGAACAACCCGTGTTTGCAGTCCCGGAATTCGGATTTGAGATGTACCTCCCTGATGGCTCTGACTATCTCGGTCTCGGATATTTATCGTGTATTTATCGTCCGGGTGTTTCTCGGACAACCTTGATGCATGATCCCTCTCTGGGCTGGCCACTTTCGTTCGCTTGTAAATAAAGTCCTCCCTCTCTCGTCCAGGTGGCTTTGACATGGTGTTGCAATCGCTGTTGCTGGCTTGTGCGATTTAAAAACTTCCTATAAGAGTATAATTTAACAGCACATAACTATAAAAGAGACGACAATTTTATTTGCACGAATTATCCTATAGACATATAACAGTCCTAATGATTCCTTGAGGCCTTGCAGTGTCACAATGTTCTCCATGGTTCCACAGGCCCCACAGTGTCATGTGACTCCTCTGTTCCATGAGTCCTGCAATGTCACAATGGACCTTTGGACCAATGGACCATGGGGCTTTGCAGTGTCACAACGCTCTCCTTTGGCTCCACAGGGTCACAATGGAGCACTGATTACAGGCAGCCTCTCTGTGTTACCCTGGAGCTTTGTTTCCGTGGGGTCTCGCAGTGTCCCAATGGAGCCTTGGCTGGATGGGGCCTCACAGTGTCACAATGATGCCTACATTCCACTGAGGCACACGGCGTCACTAGGGTCCCCTTGCTTCCATGAGGCCCAGCAATGTCACAGTGGTGTCCATGAATCCATGAGGACTCACAGTATCCCAATGGTCTCTTGATCTCACATGGTCCCACAGTGTCCCAATGGTCCCTTGGGGTCACAAGGCCCCACAGTGTCCCAATGGTCACTTCTTCTCACATGGCCCCACAGTGTAACAATGGTCCCTTGGTTCCATGGTTCCTGGTCTGGTGCATTCCCCTTTCCCCTTCTCAGGCCACCCTGCCAGCTGAGAAATGCTCACTGGGCCAGGGCCTTGGCCAGCAGCCCCTGGGCTCAGCTCCTCTGGAGCTCATCACAGACACTGTCTGCTCCAGGCTCAACCCTTCATCCCCTGGGGAGATGCCAAAGCCTCCACAGGGAACATTTCCCTTTGCTCAGGGGAATTTCTCACAGGTGCCTTGTAGTGACTCTTTGTGTCTGTGTGCACACAGGAGTGCCTGTGCTCAGGGAAATGTGGCAGAAATGCTGCTCTCTGAGGGCTTTGATTGCCTTGGATAGCTGAGCCAGTCAGGCCTGGAAGTAAGGTTAAGTCATGTCACCCTGATTCTTAAGATTTTCTAAAGCCTTCTGAGTTTCCATTCTGTTGGAGAACCTTCCCACACAATTTCTGTCAACAACATATTGTTTACAATCTTTTATGGGGCTGGACAAACTTGATGTACTAGTGCTTTGTCCAATGTCTTTGGACAGGTGGTCCATTCACTCTCCAATCCAATGTCACCTTTGGGAAAGTATAAAAGTTGGAGTCAGAGAATAAACTTTTCTCTTTACCTTGAAAATAGCAGGTGGCTCGCGTCGTGCTTTCACGTGTCTTATAGCGACAAAGTCACAAGCTGTAAGCAAAGTTAAATGCTGCTAAGAGTTGTTCTTTTGCTAATTTGTGAAGCTTAATAGAAGTTCTAAGCGAAGTTGAATATTGTTAAGTGTTATTCCACAGCTCTGTTTAGCTTTTAGGCTGTATTCCTTTTATCCTTGCCCTCACTGTCCTTTCGTCACACACACACACACACACACACACCCCCACACACACACACACACACACAAACACACAGAGACACACAGACACCGGGACAGTTCTTGACTCCTTTTTGGTTTGATTGCCTGGATTTTGTTTGGTTTTGTTGTTGCTTTGTTTCCTTGGTGTGCCTGAAGTGTCCAGTCAGGAGCAGAGTGACTCTTGCCAAGGAACTCTGTGGTGCTGTCACTTAATATTAAAGCTGTTTTATGCTACTCCCCTGCTGGGGATTTCTAAAGTGCTCTCAAGCCCTCCTTCATAAGAGGGTGAAGGAGCCCTGGCCAAGCTCTGGCCCTGGGGGCACAGGGATGCTGCTAGGGGGTCCCTGTCTCCCTGTTCCAACTGTGACGGCCCTGAGTCCCTGTCCCCGTGTCAGGCTCTGGGCTTGATCTCCTCGAACATCCTCAGCAGGGGGCTGCAGCGCCAGGGGCAGGGGGACCCAGAGGGACACGGGATGCCACCGGGCACGAGCAGCTTTGGACTTCTCTGGGAGGAACTGTGAGTGGGAGCTGGCTTGAAGTGACCTCCCCAGTAAGGTCACAGAGCCCCTGAGATGTCACACTGCCTCCTGGGATGTCACAGCCCACCCTGAGATCTCACAAATCCCCCTTGTGATGTCACAGAGCCAGTGCTGCTCTAGCACTCTGGGATGTCATACAGTTGCGCTGTGATGGCACAGAAGACTCTGGCATCACAAAGTCAGCCCGTGTCACAATCCTTTAGTGCAAGCGGGAATCATGACAGTTCATTTTCCCCATCTCAGAATTAGCAGAAGTAGATAGGCTTATCATGAGAAACCGAATGTGATGAACATGTTAGAAATGCAAGGCTCCAAGTTATTAATTTTTAATTTAATAAAAGTTATTAAGTGTACCAAATATAAACTTTGAGAAAAATGAAAAAAAGACACTATAAAAAAAAGTCAATGTGGAGCCCGGGATTGCCACCGGGTGAGACACAGGTTTGACAGCTGCAGCAGAGGGTCCTCTATGCTTCACACCGACCGTCCTGTCTGACCCATTTTTATACGATTTTCCTTGCCTGAGCCAGAGTCCCCTTTCTTCCTTTTCAAAGTGCATGTATTCATGTGGAGTTCTTTTCTCTGTGGCAAGTTGAACAATACGTGTCCGGAGAGTGATGAACACCTGTGTTTGCAGTCCCGGAATTCGGATTTGAGATGTACCTCCCTGATGGCTCTGACTATCTCGGTCTCGGATATTTATCATGTATTTATCGTCCGGGTGTTTCTCGGACAACCTTGATGCATGATCCCTCTCTGGGCTGGCCACTTTCGTTCGCTTGTAAATAAAGTCCTCCCTCTCTCATCCAGGTGGCTTTGACATGGTGTTGCAATCGCTGTTGCTGGCTTGTGCGATTTAAAAACTTCCTATAAGAGTATAATTTAACAGCACATAACTATAAAAGAGACGACAATTTTATTTGCACGAATTATCCTATAGACATATAACAGTCCTAATGATTCCTTGAGGCCTTGCAGTGTCACAATGTTCTCCATGGTTCCACAGGCCCCACAGTGTCATGTGACTCCTCTGTTCCATGAGTCCTGCAATGTCACAATGGACCTTTGGACCAATGGACCATGGGGCTTTGCAGTGTCACAACGCTCTCCTTTGGCTCCACAGGGTCACAATGGAGCACTGATTACAGGCAGCCTCTCTGTGTTACCCTGGAGCTTTGTTTCCGTGGGGTCTCGCAGTGTCCCAATGGAGCCTTGGTTGGATGGGGCCTCACAGTGTCACAATGATGCCTACATTCCACTGAGGCACACGGCGTCACTAGGGTCCCCTTGCTTCCATGAGGCCCAGCAATGTCACAGTGGTGTCCATGAATCCATGAGGACTCACAGTATCCCAATGGTCTCTTGATCTCACATGGTCCCACAGTGTAACAATGGTCCCTTGGTCTCACAAGGCCCCACAGTGTCCCAATGGTCACTTCTTCTCACATGGCCCCACAGTGTAACAATGGTCCCTTGGTTCCATGGTTCCTGGTCTGGTGCATTCCCCTTTCCCCTTCTCAGGCCACCCTGCCAGCTGAGAAATGCTCACTGGGCCAGGGCCTTGGCCAGCAGCCCCTGGGCTCAGCTCCTCTGGAGCTCATCACAGACACTGTCTGCTCCAGGCTCAACCCTTCATCCCCTGGGGAGATGCCAAAGCCTCCACAGGGAACATTTCCCTTTGCTCAGGGGAATTTCTCACAGGTGCCTTGTAGTGACTCTTTGTGTCTGTGTGCACACAGGAGTGCCTGTGCTCAGGGAAATGTGGCAGAAATGCTGCTCTCTGAGGGCTTTGATTGCCTTGGATAGCTGAGCCAGTCAGGCCTGGAAGTAAGGTTAAGTCATGTCACCCTGATTCTTAAGATTTTCTAAAGCCTTCTGAGTTTCCATTCTGTTGGAGAACCTTCCCACACAATTTCTGTCAACAACATATTGTTTACAATCTTTTATGGGGCTGGACAAACTTGATGTACTAGTGCTTTGTCCAATGTCTTTGGACAGGTGGTCCATTCACTCTCCAATCCAATGTCACCTTTGGGAAAGTATAAAAGTTGGAGTCAGAGAATAAACTTTTCTCTTTACCTTGAAAATAGCAGGTGGCTCACGTCGTGCTTTCACGTGTCTTATAGCGACAAAGTCGCAAGCTGTAAGCAAAGTTAAATGCTGCTAAGAGTTGTTCTTTTGCTAATTTGTGAAGCTTAATATAAGTTATAAGCGAAGTTGAATATTGTTAAGTGTTATTCCACAGCTCTGTTTAGCTTTTAGGCTGTATTCCTTTTATCCTTGCTCTCACTGTCCTTTCGTCGCACACACAAACACACAGAGACACACAGACACCGGGACAGTTCTTGACTCCTTTTCGGTTTGATTGCCTGGATTTTGTTTGGTTTTGTTGTTGCTTTGTTTCCTTGGTGTGCCTGAAGTGTCCAGTCAGGAGCAGAGTGACTCTTGCCAAGGAACTCTGTGGTGCTGTCACTTAATATTAAAGCTGTTTTATGCTACTCCCCTGCTGGGGATTTTTAAAGTGCTCTCAAGCCCTCCTTCATAAGAGGGTGAAGGAGCCCTGGCCAAGCTCTGGCCCTGGGGGCACAGGGATGCTGCTAGGGGGTCCCTGTCTCCCTGTTCCAACTGTGACGGCCCTGAGCCCCTGTCCCCCTGTCAGGCTCTGGGCTTGATCTCCTCGAACATCTTCAGGGGGAGGCTGCAGCGCCAGGGGCAGGCGGACCCAGAGGGACACGGGATGCCACCGGGCACGAGCAGCTTTGGACTTCTCTGGGAGGAACTGTGAGTGGGAGCTGGCTTGAAGTGACCTCCCCAGTAAGGTCACAGAGCCCCTGAGATGTCACACTGCCTCCTGGGATGTCACAGCCCACCCTGAGATCTCACAAATCCCCCTTGTGATGTCACAGAGCCAGTGCTGCTCTAGCACTCTGGGATGTCATACAGTTGCGCTGTGATGGCACAGAAGACTCTGGCATCACAAAGTCAGCCCGTGTCACAATCCTCTAGTGCAAGCGGGAATCATGACAGTTCATTTTCCCGATCTCAGAATTAGCAGAAGTAGATAGGCTTATCATGAGAAACCGAATGTGATGAACATGTTAGAAATGCAAGGCTCCAAGTTATTAATTTTTAATTTAATAAAAGTTATTAAGTGTACCAAATATAAACTTTGAGAAAAATGAAAAAAAGCCACTATAAAAAAAAGTCAATGTGGAGCCCGGGATTGCCACCGGGTGAGACACAGGTTTGACAGCTGCAGCAGAGGGTCCTCTATGCTTCACACCGACCGTCCTGTCTGACCCATTTTTATACGATTTTCCTTGCCTGAGCCAGAGTCCCCTTTCTTCCTTTTCAAAGTGCATGTATTCATGTGGAGTTCTTTTCTCTGTGGCAAGTTGAACAATACGTGTCCGGAGAGTGATGAACACCTGTGTTTGCAGTCCCGGAATTCGGATTTGAGATGTACCTCCCTGATGGCTCTGACTATCTCGGTCTCGGATATTTATCGTGTATTTATCGTCCGGGTGTTTCTCGGACAACCTTGATGCATGATCCCTCTCTGGGCTGGCCACTTTCGTTCGCTTGTAAATAAAGTCCTCCCTCTCTCGTCCAGGTGGCTTTGACATGGTGTTGCAATCGCTGTTGCTGGCTTGTGCGATTTAAAAACTTCCTATAAGAGTATAATTTAACAGCACATAACTATAAAAGAGACGACAATTTTATTTGCACGAATTATCCTATAGACATATAACAGTCCTAATGATTCCTTGAGGCCTTGCAGTGTCACAATGTTCTCCATGGTTCCACAGGCCCCACAGTGTCATGTGACTCCTCTGTTCCATGAGTCCTGCAATGTCACAATGGACCTTTGGACCAATGGACCATGGGGCTTTGCAGTGTCACAACGCTCTCCTTTGGCTCCACAGGGTCACAATGGAGCACTGATTACAGGCAGCCTCTCTGTGTCACCCTGGAGCTTTGTTTCCGTGGGGTCTCGCAGTGTCCCAATGGAGCCTTGGCTGGATGGGGCCTCACAGTGTCACAATGATGCCTACATTCCACTGAGGCACACGGCGTCACTAGGGTCCCCTTGCTTCCATGAGGCCCAGCAATGTCACAGTGGTGTCCATGAATCCATGAGGACTCACAGTATCCCAATGGTCTCTTGATCTCACATGGTCCCACAGTGTCCCAATGGTCCCTTGGTGTCACAAGGCCCCACAGTGTCCCAATGGTCACTTCTTCTCACATGGCCCCACAGTGTAACAATGGTCCCTTGGTTCCATGGTTCCTGGTCTGGTGCATTCCCCTTTCCCCTTCTCAGGCCACCCTGCCAGCTGAGAAATGCTCACTGGGCCAGGGCCTTGGCCAGCAGCCCCTGGGCTCAGCTCCTCTGGAGCTCATCACAGACACTGTCTGCTCCAGGCTCAACCCTTCATCCCCTGGGGAGATGCCAAAGCCTCCACAGGGAACATTTCCCTTTGCTCAGGGGAATTTCTCACAGGTGCCTTGTAGTGACTCTTTGTGTCTGTGTGCACACAGGAGTGCCTGTGCTCAGGGAAATGTGGCAGAAATGCTGCTCTCTGAGGGCTTTGATTGCCTTGGATAGCTGAGCCAGTCAGGCCTGGAAGTAAGGTTAAGTCATGTCACCCTGATTCTTAAGATTTTCTAAAGCCTTCTGAGTTTCCATTCTGTTGGAGAACCTTCCCACACAATTTTTGTCAACAACATATTGTTTACAATCTTTCATGGGGCTGGACAAACTTGATGTACTAGTGCTTTGTCCAATGTCTTTGGACAGGTGGTCCATTCACTCTCCAATCCAATGTCACCTTTGGGAAAGTATAAAAGTTGGAGTCAGAGAATAAACTTTTCTCTTTACCTTGAAAATAGCAGGTGGCTCGCATCGTGCTTTCACGTGTCTTATAGCGACAAAGTCACAAGCTGTAAGCAAAGATAAATGCTGCTAAGAGTTGTTCTTTTGCTAATTTGTGAAGCTTAATAGAAGTTATAAGCAAAGTTGAATATTGTTAAGTGTTATTCCACAGCTCTGTTTAGCTTTTAGGCTGTATTCCTTTTATCCTTGCCCTCACTGTCCTTTCGTCACACACACACACACACACACACACACACCCACACACACACACACACACAAACACACAGAGACACACAGACACCGGGACAGTTCTTGACTCCTTTTCGGTTTGATTGCCTGGATTTTGTTTGGTTTTCTTGTTGCTTTGTTTCCTTGGTGTGCCTGAAGTGTCCAGTCAGGAGCAGAGTGACTCTTGCCAAGGAACTCTGTGGTGCTGTCACTTAATATTAAAGTTGTTTTATGCTACTCCCCTGCTGGGGATTTTTAAAGTGCTCTCAAGCCCGCCTTCATAAGAGGGTGAAGGAGCCCTGGCCAAGCTCTGGCCCTGGGGGCACAGGGATGCTGCTAGGGGGTCCCTGTCTCCCTGTTCCAACTGTGACGGCCCTGAGCCCCTGTCCCCGTGTCAGGCTCTGGGCTTGATCTCCTCGAACATCCTCAGCAGGGGGCTGCAGCGCCAGGGGCAGGGGGACCCAGAGGGACACGGGATGCCACCGGGCATGAGCCGCTTTGGACTTCTCTGGGAGGAACTGTGAGTGGGAGCTGGCTTGAAGTGACCTCCCCAGTAAGGTCACAGAGCCCCTGAGATGTCACACTGCCTCCTGGGATGTCACAGCCCACCCTGAGATCTCACAAATCCCCCTTGTGATGTCACAGAGCCAGTGCTGCTCTAGCACTCTGGGATGTCATACAGTTGCGCTGTGATGGCACAGAAGACTCTGGCATCACAAAGTCAGCCCGTGTCACAATCCTTTAGTGCAAGCGGGAATCATGACAGTTCATTTTCCCGATCTCAGAATTAGCAGAAGTAGATAGGCTTATCATGAGAAACCGAATGTGATGAACATGTTAGAAATGCAAGGCTCCAAGTTATTAATTTTTAATTTAATAAAAGTTATTAAGTGTACCAAATATAAACTTTGAGAAAAATGAAAAAAAGCCACTATAAAAAAAAGTCAATGTGGAGCCCGGGATTGCCACCGGGTGAGACACAGGTTTGACAGCTGCAGCAGAGGGTCCTCTATGCTTCACACCGACCGTCCTGTCTGACCCATTTTTATACGATTTTCCTTGCCTGAGCCAGAGTCCCCTTTCTTCCTTTTCAAAGTGCATGTATTCATGTGGAGTTCTTTTCTCTGTGGCAAGTTGAACAATACGTGTCCGGAGAGTGATGAACAACCCGTGTTTGCAGTCCCGGAATTCGGATTTGAGATGTACCTCCCTGATGGCTCTGACTATCTCGGTCTCGGATATTTATCGTGTATTTATCGTCCGGGTGTTTCTCGGACAACCTTGATGCATGATCCCTCTCTGGGCTGGCCACTTTCGTTCGCTTGTAAATAAAGTCCTCCCTCTCTCGTCCAGGTGGCTTTGACATGGTGTTGCAATCGCTGTTGCTGGCTTGTGCGATTTAAAAACTTCCTATAAGAGTATAATTTAACAGCACATAACTATAAAAGAGACGACAATTTTATTTGCACGAATTATCCTATAGACATATAACAGTCCTAATGATTCCTTGAGGCCTTGCAGTGTCACAATGTTCTCCATGGTTCCACAGGCCCCACAGTGTCATGTGACTCCTCTGTTCCATGAGTCCTGCAATGTCACAATGGACCTTTGGACCAATGGACCATGGGGCTTTGCAGTGTCACAACGCTCTCCTTTGGCTCCACAGGGTCACAATGGAGCACTGATTACAGGCAGCCTCTCTGTGTTACCCTGGAGCTTTGTTTCCGTGGGGTCTCGCAGTGTCCCAATGGAGCCTTGGCTGGATGGGGCCTCACAGTGTCACAATGATGCCTACATTCCACTGAGGCACACGGCGTCACTAGGGTCCCCTTGCTTCCATGAGGCCCAGCAATGTCACAGTGGTGTCCATGAATCCATGAGGACTCACAGTATCCCAATGGTCTCTTGATCTCACATGGTCCCACAGTGTCCCAATGGTCCCTTGGGGTCACAAGGCCCCACAGTGTCCCAATGGTCACTTCTTCTCACATGGCCCCACAGTGTAACAATGGTCCCTTGGTTCCATGGTTCCTGGTCTGGTGCATTCCCCTTTCCCCTTCTCAGGCCACCCTGCCAGCTGAGAAATGCTCACTGGGCCAGGGCCTTGGCCAGCAGCCCCTGGGCTCAGCTCCTCTGGAGCTCATCACAGACACTGTCTGCTCCAGGCTCAACCCTTCATCCCCTGGGGAGATGCCAAAGCCTCCACAGGGAACATTTCCCTTTGCTCAGGGGAATTTCTCACAGGTGCCTTGTAGTGACTCTTTGTGTCTGTGAGCACACAGGAGTGCCTGTGCTCAGGGAAATGTGGCAGAAATGCTGCTCTCTGAGGGCTTTGATTGCCTTGGATAGCTGAGCCAGTCAGGCCTGGAAGTAAGGTTAAGTCATGTCACCCTGATTCTTAAGATTTTCTAAAGCCTTCTGAGTTTCCATTCTGTTGGAGAACCTTCCCACACAATTTCTGTCAACAACATATTGTTTACAATCTTTTATGGGGCTGGACAAACTTGATGTACTAGTGCTTTGTCCAATGTCTTTGGACAGGTGGTCCATTCACTCTCCAATCCAATGTCACCTTTGGGAAAGTATAAAAGTTGGAGTCAGAGAATAAACTTTTCTCTTTACCTTGAAAATAGCAGGTGGCTCGCGTCGTGCTTTCACGTGTCTTATAGCGACAAAGTCACAAGCTGTAAGCAAAGTTAAATGCTGCTAAGAGTTGTTCTTTTGCTAATTTGTGAAGCTTAATAGAAGTTATAAGCGAAGTTGAATATTGTTAAGTGTTATTCCACAGCTCTGTTTAGCTTTTAGGCTGTATTCCTTTTATCCTTGCCCTCACTGTCCTTTCGTCACACACACACACACACACACACACACCCACCCACACACACACACACACAAACACACAGAGACACACAGACACCGGGACAGTTCTTGACTCCTTTTTGGTTTGATTGCCTGGATTTTGTTTGGTTTTGTTGTTGCTTTGTTTCCTTGGTGTGCCTGAAGTGTCCAGTCAGGAGCAGAGTGACTCTTGCCAAGGAACTCTGTGGTGCTGTCACTTAATATTAAAGCTGTTTTATGCTACTCCCCTGCTGGGGATTTCTAAAGTGCTCTCAAGCCCTCCTTCATAAGAGGGTGAAGGAGCCCTGGCCAAGCTCTGGCCCTGGGGGCACAGGGATGCTGCTAGGGGGTCCCTGTCTCCCTGTTCCAACTGTGACGGCCCTGAGTCCCTGTCCCCGTGTCAGGCTCTGGGCTTGATCTCCTCGAACATCCTCAGCAGGGGGCTGCAGCGCCAGGGGCAGGGGGACCCAGAGGGACACGGGATGCCACCGGGCACGAGCAGCTTTGGACTTCTCTGGGAGGAACTGTGAGTGGGAGCTGGCTTGAAGTGACCTCCCCAGTAAGGTCACAGAGCCCCTGAGATGTCACACTGCCTCCTGGGATGTCACAGCCCACCCTGAGATCTCACAAATCCCCCTTGTGATGTCACAGAGCCAGTGCTGCTCTAGCACTCTGGGATGTCATACAGTTGCGCTGTGATGGCACAGAAGACTCTGGCATCACAAAGTCAGCCCGTGTCACAATCCTTTAGTGCAAGCGGGAATCATGACAGTTCATTTTCCCCATCTCAGAATTAGCAGAAGTAGATAGGCTTATCATGAGAAACCGAATGTGATGAACATGTTAGAAATGCAAGGCTCCAAGTTATTAATTTTTAATTTAATAAAAGTTATTAAGTGTACCAAATATAAACTTTGAGAAAAATGAAAAAAAGACACTATAAAAAAAAGTCAATGTGGAGCCCGGGATTGCCACCGGGTGAGACACAGGTTGGACAGCTGCAGCAGAGGGTCCTCTATGCTTCACACCGACCGTCCTGTCTGACCCATTTTTATACGATTTTCCTTGCCTGAGCCAGAGTCCCCTTTCTTCCTTTTCAAAGTGCATGTATTCATGTGGAGTTCTTTTCTCTGTGGCAAGTTGAACAATACGTGTCCGGAGAGTGATGAACACCTGTGTTTGCAGTCCCGGAATTCGGATTTGAGATGTACCTCCCTGATGGCTCTGACTATCTCGGTCTCGGATATTTATCGTGTATTTATCGTCCGGGTGTTTCTCGGACAACCTTGATGCATGATCCCTCTCTGGGCTGGCCACTTTCGTTCGCTTGTAAATAAAGTCCTCCCTCTCTCATCCAGGTGGCTTTGACATGGTGTTGCAATCGCTGTTGCTGGCTTGTGCGATTTAAAAACTTCCTATAAGAGTATAATTTAACAGCACATAACTATAAAAGAGACGACAATTTTATTTGCACGAATTATCCTATAGACATATAACAGTCCTAATGATTCCTTGAGGCCTTGCAGTGTCACAATGTTCTCCATGGTTCCACAGGCCCCACAGTGTCATGTGACTCCTCTGTTCCATGAGTCCTGCAATGTCACAATGGACCTTTGGACCAATGGACCATGGGGCTTTGCAGTGTCACAACGCTCTCCTTTGGCTCCACAGGGTCACAATGGAGCACTGATTACAGGCAGCCTCTCTGTGTTACCCTGGAGCTTTGTTTCCGTGGGGTCTCGCAGTGTCCCAATGGAGCCTTGGTTGGATGGGGCCTCACAGTGTCACAATGATGCCTACATTCCACTGAGGCACACGGCGTCACTAGGGTCCCCTTGCTTCCATGAGGCCCAGCAATGTCACAGTGGTGTCCATGAATCCATGAGGACTCACAGTATCCCAATGGTCTCTTGATCTCACATGGTCCCACAGTGTAACAATGGTCCCTTGGTCTCACAAGGCCCCACAGTGTCCCAATGGTCACTTCTTCTCACATGGCCCCACAGTGTAACAATGGTCCCTTGGTTCCATGGTTCCTGGTCTGGTGCATTCCCCTTTCCCCTTCTCAGGCCACCCTGCCAGCTGAGAAATGCTCACTGGGCCAGGGCCTTGGCCAGCAGCCCCTGGGCTCAGCTCCTCTGGAGCTCATCACAGACACTGTCTGCTCCAGGCTCAACCCTTCATCCCCTGGGGAGATGCCAAAGCCTCCACAGGGAACATTTCCCTTTGCTCAGGGGAATTTCTCACAGGTGCCTTGTAGTGACTCTTTGTGTCTGTGTGCACACAGGAGTGCCTGTGCTCAGGGAAATGTGGCAGAAATGCTGCTCTCTGAGGGCTTTGATTGCCTTGGATAGCTGAGCCAGTCAGGCCTGGAAGTAAGGTTAAGTCATGTCACCCTGATTCTTAAGATTTTCTAAAGCCTTCTGAGTTTCCATTCTGTTGGAGAACCTTCCCACACAATTTCTGTCAACAACATATTGTTTACAATCTTTTATGGGGCTGGACAAACTTGATGTACTAGTGCTTTGTCCAATGTCTTTGGACAGGTGGTCCATTCACTCTCCAATCCAATGTCACCTTTGGGAAAGTATAAAAGTTGGAGTCAGAGAATAAACTTTTCTCTTTACCTTGAAAATAGCAGGTGGCTCGCGTCGTGCTTTCACGTGTCTTATAGCGACAAAGTCGCAAGCTGTAAGCAAAGTTAAATGCTGCTAAGAGTTGTTCTTTTGCTAATTTGTGAAGCTTAATATAAGTTATAAGCGAAGTTGAATATTGTTAAGTGTTATTCCACAGCTCTGTTTAGCTTTTAGGCTGTATTCCTTTTATCCTTGCTCTCACTGTCCTTTCGTCGCACACACAAACACACAGAGACACACAGACACCGGGACAGTTCTTGACTCCTTTTCGGTTTGATTGCCTGGATTTTGTTTGGTTTTGTTGTTGCTTTGTTTCCTTGGTGTGCCTGAAGTGTCCAGTCAGGAGCAGAGTGACTCTTGCCAAGGAACTCTGTGGTGCTGTCACTTAATATTAAAGCTGTTTTATGCTACTCCCCTGCTGGGGATTTTTAAAGTGCTCTCAAGCCCTCCTTCATAAGAGGGTGAAGGAGCCCTGGCCAAGCTCTGGCCCTGGGGGCACAGGGATGCTGCTAGGGGGTCCCTGTCTCCCTGTTCCAACTGTGACGGCCCTGAGCCCCTGTCCCCCTGTCAGGCTCTGGGCTTGATCTCCTCGAACATCTTCAGGGGGAGGCTGCAGCGCCAGGGGCAGGCGGACCCAGAGGGACACGGGATGCCACCGGGCACGAGCAGCTTTGGACTTCTCTGGGAGGAACTGTGAGTGGGAGCTGGCTTGAAGTGACCTCCCCAGTAAGGTCACAGAGCCCCTGAGATGTCACACTGCCTCCTGGGATGTCACAGCCCACCCTGAGATCTCACAAATCCCCCTTGTGATGTCACAGAGCCAGTGCTGCTCTAGCACTCTGGGATGTCATACAGTTGCGCTGTGATGGCACAGAAGACTCTGGCATTACAAAGTCAGCCCGTGTCACAATCCTCTAGTGCAAGCGGGAATCATGACAGTTCATTTTCCCCATCTCAGAATTAGCAGAAGTAGATAGGCTTATCATGAGAAACCGAATGTGATGAACATGTTAGAAATGCAAGGCTCCAAGTTATTAATTTTTAATTTAATAAAAGTTATTAAGTGTACCAAATATAAACTTTGAGAAAAATGAAAAAAAGCCACTATAAAAAAAAGTCAATGTGGAGCCCGGGATTGCCACCGGGTGAGACACAGGTTTGACAGCTGCAGCAGAGGGTCCTCTATGCTTCACACCGACCGTCCTGTCTGACCCATTTTTATACGATTTTCCTTGCCTGAGCCAGAGTCCCCTTTCTTCCTTTTCAAAGTGCATGTATTCATGTGGAGTTCTTTTCTCTGTGGCAAGTTGAACAATACGTGTCCGGAGAGTGATGAACACCTGTGTTTGCAGTCCCGGAATTCGGATTTGAGATGTACCTCCCTGATGGCTCTGACTATCTCGGTCTCGGATATTTATCGTGTATTTATCGTCCGGGTGTTTCTCGGACAACCTTGATGCATGATCCCTCTCTGGGCTGGCCACTTTCGTTCGCTTGTAAATAAAGTCCTCCCTCTCTCGTCCAGGTGGCTTTGACATGGTGTTGCAATCGCTGTTGCTGGCTTGTGCGATTTAAAAACTTCCTATAAGAGTATAATTTAACAGCACATAACTATAAAAGAGACGACAATTTTATTTGCACGAATTATCCTATAGACATATAACAGTCCTAATGATTCCTTGAGGCCTTGCAGTGTCACAATGTTCTCCATGGTTCCACAGGCCCCACAGTGTCATGTGACTCCTCTGTTCCATGAGTCCTGCAATGTCACAATAGACCTTTGGACCAATGGACCATGGGGCTTTGCAGTGTCACAACGCTCTCCGTTGGCTCCACAGGGTCACAATGGAGCACTGATTACAGGCAGCCTCTCTGTGTTACCCTGGAGCTTTGTTTCCATGGGGTCTCGCAGTGTCCCAATGGAGCCTTGGCTGGATGGGGCCTCACAGTGTCACAATGATGCCTACATTCCACTGAGGCACACGGCGTCACTAGGGTCCCCTTGCTTCCATGAGGCCCAGCAATGTCACAGTGGTGTCCATGAATCCATGAGGACTCACAGTGTCCCAATGGTCTCTTGATCTCACATGGTCCCACAGTGTCCCAATGGTCCCTTGGTGTCACAAGGCCCCACAGTGTCCCAATGGTCACTTCTTCTCACATGGCCCCACAGTGTAACAATGGTCCCTTGGTTCCATGGTTCCTGGTCTGGTGCATTCCCCTTTCCCCTTCTCAGGCCACCCTGCCAGCTGAGAAATGCTCACTGGGCCTGGGCCTTGGCCAGCAGCCCCTGGGCTCAGCTCCTCTGGAGCTCATCACAGACACTGTCTGCTCCAGGCTCAACCCTTCATCCCCTGGGGAGATGCCAAAGCCTCCACAGGGAACATTTCCCTTTGCTCAGGGGAATTTCTCACAGGTGCCTTGTAGTGACTCTTTGTGTCTGTGTGCACACAGGAGTGCCTGTGCTCAGGGAAATGTGGCAGAAATGCTGCTCTCTGAGGGCTTTGATTGCCTTGGATAGCTGAGCCAGTCAGGCCTGGAAGTAAGGTTAAGTCATGTCACCCTGATTCTTAAGATTTTCTAAAGCCTTCTGAGTTTCCATTCTGTTGGAGAACCTTCCCACACAATTTCTGTCAACAACATATTGTTTACAATCTTTCATGGGGCTGGACAAACTTGATGTACTAGTGCTTTGTCCAATGTCTTTGGACAGGTGGTCCATTCACTCTCCAATCCAATGTCACCTTTGGGAAAGTATAAAAGTTGGAGTCAGAGAATAAACTTTTAGCTTTACCTTGAAAATAGCAGGTAGCTCGCGTCGTGCTTTCACGTGTCTTATAGCGACAAAGTCACAAGCTGTAAGCAAAGTTAAATGCTGCTAAGAGTTGTTCTTTTGCTAATTTGTGAAGCTTAATAGAAGTTCTAAGCGAAGTTGAATATTGTTAAGTGTTATTCCACAGCTCTGTTTAGCTTTTAGGCTGTATTCCTTTTATCCTTGCCGTCACTGTCCTTTCGTCACACACACACACACACACACACACACACACACCCACACCCACACACACACACAAACACACAGAGACACACAGACACCGGGACAGTTCTTGACTCCTTTTCGGTTTGATTGCCTGGATTTTGTTTGGTTTTGTTGTTGCTTTGTTTCCTTGGTGTGCCTGAAGTGTCCAGTCAGGAGCAGAGTGACTCTTGCCAAGGAACTCTGTGGTGCTGTCACTTAATATTAAAGCTGTTTTATGCTACTCCCCTGCTGGGGATTTCTAAAGTGCTCTCAAGCCCTCCTTCATAAGAGGGTGAAGGAGCCCTGGCCAAGCTCTGGCCCTGGGGGCACAGGGATGCTGCTAGGGGGTCCCTGTCTCCCTGTTCCAACTGTGACGGCCCTGAGTCCCTGTCCCCGTGTCAGGCTCTGGGCTTGATCTCCTCGAACATCCTCAGCAGGGGGCTGCAGCGCCAGGGGCAGGGGGACCCAGAGGGACACGGGATGCCACCGGGCACGAGCAGCTTTGGACTTCTCTGGGAGGAACTGTGAGTGGGAGCTGGCTTGAAGTGACCTCCCCAGTAAGGTCACAGAGCCCCTGAGATGTCACACTGCCTCCTGGGATGTCACAGCCCACCCTGAGATCTCACAAATCCCCCTTGTGATGTCACAGAGCCAGTGCTGCTCTAGCACTCTGGGATGTCATACAGTTGCGCTGTGATGGCACAGAAGACTCTGGCATCACAAAGTCAGCCCGTGTCACAATCCTCTAGTGCAAGCGGGAATCATGACAGTTCATTTTCCCCATCTCAGAATTAGCAGAAGTAGATAGGCTTATCATGAGAAACCGAATGTGATGAACATGTTAGAAATGCAAGGCTCCAAGTTATTAATTTTTAATTTAATAAAAGTTATTAAGTGTACCAAATATAAACTTTGAGAAAAATGAAAAAAAGCCACTATAAAAAAAAGTCAATGTGGAGCCCGGGATTGCCACCGGGTGAGACACAGGTTTGACAGCTGCAGCAGAGGGTCCTCTATGCTTCACACCGACCGTCCTGTCTGACCCATTTTTATACGATTTTCCTTGCCTGAGCCAGAGTCCCCTTTCTTCCTTTTCAAAGTGCATGTATTCATGTGGAGTTCTTTTCTCTGTGGCAAGTTGAACAATACGTGTCCGGAGAGTGATGAACACCTGTGTTTGCAGTCCCGGAATTCGGATTTGAGATGTACCTCCCTGATGGCTCTGACTATCTCGGTCTCGGATATTTATCGTGTATTTATCGTCCGGGTGTTTCTCGGACAACCTTGATGCATGATCCCTCTCTGGGCTGGCCACTTTCGTTCGCTTGTAAATAAAGTCCTCCCTCTCTCGTCCAGGTGGCTTTGACATGGTGTTGCAATCGCTGTTGCTGGCTTGTGCGATTTAAAAACTTCCTATAAGAGTATAATTTAACAGCACATAACTATAAAAGAGACGACAATTTTATTTGCACGAATTATCCTATAGACATATAACAGTCCTAATGATTCCTTGAGGCCTTGCAGTGTCACAATGTTCTCCATGGTTCCACAGGCCCCACAGTGTCATGTGACTCCTCTGTTCCATGAGTCCTGCAATGTCACAATGGACCTTTGGACCAATGGACCATGGGGCTTTGCAGTGTCACAACGCTCTCCTTTGGCTCCACAGTGTCACAATGGAGCACTGATTACAGGCAGCCTCTCTGTGTCACCCTGGAGCTTTGTTTCCGTGGGGTCTCGCAGTGTCCCAATGGAGCCTTGGCTGGATGGGGCCTCACAGTGTCACAATGATGCCTACATTCCACTGAGGCACACGGCGTCACTAGGGTCCCCTTGCTTCCATGAGGCCCAGCAATGTCACAGTGGTGTCCATGAATCCATGAGGACTCACAGTATCCCAATGGTCTCTTGATCTCACATGGTCCCACAGTGTCCCAATGGTCCCTTGGTGTCACAAGGCCCCACAGTGTCCCAATGGTCACTTCTTCTCACATGGCCCCACAGTGTAACAATGGTCCCTTGGTTCCATGGTTCCTGGTCTGGTGCATTCCCCTTTCCCCTTCTCAGGCCACCCTGCCAGCTGAGAAATGCTCACTGGGCCAGGGCCTTGGCCAGCAGCCCCTGGGCTCAGCTCCTCTGGAGCTCATCACAGACACTGTCTGCTCCAGGCTCAACCCTTCATCCCCTGGGGAGATGCCAAAGCCTCCACAGGGAACATTTCCCTTTGCTCAGGGGAATTTCTCACAGGTGCCTTGTAGTGACTCTTTGTGTCTGTGTGCACACAGGAGTGCCTGTGCTCAGGGAAATGTGGCAGAAATGCTGCTCTCTGAGGGCTTTGATTGCCTTGGATAGCTGAGCCAGTCAGGCCTGGAAGTAAGGTTAAGTCATGTCACCCTGATTCTTAAGATTTTCTAAAGCCTTCTGAGTTTCCATTCTGTTGGAGAACCTTCCCACACAATTTCTGTCAACAACATATTGTTTACAATCTTTTATGGGGCTGGACAAACTTGATGTACTAGTGCTTTGTCCAATGTCTTTGGACAGGTGGTCCATTCACTCTCCAATCCAATGTCACCTTTGGGAAAGTATAAAAGTTGGAGTCAGAGAATAAACTTTTCTCTTTACCTTGAAAATAGCAGGTGGCTCGCGTCGTGCTTTCACGTGTCTTATAGCGACAAAGACACAAGCTGTAAGCAAAGTTAAATGCTGCTAAGAGTTGTTCTTTTGCTAATTTGTGAAGCTTAATAGAAGTTATAAGCGAAGTTGAATATTGTTAAGTGTTATTCCACAGCTCTGTTTAGCTTTTAGGCTGTATTCCTTTTATCCTTGCCCTCACTGTCCTTTCGTCACACACACACACACACACACACACCCACACACACACACACACACACAAACACACAGAGACACACAGACACCGGGACAGTTCTTGACTCCTTTTTGGTTTGATTGCCTGGATTTTGTTTGGTTTTGTTGTTGCTTTGTTTCCTTGGTGTGCCTGAAGTGTCCAGTCAGGAGCAGAGTGACTCTTGCCAAGGAACTCTGTGGTGCTGTCACTTAATATTAAAGCTGTTTTATGCTACTCCCCTGCTGGGGATTTTTAAAGTGCTCTCAAGCCCTCCTTCATAAGAGGGTGAAGGAGCCCTGGCCAAGCTCTGGCCCTGGGGGCACAGGGATGCTGCTAGGGGGTCCCTGTCTCCCTGTTCCAACTGTGACGGCCCTGAGTCCCTGTCCCCGTGTCAGGCTCTGGGCTTGATCTCCTCGAACATCCTCAGCAGGGGGCTGCAGCGCCAGGGGCAGGGGGACCCAGAGGGACACGGGATGCCACCGGGCACGAGCAGCTTTGGACTTCTCTGGGAGGAACTGTGAGTGGGAGCTGGCTTGAAGTGACCTCCCCAGTAAGGTCACAGAGCCCCTGAGATGTCACACTGCCTCCTGGGATGTCACAGCCCACCCTGAGATCTCACAAATCCCCCTTGTGATGTCACAGAGCCAGTGCTGCTCTAGCACTCTGGGATGTCATACAGTTGCGCTGTGATGGCACAGAAGACTCTGGCATCACAAAGTCAGCCCGTGTCACAATCCTTTAGTGCAAGCGGGAATCATGACAGTTCATTTTCCCCATCTCAGAATTAGCAGAAGTAGATAGGCTTATCATGAGAAACCGAATGTGATGAACATGTTAGAAATGCAAGGCTCCAAGTTATTAATTTTTAATTTAATAAAAGTTATTAAGTGTACCAAATATAAACTTTGAGAAAAATGAAAAAAAGACACTATAAAAAAAAGTCAATGTGGAGCCCGGGATTGCCACCGGGTGAGACACAGGTTTGACAGCTGCAGCAGAGGGTCCTCTATGCTTCACACCGACCGTCCTGTCTGACCCATTTTTATACGATTTTCCTTGCCTGAGCCAGAGTCCCCTTTCTTCCTTTTCAAAGTGCATGTATTCATGTGGAGTTCTTTTCTCTGTGGCAAGTTGAACAATACGTGTCCGGAGAGTGATGAACACCTGTGTTTGCAGTCCCGGAATTCGGATTTGAGATGTACCTCCCTGATGGCTTGACTATCTCGGTCTCGGATATTTATCGTGTATTTATCGTCCGGGTGTTTCTCGGACAACCTTGATGCATGATCCCTCTCTGGGCTGGCCACTTTCGTTCGCTTGTAAATAAAGTCCTCCCTCTCTCATCCAGGTGGCTTTGACATGGTGTTGCAGTCGCAGTTGCTGGCTTGTGCGATTTAAAAACTTCCTATAAGAGTATAATTTAACAGCACATAACTATAAAAGAGACGACAATTTTATTTGCACGAATTATCCTATAGACATATAACAGTCCTAATGATTCCTTGAGGCCTTGCAGTGTCACAATGTTCTCCATGGTTCCACAGGCCCCACAGTGTCATGTGACTCCTCTGTTCCATGAGTCCTGCAATGTCACAATGGACCTTTGGACCAATGGACCATGGGGCTTTGCAGTGTCACAACGCTCTCCTTTGGCTCCACAGGGTCACAATGGAGCACTGATTACAGGCAGCCTCTCTGTGTTACCCTGGAGCTTTGTTTCCGTGGGGTCTCGCAGTGTCCCAATGGAGCCTTGGCTGGATGGGGCCTCACAGTGTCACAATGATGCCTACATTCCACTGAGGCACACGGCGTCACTAGGGTCCCCTTGCTTCCATGAGGCCCAGCAATGTCACAGTGGTGTCCATGAATCCATGAGGACTCACAGTATCCCAATGGTCTCTTGATCTCACATGGTCCCACAGTGTCCCAATGGTCCCTTGGTCTCACAAGGCCCCACAGTGTCCCAATGGTCACTTCTTCTCACATGGCCCCACAGTGTAACAATGGTCCCTTGGTTCCATGGTTCCTGGTCTGGTGCATTCCCCTTTCCCCTTCTCAGGCCACCCTGCCAGCTGAGAAATGCTCACTGGGCCTGGGCCTTGGCCAGCAGCCCCTGGGCTCAGCTCCTCTGGAGCTCATCACAGACACTGTCTGCTCCAGGCTCAACCCTTCATCCCCTGGGGAGATGCCAAAGCCTCCACAGGGAACATTTCCCTTTGCTCAGGGGAATTTCTCACAGGTGCCTTGTAGTGACTCTTTGTGTCTGTGTGCACACAGGAGTGCCTGTGCTCAGGGAAATGTGGCAGAAATGCTGCTCTCTGAGGGCTTTGATTGCCTTGGATAGCTGAGCCAGTCAGGCCTGGAAGTAAGGTTAAGTCATGTCACCCTGATTCTTAAGATTTTCTAAAGCCTTCTGAGTTTCCATTCTGTTGGAGAACCTTCCCACACAATTTCTGTCAACAACATATTGTTTACAATCTTTCATGGGGCTGGACAAACTTGATGTACTAGTGCTTTGTCCAATGTCTTTGGACAGGTGGTCCATTCACTCTCCAATCCAATGTCACCTTTGGGAAAGTATAAAAGTTGGAGTCAGAGAATAAACTTTTAGCTTTACCTTGAAAATAGCAGGTGGCTCGCGTCGTGCTTTCACGTGTCTTATAGCGACAAAGTCACAAGCTGTAAGCAAAGTTAAATGCTGCTAAGAGTTGTTCTTTTGCTAATTTGTGAAGCTTAATAGAAGTTATAAGCGAAGTTGAATATTGTTAAGTGTTATTCCACAGCTCTGTTTAGCTTTTAGGCTGTATTCCTTTTATCCTTGCCCTCACTGTCCTTTCGTCTCACACACACACACACACACACCCACACACCCACACCCACACACACACACAAACACACAGAGACACACAGACACCGGGACAGTTCTTGACTCCTTTTTGGTTTGATTGCCTGGATTTTGTTTGGTTTTGTTGTTGCTTTGTTTCCTTGGTGTGCCTGAAGTGTCCAGTCAGGAGCAGAGTGACTCTTGCCAAGGAACTCTGTGGTGCTGTCACTTAATATTAAAGCTGTTTTATGCTACTCCCCTGCTGGGGATTTTTAAAGTGCTCTCAAGCCCTCCTTCATAAGAGGGTGAAGGAGCCCTGGCCAAGCTCTGGCCCTGGGGGCACAGGGATGCTGCTAGGGGGTCCCTGTCTCCCTGTTCCAACTGTGACGGCCCTGAGCCCCTGTCCCCGTGTCAGGCTCTGGGCTTGATCTCCTAGAACATCCTCAGGGGGAGGCTGCAGCGCCAGGGGCAGGGGGACCCAGAGGGACACGGGATGCCACCGGGCACGAGCAGCTTTGGACTTCTCTGGGAGGAACTGTGAGTGGGAGCTGGCTTGAAGTGACCTCCCCAGTAAGGTCACAGAGCCCCTGAGATGTCACACTGCCTCCTGGGATGTCACAGCCCACCCTGAGATCTCACAAATCCCCCTTGTGATGTCACAGAGCCAGTGCTGCTCTAGCACTCTGGGATGTCATACAGTTGCGCTGTGATGGCACAGAAGACTCTGGCATCACAAAGTCAGCCCGTGTCACAATCCTCTAGTGCAAGCGGGAATCATGACAGTTCATTTTCCCCATCTCAGAATTAGCAGAAGTAGATAGGCTTATCATGAGAAACTGAATGTGATGAACATGTTAGAAATGCAAGGCTCCAAGTTATTAATTTTTAATTTAATAAAAGTTATTAAGTGTACCAAATATAAACTTTGAGAAAAATGAAAAAAAGACACTATAAAAAAAAGTCAATGTGGAGCCCGGGATTGCCACCGGGTGAGACACAGGTTTGACAGCTGCAGCAGAGGGTCCTCTATGCTTCACACCGACCGTCCTGTCTGACCCATTTTTATACGATTTTCCTTGCCTGAGCCAGAGTCCCCTTTCTGCCTTTTCAAAGTGCATGTATTCATGTGGAGTTCTTTTCTCTGTGGCAAGTTGAACAATACGTGTCCGGAGAGTGATGAACACCTGTGTTTGCAGTCCCGGAATTCGGATTTGAGATGTACCTCCCTGATGGCTCTGACTATCTCGGTCTCGGATATTTATCGTGTATTTATCGTCCGGGTGTTTCTCGGACAACCTTGATGCATGATCCCTCTCTGGGCTGGCCACTTTCGTTCGCTTGTAAATAAAGTCCTCCCTCTCTCGTCCAGGTGGCTTTGACATGGTGTTGCAATCGCTGTTGCTGGCTTGTGCGATTTAAAAACTTCCTATAAGAGTATAATTTAACAGCACATAACTATAAAAGAGACGACAATTTTATTTGCACGAATTATCCTATAGACATATAACAGTCCTAATGATTCCTTGAGGCCTTGCAGTGTCACAATGTTCTCCATGGTTCCACAGGCCCCACAGTGTCATGTGACTCCTCTGTTCCATGAGTCCTGCAATGTCACAATGGACCTTTGGACCAATGGACCATGGGGCTTTGCAGTGTCACAATGCTCTCCTTTGGCTCCACAGGGTCACAATGGAGCACTGATTACAGGCAGCCTCTCTGTGTTACCCTGGAGCTTTGTTTCCGTGGGGTCTCGCAGTGTCCCAATGGAGCCTTGGCTGGATGGGGCCTCACAGTGTCACAATGATGCCTACATTCCACTGAGGCACACGGCGTCACTAGGGTCCCCTTGCTTCCATGAGGCCCAGCAATGTCACAGTGGTGTCCATGAATCCATGAGGACTCACAGTATCCCAATGGTCTCTTGATCTCACATGGTCCCACAGTGTCCCAATGGTCCCTTGGTCTCACAAGGCCCCACAGTGTCCCAATGGTCACTTCTTCTCACATGGCCCCACAGTGTAACAATGGTCCCTTGGTTCCATGGTTCCTGGTCTGGTGCATTCCCCTTTCCCCTTCTCAGGCCACCCTGCCAGCTGAGAAATGCTCACTGGGCCTGGGCCTTGGCCAGCAGCCCCTGGGCTCAGCTCCTCTGGAGCTCATCACAGACACTGTCTGCTCCAGGCTCAACCCTTCATCCCCTGGGGAGATGCCAAAGCCTCCACAGGGAACATTTCCCTTTGCTCAGGGGAATTTCTCACAGGTGCCTTGTAGTGACTCTTTGTGTCTGTGTGCACACAGGAGTGCCTGTGCTCAGGGAAATGTGGCAGAAATGCTGCTCTCTGAGGGCTTTGATTGCCTTGGATAGCTGAGCCAGTCAGGCCTGGAAGTAAGTTTAAGTCATGTCACCCTGATTCTTAAGATTTTCTAAAGCCTTCTGAGTTTCCATTCTGTTGGAGAACCTTCCCACACAATTTCTGTCAACAACATATTGTTTACAATCTTTTATGGGGCTGGACAAACTTGATGTACTAGTGCTTTGTCCAATGTCTTTGGACAGGTGGTCCATTCACTCTCCAATCCAATGTCACCTTTGGGAAAGTATAAAAGTTGGAGTCAGAGAATAAACTTTTAGCTTTACCTTGAAAATAGCAGGTGGCTCGCGTCGTGCTTTCACTTGTCTTATAGTGACAAAGTCACAAGCTGTAAGCAAAGTTAAATGCTGCTAAGAGTTGTTCTTTTGCTAATTTGTGAAGCTTAATATAAGTTATAAGCGAAGTTGAATATTGTTAAGTGTTATTCCACAGCTCTGTTTAGCTTTTAGGCTGTATTCCTTTTATCCTTGCCCTCACTGTCCTTTCGTCACACACACACACACACACACACACACCCACACACACACACACACACACAAACACACAGAGACACACAGACACCGGGACAGTTCTTGACTCCTTTTCGGTTTGATTGCCTGGATTTTGTTTGGTTTTGTTGTTGCTTTGTTTCCTTGGTGTGCCTGAAGTGTCCAGTCAGGAGCAGAGTGACTCTTGCCAAGGAACTCTGTGGTGCTGTCACTTAATATTAAAGCTGTTTTATGCTACTCCCCTGCTGGGGATTTTTAAAGTGCTCTCAAGCCCTCCTTCATAAGAGGGTGAAGGAGCCCTGGCCAAGCTCTGGCCCTGGGGGCACAGGGATGCTGCTAGGGGGTCCCTGTCTCCCTGTTCCAACTGTGACGGCCCTGAGTCCCTGTCCCCGTGTCAGGCTCTGGGCTTGATCTCCTCGAACATCCTCAGCAGGGGGCTGCAGCGCCAGGGGCAGGGGGACCCAGAGGGACACGGGATGCCACCGGGCACGAGCAGCTTTGGACTTCTCTGGGAGGAACTGTGAGTGGGAGCTGGCTTGAAGTGACCTCCCCAGTAAGGTCACAGAGCCCCTGAGATGTCACACTGCCTCCTGGGATGTCACAGCCCACCCTGAGATCTCACAAATCCCCCTTGTGATGTCACAGAGCCAGTGCTGCTCTAGCACTCTGGGATGTCATACAGTTGCGCTGTGATGGCACAGAAGACTCTGGCATCACAAAGTCAGCCCGTGTCACAATCCTCTAGTGCAAGCGGGAATCATGACAGTTCATTTTCCCCATCTCAGAATTAGCAGAAGTAGATAGGCTTATCATGAGAAACTGAATGTGATGAACATGTTAGAAATGCAAGGCTCCAAGTTATTAATTTTTAATTTAATAAAAGTTATTAAGTGTACCAAATATAAACTTTGAGAAAAATGAAAAAAAGACACTATAAAAAAAAGTCAATGTGGAGCCCGGGATTGCCACCGGGTGAGACACAGGTTTGACAGCTGCAGCAGAGGGTCCTCTATGCTTCACACCGACCGTCCTGTCTGACCCATTTTTATACGATTTTCCTTGCCTGAGCCAGAGTCCCCTTTCTGCCTTTTCAAAGTGCATGTATTCATGTGGAGTTCTTTTCTCTGTGGCAAGTTGAACAATACGTGTCCGGAGAGTGATGAACACCTGTGTTTGCAGTCCCGGAATTCGGATTTGAGATGTACCTCCCTGATGGCTCTGACTATCTCGGTCTCGGATATTTATCGTGTATTTATCGTCCGGGTGTTTCTCGGACAACCTTGATGCATGATCCCTCTCTGGGCTGGCCACTTTCGTTCGCTTGTAAATAAAGTCCTCCCTCTCTCGTCCAGGTGGCTTTGACATGGTGTTGCAATCGCTGTTGCTGGCTTGTGCGATTTAAAAACTTCCTATAAGAGTATAATTTAACAGCACATAACTATAAAAGAGATGACAATTTTATTTGCACGAATTATCCTATAGACATATAACAGTCCTAATGATTCCTTGAGGCCTTGCAGTGTCACAATGTTCTCCATGGTTCCACAGGCCCCACAGTGTCATGTGACTCCTCTGTTCCATGAGTCCTGCAATGTCACAATGGACCTTTGGACCAATGGACCATGGGGCTTTGCAGTGTCACAACGCTCTCCTTTGGCTCCACAGGGTCACAATGGAGCACTGATTACAGGCAGCCTCTCTGTGTTACCCTGGAGCTTTGTTTCCGTGGGGTCTCGCAGTGTCCCAATGGAGCCTTGGCTGGATGGGGCCTCACAGTGTCACAATGATGCCTACATTCCACTGAGGCACACGGCGTCACTAGGGTCCCCTTGCTTCCATGAGGCCCAGCAATGTCACAGTGGTGTCCATGAATCCATGAGGACTCACAGTATCCCAATGGTCTCTTGATCTCACATGGTCCCACAGTGTCCCAATGGTCCCTTGGGGTCACAAGGCCCCACAGTGTCCCAATGGTCACTTCTTCTCACATGGCCCCACAGTGTAACAATGGTCCCTTGGTTCCATGGTTCCTGGTCTGGTGCATTCCCCTTTCCCCTTCTCAGGCCACCCTGCCAGCTGAGAAATGCTCACTGGGCCTGGGCCTTGGCCAGCAGCCCCTGGGCTCAGCTCCTCTGGAGCTCATCACAGACACTGTCTGCTCCAGGCTCAACCCTTCATCCCCTGGGGAGATGCCAAAGCCTCCACAGGGAACATTTCCCTTTGCTCAGGGGAATTTCTCACAGGTGCCTTGTAGTGACTCTTTGTGTCTGTGTGCACACAGGAGTGCCTGTGCTCAGGGAAATGTGGCAGAAATGCTGCTCTCTGAGGGCTTTGATTGCCTTGGATAGCTGAGCCAGTCAGGCCTGGAAGTAAGGTTAAGTCATGTCACCCTGATTCTTAAGATTTTCTAAAGCCTTCTGAGTTTCCATTCTGTTGGAGAACCTTCCCACACAATTTCTGTCAACAACATATTGTTTACAATCTTTTATGGGGCTGGACAAACTTGATGTACTAGTGCTTTGTCCAATGTCTTTGGACAGGTGGTCCATTCACTCTCCAATCCAATGTCACCTTTGGGAAAGTATAAAAGTTGGAGTCAGAGAATAAACTTTTAGCTTTACCTTGAAAATAGCAGGTAGCTCGCGTCGTGCTTTCACGTGTCTTATAGCGACAAAGTCACAAGCTGTAAGCAAAGTTAAATGCTGCTAAGAGTTGTTCTTTTGCTAATTTGTGAAGCTTAATATAAGTTCTAAGCGAAGTTGAATATTGTTAAGTGTTATTCCACAGCTCTGTTTAGCTTTTAGGCTGTATTCCTTTTATCCTTGCCCTCACTGTCCTTTCGTCACACACACACACACACACACACACACACCCACACACACACACACACACAAACACACAGAGACACACAGACACCGGGACAGTTCTTGACTCCTTTTCGGTTTGATTGCCTGGATTTTGTTTGGTTTTGTTGTTGCTTTGTTTCCTTGGTGTGCCTGAAGTGTCCAGTCAGGAGCAGAGTGACTCTTGCCAAGGAACTCTGTAGTGCTGTCACTTAATATTAAAGTTGTTTTATGCTACTCCCCTGCTGGGGATTTTTAAAGTGCTCTCAAGCCCTCCTTCATAAGAGGGTGAAGGAGCCCTGGCCAAGCTCTGGCCCTGGGGGCACAGGGATGCTGCTAGGGGGTCCCTGTCTCCCTGTTCCAACTGTGACGGCCCTGAGCCCCTGTCCCCGTGTCAGGCTCTGGGCTTGATCTCCTAGAACATCCTCAGGGGGAGGCTGCAGCGCCAGGGGCAGGGGGACCCAGAGGGACACGGGATGCCACCGGGCACGAGCAGCTTTGGACTTCTCTGGGAGGAACTGTGAGTGGGAGCTGGCTTGAAGTGACCTCCCCAGTAAGGTCACAGAGCCCCTGAGATGTCACACTGCCTCCTGGGATGTCACAGCCCACCCTGAGATCTCACAAATCCCCCTTGTGATGTCACAGAGCCAGTGCTGCTCTAGCACTCTGGGATGTCATACAGTTGCGCTGTGATGGCACAGAAGACTCTGGCATCACAAAGTCAGCCCGTGTCACAATCCTCTAGTGCAAGCGGGAATCATGACAGTTCATTTTCCCCATCTCAGAATTAGCAGAAGTAGATAGGCTTATCATGAGAAACCGAATGCGATAAACATGTTAGAAATGCAAGGCTCCAAGTTATTAATTTTTAATTTAATAAAAGTTATTAAGTGTACCAAATATAAACTTTGAGAAAAATGAAAAAAAGACACTATAAAAAAAAGTCAATGTGGAGCCCGGGATTGCCACCGGGTGAGACACAGGTTGGACAGCTGCAGCAGAGGGTCCTCTATGCTTCACACCGACCGTCCTGTCTGACCCATTTTTATACGATTTTCCTTGCCTGAGCCAGAGTCCCCTTTCTTCCTTTTCAAAGTGCATGTATTCATGTGGAGTTCTTTTCTCTGTGGCAAGTTGAACAATACGTGTCCGGAGAGTGATGAACACCTGTGTTTGCAGTCCCGGAATTCGGATTTGAGATGTACCTCCCTGATGGCTCTGACTATCTCGGTCTCGGATATTTATCGTGTATTTATCGTCCGGGTGTTTCTCGGACAACCTTGATGCATGATCCCTCTCTGGGCTGGCCACATTCATTCGCTTGTAAATAAAGTCCTCCCTCTCTCGTCCAGGTGGCTTTGACATGGTGTTGCAATCGCTGTTGCTGGCTTGTGCGATTTAAAAACTTCCTATAAGAGTATAATTTAACAGCACATAACTATAAAAGAGACGACAATTTTATTTGCACGAATTATCCTATAGACATATAACAGTCCTAATGATTCCTTGAGGCCTTGCAGTGTCACAATGTTCTCCATAGTTCCACAGGCCCCACAGTGTCATGTGACTCCTCTGTTCCATGAGTCCTGCAATGTCACAATGGACCTTTGGACCAATGGACCATGGGGCTTTGCAGTGTCACAACGCTCTCCTTTGGCTCCACAGGGTCACAATGGAGCACTGATTACAGGCAGCCTCTCTGTGTTACCCTGGAGCTTTGTTTCCGTGGGGTCTCGCAGTGTCCCAATGGAGCCTTGGCTGGATGGGGCCTCACAGTGTCACAATGATGCCTACATTCCACTGAGGCACACGGCGTCACTAGGGTCCCCTTGCTTCCATGAGGCCCAGCAATGTCACAGTGGTGTCCATGAATCCATGAGGACTCACAGTATCCCAATGGTCTCTTGATCTCACATGGTCCCACAGTGTCCCAATGGTCCCTTGGGGTCACAAGGCCCCACAGTGTCCCAATGGTCACTTCTTCTCACATGGCCCCACAGTGTAACAATGGTCCCTTGGTTCCATGGTTCCTGGTCTGGTGCATTCCCCTTTCCCCTTCTCAGGCCACCCTGCCAGCTGAGAAATGCTCACTGGGCCTGGGCCTTGGCCAGCAGCCCCTGGGCTCAGCTCCTCTGGAGCTCATCACAGACACTGTCTGCTCCAGGCTCAACCCTTCATCCCCTGGGGAGATGCCAAAGCCTCCACAGGGAACATTTCCCTTTGCTCAGGGGAATTTCTCACAGGTGCCTTGTAGTGACTCTTTGTGTCTGTGTGCACACAGGAGTGCCTGTGCTCAGGGAAATGTGGCAGAAATGCTGCTCTCTGAGGGCTTTGATTGCCTTGGATAGCTGAGCCAGTCAGGCCTGGAAGTAAGTTTAAGTCATGTCACCCTGATTCTTAAGATTTTCTAAAGCCTTCTGAGTTTCCATTCTGTTGGAGAACCTTCCCACACAATTTCTGTCAACAACATATTGTTTACAATCTTTTATGGGGCTGGACAAACTTGATGTACTAGTGCTTTGTCCAATGTCTTTGGACAGGTGGTCCATTCACTCTCCAATCCAATGTCACCTTTGGGAAAGTATAAAAGTTGGAGTCAGAGAATAAACTTTTCTCTTTACCTTGAAAATAGCAGGTGGCTCGCGTCGTGCTTTCACTTGTCTTATAGTGACAAAGTCACAAGCTGTAAGCAAAGTTAAATGCTGCTAAGAGTTGTTCTTTTGCTAATTTGTGAAGCTTAATATAAGTTATAAGCGAAGTTGAATATTGTTAAGTGTTATTCCACAGCTCTGTTTAGCTTTTAGGCTGTATTCCTTTTATCCTTGCCCTCACTGTCCTTTCGTCACACACACACACACACACACACACACACCCACACACACACACACACACAAACACACAGAGACACACAGACACCGGGACAGTTCTTGACTCCTTTTCGGTTTGATTGCCTGGATTTTGTTTGGTTTTCTTGTTGCTTTGTTTCCTTGGTGTGCCTGAAGTGTCCAGTCAGGAGCAGAGTGACTCTTGCCAAGGAACTCTGTGGTGCTGTCACTTAATATTAAAGCTGTTTTATGCTACTCCCCTGCTGGGGATTTTTAAAGTGCTCTCAAGCCCTCCTTCATAAGAGGGTGAAGGAGCCCTGGCCAAGCTCTGGCCCTGGGGGCACAGGGATGCTGCTAGGGGGTCCCTGTCTCCCTGTTCCAACTGTGACGGCCCTGAGTCCCTGTCCCCGTGTCAGGCTCTGGGCTTGATCTCCTCGAACATCCTCAGCAGGGGGCTGCAGCGCCAGGGGCAGGGGGACCCAGAGGGACACGGGATGCCACCGGGCACGAGCAGCTTTGGACTTCTCTGGGAGGAACTGTGAGTGGGAGCTGGCTTGAAGTGACCTCCCCAGTAAGGTCACAGAGCCCCTGAGATGTCACACTGCCTCCTGGGATGTCACAGCCCACCCTGAGATCTCACAAATCCCCCTTGTGATGTCACAGAGCCAGTGCTGCTCTATCACTCTGGGATGTCATACAGTTGCGCTGTGATGGCACAGAAGACTCTGGCATCACAAAGTCAGCCCGTGTCACAATCCTCTAGTGCAAGCGGGAATCATGACAGTTCATTTTCCCCATCTCAGAATTAGCAGAAGTAGATAGGCTTATCATGAGAAACTGAATGTGATGAACATGTTAGAAATGCAAGGCTCCAAGTTATTAATTTTTAATTTAATAAAAGTTATTAAGTGTACCAAATATAAACTTTGAGAAAAATGAAAAAAAGACACTATAAAAAAAAGTCAATGTGGAGCCCGGGATTGCCACCGGGTGAGACACAGGTTTGACAGCTGCAGCAGAGGGTCCTCTATGCTTCACACCGACCGTCCTGTCTGACCCATTTTTATACGATTTTCCTTGCCTGAGCCAGAGTCCCCTTTCTGCCTTTTCAAAGTGCATGTATTCATGTGGAGTTCTTTTCTCTGTGGCAAGTTGAACAATACGTGTCCGGAGAGTGATGAACACCTGTGTTTGCAGTCCCGGAATTCGGATTTGAGATGTACCTCCCTGATGGCTCTGACTATCTCGGTCTCGGATATTTATCGTGTATTTATCGTCCGGGTGTTTCTCGGACAACCTTGATGCATGATCCCTCTCTGGGCTGGCCACTTTCGTTCGCTTGTAAATAAAGTCCTCCCTCTCTCGTCCAGGTGGCTTTGACATGGTGTTGCAATCGCTGTTGCTGGCTTGTGCGATTTAAAAACTTCCTATAAGAGTATAATTTAACAGCACATAACTATAAAAGAGATGACAATTTTATTTGCACGAATTATCCTATAGACATATAACAGTCCTAATGATTCCTTGAGGCCTTGCAGTGTCACAATGTTCTCCATGGTTCCACAGGCCCCACAGTGTCATGTGACTCCTCTGTTCCATGAGTCCTGCAATGTCACAATGGACCTTTGGACCAATGGACCATGGGGCTTTGCAGTGTCACAACGCTCTCCTTTGGCTCCACAGGGTCACAATGGAGCACTGATTACAGGCAGCCTCTCTGTGTTACCCTGGAGCTTTGTTTCCATGGGGTCTCGCAGTGTCCCAATGGAGCCTTGGCTGGATGGGGCCTCACAGTGTCACAATGATGCCTACATTCCACTGAGGCACACGGCGTCACTAGGGTCCCCTTGCTTCCATGAGGCCCAGCAATGTCACAGTGGTGTCCATGAATCCATGAGGACTCACAGTATCCCAATGGTCTCTTGATCTCACATGGTCCCACAGTGTCCCAATGGTCCCTTGGTCTCACAAGGCCCCACAGTGTCCCAATGGTCACTTCTTCTCACATGGCCCCACAGTGTAACAATGGTCCCTTGGTTCCATGGTTCCTGGTCTGGTGCATTCCCCTCTCCCCTTCTCAGGCCGCCCTGCCAGCTGAGAAATGCTCACTGGGCCAGGGCCTTGGCCAGCAGCCCCTGGGCTCAGCTCCTCTGGAGCTCATCACAGACACTGTCTGCTCCAGGCTCAACCCTTCATCCCCTGGGGAGATGCCAAAGCCTCCACAGGGAACATTTCCCTTTGCTCAGGGGAATTTCTCACAGGTGCCTTGTAGTGACTCTTTGTGTCTGTGTGCACACAGGAGTGCCTGTGCTCAGGGAAATGTGGCAGAAATGCTGCTCTCTGAGGGCTTTGATTGCCTTGGATAGCTGAGCCAGTCAGGCCTGGAAGTAAGGTTAAGTCATGTCACCCTGATTCTTAAGATTTTCTAAAGCCTTCTGAGTTTCCATTCTGTTGGAGAACCTTCCCACACAATTTCTGTCAACAACATATTGTTTACAATCTTTTATGGGGCTGGACAAACTTGATGTACTAGTGCTTTGTCCAATGTCTTTGGACAGGTGGTCCATTCACTCTCCAATCCAATGTCACCTTTGGGAAAGTATAAAAGTTGGAGTCAGAGAATAAACTTTTAGCTTTACCTTGAAAATAGCAGGTAGCTCGCGTCGTGCTTTCACGTGTCTTATAGCGACAAAGTCACAAGCTGTAAGCAAAGTTAAATGCTGCTAAGAGTTGTTCTTTTGCTAATTTGTGAAGCTTAATATAAGTTCTAAGCGAAGTTGAATATTGTTAAGTGTTATTCCACAGCTCTGTTTAGCTTTTAGGCTGTATTCCTTTTATCCTTGCCCTCACTGTCCTTTCGTCACACACACACACACACACACACACACACCCACACACACACACACACACAAACACACAGAGACACACAGACACCAGGACAGTTCTTGACTCCTTTTCGGTTTGATTGCCTGGATTTTGTTTGGTTTTGTTGTTGCTTTGTTTCCTTGGTGTGCCTGAAGTGTCCAGTCAGGAGCAGAGTGACTCTTGCCAAGGAACTCTGTGGTGCTGTCACTTAATATTAAAGTTGTTTTATGCTACTCCCCTGCTGGGGATTTTTAAAGTGCTCTCAAGCCCTCCTTCATAAGAGGGTGAAGGAGCCCTGGCCAAGCTCTGGCCCTGGGGGCACAGGGATGCTGCTAGGGGGTCCCTGTCTCCCTGTTCCAACTGTGACGGCCCTGAGTCCCTGTCCCCGTGTCAGGCTCTGGGCTTGATCTTCTCGAACATCCTCAGCGGGAGGCTGCAGCGCTAGGGGCAGGGGGACCCAGAGGGACACGGGATGCCACCGGGCACGAGCAGCTTTGGACTTCTCTGGGAGGAACTGTGAGTGGGAGCTGGCTTGAAGTGACCTCCCCAGTAAGGTCACAGAGCCCCTGAGATGTCACACTGCCTCCTGGGATGTCACAGCCCACCCTGAGATCTCACAAATCCCCCTTGTGATGTCACAGAGCCAGTGCTGCTCTAGCACTCTGGGATGTCATACAGTTGCGCTGTGATGGCACAGAAGACTCTGGCATCACAAAGTCAGCCCGTGTCACAATCCTCTAGTGCAAGCGGGAATCATGACAGTTCATTTTCCCCATCTCAGAATTAGCAGAAGTAGATAGGCTTATCATGAGAAACCGAATGCGATAAACATGTTAGAAATGCAAGGCTCCAAGTTATTAATTTTTAATTTAATAAAAGTTATTAAGTGTACCAAATATAAACTTTGAGAAAAATGAAAAAAAGCCACTATAAAAAAAAGTCAATGTGGAGCCCGGGATTGCCACCGGGTGAGACACAGGTTTGACAGCTGCAGCAGAGGGTCCTCTATGCTTCACACCGACCGTCCTGTCTGACCCATTTTTATACGATTTTCCTTGCCTGAGCCAGAGTCCCCTTTCTGCCTTTTCAAAGTGCATGTATTCATGTGGAGTTCTTTTCTCTGTGGCAAGTTGAACAATACGTGTCCGGAGAGTGATGAACACCTGTGTTTGCAGTCCCGGAATTCGGATTTGAGATGTACCTCCCTGATGGCTCTGACTATCTCGGTCTCGGATATTTATCGTGTATTTATCGTCCGGGTGTTTCTCGGACAACCTTGATGCATGATCCCTCTCTGGGCTGGCCACTTTCATTCGCTTGTAAATAAAGTCCTCCCTCTCTCGTCCAGGTGGCTTTGACATGGTGTTGCAATCGCTGTTGCTGGCTTGTGCGATTTAAAAACTTCCTATAAGAGTATAATTTAACAGCACATAACTATAAAAGAGACGACAATTTTATTTGCACGAATTATCCTATAGACATATAACAGTCCTAATGATTCCTTGAGGCCTTGCAGTGTCACAATGTTCTCCATAGTTCCACAGGCCCCACAGTGTCATGTGACTCCTCTGTTCCATGAGTCCTGCAATGTCACAATGGACCTTTGGACCAATGGACCATGGGGCTTTGCAGTGTCACAACGCTCTCCTTTGGCTCCACAGGGTCACAATGGAGCACTGATTACAGGCAGCCTCTCTGTGTTACCCTGGAGCTTTGTTTCCGTGGGGTCTCGCAGTGTCCCAATGGAGCCTTGGCTGGATGGGGCCTCACAGTGTCACAATGATGCCTACATTCCACTGAGGCACACGGCGTCACTAGGGTCCCCTTGCTTCCATGAGGCCCAGCAATGTCACAGTGGTGTCCATGAATCCATGAGGACTCACAGTATCCCAATGGTCTCTTGATCTCCCATGGTCCCACAGTGTCCCAATGGTCCCTTGGTGTCACAAGGCCCCACAGTGTCCCAATGGTCACTTCTTCTCACATGGCCCCACAGTGTAACAATGGTCCCTTGGTTCCATGGTTCCTGGTCTGGTGCATTCCCCTTTCCCCTTCTCAGGCCACCCTGCCAGCTGAGAAATGCTCACTGGGCCAGGGCCTTGGCCAGCAGCCCCTGGGCTCAGCTCCTCTGGAGCTCATCACAGACACTGTCTGCTCCAGGCTCAACCCTTCATCCCCTGGGGAGATGCCAAAGCCTCCACAGGGAGCATTTCCCTTTGCTCAGGGGAATTTCTCACAGGTGCCTTGTAGTGACTCTTTGTGTCTGTGTGCACACAGGAGTGCCTGTGCTCAGGGAAATGTGGCAGAAATGCTGCTCTCTGAGGGCTTTGATTGCCTTGGATAGCTGAGCCAGTCAGGCCTGGAAGTAAGGTTAAGTCATGTCATCCTGATTCTTAAGATTTTCTAAAGCCTTCTGAGTTTCCATTCTGTTGGAGAACCTTCCCACACAATTTCTGTCAACAACATATTGTTTACAATCTTTTATGGGGCTGGACAAACTTGATGTACTAGTGCTTTGTCCAATGTCTTTGGACAGGTGGTCCATTCACTCTCCAATCCAATGTCACCTTTGGGAAAGTATAAAAGTTGGAGTCAGAGAATAAACTTTTAGCTTTACCTTGAAAATAGCAGGTAGCTCGCGTCGTGCTTTCACGTGTCTTATAGCGACAAAGTCACAAGCTGTAAGCAAAGTTAAATGCTGCTAAGAGTTGTTCTTTTGCTAATTTGTGAAGCTTAATATAAGTTATAAGCGAAGTTGAATATTGTTAAGTGTTATTCCACAGCTCTGTTTAGCTTTTAGGCTGTATTCCTTTTATCCTTGCCCTCACTGTCCTTTCGTCACACACACACACACACACACACACACACACCCACACCCACACACACACACAAACACACAGAGACACACAGACACCGGGACAGTTCTTGACTCCTTTTCGGTTTGATTGCCTGGATTTTGTTTGGTTTTGTTGTTGCTTTGTTTCCTTGGTGTGCCTGAAGTGTCCAGTCAGGAGCAGAGTGACTCTTGCCAAGGAACTCTGTGGTGCTGTCACTTAATATTAAAGCTGTTTTATGCTACTCCCCTGCTGGGGATTTTTAAAGTGCTCTCAAGCCCTCCTTCATAAGAGGGTGAAGGAGCCCTGGCCAAGCTCTGGCCCTGGGGGCACAGGGATGCTGCTAGGGGGTCCCTGTCTCCCTGTTCCAACTGTGACGGCCCTGAGCCCCTGTCCCCGTGTCAGGCTCTGGGCTTGATCTCCTCGAACATCCTCAGCAGGGGGCTGCAGCGCCAGGGGCAGGGGGACCCAGAGGGACACGGGATGCCACCGGGCACGAGCAGCTTTGGACTTCTCTGGGAGGAACTGTGAGTGGGAGCTGGCTTGAAGTGACCTCCCCAGTAAGGTCACAGAGCCCCTGAGATGTCACACTGCCTCCTGGGATGTCACAGCCCACCCTGAGATCTCACAAATCCCCCTTGTGATGTCACAGAGCCAGTGCTGCTCTAGCACTCTGGGATGTCATACAGTTGCGCTGTGATGGCACAGAAGACTCTGGCATCACAAAGTCAGCCCGTGTCACAATCCTCTAGTGCAAGCAGGAATCATGACAGTTCATTTTCCCCATCTCAGAATTAGCAGAAGTAGATAGGCTTATCATGAGAAACCGAATGTGATGAACATGTTAGAAATGCAAGGCTCCAAGTTATTAATTTTTAATTTAATAAAAGTTATTAAGTGTACCAAATATAAACTTTGAGAAAAATGAAAAAAAGACACTATAAAAAAAAGTCAATGTGGAGCCCGGGATTGCCACCGGGTGAGACACAGGTTTGACAGCTGCAGCAGAGGGTCCTCTATGCTTCACACCGACCGTCCTGTCTGACCCATTTTTATACGATTTTCCTTGCCTGAGCCAGAGTCCCCTTTCTTCCTTTTCAAAGTGCATGTATTCATGTGGAGTTCTTTTCTCTGTGGCAAGTTGAACAATACGTGTCCGGAGAGTGATGAACACCTGTGTTTGCAGTCCCGGAATTCGGATTTGAGATGTACCTCCCTGATGGCTCTGACTATCTCGGTCTCGGATATTTATCATGTATTTATCGTCCGGGTGTTTCTCGGACAACCTTGATGCATGATCCCTCTCTGGGCTGGCCACTTTCGTTCGCTTGTAAATAAAGTCCTCCCTCTCTCATCCAGGTGGCTTTGACATGGTGTTGCAGTCGCAGTTGCTGGCTTGTGCGATTTAAAAACTTCCTATAAGAGTATAATTTAACAGCACATAACTATAAAAGAGACGACAATTTTATTTGCACGAATTATCCTATAGACATATAACAGTCCTAATGATTCCTTGAGGCCTTGCAGTGTCACAATGTTCTCCATGGTTCCACAGGCCCCACAGTGTCATGTGACTCCTCTGTTCCATGAGTCCTGCAATGTCACAATGGACCTTTGGACCAATGGACCATGGGGCTTTGCAGTGTCACAACGCTCTCCTTTGGCTCCACAGGGTCACAATGGAGCACTGATTACAGGCAGCCTCTCTGTGTTACCCTGGAGCTTTGTTTCCGTGGGGTCTCGCAGTGTCCCAATGGAGCCTTGGCTGGATGGGGCCTCACAGTGTCACAATGATGCCTACATTCCACTGAGGCACACGGCGTCACTAGGGTCCCCTTGCTTCCATGAGGCCCAGCAATGTCACAGTGGTGTCCATGAATCCATGAGGACTCACAGTATCCCAATGGTCTCTTGATCTCACATGGTCCCACAGTGTCCCAATGGTCCCTTGGTGTCACAAGGCCCCACAGTGTCCCAATGGTCACTTCTTCTCACATGGCCCCACAGTGTAACAATGGTCCCTTGGTTCCATGGTTCCTGGTCTGGTGCATTCCCCTTTCCCCTTCTCAGGCCACCCTGCCAGCTGAGAAATGCTCACTGGGCCAGGGCCTTGGCCAGCAGCCCCTGGGCTCAGCTCCTCTGGAGCTCATCACAGACACTGTCTGCTCCAGGCTCAACCCTTCATCCCCTGGGGAGATGCCAAAGCCTCCACAGGGAGCATTTCCCTTTGCTCAGGGGAATTTCTCACAGGTGCCTTGTAGTGACTCTTTGTGTCTGTGTGCACACAGGAGTGCCTGTGCTCAGGGAAATGTGGCAGAAATGCTGCTCTCTGAGGGCTTTGATTGCCTTGGATAGCTGAGCCAGTCAGGCCTGGAAGTAAGGTTAAGTCATGTCACCCTGATTCTTAAGATTTTCTAAAGCCTTCTGAGTTTCCATTCTGTTGGAGAACCTTCCCACACAATTTCTGTCAACAACATATTGTTTACAATCTTTCATGGGGCTGGACAAACTTGATGTACTAGTGCTTTGTCCAATGTCTTTGGACAGGTGGTCCATTCACTCTCCAATCCAATGTCACCTTTGGGAAAGTATAAAAGTTGGAGTCAGAGAATAAACTTTTCTCTTTACCTTGAAAATAGCAGGTAGCTCGCGTCGTGCTTTCACGTGTCTTATAGCGACAAAGTCACAAGCTGTAAGCAAAGTTAAATGCTGCTAAGAGTTGTTCTTTTGCTAATTTGTGAAGCTTAATATAAGTTATAAGCGAAGTTGAATATTGTTAAGTGTTATTCCACAGCTCTGTTTAGCTTTTAGGCTGTATTCCTTTTATCCTTGCCCTCACTGTCCTTTCGTCACACACACACACACACACACACACACACACACACACCCACACCCACACACACACACAAACACACAGAGACACACAGACACCGGGACAGTTCTTGACTCCTTTTCGGTTTGATTGCCTGGATTTTGTTTGGTTTTGTTGTTGCTTTGTTTCCTTGGTGTGCCTGAAGTGTCCAGTCAGGAGCAGAGTGACTCTTGCCAAGGAACTCTGTGGTGCTGTCACTTAATATTAAAGCTGTTTTATGCTACTCCCCTGCTGGGGATTTTTAAAGTGCTCTCAAGCCCTCCTTCATAAGAGGGTGAAGGAGCCCTGGCCAAGCTCTGGCCCTGGGGGCACAGGGATGCTGCTAGGGGGTCCCTGTCTCCCTGTTCCAACTGTGACGGCCCTGAGCCCCTGTCCCCGTGTCAGGCTCTGGGCTTGATCTCCTCGAACATCCTCAGCAGGGGGCTGCAGCGCCAGGGGCAGGGGGACCCAGAGGGACACGGGATGCCACCGGGCACGAGCAGCTTTGGACTTCTCTGGGAGGAACTGTGAGTGGGAGCTGGCTTGAAGTGACCTCCCCAGTAAGGTCACAGAGCCCCTGAGATGTCACACTGCCTCCTGGGATGTCACAGCCCACCCTGAGATCTCACAAATCCCCCTTGTGATGTCACAGAGCCAGTGCTGCTCTAGCACTCTGGGATGTCATACAGTTGCGCTGTGATGGCACAGAAGACTCTGGCATCACAAAGTCAGCCCGTGTCACAATCCTTTAGTGCAAGCGGGAATCATGACAGTTCATTTTCCCCATCTCAGAATTAGCAGAAGTAGATAGGCTTATCATGAGAAACCGAATGTGATGAACATGTTAGAAATGCAAGGCTCCAAGTTATTAATTTTTAATTTAATAAAAGTTATTAAGTGTACCAAATATAAACTTTGAGAAAAATGAAAAAAAGCCACTATAAAAAAAAGTCAATGTGGAGCCCGGGATTGCCACCGGGTGAGACACAGGTTTGACAGCTGCAGCAGAGGGTCCTCTATGCTTCACACCGACCGTCCTGTCTGACCCATTTTTATACGATTTTCCTTGCCTGAGCCAGAGTCCCCTTTCTTCCTTTTCAAAGTGCATGTATTCATGTGGAGTTCTTTTCTCTGTGGCAAGTTGAACAATACGTGTCCGGAGAGTGATGAACACCTGTGTTTGCAGTCCCGGAATTCGGATTTGAGATGTACCTCCCTGATGGCTTGACTATCTCGGTCTCGGATATTTATCGTGTATTTATCGTCCGGGTGTTTCTCGGACAACCTTGATGCATGATCCCTCTCTGGGCTGGCCACTTTCGTTCGCTTGTAAATAAAGTCCTCCCTCTCTCATCCAGGTGGCTTTGACATGGTGTTGCAATCGCTGTTGCTGGCTTGTGCGATTTAAAAACTTCCTATAAGAGTATAATTTAACAGCACATAACTATAAAAGAGACGACAATTTTATTTGCACGAATTATCCTATAGACATATAACAGTCCTAATGATTCCTTGAGGCCTTGCAGTGTCACAATGTTCTCCATGGTTCCACAGGCCCCACAGTGTCATGTGACTCCTCTGTTCCATGAGTCCTGCAATGTCACAATGGACCTTTGGACCAATGGACCATGGGGCTTTGCAGTGTCACAACGCTCTCCTTTGGCTCCACAGGGTCACAATGGAGCACTGATTACAGGCAGCCTCTCTGTGTTACCCTGGAGCTTTGTTTCCGTGGGGTCTCGCAGTGTCCCAATGGAGCCTTGGCTGGATGGGGCCTCACAGTGTCACAATGATGCCTACATTCCACTGAGGCACACGGCGTCACTAGGGTCCCCTTGCTTCCATGAGGCCCAGCAATGTCACAGTGGTGTCCATGAATCCATGAGGACTCACAGTATCCCAATGGTCTCTTGATCTCACATGGTCCCACAGTGTCCCAATGGTCCCTTGGTCTCACAAGGCCCCACAGTGTCCCAATGGTCACTTCTTCTCACATGGCCCCACAGTGTAACAATGGTCCCTTGGTTCCATGGTTCCTGGTCTGGTGCATTCCCCTTTCCCCTTCTCAGGCCACCCTGCCAGCTGAGAAATGCTCACTGGGCCTGGGCCTTGGCCAGCAGCCCCTGGGCTCAGCTCCTCTGGAGCTCATCAAAGACACTGTCTGCTCCAGGCTCAACCCTTCATCCCCTGGGGAGATGCCAAAGCCTCCACAGGGAACATTTCCCTTTGCTCAGGGGAATTTCTCACAGGTGCCTTGTAGTGACTCTTTGTGTCTGTGTGCACACAGGAGTGCCTGTGCTCAGGGAAATGTGGCAGAAATGCTGCTCTCTGAGGGCTTTGATTGCCTTGGATAGCTGAGCCAGTCAGGCCTGGAAGTAAGGTTAAGTCATGTCACCCTGATTCTTAAGATTTTCTAAAGCCTTCTGAGTTTCCATTCTGTTGGAGAACCTTCCCACACAATTTCTGTCAACAACATATTGTTTACAATCTTTCATGGGGCTGGACAAACTTGATGTACTAGTGCTTTGTCCAATGTCTTTGGACAGGTGGTCCATTCACTCTCCAATCCAATGTCACCTTTGGGAAAGTATAAAAGTTGGAGTCAGAGAATAAACTTTTCTCTTTACCTTGAAAATAGCAGGTGGCTCGCGTCGTGCTTTCACGTGTCTTATAGCGACAAAGTCACAAGCTGTAAGCAAAGTTAAATGCTGCTAAGAGTTGTTCTTTTGCTAATTTGTGAAGCTTAATAGAAGTTATAAGCGAAGTTGAATATTGTTAAGTGTTATTCCACAGCTCTGTTTAGCTTTTAGGCTGTATTCCTTTTATCCTTGCCCTCACTGTCCTTTCGTCACACACACACACACACACACACACACACCCACACCCACACACACACACAAACACACAGAGACACACAGACACCGGGACAGTTCTTGACTCCTTTTTGGTTTGATTGCCTGGATTTTGTTTGGTTTTGTTGTTGCTTTGTTTCCTTGGTGTGCCTGAAGTGTCCAGTCAGGAGCAGAGTGACTCTTGCCAAGGAACTCTGTGGTGCTGTCACTTAATATTAAAGCTGTTTTATGCTACTCCCCTGCTGGGGATTTTTAAAGTGCTCTCAAGCCCTCCTTCATAAGAGGGTGAAGGAGCCCTGGCCAAGCTCTGGCCCTGGGGGCACAGGGATGCTGCTAGGGGGTCCCTGTCTCCCTGTTCCAACTGTGACGGCCCTGAGTCCCTGTCCCCGTGTCAGGCTCTGGGCTTGATCTCCTCGAACATCCTCAGCAGGGGGCTGCAGCGCCAGGGGCAGGGGGACCCAGAGGGACACGGGATGCCACCGGGCACGAGCAGCTTTGGACTTCTCTGGGAGGAACTGTGAGTGGGAGCTGGCTTGAAGTGACCTCCCCAGTAAGGTCACAGAGCCCCTGAGATGTCACACTGCCTCCTGGGATGTCACAGCCCACCCTGAGATCTCACAAATCCCCCTTGTGATGTCACAGAGCCAGTGCTGCTCTAGCACTCTGGGATGTCATACAGTTGCGCTGTGATGGCACAGAAGACTCTGGCATCACAAAGTCAGCCCGTGTCACAATCCTCTAGTGCAAGCGGGAATCATGACAGTTCATTTTCCCCATCTCAGAATTAGCAGAAGTAGATAGGCTTATCATGAGAAACTGAATGTGATGAACATGTTAGAAATGCAAGGCTCCAAGTTATTAATTTTTAATTTAATAAAAGTTATTAAGTGTACCAAATATAAACTTTGAGAAAAATGAAAAAAAGCCACTATAAAAAAAAGTCAATGTGGAGCCCGGGATTGCCACCGGGTGAGACACAGGTTTGACAGCTGCAGCAGAGGGTCCTCTATGCTTCACACCGACCGTCCTGTCTGACCCATTTTTATACGATTTTCCTTGCCTGAGCCAGAGTCCCCTTTCTGCCTTTTCAAAGTGCATGTATTCATGTGGAGTTCTTTTCTCTGTGGCAAGTTGAACAATACGTGTCCGGAGAGTGATGAACACCTGTGTTAGCAGTCCCGGAATTCGGATTTGAGATGTACCTCCCTGATGGCTCTGACTATCTCGGTCTCGGATATTTATCGTGTATTTATCGTCCGGGTGTTTCTCGGACAACCTTGATGCATGATCCCTCTCTGGGCTGGCCACTTTCGTTCGCTTGTAAATAAAGTCCTCCCTCTCTCGTCCAGGTGGCTTTGACATGGTGTTGCAATCGCTGTTGCTGGCTTGTGCGATTTAAAAACTTCCTATAAGAGTATAATTTAACAGCACATAACTATAAAAGAGATGACAATTTTATTTCACGAATTATCCTATAGACATATAACAGTCATAATGATTCCTTGAGGCCTTGCAGTGTCACAATGTTCTCCATGGTTCCACAGGCCCCACAGTGTCATGTGACTCCTCTGTTCCATGAGTCCTGCAATGTCACAATGGACCTTTGGACCAATGGACCATGGGGCTTTGCAGTGTCACAACGCTCTCCTTTGGCTCCACAGGGTCACAATGGAGCACTGATTACAGGCAGCCTCTCTGTGTTACCCTGGAGCTTTGTTTCCGTGGGGTCTCGCAGTGTCCCAATGGAGCCTTGGCTGGATGGGGCCTCACAGTGTCACAATGATGCCTACATTCCACTGAGGCACACGGCGTCACTAGGGTCCCCTTGCTTCCATGAGGCCCAGCAATGTCACAGTGGTGTCCATGAATCCATGAGGACTCACAGTATCCCAATGGTCTCTTGATCTCACATGGTCCCACAGTGTCCCAATGGTCCCTTGGTCTCACAAGGCCCCACAGTGTCCCAATGGTCACTTCTTCTCACATGGCCCCACAGTGTAACAATGGTCCCTTGGTTCCATGGTTCCTGGTCTGGTGCATTCCCCTTTCCCCTTCTCAGGCCACCCTGCCAGCTGAGAAATGCTCACTGGGCCTGGGCCTTGGCCAGCAGCCCCTGGGCTCAGCTCCTCTGGAGCTCATCACAGACACTGTCTGCTCCAGGCTCAACCCTTCATCCCCTGGGGAGATGCCAAAGCCTCCACAGGGAACATTTCCCTTTGCTCAGGGGAATTTCTCACAGGTGCCTTGTAGTGACTCTTTGTGTCTGTGTGCACACAGGAGTGCCTGTGCTCAGGGAAATGTGGCAGAAATGCTGCTCTCTGAGGGCTTTGATTGCCTTGGATAGCTGAGCTAGTCAGGCCTGGAAGTAAGTTTAAGTCATGTCACCCTGATTCTTAAGATTTTCTAAAGCCTTCTGAGTTTCCATTCTGTTGGAGAACCTTCCCACACAATTTCTGTCAACAACATATTGTTTACAATCTTTTATGGGGCTGGACAAACTTGATGTACTAGTGCTTTGTCCAATGTCTTTGGACAGGTGGTCCATTCACTCTCCAATCCAATGTCACCTTTGGGAAAGTATAAAAGTTGGAGTCAGAGAATAAACTTTTCTCTTTACCTTGAAAATAGCAGGTGGCTTGCGTCGTGCTTTCACTTGTCTTATAGCGACAAAGTCACAAGCTGTAAGCAAAGTTAAATGCTGCTAAGAGTTGTTCTTTTGCTAATTTGTGAAGGTTAATAGAAGTTCTAAGCGAAGTTGAATATTGTTAAGTGTTATTCCACAGCTCTGTTTAGCTTTTAGGCTGTATTCCTTTTATCCTTGCCCTCACTGTCCTTTCGTCACACACACACACACACACACACACACACCCACACACACACACACACACAAACACACAGAGACACACAGACACCGGGACAGTTCTTGACTCCTTTTCGGTTTGATTGCCTGGATTTTGTTTGGTTTTCTTGTTGCTTTGTTTCCTTGGTGTGCCTGAAGTGTCCAGTCAGGAGCAGAGTGACTCTTGCCAAGGAACTCTGTGGTGCTGTCACTTAATATTAAAGCTGTTTTATGCTACTCCCCTGCTGGGGATTTTTAAAGTGCTCTCAAGCCCTCCTTCATAAGAGGGTGAAGGAGCCCTGGCCAAGCTCTGGCCCTGGGGGCACAGGGATGCTGCTAGGGGGTCCCTGTCTCCCTGTTCCAACTGTGACGGCCCTGAGTCCCTGTCCCCGTGTCAGGCTCTGGGCTTGATCTCCTCGAACATCCTCAGCAGGGGGCTGCAGCGCCAGGGGCAGGGGGACCCAGAGGGACACGGGATGCCACCGGGCACGAGCAGCTTTGGACTTCTCTGGGAGGAACTGTGAGTGGGAGCTGGCTTGAAGTGACCTCCCCAGTAAGGTCACAGAGCCCCTGAGATGTCACACTGCCTCCTGGGATGTCACAGCCCACCCTGAGATCTCACAAATCCCCCTTGTGATGTCACAGAGCCAGTGCTGCTCCATCACTCTGGGATGTCATACAGTTGCGCTGTGATGGCACAGAAGACTCTGGCATTACAAAGTCAGCCCGTGTCACAATCCTCTAGTGCAAGCGGGAATCATGACAGTTCATTTTCCCCATCACAGAATTAGCAGAAGTAGATAGGCTTATCATGAGAAACCGAATGTGATGAACATGTTAGAAATGCAAGGCTCCAAGTTATTAATTTTTAATTTAATAAAAGTTATTAAGTGTACCAAATATAAACTTTGAGAAAAATGAAAAAAAGCCACTATAAAAAAAAGTCAATGTGGAGCCCGGGATTGCCACCGGGTGAGACACAGGTTGGACAGCTGCAGCAGAGGGTCCTCTATGCTTCACACCGACCGTCCTGTCTGACCCATTTTTATACGATTTTCCTTGCCTGAGCCAGAGTCCCCTTTCTGCCTTTTCAAAGTGCATGTATTCATGTGGAGTTCTTTTCTCTGTGGCAAGTTGAACAATACGTGTCCGGAGAGTGATGAACACCTGTGTTAGCAGTCCCGGAATTCGGATTTGAGATGTACCTCCCTGATGGCTCTGACTATCTCGGTCTCGGATATTTATCGTGTATTTATCGTCCGGGTGTTTCTCGGACAACCTTGATGCATGATCCCTCTCTGGGCTGGCCACTTTCGTTCGCTTGTAAATAAAGTCCTCCCTCTCTCGTCCAGGTGGCTTTGACATGGTGTTGCAATCGCTGTTGCTGGCTTGTGCGATTTAAAAACTTCCTATAAGAGTATAATTTAACAGCACATAACTATAAAAGAGACGACAATTTTATTTGCACGAATTATCCTATAGACATATAACAGTCCTAATGATTCCTTGAGGCCTTGCAGTGTCACAATGTTCTCCATGGTTCCACAGGCCCCACAGTGTCATGTGACTCCTCTGTTCCATGAGTCCTGCAATGTCACAATGGACCTTTGGACCAATGGACCATGGGGCTTTGCAGTGTCACAACGCTCTCCTTTGGCTCCACAGGGTCACAATGGAGCACTGATTACAGGCAGCCTCTCTGTGTTACCCTGGAGCTTTGTTTCCGTGGGGTCTCGCAGTGTCCCAATGGAGCCTTGGCTGGATGGGGCCTCACAGTGTCACAATGATGCCTACATTCCACTGAGGCACACGGCGTCACTAGGGTCCCCTTGCTTCCATGAGGCCCAGCAATGTCACAGTGGTGTCCATGAATCCATGAGGACTCACAGTATCCCAATGGTCTCTTGATCTCACATGGTCCCACAGTGTCCCAATGGTCCCTTGGTCTCACAAGGCCCCACAGTGTCCCAATGGTCACTTCTTCTCACATGGCCCCACAGTGTAACAATGGTCCCTTGGTTCCATGGTTCCTGGTCTGGTGCATTCCCCTTTCCCCTTCTCAGGCCACCCTGCCAGCTGAGAAATGCTCACTGGGCCTGGGCCTTGGCCAGCAGCCCCTGGGCTCAGCTCCTCTGGAGCTCATCACAGACACTGTCTGCTCCAGGCTCAACCCTTCATCCCCTGGGGAGATGCCAAAGCCTCCACAGGGAACATTTCCCTTTGCTCAGGGGAATTTCTCACAGGTGCCTTGTAGTGACTCTTTGTGTCTGTGTGCACACAGGAGTGCCTGTGCTCAGGGAAATGTGGCAGAAATGCTGCTCTCTGAGGGCTTTGATTGCCTTGGATAGCTGAGCCAGTCAGGCCTGGAAGTAAGGTTAAGTCATGTCACCCTGATTCTTAAGATTTTCTAAAGCCTTCTGAGTTTCCATTCTGTTGGAGAACCTTCCCACACAATTTCTGTCAACAACATATTGTTTACAATCTTTCGTGGGGCTGGACAAACTTGATGTACTAGTGCTTTGGCCGATGTCTTTGGACAGGTGGTCCATTCACTCTCCAATCCAATGTCACCTTTGGGAAAGTATAAAAGTTGGAGTCAGAGAATAAACTTTTCTCTTTACCTTGAAAATAGCAGGTGGCTCGCGTCGTGCTTTCACGTGTCTTATAGCGACAAAGTCACAAGCTGTAAGCAAAGTTAAATGCTGCTAAGAGTTGTTCTTTTGCTAATTTGTGAAGCTTAATAGAAGTTATAAGCAAAGTTGAATATTGTTAAGTGTTATTCCACAGCTCTGTTTAGCTTTTAGGCTGTATTCCTTTTATCCTTGCCCTCACTGTCCTTTCGTCACACACACACACACACACACACACACACCCACACCCACACACACACACACAAACACACAGAGACACACAGACACCGGGACAGTTCTTGACTCCTTTTTGGTTTGATTGCCTGGATTTTGTTTGGTTTTGTTGTTGCTTTGTTTCCTTGGTGTGCCTGAAGTGTCCAGTCAGGAGCAGAGTGACTCTTGCCAAGGAACTCTGTGGTGCTGTCACTTAATATTAAAGCTGTTTTATGCTACTCCCCTGCTGGGGATTTTTAAAGTGCTCTCAAGCCCTCCTTCATAAGAGGGTGAAGGAGCCCTGGCCAAGCTCTGGCCCTGGGGGCACAGGGATGCTGCTAGGGGGTCCCTGTCTCCCTGTTCCAACTGTGACAGCCCTGAGTCCCTGTCCCCGTGTCAGGCTCTGGGCTTGATCTCCTCGAACATCCTCAGCAGGGGGCTGCAGCGCCAGGGGCAGGGGGACCCAGAGGGACACGGGATGCCACTGTGCACCAGCAGCTTTGGACTTCTCTGGGAGGAACTGTGAGTGGGAGCTGGCTTGAAGTGACCTCCCCAGTAAGGTCACAGAGCCCCTGAGATGTCACACTGCCTCCTGGGATGTCACAGCCCACCCTGAGATCTCACAAATCCCCCTTGTGATGTCACAGAGCCAGTGCTGCTCTAGCACTCTGGGATGTCATACAGTTGCGCTGTGATGGCACAGAAGACTCTGGCATCACAAAGTCAGCCCGTGTCACAATCCTCTAGTGCAAGCGGGAATCATGACAGTTCATTTTCCCCATCTCAGAATTAGCAGAAGTAGATAGGCTTATCATGAGAAACCGAATGTGATGAACATGTTAGAAATGCAAGGCTCCAAGTTATTAATTTTTAATTTAATAAAAGTTATTAAGTGTACCAAATATAAACTTTGAGAAAAATGAAAAAAAGACACTATAAAAAAAAGTCAATGTGGAGCCCGGGATTGCCACCGGGTGAGACACAGGTTTGACAGCTGCAGCAGAGGGTCCTCTATGCTTCACACCGACCGTCCTGTCTGACCCATTTTTATACGATTTTCCTTGCCTGAGCCAGAGTCCCCTTTCTTCCTTTTCAAAGTGCATGTATTCATGTGGAGTTCTTTTCTCTGTGGCAAGTTGAACAATACGTGTCCGGAGAGTGATGAACACCTGTGTTTGCAGTCCCGGAATTCGGATTTGAGATGTACCTCCCTGATGGCTCTGACTATCTCGGTCTCGGATATTTATCGTGTATTTATCGTCCGGGTGTTTCTCGGACAACCTTGATGCATGATCCCTCTCTGGGCTGGCCACTTTCGTTCGCTTGTAAATAAAGTCCTCCCTCTCTTGTCCAGGTGGCTTTGACATGGTGTTGCAATCGCTGTTGCTGGCTTGTGCGATTTAAAAACTTCCTATAAGAGTATAATTTAACAGCACATAACTATAAAAGAGACGACAATTTTATTTGCACGAATTATCCTATAGACATATAACAGTCCTAATGATTCCTTGAGGCCTTGCAGTGTCACAATGTTCTCCATGGTTCCACAGGCCCCACAGTGTCATGTGACTCCTCTGTTCCATGAGTCCTGCAATGTCACAGTGGACCTTTGGACCAATGGACCATGGGGCTTTGCAGTGTCACAACGCTCTCCTTTGGCTCCACAGGGTCACAATGGAGCACTGATTACAGGCAGCCTCTCTGTGTTACCCTGGAGCTTTGTTTCCGTGGGGTCTCGCAGTGTCCCAATGGAGCCTTGGCTGGATGGGGCCTCACAGTGTCACAATGATGCCTACATTCCACTGAGGCACACGGCGTCACTAGGGTCCCCTTGCTTCCATGAGGCCCAGCAATGTCACAGTGGTGTCCATGAATCCATGAGGACTCACAGTATCCCAATGGTCTCTTGATCTCACATGGTCCCACAGTGTCCCAATGGTCCCTTGGTCTCACAAGGCCCCACAGTGTCCCAATGGTCACTTCTTCTCACATGGCCCCACAGTGTAACAATGGTCCCTTGGTTCCATGGTTCCTGGTCTGGTGCATTCCCCTTTCCCCTTCTCAGGCCACCCTGCCAGCTGAGAAATGCTCACTGGGCCTGGGCCTTGGCCAGCAGCCCCTGGGCTCAGCTCCTCTGGAGCTCATCAAAGACACTGTCTGCTCCAGGCTCAACCCTTCATCCCCTGGGGAGATGCCAAAGCCTCCACAGGGAACATTTCCCTTTGCTCAGGGGAATTTCTCACAGGTGCCTTGTAGTGACTCTTTGTGTCTGTGTGCACACAGGAGTGCCTGTGCTCAGGGAAATGTGGCAGAAATGCTGCTCTCTGAGGGCTTTGATTGCCTTGGATAGCTGAGCCAGTCAGGCCTGGAAGTAAGGTTAAGTCATGTCACCCTGATTCTTAAGATTTTCTAAAGCCTTCTGAGTTTCCATTCTGTTGGAGAACCTTCCCACACAATTTCTGTCAACAACATATTGTTTACAATCTTTCATGGGGCTGGACAAACTTGATGTACTAGTGCTTTGTCCAATGTCTTTGGACAGGTGGTCCATTCACTCTCCAATCCAATGTCACCTTTGGGAAAGTATAAAAGTTGGAGTCAGAGAATAAACTTTTCTCTTTACCTTGAAAATAGCAGGTGGCTCGCGTCGTGCTTTCACGTGTCTTATAGCGACAAAGTCACAAGCTGTAAGCAAAGTTAAATGCTGCTAAGAGTTGTTCTTTTGCTAATTTGTGAAGCTTAATAGAAGTTATAAGCAAAGTTGAATATTGTTAAGTGTTATTCCACAGCTCTGTTTAGCTTTTAGGCTGTATTCCTTTTATCCTTGCCCTCACTGTCCTTTCGTCACACACACACACACACACACACACACACACCCACACACACACACACACACACAAACACACAGAGACACACAGACACCAGGACAGTTCTTGACTCCTTTTTGGTTTGATTGCCTGGATTTTGTTTGGTTTTGTTGTTGCTTTGTTTCCTTGGTGTGCCTGAAGTGTCCAGTCAGGAGCAGAGTGACTCTTGCCAAGGAACTCTGTGGTGCTGTCACTTAATATTAAAGCTGTTTTATGCTACTCCCCTGCTGGGGATTTTTAAAGTGCTCTCAAGCCCTCCTTCATAAGAGGGTGAAGGAGCCCTGGCCAAGCTCTGGCCCTGGGGGCACAGGGATGCTGCTAGGGGGTCCCTGTCTCCCTGTTCCAACTGTGACGGCCCTGAGTCCCTGTCCCCGTGTCAGGCTCTGGGCTTGATCTCCTCGAACATCCTCAGCAGGGGGCTGCAGCGCCAGGGGCAGGGGGACCCAGAGGGACACGGGATGCCACCGGGCACGAGCAGCTTTGGACTTCTCTGGGAGGAACTGTGAGTGGGAGCTGGCTTGAAGTGACCTCCCCAGTAAGGTCACAGAGCCCCTGAGATGTCACACTGCCTCCTGGGATGTCACAGCCCACCCTGAGATCTCACAAATCCCCCTTGTGATGTCACAGAGCCAGTGCTGCTCTAGCACTCTGGGATGTCATACAGTTGCGCTGTGATGGCACAGAAGACTCTGGCATCACAAAGTCAGCCCGTGTCACAATCCTTTAGTGCAAGCGGGAATCATGACAGTTCATTTTCCCCATCTCAGAATTAGCAGAAGTAGATAGGCTTATCATGAGAAACCGAATGTGATGAACACGTTAGAAATGCAAGGCTCCAAGTTATTAATTTTTAATTTAATAAAAGTTATTAAGTGTACCAAATATAAACTTTGAGAAAAATGAAAAAAAGACACTATAAAAAAAAGTCAATGTGGAGCCCGGGATTGCCACCGGGTGAGACACAGGTTTGACAGCTGCAGCAGAGGGTCCTCTATGCTTCACACCGACCGTCCTGTCTGACCCATTTTTATACGATTTTCCTTGCCTGAGCCAGAGTCCCCTTTCTGCCTTTTCAAAGTGCATGTATTCATGTGGAGTTCTTTTCTCTGTGGCAAGTTGAACAATACGTGTCCGGAGAGTGATGAACACCTGTGTTTGCAGTCCCGGAATTCGGATTTGAGATGTACCTCCCTGATGGCTCTGACTATCTCGGTCTCGGATATTTATCGTGTATTTATCGTCCGGGTGTTTCTCGGACAACCTTGATGCATGATCCCTCTCTGGGCTGGCCACTTTCGTTCGCTTGTAAATAAAGTCCTCCCTCTCTCGTCCAGGTGGCTTTGACATGGTGTTGCAATCGCTGTTGCTGGCTTGTGCGATTTAAAAACTTCCTATAAGAGTATAATTTAACAGCACATAACTATAAAAGAGACGACAATTTTATTTGCACGAATTATCCTATAGACATATAACAGTCCTAATGATTCCTTGAGGCCTTGCAGTGTCACAATGTTCTCCATGGTTCCACAGGCCCCACAGTGTCATGTGACTCCTCTGTTCCATGAGTCCTGCAATGTCACAGTGGACCTTTGGACCAATGGACCATGGGGCTTTGCAGTGTCACAACGCTCTCCTTTGGCTCCACAGGGTCACAATGGAGCACTGATTACAGGCAGCCTCTCTGTGTTACCCTGGAGCTTTGTTTCCGTGGGGTCTCGCAGTGTCCCAATGGAGCCTTGGCTGGATGGGGCCTCACAGTGTCACAATGATGCCTACATTCCACTGAGGCACACGGCGTCACTAGGGTCCCCTTGCTTCCATGAGGCCCAGCAATGTCACAGTGGTGTCCATGAATCCATGAGGACTCACAGTATCCCAATGGTCTCTTGATCTCACATGGTCCCACAGTGTCCCAATGGTCCCTTGGTCTCACAAGGCCCCACAGTGTCCCAATGGTCACTTCTTCTCACATGGCCCCACAGTGTAACAATGGTCCCTTGGTTCCATGGTTCCTGGTCTGGTGCATTCCCCTTTCCCCTTCTCAGGCCACCCTGCCAGCTGAGAAATGCTCACTGGGCCTGGGCCTTGGCCAGCAGCCCCTGGGCTCAGCTCCTCTGGAGCTCATCAAAGACACTGTCTGCTCCAGGCTCAACCCTTCATCCCCTGGGGAGATGCCAAAGCCTCCACAGGGAACATTTCCCTTTGCTCAGGGGAATTTCTCACAGGTGCCTTGTAGTGACTCTTTGTGTCTGTGTGCACACAGGAGTGCCTGTGCTCAGGGAAATGTGGCAGAAATGCTGCTCTCTGAGGGCTTTGATTGCCTTGGATAGCTGAGCCAGTCAGGCCTGGAAGTAAGGTTAAGTCATGTCACCCTGATTCTTAAGATTTTCTAAAGCCTTCTGAGTTTCCATTCTGTTGGAGAACCTTCCCACACAATTTCTGTCAACAACATATTGTTTACAATATTTTGTGGGGCTGGACAAACTTGATGTACTAGTGCTTTGGCCGATGTCTTTGGACAGGTGGTCCATTCACTCTCCAATCCAATGTCACCTTTGGGAAAGTATAAAAGTTGGAGTCAGAGAATAAACTTTTCTCTTTACCTTGAAAATAGCAGGTGGCTCGCGTCGTGCTTTCACGTGTCTTATAGCGACAAAGTCACAAGCTGTAAGCAAAGTTAAATGCTGCTAAGAGTTGTTCTTTTGCTAATTTGTGAAGCTTAATAGAAGTTATAAGCAAAGTTGAATATTGTTAAGTGTTATTCCACAGCTCTGTTTAGCTTTTAGGCTGTATTCCTTTTATCCTTGCCCTCACTGTCCTTTCGTCACACACACACACACACACACACACACACCCCCACACACACACACACACACACAAACACACAGAGACACACAGACACCGGGACAGTTCTTGACTCCTTTTTGGTTTGATTGCCTGGATTTTGTTTGGTTTTGTTGTTGCTTTGTTTCCTTGGTGTGCCTGAAGTGTCCAGTCAGGAGCAGAGTGACTCTTGCCAAGGAACTCTGTGGTGCTGTCACTTAATATTAAAGCTGTTTTATGCTACTCCCCTGCTGGGGATTTTTAAAGTGCTCTCAAGCCCTCCTTCATAAGAGGGTGAAGGAGCCCTGGCCAAGCTCTGGCCCTGGGGGCACAGGGATGCTGCTAGGGGGTCCCTGTCTCCCTGTTCCAACTGTGACGGCCCTGAGTCCCTGTCCCCGTGTCAGGCTCTGGGCTTGATCTCCTCGAACATCCTCAGCAGGGGGCTGCAGCGCCAGGGGCAGGGGGACCCAGAGGGACACGGGATGCCACCGGGCACGAGCAGCTTTGGACTTCTCTGGGAGGAACTGTGAGTGGGAGCTGGCTTGAAGTGACCTCCCCAGTAAGGTCACAGAGCCCCTGAGATGTCACACTGCCTCCTGGGATGTCACAGCCCACCCTGAGATCTCACAAATCCCCCTTGTGATGTCACAGAGCCAGTGCTGCTCTAGCACTCTGGGATGTCATACAGTTGCGCTGTGATGGCACAGAAGACTCTGGCATCACAAAGTCAGCCCGTGTCACAATCCTTTAGTGCAAGCGGGAATCATGACAGTTCATTTTCCCCATCTCAGAATTAGCAGAAGTAGATAGGCTTATCATGAGAAACCGAATGTGATGAACACGTTAGAAATGCAAGGCTCCAAGTTATTAATTTTTAATTTAATAAAAGTTATTAAGTGTACCAAATATAAACTTTGAGAAAAATGAAAAAAAGCCACTATAAAAAAAAGTCAATGTGGAGCCCGGGATTGCCACCGGGTGAGACACAGGTTTGACAGCTGCAGCAGAGGGTCCTCTATGCTTCACACCGACCGTCCTGTCTGACCCATTTTTATACGATTTTCCTTGCCTGAGCCAGAGTCCCCTTTCTTCCTTTTCAAAGTGCATGTATTCATGTGGAGTTCTTTTCTCTGTGGCAAGTTGAACAATACGTGTCCGGAGAGTGATGAACACCTGTGTTTGCAGTCCCGGAATTCGGATTTGAGATGTACCTCCCTGATGGCTCTGACTATCTCGGTCTCGGATATTTATCGTGTATTTATCGTCCGGGTGTTTCTCGGACAACCTTGATGCATGATCCCTCTCTGGGCTGGCCACTTTCGTTCGCTTGTAAATAAAGTCCTCCCTCTCTCGTCCAGGTGGCTTTGACATGGTGTTGCAATCGCTGTTGCTGGCTTGTGCGATTTAAAAACTTCCTATAAGAGTATAATTTAACAGCACATAACTATAAAAGAGACGACAATTTTATTTGCACGAATTATCCTATAGACATATAACAGTCCTAATGATTCCTTGAGGCCTTGCAGTGTCACAATGTTCTCCATGGTTCCACAGGCCCCACAGTGTCATGTGACTCCTCTGTTCCATGAGTCCTGCAATGTCACAGTGGACCTTTGGACCAATGGACCATGGGGCTTTGCAGTGTCACAACGCTCTCCTTTGGCTCCACAGGGTCACAATGGAGCACTGATTACAGGCAGCCTCTCTGTGTTACCCTGGAGCTTTGTTTCCGTGGGGTCGCGCAGTGTCCCAATGGAGCCTTGGCTGGATGGGGCCTCACAGTGTCACAATGATGCCTACATTCCACTGAGGCACACGGCGTCACTAGGGTCCCCTTGCTTCCATGAGGCCCAGCAATGTCACAGTGGTGTCCATGAATCCATGAGGACTCACAGTATCCCAATGGTCTCTTGATCTCACATGGTCCCACAGTGTCCCAATGGTCCCTTGGTCTCACAAGGCACCACAGTGTCCCAATGGTCACTTCTTCTCACATGGCCCCACAGTGTAACAATGGTCCCTTGGTTCCATGGTTCCTGGTCTGGTGCATTCCCCTTTCCCCTTCTCAGGCCACCCTGCCAGCTGAGAAATGCTCACTGGGCCAGGGCCTTGGCCAGCAGCCCCTGGGCTCAGCTCCTCTGGAGCTCATCACAGACACTGTCTGCTCCAGGCTCAACCCTTCATCCCCTGGGGAGATGCCAAAGCCTCCACAGGGAACATTTCCCTTTGCTCAGGGGAATTTCTCACAGGTGCCTTGTAGTGACTCTTTGTGTCTGTGTGCACACAGGAGTGCCTGTGCTCAGGGAAATGTGGCAGAAATGCTGCTCTCTGAGGGCTTTGATTGCCTTGGATAGCTGAGCCAGTCAGGCCTGGAAGTAAGGTTAAGTCATGTCACCCTGATTCTTAAGATTTTCTAAAGCCTTCTGAGTTTCCATTCTGTTGGAGAACCTTCCCACACAATTTCTGTCAACAACATATTGTTTACAATCTTTTATGGGGCTGGACAAACTTGATGTACTAGTGCTTTGTCCAATGTCTTTGGACAGGTGGTCCATTCACTCTCCAATCCAATGTCACCTTTGGGAAAGTATAAAAGTTGGAGTCAGAGAATAAACTTTTCTCTTTACCTTGAAAATAGCAGGTGGCTCGCATCGTGCTTTCACGTGTCTTATAGCGACAAAGTCACAAGCTGTAAGCAAAGTTAAATGCTGCTAAGAGTTGTTCTTTTGCTAATTTGTGAAGCTTAATAGAAGTTCTAAGCGAAGTTGAATATTGTTAAGTGTTATTCCACAGCTCTGTTTAGCTTTTAGGCTGTATTCCTTTTATCCTTGCCCTCACTGTCCTTTCGTCACACACACACACACACACACCCACACACACACACACACACACAAACACACAGAGACACACAGACACCGGGACAGTTCTTGACTCCTTTTTGGTTTGATTGCTTGGATTTTGTTTGGTTTTCTTGTTGCTTTGTTTCCTTGGTGTGCCTGAAGTGTCCAGTCAGGAGCAGAGTGACTCTTGCCAAGGAACTCTGTGGTGCTGTCACTTAATATTAAAGCTGTTTTACGCTACTCCCCTGCTGGGGATTTTTAAAGTGCTCTCAAGCCCTCCTTCATAAGAGGGTGAAGGAGCCCTGGCCAAGCTCTGGCCCTGGGGGCACAGGGATGCTGCTAGGGGGTCCCTGTCTCCCTGTTCCAACTGTGACGGCCCTGAGTCCCTGTCCCCGTGTCAGGCTCTGGGCTTGATCTCCTCGAACATCCTCAGCAGGGGGCTGCAGCGCCAGGGGCAGGGGGACCCAGAGGGACACGGGATGCCACCGGGCACGAGCAGCTTTGGACTTCTCTGGGAGGAACTGTGAGTGGGAGCTGGCTTGAAGTGACCTCCCCAGTAAGGTCACAGAGCCCCTGAGATGTCACACTGCCTCCTGGGATGTCACAGCCCACCCTGAGATCTCACAAATCCCCCTTGTGATGTCACAGAGCCAGTGCTGCTCTAGCACTCTGGGATGTCATACAGTTGCGCTGTGATGGCACAGAAGACTCTGGCATCACAAAGTCAGCCCGTGTCACAATCCTTTAGTGCAAGCGGGAATCATGACAGTTCATTTTCCCCATCTCAGAATTAGCAGAAGTAGATAGGCTTATCATGAGAAACCGAATGTGATGAACATGTTAGAAATGCAAGGCTCCAAGTTATTAATTTTTAATTTAATAAAAGTTATTAAGTGTACCAAATATAAACTTTGAGAAAAATGAAAAAAAGACACTATAAAAAAAAGTCAATGTGGAGCCCGGGATTGCCACCGGGTGAGACACAGGTTTGACAGCTGCAGCAGAGGGTCCTCTATGCTTCACACCGACCGTCCTGTCTGACCCATTTTTATACGATTTTCCTTGCCTGAGCCAGAGTCCCCTTTCTTCCTTTTCAAAGTGCATGTATTCATGTGGAGTTCTTTTCTCTGTGGCAAGTTGAACAATACGTGTCCGGAGAGTGATGAACACCTGTGTTTGCAGTCCCGGAATTCGGATTTGAGATGTACCTCCCTGATGGCTCTGACTATCTCGGTCTCGGATATTTATCGTGTATTTATCGTCCGGGTGTTTCTCGGACAACCTTGATGCATGATCCCTCTCTGGGCTGGCCACTTTCGTTCGCTTGTAAATAAAGTCCTCCCTCTCTCGTCCAGGTGGCTTTGACATGGTGTTGCAATCGCTGTTGCTGGCTTGTGCGATTTAAAAACTTCCTATAAGAGTATAATTTAACAGCACATAACTATAAAAGAGACGACAATTTTATTTGCACGAATTATCCTATAGACATATAACAGTCCTAATGATTCCTTGAGGCCTTGCAGTGTCACAATGTTCTCCATGGTTCCACAGGCCCCACAGTGTCATGTGACTCCTCTGTTCCATGAGTCCTGCAATGTCACAATGGACCTTTGGACCAATGGACCATGGGGCTTTGCAGTGTCACAACGCTCTCCTTTGGCTCCACAGGGTCACAATGGAGCACTGATTACAGGCAGCCTCTCTGTGTTACCCTGGAGCTTTGTTTCCGTGGGGTCTCGCAGTGTCCCAATGGAGCCTTGGCTGGATGGGGCCTCACAGTGTCACAATGATGCCTACATTCCACTGAGGCACACGGCGTCACCAGGGTCCCCTTGCTTCCATGAGGCCCAGCAATGTCACAGTGGTGTCCATGAATCCATGAGGACTCACAGTATCCCAATGGTCTCTTGATCTCACATGGTCCCACAGTGTCCCAATGGTCCCTTGGTCTCACAAGGCCCCACAGTGTCCCAATGGTCACTTCTTCTCACATGGCCCCACAGTGTAACAATGGTCCCTTGGTTCCATGGTTCCTGGTCTGGTGCATTCCCCTTTCCCCTTCTCAGGCCACCCTGCCAGCTGAGAAATGCTCACTGGGCCAGGGCCTTGGCCAGCAGCCCCTGGGCTCAGCTCCTCTGGAGCTCATCACAGACACTGTCTGCTCCAGGCTCAACCCTTCATCCCCTGGGGAGATGCCAAAGCCTCCACAGGGAACATTTCCCTTTGCTCAGGGGAATTTCTCACAGGTGCCTTGTAGTGACTCTTTGTGTCTGTGTGCACACAGGAGTGCCTGTGCTCAGGGAAATGTGGCAGAAATGCTGCTCTCTGAGGGCTTTGATTGCCTTGGATAGCTGAGCCAGTCAGGCCTGGAAGTAAGGTTAAGTCATGTCACCCTGATTCTTAAGATTTTCTAAAGCCTTCTGAGTTTCCATTCTGTTGGAGAACCTTCCCACACAATTTCTGTCAACAACATATTGTTTACAATCTTTTATGGGGCTGGACAAACTTGATGTACTAGTGCTTTGTCCAATGTCTTTGGACAGGTGGTCCATTCACTCTCCAATCCAATGTCACCTTTGGGAAAGTATAAAAGTTGGAGTCAGAGAATAAACTTTTCTCTTTACCTTGAAAATAGCAGGTGGCTCGCATCGTGCTTTCACGTGTCTTATAGCGACAAAGTCACAAGCTGTAAGCAAAGTTAAATGCTGCTAAGAGTTGTTCTTTTGCTAATTTGTGAAGCTTAATAGAAGTTCTAAGCGAAGTTGAATATTGTTAAGTGTTATTCCACAGCTCTGTTTAGCTTTTAGGCTGTATTCCTTTTATCCTTGCCCTCACTGTCCTTTCGTCACACACACACACACACACACACACACACCCACACACACGCACACACACACAAACACACAGAGACACACAGACACCGGGACAGTTCTTGACTCCTTTTTGGTTTGATTGCTTGGATTTTGTTTGGTTTTGTTGTTGCTTTGTTTCCTTGGTGTGCCTGAAGTGTCCAGTCAGGAGCAGAGTGACTCTTGCCAAGGAACTCTGTGGTGCTGTCACTTAATATTAAAGCTGTTTTATGCTACTCCCCTGCTGGGGATTTTTAAAGTGCTCTCAAGCCCTCCTTCATAAGAGGGTGAAGGAGCCCTGGCCAAGCTCTGGCCCTGGGGGCACAGGGATGCTGCTAGGGGGTCCCTGTCTCCCTGTTCCAACTGTGACGGCCCTGAGTCCCTGTCCCCGTGTCAGGCTCTGGGCTTGATCTCCTCGAACATCCTCAGCAGGGGGCTGCAGCGCCAGGGGCAGGGGGACCCAGAGGGACACGGGATGCCACCGGGCACGAGCAGCTTTGGACTTCTCTGGGAGGAACTGTGAGTGGGAGCTGGCTTGAAGTGACCTCCCCAGTAAGGTCACAGAGCCCCTGAGATGTCACACTGCCTCCTGGGATGTCACAGCCCACCCTGAGATCTCACAAATCCCCCTTGTGATGTCACAGAGCCAGTGCTGCTCTAGCACTCTGGGATGTCATACAGTTGCGCTGTGATGGCACAGAAGACTCTGGCATCACAAAGTCAGCCCGTGTCACAATCCTCTAGTGCAAGCGGGAATCATGACAGTTCATTTTCCCCATCTCAGAATTAGCAGAAGTAGATAGGCTTATCATGAGAAACCGAATGTGATGAACATGTTAGAAATGCAAGGCTCCAAGTTATTAATTTTTAATTTAATAAAAGTTATTAAGTGTACCAAATATAAACTTTGAGAAAAATGAAAAAAAGACACTATAAAAAAAAGTCAATGTGGAGCCCGGGATTGCCACCGGGTGAGACACAGGTTTGACAGCTGCAGCAGAGGGTCCTCTATGCTTCACACCGACCGTCCTGTCTGACCCATTTTTATACGATTTTCCTTGCCTGAGCCAGAGTCCCCTTTCTTCCTTTTCAAAGTGCATGTATTCATGTGGAGTTCTTTTCTCTGTGGCAAGTTGAACAATACGTGTCCGGAGAGTGATGAACACCTGTGTTTGCAGTCCCGGAATTCGGATTTGAGATGTACCTCCCTGATGGCTCTGACTATCTCGGTCTCGGATATTTATCGTGTATTTATCGTCCGGGTGTTTCTCGGACAACCTTGATGCATGATCCCTCTCTGGGCTGGCCACTTTCGTTCGCTTGTAAATAAAGTCCTCCCTCTCTCGTCCAGGTGGCTTTGACATGGTGTTGCAATCGCTGTTGCTGGCTTGTGCGATTTAAAAACTTCCTATAAGAGTATAATTTAACAGCACATAACTATAAAAGAGACGACAATTTTATTTGCACGAATTATCCTATAGACATATAACAGTCCTAATGATTCCTTGAGGCCTTGCAGTGTCACAATGTTCTCCATGGTTCCACAGGCCCCACAGTGTCATGTGACTCCTCTGTTCCATGAGTCCTGCAATGTCACAATGGACCTTTGGACCAATGGACCATGGGGCTTTGCAGTGTCACAACGCTCTCCTTTGGCTCCACAGGGTCACAATGGAGCACTGATTACAGGCAGCCTCTCTGTGTTACCCTGGAGCTTTGTTTCCGTGGGGTCTCGCAGTGTCCCAATGGAGCCTTGGTTGGATGGGGCCTCACAGTGTCACAATGATGCCTACATTCCACTGAGGCACACGGCGTCACTAGGGTCCCCTTGCTTCCATGAGGCCCAGCAATGTCACAGTGGTGTCCATGAATCCATGAGGACTCACAGTATCCCAATGGTCTCTTGATCTCACATGGTCCCACAGTGTCCCAATGGTCCCTTGGTCTCACAAGGCCCCACAGTGTCCCAATGGTCACTTCTTCTCACATGGCCCCACAGTGTAACAATGGTCCCTTGGTTCCATGGTTCCTGGTCTGGTGCATTCCCCTTTCCCCTTCTCAGGCCACCCTGCCAGCTGAGAAATGCTCACTGGGCCTGGGCCTTGGCCAGCAGCCCCTGGGCTCAGCTCTTCTGGAGCTCATCACAGACACTGTCTGCTCCAGGCTCAACCCTTCATCCCCTGGGGAGATGCCAAAGCCTCCACAGGGAACATTTCCCTTTGCTCAGGGGAATTTCTCACAGGTGCCTTGTAGTGACTCTTTGTGTCTGTGTGCACACAGGAGTGCCTGTGCTCAGGGAAATGTGGCAGAAATGCTGCTCTCTGAGGGCTTTGATTGCCTTGGATAGCTGAGCCAGTCAGGCCTGGAAGTAAGGTTAAGTCATGTCACCCTGATTCTTAAGATTTTCTAAAGCCTTCTGAGTTTCCATTCTGTTGGAGAACCTTCCCACACAATTTCTGTCAACAACATATTGTTTACAATCTTTTATGGGGCTGGACAAACTTGATGTACTAGTGCTTTGTCCAATGTCTTTGGACAGGTGGTCCATTCACTCTCCAATCCAATGTCACCTTTGGGAAAGTATAAAAGTTGGAGTCAGAGAATAAACTTTTCTCTTTACCTTGAAAATAGCAGGTGGCTCGCATCGTGCTTTCACGTGTCTTATAGCGACAAAGTCACAAGCTGTAAGCAAAGTTAAATGCTGCTAAGAGTTGTTCTTTTGCTAATTTGTGAAGCTTAATAGAAGTTCTAAGCGAAGTTGAATATTGTTAAGTGTTATTCCACAGCTCTGTTTAGCTTTTAGGCTGTATTCCTTTTATCCTTGCCCTCACTGTCCTTTCGTCACACACACACACACACACACACACAAACACACAGAGACACACAGACACCGGGACAGTTCTTGACTCCTTTTTGGTTTGATTGCTTGGATTTTGTTTGGTTTTGTTGTTGCTTTGTTTCCTTGGTGTGCCTGAAGTGTCCAGTCAGGAGCAGAGTGACTCTTGCCAAGGAACTCTGTGGTGCTGTCACTTAATATTAAAGCTGTTTTATGCTACTCCCCTGCTGGGGATTTTTAAAGTGCTCTCAAGCCCTCCTTCATAAGAGGGTGAAGGAGCCCTGGCCAAGCTCTGGCCCTGGGGGCACAGGGATGCTGCTAGGGGGTCCCTGTCTCCCTGTTCCAACTGTGACGGCCCTGAGTCCCTGTCCCCGTGTCAGGCTCTGGGCTTGATCTCCTCGAACATCCTCAGCAGGGGGCTGCAGCGCCAGGGGCAGGGGGACCCAGAGGGACACGGGATGCCACCGGGCACGAGCAGCTTTGGACTTCTCTGGGAGGAACTGTGAGTGGGAGCTGGCTTGAAGTGACCTCCCCAGTAAGGTCACAGAGCCCCTGAGATGTCACACTGCCTCCTGGGATGTCACAGCCCACCCTGAGATCTCACAAATCCCCCTTGTGATGTCACAGAGCCAGTGCTGCTCTAGCACTCTGGGATGTCATACAGTTGCGCTGTGATGGCACAGAAGACTCTGGCATCACAAAGTCAGCCCGTGTCACAATCCTTTAGTGCAAGCGGGAATCATGACAGTTCATTTTCCCCATCTCCGAATTAGCAGAAGTAGATAGGCTTATCATGAGAAACCGAATGTGATGAACATGTTAGAAATGCAAGGCTCCAAGTTATTAATTTTTAATTTAATAAAAGTTATTAAGTGTACCAAATATAAACTTTGAGAAAAATGAAAAAAAGACACTATAAAAAAAAGTCTATGTGGAGCCCGGGATTGCCACCGGGTGAGACACAGGTTGGACAGCTGCAGCAGAGGGTCCTCTATGCTTCACACCGACCGTCCTGTCTGACCCATTTTTATACGATTTTCCTTGCCTGAGCCAGAGTCCCCTTTCTTCCTTTTCAAAGTGCATGTATTCATGTGGAGTTCTTTTCTCTGTGGCAAGTTGAACAATACGTGTCCGGAGAGTGATGAACACCTGTGTTTGCAGTCCCGGAATTCGGATTTGAGATGTACCTCCCTGATGGCTCTGACTATCTCGGTCTCGGATATTTATCGTGTATTTATCGTCCGGGTGTTTCTCGGACAACCTTGATGCATGATCCCTCTCTGGGCTGGCCACTTTCGTTCGCTTGTAAATAAAGTCCTCCCTCTCTCGTCCAGGTGGCTTTGACATGGTGTTGCAATCGCTGTTGCTGGCTTGTGCGATTTAAAAACTTCCTATAAGAGTATAATTTAACAGCACATAACTATAAAAGAGACGACAATTTTATTTGCACGAATTATCCTATAGACATATAACAGTCCTAATGATTCCTTGAGGCCTTGCAGTGTCACAATGTTCTCCATGGTTCCACAGGCCCCACAGTGTCATGTGACTCCTCTGTTCCGTGAGTCCTGCAATGTCACAATGGACCTTTGGACCAATGGACCATGGGGCTTTGCAGTGTCACAACGCTCTCCTTTGGCTCCACAGGGTCACAATGGAGCACTGATTACAGGCAGCCTCTCTGTGTTACCCTGGAGCTTTGTTTCCGTGGGGTCTCGCAGTGTCCCAATGGAGCCTTGGTTGGATGGGGCCTCACAGTGTCACAATGATGCCTACATTCCACTGAGGCACACGGCGTCACTAGGGTCCCCTTGCTTCCATGAGGCCCAGCAATGTCACAGTGGTGTCCATGAATCCATGAGGACTCACAGTATCCCAATGGTCTCTTGATCTCACATGGTCCCACAGTGTCCCAATGGTCCCTTGGTCTCACAAGGCCCCACAGTGTCCCAATGGTCACTTCTTCTCACATGGCCCCACAGTGTAACAATGGTCCCTTGGTTCCATGGTTCCTGGTCTGGTGCATTCCCCTTTCCCCTTCTCAGGCCACCCTGCCAGCTGAGAAATGCTCACTGGGCCTGGGCCTTGGCCAGCAGCCCCTGGGCTCAGCTCTTCTGGAGCTCATCACAGACACTGTCTGCTCCAGGCTCAACCCTTCATCCCCTGGGGAGATGCCAAAGCCTCCACAGGGAACATTTCCCTTTGCTCAGGGGAATTTCTCACAGGTGCCTTGTAGGGACTCTTTGTGTCTGTGTGCACACAGGAGTGCCTGTGCTCAGGGAAATGTGGCAGAAATGCTGCTCTCTGAGGGCTTTGATTGCCTTGGATAGCTGAGCCAGTCAGGCCTGGAAGTAAGGTTAAGTCATGTCATCCTGATTCTTAAGATTTTCTAAAGCCTTCTGAGTTTCCATTCTGTTGGAGAACCTTCCCACACATTTTCTGTCAACAACATATTGTTTACAATCTTTTATGGGGCTGGACAAACTTGATGTACTAGTGCTTTGTCCAATGTCTTTGGACAGGTGGTCCATTCACTCTCCAATCCAATGTCACCTTTGGGAAAGTATAAAAGTTGGAGTCAGAGAATAAACTTTTCTCTTTACCTTGAAAATAGCAGGTGGCTCGCATCGTGCTTTCACGTGTCTTATAGCGACAAAGTCACAAGCTGTAAGCAAAGTTAAATGCTGCTAAGAGTTGTTCTTTTGCTAATTTGTGAAGGTTAATAGAAGTTCTAAGCGAAGTTGAATATTGTTAAGTGTTATTCCACAGCTCTGTTTAGCTTTTAGGCTGTATTCCTTTTATCCTTGCCCTCACTGTCCTTTCGTCACACACACCCACACACACACACACACACCCACACACACACACACACACACAAACACACAGAGACACACAGACACCGGGACAGTTCTTGACTCCTTTTTGGTTTGATTGCTTGGATTTTGTTTGGTTTTGTTGTTGCTTTGTTTCCTTGGTGTGCCTGAAGTGTCCAGTCAGGAGCAGAGTGACTCTTGCCAAGGAACTCTGTGGTGCTGTCACTTAATATTAAAGCTGTTTTATGCTACTCCCCTGCTGGGGATTTTTAAAGTGCTCTCAAGCCCTCCTTCATAAGAGGGTGAAGGAGCCCTGGCCAAGCTCTGGCCCTGGGGGCACAGGGATGCTGCTAGGGGGTCCCTGTCTCCCTGTTCCAACTGTGACGGCCCTGAGTCCCTGTCCCCGTGTCAGGCTCTGGGCTTGATCTCCTCGAACATCCTCAGCAGGGGGCTGCAGCGCCAGGGGCAGGGGGACCCAGAGGGACACGGGATGCCACCGGGCACGAGCAGCTTTGGACTTCTCTGGGAGGAACTGTGAGTGGGAGCTGGCTTGAAGTGACCTCCCCAGTAAGGTCACAGAGCCCCTGAGATGTCACACTGCCTCCTGGGATGTCACAGCCCACCCTGAGATCTCACAAATCCCCCTTGTGATGTCACAGAGCCAGTGCTGCTCTAGCACTCTGGGATGTCATACAGTTGCGCTGTGATGGCACAGAAGACTCTGGCATCACAAAGTCAGCCCGTGTCACAATCCTTTAGTGCAAGCGGGAATCATGACAGTTCATTTTCCCCATCTCAGAATTAGCAGAAGTAGATAGGCTTATCATGAGAAACCGAATGTGATGAACATGTTAGAAATGCAAGGCTCCAAGTTATTAATTTTTAATTTAATAAAAGTTATTAAGTGTACCAAATATAAACTTTGAGAAAAATGAAAAAAAGACACTATAAAAAAAAGTCTATGTGGAGCCCGGGATTGCCACCGGGTGAGACACAGGTTGGACAGCTGCAGCAGAGGGTCCTCTATGCATCACACCGACCGTCCTGTCTGACCCATTTTTATACGATTTTCCTTGCCTGAGCCAGAGTCCCCTTTCTTCCTTTTCAAAGTGCATGTATTCATGTGGAGTTCTTTTTTCTGTGGCAAGTTGAACAATACGTGTCCGGAGAGTGATGAACACCTGTGTTTGCAGTCCCGGAATTCGGATTTGAGATGTACCTCCCTGATGGCTCTGACTATCTCGGTCTCGGATATTTATCGTGTATTTATCGTCCGGGTGTTTCTCGGACAACCTTGATGCATGATCCCTCTCTGGGCTGGCCACTTTCGTTCGCTTGTAAATAAAGTCCTCCCTCTCTCGTCCAGGTGGCTTTGACATGGTGTTGCAATCGCTGTTGCTGGCTTGTGCGATTTAAAAACTTCCTATAAGAGTATAATTTAACAGCACATAACTATAAAAGAGACGACAATTTTATTTGCACGAATTATCCTATAGACATATAACAGTCCTAATGATTCCTTGAGGCCTTGCAGTGTCACAATGTTCTCCATGGTTCCACAGGCCCCACAGTGTCATGTGACTCCTCTGTTCCATGAGTCCTGCAATGTCACAATGGACCTTTGGACCAATGGACCATGGGGCTTTGCAGTGTCACAACGCTCTCCTTTGGCTCCACAGGGTCACAATGGAGCACTGATTACAGGCAGCCTCTCTGTGTTACCCTGGAGCTTTGTTTCCGTGGGGTCTCGCAGTGTCCCAATGGAGCCTTGGTTGGATGGGGCCTCACAGTGTCACAATGATGCCTACATTCCACTGAGGCACACGGCGTCACTAGGGTCCCCTTGCTTCCATGAGGCCCAGCAATGTCACAGTGGTGTCCATGAATCCATGAGGACTCACAGTATCCCAATGGTCTCTTGATCTCACATGGTCCCACAGTGTCCCAATGGTCCCTTGGTCTCACAAGGCCCCACAGTGTCCCAATGGTCACTTCTTCTCACATGGCCCCACAGTGTAACAATGGTCCCTTGGTTCCATGGTTCCTGGTCTGGTGCATTCCCCTTTCCCCTTCTCAGGCCACCCTGCCAGCTGAGAAATGCTCACTGGGCCTGGGCCTTGGCCAGCAGCCCCTGGGCTCAGCTCTTCTGGAGCTCATCACAGACACTGTCTGCTCCAGGCTCAACCCTTCATCCCCTGGGGAGATGCCAAAGCCTCCACAGGGAACATTTCCCTTTGCTCAGGGGAATTTCTCACAGGTGCCTTGTAGTGACTCTTTGTGTCTGTGTGCACACAGGAGTGCCTGTGCTCAGGGAAATGTGGCAGAAATGCTGCTCTCTGAGGGCTTTGATTGCCTTGGATAGCTGAGCCAGTCAGGCCTGGAAGTAAGGTTAAGTCATGTCACCCTGATTCTTAAGATTTTCTAAAGCCTTCTGAGTTTCCATTCTGTTGGAGAACCTTCCCACACAATTTCTGTCAACAACATATTGTTTACAATCTTTTATGGGGCTGGACAAACTTGATGTACTAGTGCTTTGTCCAATGTCTTTGGACAGGTGGTCCATTCACTCTCCAATCCAATGTCACCTTTGGGAAAGTATAAAAGTTGGAGTCAGAGAATAAACTTTTCTCTTTACCTTGAAAATAGCAGGTGGCTCGCGTCGTGCTTTCACGTGTCTTATAGCGACAAAGTCACAAGCTGTAAGCAAAGTTAAATGCTGCTAAGAGTTGTTCTTTTGCTATTTTGTGAAGCTTAATAGAAGTTCTAAGCGAAGTTGAATATTGTTAAGTGTTATTCCACAGCTCTGTTTAGCTTTTAGGCTGTATTCCTTTTATCCTTGCCCTCACTGTCCTTTCGTCACACACACACACACACACACACACAAACACACAGAGACACACAGACACCGGGACAGTTCTTGACTCCTTTTTGGTTTGATTGCTTGGATTTTGTTTGGTTTTGTTGTTGCTTTGTTTCCTTGGTGTGCCTGAAGTGTCCAGTCAGGAGCAGAGTGACTCTTGCCAAGGAACTCTGTGGTGCTGTCACTTAATATTAAAGCTGTTTTATGCTACTCCCCTGCTGGGGATTTTTAAAGTGCTCTCAAGCCCTCCTTCATAAGAGGGTGAAGGAGCCCTGGCCAAGCTCTGGCCCTGGGGGCACAGGGATGCTGCTAGGGGGTCCCTGTCTCCCTGTTCCAACTGTGACGGCCCTGAGTCCCTGTCCCCGTGTCAGGCTCTGGGCTTGATCTCCTCGAACATCCTCAGCAGGGGGCTGCAGCGCCAGGGGCAGGGGGACCCAGAGGGACACGGGATGCCACCGGGCACGAGCAGCTTTGGACTTCTCTGGGAGGAACTGTGAGTGGGAGCTGGCTTGAAGTGACCTCCCCAGTAAGGTCACAGAGCCCCTGAGATGTCACACTGCCTCCTGGGATGTCACAGCCCACCCTGAGATCTCACAAATCCCCCTTGTGATGTCACAGAGCCAGTGCTGCTCTAGCACTCTGGGATGTCATACAGTTGCGCTGTGATGGCACAGAAGACTCTGGCATCACAAAGTCAGCCCGTGTCACAATCCTTTAGTGCAAGCGGGAATCATGACAGTTCATTTTCCCCATCTCAGAATTAGCAGAAGTAGATAGGCTTATCATGAGAAACCGAATGTGATGAACATGTTAGAAATGCAAGGCTCCAAGTTATTAATTTTTAATTTAATAAAAGTTATTAAGTGTACCAAATATAAACTTTGAGAAAAATGAAAAAAAGACACTATAAAAAAAAGTCTATGTGGAGCCCGGGATTGCCACCGGGTGAGACACAGGTTGGACAGCTGCAGCAGAGGGTCCTCTATGCTTCACACCGACCGTCCTGTCTGACCCATTTTTATACGATTTTCCTTGCCTGAGCCAGAGTCCCCTTTCTTCCTTTTCAAAGTGCATGTATTCATGTGGAGTTCTTTTCTCTGTGGCAAGTTGAACAATACGTGTCCGGAGAGTGATGAACACCTGTGTTTGCAGTCCCGGAATTCGGATTTGAGATGTACCTCCCTGATGGCTCTGACTATCTCGGTCTCGGATATTTATCGTGTATTTATCGTCCGGGTGTTTCTCGGACAACCTTGATGCATGATCCCTCTCTGGGCTGGCCACTTTCGTTCGCTTGTAAATAAAGTCCTCCCTCTCTCGTCCAGGTGGCTTTGACATGGTGTTGCAATCGCTGTTGCTGGCTTGTGCGATTTAAAAACTTCCTATAAGAGTATAATTTAACAGCACATAACTATAAAAGAGACGACAATTTTATTTGCACCAATTATCCTATAGACATATAACAGTCCTAATGATTCCTTGAGGCCTTGCAGTGTCACAATGTTCTCCATGGTTCCACAGGCCCCACAGTGTCATGTGACTCCTCTGTTCCGTGAGTCCTGCAATGTCACAATGGACCTTTGGACCAATGGACCATGGGGCTTTGCAGTGTCACAACGCTCTCCTTTGGCTCCACAGGGTCACAATGGAGCACTGATTACAGGCAGCCTCTCTGTGTTACCCTGGAGCTTTGTTTCCGTGGGGTCTCGCAGTGTCCCAATGGAGCCTTGGTTGGATGGGGCCTCACAGTGTCACAATGATGCCTACATTCCACTGAGGCACACGGCGTCACTAGGGTCCCCTTGCTTCCATGAGGCCCAGCAATGTCACAGTGGTGTCCATGAATCCATGAGGACTCACAGTATCCCAATGGTCTCTTGATCTCACATGGTCCCACAGTGTCCCAATGGTCCCTTGGTCTCACAAGGCCCCACAGTGTCCCAATGGTCACTTCTTCTCACATGGCCCCACAGTGTAACAATGGTCCCTTGGTTCCATGGTTCCTGGTCTGGTGCATTCCCCTTTCCCCTTCTCAGGCCACCCTGCCAGCTGAGAAATGCTCACTGGGCCTGGGCCTTGGCCAGCAGCCCCTGGGCTCAGCTCTTCTGGAGCTCATCACAGACACTGTCTGCTCCAGGCTCAACCCTTCATCCCCTGGGGAGATGCCAAAGCCTCCACAGGGAACATTTCCCTTTGCTCAGGGGAATTTCTCACAGGTGCCTTGTAGGGACTCTTTGTGTCTGTGTGCACACAGGAGTGCCTGTGCTCAGGGAAATGTGGCAGAAATGCTGCTCTCTGAGGGCTTTGATTGCCTTGGATAGCTGAGCCAGTCAGGCCTGGAAGTAAGGTTAAGTCATGTCATCCTGATTCTTAAGATTTTCTAAAGCCTTCTGAGTTTCCATTCTGTTGGAGAACCTTCCCACACATTTTCTGTCAACAACATATTGTTTACAATCTTTTATGGGGCTGGACAAACTTGATGTACTAGTGCTTTGTCCAATGTCTTTGGACAGGTGGTCCATTCACTCTCCAATCCAATGTCACCTTTGGGAAAGTATAAAAGTTGGAGTCAGAGAATAAACTTTTCTCTTTACCTTGAAAATAGCAGGTGGCTCGCATCGTGCTTTCACGTGTCTTATAGCGACAAAGTCACAAGCTGTAAGCAAAGTTAAATGCTGCTAAGAGTTGTTCTTTTGCTAATTTGTGAAGCTTAATAGAAGTTATAAGCAAAGTTGAATATTGTTAAGTGTTATTCCACAGCTCTGTTTAGCTTTTAGGCTGTATTCCTTTTATCCTTGCCCTCACTGTCCTTTCGTCACACACACACACACACACACACACACACCCACACACACACACACAGACACAAACACACAGAGACACACAGACACCGGGACAGTTCTTGACTCCTTTTTGGTTTGATTGCTTGGATTTTGTTTGGTTTTGTTGTTGCTTTGTTTCCTTGGTGTGCCTGAAGTGTCCAGTCAGGAGCAGAGTGACTCTTGCCAAGGAACTCTGTGGTGCTGTCACTTAATATTAAAGCTGTTTTATGCTACTCCCCTGCTGGGGATTTTTAAAGTGCTCTCAAGCCCTCCTTCATAAGAGGGTGAAGGAGCCCTGGCCAAGCTCTGGCCCTGGGGGCACAGGGATGCTGCTAGGGGGTCCCTGTCTCCCTGTTCCAACTGTGACGGCCCTGAGTCCCTGTCCCCGTGTCAGGCTCTGGGCTTGATCTCCTCGAACATCCTCAGCAGGGGGCTGCAGCGCCAGGGGCAGGGGGACCCAGAGGGACACGGGATGCCACCGGGCACGAGCAGCTTTGGACTTCTCTGGGAGGAACTGTGAGTGGGAGCTGGCTTGAAGTGACCTCCCCAGTAAGGTCACAGAGCCCCTGAGATGTCACACTGCCTCCTGGGATGTCACAGCCCACCCTGAGATCTCACAAATCCCCCTTGTGATGTCACAGAGCCAGTGCTGCTCTAGCACTCTGGGATGTCATACAGTTGCGCTGTGATGGCACAGAAGACTCTGGCATCACAAAGTCAGCCCGTGTCACAATCCTTTAGTGCAAGCGGGAATCATGACAGTTCATTTTCCCCATCTCCGAATTAGCAGAAGTAGATAGGCTTATCATGAGAAACCGAATGTGATGAACATGTTAGAAATGCAAGGCTCCAAGTTATTAATTTTTAATTTAATAAAAGTTATTAAGTGTACCAAATATAAACTTTGAGAAAAATGAAAAAAAGACACTATAAAAAAAAGTCAATGTGGAGCCCGGGATTGCCACCGGGTGAGACACAGGTTTGACAGCTGCAGCAGAGGGTCCTCTATGCTTCACACCGACCGTCCTGTCTGACCCATTTTTATACGATTTTCCTTGCCTGAGCCAGAGTCCCCTTTCTTCCTTTTCAAAGTGCATGTATTCATGTGGAGTTCTTTTCTCTGTGGCAAGTTGAACAATACGTGTCCGGAGAGTGATGAACAACCTGTGTTTGCAGTCCCGGAATTCGGATTTGAGATGTACCTCCCTGATGGCTCTGACTATCTCGGTCTCGGATATTTATCGTGTATTTATCGTCCGGGTGTTTCTCGGACAACCTTGATGCATGATCCCTCTCTGGGCTGGCCACTTTCGTTCGCTTGTAAATAAAGTCCTCCCTCTCTCGTCCAGGTGGCTTTGACATGGTGTTGCAATCGCTGTTGCTGGCTTGTGCGATTTAAAAACTTCCTATAAGAGTATAATTTAACAGCACATAACTATAAAAGAGACGACAATTTTATTTGCACCAATTATCCTATAGACATATAACAGTCCTAATGATTCCTTGAGGCCTTGCAGTGTCACAATGTTCTCCATGGTTCCACAGGCCCCACAGTGTCATGTGACTCCTCTGTTCCATGAGTCCTGCAATGTCACAATGGACCTTTGGACCAATGGACCATGGGGCTTTGCAGTGTCACAACGCTCTCCTTTGGCTCCACAGGGTCACAATGGAGCACTGATTACAGGCAGCCTCTCTGTGTTACCCTGGAGCTTTGTTTCCGTGGGGTCTCGCAGTGTCCCAATGGAGCCTTGGCTGGATGGGGCCTCACAGTGTCACAATGATGCCTACATTCCACTGAGGCACACGGCGTCACTAGGGTCCCCTTGCTTCCATGAGGCCCAGCAATGTCACAGTGGTGTCCATGAATCCATGAGGACTCACAGTATCCCAATGGTCTCTTGATCTCACATGGTCCCACAGTGTCCCAATGGTCCCTTGGTCTCACAAGGCCCCACAGTGTCCCAATGGTCACTTCTTCTCACATGGCCCCACAGTATAACAATGGTCCCTTGGTTCCATGGTTCCTGGTCTGGTGCATTCCCCTTTCCCCTTCTCAGGCCACCCTGCCAGCTGAGAAATGCTCACTGGGCCAGGGCCTTGGCCAGCAGCTCCTGGGCTCAGCTCCTCTGGAGCTCATCACAGACACTGTCTGCTCCAGGCTCAACCCTTCATCCCCTGGGGAGATGCCAAAGCCTCCACAGGGAACATTTCCCTTTGCTCAGGGGAATTTCTCACAGGTGCCTTGTAGTGACTCTTTGTGTCTGTGTGCACACAGGAGTGCCTGTGCTCAGGGAAATGTGGCAGAAATGCTGCTCTCTGAGGGCTTTGATTGCCTTGGATAGCTGAGCCAGTCAGGCCTGGAAGTAAGGTTAAGTCATGTCACCCTGATTCTTAAGATTTTCTAAAGCCTTCTGAGTTTCCATTCTGTTGGAGAACCTTCCCACACAATTTCTGTCAACAACATATTGTTTACAATCTTTTATGGGGCTGGACAAACTTGATGTACTAGTGCTTTGTCCAATGTCTTTGGACAGGTGGTCCATTCACTCTCCAATCCAATGTCACCTTTGGGAAAGTATAAAAGTTGGAGTCAGAGAATAAACTTTTCTCTTTACCTTGAAAATAGCAGGTGGCTCGCGTCGTGCTTTCACGTGTCTTATAGCGACAAAGTCACAAGCTGTAAGCAAAGTTAAATGCTGCTAAGAGTTGTTCTTTTGCTAATTTGTGAAGCTTAATAGAAGTTATAAGCAAAGTTGAATATTGTTAAGTGTTACTCCACAGCTCTGTTTAGCTTTTAGGCTGTATTCCTTTTATCCTTGCCCTCACTGTCCTTTCGTCACACACACACACACACACACACACACACCCACACACACACACACACACACAAACACACAGAGACACACAGACACCGGGACAGTTCTTGACTCCTTTTTGGTTTGATTGCCTGGATTTTGTTTGGTTTTGTTGTTGCTTTGTTTCCTTGGTGTGCCTGAAGTGTCCAGTCAGGAGCAGAGTGACTCTTGCCAAGGAACTCTGTGGTGCTGTCACTTAATATTAAAGCTGTTTTATGCTACTCCCCTGCTGGGGATTTTTAAAGTGCTCTCAAGCCCTCCTTCATAAGAGGGTGAAGGAGCCCTGGCCAAGCTCTGGCCCTGGGGGCACAGGGATGCTGCTAGGGGGTCCCTGTCTCCCTGTTCCAACTGTGACGGCCCTGAGTCCCTGTCCCCGTGTCAGGCTCTGGGCTTGATCTCCTCGAACATCCTCAGCAGGGGGCTGCAGCGCCAGGGGCAGGGGGACCCAGAGGGACACGGGATGCCACCGGGCACGAGCAGCTTTGGACTTCTCTGGGAGGAACTGTGAGTGGGAGCTGGCTTGAAGTGACCTCCCCAGTAAGGTCACAGAGCCCCTGAGATGTCACACTGCCTCCTGGGATGTCACAGCCCACCCTGAGATCTCACAAATCCCCCTTGTGATGTCACAGAGCCAGTGCTGCTCTAGCACTCTGGGATGTCATACAGTTGCGCTGTGATGGCACAGAAGACTCTGGCATCACAAAGTCAGCCCGTGTCACAATCCTTTAGTGCAAGCGGGAATCATGACAGTTCATTTTCCCCATCTCCGAATTAGCAGAAGTAGATAGGCTTATCATGAGAAACCGAATGTGATGAACATGTTAGAAATGCAAGGCTCCAAGTTATTAATTTTTAATTTAATAAAAGTTATTAAGTGTACCAAATATAAACTTTGAGAAAAATGAAAAAAAGACACTATAAAAAAAAGTCAATGTGGAGCCCGGGATTGCCACCGGGTGAGACACAGGTTTGACAGCTGCAGCAGAGGGTCCTCTATGCTTCACACCGACCGTCCTGTCTGACCCATTTTTATACGATTTTCCTTGCCTGAGCCAGAGTCCCCTTTCTTCCTTTTCAAAGTGCATGTATTCATGTGGAGTTCTTTTCTCTGTGGCAAGTTGAACAATACGTGTCCGGAGAGTGATGAACAACCTGTGTTTGCAGTCCCGGAATTCGGATTTGAGATGTACCTCCCTGATGGCTCTGACTATCTCGGTCTCGGATATTTATCGTGTATTTATCGTCCGGGTGTTTCTCGGACAACCTTGATGCATGATCCCTCTCTGGGCTGGCCACTTTCGTTCGCTTGTAAATAAAGTCCTCCCTCTCTCGTCCAGGTGGCTTTGACATGGTGTTGCAATCGCTGTTGCTGGCTTGTGCGATTTAAAAACTTCCTATAAGAGTATAATTTAACAGCACATAACTATAAAAGAGACGACAATTTTATTTGCACCAATTATCCTATAGACATATAACAGTCCTAATGATTCCTTGAGGCCTTGCAGTGTCACAATGTTCTCCATGGTTCCACAGGCCCCACAGTGTCATGTGACTCCTCTGTTCCATGAGTCCTGCAATGTCACAATGGACCTTTGGACCAATGGACCATGGGGCTTTGCAGTGTCACAACGCTCTCCTTTGGCTCCACAGGGTCACAATGGAGCACTGATTACAGGCAGCCTCTCTGTGTTACCCTGGAGCTTTGTTTCCGTGGGGTCTCGCAGTGTCCCAATGGAGCCTTGGTTGGATGGGGCCTCACAGTGTCACAATGATGCCTACATTCCACTGAGGCACACGGCGTCACTAGGGTCCCCTTGCTTCCATGAGGCCCAGCAATGTCACAGTGGTGTCCATGAATCCATGAGGACTCACAGTATCCCAATGGTCTCTTGATCTCACATGGTCCCACAGTGTCCCAATGGTCCCTTGGTGTCACAAGGCCCCACAGTGTCCCAATGGTCACTTCTTCTCACATGGCCCCACAGTGTAACAATGGTCCCTTGGTTCCATGGTTCCTGGTCTGGTGCATTCCCCTTTCCCCTTCTCAGGCCACCCTGCCAGCTGAGAAATGCTCACTGGGCCTGGGCCTTGGCCAGCAGCCCCTGGGCTCAGCTCCTCTGGAGCTCATCACAGACACTGTCTGCTCCAGGCTCAACCCTTCATCCCCTGGGGAGATGCCAAAGCCTCCACAGGGAACATTTCCCTTTGCTCAGGGGAATTTCTCACAGGTGCCTTGTAGTGACTCTTTGTGTCTGTGTGCACACAGGAGTGCCTGTGCTCAGGGAAATGTGGCAGAAATGCTGCTCTCTGAGGGCTTTGATTGCCTTGGATAGCTGAGCCAGTCAGGCCTGGAAGTAAGGTTAAGTCATGTCACCCTGATTCTTAAGATTTTCTAAAGCCTTCTGAGTTTCCATTCTGTTGGAGAACCTTCCCACACAATTTCTGTCAACAACATATTGTTTACAATCTTTTATGGGGCTGGACAAACTTGATGTACTAGTGCTTTGTCCAATGTCTTTGGACAGGTGGTCCATTCACTCTCCAATCCAATGTCACCTTTGGGAAAGTATAAAAGTTGGAGTCAGAGAATAAACTTTTCTCTTTACCTTGAAAATAGCAGGTGGCTCGCGTCGTGCTTTCACGTGTCTTATAGCGACAAAGTCACAAGCTGTAAGCAAAGTTAAATGCTGCTAAGAGTTGTTCTTTTGCTAATTTGTGAAGCTTAATAGAAGTTCTAAGCGAAGTTGAATATTGTTAAGTGTTATTCCACAGCTCTGTTTAGCTTTTAGGCTGTATTCCTTTTATCCTTGCCCTCACTGTCCTTTCGTCACACACACCCACACACACACACACACACCCACACACACACACACAGACACAAACACACAGAGACACACAGACACCGGGACAGTTCTTGACTCCTTTTTGGTTTGATTGCTTGGATTTTGTTTGGTTTTGTTGTTGCTTTGTTTCCTTGGTGTGCCTGAAGTGTCCAGTCAGGAGCAGAGTGACTCTTGCCAAGGAACTCTGTGGTGCTGTCACTTAATATTAAAGCTGTTTTATGCTACTCCCCTGCTGGGGATTTTTAAAGTGCTCTCAAGCCCTCCTTCATAAGAGGGTGAAGGAGCCCTGGCCAAGCTCTGGCCCTGGGGGCACAGGGATGCTGCTAGGGGGTCCCTGTCTCCCTGTTCCAACTGTGACGGCCCTGAGTCCCTGTCCCCGTGTCAGGCTCTGGGCTTGATCTCCTCGAACATCCTCAGCAGGGGGCTGCAGCGCCAGGGGCAGGGGGACCCAGAGGGACACGGGATGCCACCGGGCACGAGCAGCTTTGGACTTCTCTGGGAGGAACTGTGAGTGGGAGCTGGCTTGAAGTGACCTCCCCAGTAAGGTCACAGAGCCCCTGAGATGTCACACTGCCTCCTGGGATGTCACAGCCCACCCTGAGATCTCACAAATCCCCCTTGTGATGTCACAGAGCCAGTGCTGCTCTAGCACTCTGGGATGTCATACAGTTGCGCTGTGATGGCACAGAAGACTCTGGCTTCACAAAGTCAGCCCGTGTCACAATCCTTTAGTGCAAGCGGGAATCATGACAGTTCATTTTCCCCATCTCCGAATTAGCAGAAGTAGATAGGCTTATCATGAGAAACCGAATGTGATGAACATGTTAGAAATGCAAGGCTCCAAGTTATTAATTTTTAATTTAATAAAAGTTATTAAGTGTACCAAATATAAACTTTGAGAAAAATGAAAAAAAGACACTATAAAAAAAAGTCAATGTGGAGCCCGGGATTGCCACCGGGTGAGACACAGGTTTGACAGCTGCAGCAGAGGGTCCTCTATGCTTCACACCGACCGTCCTGTCTGACCCATTTTTATACGATTTTCCTTGCCTGAGCCAGAGTCCCCTTTCTTCCTTTTCAAAGTGCATGTATTCATGTGGAGTTCTTTTCTCTGTGGCAAGTTGAACAATACGTGTCCGGAGAGTGATGAACACCTGTGTTTGCAGTCCCGGAATTCGGATTTGAGATGTACCTCCCTGATGGCTCTGACTATCTCGGTCTCGGATATTTATCGTGTATTTATCGTCCGGGTGTTTCTCGGACAACCTTGATGCATGATCCCTCTCTGGGCTGGCCACTTTCGTTCGCTTGTAAATAAAGTCCTCCCTCTCTCGTCCAGGTGGCTTTGACATGGTGTTGCAATCGCTGTTGCTGGCTTGTGCGATTTAAAAACTTCCTATAAGAGTATAATTTAACAGCACATAACTATAAAAGAGACGACAATTTTATTTGCACCAATTATCCTATAGACATATAACAGTCCTAATGATTCCTTGAGGCCTTGCAGTGTCACAATGTTCTCCATGGTTCCACAGGCCCCACAGTGTCATGTGACTCCTCTGTTCCATGAGTCCTGCAATGTCACAATGGACCTTTGGACCAATGGACCATGGGGCTTTGCAGTGTCACAACGCTCTCCTTTGGCTCCACAGGGTCACAATGGAGCACTGATTACAGGCAGCCTCTCTGTGTTACCCTGGAGCTTTGTTTCCGTGGGGTCTCGCAGTGTCCCAATGGAGCCTAGGCTGGATGGGGCCTCACAGTGTCACAATGATGCCTACATTCCACTGAGGCACACGGCGTCACTAGGGTCCCCTTGCTTCCATGAGGCCCAGCAATGTCACAGTGGTGTCCATGAATCCATGAGGACTCACAGTATCCCAATGGTCTCTTGATCTCACATGGTCCCACAGTGTCCCAATGGTCCCTTGGTCTCACAAGGCCCCACAGTGTCCCAATGGTCACTTCTTCTCACATGGCCCCACAGTATAACAATGGTCCCTTGGTTCCATGGTTCCTGGTCTGGTGCATTCCCCTTTCCCCTTCTCAGGCCACCCTGCCAGCTGAGAAATGCTCACTGGGCCAGGGCCTTGGCCAGCAGCCCCTGGGCTCAGCTCCTCTGGAGCTCATCACAGACACTGTCTGCTCCAGGCTCAACCCTTCATCCCCTGGGGAGATGCCAAAGCCTCCACAGGGAACATTTCCCTTTGCTCAGGGGAATTTCTCACAGGTGCCTTGTAGTGACTCTTTGTGTCTGTGTGCACACAGGAGTGCCTGTGCTCAGGGAAATGTGGCAGAAATGCTGCTCTCTGAGGGCTTTGATTGCCTTGGATAGCTGAGCCAGTCAGGCCTGGAAGTAAGGTTAAGTCATGTCACCCTGATTCTTAAGATTTTCTAAAGCCTTCTGAGTTTCCATTCTGTTGGAGAACCTTCCCACACAATTTCTGTCAACAACATATTGTTTACAATCTTTTATGGGGCTGGACAAACTTGATGTACTAGTGCTTTGTCCAATGTCTTTGGACAGGTGGTCCATTCACTCTCCAATCCAATGTCACCTTTGGGAAAGTATAAAAGTTGGAGTCAGAGAATAAACTTTTCTCTTTACCTTGAAAATAGCAGGTGGCTCGCGTCGTGCTTTCACGTGTCTTATAGCGACAAAGTCACAAGCTGTAAGCAAAGTTAAATGCTGCTAAGAGTTGTTCTTTTGCTAATTTGTGAAGCTTAATAGAAGTTATAAGCGAAGTTGAATATTGTTAAGTGTTATTCCACAGCTCTGTTTAGCTTTTAGGCTGTATTCCTTTTATCCTTGCCCTCACTGTCCTTTCGTCACACACACACACACACACACACACACACACCCACACACACACATACACACACAAACACACAGAGACACACAGACACCGGGACAGTTCTTGACTCCTTTTTGGTTTGATTGCTTGGATTTTGTTTGGTTTTGTTGTTGCTTTGTTTCCTTGGTGTGCCTGAAGTGTCCAGTCAGGAGCAGAGTGACTCTTGCCAAGGAACTCTGTGGTGCTGTCACTTAATATTAAAGCTGTTTTATGCTACTCCCCTGCTGGGGATTTTTAAAGTGCTCTCAAGCCCTCCTTCATAAGAGGGTGAAGGAGCCCTGGCCAAGCTCTGGCCCTGGGGGCACAGGGATGCTGCTAGGGGGTCCCTGTCTCCCTGTTCCAACTGTGACGGCCCTGAGTCCCTGTCCCCGTGTCAGGCTCTGGGCTTGATCTCCTCGAACATCCTCAGGGGGAGGCTGCAGCGCCAGGGGCAGGCGGACCCAGAGGGACACGAGATGCCACCGGGCACGAGCAGCTTTGGACTTCTCTGGGAGGAACTGTGAGTGGGAGCTGGCTTGAAGTGACCTCCCCAGTAAGGTCACAGAGCCCCTGAGATGTCACACTGCCTCCTGGGATGTCACAGCCCACCCTGAGATCTCACAAATCCCCCTTGTGATGTCACAGAGCTAGTGCTGCTCTATCACTCTGGGATGTCATACAGTTGCGCTGTGATGGCACAGAAGACTCTGGCATCACAAAGTCAGCCCGTGTCACAATCCTCTAGTGCAAGCGGGAATCATGACAGTTCATTTTCCCCATCTCAGAATTAGCAGAAGTAGACAGGCTTATCATGAGAAACTGAATGTGATGAACATGTTAGAAATGCAAGGCTCCAAGTTATTAATTTTTAATTTAATAAAAGTTATTAAGTGTACCAAATATAAACTTTGAGAAAAATGAAAAAAAGACACTATAAAAAAAAGTCTATGTGGAGCCCGGGATTGCCACCGGGTGAGACACAGGTTTGACAGCTGCAGCAGAGGGTCCTCTATGCTTCACACCGACCGTCCTGTCTGACCCATTTTTATACGATTTTCCTTGCCTGAGCCAGAGTCCCCTTTCTTCCTTTTCAAAGTGCACGTATTCATGTGGAGTTCTTTTCTCTGTGGCAAGTTGAACAATACGTGTCCGGAGAGTGATGAACACCTGTGTTTGCAGTCCCGGAATTCGGATTTGAGATGTACCTCCCTGATGGCTCTGACTATCTCGGTCTCGGATATTTATCGTGTATTTATCGTCCGGGTGTTTCTCGGACAACCTTGATGCATGATCCCTCTCTGGGCTGGCCACTTTCGTTCGCTTGTAAATAAAGTCCTCCCTCTCTCGTCCAGGTGGCTTTGACATGGTGTTGCAATCACTGTTGCTGGCTTGTGCGATTTAAAAACTTCCTATAAGAGTATAATTTAACAGCACATAACTATAAAAGAGACGACAATTTTATTTGCACCAATTATCCTATAGACATATAACAGTCCTAATGATTCCTTGAGGCCTTGCAGTGTCACAATGTTCTCCATGGTTCCACAGGCCCCACAGTGTCATGTGACTCCTCTGTTCCATGAGTCCTGCAATGTCACAATGGACCTTTGGACCAATGGACCATGGGGCTTTGCAGTGTCACAACGCTCTCCTTTGGCTCCACAGGGTCACAATGGAGCACTGATTACAGGCAGCCTCTCTGTGTTACCCTGGAGCTTTGTTTCCGTGGGGTCTCGCAGTGTCCCAATGGAGCCTTGGTTGGATGGGGCCTCACAGTGTCACAATGATGCCTACATTCCACTGAGGCACACGGCGTCACTAGGGTCCCCTTGCTTCCATGAGGCCCAGCAATGTCACAGTGGTGTCCATGAATCCATGAGGACTCACAGTATCCCAATGGTCTCTTGATCTCACATGGTCCCACAGTGTCCCAATGGTCCCTTGGTCTCACAAGGCCCCACAGTGTCCCAATGGTCACTTCTTCTCACATGGCCCCACAGTGTAACAATGGTGTCCATGAATCCATGAGGACTCACAGTATCCCAATGGTCACTTCTTCTCACATGGCCCCACAGTGTAACAATGGTCCCTTGGTTCCATGGTTCCTGGTCTGGTGCATTCCCCTCTCCCCTTCTCAGGCCGCCCTGCCAGCTGAGAAATGCTCACTGGGCCTGGGCCTTGGCCAGCAGCCCCTGGGCTCAGCTCCTCTGGAGCTCATCACAGACACTGTCTGCTCCAGGCTCAACCCTTCATCCCCTGGGGAGATGCCAAAGCCTCCACAGGGAACATTTCCCTTTGCTCAGGGGAATTTCTCACAGGTGCCTTGTAGTGACTCTTTGTGTCTGTGTGCACACAGGAGTGCCTGTGCTCAGGGAAATGTGGCAGAAATGCTGCTCTCTGAGGGCTTTGATTGCCTTGGATAGCTGAGCCAGTCAGGCCTGGAAGTAAGGTTAAGTCATGTCACCCTGATTCTTAAGATTTTCTAAAGCCTTCTGAGTTTCCATTCTTTTGGAGAACCTTCCCACACAATTTCTGTCAACAACATATTGTTTACAATCTTTTATGGGGCTGGACAAACTTGATGTACTAGTGCTTTGTCCAATGTCTTTGGACAGGTGGTCCATTCACTCTCCAATCCAATGTCACCTTTGGGAAAGTATAAAAGTTGGAGTCAGAGAATAAACTTTTCTCTTTACCTTGAAAATAGCAGGTGGCTCGCGTCGTGCTTTCACGTGTCTTATAGCGACAAAGTCACAAGCTGTAAGCAAAGTTAAATGCTGCTAAGAGTTGTTCTTTTGCTAATTTGTGAAGCTTAATAGAAGTTATAAGCGAAGTTGAATATTGTTAAGTGTTATTCCACAGCTCTGTTTAGCTTTTAGGCTGTATTCCTTTTATCCTTGCCCTCACTGTCCTTTCGTCACACACACCCACACACACACACACACACCCACACACACACACACACACACAAACACACAGAGACACACAGACACCGGGACAGTTCTTGACTCCTTTTTGTTTTGATTGCCTGGATTTTGTTTGGTTTTGTTGTTGCTTTGTTTCCTTGGTGTGCCTGAAGTGTCCAGTCAGGAGCAGAGTGACTCTTGCCAAGGAACTCTGTGGTGCTGTCACTTAATATTAAAGCTGTTTTATGCTACTCCCCTGCTGGGGATTTTTAAAGTGCTCTCAAGCCCTCCTTCATAAGAGGGTGAAGGAGCCCTGGCCAAGCTCTGGCCCTGGGGGCACAGGGATGCCGCTAGGGGGTCCCTGTCTCCCTGTTCCAACTGTGACGGCCCTGAGCCCCTGTCCCCGTGTCAGGCTCTGGGCTTGATCTCCTCGAACATCCTCAGCGGGAGGCTGCAGCGCCAGGGGCAGGGGGACCCAGAGGGACACGGGATGCCACCGGGCACGAGCAGCTTTGGACTTCTCTGGGAGGAACTGTGAGTGGGAGCTGGCTTGAAGTGACCTCCCCAGTAAGGTCACAGAGCCCCTGAGATGTCACACTGCCTCCTGGGATGTCACAGCCCACCCTGAGATCTCACAAATCCCTCTTGTGATGTCACAGAGCTAGTGCTGCTCTATCACTCTGGGATGTCATACAGTTGCGCTGTGATGGCACAGAAGACTCTGGCATCACAAAGTCAGCCCGTGTCACAATCCTCTAGTGCAAGCGGGAATCATGACAGTTCATTTTCCCCATCTCAGAATTAGCAGAAGTAGACAGGCTTATCATGAGAAACTGAATGTGATGAACATGTTAGAAATGCAAGGCTCCAAGTTATTAATTTTTAATTTAATAAAAGTTATTAAGTGTACCAAATATAAACTTTGAGAAAAATTAAAAAAAGACACTATAAAAAAAAGTCAATGTGGAGCCCGGGATTGCCACCGGGTGAGACACAGGTTTGACAGCTGCAGCAGAGGGTCCTCTATGCTTCACACCGACCGTCCTGTCTGACCCATTTTTATACGATTTTCCTTGCCTGAGCCAGAGTCCCCTTTCTTCCTTTTCAAAGTGCATGTATTCATGTGGAGTTCTTTTCTCTGTGGCAAGTTGAACAATACGTGTCCGGAGAGTGATGAACACCTGTGTTTGCAGTCCCGGAATTCGGATTTGAGATGTACCTCCCTGATGGCTCTGACTATCTCGGTCTCGGATATTTATCGTGTATTTATCGTCCGGGTGTTTCTCGGACAACCTTGATGCATGATCCCTCTCTGGGCTGGCCACTTTCGTTCGCTTGTAAATAAAGTCCTCCCTCTCTCGTCCAGGTGGCTTTGACATGGTGTTGCAGTCGCAGTTGCTGGCTTGTGCGATTTAAAAACTTCCTATAAGAGTATAATTTAACAGCACATAACTATAAAAGAGACGACAATTTTATTTGCACCAATTATCCTATAGACATATAACAGTCCTAATGATTCCTTGAGGCCTTGCAGTGTCACAATGTTCTCCATGGTTCCACAGGCCCCACAGTGTCATGTGACTCCTCTGTTCCATGAGTCCTGCAATGTCACAATGGACCTTTGGACCAATGGACCATGGGGCTTTGCAGTGTCACAACGCTCTCCTTTGGCTCCACAGGGTCACAATGGAGCACTGATTACAGGCAGCCTCTCTGTGTTACCCTGGAGCTTTGTTTCCGTGGAGTCTCGCAGTGTCCCAATGGAGCCTTGGCTGGACGGGGCCTCACAGTGTCACAATGATGCCTACATTCCACTGAGGCAAACGGCATCACTAGGGTCCCCTTGCTTCCATGAGGCCCAGCAATGTCACAGTGGTGTCCATGAATCCATGAGGACTCACAGTATCCCAATGGTCTCTTGATCTCACATGGTCCCACAGTGTCCCAATGGTCCCTTGGTGTCACAAGGCCCCACAGTGTCCCAATGGTCACTTCTTCTCACATGGCCCCACAGTGTAACAATGGTGTCCATGAATCCATGAGGACTCACAGTATCCCAATGGTCTCTTGATCTCACATGGTCCCACAGTGTCCCAATGGTCCCTTGGTCTCACAAGGCCCCACAGTGTCCCAATGGTCACTTCTTCTCACATGGCCCCACAGTGTAACAATGGTCCCTTGGTTCCATGGTTCCTGGTCTGGTGCATTCCCCTCTCCCCTTCTCAGGCCGCCCTGCCAGCTGAGAAATGCTCACTGGGCCTGGGCCTTGGCCAGCAGCCCCTGGGCTCAGCTCCTCTGGAGCTCATCACAGACACTGTCTGCTCCAGGCTCAACCCTTCATCCCCTGGGGAGATGCCAAAGCCTCCACAGGGAACATTTCCCTTTGCTCAGGGGAATTTCTCACAGGTGCCTTGTAGTGACTCTTTGTGTCTGTGTGCACACAGGAGTGCCTGTGCTCAGGGAAATGTGGCAGAAATGCTGCTCTCTGAGGGCTTTGATTGCCTTGGATAGCTGAGCCAGTCAGGCCTGGAAGTAAGGTTAAGTCATGTCACCCTGATTCTTAAGATTTTCTAAAGCCTTCTGAGTTTCCATTCTTTTGGAGAACCTTCCCACACAATTTCTGTCAACAACATATTGTTTACAATCTTTTATGGGGCTGGACAAACTTGATGTACTAGTGCTTTGTCCAATGTCTTTGGACAGGTGGTCCATTCACTCTCCAATCCAATGTCACCTTTGGGAAAGTATAAAAGTTGGAGTCAGAGAATAAACTTTTCTCTTTACCTTGAAAATAGCAGGTGGCTCGCGTCGTGCTTTCACGTGTCTTATAGCGACAAAGTCACAAGCTGTAAGCAAAGTTAAATGCTGCTAAGAGTTGTTCTTTTGCTAATTTGTGAAGCTTAATAGAAGTTATAAGCGAAGTTGAATATTGTTAAGTGTTATTCCACAGCTCTGTTTAGCTTTTAGGCTGTATTCCTTTTATCCTTGCCCTCACTGTCCTTTCGTCACACACACCCACACACACACACACACACCCACACACACACACACACACACAAACACACAGAGACACACAGACACCGGGACAGTTCTTGACTCCTTTTTGTTTTGATTGCCTGGATTTTGTTTGGTTTTGTTGTTGCTTTGTTTCCTTGGTGTGCCTGAAGTGTCCAGTCAGGAGCAGAGTGACTCTTGCCAAGGAACTCTGTGGTGCTGTCACTTAATATTAAAGCTGTTTTATGCTACTCCCCTGCTGGGGATTTTTAAAGTGCTCTCAAGCCCTCCTTCATAAGAGGGTGAAGGAGCCCTGGCCAAGCTCTGGCCCTGGGGGCACAGGGATGCTGCTAGGGGGTCCCTGTCTCCCTGTTCCAACTGTGACGGCCCTGAGCCCCTGTCCCCGTGTCAGGCTCTGGGCTTGATCTCCTCGAACATCCTCAGGGGGAGGCTGCAGCGCCAGGGGCAGGCGGACCCAGAGGGACACGAGATGCCACCGGGCACGAGCAGCTTTGGACTTCTCTGGGAGGAACTGTGAGTGGGAGCTGGCTTGAAGTGACCTCCCCAGTAAGGTCACAGAGCCCCTGAGATGTCACACTGCCTCCTGGGATGTCACAGCCCACCCTGAGATCTCACAAATCCCTCTTGTGATGTCACAGAGCTAGTGCTGCTCTATCACTCTGGGATGTCATACAGTTGCGCTGTGATGGCACAGAAGACTCTGGCATCACAAAGTCAGCCCGTGTCACAATCCTCTAGTGCAAGCGGGAATCATGACAGTTCATTTTCCCCATCTCAGAATTAGCAGAAGTAGACAGGCTTATCATGAGAAACTGAATGTGATGAACATGTTAGAAATGCAAGGCTCCAAGTTATTAATTTTTAATTTAATAAAAGTTATTAAGTGTACCAAATATAAACTTTGAGAAAAATTAAAAAAAGACACTATAAAAAAAAGTCAATGTGGAGCCCGGGATTGCCACCGGGTGAGACACAGGTTTGACAGCTGCAGCAGAGGGTCCTCTATGCTTCACACCGACCGTCCTGTCTGACCCATTTTTATACGATTTTCCTTGCCTGAGCCAGAGTCCCCTTTCTTCCTTTTCAAAGTGCATGTATTCATGTGGAGTTCTTTTCTCTGTGGCAAGTTGAACAATACGTGTCCGGAGAGTGATGAACACCTGTGTTTGCAGTCCCGGAATTCGGATTTGAGATGTACCTCCCTGATGGCTCTGACTATCTCGGTCTCGGATATTTATCGTGTATTTATCGTCCGGGTGTTTCTCGGACAACCTTGATGCATGATCCCTCTCTGGGCTGGCCACTTTCGTTCGCTTGTAAATAAAGTCCTCCCTCTCTCGTCCAGGTGGCTTTGACATGGTGTTGCAATCACTGTTGCTGGCTTGTGCGATTTAAAAACTTCCTATAAGAGTATAATTTCACAGCACATAACTATAAAAGAGACGACAATTTTATTTGCACGAATTATCCTATAGACATATAACAGTCCTAATGATTCCTTGAGGCCTTGCAGTGTCACAATGTTCTCCATGGTTCCACAGGCCCCACAGTGTCATGTGACTCCTCTGTTCCATGAGTCCTGCAATGTCACAATGGACCTTTGGACCAATGGACCATGGGGCTTTGCAGTGTCACAACGCTCTCCTTTGGCTCCACAGGGTCACAATGGAGCACTGATTACAGGCAGCCTCTCTGTGTTACCCTGGAGCTTTGTTTCCATGGGGTCTCGGAGTGTCCCAATGGAGCCTTGGTTGGATGGGGCCTCACAGTGTCACAATGATGCCTACATTCCACTGAGGCACACGGCGTCACTAGGGTCCCATTGCTTCCATGAGGCCCAGCAATGTCACAGTGGTGTCCATGAATCCATGAGGACTCACAGTATCCTAATGGTCTCTTGATCTCACATGGTCCCACAGTGTCCCAATGGTCCCTTGGTCTCACAAGGCCCCACAGTGTCCCAATGGTCACTTCTTCTCACATGGCCCCACAGTGTAACAATGGTGTCCATGAATCCATGAGGACTCACAGTATCCCAATGGTCTCTTGATCTCACATGGTCCCACAGTGTCCCAATGGTCCCTTGGTCTCGCAAGGCCCCACAGTGTCCCAATGGTCACTTCTTCTCACATGGCCCCACAGTGTAACAATGGTCCCTTGGTTCCATGGTTCCTGGTCTGGTGCATTCCCCTCTCCCCTTCTCAGGCCGCCCTGCCAGCTGAGAAATGCTCACTGGGCCTGGGCCTTGGCCAGCAGCCCCTGGGCTCAGCTCCTCTGGAGCTCATCACAGACACTGTCTGCTCCAGGCTCAACCCTTCATCCCCTGGGGAGATGCCAAAGCCTCCACAGGGAACATTTCCCTTTGCTCAGGGGAATTTCTCACAGGTGCCTTGTAGTGACTCTTTGTGTCTGTGTGCACACAGGAGTGCCTGTGCTCAGGGAAATGTGGCAGAAATGCTGCTCTCTGAGGGCTTTGATTGCCTTGGATAGCTGAGCCAGTCAGGCCTGGAAGTAAGGTTAAGTCATGTCACCCTGATTCTTAAGATTTTCTAAAGCCTTCTGAGTTTCCATTCTGTTGGAGAACCTTCCCACACATTTTCTGTCAACAACATATTGTTTACAATCTTTTATGGGGCTGGACAAACTTGATGTACTAGTGCTTTGTCCAATGTCTTTGGACAGGTGGTCCATTCACTCTCCAATCCAATGTCACCTTTGGGAAAGTATAAAAGTTGGAGTCAGAGAATAAACTTTTCTCTTTACCTTGAAAATAGCAGGTGGCTCGCGTCGTGCTTTCACGTGTCTTATAGCGACAAAGTCACAAGCTGTAAGCAAAGTTAAATGCTGCTAAGAGTTGTTCTTTTGCTAATTTGTGAAGCTTAATAGAAGTTCTAAGCGAAGTTGAATATTGTTAAGTGTTATTCCACAGCTCTGTTTAGCTTTTAGGCTGTATTCCTTTTATCCTTGCCCTCACTGTCCTTTCGTCACACACACACACACACACACACACACACACACCCACACACACACACACACACACAAACACACAGAGACACACAGACACCGGGACAGTTCTTGACTCCTTTTTGGTTTGATTGCCTGGATTTTGTTTGGTTTTGTTGTTGCTTTGTTTCCTTGGTGTGCCTGAAGTGTCCAGTCAGGAGCAGAGTGACTCTTGCCAAGGAACTCTGTGGTGCTGTCAGTTAATATTAAAGCTGTTTTATGCTACTCCCCTGCTGGGGATTTTTAAAGTGCTCTCAAGCCCTCCTTCATAAGAGGGTGAAGGAGCCCTGGCCAAGCTCTGGCCCTGGGGGCACAGGGATGCTGCTAGGGGGTCCCTGTCTCCCTGTTCCAACTGTGACGGCCCTGAGCCCCTGTCCCCGTGTCAGGCTCTGGGCTTGATCTCCTCGAACATCCTCAGGGGGAGGCTGCAGCGCCAGGGGCAGGGGGACCCAGAGGGACACGGGATGCCACCGGGCACGAGCAGCTTTGGACTTCTCTGGGAGGAACTGTGAGTGGAAGCTGGCTTGAAGTGACCTCCCCAGTAAGGTCACAGAGCCCCTGAGATGTCACACTGCCTCCTGGGATGTCACAGCCCACCCTGAGATCTCACAAATCCCCCTTGTGATGTCACAGAGCCAGTGCTGCTCTAGCACTCTGGGATGTCATACAGTTGCGCTGTGATGGCACAGAAGACTCTGGCATCACAAAGTCAGCCCGTGTCACAATCCTCTAGTGCAAGCGGGAATCATGACAGTTCATTTTCCCCATCTCAGAATTAGCAGAAGTAGATAGGCTTATCATGAGAAACTGAATGTGATGAACATGTAGGAAATGCAAGGCTCCAAGTTATTAATTTTTAATTTAATAAAAGTTATTAAGTGTACCAAATATAAACTTTGAGAAAAATGAAAAAAAGACCCTATAAAAAAAAGTCAATGTGGAGCCCGGGATTGCCACCGGGTGAGACACAGGTTTGACAGCTGCAGCAGAGGGTCCTCTATGCTTCACACCGACCGTCCTGTCTGACCCATTTTTATACGATTTTCCTTGCCTGAGCCAGAGTCCCCTTTCTTCCTTTTCAAAGTGCACGTATTCATGTGGAGTTCTTTTCTCTGTGGCAAGTTGAACAATACCTGTCCGGAGAGTGATGAACACCTGTGTTTGCAGTCCCGGAATTCGGATTTGAGATGTACCTCCCTGATGGCTCTGACTATCTCGGTCTCGGATATTTATCGTGTATTTATCGTCCGGGTGTTTCTCGGACAACCTTGATGCATGATCCCTCTCTGGGCTGGCCACTTTCGTTCGCTTGTAAATAAAGTCCTCCCTCTCTCGTCCAGGTGGCTTTGACATGGTGTTGCAGTCGCAGTTGCTGGCTTGTGCGATTTAAAAACTTCCTATAAGAGTATAATTTAACAGCACATAACTATAAAAGAGACGACAATTTTATTTGCACCAATTATCCTATAGACATATAACAGTCCTAATGATTCCTTGAGGCCTTGCAGTGTCACAATGTTCTCCATGGTTCCACAGGCCCCACAGTGTCATGTGACTCCTCTGTTCCATGAGTCCTGCAATGTCACAATGGACCTTTGGACCAATGGACCATGGGGCTTTGCAGTGTCACAACGCTCTCCTTTGGCTCCACAGGGTCACAATGGAGCACTGATTACAGGCAGCCTCTCTGTGTTACCCTGGAGCTTTGTTTCCGTGGAGTCTCGCAGTGTCCCAATGGAGCCTTGGCTGGACGGGGCCTCACAGTGTCACAATGATGCCTACATTCCACTGAGGCACACAGCATCACTAGGGTCCCCTTGCTTCCATGAGGCCCAGCAATGTCACAGTGGTGTCCATGAATCCATGAGGACTCACAGTATCCCAATGGTCTCTTGATCTCACATGGTCCCACAGTGTCCCAATGGTCCCTTGGTCTCACAAGGCCCCACAGTGTCCCAATGGTCACTTCTTCTCACATGGCCCCACAGTGTAACAATGGTCCCTTGGTTCCATGGTTCCTGGTCTGGTGCATTCCCCTTTCCCCTTCTCAGGCCGCCCTGCCAGCTGAGAAATGCTCACTGGGCCTGGGCCTTGGCCAGCAGCCCCTGGGCTCAGCTCCTCTGGAGCTCATCACAGACACTGTCTGCTCCAGGCTCAACCCTTCATCCCCTGGGGAGATGCCAAAGCCTCCACAGGGAACATTTCCCTTTGCTCAGGGGAATTTCTCACAGGTGCCTTGTAGTGACTCTTTGTGTCTGTGTGCACACAGGAGTGCCTGTGCTCAGGGAAATGTGGCAGAAATGCTGCTCTCTGAGGGCTTTGATTGCCTTGGATAGCTGAGCCAGTCAGGCCTGGAAGTAAGGTTAAGTCATGTCACCCTGATTCTTAAGATTTTCTAAAGCCTTCTGAGTTTCCATTCTGTTGGAGAACCTTCCCACACAATTTCTGTCAACAACATATTGTTTACAATCTTTTATGGGGCTGGACAAACTTGATGTACTAGTGCTTTGTCCAATGTCTTTGGACAGGTGGTCCATTCACTCTCCAATCCAATGTCACCTTTGGGAAAGTATAAAAGTTGGAGTCAGAGAATAAACTTTTCTCTTTACCTTGAAAATAGCAGGTGGCTCGCGTCGTGCTTTCACGTGTCTTATAGCGACAAAGTCACAAGCTGTAAGCAAAGTTAAATGCTGCTAAGAGTTGTTCTTTTGCTAATTTGTGAAGCTTAATAGAAGTTCTAAGCGAAGTTGAATATTGTTAAGTGTTATTCCACAGCTCTGTTTAGCTTTTAGGCTGTATTCCTTTTATCCTTGCCCTCACTGTCCTTTCGTCACACACACAAACACACAGAGACACACAGACACCGGGACAGTTCTTGACTCCTTTTCGGTTTGATTGCCTGGATTTTGTTTGGTTTTGTTGTTGCTTTGTTTCCTTGCTGTGCCTGAAGTGTCCAGTCAGGAGCAGAGTGACTCTTGCCAAGGAACTCTGTGGTGCTGTCACTTAATATTAAAGCTGTTTTATGCTACTCCCCTGCTGGGGATTTTTAAAGTGCTCTCAAGCCCTCCTTCATAAGAGGGTGAAGGAGCCCTGGCCAAGCTCTGGCCCTGGGGGAACAGGGATGCTGCTAGGGGGTCCCTGTCTCCCTGTTCCAACTGTGACTGCCCTGAGCCCCTGTCCCCGTGTCAGGCTCTGGGCTTGATCTCCTCGAACATCCTCAGGGGGAGGCTGCAGCGCCAGGGGCAGGGGGACCCAGAGGGACACGAGATGCCACCGGGCACGAGCAGCTTTGGACTTCTCTGGGAGGAACTGTGAGTGGGAGCTGGCTTGAAGTGACCTCCCCAGTAAGGTCACAGAGCCCCTGAGATGTCACACTGCCTCCTGGGATGTCACAGCCCACCCTGAGATCTCACAAATCCCCCTTGTGATGTCACAGAGCCAGTGCTGCTCTAGCACTCTGGGATGTCATACAGTTGCGCTGTGATGGCACAGAAGACTCTGGCATCACAAAGTCAGCCCGTGTCACAATCCTCTAGTGCAAGCGGGAATCATGACAGTTCATTTTCCCCATCTCAGAATTAGCAGAAGTAGATAGGCTTATCATGAGAAACCGAATGTGATGAACATGTTGGAAATGCAAGGCTCCAAGTTATTAATTTTTAATTTAATAAAAGTTATTAAGTGTACCAAATATAAACTTTGAGAAAAATGAAAAAAAGCCACTATAAAAAAAAGTCAATGTGGAGCCCGGGATTGCCACCGGGTGAGACACAGGTTTGACAGCTGCAGCAGAGGGTCCTCTATGCTTCACACCGACCATCCTGTCTGACCCATTTTTATACGATTTTCCTTGCCTGAGCCAGAGTCCCCTTTCTTCCTTTTCAAAGTGCATGTATTCATGTGGAGTTCTTTTCTCTGTGGCAAGTTGAACAATACCTGTCCGGAGAGTGATGAACACCTGTGTTTGCAGTCCCGGAATTCGGATTTGAGATGTACCTCCCTGATGGCTCTGACTATCTCGGTCTCGGATATTTATCGTGTATTTATCGTCTGGGTGTTTCTCGGACAACCTTGATGCATGATCCCTCTCTGGGCTGGCCACTTTCGTTCGCTTGTAAATAAAGTCCTCCCTCTCTCGTCCAGGTGGCTTTGACATGGTGTTGCAATCGCTGTTGCTGGCTTGTGCGATTTAAAAACTTCCTATAAGAGTATAATTTAACAGCACATAACTATAAAAGAGACGACAATTTTATTTGCACGAATTATCCTATAGACATATAACAGTCCTAATGATTCCTTGAGGCCTTGCAGTGTCACAATGTTCTCCATGGTTCCACAGGCCCCACAGTGTCATGTGACTCCTCTGTTCCATGAGTCCTGCAATGTCACAATGGACCTTTGGACCAATGGACCATGGGGCTTTGCAGTGTCACAACGCTCTCCTTTGGCTCCACAGGGTCACAATGGAGCACTGATTACAGGCAGCCTCTCTGTGTTACCCTGGAGCTTTGTTTCCGTGGGGTCTCGCAGTGTCCCAATGGAGCCTTGGTTGGATGGGGCCTCACAGTGTCACAATGATGCCTACATTCCACTGAGGCACACGGCGTCACTAGGGTCCCCTTGCTTCCATGAGGCCCAGCAATGTCACAGTGGTGTCCATGAATCCATGAGGACTCACAGTATCCCAATGGTCTCTTGATCTCACATGGTCCCACAGTGTCCCAATGGCCCCTTGGTCTCACAAGGCCCCACAGTGTCCCAATGGTCACTTCTTCTCACATGGCCCCACAGTGTAACAATGGTCCCTTGGTTCCATGGTTCCTGGTCTGGTGCATTCCCCTCTCCCCTTCTCAGGCCGCCCTGCCAGCTGAGAAATGCTCACTGGGCCTGGGCCTTGGCCAGCAGCCCCTGGGCTCAGCTCCTCTGGAGCTCATCACAGACACTGTCTGCTCCAGGCTCAACCCTTCATCCCCTGGGGAGATGCCAAAGCCTCCACAGGGAACATTTCCCTTTGCTCAGGGGAATTTCTCACAGGTGCCTTGTAGTGACTCTTTGTGTCTGTGTGCACACAGGAGTGCCTGTGCTCAGGGAAATGTGGCAGAAATGCTGCTCTCTGAGGGCTTTGATTGCCTTGGATAGCTGAGCCAGTCAGGCCTGGAAGTAAGGTTAAGTCATGTCACCCTGATTCTTAAGATTTTCTAAAGCCTTCTGAGTTTCCATTCTGTTGGAGAACCTTCCCACACATTTTCTGTCAACAACATATTGTTTACAATCTTTTATGGGGCTGGACAAACTTGATGTACTAGTGCTTTGTCCAATGTCTTTGGACAGGTGGTCCATTCACTCTCCAATCCAATGTCACCTTTGGGAAAGTATAAAAGTTGGAGTCAGAGAATAAACTTTTCTCTTTACCTTGAAAATAGCAGGTGGCTCGCGTCGTGCTTTCACGTGTCTTATAGCGACAAAGTCACAAGCTGTAAGCAAAGTTAAATGCTGCTAAGAGTTGTTCTTTTGCTAATTTGTGAAGCTTAATAGAAGTTCTAAGCGAAGTTGAATATTGTTAAGTGTTATTCCACAGCTCTGTTTAGCTTTTAGGCTGTATTCCTTTTATCCTTGCCCTCACTGTCCTTTCGTCACACACACACACACACACACACACACACCCACACACACACACACACACAAACACACAGAGACACACAGACACCGGGACAGTTCTTGACTCCTTTTTGTTTTGATTGCCTGGATTTTGTTTGGTTTTGTTGTTGCTTTGTTTCCTTGCTGTGCCTGAAGTGTCCAGTCAGGAGCAGAGTGACTCTTGCCAAGGAACTCTGTGGTGCTGTCACTTAATATTAAAGCTGTTTTATGCTACTCCCCTGCTGGGGATTTTTAAAGTGCTCTCAAGCCCTCCTTCATAAGAGGGTGAAGGAGCCCTGGCCAAGCTCTGGCCCTGGGGGCACAGGGATGCTGCTAGGGGGTCCCTGTCTCCCTGTTCCAACTGTGACGGCCCTGAGCCCCTGTCCCCGTGTCAGGCTCTGGGCTTGATCTCCTTGACCATCCTCAGGGGGAGGCTGCAGCGCCAGGGGCAGGGGGACCCAGATGGACACGGGATGCCACCGGGCACGAGCAGCTTTGGACTTCTCTGGGAGGAACTGTGAGTGGAAGCTGGCTTGAAGTGACCTCCCCAGTAAGGTCACAGAGCCCCTGAGATGTCACACTGCCTCCTGGGATGTCACAGCCCACCCTGAGATCTCACAAATCCCCCTTGTGATGTCACAGAGCCAGTGCTGCTCTATCACTCTGGGATGTCATACAGTTGCGCTGTGATGGCACAGAAGACTCTGGCATCACAAAGTCAGCCCGTGTCACAATCCTCTAGTGCAAGCGGGAATCATGACAGTTCATTTTCCCCATCTCAGAATTAGCAGAAGTAGATAGGCTTATCATGAGAAACTGAATGTGATGAACATGTTAGAAATGCAAGGCTCCAAGTTATTAATTTTTAATTTAATAAAAGTTATTAAGTGTACCAAATATAAACTTTGAGAAAAATGAAAAAAAGACACTATAAAAAAAAGTCAATGTGGAGCCCGGGATTGCCACCGGGTGAGACACAGGTTTGACAGCTGCAGCAGAGGGTCCTCTATGCTTCACACCGACCGTCCTGTCTGACCCATTTTTATACGATTTTCCTTGCCTGAGCCAGAGTCCCCTTTCTTCCTTTTCAAAGTGCATGTATTCATGTGGAGTTCTTTTCTCTGTGGCAAGTTGAACAATACGTGTCCGGAGAGTGATGAACACCTGTGTTTGCAGTCCCGGAATTCGGATTTGAGATGTACCTCCCTGATGGCTCTGACTATCTCGGTCTCGGATATTTATCGTGTATTTATCGTCCGGGTGTTTCTCGGACAACCTTGATGCATGATCCCTCTCTGGGCTGGCCACTTTCGTTCGCTTGTAAATAAAGTCCTCCCTCTCTCGTCCAGGTGGCTTTGACATGGTGTTGCAATCGCTGTTGCTGGCTTGTGCGATTTAAAAACTTCCTATAAGAGTATAATTTAACAGCACATAACTATAAAAGAGACGACAATTTTATTTGCACCAATTATCCTATAGACATATAACAGTCCTAATGATTCCTTGAGGCCTTGCAGTGTCACAATGTTCTCCATGGTTCCACAGGCCCCACAGTGTCATGTGACTCCTCTGTTCCATGAGTCCTGCAATGTCACAATGGACCTTTGGACCAATGGACCATGGGGCTTTGCAGTGTCACAACGCTCTCCTTTGGCTCCACAGGGTCACAATGGAGCACTGATTACAGGCAGCCTCTCTGTGTTACCCTGGAGCTTTGTTTCCGTGGGGTCTCGCAGTGTCCCAATGGAGCCTTGGCTGGACGGGGCCTCACAGTGTCACAATGATGCCTACATTCCACTGAGGCACACGGCATCACTAGGGTCCCCTTGCTTCCATGAGGCCCAGCAATGTCACAGTGGTGTCCATGAATCCATGAGGACTCACAGTATCCCAATGGTCTCTTGATCTCACATGGTCCCACAGTGTCCCAATGGTCCCTTGGTCTCACAAGGCCCCACAGTGTCCCAATGGTCACTTCTTCTCACATGGCCCCACAGTGTAACAATGGTCCCTTGGTTCCATGGTTCCTGGTCTGGTGCATTCCCCTCTCCCCTTCTCAGGCCGCCCTGCCAGCTGAGAAATGCTCACTGGGCCTGGGCCTTGGCCAGCAGCCCCTGGGCTCAGCTCCTCTGGAGCTCATCACAGACACTGTCTGCTCCAGGCTCAACCCTTCATCCCCTGGGGAGATGCCAAAGCCTCCACAGGGAACATTTCCCTTTTCTCAGGGGAATTTCTCACAGGTGCCTTGTAGTGACTCTTTGTGTCTGTGTGCACACAGGAGTGCCTGTGCTCAGGGAAATGTGGCAGAAATGCTGCTCTCTGAGGGCTTTGATTGCCTTGGATAGCTGAGCCAGTCAGGCCTGGAAGTAAGGTTAAGTCATGTCACCCTGATTCTTAAGATTTTCTAAAGCCTTCTGAGTTTCCATTCTGTTGGAGAACCTTCCCACACATTTTCTGTCAACAACATATTGTTTACAATCTTTTATGGGGCTGGACAAACTTGATGTACTAGTGCTTTGTCCAATGTCTTTGGACAGGTGGTCCATTCACTCTCCAATCCAATGTCACCTTTGGGAAAGTATAAAAGTTGGAGTCAGAGAATAAACTTTTCTCTTTACCTTGCAAATAGCAGGTGGCTCGCGTCGTGCTTTCACGTGTCTTATAGCGACAAAGTCACAAGCTGTAAGCAAAGTTAAATGCTGCTAAGAGTTGTTCTTTTGCTAATTTGTGAAGCTTAATAGAAGTTCTAAGCGAAGTTGAATATTGTTAAGTGGTATTCCACAGCTCTGTTTAGCTTTTAGGCTGTATTCCTTTTATCCTTGCCCTCACTGTCCTTTCGTCACACACACACACACACACACACACACACACACCCACACACACACACACACACACAAACACACAGAGACACACAGACACCGGGACAGTTCTTGACTCCTTTTTGGTTTGATTGCCTGGATTTTGTTTGGTTTTGTTGTTGCTTTGTTTCCTTGGTGTGCCTGAAGTGTCCAGTCAGGAGCAGAGTGACTCTTGCCAAGGAACTCTGTGGTGCTGTCACTTAATATTAAAGCTGTTTTATGCTACTCCCCTGCTGGGGATTTTTAAAGTGCTCTCAAGCCCTCCTTCATAAGAGGGTGAAGGAGCCCTGGCCAAGCTCTGGCCCTGGGGGCACAGGGATGCTGCTAGGGGGTCCCTGTCTCCCTGTTCCAACTGTGACGGCCCTGAGCCCCTGTCCCCGTGTCAGGCTCTGGGCTTGATCTCCTCGAACATCCTCAGGGGGAGGCTGCAGCGCCAGGGGCAGGGGGACCCAGAGGGACACGGGATGCCACCGGGCACGAGCAGCTTTGGACTTCTCTGGGAGGAACTGTGAGTGGGAGCTGGCTTGAAGTGACCTCCCCAGTAAGGTCACAGAGCCCCTGAGATGTCACACTGCCTCCTGGGATGTCACAGCCCACCCTGGGATCTCACAAATCCCCCTTGTGATGTCACAGAGCCAGTGCTGCTCTATCACTCTGGGATGTCATACAGTTGCGCTGTGATGGCACAGAAGACTCTGGCATCACAAAGTCAGCCCGTGTCACAATCCTCTAGTGCAAGCGGGAATCATGACAGTTCATTTTCCCCATCTCAGAATTAGCAGAAGTAGATAGGCTTATCATGAGAAACTGAATGTGATGAACATGTTAGAAATGCAAGGCTCCAAGTTATTAATTTTTAATTTAATAAAAGTTATTAAGTGTACCAAATATAAACTTTGAGAAAAATGAAAAAAAGACACTATAAAAAAAAGTCAATGTGGAGCCTGGGATTGCCACCGGGTGAGACACAGGTTTGACAGCTGCAGCAGAGGGTCCTCTATGCTTCACACCGACCGTCCTGTCTGACCCATTTTTATACGATTTTCCTTGCCTGAGCCAGAGTCCCCTTTCTTCCTTTTCAAAGTGCACGTATTCATGTGGAGTTCTTTTCTCTGTGGCAAGTTGAACAATACGTGTCCGGAGAGTGATGAACACCTGTGTTTGCAGTCCCGGAATTCGGATTTGAGATGTACCTCCCTGATGGCTCTGACTATCTCGGTCTCGGATATTTATCGTGTATTTATCGTCCGGGTGTTTCTCGGACAACCTTGATGCATGATCCCTCTCTGGGCTGGCCACTTTCGTTCGCTTGTAAATAAAGTCCTCCCTCTCTCGTCCAGGTGGCTTTGACATGGTGTTGCAATCGCTGTTGCTGGCTTGTGCGATTTAAAAACTTCCTATAAGAGTATAATTTAACAGCACATAACTATAAAAGAGACGACAATTTTATTTGCACCAATTATCCTATAGACATATAACAGTCCTAATGATTCCTTGAGGCCTTGCAGTGTCACAATGTTCTCCATGGTTCCACAGGCCCCACAGTGTCATGTGACTCCTCTGTTCCATGAGTCCTGCAATGTCACAATGGACCTTTGGACCAATGGACCATGGGGCTTTGCAGTGTCACAACGCTCTCCTTTGGCTCCACAGGGTCACAATGGAGCACTGATTACAGGCAGCCTCTCTGTGTTACCCTGGAGCTTTGTTTCCGTGGGGTCTCGCAGTGTCCCAATGGAGCCTTGGTTGGATGGGGCCTCACAGTGTCACAATGATGCCTACATTCCACTGAGGCACACGGCGTCACTAGGGTCCCCTTGCTTCCATGAGGCCCAGCAATGTCACAGTGGTGTCCATGAATCCATGAGGACTCACAGTATCCCAATGGTCTCTTGATCTCACATGGTCCCACAGTGTCCCAATGGTCCCTTGGTCTCACAAGGCCCCACAGTGTCCCAATGGTCACTTCTTCTCACATGGCCCCACAGTGTAACAATGGTCCCTTGGTTCCATGGTTCCTGGTCTGGTGCATTCCCCTCTCCCCTTCTCAGGCCGCCCTGCCAGCTCAGAAATGCTCACTGGGCCAGGGCCTTGGCCAGCAGCCCCTGGGCTCAGCTCCTCTGGAGCTCATCACAGACACTGTCTGCTCCAGGCTCAACCCTTCATCCCCTGGGGAGATGCCAAAGCCTCCACAGGGAACATTTCCCTTTGCTCAGGGGAATTTCTCACAGGTGCCTTGTAGTGACTCTTTGTGTCTGTGTGCACACAGGAGTGCCTGTGCTCAGGGAAATGTGGCAGAAATGCTGCTCTCTGAGGGCTTTGATTGCCTTGGATAGCTGAGCCAGTCAGGCCTGGAAGTAAGGTTAAGTCATGTCACCCTGATTCTTAAGATTTTCTAAAGCCTTCTGAGTTTCCATTCTGTTGGAGAACCTTCCCACACATTTTCTGTCAACAACATATTGTTTACAATCTTTTATGGGGCTGGACAAACTTGATGTACTAGTGCTTTGTCCAATGTCTTTGGACAGGTGGTCCATTCACTCTCCAATCCAATGTCACCTTTGGGAAAGTATAAAAGTTGGAGTCAGAGAATAAACTTTTCTCTTTACCTTGAAAATAGCAGGTGGCTCGCGTCGTGCTTTCACGTGTCTTATAGCGACAAAGTCACAAGCTGTAAGCAAAGTTAAATGCTGCTAAGAGTTGTTCTTTTGCTAATTTGTGAAGCTTAATAGAAGTTCTAAGCGAAGTTGAATATTGTTAAGTGTTATTCCACAGCTCTGTTTAGCTTTTAGGCTGTATTCCTTTTATCCTTGCCCTCACTGTCCTTTCGTCACACACTCACACAAAAACACACAGAGACACACAGACACCGGGACAGTTCTTGACTCCTTTTTGGTTTGATTGCCTGGATTTTGTTTGGTTTTGTTGTTGCTTTGTTTCCTTGCTGTGCCTGAAGTTTCCAGTCAGGAGCAGAGTGACTCTTGCCAAGGAACTCTGTGGTGCTGTCACTTAATATTAAAGCTGTTTTATGCTACTCCCCTGCTGGGGATTTTTATAAGTGCTCTCAAGCCCTCCTTCATAAGAGGGTGAAGGAGCCCTGGCCAAGCTCTGGCCCTGGGGGCACAGGGATGCTGCTAGGGGGTCCCTGTCTCCCTGTTACAACTTTCAGGGCCCTGAGCCCCTGTCCCCGTGTCAGGCTCTGGGCTTGATCTCCTCGAACATCCTCAGCGGGAGGCTGCAGCGCCAGGGGCAGGGGGACCCAGAGGGACACGCAATGCCACTGTGCACCAGCAGCTTTGGACTTCTCTGGGAGGAACTGTGAGTGGGAGCTGGCTTGAAGTGACCTCCCCAGTAAGGTCACAGAGCCCCTGAGATGTCACACTGCCTCCTGGGATGTCACAGCCCACCCTGGGATCTCACAAATCCCCCTTGTGATGCCACAGAGCCAGTGCTGCTCTATCACTCTGGGATGTCATACAGTTGCGCTGTGATGGCACAGAAGACTCTGGCATCACAAAGTCAGCCCGTGTCACAATCCTCTAGTGCAAGCGGGAATCATGACAGTTCATTTTCCCCATCTCAGAATTAGCAGAAGTAGATAGGCTTATCATGAGAAACCGAATGTGATAAACATGTTAGAAATGAAAGGCTCCAAGTTATTAGTTATTAATTTAATAAAAGTTATTAATTGTACCAAATATAAATTTTGAGAAAAATGGAAAAAAGCCACTATAAAAAAAAGTCAGTGTGGAGCCCGGGATTGCCACCGGGTGAGACACAGGTTTGATAGCTGCGGCAGAGGGTCCTCTATGCTTCACACCGACCGTCCTGTCTGACCCATTTTTATACCATTTTCCATGCCTGAGCCAGAGTCCCTTTTCTTCCTTTTTGGAGTGCATGTATTCATGTGGAGTTCTTTTCTCTGTGGCAAGTTGAACAATACGTGTCCGGAGAGTGATGAACACCTGTGTTTGCAGTCCCGGAATTCGGATTTGAGATGTACCTCCCTGATGGCTCTGACTATCTCGGTCTCGGATATTTATCGTGTATTTATGGTCCGGGTGTTTCTCGGACAACCTTGATGCATGATCCCGCTCCGGGCTGGCCACTTTCGTTCGCTTGTAAATAAAGTCCTCCCTCTCTTGTCCAGGTGGCTTCGACATGGTGTTGCAATCACTGTTGCTGGCTTGTGCAATTTAAAAACTTCTTATAAGAGTATAATTTAACAGCACATAACCATAAAATAGATGACAATTTTATTTGCACGAATTATCCTATAGACATATAACAGTCCTAATGATTCCTTGAGGCCTTGCAGTGTCACAATGTTCTCCATGGTTCCACAGGCCCCACAGTGTCATGTGACTCCTCTGTTCCATGAGTCCTGCAATGTCACAATGGACCTTTGGACCAATGGACCATGGGGCTTTGCAGTGTCACAACGCTCTCCTTTGGCTCCACAGGGTCACAATGGAGCACTGATTACAGGCAGCCTCTCTGTGTTACCCTGGAGCTTTGTTTCCGTGGGGTCTCGCAGTGTCCCAATGGAGCCTTGGTTGGATGGGGCCTCACAGTGTCACAATCGTGCCTGCATTCCACTGAGGCACATGGCGTCACTAGGGTCCCCTTGCTTCCATGAGGCCCAGCAATGTCACAGTGGTGTCCATGAATCCATGAGGACTCACAGTGTCCCAATGGTCTCTTGATCTCACATGGTCCCACAGTGTCCCAATGGCCCCTTGGTCTCACAAGGCCCCACAGTGTCCCAATGGTCACTTCTTCTCACATGGCCCCACAGTGTAACAATGGTCCCTTGGTTCCATGGTTCCTGGTCTGGTGCATTCCCCTCTCCCCTTCTCAGGCCGCCCTGCCAGCTGAGAAATGCTCACTGGGCCAGGGCCTTGGCCAGCAGCCCCTGGGCTCAGCTCCTCTGGAGCTCATCACAGACACTGTCTGCTCCAGGCTCAACCCTTCATTTCCGGGGGAGATGCCAAAGCCTCCGCAGGGAACATTTCCCTTTGCTCAGGGGAATTTCACACAGGTGCCTTGTAGTGACTCTTTGTGTCTGTGTGCACACAGGAGTGCCTGTGTTCAGGGAAATGTGGCAGATATGCTGCTCCCTGAGGACTTTGGATGCCTTGGATAGCTGAGCCAGTCAGGCCTGGAAGTAAGGTTAAGTCATGTTACCCTGATTCTTAAGATTTTCTAAAGCCTTCTGAGTTTCCATTCTGTTGGAGAACCTTCCCACACAATTTCTGTCAACAACATATTGTTTACAATCTTTTATGGGGCTGGACAAACTTGATGTACTAGTGCTTTGTCCAATGTCTTTGGACAGGTGGTCCATTCACTCTCCAATCCAATGTCACCTTTGGGAAAGTATAAAAGTTGGAGTCAGAGAATAAACTTTTCTCTTTACCTTGAAAATAGCAGGTGGCTCGCGTCGTGCTTTCACGTGTCTTATAGCGACAAAGTCACAAGCTGTAAGCAAAGTTAAATGCTGCTAAGAGTTGTTCTTTTGCTAATTTGTGAAGCTTAATAGAAGTTCTAAGCGAAGTTGAATATTGTTAAGTGTTATTCCACAGCTCTGTTTAGCTTTTAGGCTGTATTCCTTTTATCCTTGCCCTCACTGTCCTTTCGTCACACACTCACACAAAAACACACAGAGACACACAGACACCGGGACAGTTCTTGACTCCTTTTTGGTTTGATTGCCTGGATTTTGTTTGGTTTTGTTGTTGCTTTGTTTCCTTGCTGTGCCTGAAGTTTCCAGTCAGGAGCAGAGTGACTCTTGCCAAGGAACTCTGTGGTGCTGTCACTTAATATTAAAGCTGTTTTATGCTACTCCCCTGCTGGGGATTTTTATAAGTGCTCTCAAGCCCTCCTTCATAAGAGGGTGAAGGAGCCCTGGCCAAGCTCTGGCCCTGGGGGCACAGGGATGCTGCTAGGGGGTCCCTGTCTCCCTGTTACAACTTTCAGGGCCCTGAGCCCCTGTCCCCGTGTCAGGCTCTGGGCTTGATCTCCTCGAACATCCTCAGCGGGAGGCTGCAGCGCCAGGGGCAGGGGGACCCAGAGGGACACGCAATGCCACTGTGCACCAGCAGCTTTGGACTTCTCTGGGAGGAACTGTGAGTGGGAGCTGGCTTGAAGTGACCTCCCCAGTAAGGTCACAGAGCCCCTGAGATGTCACACTGCCTCCTGGGATGTCACAGCCCACCCTGGGATCTCACAAATCCCCCTTGTGATGCCACAGAGCCAGTGCTGCTCTATCACTCTGGGATGTCATACAGTTGCGCTGTGATGGCACAGAAGACTCTGGCATCACAAAGTCAGCCCGTGTCACAATCCTCTAGTGCAAGCGGGAATCATGACAGTTCATTTTCCCCATCTCAGAATTAGCAGAAGTAGATAGGCTTATCATGAGAAACCGAATGTGATAAACATGTTAGAAATGAAAGGCTCCAAGTTATTAGTTATTAATTTAATAAAAGTTATTAATTGTACCAAATATAAATTTTGAGAAAAATGGAAAAAAGCCACTATAAAAAAAAGTCAGTGTGGAGCCCGGGATTGCCACCGGGTGAGACACAGGTTTGATAGCTGCGGCAGAGGGTCCTCTATGCTTCACACCGACCGTCCTGTCTGACCCATTTTTATACCATTTTCCATGCCTGAGCCAGAGTCCCTTTTCTTCCTTTTTGGAGTGCATGTATTCATGTGGAGTTCTTTTCTCTGTGGCAAGTTGAACAATACGTGTCCGGAGAGTGATGAACACCTGTGTTTGCAGTCCCGGAATTCGGATTTGAGATGTACCTCCCTGATGGCTCTGACTATCTCGGTCTCGGATATTTATCGTGTATTTATGGTCCGGGTGTTTCTCGGACAACCTTGATGCATGATCCCGCTCCGGGCTGGCCACTTTCGTTCGCTTGTAAATAAAGTCCTCCCTCTCTTGTCCAGGTGGCTTCGACATGGTGTTGCAATCACTGTTGCTGGCTTGTGCAATTTAAAAACTTCTTATAAGAGTATAATTTAACAGCACATAACCATAAAATAGATGACAATTTTATTTGCACGAATTATCCTATAGACATATAACAGTCCTAATGATTCCTTGAGGCCTTGCAGTGTCACAATGTTCTCCATGGTTCCACAGGCCCCACAGTGTCATGTGACTCCTCTGTTCCATGAGTCCTGCAATGTCACAATGGACCTTTGGACCAATGGACCATGGGGCTTTGCAGTGTCACAACGCTCTCCTTTGGCTCCACAGGGTCACAATGGAGCACTGATTACAGGCAGCCTCTCTGTGTTACCCTGGAGCTTTGTTTCCGTGGGGTCTCGCAGTGTCCCAATGGAGCCTTGGTTGGATGGGGCCTCACAGTGTCACAATCGTGCCTGCATTCCACTGAGGCACATGGCGTCACTAGGGTCCCCTTGCTTCCATGAGGCCCAGCAATGTCACAGTGGTGTCCATGAATCCATGAGGACTCACAGTGTCCCAATGGTCTCTTGATCTCACATGGTCCCACAGTGTCCCAATGGCCCCTTGGTCTCACAAGGCCCCACAGTGTCCCAATGGTCACTTCTTCTCACATGGCCCCACAGTGTAACAATGGTCCCTTGGTTCCATGGTTCCTGGTCTGGTGCATTCCCCTCTCCCCTTCTCAGGCCGCCCTGCCAGCTGAGAAATGCTCACTGGGCCAGGGCCTTGGCCAGCAGCCCCTGGGCTCAGCTCCTCTGGAGCTCATCACAGACACTGTCTGCTCCAGGCTCAACCCTTCATTTCCGGGGGAGATGCCAAAGCCTCCGCAGGGAACATTTCCCTTTGCTCAGGGGAATTTCACACAGGTGCCTTGTAGTGACTCTTTGTGTCTGTGTGCACACAGGAGTGCCTGTGTTCAGGGAAATGTGGCAGATATGCTGCTCCCTGAGGACTTTGGATGCCTTGGATAGCTGAGCCAGTCAGGCCTGGAAGTAAGGTTAAGTCATGTTACCCTGATTCTTAAGATTTTCTAAAGCCTTCTGAGTTTACATTCTGTTGGAGAACCTTCCCACACAATTTCTGTCAACAACATATTGTTTACAATCTTTTATGGGGCTGGACAAACTTGATGTACTAGTGCTTTGTCCAATGTCTTTGGACAGGTGGTCCATTCACTCTCCAATCCAATGTCACCTTTGGGAAAGTATAAAAGTTGGAGTCAGAGAATAAACTTTTCTCTTTACCTTGAAAATAGCAGGTGGCTCGCGTCGTGCTTTCACGTGTCTTATAGCGACAAAGTCACAAGCTGTAAGCAAAGTTAAATGCTGCTAAGAGTTGTTCTTTTGCTAATTTGTGAAGGTTAATAGAAGTTCTAAGCGAAGTTGAATATTGTTAAGTGTTATTCCACAGCTCTGTTTAGCTTTTAGGCTGTATTCCTTTTATCCTTGCCCTCACTGTCCTTTCGTCACACACACACACACACATTAACATACACACTCACAAAAAAACACACAGAGACACAGAGACACTGGGACAGTTCTTGACTCCTTTTTGGTTTGATTGCCTGGATTTTGTTTGGTTTTGTTGTTGCTTTGTTTCCTTGGTGTGCCTGAAGTGTCCAGTCAGGAGCAGAGTGACTCTTGCCAAGGAACTCTGTGGTGCTGTCACTTAATATTAAAGCTGTTTTATGCTACTCCCCTGCTGGGGATTTTTATAAGTGCTCTCAAGCCCTCCTTCATAAGAGGGTGAAGGAGCCCTGGCCAAGCTCTGGCCCTGGGGGCACAGGGATGCTGCTAGGGGGTCCCTGTCTCCCTGTTCCAACTGTGACGGCCCTGAGTCCCTGTCCCCGTGTCAGGCTCTGGGCTTGATCTCCTCGAACATCCTCAGGGGGAGGCTGCAGCGCCAGGGGCAGGGGGACCCAGAGGGACACAGGATACCACTGTGCACCAGCAGCTTTGGACTTCTCTGGGAGGAACTGTGAGTGGGAGCTGGCTTGAAGTGACCTCCCCAGTAAGGTCACAGAGCCTCTGAGATGTCACACTGCCTCCTGGGATGTCACAGCCCACCCTGAGATCTCACAAATCCCCCTTGTGATGCCACAGAGCCAGTGCTGCTCTATCACTCTGGGATGTCATACAGTTGCGCTGTGATGGCACAGAAGACTCTGGCATCACAATGTTAGCCCGTGTCACAATCCTCTAGTGCAAGCGGGAATCATGACAGTTCATTTTCCCCATCTCAGAATTAGCAGAAGTAGATAGGCTTATCATGAGAAACCGAATCTGATAAACATGTTAGAAATGAAAGGCTCCAAGTTATTAGTTATTAATTTAATAAAAGTTATTAAGTGTACCAAATATAAATTTTGAGAAAAATGGAAAAAAGCCACTATAAAAAAAAGTCAGTGTGGAGCCCGGGATTGCCACCAGGTGAGACACAGGTTTGACAGCTGCAGCAGAGGGTCCTCTATGCTTCAAACCAACCATCCTGTCTGACCCATTTTTATACCATTTTCCATGCCTGAGCCAGACTCCCTTTTCTACCTTTTTGGAGTGCATGTATTCATGTGGAGTTCTTTTCTCTGTGGCAAGTTGAACAATACCTGTCCGGAGAGTGATGAACACCTGTGTTTGCAGTCCCGGAATTCGGATTTGAGATGTACCTCCCTGATGGCTCTGACTATCTCGGTCTCGGATATTTATCGTGTATTTATCGTCCGGGTGTTTCTCGGACAACCTTGATGCACGATCCCTCTCTGGGCTGGCCACTTTCGTTCGCTTGGAAATAAAGTCCTCCCTCTCTTCTCCAGGTGGCTTCGACATGGTGTTGCAATCACTGTTGCTGGCTTGTGCAATTTAAAAACTTCTTATAAGAGTATAATTTAACAGCACATAACTATAAAATAGATGACAATTTTATTTGCACAAATTATCCTATAGACATATAACAGTCCTAATGATTCCTTGAGGCCTTGCAGTGTCACAATGTTCTCCATGGTTCCACAGGCCCCACAGTGTCATGTGACTCCTCTGTTCCATGAGTCCTGCAATGTCACAATGGACCTTTGGACCAATGGACCATGGGGCTTTGCAGTGTCACAACGCTCTCCTTTGGCTCCACAGGGTCACAATGGAGCACTGATTACAGGCAGCCTCTCTGTGTTACCCTGGAGCTTTGTTTCCGTGGGGTCTCGGAATGTCCCAATGGAGCCTTGGTTGGATGGGGCCTCACAGTGTCACAATGATGCCTACATTCCACTGAGGCACATGGCGTCACTAGGGTCCCCTTGCTTCCATGAGGCCCAGCAATGTCACAGTGGTGTCCATGAATCCATGAGGACTCACAGTGTCCCAATGGTCTCTTGATCTCACATGGTCCCACAGTGTCCCAATGGTCCCTTGGTCTCACAAGGCCCCACAGTGTAACAATGGTCCCTTGGTTCCATGGTTCCTGGTCTGGTGCATTCCCCTCTCCCCTTCTCAGGCCGCCCTGCCAGCTGAGAAATGCTCACTGGGCCATGGCCTTGGCCAGCAGCCCCTGGGCTCAGCTCCTCTGGAGCTCATCACAGACACTGTCTGCTCCAGGTTCAACCCTTCATTTCCTGGGGAGATGCCAAAGCCTCCGCAGGGAACATTTCCCTTTGCTCAGGGGAATTTCGCACAGGTGCCTTGTAGTGACTCTTTGTGTCTGTGTGCACACAGGAGTGCCTGTGCTCATGGAAATGTGGCAGATATGCTGCTCCCTGAGGGCTTTGGATGCCTTGGATAGCTGAGCCAGTCAGGCCTGGAAGTAAGGTTAAGTCATGTCACCCCGATTCTTAAGATTTTCTAAAGCCTTCTGAGTTTACATTCTGTTGGAGAACCTTCCCACACAATTTCTGTCAACAACATATTGTTTACAATCTTTTATGAGGCTGGACAAACTTGATGTACTAGTGGTTTGTCCAATGTCTTTGGACAGGTGGCTCATTCACTCTCCAATCCAATGTCACCTTTGGGAAAGTATAAAAGTTGGAGTCAGAGAATAAACTTTTATCTTTACCTTGCAAATAGCAGGTGGCTCGCGTCGTGCTTTCACGTGTCTTATAGCGACAAAGTCACAAGCTGTAAGCAAAGTTAAATGCTGCTAAGAGTTGTTCTTTTGCTAATTTGTGAAGCTTAATAGAAGTTATAAGCGAAGTTGAATATTGTTAAGTGTTATTCCACAGCTCTGTTTAGCTTTTAGGCTGTATTCCTTTTATCCTTGCCCTCACTGTCCTTTCGTCACACACACACAGACATTAACATACACACTCACAAAAAAACACACAGAGACACAGAGACACTGGGACAGTTCTTGACTCCTTTTTGGTTTGATTGCCTGGATTTTGTTTGGTTTTGTTGTTGCTTTGTTTCCTTGGTGTGCCTGAAGTGTCCAGTCAGGAGCAGAGTGACTCTTGCCAAGGAACTCTGTGGTGCTGTCACTTAATATTAAAGCTGTTTTATGCTACTCCCCTGCTGGGGATTTTTAAAGTGCTCTCAAGCCCTCCTTCATAAGAGGGTGAAGGAGCCCTGGCCAAGCTCTGGCCCTGGGGGCACAGGGATGCTGCTAGGGGGTCCCTGTCTCCCTGTTACAACTTTGACGGCCCTGAGCCCCTGTCCCCGTGTCAGGCTCTGGGCTTGATCTCCTCGAACATCCTCAGGGGGAGGCTGCAGCGCCAGGTGCAGGGGGACCCAGAGGGGCAGGGGATGCCACTGTGCACCAGCAGCTTTGGACTTCTCTGGGAGGAGCTGTGAGTATGGGCTGGCTTGAAGTGACCTCCCCAGTAAGGTCACAGAGCCCCTGAGATGTCACACTGCCTCCTGGGATGTCACAGCCCACCCTGGGATCTCACAAATCCCCCTTGTGATGTCACAGAGCCAGTGCTGCTCTATCACTCTGGGATGTCATACAGTTGCACTGTGATGGCACAGAAGACTCTGGCATCACAAAGTCAGCCCGTGTCACAATCCTCTAGTGCAAGCGGGAATCATGACAGTTCATTTTCCCCATCTCAGAATTAGCAGAAGTAGATAGGCTTATCATGATAAACCAAATGTGATAAACATGTTAGAAATGAAAGGCTCCAAGTTATTAGTTATTATTTTAATAAAAGTTATTAAGTGTACCAAATATAAATTTTGAGAAAAATGGAAAAAAGCCACTGTAAAAAAAAGTCAGTGTGGAGCCTTGGGATTGCCACCAGGTGAGACACAGGTTTGACAGCTGCAGCAGAGGGTCCTCTATGCTTCACACCGACCGTCCTGTCTGACCCATTTTTATACCATTTTCCATGCCTGAGCCAGAGTCCCTTTTCTTCCTTTTTGGAGTGCATGTATTCATGTGGAGTTCTTTTCTCTGTGGCAAGTTGAACAATACCTGTCCGGAGAGTGATGAACACCTGTGTTTGCAGTCCCGGAATTCGGATTTGAGATGTACCTCCCTGATGGCTCTGACTATCTCGGTCTCGGATATTTATCGTGTATTTATGGTCCGGGTGTTTCTCGGAAAACCTTGATGCACGATCCCTCTCTGGGCTGGCCACTTTCGTTCGCTTGGAAATAAAGTCCTCCCTCTCTTCTCCAGGTGGCTTCGACATGGTGTTGCAATCACTGTTGCTGGCTTGTGCAATTTAAAAACTTCTTATAAGAGTATAATTTAACAGCACATAACTATAAAATAGATGACAATTTTATTTGCACAAATTATCCTATAGACATATAACAGTCCTAATGATTCCTTGAGGCCTTGCAGTGTCACAATGTTCTCCATGGTTCCACAGGCCCCACAGTCTCATGTGACTCCTCTGTTCCATGAGTCCTGCAATGTCACAATGGACCTTTGGACCAATGGACCATGGGGCTTTGCAGTGTCACAACGCTCTCCTTTGGCTCCACAGGGTCACAATGGAGCACTGATTACAGGCAGCCTCTCTGTGTTACCCTGGAGCTTTGTTTCCGTGGGGTCTCGCAGTGTCCCAATGGAGCCTTGGTTGGATGGGGCCTCACAGTGTCACAATGATGCCTACATTCCACTGAGGCACACGGCGTCACTAGGGTCCCCTTGCTTCCATGAGGCCCAGCAATGTCACAGTGGTGTCCATGAATCCATGAGGACTCACAGTATCCCAATGGTCTCTTGATCTCACATGGTCCCACAGTGTCCCAATGGTCCCTTGGTCTCACAAGGCCCCACAGTGTCCCAATGGTCACTTCTTCTCACATGGCCCCACAGTGTAACAATGGTCCCTTGGTTCCATGGTTCCTGGTCTGGTGCATTCCCCTCTCCCCTTCTCAGGCCGCCCTGCCAGCTGAGAAATGCTCACTGGTCCTGGGCCTTGGCCAGCAGCCCCTGGGCTCAGCTCCTCTGGAGCTCATCACAGACACTGTCTGCTCCAGGCTCAACCCTTCATCCCCTGGGGAGATGGCAAAGCCGGAACGGGAACAGGTGAGTGGTTATGTCAGTCTCGGGGGGTACGATAGTGGCTCTGAATCAGAGGCGTTGTGGGGCAGAGCGAGGCCGAAGCATAGCCGGGGTTGGAGCAGAAGCGTTCTCTCCCCCGTGATGATGCAGGCACGGACGGGGCGTGGCCAGGATGTAAAAATTCCTCAGGGCACGGTTCCGTCATCATTCCCATGGCAACAGACAGCCCAAGCCCAGGGCCAATCCCTGTCAGCTTCAGACATGGCCAAATTAGAACAATTATTGCAACAAGAGTCAGTTTCTCCGATTGCAGGGATCGCAAACGTGAATCAGTTGTTAGGAGAAATGCTTAAAGGTTTATCAGGAATATTGCGGAATTTGCTAATGTAAATCAATTGTCAGAAGAAATGCTCAAATGTTTATCGGAAGTGCAGATTGAAGAGCAGAGTGCGGTTCCCACCTCAGCTGGTCAGGCGGCAGCGCCATCTAGCGGCGCATCCACAACATTGCAACAGGCTTCGCAGAACTTGTCCGGTCAAGGCACTGCGCCACCCAGTGGTGGGACCGTGACATTGCAGGACTTTTTTCCAGTTTCTTATAAGAAAAACTCCAGGGTGAAAAAGGTCACATCTGCACGGCAGCAGGAACCTCCACTGACACCGGAACAGTGCGGGACTCAGGACACTTCTGCTGAGGCGCAGCAACGGGATGAAACGATACGCATCACTGCTTCGGAGAGTGTCCCAGCTTGGACAATTCCAAAATCAAGGTCTGCCAAAATTTCGGGGCAGGGAGAGTCAATTTTAATATCAAAGGGGGTTGTTGAATTTCTTTTACAATATTTAAGCACAGCCTTGGAGTCACAGCCAGAACTGTTGGTTCATCTTCCAAAAATTTTCCAAATAATGCAGGGCAGTCGTGTGTTCTCCTCCACAGCAGATGCTTCACTTTTCTCCAGAGACTCTCAGCCTTCATCTTCGCAGATGCTGCAGACGCCGTTGGTATCGGTGAGTGCTACTGCACCAGAGCTGCAGCCACAACAGATGACTCCACTCTACAGGCAAGTACCCACTGAATTTACGGCTTTGCAGAGTGCAAAAGTGGACTGGCAGGACATTCGAGCAGAGTTGGAGAAGGAGAAAGGTTTATTACAGGGCTCGGGAAACATAATGATGCCAGTGAACTATGACGCTCAGGGCCAAAACCCGAGATGGGAACACCTGGATTGTGGAGCAATCAAAGATTTAGCTAAGGCCATTTGGGACAATGGGTTGTCATCACCATATTTCAAGCAGATGTTAAAAAGTATTTTTGGCATGTATGACTTAACACCATATGATCTTAAATACCTTGCAACATCAGTTCTTACAGACACCCTAGAAGGCGTGGAGGAGATCCCTGGAGGAGCTGAGAGCCAGATACCAGGGTGGGCCAAATGCAAACCTCACCATGGTGCAGCTTGCTGGTGATCCTCCTGAGGACGGTCTAACTCAACAGGCGGTGAGGCTCCCGCATCACGTGCTCAGCGACATCAAAGAGGCAGCACGGAGGGCAATTCTTCAGATTGCTCCAACGGGGGTCCAGGACAACATCTACACTGAGATCAAACAGGGTCCTTCAGAGCCGTTTTCTTCATTTGTGGATCGTCTTTCTCAGGCAGTGGAGCGGCAGGTGAGTGAGGAGGGAGGGAAACCACACCTGGTCAAAAGCCTTGCGTTCTCCAATGCCAAGCCGGAGTGCAGACGGATCATCAGCATGATGCCGCACCAGGCCACCTTGGCAGACATGATCGAGGCGTGCAGCAAGGTGGGGACACCACAACATGTTGCTTCCATCATGGAGGAACACTTGGGGGATCGAATTGAAAAACGTGTTAGGGAAGTTCTTGCAAATTATGCAAAGGGCAACTCCAGTGCAGACAGACGGTGCTTTGGGTGTGGGACACAAGAACATATTAAAAGGAACTGCCCACAACTTGCAAAGACCAACAAGCCACCAGACCTTTGCCATTGATTCAGGAGAGGGAAACATCTTGCAAGTGAGTGTCATTCACAGACAGATGTGGATGGGAAACTTCTCCCGATTCCGGGAAATGGGAAAAAGAGCGCAAATCAACGCCAGTGCGCTCAGGCAAAAATCCTGGCGGTGACATAGAACCAACAGGAACAATCCTCGGGGAGCAACAAACAGAACCCCTCGGCAGAGCAATCTCCAAAATCCCCAGCAACCCAGACTTGGTACCACCTGGGTTCCAATGCGTCTTGGCAACCTCCAAATTGATGTGTCTTTTGGACAATAGCCATGCAGTGATACCTACAGGTGTCACAGGGACTTCTTGGAAAAGGCAGGACTTTTTAATAATGGCCAGGGACAGAAGAACTATCCTTGGACTTGTTGTTTATCCATCTTTGATTTCAGCAAACCATAATGAGGAGCTGATGGTCACGGCAAAAGCCTTGCAACCACCTCTGACAATTCCACAAAACACACCGATTGCTCGAGCTATGGCTCTGCCATCTCATCCAGAAAGGCAAGCCATGCCGGTGTTCAACAAACGGGACTCTTTTCCTGGTGATCAAGCAGATGTGCATGCATCTTGGGTGAAACATTTGAGCCGGGATCGGCCCATCGTTACTTGTCAGTTGACTTGTAAAGAAAAGACAATTGCTATTACAGGGATGCTTGACACAGGAGCGGATGTTACAGTTATTTCATACATTTTTTGGCCTCGGGAATGGGACTTGGTTGCACCTTTGGGTTCTCTCACAGGCATAGGGGGGAGTTCCCTGTGCATGCAGAGAGAGAATGCAATTGTTGTCACAGGCCCGGGAAAAAAGACAGCAGTTATCCGTCCTTTCATCGTGCAAAAGCCCATCACAGTGTGGGGAAGGGACCTTTTGGCACAATGGGGACTGAAATTAGAATTGGATTTTTAACAGGGGTCACTGTGGCACTCGCCACTCTGAAATTGACCTGGAAAACAAATGATCCTGTTTGAGTGGATCAGTGGACCATAGAGCAGAAAAAATTGAGTGCATTGAAAAAGTTGGTCCAGGAACAGCTGCAGAAGGGACACATCAAACCAACAGACAGCCCATGGAACTCCCCAATGTTTGTCATTCGCAAGAAAACTTCAGGGTCTTGGAGACTGCTTCATGATCTCAGGAAAATCAACGAGGTCATCGAGGACATGGGGCCACTGCAGCTTGGGCTTCCATCTCTCTCGATGATCCCGAGGGACTGGTCGCTTGTGATCATTGATCTCAAGGACTGTTTTTTCAGCATTCCACTTCATCCAGATGATGCTCCACGCTTTGCATTTTCTGTCCCAAGCATCAACAGAGAAGAACCTCTGCAAAGATACCACTGAAGAGTTCTTCCTCAGGGGCTCAAAAATTCTCCAAGCATTTGCCAATGGTACATGGCCCAAGCTTTGCATCCATCATGAGAGAAACATACAAAACCAAAAATTATCCATTATATGGATGATCTGCTCATTGCAGCACCAACAAAACAGGAGGTGCAAGAGGTTCGTGACTGTGTGATTGCGCAGGTGCAAAAAGCAGGACTGGAAACTAGTACACCAAAAATACAGGAAATTGCACCTTGGAAATACTTGGGATGGAAGATCACAAAGCAAACGATAAGGCCACAGAAACTGGAAATCAACACAAAGGTCACCAATCTCCAGGACTTGCAACAGCTTTTGGGGGAGATCAACTGGATGAGACCGACCCTGGGAATCACCAATGATGACATCTCGTCATTGCTCGATCTTTTGAGAGGGGACAACAACATCCAATCTCCCAGAACTCTGACGCCTGAAGCAAAAAGAGACCTTGAAAAGATCACAGACATGATTCAGCAGAGAAAAGAACATCGCTCTGTAGAATCATTGCCTTTTCATTTAGCAGTGTTGGCGGAAACAGCACAGCTATATGGGTTGATTTCTCAGTGGGATTTGTCTCAAGTGGACCCTCTTTTGTTAATAGAGTGGGATATTTTAGCTTACAGGCCCTCAAAAACAATTCTCACAGATCTAGAAATGGTAGCACAGATTATTATCAAGGCGAGAACCAGGTTGCTGACAATGTCAGGCAGAGATTTCTCAGTTATTCATGTTCTTTTGAAAATAGTGTATTTTGAATGGGCGATGCAGAAATCACAGGATTTTGTAGTTGCTTTGTTAGGATATCCGGGAGTTTGTACAATTCATTTTCCAGCTCACAGGATGCTGAATGCAAAAGTAAGTTTCAGGGAAAAACCAAAAATAAGCCAGGAACCAGTGGAAGGGGTGACAGTGTTCACTGATGGTTCAGGAAAAACTCAGAAATCAGTAGTTACATGGCAAAACCCAAAAACAGGGGAGTGGTAATCAGACATTAAAATGGTACAGGGTTCGCCACAAATTGTGGAATTGGCAGCAGTGGTCAGGGTTTTTCAATTGTTTCAGGAACCTCTCAATCTGATCACAGATTCAGCATATGTTGTGAATGTGGTCAAACAGTTAGAGGAATCACTTTTGAAACACACTGACAATGAAATTTTATATTCATATTTGTCATGCATGAGGACAATTCTAGAAAGTAGAGAACACGAATATTTTGTTACACATATCAGGGCACATTCATCACTCCCACGGTTCTTAGCAGCAGAAATGCTCACGCACACAGACTCACAATGACCGTATCTCAGACATTGCCAGATATTTTTGAGCAGGCAAAATTGAGCCATGCATTTTTCCATCAAAATGCACAGCCATTGATGGAATCCTTTCGCCTCTCTAAAAGTCAGGCATAGGAGATCATCAGTGCTTGTCCAGACTGTCAGCTTGTGCAGCCTCCTGCATCTACAGGAACTGTCAATCCAAGGGGATTGCAGAGTCTTCAGCTCTGGCAAGCTGATGTCACAAAATACCCATCCTTTGGGAGGCTCAAAAATATCCATGTTTCAGTAGACACATTTTCAGGGGCGATTTTTGCATCATTACATACAGGGGAGACCGCAGAACATGCCTGCAGACACTTTCTACAAGCATTTGCATCACTCGGGGTGCCACAAGAAATAAAAACAGATAATGGTCCAACTTATACAGGCAAGGTGCTTGACAAATTTCTGAAAAAATGGGGAGTGAAACACACTTTTGGTATTCCTTATTCTCCCTCAGGTCAAGCAATCATTGAAAGAACATCACACCCTGAAATCCCTTTTGGATAAACAGAAAAGGGGAGAGGCAGGCACAACACCTTATATGTGGCTGAACAAAGCTCTGTATGTGTTGAATTTTTTAAATAGTTCATTCTCAGAGCCCACACCACCAATTGTCAGGCATTTTACAAACAGTGCACAAGCAAAGTTAAGGGAAAATCCTTTGGTTTTGATCAGAAATCCGGAATCAGGACAAATTGAAGGTCCATTTACATTAAATCTTGGGGCAAGGGTTTCTCTTGTGTTTCCACACAGTGAGGGCCGAATTGGTTGTCGGCGAGTTACATGAAACCTTTTCAGGTGCGGACGCAGGTGGATGCGGACCCGAGAAGCAAAGAAGAGAGCACGCAGACGGAGGCAGACAACGACGCTGCAGACGTCTCGTCAGACAACGATTGATTACGCAGAGACTTGGGGTTTTTTGGGGTAAATTAAGTGTTATTTAAGTGTTGCTGTATTGCAGGGATTTTCACAGAGGTTGGGGACATGGACATGGAGTTTAGACAGGTAGTGTTCATGTGTCTCATTCTCTTGCCTGTTGCTTTGGGCAATGAGACAGATTTTCCCATGAAACAACCGAGGGAAAATGTGTGGGAAACTTTGGCAAAGGCAGCAGGTCTGGACAGTATTTGTCTGATTCATTCAAAGCCAGGGAAACAATTTTCAACATGTTTGGTAGGTGTGCCAGTGAAGGAGTGGCCAATTCCAAAAAATATCCCTCCAAAGGTTTTGAAAACTTTTGCAGATCCTATGGAAGGATGGCATGTTTGGACGCAATACCTTCCTGTGCCTCACCTGGAACCCCCAGAGTTGGACATTTTTGGGTCAACAAAAATGAAATACTGCATCAAATTTAATCCAGTGGGAGTGGCAAAGACAGATAATCATACAATAGATGTCACTCCAATTCAGCCTTTTTATAAAAATGCATCATCCTGGTGCAATTACACCAAGGTGACGAGCAAATCATCCCTTCAACACCCAGCCACTTTACCGAAGGGAGTGTTTTTGATTTGTGGGGACAGAGTTTGTCCTGATATCCCTGCAAAAGTCAAGGGCAGTCCATGCAGCATTGGGGAGTTCTCATTGATAACACCTGATTTGAAAACTTTAAAGGAACAGACATGCAGGGAAAAAAGATCCCTTGATCAATAGAGTCCAAATTGTGATGATGATGATGTTTATACCTGGGACAAGGCTCGGAGGATTGCAGTTGCAATTTTCTCACCCCAAACAGCATCAGAGGTGGCCTTGACACAATTGGACCACATAGCTTGCTGGTTGAGCAAACACAGTCGTGCCATTTCGTCTGCACTGAGTGACATGTTAACAGACATCAGCAGTGCAAGACAGGCAGTGCTTCAAAACAGGGCAGCAATTGACTATTTGTTGCTGTCACATGGGCACGGATGTGAAGAATTTGAGGGGATGTGCTGCATGAACTTGTCAGATCATTCAAAATCCATTCATGAAAAAATAAAACAGTTAGAAAGTAGTATCACCAAGTTGAAAAAAGTAACAGGATCCTGGTGGGATGATTTCTTTAACCTTTTTGATCTCTCACCAGTGTGGAAAGAAATTTTAAAAACAATATTTTACATTCTTATAGGGCTTGTAGTTCTTCTGCTTATTATGCCATGCATTTTCATGTGTATTCTAAGGGCCTTGAACAAAGTGGCAAAGCAGGTGTTTTTGGTTCAAACAGGGAGGGGAGATGTGGGAACTCAAAATGTCTCTCAGACATTTTTAGAGGTTCCAGGCCTTTGTCAGAGCATTCTAGACCCCAGCAAGCAGCTGGAATCAGCTGTGATTTGAGTTTGAGCCATGGAATGAATTACCAACTTTTAAGGTGGAAAAATCAGTCACAAAGGGTTAGATAGTATAGTAAAAGTAGTTACAAAGTAGAGGGGAAATTTTTTTAGTATTGTACAGGGGGGTTTTAGCATATATACAGGGGGGTTTTTACTTTGTACATGGGGGTCAGAAGTTCTAAGATGGAGGAAAGTGGGCTGTTCCTGTCCTTCCTCTTTCTTCTTCCTTACATCCATGTTCTTGGTGATGTTGGCATTCGCAGATTGGTTTAGAGTAGAAAAGCACTTGGGAATATAGGTAGTAGGTATTGGGGAATAATTGTAAACATGTTATACGTAATATATCTTATAAAAGATAGCAGCAGCCCTGGGTGGGGAGGGAGAAGAAGAAGACACCGGACAGTCAGGGTGTCAGGAGTGTGTGCGTCTCTGCCCGGGCCGCTGATCAAACAGCCGCAGCCCGAGAACATAATCTGTTAGATAACTAGCAATAAATCATCTTGAGACCGAACAACAAGAGACTGTGGAGTTTTTCTTTGGAAGCACGGGTTGGAAGAGAGACTTTACCACCACACGAGACCCCCAAACCAAACCCAGGGTTCTCACAATTTGCAAATCCAATTAAGGGTAAGGACCATCCCACGAGATAAAAAGATAATAGTTCAAGTCATGAATTGATCCACTGGGGAATCCAAGGTTTGTGTGACCACTTTTTATGGGAAAATTTATCTATTGGAGTGTATGACCTGGCAAAGGCAGTCACAAGTGGATGTGTGATTTGCCTGAAAGCTGACCAATAGGTAATGAGAAAAACAGCACATGGGGGAGGAAAACTTGCTTTAAGACCTTTCCAAAACATACAAGTAGATTTCAGTAAAATGCCCTCTGTGCAGAGGTACAAACATTTACTAGTGATCGTAGATCATCTCACTCACTGGGCGGAGGCTTTCCCAATCAAAAGAAGTTGCAAAAATAATCTTAGAAAATATCATACCTCGATACGGGCTAGTCAGTAACATTGACTCGCACTGAGGTCCACATTTTGTCGCTTGAACTTTGCATCAAGTAACAAAAGCCCTGGGGATAAGGTAGAGATTGCACACCCCATGGCATCTTCAAAGCTCGAGAAGGGCAGAAAGGATGAATAGAACTCTTAAAAATGTAACAACCAAATTAATTAAAGAGACAAAAATGAATTAGCTCAAATATTTACCTCTTACTGTCTTGTGCATTAGAACAAGACCTCGGTCCGACATAGGGGCTTCTCCTTAGGAAATAATGTTTAGACTCCCTCTTCTAATCACCCCTTTCAGTACTGCAGATTATTTAGAAGGGGAGGCAGCAACTCAAAAATATTAAAAAACCATAAGAAAATCCCTAGAAAGCCTCAGAAAGAAGGAATATCTCCCCCAAACCTCCCCTCTGGATACCAATGCCCACATCAGTCCTGAGGATTGGGTGTTAATAAAATCCTAGAGCACCACCACTCCACTAACCCTCAGATTTGAAGGACCTTTCCAGGTGTTCAAGAAAAAGGCTGAACCCATATCACCAGAGTAAAAGGATCAGTGCCACCCCCAGACACCAGACCAGACCCAATAGGGTCACCCACCTCCTCTTGTATATGGATGGTAATTAGGGGACCAGAAGACTTAAAATTAACTTTAAAAAAACTTGCTAGAAGCTGATATACAGTAAGGTAGTAATAACCGTTTCTGAGTTAAAGTACCACAGTAAAAGTTTAAACACTTTGTAATTGTTTAATACGTGTCCTTTAGTCAAAGAAGTCAACAGAAGAAATTTTTAGTTAGAATATTATTCAGTCTTATGTTGCTTCTAGGAATCAAGAGAATTACCCAAAGAAGGTAACCCTCAAAAGCCAGAGACTGTAAGTTGATGCGGGCTTAAGCCCGATCAAAGAAATAGTGGAGGGATTTATTATGAACAAAACAGCCTTGCTGAGACACTTCGGTTTGGGCTAAGTACTGACATTGAAATATTAATTAGCGAATTGCTCCTGAGAATCACCTACACCCCCACCCACACTACCATTCTAGGACTGGGATGCAAAATAGAGAGACCAGTGGAATCACGGGAGGGGGTTTTGGGGATGAAAACACCCCTAAATGGAAGGCTGGGCACAGTGGAGGGGGCTGGATGGGTGCGCTGCTTGGGGAAAAGGGAACCACATCCCTGGTCTGTGTCTGACCTGTCACCATAGCCTGCAGGGGACCAGACTGGACTGGGCTGTGGGAAGCAGGAACAAAGGAACAACTCTTCCTGGTGTTCCCAGGAGGGAAGGACAGGGGACAGCTGCTGCTGCACTTTGGCAGCAGGCTCTGCACATGCCCTCACCCTTCGGCTACCAGGACTTCAGACACAGACTGCACACCTCTTCACCTCCAGCTACCAGTGTGCCACGGAGACTCCAGGGACAGACTCTGCAGCCTTCTCACCCCTCGGCTACTGGGAAAAAGCTACAAAAGCGGGGGTAAGCTCCGTGTTGAGCTCCCTGCCCAGCTGATCTTTATAATAAATAGCTGAACATTAATAAAGGCATGAGCCCTGATTACTACACGAAGCCCCCCAAAATTTCACTAAAAAGCCCCCAAATCCCCTAAAAATCAGAAGAAGAGCCTCCAGAACCCCAGAGAATCCCACAAAATCCCAGTGGAACCCACTAAAATTAAAAACAAAAAACCTCCCAATAATTTCAATAAACCCTTTAAAAAGAACCCCTTCCAAAACGACAATAAAGTCCCCCAAAATCCAAAACTCCCTACATCCACAAAACGCCCTCAAAACCTAATAATTCTCCCAAAAGACTCCAAGAATTCCCCCTTAACTCCCAAGAAAATCCCCCCAAAGTCCACAACCACCACCAAAATCCCCCCAAAATTCCCCCAGACTCACTGGGGGCTGTCCTGGGTCAGGGGGCACCAGCCAGTGGAACAGGAGCAACTTCAGGGGCCCTTGGAAATTTGTGGGGAGGGGGCACCATGGAAGATCCTCCCAAAAATGGGGGAAGGGGGAACCCCTGTTGTGCCCCCTCGCCCCGAAACGCCCAGACCCCATTCAGGGTGGGCATCAGACTGCCTGGGACCCCCAGATCTCCATAGGACCCCCTCCAGGAACCCCAATCCTCCCCAGAGCCCCCCGCCAAAGTTGGCCCAGGACCCCCTGAGAGCCCCCAGACCCCAATTGGGCCCAGCCTAGGATGTCCCCTGAGACCCCCCCAGACCGTTCCCAAGACCCCACCCAGGACCCTTCCAGGACCCTCCAGACCTCTCCCCAAACCCAACCTGGGACCCCCCAGCCTCTCCCCAGATCCCTCCAGGACCTCTCCCAAAAACCCCCAACCCCCCCCAGACCCTCTCTGGGACCCTTCCAGATCCCCCAAAGCCCCTCCCCAAAACCTCCAAAACCTCCTAGGACGCCACCAGGACCCCCCAAACCGCTCCCCCAACTCCGCCCAGACCCTCCCAAGACCCCCCCTCCAGGCCCCTCTCAGGACCCATCCCCACCCCCCCAGGTCCCCCCACAATGCTCCAAGACCCCTCCCCAGACTCTCCCTGACACCTCCAGGACCCCTCAGGATCCCCCACCCAAGAGCCCTCCAGGACGCCCAGACTGCCCCGAGGACTCCTCCATGAGCCATCCAGGACCCCCCCAGAGCCCTCCCTAAACTCCCCCCGGCTCCCTCCCCAAAGGCCCCCGATGCCCCCAGGACCCCTCCCCAGCCCCCCCAGCCCCTCCCAGCCCCCGGCCCCTGTGCGGAGCCCCCTCCCCAGCGTTGCGGCCCCCGCGGCTCCCGCGGCTCCCGCCTCTCCCAGCGCCTCCCCCGCTCTGGCAGCGCCGCCCGCAGGGCCCGCCCGAGCCCGGGGGGCGGGGCCGCCGGGGGAGGGGCGCCGCTCCCGGCTCCCTCTGATTGGCTGCAGCCGCGCGCTGATTGGTTGGTTCGGCACGGGGCGCGCCGCTATTGGCTGGAGGAGCCCGCGCGCGCGGTGCAGGCGGGAAATTGTCAGGGGAGCGCGGCTGAGGAGGGGCTGAGGTGGGGCCGGGGAAACTGAACGGGGGGTTTGGGGCGGCTCGGGGAGAAATTGGGGATTTCTGGGGAACTGACAGGAAATAGGGGTGTGTCTGCTGGGTTTGGGGGAATGAGGGGGCTTTAGGGAGCTTTGGGGGGAGCTTGAGAGCTTCTGGAGCGTTCTCCGTTGGGTTTAGGGGGATCTGAGGGTAATTGCGGGGGTCCGAGGGGACTTTGGCGGAGTTGTGAGAGGAACTGGAGGGATCTGGGGGTTCTGAGGTGGCTCTGGGGTCAATTTTGGGGTAAAGTGGGGGGATCTGAGGGTAATTTGGGGGCTTTAGGTGGGTCTGGGGTGGATTTGGGGCTCTGGGGACACCTAAAGGGGTGCCAGGGGGTGAAGGGGTCGCAGCCCCCCAGACGCCCCCTGAAGCCCCCCTGTCCCCACAGAGGGGTCCCGGCCCTGGCGGTGCAGGACCCCCGGCCCCAGCCCAGCATCTCCATCAACCACCTGAACCGGGACACCAAGGAGGACGGGGATGGCTGGGGGGTCCTGGGGGCTCTGAGAGTGTCCGTGCCTGTCCCCAGGGGCTCAGGCTGTCCCCTGGGTGTCCCCGAGCTGGAGAAGTCCCTCTGCGCCGTTTCCTCGCCGTTTGGGCAGATTTTGGACATTTTGGTGCGGCGCAGTCTCGGCCTGCGGGGCCAGGCCTTCCTCACCTTCAGGGAGATGAGCAGCGCCACCAACGCCCTGCGCTCCCTGCAGGGCTTCCCCTCCTGCGGCCAACCCGTGGGGAGACAGCGACTGGGGGAGTTCTGGCACTGGGGAAAGAACTGCAATGCTGGGGAAAAACTGCCAAACTCTGGCCTCAGATATCCCCAAAGTCCAACTTGGAATCCCACCAAACTCATTCACCCTGAACACCCCAAAGCTTCCCTTTCTATGACAAGCCCATGGTAAGACAGAAATGCTGGGTGAAATCCTGGAATTCTCATGGAAAAAACCCAAAATCCTGAGGAAAAAAAACAAACCCAACCAGGATTCCCCCCAAAATCCCATCAAGAATCCCTGAAATTGAGTTGGAAACACCCCTAAATCCAACCAGGAACCCCCCAAAGCTTCCCCTTCTATGACGAGTCCATGGTGAGACCCAAATCCTTGGGAAAATCCTGACATTTTGGGAAAAAATCCTGAAATTCTGGGAGAAATCCTGAATTCCTGGGGGAAAAACTCAAAATGCAGCCTCAAATATCGCCAAAATCAAACCAGGAACCGCCCCAAAGCTTCCCCTTCTACCAAATGCCCATGGTAAGAGACAAATCAGAGTAGAAGTCCTGGGATTTTGGGAACAATCCTGAAATTCTGGGAAAAACTCCAAAATCCTTGGGAAAAAACCCAAATCCAGCCTCAGTATCCCTAAAATCCACCCTAACGCCCCCCCCCACCCGCCAAAGCTTCCCCTTCCGGGACAAACCAGTGGTAATAGCAGAATCTTCAGGCAAATACCCAAATTTTGGGAAAAATCCTGTAATTCTGGGACAAAAGCACAAAATTCAATTGGGAACCCACCCAAAATCCGTCCAGGAGCCCCCAAGAATTCACCCTGAATCTCCTAAACCTTCCCCTTCTACCCCACAGTGAGACCCAAATTCAGGGAAAAATCCACAGATTCTTGAAAAAACAGGAAATCTTGGGAAAAAGCCTGAAATCTGGGGAAGAAACGGAAATCTCACCAGAAATCCACCCCCCAATCCCTGGGAATGACCCCAAATCCCTGCTGGAACCTCCCCAATTCCTCTGAATTACCCCAAAATCCTGCTGAAATTCCCTGAATTCCTTCTAGGACTTGCCAAAATCCCTCAAAAACGTCCCTGATTGCTTCTGGAACTGCCCCAGATCCATTCTGGAGCATCCCCAAATCCCTCCGAACTTCTGAAAATCCCGTGGAAGACCCCAAAATCGCTCTTGAAACTCTCCCAGATCCCCTCAGAATTCCCCCAGATCCCTCAGAAAGCCCCAGATCCCCTCTGGAGCCTCTTCCAGATCCCCCCAAAATCCTCGGGAACAAGCCCAAACCCCCCGAGCCGTCCCCAGCTCCCCCCGGAGTGATCCCAAATCCCCCCGGAGCCAGCCCAGGTCCCCTCTGGAAGCTCCCCGAGTCCCTCGGGAAGCCGCAGATCCCCGGGAGCCGCCGGGCAGCGCCGGGAAAGCCCAAAGCCCCGCGGCAGTGCCGCATCCCGGCCGGAGCTGCCCCGGGAGCCCCGCGGGGCCGGGGCCGGGGCCGGGATGCGCCGTCCCAGCGGATCCAGCGCGCCCGGCCGGGCTCGGCCAGCGCGGCCCAGGGCAGGGAGCGCTGGTGGGGCGGGAGCGGGAGCGGAGCGCGAACGGGACCAGCGCAGAGCCAAGGGGGGAGAGGCCCCGGCCCCACAGAGAGCGGGGCCGGAGCGCGGGGCCGGGCGGGGATGGCTCGGCGATTGTCCCGGGCGATTCGGGCACTCGCAGCGATCTCTGCGGGATTCTTGGGCTGCTCCTGGGAGGTTTGGCTGGGATTTTGAGGGAAGTTTTCGTGGGGATTTTTTGGGTGGATTTCCTCGCACTTCGGGTGGGATGTGATAGGACTTGGGGGCATTTTTTGGGGAATTTGAGAGGGGTTTGGTGGGATTTCGGCGCGGATTTTTTGAGTGTATTTGGTGTGGATTTTGCGGGGGTTTAGGGAAATTTTGGTCGGATATTTTGGGTGATTTGGTGGGATTTTTTGTGTGGATTTTGTGTGATTGGGGGATTTTTGGCTGCATTTTTGTACAAATTTTTCTCTGTGGATTCTGTGGGATTTTCATGGGGATTTAGTGGGACTTTTTGTGGGATTTTTGTGTGGCATTTAAGGGGATTTTGGGGGTGATTTTTATGGGGATTTTGAGGGATTTCTGTGAGCCTTGGGGTGATTTTTTGTGGATTTTTTTGGGTGAGTTTTGTGGGCTTTTGGGTGGAATTTTTGTGGAGATTTACCTGGGATTTTGTGTGGTTTTTCTGGCATTTTCAAGGAATCTACAGTGGAATTTTTGTGGGAATTTTATGGTATTTTTGGTGGGATTTTTTTGTGAGGATTTTGAATCGATTTCTATTGGATTTTGGGGAGTTTTGGGGGATTTTTTAGGAAGATTTTAGTTGGGTTTTGGGTGTTTTGGGGGGGATTTTTATGGGATTTTGATGATATTTTTGTGAGGACTTTTGGTGATATTTTTGTGAGGGTGAGTGGTGCCTTTGGTTCCAACCAACTTTCCTCCCCGAGCCAACGTTACCCACTCCCTCACACGTCCCCCCGTGCCTTCCCACTGCCTTGTCCTGTCTGGGCTTCCACAGCCCCTCATCCCTTCGTGGCCCCGTCCCCTCAGGGTCTCCCCCAGCCTGGCCAACCTGATCCATCAAGAGGCACCTGGGAGCCCTCAGCATTCCAGGCAGCAACACACGGGCAGGAGGACACGGATGGCGCTTCCTGCCTGGGACAGGGCTTGTGGCCATCTCCAGGCACCGCTCTCACAGAGATCCCCACAGCTCCAGCCCCTGCCCATCTGCTCTGTGGGCAGCACAAAGGCTTCAGCAGAACCACCAAAGGCCAAGGGGCTTCTGGCCATTTTCCCTGCAACCCTGCATGCCTGGGCAGCTTGCTGAGCCCAGGAACCCTTTTCTCCCTCTTCCCCTAGGCCCTGCAGAGCCTGGGCAGCAAAAGAAAGATCCTGGGAGTCTGTCTATTACAACACATCCTATATTTCTATGCTAAAGAAAAACAAAAAGAAGAAAAGAACAATCCTAAAGAAACGAAACATTCCTGCTGGCTCGAGTGGCCCCAGCAGACAGAGCCTCTGGGATCAGCTCTCTGCAGAGCTGCAGCAGCGCAGCCAGCCGAGCCCCGACAGACGAGGCCGTCTCCTCCATGCCCTGCAGAGCCGATCATGCAGGCTGTGGAAGCGGGAATATCGAGCTCTCTCTATTCCCTGGAGGACAGACAATGTTTGAACTGCCAGGCTCGCAACGGCAACACTGATGTCATTGGCCGTGTCTTCTAGGGCTGAAAGAGAGAGGAACAGCGCCATGGTCAGTTCCCGCATCTGAGGGGACCCGAGGAGATCCCTGTGCCAGGGCCATCCCAGCCGGCTCTGGCTATGGCCAGCAGGGAGCAGGGACCAGCCGGATCAGCCCAAAGCTGCTGGCCACGAATCCCCCAGGTGCCCTGAAAGCTCTGTGTGCTCTGTCCACGCCGCCCCTGGTCTGCACAGGGAGCAGAGCCCTCCACAGCCGGGGCAGGGCTCGCAGCTCCCCCGCCAGCCCTCGCTGGCAGCCCGCTGCCCTCACTCACCCTCACAGATGAGATGGAGCTCTTCCTTCCTCCCCCTCAGGTACCGCCCGGCCGTCCCTGGGAACACAGAGCCTGTCAGGCCCAGCGGCACAGCTCCCTGCCAGCGGCGCCGCCAGCCCTGTGCCCACACGCCCTCCTGGCCCGGCTCGTGGCTCACCCATGAACCTGACGGCCGCCTCTCGCAGGGGCTCCTGTGGGCTCTGCAGGTAGGGCAGGGCCCGGCGCAGGTGCTCGGCCACGCTGCTGCTGTCCTCTGCCAGCTGGAGAGAGCGACAGGAGGGAAGGGTTGGCCCCGCAGCCCCCCGGGCCGGGGCTCCATGGGCACCCGGCTCGGGCCGCAGGAGCCTGGAGCAGAGCCCGCGCGGCCTCGGGCTGCAGCAGCGGGCAGGGGCACAGCTGCCAGCCCGCACACCGAGCACCGCGCTCAGGGGCTGCTCCAGGCTGGGGCTGCGGCTTCCCGGCCCTCCTTACCAGGATCTCAATGAACCTCCACAGTTTCTCCTTCTTTACAGGCTTTTCAAGATCTCTCCTGTTCAGGAATTTGGCCACACAAAGCAGGGTTTCCCAAGAAGCCTGGAGAGCAGTAGAGACACGGAAATGGCCCCACAGCCCAGGATCAGCATCCCTGTGCCAGGGCTGGGAGGAGGATGCAGCCTGCCAGGCGCCAGGGCAGGAGGCAGCCAAGCCCCCTCCCAGGGCGACAGCAGCAGCCCGTGAGTCCTCACCTCTGCCACACTCTGATTCTCATCATGGCAGTGGAAGAAGAGTGGGAGCAGGCTGTGACACACTTGTGTCATCAGGAGCTTTTTCTCTTCTTCCACTACAGTAGACAGCAAGGCTCGAAATACAAACATGGAGATCCACTGCACATGCCAGTCATCCTGTGTAACAGGAAGGAAACAAGACCTTGGCATCAGCTGATTCTGGCCCACCTTGGCGCAGGCCTGCATCTCCACAGGGCACCAAGTGTCTGGGCAGCAGCCAGTGGCCGTGGCTGAGGGCACAGAGCCTTACGTGTTCAAAGAGTGGCAGGAGCACCTTAGCCAGCTGCAGGGCGATGGGGCTGGGTATTGGGGTGTCATTATCCAAGAAGAAATCACTAAGTAGAACAATGCTCATCCTGACCACATCACTATCATTTTCCTGCAGGAGCTCCCCGAGGCTTTCGGTCAGGCTCCGCATTCTTTTGGCCTGTGCGGAACAAAAGTGTGTGAAAGGCCACCCTGCTGCCACAGGGCCCAGAGGCCAAAGGCCTGTCCCGCAGCCCTCGGGCAGCTGAAGTGGGAGGCAGGAGAGCTGGGAGCGGCTGACCCAGTGCCTGAAGACCAGCAACTGTGTTCCCCAGCACCACGCTGCCTGCACGGCTTCAGCTGCTGCCCCCTCCTTACCATCGAGGGATTATCCCTGACCAAGAGGAGGGCTCTCAGAACCTGGCGGCGCATCTCCGTGTGCTCACTCAGCAAGTGCCTCGACAAGAGATCCATGATGCTGTCACTGCATGCACTCAAGTCCAGGCAATGCAGGACCTGAAAGGCACAGGGCAGTGACAGGGGACCCGGCCGGCAGGAGCCCAGAACCGCACAGGGCGGGGACCAGGCAGCAGCGCAGGGCGTGGGCACCATCCCAGGCAGCTGCGGCTACGAGAGGGCAGAGAGCTGGGAGGCAGCGCCGGCCTTCAGACTCACCTCCACAAGGAATGCCAGGGCAGGGAAGTGCCAGTATGGCATCTCTTTGCGGAGCAACTGAAGGAGATAGTCTAAGATGCTTTTACACTCATCGATGGATTCTTTGCCCATCTCCCTGGAAGGCAGGAAATGGCACTAAGATGTGGCAGCAGCTCTCTGGCCTCAGAGAGAAACAAACAACTTTCCCAGGCATCGCCTGAGAAAGTCTGAGAAGATCAGAGGAAAGAATGAAAAAACATTCTTATCTTAACATGCTGCACCTGGCATTGTGAACATTCGGAATATGTTACAGAGATTTGTCTACCAAAATGTGCTTTCTTAAGTAACTAATGGTATAGTGTTTAGACTAGAAAACACATTAAATCAACCTATATCATAACTATCTATAAGAACAATGGGTTTCTTAATAATAATTATTATTGATCGGACCTCTGAAATACATGGAGTCAGTGATAATTACTGGCCGGGGGCCCGCTCCTACGACACTAAGACCCTGAGTCGGGGGGGGAAGCCCCTCCCAGGACAGACTGATGCAGTTCTTGTCTTTACCCCCCACCCTGCAGGGGGACCTGGGCCCTTTGAGATGTGGCTGCTGCTGGGCACCCTCCTCTCCCAGCCTTTCCCAGTCTGCTTGGCTGTCCCTCGTCCCTCTGGCCCATGGCCATGGGGACTGAGTGGGATATCCCAGCCACAGAGCACAAATGCCGGGAGCAATGGGGAGAAGGGGGTCTCACCTGGCCAGCAGACCCACGGCATAAATGTGGGTGTCAGCACAGAGCAGCGTGTCCCAGCCACGCTTGCGCTCCATTGACAACACCACATCCTCATAGTCCATTTGGCACAGCAGGGACTTCAGGGTCCTCACTGCAAACCTGAGTGCAGAGCAAAGCCCGGGTCACACTGGGAGCACTGGCTCCTGCCCTGGCCATGTGGCAGGGACAGAAGGATTGGGATAGAGCACCTGTTGGGGCTGCTGGCAAGGCCATGTTCTTCCTGGCATCCCTTCCAGAAGGTATCCACCTCCTCTGGCATCTCTTTGGTGCTGAAGAACACTTGGAAGAGCAGATGCACAAATAACTGCGGGAAATGCTCATCCACTATATCTGGGACACAGCGCTCCTGAAGGATCTTCCATATCACCACAGTTGCCTGCAAAGGACAAAGTCCCCCGAGGCAGCGTTCAGTGCCAAGGTGTCCGTGGGACAGGGCCCGAGCGTGGCAGGGAGAGGCCCAGAGAGACACAGGGGGAGCAGCGGGCCTGGTGGCCCTGCAGCTGTCCCTAGGCCAGCTTTCAGGCCAGTGCCTGAGGCAGGGAGATGCAGTGGGGAAAGGAGGATGGAGAGCTGCTGGACAGGTGGCCTTGGGGCCAGCAAAGTCCACTGGCAGAAACTCACAGCCAGGGCAAAGACAGTCATTCTGTTCCCATCGCAGGTGCTCATGCTGTGCTCTGGCCAGCTCCCCAGCACATCCAGGAGTATCTGCTGTGCCAGCTCTGCAGTCCAGGGTGTGCACATGATGGTCTTCCACATGGCCATGGCAGCTCTGCGGGGTTAGAGCTCTGTCTCAGGGCATCTCAGACACAGCACCGTGGTCTGGGCATCTCTAGAGGCCCGGGTTGACTGCCGGCTCTGCCTTTGCCCACTGCCCCTCTCCAGCAGCAGCCAGGCAGCCCAGCCCTGTGGGGACAGGCCCCTGTGGGACAACGAGGGAGCATGGCAGCAGGCTTGGGGCTGACATGCCAGGGCCTGGAAAGGGAGCAGCCAGAGGGCCCTGGGACTCTCTGTTGGTCAGAAACCTGGCCCAGGCTGTACAGGGCGATGGGTTGGGGTGAGCCCTGAGCCCTCTGGGCAGATGGGCCCCATACCTGTCACAGGATGGGGCCACACGCAGGAGTGTCATTACTGCCTCATTTGGCTGCGCTTCTGTGAGATACAGCAGGGCGTTGTCCAGCCTGTGCTCAGCAGAATCATTGGCCATGAGCCACTGGTGGATGTATCTCACCATGCCGGGCACCTGGAGAAGGCACAGGGAGACTTGGAAAGCTGCCAGAGGGATCAGCGTTCCCAGGGTCCCCAGAGAAGTGCTTCCCTTCCCGCCGCACTGCGATGGCCTCAAAGGCTCACAGGGGCCAGCACTAGTGGCTTGGGAAGCCATGTGACTCATGGGGCAATTGAAGCCTGGCCACATCTGCTTACTTGCTCTGCTCTGGGAACACCACTCTGCACAAGCAAATCCAGCAGGGCGGCACTGGTCTCATGTCCGAGGAGCTCTGAGTATGCTCTGAGCCCAGGGCTCATGACACTGGTCTCTTCCTGCCGAATTCTCTTGATGAATTTGCAAACAAGCTGTAGGAGAAGAGCAAGAAGCCATGGGGTGCTGCAGGTGTGCTGCTGGGCTGAGCAGTGCCAGCAGGCCCAGCCCAGGTGGGGATGGCTGCAGGTACCTGTGCTGTTCTGTGGAAGCGGCCATGGGCGGGTTCCTGCTCTTGTGTCTGGTCCAGGGCTGCATCTGGGAAAGAGCGAGCGCAGCCCGAGCTGAGGGGCTGCCGGAGAGGCCGGAGAACACAGCCCAGCCCTGCGCTGCCCAGGCAGGGACAGCCCCGTGACGGCCCAGGGCATGGAGCACGGCTGTGGGGTGTCTGCCCGGCCCCTATTCCATCCTGACCATGGGCATGGCCCCAGGGGATGGGATGGCATGGCATGGCATGGCATGGCATGGCACGGCATGGCATGGCATGGCATGGCATGGCATGGCATGGCATGGGGCCAAGCTGGCTGCAGGCACCAGCCCTGCGGCCCAGCTCTGCCACTCACCCTTCTGCCATGGCTGGAACTGCTCCAGCTCTTCAGGCTGCTGTGCTGGGGCAGCTCCAGGGCCTTCTTTCTCCTCCTTCCCCCAGGCCAGCTTGGGCACGCTCGCAGGTCTGTGCTCTACGACACTGCCTGGATTCATGGCTGCTTGCAGAAGGTGAAAAGGAAAAGGTCCAAGTCAGCAAGTGCTGCAGTCGTGCCTTGAGGGCACCTGCAAGTGTGAAGACTTGGCAAGGCTACAGGACAGCAAGTCCTGCACTCTGCTCTTGGGGCTCCAGCCACAAGGACAGGAGACTCCTGTCAAGGACAGTGAAAAGCAAATGCCACAGTCTGCCCTCGAGGGCAGCTGCAGAAGATTTGCCTTGGGAAGGCCAGGGGTCACCAAGTGCTCTGCTCTGGCCACGAGCTCACCTGCAGGAGTAATACCTTGGGAAAGCTCTGGGTCAGCAAGGAACGAGTGGCTGTGCGAGGGCTCCTCACAGCACCGCTCTCTCGCGTCCTCTCTCGTCGTGTGCACCGAGCACTGTGGAGTGTAACTGTAACTTGTAACTGCCAACACCTCTGCCAGAGCGTGTCACCAAGGGCCCTTGGAATCCCTGCCCCGTTCCATTCCATGGTGACCATGCTGCACGGTGTCACCAAGGGCCCTTGGAATCCCTGTCCCGTTCCATTCCACGGTGACCATGCTGCACCCTGTCACCAAGGGCCCTTGCACGCACTGCCACCTGCCCTGGGGCCACCCCGTGCCCACCCAAAGTGGCCCAGGTTGGAAGGAATCCCTGGCCCCAAGTGTCTGAGACAGCCCGACGGGATCTTTAGGAATGACTCAGACCATCAGCCAACGCTGCCCTGCTCTGCAGGCTCAGGGCAGCAGAAGGAGCCCCCACGGGCTCTGCAGGAGCTGGCAGAGGCTGCCCAGCAGGGAGGCCATGGGGCACAGAGCCCCAAGGCTGCCCAGGGCCCCACGGCACAGGGGCCGTTCCCAGCCCCAATGCTCCTGTCCTGGCCTGGGCTGCACAGGGGCTGTGGCACCATGGCTGGGCCAGCACAGGGCCACAAAGGGGCCCCGCAGCCGCTGCCGGGGCTGGCAGCAAGTCCGGGCACAGACAAGGAATTGCTGAGCATGGCCTGCGCTGGCCAGGGCTGACTGTGCCAAAGGCAGAGCTCAGCTGCTCTTGATGCCTGCAGGAAAAGTCAAGAGGCCAAAGAGCCTCCATGGCTGTGCTGGGGACAGAGGCTGGAGGAGGGAAATGCAGGGAAGCTGTGGCATGGGGAGGACATGCAATTCCAGCAGACACCTCAGCCTGCAAGGTGCTCTGCTCTACCTCAGCTCCTCTCTTAGATATGCCAATCCCAGCTCAGCACCTCAGGGTACTGGGGCCCAACAAGTAGAACATGCCTGTTCATGGAAAGGGGAGCAGGTTTCAATATCTCTCTGTTCCATAACATACAAGCAAATCTTTATTATCTGCCTCACTGGAGAACTTTGAAGAAATGGTAATGTTTTCCCACCCAGAACAGCAATTTCCTGGCTCTACTGCTTTCTTCTACTGATGGCAGGAGAAGAAATACTCATCTTCCCCTCTACCTCTGCCACCAACATTCAGTATAATATTTCATGACGCGCTTCCTTTGGGTGTTTCCAGGACTCCTGGTTAAATGGCCCTATCTAAGGACATCTCTTCATTTAGAGCAGCTGCATGTATGTCCTTCCCATTGCTCCCAGATTTCCTCCTGCAGCTGTTCTCTGGTCATTCCAATGCATCTCCTTTAAATGGCTTCATGCTTTGAGCTTTTGGGAGTTTCCCAATTTTTCAGAAGTTTAAATAACTCCTTACTCAGCATCTTATTGTAAGTTTTACCTATCACCTCTTCTTATGCCTTTGTCTAAAATCCTGCCTTTATGGCAATGCCTTGTAGATGGTGGACATGTCAGATGCTGCTGGGATGTCACAAGGAGCAGAGGGAAGGGTTTTGCTTGATTCAATTTATCATATTCACATTTTTTGATGTTGGCCATGAAGAGAAAGTTTTCAGTACCCTCCTACCCCTGCCTCTGTGCGAACTGGCCAAGGAGAGACCGGGCGGGGGCGGCAAAAGTCTGCAGGCGGTGCCAGGGAGTCTGATGGGGCAGGGCGGGGCGCTCCCAACCATGGCTGGGCGGGGGCCGCGACAGACAGGGGCAGGGGCAGGGGCAGGGGCAGGGGCAGGGGCAGGGGCAGGGGCAGGGGCAGGGGCAGGGCAGGGGCGGGGAGAGAGGGGATGCGAGAGTGTGCGGCCGTGCGAGCGGGAGCGGCGGGGGCGGTGGGGAGCGGTGGTGTCTGAGGAGCCGGGCGTGTGTCCCTGTGTCTGTCTCTCTCTCTGTGTCAACGAGGCCCGAGGGCGGGCGGCTTCGTGCCGGCCCCGGGCGCCTCGGCACCGAGCCCCCGCGGCCCCCCAGGCTCCTTCCGACCACCGAAGACCTCTGCGGGCCCTGAAGGAACCGGCCCCAAAGCGGCCGCCCGCTTGCCGGCGGTGCTGCCGGCGGCGGGGCGGGCCGGGCCGAGTCGCACCGGGGCCGGCGGCTGCGAGCTGATTTCCGCCGCACGGACGGGCTTCTCTTCCCCGCTGGCCCCGCTGACATTCTCTTCTGCGGGGCAGGGCTGTGTCGGCTCCCGGACGGGCGGCGGGGGGCACTGGGGACGCCGTTTCCACAGTTCTGCACCTCAGGAGACCCGAGCACAGGGCACGGGCTGCCCGTCGGCTCGCCTGCGAGTGCTCTGCATAATAAAGGAAACTGAACAAAATCTGCCAAGAAAATTTCTTTTTCGGCTAAGTTTCTCATACCAGGCAAATAGAAGAGCCATTCTTTCAAGAAAGGAGAAAATGGGGGGGAATAAAACCCTAAAGACAAACTGAATAAAACCCCAAACCAAAAAAATCTCAAAACAAAACACAAAACCCAAAGGAAAAAAACCCAAAAAATCCAAAACAAAACCAGAAAACCCAAAACAAAAGCCCTGCACCTCACCTGCCCTCCAAAAAACCACCCCAAAAAACGAAATACAACCCAGAAAAATACAAAAATATGTGTTGGTCTTGAAAGTGGGCGGTTTATGGGCTGGGATGGGGCTGCTAGAGCTGTCCGGCTCTGGGCTGTAAGGAGGCTGTGAGCTTCCCCTGGCTCCAGGGCCACCGGTGCTGGGTCGGCACCCTTGCGGCAAGCGTTGTCAGGGGGCAGCAGGTCTACTCTTGCTCCAGGCAAGCCTGGGGCAATCAGGTCTACCCGTCTCCGGAGCCATCAGGTCTACCAGGATCTGGGGACTCCCGGCTCTTGGCGGTGCCCGTGCCACGGGCAGTGACGGGTGACATCAGGTCATCCCCAACTCCGCGCCGGCCCAGGGTTATCAGGTCTACCCAGCTCCAGGGTCACCTGCTTCGTGGCAGGACCTTCATGGCCAGGGTCAACAGGTCTACCCCGATGCTGAGTGACCGTAAGGTGTTGTGGCCAGGACAACAGGTCTACCCTGGCTCCGGGGCTGCTGGGTTCATTGCAGTGCCCTGGATGTGAGCGGTGGCGGGGGACAAAAGGTCTACCCTGGCTCTGGGCCGGCCCGGGGCCATCAGGACTACCCCTCTCCACGGCCGCCGTGCTCGTGGTTGCGCTCAAGCTGCGGGTGGGATTGACAGCTAGCAGAACAGAATGGTTGGAAAAAGATCTGCCACCACCAGACACCAGACCACACCCAACAGGGTCACCCACCTCCTCTTGTCTATGGACGGTAATTAGGGGACCTGAAGACTTAAAACTAATTTTAAAAAACTTGCTAGAAGCTGATATACAGTAAGGTAGTAATAACCATTTCTGAGTTAAAGTACCACGGTAAAAGTTTAAACACTTTGTAATTCTTTAATAAGTGTCCTTTAGCCAAGCAGGTCAACTGAAGAAAGTTTTAGTTAGAATATTATTAAGTCTCACTTAGTTGCTAGGAATTAAGAGAATTACCCAAAGAAGCTAACCCTCAAAAGCCAGAGACTGTAAGTTGATGCGGGCTTAAGCCCGATCAAAGAAATAGTGGAGGGATTTATTATGAAGAAAACAGCCTTGCTGAGACATTTCGGTTTGGGCTAAGTACTGACATTGAAATATTAATTAGCGAATTGCTCCTGGGAATCACCTACACCCCCACCCACACTACCATTCTAGGACTGGGATGCAAAATAGAGAGACCAGTGGAATCACGGGAGGGGGTTTTGGGGATGAAAACACCCCTAAGTGGAAGGCTGGGCACAGTGGAGGGGGCTGGATGGGTGCGCTGCTTGGGGAAAAGGGAACCACATCCCTGGTCTGTGTCTGACCTGTCACCATAGCCTGCAGGGGACCAGACTGGACTGGGCTGTGGGAAGCAGGAACAAAGGAACAACTCTTCCTGGTGTTCCCAGGAGGGAAGGACAGGGGACAGCTGCTGCTGCACTTTGGCAGCAGGCTCTGCACATGCCCTCACCCTTCGGCTACCAGGACTTCAGACACAGACTGCACACCTCTTCACCTCCGGCTACCAGTGTGCCACGGAGACTCCAGGGACAGACTCTGCAGCCTTCTCGCCCTTTGGCTACTGGGAAAAAGCTACAACAGCGGGGGTGAGCTCTGTATTGAGCTCCCTTGCTCTGCTGATCTTTTGAATAAAGAGCTGAACATTAATAAAGGCACGAGCCCTGTTTACTACATGAAGGCCCCCAAAATTCCACTAAAAAGCCCCAAAATCCCCTAAAAATCACCGCTGTTGTGCCCCCGTCCCCCGAATCCCCCATACCCCATTCAGGGTGAGCCTGGGACTGCCTGGAACCCCCAGATCTCCATAGGACCCCCTCCAGGAACCCCAAATCTTCCCCAGAGCCCCCCGCCAAAGTTGGCCCAGGACCCCCTGAGAGCCCCCAGACCCCAATTGCACCCAGCCCAGGATGCCCCCTGAGACCCCCTGAGACCCTTCCCAAGACCCCACCCAGGACCCTTCCAGGACCCTCCAGACCCCGCCCCAAACCCAACTCTGGACCCCCCAGCCTCTCCCCAGATCCCTCCAGGACCTCTCCCAAAAACCCCCAACCCCCCCCAGACCCTCTCTGGGACCCTTCCAGATCCCCCAAAGCCCCTCCCCAAAACCTCCAAAACCTCCTAGGACGCCACCAGGACCCCCCAAACCGCTCCCCCAACTCCGCCCAGACCCTCCCAAGACCCCCCCTCCAGGCCCCTCTCAGGACCCATCCCCACCCCCCAGGTCCCCCCACAATGCTCCAAGACCCCTCCCCAGACTCTCCCTGACACCTCCAGGACCCCTCAGGATCCCCCACCCAAGAGCCCTCCAGGACGCCCAGACTCCCCCGAGGACTCCTCCATGAGCCATCCAGGACCCCCCAGAGCCCTCCCTAAACTCCCCCCGGCTCCCTCCCCAAAGGCCCCCGATGTCCCCAGGACCCCTCCCCAGCCCCCCCAGCCCCTCCCAGCCCCCGGCCCCTGTGCGGAGCCCCCTCCCCAGCGTTGCGGCCCCCGCGGCTCCCGCGGCTCCCGCCTCTCCCAGCGCCTCCCCCGCTCTGGCAGCGCCGCCCGCAGGGCCCGCCCGAGCCCGGGGGGCGGGGCCGCCGGGGGAGGGGCGCCGCTCCCGGCTCCCTCTGATTGGCTGCAGCCGCGCGCTGATTGGTTGGTTCGGCACGGGGCGCGCCGCTATTGGCTGGAGGAGCCCGCGCGCGCGGGGCAGGCGGGAAATTGTCAGGGGAGCGCGGCTGAGGAGGGGCTGAGGAGGGGCCGGGGAAACTGAACGGGGGGTTTGGGGCGGCTCGGGGAGAAACTGGGGATTTCTGGGGAACTGACAGGAAATAGGCGTGTGTCTGCTGGGTTTGGGGGAATGAGGGGGCTTTAGGGAGCTTTGGGGGGAGCTTGAGAGCTTCTGGAGCGTTCTCCGTTGGGTTTAGGGGGATCTGAGGGTAATTGCGGGGGTCCGAGGGGACTTTGGCGGAGTTGTGAGAGGAACTGGAGGGATCTGGGGGTTCTGAGGTGGCTCTGGGGTCAATTTTGGGGTAAAGTGGGGGGATCTGAGGGTAATTTGGGGGCTTTAGGTGGGTCTGGGGTGGATTTGGGGCTCTGGGGACACCTAAAGGGGTGCCAGGGGGTGAAGGGGTCGCAGCCCCCCAGACGCCCCCTGAAGCCCCCCTGTCCCCACAGAGGGGTCCCGGCCCTGGCGGTGCAGGACCCCCGGCCCCAGCCCAGCATCTCCATCAACCACCTGAACCGGGACACCAAGGAGGACGGGGATGGCTGGGGGGTCCTGGGGGCTCTGAGAGTGTCCGTGCCTGTCCCCAGGGGCTCAGGCTGTCCCCTGGGTGTCCCCGAGCTGGAGAAGTCCCTCTGCGCCGTTTCCTCGCCGTTTGGGCAGATTTTGGACATTTTGGTGCGGCGCAGTCTCGGCCTGCGGGGCCAGGCCTTCCTCACCTTCAGGGAGATGAGCAGCGCCACCAACGCCCTGCGCTCCCTGCAGGGCTTCCCCTCCTGCGGCCAACCCGTGGGGAGACAGCGACTGGGGGAGTTCTGGCACTGGGGAAAGAACTGCAATGCTGGGGAAAAACCGCCAAACTCTGGCCTCAGATATCCCCAAAGTCCAACTTGGCATCCCACCAAACTCATTCACCCTGAACACCCCAAAGCTTCCCTTTCTATGACAAGCCCATGGTAAGACAGAAATGCTGGGTGAAATCCTGGAATTCTCATGGAAAAAACCCAAAATCCTGAGGAAAAAAAACAAACCCAACCAGGATTCCCCCCAAAATCCCATCAAGAATCCCTGAAATTGAGTTGGAAACACCCCTAAATCCAACCAGGAACCCCCCAAAGCTTCCCCTTCTATGACGAGTCCATGGTGAGACCCAAATCCTTGGGAAAATCCTGACATTTTGGGAAAAAATCCTGAAATTCTGGGAGAAATCCTGAATTCCTGGGGGAAAAACTCAAAATGCAGCCTCAAATATCGCCAAAATCAAACCAGGAACCGCCCCAAAGCTTCCCCTTCTACCAAATGCCCATGGTAAGAGACAAATCAGAGTAGAAGTCCTGGGATTTTGGGAACAATCCTGAAATTCTGGGAAAAACTCCAAAATCCTTGGGAAAAAACCCAAATCCAGCCTCAGTATCCCTAAAATCCACCCTAACGCCCCCCCCCACCCGCCAAAGCTTCCCCTTCCGGGACAAACCAGTGGTAATAGCAGAATCTTCAGGCAAATACCCAAATTTTGGGAAAAATCCTGTAATTCTGGGACAAAAGCACAAAATTCAATTGGGAACCCACCCAAAATCCGTCCAGGAGCCCCCAAGAATTCACCCTGAATCTCCTAAACCTTCCCCTTCTACCCCACAGTGAGACCCAAATTCAGGGAAAAATCCACAGATTCTTGAAAAAACAGGAAATCTTGGGAAAAAGCCTGAAATCTGGGGAAGAAACGGAAATCTCACCAGAAATCCACCCCCCAATCCCTGGGAATGACCCCAAATCCCTGCTGGAACCTCCCCAATTCCTCTGAATTACCCCAAAATCCTGCTGAAATTCCCTGAATTCCTTCTAGGACTTGCCAAAATCCCTCAAAAACGTCCCTGATTGCTTCTGGAACTGCCCCAGATCCATTCTGGAGCATCCCCAAATCCCTCCGAACTTCTGAAAATCCCGTGGAAGACCCCAAAATCCCTCTTGAAACTCTCCCAGATCCCCTCAGAATTCCCCCAGATCCCTCAGAAAGCCCCAGATCCCCTCTGGAGCCTCTTCCAGATCCCCCCAAAATCCTCGGGAACAAGCCCAAACCCCCCGAGCCGTCCCCAGCTCCCCCCGGAGTGATCCCAAATCCCCCCGGAGCCAGCCCAGGTCCCCTCTGGAAGCTCCCCGAGTCCCTCGGGAAGCCGCAGATCCCCGGGAGCCGCCGGGCAGCGCCGGGAAAGCCCAAAGCCCCGCGGCAGTGCCGCATCCCGGCCGGAGCTGCCCCGGGAGCCCCGCGGGGCCGGGGCCGGGGCCGGGATGCGCCGTCCCAGCGGATCCAGCGCGCCCGGCCGGGCTCGGCCAGCGCGGCCCAGGGCAGGGAGCGCTGGTGGGGCGGGAGCGGGAGCGGAGCGCGAACGGGACCAGCGCAGAGCCAAGGGGGGAGAGGCCCCGGCCCCACAGAGAGCGGGGCCGGAGCGCGGGGCCGGGCGGGGATGGCTCGGCGATTGTTCCGGGCGATTCGGGCACTCGCAGCGATCTCTGCGGGATTCTTGGGCTGCTCCTGGGAGGTTTGGCTGGGATTTTGAGGGAAGTTTTCGTGGGGATTTTTTGGGTGGATTTCCTCGCACTTCGGGTGGGATGTGATAGGACTTGGGGGCATTTTTTGGGGAATTTGAGAGGGGTTTGGTGGGATTTCGGCGCGGATTTTTTGAGTGTATTTGGTGTGGATTTTGCGGGGGTTTAGGGAAATTTTGGTCGGATATTTTGGGTGATTTGGTGGGATTTTTTGTGTGGATTTTGTGTGATTGGGGGATTTTTGGCTGCATTTTTGTACAAATTTTTCTCTGTGGATTCTGTGGGATTTTCATGGGGATTTAGTGGGACTTTTTGTGGGATTTTTGTGTGGCATTTAAGGGGATTTTGGGGGCGATTTTTATGGGGATTTTGAGGGATTTCTGTGAGCCTTGGGGTGATTTTTTGTGGATTTTTTTGGGTGAGTTTTGTGGGCTTTTGGGTGGAATTTTTGTGGAGATTTACCTGGGATTTTGTGTGGTTTTTCTGGCATTTTCAAGGAATCTACAGTGGAATTTTTGTGGGAATTTTATGGTATTTTTGGTGGGATTTTTTGTGAGGATTTTGAGTCGATTTCTATTGGATTTTGGGGAGTTTTGGGGGATTTTTTAGGAAGATTTTAGTTGGGTTTTGGGTGTTTTGGGGGGGATTTTTATGGGATTTTGATGATATTTTTGTGAGGACTTTTGGTAATATTTTTGTGAGGGTGAGTGGTGCCTTTGGTTCCAACCAACTTTCCTCCCCGAGCCAACGTTACCCACTCCCTCACACGTCCCCCCGTGCCTTCCCACTGCCTTGTCCTGTCTGGGCTTCCACAGCCCCTCATCCCTTTGTGGCCCCGTCCCCTCAGGGTCTCCCCCAGCCTGGCCAACCTGATCCATCAAGAGGCACCTGGGAGCCCTCAGCATTCCAGGCAGCAACACACGGGCAGGAGGACACGGATGGCGCTTCCTGCCTGGGACAGGGCTTGTGGCCATCTCCAGGCACCGCTCTCACAGAGATCCCCACAGCTCCAGCCCCTGCCCATCTGCTCTGTGGGCAGCACAAAGGCTTCAGCAGAACCACCAAAGGCCAAGGGGCTTCTGGCCATTTTCCCTGCAACCCTGCATGCCTGGGCAGCTTGCTGAGCCCAGGAACCCTTTTCTCCCTCTTCCCCTAGGCCCTGCAGAGCCTGGGCAGCAAAAGAAAGATCCTGGGAGTCTGTCTATTACAACACATCCTATATTTCTATGCTAAAGAAAAACAAAAAGAAGAAAAGAACAATCCTAAAGAAACGAAACATTCCTGCTGGCTCGAGTGGCCCCAGCAGACAGAGCCTCTGGGATCAGCTCTCTGCAGAGCTGCAGCAGCGCAGCCAGCCGAGCCCCGACAGACGAGGCCGTCTCCTCCATGCCCTGCAGAGCCGATCATGCAGGCTGTGGAAGCGGGAATATCGAGCTCTCTCTATTCCCTGGAGGACAGACAATGTTTGAACTGCCAGGCTCGCAACGGCAACACTGATGTCATTGGCCGTGTCTTCTAGGGCTGAAAGAGAGAGGAACAGCGCCATGGTCAGTTCCCGCATCTGAGGGGACCCGAGGAGATCCCTGTGCCAGGGCCATCCCAGCCGGCTCTGGCTATGGCCAGCTGGGAGCAGGGACCAGCCGGATCAGCCCAAAGCTGCTGGCCACGAATCCCCCAGGTGCCCTGAAAGCTCTGTGTGCTCTGTCCACGCCGCCCCTGGTCTGCACAGGGAGCAGAGCCCTCCACAGCCGGGGCAGGGCTCGCAGCTCCCCCGCCAGCCCTCGCTGGCAGCCCGCTGCCCTCACTCACCCTCACAGATGAGATGGAGCTCTTCCTTCCTCCCCCTCAGGTACCGCCCGGCCGTCCCTGGGAACACAGAGCCTGTCAGGCCCAGCGGCACAGCTCCCTGCCAGCGGCGCCGCCAGCCCTGTGCCCACACGCCCTCCTGGCCCGGCTCGTGGCTCACCCATGAACCTGACGGCCGCCTCTCGCAGGGGCTCCTGTGGGCTCTGCAGGTAGGGCAGGGCCCGGCGCAGGTGCTCGGCCACGCTGCTGCTGTCCTCTGCCAGCTGGAGAGAGCGACAGGAGGGAAGGGTTGGCCCCGCAGCCCCCCGGGCCGGGGCTCCATGGGCACCCGGCTCGGGCCGCAGGAGCCTGGAGCAGAGCCCGCGCGGCCTCGGGCTGCAGCAGCGGGCAGGGGCACAGCTGCCAGCCCGCACACCGAGCACCGCGCTCAGGGGCTGCTCCAGGCTGGGGCTGCGGCTTCCCGGCCCTCCTTACCAGGATCTCAATGAACCTCCACAGTTTCTCCTTCTTTACAGGCTTTTCAAGATCTCTCCTGTTCAGGAATTTGGCCACACAAAGCAGGGTTTCCCAAGAAGCCTGGAGAGCAGTAGAGACACGGAAATGGCCCCACAGCCCAGGATCAGCATCCCTGTGCCAGGGCTGGGAGGAGGATGCAGCCTGCCAGGCGCCAGGGCAGGAGGCAGCCAAGCCCCCTCCCAGGGCGACAGCAGCAGCCCGTGAGTCCTCACCTCTGCCACACTCTGATTCTCATCATGGCAGTGGAAGAAGAGTGGGAGCAGGCTGTGACACACTTGTGTCATCAGGAGCTTTTTCTCTTCTTCCACTACAGTAGACAGCAAGGCTCGAAATACAAACATGGAGATCCACTGCACATGCCAGTCATCCTGTGTAACAGGAAGGAAACAAGACCTTGGCATCAGCTGATTCTGGCCCACCTTGGCGCAGGCCTGCATCTCCACAGGGCACCAAGTGTCTGGGCAGCAGCCAGTGGCCGTGGCTGAGGGCACAGAGCCTTACGTGTTCAAAGAGTGGCAGGAGCACCTTAGCCAGCTGCAGGGCGATGGGGCTGGGTATTGGGGTGTCATTATCCAAGAAGAAATCACTAAGTAGAACAATGCTCATCCTGACCACATCACTATCATTTTCCTGCAGGAGCTCCCCGAGGCTTTCGGTCAGGCTCCGCATTCTTTTGGCCTGTGCGGAACAAAAGTGTGTGAAAGGCCACCCTGCTGCCACAGGGCCCAGAGGCCAAAGGCCTGTCCCGCAGCCCTCGGGCAGCTGAAGTGGGAGGCAGGAGAGCTGGGAGCGGCTGACCCAGTGCCTGAAGACCAGCAACTGTGTTCCCCAGCACCACGCTGCCTGCACGGCTTCAGCTGCTGCCCCCTCCTTACCATCGAGGGATTATCCCTGACCAAGAGGAGGGCTCTCAGAACCTGGCGGCGCATCTCCGTGTGCTCACTCAGCAAGTGCCTCGACAAGAGATCCATGATGCTGTCACTGCATGCACTCAAGTCCAGGCAATGCAGGACCTGAAAGGCACAGGGCAGTGACAGGGGACCCGGCCGGCAGGAGCCCAGAACCGCACAGGGCGGGGACCAGGCAGCAGCGCAGGGCGTGGGCACCATCCCAGGCAGCTGCGGCTACGAGAGGGCAGAGAGCTGGGAGGCAGCGCCGGCCTTCAGACTCACCTCCACAAGGAATGCCAGGGCAGGGAAGTGCCAGTATGGCATCTCTTTGCGGAGCAACTGAAGGAGATAGTCTAAGATGCTTTTACACAAGTCGATGGATTCTTTGCCCATCTCCCTGGAAGGCAGAAAATGGCACTAAGATGTGGCAGCAGCTCTCTGGCCTCAGAGAGAAACAAACAACTTTCCCAGGCATCGCCTGAGAAAGTCTGAGAAGATCAGAGGAAAGAATGAAAAAACATTCTTATCTTAACATGCTGCACCTGGCATTGTGAACATTCGGAATATGTTACAGAGATTTGTCTACCAAAATGTGCTTTCTTAAGTAACTAATGGTATAGTGTTTAGACTAGAAAACACATTAAATCAACCTATATCATAACTATCTATAAGAACAATGGGTTTCTTAATAATAATTATTATTGATCGGACCTCTGAAATACATGGAGTCAGTGATAATTACTGGCCGGGGGCCCGCTCCTACGACACTAAGACCCTGAGTCGGGGGGGGGAAGCCCCTCCCAGGACAGACTGATGCAGTTCTTGTCTTTACCCCCCACCCTGCAGGGGGACCTGGGCCCTTTGAGATGTGGCTGCTGCTGGGCACCCTCCTCTCCCAGCCTTTCCCAGTCTGCTTGGCTGTCCCTCGTCCCTCTGGCCCATGGCCATGGGGACTGAGTGGGATATCCCAGCCACAGAGCACAAATGCCGGGAGCAATGGGGAGAAGGGGGTCTCACCTGGCCAGCAGACCCACGGCATAAATGTGGGTGTCAGCACAGAGCAGCGTGTCCCAGCCACGCTTGCGCTCCATTGACAACACCACATCCTCATAGTCCATTTGGCACAGCAGGGACTTCAGGGTCCTCACTGCAAACCTGAGTGCAGAGCAAAGCCCGGGTCACACTGGGAGCACTGGCTCCTGCCCTGGCCATGTGGCAGGGACAGAAGGATTGGGATAGAGCACCTGTTGGGGCTGCTGGCAAGGCCATGTTCTTCCTGGCATCCCTTCCAGAAGGTATCCACCTCCTCTGGCATCTCTTTGGTGCTGAAGAACACTTGGAAGAGCAGATGCACAAATAACTGCGGGAAATGCTCATCCACTATATCTGGGACACAGCGCTCCTGAAGGATCTTCCATATCACCACAGTTGCCTGCAAAGGACGAAGCCCCCCGAGGCAGCGTTCAGTGCCAAGGTGTCCGTGTGACAGGGCCCGAGCGTGGCAGGGAGAGGCCCAGAGAGACACAGGGGGAGCAGCGGGCCTGGTGGCCCTGCAGCTGTCCCTAGGCCAGCTTTCAGGCCAGTGCCTGAGGCAGGGAGATGCAGTGGGGAAAGGAGGATGGAGAGCTGCTGGACAGGTGGCCTTGGGGCCAGCAAAGTCCACTGGCAGAAACTCACAGCCAGGGCAAAGACAGTCATTCTGTTCCCATCGCAGGTGCTCATGCTGTGCTCTGGCCAGCTCCCCAGCACATCCAGGAGTATCTGCTGTGCCAGCTCTGCAGTCCAGGGTGTGCACATGATGGTCTTCCACATGGCCATGGCAGCTCTGCGGGGTTAGAGCTCTGTCTCAGGGCATCTCAGACACAGCACCGTGGTCTGGGCATCTCTAGAGGCCCGGGTTGACTGCCGGCTCTGCCTTTGCCCACTGCCCCTCTCCAGCAGCAGCCAGGCAGCCCAGCCCTGTGGGGACAGGCCCCTGTGGGACAACGAGGGAGCATGGCAGCAGGCTTGGGGCTGACATGCCAGGGCCTGGAAAGGGAGCAGCCAGAGGGCCCTGGGACTCTCTGTTGGTCAGAAACCTGGCCCAGGCTGTACAGGGCGATGGGTTGGGGTGAGCCCTGAGCCCTCTGGGCAGATGGGCCCCATACCTGTCACAGGATGGGGCCACACGCAGGAGTGTCATTACTGCCTCATTTGGCTGCGCTTCTGTGAGATACAGCAGGGCGTTGTCCAGCCTGTGCTCAGCAGAATCATTGGCCATGAGCCACTGGTGGATGTATCTCACCATGCCGGGCACCTGGAGAAGGCACAGGGAGACTTGGAAAGCTGCCAGAGGGATCAGCGTTCCCAGGGTCCCCAGAGAAGTGCTTCCCTTCCCGCCGCACTGCGATGGCCTCAAAGGCTCACAGGGGCCAGCACTAGTGGCTTGGGAAGCTATGTGACTCATGGGGCAATTGAAGCCTGGCCACATCTGCTTACTTGCTCTGCTCTGGGAACACCACTCTGCACAAGCAAATCCAGCAGGGCGGCACTGGTCTCATGTCCGAGGAGCTCTGAGTATGCTCTGAGCCCAGGGCTCATGACACTGGTCTCTTCCTGCCGAATTCTCTTGATGAATTTGCAAACAAGCTGTAGGAGAAGAGCAAGAAGCCATGGGGTGCTGCAGGTGTGCTGCTGGGCTGAGCAGTGACAGCAGGCCCAGCCCAGGTGGGGATGGCTGCAGGTACCTGTGCTGTTCTGTGGAAGCGGCCATGGGCGGGTTCCTGCTCTTGTGTCTGGTCCAGGGCTGCATCTGGGAAAGAGCGAGCGCAGCCAGGGCTGAGGGGCTGCCGGAGAGGCCGGAGAACACAGCCCAGCCCTGCGCTGCCCAGGCAGGGACAGCCCCGCAACGGCCCAGAGCACGGAGCACGGCTGTGGGGTGTCTGCCCGGCCCCTATTCCATCCTGACCATGGGCATGGCCCCAGGGGATGGGATGGCATGGCATGGCATGGCATGGCATGGCACGGCATGGCATGGCATGGCATGGCATGGCATGGCATGGCATGGCATGGCATGGGGCCAAGCTGGCTGCAGGCACCAGCCCTGCGGCCCAGCTCTGCCACTCACCCTTCTGCCATGGCTGGAACTGCTCCAGCTCTTCAGGCTGCTGTGCTGGGGCAGTTCCAGGGCCTTCTTTCTCCTCCTTCCCCCAGGCCAGCTTGGGCACGCTCGCAGGTCTGTGCTCTACGACACTGCCTGGATTCATGGCTGCTTGCAGAAGGTGAAAAGGAAAAGGTCCAAGTCAGCAAGTGCTGCAGTCGTGCCTTGAGGGCACCTGCAAGTGTGAAGACTTGGCAAGGCTACAGGACAGCAAGTCCTGCACTCTGCTCTTGGGGCTCCAGCCACAAGGACAGGAGACTCCTGTCAAGGACAGTGAAAAGCAAATGCCACAGTCTGCCCTCGAGGGCAGCTGCAGAAGATTTGCCTTGGGAAGGCCAGGGGTCACCAAGTGCTCTGCTCTGGCCACGAGCTCACCTGCAGGAGTAATACCTCGGGAAAGCTCTGGGTCAGCAAGGAACGAGTGGCTGTGCGAGGGCTCCTCACAGCACCGCTCTCTCGCGTCCTCTCTCGTCGTGTGCACCGAGCACTGTGGAGTGTAACTGTAACTTGTAACTGCCAACACCTCTGCCAGAGCGTGTCACCAAGGGCCCTTGGAATCCCTGTCCCGTTCCATTCCATGGTGACCATGCTGCACGGTGTCACCAAGGGCCCTTGGAATCCCTGTCCCGTTCCATTCCATAGTGACCATGCTGCACTGTGTCACCAAGGGCCCTTGCACGCACTGCCACCTGCCCTGGGGCCACCCCGTGCCCACCCAAAGTGGCCCAGGTTGGAAGGAATCCCTGGCCCCAAGTGTCTGAGACAGCCCGACGGGATCTTTAGGAATGACTCAGACCATCAGCCAACGCTGCCCTGCTCTGCAGGCTCAGGGCAGCAGAAGGAGCCCCCACGGGCTCTGCAGGAGCTGGCAGAGGCTGCCCAGCAGGGAGGCCATGGGGCACAGAGCCCCAAGGCTGCCCAGGGCCCCACGGCACAGGGGCCGTTCCCAGCCCCAATGCTCCTGTCCTGGCCTGGGCTGCACAGGGGCTGTGGCACCATGGCTGGGCCAGCACAGGGCCACAAAGGGGCCCCGCAGCCGCTGCCAGGGCTGGCAGCAAGTCCGGGCACAGACAAGGAATTGCTGAGCATGGCCTGCGCTGGCCAGGGCTGACTGTGCCAAAGGCAGAGCTCAGCTGCTCTTGATGCCTGCAGGAAAAGTCAAGAGGCCAAAGAGCCTCCATGGCTGTGCTGGGGACAGAGGCTGGAGGAGGGAAATGCAGGGAAGCTGTGGCATGGGGAGGACATGCAATTCCAGCAGACACCTCAGCCTGCAAGGTGCTCTGCTCTACCTCAGCTCCTCTCTTAGATATGCCAATCCCAGCTCAGCACCTCAGGGTACTGGGGCCCAACAAGTAGAACATGCCTGTTCATGGAAAGGGGAGCAGGTTTCAATATCTCTCTGTTCCATAACATACAAGCAAATCTTTATTATCTGCCTCACTGGAGAACTTTGAAGAAATGGTAATGTTTTCCCACCCAGAACAGCAATTTCCTGGCTCTACTGCTTTCTTCTACTGATGGCAGGAGAAGAAATACTCATCTTCCCCTCTACCTCTGCCACCAACATTCAGTATAATATTTCATGACGCGCTTCCTTTGGGTGTTTCCAGGACTCCTGGTTAAATGGCCCTATCTAAGGACATCTCTTCATTTAGAGCAGCTGCATGTATGTCCTTCCCATTGCTCCCAGATTTCCTCCTGCAGCTGTTCTCTGGTCATTCCAATGCATCTCCTTTAAATGGCTTCATGCTTTGAGCTTTTGGGAGTTTCCCAATTTTTCAGAAGTTTAAATAACTCCTTACTCAGCATCTTATTGTAAGTTTTACCTATCACCTCTTCTTATGCCTTTGTCTAAAATCCTGCCTTTATGGCAATGCCTTGTAGATGGTGGACATGTCAGATGCTGCTGGGATGTCACAAGGAGCAGAGGGAAGGGTTTTGCTTGATTCAATTTATCATATTCACATTTTTTGATGTTGGCCATGAAGAGAAAGTTTTCAGTACCCTCCTACCCCTGCCTCTGTGCGAACTGGCCAAGGAGAGACCGGGCGGGGGCGGCAAAAGTCTGCAGGCGGTGCCAGGGAGTCTGATGGGGCAGGGCGGGGCGCTCCCAACCATGGCTGGGCGGGGGCCGCGACAGACAGGGGCAGGGGCAGGGGCAGGGGCAGGGGCAGGGGCAGGGCAGGGGCAGGGGCAGGGGCAGGGGCAGGGGCAGGGGCAGGGGCAGGGGCAGGGGCAGGGGCGGGGAGAGAGGGGATGCGAGAGTGTGCGGCCGTGCGAGCGGGAGCGGCGGGGGCGGTGGGGAGCGGTGGTGTCTGAGGAGCCGGGCGTGTGTCCCTGTGTCTGTCTCTCTCTCTGTGTCAACGAGGCCCGAGGGCGGGCGGCTTCGTGCCGGCCCCGGGCGCCTCGGCACCGAGCCCCCGCGGCCCCCCAGGCTCCTTCCGAGCACCGAAGACCTCTGCGGGCCCTGAAGGAACCGGCCCCAAAGCGGCCGCCCGCTTGCCGGCGGTGCTGCCGGCGGCGGGGCGGGCCGGGCCGAGTCGCACCGGGGCCGGCGGCTGCGAGCTGATTTCCGCCGCACGGACGGGCTTCTCTTCCCCGCTGGCCCCGCTGACATTCTCTTCTGCGGGGCAGGGCTGTGTCGGCTCCCGGACGGGCGGCGGGGGGCACTGGGGACGCCGTTTCCACAGTTCTGCACCTCAGGAGACCCGAGCACAGGGCACGGGCTGCCCGTCGGCTCGCCTGCGGGTGCTCTGCATAATAAAGGAAACTGAACAAAATCTGCCAAGAAAATTTCTTTTTCGGCTAAGTTTCTCATACCAGGCAAATAGAAGAGCCATTCTTTCAAGAAAGGAGAAAATGGGGGGGAATAAAACCCTAAAGACAAACTGAATAAAACCCCAAACCAAAAAAATCTCAAAACAAAACACAAAACCCAAAGGAAAAAAACCCAAAAAATCCAAAACAAAACCAGAAAACCCAAAACAAAAGCCCTGCACCTCACCTGCCCTCCAAAAAACCACCCCAAAAAACGAAATACAACCCAGAAAAATACAAAAATATGTGTTGGTCTTGAAAGTGGGCGGTTTATGGGCTGGGATGGGGCTGCTAGAGCTGTCCGGCTCTGGGCTGTAAGGAGGCTGTGAGCTTCCCCTGGCTCCAGGGCCACCGGTGCTGGGTCGGCACCCTTGCGGCAAGCGTTGTCAGGGGGCAGCAGGTCTACTCTTGCTCCAGGCAAGCCTGGGGCAATCAGGTCTACCCGTCTCCGGAGCCATCAGGTCTACCAGGATCTGGGGACTCCCGGCTCTTGGCGGTGCCCGTGCCACGGGCAGTGACGGGTGACACCAGGTCATCCCCAACTCCGCGCCGGCCCAGGGTTATCAGGTCTACCCAGCTCCAGGGTCACCTGGTTCGTGGCAGGACCTTCATGGCCAGGGTCAACAGGTCTACCCCGATGCTGAGTGACCGTAAGGTGTTGTGGCCAGGACAACAGGTCTACCCTGGCTCCGGGGCTGCTGGGTTCATTGCAGTGCCCTGGATGTGAGCGGTGGCGGGGGACAAAAGGTCTACCCTGGCTCCGGGCCGGCCCGGGGCCATCAGGACTACCCCTCTCCACGGCCGCCGTGCTCGTGGTTGCGCTCAAGCTGCGGGTGGGATTGACAGCTAGCAGAACAGAATGGTTGGAAAAAGATCTGCCACCACCAGACACCAGACCACACCCAACAGGGTCACCCACCTCCTCTTGTCTATGGACGGTAATTAGGGGACCTGAAGACTTAAAACTAATTTTAAAAAACTTGCTAGAAGCTGATATACAGTAAGGTAGTAATAACCATTTCTGAGTTAAAGTACCACGGTAAAAGTTTAAACACTTTGTAATTCTTTAATAAGTGTCCTTTAGCCAAGCAGGTCAACTGAAGAAAGTTTTAGTTAGAATATTATTAAGTCTCACTTAGTTGCTAGGAATTAAGAGAATTACCCAAAGAAGCTAACCCTCAAAAGCCAGAGACTGTAAGTTGATGCGGGCTTAAGCCCGATCAAAGAAATAGTGGAGGGATTTATTATGAAGAAAACAGCCTTGCTGAGACATTTCGGTTTGGGCTAAGTACTGACATTGAAATATTAATTAGCGAATTGCTCCTGGGAATCACCTACACCCCCACCCACACTACCATTCTAGGACTGGGATGCAAAATAGAGAGACCAGTGGAATCACGGGAGGGGGTTTTGGGGATGAAAACACCCCTAAGTGGAAGGCTGGGCACAGTGGAGGGGGCTGGATGGGTGCGCTGCTTGGGGAAAAGGGAACCACATCCCTGGTCTGTGTCTGACCTGTCACCATAGCCTGCAGGGGACCAGACTGGACTGGGCTGTGGGAAGCAGGAACAAAGGAACAACTCTTCCTGGTGTTCCCAGGAGGGAAGGACAGGGGACAGCTGCTGCTGCACTTTGGCAGCAGGCTCTGCACATGCCCTCACCCTTTGGCTACCAGGACTTCAGACACAGACTGCACACCTCTTCACCTCCGGCTACCAGTGTGCCACGGAGACTCCAGGGACAGACTCTGCAGCCTTCTTGCCCTTTGGCTACTGGGAAAAAGCTACAACAGCGGGGGTGAGCTCTGTATTGAGCTCCCTTGCTCTGCTGATCTTTTGAATAAAGAGCTGAACATTAATAAAGGCACGAGCCCTGTTTACTACATGAAGGCCCCCAAAATTCCACTAAAAAGCCCCAAAATCCCCTAAAAATCACCGCTGTTGTGCCCCCGTCCCCCGAATCCCCCATACCCCATTCAGGGTGAGCCTGGGACTGCCTGGAACCCCCAGATCTCCATAGGACCCCCTCCAGGAACCCCAAATCTTCCCCAGAGCCCCCCGCCAAAGTTGGCCCAGGACCCCCTGAGAGCCCCCAGACCCCAATTGCACCCAGCCCAGGATGCCCCCTGAGACCCCCTGAGACCCTTCCCAAGACCCCACCCAGGACCCTTCCAGGACCCTCCAGACCCCGCCCCAAACCCAACTCTGGACCCCCCAGCCTCTCCCCAGATCCCTCCAGGACCTCTCCCAAAAACCCCCAACCCCCCCCAGACCCTCTCTGGGACCCTTCCAGATCCCCCAAAGCCCCTCCCCAAAACCTCCAAAACCTCCTAGGACGCCACCAGGACCCCCCAAACCGCTCCCCCAACTCCGCCCAGACCCTCCCAAGACCCCCCCTCCAGGCCCCTCTCAGGACCCATCCCCACCCCCCAGGTCCCCCCACAATGCTCCAAGACCCCTCCCCAGACTCTCCCTGACACCTCCAGGACCCCTCAGGATCCCCCACCCAAGAGCCCTCCAGGACGCCCAGACTGCCCCGAGGACTCCTCCATGAGCCATCCAGGACCCCCCAGAGCCCTCCCTAAACTCCCCCCGGATCCCTCCCCAAAGGCCCCCGATGCCCCCAGGACCCCTCCCCAGCCCCCCCAGCCCCTCCCAGCCCCCGGCCCCTGTGCGGAGCCCCCTCCCCAGCGTTGCGGCCCCCGCGGCTCCCGCGGCTCCCGCCTCTCCCAGCGCCTCCCCCGCTCTGGCAGCGCCGCCCGCAGGGCCCGCCCGAGCCCGGGGGGCGGGGCCGCCGGGGGAGGGGCGCCGCTCCCGGCTCCCTCTGATTGGCTGCAGCCGCGCGCTGATTGGTTGGTTCGGCACGGGGCGCGCCGCTATTGGCTGGAGGAGCCCGCGCGCGCGGTGCAGGCGGGAAATTGTCAGGGGAGCGCGGCTGAGGAGGGGCTGAGGAGGGGCCGGGGAAACTGAACGGGGGGTTTGGGGCGGCTCGGGGAGAAACTGGGGATTTCTGGGGGAACTGACAGGAAATAGGGGTGTGTCTGCTGGGTTTGGGGGAATGAGGGGGCTTTAGGGAGCTTTGGGGGGAGCTTGAGAGCTTCTGGAGCGTTCTCCGTTGGGTTTAGGGGGATCTGAGGGTAATTGCGGGGGTCCGAGGGGACTTTGGCGGAGTTGTGAGAGGAACTGGAGGGATCTGGGGGTTCTGAGGTGGCTCTGGGGTCAATTTTGGGGTAAAGTGGGGGGACCTGAGGGTAATTTGGGGGCTTTAGGTGGGTCTGGGGTGGATTTGGGGCTCTGGGGACACCTAAAGGGGTGCCAGGGGGTGAAGGGGTCGCAGCCCCCCAGACGCCCCCTGAAGCCCCCCTGTCCCCACAGAGGGGTCCCGGCCCTGGCGGTGCAGGACCCCCGGCCCCAGCCCAGCATCTCTATCAACCACCTGAACCGGGACACCAAGGAGGACGGGGATGGCTGGGGGGTCCTGGGGGCTCTGAGAGTGTCCGTGCCTGTCCCCAGGGGCTCAGGCTGTCCCCTGGGTGTCCCCGAGCTGGAGAAGTCCCTCTGCGCCGTTTCCTCGCCGTTTGGGCAGATTTTGGACATTTTGGTGCGGCGCAGTCTCGGCCTGCGGGGCCAGGCCTTCCTCACCTTCAGGGAGATGAGCAGCGCCACCAACGCCCTGCGCTCCCTGCAGGGCTTCCCCTCCTGCGGCCAACCCGTGGGGAGACAGCGACTGGGGGAGTTCTGGCACTGGGGAAAGAACTGCAGTGCTGGGGAAAAACCGCCAAACTCTGGCCTCAGATACCCCCAAAGTCCAACTTGGAATCCCACCAAATTCATTCACCCTGAACACCCCAAAGCTTCCCTTTCTATGACAAGCCCATGGTAAGACAGAAATGCTGGGTGAAATCCTGGAATTCTCATGGAAAAAACCCAAAATCCTGAGGAAAAAAAACAAACCCAACCAGGATTCCCCCCAAAATCCCATCAAGAATCCCTGAAATTGAGTTGGAAACACCCCTAAATCCAACCAGGAACCCCCCAAAGCTTCCCCTTCTATGACGAGTCCATGGTGAGACCCAAATCCTTGGGAAAATCCTGACATTTTGGGAAAAAATCCTGAAATTCTGGGAGAAATCCTGAATTCCTGGGGGAAAAACTCAAAATGCAGCCTCAAATATCCCCAAAATCCAACCAGGAACCGCCCCAAAGCTGCCCCTTCTACCAAATGCCCATGGTAAGAGACAAATCAGAGTAGAAGTCCTGGGATTTTGGGAACAATCCTGAAATTCTGGGAAAAACTCCAAAATCCTTGGGAAAAAACCCAAATCCAGCCTCAGTATCCCTAAAATCCACCCTAACGCCCCCCCCCCCCCCCCCCCCACCCGCCAAAGCTTCCCCTTCCGGGACAAACCTGTGATAATAGCAGAATCTTCAGGCAAATACCCAAATTTTGGGAAAAATCCTGAGATTCTGGGACAAAAGCACAAAATTCAATTGGGAACCCACCCAAAATCCGTCCAGGAGCCCCCAAGAATTCACCCTGAATCTCCCGAACCTTCCCCTTCTACCCCACAGTGAGACCCAAATTCAGGGAAAAATCCACAGATTCTTGAAAAAACAGGAAATCTTGGGAAAAAGCCTGAAATCTGGGGAAGAAACGGAAATCTCACCAGAAATCCACCCCGCAATCCCCTGGGAATGACCCCAAATCCCTGCTGGAACCTCCCCAATTCCTCTGAATTACCCCAAAATCCTGCTGAAATTCCCCGAATTCCTTCTAGGACTTGCCAAAATCCCTCAAAAACGTCCCTGATTGCTTCTGGAACTGCCCCAGATCCATTCTGGAGCATCCCCAAATCCCTCCGAACTTCTGAAAATCCCTTGGAAGACCCCAAAATCCCTCTTGAAACTCTCCCAGATCCCCTCTGAATTCCCCCAGATCCCTCAGAAAGCCCCAGATCCCCTCTGGAGCCTCTTCCAGATCCCCCCAAAATCCTCGGGAACAAGCCCAAACCCCCCGAGCCGTCCCCAGCTCCCCCCGGAGTGATCCCAAATCCCCCCGGAGCCAGCCCAGGTCCCCTCTGGAAGCTCCCCGAGTCCCTCGGGAAGCCGCAGATCCCCGGGAGCCGCCGGGCAGCGCCGGGAAAGCCCAAAGCCCCGCGGCAGTGCCGCATCCCGGCCGGAGCTGCCCCGGGAGCCCCGCGGGGCCGGGGCCGGGGCCGGGATGCGCCGTCCCAGCGGATCCAGCGCGCCCGGCCGGGCTCGGCCAGCGCGGCCCAGGGCAGGGAGCGCTGGTGGGGCGGGAGCGGGAGCGGAGCGCGAACGGGACCAGCGCAGAGCCAAGGGGGGAGAGGCCCCGGCCCCACAGAGAGCGGGGCCGGAGCGCGGGGCCGGGCGGGGATGGCTCGGCGATTGTTCCGGGCGATTCGGGCACTCGCAGCGATCTCTGCGGGATTCTTGGGCTGCTCCTGGGAGGTTTGGCTGGGATTTTGAGGGAAGTTTTCGTGGGGATTTTTTGGGTGGATTTCCTCGCACTTCGGGTGGGATGTGATAGGATTTGGGGGCATTTTTTGGGGAATTTGAGAGGGGTTTGGTGGGATTTCGGCGCGGATTTTTTGAGTGTATTTGGTGTGGATTTTGCGGGGGTTTAGGGAAATTTTGGTCGGATATTTTGGGTGATTTGGTGGGATTTTTTGTGTGGATTTTGTGTGATTGGGGGATTTTTGGCTGCATTTTTGTACAAATTTTTCTCTGTGGATTCTGTGGGATTTTCATGGGGATTTAGTGGGACTTTTTGTGGGATTTTTGTGTGGCATTTAAGGGGATTTTGGGGGCGATTTTTATGGGGATTTTGAGGGATTTCTGTGAGCCTTGGGGTGATTTTTTGTGGATTTTTTTTGGGTGAGTTTTGTGGGCTTGTGGGTGGAATTTTTGTGGAGATTTACCTGGGATTTTGTGTGGTTTTTCTGGCATTTTCAAGGAATCTACAGTGGAATTTTTGTGGGAATTTTATGGTATTTTTGGTGGGATTTTTTTGTGAGGATTTTGAATCGATTTCTATTGGATTTTGGGGAGTTTTGGGGGATTTTTTAGGAAGATTTTAGTTGGGTTTTGGGTGTTTTGGGGGAGATTTTTATGGGATTTTGATGATATTTTTGTGAGGACTTTTGGTGATATTTTTGTGAGGGTGAGTGGTGCCTTTGGTTCCAACCCACTTTCCTCCCCGAGCCAACGTTACCCACTCCCTCACACGTCCCCCCGTGCCTTCCCACTGCCTTGTCCTGTCTGGGCTTCCACAGCCCCTCATCCCTTCGTGGCCCCGTCCCCTCAGGGTCTCCCCCAGCCTGGCCAACCTGATCCATCAAGAGGCACCTGGGAGCCCTCAGCATTCCAGGCAGCAACACACGGGCAGGAGGACACGGATGGCGCTTCCTGCCTGGGACAGGGCTTGTGGCCATCTCCAGGCACCGCTCTCACAGAGATCCCCACAGCTCCAGCCCCTGCCCATCTGCTCTGTGGGCAGCACAAAGGCTTCAGCAGAACCACCAAAGGCCAAGGGGCTTCTGGCCATTTTCCCTGCAACCCTGCATGCCTGGGCAGCTTGCTGAGCCCAGGAACCCTTTTCTCCCTCTTCCCCTAGGCCCTGCAGAGCCTGGGCAGCAAAAGAAAGATCCTGGGAGTCTGTCTATTACAACACATCCTATATTTCTATGCTAAAGAAAAACAAAAAGAAGAAAAGAACAATCCTAAAGAAACGAAACATTCCTGCTGGCTCGAGTGGCCCCAGCAGACAGAGCCTCTGGGATCAGCTCTCTGCAGAGCTGCAGCAGCGCAGCCAGCCGAGCCCCGACAGACGAGGCCGTCTCCTCCATGCCCTGCAGAGCCGATCATGCAGGCTGTGGAAGCGGGAATATCGAGCTCTCTCTATTCCCTGGAGGACAGACAATGTTTGAACTGCCAGGCTCGCAACGGCGACACTGATGTCATTGGCCGTGTCTTCTAGGGCTGAAAGAGAGAGGAACAGCGCCATGGTCAGTTCCCGCATCTGAGGGGACCCGAGGAGATCCCTGTGCCAGGGCCATCCCAGCCGGCTCTGGCTATGGCCAGCAGGGAGCAGGGACCAGCCGGATCAGCCCAAAGCTGCTGGCCACAAATCCCCCAGGTGCCCTGAAAGCTCTGTGTGCTCTGTCCACGCTGCCCCTGGTCTGCACAGGGAGCAGAGCCCTCCACAGCCGGGGCAGGGCTCGCAGCTCCCCCGCCAGCCCTCGCTGGCAGCCCGCTGCCCTCACTCACCCTCACAGATGAGATGGAGCTCTTCCTTCCTCCCCCTCAGGTGCCGCCCGGCCGTCCCTGGGAACACAGAGCCTGTCAGGCCCAGCGGCACAGCTCCCTGCCAGCGGCGCCGCCAGCCCTGTGCCCACACGCCCTCCTGGCCCGGCTCGTGGCTCACCCATGAACCTGACGGCCGCCTCTCGCAGGGGCTCCTGTGGGCTCTGCAGGTAGGGCAGGGCCCGGCGCAGGTGCTCGGCCACGCTGCTGCTGTCCTCTGCCAGCTGGAGAGAGCGACAGGAGGGAAGGGTTGGCCCCGCAGCCCCCCGGGCCGGGGCTCCATGGGCACCCGGCTCGGGCCGCAGGAGCCTGGAGCAGAGCCCGCGCGGCCTCGGGCTGCAGCAGCGGGCAGGGGCACAGCTGCCAGCCCGCACGCCGAGCACCGCGCTCAGGGGCTGCTCCAGGCTGGGGCTGCGGCTTCCCGGCCCTCCTTACCAGGATCTCAATGAACCTCCACAGTTTCTCCTTCTTTACAGGTTTTTCAAGAACTCTCCTGTTCAGGAATTTGGCCACACAAAGCAGGGTTTCCCAAGAAGCCTGGAGAGCAGTAGAGACACGGAAATGGCCCCGCAGCCCAGGATCAGCATCCCTGTGCCAGGGCCAGGAGGAGGATGCAGCCTGCCAGGCGCCAGGGCAGGAGGCAGCCAAGCCCCCTCCCAGGGCGACAGCAGCAGCCCGTGAGTCCTCACCTCTGCCACACTCTGATTCTCATCATGGCAGTGGAAGAAGAGTGGGAGCAGGCTGTGACACACTTGTGTCATCAGGAGCTTTTTCTCTTCTTCTACTACAGTAGACAGCAAGGCTCGAAATACAAACATGGAGATCCACTGCACATGCCAGTCATCCTGTGTAACAGGAAGGAAACAAGACCTTGGCATCAGCTGATTCTGGCCCACCTTGGCGCAGGCCTGCATCTCCACAGGGCACCAAGTGTCTGGGCAGCAGCCAGTGGCCGTGGCTGAGGGCACAGAGCCTTACGTGTTCAAAGAGTGGCAGGAGCACCTTAGCCAGCTGCAGGGCGATGGGGCTGGGTATTGGGGTGTCATTATCCAAGAACAAATCACTAAGTAGAACAATGCTCATCCTGACCACATCACTATCATTTTCCTGCAGGAGCTCCCCGAGGCTTTCGGTCAGGCTCCGCATTCTTTTGGCCTGTGCGGAACAAAAGTGTGTGAAAGGCCACCCTGCTGCCACAGGGCCCAGAGGCCAAAGGCCTGTCCCGCAGCCCTCGGGCAGCTGAAGTGGGAGGCAGGAGAGCTGGGAGCAGCTGACCCAGTGCCTGAAGACCAGCAACTGCGTTCCCCAGCACCACGCTGCCTGCACGGCTTCAGCTGCTGCCCCCTCCTTACCATCGAGGGATTATCCCTGACCAAGAGGAGGGCTCTCAGAACCTGGCGGCGCATCTCTGTGTGCTCACTCAGCAAGTGCCTCAACAAGAGATCCATGATGCTGTCACTGCATGCACTCAAGTCCAGGCAATGCAGGACCTGAAAGGCACAGGGCAGTGACAGGGGACCCGGCCGGCAGGAGCCCAGAACCGCACAGGGCGGGGACCAGGCAGCAGCGCAGGGCGTGGGCACCATCCCAGGCAGCTGCGGCTACGAGAGGGCAGAGAGCTGGGAGGCAGCGCCGGCCTTCAGACTCACCTCCACAAGGAATGCCAGGGCAGGGAAGTGCCAGTATGGCATCTCTTTGCGGAGCAACTGAAGGAGATAGTCTAAGATGCTTTTACACTCATCGATGGATTCTTTGCCCATCTCCCTGGAAGGCAGAAAATGGCACTAAGATGTGGCAGCAGCTCTCTGGCCTCAGAGAGAAACAAACAACTTTCCCAGGCATCGCCTGAGAAAGTCTGAGAAGATCAGAGGAAAGAATGAAAAAACATTCTTATCTTAACATGCTGCACCTGGCATTGTGAACATTCGGAATATGTTACAGAGATTTGTCTACCAAAATGTGCTTTCTTAAGTAACTAATGGTATAGTGTTTAGACTAGAAAACACATTAAATCAACCTATATCATAACTATCTATAAGAACAATGGGTTTCTTAATAATAATTATTATTGATCGGACCTCTGAAATACATGGAGTCAGTGATAATTACTGGCCGGGGGCCCGCTCCTACGACACTAAGACCCTGAGTCGGGGGGGGAAGCCCCTCCCAGGACAGACTGATGCAGTTCTTGTCTTTACCCCCCACCCTGCAGGGGGACCTGGGCCCTTTGAGATGTGGCTGCTGCTGGGCACCCTCCTCTCCCAGCCTTTCCCAGTCTGCTTGGCTGTCCCTCGTCCCTCTGGCCCATGGCCATGGGGACTGAGTGGGATATCCCAGCCACAGAGCACAAATGCCGGGAGCAATGGGGAGAAGGGGGTCTCACCTGGCCAGCAGACCCACGGCATAAATGTGGGTGTCAGCACAGAGCAGCGTGTCCCAGCCACGCTTGCGCTCCATTGACAACACCACATCCTCATAGTCCATTTGGCACAGCAGGGACTTCAGGGTCCTCACTGCAAACCTGAGTGCAGAGCAAAGCCCGGGTCACACTGGGAGCACTGGCTCCTGCCCTGGCCATGTGGCAGGGACAGAAGGATTGGGATAGAGCACCTGTTGGGGCTGCTGGCAAGGCCGTGTTCTTCCTGGCATCCCTTCCAGAAGGTATCCACCTCCTCTGGCATCTCTTTGGTGCTGAAGAACACTTGGAAGAGCAGATGCACAAATAACTGCGGGAAATGCTCATCCACTATATCTGGGACACAGCGCTCCTGAAGGATCTTCCATATCACCACAGTTGCCTGCAAAGGACGAAGCCCCCCGAGGCAGCGTTCAGTGCCAAGGTGTCCGTGTGACAGGGCCCGAGCGTGGCAGGGAGAGGCCCAGAGAGACACAGGGGGAGCAGCGGGCCTGGTGGCCCTGCAGCTGTCCCTAGGCCAGCTTTCAGGCCAGTGCCTGAGGCAGGGAGATGCAGTGGGGAAAGGAGGATGGAGAGCTGCTGGACAGGTGGCCTTGGGGCCAGCAAAGTCCACTGGCAGAAACTCACAGCCAGGGCAAAGACAGTCATTCTGTTCCCATCGCAGGTGCTCATGCTGTGCTCTGGCCAGCTCCCCAGCACATCCAGGAGTATCTGCTGTGCCAGCTCTGCAGTCCAGGGTGTGCACATGATGGTCTTCCACATGGCCATGGCAGCTCTGCGGGGTTAGAGCTCTGTCTCAGGGCATCTCAGACACAGCACCGTGGTCTGGGCATCTCTAGAGGCCCGGGTTGACTGCCGGCTCTGCCTTTGCCCACTGCCCCTCTCCAGCAGCAGCCAGGCAGCCCAGCCCTGTGGGGACAGGCCCCTGTGGGACAACGAGGGAGCATGGCAGCAGGCTTGGGGCTGACATGCCAGGGCCTGGAAAGGGAGCAGCCAGAGGGCCCTGGGACTCTCTGTTGGTCAGAAACCTGGCCCAGGCTGTACAGGGCGATGGGTTGGGGTGAGCCCTGAGCCCTCTGGGCAGATGGGCCCCATACCTGTCACAGGATGGGGCCACACGCAGGAGTGTCATTACTGCCTCATTTGGCTGCGCTTCTGTGAGATACAGCAGGGCGTTGTCCAGCCTGTGCTCAGCAGAATCATTGGCCATGAGCCACTGGTGGATGTATCTCACCATGCCGGGCACCTGGAGAAGGCACAGGGAGACTTGGAAAGCTGCCAGAGGGATCAGCGTTCCCAGGGTCCCCAGAGAAGTGCTTCCCTTCCCGCCGCACTGCGATGGCCTCAAAGGCTCACAGGGGCCAGCACTAGTGGCTTGGAAAGCCATGTGACTCATGGGGCAATTGAAGCCTGGCCACATCTGCTTACTTGCTCTGCTCTGGGAACACCACTCTGCACAAGCAAATCCAGCAGGGCGGCACTGGTCTCATGTCCGAGGAGCTCTGAGTATGCTCTGAGCCCAGGGCTCATGACACTGGTCTCTTCCTGCCGAATTCTCTTGATGAATTTGCAAACAAGCTGTAGGAGAAGAGCAAGAAGCCATGGGGTGCTGCAGGTGTGCTGCTGGGCTGAGCAGTGACAGCAGGCCCAGCCCAGGTGGGGATGGCTGCAGGTACCTGTGCTGTTCTGTGGAAGCGGCCATGGGCGGGTTCCTGCTCTTGTGTCTGGTCCAGGGCTGCATCTGGGAAAGAGCGAGCGCAGCCCGAGCTGAGGGGCTGCCGGAGAGGCCGGAGAACACAGCCCAGCCCTGCGCTGCCCAGGCAGGGACAGCCCCGTGACGGCCCAGGGCATGGAGCACGGCTGTGGGGTGTCTGCCCGGCCCCTATTCCATCCTGACCATGGGCATGGCCCCAGGGGATGGGATGGCATGGCATGGCATGGCATGGCATGGCACGGCATGGCATGGCATGGCATGGCATGGCATGGGGCCAAGCTGGCTGCAGGCACCAGCCCTGCGGCCCAGCTCTGCCACTCACCCTTCTGCCATGGCTGGAACTGCTCCAGCTCTTCAGGCTGCTGTGCTGGGGCAGTTCCAGGGCCTTCTTTCTCCTCCTTCCCCCAGGCCAGCTTGGGCACGCTCGCAGGTCTGTGCTCTACGACACTGCCTGGATTCATGGCTGCTTGCAGAAGGTGAAAAGGAAAAGGTCCAAGTCAGCAAGTGCTGCAGTCGTGCCTTGAGGGCACCTGCAAGTGTGAAGAATTGGCAAGGCTACAGGACAGCAAGTCCTGCACTCTGCTCTTGGGGCTCCAGCCACAAGGACAGGAGACTCCTGTCAAGGACAGTGAAAAGCAAATGCCACAGTCTGCCCTCGAGGGCAGCTGCAGAAGATTTGCCTTGGGAAGGCCAGGGGTCACCAAGTGCTCTGCTCTGGCCACGAGCTCACCTGCAGGAGTAATACCTTGGGAAAGCTCTGGGTCAGCAAGGAACGAGTGGCTGTGCGAGGGCTCCTCACAGCACCGCTCTCTCGCGTCCTCTCTCGTCGTGTGCACTGAGCACTGTGGAGTGTAACTGTAACTTGTAACTGCCAACACCTCTGCCAGAGCGTGTCACCAAGGGCCCTTGGAATCCCTGCCCCGTTCCATTCCATGGTGACCATGCTGCACGGTGTCACCAAGGGCCCTTGGAATCCCTGTCCCGTTCCATTCCACGGTGACCATGCTGCACCCTGTCACCAAGGGCCCTTGCACGCACTGCCACCTGCCCTGGGGCCACCCCGTGCCCACCCAAAGTGGCCCAGGTTGGAAGGAATCCCTGGCCCCAAGTGTCTGAGACAGCCCGACGGGATCTTTAGGAATGACTCAGACCATCAGCCAACGCTGCCCTGCTCTGCAGGCTCAGGGCAGCAGAAGGAGCCCCCACGGGCTCTGCAGGAGCTGGCAGAGGCTGCCCAGCAGGGAGGCCATGGGGCACAGAGCCCCAAGGCTGCCCAGGGCCCCACGGCACAGGGGCCGTTCCCAGCCCCAATGCTCCTGTCCTGGCCTGGGCTGCACAGGGGCTGTGGCACCATGGCTGGGCCAGCACAGGGCCACAAAGGGGCCCCGCAGCCGCTGCCGGGGCTGGCAGCAAGTCCGGGCACAGACAAGGAATTGCTGAGCATGGCCTGCGCTGGCCAGGGCTGACTGTGCCAAAGGCAGAGCTCAGCTGCTCTTGATGCCTGCAGGAAAAGTCAAGAGGCCAAAGAGCCTCCATGGCTGTGCTGGGGACAGAGGCTGGAGGAGGGAAATGCAGGGAAGCTGTGGCATGGGGAGGACATGCAATTCCAGCAGACACCTCAGCCTGCAAGGTGCTCTGCTCTACCTCAGCTCCTCTCTTAGATATGCCAATCCCAGCTCAGCACCTCAGGGTACTGGGGCCCAACAAGTAGAACATGCCTGTTCATGGAAAGGGGAGCAGGTTTCAATATCTCTCTGTTCCATAACATACAAGCAAATCTTTATTATCTGCCTCACTGGAGAACTTTGAAGAAATGGTAATGTTTTCCCACCCAGAACAGCAATTTCCTGGCTCTACTGCTTTCTTCTACTGATGGCAGGAGAAGAAATACTCATCTTCCCCTCTACCTCTGCCACCAACATTCAGTATAATATTTCATGACGCGCTTCCTTTGGGTGTTTCCAGGACTCCTGGTTAAATGGCCCTATCTAAGGACATCTCTTCATTTAGAGCAGCTGCATGTATGTCCTTCCCATTGCTCCCAGATTTCCTCCTGCAGCTGTTCTCTGGTCATTCCAATGCATCTCCTTTAAATGGCTTCATGCTTTGAGCTTTTGGGAGTTTCCCAATTTTTCAGAAGTTTAAATAACTCCTTACTCAGCATCTTATTGTAAGTTTTACCTATCACCTCTTCTTATGCCTTTGTCTAAAATCCTGCCTTTATGGCAATGCCTTGTAGATGGTGGACATGTCAGATGCTGCTGGGATGTCACAAGGAGCAGAGGGAAGGGTTTTGCTTGATTCAATTTATCATATTCACATTTTTTGATGTTGGCCATGAAGAGAAAGTTTTCAGTACCCTCCTACCCCTGCCTCTGTGCGAACTGGCCAAGGAGAGACCGGGCGGGGGCGGCAAAAGTCTGCAGGCGGTGCCAGGGAGTCTGATGGGGCAGGGCGGGGCGCTCCCAACCATGGCTGGGCGGGGGCCGCGACAGACAGGGGCAGGGGCAGGGGCAGGGGCAGGGGCAGGGGCAGGGGCAGGGGCAGGGGCAGGGGCAGGGGCAGGGGCAGGGCAGGGGCAGGGGCAGGGGCAGGGGCAGGGGCAGGGGCAGGGCAGGGGCGGGGAGAGAGGGGATGCGAGAGTGTGCGGCCGTGCGAGCGGGAGCGGCGGGGGCGGTGGGGAGCGGTGGTGTCTGAGGAGCCGGGCGTGTGTCCCTGTGTCCGTCTCTCTCTCTGTGTCAACGAGGCCCGAGGGCGGGCGGCTTCGTGCCGGCCCCGGGCGCCTCGGCACCGAGCCCCCGCGGCCCCCCAGGCTCCTTCCGAGGACCGAAGACCTCTGCGGGCCCTGAAGGAACCGGCCCCAAAGCGGCCGCCCGCTTGCCGGCGGTGCTGCCGGCGGCGGGGCGGGCCGGGCCGAGTCGCACCGGGGCCGGCGGCTGCGAGCTGATTTCCGCCGCACGGACGGGCTTCTCTTCCCCGCTGGCCCCGCTGACATTCTCTTCTGCGGGGCAGGGCTGTGTCGGCTCCCGGACGGGGGGCGGGGGGCACTGGGGACGCCGTTTCCACAGTTCTGCACCTCAGGAGACCCGAGCACAGGGCACGGGCTGCCCGTCGGCTCGCCTGCGGGTGCTCTGCATAATAAAGGAAACTGAACAAAATCTGCCAAGAAAATTTCTTTTTCGGCTAAGTTTCTCATACCAGGCAAATAGAAGAGCCATTCTTTCAAGAAAGGAGAAAATGGGGGGGAATAAAACCCTAAAGACAAACTGAATAAAACCCCAAACCAAAAAAATCTCAAAACAAAACACAAAACCCAAAGGAAAAAAACCCAAAAAATCCAAAACAAAACCAGAAAACCCAAAACAAAAGCCCTGCACCTCACCTGCCCTCCAAAAAACCACCCCAAAAAACGAAATACAACCCAGAAAAATACAAAAATATGTGTTGGTCTTGAAAGTGGGCGGTTTATGGGCTGGGATGGGGCTGCTAGAGCTGTCCGGCTCTGGGCTGTAAGGAGGCTGTGAGCTTCCCCTGGCTCCAGGGCCACCGGTGCTGGGTCGGCACCCTTGCGGCAAGCGTTGTCAGGGGGCAGCAGGTCTACTCTTGCTCCAGGCAAGCCTGGGGCAATCAGGTCTACCCGTCTCCGGAGCCATCAGGTCTACCAGGATCTGGGGACTCCCGGCTCTTGGCGGTGCCCGTGCCACGGGCAGTGACGGGTGACACCAGGTCATCCCCAACTCCGCGCCGGCCCAGGGTTATCAGGTCTACCCAGCTCCAGGGTCACCTGGTTCGTGGCAGGACCTTCATGGCCAGGGTCAACAGGTCTACCCCGATGCTGAGTGACCGTAAGGTGTTGTGGCCAGGACAACAGGTCTACCCTGGCTCCGGGGCTGCTGGGTTCATTGCAGTGCCCTGGATGTGAGCGGTGGCGGGGGACAAAAGGTCTACCCTGGCTCCGGGCCGGCCCGGGGCCATCAGGACTACCCCTCTCCACGGCCGCCGTGCTCGTGGTTGCGCTCAAGCTGCGGGTGGGATTGACAGCTAGCAGAACAGAATGGTTGGAAAAAGATCTGCCACCACCAGACACCAGACCACACCCAACAGGGTCACCCACCTCCTCTTGTCTATGGACGGTAATTAGGGGACCTGAAGACTTAAAACTAATTTTAAAAAACTTGCTAGAAGCTGATATACAGTAAGGTAGTAATAACCATTTCTGAGTTAAAGTACCACGGTAAAAGTTTAAACACTTTGTAATTCTTTAATAAGTGTCCTTTAGCCAAGCAGGTCAACTGAAGAAAGTTTTAGTTAGAATATTATTAAGTCTCACTTAGTTGCTAGGAATTAAGAGAATTACCCAAAGAAGCTAACCCTCAAAAGCCAGAGACTGTAAGTTGATGCGGGCTTAAGCCCGATCAAAGAAATAGTGGAGGGATTTATTATGAAGAAAACAGCCTTGCTGAGACATTTCGGTTTGGGCTAAGTACTGACATTGAAATATTAATTAGCGAATTGCTCCTGGGAATCACCTACACCCCCACCCACACTACCATTCTAGGACTGGGATGCAAAATAGAGAGACCAGTGGAATCACGGGAGGGGGTTTTGGGGATGAAAACACCCCTAAGTGGAAGGCTGGGCACAGTGGAGGGGGCTGGATGGGTGCGCTGCTTGGGGAAAAGGGAACCACATCCCTGGTCTGTGTCTGACCTGTCACCATAGCCTGCAGGGGACCAGACTGGACTGGGCTGTGGGAAGCAGGAACAAAGGAACAACTCTTCCTGGTGTTCCCAGGAGGGAAGGACAGGGGACAGCTGCTGCTGCACTTTGGCAGCAGGCTCTGCACATGCCCTCACCCTTTGGCTACCAGGACTTCAGACACAGACTGCACACCTCTTCACCTCCGGCTACCAGTGTGCCACGGAGACTCCAGGGACAGACTCTGCAGCCTTCTTGCCCTTTGGCTACTGGGAAAAAGCTACAACAGCGGGGGTGAGCTCTGTATTGAGCTCCCTTGCTCTGCTGATCTTTTGAATAAAGAGCTGAACATTAATAAAGGCACGAGCCCTGTTTACTACATGAAGGCCCCCAAAATTCCACTAAAAAGCCCCAAAATCCCCTAAAAATCACCGCTGTTGTGCCCCCGTCCCCCGAATCCCCCATACCCCATTCAGGGTGAGCCTGGGACTGCCTGGAACCCCCAGATCTCCATAGGACCCCCTCCAGGAACCCCAAATCTTCCCCAGAGCCCCCCGCCAAAGTTGGCCCAGGACCCCCTGAGAGCCCCCAGACCCCAATTGCACCCAGCCCAGGATGCCCCCTGAGACCCCCTGAGACCCTTCCCAAGACCCCACCCAGGACCCTTCCAGGACCCTCCAGACCCCGCCCCAAACCCAACTCTGGACCCCCCAGCCTCTCCCCAGATCCCTCCAGGACCTCTCCCAAAAACCCCCAACCCCCCCCAGACCCTCTCTGGGACCCTTCCAGATCCCCCAAAGCCCCTCCCCAAAACCTCCAAAACCTCCTAGGACGCCACCAGGACCCCCCAAACCGCTCCCCCAACTCCGCCCAGACCCTCCCAAGACCCCCCCTCCAGGCCCCTCTCAGGACCCATCCCCACCCCCCAGGTCCCCCCACAATGCTCCAAGACCCCTCCCCAGACTCTCCCTGACACCTCCAGGACCCCTCAGGATCCCCCACCCAAGAGCCCTCCAGGACGCCCAGACTGCCCCGAGGACTCCTCCATGAGCCATCCAGGACCCCCCCAGAGCCCTCCCTAAACTCCCCCCGGATCCCTCCCCAAAGGCCCCCGATCCCCCCAGGACCCCTCCCCAGCCCCCCCAGCCCCTCCCAGCCCCCGGCCCCTGTGCGGAGCCCCCTCCCCAGCGTTGCGGCCCCCGCGGCTCCCGCGGCTCCCGCCTCTCCCAGCGCCTCCCCCGCTCTGGCAGCGCCGCCCGCAGGGCCCGCCCGAGCCCGGGGGGCGGGGCCGCCGGGGGAGGGGCGCCGCTCCCGGCTCCCTCTGATTGGCTGCAGCCGCGCGCTGATTGGTTGGTTCGGCACGGGGCGCGCCGCTATTGGCTGGAGGAGCCCGCGCGCGCGGTGCAGGCGGGAAATTGTCAGGGGAGCGCGGCTGAGGAGGGGCTGAGGTGGGGCCGGGGAAACTGAACGGGGGGTTTGGGGCGGCTCGGGGAGAAACTGGGGATTTCTGGGGAACTGACAGGAAATAGGCGTGTGTCTGCTGGGTTTGGGGGAATGAGGGGGCTTTAGGGAGCTTTGGGGGGAGCTTGAGAGCTTCTGGAGCGTTCTCCGTTGGGTTTAGGGGGATCTGAGGGTAATTGCGGGGGTCCGAGGGGACTTTGGCGGAGTTGTGAGAGGAACTGGAGGGATCTGGGGGTTCTGAGGTGGCTCTGGGGTCAATTTTGGGGTAAAGTGGGGGGACCTGAGGGTAATTTGGGGGCTTTAGGTGGGTCTGGGGTGGATTTGGGGCTCTGGGGACACCTAAAGGGGTGCCAGGGGGTGAAGGGGTCGCAGCCCCCCAGACGCCCCCTGAAGCCCCCCTGTCCCCACAGAGGGGTCCCGGCCCTGGCGGTGCAGGACCCCCGGCCCCAGCCCAGCATCTCCATCAACCACCTGAACCGGGACACCAAGGAGGACGGGGATGGCTGGGGGGTCCTGGGGGCTCTGAGAGTGTCCGTGCCTGTCCCCAGGGGCTCAGGCTGTCCCCTGGGTGTCCCCGAGCTGGAGAAGTCCCTCTGCGCCGTTTCCTCGCCGTTTGGGCAGATTTTGGACATTTTGGTGCGGCGCAGTCTCGGCCTGCGGGGCCAGGCCTTCCTCACCTTCAGGGAGATGAGCAGCGCCACCAACGCCCTGCGCTCCCTGCAGGGCTTCCCCTCCTGCGGCCAACCCGTGGGGAGACAGCGACTGGGGGAGTTCTGGCACTGGGGAAAGAACTGCAATGCTGGGGAAAAACCGCCAAACTCTGGCCTCAGATACCCCCAAAGTCCAACTTGGAATCCCACCAAATTCATTCACCCTGAACACCCCAAAGCTTCCCTTTCTATGACAAGCCCATGGTAAGACAGAAATGCTGGGTGAAATCCTGGAATTCTCATGGAAAAACCCCAAAATCCTGCGGAAAAAAAACAAACCCAACCAGGATTCCCCCCAAAATCCCATCAAGAATCCCTGAAATTGAGTTGGAAACACCCCTAAATCCAACCAGGAACCCCCCAAAGCTTCCCCTTCTGGGACAAACCTGTGGCAATAGCAGAATCTTCAGGAAAATACCCAAATTTGGGGAAAAATCCTGAAATTCTGGGACAAAAGCACAAAATTCAATTGGGAACCCACCCAAAATCCATCCAGGAGCCCCCAAGAATTCACCCTGAATCTCCCAAACCTTCCCCTTCTACCCCACAGTGAGACCCAAATTCAGGGAAAAATCCACAGATTCTTGAAAAAACAGGAAATCTTGGGAAAAAGCCTGAAATCTGGGGAAGAAACGGAAATCTCACCAGAAATCCACCCCCCAATCCCCTGGGAATGACCCCAAATCCCTGCTGGAACCTCCCCAATTCCTCTGAATTACCCCAAAATCCTGCTGAAATTCCCCGAATTCCTTCTAGGACTTGCCAAAATCCCTCAAAAACGTCCCTGATTGCTTCTGGAACTGCCCCAGATCCATTCTGGAGCATCCCCAAATCCCTCCGAACTTCTGAAAATCCCTTGGAAGACCCCAAAATCCCTCTTGAAACTCTCCCAGATCCCCTCTGAATTCCCCCAGATCCCTCAGAAAGCCCCAGATCCCCTCTGGAGCCTCTTCCAGATCCCCCCAAAATCCTCGGGAACAAGCCCAAACCCCCCGAGCCGTCCCCAGCTCCCCCCGGAGTGATCCCAAATCCCCCCGGAGCCAGCCCAGGTCCCCTCTGGAAGCTCCCCGAGTCCCTCGGGAAGCCGCAGATCCCCGGGAGCCGCCGGGCAGCGCCGGGAAAGCCCAAAGCCCCGCGGCAGTGCCGCATCCCGGCCGGAGCTGCCCCGGGAGCCCCGCGGGGCCGGGGCCGGGGCCGGGATGCGCCGTCCCAGCGGATCCAGCGCGCCCGGCCGGGCTCGGCCAGCGCGGCCCAGGGCAGGGAGCGCTGGTGGGGCGGGAGCGGGAGCGGAGCGCGAACGGGACCAGCGCAGAGCCAAGGGGGGAGAGGCCCCGGCCCCACAGAGAGCGGGGCCGGAGCGCGGGGCCGGGCGGGGATGGCTCGGCGATTGTTCCGGGCGATTCGGGCACTCGCAGCGATCTCTGCGGGATTCTTGGGCTGCTTCTGGGAGGTTTGGCTGGGATTTTGAGGGAAGTTTTCGTGGGGATTTTTGGGGTGGATTTCCTCGCACTTCGGGTGGGATGTGATAGGACTTGGGGGCATTTTTTGGGGAATTTGAGAGGGGTTTGGTGGGATTTCGGCGCGGATTTTTTGAGTGTATTTGGTGTGGATTTTGCGGGGGTTTAGGGAAATTTTGGTCGGATATTTTGGGTGATTTGGTGGGATTTTTTGTGTGGATTTTGTGTGATTGGGGGATTTTTGGCTGCATTTTTGTACAAATTTTTCTCTGTGGATTCTGTGGGATTTTCATGGGGATTTAGTGGGACTTTTTGTGGGATTTTTGTGTGGCATTTAAGGGGATTTTGGGGGCGATTTTTATGGGGATTTTGAGGGATTTCTGTGAGCCTTGGGGTGATTTTTGTGGGGATTTTTTTGGGTGAGTTTTGTGGGCTTTTGGGTGGAATTTTTGTGGAGATTTACCTGGGATTTTGTGTGGTTTTTCTGGCATTTTCAAGGAATCTACAGTGGAATTTTTGTGGGAATTTTATGGTATTTTTGGTGGGATTTTTTGTGAGGATTTTGAGTCGATTTCTATTGGATTTTGGGGAGTTTTGGGGGATTTTTTAGGAAGATTTTAGTTGGGTTTTGGGTGTTTTGGGGGGGATTTTTATGGGATTTTGATGATATTTTTGTGAGGACTTTTGATGATATTTTTGTGAGGGTGAGTGGTGCCTTTGGTTCCAATCCACTTTCCTCCCCGAGCCAACGTTACCCACTCCCTCACACGTCCCCCCCGTGCCTTCCCACTGCCTTGTCCTGTCAGGGCTTCCACAGCCCCTCATCCCTTCGTGGCCCCGTCCCCTCAGGGTCTCCCCCAGCCTGGCCAACCTGCCCCATCAAGAGGCACCTGGGAGCCCTCAGCATTCCAGGCAGCAACACACGGGCAGGAGGACACGGATGGCGCTTCCTGCCTGGGACAGGGCTTGTGGCCATCTCCAGGCACCGCTCTCACAGAGATCCCCACAGCTCCAGCCCCTGCCCATCTGCTCTGTGGGCAGCACAAAGGCTTCAGCAGAACCACCAAAGGCCAAGGGGCTTCTGGCCATTTTCCCTGCAACCCTGCATGCCTGGGCAGCTTGCTGAGCCCAGGAACCCTTTTCTCCCTCTTCCCCTAGGCCCTGCAGAGCCTGGGCAGCAAAAGAAAGATCCTGGGAGTCTGTCTATTACAACACATCCTATATTTCTATGCTAAAGAAAAACAAAAAGAAGAAAAGAGCAATCCTAAAGAAACGAAACATTCCTGCTGGCTCGAGTGGCCCCAGCAGACAGAGCCTCTGGGATCAGCTCTCTGCAGAGCTGCAGCAGCGCAGCCAGCCGAGCCCCGACAGACGAGGCCGTCTCCTCCATGCCCTGCAGAGCCGATCATGCAGGCTGTGGAAGCGGGAATATCGAGCTCTCTCTATTCCCTGGAGGACAGACAATGTTTGAACTGCCAGGCTCGCAACGGCAACACTGATGTCATTGGCCGTGTCTTCTAGGGCTGAAAGAGAGAGGAACAGCGCCATGGTCAGTTCCCGCATCTGAGGGGACCCGAGGAGATCCCTGTGCCAGGGCCATCCCAGCCGGCTCTGGCCATGGCCAGCAGGGAGCAGGGACCAGCTCGATCAGCCCGAAGCTGCTGGCCACGAATCCCGCAGGTGCCCTGAAAGCTCTGTGTGCTCTGTCCACGCCGCCCCTGGTCTGCACAGGGAGCAGAGCCCTCCACAGCCGGGTCAGGGCTCGCAGCTCCCCCGCCAGACCTCGCGTGCAGCCCGCTGCCCTCACTCACCCTCACAGATGAGATGGAGCTCTTCCTTCCTCCCCCTCAGGTACCGCCCGGCCGTCCCTGGGAACACAGAGCCTGTCAGGCCCAGCGGCACAGCGCCCTGCCAGCGGCTCTGCCAGCCCTGTGCCCACACGCCCTCCTGGCCCAGCTCGTGGCTCACCCATGAACCTGACGGCCGCCTCTCGCAGGGGCTCCTGTGGGCTCTGCAGGTAGGGCAGGGCCCGGCGCAGGTGCTCAGCCACGCTGCTGCTGTCCTCTGCCAGCTGGAGAGAGCGACAGGAGGGAAGGGTTGGCCCCGCAGCCCCCCGGGCCGGGGCTCCATGGGCACCCGGCTGGGGCCGCAGGAGCCTGGAGCAGAGCCCGCGCGGCCTCGGGCTGCAGCAGCGGGCAGGGGCACAGCTGCCAGCCCGCACACCGAGCACCGCGCTCAGGGGCTGCTCCAGGCTGGGGCTGCGGCTTCCCGACCCTCCTTACCAGGATCTCAATGAACCTCCACAGTTTCTCCTTCTTTCCAGGTTTTTCAAGATCTCTCCTGTTTAAGAATTTGGCCACACAAAGCAGGGTTTCCCAAGAAGCCTGGAGAGCAGTAGAGACACGGAAATGGCCCCACAGCCCAGGATCAGCATCCCTGTGCCAGGGCCAGGAGGAGGATGCAGCCTGCCAGGCGCCAGGGCAGGAGGCAGCCGAGCCCCCTCCCAGGGCGACAGCAGCAGCCCGTGAGTCCTCACCTCTGCCACACTCTGATTCTCATCATGGCAGTGGAAGAAGAGTGGGAGCAGGCTGTGACACACTTGTGTCATCAGGAGCTTTTTCTCTTCTTCTACTACAGCAGACAGCAAGGCTCGAAATACAAACATGGAGATCCACTGCACGTGGCCATCATCCTATGTAACAGGAAGGAAACAAGACCTTGGCATCAGCTGATTCTGGCCCACCTTGGCGCAGGCCTGCATCTTCACAGGGCAACACAAGTCTGGGCAGCAGCCAGTGGCCGTGGCTGAGGGCACAGAGCCTTACGTGTTCAAAGAGTGGCAGGAGCACCTTAGCCAGCTGCAGGGCGATGGGGCTGGGTATTGGGGTGTCATTATCCAGGAACAAATCACTAAGTAGAACAATGCTCATCCTGACCACATCACTATCATTTTCCTGCAGGAGCTCCCCGAGGCTTTCGGTCAGGCTCCGCATTCTTTTGGCCTGTGCGGAACAAAAGTGTGTGAAAGGCCACCCTGCTGCCACAGGGCCTAGAGGCCAAAGGCCTGTCCCGCAGCCCTCGGGCAGCTGAAGTGGGAGGCAGGAGAGCTGGGAGCGGCTGACCCAGTGCCTGAAGACCAGCAACTGTGTTCCCCAGCACCACGCTGCCTGCACGGCTTCAGCTGCTGCCCCCTCCTTACCAGCGAGGGATTATCCCTGACCAAGAGGAGGGCCCTCAGAACCTGGCGGCGCATCTCCGTGTGCTCACTCAGCAAGTGCCTCGACAAGAGATCCATGATGCTGTCACTGCATGCACTCAAGTCCAGGCAATGCAGGACCTGAAAGGCACAGGGCAGTGACAGGGCCCGGCACAACCCGCAGCGCCCGGCGCGGCTCCCTCCAGCCAGGCACTGCGGCTCCAGGCGGAATATTCAGCGCACGGAATCTCTGTCAGCGCTGCTCACATTGCAAAACCAGCTGCTGCCGAGGCAATCCCAGCTCCCACTGAAGCCTCCCACCCAAAATGCTGCCTTCAGCTCGGACACCGGTAAGAAACCCAAGAGCAAACTGAAAGCTGATTAGAGAATCTTGCACAATCACACCCAAGAGCATTTTGTTATAAAATCACAAATATTAACAGAAGCTGAGAAAGTCAACAATGTTAGAAAAGAAGCTTCCAACAATGGGACTCGAAGAGCTAAGAGCATGTGTTTGAATGGAATAAGCCCTCTCTGACATGTGAGCAATGCCATGGAATTTCTCAAACCAGGGAAATAGGGAGGCCTGGCAGCAGCAGCTTCACACACAGCAATGACAGAGAACAGGGCAGGGCAAGAGGCTGACAAAACTCTAACCGCTACTTGCAATGAAGTACCTTTGTTTCCAGTTCTAATCTAGCCACTATTAATATAGAGTCCAAAAGACTAAAAATACTAGTAATAATAATAACAACTGTACCATTAATAGCAAAAAATTGAGAGAATAGAAATAATAAGAATTAATAGTGGTAATAAAAACCCTACCATACTTATACCAGGTTTGCATGGCCAGGTTTTGGTAAGGCAGGGGATCTAGGAGCAGCTTCTGTGAGAGCAGCTGTTCCTCCATGTCCCACAAAGTCAATTCCAGCTGGCTCCAGGACAGACTGGCTGCTGGACAAGGCTGGCCCAGTTAGAAATGGTGGTAACACCTTTGGAATAAGAGATTTAAGGAAATGGGTGATCCTGGAATTGTGGCTGTGAGCAGGGAGGAACAGGGTGAGGACCTGTGAGGGGAACAGCTCTGCACACCCCCAGGGCAGGGCAGGGCAGGAGGGGCAGGAGCTGCTCCAGCTGCTGGAGCTGATTGCCCTGAGATTCCCTGGTCAGTCCCTGGGGAGGCAGCTGGGCCCTGCAGCCTGCCCTGCAGCCTATGGAGGGCACGGAGGGCAGAGATGCACCTGCAGCGCCTGGAGGAGCCCATGCTGGAGCAGGGGGATGCCTGAGCGGAGGCTGCGACCCCATGAGAAACCTGTGCTGGAGCAGGGACCTGGCAGGGACCTGCAAACCCCTGGAGAGGAGCCCACGCTGGAGCAGGGCCCTGCCAGGACTTGTGAGCCCATGGAGGAGCGAGCCACGCTGCAGCAGCTTGTGGAGAACTGCTGTCCGTGGGATGAACTCACCGTGGAGAAGTTCATGGAGAAGTGTCTCCAGGAGGGACCCCTGGCACAGCAGGGGAATGACTCCTCTCCCCAAGCAGCAGGAGAAACAACAGGGGATGAACTGACCAAAGCCCCCATTCCCTGTCTCCCTGCACCCACTGTGGGGGGAGGTAGAGCTGGGAAGGAGGGAGGAAAAGGCAGAAGGTGTTTTTAAAGCTTTGTTTTACTTCTCACTATCCTGCCCTGATCCAGATAGCAAAAATTCCATTAATATCTCCAATTTTGAAAATGGGTTGCCCATGATGGCATTTGCTGAGTGATCTGTCGCAGTCCTTAGCTCAACCCATGAAGCCTTCATTCTGTTTTCTCCCTCCTGTCCTTCTCTGGAGGGGAGTGAGAGAGCAGCTTTGGTGGGTGCCTGACATCCAGCCAGGGTGAACAGACAACACTTCCTTTCCTTCATTCATTCTTTCTTTCCAGAGGTCACTGTGAAGGGGTTGAGTGGGGCTTTGACAGAGGGAGTGAAGGTGGTGGGGAATGGAGGAGACAGGAGCCACAGGGACATGGGACAGGCATCAGAGGGGCCTGGGCAGCTGGCAGGGGGCACGGCCTGTCCCCCTGGCCCAGCAGCAGGGGACAGGGGGCACAGCCTGTCCCCCTGGCCCAGCAGCAGCCCCGTGCCCTGCCCAAGGTGCTCCCAGCAGGGGCTGGGCCCCAGAGGCAGGGGGAGACCCCAGTCCCGGGGCAGCGTTTCTGCCCCGTCCCCTGTCCAGCCCAGCCTGCCCCGTGTGCGCAGTGACCGCTGGCACGGGCTGCCCTGGACACTGTGACCTGCTGGGGACACTGAGAGCTGCCCCGCTGTGACACTACCCTTGGGATTGCACAGGCACCAAACAAACCCCAGCCAGCACCGCCCCTTGTCATGTCCCAGACACTGGAGAGCATCAGAGCCAGCCCCGCTCCTGGTGATGTCCCAGGCACCAGGGCACATCCCAGCCCTGCTCCTGTTGATGTCCAGGCACCAGGGCACATCCCAGCCCCGTTCCTGGTGATAGATTTCAGGGGCACAAAAACAGTTGCAGACTTCCCATACTTTAGGGATCCATTAAGCACAGGAAAACGGCAAGGATTCATTTGTCACGTATGCATGGGAAAGGCAGAAAGGTCAGAACGAGGAAGACTTATTTTGCTTCTTCATTTTGGAGACCCCTCCCCAAAATGGACCTCCAACTCATTTCAGGGAACAGAACTACATATGCTTAATTGCCTTTTTGCCAATTAGCACATGAAACGGAGCAGAGGAAGTGACAGGGATATGAATATGCATTCATATTTGTGTATTCAAGACTTCTGCAAATAAAAAAGCTTTGTAATACCTGTGATTTTTGCAGTGTGCATTAGGGAATTATCCCATGTACTGCCTGGCTGTCTCAATAAACATACACTTTCTAACTTTAAACCCTTAGAGAGTTTTTGTCCATCTCAGTTGGATATCGATATTAAATTGATACTCATATTTCAGTAAATCATTGTCTTAAAGATGTCCTAGTATGTGTATTAACATGTCTTTTCTTAATATTCTAGTAATTATTCTTGCATTGTTTCAAGATAAACTGGTATGATTCAAAGAATATCCACTGAAGTACACATAGAACATCGATTTATCATAAGCAAATTGCAGTTGCAAAGTTTTTTCACTGAAATTCTGCCACTTGTCATCATTTTAAAAGTCAGCTATTAAAGTCAACAACAAAATTTCTAACTTCTAACAAAGGGAAAAAAGTATATGGTTTGCACTAGAAAAAATAGAAATACAGAAAATGTCTCCCAACCAAGTTCCTTGTCCTGATCAAAACATCTCCCAATCAAGTTCTTCGCTGTGAACCTGGCTGGTAAAGAAAAATATTATCAGTAAACGTGGATGAAATTTTGCATAAGTTAATAGTATTCGAAATCCATGTTCTAATCCTATGATTATTTCTTAGACAAAGAAAAAAGGGGAAAGGGGTTGGATTGAGGGTACACCTTCCTCCCCTCTGAGTCTGTTCTCATGTTTTACAATAAATCCTACAATAGTACAATACAGCTGCCTAAAATATGGACACTGGAAACCACAGACAACATTACAAATGATCACCTGCCTCATGGACAGTTCATATAAGGACTTTACTTGTTTACAAATTATTTCTCATGTTTACAAACAGTTTTTCTGTTTACAGATTGTTTTCTGGGAGTTCAGTTTTTCCCCAAGGGATCAAGTGCTTAAAGGTTGTTTCATAAAATTGGGTTTTTCTCTAAGGGTTAAATGGGCTCAGGGTTAAATAGCTTTCTGCTTTTAGAGATAAGTTCAATTTGTAACCAAGAAGCATTATGCCTGTGGCTTGAGTTCTCCCCTAACAGTTCCTGGAGGGGAATGCTGCAGCTCCAGTGCAAATTAGATGCACGCTGTCCTCTGTCCCCATGTTGGCAAAGGGCCCTTGCAGATGGGTGACAGAGAACAATACACAGAATTTTATAAAGAAAAGAAGGGTGAGGTGTTACCATGATTGACAGGGGTCTTGACCAATCAAATATCTCCCAAAACTGCAGGCACCTCACAGGCCAGAACCTGAACGGGCGTGGAGCTCAAACCAATGAGAGCTTCCAGGCCTGGTCTTTCAAATGCCCTGTGTAAGGGGGAGCTTGGGAAATAAAATCTCTCTGTTGCCCCATGAACTCGGGAGGAGCAGTCTTTGTCTCCTGTGCCCTCGCTGCCCCACGAGACCAAAGAGATGTTCACCAGGGCCCTCCCTGTTTGTGGCCGTCCATTGCCCAGCTGAGCAGGCAGCCAGTTGTGTTTGCAGTGAGCTGCCACAGGCAGACACACAGCAGCTGGAGATTTGAATAGCAGGGCTTGGGCCAAATCTTTTTCTTTCAGAGTGCAAGAAAGACACAAAAGCACAAGGAAACACGACAGTGTTTTGGTGGAGTCTCTTTGTCCTGTGAAGTTCAGTAGCTGTTGGTGTTTCTGTGCTCCTGCTAATCCCTTCCATGAAAAAATCATCCCAGGAAGGAGCAACAACATCTGACACGCACCAAATGTTGCCACCAGTTGCTCCAGGTGCTGCTACCAATAGCCCCTGTAGGACGGAGCACAGCCCCCAGTGCACACCAGCTTTGGCTGCCCTCTGGCAGAGAAGCCCTTTTGGGGCACAGGTTTCTGGGGCAGGAGACAGGCACCGGTGCTGCCAGGGCTCGGGGGAACTCTGCTTGGGCGGGGACTGTGCCTCACCTGCTGCTGTCAGCGCTGCCCGGGCCCCAGGGCTCAGAGCAGCATTCCTGCCCTGGCCCACACGTTCCCGGTCTGTGTCCCATGGCCGTGCTTAGGACGGCCACCATGTGGGACGTGTCCCGAGGAGGCCGTGCCAGCTTCTGTGGGGGCCCCGTGCCCTTCCCGCCGCGGCTGCGTCGGCAGCTGCGGGGGCTCCTGCTGCTCTGAGCCCGCAGAGCAGGGCAGCGTTTGCTGATGGGCTGAGCCCTTCCTAAAGATCCTGTTGGGCTGTCTGACACACCTGGGCCAAGGCATTCCTTCCACCCTGGGCCACTCTGGGGGGCTGGGGCTGGCCCCAGGGCAGGTGGCAGTGCGTGCAAGGGCCCTTTGTGACACGGTGCAGCATGGTCACCGTGGAATGGAACGGGACAGGGGATCCAAGGGCCCTTGGTGACACGGTGCAGCATGGTCACCGTGGAATGGAACGGGACAGAGATTCCAAGGGCCCTTGGTGACACGCTCTGGCAGAGGTGTTGGCAGTTACAAGTTACAGTTACACTCCACAGTGCTCGGTGCACACGACGAGAGAGGACGCGAGAGAGCGGTGCTGTGAGGAGCCCTCGCACAGCCACTCGTTCCTTGCTGACCCAGAGCTTTCCCAAGGTATTACTCCTGCAGGTGAGCTCGTGGCCAGACCAGAGCACTTGGTGACCCCTGGCCTTCCCGAGGCATCTCTTCTGCAGCTGCCCTCGAGGGCAGACTGTGGCATTTGCACCATCCTTGACAGGAGTCTCCTGTCCTTGTGGCTGGAGCCCCAAGAGCAGAGTGCAGGACTTGCTGTCCTGTAGCCTTGCCAAGTCTTCACTCTTGCAGGTGCCCTCAAGGCACGACTGCAGCACTTGCTGACTCGGACCTTTTCCTTTTCACCTTCTGCAAGCAGCCATGAATCCAGGCAGTGTCGTAGAGCACAGACCTGCGAGCGGGCCCAAGCTGGCCCGGGGGAAGGAGGAGAAAGAAGGCCCTGGAGCTGCCCCAGCACAGCAGCCTGAAGAGCTGGAGCAGTTCCAGCCACGGCAGAAGGGTGAGTGGCAGAGCTGGGCCACAGGGCTGGTGCCTGCAGCCTGCTTGGCCCCATGCCATGCCATGCCATGCCATGCCATGCCATGCCATGCCATGCCATGCCATGCCATGCCATCCCATCCCATCCCCTGGGGCCATGCTCATGGACAGGATGGAATAGGGGCCGGGCAGACACCCCACAGCCGTGCTCCGTGCCCTGGGCCGTCGCGGGGCTGTCCCTGCCTGGGCAGCGCAGGGCTGGGCTGTGTTCTCCGGCCTCTCCCGCAGCCCCTCAGCTCGGGCTGCGCTCGCTCTTTGCCAGGTGCAGCCGTGCAGCGCACACGAGAGCAGGAACGCACCCGTGGCCGCTTCCGCAGAACAGCGCAGGTACCTGCAGCCATCCCCACCTGGGCTGGGCCTGCTGGCACTGCTCAGCCCAGCACTGTGCTCGGAGCACTCCATGCAGCATCCCGGGCTTCTTGCCCTTCTGCTGCAGATGGTTTGCAAATTCATGAAGAGGATTCGGGAGGAAGAGAGCAGCGCCATGGGCACCGTGCTCAGAGCGTACTCTCCCATCTTCAAAACCAAGACCAGCGCTGCCCTGCTGGATATGCTTGTGGAGGAGGGTCCTTCCAGCCCAAAGCAAGTAAGCAGCCTGTGGCCTGGCTATTCTTCTCCCAGCAATTGCTTGGCCTCCCAAGCCACACCTGCTGCTCCCTGGGAGCCTTTGAGGCCATGGCAGTGTGGTGGCAAGGGAAGCACTTCTCTGGGGCAGCTGGGCACATTCCTTCCTCCAGCAGCTTTCCAAGTCTCCCCTTCCTTCTCCAGGTGCCTGCCATGGTGAGGTACATCCACCAGTGGCTCGTGGCCAATGAGTTTCCTGAATACAATCTGTACAGGCCCCTTCTGGATCTGACAGAGGCACAGCCCTCTGACGTGGTGATGGCTCTCCTGCGTGTGGCCCCATTGTGTGACAGGTACGGGGCCCACCTGCCCAGAGGGCTCGGGGCTCAGCAGCCCTTCCCCCTGTGCAGCCTGTCCCAGGTGTCTGACACAGAGAATTCCAGGGCCCTCTGGCTGCTCCCTTTGCCAGCCCTGGCCCCTGCCAGCCCCCCAGCGTGCTGCCATGCTTCCCCCCTGCCCCTCAGGGGCCAGTGCCCACAGGGCTGGGCTGCCTGCGTGCTGCCAGTGAGGGGCAGTGGGCAGAGGCAGGGCTGGCAGAGCAGCTCAGCTCCCCGCTGCCGCCCAGGCCACGCTGCTGTGTCCCAGACTCCTCTGAGACAGAGCTCTGACCCCACAGAGCTGCTCTGGCCATGTGGAAGAGCATCATGTGCTCGCTGAGGACTGCAGAGCCAGCCATGCTCGTGCTCCTCGATGTGCTGGGGAGCTGGCCAGAGCACAGCACGTGCACCTCCGATGGGGACCACACGGCTGTCCTTGCCCTGGCTGTGAGTTTCTGCCTTTGCTGGCCCCAAGGCCACCTTTCCAGCAGCTCTCCATCCTCCCTCCCTCACAGCGTCTCCCTGCCTCAGGCGCTGGGCTGAAACCTGGCCTCGGGGCAGCTCCAGGGCCACCAGGCCCGGTGCTCCCCCTGCGTCTCTCCGGGCCTCTCCCTCCCGTGCTCGGGCCCTGCCACACGGACACCTCGGCACTGAGCGCTGTCTCAGGCTGCTCTGTCCTTTGCAGGCAACCGTGGTGATGTGGAAGATCCTCCAGCTGCCCTGTGTGCCACATGTAGTCACCGTGCATTTCCCCGGCCTCTTTGTGCATCTGCTCTTCCAAGTGTTCTTCAGCACTCTGGATGTGCCAGAGGAGGTCAATACCTTCTGGAAGGGATGTCAGCAGCAACACGGTCTTGCCACCAGCCCCAGCAGGTGCTCCATGCCAGTCCTCCTGTCCCTGCCATGTGCCCAGGGCAGGGGCCAGTGCTCCCAGTGTAACCTCAGCTTTGCTCTGTGCACAGCTTTGCAGAGCAGACCCTCAAGGCCCTGCTCTGCCAACTTCACTATGAGGATGTGGTGGTGGCCATGGAAGACAAGCGTGGCTGGGACACCCTGCTCTGTGCTGACACCCACCACTGTGCTGTGGGCGTGCTGGCCAGGTGAGACCCCCTGCTCCCCAGCTGTCCCCGGCATGTGTGCCCTGTGCCCGAAGTGCCCCACACAGTCCCCGTGGCCGTGGGCCAGAAGGCCTTGTCACCAAGGGATGGCCAAGGAGGCTGCAAAAGGCTGGGAGAGGAGCGTGCCCAAGAGCAGCAACCTCCCAGAGGGCTCAGCTGCCCCTTGCAGGGTGGTGGAGAAAGGCCAGACGCTGTGAGGCAGTCCTGGGAGAGGTTTGCCCCCGCTGGCTCAGGGCTTTGACTCGTGTTTCCTCCTGTCAGAGAAATGCACCGCGCATCCGAAGCCGCGTGTTCCAGGATTGCATTCCACCTGCTCGGGCTGCTCAGCAAGGACACGCCATGCCGGGATTTGGCCACCCTGGCGTTCCTTGTGGAGGTGAGCCTGAAGGCCGGCGCTGCCTCGCTGAGCTGCCTCCCGGCTCTCTGCCCTCTCTTGGCCGCAGTGCCTGGGACGGAGCCCGCGCCCTGTGCTGCTGCCTGGGCCCGGCCCTGGGCGGTTCTGGGCTCCCGCCGGCCGCTCCCCCGTCACCGGCCTGTGCCTTTCAGATCCTGGAGCACCTGAATGTGAGTGAGTGCCGTGACAGCATCCTGCAGTTCTTCTCCAAGCACCTGCAGAGCGAGTGCAGGGGGAGGCGTCGCTTGGCACTCCGAGGCCTCGTGGCGCTCGGCACCACCAGTGTCTCGGTGAGAAGAGCGCAGGGGCTGAAGCCGTGCTGCCAGCGTGGGGCTGGGGAAGGCAGTCCCTGGGGCTTGGCTGGCCTTGGGGCACTGGGGCAGCTGCTGCCAGCTCTCCTGCCTCCTGCTGCAGCTGCCTCAGGGCTTTGGCACAGGCCTTTGGCCCCTGGGCCCTGTGGCAGCAGGATGGTGTTTCACACACTTGTGTTCCACAAGTAGATGGCCATAAGGATGTGGAGCCTGCATGAGAGGCTCGTGGAACTCCTGAAGGAAGATGACAGCACCATGCTCAGGATGACCACGGTTCTCCTCAGAGCGTTATTTTTCTGCAATGGTGCCCCAATAACCAGCGCCCTCGCCCTGCAGCTGGCTGAGGCGCTCCTGCCACTCTTTGACAACGTAAGGCTCTGCGCCTCCAGCCACAGCCAGCGGGTGCTGCCCGCACACTTTGTGCCCTGTGTACTCACAGGCTGTGCCCAGGTGGGCCTGAAGCAGCTGATGATGAGGTCTTTCTTCCTTCCTTTCATACAGGAGGACAGCCAGGTGCAGTTGTGCTCCATGTTTATCTTCCGGGAGATGCTGGATTTTTTTCCAGAAGAGGAAAAAAAGACCCTGGATGCACACGTGCGCCAGAGCCTGCTGCCACTCTCCATGCACTGCCATGATGAGAACCAGCGAGTGGCAGAGGTGAGGACTCGGCAGCTGCCGCTGGCCCCTGGCAGGGGCTGGGCTGGCCCTGCCCTGGCGCCTCACAGGCTGCAGCCCCTGCTGGCCTTGGCACAGGGATGGGGTCCTGCGCCCTGGGCTGTGGGGCCATCTCCGCATCTCTGCTGCTCTCCAGGCTTCTCAGGAAACACTGCTTTGTGCGGCCGAGTTCCTCAAGAGGAGGGATCTTGTACAGCTGGTGCAGAACCAGAAGCTGTGGCAGTTCAGCGAGTGCCTGGTAAGGAGGGCCGGGAAGCCGCAGCCCCAGCCTGGAGCAGCCCCTGAGCGCGGTGCTCGGTGTGCGGGCTGGCAGCTGTGCCCCTGCCCGCTGCTGCAGCCCGAGGCCGCGCGGGCTCTGCTCCAGGCTCCTGCGGCCCGAGCCGGGTGCCCATGGAGCCCCGGCCTGGGGGGCTGCGGGACCAACCCTTCCCTCCTGCTGCTCTCTCCAGCTGGCAGAGGACAGCAGCAGCGTGGCCGAGCACCTGCGCCGGGCCCTGCCCTACCTGCAGAGCCCACAGGAGCCCCTGCGAGAGGCGGCCATCAGGTTCATGGGTGAGCCACGAGCCGGGCCAGGAGGGCGTGTGGGCACAGGGCTGGCAGAGCCGCTGGCAGGGAGCTGTGCCCTGGGCCTGACAGGCTCTGTGTTCCCAGGGACAGCCGGGTGGCACCTGAGGGGGAGGAAGGAAGAGCTCCAGCTCCTCTCTGAGGGTGACCAAGGGCAGCGGGCTGCCAGCGGGGGCTGCCGGGGGAGCTGCGAGCCCTGCCCCGGCTGCGGAGCGCTCTGCTCCCTGTGCGGACCAGGGCCGGTGTGGGCAGAGCACACAGAGCTTTCAGGGCACCTGGGGGATTCGTGGCCAGCAGCTTCGGGCTGATCCAGCTGGTCCCTGGTCCCTCTGGCCATGGCCAGAGCCGGCTGGGATGGCCCTGGCACAGAGTCCCCTCGGGTCCCCTCAGATGTGGGAACTGACCATGGCTCTGTTCCTCTCTCTTTCAGCCCTTGAAGGCTTGGAAAATGACATCAGTGTTGATGTCGCAAGCCTGGCAGTTCAAACACCGTACATCGTCCAGGAAGCAGAGAGAGCTCCATATTCCATCTTTGACAGCCTGCGTGATCGGCTCTGCAGGGCATGGAGGAGACGGCCTCGTCTGTCGGGGCTCGGCTGGCTGCGCTGCTGCAGCTCTGCACAGAGCTAATTCCAGAGGCTCTGTCTGCTGGGGCCACCTGAGCCAGCAGGAATGTTTTGTTTCGTTAAGATTGTTCTTTTCTTTCTTTTTGTTTTTCTTTAGCATGTTAATATAGGATGTGTTGCTATAGACAGACTCCCAGGATCTTTCTTTGGCTGCCCAGGCTCTGCAGGGCCAAGGGGAAGAGGGAGAAAAGGGTTCCTGGGCTCAGCAAGCTGCTCAGGCTTGCAGGGTTGCAGGGAAAATGGCCAGAAGCCCCTTGGCCATTGGTGGCTCTGATGAAGCCTTTGTGCTGCCCACAGAGCAGATGGGCAGGGGCTGGAGCTGTGGGGATCTCTGTGAGAGCGGTGCCTGTAGATGGCCACAAGCCCTGTCCCAGGCAGGAAGCGCCATCCGTGTCCTCCTGCCCGTGTGTTGCTGCCTGGAATGCTGAGGGCTCCCAGGTGCCTCTTGATGGGGCTCCTCTGGAGCTCCTGTGGGGCTGCAGCGCTGCTGCCGGGCAGGTTGGCTGGGCTGGGGAGACCCTGAGGGGACGGGGCCACAAAGGGATGAGGGGCTGTGGGAGCCCTGACAGGACAAGGCAGTGGGAAGGCACGGGGGGCACGTGTGAGGGAGTGGGTGACGTTGGCTCGGGGAGGAAAGTGGGTTGGAGCCAAAGAGACCACTCACCCTGATGTTTGTGTGGCAAACAGAGCACGTTTATTCTCAAGCCCTTCCTCCTAAAGGGCCTTTGAAAACCCAGTCTGGATGATTTCACTGCTCTGATCTCTGTGCCCCTTCAGATTCTGGCCCTTGGCAATGCCTGCAGCCTTGGGAGAGATGTGATGGGCCCGGCCCCTGTCAGTCAAAGCAGGGCTGGTACATTCACCCCGTAGAAGCCAGCCTGCACGGTGACACACGGCAATAGAGTGCGAGGCACAGCTCCGGGAGCTCCCCGGGAACCTCAGCTCTGGGACCACTGTCTGCCCCAAGCTTCAGGGGCTGCAGTGGGAGCCCGGCTGGGCTCTGCTCTGGGGCCATCCTGCAGGGACAGCTGCAAACAGGGAGCATTCCCTGCCACAAAGAGCCAAGGCAGGGCTCCAGGGCAGCTGCTCCAGCCCCGAATGCACTGCTGAGTGCTGGGCTCTGGGGCTGGGGCTCCCCGCACAGGGGACTGCACTGGTGTGCCAGAGGGGACAGAGAAGCTGCAGCTTCAGCCTAACTGAGGTGGGTGCATGGGCTGGGAAGAGTGGGGAGGCTCCAGGGGATTCACAGAGCTCATCCTGCTGCAAGGATGAGGAAAAGGGAGCGGGAACTCAGCAGTGAGGAGAGCTGGGGGCTGGAGAGCAGCTCTCAATGACACTAAAATCCCACCGGACCTCTGAGACATTGCTGCTCCTCAGCCAGTGACAGGATGAGTCCCTAAGCCTGGGGCTTGGCCTTCCTCATGGTGAGGGGCACCAGGGAAGGCAACAGTGTGATGGAGACTGGAATGGGCTGGGAACTCTCTGGGGGAAAAGAGGGAGCAGTTGGGAAGTAAAAGGCAGGTGGGGGAGAGAACAGTTCAGAGAAGGGCTGAGCTACAGCTTGAGCAAGCTGCAAAAAGTCATTTGGGGTCATCCCAGATTGATTTCATTTCAGAAGTTATTGAACAAGTTTATTTTTTGGGTGGCTGCATGTTTTCTTGAGCTGTGTTGCTGAAATGCTCAAGCCAGTCTGTGCTGCAGGTCACCCCATTTCTTCTTTGGCTGATTATGGCCCGGTGCTGAGCTCCAGCAGAGCCCTGGCAGAGCCCAGAGCAGCCTCAGCACCCGCAGAGCCTGGATGCAAGGAGAGAAACCAGAAAGCGCCGTCAGCTGAAGGCTCCTGTCCCCTTGTCCCAGCCGCCCACGGTGCCCAGGCCATGCTGGCCGTGCCAGAGCTGTGCCCAGAGCTGCCCATCACTGCTGCCTTTGGGAGCAGAGCAGGAGGGCAGGACATGTGCCCAGCCTGCAGCCAGCCACGGCACCTCCAGCCCTCAGCAGCTGCCCAGAGCAGGACGCTCCTGTGCTCGCTGCCATCTCCCCAAAGCTCTGATCCCACCATCCCCAGCAGACAGGACCCACCTCACGCCATCCCCTGCTGGAAGAAAAGCTGCTCCCAAACGATGCCCTCAGCCTTCTCCAAGGGCACGGCCCATCCACGCCGCAGCTGCTCCCAAGCACATCCTGATCCAGACCGGATCTCCACCTGGAATGCTTCCTCTAGAAAAACAAACATCAAATTATTGAAAATAGATTACAGACAAAAAGGGGAACAAGAAAAAAGGTCAAAAATCTTATCTCTGTCAGGGCCCTAAGGAAGGCCCAACCCCTGCGTGCCAGGGAAAAACCCACCATGGGGGAGGGAATCCCAGGCTTTCTCCCTTCCCCTGCACTGCCCCCATGGTGATCCCAAAGCAAACAAGGGCAGTGGAGCAGCCCAAGCCCTTCCTTGCCTGCAAAGCAAAGCAGCCCCTGCACAGGGTCTGGAGTCCCATCTCTGCTCCCACCATGGGGGTTTGTTTGTGTCAGGCTGGCTGCCCCAGCCCAGCCCCAGCCCGGGGCACGGTGGGTGCTGGGGGCTGTTGGCAGGGCCAGGAGCCCACTCCCATTTTGTACCCACCCCAGCCCATGCCCCCAGCCCTTCCAAAAGCAGCCTGGCAGCCGACTGAAGGATCAGCTGCATCCGCCCCAGCAAAGGGGAAACCTTTGGTTCCCGGCCAGGCTGTGCAATGCCCAAATCTGGGAGCATTCCCCTGTGTGTGGACTCATCTGCAAACTCCCTGTGGAGCCTGGCTTTGGAGGAGGTGTCAGAATCAAAGTCCACCATCTTCAGCCTGCCGGTGGTCAGGTGGAGCAAGAGGTTGTCATCCTTGACATCATCCTCACTGTCCCCAGCAGCAGCAGCCCCACCTGGGACAGCTTCTCCAGGGGCTCCTTCTCCTTCCCTGGGCCAGACCAGGCTGTCAGGGCTCTGCCCAGGGCCCCAGCCATCCACGAACCATGGCAAGCAAAACCAGGGGGATGGTGGCCCGCAGTGCTTTCCACACCAGATCTCCAGCTCAGCTCCAGCCCATGAGCTGCGTGTTCTCTTCTGCTGACCCCTGCTCAGAGCTACAGGCAGGACAAAACCTGTCTGGTTGGCTTTGCCATTGCTTGCCAAGCGATGTGTGGAGCTGTTACCTGCCAGGCCCCTGGATCCAACTGTGTACTTGGATCTCTCCCATCTTCTAGGGCAGAGGAACACCCTGCACCCAAGGATCACGGAAAATCTCTCCTAAGGATGGCCTATCCAAGGGCTGCATGGACAAACACCTCTTAATGACATCCTGGCACTCTGGGGAGAGAAACCAGTAATCACCAGTCAGATGGAGAAGTTGCCCCCTGTTCCTGTCCCCAGGCCATGCTGGGTGTGCCCAGAGCTGGGCCTAAACTTCCCCATGGATTCTCTGTTTGGAGGAGAGCAGGAGAACAGGACATGTGCCACCTCCTCAGCAGCTGCCAGAGCAGGACGCCCACAAGTTGCTGCTGTCTCCCAGCACTGGTATTGCCCCTGAGGCCAGAGATGAGGATCCACCTTGATAGAGCCGTCCTGGGAACAAGATCTGCCCCCAGATATCTCCTGGCCCCTCCTGAACAGGAGCGTCCCCCTGACCAGGTGGTGCAGCAGGAGGCCCAGGGATCAGATCGTCGCTGCCTCGCCGTGGTAGCATTGCTGGTGGATCCCCTCTGGTGGGCTGTAGGACAGGGTTCCTGTGGAACACAGACACAGTTCATCAGGGGGATGCTGCAGCCTCCAGCACCTGGCAGAGCAGCCCCCGCGCCTCCTCCTCCGGCAGGAACCCCCGCTCCGCCAGGAAACCCGACAGGTCCTGGCACCGCTCCGGATGCTCCAGCACCAGCACAAAGCTGTCGGGGAGCTGAAGCCACTCCAGGAGCTCAATGACACCAGCACAGCCAGAGGAGACCTTGTCCAGCAGCACGATCTCCAGGGCTGCGCTGGTGCCGTGGGGCTGCGGGAGGAGCACGATGCCGTCAGTGGGGCTGATGCCGTGCCGGGGGTCGGGAACCCCTCAGCCAGCCCGGGATGCTCTGCGCCCTGCGCTGGCCCCACGCCCGCTCTCCCTCCAGGCGTCCTGGCAGCTCCCACCCTGCCGGGCCCCGGCTCATCCCCGCCCGGCACGGCCCGGCTTCTGCCGCTGGCCCGGCTCATCACCAGCTCGCCCCGGTGCCGGATGCTTTCGCTGCTTTCGCTGCTTTTGCTGCTTTCGCTGCTTTCGCTGCCGCTGCTGCCGCTGCAGCTGAAGCTCCGTGTGTCCCCGTGTCCATGTGTCCCCGTGTCCGTGTGTCCATATCCGTGTTTCCCCGTGTCCGTGTGTCCCTGTGTCCATGTGTCCCCGTGTCCGTGTGTCCCCATGTCCGTGTGTCCATATCCGTGTTTGCCCGTGTCCGTGTGTTCCTGTGTCCGTGTGTCCCCGTGTCCGTGTGTCCATATCCATGTGTCCCTGTGTCCGTGTATCCCGTGTCCGTGTATCCGCTGCCCGCTCACCCCCGCGCCCAGCCCCGCGCTCCCCAGGGCAGCCCCTGAGCCTGTCCAAACACGGGAACTTTGCCGTGTCCAGCCCAGACCCAGAGCCTGGACTCCTGCCCAGGAGCACAGGAATCCCCTCGGTCACGGCTGTGCATTGTCCCTGCTGAGGGTCAAACACTCTTGGAGCACATTCCCTCAATGCTGAATTTGTACCTGACCCAAGAACTGCACTTAGTCCCCAGCACTGATATCCAAAAAAAAAAAAAAACCCCAAAAAAACAAACCAAAACAGGGGAAGGCAAACTGTGTGTAGCTACACTGTCTAAAACTTGCCACGTTGTGGATCATAGAAGTGAGATCCACTTGCAATTAGTGGGAAGGAGAAGTAGTGAAAGATAGAAAAGGGTAGCATAAAAATAAACAGAGAAAAACATCTTGGATTGTTTCTTTCCATTTTCATTTCATTTCTTAAAAGCTGTTTCAGTTTTCCTAGAATCTTCTCCACAGTCCTGTTTGCTGTTTCCAAGAACCTTGGCTGGAGAACGAGGAAGCTTTGAGCAGCTTCTGTCACAAGATGTGCCACCAGCTGCAGCTTCTCTTGCCTTTCCACACCGTGTGTGCAGCTCGACTCTTGCAGAAAAGCGGGACAAATAGTTGAAGAACTTTACAATTTGTTCTTTCTTTTCCTTGTGGGCTGGGCAGTTGTGCCATTGGTGAGATTTTCACTATTATTGTTCTACCCTAAGAAACCATGATGGGCTACAAGGAATTGTCAGGGAATGCAAGCCTGACTGAATGCAGAGAAAGAATATCCAGAGCCTGCAGCCAGAAATGGAGAGCTGTGTGATAATCATTCCAACACCCCTATGGACAGCTTGAAAGTGATGTAGAAGATGAAAATGGGCTGACAGAGGGAGTTTGTTTCTGTGTTCATTTTAGAAGCTTCCACATCTCATGCACTGATATCTATCAAGAGTTCAATCAGTTCATGAAAAGCACCAGAACAATCTGGACCTTTCAGGAGATGACTGTAAGAACCTGAAAAGGAGAAATGCAGGCAATGACTTGGTGAGCTTTGTCTGGAAGAAGGGTCACTTTTCCCAAATAATTTCTAATCCATCTCCTCTGCATTTGTCTTTCAGAAAAAGGCCATTTTCATCCCAGATTCCCCATGAAATGGGAACCCTGAGCTTGTGGAAGTGCCTGAAAGATGCCCTGTTCCTCTGCAGGGACACTCGGACTGAGACAGGAGCCACAGCCCTCTCTGGGGAAGCCTCCTCCGAGCTGGAATTTGTGCCGTGCTGGGAGAGGAGGAGGGGAGAAGGCTGGCGCTGTGTGGCAGGAGCAGGAGGTTTGGGCCGCAGGACATTCCGTCTGCGCCGCTGCCCCGCAATGGGTGGGAACGCTGTGGGGAAGACTGGGGGACACTGGAGCGGGATATGGATGGCACGGGGGGGACTGGGAGGGCCTGGGAATTAACTCAGGTGTATTGGGAGGGACTGGGCTGTACTGGGAGGGACTGGAGGGACACTGGGGCTGTACTGGGCTGTACTGGGGATGAACTGGGCTGTGCTGGGAGGGACTGGAGGGGTTGAATAGCTGTTCCCACCCGCACTGCCTCCCATTGGCCGAGGCTCCCGCCTATCACGATTCCAACCAATCAGCGCGTGGGATCACGGCTTTGGGGGCGGGGCCTAAGGCCTGCGCCATCTTTTCTTTTGCCTACAACTCCCGTCATGCTCTGCGGCCCCATAGAGCCCCATTAAAGCCGGGACTACAACGCCCGTCATGCCCCGCGCTCCACAGAACCCCGGTACCGCCCCCATCTGTCCCATCAGTGTCCCCCAGACCCTCCGGGACCCCCAAGTGCCCTCAGCGCCCATTCGGGACCCCCAAAATTTTACTGGCAAAGTACAAAAGAACAAGGAACTTTGGAAAAGTATTTAATACAAATCCAATCCAACTTAAATCACTTGTCACAGCTGTAACTTCATTCCCTCAGCCCATTTAACCTGGAAACCCCTAAACACTGCAGTTGTTCAGGTACCCAAAACTGTTCCATATAAAGAGCATTAGAAGGAGAGGAAAGAGAGAGAGGCAGGAAGAGAGAAGCTCCACAGAACGACACACATGTGGCTCCCAGCTCCTGGGGCTCCAGTGTGGGTGAGACACAAACCCCAGGAGAAGGCAGAGTCCATACCAGGGGCTGACCTTGTGCTCCTTGGTTTTAAGCCCCTGGGCCTTCGTGGGCCTCCCCCCAGCTGGGACTTCTGATATCTCAGGTGTTCAGAGCTGGGTCAGCGCTGTCCCAGCAGAGTGACTGATCGACAGCTCAGCCCAAGGTGTCTGGGGACATTGATCTCATCCAGCCTCTGACAGCGACCACGGTGACACTGGGGAACCTCATGGAGCCTCATGGAGCCATGGGTCAGTTGTGACAAGGCAGGTCCAAGGACACCGTGGTGACACTGGGGAACCTCATCGAGCCATGGATCAGTTGTGACACTGTGAGGACCTCGTGGAATCAGAGGAGACCATTGGGAAGCTCCCATGGATCCAAGGGCCCAGGGTGACACTGTGGAGCCCAGAGTGTCATGGAGGAGCCATTTTAACACTGTAGGTCCCCATGGAACCAAGGGAACATGGGACAGGCTGATGCCTTAAGTTTTAGCTTCCATATTTTCCCAATTCTGTGCTGTATCAGTCTGTAACTCTGAACTTCATGCAGAGTGTCAGCAAGTTCTTTTACAGTGTAGTCAGACAAAACAATCCTTTTCCTGCCCGAGAACCATAGACACCGCTGCAGCTTCAGGCCCAAAAATTGAAAACACCAGCGAATTGAGGAGAGCAGACTGGGAGGGTGGGGCTGCATAACCTGAAGGTGTAATTGGACAATTAACCCCAATATGGAAATGAACCAAATCTTACAAAAGTGTGTAAACGTGTGACCTGCGTCCATCCTGGGTATACCCTCAGCCAGGCCCTTGTACTGCCCAGGTGAATCCTTTGAAGGCCTTTTTAATAAATCCCCACTTTACTCCTGTAACACTGTCCAGCCTCTGCTCTAGGTGGCCTCTCAAGGCATCAAGGCCTGGCTGGCTGGGCCACCTGGGGGCCACCTGACAGGTCCAGCTGACCTTGGCATGTCCAGGGCTGCTGCTCATCTGCCCCTGGAGCACTGTGGCTCGGTGCTCTCCTTCCTGTGGAAAGAACTGTCCTTCTCTTCCAGGTGCCCATGGCCAAAATTTGTATTCCTCTTCTTAGTTTGCTTCTATGCAAAGATTGTTCCCAGATGAAACCTGCCAGGACAGACAGACCTGGCTGGCTTGGCCAGCCAGGGGCCACCTCTCATCTTCCTGTGAAACACTGGGACCCTGTGCTTTTCTTTCTTATGGGAAAAAAGCACCTTTCACATCCAGGCACCCATGGCCAAAGTTGGGAATCCGCCTCCAGGATTCCCTATATCCAGGGATTTCTCCCAGGTGAAAGCTTCCAGGAGAGACAAGTCTGGCTGGCCTTGGTCTCCAAAGAGCTGATCCGTATCTGCCTTTGAAACACTGGGGCTTTGTGCTTTCCTTTATGATGAAAAGAACTCTTCTTCCTGCCCAGGTGCCCATGGCCAGAATTGAGATTCCACCTTCAAAATTCTGAATATCCAAGGATTTCCCCCAGATGAAAGGTGCCAGGAGAGACAGGTCTGGCTCTCTTGGCCTATGGTGACCACCTCTCATCTCCTTCCAAAACACCTGGGCTCCACGCTTCTCTTTCCTATGGGAAAAACCATTCATCTCGACCAGATGCCCATGGCCAAAGTTTGGAATCCTCCTCCAGAATTCCCTAGGTCCAAGGATTTCTCAGTGACAAAAGCTGCTAGGAAAAACAGGTCTGGCTGGCCCGGCCTCCCAGGAGCCTTCTCTCTCTGCTTCTGCCCCTGCAACAGTGGGGCTCAGTGCTTTCCTTCCTATGGAAAAGAACCATCCTTCTTAACAATGCAGAAATGGCTGAAACTGGGGTTCCACCTCCCAAATTCCCTATATCCAAGGGTTGCTTTCAGACAAAAAAAATACCACAACGGAGAGGTCTGGCTGCCCTTGGCCTCTGATGGTCACCTTTCATCTGCCCCTGAAACACCAGTGTTCCGTGCTTGCCTTCCTATGGAAAAGAACCGTCCTTCTCCTCCAGGCAGCCAGGTCTGAAACTGGCATTCCACCTCTAAAATTCCCTATATCCAAGGACAAAATCTGCCAGCACCATCTGATCTGGCTGCCTTTGGCCTCTGGTGGCTGTGGCTCATCTGCCCCTGCAGCACTGGGGCTGGGTTGTTCCCTTCCTGTGCGGAGCATGGTGGCATGATGAGGACCTGGAGGAACCATGGAGTCCATTGTGAAACTTTGGGGCCACGGTGACACCGTGGGGCTCCATGGAACCCAGAGACCACCATGAATCTGTGGGGCCTTGTGGAACCATGGAGACCATTCTGACCCTTCAGGGCCTGGTGTCACCAAGGGGGCATTGTGACACTTCAGGGCCTTCTGGAAACAAGGGACCAGGCTCCATGGAATGAGGGGAACAGGGAACAGGTCTGGCAGGCTTGGCCTCCCAGGGACCACCTGACAGGTCTGGCTGATCTTGGAATGTCAAGGGCTGCTTCTCATCTGCCCATGAACCACTGGGGCTCTGTGCTTTCCTTGCTATGGAAAAGAACTGTCCCTCTTTTCTGACACCCATGGACAAAATTGGTATTTCCCCTAAAAAATTTCCTGTATGCAAGGGTATCTGCCAGAAAAAAACCTTCCAGCTCTGGCTGGCCTTGGCCTCTGATGGTCACATCTCAGTTGCCTCAGAAGCACTGGGGCTCTGTGCCTTCCTTTCTGCAGAAAAGAACTGACCCTCTTGTCCAGGGGCCATGGCAGGAACTGGAATGTGGCCGCCAAAATTCCATCTATCCTAGGATTGCTCCCAGACAAAAGCTGCCAGGACAGACAGTTCTGCCTGGCCTTGGCCTCTGGTGATATGAGCAGACGGTTTTCCTTTGCAAACACCTTGGAGAGGGCCGAGAGATCTCCCGAGCTGGGTTTTGCAGGCCTCAGGAACATAACCCATGTATGGAGGCTGATGTGCCTGGGCTCAGCTGTGAAGAGACTGAGGACAGATCAGGAGTGGCCTGGCAGGGCTTGAAAGGTGGATTCCGAAATGGTGGAGCTTTTCTCCATAGTGGGAATCAGGCAGGGAGAGAAATTATTCCACAAATGCAGCTGGGGAAATCCAGACTGGACACAGGAGGAGAAAGGAATTTCCCTCCCAGGGCAGGGCTGTGGTGCAGCACGTCCCCAGCAGGAGCCTGGAGCAGCCCAAGGCTTTGTGTGGCCAGGCAGGGGCAGCAGGAGGCAGAGCTGCCAGCAAAGGAAGGGCCAGCGAGGTGGGGCAGCCGGGGGTGACGACAGCCTGCAGGGACAGAGGCGCAGGGCAGGGACACCGTGGGACAGCCTGGGCTGCAGAGGGCTCAGGGATGTGCAGCAGCTGCAAGGCCCTGACAGAGCCAACCTGTGCAGCCCTTTGGCCATGGCTGCTGGCCCTGGGCCTGAGGCCACGAGGGGACAAGTGACCCTTGCAGCCCTGGGGCCTCAGTGCCTCCTTGTCCCTGCTCAGCAGCCTGGCAGGGGCCGCCCCATGGTCCTGCCCTTGGCACTGCACATCCCCACATGCCAGTGCCCATCCCGGGAAGAGCCCTGAGCAATGAGGGAGGGACAGGATCTGCCTTGCCAGGGGCTGGGGCTCAGGCCTGTGCCCTTTGCATTCCTGAAACACATCCAGGTTTGCTCAGCACCAGAGACACCTTTCCCTTGCTTGTCTCCAGCTGTCATCAGTGCCTCCAGTGTTGTGCTCTGACTGGAACCTGGGGACACTTTCTCAGTCCTGTCCCTCAGTGGGACCCATGTGTGAGAACCCCGGGTTTGGTTTGGGGTCTCGTGTGGTGGTAAAGCTTCTCCTCCAACCCGTGTTCCCAAAGAAAAACTCCGCACCCTCTTCTTGCTCGGTCTCAAGACGATTTATTGCTAGTTATCTAACAGATTAGGTTCTCGGGCTGCGGCCCTTTGGTCAGCGGCCCAGGCAGAGAGGCACACACTCCTGACACCCTGACTGTCTGGTGTCTTCTTCTTCTCTCTCCCCGCCCAGGGCTGCTGCTATCTTTTATAAGATATATTACATATAACATGTTTACAATTATTCCCCAATACCTATTACCTACGTTACCAAGTGTTTTTCTATTCTAAACCAATCTGTGAGTGCCAACATCACCAAGAACATGGAGGTAAGGAAGAAGAAAGAAGAAGGATGGGTTCAGCCCACTTTCCTCCATCTTAGAACTTCTGACCCCCCATGTACAAAGTAAAAACCCCCCTGTACATGCACTAAAACACCCCTGTACACTACCAAAAAATTTTTCCCTCTACTTTGTGACTGCATTTACTATACTATCTAGCATTTTGTGACTGCTTGTTCCACCTTCAAAGTTGGTAATTCATTCCATGGTTCAAACTCGAAATCACAGCTAAATCCAGCTGCCTGCCGGGTCCAGACTGCGTCTGACCACGGCCTGGAACCTCTAAAAATGTCTGAGAGACATTTTGAGTTCCCACATCTCCCCTCCCTGTTTGAACCAAAAACACCTGCTTTGCCACTTTGTTCAAGGCCCTTCGAATACACATGAAAATGCATGGCAGAACAAGCAGAAGAACTACAAGCCCTATAAGAATGTAAGATATTATTTTCAAAATTTCTTTCCACACTGGTGAGAGATCAAAAAGGTTAAAGAAATCATCCCACCAGGACCCTGTTACTTTTTTCAACTTGGTGATACTACTTTCTATTTGTTTTATATTTTCATGAATGGATTTTGAATGATCGGACAAATTCATGCAGCACATCCCCTTAAATTCTTCACATCCGTGCCCATGTGACAGCAGCAAATAATCAATTGCTGCCCTGTTTTGAAGCACTGCCTGTCTTGCACTGCTGATATCTGTTAACATGTCACTCAGTGCAGACGAAATGGCATGACTGTGTTTGCTCAACCAGCAAGCTATGTGGTCCAATTGTGTCAAGGCCACCCCTGATGCTGTTTGGGGCGAGAAAATTGCAACTGCAATTCTCTGAGCCTTGTCCCAGGTATAAACATCATCATCACAATTCGGACTATATTGATCAAGGGATCTTTTTTCCCTGCATGTCTGTTCCTTTAAAGTTTTCAAATCAGGCGTTATCAATGAGAGCTCCCCAATGCTGCATGGACCACCCTTGATTTTTGCAGGGATAGCAGGCCAAACTCTGTCCCCGCAAATCAAAAACACTCCCTTTGGTAAAGTGACTGGGTGTTGAAGGGATGCTTTGCTTGTCACCTTGGTGTAATTGCACCAGGATGATGCATTTTTATAAAAAGACTGATTCGAAGTGACATCTATTGTATGATTATCTGTCTTTGCCACTCCCACTGGATTAAATTTGATACAGTATTTCATTTTTGTTGACCCAAAAATGTCTAACTCTGGGGGTTCCAGGTGAGCCACAGGAAGGTATTGTGTCCAAACATGCCACCCTTCCACAGGATCCGAAAAGGTTTTCAAAACCTTTGGAGGGATATTTTTTGGAATTGGCCACTCCTTCACTGGCACACCTACCAAACATGTTGAAAATGGTTTCCCTGGCTTTGAATGAGTCAGACAAATACTGTCCAGACCCGCTGCCTTTGCCAAAGTTTCCCACACATTTTCCCTTGGTTGTTTCATGGGAAAGTCTGTCTCATTGTCCAAAGCAACAGACAAGAGAATGAGACACATGAACACTGCCTGTCTAAACTCCATGTCCATGTCCCCAACCTCTGTGAAAAACCCCTCAATGCAGCAATGTTCAAATGACACTTAATTTCCCTGAAAAAACCCCAAGTCTCTGAATAATCAATCGTTGTCCGACGAGACGTCTGCAGCGTCCTTGTCTGCCTCCGTCTGCATGCTCTCTTCTTTGCTCCTCGGGTCTGTGTCCACCTGTGTCTGCACCCGAAAAGGTTTCACATGCCTCGCCGACACCCACTTCGGTCCTCGCTCTGTGGAAACACAAGCGAAACCCTTGGCCCAAGTTATTAATGTAAATGGACCTTCAATTTGTCCTGATTCTGGATTTCTGATCAAAACCAAAGGATTTTCCCTTTACTTTGCTTGTGCACTGTTTGTAAAATGCCTGACAATTGGTGGTGTGGGCTCTAAGAAAGAACCATTTAAAAAATTCAATACATACAGAGCTTTGTTCAGCTGCATATAAGGTGTTGAGCCTGCCTCTCCCCTTTTCTGTTTATCCAAAAGGAATTTCAGGGTGTGATGTGTTCTTTCAATGATTGCTTGACCTGAGGGAGAATAAGGAATACCAAAAATGTGCTTCACTCCCCATTTTTTCAGAAATTTGTCAAGCACCTTGCCTGTATAAGTTGGACCATTATCTGTTTTTATTTCTTGTGGCATCCCGAGTGATGCAAATGCTTGTAAAAAGTGTCTGCAGGCATGTTCTGCGGTTTCCCCTGTATGTAATGATGCAAAAATCGCCCCTGAAAATGTGTCAGCTGAGACACGGATATTTTTGAGCCTCCCAAAAGATGGGTGTTTTGTGACATCAGCTTGCCAGAGCTGAAGACTCTGCAATCCCCTTGGATTGACAGCTCCTGTAGACGCAGGAGGCTGCACAAGCTGACAGTCTGGACAAGCACTGATGATCTCCTTTGCCTGACTTTTAGAGAGGCGAAAGGATTCCATCAATGCCTGTGCATTCTGATGGAAAAAAGCATGGCTCAATTTTGCCTGCTCAAAAATATCCGGCAATGTCTGAGATATGGTCATTGTAAGTCTGTCTGCTTGAGCATTTCCCTCTGCTAAGAACCCTGGGAGTGATGAGTGTGCCCTGATATGTGTAACAAAATATTCATGTTCTCTATTTTCCAGAATTGTCCTCATGCATGACAAATATGAATATAAAATTTCATTGTCAGTGTGTTTCAAAAGTGATCCCTCTAACCGTTTGACCACATTTGCAACATATGCTGAATCTGTGACCAGATTGAGAGGTTCCTGAAACAATTGAAAAACCCTGGCCACTGCTGCCAATTCCACAATTTGTGGTGAACCCTGTACCATTTTTATGTCTGATTTCCACTCCCCTGTTTTTGAATTTTGCCATGTAACTACTGATTTGTGAGTTTTTCCCGAACCATCAGTGAATACTGTCACCCCATCCACTGGTTCCTGGCTTATTTTTGGCTTTTCCCTGAAACTTACTTTTGCATTCAGCATCCTGTGAGCTGGAAAATGAACTGTACAAATTCCTGGATAACCCAACAAAGCAATTGTAAAATCCTGTGATTTCTGCATCGCCCATTCAAAATACACTTTTTTCAAAGGAACATGAATAACTGAGAAATCTCTGCCTGACATTGTCAGCAACCTGTTTCTCACCTTGATAATAATCTGTGCTACCATTTCTAGATCTGTGAGAATTGTTTTTGAGGGCCTGTAAGCTAAGAAAACCCACTCTATCAACAAAAGAGGGTCCATTTGAGACAAATCCCATTGAAAAATCAACCCATATAACTGTGCCATTTCCCCCAACACTGCTAAATGAAAAGGCAATGATTCTACAAAGTGATGTGCTTGTCTCTGCTGAATCATGTCTGTGATCTTTTCAAGGTCTCTTTTTGCTTCAGGCGTCAGAGTTCTGGGAGATTTGATGTTATTGTCCCCTCTCAAAAGGTCGAGCAATGACGAGATGTCATCATTGGTGATTCCCAGGATCGGTCTCATCCAGTTATCTCCCCCAAAAGCTGTTGCAAGTCCTGGAGATTGGTGACCTTTGTGTTGACTTTCAGTTTCTGTGGCCTTATTGTTTGTTTTGTGATCTTCCATCCCAGGTATTTCCAAGGTGCAATTTCCTGTATTTTTGGTGTACTAATTTCCAGTCCTGATTTTTGCACCTGCACAATCACACAGTCATGAACCTCTTGCACCTCCTGTTTTGTTGGTGCTGCAATGAGAAAATCATCCATATAATGGATAATTTTTGGTTTTGGATGTTTTTCTCGTGCTGGATGCAAAGCTTGGGCCACGTACCATTGGCAAATGCTTGGAGAATTTTTGAGCCCCTGAGGAAGAACCGTCCAGTGGTGTCTTTGCAGAGGTTCTTCTCTGTTGATGCTTGGGACAGAAAATGCAAAGCGTGAAGCATCATCTGGATGAAGTGGAATGCTGAAAAAACAGTCCTTGAGATCAATGATCACAAGCGACCAGTCCCTCTGGATTATCGAGAGAGATGGAAGCCCAAGCTGCAGTGGCCCCATGTCCTGATGACCTCGTTGATTTTCCTGAGATCATAAAGCAGTCTCCAAGACCCTGAAGTTTTCTTGTGAATGACGAACACTGGGGAGTTCCATGGGCTGTCTGTTGGTTTGATGTGTCCCTTCTGCAGCTGTTCCTGGACCAACTTTTTCAATGCACTCAATTTTTTCCGCTCCAGGGGACACTGATCCACCCAAACAGGATCATTTGTTTTCCAGGTCAGTTTCAGAGTGGCGAGTGCCACAGTGACCCCTGTTAAAAATCCAATTCTAATTTCAGTCCCCATTGTGCCAAAAGGTCCCTTCCCCACACTGTGATGGGCTTTTGCATGATGAAAGGACGGATAACTGCTGTCTTTTTTCCTGGGCCTGTGACAACAATTGTGTTCTCACTCTGCATGCACAGGGAACTCCCCCCTATGCCTGTGAGAGAACCCAAAGGTGCAACCAGGTCCCATTCCCAAGGCCAAAAAATGTATGAAATAACTGTAACATCCGCTCCTGTGTCAAGCATCCCTGTAATAGCAATTGTCTTCTCGTTACAAGTCAACTGACAAGTAACAATGGGCCGATCCCGGCTCAAATGTTTCACCCAAGATGCATGCACCTCTGCTTGATCACCAGGAAAAGAGTCCCGTTTGTTGAACACCGGCATGGCTTGCCTTTCTGGATGAGATGGCAAAGCCATGGCTCGAGCAATCGGTGTGTTTTGTGGAATTGTCAGAGGTGGTCGCAAGGCTTTTGCCGTGACCATCAACTCCTCATTACGGTTTGCTGAAATCAAAGATGGATAAACAACAAGTCCAAGAATACTGCTCCTGTCCCTGGCCATTATTAAAAAGTCCTGCCTTTTCCAAGAAGTCCCTGTGACACCTGTAGGTATCACTGCATGGCTATTGTCCAAAAGACACGTCAACTTGGAGGTTGCCAAGATGCATTGGAATCCGGGTGGTACCAAGTCTGGGTCGCTGGGGATTTTGGAGATTGCTCTGCCGAGGGGTTCTGTTTGTTGCTCCCCGAGGATTGTTCCTGCTGGTTCTGTGTCACCGCCAGGATTTTTGCCTGAGCGCGCTGGCGTTGATTTGCGCTCTTTTTCCCGTTTCCCGGAATAGGAAGAAGTTTCCCATCCATATCTGTCTGTGAGTGACACTCACTTGTGAGATGTTTCCCTCTCCTGCATCGAGGGCAAAGGTCTGGTGGTTTGTTGGGCTTTGCAAGTTGTGGGCAGTTCCTTTTAATATGTCCTTGTGTCCCACACCCAAAGCACTGTCTCTCTGCATTGGAGTTGCCCTTTGTATAATTTGCAAGAGCTTCCCTAACACGTTTTTCAATTTGATCCCCCAAGTGTTCCTCCATGATGGAAGCAACATGTTGTGGTGTCCCCACCTTGCTGCACGCCTCGACCATGTCTGCCAAGGTGGCCTGGTGCGGCATCATGCTGATGATCCGTCTGCACTCCGGATTGGCATTGGAGAATGCGAGGCTTTTGGTCAGATGTGGTTTCGCTCCCTCTTCGCTCACCTGCCGCTCCACCGCCTGAGAAAGATGATCCACAAATGAAGAAAACGGCTCCAAAGGACCCTGTTTGATCTCGGTGTAGATGGTGTCCTGGACCCCCGCTGGAGCAATCTGAAGAATTGCCCTCCATGCTGCCTCTTTGATGTCACTGAGCACGTGACACAGGAGCCTCACCGCCTATTGAGTTGGATCATCCTCAGGAGGATCACCAGCAAGCTGCGCCATGGTGAGGTTTGCATTCGGCCCGCCCTGGTATCTGGCTCTCAGCTCCTCCAGGGATCTCCTCCACACCTTCTGCCACACAAGAGCTTGGGTGTCTGTAAGAACTGATGTCGCAAGATATTTAGGATCGTATGGTGTTAAATCATACATGCCAAAAATGCTTTTTAACATCTGCTTGAAATATGGTGATGACAACCCATTGTCCCTAATGGCCTTAGCTAAATCTTTGATTGCTCCACGATCCAGGCGTTCCCATCTCGGGTTTTGGCCCTGAGCGTCCTAGTTCACCGGCATCATTATATTTCCTGAGCCCTGCAATAAACCTTTCTCTTTCTCCAACTCTGCTCGAATGTCCTGCCAGTCCACTTTTGCGCTCTGCAAAGCTGTAAATTCAGTGGGTACTTGCCTGTAGAGTGGAGTCATCTGTTGTGGCTGCAGCTCTGGTGCAGCAGCACTCACCGATACCAACGGCGTCTGCAGCATCTGCGAAGATGAAGGCTGGAAGTCTCTGGAGAAAAGTGAAGCATCTGCTGTGGAGGAGAACACACGACTGCCTTGCATTATTTGGAAAATTTTTGGAAGATGAACCAACAGTTCTGGCTGTGACTCCAAGGCTGTGCTTAAATATCGTAAAAGAAATTCAACAACCCCCTTTGATATTAAAATTGTCTCTCCCTGCCCCGAAAGTTTGGCAGACCTTGATTTTGGAATTGTCCAAGCTGGGACACCTTTCAAAGCGGTGATGCGTATCGTTTCATCCCGTTGCTGCACCTCAGCAGAAGTGTCCTGAGTCCCGCACTGTTCCGGTGTCAGTGGAGGTTCCTGCTGCCGTGCAGATGTGACCTTTTTCACCCTGGAGTTTTTCTTATAAGAAACTGGAAAAAAGTCCTGCAATGTCACAGTCCCACCACTGGGTGGCGCAGTGCCCTGACCGGACAAGTTCTGCGAAGCCTGTTGCAATGTTGTGGATGCGCCGCTAGATGGCGCTGCCGCCTGACCAGCTGAGGTGGGAACCGCACTCTGCTCTTCAATCTGCACTTCCGATAAACATCTGAGCATTTCTTCTGACAATTGATTTACATTTGCAAATCCCGCAATAATTCCTGATAAACCTTTGAGCATTTCTCCTAATAACTGTTTCACGTTTGCAATCCTTGCATTTGGTGAAACTGACTCTTGTTGCAATAACTGTTCCAATTTGGTCATGTCAGAAGCCGACAGGGATTGGCCGTGGGTTTGGGCTGTCTGTTGCCATGGGAACTGTGATGGAGCGGTGCCCTGAGGAATGTTTACCTCCTGGCCACGCCCCATCCCTGCCTGCATCATCTCAGGGGAGTGATCGCTCCTGCTCCGACCCTGGCTATGCTTTGGCCTCGCTCCGCCCCGCACCGCCTCCGAATCAGAGCCACTGCCGTCCCCCACAAGGCTGACGCAACCTCCCTCTTGTTCCCATTCCAGCCCTGATGTCTCCGTCTCACTTTTCCCGTCTCCTGGCTCCATGCCAGCACCCACAGCCCGCGCGCGCCAGCTCTGCCCCCTGTGTGCCCGTCCCGCGCATTCGAAATGTGAGAAATCCCCTCCACCCGTGGCTGTCGGGTTTTGCTCGACCTTCACACACGTGCCCGCCGCCTGAGCTGCAGTGAGGAACGCCTCCCGCTGTCCCTCTGCCGCTTTCTCAGCAGCCCGGGCTGCCGCGGTCAGGGAGCCAAATTCCCGCACCCTTTGGGCGGCCGCTTCTGCGGCCTCACAGATTCCCGACATTGAACGTGTCACCGGGCGCTCCGAGCGTACCACCGCCGCACTCGCACTCCCCGCTTTCGCCCCGATCCGTCCCGCCCCCGCCGCTCTCCCCGGCCTCGCTTTCTGCGCGGGCTGTTTTGAACTCCCAGCCTGCGCAGATGTGGAGGCGCTTTCCTCTCCCTCCTCCCCCTGCTCTGCACTCACGTTCGCACCTTCCCCCACCGGAGCCGCCACCGCTGCCACCCTGCCATGAGTTTGGACTTGGGCAATGTCTTCCTCCCACCGAGGGTGGCGGCTGTGCCTGGCTCGCCCGCCTCTGTCTGGGGAATTTCTGCATCGGAGGAGCTTAGGGACTCTTGGGAAACTGAGGAACAGTGAGAACCCGGGGACACGGGACGCGATGGGGTATCATCTCCCTGATGTTCCACAGGAAGCAATCCTGCCTGTCCTGTGTCTGTGGTGAGAGGGGCTGTCCTGAGCTGCTGGCTGGACTGTCCCCCGCTCTGTTTGTCACCAGGAGCCGTAGCTGCCTGGCTTGAGCTGCCACGTTGTGAGAGTGACTCTAAAACTGTTCTTGCTGAAGATAAAAGTTTTGCGGCAAGCTTATTATTTCTTATAGCCTGATAATATAATTGCTTATTAATTTCCTGCCAAAAATTTGGCTCAAACGATAAATCTGGATCTGAGTGTGGGAAGTTACACCTCACCCACAATAATAAATCTTTCATCTCCTTTTGAGCAATCTCCACCGGATGGGCAGAGATGATGCCCTGGAAGGCAGATACTATTTCTTTTTCCTCTTGGGAGAATTCCCCCACCATGTTCTTAATTTTGACCGTTCTCACCAAAAGCTGTGTCGGCTCGAGGTCAGTCCGGAGATGGCACTGATCACCGTCCAGCAGGTCACAGGTGAGAGATCCCAGGTGCGCTTCTGGGTCGTCTCCTCCCTGGAAAGTCCCCGAGATGACTTGTTTCAGTGAAGGCCAGGTTCTTATCTCGAGCTGTCTGCTCCCTCTCTTCTTGGAATTTGCTGCGAGTGTGTGTGCTCTGCTCTTCTCTTTTTTTTCTTCTCCGCTGATGCAGGTGGGAGGTTGTTTGATGTTTCTTTTCGGTCTTCTTGCTGATGCCCGCAAAGGGACGCCAGATGTGAGAACCCCAGGTTTGGTTTGGGGTCTCGTGTGGTGGTAAAGCTTCTCCTCCAACCCGTGCGTCCAAAGAAAAACTCTGCAGTCTCTTGTTATTCGGTCTAAAGACGATTTATTGCTAGTTATCTAACAGATTATGTTCTCGGGCTGCGGCTGTTTGATCAGCGGCCCGGGCAGAGATGCACACACTCCTGACACCCTGACTGTCCGGTGTCTTCTTCTCTCTACCAGCCCAGGGCTGCTGCTATCTTTTATAAGATATATTACGCATAGCATGTTTACAATTATTCCCCAATACCTACTCCTATATTACCAGGTGCTTTTCTACTCTAAACCAATCTGTGAGTGCCAACATCACCAAGAACATGGAGGTAAGGAAGAAGAAAGAGGAAGAATGGGATCAGCCCACTTTCCTCCATCTTAGAACTTCTGACCCCCATGTACAATAGAAAACCCCGCCCCTGTACATGTGCTAAAACCCCTCTGTACAATACTAAAAAAATTTCCCCTCTACTTTGTAACTACTTTTACTATACTATCTAACCCTTTCTGACTGTTTGTTCCACCTTCAAAGTTGGTAGTTCATTCCATGGCTCAAACTCAAAATCACAGCTGATTCCAGCTGCCTGCTGGGGTCTAGAGTGCCTCTGACAAAGGCCTGGAGCCTCTAAAAATGTCTGAGAGACATTTTGAGTTCCCACAGATGAGGAGCCTTCATTCCTATGACCACCAAGGGCAGAAAAAAAAAGACCTCCTAGCAACTAATTGCACTGGCACAGAGTGCATTGAGAAAAAAATATCTCTACCATAAAAAAAAAAAAAGAAAAAGAAAAAAAGGACTATAAAAACAAAAACGTCAAAGGGGGAGGGTGCGTGCCATGGTGGAGAGGAGACTCCCCGGCCACCCAGAGCTGCCTTTTTTGCTTAATACTGCTTGCTTAATAAATTCTTGTTAGTTGATTTATCTGTAATTGGCCTCCCCAATTGAATTTGTCCATAATCCAGGCATCCAGGGAGCATCCTTTTGCCTATGCAAGGGATTGAAAACAGGCAAGTGCCCAAGAGAGGAGGCTGCTCTGTGCCCTTGGGGGCATGGACAGAGCAGGGAGGGGGCCCAGGATATTTGTCAGCGCCAGCCTCTGTCTGTGCCAGCCCTTGGCAGCCCTGGCTGCTGAGCCCAGCTCTACCCTGGGCTGAGTTTGGCTGTGGCCCAGCTCCATCCTCCTGCGGGGCTCAGGGCCTGTTCCCGGCCGTGGCCAGCCCTGGCTGCCTCTCTGCTGGCCCAGAGGCCGGCAGAGCCCGGGCAGGGCTGTCTGTGCAGCCCCACAGGTGCCACGGGCTCGGCAGGAGCTGGCAGAGGCTGCCCAGCAGGGAGGCCATGGGGCACAGAGCCCCAAGGCTGCTGTGGGTACCTAATAAGTGCTTGAATGTCTTCAGGAACATGTGAATTGTCCCAGCTGATAGCATTTCACTGAGGGTTCTGAGATAATGGGCCTGCAGGTGCCCCTCTCTCTGTCCCTTAGTGTTTCCCAGCTGTTGTTATCCTTATCAGAATGGTGACTGATCTTGGGATCTGTTTTCCTTCCAGTCACTGGTCTCCCAGGCATCTGACTCCTCTCAAGATCAATGTCCAAGTCCCTTCTCAGGCCCAAAGAGGCTCTCCTGGTTTCATGCCTCATCCCAGGTTTCTTATCTACATGTTCAGCCGGTTTCTTCGGCAGAAATCTTATTTTGTCCCTGATTTATTTAGCCATTTTGGTTGTGATGTGTGTTCTGCAATGAGTTTATTGATGTTTTTGTTCCCCTCAAACTGAGCCTCCAATCTTATCAGTAGTTCTTACTCTTCTTTAGTCAAGAATATTTTGTGGGCTTTTTTGACCACAACATCCCCTGCAGCATTACAGGCTGGGGACAAAGGGGCTGGACAGTGGCCAGGCAGAAAGGGACCTGGGGGGACTGATGGACAGCAGGCTGGACATGAGCCAGCAGTGTGCCCAGGTGGTCAAGAAGGCCAATGGTTCCTGGGCTGGATCAGAAATGGTGTGGCCAGTAGGAGCAGGGCAGTGATTCTTCCTCTGTGTTCAGGACTGGTTGGGCAGCACCTCGAGTGCTGTGTCCAGTTCTGGGCCACCAATTTAGGAAGGACATGGAGGGGTGGAGCATGTCCAGAGAAGGGTAACAAGGCTGCTGAGGTGTGTGGAACACAATTCATGTGAGGAGTGGCTGAGGGATCTCTTGTTGTTTAACCTGAGGAAGAGGAGGCTCAGAGGAGACAAGGCGGTGTCAGGGACTAGGTTGGACTTTTGATGTCCAAGGTTTTTTCCAACCTTGCTGGTTGTGTTATTCTCTGAAACCACCCTTGGAGCAGTTGCAGGATTGCCCAGAACAGGGAGCCCCACAGCCAGACACAGCAGCCCAGATGTGCCCCCCTGGTCTGTGGTGCCTCTGGCAAGAGAGCAGCATGAGGCATGCAGGAGCCTTCAGACAATTCCTGAAGCATTTGTAGGATGATCCTGTTCCCCAGGGGACATTCCCATGGTGCCAATTTTGGGAGTGAGGCCAAAGTGGAAAGGGCAAACAGGGATGGGCTGCCTGCAAGAGAGGGAAAAGCAGTGGGCAACAGGAAGAAATTTGTAGCAGGAGGAATAAAGAAAGCAAAGGTGAAGCCAAGGAAATGCTCAGGGCAGTTTGGGGGTGGCTGCCAGGCAGCCCTGGCTCTGAGCAGCAGCGTCTGCAGTGGGACAGGAGACTCCCAGCTGATGGGAACAAACTTTCTGGCTGACTGCAGAGGCCAGGACAAAGCTGAGTGGTTTCCCTGCCATGCCCCAGCCCTTCCTGGCCCCTGGGGCTGATGGCATTTGTGCTCCCTCAGGTTCAAGTCCCTACACCGACACCGTGGGGATGCTTCCACCTGCTGTGTGCAATGCAAACAGGGGCTGCTGAGCCTGTCCTGCCGTGTCTGTGCCTGCAAGGACAAAGCACCTGTGTGAGCTGGGGGAGATGCCAGGGCTGCAGAGGGTGGTTATTGTTGACAGATCCATGAGGATGCTCTGGCATGGTGCCCTGGGCTGTCCAGCACACTGGGGATGGATCAGCCCCTGATCTTCTGTTCCTTCCCATCTCCCTCAGGGACCCTGCAGAGCACCAGCCGTGCTGTTTGGCCACAGCCTGCCAACAGCCACCCTGGGGCTGCTCACAGGGGTTTGCTGTGCAGAGCATTGGCCTGGCCATGTTCTTGTGAGAGCCTGGGCAAAGAGCCTGGAGCCCCCAGGCCCTGGCTTGAGGCATCAGCACTGCCCCAGCAGTGCCCATGGCCTGTCCCTGCTTCAGCCCCGGCACTGCCACCCCCAGGACTGTGCCCGGCCCCGAGAGCACTCAGGCCCTGAAGCAACACCAGGGCCACCAGGGCAGTGGGGCAGTGGCACAGGAGCAGCACTGGCAGCACCAAGTGCTGCTGCTCCTGGGCACAGCTGCTGTGCCAGCACTGATCTGCCCCAGCTCTGCACACAGACATTGCTGCTGCAGCTCCAGAGAAGGCAACAAAAGGGGTAACTCTGGAGAAAAACTTTGCTGGGAGATCCTTTATTTCCTTTAAAGCCACCAAGAGCACAGACCCTCCTTGACACATTCTGTGGGCACAGGGAAGGTGGACAGAAACAAAATGAGAAATGGCACGAGGAATGGCTTTTCTTTGTGGACAACATGTGAAAACTAAAACAAAGTGAAAAAAAACCCACCACAATGCAACCAACAAGAAATATCAAAGATTACTTTTATTCCAAGTGATTTGTAGTTTATTAGAATTTATTTGCCGGCACTTTAATGTTCCTGAAATCATCCAGTCATCAGTGTCCACACTGCAGCCTTGAGCTCCTGGTTCCCTAGGCTGTGGATGAGGGGGTTCAGGGCTGGAGTCACCACTGAATACAGAACTGACAGTCCCAGATCCAGGAATGGTGAAGAGATGGAGAGGGGCTTCAGGCAGACATTGTGCCAGTTACAAACAGGGAGAGCAGAGGCTGATGAGGGAGAGAGGTGGAAAAGGCTTTGTGCCATCCCTGCTCAGAGGGGATGCTCAGCACGGCCCTGGATATAGGCACAGAGGAGAAAACAATGAACACAAAACATCTGAATCTTAAATGTACTCTAACTGCAATGAGCCCAAGTTCCCTGAGATAGGATTTGGATCAAGGGAGCTTCAATTTCTGGGGTATTTCACAGAAGAACTGGCCCAGAGCATTGCTCTGGCAAAGGGGCAGGGAAAATGATTTGGCTGGGTGCAGCAGTGAAAGGAGAAAGCCAGTGGCCCAGGCAGCTGCTCTGTTTAGCTTTTAGGCTGTATTCCTTTTATCCTTGCCCTCACTGTCCTTTTGTCACACACACACACACACACAAACACACACACACACAAACACACACACACACACAGAGACACACAGACTCCGGGGCAGTTCTTGACTCCTTTTTGGTTTGATTACCTGGATTTTGTTTGGTTTTGTTGTTGCTTTGTTTCCTTGGTGTGCCTGAAGTGTCCAGTCAGGAGCAGAGTGACTCTTGCCAAGGAACTCTGTGGTGCTGTCACTTAATATTAAAGCTGTTTTATGCTACTCCCCTGCTAGGATTTTTAAAGTGCTCTCAAGCCCTCCTTCATAAGAGGGTGAAGGAGCCCTGGCCAAGCTCTGGCCCTGGGGGCACAGGGATGCAGCAAGGGGGTCCCTGTCTCCCTGTTCCAACTGTGACGGCCCTGAGCCCCTGTCCCCGTGTCAGGCTCTGGGCTTGATCTCCTCGAACATCCTCAGCGGGAGGCTGCAGCGCCAGGGGCAGGGGGACCCAGAGGGACACGGGATGCTACTGTGCACCAGGAGCTTTGGACTTCTCTGGGAGGAACTGTGAGTGGGAGCTGGCTTGAAGTGACCTCCCCAGTAAGGTCACAGAGCCCCTGAGATGTCACACTGCCTCCTGGGATGTCACAGCCCACCCTGGGATCTCACAAATCCCCCTTGTGATGTCACAGAGCCAGTGCTGCTCTATCACTCTGGGATGTCATACAGTTGCGCTGTGATGGCACAGAAGACTCTGGCATCACAAAGTCAGCCCGTGTCACAATCCTCTAGTGCAAGCGGGAATCATGACAGTTCATTTTCCCCATCTCAGAATTAGCAGAAGTAGATAGGCTTATCATGAGAAACCGAATGTGATAAACATGTTATAAATGCAAGGCTCCAAATTATTAGTTATTATTTTAATAAAAGTTATTAAGTGTACCAAATATAAATTTTGAGAAAAATGAAAACATGCCACTATAAAAAAAAGTCAGTGTGGAGCCCGGGATTGCCACCGGGTGAGACACAGGTTTGACAGCTGCAGCAGAGGGTCCTCTATGCTTCACACCGACCGTCCTGTCTGACCCATTTTTATACGATTTTCCTTGCCTGAGCCAGAGTCCCTTTTCTTCCTTTTTGGAGTGCATGTATTCATGTGGAGTTCTTTTCTCTGTGGCAAGTTGAACAATACATGTCCGGAGAGTGATGAACACCTGTGTTTGCCGTCCCGGAATTCGGATTTGAGATGTACCTCCCTGATGGCTCTGACTATCTCGGTCTCGGATATTTATCGTGTATTTATCGTCCGGGTGTTTCTCGGACAGCCTTGATGCATGATCCATCTCCGGGCTGGCCACTTTCGTTCGCTTGTAAATAAAGTCCTCCCTCTCTTGTCCAAGTGGCTTTGACATGGTGTTGCAATCGCTGTTGCTGGCTTGTGCGATTTAAAACTTCTTATAAGAGTATAATTTAACAGCACATAACTATAAAATAGACAACAATTTTATTTGCACGAATTATCCTATAGACATATAACAGTCCTAATGATTCCTTGAGGCCTTGCAGTGTCACAATGTTCTCCATGGTTCCACAGGCCCCACAGTGTCATGTCACTCCTCTGTTCCATGAGTCCTGCAATGTCACAATGGACCTTTGGACCAATGGACCATGGGGCTTTGCAGTGTCACAACGCTCTCCTTTGGCTCCACAGGGTCACAATGGAGCACTGATTACAGGCAGCCTCTCTGTGTTACCCTGGAGCTTTGTTTCCGTGGGGTCTCGCAGTGTCCCAATGGAGCCTTGGTTGGATGGGGCCTCACAGTGTCACAATGATGCCTACATTCCACTGAGGCACACGGCATCACTAGGGTCCCCTTGCTTCCATGAGGCCCAGCAATGTCACAGTGGTGTCCATGAATCCATGAGGACTCACAGTGTCCCAATGGTCACTTAGTCTCACATGGCCCCACAGTGTAACAATGGTCCCTTGGTTCCATGGTTCCTCGTCTGGTGCATTCCCCTCTCCCCTTCTCAGGCCGCCCTGCCAGCTGAGAAATGCTCACTGGGCCTGGGCCTTGGCCAGCAGCCCCTGGGCTCAGCTCCTCTGGAGCTCATCACAGACACTGTCTGCTCCAGGCTCAACCCTTCATTTCCTGGGGAGATGCCAAAGCCTCCACAGGGAGCATTTCCCTTTGCTCAGGGGAATTTCTCACAGGTGCCTTGTAGTGACTCTTTGTGTCTGTGTGCACACAGGAGTGCCTGTGCTCAGGGAAATGTGGCAGAAATGCTGCTCTCTGAGGGCTTTGATTGCCTTGGATAGCTGAGCCAGTCAGGCCTGGAAGTAAGGTTAAATCATGTTGCCCTGATTCTTTAGATTTTCTAAAGCCTTCTGAGTTTCCATTCTGTTGGAGAACCTTCCCACACAATTTCTGTCAACAACATATTGTTGACATTCTTTTATGGGGGTGGAGAAACTGGATGTACTAGTGGTTTGTCCAATGTCTTTGGAGAGGTGGCCCATTCACTCTCCAATCCAATGTCACCTTTGGGAAAGTATAAAAGTTGGAGTCAGAGAATAAACTTTTATCTTTACCTTGCAAATAGCAGGTGGCTCGTGTCGTGCTTTCACGTGTCCTATAGCGACAAAGTCACAAGCTGTAAGCAAAGTTAAATGCTGCTAAGAGTTGTTCTTTTGCTAATTTGTGAAGCTTAATAGAAGTTATAAGCGAAGTTGAATATTGTTAAGTGTTATTCCACAGCTCTGTTTAGCTTTTAGGCTGTATTCCTTTTCTCCTTGCCCTCACTGTCCTTTCGTCACACACACACACACACACACACACAAACACACACACACACACACACACAAACACACAGAGACACACAGACACCGGGACAGTTCTTGACCCATTTTTGGTTTGATTGCCTGGATTTTGTTGGGTTTTGTTGTTGCTTTGTTTCCTTGCTGTGCCTGAAGTTTCCAGTCAGGAGCAGAGTGACTCTTGCCAAGGAACTCTGTGGTTCTGTCACTTAATATTAAAGCTGTTTTATGCTACTCCCCTGCTGGGGATTTTTAAAGTGCTCTCAAGCCCTCCTTCATAAGAGGGTGAAGGAGCCCTGGCCAAGCTCTAGCTTTGGGAGCACAGAGATGCTACTAGGGGGTCCCTGTCTCCCTGTTCCAACTCTGAAGGCCCTGAGCCCCTGTCCCCGTGTCAGGCTCTGGGCTTGATCTCCTCGAACATCCTCAGCGGGAGGCTGCAGCGCCAGGGGCAGGGGGACCCAGAGGGACACGGGATGCCACCGGGCACGAGCAGCTTTGGACTTCTCTGGGAGGAACTGTGAGTGGGAGCTGGCTTGAAGTGACCTCCCCAGTAAGGTCACAGAGCCCCTGAGATGTCACACTGTCTCCTGTGATGTCACAGCCCCCCCTGGGATCTCACAAATCCCCCTTGTGATGTCACAGAGCCAGTGCTGCTCTATCACTCTGGGATGTCATACAGTTGTGCTGTGATGGCACAGAAGACTCTGACATCACAAAGTCAGCCCGTGTCACAATCCTCTAGTGCAAGCAGGAATCATGATGGTTCGTTTTCCTGATCTCAGAGTGCAAAAACCACATAGAAGGGATTTTCAGTATTAATCAAAACAAATGCACCTTTTATTGAGTGCCCACAGGAAATGCTATAGAAGGATTAGAAAGGAGATAAAGGGTAGAAAGAGAGAGAGAAAAAGAGTGGAGAGGAATAGCTATGAAGGGAGAGACAAAATCCTCCTGTTCCAACCAATAGTTCCCTCTTCATATGTCAAGGAGAATCTCAATGACTTTAGTTAACTCAGAGCTTTTTTTTAATATGTCGAGGGAGCAGGTACAGGACAGTTGAGAATAAGTCCGTTGAGAACAAGTACAGACAGCCGTGTTCCAAACAGGACAAACCAGCCCCAGCTGTTAGCAGTGCCCATTGATTCAGGACTGCTTTCCCTGGGAAACCAGTCTTGGTGCAGCGAGCACATCTGCAGGTAACACTTGTGAGACATCCCGCTTCAGTCAGGCCATCACCTCTGTGTTAGAATCTTAGGGGTCTCAATCTCAGTCCTTGGGGGGGCTTCAATCTCTGTCCTTGGTGGCAGTCGTGAGGCAGATGAGGGATCTTCCCTGGGGGGAAGTTCTCCAAAGCGAGTGGTATCTGGCCAAGAGGTGGGCAAATTCATGGGGAGCGGGGATCGTGAAGCTGGTGTAAGTGTACAGAGCAAGCTGCTAATTGCCAGTCCCTGCTCAAAGCGGTGCACCGTGTGCACAGCACGCACACCTGCAAACAATCACTTGGCAAGCATCCACCTCAACCAGACCAGAACTCCTGCCAGGGTCTTCAGGGTCTTAGTCTCAGTACTTGTGAGGATCGTGAGGCAGATGAGGGAAACTTTGGACTGTCTCTTACAGCCTGTGATGTCTCTGTCTGTTCTGTGATGTCACGGCCTGCTCTGTGATGTTACTCAGGCACCCAGTGATGTCACAACCCACTCTGGTGTCACACAGCCACCCTCCATGGTGGTAGAGTTGGCTCTATGGCCTTACACCCTACTCTATGATATCACAGCCATATCTGTGACAACACAACCCCCTCTGAGATGTCACAAAATCCTCTCTTTGCTGTCATATGGTCACTCTGTAATGTCACAGCACACACTTTGACCTCATAGCCCGCTCTATGATGGCATACAGCCGTGCCATGATGTCACGGCCTGCTCTGTGTTGTCACACAGTCCCCTCTATGATGGTGTAGTTGCTCAATGACCTCACACAACAAACTCTGTGATGTCATAGCCCAATCTGTGACCCCAAACAACTCATTCTGTGCTGTCACACAGCCCCTTTTTGACCTCATCGCTGCTCTGGGCCTCTGTGACACAGCCCCCTCTGGGACATCGCACAGCCCCTGCCATTGCTGAGCCCCTGAGAGTTCTGTCTGTGCCCTGCTCATGTCCCTGGGATGCCCTGGCAGTGCCCCAGCCCTGCTGGGCTGTGCACAGGAGCTGCTCCTGGCCAGAGCTGTCTCTCTGCAGCTCTGCCCTTGCCAGGAGCTGCCTCTGGGCCAGGAGCCCGGCACATCTCAGCAGCACAGACACAGGACAAGGACTTTGGTCATCCTCTGGGGGCTTTGGCGCTGTTTGCATCTGACTCATCAGTCCTTCTGAGTGTGCTCAAAAATTTCTTTCTCCTGGTATCTAGTCTCGGGCTCTCCAGGTGTCCTTGGTGCCATTATTTCTTTCTCATGCTTATATCCTCTATGGAGAAAAGCTCCACCATCTCTGAAACCACCCTTCAGTCTCTCCCAGACTACTCCTGTTCTATCCTCAGTCTTCACACCACTGAGCCCAGAGCCCGCAGCCTCTACCTGCTGGTTATGTGATGAGGCCTCCAACCCATCTTGGGAGATTTTTGGGTCCTCTCAAAGGTCTGTGAAAATGGAAAAGTAGTGGTCAAAGGTATTCTCTCTCAAATCTTGCAGTGGCAGAAAAAGGGTCAATATCTTTCAACTGAATCAGGCTGGATTTACATTTGTTAGAAGAAAGAAATATTTTACAATGATGAGAGTGGAACAAAACTGCAACTGTTTTTTCAGAGAAGTGGATGTGCTATCCCAGGATTTATCCAAGAGCAGGAGCTTTGTGCAACCTGGCATAGTGAAACCCTGTCCCCTCGCCAAGGATGGAGTTCCTGTTGTGTGGTGTAGGAACATAAAAAGGTAAAAAAATTTAGAAAGTAGAAAAAGGACCCAGAAAGTTGACATGAGGCTGAGAAAGGCTGAGAAATTTCAAAACCTTCTAATGGGAAGCTAGGAAAGTAAGAACCAAGTGAATACATGTTACAGAATTTCTGAGAGACAGAGGTCATGATTTATGTTTGGAATAAGGTTTGAGCTACCCAGTCAGACTAGGCCTGATAAGCGGCCTTGATGGGGCCTCAAAGCCTTTGATGCAGTGAGAATTCAGTTGTGGCGCAGTCAGAAATTATGTTAAGGTAACTACAAAGTAATCAGCTGTCCGAGCATGAATTAGAGTAGAGCTGCAGTGAGAAAAGTTTAGCCACCTTAAGGAAAAGGTAAACAATGTTAGCTTGCCAATCAGAGTGCCTTTGTTTTTGTAAACTATGTAGGAGCTTATGTAAACTACCATCTTATCTGGAATAAGGGGAGAACATTTGATTAACCACATTGGTTCAGACTTCCATTTGTCCTGTCCAGTATCCCCTTTTCCTGAGATTCCCTGGCTTTTAATACATTTATATTTATCATAAGGAACAAGAAAGAACAAGAACTTATTGATAGTTCGAGATGTGAAAAGTTCTAGCTATATGCTTTGCAAAGATAGAAAAAGTTTCAATCTTATTTAATGAATTATTGTGTATTGTTTGAAGTTCATAGAAGTCCTTTTGTTAATATTAAAGCCACATGAGTCCTTGTCTTATCAGTAAGACTATAATGACTTTCCACCTTTTCTTTTATGCTATTGGATCAAAGAATATGTAAAGAAAGGCTTTGCATAAGCTGCCATCTTGTCTTTGATCTGGATTTGCATAGATGTTGTTATTTTCTCTGTGTCTCTTGCTTTTTGCTTGTATGATAGAGACAGATAATAAATCCTAAGTCTGCAACCTGTCAGAGTCCCATCCCGCCTGCAGCTTGGGGGCCACCACGGGCACGGTGCCCGGGGAGAGGGGATAGACCTGATGGCCCCGGGCCGACCCAGAGCCGGGGTAGAGCTGTTGTCCCCCGCCACCGCACAACGCCCAAGCACCGATGCGGGGCCGGCAGCCCCGGAACTGGGTAGACCTGATAGTCCCGGGCTAGGCAGGAGCCAGGGTAGACCTGTTGTTCCCATGCTGCTGCACACATCATGGGCGCTGCCCAGAGCCTGGTGGACCCGGAGACTGGTAGACGTGTTGTACGGAGCCGGCCATGAGCCGGAGTAGACCTGTTGCCTTCACCAACGCGTGCCACATGGCGCCACTCCGAGCTCGGTGGCCCTGGACCAGGAGAGACCTGATAATCCCGGGCCAGACTGAAGGCGGGGTAGACCTGTTGTCCATCACCACTGCACGCTGCCCAGAAGTCACCACAAGCCCAGCGGACCCTGCGCAGAGTAGACCTGATCACCACGGCTGACCCAAAGCTGGGTACCCCGCAACCTCACACAGCTCGGGTGCCCCCACAAGCCCGGCGGCTCTGCAGCAGGGTAGACCTGTTGTAGGGAGCTGGCCATGAGCTGGGGTAGACCTGTTGTCCCATGCCAATATCTACACTGATGATCTGGATGAGGGCACTGAGTCCATCATCATCAAATTTGCAGATGACACCAAACTGGGTGTGAGTATGGATCTGCTGGAGGGTAGGAGGGCTCTGCACAGGGAGCTGGACAGGCTGGATCCAGGGGCCAAATCCAGCAAGGGGAGGTTTAACAAGACCAAGTGACGCTGCACTGAACCAGGAGGTCAGTGTTACTCTCTGGGGCCTCGTGGAACAACAAAGACCACTGTGACATGGGGGCACCTTGTATAACCAAGAGGCCATTGTGACAATGCAAGTACTTGTTGAAGAAAAGGAAGAATTTTGGCAGCAGGGTTCTCCTTGGGACCAAGAGGCCATTGTGACACCATGGAACCAAGGAGGCCATTGCTGCACAGTGAGACCTCCTGGAACCAAGGATCCACTGTGACACTGCAGGGCCCTGGGGGACCAAGGGGCCATTGTGACACTGCAGGGCTTAAGGGTCCAAGGGACTTAGTGACACCAAGGGGTCCCATGGAACCAAAGTAACATTGTGACACTGGGATGCCTGACAGAATCATGGAGAAAATTGGGACACTCTAGGGCTTCATGGAATCATAGTGACACCAAGTGGAGAAGGAATGTTGATCTGCTGGAGGGTAGGAGGGCTCTGCAGAGGTCCCAAATCCAACAGTGCGAGGTTTAACAAGTCCAAGTGACGGGTCCTGCACTTTGGACACAACATCCCCTGCAGCACTACAGGCTGGGGACAAAGGGGCTGGACAGCGACCAGGCAGAAAGGGACCTGGGGGACTGATGGACAGCAGGCTGGACGTGAGCCAGCAGTGTGTCCAGGTGGCCAAGAAGGCCAATGGCTCCTGGGCTGGATCAGGAATGGTGTGGCCAGGAGGAGCAGGGCAGTGATGCTTCCCCTGTATGTTAAGCACTGGTTGAGCAGCACCTCGAGTGCTGTGTCCAGTTATGGCCCCCAATTTAGGAAGGACATGGAGGGCCATGTCCATAGAAGGGCAACAAAGCTGGTGAGGGCTGTGGAACACAATTCCTGTGAGGAGGGACTGAGGGGTTGTTTATCCTAGAGAAGAGGAGGCTTGGGAGCAGCAAGGTGGTGTCAGGGTTGTCAGGGCACAGGTTAAATTTGATGACATCCAAGGTCTTTTCCAACCTTGCTGATTGTGTTATTCTCATAAAACCACCCTTGGAGCAGCTGCAGGATGAGCCCTGTCCTGAGGCATCAGCGCTGCCCCAGCAGTGCCCATGGCCTGTCCCTGCTGCAGCCCCAGCACTGCCACCCCCAAGACTGTGCCCGGCTGTAGTAGTGCGTTTTTTATATATATTTTATGTACGGTTTTATATATTTGTATTTCCCAATGGTTTGTCCCTGTTTCCCCCCTATTGCTGAGTTGGTCCATTCTTTTGTTTTCGTTTTCCCGCCTGGTCCTCCTTCCCGCCTTCCCGGCACCTGTCCGTCATCCCCAAAACTGCTGTGTCATTCCCCTGTCCCCTCCCAGGTGCCTTGTCCGTCACTCGGTGTTCCTTCCCCTCTATCCAGAAGCTTCCACTCAGGGCACCGAGTGATTGGACGAGGGCCTGGGGCCACTCCCCTGACCCTTCCCCATTGGACCAGGCGGAATCACCCCACCTTGGAGCCACTCCCTTCCCCATTCCCCATTGGTTCCCCCCTCACAGTTCACCACTCCCACACCCCTCCCACATGTTATAAAAGTCTGTGCCGAACCCCACTCGGGGTTCCAGTCGGCAGGTGTTTCTTCCCCGTGTTTGGCCACGTTGGCCCATTAATAAAGAAGAGTTTACCCCCGGCTGGATCCGGCTTTTCTTTTCCTCTCCGAGGCTTCGCCAGCGACTCGAATCAGGACCCACGAGGACACCTCCTTAACCCCGTCAGGGTGCAGCGGGAGGTGCCTCTATTGCCCGTTCTCACCCCAGGTGCAGAGCTAGCCGGGGTTGGAGAAGAGAAGATCGAAGGGCATCTGGGGCTGAGGAGCGCGGCACCCGGCCCCGAGAGCACTCAGGCCCTGCAGCAACACCAGGGCCACCAGGGCAGCGGGGCAGGGCCACGGGAGCAGCACTGGCAACACCAAGTGCTGCTGCTCCTGGGCACAGCTGCTGTGCCAGCACTGATCTGCCCCAGCTCTGCACACAGACATTGCTGCTGCAGCTCCAGAGAAGGCAACAAAAAGGGTAACCCTGGAGAAAACTTTGCTGGGAGATCTTTTATTTCCTTTAAAGCACCAAGAGCTCAGCCATCGTTGACACATTCTGTGAGCACAGGGAAGGTGGACAGAAACAAAATGAGAAATGGCACGAGGAATGGCTTTTCTTTGTGGACAATATGTGAAAACTAAAACAAAGTGAAAGAAAACCCACCACAATGCAACCAACAAGAAATATCAAAGATTACTTTTATTCCAAGTGATTTGTAGTTTATTAGAATTTATTTGCTGGCACTTTAATGTTCCTGAAATCATCCAGTTATCAGTGTCCACACTGCAGACTTGAGCTCCTGGTTCCTCAGGCTGTAGATGTGGGGTTTCAGGGCTGGAGTCACCACCGAATAGAGAACTGACAGTGCCACATCCCGGGATGGAGAAGAGATGGAGAGGGGCTTCAGGCAGACAAATGTGCCAGTTACAAAAAGGGTCAGCTGGGGTCACCTGTGCTGGCTGTGTCCCCTCCCAGCCTCCCCGCAGCCCCAGCCCCTCCCCAGCGTGGCCCAGAGGGGCAGGACAGGCCTTGGCTTGGTGGGAGCTCAGCAAGAGCAAAACCATCTCAGTGTGCTCAGCCCTGTGCTCAGCACCCAGCCCAGCAGTGTCTCAGTGCCAGTGTCTGTGCCATCAGTCCCAAAAAGGGGTTTCCATGGCACCTGCCAGGACAGGTGGCCCAGGTGTCACACCCGCTGAGGGCTGCCATGGACACAGTGCCCAGCACTGCCCCTTTCTGTCTGCCTGACCTGGCCTTTGGCCCTGGCACTGCCGTTTGCTGCTGGTTCCGCGGTGCCTGACCGGCCAGCGTGGCACAGGGCAGGTGGCCATGGCACAAGGGCCCAGCAAGGGATCCCCTCTGGCTCCGGGCTGTGACAGCAGCCCTGAGGAACGGCCCAGGGCAGGCTTCCATGGCAACCAACCATCACAACGCCTCCAGGCATTGGTTGCCATGGCACCAAACTAAGGAATGGATCCCTGTGGGTGTTGCTGTGGCACCTGGTGGCACCAAGGAGTGGCACTGCAATTGTGCCTGGAACAGCCCCAGCACCGCTTTGTCCTGAGGGCTGCCATGGCAGCCGAGGGCAGCAGCAGCTCTGCAGGCAAGTGGCCATGGAACCTGGCTGCAGAAAGGGGTCCTGGGCTGGTTTCCAAGGAAACTTGAACTGATGAGGCTTGCCATGGCACCCAAACCCAGCAGTGGGGTCAGTGCAGTGACCATGGCAAGAGTCCCTTGCAATGGCCCAGTGCAGGTTGGGCTGATGATCCACCCTCACCGCTGGCCCAGGGCAGGTCTGCAGTGCTCTTGGAGGCACCTTGGGCTTGGCACACACTTGAGGAGGGTGTCTGTTTTCAATGGGGAAACCCAGGAGTTTCATTTGCTACAAAAAGTAAAGAAGGAAAAGCCCTCTTTGCCTGAGTGCAGCCAGTTCTCCAAGCAAAGCAGGTCCCAGGTGAGTGAGGAGAGACAGGATGGGGATGGGGAATGCATACATTCTATTTAAAACAAGAACCTCTGCCTGTTATGTGTCAACTGCTTTTTTTAATCCCCATGGTGTCTTCGAATCTGAGCAAGGCCTGAAGAAATTAGCTTTTTCTGATACAAAAAACATAAATTCCTCTTCTCTGGAAGATTTAGGTATTCGGTGACAGTTACTTCAAAGCAAGTATCTCATTCCTTAAAAAAAACCCCATTGACATAATTTTTATTGTAACTACTAAAGCTTCATTTTAACTGTAAAACTACATTTACCATACTATTAAAATGTTAATACAGCACAACTAATCAATATAATATAACACATAGAGTAAATATCTGCATAGAGCCATATAATATGCATTTTTCACATCCATGCTGGCTCAGACCTCCAGGCACAGCTCTTCTGAACAGGCCAGACCTCCTCAGGAGAGTCCCGGGATCAATATCAGTCACTGAATGCTGTAATCTTCTCTTGTGTAATAAGAACAGCAATAAAAGACACCCTTTAAAACAGGAATACATATTTCCTAGAAGCTCTTTTAAATATCACTCCATAAATATTGCAGGAAAGCTTCTTAATGAATGACACTAGAGCAGAGAGAAATCAAGGCAGAGCCATGGTTTGTCAGGACTGGCTTGATCCTAATGAGCCCCGTGGTGCATTTGGAGCTGAGCCCTGGAACCTCAGGGCCTGAGAGGAGATGCCACAAACCTTTCCAGGAGTCAAAGTCACAGAAAAACCCAGAGTGTCTCAAGGCATAAATGGGTCCCACTGAGGACCATCCCCAACACAGGCTTCTCATGGACTCCTTGTAGGAGAGAATTGGAGGCAAAGATGGCACAAAAAGCTCTGACAGACTCAGTGTGGAAAGGAAATTCCAAAGTACCTTCAAGACCTTGAGTATCTCAAAGCATTAATGAGCCCCAATGAGTGTCAGTACAAAGCTCTCAAAGGACTCATTAAAGCTAATTGGGGTCATAAAGATAACTGGGGCCATGATTGCACAAACCTCTCACAGAGTCTGTATCAGAAGGGAAACAGCAAGTACTTTAAAATAACTGAAGTACCTTGAAGCATTAATGAGCCCACTCTCTGTTGTTACTGACAAAGCCTCTTCAGGGACTAATTACAGCAGATAATTGGAGGCCATGATTGCACAAACCTCTCAGAGTCTCCAAGGCAAAAGCCAAATCCAAAGTCCTTTGAGAAACCTGCAGTCCCTGGGAGCATTAAGGAGCCCCCAGGGCCATTCCTGACCAAGGTTCCCCAGGGACTCCTTCCAGCAGATCCTTGAGGCCACTGGGATGTGGGCTGTGGGGGATGCTGAGGGCAGGACCAGGGGGTGACAGTGCCCAGCCTGGCTGGGGCTGTGCCAGGAGGCCCCAGTGCCTCAGCACAAGGTGTCTCCTGACAGCCCTTGGTGGCACAGATCTTGCTTTGCCCCAGGGCACCAAGACTTGGCTTCTCTTTGTCCCCACCTGTCATCAGTGCCTCCAGTTCTCTGCTCTGGCTGGGGCATAGAGACACTTTCTCATTTTTGTCCCTCATTCAGACTCATTAAAAATCAAATAAACTTTGGAGATGGATTCTGACGTGAGTTCTTGAGAGGTTTCTTTAGCTTCCTCTCAGGGACTGATGCCTAGGGCCTCAGCACAAATCCCCAGAGCGTCATTAAAGTCCTTGTGCTGTGTCTGTGCTGCTGAGCTGGGCTGGGCTTCTGGTACAGAAGCAGCTCCTGAACACCAAGAGCTTCAAAGGTCCAGCTCTCTTGATGAGCAGCTCTTCTCCCAGCCCAGCAGGGCCGGGGCACTGCCTGCAGCCACCGCAGGCACAGCACAGGGGCACAGAGAATTAACGGGATGGACTCTTTATCTCCTCCTGCTCGTATCCACAATTTCTCATATAACAACTCCAGATGTTCTTCCTTTAAAAATTCAACCAACGTCTCATCTGAAGATTGCACCAATCTGTGCAATCTCCGCGCCTGTATACTTGGAATTAGCGCCCCCAACTTGATAATACCTAAACCACCGTCCTTATTGCTCGAATATAAATGGCATCACATGTACTCGGGGGAAGATGCAGCCACTCCTTGACCAATTTTCGAACCTGCTGGTCAAGGGCTTCCAGGAGCCCAAGATGGATCTTGGTATGGTCAGCCAGACGTACCAGCCTCTGGATGGTATAAGTTCTGAGTATATCCACTTTCTGAAGAGGTTTAAGGGGTGAATTCCCAATCCGATTGAGCCAATCTCCCAGTTTCTCAGACAAACCTGAATCAGCAAAGCCTGTCCACGGATCTATCCATGTGCCCAGATATTTCTCAGAGCTCCCTGGGTCGATCTTGTTCAGGGGGGACCCATTAATCTTCCATGGAGGACAATCATTGATGGTATATGAGTCCTTTGTTGGTCTAATATAAAATCCATGGCATTTTTCACCCTGTGTTCGCAGACCAGTAAGTTCACAAAAGGTCTCGAGAATTTTGATGTTATCACACATGCCTTCCCAGGAATCACTCATCAGCACTAAATCATCAGCAAAGGCCATAGCTGTTATTTTCAACCTGCCCTGGTGGAACCCTTTACCCTCTGTTTCAAGTTTACATAGGAGGGGATCAAGTGCGAGGTTGAACAGCAAAGGTGACATGGGGTCGCCCTGCTTGACACCCAAGTGAATATATATGGGGTCCATTTTCTCCTTCCCAAGAGAAATGTACGTTTTAATATTCCTGTACATTTCCCTTACCAACTGAATCATATGTGGATCGACCCCTCTCTGAACCAAACCCCCAAATATATGCTGATGACATACAGTGTCAAAAGCCTTGGCAATGTCCACAAACACCACCCCCAGATGTTTGTGCTCCCTTTTAGCATTTTTCACCACAAGTTGTAACAACTTGAGGTTTTCGGAACATCCTGAGGCACAAATAAAACCCCGTTGATGGGGGTGAATGGGACATGCTTCCTGCCATGTCCAGGAAGGTGTCTGGTGGCTGATTTGTCTGTCAGTCCTGCAGCAGGATGAGCCCAGACTGGCCATTCCAGGATTATCCCCTGCGAGTGTCTGCGATGCCAAGTGTCGCAGCTGCAAATACAGGCAGGCAAGGGGCAGGCTGAGGGGAGTTGGGCACATCCCCCCCTGAGAGGCAGCCCTGGTGCTCTCTGTGCAAGATCCCTGTGGGCATTTCAAAGCACATCTCACAGGAGCGCTCTCTGGGGTGAGCTGAGCCACGCTGAGTATGTGTGGCAGCACATTTCTCCTTGTGCTGTCACAAGTACAGGCTTTGCAGAAAGCTCCCTGCGAAGGCAGAGCTCATACCACACTCTCTGCACCAGGCCCTCATTTCCAGATAGCTCTGACAGGCCTCCCGGGCTGACACCTGCCAATCTCACCTCCTCCTTGGGTGTAAACCAGATTTGTAAGTTCTGCCACCGTTGCGGATCAAGGGTTCCTTGGGAGGGCATCACTTCAAAGGGACAGGGCTCATCCTCCGGCGCCTGCTGCTTCTGGCATAGGGCTGGTGTCACGTATTTGTGCCGATTGTTCTGGGCACAGAAACCAACCGTGTGAGGTCTCCTCGGTCTGCGAGGACAGAGCCTCACTTCCTGAGTGCTCTGAGACACTGATGCGGTGCTGAGAGCACCCACAGCCAAACCAAGAGTGGCCCCCATAGCCTAGAGCTGCAGGGAAAACCTGTAGACAGGGCGGGCAGATGGGGAACTACTGTCCTCAGAGAAGGAGGAGGAATGGGTGAATTTGCCACCTTGTCCTGCAAATCCTGTACAACCTTCCAAGCTATAACATCGTGCTTGTCCTGTTGTCCCGAATTTGGGACAGCCTTGTACACAGGAAAGGCTTGAAGCTTACCTTGAACTGAAGCATCATCATCCTCACTTGTGCTCCCCCTGGGGAGGACAGGAATCAACTGGCCGCTAGGTATGGTCTCTGCCTCCTTGAGAGGCGGGTTCAAAACCACACCACCAGGCTTTCCCACCCGCTCTAACAAATCCTAATCACACACTTCCGAAGCGCTTTGCCTGACCGCATCCCAAAGGCGATGGGGATTTATTGGTCACACAAACACCTGACAGGGAGGTAGCGTCCACAGATCTCTCTGGGACGCTCGCCGCCCTTGTCGGTGTTCCGACAGACGGTCAGGCCCCCGTGACAGAATCGAGTAGATCAAATCATCGCTGTCACTACCTGCCTCCTGTGACAGGGGCGTGGGGGACAGTCCGCCATCCACAGGGGAGGGTGGGCTGACGAGAGACACTGTTATGTGTAATAAATATAATTCGCACCATTCCTCATATGAAATATGTAATATTGGATATTTGTTAAATCATGCCTGTCATATTAGTTCCCCCCCCTTTACAGGTGAGACTGGATGTATAAGAAACTGATTTACAAGTAAAAGGATGTGGCTTGGCCAGGAGATGGGCCATATCTGGGCTCCAGGTGTTAATCATCACGATCATCAGTGCTGATCGTCCAAGATGGATATCATGGAAATCCTCAGACAGATCCATGTGAATGCAGCCTTCCCGTAAACTCTCATCAAGAATTCAACTACTCCAGACATTGAATTATTTCTCCTCATCACCAAAAAAAGAAAATCTTATTAACCTATAAACTCTGAATAGAAGAAAGACTAACTGCTCAAATCTTGGCCTCAGGCGGAATTTTCCCTATAAAAACCACTTGTGCCAGGATGGAGGTGTGTGGGCATAGGAGAAAACCTCTGCTGAGGCTGACTCCTTGTTGCACACCCAGGGTCGACCCCGGGCTCGGCTCTGTCCTTTCCATGTGGCTGACTAGATAGAATTTGACCGCAAATAAAATTATTTTTATTTTTAATCTGGCTGAATAAATTCTCATTTATAACAACACCGCGGCTGGGGAAGCGGCTACGACCGCGAAGCCGAAGCACTGGGCGCGGCCCCCGAGCCAACAGCTCCCGAACCAGAAGGGCCAGCCGCCGGTGACGGGGCGGAGACTGGGACCATCACCGGCCGCTCGGTGGATCCTTCCATCGCAGGTGGCAGTATGAAAGGATCAGCAGGAGATTGCAACACCGTGGATGTGACGTGCGTTGAAGCTGCAGTCATCGGAGGCAGGAACGGCACTGGCTGCTGGGGCGCAGCAGGCATCACGGGCACTGAAGCAACAGCGGGCGGGGCAGGAGGCAGAACCGCCGCCGCCGAAGCTGCAGGCGGGGCGAGAGGCAGAGGTGCTGCCGCTGAAACGGGGCGGGGGCAGGAACCAGAGGCGCCGCTGGAGCCGCCGAAGCGGCGGGCATGGCAAAAGGCAGAACCGCTCCAGCCGCGGGCGCCGGGCCCCATCGCTGGGAGCACCTGTGCCACGGCAGGCGTGGCGTGGAAAGCAGGCACCACTCCCAGCGCTGGTGTCAGTCCCGGAGCAGGGAGGGCCGAAAACAACACCAAAGTGCCCCCCACAACATGCTGCTGAACCATCGACACCGGCACCGTGAAAGAAATCAAGTCAGTCGCAGCACACGTCGCGCAGCGGGACGTTCCGGGAAGCAGCTGCGCTGGCCCCGCCGGTAGAACCGGAGCCCCCGCGGGAGGCGGGGGGTGTGGTGGGCATGAACCAAAGGCTGCATCCCTGCCCCCAGCGAGGCCCATACATCTGTGCAGGCTCCATAGCTGATAACGAAGCTGCAGACTGGAGAGGGGCCCCACAAGGGCTGAACCAGCTGAGCCGCCTGGTCAACCGCCGGACGGGCCCTGGGCTGTCGCGGCGAAGACGGGACAGCCCCCTGTTATAAATTGTGACACGGCAATTTGAAGTGTCTTAATTCAATAAAGCAATTTTATTTAAAATTAGCAAGTGAGTAAGGCAGGCAAAATCCAGCGCTGGGCGGCCGGGGAGTCTCCTGCTCCACCAACGGCGCGCAAAAATGTTCTGTCCCAACCTTCCTTTTATCCCCCCCCTTTCTCCTTGCAGACGTGACTCTCCAAATGCAGTCTGAGTCTGGTCGTTGTGATAGCTTCTAAGTCTCTTCTTTTGAGATACAGCAAGCAGACCAGATACACACACGCCCAGGACTTTAATCTCAACCTCCTTATCACCTTGTAAGCAAATAAGCATTTCAAAGACACACCAGTACATTCTTAGCCACTATCTTATGCAAAACAAATTAGGTTAACATACCACAGTACATTCTTATGCAAACCAAGATAAGCAAGCATATTACAGTGAACAAATTATCTTCTACTTATCTCACCCCCGACAGGCCGTGCAAAGGGGGGTGGGCCGAGCCCGAGAACTGCGATGATGGCACTCCCAGCGCCGCCTGAAAAGCAGGTGCTGCCACTGGCACCGTGCCCAAGGCAGATTGAGCCTGCTCAGCCAGCCGGGGCACAGTCTGCTGTGCAACCTGCGGCTGATTGTCCGGCAAAGAATTCCCAGGCTGAGTAGAGCCATGGGGTTGGGGAGTGCTGGGACCAGCAGGAGTCCCCGGTGACACGGGAGGCTTGCGGGGCGTCCCATCATGTCCCGACACCCCGCTCCGCGCCGTGGAGGACTGGGCATCACCCGGCCCGTCTGCCTGTCCCCGCTCCCCGAGACACGGCTGCACACAGAAGCGGCGGCGTCACTCCCGGAGAGAACACCCTCGGCATCCCTGCTCCCCGGGGCTCCCTCCCGCAGGGGCACATACACGCGCCTCCAGACCGAAAAGTGCGGACACCTCCGCGTCCCCCTTGTGCATCTGCTTCATGAGGCACCGCCCCAAATCGCGCCAGAGCTTTCGATCGAAGGCCTGCCCAATGTCCGCGGAGAATCCATGGTCCCGAGCCCAGATTAAGAGCAGTACCAGTTCCTCATCAGAGACCCGAACTCCCATCTGCGGGATAGAGGCTTTCCAGGCGGACAAGACCGTCCGATCAGCTGCAGACGCCTGATTCCCCATTGCTATGAAACCTCCTGTTTGTGAACATCCACTTTTAGAGACAAGACAGCCCGCTCCTCCAGGGAAAACCTGTCCCGCACAGTCCCGGCTTTTAAAAGCCGCACCACGGTCCAAATAGGACCAAGCCTTCTACAGAACGCGTGGAGTTCCAGCGTTACCTTTCTTAAGAAGGCAAAGGTGTCTGTTCACAGCCACAGGCTGGTGGCACGGTGCCGCGCCGCCGAGACCCCCCCGCAAGACGCTGAGGTTCAGGTCACCAGCCCAGGCCATAGATTCACGAAGGGTCACCAGACCCTGTTTCTCAGGGTTAGGGGCAATTCCACGTCAGCGGTCACCAGATGTTGGTGTTGAGGTAGGACGGGAATGAAGAGACTGCTCAGAAGGCTGCGAGAGTAAAACTCTGGTTTATTCAAAATACACTGCTCTTTTATACAGAGCTTCGTGAGGACCAAATCCATTGGTTCTGTAGTGAAAACAACCCACCCCATTGGAGCAATGTGCTTCATGCACAGTGATAGAACTTAACAATAAACAATGGAATAACAAGAGAGATAAAGAACTATTTACATTCTTCTCCAGCTCTTTCCCCGGCTTCTGCCTGGCTAGAAATTCTCAGTTTCTTTCTTTGACTGAATCTGAGACCCACAGAGCCGGATGGTCTCAACCTGGCACTGCCCAACGGGGATGTCAGAGAACTGCAGTGTGTTCTTGGAGAGTTCAAGCGATGGTTCCAGCACAGTGGCACAGAGGCGGATGTGAGACGTGGGGCCATTTGTCACCTGGAGAAGGACAGAGAATTCAGCAGAGGGTGCAGGTGACATCTGCTGCTGCGCCCAGCCTGCTGCCTGCCCCAAGAGCTGTGGTACCTCTATGGGCAGCAGCACATCCACGTCACCCGGTGGCTGGTGGGCACTTTCAAAGTGCACTTCAAATGCCACGGTGTGGCTGGGGGGCAGGCTCTTTATCAGGCCTAGGTCCATGCTGAAACCTGGAACAGATGAACACAAAGCAGCTGAGATACACGAGGAACACGAAATGTGCCATAAGCACTTAAAGCCTTACAGGTGTCCTGGCTGAGAGGGCTGGGGAAAGCCCCACACTGTTCTGTGACCTGGATAAAAACTTAGAGTGCACCTGAACAGCCCTCAGACACAGTGAGCCACTGTGATGGAAGTGCAGCCTTGCCTCGAGGTCTCTTTTGGAAGCTTCTTTTGATCCACCAGAGGATCTCACAGGCTGTTTCTTCAATAAAGGCTGAATACAGGTGCTGTGACAGTGTGAACTCCAAACAAAGCATTTCCAAAACACAGCAGACCCCCCTGGTTGCCAAAACAAGCCCACAGAGTGCCCAAAGAAACTCGATGCTCGTGGGAGCCAAGGGCAGAGGATGCTGAGAGGTGACCAGGGTGATGAGCCCATCTGGCCTCTGCACTGAAGTGTTAGGGCAGGCACAGGCAGGCCAGGAGAGGTCCCTGGGCATGGATGGCCAGGAGAATTCTGCCTCTAAAGCTCCCAGCAGGGGCACTGAGAAGAAAAAAGCTCAAAAACCTCCCCAAGTTCAGTGGCTTAAGCTAATCTGTCTGAAACACCTCCTTCAAGGCCACAGGAAGTGTCTCCAGCACTGCTTACCTGTATCCTGCAGGGCAGACAGATCAGCCTGGAAGGACACTGGGATCTGCTCAGGGTTGGTGATCTCCAGAGTGCTTTTCTCAGTGAAACCCTTAAGGACAGGGCCCATGTCCAGGATATACTCGGGCAGCTTAACTCTGCAAGGAGGATTAAGGACAGTCCTTAAACCACAGCCTGGCTGCATGTCCAAGAGGACAGCCATAAATAAAGTGGCTATTTCTTTATTCACTGCTGTAAAAACTCAGCTCAAGCCCATGAAACCCATGGCCTGACCACCTGACAAAGAGTTTGGGAAGTCAGGAGGAGTCCTGACAAGTCCTAGGTTGTATCAGCTACTAACAGTACCTGCAAATAAAATTATTTAAAATGGACACTGGCCACAGCTCCTCTGCCATGAAAAGCCAGTACAGGTGAGTCCACTGGTTCTCCACTGGTCTCAGTGGAACTGCCCAGCCTGGGGTACAGCCTGAGGCTGAAATTGTTTTGGGGCCTAGAATATGATTTGCCTGCACAGGAAATCTTCATTGCTCTGCAACCAGACCACATGATCTGCTCTGCAGAGCATCTGCTTCCTGCATTGAAACCTCTGCTGCTTGTGCTGCATCATGATGGTCACAGGGACCCACCAAGTTTCCTAGACAAGCCCTGCCACCCCACCAGGATTCAAGCCATCTGATTTGGGGTTTTAAAGGGTTCCCTTCTCCTTTTGCTTAGTGTGCTCTGTTAGTTGGAACCACGACATCAGCTGGGAGCTGTCTCTTTCAGAGCTAGTCAGCAGGGACAGAATTTATCCTGCCTGGAAGGGCTGGAAGGTCTGCACTGGGTCCCCTCAGCTCTAGGGACAGAACCCCACACTTGTGGGGAACTGAGCAGTCCAAAGCTCAGCGTGATGCTGGGGAAGGGAGGACACCCCACTGCTCACGTGTGGTGTGTCACAGCCACCGGGACCAGACCCCTTCTGGACTCCAGGCTATTCCCAGCTCTGCAGGCCCAAGGAGATCTCAGGAGAAGGGGACATGGCTGGGTGTTCCCCATGGGGCACCTGGAGATGGGGATGGGAGTCCCTACTCACTTGACAAGACTATGGCATAGCTGGTTGTTAGGGAACCTGCCCTTTGGGAGATGGTATGTGAGCCTTTTCTGCCGCTCGAGAGCAGCCTTCTTTATCAGCATCCTCATCGTGTCTATCTGCAGCTGAGTGTTTGGCTGAGGAAAGGGAAAAAGTACTTGGTTAGCAAAGGTCCTTCCCAAGGCCCAGCCTGCACCTGAGAAAGGATCCCACCCTGCTCTTGTTGGGAGGGGGCGTGGGGTCCTCCTGTCCGGCTGCTCAGTGTCTGTGACACCTCCTGCTCTCTTAGCCAGGACCTCATCTCCAGGGAAGTAACTCCAGCATCTTTGCCTACCCAGATTCTCAGCAAAGCTGCTCTGGCCAGGCAGACAGACCAGCCAGGAACCTTCCAGAGCTCCAGACACTTGCCTCCCCCAGCCAGTACCAAGGCAGCTTGAACAAAAACTGTCTTGGAAGGGAATCAGGACCAAGCTGGTGCCTCTTGGAGATGAGCACCACCAGCACAGCCCCAGGGCACAATCAGGCAGCTGCTGTTCAGGTCTGTAACTCTGGCAGGGCTTGAGTTGGGACTAACAAACTCCCCAGCAATGACCTGCATCCCCTTCAAAGCACCATCAACTCCATCCCTGGAGCATGGCCTTCAGGACCTCTCCCTGGGGTAGCCAGGAAGTTGATGCAGCCCCAGAAGAGACCATGAGCAGAGTGTCAGCCCTAGGGGCAATGCTGAGATGACACAAGGTTGTAAGTGGGCAGGGAGGTCCCAGGTGCCATCAGGGCACTGGGGAGCTGCTGTGGGCTGCAAGGGGCTCAGGTGACACGGAGAAGGTGGCATGTGCCAAATGGGGCTGCAGCTGTTCTTACTACCGTGCCAGAGCCGAGCAAACGGGGCTTCAGGTCCTGAGTCTTCAGATCCCGAGTCTCCGAGGTCTGAGTCTTTGGAGTCTGAGTTTTCAGAGTCTGAGACTTCAGGCTCTGAGTCTTCTGAACAACTTTTGATTTATTCCTCTCACTGTACTGTTGCAGGTGTTTTGCAGTCTCTTTCAGTAGCTTCTCATATTTTTCATTTTCTGAAGGAAGAAAACATCCGCAAAGAGAAGTGTGAGCAAAGTGCCAGTCCCATTTCAGCTGGCAAGTCCCCACCTCCCAACATTGGTTTCTTCCAGAAAGAAATCCCTTAAGCCCTCTATGGGAAGTGGATGCTGCTGCTCCTTGCTGAATCCTCACGTTCTCTCCCTCCCCACCAAGGAGCATCTCATCCCCTGCAATGTCACACAAATCCAACCCTGCCAGAAGCCCTGCCAGCCTCTCCTACAGCTTTCCAAGCCCTTCACTCTCGCCACCATCCTTCAGGACCCTGCCAGATGTGCTGGCAGGATCTGCAGGATGGCTCCTGGGACAAAGCCCACATGGCATCCTCCGCTCAAGACTCATGAAGCAACCAGGGGGGCTTGAGTTGGCCTGGGAGTCCTGCAGACCTCCAGGCTCGGTGGGGTTGGCATGAGCTGCCCCATGGGCTTACGGTCGGGAACAAAACCAGAGCGGCCCTTCCTGGGGCAGACAGGCCGTGCCCACCTGTGGTGTTCCAGGGCAGGTTCACGCTGATCAAGGGACAGCACGCTTCTCCTTTCAGGGTGATATTTTTTGGGTCCAGATCATCCACTTCAAGCTGGTAAATCCTGATGAAAGCTCCTGGTATTCCTGGCATGTAAGAGAATTCCAGCTCTTGCTTCTCGCCAGGTGCAATGAAGCCCTGCAGGGACAGGAGAAGAGGGAGGGAATGCATCAGTGTTTGATGGGGGATCAGGGGACACACAGGCTCAGGAGACAGACTCTCATCTGGAATAAACCATCAGACCACATCACCTTCGTGATAAATATATTACAGTGTTGGTTTTCACAACTGTTAAATACAATGTGGTTTATAAGGTTGACTTCTGTAAAAGAAGTTTTGCTAAAGTTTAGAGTTCTTTTAATGCAAATGTTGTGTTGTGATACTAATGTTGATGAAGAGTTGTTGTAATATTAACATTTAACATTTATATAATGTTAAATTATAACATATATATAATATTAAATTTATAATATATATTAATTTATAACATATAAAAAGTATATAACATACACATATAAATATATTAATTTATAACATATATATATAATATTAAATTTAACACTTAATAGTGAAGGAATGGAAACCTGTTGAATATGTTGAAAAGTAACAAATGACCACCACTAGGACAACTGCACATGCTCCAAAAAAGTGGTACAGAGGGGAAACTATGTCAAAATTTTTGAATATATCTAACCATTTGTAAATATGTATTAGGCTGATGCAATACCCCAGGGATATAAGGGGTGTTGCTGTGTTGACTGGTGTGCCTGTGGCTGCAGCTAAGCACCCAGTGCTGTTACTTCTGCTTTATTGACTTTGTCCTCTATTGTCTCTTATTAAGTTTTTTTTTAATTTTAACTGAGGAGTGGCCTTTGTTTCTCACACCTTCTACCTTCCCTGTATCCAAAAGTGCACCGTGTGTCCTCCCCAGGGCTCACAAGGCTGCAGCCCCAGCACAGCCTGATACGAGCACAGCCCTGCTGTTAACAGGCTTTGCCCTCTGCCAGCAAGAGCCTGCCTCCACAAAAAAAACTTCTGCTGCCGCTGGGGAAGGGAAGCCTCTGCTCTCAGCAGGGCCAGCAGCTCCTCTCGTCCCTTGGAGGATTCAGGCATGCAGAAATGGGAAAGCAAATTACTTCCCACTTCAAGGAGGGACAAAGGCAGGAGTGCTGCTTCATCTCAAAGACATCCAGGCAGGACTGAGAGGCTTGGGCAGTGGTGGGATGCTGCTAATCTTTCTCGCTGCTCTTCCAGCCCCGCTCCCTGGCCCCCTCACTGCCCCACAAAGCCGCTGCACAGCAGCAGGGCTGGAGGAGGCAGGGAGCAGCAAGCCTAGTAAGGGACATGTAAGTGGTGCTTAGCTGGCAGTGGGGAGGCAGGGCCAAGGACAATGTCCTGTGTGATCACACCCTGGGTAAGGTGACCCTCAGAAACGCTCCAGTGCCAGCACAGCCTGAGATCTCAGCCCTCAGGGTCCCCACAGTGACTGTGAGGAACCAATTATATTTTTAGTCATGCCTCAGCATAGGCTATAAATCCATTTTCTGACACGGGGTGAAAAACTACAATAGGGGTTGTCCACGTGCTGGGAGCCCTAACTCATCCCACTTTAAAGGAGGTTGTGGCAGACAATGCAGGCAGGCTCCGTGTCTGGGGGCTGCCAGCGACCTCCCCCTCGGAGGAGGGCAGACCCCAAAGCCCAGGAAAACTTTGCCCGCCTGACCAAATCCTCCTGAAAGGGCTGAGTTACGGGAGTGTGAAAAACACATTCACTCTCCTGTGAAAATGTAAAAAGTTTAATAAAGGACAATAGGAGACAAAGACCACAGCAAAGGTTGTTAGGGCCAGGTGCATCTTGGCACTCATCCAGGAGCACACACTTACCTTTGGGGACACCCCTTAAATACCTTTTCATTACACCAGGCTGTTGCATATTCATAGTCCTTATGTATTTCCATAAACTAGTTTACATATTCCAGGAACCATTTTACATAGCCCCTCCTTGGTTCTGCCTTTTTAGGGCATTTGTGTTTCTTAGCTGGGTTTTGGCTCCTTCTCTTGATTGCTTCCAGTTCGGGCCTTGGTCCTCACTGCCTTCAGACGGTGAGTGCTGATGGTGGCAGATCTGCACAGGTGTCCTCATCCTGTGTTCACTGGGTGTTATCCCATCCGAGCAGGCATTTTAACACGAGCATGGCTATTTCACTGCTATGTCTAAGCTTAACCAGCAGCAGAAATACAAACTACATCTTTATAACAAAGTTACTTTAACACCACACATATAAAATCCATTTTAATATGTGGTATGCACATTCCCTGAACAGAGAGACGCATGATTCTCTCTCCCAGGATTTTTCCTGGGAAGCTGTGAGACACAGTGAGAAAGCTCAAGGAAAACAATTCTTTTCTCTATTCACTGCTCCTGTTGTTTGCACATGTGAAATGTGTTATGGAGATTGCTTACTGAGGAGGGATTTGTTAATTAGACATCAGTGATGGCTGTTTGGATTGATTGGCCAATTGGGTCAAAGCTGGACTATCTGCACACAATCACAGGTTTTTCTTCAGTATTTTTTAGTATGATATAGTTCTAGTACAATATATTATAAGAGGATATAATAAAGCAATTATTCAGCCTTCTACAACATAGACTCAGAGCATTCTCCGCACGGGGGGTCACATTGCTTTGATATTAATATTTGCAAAAAGCCAATATTATAATATGTATCTATGACAGGAGGAATCTTAGCATATAAAAGCACTGCCAGTTTTTCCCTGCCATTTTTGGTTTTTTTGTTGGGCTGGGAGCACCTGGAGGGCCTGGCTCCCTGCAGAGCCACTTCTTCCCTGTCTCTCTACCCTGCTGTCGCCACTTCCCTGCTCACCAGGGTAAGCTGGTGCTCCGCTGTCTCCATGAAAAACATGAACATTGATCTTATATGTGTCGTGTTAAAGTAACTTAGTTATAAAGATATAGTTTTTATTTCTGTTGTTAATTAAGCTTAGTGAAATAGCTGATATAATGTGCTTGGGTTAAAGTGCCTGCTTGCATGGGATGGCATCCAGTGAACATATGAAGAAGACACCTGTACAGATCTGCCAACCATCAGCACTCACCGTCTGAAGGCAGCCTGGGCTGGGGCCAGAACTGAAGATGATGACAAAAAAGGACTAAAAACGCAGCCAAGGAATAGGCACGCTCCAAAAAGGGCAGATCCAAGGAGGAGCCATGCTAAGCAATTCTTAGGACATGTAAACTAGTTTAGGGGAAAAGTTTACTATGCATAAGAGTCTGTAAATATGCAACAGGCTGATGTAATGGAAAAGGCACTTTAGGGGTATCCCCGAAGGTGACAGTGTGCTCCTGGCTGAGTGCCAAGATGCACCCGGCTGTAATAACCTTTGCTCTGTGGCCTTTGTCTCCTATTGTCCTTTCTTAAACGTTTTACAAGTTCACAGGAGAGGGAACATGTTTTTCACCGTGCAGCTGGCAGCACACTTGCTCCACCTGCCCAGCAGGACGCCGACGGAGCGTCCCAGGGTTCCAGCAGTAATGCTCTGTCCCTGTCCTCTGTTACTTTCTCCATTTCTCGTTTTCTCTCTGCTCTCTTTTCTATCCCCTTCTGGTCGGGACCATACCCTCTCTTTATCAACAAACAGTTCTCAGATACAGTACTTCCTGCGTTTGTGCCTTGTTTTTGTCCGAGAAATCTACCAAAAAGAATTCTCCTCTACTCCCCTGACAGCAGGACAGGACAATGACCAACACATTCGAGCCTCCTGCTGGTGTCTGCCTCTGACAGCAGATCCACCCACCAGCCAAGGCCATGGGGAATCTATCAGGAGAGCCCTTGTTAGACCTTCTCTGCCCCCAGCAGAAATTGCTTACAGCTCTCTCTCTCTCTCATGACTGGGTTTGGGTTTTTCCCTCTGAATTTTTTCCCCCTTTCTTCCCCTCCTTTTTCCCTTTAATGCTTTCCTGGGCCACCTGGCACAGGGCTGCGGTCCGTCACTTGTGCTACTTACAGTGGTGGGATTGACCAGAAACACACCAGGCAGATGCTGGTCATAAATGTTAGGCTTCAGCACCCAGGTGAACTCAGTCCTGCCAGTGTTCTCCAGAGTGACCGTGCTGTGACCAATTTCATTAAATATCTGGAGAGAAGGCACAGGAGTGGGAAGTTACAGACCCAGGCCTGCTGCTGGGAATCTCCTTCCTCTCTCCTGGGCTTGGAAGCAGACACATCGTGGGAGAAGGGTCCAGGGAGGAGATAAGGGCACTTGGGAACCCGGGGAACCCCCAGGCACAGGGCACCAGGACCACGGAGCTCTGGCAGCACACAGAGGTGTGGTAACAACCGTGTGAGGGCCAGCAATAAATGAACCGGGGGACACAGGCCCTCTGAGAGGTCACCAACAGCCAGGAGAAACCGAGACAGCACTGAGGCATTCCAGGAGAAAAGGCATGCAACTATTGTCAAGCAACACACATGCAACAAGGGAGTCACACAGGGCAACACAGACAGGGCCAGCAGCTGGAAATATCTGTGGGCTTTCAGCTGGAAAGTGGGGATTATTCTGGGACAGTCTCTCCAACTATAGCGACTGGAAGCCCAACTTCTTCCCTTGATTATTTGTGGATTAAGCAGGAGCTTTAGACGAGCATCTTCTTGGAGGTCAGGCTTTAGGTGTGGATCAGCAGAGGGATGTCTCAGGGACATGACCCCCAGGGCATCCCCACTGGGACCCTGCCTGCCCCAGGAGGCAGTCTTAGGCACCCAGAAAAAGAGGCACTCCCTACATTTTTGGAGATGGCTATTTTGAACCAGGTTGGATGCCAGATGTGTCCCTCAAAGGTTGTACTTCCAAGCCCCAGAGCCAACAAAGGGGCTGGGGAGGGGAGGGAGCCCTGGGCCGAGGTGGGCAGGAACCCGCTGACCGTGGTTCCAGGGCAAGGAGCTGTGCCAGGGGCTGTGTGTGGTACCTGAGGGCCACAGTTGATCTCCCAGCAGCTCAGGGAGTAGCTGAGGCGTGAGGTGATCAGCTCCACCTCGTAGGTGGGGCCTCCCTCCACGCAGCACAGCGCCTTCACGCTGGGGAGGATGTTGCAGCAGCCAGAGAAGGTGAAGGAGACCTGCTGGCTCTCTCCTGGCTGCAGCACACCTGACAGCGGCAGGATACTGAAAGCCTGGATGGAGGACAGGAGAGATTGAGGTGTTGAGCATGGAAATGGGTGCAGAAGAGCATCTTGGAGCAGAGTGCAGCTGTACCTGGAGGGGCCTATTCCCCAGCCAAAATCACCCTAATCTCATCCTGCATCCATGCCACTGACCAGTGGAGGGACCATGGGGAAAATCTCCCATACTCACGGATCAATGCGTTAATTAATACACTACATTGAAGTGAACTGGGATGTCTTCTGGCAGTAGAAATTCTCTCTGATTCACAACATGCCTTTAAAAAGCATTTCTTACTGCTTTTAGAAAAGGAGGAGACTCAGAGTAAGGGCTCTTGGAGCTCAGGGAGCTCAGGGAAGGACTCATCTGACTCCTGAGGCTTTCCCACCCCCCCCCCCCCCTCTGATTTGTATCCTACTTCCTCCAGGTGCTACAGCAAAAGCTCCTGCAAGAATTTCCTATGGACCACCTGATGAGGTCCAGGGGGAGCAATGCCCTCCATAGGTGCTGCACAGCGTCCTTGGGCAGCCCTACACCATGTCCTGCATGGCCCCTCCAACAACCAGTTGGTTCAGCAGCACTTTGTGGTGAGCCTGGAGGGACGTGAAGCCCCTCTGTGGACAGTGCTGGGGGCCACCAGTGGGACTGGGAGCTACAGCCCTGCTTGCCACGCTGGCAATGGGTGAGTGAGACAGATTCCCTCTTACCTTCTCCGCTTCGAGGGGAGCATGAGGTGCATCCACGGAGGACGCGATTCCTGCCAGCTCCCGTGGGAGGTGAGGGGGTCCAGGAGTTTGTGGTGGCACCTGAAAAACAAGCCATTTTCTATGCCAGGAGGGAGACAGCCACTTTGCAAAGTCTCAGTTTGTAAGGCAGCTTCAGGGCCACCAGTGCAATACCAGCTCTCGGAAAAGGGTAGGTGAAGATCAGGACTCATCTCAGCTTGCTCTGGGAAGGAAGCTGGAGGTCTTACCATGATGATGCAGATAAAAGTCTCATCTTACATTGTGAAGAAAACCAGGCACAAAAATCCCACACTCAGCACAGGTCTGTAGGATCTGAGTGAGCTTCTCCAAGGAAAACTCTCCTCTTTCTCCCTCTCACACACCCCATATCCAGCCACAGGCCCTGCTGCCCAACCCACAGGGGCACAGGACAGCAGGGCAGCAAAAAGGGAGGTCAGCACGAGCGTGACTTGTCAGTGGCAAGCTGGGGAGGCAACACAAGCAGTGTGTGTACAAAAAAATCTACCTCTGTTCCTAAAGATTGGGTGAAATCCTGTGCTTCTTTCAGGGCACTGTTTGCCTCCTCCTTTCTAATCCTGAATCTCCTTCTATATGCTGAGTAATCCAAACGGGAGGTTCTCTGCTCCTTTGGTGGTTGGGGTTTGAATTTAGGTGGCTTAAGCTCATATCTGGAAAACAACAGAAATGTGAACAGGGATCTGCAGTGGGAGGGAGGAGGGAGGGACACCTGCACGAGCAGCGCCTGCTCATGATGCAGCCCCTGAGTGGGTGCTGGAGTGCTGAACTGAGAAATGGTTTGATCCAGCCCTTCCCAATCCAGGCTGGAGCAGGTCTGTTGTAAAGGCAGCCCAGGGATGACGCCGAGGCAGCAGCAGTGCAGCAGCTGCAGCTGCTTGCACTGAGCACCTACAGAGGACAGGGATTAACAGCTTGTGGGGATGCAAAAAGTGGGAGAGGGAAAGACACAGAAGACAAGCAGGAAGGTGGGGTTTGAGGCACCGAGGGGCAGACTCGGCCAGTGAGGAGCCAGCCCAGCAAACCCCAGTGCCCAATGCCAGAAACTCTGAAGCTCCACCAGGAATTTATCAGGAATGTTTCCCTGACAGTGTTGGGGGGGTTGGTTGATATTTTCCAACACTCCCAGGTGACTCAGGTCACAGTCCCCATTTTAAATTGAGGCAGGTGCTCAGGGTAACTCTGCTTGTGTTTCTAATGCCACATGAGGGACACAGTCGAGCCGTGCCTGCCTGTCACCCTGCTGAGCTGCAAGTGCTCCCCACACAGTCAAACACGACCTGGATGCTCCATCCCCAGACAGGCATTCAGGGCCTGTAATGACCTGCTCCCCAAGGAATCACTGCCTTTAGCTTTGTAGCTTGTTACCTAAGGCTGGGTTTAATTTCTGGGTGAGGGGCAGTCTCGTCATAACCCCCAAGAGATCCCTAATCATCTATTCCACTGTCTTTAGTTTTAATGAATGCTTTGAAGCAACTTCCCAGTTGTCCAGACAATGATATTTTTCACTCTAAAGCAGAAACTCTGAGGGAGGCAGGGATAGGAGATGATGTGATGAACAAGTCCTGCTGTCAAACAGGACAAAACCCACCAGGGACATGTTGCAGGGGAAAAGTCAAAACGAGTAATGGGTCACAAAAAAAGAGAGTGAAGATCCAAGGTGTGTGCTGAAAGCTGACCCCTGGGAGGGAAATCATCCTGGCAGTAAAGGAATTGTCTCAGCAAAGAAGGAAAGGGGAGGTAACAGACATTCAGCATCAGCCCAGGCACCAGGTAGCTTTTCTCTGGTGTTGGGACTTTCTGGGCATCCTGCAGCACAGTGCGAGGGAGGAAGGCAAGGAGCAGAGAGCTGCTCCTGCAGAGAGGACCCATCCCAAAGCAGAGGGGCCAGAAGGGGCTCCAGCAGCACTGTGGAGCTGGGACTAGGAGCCTTCATCAAGGTGACATTGCCTCAGGCCACAGAGGTCTGAGAAATCAGCTTTCACCCCAGCTTTCCTTCCCAGGGGAAACCCCTGTGGGGCCTAGGCAGCACCAAATTGGTGGAAAACCTTTTCTCTGAGCATCCAGGCTGACCACGGCTGGTCAGTGTTATTTGAACAAAGAAAAGCCAGAAGCAGTCTGTCAGATCCTAGGCCAACAGCTTTGTTCTTTGCCAAGTACAAGCAGGGCACCAGGAAGAAGAGCTTCAAGGAGAGGGCAAAGGTGCACATACCCCAGCTTGTCCGCCTGGCTGTCCCAACAGAGTGACCAGTGGTACTTGGTGAGAAGAAGGCTGCAGTTGGTCATCTCCAGAGAGCGCACTCCCTCAGTGCCACCCACGAACTCCAGGGTGCTGGGCTGGATTTGCAGATTTGGGAAGCAGTTTTTTCTCCAAAGGGCATCATGGAACACCAGGGAGGTGTCAGTGAGGCAACAGGTCTTGGTGTTGGGAGAGCCTAGGAAAAGGACACAAGTGTCCATTTAGGCACCAATTATGGCATGACTCAGTTCCCTTTGACACTGATTCCAGACTGCAGCCTTGAAAATGCCCACTCCTAGCCCTGCTGAACACTGCAAGCTTCTCTCTCTCTGATGGGGAGGAGCTCCCTCACCCGCTTCAAACCAGCACCAGTTATCTCTCAGGGATGAGTGTGCACCCAGACCCAGCATTTACTCTGAGAATTCAAGCTGCAAAATTCCCTGTTAAGTCTGCCAACACTCCCATTGTATTCAAAATACATAAGCAGTGAGTGACATGAATTCACACCCATTCTGGTCACTGTGATTACTGTTGCCTTTCTTGTTTCATTTATTCAAAACGCAACAAGTGCTTCAGCAGTGATAAGGGTGGGGAAGAAGCAGCTCAAGAAAGCTTCCTTCCTTCCTTCCTTCCTTCCTTCCTTCCTTCCTTCCTTCCTTCCTTCCTCCCTCTCTCGGAAACTTCTGTTATTGTGTTGTTGTTTGTGCCGATATATTCCAGTAAAGAATTGTTATTCCCTTTCCCATATTTTTGCCTGGAAGCCCCATTATTTCCAAGGTATAATAATTTGGAGGGAAGGGGTCATCTTTCCATTCCAGGAAGATTCCCGCCTTCCTTGACAGACATCTGTCTTTTAAACCAGGACAGGGACATCAGAAAATACTGCCTTTCTATTTTCCTTGGTTCTATTTGATCTCACAGTGGGAAATATACTGACTTTTTATTCTATTGGTTCTGTTTGATATCAGAGTGGCAAAAATACTGACTTTCTATTCTATTGGTTCTATTTGATCTCAGATTGGCAAAAAAACTGACTTTCTATTCTATTGGTTCTATTTGATCTCACAGTGGCAAAAAAAAATGACTTTCTATTCCTTGGTTCAATTTGATCTCAGATTGGCAAAAAAACTGACTTTCTATTCTATTGGTTCTATTTGATCTCACAGTGGCAAAAAAAATGACTTTCTATTCCTTGGTTCTATTTGATCTCACAGTGGCAGAATGCTACCTGGGGCACCCAGCAGCCCTGGAGTTCACACCCTGAAGAGGCTGCTGTGGCAGACCATGAGTGAGGGATGCTTTTATGTTCCAGTGCTCCATTTTGGAAGGCACAGATCCCCCACACTGTGTCCCAGCCCAGGGAACACTCACCAGAGGAGATGTCCTGGAAGTTGGGCTTAATGGCATCCAAGAGTGAAGTTGGTCCGGTGACACTGCCCCTGCCGTGGCGAGGACAGAGGAGGAGATGGCTTGGTTAAAGGGAATTCAAGCACAGGTCTGGCTGTCGTGGCTCGGGGGTGTAAAACCTGGTGTCAGGGCAGGTTTGAAATCAACACCCTGCCATGTGCACAGGGCAGGCAGGAAAAGCCCCCTGGTTGCTGGTGGTCCCATGAAGGACCCTGAACACACATCCAGACATGGCTCTGTGCCTCAGTTTCCCCATCTGTAACGTGATGGACATAAAGGTGTCCCCACAAACTTCTGTAACCTTTGCTGCTTTGCTACTCCCTAGCTGCAACTGCTGCTCCCATGGAGGATCTTTCTCAGGAGATTTTGACCCACACAATCATTACAGAATTTTGAGACATGAAGTCAGGGAAGCCCCAAACACCCTCTGAAAAGAGCAGCAACAGTTCTACACAGTGGGCAGATGAATCCTGGAGGAAAGGACCAGCTTGTCAGCAGTGCACCAGCTGGCACAGCCAAGAGCAATAGCTTAAACAACCAAACAGGGGTGTCCTGAATCTAGCACACCACCTCACCTGTCCTTAAACTCAGCAGACAGGCTCCAAAAGCCACAACATCCACTGAAATCAGCACTTGGAGCTGCACAACATCATGAGTTTATTTCATGGCTGATGCCAATTGATGCCCACTCTGCCTTTTGGTTAAAAATCAAGGACCAGCTGTGCCTTCTGTTGTATTCACAGGACTGCCACTGGCTCTGCTCTACACCTCTCAACAAGAGACACCTGCCCTTGCTCAAGGAGAAAGCTGCTTGTGCAATAACACCCCATGAGCAGTTTGGGGGAGGGACAGAGCAGAAACAATTATTTGACGGTGAAATGTTCCCTCTTGATTTCAAAAGTAAAAAAACCCAGCACTTTTCCTCTAAAAACAAATCCAGCATACTTGTTTCTCTACTATGGGCAGACCTACTCACCACTTTTCTCTTGCTAAGTAATAACTTTCTTGTTCTTTTTAATCCATCTCCTTTATCTCATTGGTATAATCGACTGCAGTTTGCTTTCATTCCTTCACTGCCTTGACCCAGTGCCTCCCAACAGCAGCTCCCAGCTCCAAAGCTCCAGAGCAGCCAGCACCAGCTCTCCTGCTTACCCTACAGGATCCTAGCAGCACATGGCTCAGGCTAGCAGGGACAAGCCCTCATGCTGCTGTGGTGCTGAGGACTGAGTTCTGCCTCCCCTATTTTCAGCCCCTCTCCCTTCTGCTGGCCAGGATTCTCTCTTGCCATGGCTCCAGCCCACAGGATGACACGCCTGTCCTTGGGACAGTTCCTGCTGCAGTTCCTGTGTCCCACATCAGCCCTTTCCTGGCTGTGGAAAGGAGGTACCAGAGCACTCTGTGCACAGGAGCTGGGAGCACGGCTCATGCCTCACAGCATGGCCATGAGAGCTGAGGTGGGGCTGCTGCTGCCCCTCTGGGATGGATTATTAATGGGAATTTTTACAAACACTGCTGCTGGTGCAGAATCACCCAGGCTGGGCCACCTCCAAAGCCCTGGGGGCCTTGCTGGCTGTTCGGGGGGACATCCCAGAGCAGCTACTGCCCAAAGCTGATCCATCCCACTGCCTGCCATGGCCCACGGCAGAGGGAGATCCCTGCAGGGAGGATCGTGCCAGCTCCCAGGTACCCACACAGGGCAGGAGGCATCCTCACACTAAGGCAATTCCAGGATCAAAGCAGAGATCAGAACCTCAGGAAACACCTTTTTTCTCTGCTCAGCCCCAAAATGAGGGAGATGTCCCAGAGACAGCCACAGATGTGCCCACCAAGCTCCCACAGTCCTTACTTGATAGTCAGGAGTGCAGACCTATGAGATCCAGCCACACTGAACTGGAATTCTTCCTCAAACGTCCCCAGCACGGTGGCACTGAAGTAGACCTGGATCGTCTGGGTCCCACCTGGTGCAATGACGCCCTCCTTGGGTGCAAACTTGAAGTAGAAGCCCACGTTTGCATTTGAAGATATATAGGTGAAGGGAGCATCAATAGCTCCTAGGTTAATCAGCTGCACCTGTAGCAGCAAGAAAGCAAAATGGAAATAACCTTCTCGTGAGTTGTCTAATGATGCAATAAACATACACTTTCTAACTTTACACTGCTAGAGAGTTTTTGTCCGTCTCAGTTGCATATCGATATTAGATCGATATTCATATTTTAGTAAGTCACACCCAGGCTTGCTGCTGCCTCAGGAGCCATCAGGATCCATCCCAAGTCCTGCTCTCACCTCATGAACGTAAGGGGTGTTGACAGAAACGTTCCCAAGGTTCAGTTTGCGACAGTTCAGCTCAACCAGGGGTCCTTTGCCGTGTCCTCTGAGGCGCAGGGGCAGCCTGCTCTCACAGCCTGGGGAGAGATGTCCATTTCAGTACAATAATTCCCTCTGTTACACTGCATTTTCCAGGCTGCCTCAGTGCGAGTCCCTGACTCTGAGCTGGATGCCACCAGCTCCTGATGCTGCAGGAGAAGATATGGACCCTTCTGTTCCCTCAGGAGATATCCCTTGGGGCTGACTTGCAATTTCTAACCCATTCCTTAGGCTGGTTTCCAATCTTAGCCACCAGTCTGCTGAGTTTCAAACACCTCTGAGGTCCTGTAGTGGCAGGCCAAGCAGTAACGCGTATAAATTGAAAGAAAGGAAATTTAGGTTAGATATTAGGAAGGAATTTTTTACTGTGAGGGTGGTGAGACACTGGAGCAGGTTCCCCAGGGGCGTTGTGGAGGTTCCAGCCCTGAAAGTGTTCAAAGCCAGGCTGGATGGGCTTGGAGCTCCCTGATCTAGTGGGAAGTGTCCCTGCCCAGAGGCCTTTAAGGTCCATTCCATCCTGAACTTACTATGACTCTGTGGTTTCCTTCCCATGCACTCAGAGGAGCTCTGAAATCCATTCAGTGCAGGCACAAAGCTCATACAGAGTTTGGCAATTGCCAAACTACCTGGCCCAGTAGCACACGGCTTTGTTGCCAAAATCCTCAACTTCTGGCACTCAGCATCGTGTTCTACTTCCACAGACTGAGCTGCAAGGTGACAATTCCCACACAGGGACAGAGGCAAGTGCTGGCCAAGGGTGCTCCTTCACAAACACCCTGGGCTCACTGGGCTCAGCCACTCTGGTCTGGTGGTGCCTGGGCAGTGGGAGCAACCCAGGGTCAGGAAGCCCATTTCTAACTCAGCTCCTACCACCTGATGATGGAGCCGTGTCAAATGGACCATCCTGGAGGTCAGTGGCCTAGAGGGGCTCAGTGCTTGTTCACTAAAGCTGTTCTGCTCTGCAGCTCTTTGGCCTGTGAGGAAATGCTGGCAAAGCCATGGCAGGAAAACCTCTCCCTGCACTGTCTGGGTTGTTCTGGGATCAGGAACCCAGACACAGGATTCTGAGCCCTGGCCTTGCACAGGAGACTCCCTGGAAGCTGCAGGGCCAGTGGGGATGTGCCAGCACTGCCCGGCTGGCCAGGGACTCTTCCCAGCAGTTACAGGGGAGCCCAGTGGGCTCAGGCTTGCACCATGGCTGCACTGAGGCTGAGAGAAGCAGGGGAAAGGAGCTGGACCTGAGATGTTGCAGTAAGCCACACTTCGGTACTCCAGTGCCTCTATGGGTTTGAAGGTCACCTTGATTTCAGCCGAACAATTTGGCCCAATTTCTCCCTCCTAAAACAGAAAGAGACAGCAAAACATGTATCTTCAAACTTCACATTTCTTGTTTTCAACCACAGTCCTGCAAGCCTTAGTTTAGAGCATCAGTGATGAGTTAACAGCACAAGGAGCTCAAGGAAACACTCCAAACCCAGCTCAGCACACTGCTGGAAGCTCTCGGTGCTCAGCTGATCAGCTCCCACTCTCCACAATGTTCCTACTGCTCTGACACAAGCCCTTGGTCACTTCATGCTGCTGTCAGCTACAGCGGGATGCAACTGCCACTGTGCACTCATGGCTCTTCACAAGAAGAGAACATGATCCCCTTCCTTGGAAATAAAAATATTCGTTTAACCTTTTTTGAAAGAAAGCAGCAGTGGGGATTATTCTGGGATTTACTCCAAGATAGGAAGGGATTTTGCACTGTGCAGACACCAGGCATTCATCATCTCTCACATCTTCAGTACTCAGAATCAGGGCTCTGGCTGATTGGGAGGATGTGGGGGTTTGCTTGCACAAACAGAAAAGGAAAATGTTTTCTGTCCCTGTGTGCAGGAGAACTCAAAAGGCCCATTTAAACCTTCCACCCTTGTGTCCAAGCTCCAAGAGGACACTGGAAGGGACACTCAGAAATAGTGCAAGGCGTGGTCACAGGTGGGGATGGGCATTTCTATGATTAACCATGGCAAGCTTGAGCTCAGTATGTGAACTGGCAGAGCTCCAACACCCTCTGCTGAGCCCCTGCCTACAAGAACTGCTCCCTGTGGACACTGCAGGACAGCACGGAGCGCCCCTGAGCTCCAGCCCTGGCAGCAGATCTCGGCTTTGTCAGGCTCCCAGCCCTGCCCTGAGCCTGCAGGGCAGAAATGCTTCCAGCAGGGAGCTCTGCAGCTGCACCAAAACTCGATGTCCTCCCTCCCAGCACATCGGGCCAGCTGAGGATCTGCGAGTGACCACATCCGGGTGGGAGGAGGGAGAGGGGGAGGAGGAGGAGGAGGAGGAGGAGGAAGAGGAAGAGGGGAAGGAGGAAAATGAGGTTCTCAGCTATCACTTACCACTGGCTCAATGAAGAAAATGTCATCGGAGAACAGCATGGGGTCTTGTTGCACCTTTGCTATCTCCTCCAGGACCGTGTTGCTCAGGAGGGCCGTGTGCTCTTCACAAGAGCTCATCTCTGACTCCGACGTTTCTTCCTCCGTTAAGTTTTCCTGCGACATCTCTGACCACAGCCGCAGAAAACGACACTGCCTGCAGCCACAGGAGAGACAAGGCCAGCAGATCGTTTAAGAAGCCACATATTTGCAGAGGGAAGTGTGAGCGCAGGAGAGCAAAGCACCTGGGGAGGAGCAGCAGCAGCTCCCCAGCAAGGGCTGACCCCAAGCCATGGGGTCCCACATGGATCAGAGGATAACCTGCTGTTCACTGGCACAGCAGATCGTTTCACTCCACACCTGCAAGCTCAGGAGATGTTTCCAAAGCCAGAGAAAACTTCCTGGCTCAAAGCCTCTGACAAAACTGAGGGAGAACCGACCAGGCACTTCAAGTGGATTTTCCTACCACTGAGCTGCTCAGGGGAGGCAGATAAAGATCATGGAGCAGGACTTCCTTGGGAAGGGGAGACAAAGCTGGGCTGCAGCTACGTGTTACCAGCGTCACTCTTTGTTTCTGCCATTTTGGACCTGCCCTGATCCCTACTCTGCCTTTCACAAGAGCATCCCACAGCACTTCCAAAGGAAATGGATAAATTCAGGCACCGCACCCCTTCAGTGACATTCAAGGTTTTATGCATGAAAACAGAAGCTCTGAGAGGTGAGGGGACTTTGCTGTGCAGGAGGGAGACAGAAAACTCCTGGAGAGGCCTTTTCATGACCCAGAGCTTTTTGGGTCCCATCCCAGTGCATGGTAGTATAATGTCCTGAGAGGGAAAGGATCCTGCACTGTGTCCTCTCATTAAAAAGTCCTCTTGGCTCTGAGATTTCAAAAGCTGCTCTGACAGCAGGACAGTGGCCTTGCCTAAGACTGGAAGTAAGGGAGAACAAAATGTCCTGGTGGCAGTCCAGGACACAAACTGGCATGAAAACAAATGTAATTGGAAAAAAAACCCACAAAACCAAAACCAGGTTGAAGTTTACTTTGGGGCAACCGTTTACTTTTGAGGGCAAAGCAGGTCACCTGGGGTCCAGGCTGAGGCAGGGAAGTGGGGAAAAATGGAAATAAAGAGCCCAGGGAAGTAGCCAGATAAGGTCATGGGGTTTTTGTTGACACACAGAGCTTGTATGGAAGTCAGACATTGAGTAAGGAGATGGAGAACAGTGGAAAACCAAGAAGCCCAGGGCACTAAAGCCATTCAGGTGGGCAAGGGTCAATCTCCTGGTTCTTTGCAGGCAATTTAAAATGACTGGGGACTGCAAGCAACCGGGCCCTCAGCAACCAGGGGCTTGCCACAGCAGTTTTGGTCCAGCAGTTTTGGCTCAGCAGTTTTGGCCTAGCAGTTTTGGCTCAGCAGTTTTAGCCCAGCAGTTTTGGCTCAGCAGTTTTGGTTCAGCAGTTTTGGCTCAGCAGTTTTGGCCCAGCAGTTTTGGCTCAGCAGTTTTAGCCCAGCAGTTTTGGCTCAGCAGTTTTGTTTCAGCAGCTTTGGCCCAGCATTTTTTTCAGTTTTTGTGTGGTAGTTTGCACAAGCAGCCTGAGCAGAAAAGGTGCAGCCACCCACCCTCCTTGTGCAGAGGGTTGTGTCTTTTTGCTGGTTGTGAGGTGCTTGCCTGGTTTTTTTTTCTTTCTTCTTTATGTTTTTTTTTCCCAGCAATGGCTTACAAATGATGAAGAGCCATTGCTGCTGCCAGCAGGAGTGCACTAACTCAAAGAGAACCCCCCAGGAAGGGCACAGCTGTCCAGGCCCCTGGCTGCAGGGAGGGTCTGAGCCTGGTGTTAATGGCAGAGGAAGTGCAGAAGACACCTGTGTGTGGTGTGAGCAGCTGAAGGATCTGCTCTGCCCAGTGGCAGAGTTAAAGGAAGAAGTGGGAAGGCTGAGGAGCATTAGGGAGAGTGACACAGAAATAAAGTGGTGGAGTTACACACCTCCAACCCTGAGAGAAACTCAGCAGGAGTCAGAGGAGCTCTGCCCCTCTTGGGATCAGGCAGAAGGAGGAGACCTAGGACCCAGTGGGGAATGGGAATGGGTCTCTCCTGGGGAGGCAATAAAATTCCATCCTGACCCTGTACAGGATTCCATCCTGCACTTGGTCTGTCAGACAGATCACAGCCTCAAGAATTAAGAAGAAAAGAAGGGTAATGGGTAGTGGTAGTAGGTGATTCCCTTCTAAGGGGAGCTGAGGGCCCTTAGATCGACTGGATCAATTCCACAGGGAAGTCTGTGCCTCCCTGGGGCCCATTTACAGGATATCACCAGGAAATTCCCTAATAACTAAATGAACTTCATCTCTTCACCACTGTCTGGGGTACAGTGACTGTGAAATAATAGGAGTTCTCAATATTCAGTGAAACAAGGAGGGGCATCAACAAAAGTTTCACTCTGGGCTTCTGGAGGGCAGATTTGGCCTGTTCAAGAGGCTGATTTGGCAAGAACCCTGGGAAACAGCCCTTAAAAACAAAGGGGTCCAGGAAGGATGGACATACTTCTAGAAAGAAGTCTTGAAGGCACAGGAACAGACTGTCCCTCTGTGCTGAAAGACAAGCTGGCAGGGAAGACAACCAGCCTGGATGGGCAAGGACCTTCTGAAGGATCTAAGGGGAAAAAAGAGGGTGTATCACCTTTGGAAAGAGAGTGAGCTGTTTAAGGATGTTGCCAGGTCATGTAGGAAGAAGATTGGAGAGGCGAAAGCCCAATGAGAACTTGAGGAAATTGAGTCATTGCAACTAACCTTTCCTTCCCAAAATGCCACCCTTGGTTGGAGTTTTAAGTGAAACTGGAATGCTCAGTGCTGAGCTCCTGAAGCCAGCAGGGACACACACCCTAGGGCCAGGCATGGTTTACTTGGCCCAAACCATTCAAAAGCACCAACACCCCCTGAGGCCACACGTCAGTTTTAGTCTTGGGCCATGTATCTCACTGAAATGAGATATGAAATGTCAGACCAACCTCCTCTTCTCTCGATTCTCTCCTTCCTCGGTAGGAAAAGCCTTCCACTGGAAGTGGGCCGTGACGTTACTCCTGTTCTCAATGAACATGGTTTTGTGGTTTGACATGGTGATGAACGTCGTCTCAACCGCCACGAAATTTGTGCTCAACCCGATGTTGAGCTCTACAGCTTCTGCGTGGAGCTCTGTGTGGGTACTTCCTTCACCTGGAACAAAGCAACGGGGAGTCTTTGCTCAGCTCACTGGCTGATGGAAGCATGAGGAACAAAGCAAACCACAGGTCACAGAAGAAAGTGTCACAGTTTTCAGCTGAGTGAGCAGTTCCATGGATCAGTCCATTTATCACATCCTGACAGCTCTGTGTGTACAGCGTGAGGATGTCCTGGGGACCTCCTTAAACACCTTATTTCTGGGAGTGTTTGTGCAGATTTGGCCCCAGGGTGACAGTATGTGCAGTGAGATTTGTCAGATGTGCTCTGGTGACCCACTCAGATCACCAGGATTTCTGCATCAAAGTCCTTCAGGTGACGCTGAGGAGCCCTGTTCAGTCCTGGCTTGCCCAGGCTCTCCCTGGGCATCCCAGGGGACTCCTGTCTCTCCTGATCCCTTGGATCCCTTGTTGCTGACAAGAAAATTTGCCTGGGGGCATGTGGGCAGCAAAAGTGAAGTGATGGCCCACAGCAGGAGGGGACACAGGTGAGGAAACACAACCAGTCTGGCTCTGCAATATGACAAACCACTACAAAATGAACACCGTGAAAATCATCATCATCTCCCTGTCCAAACCCACAGCCACATCAGTCTTGAAATATTTTATATTGTTCTGATCTCAAAAACCAAGCTGGAGCATTTCAGATTAAATAAAAAAGGGACAAAGGGAAGATTAATAAGTACAGAGCAGCTTCTATATGAAGACTGACTGGGATTCCTCAGTCTAGAAATCACATGGGAGATAGATGTGAGAGGTTTGCAACAGCATGAATGGCCTGGGAAATGGGGACGAGGAAAAATTTATCTTGATTTGTCACCAAACAGGAACTCGAGGGCCTGGAAATGTTATTAGACAAGAACTAATATATGTGTAAGGGCAGTATAGAAATAGGGTCTGTGACAAGCCAGTGGAGAAGCAGCATATGGGACAGAGGTGTGCAAGAAACACATTGCATTGGAGAGAGTCTGATGCAAACCTCACACCTCACATACAGCACTGCCTAGGAATAAAACAAAACTTCACCCAGGCATAGCCACACGGTAGTGGAGAATCAGGGATCCTCCTTCCTCCACTCAGCAACTCCCAGCAAAACAAGAGTCCAAAAATCTTAGTCCCGTTAGAGGGGATCCACTTTCTCAACCCCCTAAACACCAAGGAGTTCTCTGTTTTCTTTGGGATAAAGCTGAACAGGGGAGGGACCTCTAGAGGGAATGGAGGGGGACAGGACAACAGTGAGCGATGGTGCAGAACTGTTCTGTGCCCGTGCAGGGCCCAGCACTCACCTGTGTTGCAGCACAGAGACCCGGAATAGTCACCGGTCGTCAGCGCGTGAAATCCCACTGTCACCTGCACGGTGTCACCAGCGCCCACAGTTCCCGTGGCCGGATCCACGGAGAAAGGACTGCAACACAAAGAGAGGGCAGCAGCTGCAATGTTCTGGCTCCTGCTGTTGCTCTTTCCCAGCCCTGGTACCACCCAAAGGGGTTTTGCACAAGGATAGAGCCTCACCTCTGGGTGCTCAGCTGGTAGTGAACTGCCCGGTTACTGACATTACGAACCAGCAGAGTCTTCTGGCTGCTGTGCTTGACCGGACACTCCGAGAAGTCCAGCTGGTCAGGGAACTCCAGGGTAGCTCGGGCACCAATGGCCCGAATTGGCACAACTATCCTTTCCCTTGCAGTGGTGCAGACGAACTCGTGGGAATAATCCTGCAGGAAAGGAACCTAGCTCAGCACAGGACATTTAGTGCCATCCCCATGGCAGAAGAAAAACCTACAACCCTTCAAGGGCATCAATTTACCTATTCCACCCTAAAATGAATGCTAAATTCTACTAATATGTCACATTTTAAGGTCACCAGCGCACTTTGCAAAACCTATCTCAATGGCATTAAGCTCTTGTGTCACTTGGGTCATCCTTAGGCCACCATAATTTTACTCTAAATTTTAATGATGCTAAATAATTCCTAAGTCCCTTCTAAGGAGCATGGAGCTAGGGAACACAGAACATTCCTGTTTAGGTTTCTATAGTCCCACTGTCTGAGAAGAGAACAAAGTGTTAAAGTGACTCTAATCAGCAAAAAGAAGATGAGAAACCAGCTGCACCCAAAGAGCTCCTGCACCTCTGGCCTGGTGCAGAAACATGGGTTGGCTCAGACCTGCCTTCTAACTTTGCCTGTCCAACCAAGTCAGGGGAAGAACAGCGCTAAGAGATGGCAGCATGCTGTTGGAAAGAGCCTCCCTTTGCTTCCCGGCAAGGCTTCCCCCTTCCATGCCACGTCCCAAACCCTTCTGTGTGAACAAGCCTCCAGATCACAGCACTGAGATCAGACTTGCCAGGGCCCCAGTACCAGTGTTCAAACCTCCCCAAAAAAGCAGGTTTGGCACGGAATGGGTGCCAGCTGACAGGGCCACCACAGTGACAGGCGTGAAGGCAGAGGCACAGCAGTGTCACTGCTGTGGGGTCACAGCTCTGCCTGCAGGTCGTGCCTGCCCTACACGAGCTCTTTCAGGCAGGTGACCAAGTCCCCTGCAGCTCACCAACCTCCTGCTGGCTAAGGGCACCTAGAGCCCAGTGTGCCCGTGCCAGGCCGGGCTCACGGGCACAGCTCATCCTCTGCCCTGGCCCTGCAGCTGTATCATGGTCACTTGTGCTCTGGGACAGCACAGCTGCAAGGCTGGAGAACAGAGGGTGTGAAAAAGCACCATCTTTGCTCCAGCCCAGGGTGAGGCAGGGAAGCTGTTGCCAGTCAGGAAGGAGGAAAGCTCTCGGACCTCTTTGTTCCTCTAGTGTTCTCCATAACAATGAAATCCCTTCCACTGTACCTAGAGATGGTCAAAGATCTATCAACACCCCTCTGTCATTTTCGCTGCTCCCCTGCATCTTCCTCGGGGATGCTCAGGAATGTGCAGGGGGGGAAGCAGAGCCTGTCAGGCCTGGGCGCAGTGCCTGACAGCAGGAGCCAAGCTGTGACTGGCTGCAGGCTGCCTGCCCACGGCCTGGAGCCAGGCTCACAGCACGGAATGGGGCTGCACGGAGAGCAGGGAAAACAACGGCTTTGGAGGTAATTCTGTGTTTTGGCTCCTCCAGTCTCACCTTGCCCTTGCCGGGGGTGAAGCGGATGCGCACAGGGGCAGGCACACCCGGCGTCACAACACGGTACGCGTCGTTGGAGCCCGCGAGCTGGAAGTAAGGCGAGCTCTCCATGGAGACCTTCACCACCTCAGGCAACTGCAGGAAAGACATGAAACGATTGTTTTGCCACTCATGGAAACAGGACAAGAGGAGACCTGTCCGTGCCCTGGTGAATCCCTCCTTGACCCCTTTTCCAAAAGCACTTTCAGCTGTGGAGCCACAGGCACGTAATTCCTGAGGGTGAACCCAAATCCCTTCTGGGTCCAGCATTTTGGCCAGGGGCAGTAGGGCAGTGCCTGGTGGGAAGGAAAGGCCAAGCAGGTCATCACCAGCAGGATGGAGACAGAGCACTTGAACCAAGTCATCTGCATATTCAACCAGAACAAAAAACCTGCTGGCTCCTGCCTGCACACAGCCACGCAGTAGTCGTGTTCCAGAGGGATTTTGTGCTGCCTGAAAGCAAAACAGCACATTATCCTGGGGGAAGGAAGAAATTCCCTTCTAGCAGATGAGATTTGGGTAGGGCAGTTCTGGGGATACAGTCATGCAGGCAGGCCAGCAAGAGAGGAGACCAAACACTTTGGCCTTACTGGGAATAAAAGCAAACCTGAAAAGCAAAAGGAACACAGCAAGACAACCCCTAAAACAAGGAGATGGCAAAGAGAATTTAAATGGGCAGTAAAGCAGTGAGGAAGAATCATAAAACCATGAGAGCAATCAGCTGGCCAAAAGTGACAGAAACACAGACAGGCTGTGCCTACTGACTATGGGCTTTGAAGGCATTTTCTGCCTGGAGAAACATGACCAGCACTGACTCACAGTGTGGTTCCAGAATTAAAAGCCAGTCTTGGCTCTCCAGGGGTTCTTGCTGCCTGTGCAGGCAAGCTGGGCTGTTGGGCATTCCCGCCTGCAGACAGCAGGCCAGGTTCTGTCCTCTGGGATACACAGACACAGCAAACATGCATTTTCTAGCACATAGATATCAACCCCCGAGCACCAAAATGCTCTCAAGAAGTCTAAAGTGGATGATTTTGACTCCCTCCTGTCTCTTGCCACCAGCCCACTCTTGGCACAAGGCTCATTTGAGAAAATGTTTTCCTGACTGAAATGCAAATGGTCTCCATTTTCCTCTTTACAGTGGAACACAACTGCTGATGTTTTTCGCCTTTTTCCCTCTCAACTCTCTTGGGAAACTGCAAAACAATCACAATTTCAAGTGAAGGTAAAAACCTCCAGGAGCACATGGCTTTGGATATGCTGTGGTTCTCCAAAGGGAAAGCAGAGCTCCAAGTTTCTTTTGGAAAACCTGAGCAGAGCTGGATGAAGCCTAGCAGGAGCCCAAAGTGACACCTAAAGGCTTCTGGCTGCTTCTGCTACATCAGCCTGATCCCAGGGCTGTTTCAGAACACACTTCCTGCAGTGCCAGTGCCAGTGATGAAAAGTGATTCCAGCATAAAGTGGAGAGGGCTCAGCCCCTGAGCTTTGGCTCTGAGCTGCACAAAGGGAGCCAAACAGGCTGAGAGAGGCAGAGGAGCCAAGATTAATCTAGGAGACACAGGATGTGGTATACACTCAAGGCAAAGCATGAGAGCAGGTAAGAACTGTACAGCCCTCAACATTCCTATCAATCCAGAGCTTTCAAGAGAAGGCAACTCCTTTGGGATACCATCAACACATGGCCAAAATCAGGGAGAATTCCCAGCACAAGATTTCCACCATCTTGCAGAACAAAGGTGCTGAGATGTTTCCTTGTGGATGTGCTGCAGCAGGTAACTTGCTTTGCTGTACACTCTGGGAATTACACCACTCTTCTCTTCCAGCACACTGTTACAGCTCCAGCCCCCAGCACTTACCTTGTCCTTATTCATGAGAGACACCACCATTTCAGAGACCTCATGAGCGACAAAGCCCTGAAACACCACCTCTGGTGGGGAAACCTGAAGCAAGTTCTGCTTCGGGGGAACTGACGACAGCTGGAGAGGCGAGAGAGAGCAGGGAGAGGTTCAGCTGCTGGGAGGAAGGGTCGTGAAGGATCCCTTACACTCATCCCCAGTGAAGTACAGGCTCTGGGTGAGCACGTCTGCCCAGCCCACACTGGGCAAACAGTGGCTCACCCACCTCTGCTCTGAGCTGATCAAGAGCTGCTGGGCCACACAGAGCAGGCTCAAGCCAAGCTGCTCTTTTGGCACGTATTTCTCCAGGTTTCCTTCTCCAGAATGCCAGGCAGCACTTACTTTAAGCACAGCCCTGTGCCCATGTGGTCACAGAGCTCTGAGGCACTGAGTGAGCACTCATGGAGTAAGTAAAATCCACAAATTTACATCAGACTCCATGGGAAACGATTTTAGGATGTCCTTTACTCTGAGACAGGGAAACCAAGGCCCACACAACTGCAAATATCTTTTTTGATCTAGAACTTAGACATCAGTAAGAAGAGAACAGTACCAGAGGAGGTGTGAGAGGTGAGGTGATATTTTGCTGAAGCCAAAAGGTTATCTAGTGAAAGAATGGAATTTGTTGGTTCTGTGTGTTGTTTGTGGCTTGGATTTGTTCAGGTTGGTTTGTTGGGTGCTGCTGTAAGAAGGACAGGGTTGAAGAGCTGACCAAAAGGAAGCAGGATGAGAGGGGAGGGGACAGAAAAGCTGGCAGCTGGACAGAATGGAAGTTCCTGAGTGCCCATCCAAGGGGAAAGGGGACAGGGACCGCCCTGGCTGGGTACAAAGGAGATAGAAAGATTGCCATTTTCTCAGAGGGTGTATTTGTTCATCTCTGGGAGGAGGGAGGCATGCCCAACTCAGCTGAATTGTTACTCGTTACAGAATTTCTGTGAGAGAGAGAGAGCATGATTTATGTCTGCAGTGAGACTTGAGCTCCCCCTCAGACAGGCCCTGATGAGCGGCCTTGGTGGGGCCTCGAAGCCTTTGATGCAGTGAGAATTCAGTAGTGGCCAGTCAGAAATTGTGTTAAGGTAACTACAAAGCAATCAGCTGTCCGAGCATGAATTGGAGTAGAGCTGCAGTGTGAAAAGCCTGACCACCTTAAGGCAAAGGTAAACAATGACAGCTTGCCAATCAGAGTGCCTTTGTAAACTGTAAACTATATCAGAGTGTATATAAACTGCCATCTTATCACAAATAAGGGAAGAACGTTGCATTAATCATATTGCTTGGATGTGTGTTCTGTCCTGTCCAATTTTCCAATTTTATGAGGTCGCTGGCTTTTGTTACTAATAAATAGTTTTCTTTTGTCCTCTTTAATTGCATTTAAAAGTTAGTGCATTTCAAACAGAGGTAAAAGCAAAAATAAAGTAACACAGAATTTAGGAAAAAGACAAATGAGTGAGTGCTGAATGAGGAAAAGGTTCAGTTATTTTCTGAGCAACTTGAGTGAAGGTAGAGTTGGTGACTCCTTTTTCCATGAGCTTTAAATGGGTGCTTTCTTGTAATTATTGCCATCTCACATGATACCATTGTAGAGGCACGTCTGGGATGACACAACAACAGCAAATGCTTCTGGAGCAGAGACATTGCTTTGAGAAAACTCTCCCCTTTGCCCGCCTTCTCCAGCCACACTGCTGTCACTCCAGAGACACAAGCAGGCCTCCTGTGTGACTCCCCCGGAGACACAGTCTGCTGAAGGGAGTGGCTGCAGCATCCTGGCCTTTAGTTGTGCCCTTCCCTGAGGTGTTCCCAACGCCCCTCTCCAGGGCAATCCTTAACCAGCGTCTCTTGCTGCCAATTTCTTGCTCAACAGCCCACCTTGGTCACCTACCCCTTTGGGCTGTGCTTTATACTGAGCCAGTCCTGCCAGAAAAGCAGCTTTAAACACACCTCTAAGTAGGCACTGATGCAGATAAAGCACATCCATTCCCCTCTGCCCAGGGCGAGTCCCCTGCACATCTGGCAGCCTGCTAAATCTAACACCCCGTCAGGGTCCAACACATTGTTCCAACCCAAAGCATTAATGAAATTCATTTTGTTCAATCTGAAGTAATTCCTGCAGCTCCTCGGCCTTCAAAGGCCAGCGCTGCCACTCGGAAGGGAATCCTATGACCCCGGGCATTTGATGGCGACCACACCAAAGCAAGAGGTGGCTACTTCAGCAGGAGAATGGCAAATGGCAATTTTGTGCCTTTGTGTCCCCAGCCTTCCCCCCATTGTTTTAGCAATGGCAGCTACACTTAGGCAGTTTCAGCAGAGGTTATTTGTGTTGGCTCAGTGCAGATCAGGACTCCCATCCACCACTACCAGCAGTTTGCACCGACAACAGGACCTGGACACTGAGGTATTTTGCTGGAGGCAAGCCTGTCACAAGCACACACCCTCTTCAAACTTCACATCAAACAGGTGTGGAAAAGAGCAGGAAAAGGCTACCTTTTGACTGGTGTTACTCATGTCTAGAAATGGGCCAGTTCTGGGTGGAATATTCCCTGCAGTGCTGGTCTTCTTCCTGTTGAAAAACTTCTCCCACAGGGACTTAGAAGGAAGCAGCTGAAAGGCAAAAATAAACCAGCTAGAGTCTCAGAGATGTGCTTGTTCAGAAAAGCTTTTCTTGAACAAGTGGCACTGGTGAACAATTTGTGATCACATAGTCTAGGACAGTCCTGGAAGCCCTGGAAGTTACTTGCTGAAATACTTAGCACAGATAAATTAATAATACAGAGTGGAATACACATACTCCAACCACACAGCTGTGTCCCATTAGCTTCTCCATGATGTAATGTGACATCTTTGGGAATTTCTCCTCTTTGGGCATTTGTTTCCTCTTATATTTCAGTGGATTGAGGCATTGACCTTTACAGAGAGTGGGGAGGAGCTCTCAGAACTCCCCAAACTCCATCCATGGACAACACTGAGAACTCACAGCAAGGAGCTATCGCTGCTGGGGGAGTCCAAGAGACGCAAGAAAGGAACGTTGTACCAAGAATGAGGAGCACAGGAATGTGTCCAAGTTTTAATTTTCTCTGTTAATCTGCATTTGTTTTCTCTGTCTGGACTCACAGACCCCTCCACAGAAGAAAACAGAGGGGTCTCCTTGACAGAGCCTCAGCAGTGGGGCATCTTCACTCCAGTGAGCTCCAGACACCAAGGGACCTTTGTGGCCTTGACTCCAGCACTGCCTGCAGGGCTGGATCTGCATCCACACAGGAGATGAGAGAGAGCAGCTGGCTTGGAAGCTCTTCCAGCTGGGACCAGCCATGTCTCTCTAGGCTTTGGGCAGAGTTTGAGCTTTCTCCGCCCCACCACATGCCCAGGTGCCTAAGGGCCAGTGGGTCAGAGCAGCACAGGTGAGTGGCCAGCCTGACAGAAGGAATTGCTGTGGCAAAGGGAAAGGGACAGAAGACACGCTCGGGGCTTCAGCTGCACATTGGTTTCACTTGGCTCAGCCAGGCAAGACCCTGAGGCAACACACGGTGTTCCCTACAGCACCAGGACAGCCCCCACCAAGAGCCAGGAGCACGGCACAAAGAGGTGGGGAGGGCGTCTGCAGCTTCACAGCGCTGCTGACAACAGGGGCAGGGAGAGGAGGGACACGAGGGGAGTTTTAACACAGCCCCAGTGCGTACTTACAGTGAAAGACTTCAGCGCTTCCCTGGACCAAAGACGGGGTGTCAGGATCTTTTCTCGGAATCCAGAAGCCATTTTGAAGGGAGGATATCCCAGATAAATGACAATGCCTCAAGGAAACTGGAAGGAGCAGCAATGGAACTCTGAAAATCCAGAACCCAATTCCTGGCAGATTCAAGGCATATACTGGTGCTAAAAATTTTATAGTATTTGGAAGTAGCTAAATGCTTGTTTGGTGTAAGTAGCTAGTATTGTTAGGCCTCTAGCTGGACTTTATTTGAACTATATGGCTATGTTGTACAATTCAAAGATGGATCATACTGAAACCTGGAGCTAAAAATATGAACATTAATAATAGTTAGAACAAAGATATAGCTTAAATATTAAATACTTAAAAATACCTCAAGTGGATCTCCTCTTCTTTAGGCTAAACCAGCCCTGTTCTCTCAGCTGTTCCTCACAGGACTTGTGAGAGACTGCAGTGTTATGGCTAATGGCTTAAATATTGTTATAAAGGACTTTCTGCCCATTGTGACTGCATAAAGAAGCTGCGACCACCCAAGCCAACCCTTCCCTGAAAACACCTCCTGGCTGGAACTTTGGACTGTGAGTTAAGCTGCCTAAGGGAACTTGAAACAAGACAAAGGTGACACTATTGCCCAGTTATCTCAGGTCTGGGGAGAAGTAAACAAAGCTGAGGAGAAAACCTACCCACAACAAAGCCAAACCCAGCAGCTGTCCTGAAAATCAGCTCTGTCTGGGTTCAGGGTAGGGAATTCATAGCCACAGACTCATCTGCTGAGGCCAGCTTTGCACACAAACCTCTCATCAAAGACCTCCAAAGTGCCCCCAGACCCATCCCTGAGGCCTTGCACCAGATGACTGCAGGCCATGCCAGGTAACACAACAGATCTGAAAATCCAGAACCCAATTCATGGCAGACTCAAAGGATATACTGGTGCTAAAGATTTTATATTATTTGAAAGTAGCAATAGATGGAGTCAGACTTGCCCCACCCCAGGGAGGTCCCACCTTGCCCAAATCTGCATTAATCCACTGGAGTCTTATGTTTTGCGAGAGAGACCTCACCACAGAGAAGACCAGAAGAGGATTTTATGGTATGCTCATGGGATCCATGGAATGGTGATAATTTTTACTTAATCTGTCTCTGTCCTCTCTTTCTCCTCCCTCTTCCGAACCCCACCTTCCCTGCCACTTTTTCTTTCTTTTTCTCTCTATCCCTCACATTTACTGTTAAATAAAATCCAGACTATTGACTTTGGCAATTCAGAGGCATCTCCCTAATAATTTTAATAACCAGATGATAACAACCCACTGAAACTTGACCAGAACTCATTCACCTTTAAGCAGTTTAAGCAATCACTATAGGAAAAAAATGTATAGACTAGTACATTTAGAAAATGTTGTATTTCTTCAGTGCAAAAATGCACAATCAGTAGCCCATATGTCATTCATCCACTCAGCTGTACATGCCACTGAACTGCTGCACCAGAGGACTGGCATTATCACACCCTGCATTTCCCTTTGGCATTCTCTTTCAGAGTGCAGATGAGACAAAACCAAAAAGTTCAGCTTTAGTCAATCTTTACCTTCAAAGGAAATTCAGGACTGTGTAGCAGAGACCAATGCTCTGTGAATTCAGGAATCCTTTGCAGAAACCAATGCTCTGTGAATTCTGGAGTCCTGTGCAGAGACCAATGCTCTGCAAATTCGGGAATCTCGTGCAGAGACCAATGCCCTGTGAATTCGGGAATCCTTTGCAGAGACCAATGCTCTGTGAATTCTGGAATTCTGTGCAGAGACCAATGCTCTGTGAAATCAGGAATCCCGTGCAGAGACCGATGCTCTGCAAATTCGGGAATCCTTTGCAGAGACCAATGCTCTGTGAAATCAGGAATCCCATGCAGAGACCAATGCTCTGCGAATTCGGGAATCCCGTGCAGAGAGCGATGCTCTGCGAATTCGGGAATCCCGTGCAGAGAGCGATGCTCTGTGAATTCGGGAATCCCGTGCAGGGAGCGATGCTCTGTGAATTCGGGAATCCCGTGCAGGGAGCGATGCTCTCTGAACAATCACTTGGCGAATGGCCCAGTGTAGCCGCCCGCTGGAGCCCAGGCTGGCACAACCAGCCAGGAGCGCTCTGTGGCTGCTGAGCCGAGCCGAGCACATCACCGCCGCTCGTCACAGACGCCGCCGCCGCGTTCGCGGTTTCCAGGCACCCACGGCACCCGATGGGCGGGGCCGGGCGGGGCCGGGCCGAGCCGCGGCGATTTTCAAAGGAGATTGTCACTTGAGCTACTGACTTGACTTCGGTGCTTTCTGTGAAAAACGCCAATCACTTGGTTTTTAAGATTTTAAAAGTTTAATAATTAAAGTAATAAACTACCAATTAGAGTAATAAAAATTTAAGAGTTAGGACAATTACAAGACAATAAAAAGCAAAGAATTACGGACGTCTGGATGCTGTCCGTGAAAAACGCTGCGAAGCCTTTCCCGCCCTGCGCCGCCGGGATCTGCCCGGCGACCGATGACATCATTGGAGACTCGGGCTGCCATTGGCGGGCAGCAAAGAGCGGAGCCAATGGCGGGGCCGGAGGCGGCTCTGGGGGCGGGGCCGCAGCGGAGCAGTGCCATGACTCCAGCGCTGGGGCTGGGGGCGCTCCTGGGCCCCGGGGCGGCGGCGAGAGGCGAGGGGGACCCCCGGCACCGGGACTCTTTGATCGCCCATTCCGGAGCACCGAGGGGCCCTGAGCCATTCCCGGGCGCCGCCATCCCCCCGCACCCATTCCCAGCATGGGTTCTACCCTGCACCCCCTTACCCGGCACCAGCAACCCCCGCACCCCTTTCCCGGCCATCCTGCCTCTCCCAGCCCCCAGAGCCCCCTTTTCCTTCGCCCAGAGATCCCCTGGACCCCTATCCTTGCCTTTCCCAGCGCCCAGCCCCTCCTTTCCTCAACGCCGAGGACACCCGGGACCCCTATTCCCAGCCAGCCCGGGTTTTCCCACCTTTTGCGGAGAATGGGGACACCGGGGAGCCGTGGAGCTCCCTTTCCTGGATACAAGAACGCCCTTAACCCCGCCCATCCCACCTCTACCCACCCCAGCCTTCCCCTTTTCTTAATCCTGGAACCCCCTAACCCCGTTCCCAGCGCTCCCGTTCCCCCTTTCCTTCCCCCGTGCCCCCCCAGCCCCCAAATCTCCGTGTGCCCCCATGTTAGGAAAATAAGGCCTTTTTGTTCATATAGAGTCTCTCATATTCACAGAATAGAGTTTTAATTAGAGTTTTTACTTGCCTGAACATGTTCTCATCTTGTCAGGCATTCCAGTGTCTATCTCATGCATTCCAGTGACTATCTCTCAAGGACGACTTCGTTACGAACTTTTTAGGGAGTTAGAACTGTTTTGAAAAAGCTGCTGCTAGGCACCCAAACACCTAAGCAAATAGATATGTTTCAAGGATAATTCCGTTACAGACTTGGCAAAACATGTAAACGTGCCTAGAGATAACATTTCTTGTTTTTGAGGGAATTTCCAGGTCGCAGAGACAACCTTAAAGAAGACCACTGGCGCCATCAAGAGGCAGAGAACAACCACCTAACAACAGGGTGCGCCTGCGCAGAAGAGACACCAGAGCGTCACCAGAGCGTCACACATCCGGAAGAGACAACCCAATAAGTGGGGGGGAAACGGAGAGCTAGGCGCGGTAGTTGAAACGACTGCCGCCCAGCGCGCGCTGGTTTGCTTTCGCTTTCTGCTATTAATAAATCCTTTTAATTGGATTTGACAGCCTATTGTGCTCGTTTATAACACCCAGTTCTCCTGTCCCTGCGTTCCCTGCCCCTGGCGCTGTCGGAGCCCCGCCCGGGGTTCCCGCAGTTCGTGTCCATGGGGTCCCTGGATGGGATCCCCTTCCAGCGGAGCCGCAGCCGAGCCGGGATCTCGGCACAGCCAGAGCCGGCACAGGGAGCGGAGGACTTCTCCTCCCCCTGCCTGCTGGCTGGGGCGAATCTCAGCAGAGGCAGAGCCTTGGCTGAGCTGGCCCGGCCCGGGGCTGCTCCTGGGGCCTGGCGGACCCTGGCTCGGCCTGGGGAGCAGCAGGGTGGGCCTCAGCAGTGGCCAGATGTTAGCAGCTGCAGCGCTAACAGCTCGGCCCCGCGGCCTCTCCTCCCGCTGCAGCTGGTGGGCTTCCCAGGAAGGGGATTTTTCCTTTTTTACGTGCATGTTCACAGAGGCATATCAGCTTTCTCAGCGGTTTAACAGATTGTCAGTTGTCAAAGCTAATTACTGATTGGGTTTTGTGTCAGACATGGAGGAAACTGCTCCTAGCTTCTCTGTGCATTTCTGCCACAAGCACCTCCCATGCAAAACCACCACAGGATAGCAACAGGGGGCTGGGGATGGAAACTGACCACAGCAACAGGGGGCTAGTCATGTTTGCCTATGAAGGAACCGAGTTGCCACGGGCACTCAGAGAGGTTCCATGGGGACTTTCTGAGACTCTCCAGACTGTTCAAGAGCTGGAATGTCACACACAGAGAGACAGGGGCTCCATGGAGACCTCCCAGAGCTTTCTGGGGATGGAAAGAGCCGTGTGGTCAGAGGCAGTCACAGACATTCCATGGTGACATCCCAGTGGACCTTGGGCTGCAAAGGCACCGGTCGGTCACAGGCACTCACAGGGGCCCCATGGTGACATCCCAGGAGTGCCCAGGCTGCCAAACAGCCAGGATGTCCCAGACACTCAAAGCTGTTCCTGTCATGGGCAGAGTGGGAGCTTCAGGCAAAAGCTTTATTTCTTTATTGGAGAAACTCCTGCTGAGTCATGAGGTGGAGAAATGATACCCAGCAGCCGCCCTGAAACCCCCAAATCCTCCAGGACTGCTAGACTTCTAAAATTCCTTCTAAGAGAGGAGCCTCTGAATGGCTGGATCCAATCCCAGCCCCAGATTTGGCAAAGGTGTAAAAGACTGGACAGGTGGAATTGAACTTCAATGCAATTTGTCCCACAGGATTAGCGATGGAATAACAGATATATTTATAGAAATATAATGGAACAGTTCATACTGAGTGCTATCACACAGCACTTACAGGATGGCCAGGGTACCAGACCCAGTCAGCATGGGTTTAAAAAGGGTAGGTCATGTCTGAACAATCTGGTCTCCTTCTATGACCAGGTGACCCATCTGGTGGATGCAGGAAGGGCTGTGGATGTTGGTTATTCAGACTTCAGCAAGGCCTTTGATACAGTCTCCCACAGCACAGTCCTGGAGAAGCTGGCAGCCCACGGCTTGGACAGGAGCACACTTTGCTGGGTTAGGAACAGGCTGGATGGCCAGGCCCAGAGAGTGGTGGTGAATGGTGCCGCATCCAGCTGGGGACACTCACCAGTGGTGTCCCTCAGGGCTCTGTACTGGGACCAGTTCTACTTAATATTTTTAGAGATGACAGGGATGAGGGCATCAAGTCCATCATTAATAAATTTGCAGATGACACTAAGCTGTGAGCTTGTGTTGATCTATTGGTAGGAAGGAGGGCACTGCAGAGAGACTTAGATCGGTTGGATGGATGGGCAGAGTCCAACAACATGAAGTTTAATAAGTCTATGTGCCAAGTTCTACATTTTGGCCACAAAAATCCCCTACAAGGTTAAAAGCTGGGACAGGGTGGCTGGACAGTGTTCAGGCAAAAAGGGACCAGGGGGTGCTTGTTGACAGCCGGTTGAATATGAGCCAGCAATGTGCCTTGGTGGCCAGGAAGCCAATGGAATCCTGGCCTGCATTAGGAATTGTGTGACCAGCAGGAGCAGGGAGGTCATTCTTCCCCTGTACTCGGTGCTGGTGAGACTGCACCTTGAGTGCTGTGTCCAGTTCTGGGCCCCTCATTTGGGAAGGACGTTGAGATCCTTGACCATGTCCAGAGGAGGGCAACAAGGCTGGTGAGGGGCTTGGAACACAAGCCCTATGAGGAACATTTGAAGGAACTGGGGTTGTTTAGCCTGGAGAAGAGGAGGCTTAGAGGTGACCTTATTGCTCTCTACAACTTCCTGAAGGGAGGTTGTAGACAGGTGGGGGTCGGTCCCTTCCACCAAGAAGCAACCAACAGAACAAGAGGACACAGTCTCAAGCTATGTCAGGGAAGGTTCAGATTGGATATTAGGAAAAAAAAATTCACCAAAAGAATAATAAAGTACTGTAATTGTTTTCCTAGGGACGTGGTAGAATCCCCATCTCTGGATATGTTTTAAAAAAGACTGGAAATGGCACTTTATGTTATGGTCTAGTTGAGGTGTTAGGGCATAGGTTGGACTTGATGATCTTAGAGGTCTCTTCAACCTCATTATTCTGTGATTCTGTGAAATACAGCTCTGATTGATTCTGATCATGATTAGACAGGAAGATCTTAATCAATGTTATTTACTCCACAGCATAGGAGCTGTAATTATTATTAGAATATTCTGCTCCAGGAAGGAATTTTGAAGTCAACAGGGCCTTGCTGGAGTGGTTTGAGCCCATTGCAGGCTGAGCCTCCTGCTCCAGCAGGAACTGCCTTTCCTGTGCCATGAGCAGGGCAGGTCCCGCTGCAGGAAAAGCCCCAGGCCAGCCCCAGCACAGGGAAGGCCTCGGGCACAAGGGCAGAGTTCCCTGCTGGGAGCTGTGGCAGGGACAGCCTGAGGCACCACAGGCACCTTGGCAGCAGCAGCTGCTTGCAGGGCATGGCCAGAAGCCTCCTTTGGCAACGCGGCCTGGTGGCCACCACTGCGGAGCTGCTGCCTCAGGGGTCATTCCTTGCTGTGCTCTGGAAAGCCACTTGTGCTCCAGGAGTCTGACTGGGAAGCAATTGGCCCCAGCTCCTTGGCGACAAGATATTGATGACAAAACTCTTCATACCAGCAGAGACAAGGCAGGAGCAGAGGAAAGGGGAGAGCCAGGCCCAGGGGACAGGGCTGCCATCATCCGAGGTGATGGCTGTGAGGTCACTGCTACTGCAGCAGCCTGGCTGCCCTCAGCAGACATTCTGGCCAGAAGCCTTGTGAGGTCACCCAGCACATCAGAGAACCCACACAACAGGAATTCCATCCTTGGGGAGGGGACGGCACTTCACTATGTCAGGTTGCACAAAGCTCCTGCTCTTGGACAATTCCTGGGATGGAGAATCCACTTCTCTGTAAAAAAAACAGCTGCTGTTTTGTTCCACTTTGTCACAGCTCAGTGCAGGCATAGTGCTAGGGCACCCATGAAAATATTTTCCTCAAATGTCTACTGTGAGATGTGACCAGAGACAGAGCAGAGCAGGCCCAAGCTTAGAAATAAAGAAAAAAAAACTTAATTTACCTACAACTATAATAAAAGGAACACTCAGAATTCAGAATGAAAACCTTCCAAAACATTCCTTTTCGCCCCACCCAATTTCCACCAAAACACAGTGAGACAAAATTTTGGACCTTCAATCAAGTAACCACCACTCCAATAAATCAATTCTCAGTGTTTCTCCACCCCTCTGTCCTGCAGGGGCTGGCCGGGTTCCATTCCCTTCACCCCCTTCTCTGTCCGGCACTCCTGGCCCACCTCAGCCTCGGCCGCATGGTTACCCCTCCCCAGCCCAGACTGTGGCTGGGCAGGGGAAGATTGAACTCTTCACTGACCACAACAACAGAAGAGACTTCCCTTGAGAATTCTCTGCTTTTAATCCCCTGTGTCCTCTGAGGCGTGTCCAATGCCTCCAGTGGTCACACCAGGTGTCAATATTCAAATCTGACCACTGATTGGTTTGGCTATAACTTCCCAGGAAAACTCACTTCCTTGTCCACATATGACAATCCCTCTTCTTGATGTCTCTTGGAGTAATCCCATCTGGACTGGGAGCTGAGTTTTTACTCATCTCCTGCACATTTTTCTCCATTTCTTTTGCCATTAGTAAATCTCTGAAAGCACTATTGTCGGCTTTCCCATTAATTTGGAAATTTCCAAGGCTATCAAATGTTCCAGGCGTTCCTGTTGGGCTTTAGAAAGTTGGCTGGGTGGGATTTCACAGGACAAACACTATGTCATTCAGGATAATTTTAGCAAGTTTGGCCCTATCTAGAAGGAGCAGGTCCTGGAAGCACAGATAATTGCTTTTCTTAAATACCTTCTTTTCATCCACTTTTGAAAAAGTCTTCATGGTCCTTTTTCCTGGTTCCCCATTTTGCTCTTTGCTTGCTTACTGTTCTTATCTGGCTTACTGATTCAAGACTGATCAGAAGCAGTCTTGTGCTCATTGTTGATTGCATCTCCTGCTAAGTGCTTGAAGGCCCTTGGGAAGGTGTTAATTGTCCCAGCTGATAGCATTTCACTGAGGGTTCTGAGATAATGGGCCTGCAGCTGCCCCTCCCTCTGTCCCTTAGTGTTTCCCAGCTGTTGTTGTCCTTATCAGGGTGGTGACTCCTCTTGGGATCTGTTTTCCTCCCAGCTGCTGATCTCCCAGGCATCTGACTCCTCTCAAGATCAATGTCCAAGTCCCTTCTCAGGCACACAGTGGCTCTTCTGGTTCCATGACTCATTCCAGGTTCCTTATCTATATCCTCAGCTGGTTTCTTGAGCAAAAATATCCTTATAGTGCTGATTTCTTTAGCCATTTTGGTTGTGATGTGTGTTCTGCAATGAGATTATTGATGGTTTTGTTCCCCTCAAAGTGGGCCTCCAATTTTATGAGTAGTTCTTCCTCCACTTTACTCCAGCATCTTTTGTTGGCTTGGAAGTCTGTTTTGGGTGGGAAGTGAGATAAGTGGAAGATCATTTGTTCACTGTGGTATGCTCGCTTACCTTGGTTTGCATAAGAATGTACTGGTGTGTCTTTGAAATGCTTATTTGCTTACAAGTTGATAAGGAGGTTGAGATTAGAGTCCTGGGTGTGTGTATCTGGTCTGCTTGCTGTATTTCAAAAGAAGAGACTTAGAAGCTATCACAACGACCAGACTCAGACTACATATGGTGAGTCACGCCTGCAAGGAGAAGGGGGGGGGATAAAAGGAAGATTGGGACAGAACATTTTTGCGTGCCGTTGGTGGAGCAGGAGACTCCCCGGCCGCCCAGCGCTGTGCTTTGCCTGCCTTACTCACTTGCTATTTTAAATAAAATTGCTTTATTGAATTAAGACACTTCAAATTGTCATGTCACAATTTATAACAATTTGGTGCCGTGACTCGGATGGAGAAGTAGATCAGTCGCTACGGGACGATCGGGAGGCGCCCCGCCCTTATGGCGGCTCGGCTGCCCCAGGCTTTCTGATCACTCTCCACCGACGAACCTAAATTGAGTAACGGGCAAAGGAGAACCGGTTACCCCTGTAATCTTTGTGCACGAAGAACCAGCGAAGACGCAGGACGCGTGAGTATAGGCCGGTTTCCCGCTCGGTTTGGGGTGGTTTTCCCGGGGTGCTGTGTGTGAGAGGTCTCGTGGAGACCAAGTGAGTGCGGACTCTGTATTAGTGCGTTTTCCATTCCCCGCGAGGGGCTGGGCCACGAACCAGGGGAGCACGTGTGTGAGAAATTGAGTGCACTCCGGAAGATGGGACAGAGGAAAAGCAAGCCCTCTGGTCCCATGGGAGAGGGGACCCATGCTAAGCTTCCCCAGATTCCCAGGGATAGCCCCTTGGGTTTGATGATAATTAATTGGGATGCTTTCCCATCTAGAAAAGGGAAAGACAAAGTTAAAATGATACATTATTGTATGGAAGTGTGCGGGGGGGAAACAAATTAGGGGAGACCATTTGTATTGGCCGGTATTCAGGTCCTTTGAGGATTGGATTTGTCAGGCTCTAAATATATATGTTAACTCAAAGGAAGCCTTTGATTCAGAAGAGAGCGAATATGCTTCCCTGTGGACAGTTGGGGAGACAAGGACAAAACTATTTGCCTTATCAGCCAGGGAAAAGAACAAGAAAAACAAGGAGGAAGATAATATGCCCCCCTACGTTCCTCCTCCATATATTCCTCCACTCCCACCCCCTGCTAGTCAAACTATATATCCCCAGCTGCCTGCGGACCTGGTTGGCCCCGGGGTCCCCACGGCTCCTTCAGACGCTGATGATGAGGCAGAGAGTGGAGGAGCAAGGGAAAACAATCGTAGGGTAACTAGAAGTCAGACTAGGAAAAAGGAACAGGAATTGGGGATGTTTCCCCTAAGAGAACAAAGCATTGGTATGATCCCAAATCCCCAAGCGGGACAGGAAGGTCAGCCACCCCAAATAGCAGGGGTTGCCTATGTAACTGTGCCTTTAGACTCTGGGCAAGTCAGGGACTTTAAGAAGGAAATGGGACATTTGTTGAACGATCCTCTAGGAGTGGCAGAACGGTTGGACCAATTTTTGGGGCCCAATGTGTACATATGGGAGGAGTTACAGTCAATACTAAGGATTTTGTTCACGGCAGACTAGAGGATTAGAGGAGCTCTTGAGGGAAGCGCAGAAGGTTTTTGTGAGAAGGGAGGAGGATTATGGCTGCAGTTGTGCGGGAAGGGCCTAACCCTAATTCCCGTGCAAGGAATGTAGAACAAAGGGAGAATCAGGAGCAGAGTTATATTTCTAGGGAAGGAAAAGGAAGAAGTCGTGAAATTGTCTGCTTCTACTGTGGAAAGAAGGGACATATGAAGAGGGGATGCAGACAACGGATAGCGGATGAGAAGGCCTTTAAGGAAGATTAGGGGTGTCAAGAGCTCTATTTGTTGGGGAAGAAACATCATAAGGAGCCCTTGGTAAAGCTTAAAGTGGGACCCCAACAACAAGAGATGGAATTTTTAGTGGATACCGGGGCTGAAAGATCCACGGTGCAAGCCTTGCCACTTGAATGTAAAAAGTCATCTGACACTGTACATGTAATTGGGGCAAAAGGAGAGCCCTTTGAGGTATCTGTTATCAAGGATGTGATGGTAGAAACTGATTCCAAATTTGGTATAGGTTCTTTACTACTGGTACCTGAAGCAGATTACAATTTATTAGGGAGAGATCTGATAATAGAATTGGGTATTAATTTAGAAGTTATAAATAAAGAATTACAGATAAAGCTCTGCCCTTTAAGGGTGGAGGATGAAAAGAAAATTAATCCTGAGGTGTGGTATACCCCAGAAACGGTGGGGAAATTGCAGATTAAGCCTTTCTCAGTGGAAATAAGTGATCCTGGCAAACCCATAAGAATAAAACAATACCCTATCCCTAGGGAGGGAAAATTAGGACTAAAACCTGAAATAGATAGATTATTGGAAAAAGGGCTTTTAGAGCCCTGTATGTCTCCCTTCAATACTCCCATCCTGCCTGTAAAAAAGTCAGATGGGTCCTACAGATTGGTGCAGGATTTAAGAGAAATAAATAAGAGGACTTTGCCCCAGTTTCCAGTAGTTGCAAATCCATATACTTTGTTGAGCCGTCTGGGACCTGAAAATCGATGGTATAGTGTTATTGATCTAAAGGATGCCTTTTGGGCATGCCCCCTGGATGAGAAAAGTAGGGATTACTTTGTATTTGAATGGGAGGAAGGGAATTAGCTCACAGGCCTTTTGCCAAAATACAAATAGACTTCACTGAATTGCCTAAAGTGGGTAGATATAAATATTTGCTAGTAATAGTAGATCATCTCACCCATTTTGTAGAAGCTTACCCCACTACTCGGACTACTGCTCAGACAGTGGTCAGAATATTATTAGAAGAAATAATCCCTAGATATGGGATAGTAGAAACAATAGATTCTGATAGGGGACCCCACTTTGTGTCCAAAATAACTGAGGATATCTCACATGCTCTGGGAATTAAGTGGGAATACCATACCCCATGGCATCCCCAACGTTCGGGAAGAGTGGAAAGAATGAATGGGGAACTAAAAAAGCAATTAACCAAATTAATAATAGAAACAAAATTGACATGGGTCAAGTGTCTCCCTTTAGCCCTATTGTACATAAGAACAAGACCCAGAGCAGATGCTGGGATTTCCTCTTTTGAAATGCTATACGGGATGCCATATGATTTGGAGGAACCCCGAGACCACCTCCGGTTGAAGGACTATAAAATAACCTCATATATTATTGCCTTAATGAAACGCCGCAATGAACTTTGGGAAAAAGGAATCATTACGCAAAGACCCCCTTTAGATTTAAAAATACATAAAATATACCCAGGAGACTATGTGTGAATAAAATCCTGGAAAGAATCTACACTAACCCCACAATGGGAAGGTCCTTATCTTGTGTTACTCACTACAGAAACTGCAATTCGGACTGCAGAAAGAGGATGGACACATGCCAGTCGAGTAAAAGGACCAGTTAACAACACTGTGTGGCAAGTAACCAGTCCTCCCGGGAACCTGAAATTGAAGTTACAGAGAAACTAATGGACTCTTATCAGATTGAATACACATCAGACTTATATTACTTAGATAGTGGACTAATTAGTAATTCAAGTGTTAGAGTAAAGTGTAAAAATCAAAATTGTAATTGCTATCCTTTTGTATGCTATATCTGTAAGGTGTGTGGGGAACGGTGGTGGTCACATTGCAACAGAGGGTATCCTCCACGAGGAACTTGCAATTCCTGTTGGAACGTACAAAGAGAGATTACAGCTTGGGTACTGACCTGTAAAGTGACTAGAGGGGAAATCCGATTGGAATCTAAAGAGTGGTGGGAAATTTTCTCAAAGGGCATTCGCCCAGACTATTACTGCTACCATACAAACGAGCCGAGCCCATTTGTGGCAGAGATCATAGAAGGCCTTTGTAGGAAAGACCTAAAAGGGGTCAGTTGTACCGCACCAGAGGCAAAAGATCAGAATTGGCGTTCTTATTGCATGCGGCAAGGCACTAGAGGGCATAAATCCCCTCCTGAAGAATACTCTTGCTGCCGAGAAGATGGTACACCCTGTGGCTTGAAGCACCCGAGTCGACGGGCGAGGCAGAGGAGTAAACAGCTGTGGAGGAAGGAGCCCTCAGGATGGAATACGCAAGCAATATTTGCGGAACTACCCCGGGACTGGGAGTAACAAAGGCAGAAATAGTTTTTGGGCTCAAGGGTATTTTGGTGATAACCAGCTAATAGAGGGAAAGAAGTCACAAGGATATAATTCTTGCAGTGTGAGAAACCAGACCCCACATGCCATTTGCTTACTGCTTGTGATTTTCCTTTGTATATCTTGTAATACTGCGGAAGTAACAACTCATGAACCTTTCAAGTGGACTTTAGGAAGATGGGAGGATTCACGAGTTATAAGGAGCAATACTGCAGCTGGAGCTCCCACTTTCCAGTTACCTGTGGCATCCTTAGGTACTTGTTGGGGTTCCCATTGGGTTTCATCGTTTTATATGTGTCCTGCTTCGAATCCTGGTAAAGGGTATTGCAATAGTCCTGGACAATATTACTGTGCATATTGGTACATGGGACCCCCCCACTCCTGATCCATACATTAAAGTGGTCTGGAAGCCAGATGGTTGTATTCCTCCCGGCTACTGGACAGGTCATAAACCCCCAGAAAATATTTGCAGGAATATACAAATTACTGCATTAAGGCCAGAGGATAGTATATGGTTAATTGGAAAAACTTGGGGCGTTCGTTTATATTCGGCTGATTTTGGCAATTTTGGTAGCTTAATATTTATAAAGAAGGAAATTGTGCCCCCTGATCCTGAACCTGTAGGGCCAAACCCAGTGTTATTAGGAAAGGAGGTTGTTTTAGCCAACCAAACAAAAGAAAGGGATCAGACCCAGAATAAAATTCAGAATGAAAACACTTCAGGAGACAAACAGGAAAAAACCCAGGAGGGTAATATACTCTGGAAGGTTATGAAAGCGAGTTATGGTGTCCTAAATAGAACCAACCCAAAACTGACGGAAGACTGTTGGCTGTGCTATAATTTAAGACCCCCATTTTATGAAGCCATAGGGGTCACTGCAAAGCCCAGAAGAGTGAATGGAACTAATCAGTGTTTGTGGAAAAAGGGTAAAGAGACAACACCGGGGCTTACCTTGGCTCAGGTAACAGGGAAAGGGAGATGCATAGGAAAAATCCCAACACAAAGAGAATACCTTTGTGGAGTAATAGAAAGTGGGTATGTAACAATCTGGGTGTCACACCGTGCATCTCACTGAAACTGTTTAATCCAAGCCAAGACTACTGCATCCAGGTAACGATTATGCCCAGAATTACCTACCATACAAGTGACTACATATATGAACAACAAACTGTGCCAGAACACCATCTAATGAAAAGGGAACCCCTCACTGCCTTAACTATTGCAACTCTCCTTACCATCGGGGGAATAGGAGCTGGAACTGGGGTGGCATCCCTAGTAAATCAACAAAAGGAATTTAAAGCATTAAGAATTTCAGTAGATGAAGATCTGAGTAAAATTGAGCAGGCCATCGATGGATTGGTAAAATCATTAAGGTCCCTATCTGAGGTGGTGTTGCAGAACGGAAGGGGTTTAGACTTGCTATTATTACAACAAGGGGGATTGTGTGTAGCCCTGAAGGAGGAATGCTGTGCATACGCTGATCATACTGGAGTTGTTACAGACACCATGGCAGAATTAAGGAGAAGATTAGAGCAGAGAAAGAGGGAAAGAGAGGCACAGCAAAGTTGGTATGAATCATGGTTCACTCAATCTCCTTGGTTAACTACCTTGTTATCCACCCTTGCAGGACCTCTGATACTGATAATATTGGGACTGACCTTTGGGCCATGCATCTTCAATAAGGCAATAGAAATAGTGAAGGGACGCTTAGAGGCAGCACATTTAATGCTCATTAGGGCAAAATATGAACCCATACACGATGTAGATGAGACCCTAATACTAAGTCACCAAGAGTTACAAAGATTCAGTGAACAAAATAAAGATGAACAAGAAAAAGGGGGGAATTGAGATAAGTGGAAGATCATTTGTTCACTGTGGTATGCTCGCTTACCTTGGTTTGCATAAGAATGTACTGGTGTGTCTTTGAAATGCTTATTTGCTTACAAGGTGATAAGGAGGTTGAGATTAGAGTCCTGGGTGTGTGTATCTGGTCTGCTTGCTGTATTTCAAAAGAAGAGACTTAGAAGCTATCACAACGACCAGACTCAGACTACATCTGGAGAGTCACGCCTGCAAGGAGAAGGGGGGGGATAAAAGGAAGGTTGGGACAGAACATTTTTGTGCGCCGTTGGTGGAGCAGGAGACTCCCCGGCCACCCAGCGCTGTGCTTTGCCTGCCTTACTCGCTTGCTATTTTAAATAAAATTGCTTTATTGAATTAAGACACTTAAAATTGTCGTGTCACAATTTATAACAGGAAGCAGCAACCCTTTCCTGATTTATAACCCATGAGTGTGCTAATCTTTTGGGTTGTCTCAGACCAATTTTTGTCTTTAAGTCCCTGCCACATACCTCACAGATCCACTCCCTGGCTGAAGCCATTTGTGCTGTTTCCTTGCATTTAGGAAGGTGACAAACAATGCTGTGATAATTACTCATCTCTTACTCACATTTAGCACACCGAAAACAAACCCTCCTTTTCCCATGGGCTACCCTCAGATGTTCAATCAAGCCTAACACACAGTTCACCCAGGAACCACAGGAAGGATAAGGTGGATTTTGGTCAGGAACAGTCATGGTAACCATGTCTGCCAGTGTCTGTTGCCTGCAGTTCTCTGTCTGAGCTGGGGATGTCTCTGGTAAGGTGTCCTTCTCCGGCTCAGGAGGTGATGTTTGTGTTGTGTTCTCAGTCTCACGCTCACCGTTTTTCTTCTCATTGTCAAGCACAAACATTTCCCAGTTCCTCGGAAGGCAGGTCTTCACTCCCACACTTGGCCATGGTGCAAGCTGTTGATACACCTCAGGCAGCCTGCTCAAACCCTCCTAGCTTGTGGAAAAATGAACACATTCAAAGTTCTTCACTAATAAGTGCAATCTATCAAGCTCTAAGTTCACCAGAGAAGCCATTTCACTTTCTGCCAAATCGTAGGATGTTGAGGATTTTTTGCAGGACAATGGACACGTTCAGCAGATGCACACTCCAGGCTTCTGGTAACAAACTAGTCAGTTCAAGGACTAAGTACAGTGAATACTTGAAGACAGAAGAGTCAGCGAGAATCAGCAAGCTGTCAGCAAAGATTGAGAAAGTGGGAAAAAAAGAGAACTAAGGGTGGGCTAGACGACCACAGAATACATGTGTAGAATCAGGTGATCCAATTAGGATTTAGTCTTTGATGTGTACACAGTTAGGATTGGTCAATCATGTATTACCTAGAGGGACATGGACATTAGAAAATATTATAAATATAGATTTCTGTACAATAAATTTGGCTTCACTTGATCACATGGATCATGGGGTGATGGCCCCTTTCTGATCCTCTGTGAGACACTAATTTTGAAGACTTAAGAATTCTAGGAAAGTTAAGATGATAGTTAAATTAGATGATGCTGTGTTACCAGAAGTAGATAAATAAGCTTTCTTCATAGTTAACAGTAGCCGGATCCATTAACTCATTGCTTGTCAAATTTATGTTGGGTAGCTGTGCTTATCATGAGAAACAGAATGTGATAAACATGTAATAATTAAAGGCGCCAAGTTATTAGTTATTATTTTAATAAAAGTTACTAAATATACCAAAAATAAATTTTGAGAAAAATGAAAAAAAGCCACTATAAAAAAAAGTCAGTGTGGAGCCCGGGATTGCCACCGGGTGAGACACAGGTTTGACAGCTGCAGCAGAGGGTCCTCTATGCTTCACACCGACCGTCCTGTCTGACCCATTTTTATACCATTTTCCATGCCTGAGCCAGAGTCCCTTTTCTTCCTTTTTGGAGTGCATGTATTCATGTGGAGTTCTTTTCTCTGTGGCAAGTTGAACAATACATGTCCGGAGAGTGATGAACACCTGTGTTTGCAGTCCCGGAATTCGGATTTGAGATGTATCTCCCTGATGGCTCTGACTATCTCGGTCTCGGATATTTATCGTGTATTTATCGTCCGGGTGTTTCTCGGACAACCTTGATGCACGATCCCTCTCTGGGCTGGCCACTTTCGTTCGCTTGTAAATAAAGTCCTCCCTCTCTTGTCCAGGTGGCTTCGACATGGTGTTGCAATCACTGTTGCTGGCTTGTGCAATTTAAAACTTCTTATAAGAGTATAATTTAACAGCACATAACCATAAAATAGATGACAATTTTATTTGCACGAATTATCCTATAGACATATAACAGTCCTAATGATTCCTTGAGGCCTTGCAGTGTCACAATGTTCTCCATGGTTCCACAGGCCCCACAGTGTCATGTGACTCCTGTGTTCCATGAGTCCTGCAATGTCACAATGGACCTTTGGACCAATGGACCATGGGGCTTTGCAGTGTCACAACGGTCTCCTTTGGCTCCACAGGGTCCCAATGGAGCACTGATTACAGGCAGCCTCTCTGTGTTACCCTGGAGCTTTGTTTCCGTGGGGTCTCGCATTGTCCCAATGGAGCCTTGGTTGGATGGGGGCTCACAGTGTCACAATGATGCCTACATTCCACTGAGGCACACGGCGTCACTTGGGTCCCCTTGCTTCCATGAGGCCCAGCAATGTCACAGTGGTGTCCATGAATCCATGAGGACTCACAGTGTCCCAATGGTCACTTCTTCTCACATGGCCCCACAGTGTAACAATGGTCCCTTGGTTCCATGGTTCCTGGTCTGGTGCATTCCCCTCTCCCCTTCTCAGGCCACCCTGCCAGCTGAGAAATGCTCACTGGGCCAGGGCCTTGGCCAGCAGCCCCTGGGCTCAGCTCCTCTGGAGCTCATCACAGACACTGTCTGCTCCAGGCTCAACCCTTCATTTCCTGGGGAGATGCCAAAGCCTCCACAGGGAACATTTCCCTTTGCTCAGGGGAATTTCGCACAGGTGCCTTGTAGTGACTCTTTGTGTCTGTGTGCACACATGAGTGCCTGTGCTCAGGGAAATGTGGCAGATATGCTGCTCCCTGAGGGCTTTGGATGCCTTGGATAGCTGAGCCAGTCAGGCCTGGAAGTAAGGTTAAGTCATGTCACCCTGATTCTTAAGATTTTCTAAATCCTTCTGAGTTTACATTCTGTTGGAGAACCTTCCCACGCAATTTCTGTCAACAACATATTGTTTACAATCTTTTATGGGGGTGGACAAACTTGATGTACTAGTGGTTTGTCCAATGTCTTTGGACAGGTGGCTCATTCACTCTCCAATCCAATGTCACCTTTGGGAAAGTATAAAAGTTGGAGTCAAAGAATAAACTTTTAGCTTTTCCTTGCAAATAGCAGGTGCCTCGCGTCGTGCTTTCACGTGTCTTATAGCGACAAAGTCACAAGCTGTAAGCAAAGTTAAATGCTGCTAAGAGTTGTTCTTTTGCTATTTTGTGAAGCTTAATAGAAGTTATAAGCGAAGTTGAATATTGTTAAGTGTTATTCCACAGCTCTGTTTAGCTTTTAGGCTGTATTCCTTTTATCCTTGCCCTCACTGTCCTTTCGTCACACACACACACACACATTAACATACACACTCACACAAAAACACACAGAGACACACAGACACCGGGACAGTTCTTGACTCCTTTTTGGTTTGATTGCCTGGATTTTGTTTGGTTTTATTGTTGCTTTGTTTCCTTGCTGTGCTGAAGTTTCCAGTCAGTAGCAGAGTGACTCTTGCCAAGGAACTCTGTGGTGCTGTCACTTAATATTAAAGCTGTTTTATGCTACTCCCCTGCTGGGGATTTTTAAAGTGCTCTCAAGCCCTCCTTCATAAGAGGGTGAAGGAGCCCTGGCCAAGCTCTGGCCCTGGGGGCACAGGGATGCAGCAAGGGGGTCCCTGTCTCCCTTTTCCAAGTTTGAAGGCCCTGAGCCCCTGTCCCCGTACCAGGCTCTGGGCTTGATCTCCTCGAACATCCTCAGGGTGGAGGCTGCAGCGCCAGGGGCAGGGGGACCCAGAGGGACACGGGATACCACTGTGCACCAGCAGCTTTGGACTTGTCTGGGAGGAACTGTGAGTGGGAGCTGGCTTGAAGTGACCTCCCCAGTAAGGTCACAGAGCCCCTGAGATGTCACACTGCCTCCTGGGATGTCACAGCCCACCCTGGGATCTCACAAATCCCCCTTGTGATGTCACAGAGCCAGTGCTGCTCTATCACTCTGGGATGTCATACAGTTGCGCTGTGATGGCACAGAAGACTCTGGCATCACAAAGTCAGCCCGTGTCACAATCCTCTAGTGCAAGCGGGAATCATGACAGTTCATTTTCCCCACCTCAGAATTAGCAGAAGTAGATAGGCTTATCATGAGAAACCGAATGTGATAAACATGTTAGAAATGAAAGGCTCCAAGTTATTAGTTATTATTTTAATAAAAGTTATTAAGTGTACCAAATATAAATTTTGAGAAAAATGGAAAAAAGCCACTATAAAAAAACGTCAGTGTGGAGCCTGGGATTGCCACCGGGTGAGACACAGGTTTGACAGCTGCAGCAGAGGGTCCTCTATGCTTCACACCGACCGTCCTGTCTGACCCATTTTTATACCATTTTCCATGCCTGAGCCAGAGTCCCTTTTCTTCCTTTTTGGAGTGCATGTATTCATGTGGAGTTCTTTTCTCTGTGGCAAGTTGAACAATACATGTCCGGAGAGTGATGAACACCTGTGTTTGCAGTCCCGGAATTCGGATTTGAGATGTACCTCCCTGATGGCTCTGACTATCTCGGTCTCGGATATTTATCGTGTATTTATGGTCCGGGTGTTTCTCGGACAACCTTGATGCACGATCCCTCTCTGGGCTGGCCACTTTCGTTCGCTTGTAAATAAAGTCCTCCCTCTCTTGTCCAGGTGGCTTCGACATGGTGTTGCAATCACTGTTGCTGGCTTGTGCAATTTAAAAACTTCTTATAAGAGTATAATTTAACAGCACATAACCATAAAATAGATGACAATTTTATTTGCACGAATTATCCTATAGACATATAACAGTCCTAATGATTCCTTGAGGCCTTGCAGTGTCACAATGTTCTCCATGGTTCCACAGGCCCCACAGTGTCATGTGACTCCTCTGTTCCATGAGTCCTGCAATGTCACAATAGACCTTTGGACCAATGGACCATGGGGCTTTGCAGTGTCACAACGGTCTCCTTTGGCTCCACAGGGTCCCAATGGAGCACTGATTACAGGCAGCCTCTCTGTGTTACCCTGGAGCTTTGTTTCCGTGGGTCTCGCAGTGTCCCAATGGAGCCTTGGTTGGATGGGGCCTCACAGTGTCACAATGATGCCTACATTCCACTGAGGCACACGGCGTCACTAGGGTCCCCTTGCTTCCATGAGGCCCAGCAATGTCACAGTGGTGTCCATGAATCCATGAGGACTCACAGTGTCCCAATGGTCACTTCTTCTCACATGGCCCCACAGTGTAACAATGGTCCCTTGGTTCCATGGTTCCTGGTCTGGTGCATTCCCCTTTCCCCTTCTCAGGCCGTCCTGCCAGCTGAGAAATGCTCACTGGGCCAGGGCCTTGGCCAGCAGCCCCTGGGCTCAGCTCCTCTGGAGCTCATCACAGACACTGTCTGCTCCAGGCTCAACCCTTCATTTCCTGGGGAGATGCCAAAGCCTCCACAGGGAACATTTCCCTTTGCTCAGGGGAATTTCGCACAGGTGCCTTGTAGTGACTCTTTGTGTCTGTGTGCACACAGGAGTGCCTGTGCTCAGGGAAATGTGGCAGATATGCTGCTCCCTGAGGGCTTTGGATGCCTTGGATAGCTGAGCCAGTCAGGCCTGGAAGTAAGGTTAAGTCATGTCACCCTGATTCTTAAGATTTTCTAAAGCCTTCTGAGTTTACATTCTGTTGGAGAACCTTCCCACGCAATTTCTGTCAACAACATATTGTTTACAATCTTTTATGGGGGTGGACAAACTTGATGTACTAGTGGTTTGTCCAATGTCTTTGGACAGGTGGCTCATTCACTCTCCAATCCAATGTCACCTTTGGGAAAGTATAAAAGTTGGAGTCAGAGAATAAACTTTTATCTTTACCTTGCAAATAGCAGGTGGCTCGCGTCGTGCTTTCACGTGTCTTATAGCGACAAAGTCACAAGCTGTAAGCAAAGTTAAATGCTGCTAAGAGTTGTTCTTTTGCTAATTTGTGAAGCTTAATAGAAGTTATAAGCGAAGTTGAATATTGTTAAGTGTTATTCCACAGCTCTGTTTAGCTTTTAGGCTGTATTCCTTTTATCCTTGCCCTCACTGTCCTTTCGTCACACACACACAGACATTAACATACACACTCACAAAAAAACACACAGAGACACACAGACACCAGGACAGTTCTTGACTCCTTTTTGGTTTGATTGCCTGGATTTTGTTTGGTTTTGTTGTTGCTTTGTTTCCTTGCTGTGCCTGAAGTGTCCAGTCAGGAGCAGAGTGACTCTTGCCAAGGAACTCTGTGGTGCTGTCACTTAATATTAAAGCTGTTTTATGCTACTCCCCTGCTGGGGATTTTTAAAGTGCTCTCAAGCCCTCCTTCATAAGAGGGTGAAGGAGCCCTGGCCAAGCTCTGGCCCTGGGGGCACAGGGATGCAGCAAGGGGGTCCCTGTCTCCCTTTTCCAAGTTTGAAGGCCCTGAGCCCCTGTTCCCGTGTCAGGCTCTGGACTTGATCTCCTCGAACATCCTCAGGGGGAGGCTGCAGCGCCAGGGGCAGGGGGACCCAGAGGGACACGGGATACCACTGTGCACGCGCAGCTTTGGACTTCTCTGGGAGGAACTGTGAGTGGGAGCTGGCTTGAAGTGACCTCCCCAGTAAGGTCACAGAGCCCCTGAGATGTCACACTGCCTCCTGGGATGTCACAGCCCACCCTGGGATCTCACAAATCCCCCTTGTGATGTCACAGAGCCAGTGCTGCTCTATCACTCTGGGATGTCATACAGTTGCGCTGTGATGGCACAGAAGACTCTGGCATCACAAAGTCAGCCCGTGTCACAATCCTCTAGTGCAAGCGGGAATCATGACAGTTCATTTTCCCCACCTCAGAATTAGCAGAAGTAGATAGGCTTATCATGAGAAACCGAATGTGATAAACATGTTAGAAATGAAAGGCTCCAAGTTATTAGTTATTATTTTAATAAAAGTTATTAAGTGTACCAAATATAAATTTTGAGAAAAATGGAAAAAAGCCACTATAAAAAAACGTCAGTGTGGAGCCTGGGATTGCCACCGGGTGAGACACAGGTTTGACAGCTGCAGCAGAGGGTCCTCTATGCTTCACACCGACCGTCCTGTCTGACCCATTTTTATACCATTTTCCATGCCTGAGCCAGAGTCCCTTTTCTTCCTTTTTGGAGTGCATGTATTCATGTGGAGTTCTTTTCTCTGTGGCAAGTTGAACAATACATGTCCGGAGAGTGATGAACACCTGTGTTTGCAGTCCCGGAATTCGGATTTGAGATGTACCTCCCTGATGGCTCTGACTATCTCGGTCTCGGATATTTATCGTGTATTTATCGTCCGGGTGTTTCTCGGACAACCTTGATGCACGATCCCTCTCTGGGCTGGCCACTTTCGTTCGCTTGTAAATAAAGTCCTCCCTCTCTTGTCCAGGTGGCTTCGACATGGTGTTGCAATCACTGTTGCTGGCTTGTGCAATTTAAAACTTCTTATAAGAGTATAATTTAACAGCACATAACCATAAAATAGATGACAATTTTATTTGCACGAATTATCCTATAGACATATAACAGTCCTAATGATTCCTTGAGGCCTTGCAGTGTCACAATGTTCTCCATGGTTCCACAGGCCCCACAGTGTCATGTGACTCCTGTGTTCCATGAGTCCTGCAATGTCACAATGGACCTTTGGACCAATGGACCATGGGGCTTTGCAGTGTCACAACGGTCTCCTTTGGCTCCACAGGGTCCCAATGGAGCACTGATTACAGGCAGCCTCTCTGTGTTACCCTGGAGCTTTGTTTCCGTGGGGTCTCGCATTGTCCCAATGGAGCCTTGGTTGGATGGGGCCTCACAGTGTCACAATGATGCCTACATTCCACTGAGGCACACGGCGTCACTTGGGTCCCCTTGCTTCCATGAGGCCCAGCAATGTCACAGTGGTGTCCATGAATCCATGAGGACTCACAGTGTCCCAATGGTCACTTCTTCTCACATGGCCCCACAGTGTAACAATGGTCCCTTGGTTCCATGGTTCTTGGTCTGGTGCATTCCCCTTTCCCCTTCTCAGGCCGTCCTGCCAGCTGAGAAATGCTCACTGGGCCAGAGCCTTGGCCAGCAGCCCCTGGGCTCAGCTCCTCTGGAGCTCATCACAGACACTGTCTGCTCCAGGCTCAACCCTTCATTTCCTGGGGAGATGCCAAAGCCTCCACAGGGAACATTTCCCTTTGCTCAGGGGAATTTCGCACAGGTGCCTTGTAGTGACTCTTTGTGTCTGTGTGCACACATGAGTGCCTGTGCTCAGGGAAATGTGGCAGATATGCTGCTCCCTGAGGGCTTTGGATGCCTTGGATAGCTGAGCCAGTCAGGCCTGGAAGTAAGGTTAAGTCATGTCACCCTGATTCTTAAGATTTTCTAAATCCTTCTGAGTTTACATTCTGTTGGAGAACCTTCCCACGCAATTTCTGTCAACAACATATTGTTTACAATCTTTTATGGGGGTGGACAAACTTGATGTACTAGTGGTTTGTCCAATGTCTTTGGACAGGTGGCTCATTCACTCTCCAATCCAATGTCACCTTTGGGAAAGTATAAAAGTTGGAGTCAAAGAATAAACTTTTAGCTTTTCCTTGCAAATAGCAGGTGGCTCGCGTCGTGCTTTCACGTGTCTTATAGCGACAAAGTCACAAGCTGTAAGCAAAGTTAAATGCTGCTAAGAGTTGTTCTTTTGCTATTTTGTGAAGCTTAATAGAAGTTATAAGCGAAGTTGAATATTGTTAAGTGTTATTCCACAGCTCTGTTTAGCTTTTAGGCTGTATTCCTTTTATCCTTGCCCTCACTGTCCTTTCGTCACACACACACAGACAATAACATACACACTCACAAAAAAACACACAGAGACACACAGACACCGGGACAGTTCTTGACTCCTTTTTGGTTTGATTGCCTGGATTTTGTTTGGTTTTGTTGTTGCTTTGTTTCCTTGCTGTGCCTGAAGTGTCCAGTCAGGAGCAGAGTGACTCTTGCCAAGGAACTCTGTGGTGCTGTCACTTAATATTAAAGCTGTTTTATGCTACTCCCCTGCTGGGGATTTTTAAAGTGCTCTCAAGCCCTCCTTCATAAGAGGGTGAAGGAGCCCTGGCCAAGCTCTGGCCCTGGGGGCACAGGGATGCAGCAAGGGGGTCCCTGTCTCCCTTTTCCAAGTTTGAAGGCCCTGAGCCCCTGTTCCCGTGTCAGGCTCTGGACTTGATCTCCTCGAACATCCTCAGGGGGAGGCTGCAGCGCCAGGGGCAGGGGGACCCAGAGGGACACGGGATACCACTGTGCACGCGCAGCTTTGGACTTCTCTGGGAGGAACTGTGAGTGGGAGCTGGCTTGAAGTGACCTCCCCAGTAAGGTCACAGAGCCCCTGAGATGTCACACTGCCTCCTGGGATGTCACAGTCCACCCTGGGATCTCACAAATCCCCCTTGTGATGTCACAGAGCCAGTGCTGCTCTATCACTCTGGGATGTCATACAGTTGCGCATTGATGGCACAGAAGACTCTGGCATCCCAAAGTCAGCCCGTGTCACAATCCTCTAGTGCAAGCGGGAATCATGACAGTTCATTTTCCCCACCTCAGAATTAGCAGAAGTAGATAGGCTTATCATGCGAAACCGAATGTGATAAACATGTTAGAAATGAAAGGCTCCAAGTTATTAGTTATTATTTTAATAAAAGTTATTAAGTGTACCAAATATAAATTTTGAGAAAAATGGAAAAAAGCCACTATAAAAAAAAGTCAGTGTGGAGCCCGGGATTGCCACCAGGTGAGACACAGGTTTGACAGCTGCAGCAGAGGGTCCTCTATGCTTCACACCGACCGTCCTGTCTGACCTATTTTTATACCATTTTCCATGCCTGAGCCAGAGTTCCTTTTCTTCCTTTTTGGAGTGCATGTATTCATGTGGAGTTCTTTTCTCTGAGGCAAGTTGAACAATACATGTCCGGAGAGTGATGAACACCTGTGTTTGCAGTCCCGGAATTCGGATTTGAGATGTACCTCCCTGATGGCTCTGACTATCTCGGTCTCGGATATTTATCGTGTATTTATGGTCCGGGTGTTTCTCGGACAACCTTGATGCACGATCCCTCTCTGGGCTGGCCACTTTCGTTCGCTTGTAAATAAAGTCCTCCCTCTCTTGTCCAGGTGGCTTCGACATGGTGTTGCAATCACTGTTGCTGGCTTGTGCAATTTAAAAACTTCTTATAAGAGTATAATTTAACAGCACATAACCATAAAATAGATGACAATTTTATTTGCACGAATTATCCTATAGACATATAACAGTCCTAATGATTCCTTGAGGCCTTGCAGTGTCACAATGGTCTCCATGGTTCCACAGGCCCCACAGTGTCATGTGACTCCTGTGTTCCATGAGTCCTGCAATGTCACAATGGACCTTTGGACCAATGGACCATGGGGCTTTGCAGTGTCACAACGGTCTCCTTTGGCTCCACAGGGTCACAATGGAGCACTGATTACAGGCAGCCTCTCTGTGTTACCCTGGAGCTTTGTTTCCGTGGGGTCTCGCAGTGTCCCAATGGAGCCTTGGTTGGATGGGGCCTCACAGTGTCACAATGATGCCTACATTCCACTGAGGCACACGGCGTCACTAGGGTCCCCTTGCTTCCATGAGGCCCAGCAATGTCACAGTGGTGTCCATGAATCCATGAGGACTCACAGTGTCCCAATGGTCTCTTGATCTCACATGGTCCCACAGTGTCCCAATGGTCCCTTGGTCTCACAAGGCCCCACAGTGTCCCAATGGTCACTTCTTCTCACATGGCCCCACAGTGTAACAATGGTCCCTTGGTTCCATGGTTCCTGGTCTGGTGCATTCCCCTTTCCCCTTCTCAGGCCGTCCTGCCAGCTGAGAAATGCTTACTGGGCCTGGGCCTTGGCCAGCAGCCCCTGGGCTCAGCTCCTCTGGATCTCATCACAGACACTGTCTGCTCCAGGCTCAACCCTTCATTTCCTGGGGAGATGCCAAAGCCTCCACAGGGAACATTTCCCTTTGCTCAGGGGAATTTCGCACAGGTGCCTTGTAGTGACTCTTTGTGTCTGTGTGCACACAGGAGTGCCTGTGCTCAGGGAAATGTGGCAGATATGCTGCTCCCTGAGGGCTTTGGATGCCTTGGATAGCTGAGCCAGTCAGGCCTGGAAGTAAGGTTAAGTCATGTCACCCTGATTCTTAAGATTTTCTAAAGCCTTCTGAGTTTACATTCTGTTGGAGAACCTTCCCACGCAATTTCTGTCAACAACATATTGTTTACAATCTTTTATGGGGGTGGACAAACTTGATGTACTAGTGGTTTGTCCAATGTCTTTGGACAGGTGGCTCATTCACTCTCCAATCCAATGTCACCTTTGGGAAAGTATAAAAGTTGGAGTCAGAGAATAAACTTTTAGCTTTACCTTGCAAATAGCAGGTGGCTCGCGTCGTGCTTTCACGTGTCTTATAGCGACAAAGTCACAAGCTGTAAGCAAAGTTAAATGCTGCTAAGAGTTGTTCTTTTGCTAATTTGTGAAGCTTAATAGAAGTTATAAGCGAAGTTGAATATTGTTAAGTGTTATTCCACAGCTCTGTTTAGCTTTTAGGCTGTATTCCTTTTATCCTTGCCCTCACTGTCCTTTCGTCACACACACACACACACATTAACATACACACTCACACAAAAACACACAGAGACACACAGACACCGGGACAGTTCTTGACTCCTTTTTGGTTTGATTGCCTGGATTTTGTTTGGTTTTGTTGTTGCTTTGTTTCCTTGCTGTGCCTGAAGTGTCCAGTCAGGAGCAGAGTGACTCTTGCCAAGGAACTCTGTGGTGCTGTCACTTAATATTAAAGCTGTTTTATGCTACTCCCCTGCTGGGGATTTTTAAAGTGCTCTCAAGCCCTCCTTCATAAGAGGGTGAAGGAGCCCTGGCCAAGCTCTGGCCCTGGGGGCACAGGGATGCAGCAAGGGGGTCCCTGTCTCCCTTTTCCAAGTTTGAAGGCCCTGAGCCCCTGTTCCCGTGTCAGGCTCTGGACTTGATCTCCTCGAACATCCTCAGGGGGAGGCTGCAGCGCCAGGGGCAGGGGGACCCAGAGGGACACGGGATACCACTGTGCACGCGCAGCTTTGGACTTCTCTGGGAGGAACTGTGAGTGGGAGCTGGCTTGAAGTGACCTCCCCAGTAAGGTCACAGAGCCCCTGAGATGTCACACTGCCTCCTGGGATGTCACAGCCCACCCTGGGATCTCACAAATCCCCCTTGTGATGTCACAGAGCCAGTGCTGCTCTATCACTCTGGGATGTCATACAGTTGCGCATTGATGGCACAGAAGACTCTGGCATCCCAAAGTCAGCCCGTGTCACAATCCTCTAGTGCAAGCGGGAATCATGACAGTTCATTTTCCCCACCTCAGAATTAGCAGAAGTAGATAGGCTTATCATGAGAAACCGAATGTGATAAACATGTTAGAAATGAAAGGCTCCAAGTTATTAGTTATTATTTTAATAAAAGTTATTAAGTGTACCAAATATAAATTTTGAGAAAAATGGAAAAAAGCCACTATAAAAAAAAGTCAGTGTGGAGCCCGGGATTGCCACCAGGTGAGACACAGGTTTGACAGCTGCAGCAGAGGGTCCTCTATGCTTCACACCGACCGTCCTGTCTGACCTATTTTTATACCATTTTCCATGCCTGAGCCAGAGTTCCTTTTCTTCCTTTTTGGAGTGCATGTATTCATGTGGAGTTCTTTTCTCTGTGGCAAGTTGAACAATACATGTCCGGAGAGTGATGAACACCTGTGTTTGCAGTCCCGGAATTCGGATTTGAGATGTACCTCCCTGATGGCTCTGACTATCTCGGTCTCGGATATTTATCGTGTATTTATCGTCCGGGTGTTTCTCGGACAACCTTGATGCACGATCCCTCTCTGGGCTGGCCACTTTCGTTCGCTTGTAAATAAAGTCCTCCCTCTCTTGTCCAGGTGGCTTCGACATGGTGTTGCAATCACTGTTGCTGGCTTGTGCAATTTAAAAACTTCTTATAAGAGTATAATTTAACAGCACATAACCATAAAATAGATGACAATTTTATTTGCACGAATTATCCTATAGACATATAACAGTCCTAATGATTCCTTGAGGCCTTGCAGTGTCACAATGGTCTCCATGGTTCCACAGGCCCCACAGTGTCATGTGACTCCTGTGTTCCATGAGTCCTGCAATGTCACAATGGACCTTTGGACCAATGGACCATGGGGCTTTGCAGTGTCACAACGCCCTCCTTTGGCTCCACAGGGTCCCAATGGAGCACTGATTACAGGCAGCCTCTCTGTGTTACCCTGGAGCTTTGTTTCCGTGGGTCTTGCAGTGTCCCAATGGAGCCTTGGTTGGATGGGGCCTCACAGTCTCACAATGATGCCTACATTCCACTGAGGCACACGGCGTCACTAGGGTCCCCTTGCTTCCATGAGGCCGAGCAATGTCACAGTGGTGTCCATGAATCCATGAGGACTCACAGTGTCCCAATGGTCTCTTGATCTCACATGGTCCCACAGTGTCCCAATGGTCCCTTGGTCTCACAAGGCCCCACAGTGTCCCAATGGTCACTTCTTCTCACATGGCCCCACAGTGTAACAATGGTCCCTTGGTTCCATGGTTCCTGGTCTGGTGCATTCCCCTTTCCCCTTCTCAGGCCGTCCTGCCAGCTGAGAAATGCTTACTGGGCCTGGGCCTTGGCCAGCAGCCCCTGGGCTCAGCTCCTCTGGAGCTCATCACAGACACTGTCTGCTCCAGGCTCAACCCTTCATTTCCTGGGGAGATGCCAAAGCCTCCACAGGGAACATTTCCCTTTGCTCAGGGGAATTTCGCACAGGTGCCTTGTAGTGACTCTTTGTGTCTGTGTGCACACAGGAGTGCCTGTGCTCAGGGAAATGTGGCAGATATGCTGCTCCCTGAGGGCTTTGGATGCCTTGGATAGCTGAGCCAGTCAGGCCTGGAAGTAAGGTTAAGTCATGTCACTCTGATTCTTAAGATTTTCTAAAGCCTTCTGAGTTTCCATTCTGTTGGAGAACCTTCCCACGCAATTTCTGTCAACAACATATTGTTTACAATCTTTTATGGGGGTGGACAAACTTGATGTACTAGTGGTTTGTCCAATGTCTTTGGACAGGTGGCTCATTCACTCTCCAATCCAATGTCACCTTTGAGAAAGTATAAAAGTTGGAGTCAGAGAATAAACTTTTATCTTTACCTTGCAAATAGCAGGTGGCTCGCGTCGTGCTTTCACGTGTCTTATAGCGACAAAGTCACAAGCTGTAAGCAAAGTTAAATGCTGCTAAGAGTTGTTCTTTTGCTAATTTGTGAAGCTTAATAGAAGTTATAAGCGAAGTTGAATATTGTTAAGTGTTATTCCACAGCTCTGTTTAGCTTTTAGGCTGTATTCCTTTTATCCTTGCCCTCACTGTCCTTTCGTCACACACACACACACACATTAACATACACACTCACACAAAAACACACAGAGACACACAGACACCGGGACAGTTCTTGACTCCTTTTTGGTTTGATTGCCTGGATTTTGTTTGGTTTTATTGTTGCTTTGTTTCCTTGCTGTGCTGAAGTTTCCAGTCAGTAGCAGAGTGACTCTTGCCAAGGAACTCTGTGGTGCTGTCACTTAATATTAAAGCTGTTTTATGCTACTCCCCTGCTGGAGATTTTTATAAGTGCTCTCAAGCCCTCCTTCATAAGAGGGTGAAGGAGCCCTGGCCAAGCTCTGGCCCTGGGGGCACAGGGATGCAGCAAGGGGGTCCCTGTCTCCCTTTTCCAAGTTTGAAGGCCCTGAGCCCCTGTCCCCGTATCAGGCTCTGGGCTTGATCTCCTCGAACATCCTCAGGGGGAGGCTGCAGCGCCAGGGGCAGGGGGACCCAGAGGGACACGGGATACCACTGTGCACCAGCAGCTTTGGACTTCTCTGGGAGGAACTGTGAGTGGGAGCTGGCTTGAAGTGACCTCCCCAGTAAGGTCACAGAGCCCCTGAGATGTCACACTGCCTCCTGGGATGTCACAGCCCACCCTGGGATCTCACAAATCCCCCTTGTGATGTCACAGAGCCAGTGCTGCTCTATCACTCTGGGATGTCATACAGTTGCGCATTGATGGCACAGAAGACTCTGGCATCACAAAGTCAGCCCGTGTCACAATCCTCTAGTGCAAGCGGGAATCATGACAGTTCATTTTCCCCACCTCAGAATTAGCAGAAGTAGATAGGCTTATCATGCGAAACCGAATGTGATAAACATGTTAGAAATGAAAGGCTCCAAGTTATTAGTTATTATTTTAATAAAAGTTATTAAGTGTACCAAATATAAATTTTGAGAAAAATGGAAAAAAGCCACTATAAAAAAAAGTCAGTGTGGAGCCCGGGATTGCCACCAGGTGAGACACAGGTTTGACAGCTGCAGCAGAGGGTCCTCTATGCTTCACACCGACCGTCCTGTCTGACCTATTTTTATACCATTTTCCATGCCTGAGCCAGAGTTCCTTTTCTTCCTTTTTGGAGTGCATGTATTCATGTGGAGTTCTTTTCTCTGAGGCAAGTTGAACAATACATGTCCGGAGAGTGATGAACACCTGTGTTTGCAGTCCCGGAATTCGGATTTGAGATGTACCTCCCTGATGGCTCTGACTATCTCGGTCTCGGATATTTATCGTGTATTTATGGTCCGGGTGTTTCTCGGACAACCTTGATGCACGATCCCTCTCTGGGCTGGCCACTTTCGTTCGCTTGTAAATAAAGTCCTCCCTCTCTTGTCCAGGTGGCTTCGACATGGTGTTGCAATCACTGTTGCTGGCTTGTGCAATTTAAAAACTTCTTATAAGAGTATAATTTAACAGCACATAACCATAAAATAGATGACAATTTTATTTGCACGAATTATCCTATAGACATATAACAGTCCTAATGATTCCTTGAGGCCTTGCAGTGTCACAATGGTCTCCATGGTTCCACAGGCCCCACAGTGTCATGTGACTCCTGTGTTCCATGAGTCCTGCAATGTCACAATGGACCTTTGGACCAATGGACCATGGGGCTTTGCAGTGTCACAACGGTCTCCTTTGGCTCCACAGGGTCCCAATGGAGCACTGATTACAGGCAGCCTCTCTGTGTTACCCTGGAGCTTTGTTTCCGTGGGGTCTCGCAGTGTCCCAATGGAGCCTTGGTTGGATGGGGCCTCACAGTGTCACAATGATGCCTACATTCCACTGAGGCACACGGCGTCACTAGGGTCCCCTTGCTTCCATGAGGCCCAGCAATGTCACAGTGGTGTCCATGAATCCATGAGGACTCACAGTGTCCCAATGGTCTCTTGATCTCACATGGTCCCACAGTGTCCCAATGGTCCCTTGGTCTCACAAGGCCCCACAGTGTCCCAATGGTCACTTCTTCTCACATGGCCCCACAGTGTAACAATGGTCCCTTGGTTCCATGGTTCCTGGTCTGGTGCATTCCCCTTTCCCCTTCTCAGGCCGTCCTGCCAGCTGAGAAATGCTTACTGGGCCTGGGCCTTGGCCAGCAGCCCCTGGGCTCAGCTCCTCTGGATCTCATCACAGACACTGTCTGCTCCAGGCTCAACCCTTCATTTCCTGGGGAGATGCCAAAGCCTCCACAGGGAACATTTCCCTTTGCTCAGGGGAATTTCGCACAGGTGCCTTGTAGTGACTCTTTGTGTCTGTGTGCACACAGGAGTGCCTGTGCTCAGGGAAATGTGGCAGATATGCTGCTCCCTGAGGGCTTTGGATGCCTTGGATAGCTGAGCCAGTCAGGCCTGGAAGTAAGGTTAAGTCATGTCACCCTGATTCTTAAGATTTTCTAAAGCCTTCTGAGTTTACATTCTGTTGGAGAACCTTCCCACGCAATTTCTGTCAACAACATATTGTTTACAATCTTTTATGGGGGTGGACAAACTTGATGTACTAGTGGTTTGTCCAATGTCTTTGGACAGGTGGCTCATTCACTCTCCAATCCAATGTCACCTTTGGGAAAGTATAAAAGTTGGAGTCAGAGAATAAACTTTTAGCTTTACCTTGCAAATAGCAGGTGGCTCGCGTCGTGCTTTCACGTGTCTTATAGCGACAAAGTCACAAGCTGTAAGCAAAGTTAAATGCTGCTAAGAGTTGTTCTTTTGCTAATTTGTGAAGCTTAATAGAAGTTATAAGCGAAGTTGAATATTGTTAAGTGTTATTCCACAGCTCTGTTTAGCTTTTAGGCTGTATTCCTTTTATCCTTGCCCTCACTGTCCTTTCGTCACACACACACACACACATTAACATACACACTCACACAAAAACACACAGAGACACACAGACACCGGGACAGTTCTTGACTCCTTTTTGGTTTGATTGCCTGGATTTTGTTTGGTTTTATTGTTGCTTTGTTTCCTTGCTGTGCTGAAGTTTCCAGTCAGTAGCAGAGTGACTCTTGCCAAGGAACTCTGTGGTGCTGTCACTTAATATTAAAGCTGTTTTATGCTACTCCCCTGCTGGAGATTTTTATAAGTGCTCTCAAGCCCTCCTTCATAAGAGGGTGAAGGAGCCGTGGCCAAGCTCTGGCCCTGGGGGCACAGGGATGCAGCAAGGGGGTCCCTGTCTCCCTTTTCCAAGTTTGAAGGCCCTGAGCCCCTGTCCCCGTATCAGGCTCTGGGCTTGATCTCCTCGAACATCCTCAGGGGGAGGCTGCAGCGCCAGGGGCAGGGGGACCCAGAGGGACACGGGATACCACTGTGCACCAGCAGCTTTGGACTTCTCTGGGAGGAACTGTGAGTGGGAGCTGGCTTGAAGTGACCTCCCCAGTAAGGTCACAGAGCCCCTGAGATGTCACACTGCCTCCTGGGATGTCACAGCCCACCCTGGGATCTCACAAATCCCCCTTGTGATGTCACAGAGCCAGTGCTGCTCTATCACTCTGGGATGTCATACAGTTGCGCATTGATGGCACAGAAGACTCTGGCATCACAAAGTCAGCCCGTGTCACAATCCTCTAGTGCAAGCGGGAATCATGACAGTTCATTTTCCCCACCTCAGAATTAGCAGAAGTAGATAGGCTTATCATGCGAAACCGAATGTGATAAACATGTTAGAAATGAAAGGCTCCAAGTTATTAGTTATTATTTTAATAAAAGTTATTAAGTGTACCAAATATAAATTTTGAGAAAAATGGAAAAAAGCCACTATAAAAAAAAGTCAGTGTGGAGCCCGGGATTGCCACCAGGTGAGACACAGGTTTGACAGCTGCAGCAGAGGGTCCTCTATGCTTCACACCGACCGTCCTGTCTGACCTATTTTTATACCATTTTCCATGCCTGAGCCAGAGTTCCTTTTCTTCCTTTTTGGAGTGCATGTATTCATGTGGAGTTCTTTTCTCTGAGGCAAGTTGAACAATACATGTCCGGAGAGTGATGAACACCTGTGTTTGCAGTCCCGGAATTCGGATTTGAGATGTACCTCCCTGATGGCTCTGACTATCTCGGTCTCGGATATTTATCGTGTATTTATGGTCCGGGTGTTTCTCGGACAACCTTGATGCACGATCCCTCTCTGGGCTGGCCACTTTCGTTCGCTTGTAAATAAAGTCCTCCCTCTCTTGTCCAGGTGGCTTCGACATGGTGTTGCAATCACTGTTGCTGGCTTGTGCAATTTAAAAACTTCTTATAAGAGTATAATTTAACAGCACATAACCATAAAATAGATGACAATTTTATTTGCACGAATTATCCTATAGACATATAACAGTCCTAATGATTCCTTGAGGCCTTGCAGTGTCACAATGGTCTCCATGGTTCCACAGGCCCCACAGTGTCATGTGACTCCTGTGTTCCATGAGTCCTGCAATGTCACAATGGACCTTTGGACCAATGGACCATGGGGCTTTGCAGTGTCACAACGGTCTCCTTTGGCTCCACAGGGTCCCAATGGAGCACTGATTACAGGCAGCCTCTCTGTGTTACCCTGGAGCTTTGTTTCCGTGGGGTCTCGCAGTGTCCCAATGGAGCCTTGGTTGGATGGGGCCTCACAGTGTCACAATGATGCCTACATTCCACTGAGGCACACGGCGTCACTAGGGTCCCCTTGCTTCCATGAGGCCCAGCAATGTCACAGTGGTGTCCATGAATCCATGAGGACTCACAGTGTCCCAATGGTCTCTTGATCTCACATGGTCCCACAGTGTCCCAATGGTCCCTTGGTCTCACAAGGCCCCACAGTGTCCCAATGGTCACTTCTTCTCACATGGCCCCACAGTGTAACAATGGTCCCTTGGTTCCATGGTTCCTGGTCTGGTGCATTCCCCTTTCCCCTTCTCAGGCCGCCCTGCCAGCTGAGAAATGCTCACTGGGCCTGGGCCTTGGCCAGCAGCCCCTGGGCTCAGCTCCTCTGGATCTCATCACAGACACTGTCTGCTCCAGGCTCAACCCTTCATTTCCTGGGGAGATGCCAAAGCCTCCACAGGGAACATTTCCCTTTGCTCAGGGGAATTTCGCACAGGTGCCTTGTAGTGACTCTTTGTGTCTGTGTGCACACAGGAGTGCCTGTGCTCAGGGAAATGTGGCAGATATGCTGCTCCCTGAGGGCTTTGGATGCCTTGGATAGCTGAGCCAGTCAGGCCTGGAAGTAAGGTTAAGTCATGTCACCCTGATTCTTAAGATTTTCTAAAGCCTTCTGAGTTTACATTCTGTTGGAGAACCTTCCCACGCAATTTCTGTCAACAACATATTGTTTACAATCTTTTATGGGGGTGGACAAACTTGATGTACTAGTGGTTTGTCCAATGTCTTTGGACAGGTGGCTCATTCACTCTCCAATCCAATGTCACCTTTGGGAAAGTATAAAAGTTGGAGTCAGAGAATAAACTTTTAGCTTTACCTTGCAAATAGCAGGTGGCTCGCGTCGTGCTTTCACGTGTCTTATAGCGACAAAGTCACAAGCTGTAAGCAAAGTTAAATGCTGCTAAGAGTTGTTCTTTTGCTAATTTGTGAAGCTTAATAGAAGTTCTAAGCGAAGTTGAATATTGTTAAGTGTTATTCCACAGCTCTGTTTAGCTTTTAGGCTGTATTCCTTTTATCCTTGCCCTCACTGTCCTTTCGTCACACACACACACACACATTAACATACACACTCACACAAAAACACACAGAGACACACAGACACCGGGACAGTTCTTGACTCCTTTTTGGTTTGATTGCCTGGATTTTGTTTGGTTTTGTTGTTGCTTTGTTTCCTTGCTGTGCCTGAAGTGTCCAGTCAGGAGCAGAGTGACTCTTGCCAAGGAACTCTGTGGTGCTGTCACTTAATATTAAAGCTGTTTTATGCTACTCCCCTGCTGGGGATTTTTAAAGTGCTCTCAAGCCCTCCTTCATAAGAGGGTGAAGGAGCCCTGGCCAAGCTCTGGCCCTGGGGGCACAGGGATGCTGCTAGGGGGTCCCTGTCTCCCTTTTCCAAGTTTGAAGGCCCTGAGCCCCTGTTCCCGTGTCAGGCTCTGGACTTGATCTCCTCGAACATCCTCAGGGGGAGGCTGCAGCGCCAGGGGCAGGGGGACCCAGAGGGACACGGGATACCACTGTGCACGCGCAGCTTTGGACTTCTCTGGGAGGAACTGTGAGTGGGAGCTGGCTTGAAGTGACCTCCCCAGTAAGGTCACAGAGCCCCTGAGATGTCACACTGCCTCCTGGGATGTCACAGCCCACCCTGGGATCTCACAAATCCCCCTTGTGATGTCACAGAGCCAGTGCTGCTCTATCACTCTGGGATGTCATACAGTTGCGCATTGATGGCACAGAAGACTCTGGCATCCCAAAGTCAGCCCGTGTCACAATCCTCTAGTGCAAGCGGGAATCATGACAGTTCATTTTCCCCACCTCAGAATTAGCAGAAGTAGATAGGCTTATCATGAGAAACCGAATGTGATAAACATGTTAGAAATGAAAGGCTCCAAGTTATTAGTTATTATTTTAATAAAAGTTATTAAGTGTACCAAATATAAATTTTGAGAAAAATGGAAAAAAGCCACTATAAAAAAAAGTCAGTGTGGAGCCCGGGATTGCCACCAGGTGAGACACAGGTTTGACAGCTGCAGCAGAGGGTCCTCTATGCTTCACACCGACCGTCCTGTCTGACCTATTTTTATACCATTTTCCATGCCTGAGCCAGAGTTCCTTTTCTTCCTTTTTGGAGTGCATGTATTCATGTGGAGTTCTTTTCTCTGTGGCAAGTTGAACAATACATGTCCGGAGAGTGATGAACACCTGTGTTTGCAGTCCCGGAATTCGGATTTGAGATGTACCTCCCTGATGGCTCTGACTATCTCGGTCTCGGATATTTATCGTGTATTTATCGTCCGGGTGTTTCTCGGACAACCTTGATGCACGATCCCTCTCTGGGCTGGCCACTTTCGTTCGCTTGTAAATAAAGTCCTCCCTCTCTTGTCCAGGTGGCTTCGACATGGTGTTGCAATCACTGTTGCTGGCTTGTGCAATTTAAAAACTTCTTATAAGAGTATAATTTAACAGCACATAACCATAAAATAGATGACAATTTTATTTGCACGAATTATCCTATAGACATATAACAGTCCTAATGATTCCTTGAGGCCTTGCAGTGTCACAATGGTCTCCATGGTTCCACAGGCCCCACAGTGTCATGTGACTCCTGTGTTCCATGAGTCCTGCAATGTCACAATGGACCTTTGGACCAATGGACCATGGGGCTTTGCAGTGTCACAACGCCCTCCTTTGGCTCCACAGGGTCCCAATGGAGCACTGATTACAGGCAGCCTCTCTGTGTTACCCTGGAGCTTTGTTTCCGTGGGTCTTGCAGTGTCCCAATGGAGCCTTGGTTGGATGGGGCCTCACAGTCTCACAATGATGCCTACATTCCACTGAGGCACACGGCGTCACTAGGGTCCCCTTGCTTCCATGAGGCCGAGCAATGTCACAGTGGTGTCCATGAATCCATGAGGACTCACAGTGTCCCAATGGTCTCTTGATCTCACATGGTCCCACAGTGTCCCAATGGTCCCTTGGTCTCACAAGGCCCCACAGTGTCCCAATGGTCACTTCTTCTCACATGGCCCCACAGTGTAACAATGGTCCCTTGGTTCCATGGTTCCTGGTCTGGTGCATTCCCCTTTCCCCTTCTCAGGCCGCCCTGCCAGCTGAGAAATGCTTACTGGGCCTGGGCCTTGGCCAGCAGCCCCTGGGCTCAGCTCCTCTGGAGCTCATCACAGACACTGTCTGCTCCAGGCTCAACCCTTCATTTCCTGGGGAGATGCCAAAGCCTCCACAGGGAACATTTCCCTTTGCTCAGGGGAATTTCGCACAGGTGCCTTGTAGTGACTCTTTGTGTCTGTGTGCACACAGGAGTGCCTGTGCTCAGGGAAATGTGGCAGATATGCTGCTCCCTGAGGGCTTTGGATGCCTTGGATAGCTGAGCCAGTCAGGCCTGGAAGTAAGGTTAAGTCATGTCACTCTGATTCTTAAGATTTTCTAAAGCCTTCTGAGTTTCCATTCTGTTGGAGAACCTTCCCACGCAATTTCTGTCAACAACATATTGTTTACAATCTTTTATGGGGGTGGACAAACTTGATGTACTAGTGGTTTGTCCAATGTCTTTGGACAGGTGGCTCATTCACTCTCCAATCCAATGTCACCTTTGAGAAAGTATAAAAGTTGGAGTCAGAGAATAAACTTTTATCTTTACCTTGCAAATAGCAGGTGGCTCGCGTCGTGCTTTCACGTGTCTTATAGCGACAAAGTCACAAGCTGTAAGCAAAGTTAAATGCTGCTAAGAGTTGTTCTTTTGCTAATTTGTGAAGCTTAATAGAAGTTATAAGCGAAGTTGAATATTGTTAAGTGTTATTCCACAGCTCTGTTTAGCTTTTAGGCTGTATTCCTTTTATCCTTGCCCTCACTGTCCTTTCGTCACACACACACACACACATTAACATACACACTCACACAAAAACACACAGAGACACACAGACACCGGGACAGTTCTTGACTCCTTTTTGGTTTGATTGCCTGGATTTTGTTTGGTTTTATTGTTGCTTTGTTTCCTTGCTGTGCTGAAGTTTCCAGTCAGTAGCAGAGTGACTCTTGCCAAGGAACTCTGTGGTGCTGTCACTTAATATTAAAGCTGTTTTATGCTACTCCCCTGCTGGAGATTTTTATAAGTGCTCTCAAGCCCTCCTTCATAAGAGGGTGAAGGAGCCCTGGCCAAGCTCTGGCCCTGGGGGCACAGGGATGCAGCAAGGGGGTCCCTGTCTCCCTTTTCCAAGTTTGAAGGCCCTGAGCCCCTGTCCCGGTATCAGGCTCTGGGCTTGATCTCCTCGAACATCCTCAGGGGGAGGCTGCAGCGCCAGGGGCAGGGGGACCCAGAGGGACACGGGATACCACTGTGCACCAGCAGCTTTGGACTTCTCTGGGAGGAACTGTGAGTGGGAGCTGGCTTGAAGTGACCTCCCCAGTAAGGTCACAGAGCCCCTGAGATGTCACACTGCCTCCTGGGATGTCACAGCCCACCCTGGGATCTCACAAATCCCCCTTGTGATGTCACAGAGCCAGTGCTGCTCTATCACTCTGGGATGTCATACAGTTGCGCATTGATGGCACAGAAGACTCTGGCATCACAAAGTCAGCCCGTGTCACAATCCTCTAGTGCAAGCGGGAATCATGACAGTTCATTTTCCCCACCTCAGAATTAGCAGAAGTAGATAGGCTTATCATGAGAAACCGAATGTGATAAACATGTTAGAAATGAAAGGCTCCAAGTTATTAGTTATTATTTTAATAAAAGTTATTAAGTGTACCAAATATAAATTTTGAGAAAAATGGAAAAAAGCCACTATAAAAAAACGTCAGTGTGGAGTCTGGGATTGCCACCGGGTGAGACACAGGTTTGACAGCTGCAGCAGAGGGTCCTCTATGCTTCACACCGACCGTCCTGTCTGACCTATTTTTATACCATTTTCCATGCCTGAGCCAGAGTTCCTTTTCTTCCTTTTTGGAGTGCATGTATTCATGTGGAGTTCTTTTCTCTGTGGCAAGTTGAACAATACATGTCCGGAGAGTGATGAACACCTGTGTTTGCAGTCCCGGAATTCGGATTTGAGATGTACCTCCCTGATGGCTCTGACTATCTCGGTCTCGGATATTTATCGTGTATTTATCGTCCGGGTGTTTCTCGGACAACCTTGATGCACGATCCCTCTCTGGGCTGGCCACTTTCGTTCGCTTGTAAATAAAGTCCTCCCTCTCTTGTCCAGGTGGCTTCGACATGGTGTTGCAATCACTGTTGCTGGCTTGTGCAATTTAAAAACTTCTTATAAGAGTATAATTTAACAGCACATAACCATAAAATAGATGACAATTTTATTTGCACGAATTATCCTGTAGACATATAACAGTCCTAATGATTCCTTGAGGCCTTGCAGTGTCACAATGGTCTCCATGGTTCCACAGGCCCCACAGTGTCATGTGACTCCTGTGTTCCATGAGTCCTGCAATGTCACAATGGACCTTTGGACCAATGGACCATGGGGCTTTGCAGTGTCACAACGCCCTCCTTTGGCTCCACAGGGTCACAATGGAGCACTGATTACAGGCAGCCTCTCTGTGTTACCCTGGAGCTTTGTTTCCGTGGGTCTCGCAGTGTCCCAATGGAGCCTTGGTTGGATGGGGCCTCACAGTCTCACAATGATGCCTACATTCCACTGAGGCACACGGCGTCACTAGGGTCCCCTTGCTTCCATGAGGCCCAGCAATGTCACAGTGGTGTCCATGAATCCATGAGGACTCACAGTGTCCCAATGGTCACTTCTTCTCACATGGCCCCACAGTGTAACAATGGTCCCTTGGTTCCATGGTTCCTGGTCTGGTGCATTCCCCTTTCCCCTTCTCAGGCCGTCCTGCCAGCTGAGAAATGCTCACTGGGCCAGGGCCTTGGCCAGCAGCCCCTGGGCTCAGCTCCTCTGGAGCTCATCACAGACACTGTCTGCTCCAGGCTCAACCCTTCATTTCCTGGGGAGATGCCAAAGCCTCCACAGGGAACATTTCCCTTTGCTCAGGGGAATTTCGCACAGGTGCCTTGTAGTGACTCTTTGTGTCTGTGTGCACACAGGAGTGCCTGTGCTCAGGGAAATGTGGCAGATATGCTGCTCCCTGAGGGCTTTGGATGCCTTGGATAGCTGAGCCAGTCAGGCCTGGAAGTAAGGTTAAGTCATGTCACCCTGATTCTTAAGATTTTCTAAAGCCTTCTGAGTTTACATTCTGTTGGAGAACCTTCCCACGCAATTTCTGTCAACAACATATTGTTTACAATCTTTTATGGGGGTGGACAAACTTGATGTACTAGTGGTTTGTCCAATGTCTTTGGACAGGTGGCTCATTCACTCTCCAATCCAATGTCACCTTTGGGAAAGTATAAAAGTTGGAGTCAGAGAATAAACTTTTATCTTTACCTTGCAAATAGCAGGTGGCTCGCGTCGTGCTTTCACGTGTCTTATAGCGACAAAGTCACAAGCTGTAAGCAAAGTTAAATGCTGCTAAGAGTTGTTCTTTTGCTATTTTGTGAAGCTTAATAGAAGTTATAAGCGAAGTTGAATATTGTTAAGTGTTATTCCACAGCTCTGTTTAGCTTTTAGGCTGTATTCCTTTTATCCTTGCCCTCACTGTCCTTTCGTCACACACACACAGACAATAACATACACACTCACAAAAAAACACACAGAGACACACAGACACCGGGACAGTTCTTGACTCCTTTTTGGTTTGATTGCCTGGATTTTGTTTGGTTTTATTGTTGCTTTGTTTCCTTGCTGTGCTGAAGTTTCCAGTCAGTAGCAGAGTGACTCTTGCCAAGGAACTCTGTGGTGCTGTCACTTAATATTAAAGCTGTTTTATGCTACTCCCCTGCTGGGGATTTTTATAAGTGCTCTCAAGCCCTCCTTCATAAGAGGGTGAAGGAGCCCTGGCCAAGCTCTGGCCCTGGGGGCACAGGGATGCAGCAAGGGGGTCCCTGTCTCCCTTTTCCAAGTTTGAAGGCCCTGAGCCCCTGTCCCCGTATCAGGCTCTGGGCTTGATCTCCTCGAACATCCTCAGGGGGAGGCTGCAGCGCCAGGGGCAGGGGGACCCAGAGGGACATGGGATACCACTGTGCACCAGCAGCTTTGGACTTCTCTGGGAGGAACTGTGAGTGGGAGCTGGCTTGAAGTGACCTCCCCAGTAAGGTCACAGAGCCCCTGAGATGTCACACTGCCTCCTGGGATGTCACAGCCCACCCTGGGATCTCACAAATCCCCCTTGTGATGTCACAGAGCCAGTGCTGCTCTATCACTCTGGGATGTCATACAGTTGCGCATTGATGGCACAGAAGACTCTGGCATCACAAAGTCAGCCCGTGTCACAATCCTCTAGTGCAAGCGGGAATCATGACAGTTCATTTTCCCCACCTCAGAATTAGCAGAAGTAGATAGGCTTATCATGAGAAACCGAATGTGATAAACATGTTAGAAATGAAAGGCTCCAAGTTATTAGTTATTATTTTAATAAAAGTTATTAAGTGTACCAAATATAAATTTTGAGAAAAATGGAAAAAAGCCACTATAAAAAAACGTCAGTGTGGAGCCTGGGATTGCCACCGGGTGAGACACAGGTTTGACAGCTGCAGCAGAGGGTCCTCTATGCTTCACACCGACCGTCCTGTCTGACCCATTTTTATACCATTTTCCATGCCTGAGCCAGACTCCCTTTTCTTCCTTTTTGGAGTGCATGTATTCATGTGGAGTTCTTTTCTCTGTGGCAAGTTGAACAATACATGTCCGGAGAGTGATGAACACCTGTGTTTGCAGTCCCGGAATTCGGATTTGAGATGTACCTCCCTGATGGCTCTGACTATCTCGGTCTCGGATATTTATCGTGTATTTATCGTCCGGGTGTTTCTCGGACAACCTTGATGCACGATCCCTCTCTGGGCTGGCCACTTTCGTTCGCTTGTAAATAAAGTCCTCCCTCTCTTGTCCAGGTGGCTTCGACATGGTGTTGCAATCACTGTTGCTGGCTTGTGCAATTTAAAAACTTCTTATAAGAGTATAATTTAACAGCACATAACCATAAAATAGATGACAATTTTATTTGCACGAATTATCCTATAGACATATAACAGTCCTAATGATTCCTTGAGGCCTTGCAGTGTCACAATGTTCTCCATGGTTCCACAGGCCCCACAGTGTCATGTGACTCCTCTGTTCCATGAGTCCTGCAATGTCACAATGGACCTTTGGACCAATGGACCATGGGGCTTTGCAGTGTCACAACGCCCTCCTTTGGCTCCACAGGGTCACAATGGAGCACTGATTACAGGCAGCCTCTCTGTGTTACCCTGGAGCTTTGTTTCCGTGGGTCTCGCAGTGTCCCAATGGAGCCTTGGTTGGATGGGGCCTCACAGTGTCACAATGATGCCTACATTCCACTGAGGCACACGGCGTCACTAGGGTCCCCTTGCTTCCATGAGGCCCAGCAATGTCACAGTGGTGTCCATGAATCCATGAGGACTCACAGTGTCCCAATGGTCACTTCTTCTCACATGGCCCCACAGTGTAACAATGGTCCCTTGGTTCCATGGTTCCTGGTCTGGTGCATTCCCCTTTCCCCTTCTCAGGCCGTCCTGCCAGCTGAGAAATGCTCACTGGGCCAGGGCCTTGGCCAGCAGCCCCTGGGCTCAGCTCCTCTGGAGCTCATCACAGACACTGTCTGCTCCAGGCTCAACCCTTCATTTCCTGGGGAGATGCCAAAGCCTCCACAGGGAACATTTCCCTTTGCTCAGGGGAATTTCGCACAGGTGCCTTGTAGTGACTCTTTGTGTCTGTGTGCACACAGGAGTGCCTGTGCTCAGGGAAATGTGGCAGATATGCTGCTCCCTGAGGGCTTTGGATGCCTTGGATAGCTGAGCCAGTCAGGCCTGGAAGTAAGGTTAAGTCATGTCACCCTGATTCTTAAGATTTTCTAAAGCCTTCTGAGTTTACATTCTGTTGGAGAACCTTCCCACGCAATTTCTGTCAACAACATATTGTTTACAATCTTTTATGGGGGTGGACAAACTTGATGTACTAGTGGTTTGTCCAATGTCTTTGGACAGGTGGCTCATTCACTCTCCAATCCAATGTCACCTTTGGGAAAGTATAAAAGTTGGAGTCAGAGAATAAACTTTTATCTTTACCTTGCAAATAGCAGGTGGCTCGCGTCGTGCTTTCACGTGTCTTATAGCGACAAAGTCACAAGCTGTAAGCAAAGTTAAATGCTGCTAAGAGTTGTTCTTTTGCTATTTTGTGAAGCTTAATAGAAGTTATAAGCGAAGTTGAATATTGTTAAGTGTTATTCCACAGCTCTGTTTAGCTTTTAGGCTGTATTCCTTTTATCCTTGCCCTCACTGTCCTTTCGTCACACACACACAGACAATAACATACACACTCACAAAAAAACACACAGAGACACACAGACACCGGGACAGTTCTTGACTCCTTTTTGGTTTGATTGCCTGGATTTTGTTTGGTTTTATTGTTGCTTTGTTTCCTTGCTGTGCTGAAGTTTCCAGTCAGTAGCAGAGTGACTCTTGCCAAGGAACTCTGTGGTGCTGTCACTTAATATTAAAGCTGTTTTATGCTACTCCCCTGCTGGGGATTTTTATAAGTGCTCTCAAGCCCTCCTTCATAAGAGGGTGAAGGAGCCCTGGCCAAGCTCTGGCCCTGGGGGCACAGGGATGCAGCAAGGGGGTCCCTGTCTCCCTTTTCCAAGTTTGAAGGCCCTGAGCCCCTGTCCCCGTATCAGGCTCTGGGCTTGATCTCCTCGAACATCCTCAGGGGGAGGCTGCAGCGCCAGGGGCAGGGGGACCCAGAGGGACATGGGATACCACTGTGCACCAGCAGCTTTGGACTTCTCTGGGAGGAACTGTGAGTGGGAGCTGGCTTGAAGTGACCTCCCCAGTAAGGTCACAGAGCCCCTGAGATGTCACACTGCCTCCTGGGATGTCACAGCCCACCCTGGGATCTCACAAATCCCCCTTGTGATGTCACAGAGCCAGTGCTGCTCTATCACTCTGGGATGTCATACAGTTGCGCATTGATGGCACAGAAGACTCTGGCATCACAAAGTCAGCCCGTGTCACAATCCTCTAGTGCAAGCGGGAATCATGACAGTTCATTTTCCCCACCTCAGAATTAGCAGAAGTAGATAGGCTTATCATGAGAAACCGAATGTGATAAACATGTTAGAAATGAAAGGCTCCAAGTTATTAGTTATTATTTTAATAAAAGTTATTAAGTGTACCAAATATAAATTTTGAGAAAAATGGAAAAAAGCCACTATAAAAAAACGTCAGTGTGGAGCCTGGGATTGCCACCGGGTGAGACACAGGTTTGACAGCTGCAGCAGAGGGTCCTCTATGCTTCACACCGACCGTCCTGTCTGACCCATTTTTATACCATTTTCCATGCCTGAGCCAGACTCCCTTTTCTTCCTTTTTGGAGTGCATGTATTCATGTGGAGTTCTTTTCTCTGTGGCAAGTTGAACAATACATGTCCGGAGAGTGATGAACACCTGTGTTTGCAGTCCCGGAATTCGGATTTGAGATGTACCTCCCTGATGGCTCTGACTATCTCGGTCTCGGATATTTATCGTGTATTTATCGTCCGGGTGTTTCTCGGACAACCTTGATGCACGATCCCTCTCTGGGCTGGCCACTTTCGTTCGCTTGTAAATAAAGTCCTCCCTCTCTTGTCCAGGTGGCTTCGACATGGTGTTGCAATCACTGTTGCTGGCTTGTGCAATTTAAAAACTTCTTATAAGAGTATAATTTAACAGCACATAACCATAAAATAGATGACAATTTTATTTGCACGAATTATCCTATAGACATATAACAGTCCTAATGATTCCTTGAGGCCTTGCAGTGTCACAATGTTCTCCATGGTTCCACAGGCCCCACAGTGTCATGTGACTCCTCTGTTCCATGAGTCCTGCAATGTCACAATGGACCTTTGGACCAATGGACCATGGGGCTTTGCAGTGTCACAACGCCCTCCTTTGGCTCCACAGGGTCACAATGGAGCACTGATTACAGGCAGCCTCTCTGTGTTACCCTGGAGCTTTGTTTCCGTGGGTCTCGCAGTGTCCCAATGGAGCCTTGGTTGGATGGGGCCTCACAGTCTCACAATGATGCCTACATTCCACTGAGGCACACGGCGTCACTAGGGTCCCCTTGCTTCCATGAGGCCCAGCAATGTCACAGTGGTGTCCATGAATCCATGAGGACTCACAGTGTCCCAATGGTCACTTCTTCTCACATGGCCCCACAGTGTAACAATGGTCCCTTGGTTCCATGGTTCCTGGTCTTGTGCATTCCCCTTTCCCCTTCTCAGGCCGTCCTGCCAGCTGAGAAATGCTCACTGGGCCAGGGCCTTGGCCAGCAGCCCCTGGGCTCAGCTCCTCTGGAGCTCATCACAGACACTGTCTGCTCCAGGCTCAACCCTTCATTTCCTGGGGAGATGCCAAAGCCTCCACAGGGAACATTTCCCTTTGCTCAGGGGAATTTCGCACAGGTGCCTTGTAGTGACTCTTTGTGTCTGTGTGCACACAGGAGTGCCTGTGCTCAGGGAAATGTGGCAGATATGCTGCTCCCTGAGGGCTTTGGATGCCTTGGATAGCTGAGCCAGTCAGGCCTGGAAGTAAGGTTAAGTCATGTCACCCTGATTCTTAAGATTTTCTAAAGCCTTCTGAGTTTACATTCTGTTGGAGAACCTTCCCACGCAATTTCTGTCAACAACATATTGTTTACAATCTTTTATGGGGCTGGACAAACTTGATGTACTAGTGGTTTGTCCAATGTCTTTGGACAGGTGGCTCATTCACTCTCCAATCCAATGTCACCTTTGGGAAAGTATAAAAGTTGGAGTCAGAGAATAAACTTTTATCTTTACCTTGCAAATAGCAGGTGGCTCGCGTCGTGCTTTCACGTGTCTTATAGCGACAAAGTCACAAGCTGTAAGCAAAGTTAAATGCTGCTAAGAGTTGTTCTTTTGCTATTTTGTGAAGCTTAATAGAAGTTATAAGCGAAGTTGAATATTGTTAAGTGTTATTCCACAGCTCTGTTTAGCTTTTAGGCTGTATTCCTTTTATCCTTGCCCTCACTGTCCTTTCGTCACACACACACAGACAATAACATACACACTCACAAAAAAACACACAGAGACACACAGACACCGGGACAGTTCTTGACTCCTTTTTGGTTTGATTGCCTGGATTTTGTTTGGTTTTATTGTTGCTTTGTTTCCTTGCTGTGCTGAAGTTTCCAGTCAGTAGCAGAGTGACTCTTGCCAAGGAACTCTGTGGTGCTGTCACTTAATATTAAAGCTGTTTTATGCTACTCCCCTGCTGGGGATTTTTATAAGTGCTCTCAAGCCCTCCTTCATAAGAGGGTGAAGGAGCCCTGGCCAAGCTCTGGCCCTGGGGGCACAGGGATGCAGCAAGGGGGTCCCTGTCTCCCTTTTCCAAGTTTGAAGGCCCTGAGCCCCTGTCCCCGTATCAGGCTCTGGGCTTGATCTCCTCGAACATCCTCAGGGGGAGGCTGCAGCGCCAGGGGCAGGGGGACCCAGAGGGACATGGGATACCACTGTGCACCAGCAGCTTTGGACTTCTCTGGGAGGAACTGTGAGTGGGAGCTGGCTTGAAGTGACCTCCCCAGTAAGGTCACAGAGCCCCTGAGATGTCACACTGCCTCCTGGGATGTCACAGCCCACCCTGGGATCTCACAAATCCCCCTTGTGATGTCACAGAGCCAGTGCTGCTCTATCACTCTGGGATGTCATACAGTTGCGCATTGATGGCACAGAAGACTCTGGCATCACAAAGTCAGCCCGTGTCACAATCCTCTAGTGCAAGCGGGAATCATGACAGTTCATTTTCCCCACCTCAGAATTAGCAGAAGTAGATAGGCTTATCATGAGAAACCGAATGTGATAAACATGTTAGAAATGAAAGGCTCCAAGTTATTAGTTATTATTTTAATAAAAGTTATTAAGTGTACCAAATATAAATTTTGAGAAAAATGGAAAAAAGCCACTATAAAAAAACGTCAGTGTGGAGCCTGGGATTGCCACCGGGTGAGACACAGGTTTGACAGCTGCAGCAGAGGGTCCTCTATGCTTCACACCGACCGTCCTGTCTGACCCATTTTTATACCATTTTCCATGCCTGAGCCAGACTCCCTTTTCTTCCTTTTTGGAGTGCATGTATTCATGTGGAGTTCTTTTCTCTGTGGCAAGTTGAACAATACATGTCCGGAGAGTGATGAACACCTGTGTTTGCAGTCCCGGAATTCGGATTTGAGATGTACCTCCCTGATGGCTCTGACTATCTCGGTCTCGGATATTTATCGTGTATTTATCGTCCGGGTGTTTCTCGGACAACCTTGATGCACGATCCCTCTCTGGGCTGGCCACTTTCGTTCGCTTGTAAATAAAGTCCTCCCTCTCTTGTCCAGGTGGCTTCGACATGGTGTTGCAATCACTGTTGCTGGCTTGTGCAATTTAAAAACTTCTTATAAGAGTATAATTTAACAGCACATAACCATAAAATAGATGACAATTTTATTTGCACGAATTATCCTATAGACATATAACAGTCCTAATGATTCCTTGAGGCCTTGCAGTGTCACAATGTTCTCCATGGTTCCACAGGCCCCACAGTGTCATGTGACTCCTGTGTTCCATGAGTCCTGCAATGTCACAATGGACCTTTGGACCAATGGACCATGGGGCTTTGCAGTGTCACAACGCCCTCCTTTGGCTCCACAGGGTCACAATGGAGCACTGATTACAGGCAGCCTCTCTGTGTTACCCTGGAGCTTTGTTTCCGTGGGTCTCGCAGTGTCCCAATGGAGCCTTGGTTGGATGGGGCCTCACAGTCTCACAATGATGCCTACATTCCACTGAGGCACACGGCGTCACTAGGGTCCCCTTGCTTCCATGAGGCCCAGCAATGTCACAGTGGTGTCCATGAATCCATGAGGACTCACAGTGTCCCAATGGTCACTTCTTCTCACATGGCCCCACAGTGTAACAATGGTCCCTTGGTTCCATGGTTCCTGGTCTTGTGCATTCCCCTTTCCCCTTCTCAGGCCGTCCTGCCAGCTGAGAAATGCTCACTGGGCCAGGGCCTTGGCCAGCAGCCCCTGGGCTCAGCTCCTCTGGAGCTCATCACAGACACTGTCTGCTCCAGGCTCAACCCTTCATTTCCTGGGGAGATGCCAAAGCCTCCACAGGGAACATTTCCCTTTGCTCAGGGGAATTTCGCACAGGTGCCTTGTAGTGACTCTTTGTGTCTGTGTGCACACAGGAGTGCCTGTGCTCAGGGAAATGTGGCAGATATGCTGCTCCCTGAGGGCTTTGGATGCCTTGGATAGCTGAGCCAGTCAGGCCTGGAAGTAAGGTTAAGTCATGTCACCCTGATTCTTAAGATTTTCTAAAGCCTTCTGAGTTTACATTCTGTTGGAGAACCTTCCCACGCAATTTCTGTCAACAACATATTGTTTACAATCTTTTATGGGGGTGGACAAACTTGATGTACTAGTGGTTTGTCCAATGTCTTTGGACAGGTGGCTCATTCACTCTCCAATCCAATGTCACCTTTGGGAAAGTATAAAAGTTGGAGTCAGAGAATAAACTTTTATCTTTACCTTGCAAATAGCAGGTGGCTCGCGTCGTGCTTTCACGTGTCTTATAGCGACAAAGTCACAAGCTGTAAGCAAAGTTAAATGCTGCTAAGAGTTGTTCTTTTGCTATTTTGTGAAGCTTAATAGAAGTTATAAGCGAAGTTGAATATTGTTAAGTGTTATTCCACAGCTCTGTTTAGCTTTTAGGCTGTATTCCTTTTATCCTTGCCCTCACTGTCCTTTCGTCACACACACACAGACAATAACATACACACTCACAAAAAAACACACAGAGACACACAGACACCGGGACAGTTCTTGACTCCTTTTTGGTTTGATTGCCTGGATTTTGTTTGGTTTTATTGTTGCTTTGTTTCCTTGCTGTGCTGAAGTTTCCAGTCAGTAGCAGAGTGACTCTTGCCAAGGAACTCTGTGGTGCTGTCACTTAATATTAAAGCTGTTTTATGCTACTCCCCTGCTGGGGATTTTTATAAGTGCTCTCAAGCCCTCCTTCATAAGAGGGTGAAGGAGCCCTGGCCAAGCTCTGGCCCTGGGGGCACAGGGATGCAGCAAGGGGGTCCCTGTCTCCCTTTTCCAAGTTTGAAGGCCCTGAGCCCCTGTCCCCGTATCAGGCTCTGGGCTTGATCTCCTCGAACATCCTCAGGGGGAGGCTGCAGCGCCAGGGGCAGGGGGACCCAGAGGGACATGGGATACCACTGTGCACCAGCAGCTTTGGACTTCTCTGGGAGGAACTGTGAGTGGGAGCTGGCTTGAAGTGACCTCCCCAGTAAGGTCACAGAGCCCCTGAGATGTCACACTGCCTCCTGGGATGTCACAGCCCACCCTGGGATCTCACAAATCCCCCTTGTGATGTCACAGAGCCAGTGCTGCTCTATCACTCTGGGATGTCATACAGTTGCGCATTGATGGCACAGAAGACTCTGGCATCACAAAGTCAGCCCGTGTCACAATCCTCTAGTGCAAGCGGGAATCATGACAGTTCATTTTCCCCACCTCAGAATTAGCAGAAGTAGATAGGCTTATCATGAGAAACCGAATGTGATAAACATGTTAGAAATGAAAGGCTCCAAGTTATTAGTTATTATTTTAATAAAAGTTATTAAGTGTACCAAATATAAATTTTGAGAAAAATGGAAAAAAGCCACTATAAAAAAACGTCAGTGTGGAGCCTGGGATTGCCACCGGGTGAGACACAGGTTTGACAGCTGCAGCAGAGGGTCCTCTATGCTTCACACCGACCGTCCTGTCTGACCCATTTTTATACCATTTTCCATGCCTGAGCCAGACTCCCTTTTCTTCCTTTTTGGAGTGCATGTATTCATGTGGAGTTCTTTTCTCTGTGGCAAGTTGAACAATACATGTCCGGAGAGTGATGAACACCTGTGTTTGCAGTCCCGGAATTCGGATTTGAGATGTACCTCCCTGATGGCTCTGACTATCTCGGTCTCGGATATTTATCGTGTATTTATCGTCCGGGTGTTTCTCGGACAACCTTGATGCACGATCCCTCTCTGGGCTGGCCACTTTCGTTCGCTTGTAAATAAAGTCCTCCCTCTCTTGTCCAGGTGGCTTCGACATGGTGTTGCAATCACTGTTGCTGGCTTGTGCAATTTAAAAACTTCTTATAAGAGTATAATTTAACAGCACATAACCATAAAATAGATGACAATTTTATTTGCACGAATTATCCTATAGACATATAACAGTCCTAATGATTCCTTGAGGCCTTGCAGTGTCACAATGTTCTCCATGGTTCCACAGGCCCCACAGTGTCATGTGACTCCTCTGTTCCATGAGTCCTGCAATGTCACAATAGACCTTTGGACCAATGGACCATGGGGCTTTGCAGTGTCACAACGCTCTCCTTTGGCTCCACAGGGTCCCAATGGAGCACTGATTACAGGCAGCCTCTCTGTGTTACCCTGGAGCTTTATTTCCGTGGGGTCTCGCAGTGTCCCAATGGAGCCTTGGTTGGATGGGGCCTCACAGTCTCACAATGATGCCTACATTCCACTGAGGCACACGGCGTCACTAGGGTCCCCTTGCTTCCATGAGGCCCAGCAATGTCACAGTGGTGTCCATGAATCCATGAGGACTCACAGTGTCCCAATGGTCTCTTGATCTCACATGGTCCCACAGTGTCCCAATGGTCCCTTGGTCTCACAAGGCCCCACAGTGTCCCAATGGTCACTTCTTCTCACATGGCCCCACAGTGTAACAATGGTCCCTTGGTTCCATGGTTCCTGGTCTGGTGCATTCCCCTTTCCCCTTCTCAGGCCGTCCTGCCAGCTGAGAAATGCTTACTGGGCCAGGGCCTTGGCCAGCAGCCCCTGGGCTCAGCTCCTCTGGAGCTCATCACAGACACTGTCTGCTCCAGGCTCAACCCTTCATTTCCTGGGGAGATGCCAAAGCCTCCACAGGGAACATTTCCCTTTGCTCAGGGGAATTTCGCACAGGTGCCTTGTAGTGACTCTTTGTGTCTGTGTGCACACAGGAGTGCCTGTGCTCAGGGAAATGTGGCAGATATGCTGCTCCCTGAGGGCTTTGGATGCCTTGGATAGCTGAGCCAGTCAGGCCTGGAAGTAAGGTTAAGTCATGTCACTCTGATTCTTAAGATTTTCTAAAGCCTTCTGAGTTTCCATTCTGTTGGAGAACCTTCCCACGCAATTTCTGTCAACAACATATTGTTTACAATCTTTTATGGGGGTGGACAAACTTGATGTACTAGTGGTTTGTCCAATGTCTTTGGACAGGTGGCTCATTCACTCTCCAATCCAATGTCACCTTTGAGAAAGTATAAAAGTTGGAGTCAGAGAATAAACTTTTATCTTTACCTTGCAAATAGCAGGTGGCTCGCGTCGTGCTTTCACGTGTCTTATAGCGACAAAGTCACAAGCTGTAAGCAAAGTTAAATGCTGCTAAGAGTTGTTCTTTTGCTAATTTGTGAAGCTTAATAGAAGTTATAAGCGAAGTTGAATATTGTTAAGTGTTATTCCACAGCTCTGTTTAGCTTTTAGGCTGTATTCCTTTTATCCTTGCCCTCACTGTCCTTTCGTCACACACACACACAGACATTAACATACACACTCACACAAAAACACACAGAGACACACAGACACCGGGACAGTTCTTGACTCCTTTTTGGTTTGATTGCCTGGATTTTGTTTGGTTTTATTGTTGCTTTGTTTCCTTGCTGTGCTGAAGTTTCCAGTCAGTAGCAGAGTGACTCTTGCCAAGGAACTCTGTGGTGCTGTCACTTAATATTAAAGCTGTTTTATGCTACTCCCCTGCTGGGGATTTTTAAAGTGCTCTCAAGCCCTCCTTCATAAGAGGGTGAAGGAGCCCTGGCCAAGCTCTGGCCCTGGGGGCACAGGGATGCAGCAAGGGGGTCCCTGTCTCCCTTTTCCAAGTTTGAAGGCCCTGAGCCCCTGTCCCCGTACCAGGCTCTGGGCTTGATCTCCTCGAACATCCTCAGGGGGAGGCTGCAGCGCCAGGGGCAGGGGGACCCAGAGGGACACGGGATACCACTGTGCACCAGCAGCTTTGGACTTCTCTGGGAGGAACTGTGAGTGGGAGCTGGCTTGAAGTGACCTCCCCAGTAAGGTCACAGAGCCCCTGAGATGTCACACTGCCTCCTGGGATGTCACAGCCCACCCTGGGATCTCACAAATCCCCCTTGTGATGTCACAGAGCCAGTGCTGCTCTATCACTCTGGGATGTCATACAGTTGCGCATTGATGGCACAGAAGACTCTGGCATCACAAAGTCAGCCCGTGTCACAATCCTCTAGTGCAAGCGGGAATCATGACAGTTCATTTTCCCCACCTCAGAATTAGCAGAAGTAGATAGGCTTATCATGAGAAACCGAATGTGATAAACATGTTAGAAATGAAAGGCTCCAAGTTATTAGTTATTATTTTAATAAAAGTTATTAAGTGTACCAAATATAAATTTTGAGAAAAATGGAAAAAAGCCACTATAAAAAAACGTCAGTGTGGAGCCTGGGATTGCCACCGGGTGAGACACAGGTTTGACAGCTGCAGCAGAGGGTCCTCTATGCTTCACACCGACCATCCTGTCTGACCCATTTTTATACCATTTTCCATGCCTGAGCCAGACTCCCTTTTATTCCTTTTTGGAGTGCATGTATTCATGTGGAGTTCTTTTCTCTGTGGCAAGTTGAACAATACATGTCCGGAGAGTGATGAACACCTGTGTTTGCAGTCCCGGAATTCGGATTTGAGATGTACCTCCCTGATGGCTCTGACTATCTCGGTCTCGGATATTTATCGTGTATTTATCGTCTGGGTGTTTCTCGGACAACCTTGATGCACGATCCCTCTCTGGGCTGGCCACTTTCGTTCGCTTGTAAATAAAGTCCTCCCTCTCTTGTCCAGGTGGCTTCGACATGGTGTTGCAATCACTGTTGCTGGCTTGTGCAATTTAAAAACTTCTTATAAGAGTATAATTTAACAGCACATAACCATAAAATAGATGACAATTTTATTTGCACGAATTATCCTATAGACATATAACAGTCCTAATGATTCCTTGAGGCCTTGCAGTGTCACAATGGTCTCCATGGTTCCACAGGCCCCACAGTGTCATGTGACTCCTGTGTTCCATGAGTCCTGCAATGTCACAATGGACCTTTGGACCAATGGACCATGGGGCTTTGCAGTGTCACAACGCCCTCCTTTGGCTCCACAGGGTCCCAATGGAGCACTGATTACAGGCAGCCTCTCTGTGTTACCCTGGAGCTTTGTTTCCGTGGGTCTCGCAGTGTCCCAATGGAGCCTTGGTTGGATGGGGCCTCACAGTGTCACAATGATGCCTACATTCCACTGAGGCACACGGCGTCACTAGGGTCCCCTTGCTTCCATGAGGCCCAGCAATGTCACAGTGGTGTCCATGAATCCATGAGGACTCACAGTGTCCCAATGGTCACTTCTTCTCACATGGCCCCACAGTGTAACAATGGTCCCTTGGTTCCATGGTTCCTGGTCTGGTGCATTCCCCTTTCCCCTTCTCAGGCCGTCCTGCCAGCTGAGAAATGCTTACTGGGCCAGGGCCTTGGCCAGCAGCCCCTGGGCTCAGCTCCTCTGGAGCTCATCACAGACACTGTCTGCTCCAGGCTCAACCCTTCATTTCCTGGGGAGATGCCAAAGCCTCCACAGGGAACATTTCCCTTTGCTCAGGGGAATTTCGCACAGGTGCCTTGTAGTGACTCTTTGTGTCTGTGTGCACACAGGAGTGCCTGTGCTCAGGGAAATGTGGCAGATATGCTGCTCCCTGAGGGCTTTGGATGCCTTGGATAGCTGAGCCAGTCAGGCCTGGAAGTAAGGTTAAGTCATGTCACCCTGATTCTTAAGATTTTCTAAAGCCTTCTGAGTTTACATTCTGTTGGAGAACCTTCCCACGCAATTTCTGTCAACAACATATTGTTTACAATCTTTTATGGGGGTGGACAAACTTGATGTACTAGTGGTTTGTCCAATGTCTTTGGACAGGTGGCTCATTCACTCTCCAATCCAATGTCACCTTTGGGAAAGTACAGAAATAAGAGTCAGAGTATAAACTTTTATCTTTACCTTGCAAATAGCAGGTGGCTCGCGTCGTGCTTTCACGTGTCTTATAGCGACAAAGTCACAAGCTGTAAGCAAAATTAAATGCTGCTAAGAGTTGTTCTTTTGCTAATTTGTGAAGCTTAATAGAAGTTATAAGCGAAGTTGAATATAGTTTAGTGTTATTCCACAGCTCTGTTTAGCTTTTAGGCTGTATTCCTTTTATCCTTGCCCTCACTGTCCTTTCGTCACACACACACACAGACATTAACATACACACTCACATAAAAACACACAGAGACACACAGACACCGGGACAGTTCTTGACTCCTTTTTGGTTTGATTGCCTGGATTTTGTTTGGTATTATTGTTGCTTTGTTTCCTTGCTGTGCCTGAAGTGTCCAGTCAGGAGCAGAGTGACTCTTGCCAAGGAACTCTGTGGTGCTGTCACTTAATATTAAAGCTGTTTTATGCTACTCCCCTGCTGGGGATTTTTATAAGTGCTCTCAAGCCCTCCTTCATAAGAGGGTGAAGGAGCCCTGGCCAAGCTCTGGCCCTGGGGGTACAGGGATGCTGCTAGGGGGTCCCTGTCTCCCTGTTCCAAGTTTGAAGGCCCTGAGCCCCTGTCCCCGTGTCAGGCTCTGGGCTTGATCTCCTCGAACATCCTCAGGGGGAGGCTGCAGCGCCAGGGGCAGGGGGACCCAGAGGGACACGGGATACCACTGTGCACCAGCAGCTTTGGACTTCTCTGGGAGGAACTGTGAGTGGGAGCTGGCTTGAAGTGACCTCCCCAGTAAGGTCACAGAGCCCCTGAGATGTCACACTGCCTCCTGGGATGTCACAGCCCACCCTGGGATCTCACAAATCCCCCTTGTGATGTCACAGAGCCAGTGCTGCTCTATCACTCTGGGATGTCATACAGTTGCGCTTTGATGGCACAGAAGACTCTGGCATCCCAAAGTCAGCCCGTGTCACAATCCTCTAGTGCAAGCGGGAATCATGACAGTTCATTTTCCCCACCTCAGAATTAGCAGAAGTAGATAGGCTTATCATGAGAAACCGAATGTGATAAACATGTTAGAAATGAAAGGCTCCAAGTTATTAGTTATTATTTTAATAAAAGTTATTAAGTGTACCAAATATAAATTTTGAGAAAAATGGAAAAAAGCCACTATAAAAAAAAGTCAGTGTGGAGCCCGGGATTGCCACCAGGTGAGACACAGGTTTGACAGCTGCAGCAGAGGGTCCTCTATGCTTCACACCGACCGTCCTGTCTGACCTATTTTTATACCATTTTCCATGCCTGAGCCAGAGTTCCTTTTCTTCCTTTTTGGAGTGCATGTATTCATGTGGAGTTCTTTTCTCTGTGGCAAGTTGAACAATACATGTCCGGAGAGTGATGAACACCTGTGTTTGCAGTCCCGGAATTCGGATTTGAGATGTACCTCCCTGATGGCTCTGACTATCTCGGTCTCGGATATTTATCGTGTATTTATCGTCCGGGTGTTTCTCGGACAACCTTGATGCACGATCCCTCTCTGGGCTGGCCACTTTCGTTCGCTTGTAAATAAAGTCCTCCCTCTCTTGTCCAGGTGGCTTTGACATGGTGTTGCAATCACTGTTGCTGGCTTGTGCAATTTAAAAACTTCTTATAAGAGTATAATTTAACAGCACATAACCATAAAATAGATGACAATTTTATTTGCACGAATTATCCTATAGACATATAACAGTCCTAATGATTCCTTGAGGCCTTGCAGTGTCACAATGGTCTCCATGGTTCCACAGGCCCCACAGTGTCATGTGACTCCTGTGTTCCATGAGTCCTGCAATGTCACAATGGACCTTTGGACCAATGGACCATGGGGCTTTGCAGTGTCACAACACCCTCCTTTGGCTCCACAGGGTCCCAATGGAGCACTGATTACAGGCAGCCTCTCTGTGTTACCCTGGAGCTTTGTTTCCGTGGGTCTCGCAGTGTCCCAATGGAGCCTTGGTTGGATGGGGCCTCACAGTGTCACAATGATGCCTACATTCCACTGAGGCACACGGCGTCACTTGGGTCCCCTTGCTTCCATGAGGCCCAGCAATGTCACAGTGGTGTCCATGAATCCATGAGGACTCACAGTGTCCCAATGGTCTCTTGATCTCACATGGTCCCACAGTGTCCCAATGGTCCCTTGGTCTCACAAGGCCCCACAGTGTCCCAATGGTCACTTCTTCTCACATGGCCCCACAGTGTAACAATGGTCCCTTGGTTCCATGGTTCCTGGTCTGGTGCATTCCCCTTTCCCCTTCTCAGGCCGTCCTGCCAGCTGAGAAATGCTCACTGGGCCAGGGCCTTGGCCAGCAGCCCCTGGGCTCAGCTCCTCTGGAGCTCATCACAGACACTGTCTGCTCCAGGCTCAACCCTTCATTTCCTGGGGAGATGCCAAAGCCTCCACAGGGAACATTTCCCTTTGCTCAGGGGAATTTCGCACAGGTGCCTTGTAGTGACTCTTTGTGTCTGTGTGCACACAGGAGTGCCTGTGCTCAGGGAAATGTGGCAGATATGCTGCTCCCTGAGGGCTTTGGATGCCTTGGATAGCTGAGCCAGTCAGGCCTGGAAGTAAGGTTAAGTCATGTCACCCTGATTCTTAAGATTTTCTAAAGCCTTCTGAGTTTACATTCTGTTGGAGAACCTTCCCACGCAATTTCTGTCAACAACATATTGTTTACAATCTTTTATGGGGGTGGACAAACTTGATGTACTAGTGCTTTGTCCAATGTCTTTGGACAGGTGGCTCATTCACTCTCCAATCCAATGTCACCTTTGGGAAAGTATAAAAGTTGGAGTCAGAGAATAAACTTTTAGCTTTACCTTGCAAATAGCAGGTGGCTCGCGTCGTGCTTTCACGTGTCTTATAGCGACAAAGTCACAAGCTGTAAGCAAAGTTAAATGCTGCTAAGAGTTGTTCTTTTGCTATTTTGTGAAGCTTAATAGAAGTTATAAGCGAAGTTGAATATTGTTAAGTGTTATTCCACAGCTCTGTTTAGCTTTTAGGCTGTATTCCTTTTATCCTTGCCCTCACTGTCCTTTCGTCACACACACACAGACAATAACATACACACTCACAAAAAAACACACAGAGACACACAGACACCGGGACAATTCTTGACTCCTTTTTGGTTTGATTGCCTGGATTTTGTTTGGTTTTGTTGTTGCTTTGTTTCCTTGCTGTGCCTGAAGTGTCCAGTCAGGAGCAGAGTGACTCTTGCCAAGGAACTCTGTGGTGCTGTCACTTAATATTAAAGCTGTTTTATGCTACTCCCCTGCTGGGGATTTTTATAAGTGCTCTCAAGCCCTCCTTCATAAGAGGGTGAAGGAGCCCTGGCCAAGCTCTGGCCCTGGGGGCACAGGGATGCAGCAAGGGGGTCCCTGTCTCCCTTTTCCAAGTTTGAAGGCCCTGAGCCCCTGTTCCCGTGTCAGGCTCTGGACTTGATCTCCTCGAACATCCTCAGGGGGAGGCTGCAGCGCCAGGGGCAGGGGGACCCAGAGGGACACGGGATACCACTGTGCACGCGCAGCTTTGGACTTCTCTGGGAGGAACTGTGAGTGGGAGCTGGCTTGAAGTGACCTCCCCAGTAAGGTCACAGAGCCCCTGAGATGTCACACTGCCTCCTGGGATGTCACAGCCCACCCTGGGATCTCACAAATCCCCCTTGTGATGTCACAGAGCCAGTGCTGCTCTATCACTCTGGGATGTAATACAGTTGCGCATTGATGGCACAGAAGACTCTGGCATCCCAAAGTCAGCCCGTGTCACAATCCTCTAGTGCAAGCGGGAATCATGACAGTTCATTTTCCCCACCTCAGAATTAGCAGAAGTAGATAGGCTTATCATGAGAAACCGAATGTGATAAACATGTTAGAAATGAAAGGCTCCAAGTTATTAGTTATTATTTTAATAAAAGTTATTAAGTGTACCAAATATAAATTTTGAGAAAAATGGAAAAAAGCCACTATAAAAAAAAGTCAGTGTGGAGCCCGGGATTGCCACCAGGTGAGACACAGGTTTGACAGCTGCAGCAGAGGGTCCTCTATGCTTCACACCGACCGTCCTGTCTGACCTATTTTTATACCATTTTCCATGCCTGAGCCAGAGTTCCTTTTCTTCCTTTTTGGAGTGCATGTATTCATGTGGAGTTCTTTTCTCTGTGGCAAGTTGAACAATACATGTCCGGAGAGTGATGAAGACCTGTGTTTGCAGTCCCGGAATTCGGATTTGAGATGTACCTCCCTGATGGCTCTGACTATCTCGGTCTCGGATATTTATCGTGTATTTATCGTCCGGGTGTTTCTCGGACAACCTTGATGCACGATCCCTCTCTGGGCTGGCCACTTTCGTTCGCTTGTAAATAAAGTCCTCCCTCTCTTGTCCAGGTGGCTTCGACATGGTGTTGCAATCACTGTTGCTGGCTTGTGCAATTTAAAAACTTCTTATAAGAGTATAATTTAACAGCACATAACCATAAAATAGATGACAATTTTATTTGCACGAATTATCCTATAGACATATAACAGTCCTAATGATTCCTTGAGGCCTTGCAGTGTCACAATGGTCTCCATGGTTCCACAGGCCCCACAGTGTCATGTGACTCCTGTGTTCCATGAGTCCTGCAATGTCACAATGGACCTTTGGACCAATGGACCATGGGGCTTTGCAGTGTCACAACGCCCTCCTTTGGCTCCACAGGGTCCCAATGGAGCACTGATTACAGGCAGCCTCTCTGTGTTACCCTGGAGCTTTGTTTCCGTGGGGTCTCGCAGTGTCCCAATGGAGCCTTGGTTGGATGGGGCCTCACAGTCTCACAATGATGCCTACATTCCACTGAGGCACACGGCGTCACTAGGGTCCCCTTGCTTCCATGAGGCCCAGCAATGTCACAGTGGTGTCCATGAATCCATGAGGACTCACAGTGTCCCAATGGTCTCTTGATCTCACATGGTCCCACAGTGTCCCAATGGTCACTTCTTCTCACATGGCCCCACAGTGTAACAATGGTCCCTTGGTTCCATGGTTCCTGGTCTGGTGCATTCCCCTTTCCCCTTCTCAGGCCGTCCTGCCAGCTGAGAAATGCTCACTGGGCCAGGGCCTGGGCCTTGGCCAGCAGCCCCTGGGCTCAGCTCCTCTGGAGTTCATCACAGACACTGTCTGCTCCAGGCTCAACCCTTCATTTCCTGGGGAGATGCCAAAGCCTCCACAGGGAACATTTCCCTTTGCTTAGGGGAATTTCGTACAGGTGCCTTGTAGTGACTCTTTGTGTCTGTGTGCACACAGGAGTGCCTGTGCTCAGGGAAATGTGGCAGATATGCTGCTCCCTGAGGGCTTTGGATGCCTTGGATAGCTGAGCCAGTCAGGCCTGGAAGTAAGGTTAAGTCATGTCACCCTGATTCTTAAGATTTTCTAAAGCCTTCTGAGTTTACATTCTGTTGGAGAACCTTCCCACGCAATTTCTGTCAACAACATATTGTTTACAATCTTTTATGGGGGTGGACAAACTTGATGTACTAGTGGTTTGTCCAATGTCTTTGGACAGGTGGCTCATTCACTCTCCAATCCAATGTCACCTTTGGGAAAGTACAGAAATAAGAGTCAGAGTATAAACTTTTATCTTTACCTTGCAAATAGCAGGTGGCTTGCGTCGTGCTTTCACGTGTCTTATAGCGACAAAGTCACAAGCTGTAAGCAAAATTAAATGCTGCTAAGAGTTGTTCTTTTGCTAATTTGTGAAGCTTAATAGAAGTTATAAGCGAAGTTGAATATAGTTTAGTGTTATTCCACAGCTCTGTTTAGCTTTTAGGCTGTATTCCTTTTATCCTTGCCCTCACTGTCCTTTCGTCACACACACACACAGACATTAACATACACACTCACATAAAAACACACAGAGACACACAGACACCGGGACAGTTCTTGACTCCTTTTTGGTTTGATTGCCTGGATTTTGTTTGGTATTATTGTTGCTTTGTTTCCTTGCTGTGCCTGAAGTGTCCAGTCAGGAGCAGAGTGACTCTTGCCAAGGAACTCTGTGGTGCTGTCACTTAATATTAAAGCTGTTTTATGCTACTCCCCTGCTGGGGATTTTTATAAGTGCTCTCAAGCCCTCCTTCATAAGAGGGTGAAGGAGCCCTGGCCAAGCTCTGGCCCTGGGGGTACAGGAATGCTGCTAGGGGGTCCCTGTCTCCCTGTTCCAAGTTTGAAGGCCCTGAGCCCCTGTCCCCGTGTCAGGCTCTGGACTTGATCTCCTCGAACATCCTCAGGGGGAGGCTGCAGCGCCAGGGGCAGGGGGACCCAGAGGGACACGGGATACCACTGTGCACGCGCAGCTTTGGACTTCTCTGGGAGGAACTGTGAGTGGGAGCTGGCTTGAAGTGACCTCCCCAGTAAGGTCACAGAGCCCCTGAGATGTCACACTGCCTCCTGGGATGTCACAGCCCACCCTGGGATCTCACAAATCCCCCTTGTGATGTCACAGAGCCAGTGCTGCTCTATCACTCTGGGATGTCATACAGTTGCGCATTGATGGCACAGAAGACTCTGGCATCCCAAAGTCAGCCCGTGTCACAATCCTCTAGTGCAAGCGGGAATCATGACAGTTCATTTTCCCCACCTCAGAATTAGCAGAAGTAGATAGGCTTATCATGAGAAACCGAATGTGATAAACATGTTAGAAATGAAAGGCTCCAAGTTATTAGTTATTATTTTAATAAAAGTTATTAAGTGTACCAAATATAAATTTTGAGAAAAATGGAAAAAAGCCACTATAAAAAAAAGTCAGTGTGGAGCCCGGGATTGCCACCAGGTGAGACACAGGTTTGACAGCTGCAGCAGAGGGTCCTCTATGCTTCACACCGACCGTCCTGTCTGACCTATTTTTATACCATTTTCCATGCCTGAGCCAGAGTTCCTTTTCTTCCTTTTTGGAGTGCATGTATTCATGTGGAGTTCTTTTCTCTGTGGCAAGTTGAACAATACATGTCCGGAGAGTGATGAACACCTGTGTTTGCAGTCCCGGAATTCGGATTTGAGATGTACCTCCCTGATGGCTCTGACTATCTCGGTCTCGGATATTTATCGTGTATTTATCGTCCGGGTGTTTCTCGGACAACCTTGATGCACGATCCCTCTCTGGGCTGGCCACTTTCGTTCGCTTGTAAATAAAGTCCTCCCTCTCTTGTCCAGGTGGCTTTGACATGGTGTTGCAATCACTGTTGCTGGCTTGTGCAATTTAAAAACTTCTTATAAGAGTATAATTTAACAGCACATAACCATAAAATAGATGACAATTTTATTTGCACGAATTATCCTATAGACATATAACAGTCCTAATGATTCCTTGAGGCCTTGCAGTGTCACAATGGTCTCCATGGTTCCACAGGCCCCACAGTGTCATGTGACTCCTGTGTTCCATGAGTCCTGCAATGTCACAATGGACCTTTGGACCAATGGACCATGGGGCTTTGCAGTGTCACAACACCCTCCTTTGGCTCCACAGGGTCCCAATGGAGCACTGATTACAGGCAGCCTCTCTGTGTTACCCTGGAGCTTTGTTTCCGTGGGTCTCGCAGTGTCCCAATGGAGCCTTGGTTGGATGGGGCCTCACAGTGTCACAATGATGCCTACATTCCACTGAGGCACACGGCGTCACTTGGGTCCCCTTGCTTCCATGAGGCCCAGCAATGTCACAGTGGTGTCCATGAATCCATGAGGACTCACAGTGTCCCAATGGTCTCTTGATCTCACATGGTCCCACAGTGTCCCAATGGTCCCTTGGTCTCACAAGGCCCCACAGTGTCCCAATGGTCACTTCTTCTCACATGGCCCCACAGTGTAACAATGGTCCCTTGGTTCCATGGTTCCTGGTCTGGTGCATTCCCCTTTCCCCTTCTCAGGCCGTCCTGCCAGCTGAGAAATGCTCACTGGGCCAGGGCCTTGGCCAGCAGCCCCTGGGCTCAGCTCCTCTGGAGCTCATCACAGACACTGTCTGCTCCAGGCTCAACCCTTCATTTCCTGGGGAGATGCCAAAGCCTCCACAGGGAACATTTCCCTTTGCTCAGGGGAATTTCGCACAGGTGCCTTGTAGTGACTCTTTGTGTCTGTGTGCACACAGGAGTGCCTGTGCTCAGGGAAATGTGGCAGATATGCTGCTCCCTGAGGGCTTTGGATGCCTTGGATAGCTGAGCCAGTCAGGCCTGGAAGTAAGGTTAAGTCATGTCACCCTGATTCTTAAGATTTTCTAAAGCCTTCTGAGTTTACGTTCTGTTGGAGAACCTTCCCACGCAATTTCTGTCAACAACATATTGTTTAAATCTTTTATGGGGCTGGACAAACTTGATGTACTAGTGGTTTGTCCAATGTCTTTGGACAGGTGGCTCATTCACTCTCCAATCCAATGTCACCTTTGGGAAAGTATAAAAGTTGGAGTCAGAGAATAAACTTTTATCTTTACCTTGCAAATAGCAGGTGGCTCGCGTCGTGCTTTCACGTGTCTTATAGCGACAAAGTCACAAGCTGTAAGCAAAGTTAAATGCTGCTAAGAGTTGTTCTTTTGCTAATTTGTGAAGCTTAATAGAAGTTATAAGCGAAGTTGAATATTGTTAAGTGTTATTCCACAGCTCTGTTTAGCTTTTAGGCTGTATTCCTTTTATCCTTGCCCTCACTGTCCTTTCGTCACACACACACAGACAATAACATACACACTCACAAAAAAACACACAGAGACACACAGACACCGGGACAGTTCTTGACTCCTTTTTGGTTTGATTGCCTGGATTTTGTTTGGTTTTGTTGTTGCTTTGTTTCCTTGCTGTGCCTGAAGTGTCCAGTCAGGAGCAGAGTGACTCTTGCCAAGGAACTCTGTGGTGCTGTCACTTAATATTAAAGCTGTTTTATGCTACTCCCCTGCTGGGGATTTTTAAAGTGCTCTCAAGCCCTCCTTCATAAGAGGGTGAAGGAGCCCTGGCCAAGCTCTGGCCCTGGGGGCACAGGGATGCAGCAAGGGGGTCCCTGTCTCCCTTTTCCAAGTTTGAAGGCCCTGAGCCCCTGTTCCCGTGTCAGGCTCTGGACTTGATCTCCTCGAACATCCTCAGGGGGAGGCTGCAGCGCCAGGGGCAGGGGGACCCAGAGGGACACGGGATACCACTGTGCACGCGCAGCTTTGGACTTCTCTGGGAGGAACTGTGAGTGGGAGCTGGCTTGAAGTGACCTCCCCAGTAAGGTCACAGAGCCCCTGAGATGTCACACTGCCTCCTGGGATGTCACAGCCCACCCTGGGATCTCACAAATCCCCCTTGTGATGTCACAGAGCCAGTGCTGCTCTATCACTCTGGGATGTCATACAGTTGCGCATTGATGGCACAGAAGACTCTGGCATCCCAAAGTCAGCCCGTGTCACAATCCTCTAGTGCAAGCGGGAATCATGACAGTTCATTTTCCCCACCTCAGAATTAGCAGAAGTAGATAGGCTTATCATGAGAAACCGAATGTGATAAACATGTTAGAAATGAAAGGCTCCAAGTTATTAGTTATTATTTTAATAAAAGTTATTAAGTGTACCAAATATAAATTTTGAGAAAAATGGAAAAAAGCCACTATAAAAAAAAGTCAGTGTGGAGCCCGGGATTGCCACCAGGTGAGACACAGGTTTGACAGCTGCAGCAGAGGGTCCTCTATGCTTCACACCGACCATCCTGTCTGACCTATTTTTATACCATTTTCCATGCCTGAGCCAGAGTTCCTTTTCTTCCTTTTTGGAGTGCATGTATTCATGTGGAGTTCTTTTCTCTGTGGCAAGTTGAACAATACATGTCCGGAGAGTGATGAACACCTGTGTTTGCAGTCCCGGAATTCGGATTTGAGATGTACCTCCCTGATGGCTCTGACTATCTCGGTCTCGGATATTTATCGTGTATTTATCGTCCGGGTGTTTCTCGGACAACCTTGATGCACGATCCCTCTCTGGGCTGGCCACTTTCGTTCGCTTGTAAATAAAGTCCTCCCTCTCTTGTCCAGGTGGCTTTCACATGGTGTTGCAATCACTGTTGCTGGCTTGTGCAATTTAAAAACTTCTTATAAGAGTATAATTTAACAGCACATAACCATAAAATAGATGACAATTTTATTTGCACGAATTATCCTATAGACATATAACAGTCCTAATGATTCCTTGAGGCCTTGCAGTGTCACAATGGTCTCCATGGTTCCACAGGCCCCACAGTGTCATGTGACTCCTGTGTTCCATGAGTCCTGCAATGTCACAATGGACCTTTGGACCAATGGACCATGGGGCTTTGCAGTGTCACAACGCCCTCCTTTGGCTCCACAGGGTCACAATGGAGCACTGATTACAGGCAGCCTCTCTGTGTTACCCTGGAGCTTTGTTTCCGTGGGTCTCGCAGTGTCCCAATGGAGCCTTGGTTGGATGGGGCCTCACAGTGTCACAATGATGCCTACATTCCACTGAGGCACACGGCGTCACTTGGGTCCCCTTGCTTCCATGAGGCCCAGCAATGTCACAGTGGTGTCCATGAATCCATGAGGACTCACAGTGTCCCAATGGTCTCTTGATCTCACATGGTCCCACAGTGTCCCAATGGTCCCTTGGTCTCACAAGGCCCCACAGTGTCCCAATGGTCACTTCTTCTCACATGGCCCCACAGTGTAACAATGGTCCCTTGGTTCCATGGTTCCTGGTCTGGTGCATTCCCCTTTCCCCTTCTCAGGCCGTCCTGCCAGCTGAGAAATGCTCACTGGGCCAGGGCCTTGGCTAGCAGCCCCTGGGCTCAGCTCCTCTGGAGCTCATCACAGACACTGTCTGCTCCAGGCTCAACCCTTCATTTCCTGGGGAGATGCCAAAGCCTCCACAGGGAACATTTCCCTTTGCTCAGGGGAATTTCGCACAGGTGCCTTGTAGTGACTCTTTGTGTCTGTGTGCACACAGGAGTGCCTGTGCTCAGGGAAATGTGGCAGATATGCTGCTCCCTGAGGGCTTTGGATGCCTTGGATAGCTGAGCCAGTCAGGCCTGGAAGTAAGGTTAAGTCATGTCACCCTGATTCTTAAGATTTTCTAAAGCCTTCTGAGTTTACGTTCTGTTGGAGAACCTTCCCACGCAATTTCTGTCAACAACATATTGTTTACAATCTTTTATGGGGCTGGACAAACTTGATGTACTAGTGGTTTGTCCAATGTCTTTGGACAGGTGGCTCATTCACTCTCCAATCCAATGTCACCTTTGGGAAAGTATAAAAGTTGGAGTCAGAGAATAAACTTTTAGCTTTACCTTGCAAATAGCAGGTGGCTCGCGTCGTGCTTTCACGTGTCTTATAGCGACAAAGTCACAAGCTGTAAGCAAAGTTAAATGCTGCTAAGAGTTGTTCTTTTGCTAATTTGTGAAGCTTAATAGAAGTTATAAGCGAAGTTGAATATTGTTAAGTGTTATTCCACAGCTCTGTTTAGCTTTTAGGCTGTATTCCTTTTATCCTTGCCCTCACTGTCCTTTCGTCACACACACACACAGACATTAACATACACACTCACACAAAAACACACAGAGACACACAGACACCGGGACAGTTCTTGACTCCTTTTTGGTTTGATTGCCTGGATTTTGTTTGGTTTTGTTGTTGCTTTGTTTCCTTGCTGTGCCTGAAGTGTCCAGTCAGGAGCAGAGTGACTCTTGCCAAGGAACTCTGTGGTGCTGTCACTTAATATTAAAGCTGTTTTATGCTACTCCCCTGCTGGGGATTTTTATAAGTGCTCTCAAGCCCTCCTTCATAAGAGGGTGAAGGAGCCCTGGCCAAGCTCTGGCCCTGGGGCACAGGGATGCTGCTAGGGGGTCCCGGTCTCCCTGTTCCAACTTTGAGGGCCCTGAGCCCCTGTCCCCGTGTCAGGCTCTGGGCTTGATCTCCTCGAACATCCTCAGGGGGAGGCTGCAGCGCCAGGGGCAGGGGGAACCAGAGGGACACGGGATGCCACTGTGCACGCACAGCTTTGGACTTCTCTGGGAGGAACTGTGAGTGGGAGCTGGCTTGAAGTGACCTCCCCAGTAAGGTCACAGAGCCCCTGAGATGTCACACTGCCTCCTGGGATGTCACAGCCCACCCTGGGATCTCACAAATCCCCCTTGTGATGTCACAGAGCCAGTGCTGCTCTATCACTCTGGGATGTCATACAGTTGCGCATTGATGGCACAGAAGACTCTGGCATCCCAAAGTCAGCCCGTGTCACAATCCTCTAGTGCAAGCGGGAATCATGACAGTTCATTTTCCCCACCTCAGAATTAGCAGAAGTAGATAGGCTTATCATGAGAAACCGAATGTGATAAACATGTTAGAAATGAAAGGCTCCAAGTTATTAGTTATTATTTTAATAAAAGTTATTAAGTGTACCAAATATAAATTTTGAGAAAAATGGAAAAAAGCCACTATAAAAAAAAGTCAGTGTGGAGCCCGGGATTGCCACCAGGTGAGACACAGGTTTGACAGCTGCAGCAGAGGGTCCTCTATGCTTCACACCGACCGTCCTGTCTGACCCATTTTTATACCATTTTCCATGCCTGAGCCAGAGTCCCTTTTCTTCCTTTTTGGAGTGCATGTATTCATGTGGAGTTCTTTTCTCTGTGGCAAGTTGAACAATACGTGTCCGGAGAGTGATGAACACCTGTGTTTGCAGTCCCGGAATTCGGATTTGAGATGTACCTCCCTGATGGCTCTGACTATCTCGGTCTCGGATATTTATCGTGTATTTATCGTCCGGGTGTTTCTCGGACAACCTTGATGCACGATCCCTCTCTGGGCTGGCCACTTTCGTTCGCTTGTAAATAAAGTCCTCCCTCTCTTGTCCAGGTGGCTTTGACATGGTGTTGCAATCACTGTTGCTGGCTTGTGCAATTTAAAAACTTCTTATAAGAGTATAATTTAACAGCACATAACTATAAAATAGATGACAATTTTATTTGCACGAATTATCCTATAGACATATAACAGTCCTAATGATTCCTTGAGGCCTTGCAGAGTCACAATGTTCTCCATGGTTCCACAGGCCCCACAGTGTCATGTGACTCCTCTGTTCCATGAGTCCTGCAATGTCACAATGGACCTTTGGACCAATGGACCATGGGGCTTTGCAGTGTCACAACGCTCTCCTTTGGCTCCACATGGTCACAATGGAGCACTGATTACAGGCAGCCTCTCTGTGTTACCCTGGAGCTTTATTTCCGTGGGGTCTCGCAGTGTCCCAATGGAGCCTTGGTTGGATGGGGCCTCACAGTGTCACAATGATGCCTACATTCCACTGAGGCACACGGCGTCACTAGGGTCCCCTTGCTTCCATGAGGCCCAGCAATGTCACAGTGGTGTCCATGAATCCATGAGGACTCACAGTGTCCCAATGGTCTCTTGATCTCACATGGTCCCACAGTGTCCCAATGGTCACTTCTTCTCACATGGCCCCACAGTGTAACAATGGTCCCTTGGTTCCATGGTTCCTGGTCTGGTGCATTCCCCTTTCCCCTTCTCAGGCCGTCCTGCCAGCTGAGAAATGCTCACTGGGCCAGGGCCTGGGCCTTGGCCAGCAGCCCCTGGGCTCAGCTCCTCTGGAGTTCATCACAGACACTGTCTGCTCCAGGCTCAACCCTTCATTTCCTGGGGAGATGCCAAAGCCTCCACAGGGAACATTTCCCTTTGCTTAGGGGAATTTCGTACAGGTGCCTTGTAGTGACTCTTTGTGTCTGTGTGCACACAGGAGTGCCTGTGCTCAGGGAAATGTGGCAGATATGCTGCTCCCTGAGGGCTTTGGATGCCTTGGATAGCTGAGCCAGTCAGGCCTGGAAGTAAGGTTAAGTCATGTCACCCTGATTCTTAAGATTTTATAAAGCCTTCTGAGTTTACATTCTGTTGGAGAACCTTCCCACGCAATTTCTGTCAACAACATATTGTTTACAATCTTTTATGGGGGTGGACAAACTTGATGTACTAGTGGTTTGTCCAATGTCTTTGGACAGGTGGCTCATTCACTCTCCAATCCAATGTCACCTTTGGGAAAGTACAGAAATAAGAGTCAGAGTATAAACTTTTATCTTTACCTTGCAAATAGCAGGTGGCTTGCGTCGTGCTTTCACGTGTCTTATAGCGACAAAGTCACAAGCTGTAAGCAAAATTAAATGCTGCTAAGAGTTGTTCTTTTGCTAATTTGTGAAGCTTAATAGAAGTTATAAGCGAAGTTGAATATAGTTTAGTGTTATTCCACAGCTCTGTTTAGCTTTTAGGCTGTATTCCTTTTATCCTTGCCCTCACTGTCCTTTCGTCACACACACACACAGACATTAACATACACACTCACATAAAAACACACAGAGACACACAGACACCGGGACAGTTCTTGACTCCTTTTTGGTTTGATTGCCTGGATTTTGTTTGGTATTATTGTTGCTTTGTTTCCTTGCTGTGCCTGAAGTGTCCAGTCAGGAGCAGAGTGACTCTTGCCAAGGAACTCTGTGGTGCTGTCACTTAATATTAAAGCTGTTTTATGCTACTCCCCTGCTGGGGATTTTTATAAGTGCTCTCAAGCCCTCCTTCATAAGAGGGTGAAGGAGCCCTGGCCAAGCTCTGGCCCTGGGGGTACAGGAATGCTGCTAGGGGGTCCCTGTCTCCCTGTTCCAAGTTTGAAGGCCCTGAGCCCCTGTCCCCGTGTCAGGCTCTGGACTTGATCTCCTCGAACATCCTCAGGGGGAGGCTGCAGCGCCAGGGGCAGGGGGACCCAGAGGGACACGGGATACCACTGTGCACGCGCAGCTTTGGACTTCTCTGGGAGGAACTGTGAGTGGGAGCTGGCTTGAAGTGACCTCCCCAGTAAGGTCACAGAGCCCCTGAGATGTCACACTGCCTCCTGGGATGTCACAGCCCACCCTGGGATCTCACAAATCCCCCTTGTGATGTCACAGAGCCAGTGCTGCTCTATCACTCTGGGATGTCATACAGTTGCGCATTGATGGCACAGAAGACTCTGGCATCCCAAAGTCAGCCCGTGTCACAATCCTCTAGTGCAAGCGGGAATCATGACAGTTCATTTTCCCCACCTCAGAATTAGCAGAAGTAGATAGGCTTATCATGAGAAACCGAATGTGATAAACATGTTAGAAATGAAAGGCTCCAAGTTATTAGTTATTATTTTAATAAAAGTTATTAAGTGTACCAAATATAAATTTTGAGAAAAATGGAAAAAAGCCACTATAAAAAAAAGTCAGTGTGGAGCCCGGGATTGCCACCAGGTGAGACACAGGTTTGACAGCTGCAGCAGAGGGTCCTCTATGCTTCACACCGACCGTCCTGTCTGACCTATTTTTATACCATTTTCCATGCCTGAGCCAGAGTTCCTTTTCTTCCTTTTTGGAGTGCATGTATTCATGTGGAGTTCTTTTCTCTGTGGCAAGTTGAACAATACATGTCCGGAGAGTGATGAACACCTGTGTTTGCAGTCCCGGAATTCGGATTTGAGATGTACCTCCCTGATGGCTCTGACTATCTCGGTCTCGGATATTTATCGTGTATTTATCGTCCGGGTGTTTCTCGGACAACCTTGATGCACGATCCCTCTCTGGGCTGGCCACTTTCGTTCGCTTGTAAATAAAGTCCTCCCTCTCTTGTCCAGGTGGCTTCGACATGGTGTTGCAATCACTGTTGCTGGCTTGTGCAATTTAAAAACTTCTTATAAGAGTATAATTTAACAGCACATAACCATAAAATAGATGACAATTTTATTTGCACGAATTATCCTATAGACATATAACAGTCCTAATGATTCCTTGAGGCCTTGCAGTGTCACAATGGTCCCCATGGTTCCACAGGCCCCACAGTGTCATGTGACTCCTGTGTTCCATGAGTCCTGCAATGTCACAATGGACCTTTGGACCAATGGACCATGGGGCTTTTCAGTGTCACAACGCCCTCCTTTGGCTCCACAGGGTCCCAATGGAGCACTGATTACAGGCAGCCTCTCTGTGTTACCCTGGAGCTTTGTTTCCGTGGGTCTCGCAGTGTCCCAATGGAGCCTTGGTTGGATGGGGCCTCACAGTGTCACAATGATGCCTACATTCCACTGAGGCACACGGCGTCACTTGGGTCCCCTTGCTTCCATGAGGCCCAGCAATGTCACAGTGGTGTCCATGAATCCATGAGGACTCACAGTGTCCCAATGGTCTCTTGATCTCACATGGTCCCACAGTGTCCCAATGGTCCCTTGGTCTCACAAGGCCCCACAGTGTCCCAATGGTCACTTCTTCTCACATGGCCCCACAGTGTAACAATGGTCCCTTGGTTCCATGGTTCCTGGTCTGGTGCATTCCCCTTTCCCCTTCTCAGGCCGTCCTGCCAGCTGAGAAATGCTCACTGGGCCAGGGCCTTGGCCAGCAGCCCCTGGGCTCAGCTCCTCTGGAGCTCATCACAGACACTGTCTGCTCCAGGCTCAACCCTTCATTTCCTGGGGAGATGCCAAAGCCTCCACAGGGAACATTTCCCTTTGCTCAGGGGAATTTCGCACAGGTGCCTTGTAGTGACTCTTTGTGTCTGTGTGCACACAGGAGTGCCTGTGCTCAGGGAAATGTGGCAGATATGCTGCTCCCTGAGGGCTTTGGATGCCTTGGATAGCTGAGCCAGTCAGGCCTGGAAGTAAGGTTAAGTCATGTCACCCTGATTCTTAAGATTTTCTAAAGCCTTCTGAGTTTACGTTCTGTTGGAGAACCTTCCCACGCAATTTCTGTCAACAACATATTGTTTAAATCTTTTATGGGGCTGGACAAACTTGATGTACTAGTGGTTTGTCCAATGTCTTTGGACAGGTGGCTCATTCACTCTCCAATCCAATGTCACCTTTGGGAAAGTATAAAAGTTGGAGTCAGAGAATAAACTTTTATCTTTACCTTGCAAATAGCAGGTGGCTCGCGTCGTGCTTTCACGTGTCTTATAGCGACAAAGTCACAAGCTGTAAGCAAAGTTAAATGCTGCTAAGAGTTGTTCTTTTGCTAATTTGTGAAGCTTAATAGAAGTTATAAGCGAAGTTGAATATTGTTAAGTGTTATTCCACAGCTCTGTTTAGCTTTTAGGCTGTATTCCTTTTATCCTTGCCCTCACTGTCCTTTCGTCACACACACACAGACAATAACATACACACTCACAAAAAAACACACAGAGACACACAGACACCGGGACAGTTCTTGACTCCTTTTTGGTTTGATTGCCTGGATTTTGTTTGGTTTTGTTGTTGCTTTGTTTCCTTGCTGTGCCTGAAGTGTCCAGTCAGGAGCAGAGTGACTCTTGCCAAGGAACTCTGTGGTGCTGTCACTTAATATTAAAGCTGTTTTATGCTACTCCCCTGCTGGGGATTTTTAAAGTGCTCTCAAGCCCTCCTTCATAAGAGGGTGAAGGAGCCCTGGCCAAGCTCTGGCCCTGGGGGCACAGGGATGCAGCAAGGGGGTCCCTGTCTCCCTTTTCCAAGTTTGAAGGCCCTGAGCCCCTGTTCCCGTGTCAGGCTCTGGACTTGATCTCCTCGAACATCCTCAGGGGGAGGCTGCAGCGCCAGGGGCAGGGGGACCCAGAGGGACACGGGATACCACTGTGCACGCGCAGCTTTGGACTTCTCTGGGAGGAACTGTGAGTGGGAGCTGGCTTGAAGTGACCTCCCCAGTAAGGTCACAGAGCCCCTGAGATGTCACACTGCCTCCTGGGATGTCACAGCCCACCCTGGGATCTCACAAATCCCCCTTGTGATGTCACAGAGCCAGTGCTGCTCTATCACTCTGGGATGTCATACAGTTGCGCATTGATGGCACAGAAGACTCTGGCATCCCAAAGTCAGCCCGTGTCACAATCCTCTAGTGCAAGCGGGAATCATGACAGTTCATTTTCCCCACCTCAGAATTAGCAGAAGTAGATAGGCTTATCATGAGAAACCGAATGTGATAAACATGTTAGAAATGAAAGGCTCCAAGTTATTAGTTATTATTTTAATAAAAGTTATTAAGTGTACCAAATATAAATTTTGAGAAAAATGGAAAAAAGCCACTATAAAAAAAAGTCAGTGTGGAGCCCGGGATTGCCACCAGGTGAGACACAGGTTTGACAGCTGCAGCAGAGGGTCCTCTATGCTTCACACCGACCGTCCTGTCTGACCTATTTTTATACCATTTTCCATGCCTGAGCCAGAGTTCCTTTTCTTCCTTTTTGGAGTGCATGTATTCATGTGGAGTTCTTTTCTCTGTGGCAAGTTGAACAATACATGTCCGGAGAGTGATGAACACCTGTGTTTGCAGTCCCGGAATTCGGATTTGAGATGTACCTCCCTGATGGCTCTGACTATCTCGGTCTCGGATATTTATCGTGTATTTATCGTCCGGGTGTTTCTCGGACAACCTTGATGCACGATCCCTCTCTGGGCTGGCCACTTTCGTTCGCTTGTAAATAAAGTCCTCCCTCTCTTGTCCAGGTGGCTTTGACATGGTGTTGCAATCACTGTTGCTGGCTTGTGCAATTTAAAAACTTCTTATAAGAGTATAATTTAACAGCACATAACCATAAAATAGATGACAATTTTATTTGCACGAATTATCCTATAGACATATAACAGTCCTAATGATTCCTTGAGGCCTTGCAGTGTCACAATGGTCTCCATGGTTCCACAGGCCCCACAGTGTCATGTGACTCCTGTGTTCCATGAGTCCTGCAATGTCACAATGGACCTTTGGACCAATGGACCATGGGGCTTTGCAGTGTCACAACGCCCTCCTTTGGCTCCACAGGGTCACAATGGAGCACTGATTACAGGCAGCCTCTCTGTGTTACCCTGGAGCTTTGTTTCCGTGGGTCTCGCAGTGTCCCAATGGAGCCTTGGTTGGATGGGGCCTCACAGTGTCACAATGATGCCTACATTCCACTGAGGCACACGGCGTCACTTGGGTCCCCTTGCTTCCATGAGGCCCAGCAATGTCACAGTGGTGTCCATGAATCCATGAGGACTCACAGTGTCCCAATGGTCTCTTGATCTCACATGGTCCCACAGTGTCCCAATGGTCCCTTGGTCTCACAAGGCCCCACAGTGTCCCAATGGTCACTTCTTCTCACATGGCCCCACAGTGTAACAATGGTCCCTTGGTTCCATGGTTCCTGGTCTGGTGCATTCCCCTTTCCCCTTCTCAGGCCGTCCTGCCAGCTGAGAAATGCTCACTGGGCCAGGGCCTTGGCTAGCAGCCCCTGGGCTCAGCTCCTCTGGAGCTCATCACAGACACTGTCTGCTCCAGGCTCAACCCTTCATTTCCTGGGGAGATGCCAAAGCCTCCACAGGGAACATTTCCCTTTGCTCAGGGGAATTTCGCACAGGTGCCTTGTAGTGACTCTTTGTGTCTGTGTGCACACAGGAGTGCCTGTGCTCAGGGAAATGTGGCAGATATGCTGCTCCCTGAGGGCTTTGGATGCCTTGGATAGCTGAGCCAGTCAGGCCTGGAAGTAAGGTTAAGTCATGTCACCCTGATTCTTAAGATTTTCTAAAGCCTTCTGAGTTTACGTTCTGTTGGAGAACCTTCCCACGCAATTTCTGTCAACAACATATTGTTTACAATCTTTTATGGGGCTGGACAAACTTGATGTACTAGTGGTTTGTCCAATGTCTTTGGACAGGTGGCTCATTCACTCTCCAATCCAATGTCACCTTTGGGAAAGTATAAAAGTTGGAGTCAGAGAATAAACTTTTAGCTTTACCTTGCAAATAGCAGGTGGCTCGCGTCGTGCTTTCACGTGTCTTATAGCGACAAAGTCACAAGCTGTAAGCAAAGTTAAATGCTGCTAAGAGTTGTTCTTTTGCTAATTTGTGAAGCTTAATAGAAGTTATAAGCGAAGTTGAATATTGTTAAGTGTTATTCCACAGCTCTGTTTAGCTTTTAGGCTGTATTCCTTTTATCCTTGCCCTCACTGTCCTTTCGTCACACACACACACAGACATTAACATACACACTCACACAAAAACACACAGAGACACACAGACACCGGGACAGTTCTTGACTCCTTTTTGGTTTGATTGCCTGGATTTTGTTTGGTTTTGTTGTTGCTTTGTTTCCTTGCTGTGCCTGAAGTGTCCAGTCAGGAGCAGAGTGACTCTTGCCAAGGAACTCTGTGGTGCTGTCACTTAATATTAAAGCTGTTTTATGCTACTCCCCTGCTGGGGATTTTTATAAGTGCTCTCAAGCCCTCCTTCATAAGAGGGTGAAGGAGCCCTGGCCAAGCTCTGGCCCTGGGGCACAGGGATGCTGCTAGGGGGTCCCGGTCTCCCTGTTCCAACTTTGAGGGCCCTGAGCCCCTGTCCCCGTGTCAGGCTCTGGGCTTGATCTCCTCGAACATCCTCAGGGGGAGGCTGCAGCGCCAGGGGCAGGGGGAACCAGAGGGACACGGGATGCCACTGTGCACGCACAGCTTTGGACTTCTCTGGGAGGAACTGTGAGTGGGAGCTGGCTTGAAGTGACCTCCCCAGTAAGGTCACAGAGCCCCTGAGATGTCACACTGCCTCCTGGGATGTCACAGCCCACCCTGGGATCTCACAAATCCCCCTTGTGATGTCACAGAGCCAGTGCTGCTCTATCACTCTGGGATGTCATACAGTTGCGCATTGATGGCACAGAAGACTCTGGCATCCCAAAGTCAGCCCGTGTCACAATCCTCTAGTGCAAGCGGGAATCATGACAGTTCATTTTCCCCACCTCAGAATTAGCAGAAGTAGATAGGCTTATCATGAGAAACCGAATGTGATAAACATGTTAGAAATGAAAGGCTCCAAGTTATTAGTTATTATTTTAATAAAAGTTATTAAGTGTACCAAATATAAATTTTGAGAAAAATGGAAAAAAGCCACTATAAAAAAAAGTCAGTGTGGAGCCCGGGATTGCCACCAGGTGAGACACAGGTTTGACAGCTGCAGCAGAGGGTCCTCTATGCTTCACACCGACCGTCCTTTCTGACCCATTTTTATACCATTTTCCATGCCTGAGCCAGAGTCCCTTTTCTTCCTTTTTGGAGTGCATGTATTCATGTGGAGTTCTTTTCTCTGTGGCAAGTTGAACAATACATGTCCGGAGAGTGATGAAGACCTGTGTTTGCAGTCCCGGAATTCGGATTTGAGATGTACCTCCCTGATGGCTCTGACTATCTCGGTCTCGGATATTTATCGTGTATTTATCGTCCGGGTGTTTCTCGGACAACCTTGATGCACGATCCCTCTCTGGGCTGGCCACTTTCGTTCGCTTGTAAATAAAGTCCTCCCTCTCTTGTCCAGGTGGCTTCGACATGGTGTTGCAATCACTGTTGCTGGCTTGTGCAATTTAAAAACTTCTTATAAGAGTATAATTTAACAGCACATAACCATAAAATAGATGACAATTTTATTTGCACGAATTATCCTATAGACATATAACAGTCCTAATGATTCCTTGAGGCCTTGCAGTGTCACAATGTTCTCCATGGTTCCACAGGCCCCACAGTGTCATGTGACTCCTCTGTTCCATGAGTCCTGCAATGTCACAATAGACCTTTGGAACAATGGACCATGGGGCTTTGCAGTGTCACAACGCCCTCCTTTGGCTCCACAGGGTCCCAATGGAGCACTGATTACAGGCAGCCTCTCTGTGTTACCCTGGAGCTTTGTTTCCGTGGGGTCTCGCAGTGTCCCAATGGAGCCTTGGTTGGATGGGGCCTCACAGTCTCACAATGATGCCTACATTCCACTGAGGCACACGGCGTCACTAGGGTCCCCTTGCTTCCATGAGGCCCAGCAATGTCACAGTGGTGTCCATGAATCCATGAGGACTCACAGTGTCCCAATGGTCTCTTGATCTCACATGGTCCCACAGTGTCCCAATGGTCCCTTGGTCTCACAAGGCCCCACAGTGTCCCAATGGTCTCTTCTTCTCACATGGCCCCACAGTGTAACAATGGTCCCTTGGTTCCATGGTTCCTGGTCTGGTGCATTCCCCTTTCCCCTTCTCAGGCCGCCCTGCCAGCTGAGAAATGCTCACTGGGCCAGGGCCTTGGCCAGCAGCCCCTGGGCTCAGCTCCTCTGGAGCTCATCACAGACACTGTCTGCTCCAGGCTCAACCCTTCATTTCCTGGGGAGATGCCAAAGCCTCCACAGGGAACATTTCCCTTTGCTCAGGGGAATTTCGCACAGGTGCCTTGTAGTGACTCTTTGTGTCTGTGTGCACACAGGAGTGCCTGTGCTCAGGGAAATGTGGCAGATATGCTGCTCCCTGAGGGCTTTGGATGCCTTGGATAGCTGAGCCAGTCAGGCCTGGAAGTAAGGTTAAGTCATGTCACTCTGATTCTTAAGATTTTCTAAAGCCTTCTGAGTTTACATTCTGTTGGAGAACCTTCCCACGCAATTTCTGTCAACAACATATTGTTTACAATCTTTTATGGGGGTGGACAAACTTGATGTACTAGTGGTTTGTCCAATGTCTTTCGACAGGTGGCTCATTCACTCTCCAATCCAATGTCACCTTTGAGAAAGTATAAAAGTTGGAGTCAGAGAATAAACTTTTATCTTTACCTTGCAAATAGCAGGTGGCTCGCGTCGTGCTTTCACGTGTCTTATAGCGACAAAGTCACAAGCTGTAAGCAAAGTTAAATGCTGCTAAGAGTTGTTCTTTTGCTAATTTGTGAAGCTTAATAGAAGTTATAAGCGAAGTTGAATATTGTTAAGTGTTATTCCACAGCTCTGTTTAGCTTTTAGGCTGTATTCCTTTTATCCTTGCCCTCACTGTCCTTTCGTCACACACACACACACACATTAACATACACACTCACACAAAAACACACAGAGACACACAGACACCGGGACAGTTCTTGACTCCTTTTTGGTTTGATTGCCTGGATTTTGTTTGGTTTTGTTGTTGCTTTGTTTCCTTGCTGTGCTGAAGTTTCCAGTCAGTAGCAGAGTGACTCTTGCCAAGGAACTCTGTGGTGCTGTCACTTAATATTAAAGCTGTTTTATGCTACTCCCCTGCTGGGGATTTTTAAAGTGCTCTCAAGCCCTCCTTCATAAGAGGGTGAAGGAGCCCTGGCCAAGCTCTGGCCCTGGGGGCACAGGGATGCAGCAAGGGGGTCCCTGTCTCCCTTTTCCAAGTTTGAAGGCCCTGAGCCCCTGTCCCCGTATCAGGCTCTGGGCTTGATCTCCTCGAACATCCTCAGCAGGAGGCTGCAGCGCCAGGGGCAGGGGGACCCAGAGGGACATGGGATACCACTGTGCACCAGCAGCTTTGGACTTCTCTGGGAGGAACTGTGAGTGGGAGCTGGCTTGAAGTGACCTCCCCAGTAAGGTCACAGAGCCCCTGAGATGTCACACTGCCTCCTGGGATGTCACAGCCCACCCTGGGATCTCACAAATCCCCCTTGTGATGTCACAGAGCCAGTGCTGCTCTATCACTCTGGGATGTCATACAGTTGCGCTGTGATGGCACAGAAGACTCTGGCATCCCAAAGTCAGCCCGTGTCACAATCCTCTAGTGCAAGCGGGAATCATGACAGTTCATTTTCCCCACCTCAGAATTAGCAGAAGTAGATAGGCTTATCATGAGAAACCGAATGTGATAAACATGTTAGAAATGAAAGGCTCCAAGTTATTAGTTATTATTTTAATAAAAGTTATTAAGTGTACCAAATATAAATTCTGAGAAAAATGGAAAAAAGCCACTATAAAAAAACGTCAGTGTGTAGCCTGGGATTGCCACCGGGTGAGACACAGGTTTGACAGCTGCAGCAGAGGGTCCTCTATGCTTCACACCGACCGTCCTGTCTGACCCATTTTTATACCATTTTCCATGCCTGAGCCAGACTCCCTTTTCTTCCTTTTTGGAGTGCATGTATTCATGTAGAGTTCTTTTCTCTGTGGCAAGTTGAACAATACATGTCCGGAGAGTGATGAACACCTGTGTTTGCAGTCCCGGAATTCGGATTTGAGATGTACCTCCCTGATGGCTCTGACTATCTCGGTCTCGGATATTTATCGTGTATTTATCGTCCGGGTGTTTCTCGGACAACCTTGATGCACGATCCCTCTCTGGGCTGGCCACTTTCGTTCGCTTGTAAATAAAGTCCTCCCTCTCTTGTCCAGGTGGCTTTGACATGGTGTTGCAATCACTGTTGCTGGCTTGTGCAATTTAAAAACTTCTTATAAGAGTATAATTTAACAGCACATAACCATAAAATAGATGACAATTTTATTTGCACGAATTATCCTATAGACATATAACAGTCCTAATGATTCCTTGAGGCCTTGCAGTGTCACAATGTTCTCCATGGTTCCACAGGCCCCACAGTGTCATGTGACTCCTCTGTTCCATGAGTCCTGCAATGTCACAATAGACCTTTGGACCAATGGACCATGGGGCTTTGCAGTGTCACAACGCCCTCCTTTGGCTCCACAGGGTCCCAATGGAGCACTGATTACAGGCAGCCTCTCTGTGTTACCCTGGAGCTTTATTTCCGTGGGGTCTCGCAGTGTCCCAATGGAGCCTTGGTTGGATGGGGCCTCACAGTGTCACAATGATGCCTACATTCCACTGAGGCACACGGCGTCACTAGGGTCCCCTTGCTTCCATGAGGCCCAGCAATGTCACAGTGGTGTCCATGAATCCATGAGGACTCACAGTGTCCCAATGGTCTCTTGATCTCACATGGTCCCACAGTGTCCCAATGGCCCCTTGGTCTCACAAGGCCCCACAGTGTCCCAATGGTCACTTCTTCTCACATGGCCCCACAGTGTAACAATGGTCCCTTGGTTCCATGGTTCCTGGTCTGGTGCATTCCCCTTTCCCCTTCTCAGGCCGTCCTGCCAGCTGAGAAATGCTCACTGGGCCAGGGCCTTGGCTAGCAGCCCCTGGGCTCAGCTCCTCTGGAGCTCATCACAGACACTGTCTGCTCCAGGCTCAACCCTTCATTTCCTGGGGAGATGCCAAAGCCTCCACAGGGAACATTTCCCTTTGCTCAGGGGAATTTCGCACAGGTGCCTTGTAGTGACTCTTTGTGTCTGTGTGCACACAGGAGTGCCTGTGCTCAGGGAAATGTGGCAGATATGCTGCTCCCTGAGGGCTTTGGATGCCTTGGATAGCTGAGCCAGTCAGGCCTGGAAGTAAGGTTAAGTCATGTCACCCTGATTCTTAAGATTTTCTAAAGCCTTCTGAGTTTACGTTCTGTTGGAGAACCTTCCCACGCAATTTCTGTCAACAACATATTGTTTACAATCTTTTATGGGGCTGGACAAACTTGATGTACTAGTGGTTTGTCCAATGTCTTTGGACAGGTGGCTCATTCACTCTCCAATCCAATGTCACCTTTGGGAAAGTATAAAAGTTGGAGTCAGAGAATAAACTTTTAGCTTTACCTTGCAAATAGCAGGTGGCTCGCGTCGTGCTTTCACGTGTCTTATAGCGACAAAGTCACAAGCTGTAAGCAAAGTTAAATGCTGCTAAGAGTTGTTCTTTTGCTATTTTGTGAAGCTTAATAGAAGTTATAAGCGAAGTTGAATATTGTTAAGTGTTATTCCACAGCTCTGTTTAGCTTTTAGGCTGTATTCCTTTTATCCTTGCCCTCACTGTCCTTTCGTCACACACACACAGACAATAACATACACACTCACAAAAAAACACACAGAGACACACAGACACCGGGACAATTCTTGACTCCTTTTTGGTTTGATTGCCTGGATTTTGTTTGGTTTTGTTGTTGCTTTGTTTCCTTGCTGTGCCTGAAGTGTCCAGTCAGGAGCAGAGTGACTCTTGCCAAGGAACTCTGTGGTGCTGTCACTTAATATTAAAGCTGTTTTATGCTACTCCCCTGCTGGGGATTTTTAAAGTGCTCTCAAGCCCTCCTTCATAAGAGGGTGAAGGAGCCCTGGCCAAGCTCTGGCCCTGGGGGCACAGGGATGCAGCAAGGGGGTCCCTGTCTCCCTTTTCCAAGTTTGAAGGCCCTGAGCCCCTGTTCCCGTGTCAGGCTCTGGACTTGATCTCCTCGAACATCCTCAGGGGGAGGCTGCAGCGCCAGGGGCAGGGGGACCCAGAGGGACACGGGATACCACTGTGCACGCGCAGCTTTGGACTTCTCTGGGAGGAACTGTGAGTGGGAGCTGGCTTGAAGTGACCTCCCCAGTAAGGTCACAGAGCCCCTGAGATGTCACACTGCCTCCTGGGATGTCACAGCCCACCCTGGGATCTCACAAATCCCCCTTGTGATGTCACAGAGCCAGTGCTGCTCTATCACTCTGGGATGTCATACAGTTGCGCATTGATGGCACAGAAGACTCTGGCATCCCAAAGTCAGCCCGTGTCACAATCCTCTAGTGCAAGCGGGAATCATGACAGTTCATTTTCCCCACCTCAGAATTAGCAGAAGTAGATAGGCTTATCATGAGAAACCGAATGTGATAAACATGTTAGAAATGAAAGGCTCCAAGTTATTAGTTATTATTTTAATAAAAGTTATTAAGTGTACCAAATATAAATTTTGAGAAAAATGGAAAAAAGCCACTATAAAAAAAAGTCAGTGTGGAGCCCGGGATTGCCACCAGGTGAGACACAGGTTTGACAGCTGCAGCAGAGGGTCCTCTATGCTTCACACCGACCGTCCTGTCTGACCTATTTTTATACCATTTTCCATGCCTGAGCCAGAGTTCCTTTTCTTCCTTTTTGGAGTGCATGTATTCATGTGGAGTTCTTTTCTCTGTGGCAAGTTGAACAATACATGTCCGGAGAGTGATGAACACCTGTGTTTGCAGTCCCGGAATTCGGATTTGAGATGTACCTCCCTGATGGCTCTGACTATCTCGGTCTCGGATATTTATCGTGTATTTATCGTCCGGGTGTTTCTCGGACAACCTTGATGCACGATCCCTCTCTGGGCTGGCCACTTTCGTTCGCTTGTAAATAAAGTCCTCCCTCTCTTGTCCAGGTGGCTTTGACATGGTGTTGCAATCACTGTTGCTGGCTTGTGCAATTTAAAAACTTCTTATAAGAGTATAATTTAACAGCACATAACCATAAAATAGATGACAATTTTATTTGCACGAATTATCCTATAGACATATAACAGTCCTAATGATTCCTTGAGGCCTTGCAGTGTCACAATGGTCTCCATGGTTCCACAGGCCCCACAGTGTCATGTGACTCCTGTGTTCCATGAGTCCTGCAATGTCACAATGGACCTTTGGACCAATGGACCATGGGGCTTTGCAGTGTCACAACGCCCTCCTTTGGCTCCACAGGGTCCCAATGGAGCACTGATTACAGGCAGCCTCTCTGTGTTACCCTGGAGCTTTGTTTCCGTGGGGTCTCGCAGTGTCCCAATGGAGCCTTGGTTGGATGGGGCCTCACAGTGTCACAATGATGCCTACATTCCACTGAGGCACACGGCGTCACTAGGGTCCCCTTGCTTCCATGAGGCCCAGCAATGTCACAGTGGTGTCCATGAATCCATGAGGACTCACAGTGTCCCAATGGTCTCTTGATCTCACATGGTCCCACAGTGTCCCAATGGTCCCTTGGTCTCACAAGGCCCCACAGTGTCCCAATGGTCACTTCTTCTCACATGGCCCCACAGTGTAACAATGGTCCCTTGGTTCCATGGTTCCTGGTCTGGTGCATTCCCCTTTCCCCTTCTCAGGCCGTCCTGCCAGCTGAGAAATGCTTACTGGGCCTGGGCCTTGGCCAGCAGCCCCTGGGCTCAGCTCCTCTGGAGCTCATCACAGACACTGTCTGCTCCAGGCTCAACCCTTCATTTCCTGGGGAGATGCCAAAGCCTCCACAGGGAACATTTCCCTTTGCTCAGGGGAATTTCGCACAGGTGCCTTGTAGTGACTCTTTGTGTCTGTGTGCACACAGGAGTGCCTGTGCTCAGGGAAATGTGGCAGATATGCTGCTCCCTGAGGGCTTTGGATGCCTTGGATAGCTGAGCCAGTCAGGCCTGGAAGTAAGGTTAAGTCATGTCACTCTGATTCTTAAGATTTTCTAAAGCCTTCTGAGTTTACATTCTGTTGGAGAACCTTCCCACGCAATTTCTGTCAACAACATATTGTTTACAATCTTTTATGGGGGTGGACAAACTTGATGTACTAGTGGTTTGTCCAATGTCTTTGGACAGGTGGCTCATTCACTCTCCAATCCAATGTCACCTTTGAGAAAGTATAAAAGTTGGAGTCAGAGAATAAACTTTTATCTTTACCTTGCAAATAGCAGGTGGCTCGCGTCGTGCTTTCACGTGTCTTATAGCGACAAAGTCACAAGCTGTAAGCAAAGTTAAATGCTGCTAAGAGTTGTTCTTTTGCTAATTTGTGAAGCTTAATAGAAGTTATAAGCGAAGTTGAATATTGTTAAGTGTTATTCCACAGCTCTGTTTAGCTTTTAGGCTGTATTCCTTTTATCCTTGCCCTCACTGTCCTTTCGTCACACACACACACACACATTAACATACACACTCACACAAAAACACACAGAGACACACAGACACCGGGACAGTTCTTGACTCCTTTTTGGTTTGATTGCCTGGATTTTGTTTGGTTTTATTGTTGCTTTGTTTCCTTGCTGTGCTGAAGTTTCCAGTCAGTAGCAGAGTGACTCTTGCCAAGGAACTCTGTGGTGCTGTCACTTAATATTAAAGCTGTTTTATGCTACTCCCCTGCTGGGGATTTTTATAAGTGCTCTCAAGCCCTCCTTCATAAGAGGGTGAAGGAGCCCTGGCCAAGCTCTGGCCCTGGGGGCACAGGGATGCAGCAAGGGGGTCCCTGTCTCCCTTTTCCAAGTTTGAAGGCCCTGAGCCCCTGTCCCCGTATCAGGCTCTGGGCTTGATCTCCTCGAACATCCTCAGGGGGAGGCTGCAGCGCCAGGGGCAGGGGGACCCAGAGGGACATGGGATACCACTGTGCACCAGCAGCTTTGGACTTCTCTGGGAGGAACTGTGAGTGGGAGCTGGCTTGAAGTGACCTCCCCAGTAAGGTCACAGAGCCCCTGAGATGTCACACTGCCTCCTGGGATGTCACAGCCCACCCTGGGATCTCACAAATCCCCCTTGTGATGTCACAGAGCCAGTGCTGCTCTATCACTCTGGGATGTCATACAGTTGCGCATTGATGGCACAGAAGACTCTGGCATCACAAAGTCAGCCCGTGTCACAATCCTCTAGTGCAAGCGGGAATCATGACAGTTCATTTTCCCCACCTCAGAATTAGCAGAAGTAGATAGGCTTATCATGAGAAACCGAATGTGATAAACATGTTAGAAATGAAAGGCTCCAAGTTATTAGTTATTATTTTAATAAAAGTTATTAAGTGTACCAAATATAAATTTTGAGAAAAATGGAAAAAAGCCACTATAAAAAAACGTCAGTGTGGAGCCTGGGATTGCCACCGGGTGAGACACAGGTTTGACAGCTGCAGCAGAGGGTCCTCTATGCTTCACACCGACCGTCCTGTCTGACCCATTTTTATACCATTTTCCATGCCTGAGCCAGACTCCCTTTTCTTCCTTTTTGGAGTGCATGTATTCATGTAGAGTTCTTTTCTCTGTGGCAAGTTGAACAATACATGTCCGGAGAGTGATGAACACCTGTGTTTGCAGTCCCGGAATTCGGATTTGAGATGTACCTCCCTGATGGCTCTGACTACCTCGGTCTCGGATATTTATCATGTATTTATTGTCCGGGTGTTTCTCGGACAACCTTGATGCACGATCCCTCTCTGGGCTGGCCACTTTCGTTCGCTTGTAAATAAAGTCCTCCCTCTCTTGTCCAGGTGGCTTCGACATGGTGTTGCAATCACTGTTGCTGGCTTGTGCAATTTAAAAACTTCTTATAAGAGTATAATTTAACAGCACATAACCATAAAATAGATGACAATTTTATTTGCACGAATTATCCTATAGACATATAACAGTCCTAATGATTCCTTGAGGCCTTGCAGTGTCACAATGTTCTCCATGGTTCCACAGGCCCCACAGTGTCATGTGACTCCTCTGTTCCATGAGTCCTGCAATGTCACAATAGACCTTTGGACCAATGGACCATGGGGCTTTGCAGTGTCACAACGCCCTCCTTTGGCTCCACAGGGTCCCAATGGAGCACTGATTACAGGCAGCCTCTCTGTGTTACCCTGGAGCTTTATTTCCGTGGGGTCTCGCAGTGTCCCAATGGAGCCTTGGTTGGATGGGGCCTCACAGTGTCACAATGATGCCTACATTCCACTGAGGCACACGGCGTCACTAGGGTCCCCTTGCTTCCATGAGGCCCAGCAATGTCACAGTGGTGTCCATGAATCCATGAGGACTCACAGTGTCCCAATGGTCTCTTGATCTCACATGGTCCCACAGTGTCCCAATGGTCCCTTGGTCTCACAAGGCCCCACAGTGTCCCAATGGTCACTTCTTCTCACATGGCCCCACAGTGTAACAATGGTCCCTTGGTTCCATGGTTCCTGGTCTGGTGCATTCCCCTTTCCCCTTCTCAGGCCGCCCTGCCAGCTGAGAAATGCTCACTGGGCCAGGGCCTTGGCCAGCAGCCCCTGGGCTCAGTTCCTCTGGAGCTCATCACAGACACTGTCTGCTCCAGGCTCAACCCTTCATTTCCTGGGGAGATGCCAAAGCCTCCACAGGGAACATTTCCCTTTGCTCAGGGGAATTTCGTACAGGTGCCTTGTAGTGACTCTTTGTGTCTGTGTGCACACAGGAGTGCCTGTGCTCAGGGAAATGTGGCAGATATGCTGCTCCCTGAGGGCTTTGGATGCCTTGGATAGCTGAGCCAGTCAGGCCTGGAAGTAAGGTTAAGTCATGTCACCCTGATTCTTAAGATTTTCTAAAGCCTTCTGAGTTTCCATTCTGTTGGAGAAGCTTCCCACACAATTTCTGTCAACAACATATTGTTTACAATCTTTTATGGGGGTGGACAAACTTGATGTACTAGTGGTTTGTCCAATGTCTTTGGACAGGTGGCTCATTCACTCTCCAATCCAATGTCACCTTTGGGAAAGTACAGAAATAAGAGTCAGAGTATAAACTTTTATCTTTACCTTGCAAATAGCAGGTGGCTCGCGTCGTGCTTTCACGTGTCTTATAGCGACAAAGTCACAAGCTGTAAGCAAAGTTAAATGCTGCTAAGAGTTGTTCTTTTGCTAATTTGTGAAGCTTAATAGAAGTTATAAGCGAAGTTGAATATTGTTAAGTGTTATTCCACAGCTCTGTTTAGCTTTTAGGCTGTATTCCTTTTATCCTTGCCCTCACTGTCCTTTCGTCACACACACACACAGACATTAACATACACACTCACACAAAAACACACAGAGACACACAGACACCGGGACAGTTCTTGACTCCTTTTTGGTTTGATTGCCTGGATTTTGTTTGGTTTTGTTGTTGCTTTGTTTCCTTGCTGTGCCTGAAGTGTCCAGTCAGGAGCAGAGTGACTCTTGCCAAGGAACTCTGTGGTGCTGTCACTTAATATTAAAGCTGTTTTATGCTACTCCCCTGCTGGGGATTTTTATAAGTGCTCTCAAGCCCTCCTTCATAAGAGGGTGAAGGAGCCCTGGCCAAGCTCTGGCCCTGGGGCACAGGGATGCTGCTAGGGGGTCCCGGTCTCCCTGTTCCAACTTTGAGGGCCCTGAGCCCCTGTCCCCGTGTCAGGCTCTGGGCTTGATCTCCTCGAACATCCTCAGGGGGAGGCTGCAGCGCCAGGGGCAGGGGGAACCAGAGGGACACGGGATGCCACTGTGCACGCACAGCTTTGGACTTCTCTGGGAGGAACTGTGAGTGGGAGCTGGCTTGAAGTGACCTCCCCAGTAAGGTCACAGAGCCCCTGAGATGTCACACTGCCTCCTGGGATGTCACAGCCCACCCTGGGATCTCACAAATCCCCCTTGTGATGTCACAGAGCCAGTGCTGCTCTATCACTCTGGGATGTCATACAGTTGCGCTGTGATGGCACAGAAGACTCTGGCATCCCAAAGTCAGCCCGTGTCACAATCCTCTAGTGCAAGCGGGAATCATGACAGTTCATTTTCCCCACCTCAGAATTAGCAGAAGTAGATAGGCTTATCATGAGAAACCGAATGTGATAAACATGTTAGAAATGAAAGGCTCCAAGTTATTAGTTATTATTTTAATAAAAGTTATTAAGTGTACCAAATATAAATTTTGAGAAAAATGGAAAAAAGCCACTATAAAAAAAAGTCAGTGTGGAGCCTGGGATTGCCACCAGGTGAGACACAGGTTTGACAGCTGCAGCAGAGGGTCCTCTATGCTTCACACCGACCGTCCTTTCTGACCCATTTTTATACCATTTTCCATGCCTGAGCCAGAGTCCCTTTTCTTCCTTTTTGGAGTGCATGTATTCATGTGGAGTTCTTTTCTCTGTGGCAAGTTGAACAATACATGTCCGGAGAGTGATGAACACCTGTGTTTGCAGTCCCGGAATTCGGATTTGAGATGTACCTCCCTGATGGCTCTGACTATCTCGGTCTCGGATATTTATCGTGTATTTATCGTCCGGGTGTTTCTCGGACAACCTTGATGCACGATCCCTCTCTGGGCTGGCCACTTTCGTTCGCTTGTAAATAAAGTCCTCCCTCTCTTGTCCAGGTGGCTTCGACATGGTGTTGCAATCACTGTTGCTGGCTTGTGCAATTTAAAAACTTCTTATAAGAGTATAATTTAACAGCACATAACCATAAAATAGATGACAATTTTATTTGCACGAATTATCCTATAGACATATAACAGTCCTAATGATTCCTTGAGGCCTTGCAGTGTCACAATGTTCTCCATGGTTCCACAGGCCCCACAGTGTCATGTGACTCCTCTGTTCCATGAGTCCTGCAATGTCACAATAGACCTTTGGAACAATGGACCATGGGGCTTTGCAGTGTCACAACGCCCTCCTTTGGCTCCACAGGGTCCCAATGGAGCACTGATTACAGGCAGCCTCTCTGTGTTACCCTGGAGCTTTGTTTCCGTGGGGTCTCGCAGTGTCCCAATGGAGCCTTGGCTGGATGGGGCCTCACAGTGTCACAATGATGCCTACATTCCACTGAGGCACACGGCGTCACTAGGGTCCCCTTGCTTCCATGAGGCCCAGCAATGTCACAGTGGTGTCCATGAATCCATGAGGACTCACAGTGTCCCAATGGTCTCTTGATCTCACATGGTCCCACAGTGTCCCAATGGTCCCTTGGTCTCACAAGGCCCCACAGTGTCCCAATGGTCACTTCTTCTCACATGGCCCCACAGTGTAACAATGGTCCCTTGGTTCCATGGTTCCTGGTCTGGTGCATTCCCCTTTCCCCTTCTCAGGCCGTCCTGCCAGCTGAGAAATGCTTACTGGGCCTGGGCCTTGGCCAGCAGCCCCTGGGCTCAGCTCCTCTGGAGCTCATCACAGACACTGTCTGCTCCAGGCTCAACCCTTCATTTCCTGGGGAGATGCCAAAGCCTCCACAGGGAACATTTCCCTTTGCTCAGGGGAATTTCGCACAGGTGCCTTGTAGTGACTCTTTGTGTCTGTGTGCACACAGGAGTGCCTGTGCTCAGGGAAATGTGGCAGATATGCTGCTCCCTGAGGGCTTTGGATGCCTTGGATAGCTGAGCCAGTCAGGCCTGGAAGTAAGGTTAAGTCATGTCACTCTGATTCTTAAGATTTTCTAAAGCCTTCTGAGTTTACATTCTGTTGGAGAACCTTCCCACGCAATTTCTGTCAACAACATATTGTTTACAATCTTTTATGGGGGTGGACAAACTTGATGTACTAGTGGTTTGTCCAATGTCTTTGGACAGGTGGCTCATTCACTCTCCAATCCAATGTCACCTTTGAGAAAGTATAAAAGTTGGAGTCAGAGAATAAACTTTTATCTTTACCTTGCAAATAGCAGGTGGCTCGCGTCGTGCTTTCACGTGTCTTATAGCGACAAAGTCACAAGCTGTAAGCAAAGTTAAATGCTGCTAAGAGTTGTTCTTTTGCTAATTTGTGAAGCTTAATAGAAGTTATAAGCGAAGTTGAATATTGTTAAGTGTTATTCCACAGCTCTGTTTAGCTTTTAGGCTGTATTCCTTTTATCCTTGCCCTCACTGTCCTTTCGTCACACACACACACACACATTAACATACACACTCACACAAAAACACACAGAGACACACAGACACCGGGACAGTTCTTGACTCCTTTTTGGTTTGATTGCCTGGATTTTGTTTGGTTTTATTGTTGCTTTGTTTCCTTGCTGTGCTGAAGTTTCCAGTCAGTAGCAGAGTGACTCTTGCCAAGGAACTCTGTGGTGCTGTCACTTAATATTAAAGCTGTTTTATGCTACTCCCCTGCTGGGGATTTTTATAAGTGCTCTCAAGCCCTCCTTCATAAGAGGGTGAAGGAGCCCTGGCCAAGCTCTGGCCCTGGGGGCACAGGGATGCAGCAAGGGGGTCCCTGTCTCCCTTTTCCAAGTTTGAAGGCCCTGAGCCCCTGTCCCCGTATCAGGCTCTGGGCTTGATCTCCTCGAACATCCTCAGGGGGAGGCTGCAGCGCCAGGGGCAGGGGGACCCAGAGGGACACGGGATACCACTGTGCACCAGCAGCTTTGGACTTCTCTGGGAGGAACTGTGAGTGGGAGCTGGCTTGAAGTGACCTCCCCAGTAAGGTCACAGAGCCCCTGAGATGTCACACTGCCTCCTGGGATGTCACAGCCCACCCTGGGATCTCACAAATCCCCCTTGTGATGTCACAGAGCCAGTGCTGCTCTATCACTCTGGGATGTCATACAGTTGCGCATTGATGGCACAGAAGACTCTGGCATCACAAAGTCAGCCCGTGTCACAATCCTCTAGTGCAAGCGGGAATCATGACAGTTCATTTTCCCCACCTCAGAATTAGCAGAAGTAGATAGGCTTATCATGAGAAACCGAATGTGATAAACATGTTAGAAATGAAAGGCTCCAAGTTATTAGTTATTATTTTAATAAAAGTTATTAAGTGTACCAAATATAAATTTTGAGAAAAATGGAAAAAAGCCACTATAAAAAAACGTCAGTGTGGAGCCTGGGATTGCCACCGGGTGAGACACAGGTTTGACAGCTGCAGCAGAGGGTCCTCTATGCTTCACACCGACCGTCCTGTCTGACCCATTTTTATACCATTTTCCATGCCTGAGCCAGACTCCCTTTTCTTCCTTTTTGGAGTGCATGTATTCATGTAGAGTTCTTTTCTCTGTGGCAAGTTGAACAATACATGTCCGGAGAGTGATGAACACCTGTGTTTGCAGTCCCGGAATTCGGATTTGAGATGTACCTCCCTGATGGCTCTGACTACCTCGGTCTCGGATATTTATCGTGTATTTATTGTCCGGGTGTTTCTCGGACAACCTTGATGCACGATCCCTCTCTGGGCTGGCCACTTTCGTTCGCTTGTAAATAAAGTCCTCCCTCTCTTGTCCAGGTGGCTTCGACATGGTGTTGCAATCACTGTTGCTGGCTTGTGCAATTTAAAAACTTCTTATAAGAGTATAATTTAACAGCACATAACCATAAAATAGATGACAATTTTATTTGCACGAATTATCCTATAGACATATAACAGTCCTAATGATTCCTTGAGGCCTTGCAGTGTCACAATGTTCTCCATGGTTCCACAGGCCCCACAGTGTCATGTGACTCCTCTGTTCCATGAGTCCTGCAATGTCACAATAGACCTTTGGACCAATGGACCATGGGGCTTTGCAGTGTCACAACGCCCTCCTTTGGCTCCACAGGGTCCCAATGGAGCACTGATTACAGGCAGCCTCTCTGTGTTACCCTGGAGCTTTATTTCCGTGGGGTCTCGCAGTGTCCCAATGGAGCCTTGGTTGGATGGGGCCTCACAGTGTCACAATGATGCCTACATTCCACTGAGGCACACGGCGTCACTAGGGTCCCCTTGCTTCCATGAGGCCCAGCAATGTCACAGTGGTGTCCATGAATCCATGAGGACTCACAGTGTCCCAATGGTCTCTTGATCTCACATGGTCCCACAGTGTCCCAATGGTCCCTTGGTCTCACAAGGCCCCACAGTGTCCCAATGGTCACTTCTTCTCACATGGCCCCACAGTGTAACAATGGTCCCTTGGTTCCATGGTTCCTGGTCTGGTGCATTCCCCTTTCCCCTTCTCAGGCCGCCCTGCCAGCTGAGAAATGCTCACTGGGCCAGGGCCTTGGCCAGCAGCCCCTGGGCTCAGTTCCTCTGGAGCTCATCACAGACACTGTCTGCTCCAGGCTCAACCCTTCATTTCCTGGGGAGATGCCAAAGCCTCCACAGGGAACATTTCCCTTTGCTCAGGGGAATTTCGTACAGGTGCCTTGTAGTGACTCTTTGTGTCTGTGTGCACACAGGAGTGCCTGTGCTCAGGGAAATGTGGCAGATATGCTGCTCCCTGAGGGCTTTGGATGCCTTGGATAGCTGAGCCAGTCAGGCCTGGAAGTAAGGTTAAGTCATGTCACCCTGATTCTTAAGATTTTCTAAAGCCTTCTGAGTTTCCATTCTGTTGGAGAAGCTTCCCACACAATTTCTGTCAACAACATATTGTTTACAATCTTTTATGGGGGTGGACAAACTTGATGTACTAGTGGTTTGTCCAATGTCTTTGGACAGGTGGCTCATTCACTCTCCAATCCAATGTCACCTTTGGGAAAGTACAGAAATAAGAGTCAGAGTATAAACTTTTATCTTTACCTTGCAAATAGCAGGTGGCTCGCGTCGTGCTTTCACGTGTCTTATAGCGACAAAGTCACAAGCTGTAAGCAAAGTTAAATGCTGCTAAGAGTTGTTCTTTTGCTAATTTGTGAAGCTTAATAGAAGTTATAAGCGAAGTTGAATATTGTTAAGTGTTATTCCACAGCTCTGTTTAGCTTTTAGGCTGTATTCCTTTTATCCTTGCCCTCACTGTCCTTTCGTCACACACACACACAGACATTAACATACACACTCACACAAAAACACACAGAGACACACAGACACCGGGACAGTTCTTGACTCCTTTTTGGTTTGATTGCCTGGATTTTGTTTGGTTTTGTTGTTGCTTTGTTTCCTTGCTGTGCCTGAAGTGTCCAGTCAGGAGCAGAGTGACTCTTGCCAAGGAACTCTGTGGTGCTGTCACTTAATATTAAAGCTGTTTTATGCTACTCCCCTGCTGGGGATTTTTATAAGTGCTCTCAAGCCCTCCTTCATAAGAGGGTGAAGGAGCCCTGGCCAAGCTCTGGCCCTGGGGCACAGGGATGCTGCTAGGGGGTCCCGGTCTCCCTGTTCCAACTTTGAGGGCCCTGAGCCCCTGTCCCCGTGTCAGGCTCTGGGCTTGATCTCCTCGAACATCCTCAGGGGGAGGCTGCAGCGCCAGGGGCAGGGGGAACCAGAGGGACACGGGATGCCACTGTGCACGCACAGCTTTGGACTTCTCTGGGAGGAACTGTGAGTGGGAGCTGGCTTGAAGTGACCTCCCCAGTAAGGTCACAGAGCCCCTGAGATGTCACACTGCCTCCTGGGATGTCACAGCCCACCCTGGGATCTCACAAATCCCCCTTGTGATGTCACAGAGCCAGTGCTGCTCTATCACTCTGGGATGTCATACAGTTGCGCTGTGATGGCACAGAAGACTCTGGCATCCCAAAGTCAGCCCGTGTCACAATCCTCTAGTGCAAGCGGGAATCATGACAGTTCATTTTCCCCACCTCAGAATTAGCAGAAGTAGATAGGCTTATCATGAGAAACCGAATGTGATAAACATGTTAGAAATGAAAGGCTCCAAGTTATTAGTTATTATTTTAATAAAAGTTATTAAGTGTACCAAATATAAATTTTGAGAAAAATGGAAAAAAGCCACTATAAAAAAAAGTCAGTGTGGAGCCCGGGATTGCCACCAGGTGAGACACAGGTTTGACAGCTGCAGCAGAGGGTCCTCTATGCTTCACACCGACCGTCCTTTCTGACCCATTTTTATACCATTTTCCATGCCTGAGCCAGAGTCCCTTTTCTTCCTTTTTGGAGTGCATGTATTCATGTGGAGTTCTTTTCTCTGTGGCAAGTTGAACAATACATGTCCGGAGAGTGATGAACACCTGTGTTTGCAGTCCCGGAATTCGGATTTGAGATGTACCTCCCTGATGGCTCTGACTATCTCGGTCTCGGATATTTATCGTGTATTTATCGTCCGGGTGTTTCTCGGACAACCTTGATGCACGATCCCTCTCTGGGCTGGCCACTTTCGTTCGCTTGTAAATAAAGTCCTCCCTCTCTTGTCCAGGTGGCTTCGACATGGTGTTGCAATCACTGTTGCTGGCTTGTGCAATTTAAAAACTTCTTATAAGAGTATAATTTAACAGCACATAACCATAAAATAGATGACAATTTTATTTGCACGAATTATCCTATAGACATATAACAGTCCTAATGATTCCTTGAGGCCTTGCAGTGTCACAATGTTCTCCATGGTTCCACAGGCCCCACAGTGTCATGTGACTCCTCTGTTCCATGAGTCCTGCAATGTCACAATAGACCTTTGGAACAATGGACCATGGGGCTTTGCAGTGTCACAACGCCCTCCTTTGGCTCCACAGGGTCCCAATGGAGCACTGATTACAGGCAGCCTCTCTGTGTTACCCTGGAGCTTTGTTTCCGTGGGGTCTCGCAGTGTCCCAATGGAGCCTTGGTTGGATGGGGCCTCACAGTCTCACAATGATGCCTACATTCCACTGAGGCACACGGCGTCACTAGGGTCCCCTTGCTTCCATGAGGCCCAGCAATGTCACAGTGGTGTCCATGAATCCATGAGGACTCACAGTGTCCCAATGGTCTCTTGATCTCACATGGTCCCACAGTGTCCCAATGGTCCCTTGGTCTCACAAGGCCCCACAGTGTCCCAATGGTCTCTTCTTCTCACATGGCCCCACAGTGTAACAATGGTCCCTTGGTTCCATGGTTCCTGGTCTGGTGCATTCCCCTTTCCCCTTCTCAGGCCGCCCTGCCAGCTGAGAAATGCTCACTGGGCCAGGGCCTTGGCCAGCAGCCCCTGGGCTCAGCTCCTCTGGAGCTCATCACAGACACTGTCTGCTCCAGGCTCAACCCTTCATTTCCTGGGGAGATGCCAAAGCCTCCACAGGGAACATTTCCCTTTGCTCAGGGGAATTTCGCACAGGTGCCTTGTAGTGACTCTTTGTGTCTGTGTGCACACAGGAGTGCCTGTGCTCAGGGAAATGTGGCAGATATGCTGCTCCCTGAGGGCTTTGGATGCCTTGGATAGCTGAGCCAGTCAGGCCTGGAAGTAAGGTTAAGTCATGTCACTCTGATTCTTAAGATTTTCTAAAGCCTTCTGAGTTTCCATTCTGTTGGAGAACCTTCCCACGCAATTTCTGTCAACAACATATTGTTTACAATCTTTTATGGGGGTGGACAAACTTGATGTACTAGTGGTTTGTCCAATGTCTTTCGACAGGTGGCTCATTCACTCTCCAATCCAATGTCACCTTTGAGAAAGTATAAAAGTTGGAGTCAGAGAATAAACTTTTATCTTTACCTTGCAAATAGCAGGTGGCTCGCGTCGTGCTTTCACGTGTCTTATAGCGACAAAGTCACAAGCTGTAAGCAAAGTTAAATGCTGCTAAGAGTTGTTCTTTTGCTAATTTGTGAAGCTTAATAGAAGTTATAAGCGAAGTTGAATATTGTTAAGTGTTATTCCACAGCTCTGTTTAGCTTTTAGGCTGTATTCCTTTTATCCTTGCCCTCACTGTCCTTTCGTCACACACACACACACACATTAACATACACACTCACACAAAAACACACAGAGACACACAGACACCGGGACAGTTCTTGACTCCTTTTTGGTTTGATTGCCTGGATTTTGTTTGGTTTTGTTGTTGCTTTGTTTCCTTGCTGTGCTGAAGTTTCCAGTCAGTAGCAGAGTGACTCTTGCCAAGGAACTCTGTGGTGCTGTCACTTAATATTAAAGCTGTTTTATGCTACTCCCCTGCTGGGGATTTTTAAAGTGCTCTCAAGCCCTCCTTCATAAGAGGGTGAAGGAGCCCTGGCCAAGCTCTGGCCCTGGGGGCACAGGGATGCAGCAAGGGGGTCCCTGTCTCCCTTTTCCAAGTTTGAAGGCCCTGAGCCCCTGTCCCCGTATCAGGCTCTGGGCTTGATCTCCTCGAACATCCTCAGCAGGAGGCTGCAGCGCCAGGGGCAGGGGGACCCAGAGGGACATGGGATACCACTGTGCACCAGCAGCTTTGGACTTCTCTGGGAGGAACTGTGAGTGGGAGCTGGCTTGAAGTGACCTCCCCAGTAAGGTCACAGAGCCCCTGAGATGTCACACTGCCTCCTGGGATGTCACAGCCCACCCTGGGATCTCACAAATCCCCCTTGTGATGTCACAGAGCCAGTGCTGCTCTATCACTCTGGGATGTCATACAGTTGCGCATTGATGGCACAGAAGACTCTGGCATCCCAAAGTCAGCCCGTGTCACAATCCTCTAGTGCAAGCGGGAATCATGACAGTTCATTTTCCCCACCTCAGAATTAGCAGAAGTAGATAGGCTTATCATGAGAAACCGAATGTGATAAACATGTTAGAAATGAAAGGCTCCAAGTTATTAGTTATTATTTTAATAAAAGTTATTAAGTGTACCAAATATAAATTCTGAGAAAAATGGAAAAAAGCCACTATAAAAAAACGTCAGTGTGTAGCCTGGGATTGCCACCGGGTGAGACACAGGTTTGACAGCTGCAGCAGAGGGTCCTCTATGCTTCACACCGACCGTCCTGTCTGACCCATTTTTATACCATTTTCCATGCCTGAGCCAGACTCCCTTTTCTTCCTTTTTGGAGTGCATGTATTCATGTAGAGTTCTTTTCTCTGTGGCAAGTTGAACAATACATGTCCGGAGAGTGATGAACACCTGTGTTTGCAGTCCCGGAATTCGGATTTGAGATGTACCTCCCTGATGGCTCTGACTATCTCGGTCTCGGATATTTATCGTGTATTTATCGTCCGGGTGTTTCTCGGACAACCTTGATGCACGATCCCTCTCTGGGCTGGCCACTTTCGTTCGCTTGTAAATAAAGTCCTCCCTCTCTTGTCCAGGTGGCTTTGACATGGTGTTGCAATCACTGTTGCTGGCTTGTGCAATTTAAAAACTTCTTATAAGAGTATAATTTAACAGCACATAACCATAAAATAGATGACAATTTTATTTGCACGAATTATCCTATAGACATATAACAGTCCTAATGATTCCTTGAGGCCTTGCAGTGTCACAATGTTCTCCATGGTTCCACAGGCCCCACAGTGTCATGTGACTCCTCTGTTCCATGAGTCCTGCAATGTCACAATAGACCTTTGGACCAATGGACCATGGGGCTTTGCAGTGTCACAACGCCCTCCTTTGGCTCCACAGGGTCCCAATGGAGCACTGATTACAGGCAGCCTCTCTGTGTTACCCTGGAGCTTTATTTCCGTGGGGTCTCGCAGTGTCCCAATGGAGCCTTGGTTGGATGGGGCCTCACAGTCTCACAATGATGCCTACATTCCACTGAGGCACACGGCGTCACTAGGGTCCCCTTGCTTCCATGAGGCCCAGCAATGTCACAGTGGTGTCCATGAATCCATGAGGACTCACAGTGTCCCAATGGTCTCTTGATCTCACATGGTCCCACAGTGTCCCAATGGTCACTTCTTCTCACATGGCCCCACAGTGTAACAATGGTCACTTCTTCTCACATGGCCCCACAGTGTAACAATGGTCCCTTTGTTCCATGGTTCCTGGTCTGGTGCATTCCCCTTTCCCCTTCTCAGGCCGCCCTGCCAGCTGAGAAATGCTCACTGGGCCAGGGCCTTGGCCAGCAGCCCCTGGGCTCAGCTCCTCTGGAGCTCATCACAGACACTGTCTGCTCCAGGCTCAACCCTTCATTTCCTGGGGAGATGCCAAAGCCTCCACAGGGAACATTTCCCTTTGCTCAGGGGAATTTCGTACAGGTGCCTTGTAGTGACTCTTTGTGTCTGTGTGCACACAGGAGTGCCTGTGCTCAGGGAAATGTGGCAGATATGCTGCTCCCTGAGGGCTTTGGATGCCTTGGATAGCTGAGCCAGTCAGGCCTGGAAGTAAGGTTAAGTCATGTCGCCCTGATTCTTAAGATTTTATAAAGCCTTCTGAGTTTCCATTCTGTTGGAGAACCTTCCCACACAATTTCTGTCAACAACATATTGTTTACAATCTTTTATGGGGGTGGACAAACTTGATGTACTAGTGGTTTGTCCAATGTCTTTGGACAGGTGGCTCATTCACTCTCCAATCCAATGTCACCTTTGGGAAAGTACAGAAATAAGAGTCAGAGTATAAACTTTTATCTTTACCTTGCAAATAGCAGGTGGCTCGCGTCGTGCTTTCACGTGTCTTATAGCGACAAAGTCACAAGCTGTAAGCAAAGTTAAATGCTGCTAAGAGTTGTTCTTTTGCTAATTTGTGAAGCTTAATAGAAGTTATAAGCGAAGTTGAATATTGTTAAGTGTTATTCCACAGCTCTGTTTAGCTTTTAGGCTGTATTCCTTTTATCCTTGCCCTCACTGTCCTTTCGTCACACACACACACAGACATTAACATACACACTCACACAAAAACACACAGAGACACACAGACACCGGGACAGTTCTTGACTCCTTTTTGGTTTGATTGCCTGGATTTTGTTTGGTTTTGTTGTTGCTTTGTTTCCTTGCTGTGCCTGAAGTGTCCAGTCAGGAGCAGAGTGACTCTTGCCAAGGAACTCTGTGGTGCTGTCACTTAATATTAAAGCTGTTTTATGCTACTCCCCTGCTGGGGATTTTTATAAGTGCTCTCAAGCCCTCCTTCATAAGAGGGTGAAGGAGCCCTGGCCAAGCTCTGGCCCTGGGGCACAGGGATGCTGCTAGGGGGTCCCGGTCTCCCTGTTCCAACTTTGAGGGCCCTGAGCCCCTGTCCCCGTGTCAGGCTCTGGGCTTGATCTCCTCGAACATCCTCAGGGGGAGGCTGCAGCGCCAGGGGCAGGGGGACCCAGAGGGACACGGGATGCCACTGTGCACGCACAGCTTTGGACTTCTCTGGGAGGAACTGTGAGTGGGAGCTGGCTTGAAGTGACCTCCCCAGTAAGGTCACAGAGCCCCTGAGATGTCACACTGCCTCCTGGGATGTCACAGCCCACCCTGGGATCTCACAAATCCCCCTTGTGATGTCACAGAGCCAGTGCTGCTCTATCACTCTGGGATGTCATACAGTTGCGCTGTGATGGCACAGAAGACTCTGGCATCACAAAGTCAGCCCGTGTCACAATCCTCTAGTGCAAGCGGGAATCATGACAGTTCATTTTCCCCACCTCAGAATTAGCAGAAGTAGATAGGCTTATCATGAGAAACCGAATGTGATAAACATGTTAGAAATGAAAGGCTCCAAGTTATTAGTTATTATTTTAATAAAAGTTATTAAGTGTACCAAATATAAATTTTGAGAAAAATGGAAAAAAGCCACTATAAAAAAAAGTCAGTGTGGAGCCCGGGATTGCCACCAGGTGAGACACAGGTTTGACAGCTGCAGCAGAGGGTCCTCTATGCTTCACACCGACCGTCCTGTCTGACCCATTTTTATACCATTTTCCATGCCTGAGCCAGAGTCCCTTTTCTTCCTTTTTGGAGTGCATGTATTCATGTGGAGTTCTTTTCTCTGTGGCAAGTTGAACAATACATGTCCGGAGAGTGATGAACACCTGTGTTTGCAGTCCCGGAATTCGGATTTGAGATGTACCTCCCTGATGGCTCTGACTATCTCGGTCTCGGATATTTATCGTGTATTTATCGTCCGGGTGTTTCTCGGACAACCTTGATGCACGATCCCTCTCTGGGCTGGCCACTTTCGTTCGCTTGTAAATAAAGTCCTCCCTCTCTTGTCCAGGTGGCTTTGACATGGTGTTGCAATCACTGTTGCTGGCTTGTGCAATTTAAAAACTTCTTATAAGAGTATAATTTAACAGCACATAACTATAAAATAGATGACAATTTTATTTGCACGAATTATCCTATAGACATATAACAGTCCTAATGATTCCTTGAGGCCTTGCAGAGTCACAATGTTCTCCATGGTTCCATAGGCCCCACAGTGTCATGTGACTCCTCTGTTCCATGAGTCCTGCAATGTCACAATGGACCTTTGGACCAATGGACCATGGGGCTTTGCAGTGTCACAACGCTCTCCTTTGGCTCCACATGGTCACAATGGAGCACTGATTACAGGCAGCCTCTCTGTGTTACCCTGTAGCTTTATTTCCGTGGGGTCTCGCAGTGTCCCAATGGAGCCTTGGTTGGATGGGGCCTCACAGTGTCACAATGATGCCTACATTCCACTGAGGCACACGGCGTCACTAGGGTCCCCTTGCTTCCATGAGGCCCAGCAATGTCACAGTGGTGTCCATGAATCCATGAGGACTCACAGTGTCCCAATGGTCTCTTGATCTCACATGGTCCCACAGTGTCCCAATGGTCACTTCTTCTCACATGGCCCCACAGTGTAACAATGGTCCCTTGGTTCCATGGTTCCTGGTCTGGTGCATTCCCCTTTCCCCTTCTCAGGCCGTCCTGCCAGCTGAGAAATGCTCACTGGGCCTGGGCCTGGGCCTTGGCCAGCAGCCCCTGGGCTCAGCTCCTCTGGAGTTCATCACAGACACTGTCTGCTCCAGGCTCAACCCTTCATTTCCTGGGGAGATGCCAAAGCCTCCACAGGGAACATTTCCCTTTGCTTAGGGGAATTTCGTACAGGTGCCTTGTAGTGACTCTTTGTGTCTGTGTGCACACAGGAGTGCCTGTGCTCAGGGAAATGTGGCAGATATGCTGCTCCCTGAGGGCTTTGGATGCCTTGGATAGCTGAGCCAGTCAGGCCTGGAAGTAAGGTTAAGTCATGTCACCCTGATTCTTAAGATTTTATAAAGCCTTCTGAGTTTACATTCTGTTGGAGAACCTTCCCACGCAATTTCTGTCAACAACATATTGTTTACAATCTTTTATGGGGGTGGACAAACTTGATGTACTACTGGTTTGTCCAATGTCTTTGGACAGGTGGCTCATTCACTCTCCAATCCAATGTCACCTTTGGGAAAGTACAGAAATAAGAGTCAGAGTATAAACTTTTATCTTTACCTTGCAAATAGCAGGTGGCTCGCGTCGTGCTTTCACGTGTCTTATAGCGACAAAGTCACAAGCTGTAAGCAAAATTAAATGCTGCTAAGAGTTGTTCTTTTGCTAATTTGTGAAGCTTAATAGAAGTTATAAGCGAAGTTGAATATAGTTTAGTGTTATTCCACAGCTCTGTTTAGCTTTTAGGCTGTATTCCTTTTATCCTTGCCCTCACTGTCCTTTCGTCACACACACACACAGACATTAACATACACACTCACATAAAAACACACAGAGACACACAGACACCGGGACAGTTCTTGACTCCTTTTTGGTTTGATTGCCTGGATTTTGTTTGGTTTTGTTGTTGCTTTGTTTCCTTGCTGTGCCTGAAGTGTCCAGTCAGGAGCAGAGTGACTCTTGCCAAGGAACTCTGTGGTGCTGTCAATTAATATTAAAGCTGTTTTATGCTACTCCCCTGCTGGGGATTTTTAAAGTGCTCTCAAGCCCTCCTTCATAAGAGGGTGAAGGAGCCCTGGCCAAGCTCTGGCCCTGGGGGTACAGGGATGCTGCTAGGGGGTCCCTGTCTCCCTGTTCCAAGTTTGAAGGCCCTGAGCCCCTGTCCCCGTGTCAGGCTCTGGACTTGATCTCCTCGAACATCCTCAGGGGGAGGCTGCAGCGCCAGGGGCAGGGGGACCCAGAGGGACACGGGATACCACTGTGCACCAGCAGCTTTGGACTTCTCTGGGAGGAACTGTGAGTGGGAGCTGGCTTGAAGTGACCTCCCCAGTAAGGTCACAGAGCCCCTGAGATGTCACACTGCCTCCTGGGATGTCACAGCCCACCCTGGGATCTCACAAATCCCCCTTGTGATGTCACAGAGCCAGTGCTGCTCTATCACTCTGGGATGTCATACAGTTGCGCTGTGATGGCACAGAAGACTCTGGCATCCCAAAGTCAGCCCGTGTCACAATCCTCTAGTGCAAGCGGGAATCATGACAGTTCATTTTCCCCACCTCAGAATTAGCAGAAGTAGATAGGCTTATCATGAGAAACCGAATGTGATAAACATGTTAGAAATGAAAGGCTCCAAGTTATTAGTTATTATTTTAATAAAAGTTATTAAGTGTACCAAATATAAATTTTGAGAAAAATGGAAAAAAGCCACTATAAAAAAAAGTCAGTGTGGAGCCCGGGATTGCCACCAGGTGAGACACAGGTTTGACAGCTGCAGCAGAGGGTCCTCTATGCTTCACACCGACCATCCTGTCTGACCCATTTTTATACCATTTTCCATGCCTGAGCCAGAGTCCCTTTTCTTCCTTTTTGGAGTGCATGTATTCATGTGGAGTTCTTTTCTCTGTGGCAAGTTGAACAATACATGTCCGGAGAGTGATGAAGACCTGTGTTTGCAGTCTCGGAATTCGGATTTGAGATGTACCTCCCTGATGGCTCTGACTATCTCGGTCTCGGATATTTATCGTGTATTTATCTTCCGGGTGTTTCTCGGACAACCTTGATGCAGGATCCCTCTCTGGGCTGGCCACTTTCGTTCGTTTGTAAATAAAGTCATCCCTCTCTTGTCCAGGTGGCTTTGACATGGTGTTGCAATCACTGTTGCTGGCTTGTGCAATTTAAAAACTTCTTATAAGATTATAATTTAACAGCACATAACTATAAAATAGATGACAATTTTATTTGCACGAATTATCCTATAGACATATAACAGTCCTAATGATTCCTTGAGGCCTTGCAGTGTCACAATGTTCTCCATGTTTCCACAGGCCCCACAGTATCATGTGACTCCTCTGTTTGATGAGTCCAGCAATGTCAGTATGCACCTTTGGACCAATGGACCATGGGGCTTTGCAGTGTCACAACGCTCTCCTTTGGCTCCACAGGGTCACAATGGAGCACTGATTACAGGCAGCCTCTCTGTGTTACCCTGGAGCTTTGTTTCCGTGGGGTCTCGCAGTGTCCCAATGGAGCCTTGGTTGGATGGGGCCTCACAGTCTCACAATGATGCCTACATTCCACTGAGGCACACGGTGTCACTAGGGTCCCCTTGCTTCCATGAGGCCCAGCAATGTCACAGTGGTGTCCATGAATCCATGAGGACTCACAGTGTCCCAATGGTCACTTCTTCTCACATGGCCCCACAGTGTAACAATGGTCCCTTGGTTCCATGGTTCCTGGTCTGGTGCATTCCCCTCTCCCCTTCTCAGGCCGCCCTGCCAGCTGAGAAATGCTCACTGGGCCTGGGCCTTGGCCAGCAGCCCCTGGGCTCAGCTCCTCTGGAGCTCATCACAGACACTGTCTGCTCCAGGCTCAACCCTTCATTTCCTGGGGAGATGCCAAAGCCTCCACAGGGAACATTTCCCTTTGCTCAGGGGAATTTCGCACAGGTGCCTTGTAGTGACTCTTTGTGTCTGTGTGCACACAGGAGTGCCTGTGCTCAGGGAAATGTGGCAGATATGCTGCTCCCTGAGGGCTTTGGATGCCTTGGATAGCTGAGCCAGTCAGGCCTGGAAGTAAGGTTAAGTCATGTCACTCTGATTCTTAAGATTTTCTAAAGCCTTCTGAGTTTACATTCTGTTGGAGAACCTTCCCACGCAATTTCTGTCAACAGCATATTGTTTACAATCTTTTATGGGGGTGGACAAACTTGATGTACTAGTGGTTTGTCCAATGTCTTTGGACAGGTGGCTCATTCACTCTCCAATCCAATGTCACCTTTGGGAAAGTACAGAAATAAGAGTCAGAGTATAAACTTTTATCTTTACCTTGCAAATAGCAGGTGGCTCGCGTCGTGCTTTCACGTGTCTTATAGCGACAAAGTCACAAGCTGTAAGCAAAATTAAATGCTGCTAAGAGTTGTTCTTTTGCTAATTTGTGAAGCTTAATAGAAGTTATAAGCGAAGTTGAATATAGTTTAGTGTTATTCCACAGCTCTGTTTAGCTTTTAGGCTGTATTCCTTTTATCCTTGCCCTCACTGTCCTTTCGTCACACACACACACAGACATTAACATACACACTCACATAAAAACACACAGAGACACACAGACACCGGGACAGTTCTTGACTCCTTTTTGGTTTGATTGCCTGGATTTTGTTTGGTTTTGTTGTTGCTTTGTTTCCTTGCTGTGCCTGAAGTGTCCAGTCAGGAGCAGAGTGACTCTTGCCAAGGAACTCTGTGGTGCTGTCAATTAATATTAAAGCTGTTTTATGCTACTCCCCTGCTGGGGATTTTTAAAGTGCTCTCAAGCCCTCCTTCATAAGAGGGTGAAGGAGCCCTGGCCAAGCTCTGGCCCTGGGGGTACAGGGATGCTTCTAGGGGGTCCCTGTCTCCCTGTTCCAAGTTTGAAGGCCCTGAGCCCCTGTCCCCGTGTCAGGCTCTGGACTTGATCTCCTCGAACATCCTCAGGGGGAGGCTGCAGCGCCAGGGGCAGGGGGACCCAGAGGGACACGGGATACCACTGTGCACCAGCAGCTTTGGACTTCTCTGGGAGGAACTGTGAGTGGGAGCTGGCTTGAAGTGACCTCCCCAGTAAGGTCACAGAGCCCCTGAGATGTCACACTGCCTCCTGGGATGTCACAGCCCACCCTGGGATCTCACAAATCCCCCTTGTGATGTCACAGAGCCAGTGCTGCTCTATCACTCTGGGATGTCATACAGTTGCGCTTTGATGGCACAGAAGACTCTGGCATCCCAAAGTCAGCCCGTGTCACAATCCTCTAGTGCAAGCGGGAATCATGACAGTTCATTTTCCCCACCTCAGAATTAGCAGAAGTAGATAGGCTTATCATGAGAAACCGAATGTGATAAACATGTTAGAAATGAAAGGCTCCAAGTTATTAGTTATTATTTTAATAAAAGTTATTAAGTGTACCAAATATAAATTTTGAGAAAAATGGAAAAAAGCCACTATAAAAAAAAGTCAGTGTGGAGCCCGGGATTGCCACCAGGTGAGACACAGGTTTGACAGCTGCAGCAGAGGGTCCTCTATGCTTCACACCGACCATCCTGTCTGACCCATTTTTATACCATTTTCCATGCCTGAGCCAGAGTCCCTTTTCTTCCTTTTTGGAGTGCATGTATTCATGTGGAGTTCTTTTCTCTGTGGCAAGTTGAACAATACATGTCCGGAGAGTGATGAAGACCTGTGTTTGCAGTCTCGGAATTCGGATTTGAGATGTACCTCCCTGATGGCTCTGACTATCTTGGTCTCGGATATTTATCGTGTATTTATCTTCCGGGTGTTTCTCGGACAACCTTGATGCAGGATCCCTCTTTGGGCTGGCCACTTTCGTTCGTTTGTAAATAAAGTCATCCCTCTCTTGTCCAGGTGGCTTTGACATGGTGTTGCAATCACTGTTGCTGGCTTGTGCAATTTAAAAACTTCTTATAAGATTATAATTTAACAGCACATAACTATAAAATAGATGACAATTTTATTTGCACGAATTATCCTATAGACATATAACAGTCCTAATGATTCCTTGAGGCCTTGCAGTGTCACAATGTTCTCCATGTTTCCACAGGCCCCACAGTATCATGTGACTCCTCTGTTTGATGAGTCCAGCAATGTCAGTATGCACCTTTGGACCAATGGACCATGGGGCTTTGCAGTGTCACAACGCTCTCCTTTGGCTCCACAGGGTCACAATGGAGCACTGATTACAGGCAGCCTCTCTGTGTTACCCTGGAGCTTTGTTTCCGTGGGGTCTCGCAGTGTCCCAATGGAGCCTTGGTTGGATGGGGCCTCACAGTCTCACAATGATGCCTACATTCCACTGAGGCACACGGCGTCACTAGGGTCCCCTTGCTTCCATGAGGCCCAGCAATGTCACAGTGGTGTCCATGAATCCATGAGGACTCACAGTGTCCCAATGGTCTCTTGATCTCACATGGTCCCACAGTGTCCCAATGGTCCCTTGGTCTCACAAGGCCCCACAGTGTCCCAATGGTCACTTCTTCTCACATGGCCCCACAGTGTAACAATGGTCCCTTGGTTCCATGGTTCCTGGTCTGGTGCATTCCCCTCTCCCCTTCTCAGGCCGCCCTGCCAGCTGAGAAATGCTCACTGGGCCTGGGCCTTGGCCAGCAGCCCCTGGGCTCAGCTCCTCTGGAGCTCATCACAGACACTGTCTGCTCCAGGCTCAACCCTTCATTTCCTGGGGAGATGCCAAAGCCTCCACAGGGAACATTTCCCTTTGCTCATGGGAATGTCTCACAGGTGCCTTGTAGTGACTCTTTGTGTCTGTGTGCACACAGGAGTGCCTGTGCTCAGGGAAATGTGGCAGATATGCTGCTCCCTGAGGGCTTTGGATGCCTTGGATAGCTGAGCCAGTCAGGCCTGGAAGTAAGGTTAAGTCATGTCACCCTGATTCTTAAGATTTTCTAAAGCCTTCTGAGTTTCCATTCTGTTGGAGAACCTTCCCACACAATTTCTGTCAACAACATATTGTTTACAATCTTTTATGGGGGTGGACAAACTTGATGTACTAGTGGTTTGTCCAATGTCTTTGGACAGGTGGCTCATTCACTCTCCAATCCAATGTCACCTTTGGGAAAGTACAGAAATAAGAGTCAGAGTATAAACTTTTATCTTTACCTTGCAAATAGCAGGTGGCTCGCGTCGTGCTTTCACGTGTCTTATAGCGACAAAGTCACAAGCTGTAAGCAAAGTTAAATGCTGCTAAGAGTTGTTCTTTTGCTAATTTGTGAAGCTTAATAGAAGTTATAAGCGAAGTTGAATATAGTTAAGTGTTATTCCACAGCTCTGTTTAGCTTTTAGGCTGTATTCCTTTTATTCTTGCCCTCACTGTCCTTTCGTCACACACACACACAGACATTAACATACACACTCACACAAAAACACACAGAGACACACAGACACCGGGACAGTTCTTGACTCCTTTTTGGTTTGATTGCCTGGATTTTGTTTGGTATTATTGTTGCTTTGTTTCCTTGCTGTGCCTGAAGTGTCCAGTCAGGAGCAGAGTGACTCTTGCCAAGGAACTCTGTGGTGCTGTCACTTAATATTAAAGCTGTTTTATGCTACTCCCCTGCTGGGGATTTTTAAAGTGCTCTCAAGCCCTCCTTCATAAGAGGGTGAAGGAGCCCTGGCCAAGCTCTGGCCCTGGGGGCACAGGGATGCTGCTAGGGGGTTTCTGTCTCCCTTTTCCAAGTTTGAAGGCCCTGAGCCCCTGTCCCCGTGTCAGGCTCTGGACTTGATCTCCTCGAACATCCTCAGGGGGAGGCTGCAGCGCCAGGGGCAGGGGGACCCAGAGGGACACGGGATGCCACCGGGCACGAGCAGCTTTGGATTTCTCTGGGAGGAACTGTGAGTGGGAGCTGGCTTGAAGTGACCTCCCCAGTAAGGTCACAGAGCCCCTGAGATGTCACAATGCCTCCTGGGATGTCACAGCCCACCCTGAGATCTCACAAATCCCCCTTGTGATGTCACAGAGCCAGTGCTGCTCTATCACTCTGGGATGTCATACAGTTGCGCTGTGATGGCACAGAAGACTCTGGCATCACAAAGTCAGCCCGTGTCACAATCCTCTAGTGCAAGCGGGAATCATGACAGTTCATTTTCCCCACCTCAGAATTAGCAGAAGTAGATAGGCTTATCATGAGAAACCGAATGTGATAAACATGTTAGAAATGAAAGGCTCCAAGTTATTAGTATTTTAATAAAAGTTATTAAGTGTACCAAATATAAATTTTGAGAAAAATGGAAAAAAGCCACTATAAAAAAAAGTCAGTGTGGAGCCCGGGATTGCCACCAGGTGAGACACAGGTTTGACAGCTGCAGCAGAGGGTCCTCTATGCTTCACACCGACCGTCCTGTCTGACCCATTTTTATACCATTTTCCATGCCTGAGCCAGAGTTCCTTTTCTTCCTTTTTGGAGTGCATGTATTCATGTGGAGTTCTTTTCTCTGTGGCAAGTTGAACAATACATGTCCGGAGAGTGATGAAGACCTGTGTTTGCAGTCTCGGAATTCGGATATGAGATGTACCTCCCTGATGGCTCTGACTATCTCGGTCTCGGATATTTATCGTGTATTTATCGTCCGGGTGTTTCTCGGACAACCTTGATGCACGATCCCACTCTGGGCTGGCCACTTTCGTTTGCTTGTAAATAAAGTCCTCCCTCTCTTGTCCAGGTGGCTTTGACATGGTGTTGCAATCACTGTTGCTGGCTTGTGCAATTTAAAAACTTCTTATAAGAGTATAATTTAACAGCACATAACTATAAAATAGATGACAATTTTATTTGCACGAATTATCCTATAGACATATAACAGTCCTAATGATTCCTTGAGGCCTTGCAGTGTCACAATGTTCTCCATGGTTCCACAGGCCCCACAGTGTCATGTGACTCCTCTGTTCCATGAGTCCTGCAATGTCACAATGGACCTTTGGACCAATGGACCATGGGGCTTTGCAGTGTCACAACGGTCTCCTTTGGCTCCACAGGGTCACAATGGAGCACTGATTACAGGCAGCCTCTCTGTGTTACCCTGGAGCTTTGTTTCCGTGGGGTCTCGCAGTGTCCCAATGGAGCCTTGGTTGGATGGGGCCTCACAGTGTCACAATGATGCCTACATTCCACTGAGGCACACGGCATCACTAGGGTCCCCTTGCTTCCATGAGGCCCAGCAATGTCACAGTGGTGTCCATGAATCCATGAGGACTCACAGTGTCCCAATGGTCACTTCTTCTCACATGGCCCCACAGTGTAACAATGGTCCCTTGGTTCCATGGTTCCTGGTCTGGTGCATTCCCCTCTCCCCTTCTCAGGCCGCCCTGCCAGCTGAGAAATGCTCACTGGGCCTGGGCCTTGGCCAGCAGCCCCTGGGCTCAGCTCCTCTGGAGCTCATCACAGACACTGTCTGCTCCAGGCTCAACCCTTCATTTCCTGGGGAGATGCCAAAGCCTCCACAGGGAACATTTCCCTTTGCTCAGGGGAATTTCGCACAGGTGCCTTGTAGTGACTCTTTGTGTCTGTGTGCACACAGGAGTGCCTGTGCTCAGGGAAATGTGGCAGATATGCTGCTCCCTGAGGGCTTTGGATGCCTTGGATAGCTGAGCCAGTCAGGCCTGGAAGTAAGGTTAAGTCATGTCACTCTGATTCTTAAGATTTTCTAAAGCCTTCTGAGTTTACATTCTGTTGGAGAACCTTCCCACGCAATTTCTGTCAACAACATATTGTTTACAATCTTTTATGGGGGTGGACAAACTTGATGTACTAGTGGTTTGTCCAATGTCTTTGGACAGGTGGCTCATTCACTCTCCAATCCAATGTCACCTTTGAGAAAGTATAAAAGTTGGAGTCAGAGAATAAACTTTTAGCTTTACCTTGCAAATAGCAGGTGGCTCGCGTCGTGCTTTCACGTGTCTTGTAGCGACAAAGTCACAAGCTGTAAGCAAAGTTAAATGCTGCTAAGAGTTGTTCTTTTGCTAATTTGTGAAGCTTAATAGAAGTTATAAGCGAAGTTGAATATTGTTAAGTGTTATTCCACAGCTCTGTTTAGCTTTTAGGCTGTATTCCTTTTATCCTTGTCCTCACTGTCCTTTCGTCACACACACACACACACATTAACATACACACTCACACAAAAACACACAGAGACACACAGACACCGGGACAGTTCTTGACTCCTTTTTGGTTTGATTGCCTGGATTTTGTTTGGTTTTATTGTTGCTTTGTTTCCTTGCTGTGCTGAAGTTTCCAGTCAGTAGCAGAGTGACTCTTGCCAAGGAACTCTGTGGTGCTGTCACTTAATATTAAAGCTGTTTTATGCTACTCCCCTGCTGGGGATTTTTATAAGTGCTCTCAAGCCCTCCTTCATAAGAGGGTGAAGGAGCCCTGGCCAAGCTCTGGCCCTGGGGGCACAGGGATGCAGCAAGGGGGTCCCTGTCTCCCTTTTCCAAGTTTGAAGGCCCTGAGCCCCTGTCCCCGTATCAGGCTCTGGGCTTGATCTCCTCGAACATCCTCAGCAGGGGGCTGCAGCGCCAGGGGCAGGGGGACCCAGAGGGACACGGGATGCCACTGTGCACCAGCAGCTTTGGATTTCTCTGGGAGGAACTGTGAGTGGGAGCTGGCTTGAAGTGACCTCCCCAGTAAGGTCACAGAGCCCCTGAGATGTCACACTGCCTCCTGGGATGTCACAGCCCACCCTGGGATCTCACAAATCCCCCTTGTGATGTCACAGAGCCAGTGCTGCTCTATCACTCTGGGATGTCATACAGTTGCGCTTTGATGGCACAGAAGACTCTGGCATCCCAAAGTCAGCCCGTGTCACAATCCTCTAGTGCAAGCGGGAATCATGACAGTTCATTTTCCCCACCTCAGAATTAGCAGAAGTAGATAGGCTTATCATGAGAAACCGAATGTGATAAACATGTTAGAAATGAAAGGCTCCAAGTTATTAGTTATTATTTTAATAAAAGTTATTAAGTGCACCAAATATAAATTTTGAGAAAAATGGAAAAAAGCCACTATAAAAAAACGTCAGTGTGGAGCCTGGGATTGCCACCGGGTGAGACACAGGTTTGACAGCTGCAGCAGAGGGTCCTCTATGCTTCACACCGACCGTCCTGTCTGACCCATTTTTATACCATTTTCCATGCCTGAGCCAGACTCCCTTTTCTTCCTTTTTGGAGTGCATGTATTCATGTAGAGTTCTTTTCTCTGTGGCAAGTTGAACAATACATGTCCAGAGAGTGATGAACACCTGTGTTTGCAGTTCCGGAATTCGGATTTGAGATGTACCTCCCTGATGGCTCTGACTATCTCGGTCTCGGATATTTATCGTGTATTTATCGTCCGGGTGTTTCTCGGACAACCTTGATGCACGATCCCTCTCTGGGCTGGCCACTTTCGTTCGCTTGTAAATAAAGTCCTCCCTCTCTTGTCCAGGTGGCTTCGACATGGTGTTGCAATCGCTGTTGCTGGCTTGTGCGATTTAAAAACTTCTTATAAGAGTATAATTTAACAGCACATAACCATAAAATAGATGACAATTTTATTTGCACGAATTATCCTATAGACATATAACAGTCCTAATGATTCCTTGAGTGTTGCCTTCAGGGGAAGGCAAGGCGACCTGGTTTCAAGGAACAGCACGGCAGCCCAGTCTCTCCTGGGCCACTCGGGCCAACGACACACGCAGGCACCAGTGTGGTGGACGGTCGAAAGCCTTTATTATCTTATCTCATGGGTTTAAATAGTCTTGGGGGACTGTGCTACGTCAGGGGGGGTTGGTAGGGTCTTTAGTGTTAGTCAGGAGTGGAAAACTACTGGGTTAGGTGTGGTTACATTCTTTGGGGTAAATGGATAACATGTTGCAGGGTGAGAGGGGGAAGGGGTCTTTCTTTCCGTCACATCCCGAAATCTTCCGTTCGCCTGTCCCTATCTACTACACTTGAGGCCTTGCAGTGTCACAATGTTCTCCATGGTTCCACAGGCCCCACAGTGTCATGTGACTCCTCTGTTCCATGAGTCCTGCAATGTCACAATAGACCTTTGGACCAATGGACCATGGGGCTTTGCAGTGTCACAACGCCCTCCTTTGGCTCCACAGGGTCACAATGGAGCACTGATTACAGGCAGCCTCTCTGTGTTACCCTGGAGCTTTGTTTCCGTGGGGTCTCGCAGTGTCCCAATGGAGCCTTGGTTGGATGGGGCCTCACAGTGTCACAATGATGCCTACATTCCACTGAGGCACACGGCGTCACTAGGGTCCCCTTGCTTCCATGAGGCCCAGCAATGTCACAGTGGTGTCCATGAATCCATGAGGACTCACAGTGTCCCAATGGTCTCTTGATCTCACATGGTCCCACAGTGTCCCAATGGTCCCTTGGTCTCACAAGGCCCCACAGTGTCCCAATGGTCACTTCTTCTCACATGGCCCCACAGTGTAACAATGGTCCCTTGGTTCCATGGTTCCTGGTCTGGTGCATTCCCCTTTCCCCTTCTCAGGCCGTCCTGCCAGCTGAGAAATGCTCACTGGGCCTGGGCCTGGGCCTTGGCCAGCAGCCCCTGGGCTCAGCTCCTCTGGAGTTCATCACAGACACTGTCTGCTCCAGGCTCAACCCTTCATTTCCTGGGGAGATGCCAAAGCCTCCACAGGGAACATTTCCCTTTGCTCAGGGGAATTTCGTACAGGTGCCTTGTAGTGACTCTTTGTGTCTGTGTGCACACAGGAGTGCCTGTGCTCAGGGAAATGTGGCAGATATGCTGCTCCCTGAGGGCTTTGGATGCCTTGGATAGCTGAGCCAGTCAGGCCTGGAAGTAAGGTTAAGTCATGTCACCCTGATTCTTAAGATTTTCTAAAGCCTTCTGAGTTTCCATTCTGTTGGAGAACCTTCCCACACAATTTCTGTCAACAACATATTGTTTACAATCTTTTATGGGGGTGGACAAACTTGATGTACTAGTGGTTTGTCCAATGTCTTTGGACAGGTGGCTCATTCACTCTCCAATCCAATGTCACCTTTGGGAAAGTACAGAAATAAGAGTCAGAGTATAAACTTTTATCTTTACCTTGCAAATAGCAGGTGGCTCGCGTCGTGCTTTCACGTGTCTTATAGCGACAAAGTCACAAGCTGTAAGCAAAGTTAAATGCTGCTAAGAGTTGTTCTTTTGCTAATTTGTGAAGCATAATAGAAGTTATAATCGAAGTTGAATATTGTTAAGTGTTATTCCACAGCTCTGTTTAGCTTTTAGGCTGTATTCCTTTTATCCTTGCCCTCACTGTCCTTTCGTCACACACACACACACACATTAACATACACACTCACACAAAAACACACAGAGACACACAGACACCGGGACAGTTCTTGACTCCTTTTTGGTTTGATTGCCTGGATTTTGTTTGGTATTATTGTTGCTTTGTTTCCTTGCTGTGCCTGAAGTGTCCAGTCAGGAGCAGAGTGACTCTTGCCAAGGAACTCTGTGGTGCTGTCACTTAATATTAAAGCTGTTTTATGCTACTCCCCTGCTGGGGATTTTTAAAGTGCTCTCAAGCCCTCCTTCATAAGAGGGTGAAGGAGCCCTGGCCAAGCTCTGGCCCTGGGGGCACAGGGATGCTGCTAGGGGGTCCCTGTCTCCCTTTTCCAAGTTTGAAGGCCCTGAGCCCCTGTCCCCGTGTCAGGCTCTGGACTTGATCTCCTCGAACATCCTCAGGGGGAGGCTGCAGCGCCAGGGGCAGGGGGACCCAGAGGGACACGGGATGCCACCGGGCACGAGCAGCTTTGGACTTGTCTGGGAGGAACTGTGAGTGGGAGCTGGCTTGAAGTGACCTCCCCAGTAAGGTCACAGAGCCCCTGAGATGTCACAATGCCTCCTGGGATGTCACAGCCCACCCTGAGATCTCACAAATCCCCCTTGTGATGCCACAGAGCCAGTGCTGCTCTATCACTCTGGGATGTCATACAGTTGCGCTGTGATGGCACAGAAGACTCTGGCATCACAAAGTCAGCCCGTGTCACAATCCTCTAGTGCAAGCGGGAATCATGACAGTTCATTTTCCCCACCTCAGAATTAGCAGAAGTAGATAGGCTTATCATGAGAAACCGAATGTGATAAACATGTTAGAAATGAAAGGCTCCAAGTTATTAGTATTTTAATAAATGTTATTAAGTGTACCAAATATAAATTTTGAGAAAAATGGAAAAAAGCCACTATAAAAAAAAGTCAGTGTGGAGCCCGGGATTGCCACCAGGTGAGACACAGGTTTGACAGCTGCAGCAGAGGGTCCTCTATGCTTCACACCGACCGTCCTGTCTGACCCATTTTTATACCATTTTCCATGCCTGAGCCAGAGTTCCTTTTCTTCCTTTTTGGAGTGCATGTATTCATGTGGAGTTCTTTTCTCTGTGGCAAGTTGAACAATACGTGTCCGGAGAGTGATGAACACCTGTGTTTGCAGTCCCGGAATTCGGATTTGAGATGTACCTCCCTGATGGCTCTGACTATCTCGGTCTCGGATATTTATCGTGTATTTATCGTCTGGGTGTTTCTGGGACAACCTTCATGCACGATCCCTCTCTGGGCTGGCCACTTTCGTTTGCTTGTAAATAAAGTCCTCCCTCTCTTGTCCAGGTGGCTTTGACATGGTGTTGCAATCACTGTTGCTGGCTTGTGCAATTTAAAAACTTCTTATAAGAGTATAATTTAACAGCACATAACTATAAAATAGATGACAATTTTATTTGCACGAATTATCCTATAGACATATAACAGTCCTAATGATTCCTTGAGGCCTTGCAGTGTCACAATGTTCTCCATGGTTCCACAGGCCCCACAGTGTCATGTGACTCCTCTGTTCCATGAGTCCTGCAATGTCACAATGGACCTTTGGACCAATGGACCATGGGGCTTTGCAGTGTCACAACGCTCTCCTTTGGCTCCACAGGGTCACAATGGAGCACTGATTACAGGCAGCCTCTCTGTGTTACCCTGGAGCTTTGTTTCCGTGGGGTCTCGGAGTGTCCCAATGGAGCCTTGGTTGGATGGGGCCTCACAGTGTCACAATGATGCCTACATTCCACTGAGGCACACGGCATCACTAGGGTCCCCTTGCTTCCATGAGGCCCAGCAATGTCACAGTGGTGTCCATGAATCCATGAGGACTCACAGTGTCCCAATGGTCACTTCTTCTCACATGGCCCCACAGTGTAACAATGGTCCCTTGGTTCCATGGTTCCTGGTCTGGTGCATTCCCCTCTCCCCTTCTCAGGCCGCCCTGCCAGCTGAGAAATGCTCACTGGGCCTGGGCCTTGGCCAGCAGCCCCTGGGCTCAGCTCCTCTGGAGCTCATCACAGACACTGTCTGCTCCAGGCTCAACCCTTCATTTCCTGGGGAGATGCCAAAGCCTCCACAGGGAACATTTCCCTTTGCTCAGGGGAATTTCGCACAGGTGCCTTGTAGTGACTCTTTGTGTCTGTGTGCACACAGGAGTGCCTGTGCTCAGGGAAATGTGGCAGATATGCTGCTCCCTGAGGGCTTTGGATGCCTTGGATAGCTGAGCCAGTCAGGCCTGGAAGTAAGGTTAAGTCATGTCACCCTGATTCTTAAGATTTTCTAAAGCCTTCTGAGTTTCCATTCTGTTGGAGAACCTTCCCACACAATTTCTGTCAACAACATATTGTTTACGATCTTTTATGGGGGTGGACAAACTTGATGTACTAGTGGTTTGTCCAATGTCTTTGGACAGGTGGCTCATTCACTCTCCAATCCAATGTCACCTTTGGGAAAGTACAGAAATAAGAGTCAGAGTATAAACTTTTATCTTTACCTTGCAAATAGCAGGTGGCTCGCGTCGTGCTTTCACGTGTCTTATAGCGACAAAGTCACAAGCTGTAAGCAAAGTTAAATGCTGCTAAGAGTTGTTCTTTTGCTAATTTGTGAAGCTTAATAGAAGTTATAAGCGAAGTTGAATATTGTTAAGTGTTATTCCACAGCTCTGTTTAGCTTTTAGGCTGTATTCCTTTTATCCTTGCCCTCACTGTCCTTTCGTCACACACACACACACACATTAACATACACACTCACACAAAAACACACAGAGACACACAGACACCGGGACAGTTCTTGACTCCTTTTTGGTTTGATTGCCTGGATTTTGTTTGGTTTTGTTGTTGCTTTGTTTCCTTGCTGTGCCTGAAGTGTCCAGTCAGGAGCAGAGTGACTCTTGCCAAGGAACTCTGTGGTGCTGTCAATTAATATTAAAGCTGTTTTATGCTACTCCCCTGCTGGGGATTTTTATAAGTGCTCTCAAGCCCTCCTTCATAAGAGGGTGAAGGAGCCCTGGCCAAGCTCTGGCCCTGGGGCACAGGGATGCTGCTAGGGGGTCCCTGTCTCCCTGTTCCAACTTTGAGAGCCCTGAGCCCCTGTCCCCGTGTCAGGCTCTGGGCTTGATCTCCTCGAACATCCTCAGGGGGAGGCTGCAGCGCCAGAGACAGGGGGACCCAGAGGGACACGGGATGCCACTGTGCACCAGCAGCTTTGGACTTCTCTGGGAGGAACTGTGAGTGGGGGCTGGCTTGAAGTGACCTCCCCAGTAAGGTCACAGAGCCCCTGAGATGTCACACTGCCTCCTGGGATGTCACAGCCCACCCTGAGATCTCACAAATCCCCCTTGTGATGTCACAGAGCCAGTGCTGCTCTATCACTCTGGGATGTCATACAGTTGCGCTGTGATGGCACAGAAGACTCTGGCATCACAAAGTCAGCCCGTGTCACAATCCTCTAGTGCAAGCGGGAATCATGACAGTTCATTTTCCCCATCTCAGAATTAGCAGAAGTAGATAGGCTTATCATGAGAAACCGAATGTGATAAACATGTTAGAAATGAAAGGCTCCAAGTTATTAGTTATTATTTTAATAAAAGTTATTAAGTGTACCAAATATATATTTTGAGAAAAATGGAAAAAAGCCACTATAAAAAAAAGTCAGTGTGGAGCCCGGGATTGCCACCAGGTGAGACACAGGTTTGACAGCTGCAGCAGAGGGTCCTCTATGCTTCACACCGACCGTCCTGTCTGACCCATTTTTATACCATTTTCCATGCCTGAGCCAGAGTCCGCTTTCTTCCTTTTCAAAGTGCATGTATTCATGTGGAGTTCTTTTCTCTGTGGCAAGTTGAACAATACATGTCCGGAGAGTGATGTACAACTGTGTTTGCAGTCCCGGAATTCGGATTTGAGATGTACCTCCCTGATGGCTCTGACTATCTCGGTCTCAGATATTTATCGTGTATTTATCGTCCGGGTGTTTCTCGGACAACCTTGATGCACGATCCCTCTCTGGGCTGGCCACTTTCGTTCGCTTGTAAATAAAGTCCTCCCTCTCTTGTCCAGGTGGCTTTGACATGGTGTTGCAATCACTGTTGCTGGCTTGTGCAATTTAAAAACTTCTTATAAGAGTATAATTTAACAGCACATAACTATAAAATAGATGACAATTTTATTTGCACGAATTATCCTATAGACATATAACAGTCCTAATGATTCCTTGAGGCCTTGCAGTGTCACAATGTTCTCCATGGTTCCACAGGCCCCACAGTGTCATGTGACTCCTCTGTTCCATGAGTCCTGCAATGTCACAATGGACCTTTGGACCAATGGACCATGGGGCTTTGCAGTGTCACAACGCTCTCCTTTGGCTCCACATGGTCACAATGGAGCACTGATTACAGGCAGCCTCTCTGTGTTACCCTGGAGCTTTGTTTCCGTGGGGTCTCGCAGTGTCCCAATGGAGCCTTGGTTGGATGGGGCCTCACAGTGTCACAATGATGCCTACATTCCACTGAGGCACACGGCGTCACTAGGGTCCCCTTGCTTCCATGAGGCCCAGCAATGTCACAGTGGTGTCCATGAATCCATGAGGACTCACAGTATCCCAATGGTCTCTTGATCTCACATGGTCCCACAGTGTCCCAATGGTCCCTTGGTCTCACAAGGCCGCACAGTGTCCCAATGGTCACTTCTTCTCACATGGCCCCACAGTGTAACAATGGTCCCTTGGTTCCATGGTTCCTGGTCTGGTGCATTCCCCTCTCCCCTTCTCAGGCCGCCCTGCCTGCTGAGAAATGCTCACTGGGCCTGGGCCTTGGCCAGCAGCCCCTGGGCTCAGCTCCTCTGGAGCTCATCACAGACACTGTCTGCTCCAGGCTCAACCCTTCATTTCCTGGGGAGATGCCAAAGCCTCCACAGGGAACATTTCCCTTTGCTCAGGGGAATTTCGCACAGGTGCCTTGTAGTGACTCTTTGTGTCTGTGTGCACACAGGAGTGCCTGTGCTCAGGGAAATGTGGCAGATATGCTGCTCCCTGAGGGCTTTGGATGCCTTGGATAGCTGAGCCAGTCAGGCCTGGAAGTAAGGTTAAGTCATGTCACCCTGATTCTTAAGATTTTCTAAAGCCTTCTGAGTTTCCATTCTGTTGGAGAACCTTCCCACACAATTTCTGTCAACAACATATTGTTTACAATCTTTTATGGGGGTGGACAAACTTGATGTACTAGTGGTTTGTCCAATGTCTTTGGACAGGTGGCTCATTCACTCTCCAATCCAATGTCACCTTTGGGAAAGTACAGAAATAAGAGTCAGAGTATAAACTTTTATCTTTACCTTGCAAATAGCAGGTGGCTCGCGTCGTGCTTTCACGTGTCTTATAGCGACAAAGTCACAAGCTGTAAGCAAAGTTAAATGCTGCTAAGAGTTGTTCTTTTGCTAATTTGTGAAGCTTAATAGAAGTTATAAGCGAAGTTGAATATTGTTAAGTGTTATTCCACAGCTCTGTTTAGCTTTTAGGCTGTATTCCTTTTATCCTTGCCCTCACTGTCCTTTCGTCACACACACACACAGACATTAACATACACACTCACACAAAAACACACAGAGACACACAGACACCGGGACAGTTCTTGACTCCTTTTTGGCTTGATTGCATGGATTTTGTTTGGTATTATTGTTGCTTTGTTTCCTTGCTGTGCCTGAAGTGTCCAGTCAGGAGCAGAGTGACTCTTGCCAAGGAACTCTGTGGTGCTGTCACTTAATATTAAAGCTGTTTTATGCTACTCCCCTGCTGGGGATTTTTAAAGTGCTCTCAAGCCCTCCTTCATAAGAGGGTGAAGGAGCCCTGGCCAAGCTCTGGCCCTGGGGGCACAGGGATGCTGCTAGGGGGTCCCTGTCTCCCTTTTCCAAGGTTGAAGCCCCTGAGCCCCTGTCCCCGTGTCAGGCTCTGGGCTTGATCTCCTCGAACATCCTCAGGGGGAGGCTGCAGCGCCAGGGGCAGGGGGACCCAGAGGAACACGGGATACCACTGTGCACGTGCAGCTTTGGACTTCTCTGGGAGGAACTGTGAGTGGGAGCTGGCTTGAAGTGACCTCCCCAGTAAGGTCACAGAGCCCCTGAGATGTCACACTGCCTCCTGGGATGTCACAGCCCACCCTGAGATCTCACAAATCCCCCTTGTGATGTCACAGAGCCAGTGCTGCTCTATCACTCTGGGATGTCATACAGTTGCGCTGTGATGGCACAGAAGACTCTGGCATCACAAAGTCAGCCCGTGTCACAATCCTCTAGTGCAAGCGGGAATCATGACAGTTCATTTTCCCCACCTCAGAATTAGCAGAAGTAGATAGGCTTATCATGAGAAACCGAATGTGATAAACATGTTAGAAATGAAAGGCTCCAAGTTATTAGTTATTATTTTAATAAAAGTTATTAAGTGTACCAAATATATATTTTGAGAAAAATGGAAAAAAGCCACTATAAAAAAAAGTCAGTGTGGAGCCCGGGATTGCCACCAGGTGAGACACAGGTTTGACAGCTGCAGCAGAGGGTCCTCTATGCTTCACACCGACCGTCCTGTCTGACCCATTTTTATACCATTTTCCATGCCTGAGCCAGAGTCCGCTTTCTTCCTTTTCAAAGTGCATGTATTCATGTGGAGTTCTTTTCTCTGTGGCAAGTTGAACAATACATGTCCGGAGAGTGATGTACAACTGTGTTTGCAGTCCCGGAATTCGGATTTGAGATGTACCTCCCTGATGGCTCTGACTATCTCGGTCTCAGATATTTATCGTGTATTTATCGTCCGGGTGTTTCTCGGACAACCTTGATGCACGATCCCTCTCTGGGCTGGCCACTTTCGTTCGCTTGTAAATAAAGTCCTCCCTCTCTTGTCCAGGTGGCTTTGACATGGTGTTGCAATCACTGTTGCTGGCTTGTGCAATTTAAAAACTTCTTATAAGAGTATAATTTAACAGCACATAACTATAAAATAGATGACAATTTTATTTGCACGAATTATCCTATAGACATATAACAGTCCTAATGATTCCTTGAGGCCTTGCAGTGTCACAATGTTCTCCATGGTTCCACAGGCCCCACAGTGTCATGTGACTCCTCTGTTCCATGAGTCCTGCAATGTCACAATGGACCTTTGGACCAATGGACCATGGGGCTTTGCAGTGTCACAACGCTCTCCTTTGGCTCCACAGGGTCCCAATGGAGCACTGATTACAGGCAGCCTCTCTGTGTTACCCTGGAGCTTTGTTTCCGTGGGGTCTCGCAGTGTCCCAATGGAGCCTTGGTTGGATGGGGCCTCACAGTGTCACAATGATGCCTACATTCCACTGAGGCACACGGCATCACTAGAGTCCCCTTGCTTCCATGAGGCCCAGCAATGTCACAGTGGTGTCCATGAATCCATGAGGACTCACAGTGTCCCAATGGTCACTTCTTCTCACATGGCCCCACAGTGTAACAATGGTCCCTTGGTTCCATGGTTCCTGGTCTGGTGCATTCCCCTCTCCCCTTCTCAGGCCGCCCTGCCAGCTGAGAAATGCTCCCTGGGCCTGGGTCTTGGCCAGCAGCCCCTGGGCTCAGCTCCTCTGGAGCTCATCACAGACACTGTCTGCTCCAGGCTCAACCCTTCATTTCCTGGGGAGATGCGAAAGCCTCCACAGGGAACATTTCCCTTTGCTCAGGGGAATTTCGCACAGGTGCCTTGTAGTGACTCTTTGTGTCTGTGTGCACACAGGAGTGCCTGTGCTCAGGGAAATGTGGCAGATATGCTGCTCCCTGAGGGCTTTGGATGCCTTGGATAGCTGAGCCAGTCAGGCCTGGAAGTAAGGTTAAGTCATGTCACCCTGATTCTTAAGATTTTCTAAAGCCTTCTGAGTTTCCATTCTGTTGGAGAACCTTCCCACACAATTTCTGTCAACAACATATTGTTTACAATCTTTTATGGGGGTGGACAAACTTGATGTACTAGTGGTTTGTCCAATGTCTTTGGACAGGTGGCTCACTCACTCTCCAATCCAATGTCACCTTTGGGAAAGTATAAAAGTTGGAGTCAGAGAATAAACTTTTATCTTTACCTTGCAAATAGCAGGTGGCTCGCGTCGTGCTTTCACGTGTCTTATAGCGACAAAGTCACAAGCTGTAAGCAAAGTTAAATGCTGCTAAGAGTTGTTCTTTTGCTAATTTGTGAAGCTTAATAGAAGTTATAAGCGAAGTTGAATATTGTTAAGTGTTATTCCACAGCTCTGTTTAGCTTTTAGGCTGTATTCCTTTTATCCTTGCCCTCACTGTCCTTTCGTCACACACACACACACACAGACATTAACATACACACTCACAAAAAATCACACAGAGACACACAGACACCGGGACAGTTCTTGACTCCTTTTTGGTTTGATTGCCTGGATTTTGTTTGGTTTTGTTGTTGCTTTGTTTCCTTGCTGTGCCTGAAGTGTCCAGTCAGGAGCAGAGTGACTCTTGCCAAGGAACTCTGTGGTGCTGTCAATTAATATTAAAGCTGTTTTATGCTACTCCCCTGCTGGGGATTTTTAAAGTGCTCTCAAGCCCTCCTTCATAAGAGGGTGAAGGAGCCCTGGCCAAGCTCTGGCCCTGGGGCACAGGGATGCTGCTAGGGGGTCCCTGTCTCCCTGTTCCAACTTTGAGGGCCCTGAGCCCCTGTCCCCGTGTCAGGCTCTGGGCTTGATCACCTTGAACATCCTCAGGAGGAGGCTGCAGCGCCAGGGGCAGGGGGACCCAGAGGGACACGGGATGCCACTGTGCACCAGCAGCTTTGGACTTCTCTGGGAGGAACTGTGAGTGGGAGCTGGCTTGGAGTGACCTCCCCAGTAAGGTCACAGAGCCCCTGAGATGTCACACTGCCTCCTGGGATGTCACAGCCCACCCTGGGATCTCACAAATCCCCCTTGTGATGTCACAGAGCCAGTGCTGCTCTATCACTCTGGGATGTCATACAGTTGCGCTGTGATGGCACAGAAGACTCTGGCATCACAAAGTCAGCCCGTGTCACAATCCTCTAGTGCAAGCGGGAATGATGACAGTTCATTTTCCCCACCTCAGAATTAGCAGAAGTAGATAGGCTTATCATGAGAAACCGAATGTGATAAACATGTTAGAAATGAAAGGCTCCAAGTTATTAGTTATTATTTTAATAAAAGTTATTAAGTGTACCAAATATAAATTTTGAGAAAAATGGAAAAAAGCCACTATAAAAAAAAGTCAGTGTGGAGCCCGGGATTGCCACCAGGTGAGACACAGTTTTGACAGCTGCAGCAGAGGGTCCTCTATGCTTCACACCGACCGTCCTGTCTGACCCATTTTTATACGATTTTCCATGCCTGAGCCAGAGTCCCTTTTCTTCCTTTTTGGAGTGCATGTATTCATGTGGAGTTCTTTTCTCTGTGGCAAGTTGAACAATACATGTCCGGAGAGTGATGAAGACCTGTGTTTGCAGTTCTGGAATTCGGATTTGAGATGTACCTCCCTGATGGCTCTGACTATCTCGGTCTCGGATATTTATCGTGTATTTATCGTCCGGGTGTTTCTCGGACAACCTTGATGCATGATCCCTCTCTGGGCTGGCCACTTTCGTTCGCTTGTAAATAAAGTCCTCCCTCTCTTGTCCAGGTGGCTTTGACATGGTGTTGCAATCACTGTTGCTGGCTTGTGCAATTTAAAAACTTCTTATAAGAGTATAATTTAACAGCACATAACTATAAAATAGATGACAATTTTATTTGCACGAATTATCCTATAGACATATAACAGTCCTAATGATTCCTTGAGGCCTTGCAGTGTCACAATGTTCTCCATGGTTCCACAGGCCCCACAGTGTCATGTGACTCCTCTGTTCCATGAGTCCTGCAATGTCACAATGGACCTTTGGACCAATGGACCATGGGGCTTTGCAGTGTCACAACGCTCTCCTTTGGCTCCACAGTGTCACAATGGAGCACTGATTACAGGCAGCCTCTCTGTGTTACCCTGGAGCTTTGTTTCCGTGGGGTCTCGGAGTGTCCCAATGGAGCCTTGGTTGGATGGGGCCTCACAGTGTCACAATGATGCCTACATTCCACTGAGGCACACGGCGTCACTAGGGTCCCCTTGCTTCCATGAGGCCCAGCAATGTCACAGTGGTGTCCATGAATCCATGAGGACTCACAGTGTCCCAATGGTCTCTTGATCTCACATGGTCCCACAGTGTCCCGATGGTCCCTTCTTCTCACATGGCCCCACAGTGTAACAATGGTCCCTTGGTCTCACAAGGCCCCACAGTGTAACAATGGTCTCTTCTTCTCACATGACCCCACAGTGTAACAATGGTCCCTTGGTTCCATGGTTCCTGGTCTGGTGCATTCCCCTTTCCCCTTCTCAGGCCGCCCTGCCAGCTGAGAAATGCTCACTGGGCCTGGGCCTTGGCCAGCAGCCCCTGGGCTCAGCTCCTCTGGAGCTCATCACAGACACTGTCTGCTCCAGGCTCAACCCTTCATTTCCTGGGGAGATGCCAAAGCCTCCACAGGGAACATTTCCCTTTGCTCAGGGGAATTTCTCACAGGTGCCTTGTAGTGACTCTTTGTGTCTGTGTGCACACAGGAGTGCCTGTGCTCAGGGAAATGTGGCAGATATGCTGCTCCCTGAGGGCTTTGGATGCCTTGGATAGCTGAGCCAGTCAGGCCTGGAAGTAAGGTTAAGTCATGTCACCCTGATTCTTAAGATTTTCTAAAGCCTTCTGAGTTTCCATTCTGTTGGAGAACCTTCCCACACAATTTCTGTCAACAACATATTGTTTACTGTTGTGGCGCGGCATGCGCTCCGAGCCGCGGCACTCCGAGCCGTGCCGTGCTGGGCGGTGAGGGAAGAGAACGGGCGGCCGCTTTCCCCCGCAAGCTCTGCAGTTTCAGTTCGTGGCGCGCGGGGACAGACGAAGGCGACACGGGACTTGGGGGGGGAACGAGATGGTTTTATTCCATGAGCCCCAAGACCCCGGCGGGCGGGGGGGCAAAGGTTTTATACAGAACTCAGGAGGACGGGTGTAGGAACAGTAACCAATGAGGGAATAGCAGGGGAGGAGTTTAGGGCAGAACTAACATCTGGAAGCTGAGGAGGGGGCTAGAATGAATGACAGGGAAGGTTCTAGGGAAAGGGGCAGGGAAAGGGAGGATTGGGGGGGGGGGAAACAGATATTAAACAAATATCAAATGAAAGAAAAACACACCACCGCATCTCCCTCTTTTCCTTTACAAAAAGAAGGAGAATTTTGTGGTTTAAGCAAATTAATAAAACATGCAAATAATATAAAATCATATGATAACATTGTAAATTACTTAAAGGACATGAAAGACACATTATTGCATTTATAGGGCAGGAAGAGTAGTAACAGCTTAAATTAGACACAAGACTGCACAAAACTTGCTGTTTTGCTGCTCTGAGTAACAATCTAAAATAATGTAAATAATGTAAATAATTGAAATAGAATGAAATAATTGACAGAAATTAAACTAAAAAATTTAATTAGAATGATTAAAATTACAACTATTTAACTTGAATAAAATAATTAAATGGAATTATTGGAATTAAATATAATAAAAGATCAACTAAATATAACTAATAAATTTTTTAAATTTCGCAGCAATGCAGCAAGTCTGAAGCGATATAGTATCTGAGTGATTCCTGTAGCAATAATGGTTAAACACAGCCTTTAAGTTAAAAAATATTAGAAAAGACTGAATTAATTATAATTACAACAAAACAACTTAATATAAAATCAAATTGTAACATTATATATTATTAAAAAAACATAAATTGAAAGACATTAAAAAATGATAAACTAATTGTGATTATAACATATGAAACATATAAAAACTTCATCTGGAATATATAAAATTGTCCTAAATGAGAGTCCAAATTAAGGGTACAAAGCACAGCAGGATTTGTGACTTCATCTGATTTAGAATTTGCTGCGTCGCGGCGTTTGCGATGTTCAGCTTCTTAAATTTTTAAAGCAGAGTCAGCGGATAACGGCGCTTGTTTTAAAGCAGAGTCAGCGGATAGCGATGTGGTTTGTTCAATTTGAATGTCTGTTTGAGAGGTGGGCCTAATATCTTGAGTATTAATTAACTGGGATGATATTTCTTTCTATAAAATATAACTCAACAAATAGATTATTCAAAAATAATCAAAAGCAAAAAGAGGAATTTGTAGTTAAATAAAAAGGAATATTGGGTAGGGTACATTAAGGAATAGGATAGGGGAATCAGACAATCACTTAATTAGTGATTGCCATGATTAACAGGGGGTATTGGTAAGGGGTGGACCGGGGCGCCGCCATTTCAGGGGGAAGACAAAATGACGGATCCCCAGTCCCGGGTTTCGGCTCCATTTCCTCGGGAGAAGATCCCTCCCGACCCTCCCCCCGGAGGACGAGCCCGAAGAAGGATGGGGGAATATCCAACCCCGCCTCCCCACAATAGGGACTAGCCTCGTGCAGGGACGGTGCAGGGCTATTGGGGGAGAGATGGGACTGGCGGGAAGCCAGGGGCGGAAAAGAAGGGTCAAGGCGGGAAATGGGTCCCGAGCGGCGTGGCCAGCGCCATCTTGAGAGGGGGTGCCAGATACACTGCACTTGGCCTGAGCAGTGTCCGGCAGGGCACTTGGGGCGGCTCGGCCACAGCAATCCCCAAAGGAGGATAGGAAAGGGTTTTAGGAAAGTCCGAGGGGATGGGGATATAGGGAGCTTCACAGAAGCAAAAAGGGGAAATTTATAGGGGGGGGGGGGGCCGCCCGACGCAGCTGGATGTCGGCGCTATGCGTGGGTGTAAAGGGCCCCTTTTAACAACGCTCCTATAGCTAACGTGTTGCCCTCTTAGCTGATCCTTACTGGTGTCTTTTCTACCCCCTCCGTCCAGCCCAGAATGGGGAGGGGAGGATAGAGAAGACAACTTTTTCGAGGAGAAGAAAAAGCGATCTAATCTAGGTCCCCACAGAAGACTAGGCGAAGGATAGCACTCAGTGCTAGCTTCCCCCAGAAAAAGAAAACCCACCCGCTTGCCAGGGACATGCAAGGCTACAGCCCCAGTCTGGGCGCAGACGGGGGTCAAAACGCAAGAAAAAAAAAAGTGGCAGACCCAGCCGCCCGTCGGGGCGATCCCCACCCCATCTAGCCCACCTTACCTTGCAGGCTCGGACGGAGATGGCTTGAATCTTCTCCTCGACTCGATGGAAAAGTCGCGCTGAAAACTGGGGATGTTCCTTCCCGGTTTTGGCCCTTCCGGAAGCCTGGGTGTTCCCGTTAAACCAAGACTCGTCCCCGAAGCCTTGGTTTCGGCCACTATCAGCCTCCGGTGGTCTCGCTGCAGATGCTGACCGAGGAATGAACCTCTTCTCGGTCAGCCCCTCTTCAGGCTCCCCCGAGCCGCTGCCAAAACCGCCCTCTGTGTTCTCGGGTAAGTCTGCCCGCCAAAAAGCTCTGCAGCCCGGCTGCCCGTGCAGCGCGGCTGCTCCCGGGCGGGAAGATGGCGAGAACAAAGAGGTCCCGGAGCCTCAATCTTTTTCGCTCGGCGCTCAGCTCCTCATAGCATCAGGCAGAGCTTTTACGGCCGTAGATGTTCCTCTTCCCTCCTTCTTCTTCTGTGAGGCGGGCGCCCCCACAAATTTGCCCGTTTTTTTTACAAGACGAAGGAGGGAACCATCCTCTGCTACCATATGTTGTGGCGCGGCATGCGCTCCGAGCCGCGGCACTCCGAGCCGTGCCGTGCTGGGCGGTGAGGGAAGAGAACGGGCGGCCGCTTTCCCCCGCAAGCTCTGCAGTTTCAGTTCGTGGCGCGCGGGGACAGACGAAGGCGACACGGGACTTGGGGGGGGAACGAGATGGTTTTATTCCATGAGCCCCAAGACCCCGGCGGGCGGGGGGGCAAAGGTTTTATACAGAACTCAGGAGGACGGGTGTAGGAACAGTAACCAATGAGGGAATAGCAGGGGAGGAGTTTAGGGCAGAACTAACATCTGGAAGCTGAGGAGGGGGCTAGAATGAATGACAGGGAAGGTTCTAGGGAAAGGGGCAGGGAAAGGGAGGATTGGGGGGGGGGAAACAGATATTAAACAAATATCAAATGAAAGAAAAACACACCACCGCAGTTTACAATCTTTTATGGGGGTGGACAAACTTGATGTACTAGTGGTTTGTCCAATGTCTTTGGACAGGTGGCTCACTCACTCTCCAATCCAATGTCACCTTTGGGAAAGTATAAAAGTTGGAGTCAGAGAATAAACTTTTATCTTTACCTTGCAAATAGCAGGTGGCTCGCGTCGTGCTTTCACGTGTCTTATAGCGACAAAGTCACAAGCTGTAAGCAAAGTTAAATGCTGCTAAGAGTTGTTCTTTTGCTAATTTGTGAAGCTTAATAGAAGTTCTAAGCGAAGTTGAATATTGTTAAGTGTTATTCCACAGCTCTGTTTAGCTTTTAGGCTGTATTCCTTTTATCCTTGCCCTCACTGTCCTTTCGTCACACACACACAGACATTAACATACACACTCACAAAAAATCACACAGAGACACACAGACACCGGGACAGTTCTTGACTCCTTTTTGGTTTGATTGCCTGGATTTTGTTTGGTTTTGTTGTTGCTTTGTTTCCTTGCTGTGCCTGAAGTGTCCAGTCAGGAGCAGAGTGACTCTTGCCAAGGAACTCTGTGGTGCTGTCAATTAATATTAAAGCTGTTTTATGCTACTCCCCTGCTGGGGATTTTTAAAGCGCTCTCAAGCCCTCCTTCATAAGAGGGTGAAGGAGCCCTGGCCAAGCTCTGGCCCTGGGGCACAGGGATGCTGCTAGGGGGTCCCTGTCTCCCTGTTCCAACTTTGAGGGCCCTGAGCCCCTGTCCCCGTGTCAGGCTCTGGGCTTGATCTCCTCGAACATCCTCAGGAGGAGGCTGCAGCGCCAGGGGCAGGGGGACCCAGAGGGACACGGGATGCCACTGTGCACCAGCAGCTTTGGACTTCTCTGGGAGGAACTGTGAGTGGGGGCTGGCTTGAAGTGACCTCCCCAGTAAGGTCACAGAGCCCCTGAGATGTCACACTGCCTCCTGGGATGTCACAGCCCACCCTGGGATCTCACAAATCCCCCTTGTGATGTCACAGAGCCAGTGCTGCTCTATCACTCTGGGATGTCATACAGTTGCGCTGTGATGGCACAGAAGACTCTGGCATCACAAAGTCAGCCCGTGTCACAATCCTCTAGTGCAAGCGGGAATCATGACAGTTCATTTTCCCCACCTCAGAATTAGCAGAAGTAGATAGGCTTATCATGAGAAACCGAATGTGATAAACATGTTAGAAATGAAAGGCTCCAAGTTATTAGTTATTATTTTAATAAAAGTTATTAAGTGTACCAAATATAAATTTTGAGAAAAATGGAAAAAAGCCACTATAAAAAAAAGTCAGTGTGGAGCCCGGGATTGCCACCAGGTGAGACACAGTTTTGACAGCTGCAGCAGAGGGTCCTCTATGCTTCACACCGACCGTCCTGTCTGACCCATTTTTATACCATTTTCCATGCCTGAGCCAGAGTTCCTTTTCTTCCTTTTTGGAGTGCATGTATTCATGTGGAGTTCTTTTCTCTGTGGCAAGTTGAACAATACATGTCCGGAGAGTGATGAAGACCTGTGTTTGCAGTTCCGGAATTCGGATTTGAGATGTACCTCCCTGATGGCTCTGACTATCTCGGTCTCGGATATTTATCGTGTATTTATCGTCCGGGTGTTTCTCGGACAACCTTGATGCACGATCCCTCTCTGGGCTGGCCACTTTCGTTCGCTTGTAAATAAAGTCCTCCCTCTCTTGTCCAGGTGGCTTTGACATGGTGTTGCAATCACTGTTGCTGGCTTGTGCAATTTAAAAACTTCTTATAAGAGTATAATTTAACAGCACATAACTATAAAATAGATGACAATTTTATTTGCACGAATTATCCTATAGACATATAACAGTCCTAATGATTCCTTGAGGCCTTGCAGTGTCACAATGTTCTCCATGGTTCCACAGGCCCCACAGTGTCATGTGACTCCTCTGTTCCATGAGTCCTGCAATGTCACAGTGGACCTTTGGACCAATGGACCATGGGGCTTTGCAGTGTCACAACGGTCTCCTTTGGCTCCACAGGGTCACAATGGAGCACTGATTACAGGCAGCCTCTCTGTGTTACCCTGGAGCTTTGTTTCCGTGGGGTCTCGGAGTGTCCCAATGGAGCCTTGGTTGGATGGGGCCTCACAGTGTCACAATGATGCCTACATTCCACTGAGGCACACGGCATCACTAGGGTCCCCTTGCTTCCATGAGGCCCAGCAATGTCACAGTGGTGTCCATGAATCCATGAGGACTCACAGTGTCCCAATGGTCACTTCTTCTCACATGGCCCCACAGTGTAACAATGGTCCCTTGGTCTCACAAGGCCCCACAGTGTCCCAATGGTCTCTTCTTCTCACATGGCCCCACAGTGTAACAATGGTCCCTTGGTTCCATGGTTCCTGGTCTGGTGCATTCCCCTTTCCCCTTCTCAGGCCGTCCTGCCAGCTGAGAAATGCTCACTGGGCCTGGGCCTTGGCCAGCAGCCCCTGGGCTCAGCTCCTCTGGAGCTCATCACAGACACTGTCTGCTCCAGGCTCAACCCTTCATTTCCTGGGGAGATGCCAAAGCCTCCACAGGGAACATTTCCCTTTGCTCAGGGGAATTTCTCACAGGTGCCTTGTAGTGACTCTTTGTGTCTGTGTGCACACAGGAGTGCCTGTGCTCAGGGAAATGTGGCAGATATGCTGCTCTCTGAGGACTTTGGATGCCTTGGATAGCTGAGCCAGTCAGGCCTGGAAGTAAGGTTAAGTCATGTCACCCTGATTCTTAAGATTTTCTAAAGCCTTCTGAGTTTCCATTCTGTTGGAGAACCTTCCCACACAATTTCTGTCAACAACATATTGTTTACTGTTGTGGCGCGGCATGCGCTCCGAGCCGCGGCACTCCGAGCCGTGCCGTGCTGGGCGGTGAGGGAAGAGAACGGGCGGCCGCTTTCCCCCGCAAGCTCTGCAGTTTCAGTTCGTGGCGCGCGGGGACAGACGAAGGCGACACGGGACTTGGGGGGGGAACGAGATGGTTTTATTCCATGAGCCCCAAGACCCCGGCGGGCGGGGGGGCAAAGGTTTTATACAGAACTCAGGAGGACGGGTGTAGGAACAGTAACCAATGAGGGAATAGCAGGGGAGGAGTTTAGGGCAGAACTAACATCTGGAAGCTGAGGAGGGGGCTAGAATGAATGACAGGGAAGGTTCTAGGGAAAGGGGCAGGGAAAGGGAGGATTGGGGGGGGGGGAAACAGATATTAAACAAATATCAAATGAAAGAAAAACACACCACCGCAGTTTACAATCTTTTATGGGGGTGGACAAACTTGATGTACTAGTGGTTTGTCCAATGTCTTTGGACAGGTGGCTCACTCACTCTCCAATCCAATGTCACCTTTGGGAAAGTATAAAAGTTGGAGTCAGAGAATAAACTTTTATCTTTACCTTGCAAATAGCAGGTGGCTCGCGTCGTGCTTTCACGTGTCTTATAGCGACAAAGTCACAAGCTGTAAGCAAAGTTAAATGCTGCTAAGAGTTGTTCTTTTGCTAATTTGTGAAGCTTAATAGAAGTTCTAAGCGAAGTTGAATATTGTTAAGTGTTATTCCACAGCTCTGTTTAGCTTTTAGGCTGTATTCCTTTTATCCTTGCCCTCACTGTCCTTTCGTCACACACACACAGACATTAACATACACACTCACAAAAAATCACACAGAGACACACAGACACCGGGACAGTTCTTGACTCCTTTTTGGTTTGATTGCCTGGATTTTGTTTGGTTTTGTTGTTGCTTTGTTTCCTTGCTGTGCCTGAAGTGTCCAGTCAGGAGCAGAGTGACTCTTGCCAAGGAACTCTGTGGTGCTGTCAATTAATATTAAAGCTGTTTTATGCTACTCCCCTGCTGGGGATTTTTAAAGCGCTCTCAAGCCCTCCTTCATAAGAGGGTGAAGGAGCCCTGGCCAAGCTCTGGCCCTGGGGCACAGGGATGCTGCTAGGGGGTCCCTGTCTCCCTGTTCCAACTTTGAGGGCCCTGAGCCCCTGTCCCCGTGTCAGGCTCTGGGCTTGATCTCCTCGAACATCCTCAGGAGGAGGCTGCAGCGCCAGGGGCAGGGGGACCCAGAGGGACACGGGATGCCACTGTGCACCAGCAGCTTTGGACTTCTCTGGGAGGAACTGTGAGTGGGGGCTGGCTTGAAGTGACCTCCCCAGTAAGGTCACGGAGCCCCTGAGATGTCACACTGCCTCCTGGGATGTCACAGCCCACCCTGGGATCTCACAAATCCCCCTTGTGATGTCACAGAGCCAGTGCTGCTCTATCACTCTGGGATGTCATACAGTTGCGCTGTGATGGCACAGAAGACTCTGGCATCACAAAGTCAGCCCGTGTCACAATCCTCTAGTGCAAGCGGGAATCATGACAGTTCATTTTCCCCACCTCAGAATTAGCAGAAGTAGATAGGCTTATCATGAGAAACCGAATGTGATAAACATGTTAGAAATGAAAGGCTCCAAGTTATTAGTTATTATTTTAATAAAAGTTATTAAGTGTACCAAATATAAATTTTGAGAAAAATGGAAAAAAGCCACTATAAAAAAAAGTCAGTGTGGAGCCCGGGATTGCCACCAGGTGAGACACAGTTTTGACAGCTGCAGCAGAGGGTCCTCTATGCTTCACACCGACCGTCCTGTCTGACCCATTTTTATACCATTTTCCATGCCTGAGCCAGAGTTCCTTTTCTTCCTTTTTGGAGTGCATGTATTCATGTGGAGTTCTTTTCTCTGTGGCAAGTTGAACAATACATGTCCGGAGAGTGATGAAGACCTGTGTTTGCAGTTCCGGAATTCGGATTTGAGATGTACCTCCCTGATGGCTCTGACTATCTCGGTCTCGGATATTTATCGTGTATTTATCGTCCGGGTGTTTCTCGGACAACCTTGATGCACGATCCCTCTCTGGGCTGGCCACTTTCGTTCGCTTGTAAATAAAGTCCTCCCTCTCTTGTCCAGGTGGCTTTGACATGGTGTTGCAATCACTGTTGCTGGCTTGTGCAATTTAAAAACTTCTTATAAGAGTATAATTTAACAGCACATAACTATAAAATAGATGACAATTTTATTTGCACGAATTATCCTATAGACATATAACAGTCCTAATGATTCCTTGAGGCCTTGCAGTGTCACAATGTTCTCCATGGTTCCACAGGCCCCACAGTGTCATGTGACTCCTCTGTTCCATGAGTCCTGCAATGTCACAGTGGACCTTTGGACCAATGGACCATGGGGCTTTGCAGTGTCACAACGGTCTCCTTTGGCTCCACAGGGTCACAATGGAGCACTGATTACAGGCAGCCTCTCTGTGTTACCCTGGAGCTTTGTTTCCGTGGGGTCTCGGAGTGTCCCAATGGAGCCTTGGTTGGATGGGGCCTCACAGTGTCACAATGATGCCTACATTCCACTGAGGCACACGGCATCACTAGGGTCCCCTTGCTTCCATGAGGCCCAGCAATGTCACAGTGGTGTCCATGAATCCATGAGGACTCACAGTGTCCCAATGGTCACTTCTTCTCACATGGCCCCACAGTGTAACAATGGTCCCTTGGTCTCACAAGGCCCCACAGTGTCCCAATGGTCTCTTCTTCTCACATGGCCCCACAGTGTAACAATGGTCCCTTGGTTCCATGGTTCCTGGTCTGGTGCATTCCCCTTTCCCCTTCTCAGGCCGTCCTGCCAGCTGAGAAATGCTCACTGGGCCTGGGCCTTGGCCAGCAGCCCCTGGGCTCAGCTCCTCTGGAGCTCATCACAGACACTGTCTGCTCCAGGCTCAACCCTTCATTTCCTGGGGAGATGCCAAAGCCTCCACAGGGAACATTTCCCTTTGCTCAGGGGAATTTCTCACAGGTGCCTTGTAGTGACTCTTTGTGTCTGTGTGCACACAGGAGTGCCTGTGCTCAGGGAAATGTGGCAGATATGCTGCTCTCTGAGGACTTTGGATGCCTTGGATAGCTGAGCCAGTCAGGCCTGGAAGTAAGGTTAAGTCATGTCACCCTGATTCTTAAGATTTTCTAAAGCCTTCTGAGTTTCGATTCTGTTGGAGAACCTTCCCACACAATTTCTGTCAACAACATATTGTTTACAATCTTTTATGGGGGTGGACAAACTTGATGTACTAGTGGTTTGTCCAATGTCTTTGGACAGGTGGCTCATTCACTCTCCAATCCAATGTCACCTTTGGGAAAGTACAGAAATAAGAGTCAGAGTATAAACTTTTATCTTCACCTTGCAAATAGCAGGTGGCTCGCGTCGTGCTTTCACGTGTCTTATAGCGACAAAGTCACAAGCTGTAAGCAAAGTTAAATGCTGCTAAGAGTTGTTCTTTTGCTAATTTGTGAAGCTTAATAGAAGTTATAAGCGAAGTTGAATATTGTTAAGTGTTATTCCACAGCTCTGTTTAGCTTTTAGGCTGTATTCCTTTTATCCTTGCCCTCACTGTCCTTTCGTCACACACACACACAGACATTAACATACACACTCACACAAAAACACACAGAGACACACAGACACCGGGACAGTTCTTGACTCCTTTTTGGTTTGATTGCCTGGATTTTGTTTGGTTTTGTTGTTGCTTTGTTTCCTTGCTGTGCCTGAAGTGTCCAGTCAGGAGCAGAGTGACTCTTGCCAAGGAACTCTGTGGTGCTGTCACTTAATATTAAAGCTGTTTTATGCTACTCCCCTGCTGGGGATTTTTATAAGTGCTCTCAAGCCCTCCTTCATAAGAGGGTGAAGGAGCCCTGGCCAAGCTCTGGCCCTGGGGCACAGGGATGCTGCTAGGGGGTCCCTGTCTCCCTGTTCCAACTTTGAGGGCCCTGAGCCCCTGTCCCCGTATCAGGCTCTGGGCTTGATCTCCTCGAACATCCTCAGGGGGAGGCTGCAGCGCCAGAGACAGGGGGACCCAGAGGGACACGGGATGCCACTGTGCACGCGCAGCTTTGGACTTCTCTGGGAGGAACTGTGAGTGGGAGCTGGCTTGAAGTGACCTCCCCAGTAAGGTCACGGAGCCCCTGAGATGTCACACTGCCTCCTGGGATGTCACAGCCCACCCTGGGATCTCACAAATCCCCCTTGTGATGTCACAGAGCCAGTGCTGCTCTATCACTCTGGGATGTCATACAGTTGCGCTGTGATGGCACAGAAGACTCTGGCATCACAAAGTCAGCCCGTGTCACAATCCTCTAGTGCAAGCGGGAATCATGACAGTTCATTTTCCCCACCTCAGAATTAGCAGAAGTAGATAGGCTTATCATGAGAAACCGAATGTGATAAACATGTTAGAAATGAAAGGCTCCAAGTTATTAGTTATTATTTTAATAAAAGTTATTAAGTGTACCAAATATAAATTTTGAGAAAAATGGAAAAAAGCCACTATAAAAAAAAGTCAGTGTGGAGCCCGGGATTGCCACCAGGTGAGACACAGGTTTGACAGCTGCAGCAGAGGGTCCTCTATGCTTCACACCGACCGTCCTGTCTGACCCATTTTTATACGATTTTCCTTGCCTGAGCCAAAGTCCCCTTTCTTCCTTTTCAAAGTGCATGTATTCATGTGGAGTTCTTTTCTCTGTGGCAAGTTGAACAATACGTGTCCGGAGAGGGATGAACACCTGTGTTTGCAGTCCCGGAATTCGGATTTGAGATGTACCTCCCTGATGGCTCTGACTATCTCGGTCTCGGATATTTATCGTGTATTTAGCGTCCGGGTGTTTCTCGGACAACCTTGATGCACGATCCCTCTCTGGGCTGGCCACTTTCGTTCGCTTGTAAATAAAGTCCTCCCTCTCTTGTCCAGGTGGCTTTGACATGGTGTTGCAATCACTGTTGCTGGCTTGTGCAATTTAAAAACTTCTTATAAGAGTATAATTTAACAGCACATAACTATAAAATAGATGACAATTTTATTTGCACGAATTATCCTATAGACATATAACAGTCCTAATGATTCCTTGAGGCCTTGCAGTGTCACAATGGTCTCCATGGTTCCACAGGCCCCACAGTGTCATGTGACTCCTCTGTTCCATGAGTCCTGCAATGTCACAATGGACCTTTGGACCAATGGACCATGGGCTTTGCAGTGTCACAACGCCCTCCTTTGGCTCCACAGGGTCCCAATGGAGCACTGATTACAGGCAGCCTCTCTGTGTTACCCTGGAGCTTTGTTTCCGTGGGGTCTCGCAGTGTCCCAATGGAGCCTTGGTTGGATGGGGCCTCACAGTGTCACAATGATGCCTACATTCCACTGAGGCACACGGCATCACTAGAGTCCCCTTGCTTCCATGAGGCCCAGCAATGTCACAGTGGTGTCCATGAATCCATGAGGACTCACAGTGTCCCAATGGTCACTTCTTCTCACATGGCCCCACAGTGTAACAATGGTCCCTTGGTCTCACAAGGCCCCACAGTGTCCCAATGGTCACTTCTTCTCACATGGTCCCACAGTGTCCCAATGGTCCCTTGGTTCCATGGTTCCTGGTCTGGTGCATTCCCCTCTCCCCTTCTCAGGCCGCCCTGCCAGCTGAGAAATGCTCACTGGGCCTGGGCCTTGGCCAGCAGCCCCTGGGCTCAGCTCCTCTGGAGCTCATCACAGACACTGTCTGCTCCAGGCTCAACCCTTCATTTCCTGGGGAGATGCCAAAGCCTCCACAGGGAACATTTCCCTTTGCTCAGGGGAATTTCGCACAGGTGCCTTGTAGTGACTCTTTGTGTCTGTGTGCACACAGGAGTGCCTGTGCTCAGGGAAATGTGGCAGATATGCTGCTCCCTGAGGGCTTTGGATGCCTTGGATAGCTGAGCCAGTCAGGCCTGGAAGTAAGGTTAAGTCATGTCACCCTGATTCTTAAGATTTTCTAAAGCCTTCTGAGTTTCCATTCTGTTGGAGAACCTTCCCACACAATTTCTGTCAACAACATATTGTTTACGATCTTTTATGGGGGTGGACAAACTTGATGTACTAGTGGTTTGTCCAATGTCTTTGTACAGGTGGCTCACTCACTCTCCAATCCAATGTCACCTTTGGGAAAGTACAGAAATAAGAGTCAGAGTATAAACTTTTATCTTTACCTTGCAAATAGCAGGTGGCTCGCGTCGTGCTTTCACGTGTCTTATAGCGACAAAGTCACAAGCTGTAAGCAAAGTTAAATGCTGCTAAGAGTTGTTCTTTTGCTAATTTGTGAAGCTTAATAGAAGTTATAAGCGAAGTTGAATATTGTTAAGTGTTATTCCACAGCTCTGTTTAGCTTTTAGGCTGTATTCCTTGTATCCTTGCCCTCACTGTCCTTTCGTCACACACACACACAGACATTAACATACACACTCACACAAAAACACACAGAGACACACAGACACCGGGACAGTTCTTGACTCCTTTTTGGTTTGATTGCCTGGATTTTGTTTGGTATTATTGTTGCTTTGTTTCCTTGCTGTGCCTGAAGTGTCCAGTCAGGAGCAGAGTGACTCTTGCCAAGGAACTCTGTGGTGCTGTCACTTAATATTAAAGCTGTTTTATGCTACTCCCCTGCTGGGGATTTTTAAAGTGCTCTCAAGCCCTCCTTCATAAGAGGGTGAAGGAGCCCTGGCCAAGCTCTGGCCCTGGGGCACAGGGATGCTGCTAGGGGGTCCCTGTCTCCCTTTTCCAAGTTTGAAGGCCCTGAGCCCCTGTCCCCGTGTCAGGCTCTGGACTTGATCTCCTCGAACATCCTCAGGGGGAGGCTGCAGCGCCAGGGGCAGGGGGACCCAGAGGGACACGGGATGCCACTGTGCACGTGCAGCTTTGGACTTCTCTGGGAGGAACTGTGAGTGGGAGCTGGCTTGAAGTGACCTCCCCAGTAAGGTCACAGAGCCCCTGAGATGTCACACTGCCTCCTGGGATGTCACAGCCCACCCTGGGATCTCACAAATCCCCCTTGTGATGTCACAGAGCCAGTGCTGCTCTATCACTCTGGGATGTCATACAGTTGCGCATTGATGGCACAGAAGACTCTGGCATCACAAAGTCAGCCCGTGTCACAATCCTCTAGTGCAAGCGGGAATCATGACAGTTCATTTTCCCCACCTCAGAATTAGCAGAAGTAGATAGGCTTATCATGAGAAACCGAATGTGATAAACATGTTAGAAATGAAAGGCTCCAAGTTATTAGTTATTATTTTAATAAATGTTATTAAGTGTACCAAATATAAATTTTGAGAAAAATGGAAAAAAGCCACTATAAAAAAAAGTCAGTGTGGAGCCCGGGATTGCCACCAGGTGAGACACAGGTTTGACAGCTGCAGCAGAGGGTCCTCTATGGTTCACACCGACCGTCCTGTCTGACCCATTTTTATACCATTTTCCATGCCTGAGCCAGAGTCCCTTTTCTTCCTTTTTGGAGTGCATGTATTCATGTGGAGTTCTTTTCTCTGTGGCAAGTTGAACAATACATGTCCGGAGAGTGATGAAGACCTGTGTTTGCAGTTCCGGAATTCGGATTTGAGATGTACCTCCCTGATGGCTCTGACTATCTCGGTCTCGGATATTTATCGTGTATTTATCGTCCGGGTGTTTCTCGGACAACCTTGATGCACGATCCCTCTCTGGGCTGGCCACTTTCGTTCGCTTGTAAATAAAGTCCTCCCTCTCTTGTCCAGGTGGCTTTGACATGGTGTTGCAATCACTGTTGCTGGCTTGTGCAATTTAAAAACTTCTTATAAGAGTATAATTTAACAGCACATAACTATAAAATAGATGACAATTTTATTTGCACGAATTATCCTATAGACATATAACAGTCCTAATGATTCCTTGAGGCCTTGCAGTGTCACAATGTTCTCCATGGTTCCACAGGCCCCACAGTGTCATGTGACTCCTCTGTTCCATGAGTCCTGCAATGTCACAATGGACCTTTGGACCAATGGACCATGGGGCTTTGCAGTGTCACAACGCTCTCCTTTGGCTCCACAGGGTCACAATGGAGCACTGATTACAGGCAGCCTCTCTGTGTTACCCTGGAGCTTTGTTTCCGTGGGGTCTCGCAGTGTCCCAATGGAGCCTTGGTTGGATGGGGCCTCACAGTGTCACAATGATGCCTACATTCCACTGAGGCACACGGCATCACTAGAGTCCCCTTGCTTCCATGAGGCCCAGCAATGTCACAGTGGTGTCCATGAATCCATGAGGACTCACAGTGTCCCAATGGTCACTTCTTCTCACATGGCCCCACAGTGTAACAATGGTCCCTTGGTTCCATGGTTCCTGGTCTGGTGCATTCCCCTCTCCCCTTCTCAGGCCGCCCTGCCAGCTGAGAAATGCTCACTGGGCCTGGGCCTTGGCCAGCAGCCCCTGGGCTCAGCTCCTCTGGAGCTCATCACAGACACTGTCTGCTCCAGGCTCAACCCTTCATTTCCTGGGGAGATGCCAAAGCCTCCACAGGGAACATTTCCCTTTGCTCAGGGGAATTTCGCACAGGTGCCTTGTAGTGACTCTTTGTGTCTGTGTGCACACAGGAGTGCCTGTGCTCAGGGAAATGTGGCAGATATGCTGCTCCCTGAGGGCTTTGGATGCCTTGGATAGCTGAGCCAGTCAGGCCTGGAAGTAAGGTTAAGTCATGTCACCCTGATTCTTAAGATTTTCTAAAGCCTTCTGAGTTTCCATTCTGTTGGAGAACCTTCCCACACAATTTCTGTCAACAACATATTGTTTACAATCTTTTATGGGGGTGGACAAACTTGATGTACTAGTGGTTTGTCCAATGTCTTTGGACAGGTGGCTCACTCACTCTCCAATCCAATCTCACCTTTGGGAAAGTACAGAAATAAGAGTCAGAGTATAAACTTTTATCTTTACCTTGCAAATAGCAGGTGGCTCGCGTCGTGCTTTCACGTGTCTTATAGCGACAAAGTCACAAGCTGTAAGCAAAGTTAAATGCTGCTAAGAGTTGTTCTTTTGCTAATTTGTGAAGCTTAATAGAAGTTATAAGCGAAGTTGAATATTGTTAAGTGTTATTCCACAGCTCTGTTTAGCTTTTAGGCTGTATTCCTTTTATCCTTGCCCTCACTGTCCTTTCGTCACACACACACAGACATTAACATACACACTCACAAAAAATCACACAGAGACACACAGACACCGGGACAGTTCTTGACTCCTTTTTGGTTTGATTGCCTGGATTTTGTTTGGTTTTGTTGTTGCTTTGTTTCCTTGCTGTGCCTGAAGTGTCCAGTCAGGAGCAGAGTGACTCTTGCCAAGGAACTCTGTGGTGCTGTCAATTAATATTAAAGCTGTTTTATGCTACTCCCCTGCTGGGGATTTTTAAAGTGCTCTCAAGCCCTCCTTCATAAGAGGGTGAAGGAGCCCAGGCCAAGCTCTGGCCCTGGGGCACAGGGATGCTGCTAGGGGGTCCCTGTCTCCCTGTTCCAACTGTGACGGCCCTGAGCCCCTGTCCCCGTGTCAGGCTCTGGGCTTGATCTCCTCGAACATCCTCAGGGGGAGGCTGCAGCGCCAGAGACAGGGGGACCCAGAGGGACACGGGATGCCACTGTGCACGTGCAGCTTTGGACTTCTCTGGGAGGAACTGTGAGTGGGGGCTGGCTTGAAGTGACCTCCCCAGTAAGGTCACAGAGCCCCTGAGATGTCACACTGCCTCCTGGGATGTCACAGCCCACCCTGGGATCTCACAAATCCCCCTTGTGATGTCACAGAGCCAGTGCTGCTCTATCACTCTGGGATGTCATACAGTTGCGCTGTGATGGCACAGAAGACTCTGGCATCACAAAGTCAGCCCGTGTCACAATCCTCTAGTGCAAGCGGGAATCATGACAGTTCATTTTCCCCACCTCAGAATTAGCAGAAGTAGATAGGCTTATCATGAGAAACCGAATGTGATAAACATGTTAGAAATGAAAGGCTCCAAGTTATTAGTTATTATTTTAATAAAAGTTATTAAGTGTACCAAATATAAATTTTGAGAAAAATGGAAAAAAGCCACTATAAAAAAAAGTCAGTGTGGAGCCCGGGATTGCCACCAGGTGAGACACAGGTTTGACAGCTGCAGCAGAGGGTCCTCTATGCTTCACACCGACCGTCCTGTCTGACCCATTTTTATACGATTTTCCTTGCCTGAGCCAAAGTCCCCTTTCTTCCTTTTCAAAGTGCATGTATTCATGTGGAGTTCTTTTCTCTGTGGCAAGTTGAACAATACGTGTCCGGAGAGGGATGAACACCTGTGTTTGCAGTCCCGGAATTTGGATTTGAGATGTACCTCCCTGATGGCTCTGACTATCTCGGTCTCGGATATTTATCGTGTATTTATCGTCCGGGTGTTTCTCGGACAACCTTGATGCACGATCCCTCTCTGGGCTGGCCACTTTCGTTCGCTTGTAAATAAAGTCCTCCCTCTCTTGTCCAGGTGGCTTCGACATGGTGTTGCAATCACTGTTGCTGGCTTGTGCAATTTAAAAACTTCTTATAAGAGTATAATTTAACAGCACATAACTATAAAATAGATGACAATTTTATTTGCACGAATTATCCTATAGACATATAACAGTCCTAATGATTCCTTGAGGCCTTGCAGTGTCACAATGTTCTCCATGGTTCCACAGGCCCCACAGTGTCATGTGACTCCTCTGTTCCATGAGTCCTGCAATGTCACAATGGACCTTTGGACCAATGGACCATGGGCTTTGCAGTGTCACAACGCCCTCCTTTGGCTCCACAGGGTCCCAATGGAGCACTGATTACAGGCAGCCTCTCTGTGTTACCCTGGAGCTTTGTTTCCGTGGGGTCTCGCAGTGTCCCAATGGAGCCTTGGTTGGATGGGGCCTCACAGTGTCACAATGATGCCTACATTCCACTGAGGCACACGGCATCACTAGAGTCCCCTTGCTTCCATGAGGCCCAGCAATGTCACAGTGGTGTCCATGAATCCATGAGGACTCACAGTGTCCCAATGGTCACTTCTTCTCACATGGCCCCACAGTGTAACAATGGTCCCTTGGTTCCATGGTTCCTGGTCTGGTGCATTCCCCTCTCCCCTTCTCAGGCCGCCCTGCCAGCTGAGAAATGCTCACTGGGCCTGGGCCTTGGCCAGCAGCCCCTGGGCTCAGCTCCTCTGGAGCTCATCACAGACACTGTCTTCTCCAGGCTCAACCCTTCATTTCCTGGGGAGATGCCAAAGCCTCCACAGGGAACATTTCCCTTTGCTCAGGGGAATTTCGCACAGGTGCCTTGTAGTGACTCTTTGTGTCTGTGTGCACACAGGAGTGCCTGTGCTCAGGGAAATGTGGCAGATATGCTGCTCCCTGAGGGCTTTGGATGCCTTGGATAGCTGAGCCAGTCAGGCCTGGAAGTAAGGTTAAGTCATGTCACCCTGATTCTTAAGATTTTCTAAAGCCTTCTGAGTTTCCATTCTGTTGGAGAACCTTCCCACACAATTTCTGTCAACAACATATTGTTTACAATCTTTTATGGGGGTGGACAAACTTGATGTACTAGTGGTTTGTCCAATGTCTTTGGACAGGTGGCTCACTCACTCTCCAATCCAATGTCACCTTTGGGAAAGTATAAAAGTTGGAGTCAGAGAATAAACTTTTATCTTTACCTTGCAAATAGCAGGTGGCTCGCGTCGTGCTTTCACGTGTCTTATAGCGACAAAGTCACAAGCTGTAAGCAAAGTTAAATGCTGCTAAGAGTTGTTCTTTTGCTAATTTGTGAAGCTTAATAGAAGTTATAAGCGAAGTTGAATATTGTTAAGTGTTATTCCACAGCTCTGTTTAGCTTTTAGGCTGTATTCCTTTTATCCTTGCCCTCACTGTCCTTTCGTCACACACACACAGACATTAACATACACACTCACAAAAAATCACACAGAGACACACAGACACCGGGACAGTTCTTGACTCCTTTTTGGTTTGATTGCCTGGATTTTGTTTGGTTTTGTTGTTGCTTTGTTTCCTTGCTGTGCCTGAAGTGTCCAGTCAGGAGCAGAGTGACTCTTGCCAAGGAACTCTGTGGTGCTGTCAATTAATATTAAAGCTGTTTTATGCTACTCCCCTGCTGGGGATTTTTAAAGTGCTCTCAAGCCCTCCTTCATAAGAGGGTGAAGGAGCCCTGGCCAAGCTCTGGCCCTGGGGCACAGGGATGCTGCTAGGGGGTCCCTGTCTCCCTGTTCCAACTTTGAGGGCCCTGAGCCCCTGTCCCCGTGTCAGGCTTTGGGCTTGATCTCCTCGAACATCCTCAGCAGGGGGCTGCAGCGCCAGGGGCAGGGGGACCCAGAGGGACACGGGATGCCACTGTGCACCAGCAGCTTTGGACTTCTCTGGGAGGAACTGTGAGTGGGGGCTGGCTTGAAGTGACCTCCCCAGTAAGGTCACAGAGCCCCTGAGATGTCACACTGCCTCCTGGGATGTCACAGCCCACCCTGGGATCTCACAAATCCCCCTTGTGATGTCACAGAGCCAGTGCTGCTCTATCACTCTGGGATGTCATACAGTTGCGCTGTGATGGCACAGAAGACTCTGGCATCACAAAGTCAGCCCGTGTCACAATCCTCTAGTGCAAGCGGGAATCATGACAGTTCATTTTCCCCACCTCAGAATTAGCAGAAGTAGATAGGCTTATCATGAGAAACCGAATGTGATAAACATGTTAGAAATGAAAGGCTCCAAGTTATTAGTTATTATTTTAATAAAAGTTATTAAGTGTACCAAATATAAATTTTGAGAAAAATGGAAAAAAGCCACTATAAAAAAAAGTCAGTGTGGAGCCCGGGATTGCCACCAGGTGAGACACAGTTTTGACAGCTGCAGCAGAGGGTCCTCTATGCTTCACACCGACCGTCCTGTCTGACCCATTTTTATACGATTTTCCATGCCTGAGCCAGAGTCCCTTTTCTTCCTTTTTGGAGTGCATGTATTCATGTGGAGTTCTTTTCTCTGTGGCAAGTTGAACAATACATGTCCGGAGAGTGATGAAGACCTGTGTTTGCAGTTCCGGAATTCGGATTTGAGATGTACCTCCCTGATGGCTCTGACTATCTCGGTCTCGGATATTTATCGTGTATTTATCGTCCGGGTGTTTCTCGGACAACCTTGATGCACGATCCCTCTCTGGGCTGGCCACTTTCGTTCGCTTGTAAATAAAGTCCTCCCTCTCTTGTCCAGGTGGCTTTGACATGGTGTTGCAATCACTGTTGCTGGCTTGTGCAATTTAAAAACTTCTTATAAGAGTATAATTTAACAGCACATAACTATAAAATAGATGACAATTTTATTTGCACGAATTATCCTATAGACATATAACAGTCCTAATGATTCCTTGAGGCCTTGCAGTGTCACAATGTTCTCCATGGTTCCACAGGCCCCACAGTGTCATGTGACTCCTCTGTTCCATGAGTCCTGCAATGTCACAATGGACCTTTGGACCAATGGACCATGGGGCTTTGCAGTGTCACAACGCTCTCCTTTGGCTCCACAGGGTCACAATGGAGCACTGATTACAGGCAGCCTCTCTGTGTTACCCTGGAGCTTTGTTTCCGTGGGGTCTCGCAGTGTCCCAATGGAGCCTTGGTTGGATGGGGCCTCACAGTCTCACAATGATGCCTACATTCCACTGAGGCACACGGCGTCACTAGGGTCCCCTTGCTTCCATGAGGCCCAGCAATGTCACAGTGGTGTCCATGAATCCATGAGGACTCACAGTATCCCAATGGTCTCTTGATCTCACATGGTCCCACAGTGTCCCAATGGTCCCTTGGTCTCACAAGGCCCCACAGTGTCCCAATGGTCACTTCTTCTCACATGGCCCCACAGTGTAACAATGGTCCCTTGGTTCCATGGTTCCTGGTCTGGTGCATTCCCCTCTCCCCTTCTCAGGCCGCCCTGCCTGCTGAGAAATGCTCACTGGGCCTGGGCCTTGGCCAGCAGCCCCTGGGCTCAGCTCCTCTGGAGCTCATCACAGACACTGTCTGCTCCAGGCTCAACCCTTCATTTCCTGGGGAGATGCCAAAGCCTCCACAGGGAACATTTCCCTTTGCTCAGGGGAATTTCGCACAGGTGCCTTGTAGTGACTCTTTGTGTCTGTGTGCACACAGGAGTGCCTGTGCTCAGGGAAATGTGGCAGATATGCTGCTCCCTGAGGGCTTTGGATGCCTTGGATAGCTGAGCCAGTCAGGCCTGGAAGTAAGGTTAAGTCATGTCACCCTGATTCTTAAGATTTTCTAAAGCCTTCTGAGTTTCCATTCTGTTGGAGAACCTTCCCACACAATTTCTGTCAACAACATATTGTTTACAATCTTTTATGGGGCTGGACAAACTTGATGTACTAGTGGTTTGTCCAATGTCTTTGGACAGGTGGCTCACTCACTCTCCAATCCAATGTCACCTTTGGGAAAGTACAGAAATAAGAGTCAGAGTATAAACTTTTATCTTTACCTTGCAAATAGCAGGTGGCTCGCGTCGTGCTTTCACGTGTCTTATAGCGACAAAGTCACAAGCTGTAAGCAAAGTTAAATGCTGCTAAGAGTTGTTCTTTTGCTAATTTGTGAAGCTTAATAGAAGTTCTAAGCGAAGTTGAATATTGTTAAGTGTTATTCCACAGCTCTGTTTAGCTTTTAGGCTGTATTCCTTTTATCCTTGCCTTCACTGTCCTTTCGTCACACACACACACAGACATTAACATACACACTCACACAAAAACACACAGAGACACACAGACACCGGGACAGTTCTTGACTCCTTTTTGGTTTGATTGCCTGGATTTTGTTTGGTATTATTGTTGCTTTGTTTCCTTGCTGTGCCTGAAGTGTCCAGTCAGGAGCAGAGTGACTCTTGCCAAGGAACTCTGTGGTGCTGTCACTTAATATTAAAGCTGTTTTATGCTACTCCCCTGCTGGGGATTTTTAAAGTGCTCTCAAGCCCTCCTTCATAAGAGGGTGAAGGAGCCCTGGCCAAGCTCTGGCCCTGGGGCACAGGGATGCTGCTAGGGGGTCCCTGTCTCCCTTTTCCAAGTTTGAAGGCCCTGAGCCCCTGTCCCCGTGTCAGGCTCTGGACTTGATCTCCTCGAACATCCTCAGGGGGAGGCTGCAGCACCAGGGGCAGGGGGACCCAGAGGGACACGGGATACCACTGTGCACAAGCAGCTTTGGACTTCTCTGGGAGGAACTGTGAGTGGGAGCTGGCTTGAAGTGACCTCCCCAGTAAGGTCACAGAGCCCCTGAGATGTCACACTGCCTCCTGGGATGTCACAGCCCACCCTGGGATCTCACAAATCCCCCTTGTGATGTCACAGAGCCAGTGCGGCTCTATCACTCTGGGATGTCATACAGTTGCGCTGTGATGGCACAGAAGACTCTGGCATCACCAAGTCAGCCCGTGTCACAATCCTCTAGTGCAAGCGGGAATCATGACAGTTCATTTTCCCCACCTCAGAATTAGCAGAAGTAGATAGGCTTATCATGAGAAACCGAATGTGATAAACATGTTAGAAATGAAAGGCTCCAAGTTATTAGTTATTATTTTAATAAAAGTTATTAAGTGTACCAAATATAAATTTTGAGAAAAATGGAAAAAAGCCACTATAAAAAAAAGTCAATGTGGAGCCCGGGATTGCCACCAGGTGAGACACAGTTTTGACAGCTGCAGCAGAGGGTCCTCTATGCTTCACACCGACCGTCCTGTCTGACCCATTTTTATACGATTTTCCATGCCTGAGCCAGAGTCCCTTTTCTTCCTTTTTGGAGTGCATGTATTCATGTGGAGTTCTTTTCTCTGTGGCAAGTTGAACAATACATGTCCGGAGAGTGATGAACACCTGTGTTTGCAGTTCCGGAATTCGGATTTGAGATGTACCTCCCTGATGGCTCTGACTATCTCGGTCTCGGATATTTATCGTGTATTTATGGTCCGGGTGTTTCTCGGACAACCTTGATGCACGATCCCTCTCTGGGCTGGCCACTTTCGTTCGCTTGTAAATAAAGTCCTCCCTCTCTTGTGCAGGTGGCTTTGACATGGTGTTGCAATCACTGTTGCTGGCTTGTGCAATTTAAAAACTTCTTATAAGAGTATAATTTAACAGCACATAACTATAAAATAGATGACAATTTTATTTGCACGAATTATCCTATAGACATATAACAGTCCTAATGATTCCTTGAGGCCTTGCAGTGTCACAATGTTCTCCATGGTTCCACAGGCCCCACAGTGTCATGTGACTCCTCTGTTCCATGAGTCCTGCAATGTCACAATGGACCTTTGGACCAATGGACCATGGGGCTTTGCAGTGTCACAACGCTCTCCTTTGGCTCCACAGGGTCACAATGGAGCACTGATTACAGGCAGCCTCTCTGTGTTACCCTGGAGCTTTGTTTCCGTGGGGTCTCGGAGTGTCCCAATGGAGCCTTGGTTGGATGGGGCCTCACAGTGTCACAATGATGCCTACATTCCACTGAGGCACACGGCATCACTAGAGTCCCCTTGCTTCCATGAGGCCCAGCAATGTCACAGTGGTGTCCATGAATCCATGAGGACTCACAGTGTCCCAATGGTCACTTCTTCTCACATGGCCCCACAGTGTAACAATGGTCCCTTGGTTCCATGGTTCCTGGTCTGGTGCATTCCCCTCTCCCCTTCTCAGGCCGCCCTGCCAGCTGAGAAATGCTCACTGGGCCTGGGCCTTGGCCAGCAGCCCCTGGGCTCAGCTCCTCTGGAGCTCATCACAGACACTGTCTGCTCCAGGCTCAACCCTTCATTTCCTGGGGAGATGCCAAAGCCTCCACAGGGAACATTTCCCTTTGCTCAGGGGAATTTCGCACAGGTGCCTTGTAGTGACTCTTTGTGTCTGTGTGCACACAGGAGTGCCTGTGCTCAGGGAAATGTGGCAGATATGCTGCTCCCTGAGGGCTTTGGATGCCTTGGATAGCTGAGCCAGTCAGGCCTGGAAGTAAGGTTAAGTCATGTCACCCTGATTCTTAAGATTTTCTAAAGCCTTCTGAGTTTCCATTCTGTTGGAGAACCTTCCCACACAATTTCTGTCAACAACATATTGTTTACAATCTTTTATGGGGGTGGACAAACTTGATGTACTAGTGGTTTGTCCAATGTCTTTGGACAGGTGGCTCACTCACTCTCCAATCCAATGTCACCTTTGGGAAAGTATAAATGTTGGAGTCAGAGAATAAACTTTTATCTTTACCTTGCAAATAGCAGGTGGCTCGCGTCGTGCTTTCACGTGTCTTATAGCGACAAAGTCACAAGCTGTAAGCAAAGTTAAATGCTGCTAAGAGTTGTTCTTTTGCTAATTTGTGAAGCTTAATAGAAGTTATAAGCGAAGTTGAATATTGTTAAGTGTTATTCCACAGCTCTGTTTAGCTTTTAGGCTGTATTCCTTTTATCCTTGCCCTCACTGTCCTTTCGTCACACACACACAGACATTAACATACACACTCACAAAAAATCACACAGAGACACACAGACACCGGGACAGTTCTTGACTCCTTTTTGGTTTGATTGCCTGGATTTTGTTTGGTTTTCTTGTTGCTTTGTTTCCTTGCTGTGCCTGAAGTGTCCAGTCAGGAGCAGAGTGACTCTTGCCAAGGAACTCTGTGGTGCTGTCAATTAATATTAAAGCTGTTTTATGCTACTCCCCTGCTGGGGATTTTTAAAGTGCTCTCAAGCCCTCCTTCATAAGAGGGTGAAGGAGCCCTGGCCAAGCTCTGGCCCTGGGGCACAGGGATGCTGCTAGGGGGTCCCTGTCTCCCTGTTCCAACTTTGAGGGCCCTGAGCCCCTGTCCCCGTGTCAGGCTCTGGGCTTGATCTCCTCGAACATCCTCAGGAGGAGGCTGCAGCGCCAGGGGCAGGGGGACCCAGAGGGACACGGGATGCCACTGTGCACCAGCAGCTTTGGACTTCTCTGGGAGGAACTGTGAGTGGGGGCTGGCTTGGAGTGACCTCCCCAGTAAGGTCACAGAGCCCCTGAGATGTCACACTGCCTCCTGGGATGTCACAGCCCACCCTGGGATCTCACAAATCCCCCTTGTGATGTCACAGAGCCAGTGCTGCTCTATCACTCTGGGATGTCATACAGTTGCGCTTTGATGGCACAGAAGACTCTGGCATCACAAAGTCAGCCCGTGTCACAATCCTCTAGTGCAAGCGGGAATCATGACAGTTCATTTTCCCCACCTCAGAATTAGCAGAAGTAGATAGGCTTATCATGAGAAACCGAATGTGATAAACATGTTAGAAATGAAAGGCTCCAAGTTATTAGTTATTATTTTAATAAAAGTTATTAAGTGTACCAAATATAAATTTTGAGAAAAATGGAAAAAAGCCACTATAAAAAAAAGTCAGTGTGGAGCCCGGGATTGCCACCAGGTGAGACACAGTTTTGACAGCTGCAGCAGAGGGTCCTCTATGCTTCACACCGACCGTCCTGTCTGACCCATTTTTATACCATTTTCCATGCCTGAGCCAGAGTTCCTTTTCTTCCTTTTTGGAGTGCATGTATTCATGTGGAGTTCTTTTCTCTGTGGCAAGTTGAACAATACATGTCCGGAGAGTGATGAACACCTGTGTTTGCAGTTCCGGAATTCGGATTTGAGATGTACCTCCCTGATGGCTCTGACTATCTCGGTCTCGGATATTTATCGTGTATTTATCGTCCGGGTGTTTCTCGGACAACCTTGATGCACGATCCCTCTCTGGGCTGGCCACTTTCGTTCGCTTGTAAATAAAGTCCTCCCTCTCTTGTCCAGGTGGCTTTGACATGGTGTTGCAATCACTGTTGCTGGCTTGTGCAATTTAAAAACTTCTTATAAGAGTATAATTTAACAGCACATAACTATAAAATAGATGACAATTTTATTTGCACGAATTATCCTATAGACATATAACAGTCCTAATGATTCCTTGAGGCCTTGCAGTGTAACAATGTTCTCCATGGTTCCACAGGCCCCACAGTGTCATGTGACTCCTCTGTTCCATGAGTCCTGCAATGTCACAATGGACCTTTGGACCAATGGACCATGGGGCTTTGCAGTGTCACAACGCTCTCCTTTGGCTCCACATGGTCACAATGGAGCACTGATTACAGGCAGCCTCTCTGTGTTACCCTGGAGCTTTGTTTCCGTGGGGTCTCGCAGTGTCCCAATGGAGCCTTGGTTGGATGGGGCCTCACAGTCTCACAATGATGCCTACATTCCACTGAGGCACACGGCGTCACTAGGGTCCCCTTGCTTCCATGAGGCCCAGCAATGTCACAGTGGTGTCCATGAATCCATGAGGACTCACAGTATCCCAATGGTCTCTTGATCTCACATGGTCCCACAGTGTCCCAATGGTCCCTTGGTCTCACAAGGCCCCACAGTGTCCCAATGGTCACTTCTTCTCACATGGCCCCACAGTGTAACAATGGTCCCTTGGTTCCATGGTTCCTGGTCTGGTGCATTCCCCTCTCCCCTTCTCAGGCCGCCCTGCCTGCTGAGAAATGCTCACTGGGCCTGGGCCTTGGCCAGCAGCCCCTGGGCTCAGCTCCTCTGGAGCTCATCACAGACACTGTCTGCTCCAGGCTCAACCCTTCATTTCCTGGGGAGATGCCAAAGCCTCCACAGGGAACATTTCCCTTTGCTCAGGGGAATTTCGCACAGGTGCCTTGTAGTGACTCTTTGTGTCTGTGTGCACACAGGAGTGCCTGTGCTCAGGGAAATGTGGCAGATATGCTGCTCCCTGAGGGCTTTGGATGCCTTGGATAGCTGAGCCAGTCAGGCCTGGAAGTAAGGTTAAGTCATGTCACCCTGATTCTTAAGATTTTCTAAAGCCTTCTGAGTTTCCATTCTGTTGGAGAACCTTCCCACACAATTTCTGTCAACAACATATTGTTTACAATCTTTTATGGGGGTGGACAAACTTGTTGTACTAGTTGTTTGTCCAATGTCTTTGGACAGGTGGCTCACTCACTCTCCAATCCAATGTCACCTTTGGGAAAGTACAGAAATAAGAGTCAGAGTATAAACTTTTATCTTTACCTTGCAAATAGCAGGTGGCTCGCGTCGTGCTTTCACGTATCTTATAGCGACAAAGTCACAAGCTGTAAGCAAAGTTAAATGCTGCTAAGAGTTGTTCTTTTGCTAATTTGTGAAGCTTAATAGAAGTTATAAGCGAAGTTGAATATTGTTAAGTGTTATTCCACAGCTCTGTTTAGCTTTTAGGCTGTATTCCTTTTATCCTTGCCCTCACTGTCCTTTCGTCACACACACACACAGACATTAACATACACACTCACACAAAAACACACAGAGACACACAGACACCGGGACAGTTCTTGACTCCTTTTTGGTTTGATTGCCTGGATTTTGTTTGGTATTATTGTTGCTTTGTTTCCTTGCTGTGCCTGAAGTGTCCAGTCAGGAGCAGAGTGACTCTTGCCAAGGAACTCTGTGGTGCTGTCACTTAATATTAAAGCTGTTTTATGCTACTCCCCTGCTGGGGATTTTTAAAGTGCTCTCAAGCCCTCCTTCATAAGAGGGTGAAGGAGCCCTGGCCAAGCTCTGGCCCTGGGGCACAGGGATGCTGCTAGGGGGTCCCTGTCTCCCTTTTCCAAGTTTGAAGGCCCTGAGCCCCTGTCCCCGTGTCAGGCTCTGGACTTGATCTCCTCGAACATCCTCAGGGGGAGGCTGCAGCACCAGGGGCAGGGGGACCCAGAGGGACACGGGATACCACTGTGCACAAGCAGCTTTGGACTTCTCTGGGAGGAACTGTGAGTGGGAGCTGGCTTGAAGTGACCTCCCCAGTAAGGTCACAGAGCCCCTGAGATGTCACACTGCCTCCTGGGATGTCACAGCCCACCCTGGGATCTCACAAATCCCCCTTGTGATGTCACAGAGCCAGTGCTGCTCTATCACTCTGGGATGTCATACAGTTGCGCTGTGATGGCACAGAAGACTCTGGCATCACAAAGTCAGCCCGTGTCACAATCCTCTAGTGCAAGCGGGAATCATGACACTTCATTTTCCCCACCTCAGAATTAGCAGAAGTAGATAGGCTTATCATGAGAAACCGAATGTGATAAACATGTTAGAAATGAAAGGCTCCAAGTTATTAGTTATTATTTTAATAAAAGTTATTAAGTGTACCAAATATAAATTTTGAGAAAAATGGAAAAAAGCCACTATAAAAAAAAGTCAGTGTGGAGCCCGGGATTGCCACCAGGTGAGACACAGTTTTGACAGCTGCAGCAGAGGGTCCTCTATGCTTCACACCGACCGTCCTGTCTGACCCATTTTTATACGATTTTCCATGCCTGAGCCAGAGTCCCTTTTCTTCCTTTTTGGAGTGCATGTATTCATGTGGAGTTCTTTTCTCTGTGGCAAGTTGAACAATACATGTCCGGAGAGTGATGAAGACCTGTGTTTGCAGTTCCGGAATTCGGATTTGAGATGTACCTCCCTGATGGCTCTGACTATCTCGGTCTCGGATATTTATCGTGTATTTATCGTCCGGGTGTTTCTCGGACAACCTTGATGCACGATCCCTCTCTGGGCTGGCCACTTTCGTTCGCTTGTAAATAAAGTCCTCCCTCTCTTGTCCAGGTGGCTTTGACATGGTGTTGCAATCACTGTTGCTGGCTTGTGCAATTTAAAAACTTCTTATAAGAGTATAATTTAACAGCACATAACTATAAAATAGATGACAATTTTATTTGCACGAATTATCCTATAGACATATAACAGTCCTAATGATTCCTTGAGGCCTTGCAGTGTCACAATGTTCTCCATGGTTCCACAGGCCCCACAGTGTCATGTGACTCCTCTGTTCCATGAGTCCTGCAATGTCACAATGGACCTTTGGACCAATGGACCATGGGGCTTTGCAGTGTCACAACGCTCTCCTTTGGCTCCACAGGGTCACAATGGAGCACTGATTACAGGCAGCCTCTCTGTGTTACCCTGGAGCTTTGTTTCCGTGGGGTCTCGCAGTGTCCCAATGGAGCCTTGGTTGGATGGGGCCTCACAGTCTCACAATGATGCCTACATTCCACTGAGGCACACGGCGTCACTAGGGTCCCCTTGCTTCCATGAGGCCCAGCAATGTCACAGTGGTGTCCATGAATCCATGAGGACTCACAGTATCCCAATGGTCTCTTGATCTCACATGGTCCCACAGTGTCCCAATGGTCCCTTGGTCTCACAAGGCCCCACAGTGTCCCAATGGTCACTTCTTCTCACATGGCCCCACAGTGTAACAATGGTCCCTTGGTTCCATGGTTCCTGGTCTGGTGCATTCCCCTCTCCCCTTCTCAGGCCGCCCTGCCTGCTGAGAAATGCTCACTGGGCCTGGGCCTTGGCCAGCAGCCCCTGGGCTCAGCTCCTCTGGAGCTCATCACAGACACTGTCTGCTCCAGGCTCAACCCTTCATTTCCTGGGGAGATGCCAAAGCCTCCACAGGGAACATTTCCCTTTGCTCAGGGGAATTTCGCACAGGTGCCTTGTAGTGACTCTTTGTGTCTGTGTGCACACAGGAGTGCCTGTGCTCAGGGAAATGTGGCAGATATGCTGCTCCCTGAGGGCTTTGGATGCCTTGGATAGCTGAGCCAGTCAGGCCTGGAAGTAAGGTTAAGTCATGTCACCCTGATTCTTAAGATTTTCTAAAGCCTTCTGAGTTTCCATTCTGTTGGAGAACCTTCCCACACAATTTCTGTCAACAACATATTGTTTACAATCTTTTATGGGGGTGGACAAACTTGATGTACTAGTGGTTTGTCCAATGTCTTTGGACAGGTGGCTCACTCACTCTCCAATCCAATGTCACCTTTGGGAAAGTACAGAAATAAGAGTCAGAGTATAAACTTTTATCTTTACCTTGCAAATAGCAGGTGGCTCGCGTCGTGCTTTCACGTGTCTTATAGCGACAAAGTCACAAGCTGTAAGCAAAGTTAAATGCTGCTAAGAGTTGTTCTTTTGCTAATTTGTGAAGCTTAATAGAAGTTCTAAGCGAAGTTGAATATTGTTAAGTGTTATTCCACAGCTCTGTTTAGCTTTTAGGCTGTATTCCTTTTATCCTTGCCTTCACTGTCCTTTCGTCACACACACACACAGACATTAACATACACACTCACACAAAAACACACAGAGACACACAGACACCGGGACAGTTCTTGACTCCTTTTTGGTTTGATTGCCTGGATTTTGTTTGGTATTATTGTTGCTTTGTTTCCTTGCTGTGCCTGAAGTGTCCAGTCAGGAGCAGAGTGACTCTTGCCAAGGAACTCTGTGGTGCTGTCACTTAATATTAAAGCTGTTTTATGCTACTCCCCTGCTGGGGATTTTTAAAGTGCTCTCAAGCCCTCCTTCATAAGAGGGTGAAGGAGCCCTGGCCAAGCTCTGGCCCTGGGGCACAGGGATGCTGCTAGGGGGTCCCTGTCTCCCTTTTCCAAGTTTGAAGGCCCTGAGCCCCTGTCCCCGTGTCAGGCTCTGGACTTGATCTCCTCGAACATCCTCAGGGGGAGGCTGCAGCACCAGGGGCAGGGGGACCCAGAGGGACACGGGATACCACTGTGCACAAGCAGCTTTGGACTTCTCTGGGAGGAACTGTGAGTGGGAGCTGGCTTGAAGTGACCTCCCCAGTAAGGTCACAGAGCCCCTGAGATGTCACACTGCCTCCTGGGATGTCACAGCCCACCCTGGGATCTCACAAATCCCCCTTGTGATGTCACAGAGCCAGTGCGGCTCTATCACTCTGGGATGTCATACAGTTGCGCTGTGATGGCACAGAAGACTCTGGCATCACCAAGTCAGCCCGTGTCACAATCCTCTAGTGCAAGCGGGAATCATGACAGTTCATTTTCCCCACATCAGAATTAGCAGAAGTAGATAGGCTTATCATGAGAAACCGAATGTGATAAACATGTTAGAAATGAAAGGCTCCAAGTTATTAGTTATTATTTTAATAAAAGTTATTAAGTGTACCAAATATAAATTTTGAGAAAAATGGAAAAAAGCCACTATAAAAAAAAGTCAGTGTGGAGCCCGGGATTGCCACCAGGTGAGACACAGTTTTGACAGCTGCAGCAGAGGGTCCTCTATGCTTCACACCGACCGTCCTGTCTGACCCATTTTTATACGATTTTCCATGCCTGAGCCAGAGTCCCTTTTCTTCCTTTTTGGAGTGCATGTATTCATGTGGAGTTCTTTTCTCTGTGGCAAGTTGAACAATACATGTCCGGAGAGTGATGAACACCTGTGTTTGCAGTTCCGGAATTCGGATTTGAGATGTACCTCCCTGATGGCTCTGACTATCTCGGTCTCGGATATTTATCGTGTATTTATCGTCCGGGTGTTTCTCGGACAACCTTGATGCACGATCCCTCTCTGGGCTGGCCACTTTCGTTCGCTTGTAAATAAAGTCCTCCCTCTCTTGTCCAGGTGGCTTTGACATGGTGTTGCAATCACTGTTGCTGGCTTGTGCAATTTAAAAACTTCTTATAAGAGTATAATTTAACAGCACATAACTATAAAATAGATGACAATTTTATTTGCACGAATTATCCTATAGACATATAACAGTCCTAATGATTCCTTGAGGCCTTGCAGTGTCACAATGTTCTCCATGGTTCCACAGGCCCCACAGTGTCATGTGACTCCTCTGTTCCATGAGTCCTGCAATGTCACAATGGACCTTTGGACCAATGGACCATGGGGCTTTGCAGTGTCACAACGCTCTCCTTTGGCTCCACAGGGTCACAATGGAGCACTGATTACAGGCAGCCTCTCTGTGTTACCCTGGAGCTTTGTTTCCGTGGGGTCTCGCAGTGTCCCAATGGAGCCTTGGTTGGATGGGGCCTCACAGTCTCACAATGATGCCTACATTCCACTGAGGCACACGGCGTCACTAGGGTCCCCTTGCTTCCATGAGGCCCAGCAATGTCACAGTGGTGTCCATGAATCCATGAGGACTCACAGTATCCCAATGGTCTCTTGATCTCACATGGTCCCACAGTGTCCCAATGGTCCCTTGGTCTCACAAGGCCCCACAGTGTCCCAATGGTCACTTCTTCTCACATGGCCCCACAGTGTAACAATGGTCCCTTGGTTCCATGGTTCCTGGTCTGGTGCATTCCCCTCTCCCCTTCTCAGGCCGCCCTGCCTGCTGAGAAATGCTCACTGGGCCTGGGCCTTGGCCAGCAGCCCCTGGGCTCAGCTCCTCTGGAGCTCATCACAGACACTGTCTGCTCCAGGCTCAACCCTTCATTTCCTGGGGAGATGCCAAAGCCTCCACAGGGAACATTTCCCTTTGCTCAGGGGAATTTCGCACAGGTGCCTTGTAGTGACTCTTTGTGTCTGTGTGCACACAGGAGTGCCTGTGCTCAGGGAAATGTGGCAGATATGCTGCTCCCTGAGGGCTTTGGATGCCTTGGATAGCTGAGCCAGTCAGGCCTGGAAGTAAGGTTAAGTCATGTCACCCTGATTCTTAAGATTTTCTAAAGCCTTCTGAGTTTCCATTCTGTTGGAGAACCTTCCCACACAATTTCTGTCAACAACATATTGTTTACAATCTTTTATGGGGGTGGACAAACTTGATGTACTAGTGGTTTGTCCAATGTCTTTGGACAGGTGGCTCACTCACTCTCCAATCCAATGTCACCTTTGGGAAAGTACAGAAATAAGAGTCAGAGTATAAACTTTTATCTTTACCTTGCAAATAGCAGGTGGCTCGCGTCGTGCTTTCACGTGTCTTATAGCGACAAAGTCACAAGCTGTAAGCAAAGTTAAATGCTGCTAAGAGTTGTTCTTTTGCTAATTTGTGAAGCTTAATAGAAGTTCTAAGCGAAGTTGAATATTGTTAAGTGTTATTCCACAGCTCTGTTTAGCTTTTAGGCTGTATTCCTTTTATCCTTGCCTTCACTGTCCTTTCGTCACACACACACACAGACATTAACATACACACTCACACAAAAACACACAGAGACACACAGACACCGGGACAGTTCTTGACTCCTTTTTGGTTTGATTGCCTGGATTTTGTTTGGTATTATTGTTGCTTTGTTTCCTTGCTGTGCCTGAAGTGTCCAGTCAGGAGCAGAGTGACTCTTGCCAAGGAACTCTGTGGTGCTGTCACTTAATATTAAAGCTGTTTTATGCTACTCCCCTGCTGGGGATTTTTAAAGTGCTCTCAAGCCCTCCTTCATAAGAGGGTGAAGGAGCCCTGGCCAAGCTCTGGCCCTGGGGCACAGGGATGCTGCTAGGGGGTCCCTGTCTCCCTTTTCCAAGTTTGAAGGCCCTGAGCCCCTGTCCCCGTGTCAGGCTCTGGACTTGATCTCCTCGAACATCCTCAGGGGGAGGCTGCAGCACCAGGGGCAGGGGGACCCAGAGGGACACGGGATACCACTGTGCACAAGCAGCTTTGGACTTCTCTGGGAGGAACTGTGAGTGGGAGCTGGCTTGAAGTGACCTCCCCAGTAAGGTCACAGAGCCCCTGAGATGTCACACTGCCTCCTGGGATGTCACAGCCCACCCTGGGATCTCACAAATCCCCCTTGTGATGTCACAGAGCCAGTGCGGCTCTATCACTCTGGGATGTCATACAGTTGCGCTGTGATGGCACAGAAGACTCTGGCATCACCAAGTCAGCCCGTGTCACAATCCTCTAGTGCAAGCGGGAATCATGACAGTTCATTTTCCCCACATCAGAATTAGCAGAAGTAGATAGGCTTATCATGAGAAACCGAATGTGATAAACATGTTAGAAATGAAAGGCTCCAAGTTATTAGTTATTATTTTAATAAAAGTTATTAAGTGTACCAAATATAAATTTTGAGAAAAATGGAAAAAAGCCACTATAAAAAAAAGTCAGTGTGGAGCCCGGGATTGCCACCAGGTGAGACACAGTTTTGACAGCTGCAGCAGAGGGTCCTCTATGCTTCACACCGACCGTCCTGTCTGACCCATTTTTATACGATTTTCCATGCCTGAGCCAGAGTCCCTTTTCTTCCTTTTTGGAGTGCATGTATTCATGTGGAGTTCTTTTCTCTGTGGCAAGTTGAACAATACATGTCCGGAGAGTGATGAACACCTGTGTTTGCAGTTCCGGAATTCGGATTTGAGATGTACCTCCCTGATGGCTCTGACTATCTCGGTCTCGGATATTTATCGTGTATTTATCGTCCGGGTGTTTCTCGGACAACCTTGATGCACGATCCCTCTCTGGGCTGGCCACTTTCGTTCGCTTGTAAATAAAGTCCTCCCTCTCTTGTCCAGGTGGCTTTGACATGGTGTTGCAATCACTGTTGCTGGCTTGTGCAATTTAAAAACTTCTTATAAGAGTATAATTTAACAGCACATAACTATAAAATAGATGACAATTTTATTTGCACGAATTATCCTATAGACATATAACAGTCCTAATGATTCCTTGAGGCCTTGCAGTGTCACAATGTTCTCCATGGTTCCACAGGCCCCACAGTGTCATGTGACTCCTCTGTTCCATGAGTCCTGCAATGTCACAATGGACCTTTGGACCAATGGACCATGGGGCTTTGCAGTGTCACAACGCTCTCCTTTGGCTCCACAGGGTCACAATGGAGCACTGATTACAGGCAGCCTCTCTGTGTTACCCTGGAGCTTTGTTTCCGTGGGGTCTCGGAGTGTCCCAATGGAGCCTTGGTTGGATGGGGCCTCACAGTGTCACAATGATGCCTACATTCCACTGAGGCACACGGCATCACTAGAGTCCCCTTGCTTCCATGAGGCCCAGCAATGTCACAGTGGTGTCCATGAATCCATGAGGACTCACAGTGTCCCAATGGTCACTTCTTCTCACATGGCCCCACAGTGTAACAATGGTCCCTTGGTTCCATGGTTCCTGGTCTGGTGCATTCCCCTCTCCCCTTCTCAGGCCGCCCTGCCAGCTGAGAAATGCTCACTGGGCCTGGGCCTTGGCCAGCAGCCCCTGGGCTCAGCTCCTCTGGAGCTCATCACAGACACTGTCTGCTCCAGGCTCAACCCTTCATTTCCTGGGGAGATGCCAAAGCCTCCACAGGGAACATTTCCCTTTGCTCAGGGGAATTTCGCACAGGTGCCTTGTAGTGACTCTTTGTGTCTGTGTGCACACAGGAGTGCCTGTGCTCAGGGAAATGTGGCAGATATGCTGCTCCCTGAGGGCTTTGGATGCCTTGGATAGCTGAGCCAGTCAGGCCTGGAAGTAAGGTTAAGTCATGTCACCCTGATTCTTAAGATTTTCTAAAGCCTTCTGAGTTTCCATTCTGTTGGAGAACCTTCCCACACAATTTCTGTCAACAACATATTGTTTACAATCTTTTATGGGGGTGGACAAACTTGATGTACTAGTGGTTTGTCCAATGTCTTTAGACAGGTGGCTCACTCACTCTCCAATCCAATGTCACCTTTGGGAAAGTATAAAAGTTGGAGTCAGAGAATAAACTTTTATCTTTACCTTGCAAATAGCAGGTGGCTCGCGTCGTGCTTTCACGTGTCTTATAGCGACAAAGTCACAAGCTGTAAGCAAAGTTAAATGCTGCTAAGAGTTGTTCTTTTGCTAATTTGTGAAGCTTAATAGAAGTTATAAGCGAAGTTGAATATTGTTAAGTGTTATTCCACAGCTCTGTTTAGCTTTTAGGCTGTATTCCTTTTATCCTTGCCCTCACTGTCCTTTCGTCACACACACACAGACATTAACATACACACTCACAAAAAATCACACAGAGACACACAGACACCGGGACAGTTCTTGACTCCTTTTTGGTTTGATTGCCTGGATTTTGTTTGGTTTTCTTGTTGCTTTGTTTCCTTGCTGTGCCTGAAGTGTCCAGTCAGGAGCAGAGTGACTCTTGCCAAGGAACTCTGTGGTGCTGTCAATTAATATTAAAGCTGTTTTATGCTACTCCCCTGCTGGGGATTTTTAAAGTGCTCTCAAGCCCTCCTTCATAAGAGGGTGAAGGAGCCCTGGCCAAGCTCTGGCCCTGGGGCACAGGGATGCTGCTAGGGGGTCCCTGTCTCCCTGTTCCAACTTTGAGGGCCCTGAGCCCCTGTCCCCGTGTCAGGCTCTGGGCTTGATCTCCTCGAACATCCTCAGGAGGAGGCTGCAGCGCCAGGGGCAGGGGGACCCAGAGGGACACGGGATGCCACTGTGCACCAGCAGCTTTGGACTTCTCTGGGAGGAACTGTGAGTGGGGGCTGGCTTGGAGTGACCTCCCCAGTAAGGTCACAGAGCCCCTGAGATGTCACACTGCCTCCTGGGATGTCACAGCCCACCCTGGGATCTCACAAATCCCCCTTGTGATGTCACAGAGCCAGTGCTGCTCTATCACTCTGGGATGTCATACAGTTGCGCTGTGATGGCACAGAAGACTCTGGCATCACAAAGTCAGCCCGTGTCACAATCCTCTAGTGCAAGCGGGAATCATGACAGTTCATTTTCCCCACCTCAGAATTAGCAGAAGTAGATAGGCTTATCATGAGAAACCGAATGTGATAAACATGTTAGAAATGAAAGGCTCCAAGTTATTAGTTATTATTTTAATAAAAGTTATTAAGTGTACCAAATATAAATTTTGAGAAAAATGGAAAAAAGCCACTATAAAAAAAAGTCAGTGTGGAGCCCGGGATTGCCACCAGGTGAGACACAGTTTTGACAGCTGCAGCAGAGGGTCCTCTATGCTTCACACCGACCGTCCTGTCCGACCCATTTTTATACCATTTTCCATGCCTGAGCCAGAGTTCCTTTTCTTCCTTTTTGGAGTGCATGTATTCATGTGGAGTTCTTTTCTCTGTGGCAAGTTGAACAATACATGTCCGGAGAGTGATGAACACCTGTGTTTGCAGTTCCGGAATTCGGATTTGAGATGTACCTCCCTGATGGCTCTGACTATCTCGGTCTCGGATATTTATCGTGTATTTATCGTCCGGGTGTTTCTCGGACAACCTTGATGCATGATCCCTCTCTGGGCTGGCCACTTTCGTTCGCTTGTAAATAAAGTCCTCCCTCTCTTGTCCAGGTGGCTTTGACATGGTGTTGCAATCACTGTTGCTGGCTTGTGCAATTTAAAAACTTCTTATAAGAGTATAATTTAACAGCACATAACTATAAAATAGATGACAATTTTATTTGCACGAATTATCCTATAGACATATAACAGTCCTAATGATTCCTTGAGGCCTTGCAGTGTCACAATGGTCTCCATGGTTCCACAGGCCCCACAGTGTCATGTGACTCCTCTGTTCCATGAGTCCTGCAATGTCACAATGGACCTTTGGACCAATGGACCATGGGGCTTTGCAGTGTCACAACGCTCTCCTTTGGCTCCACAGGGTCCCAATGGAGCACTGATTACAGGCAGCCTCTCTGTGTTACCCTGGAGCTTTATTTCCGTGGGGTCTCGCAGTGTCCCAATGGAGCCTTGGTTGGATGGGGCCTCACAGTGTCACAATGATGCCTACATTCCACTGAGGCACACGGCGTCACTAGGGTCCCCTTGCTTCCATGAGGCCCAGCAATGTCACAGTGGTGTCCATGAATCCATGAGGACTCACAGTGTCCCAATGGTCTCTTGATCTCACATGGTCCCCCAGTGTCCCAATGGTCCCTTGGTCTCACAAGGCCCCACAGTGTCCCAATGGTCACTTCTTCTCACATGGCCCCACAGTGTAACAATGGTCCCTTGGTTCCATGGTTCCTGGTCTGGTGCATTCCCCTTTCCCCTTCTCAGGCCGTCCTGCCAGCTGAGAAATGCTCACTGGGCCAGGGCCTTGGCCAGCAGCCCCTGGGCTCAGCTCCTCTGGAGCTCATCACAGACACTGTCTGCTCCAGGCTCAACCCTTCATTTCCTGGGGAGATGCCAAAGCCTCCACAGGGAACATTTCCCTTTGCTCAGGGGAATTTCGTACAGGTGCCTTGTAGTGACTCTTTGTGTCTGTGTGCACACAGGAGTGCCTGTGCTCAGGGAAATGTGGCAGATATGCTGCTCCCTGAGGGCTTTGGATGCCTTGGATAGCTGAGCCAGTCAGGCCTGGAAGTAAGGTTAAGTCATGTCACCCTGATTCTTAAGATTTTCTAAAGCCTTCTGAGTTTCCATTCTGTTGGAGAACCTTCCCACACAATTTCTGTCAACAACATATTGTTTACAATCTTTTATGGGGGTGGACAAACTTGATGTACTAGTGGTTTGTCCAATGTCTTTGGACAGGTGGCTCATTCACTCTCCAATCCAATGTCACCTTTGGGAAAATACAGAAATAAGAGTCAGAGTATAAACTTTTATCTTCACCTTGCAAATAGCAGGTGGCTCGCGTCGTGCTTTCACGTGTCTTATAGCGACAAAGTCACAAGCTGTAAGCAAAGTTAAATGCTGCTAAGAGTTGTTCTTTTGCTAATTTGTGAAGCTTAATAGAAGTTATAAGTGAAGTTGAATATTGTTAAGTGTTATTCCACAGCTCTGTTTAGCTTTTAGGCTGTATTCCTTTTATCCTTGCCCTCACTGTCCTTTCGTCACACACACACACAGACATTAACATACACACTCACACAAAAGCACACAGAGACACACAGACACCGGGACAGTTCTTGACTCCTTTTTGGTTTGATTGCCTGGATTTTGTTTGGTTTTGTTGTTGCTTTGTTTCCTTGCTGTGCCTGAAGTGTCCAGTCAGGAGCAGAGTGACTCTTGCCAAGGAACTCTGTGGTGCTGTCACTTAATATTAAAGCTGTTTTATGCTACTCCCCTGCTGGGGATTTTTATAAGTGCTCTCAAGCCCTCCTTCATAAGAGGGTGAAGGAGCCCTGGCCAAGCTCTGGCCCTGGGGCACAGGGATGCTGCTAGGGGGTCCCTGTCTCCCTGTTCCAACATTGAGGGCCCTGAGCCCCTGTCCCCGTGTCAGGCTCTGGGCTTGATCTCCTCGAACATCCTCAGGGGGAGGCTGCAGCGCCAGAGACAGGGGGACCCAGAGGGACACGGGATGCCACTGTGCACGCGCAGCTTTGGACTTCTCTGGGAGGAACTGTGAGTGGGGGCTGGCTTGAAGTGACCTCCCCAGTAAGGTCACAGAGCCCCTGAGATGTCACACTGCCTCCTGGGATGTCACAGCCCACCCTGGGATCTCACAAATCCCCCTTGTGATGTCACAGAGCCAGTGCTGCTCTATCACTCTGGGATGTCATACAGTTGCGCTGTGATGGCACAGAAGACTCTGGCATCACAAAGTCAGCCCGTGTCACAATCCTCTAGTGCAAGCGGGAATCATGACAGTTCATTTTCCCCACCTCAGAATTAGCAGAAGTAGATAGGCTTATCATGAGAAACCGAATGTGATAAACATGTTAGAAATGAAAGGCTCCAAGTTATTAGTTATTATTTTAATAAAAGTTATTAAGTGTACCAAATATAAATTTTGAGAAAAATGGAAAAAAGCCACTATAAAAAAAAGTCAGTGTGGAGCCCGGGATTGCCACCAGGTGAGACACAGGTTTGACAGCTGCAGCAGAGGGTCCTCTATGCTTCACACCGACCGTCCTGTCTGACCCATTTTTATACGATTTTCCTTGTCTGAGCCAAAGTCCCCTTTCTTCCTTTTCAAAGTGCATGTATTCATGTGGAGTTCTTTTCTCTGTGGCAAGTTGAACAATACGTGTCCGGAGAGGGATGAACACCTGTGTTTGCAGTCCCGGAATTCGGATTTGAGATGTACCTCCCTGATGGCTCTGACTATCTCGGTCTCGGATATTTATCGTGTATTTATCGTCCGGGTGTTTCTCGGACAACCTTGATGCACGATCCCTCTCTGGGCTGGCCACTTTCGTTCGCTTGTAAATAAAGTCCTCCCTCTCTTGTCCAGGTGGCTTCGACATGGTGTTGCAATCACTGTTGCTGGCTTGTGCAATTTAAAAACTTCTTATAAGAGTATAATTTAACAGCACATAACTATAAAATAGATGACAATTTTATTTGCACGAATTATCCTATAGACATATAACAGTCCTAATGATTCCTTGAGGCCTTGCAGTGTCACAATGGTCTCCATGGTTCCACAGGCCCCACAGTGTCATGTGACTCCTCTGTTCCATGAGTCCTGCAATGTCACAATGGACCTTTGGACCAATGGACCATGGGGCTTTGCAGTGTCACAACGCTCTCCTTTGGCTCCACAGGGTCACAATGGAGCACTGATTACAGGCAGCCTCCCTGTGTTACCCTGGAGCTTTGTTTCCGTGGGGTCTCGCAGTGTCCCAATGGAGCCTTGGTTGGATGGGGCCTCACAGTGTCACAATGATGCCTACATTCCACTGAGGCACATGGCGTCACTTGGGTCCCCTTGATTCCATGAGGCCCAGCAATGTCACAGTGGTGTCCATGAATCCATGAGGACTCACAGTGTCCCAATGGTCACTTCTTCTCACATGGCCCCACAGTGTAACAATGGTCCCTTGGTTCCATGGTTCCTGGTCTGGTGCATTCCCCTTTCCCCTTCTCAGGCCGTCCTGCCAGCTGAGAAATGCTCACTGGGCCAGGGCCTTGGCCAGCAGCCCCTGGGCTCAGCTCCTCTGGAGCTCATCACAGACACTGTCTGCTCCAGGCTCAACCCTTCATTTCCTGGGGAGATGCCAAAGCCTCCACAGGGAACATTTCTTTTTGCTCAGGGGAATTTCGCACAGGTGCCTTGTAGTGACTCTTTGTGTCTGTGTGCACACAGGAGTGCCTGTGCTCAGGGAAATGTGGCAGATATGCTGCTCCCTGAGGGCTTTGGATGCCTTGGATAGCTGAGCCAGTCAGGCCTGGAAGTAAGGTTAAGTCATGTCACCCTGATTCTTAAGATTTTCTAAAGTCTTCTGAGTTTCCATTCTGTTGGGGAACCTTCCCACACAATTTCTGTCAACAACATATTGTTTACAATCTTTTATGGGGGTGGACAAACTTGATGTACTAGTGGTTTGTCCAATGTCTTTGGACAGGTGGCTCACTCACTCTCCAATCCAATGTCACCTTTGGGAAAGTATAAAAGTTGGAGTCAGAGAATAAACTTTTATCTTTACCTTGCAAATAGCAGGTGGCTCGCGTCGTGCTTTCACGTGTCTTATAGCGACAAAGTCACAAGCTGTAAGCAAAGTTAAATGCTGCTAAGAGTTGTTCTTTTGCTAATTTGTGAAGCTTAATAGAAGTTATAAGCGAAGTTGAATATTGTTAAGTGTTATTCCACAGCTCTGTTTAGCTTTTAGGCTGTATTCCTTTTATCCTTGCCCTCACTGTCCTTTCGTCACACACACACAGACATTAACATACACACTCACAAAAAAACACACAGAGACACACAGACACCGGGACAGTTCTTGACTCCTTTTTGGTTTGATTGCCTGGATTTTGTTTGGTTTTGTTGTTGCTTTGTTTCCTTGCTGTGCCTGAAGTGTCCAGTCAGGAGCAGAGTGACTCTTGCCAAGGAACTCTGTGGTGCTGTCACTTAATATTAAAGCTGTTTTATGCTACTCCCCTGCTGGGGATTTTTATAAGTGCTCTCAAGCCCTCCTTCATAAGAGGGTGAAGGAGCCCTGGCCAAGCTCTGGCCCTGGGGCACAGGGATGCTGCTAGGGGGTCCCTGTCTCCCTGTTCCAAATTTGAGAGCCCTGAGCCCCTGTCCCCGTGTCAGGCTCTGGACTTGATCTCCTCGAACATCCTCAGGGGGAGGCTGCAGCGCCAGAGACAGGGGGACCCAGAGGGACATGGGATGCCACTGTGCACGCGCAGCTTTGGACTTCTCTGGGAGGAACTGTGAGTGGGAGCTGGCTTGAAGTGACCTCCCCAGTGAGGTCACAGAGCCCCTGAGATGTCACACATCCTCCTGGGATGTCACAGCCCACCCTGGGATCTCACAAATCCCCCTTGTGATGTCACAGAGCCAGTGCTGCTCTATCACTCTGGGATGTCATACAGTTGCGCTGTGATGGCACAGAAGACTCTGGCATCACAAAGTCAGCCCGTGTCACAATCCTCTAGTGCAAGCGGGAATCATGACACTTCATTTTCCCCACCTCAGAATTAGCAGAAGTAGATAGGCTTATCATGAGAAACCGAATGTGATAAACATGTTAGAAATGAAAGGCTCCAAGTTATTAGTTATTATTTTAATAAAAGTTATTAAGTGTACCAAATATAAATTTTGAGAAAAATGGAAAAAAGCCACTATAAAAAAAAGTCAGTGTGGAGCCCGGGATTGCCACCGGGTGAGACACAGTTTTGACAGCTGCAGCAGAGGGTCCTCTATGCTTCACACCGACCGTCCTGTCTGACCCATTTTTATACCATTTTCCATGCCTGAGCCAGAGTTCCTTTTCTTCCTTTTTGGAGTGCATGTATTCATGTGGAGTTCTTTTCTCTGTGGCAAGTTGAACAATACATGTCCGGAGAGTGATGAACACCTGTGTTTGCAGTTCCGGAATTCGGATTTGAGATGTACCTCCCTGATGGCTCTGACTATCTCGGTCTCGGATATTTATCGTGTATTTATGGTCCGGGTGTTTCTCGGACAACCTTGATGCACGATCCCTCTCTGGGCTGGCCACTTTCGTTCGCTTGTAAATAAAGTCCTCCCTCTCTTGTCCAGGTGGCTTTCACATGGTGTTGCAATCACTGTTGCTGGCTTGTGCAATTTAAAAACTTCTTATAAGAGTATAATTTAACAGCACATAACTATAAAATAGATGACAATTTTATTTGCACGAATTATCCTATAGACATATAACAGTCCTAATGATTCCTTGAGGCCTTGCAGTGTCACAATGTTCTCCATGGTTCCACAGGCCCCACAGTGTCATGTGACTCCTCTGTTCCATGAGTCCTGCAATGTCACAATGGACCTTTGGACCAATGGACCATGGGGCTTTGCAGTGTCACAACGCTCTCCTTTGGCTCCACATGGTCACAATGGAGCACTGATTACAGGCAGCCTCCCTGTGTTACCCTGGAGCTTTGTTTCCGTGGGGTCTCGCAGTGTCCCAATGGAGCCTTGGCTGGATGGGGCCTCACAGTGTCACAATGATGCCTACATTCCACTGAGGCACACGGCATCACTAGGGTCCCCTTGCTTCCATGAGGCCCAGCAATGTCACAGTGGTGTCCATGAATCCATGAGGACTCACAGTATCCCAATGGTCTCTTGATCTCACATGGTCCCACAGTGTCCCAATGGTCCCTTGGTCTCACAAGGCCCCACAGTGTCCCAATGGTCACTTCTTCTCACATGGCCCCACAGTGTAACAATGGTCCCTTGGTTCCATGGTTCCTGGTCTGGTGCATTCCCCTCTCCCCTTCTCAGGCCACCCTGCCAGCTGAGAAATGCCCACTGGGCCTGGGCCTTGGCCAGCAGCCCCTGGGCTCAGCTCCTCTGGAGCTCATCACAGACACTGTCTGCTCCAGGCTCAACCCTTCATTTCCTGGGGAGATGCCAAAGCCTCCACAGGGAACATTTCCCTTTGCTCATGGGAATGTCTCACAGGTGCCTTGTAGAGACTCTTTGTGTCTGTGTGCACACAGGAGTGCCTGTGCTCAGGGAAATGTGGCAGATATGCTGCTCCCTGAGGGCTTTGGATGCCTTGGATAGCTGAGCCAGTCAGGCCTGGAAGTAAGGTTAAGTCATGTCACCCTGATTCTTAAGATTTTCTAAAGCCTTCTGAGTTTCCATTCTCTTGGAGAAGCTTCCCACACAATTTCTGTCAACAACATATTGTTTACAATCTTTTATGGGGGTGGACAAACTTGATGTACTAGTGGTTTGTCCAATGTCTTTTGACAGGTGGCCCATTCACTCTCCAATCCAATGTCACCTTTGGGAAAGTACAGAAATAAGAGTCAGAGTATAAACTTTTATCTTTACCTTGCAAATAGCAGGTGGCTCGCGTCGTGCTTTCACGTGTCTTATAGCGACAAAGTCACAAGCTGTAAGCAAAGTTAAATGCTGCTAAGAGTTGTTCTTTTGCTAATTTGTGAAGCTTAATAGAAGTTATAAGCGAAGTTGAATATTGTTAAGTGTTATTCCACAGCCCTGTTTAGCTTTTAGGCTGTATTCCTTTTATCCTTGCCCTCACTGTCCTTTCGTCACACACACACACAGACATTAACATACACACTCACACAAAAACACACAGAGACACACAGACACCGGGACAGTTCTTGACTCCTTTTTGGTTTGATTGCCTGGATTTTGTTTGGTTTTGTTGTTGCTTTGTTTCCTTGCTGTGCCTGAAGTGTCCAGTCAGGAGCAGAGTGACTCTTGCCAAGGAACTCTGTGGTGCTGTCACTTAATATTAAAGCTGTTTTATGCTACTCCCCTGCTGGGGATTTTTAAAGTGCTCTCAAGCCCTCCTTCATAAGAGGGTGAAGGAGCCCTGGCCAAGCTCTGGCCCTGGGGGCACAGGGATGCTGGTAGGGGGTCCCTGTCTCCCTTTTCCAAGTTTGAAGGCCCTGAGCCCCTGTCCCCGTGTCAGGCTCTGGACTTGATCTCCTCGAACATCCTCAGGGGGAGGCTGCAGCGCCAGGGGCAGGGGGACCCAGAGGGACATGGGATGCCACCGGGCACGAGCAGCTTTGGACTTCTCTGGGAGGAACTGTGAGTGGGAGCTGGCTTGAAGTGACCTCCCCAGTAAGGTCACAGAGCCCCTGAGATGTCACACTGCCTCCTGGGATGTCACAGCCCACCCTGGGACCTCACAAATCCCCCTTGTGATGTCACAGAGCCAGTGCTGCTCTATCACTCTGGGATGTCATACAGTTGCGCTGTGATGGCACAGAAGACTCTGGCATCACAAAGTCAGCCCGTGTCACAATCCTCTAGTGCAAGCGGGAATCATGACAGTTCATTTTCCCCACCTCAGAATTAGCAGAAGTAGATAGGCTTATCATGAGAAACCGAATGTGATAAACATGTTAGAAATGAAAGGCTCCAAGTTATTAGTTATTATTTTAATAAAAGTTATTAAGTGTACCAAATATAAATTTTGAGAAAAATGGAAAAAAGCCACTATAAAAAAAAGTCAGTGTGGAGCCCGGGATTGCCACCAGGTGAGACACAGTTTTGACAGCTGCAGCAGAGGGTCCTCTATGCTTCACACCGACCGTCCTGTCTGACCCATTTTTATACCATTTTCCATGCCTGAGCCAGAGTTCCTTTTCTTCCTTTTTGGAGTGCATGTATTCATGTGGAGTTCTTTTCTCTGTGGCAAGTTGAACAATACATGTCCGGAGAGTGATGAAGACCTGTGTTTGCAGTTCCGGAATTCGGATTTGAGATGTACCTCCCTGATGGCTCTGACTATCTCGGTCTCGGATATTTATCGTGTATTTATCGTCCGGGTGTTTCTCGGACAACCTTGATGCATGATCCCTCTCTGGGCTGGCCACTTTCGTTCGCTTGTAAATAAAGTCCTCCCTCTCTTGTCCAGGTGGCTTTGACATGGTGTTGCAATCACTGTTGCTGGCTTGTGCAATTTAAAAACTTCTTATAAGAGTATAATTTAACAGCACATAACTATAAAATAGATGACAATTTTATTTGCACGAATTATCCTATAGACATATAACAGTCCTAATGATTCCTTGAGGCCTTGCAGTGTCACAATGTTCTCCATGGTTCCACAGGCCCCACAGTGTCATGTGACTCCTCTGTTCCATGAGTCCTGCAATGTCACAATGGACCTTTGGACCAATGGACCATGGGGCTTTGCAGTGTCACAACGGTCTCCTTTGGCTCCACATGGTCACAATGGAGCACTGATTACAGGCAGCCTCTCTTTGTTACCCTGGAGCTTTGTTTCCGTGGGGTCTCGCAGTGTCCCAATGGAGCCTTGGTTGGATGGGGCCTCACAGTGTCACAATGATGCCTACATTCCACTGAGGCACACGGCATCACTAGGGTCCCCTTGCTTCCATGAGGCCCAGCAATGTCACAGTGGTGTCCATGAATCCATGAGGACTCACAGTGTCCCAATGGTCACTTCTTCTCACATGGCCCCACAGTGTAACAATGGTCCCTTGGTTCCATGGTTCCTGGTCTGGTGCATTCCCCTCTCCCCTTCTCAGGCCGCCCTGCCAGCTGAGAAATGCTCACTGGGCCAGGGCCTTGGCCAGCAGCCCCTGGGCTCAGCTCCTCTGGAGCTCATCACAGACACTGTCTGCTCCAGGCTCAACCCTTCATTTCCTGGGGAGATGCCAAAGCCTCCACAGGGAACATTTCTTTTTGCTCAGGGGAATTTCGCACAGGTGCCTTGTAGTGACTCTTTGTGTCTGTGTGCACACAGGAGTGCCTGTGCTCAGGGAAATGTGGCAGATATGCTGCTCCCTGAGGGCTTTGGATGCCTTGGATAGCTGAGCCAGTCAGGCCTGGAAGTAAGCTTAAGTCATGTCACCCTGATTCTTAAGATTTTCTAAAGTCTTCTGAGTTTCCATTCTGTTGGAGAACCTTCCCACACAATTTCTGTCAACAACATATTGTTTACAATCTTTTATGGGGCTGGACAAACTTGATGTACTAGTGGTTTGTCCAATGTCTTTGGACAGGTGGCTCACTCACTCTCCAATCCAATGTCACCTTTGGGAAAGTATAAAAGTTGGAGTCAGAGAATAAACTTTTATCTTTACCTTGCAAATAGCAGGTGGCTCGCGTCGTGCTTTCACGTGTCTTATAGCGACAAAGTCACAAGCTGTAAGCAAAGTTAAATGCTGCTAAGAGTTGTTCTTTTGCTAATTTGTGAAGCTTAATAGAAGTTATAAGCGAAGTTGAATATTGTTAAGTGTTATTCCACAGCTCTGTTTAGCTTTTAGGCTGTATTCCTTTTATCCTTGCCCTCACTGTCCTTTCGTCACACACACACAGACATTAACATACACACTCACAAAAAAACACACAGAGACACACAGACACCGGGACAGTTCTTGACTCCTTTTTGGTTTGATTGCCTGGATTTTGTTTGGTTTTGTTGTTGCTTTGTTTCCTTGCTGTGCCTGAAGTGTCCAGTCAGGAGCAGAGTGACTCTTGCCAAGGAACTCTGTGGTGCTGTCACTTAATATTAAAGCTGTTTTATGCTACTCCCCTGCTGGGGATTTTTATAAGTGCTCTCAAGCCCTCCTTCATAAGAGGGTGAAGGAGCCCTGGCCAAGCTCTGGCCCTGGGGCACAGGGATGCTGCTAGGGGGTCCCTGTCTCCCTGTTCCAAATTTGAGAGCCCTGAGCCCCAGTCCCCGTGTCAGGCTCTGGACTTGATCTCCTCGAACATCCTCAGGGGGAGGCTGCAGCGCCAGAGACAGGGGGACCCAGAGGGACATGGGATGCCACTGTGCACGCGCAGCTTTGGACTTCTCTGAGAGGAACTGTGAGTGGGAGCTGGCTTGAAGTGACCTCCCCAGTAAGGTCACAGAGCCCCTGAGATGTCACACTGCCTCCTGGGATGTCACAGCCCACCCTGGGATCTCACAAATCCCCCTTGTGATGTCACAGAGCCAGTGCTGCTCTATCACTCTGGGATGTCATACAGTTGCGCTGTGATGGCACAGAAGACTCTGGCATCACAAAGTCAGCCCGTGTCACAATCCTCTAGTGCAAGCGGGAATCATGACACTTCATTTTCCCCACCTCAGAATTAGCAGAAGTAGATAGGCTTATCATGAGAAACCGAATGTGATAAACATGTTAGAAATGAAAGGCTCCAAGTTATTAGTTATTATTTTAATAAAAGTTATTAAGTGTACCAAATATAAATTTTGAGAAAAATGGAAAAAAGCCACTATAAAAAAAAGTCAGTGTGGAGCCCGGGATTGCCACCAGGTGAGACACAGTTTTGACAGCTGCAGCAGAGGGTCCTCTATGCTTCACACCGACCGTCCTGTCTGACCCATTTTTATACCATTTTCCATGCCTGAGCCAGAGTTCCTTTTCTTCCTTTTTGGAGTGCATGTATTCATGTGGAGTTCTTTTCTCTGTGGCAAGTTGAACAATACATGTCCGGAGAGTGATGAAGACCTGTGTTTGCAGTTCCGGAATTCGGATTTGAGATGTACCTCCCTGATGGCTCTGACTATCTCGGTCTCGGATATTTATCGTGTATTTATCGTCCGGGTGTTTCTCGGACAACCTTGATGCACGATCCCTCTCTGGGCTGGCCACTTTCGTTCGCTTGTAAATAAAGTCCTCCCTCTCTTGTCCAGGTGGCTTTGACATGGTGTTGCAATCACTGTTGCTGGCTTGTGCAATTTAAAAACTTCTTATAAGAGTATAATTTAACAGCACATAACTATAAAATAGATGACAATTTTATTTGCACGAATTATCCTATAGACATATAACAGTCCTAATGATTCCTTGAGGCCTTGCAGTGTCACAATGTTCTCCATGGTTCCACAGGCCCCACAGTGTCATGTGACTCCTCTGTTCCATGAGTCCTGCAATGTCACAATGGACCTTTGGACCAATGGACCATGGGGCTTTGCAGTGTCACAACGCTCTCCTTTGGCTCCACATGGTCACAATGGAGCACTGATTACAGGCAGCCTCCCTGTGTTACCCTGGAGCTTTGTTTCCGTGGGGTCTCGCAGTGTCCCAATGGAGCCTTGGCTGGATGGGGCCTCACAGTGTCACAATGATGCCTACATTCCACTGAGGCACACGGCGTCACTAGGGTCCCCTTGCTTCCATGAGGCCCAGCAATGTCACAGTGGTGTCCATGAATCCATGAGGACTCACAGTATCCCAATGGTCTCTTGATCTCACATGGTCCCACAGTGTCCCAATGGTCCCTTGGTCTCACAAGGCCCCACAGTGTCCCAATGGTCACTTCTTCTCACATGGCCCCACAGTGTAACAATGGTCCCTTGGTTCCATGGTTCCTGGTCTGGTGCATTCCCCTCTCCCCTTCTCAGGCCGCCCTGCCAGCTGAGAAATGCCCACTGGGCCTGGGCCTTGGCCAGCAGCCCCTGGGCTCAGCTCCTCTGGAGCTCATCACAGACACTGTCTGCTCCAGGCTCAACCCTTCATTTCCTGGGGAGATGCCAAAGCCTCCACAGGGAACATTTCCCTTTGCTCATGGGAATGTCTCACAGGTGCCTTGTAGAGACTCTTTGTGTCTGTGTGCACACAGGAGTGCCTGTGCTCAGGGAAATGTGGCAGATATGCTGCTCCCTGAGGGCTTTGGATGCCTTGGATAGCTGAGCCAGTCAGGCCTGGAAGTAAGGTTAAGTCATGTCACCCTGATTCTTAAGATTTTCTAAAGCCTTCTGAGTTTCCATTCTCTTGGAGAAGCTTCCCACACAATTTCTGTCAACAACATATTGTTTACAATCTTTTATGGGGGTGGACAAACTTGATGTACTAGTGGTTTGTCCAATGTCTTTTGACAGGTGGCCCATTCACTCTCCAATCCAATGTCACCTTTGGGAAAGTACAGAAATAAGAGTCAGAGTATAAACTTTTATCTTTACCTTGCAAATAGCAGGTGGCTCGCGTCGTGCTTTCACGTGTCTTATAGCGACAAAGTCACAAGCTGTAAGCAAAGTTAAATGCTGCTAAGAGTTGTTCTTTTGCTAATTTGTGAAGCTTAATAGAAGTTATAAGCGAAGTTGAATATTGTTAAGTGTTATTCCACAGCTCTGTTTAGCTTTTAGGCTGTATTCCTTTTATCCTTGCCCTCACTGTCCTTTCGTCACACACACACACAGACATTAACATACACACTCACACAAAAACACACAGAGACACACAGACACCGGGACAGTTCTTGACTCCTTTTTGGTTTGATTGCCTGGATTTTGTTTGGTTTTGTTGTTGCTTTGTTTCCTTGGTGTGCCTGAAGTGTCCAGTCAGGAGCAGAGTGACTCTTGCCAAGGAACTCTGTGGTGCTGTCACTTAATATTAAAGCTGTTTTATGCTACTCCCCTGCTGGGGATTTTTAAAGTGCTCTCAAGCCCTCCTTCATAAGAGGGTGAAGGAGCCCTGGCCAAGCTCTGGCCCTGGGGGCACAGGGATGCTGGTAGGGGGTCCCTGTCTCCCTTTTCCAAGTTTGAAGGCCCTGAGCCCCTGTCCCCGTGTCAGGCTCTGGACTTGATCTCCTCGAACATCCTCAGGGGGAGGCTGCAGCGCCAGGGGCAGGGGGACCCAGAGGGACATGGGATGCCACCGGGCACGAGCAGCTTTGGACTTCTCTGGGAGGAACTGTGAGTGGGAGCTGGCTTGAAGTGACCTCCCCAGTAAGGTCACAGAGCCCCTGAGATGTCACACTGCCTCCTGGGATGTCACAGCCCACCCTGGGACCTCACAAATCCCCCTTGTGATGTCACAGAGCCAGTGCTGCTCTATCACTCTGGGATGTCATACAGTTGCGCTGTGATGGCACAGAAGACTCTGGCATCACAAAGTCAGCCCGTGTCACAATCCTCTAGTGCAAGCGGGAATCATGACACTTCATTTTCCCCACCTCAGAATTAGCAGAAGTAGATAGGCTTATCATGAGAAACCGAATGTGATAAACATGTTAGAAATGAAAGGCTCCAAGTTATTAGTTATTATTTTAATAAAAGTTATTAAGTGTACCAAATATAAATTTTGAGAAAAATGGAAAAAAGCCACTATAAAAAAAAGTCAGTGTGGAGCCCGGGATTGCCACCAGGTGAGACACAGTTTTGACAGCTGCAGCAGAGGGTCCTCTATGCTTCACACCGACCGTCCTGTCTGACCCATTTTTATACCATTTTCCATGCCTGAGCCAGAGTTCCTTTTCTTCCTTTTTGGAGTGCATGTATTCATGTAGAGTTCTTTTCTCTGTGGCAAGTTGAACAATACATGTCCGGAGAGTGATGAACACCTGTGTTTGCAGTTCCGGAATTCGGATTTGAGATGTACCTCCCTGATGGCTCTGACTATCTCGGTCTCGGATATTTATCGTGTATTTATCGTCCGGGTGTTTCTCGGACAACCTTGATGCATGATCCCTCTCTGGGCTGGCCACTTTCGTTCGCTTGTAAATAAAGTCCTCCCTCTCTTGTCCAGGTGGCTTTGACATGGTGTTGCAATCACTGTTGCTGGCTTGTGCAATTTAAAAACTTCTTATAAGAGTATAATTTAACAGCACATAACTATAAAATAGATGACAATTTTATTTGCACGAATTATCCTATAGACATATAACAGTCCTAATGATTCCTTGAGGCCTTGCAGTGTCACAATGTTCTCCATGGTTCCACAGGCCCCACAGTGTCATGTGACTCCTCTGTTCCATGAGTCCTGCAATGTCACAATGGACCTTTGGACCAATGGACCATGGGGCTTTGCAGTGTCACAACGCTCTCCTTTGGCTCCACAGTGTCACAATGGAGCACTGATTACAGGCAGCCTCTCTGTGTTACCCTGGAGCTTTGTTTCCGTGGGGTCTCGCAGTGTCCCAATGGAGCCTTGGTTGGATGGGGCCTCACAGTGTCACAATGATGCCTACATTCCACTGAGGCACACGGCATCACTAGGGTCCCCTTGCTTCCATGAGGCCCAGCAATGTCACAGTGGTGTCCATGAATCCATGAGGACTCACAGTGTCCCAATGGTCACTTCTTCTCACATGGCCCCACAGTGTAACAATGGTCCCTTGGTTCCATGGTTCCTGGTCTGGTGCATTCCCCTCTCCCCTTCTCAGGCCACCCTGCCAGCTGAGAAATGCCCACTGGGCCTGGGCCTTGGCCAGCAGCCCCTGGGCTCAGCTCCTCTGGAGCTCATCACAGACACTGTCTGCTCCAGGCTCAACCCTTCATTTCCTGGGGAGATGCCAAAGCCTCCACAGGGAACATTTCCCTTTGCTCATGGGAATGTCTCACAGGTGCCTTGTAGAGACTCTTTGTGTCTGTGTGCACACAGGAGTGCCTGTGCTCAGGGAAATGTGGCAGATATGCTGCTCCCTGAGGGCTTTGGATGCCTTGGATAGCTGAGCCAGTCAGGCCTGGAAGTAAGGTTAAGTCATGTCACCCTGATTCTTAAGATTTTCTAAAGCCTTCTGAGTTTCCATTCTCTTGGAGAAGCTTCCCACACAATTTCTGTCAACAACATATTGTTTACAATCTTTTATGGGGGTGGACAAACTTGATGTACTAGTGTTTTGTCCAATGTCTTTTGACAGGTGGCCCATTTACTCTCCAATCCAATGTCACCTTTGGGAAAGTACAGAAATAAGAGTCAGAGTATAAACTTTTATCTTTACCTTGCAAATAGCAGGTGGCTCGCGTCGTGCTTTCACGTGTCTTATAGCGACAAAGTCACAAGCTGTAAGCAAAGTTAAATGCTGCTAAGAGTTGTTCTTTTGCTAATTTGTGAAGCTTAATAGAAGTTCTAAGCGAAGTTGAATATTGTTAAGTGTTATTCCACAGCTCTGTTTAGCTTTTAGGCTGTATTCCTTTTATCCTTGCCCTCACTGTCCTTTCGTCACACACACACACAGACATTAACATACACACTCACACAAAAACACAAAGAGACACACAGACACCGGGACAGTTCTTGACTCCTTTTTGGTTTGATTGCCTGGATTTTGTTTGGTTTTGTTGTTGCTTTGTTTCCTTGCTGTGCCTGAAGTGTCCAGTCAGGAGCAGAGTGACTCTTGCCAAGGAACTCTGTGGTGCTGTCACTTAATATTAAAGCTGTTTTATGCTACTCCCCTGCTGGGGATTTTTAAAGTGCTCTCAAGCCCTCCTTCATAAGAGGGTGAAGGAGCCCTGGCCAAGCTCTGGCCCTGGGGGCACAGGGATGCTGGTAGGGGGTCCCTGTCTCCCTTTTCCAAGTTTGAAGGCCCTGAGCCCCTGTCCCCGTGTCAGGCTCTGGACTTGATCTCCTCGAACATCCTCAGGGGGAGGCTGCAGCGCCAGGGGCAGGGGGACCCAGAGGGACATGGGATGCCACCGGGCACGAGCAGCTTTGGACTTCTCTGGGAGGAACTGTGAGTGGGAGCTGGCTTGAAGTGACCTCCCCAGTAAGGTCACAGAGCCCCTGAGATGTCACACTGCCTCCTGGGATGTCACAGCCCACCCTGGGACCTCACAAATCCCCCTTGTGATGTCACAGAGCCAGTGCTGCTCTATCACTCTGGGATGTCATACAGTTGCGCTGTGATGGCACAGAAGACTCTGGCATCACAAAGTCAGCCCGTGTCACAATCCTCTAATGCAAGCGGGAATCATGACACTTCATTTTCCCCACCTCAGAATTCGCAGAAGTGGATAGGCTTATCATGAGAAACCGAATGTGATAAACATGTTAGAAATGAAAGGCTCCAAGTTATTAGTTATTATTTTAATAAAAGTTATTAAGTGTACCAAATATAAATTTTGAGAAAAATGGAAAAAAGCCACTATAAAAAAAAGTCAGTGTGGAGCCCGGGATTGCCACCGGGTGAGACACAGGTTTGACAGCTGCAGCAGAGGGTCCTCTATGCTTCACACCGACCGTCCTGTCTGACCCATTTTTATACCATTTTCCATGCCTGAGCCAGAGTTCCTTTTCTTCCTTTTTGGAGTGCATGTATTCATGTGGAGTTCTTTTCTCTGTGGCAAGTTGAACAATACATGTCCGGAGAGTGATGAACACCTGTGTTTGCAGTTCCGGAATTCGGATTTGAGATGTACCTCCCTGATGGCTCTGACTATCTCGGTCTCGGATATTTATCGTGTATTTATGGTCCGGGTGTTTCTCGGACAACCTTGATGCATGATCCCTCTCTGGGCTGGCCACTTTCGTTCGCTTGTAAATAAAGTCCTCCCTCTCTCGTCCAGGTGGCTTTGACATGGTGTTGCAATCACTGTTGCTGGCTTGTGCAATTTAAAAACTTCTTATAAGAGTATAATTTAACAGCACATAACTATAAAATAGATGACAATTTTATTTGCACGAATTATCCTATAGACATATAACAGTCCTAATGATTCCTTGAGGCCTTGCAGTGTCACAATGTTCTCCATGGTTCCACAGGCCCCACAGTGTCATGTGACTCCTCTGTTCCATGAGTCCTGCAATGTCACAATGGACCTTTGGACCAATGGACCATGGGGCTTTGCAGTGTCACAACGGTCTCCTTTGGCTCCACATGGTCACAATGGAGCACTGATTACAGGCAGCCTCTCTGTGTCACCCTGGAGCTTTGTTTCCGTGGGGTCTCGCAGTGTCCCAATGGAGCCTTGGTTGGATGGGGCCTCACAGTGTCACAATGATGCCTACATTCCACTGAGGCACACGGCGTCACTAGGGTCCCCTTGCTTCCATGAGGCCCAGCAATGTCACAGTGGTGTCCATGAATCCATGAGGACTCACAGTGTCCCAATGGTCTCTTGATCTCACATGGTCCCACAGTGTCCCAATGGTCCCTTGGTCTCACAAGGCCCCACAGTGTCCCAATGGTCACTTCTTCTCACATGGCCCCACAGTGTAACAATGGTCCCTTGTTTCCAGGGTTCCTGGTCTGGTGCATTCCCCTTTCCCCTTCTCAGGCCGCCCTGCCAGCTGAGAAATGCTCACTGGGCCAGGGCCTTGGCCAGCAGCCCCTGGGCTCAGCTCCTCTGGAGCTCATCACAGACACTGTCTGCTCCAGGCTCAACCCTTCATCCCCTGGGGAGATGCCAAAGCCTCCAAAGGGAACATTTCCCTTTGCCCAGGGGAATTTCTCACAGGTGCCTTGTAGTGACTCTTTGTGTCTGTGTGCACACAGGAGTGCCTGTGCTCAGGGAAAGGTGGCAGAAATGCTGCTCTCTGAGGGCTTTGATTGCCTTGGATAGCTGAGCCAGTCAGGCCTGGAAGTAAGGTTAAGTCATGTCACCCTGATTCTTAAGATTTTCTAAAGCCTTCTGACTTTACATTCTGTTGGAGAAGCTTCCCACACAATCTCTGTCAACAACATATTGTTTACAATCTTTTATGGGGGTGGACAAACTTGATGTACTAGTGTTTTGTCCAATGTCTTTTGACAGGTGGCCCATTCACTCTCCAATCCAATGTCACCTTTGGGAAAGTATAAAAGTTGGAGTCAGAGAATAAACTTTTCTCTTTACCTTGAAAATAGCAGGTGGCTCGCGTCGTGCTTTCACGTGTCTTATAGCGACAAAGTCACAAGCTGTAAGCAAAGTTAAATGCTGCTAAGAGTTGTTCTTTTGCTAATTTGTGAAGCTTAATAGAAGTTATAAGCGAAGTTGAATATTGTTAAGTGTTATTCCACAGCTCTGTTTAGCTTTTAGGCTGTATTCCTTTTATCCTTGCCCTCACTGTCCTTTCGTCACACATACACACACACACACACACACACACACACACACAAACACACAGAGACACACAGACACCGGGATAGTTCTTGACTCCTTTTTGGTTTGATTGCCTGGATTTTCTTTGGTTTTGTTGTTGCTTTGTTTCCTTGGTGTGCCTGAAGTGTCCAGTCAGGAGCAGAGTGACTCTTGCCAAGGAACTCTGTGGTGCTGTCACTTAATATTAAAGCTGTTTTATGCTACTCCCCTGCTGGGGATTTTTAAAGTGCTCTCAAGCCCTCCTTCATAAGAGGGTGAAGGAGCCCTGGCCAAGCTCTGGCCCTGGGGGTACAGGGATGCTGCTAGGGGGTCCCTGTCTCCCTTTTCCAAGTTTGAAGGCCCTGAGCCCCTGTCCCCGTGTCAGGCTCTGGGCTTGATCTCCTCGAACATCCTCAGGGGGAGGCTGCGGCGTCAGGGGCAGGGGGACCCAGAAGGACACGGGATGCCACTGTGCACAAGCAGCTTTGGACTTCTCTGGGAGGAACTGTGAGTGGGAGCTGGCTTGAAGTGACCTCCCCAGTAAGGTCACAGAGCCCCTGAGATGTCACACTGCCTCCTGGGATGTCACAGCCCACCCTGGGATCTCACAAATCCCTCTTGTGATGTCACAGAGCCAGTGCTGCTCTATCACTCTGGGATGTCATACAGTTGCGCTGTGATGGCACAGAAGACTCTGGCATCACAAAGTCAGCCCGTGTCACAATCCTCTAGTGCAAGCGGGAATCATGACAGTTCATTTTCCCCATCTCAGAATTAGCAGAAATAGATAGGCTTATCATGAGAAACCGAATGTGATAAACATGTTAGAAATGAAAGGCTCCAAGTTATTAGTTATTATTTTAATAAAAGTTATTAAGTGTACCAAATATAAACTTTGAGAAAAATGAGAAAAAGCCAGTATAAAAAAAAGTCAGTGTGGAGCCCGGGATTGCCACCGGGTGAGACACAGGTTTGACAGCTGCAGCAGAGGGTCCTCTATGCTTCACACCGACCGTCCTGTCTGACCCATTTTTATACGATTTTCCATGCCTGAGCCAGAGTCCCTTTTCTTCCTTTTTGGAGTGCATGTATTCATGTGGAGTTCTTTTCTCTGTGGCAAGTTGAACAATACATGTCCGGAGAGTGATGAACACCTGTGTTTGCAGTCCCGGAATTCGGATTTGAGATGTACCTCCCTGATGGCTCTGACTATCTCGGTCTCGGATATTTATCGTGTATTTAACGTCCGGGTGTTTCTCGGACAACCTTGATGCACGATCCCTCTCCGGGCTGGCCACTTTCGTTCGCTTGTAAATAAAGTCCTCCCTCTCTTGTCCAGGTGGCTTTGACATGGTTCTGCAGTCACTGTTGCTGGTTTGTGCGATTTAAAAACTTCCTATAAGAGTATAATTTAACAGCACATAACTATAAAAGAGATGACAATTTTATTTGCACGAATTATCCTATAGACATATAACAGTCCTAATGATTCCATGAGGCCTTGCAGTGTCACAATGTTCTCCATAGTTCCAGAGGCCCCACAGTGTCATGTGACTCCTCTGTTCCATGAGTCCTGCAATGTCACAATGGACCTTTGGACCAATGGACCATGGGGCTTTGCAGTGTCACAACGCTCTCCTTTGGCTCCACAGTGTCACAATGGAGCACTGATTACAGGCAGCCTCTCTGTGTTACCCTGGAGCTTTGTTTCCGTGGGGTCTCGCAGTGTCCCAATGGAGCCTTGGTTGGATGGGGCCTCACAGTGTCACAATGATGCCTACATTCCACTGAGGCACACGGCGTCACTAGGGTCCCCTTGCTTCCATGAGGCCCAGCAATGTCACAGTGGTGTCCATGAATCCATGAGGACTCACAGTGTCCCAATGGTCTCTTGATCTCACATGGTCCCACAGTGTCCCAATGGTCCCTTGGTCTCACAAGGCCCCACAGTGTCCCAATGGTCACTTCTTCTCACATGGCCCCACAGTGTAACAATGGTCCCTTGGTTCCAGGGTTCCTGGTCTGGTGCATTCCCCTCTCCCCTTCTCAGGCCGCCCTGCCAGCTGAGAAATGCTCACTGGGCCAGGGCCTTGGCCAGCAGCCCCTGGGCTCAGCTCCTCTGGAGCTCATCACAGACACTGTCTGCTCCAGGCTCAACCCTTCATTTCCTGGGGAGATGCCAAAGCCTCCAAAGGGAACATTTCCCTTTGCCCAGGGGAATTTCTCACAGGTGCCTTGTAGTGACTCTTTGTGTCTGTGTGCACACAGGAGTGCCTGTGCTCAGGGAAAGGTGGCAGAAATGCTGCTCTCTGAGGGCTTTGATTGCCTTGGATAGCTGAGCCAGTCAGGCCTGGAAGTAAGGTTAAGTCATGTCACCCTGATTCTTAAGATTTTCTAAAGCCTTCTGACTTTACATTCTGTTGGAGAAGCTTCCCACACAATCTCTGTCAACAACATATTGTTTACAATCTTTTATGGGGGTGGACAAACTTGATGTACTAGTGTTTTGTCCAATGTCTTTTGACAGGTGGCCCATTCACTCTCCAATCCAATGTCACCTTTGGGAAAGTATAAAAGTTGGAGTCAGAGAATAAACTTTTAGCTTTACCTTGCAAATAGCAGGTGGCTCGCGTCGTGCTTTCACGTGTCTTATAGCGACAAAGTCACAAGCTGTAAGCAAAGTTAAATGCTGCTAAGAGTTGTTCTTTTGCTAATTTGTGAAGCTTAATAGAAGTTCTAAGCGAAGTTGAATATTGTTAAGTGTTATTCCACAGCTCTGTTTAGCTTTTAGGCTGTATTCCTTTTATCCTTGCCCTCACTGTCCTTTCATCACACACACACACACACACACACACACACACACACACACAAACACACACAAACAAACACACAGAGACACACAGACACCGGGACAGTTCTTGACTCCTTTTTGGTTTGATTGCCTGGATTTTGTTTGCTTTTGTTGTTGCTTTGTTTCCCTGGTGTGCCTGAAGTGTCCAGTCAGGAGCAGAGTGACTCTTGCCAAGGAACTCTGTGGTGCTGTCACTTAATATTAAAGCTGTTTTATGCTACTCCCCTGCTGGGGATTTTTAAAGTGCTCTCAAGCCCTCCTTGATAAGAGGGTGAAGGAGCCCTGGCCAAGCTCTGGCCCTGGGGCACAGGGATGCAGCTAGGGGGTCCCTGTCTCCCTGTTCCAACTTTGACGGCCCTGAGCCCCTGTCCCCGTGTCAGGCTCTGGGCTTGATCTCCTCAAACATCCTCAGGGGGAGGCTGCAGCGCCAGGGGCAGGGGGACCCAGAGGGACACGGGATGCCACTGTGCACAAGCAGCTTTGGACTTCTCTGGGAGGAACTGTGAGTGGGAGCTGGCTTGAAGTGACCTCCCCAGTAAGGTCACAGAGCCCCTGAGATGTCACACTGCCTCCTGGGATGTCACAGCCCACCCTGGGATCTCACAAATCCCCCTTGTGATGTCACAGAGCCAGTGCTGCTCTATCACTCTGGGATGTCATACAGTTGCGCTGTGATGGCACAGAAGTCTCTGGCATCACAAAGTCAGCCCGTGTCACAATCCTCTAGTGCAAGCGGGAGTCATGACAGTTCCTTTTCCCCATCTCAGAATTAGCAGAAGTAGATAGGCTTATCATGAGAAACTGAATGTGATAAACATGTTATAAATGCAAGGCTCCAAGTTATTCTTTATTATTTTATTAAAAGTTATTAAGTGTACCAAATATAAACTTTGAGAAAAATGAAAAAAAGCCACTATAAAAAAAAGTCGGTGTGGAGCCCGGGATTGCCACCGGGTGAGACACAGGTTTGACAGCTGCAGCAGAGGGTCCTCTATGCTTCACACCGACCGTCCTGTCTGACCCATTTTTATACGATTTTCCTTGCCTTAGCCAGAGTCCCTTTTCTTCCTTTTTGGAGTGCATGTATTCATGTGGAGTTCTTTTCTCTGTGGCAAGTTGAACAATACGTGTCCGGAGAGTGATGAACACCTGTGTTTGCAGTCCCGGAATTCGGATTTGAGTTGTACCTCCCTAATGGCTCTGACTATCTCGGTCTCGGATATTTATCGTGTATTTATCGTCCGGGTGTTTCTCAGACAACCTTGATGTGTGATCCCTCTCCGGGCTGGCCACTTTCATTTGCTTGTAAATAAAGTCCTCCCTCTCTTGTCCAGGTGGCTTTGACATGGTGTTGCAATCGCTGTTGCTGGCTTGTGCGATTTAAAACCTTCTTATAAGAGTATAATTTAACAGCACATAACTATAAAATAGATGACAATTTTATTTCCACAAATTATCTTACGCACATATAACAGTCCTAATGATTCCATGAGGCCTTGCAGTGTCACAATGTTCTCCATGGTTCCACAGGCCCCACAGTGTCATGTGACTCCTCTGTTCCATGAGTCCTGCAATGTCACAATGGACCTTTGGACCAATGGACCATGGGGCTTTGCAGTGTCACAACGGTCTCCTTTGGCTCCACAGGGTCACAATGGAGCACTGATTACAGGCAGCCTCTCTGTGTCACCCTGGAGCTTTGTTTCCGTGGGGTCTCGCAATGTCCCAATGGAGCCTTGGTTGGATGGGGCCTCACAGTGTCACAATGATGCCTACATTCCATTGAGGCACACGGCATCACTAGGGTCCCCTTGCTTCCATGAGGCCCAGCAATGTCACAGTGGTGTCCATGAATCCATGAGGACTCACAGTGTCCCAATGGTCTCTTGATCTCACATGGTCCCACAGTGTCCCAATGGTCCCTTGGTCTCACAAGGCCCCACAGTGTCCCAATGGTCACTTCTTCTCACATGGCCCCACAGTGTAACAATGGTCCCTTGGTTCCATGGTTCCTGGTCTGGTGCATTCCCCTCTCCCCTTCTCAGACCGCCCTGCCAGCTGAGAAATGCTCACTGGGCCAGGGCCTTGGCCAGCAGCCCCTGGGCTCAGCTCCTCTGGAGCTCATCACAGACACTGTCTGCTCCAGGCTCAACCCTTCATCCCCTGGGGAGATGCCAAAGCCTCCACAGGGAACATTTCCCTTTGCCCAGGGGAATTTCTCACAGGTGCCTTGTAGTGACTCTTTGTGTCTGTGTGCACACAGGAGTGCCTGTGCTCAGGGAAAGGTGGCAGAAATGCTGCTCTCTGAGGGCTTTGATTGCCTTGGATAGCTGAGCCAGTCAGCCCTGGAAGTAAGGTTAAGTCATGTCACCCTGATTCTTAAGATTTTCTAAAGCCTTCTGAGTTTACATTCTGTTGGAGAAGCTTCCCACACAATCTCTGTCAACAACATATTGTTTACAATCTTTTATAGGGCTGGACAAACTTGATGTACTAGTGGTTTGTCCAATGTCTTTTGACAGGTGGCCCATTCACTCTCCAATCCAATGTCACCGTTTGGAAAGTATAAAAGTTGGAGTCAGAGAATAAACTTTTATCTTTACCTTGCAAATAGCAGGTGGCTCACGTCGTGCTTTCACGTGTCTTATAGCGACAAAGTCACAAGCTGTAAGCAAAGTTAAATGCTGCTAAGAGTTGTTCTTTTGCTAATTTGTGAAGCTTAATAGAAGTTCTAAGCGAAGTTGAATATTGTTAAGTGTTATTCCACAGCTCTGTTTAGCTTTTAGGCTGTATTCCTTTTATCCTTGCCCTCACTGTCCTTTCGTCACACACACACACACACACACACACAAACACACACACACACACACAGAGACACACAGACACCGGGACAGTTCTTGACTCCTTTTTGGTTTGATTGCCTGGATTTTGTTTGGTTTTGTTGTTGCTTTGTTTCCCTGGTGTGCCTGAAGTGTCCAGTCAGGAGCAGAGTGACTCTTGCCAAGGAACTCTGTGGTGCTGTCACTTAATATTAAAGCTGGTTTAAGCTATTCTATGCTACTCCCCTGCTAGGATTTTTAAAGTGCTCTCAAGCCCTCCTTGATAAGAGGGTGAAGGAGCCCTGGCCAAGCTCTGGCCCCGGGGGGCACAGGGATGCTGCTAGGGGGTCCCTGTCTCCCTGTTCCAACTTTGACGGCCCTGAGCCCCTGTCCCCGTGTCAGGCTCTGGGCTTGATCTCCTCAAACATCCTCAGCAGGGGGCTGCAGCGCCAGGGGCAGGGGGACCCAGAGGGACACGGGATGCCACCGGGCACGAGCAGCTTTGGACTTCTCTGGGAGGAACTGTGAGTGGGAGCTGGCTTGAAGTGACCTCCCCAGTAAGGTCACAGAGCCCCTGAGATGTCACACTGCCTCCTGGGATGTCACAGCCCACCCTGGGATCTCACAAATCCCCCTTGTGATGTCACAGAGCCAGTGCTGCTCTATCACTCTGGGATGTCATACAGTTGCGCTGTGATGGCACAGAAGACTCTGGCATCACAAAGTCAGCCTGTGTCACAATCCTCTAGTGCAAGCGGGAATCATGAAAGTTCATTTTCCCCATCTCAGAATTAGCAGAAGTAGATAGGCTTATCATGAGAAACCGAATGTGATAAACATGTTAGAAATGAAAGGCTCCAAGTTATTAGTTATTAATTTAATAAAAGTTATTAAGTGTACCAAATATAAACTTTGAGAAAAATGAAAAAAAGCCACTATAAAAAAAGGTCAATGTGGAGCCCGGGATTGCCACCGGGTGAGACACAGGTTTGACAGCTGCAGCAGAGGGTCCTCTATGCTTCACACCGACCGTCCTGTCTGACCCATTTTTATACGATTTTCCTTGCCTGAGCCAGAGTCCCCTTTCTTCCTTTTCAAAGTGCATGTATTCATGTGGAGTTCTTTTCTCTGTGGCAAGTTGAACAATACGTGTCCGGAGAGTGATGAACACCTGTGTTTGCAGTCCCGGAATTCGGATTTGAGATGTACCTCCCTGATGGCTCTGACTATCTCGGTCTCGGATATTTATCGTGTATTTATCGTCCGGGTGTTTCTCGGACAACCTTGATGCATGATCCCTCTCTGGGCTGGCCACTTTCGTTCGCTTGTAAATAAAGTCCTCCCTCTCTTGTCCAGGTGGCTTTCACATGGTGTTGCAATCGCTGTTGCTGGCTTGTGCGATTTAAAAACTTCTTATAAGAGTATAATTTAACAGCACATAACTATAAAATAGACGACAATTTTATTTGCACGAATTATCCTATAGACATATAACAGTCCTAATGATTCCTTGAGGCCTTGCAGTGTCACAATGTTCTCCATGGTTCCACAGGCCCCACAGTGTCATGTGACTCCAATGTTCCATGAGTCCTGCAATGTCACAATGGACCTTTGGACCAATGGACCATGGGGCTTTGCAGTGTCACAACGCTCTCCTTTGGCTCCACAGGGTCACAATGGAGCACTGATTACAGGCAGCCTCTCTGTGTTACCCTGGAGCTTTGTTTCCGTGGGGTCTCGCAGTGTCCCAATGGAGCCTTGGTTGGATGGGGCCTCACAGTGTCACAATGATGCCTACATTCCACTGAGGCACACGGCGTCACTAGGGTCCCCTTGCTTCCATGAGGCCCAGCAATGTCACAGTGGTGTCCATGAATCCATGAGGACTCACAGTGTCCCAATGGTCTCTTGATCTCACATGGTCCCACAGTGTCCCGATGGTCCCTTCTTCTCACATGGCCCCACAGTGTAACAATGGTCCCTTGGTTCCATGGTTCCTGGTCTGGTGCATTCCCCTTTCCCCTTCTCAGGCCACCCTGCCAGCTGAGAAATGCTCACTGGGCCTGGGCCTTGGCCAGCAGCCCCTGGGCTCAGCTCCTCTGGAGCTCATCACAGACACTGTCTGCTCCAGGCTCAACCCTTCATTTCCTGGGGAGATGCCAAAGCCTCCACAGGGAGCATTTCCCTTTGCTCAGGGGAATTTCTCACAGGTGCCTTGTAGTGACTCTTTGTGTCTGTGTGCACACAGGAGTGCCTGTGCTCAGGGAAATGTGGCAGAAATGCTGCTCTCTGAGGGCTTTGATTGCCTTGGATAGCTGAGCCAGTCAGGCCTGGAAGTAAGGTTAAGTCATGTCACCCTGATTCTTAAGATTTTCTAAAGCCTTCTGAGTTTCCATTCTGTTGGAGAACCTTCCCACACAATTTCTGTCAACAACATATTGTTTACAATCTTTTATGGGGCTGGACAAACTTGATGTACTAGTGCTTTGTCCAATGTCTTTGGACAGGTGGCCCATTCACTCTCCAATCCAATGTCACCTTTGGGAAAGTATAAAAGTTGGAGTCAGAGAATAAACTTTTCTCTTTACCTTGAAAATAGCAGGTGGCTCGCGTCGTGCTTTCACGTGTCTTATAGCGACAAAGTCACAAGCTGTAAGCAAAGTTAAATGCTGCTAAGAGTTGTTCTTTTGCTAATTTGTGAAGCTTAATAGAAGTTATAAGCGAAGTTGAATATTGTTAAGTGTTATTCCACAGCTCTGTTTAGCTTTTAGGCTGTATTCCTTTTATCCTTGCCCTCACTGTCCTTTCGTCACACACACACACACACACACACACACACACAAACACACAAAAACACACAGAGACACACAGACACACAGAGACACACAGACACCGGGACAGTTCTTGACTCCTTTTTGGTTTGATTGCCTGGATTTTGTTTGGTTTTGTTGTTGCTTAGTTTCCTTGGTGTGCCTGAAGTGTCCAGTCAGGAGCAGAGTGACTCTTGGCAAGGAACCCTGTGGTCCTGTCACTTAATATTAAAGCTGTTTTATGCTACTCCCCTGCTGGGGATTTTTAAAGTGCTCTCAAGCCCTCCTTCATAAGAGGGTGAAGGAGCCCTGGCCAAGCTCTGGCCCTGGGGGCACAGGGATGCTGCTAGGGGGTCCCTTTCTCCCTTTTCCAACTTTGAAGGCCCTGAGCCCCTGTCCCCATGTCAGGCTCTGGGCTTGATCTCCTCGAACATCCTCAGGGGGAGGCTGCAGCGCCAGGGGCAGGGGGACCCAGAGGGACACGGGATGCCACCGGGCACGAGCAGCTTTGGACTTCTCTGGGAGGAACTGTGAGTGGGAGCTGGCTTGAAGTGACCTCCCCAGTAAGGTCACAGAGCCCCTGAGATGTCACAATGCCTCCTGGGATGTCACAGCCCACCCTGAGATCTTACAAATCCCCCTTGTGATGTCACAGAGCCAGTGCTGCTCTATCACTCTGGGATGTCATACAGTTGCGCTGTGATGGCACAGAAGACTCTGGCATCACAAAGTCAGCCCGTGTCACAATCCTCTAGTGCAAGCGGGAATCATGACAGTTCATTTTCCCCATCTCAGAATTAGCAGAAGTAGATAGGCTTATCATGAGAAACCGAATGGGATGAACATGTTAGAAATGCAATGCTCCAAGATATTAATTATTAATTTAATAAAAGTTATTAAGTGTACCAAATATAAACTTTGAGAAAAATGAAAAAAAGCCACTATAAAAAAAGGTCAATGTGGAGCCCGGGATTGCCACCGGGTGAGACACAGGTTTGACAGCTGCAGCAGAGGGTCCTCTATGCTTCACACCGACCGTCCTGTCTGACCCATTTTTATACGATTTTCCTTGCCTGAGCCAGAGTCCCCTTTCTTCCTTTTCAAAGTGCATGTATTCATGTGGAGTTCTTTTCTCTGTGGCAAGTTGAACAATACGTGTCCGGAGAGTGATGAACACCTGTGTTTGCAGTCCCGGAATTCGGATTTGAGATGTACCTCCCTGATGGCTCTGACTATCTCGGTCTCGGATATTTATCGTGTATTTATCGTCCGGGTGTTTCTCGGACAACCTTGATGCATGATCCCTCTCTGGGCTGGCCACTTTCGTTCGCTTGTAAATAAAGTCCTCCCTCTCTTGTCCAGGTGGCTTTCACATGGTGTTGCAATCGCTGTTGCTGGCTTGTGCGATTTAAAAACTTCTTATAAGTGTATAATTTAACAACACATAACTATAAAAGAGACGACAATTTTATTTGCACGAATTATCCTATAGACATATAACAGTCCTAATGATTCCTTGAGGCCTTGCAGTGTCACAATGTTCTCCATGGTTCCACAGGCCCCACAGTGTCATGTGACTCCAATGTTCCATGAGTCCTGCAATGTCACAATGGACCTTTGGACCAATGGACCATGGGGCTTTGCAGTGTCACAACGCTCTCCTTTGGCTCCACAGGGTCACAATGGAGCACTGATTACAGGCAGCCTCTCTGTGTTACCCTGGAGCTTTGTTTCCGTGGGGTCTCGCAGTGTCCCAATGGAGCCTTGGTTGGATGGGGCCTCACAGTGTCACAATGATGCCTACATTCCACTGAGGCACACGGCGTCACTAGGGTCCCCTTGCTTCCATGAGGCCCAGCAATGTCACAGTGGTGTCCATGAATCCATGAGGACTCACAGTGTCCCAATGGTCTCTTGATCTCACATGGTCCCACAGTGTCCCGATGGTCCCTTCTTCTCACATGGCCCCACAGTGTAACAATGGTCCCTTGGTTCCATGGTTCCTGGTCTGGTGCATTCCCCTTTCCCCTTCTCAGGCCACCCTGCCAGCTGAGAAATGCTCACTGGGCCTGGGCCTTGGCCAGCAGCCCCTGGGCTCAGCTCCTCTGGAGCTCATCACAGACACTGTCTGCTCCAGGCTCAACCCTTCATTTCCTGGAGAGATGCCAAAGCCTCCACAGGGAACATTTCCCTTTGCTCAGGGGAATTTCTCACAGGTGCCTTGTAGTGACTCTTTGTGTCTGTGTGCACACAGGAGTGCCTGTGCTCAGGGAAAGGTGGCAGAAATGCTGCTCTCTGAGGGCTTTGATTGCCTTGGATAGCTGAGCCAGTCAGGCCTGGAAGTAAGGTTAAGTCATGTCACCCTGATTCTTAAGATTTTCTAAAGCCTTCTGAGTTTCCATTCTGTTGGAGAACCTTCCCACACAATTTCTGTCAACAACATATTGTTTACAATCTTTTATGGGGCTGGACAAACTTGATGTACTAGTGGTTTGTCCAATGTCTTTGGACAGGTGGCCCATTCACTCTCCAATCCAATGTCACCTTTGGGAAAGTATAAAAGTTGGAGTCAGAGAATAAACTTTTCTCTTTACCTTGAAAATAGCAGGTGGCTCGCGTCGTGCTTTCACGTGTCTTATAGCGACAAAGTCACAAGCTGTAAGCAAAGTTAAATGCTGCTAAGAGTTGTTCTTTTGCTAATTTGTGAAGCTTAATAGAAGTTATAAGCGAAGTTGAATATTGTTAAGTGTTATTCCACAGCTCTGTTTAGCTTTTAGGCTGTATTCCTTTTATCCTTGCCCTCACTGTCCTTTCGTCACACACACACACACACACACACACACACACAAACACACAAAAACACACAGAGACACACAGACACACAGAGACACACAGACACCGGGACAGTTCTTGACTCCTTTTTGGTTTGATTGCCTGGATTTTGTTTGGTTTTGTTGTTGCTTAGTTTCCTTGGTGTGCCTGAAGTGTCCAGTCAGGAGCAGAGTGACTCTTGGCAAGGAACCCTGTGGTCCTGTCACTTAATATTAAAGCTGTTTTATGCTACTCCCCTGCTGGGGATTTTTAAAGTGCTCTCAAGCCCTCCTTCATAAGAGGGTGAAGGAGCCCTGGCCAAGCTCTGGCCCTGGGGGCACAGGGATGCTGCTAGGGGGTCCCTTTCTCCCTTTTCCAACTTTGAAGGCCCTGAGCCCCTGTCCCCATGTCAGGCTCTGGGCTTGATCTCCTCGAACATCCTCAGGGGGAGGCTGCAGCGCCAGGGGCAGGGGGACCCAGAGGGACACGGGATGCCACCGGGCACGAGCAGCTTTGGACTTCTCTGGGAGGAACTGTGAGTGGGAGCTGGCTTGAAGTGACCTCCCCAGTAAGGTCACAGAGCCCCTGAGATGTCACAATGCCTCCTGGGATGTCACAGCCCACCCTGAGATCTTACAAATCCCCCTTGTGATGTCACAGAGCCAGTGCTGCTCTATCACTCTGGGATGTCATACAGTTGCGCTGTGATGGCACAGAAGACTCTGGCATCACAAAGTCAGCCCGTGTCACAATCCTCTAGTGCAAGCGGGAATCATGACAGTTCATTTTCCCCATCTCAGAATTAGCAGAAGTAGATAGGCTTATCATGAGAAACCGAATGTGATGAACATGTTAGAAATGCAATGCTCCAAGATATTAATTATTAATTTAATAAAAGTTATTAAGTGTACCAAATATAAACTTTGAGAAAAATGAAAAAAAGCCACTATAAAAAAAGGTCAATGTGGAGCCCGGGATTGCCACCGGGTGAGACACAGGTTTGACAGCTGCAGCAGAGGGTCCTCTATGCTTCACACCGACCGTCCTGTCTGACCCATTTTTATACGATTTTCCTTGCCTGAGCCAGAGTCCCCTTTCTTCCTTTTCAAAGTGCATGTATTCATGTGGAGTTCTTTTCTCTGTGGCAAGTTGAACAATACGTGTCCGGAGAGTGATGAACACCTGTGTTTGCAGTCCCGGAATTCGGATTTGAGATGTACCTCCCTGATGGCTCTGACTATCTCGGTCTCGGATATTTATCGTGTATTTATCGTCCGGGTGTTTCTCGGACAACCTTGATGCATGATCCCTCTCTGGGCTGGCCACTTTCGTTCGCTTGTAAATAAAGTCCTCCCTCTCTTGTCCAGGTGGCTTTCACATGGTGTTGCAATCGCTGTTGCTGGCTTGTGCGATTTAAAAACTTCTTATAAGTGTATAATTTAACAACACATAACTATAAAAGAGACGACAATTTTATTTGCACGAATTATCCTATAGACATATAACAGTCCTAATGATTCCTTGAGGCCTTGCAGTGTCACAATGTTCTCCATGGTTCCACAGGCCCCACAGTGTCATGTGACTCCAATGTTCCATGAGTCCTGCAATGTCACAATGGACCTTTGGACCAATGGACCATGGGGCTTTGCAGTGTCACAACGCTCTCCTTTGGCTCCACAGGGTCACAATGGAGCACTGATTACAGGCAGCCTCTCTGTGTTACCCTGGAGCTTTGTTTCCGTGGGGTCTCGCAGTGTCCCAATGGAGCCTTGGTTGGATGGGGCCTCACAGTGTCACAATGATGCCTACATTCCACTGAGGCACACGGCGTCACTAGGGTCCCCTTGCTTCCATGAGGCCCAGCAATGTCACAGTGGTGTCCATGAATCCATGAGGACTCACAGTGTCCCAATGGTCTCTTGATCTCACATGGTCCCACAGTGTCCCGATGGTCCCTTCTTCTCACATGGCCCCACAGTGTAACAATGGTCCCTTGGTTCCATGGTTCCTGGTCTGGTGCATTCCCCTTTCCCCTTCTCAGGCCACCCTGCCAGCTGAGAAATGCTCACTGGGCCTGGGCCTTGGCCAGCAGCCCCTGGGCTCAGCTCCTCTGGAGCTCATCACAGACACTGTCTGCTCCAGGCTCAACCCTTCATTTCCTGGAGAGATGCCAAAGCCTCCACAGGGAACATTTCCCTTTGCTCAGGGGAATTTCTCACAGGTGCCTTGTAGTGACTCTTTGTGTCTGTGTGCACACAGGAGTGCCTGTGCTCAGGGAAAGGTGGCAGAAATGCTGCTCTCTGAGGGCTTTGATTGCCTTGGATAGCTGAGCCAGTCAGGCCTGGAAGTAAGGTTAAGTCATGTCACCCTGATTCTTAAGATTTTCTAAAGCCTTCTGAGTTTCCATTCTGTTGGAGAACCTTCCCACACAATTTCTGTCAACAACATATTGTTTACAATCTTTTATGGGGCTGGACAAACTTGATGTACTAGTGGTTTGTCCAATGTCTTTGGACAGGTGGCCCATTCACTCTCCAATCCAATGTCACCTTTGGGAAAGTATAAAAGTTGGAGTCAGAGAATAAACTTTTCTCTTTACCTTGAAAATAGCAGGTGGCTCGCGTCGTGCTTTCACGTGTCTTATAGCGACAAAGTCACAAGCTGTAAGCAAAGTTAAATGCTGCTAAGAGTTGTTCTTTTGCTAATTTGTGAAGCTTAATAGAAGTTATAAGCGAAGTTGAATATTGTTAAGTGTTATTCCACAGCTCTGTTTAGCTTTTAGGCTGTATTCCTTTTATCCTTGCCCTCACTGTCCTTTCGTCACACACACACACACACACACACACACACACAAACACACAAAAACACACAGAGACACACAGACACACAGAGACACACAGACACCGGGACAGTTCTTGACTCCTTTTTGGTTTGATTGCCTGGATTTTGTTTGGTTTTGTTGTTGCTTAGTTTCCTTGGTGTGCCTGAAGTGTCCAGTCAGGAGCAGAGTGACTCTTGGCAAGGAACCCTGTGGTCCTGTCACTTAATATTAAAGCTGTTTTATGCTACTCCCCTGCTGGGGATTTTTAAAGTGCTCTCAAGCCCTCCTTCATAAGAGGGTGAAGGAGCCCTGGCCAAGCTCTGGCCCTGGGGGCACAGGGATGCTGCTAGGGGGTCCCTTTCTCCCTTTTCCAACTTTGAAGGCCCTGAGCTTCTGTCCCCATGTCAGGCTCTGGGCTTGATCTCCTCGAACATCCTCAGGGGGAGGCTGCAGCGCCAGGGGCAGGGGGACCCAGAGGGACACGGGATGCCACCGGGCACGAGCAGCTTTGGACTTCTCTGGGAGGAACTGTGAGTGGGAGCTGGCTTGAAGTGACCTCCCCAGTAAGGTCACAGAGCCCCTGAGATGTCACAATGCCTCCTGGGATGTCACAGCCCACCCTGAGATCTTACAAATCCCCCTTGTGATGTCACAGAGCCAGTGCTGCTCTATCACTCTGGGATGTCATACAGTTGCGCTGTGATGGCACAGAAGACTCTGGCATCACAAAGTCAGCCCGTGTCACAATCCTCTAGTGCAAGCGGGAATCATGACAGTTCATTTTCCCCATCTCAGAATTAGCAGAAGTAGATAGGCTTATCATGAGAAACCGAATGTGATGAACATGTTAGAAATGCAATGCTCCAAGATATTAATTATTAATTTAATAAAAGTTATTAAGTGTACCAAATATAAACTTTGAGAAAAATGAAAAAAAGCCACTATAAAAAAAGGTCAATGTGGAGCCCGGGATTGCCACCGGGTGAGACACAGGTTTGACAGCTGCAGCAGAGGGTCCTCTATGCTTCACACCGACCGTCCTGTCTGACCCATTTTTATACGATTTTCCTTGCCTGAGCCAGAGTCCCCTTTCTTCCTTTTTGGAGTGCATGTATTCATGTGGAGTTCTTTTCTCTGTGGCAAGTTGAACAATACGTGTCCGGAGAGTGATGAACACCTGTGTTTGCAGTCCCGGAATTCGGATTTGAGATGTACCTCCCTGATGGCTCTGACTATCTCGGTCTCGGATATTTATCGTGTATTTATCGTCCGGGTGTTTCTCGGACAACCTTGATGCATGATCCCTCTCTGGGCTGGCCACTTTCGTTCGCTTGTAAATAAAGTCCTCCCTCTCTTGTCCAGGTGGCTTTCACATGGTGTTGCAATCGCTGTTGCTGGCTTGTGCGATTTAAAAACTTCTTATAAGTGTATAATTTAACAACACATAACTATAAAAGAGACGACAATTTTATTTGCACGAATTATCCTATAGACATATAACAGTCCTAATGATTCCTTGAGGCCTTGCAGTGTCACAATGTTCTCCATGGTTCCACAGGCCCCACAGTGTCATGTGACTCCAATGTTCCATGAGTCCTGCAATGTCACAATGGACCTTTGGACCAATGGACCATGGGGCTTTGCAGTGTCACAACGCTCTCCTTTGGCTCCACAGGGTCACAATGGAGCACTGATTACAGGCAGCCTCTCTGTGTTACCCTGGAGCTTTGTTTCCGTGGGGTCTCGCAGTGTCCCAATGGAGCCTTGGTTGGATGGGGCCTCACAGTGTCACAATGATGCCTACATTCCACTGAGGCACACGGCGTCACTAGGGTCCCCTTGCTTCCATGAGGCCCAGCAATGTCACAGTGGTGTCCATGAATCCATGAGGACTCACAGTGTCCCAATGGTCTCTTGATCTCACATGGTCCCACAGTGTCCCGATGGTCCCTTCTTCTCACATGGCCCCACAGTGTAACAATGGTCCCTTGGTTCCATGGTTCCTGGTCTGGTGCATTCCCCTTTCCCCTTCTCAGGCCACCCTGCCAGCTGAGAAATGCTCACTGGGCCTGGGCCTTGGCCAGCAGCCCCTGGGCTCAGCTCCTCTGGAGCTCATCACAGACACTGTCTGCTCCAGGCTCAACCCTTCATTTCCTGGAGAGATGCCAAAGCCTCCACAGGGAACATTTCCCTTTGCTCAGGGGAATTTCTCACAGGTGCCTTGTAGTGACTCTTTGTGTCTGTGTGCACACAGGAGTGCCTGTGCTCAGGGAAAGGTGGCAGAAATGCTGCTCTCTGAGGGCTTTGATTGCCTTGGATAGCTGAGCCAGTCAGGCCTGGAAGTAAGGTTAAGTCATGTCACCCTGATTCTTAAGATTTTCTAAAGCCTTCTGAGTTTCCATTCTGTTGGAGAACCTTCCCACACAATTTCTGTCAACAACATATTGTTTACAATCTTTTATGGGGCTGGACAAACTTGATGTACTAGTGGTTTGTCCAATGTCTTTGGACAGGTGGCCCATTCACTCTCCAATCCAATGTCACCTTTGGGAAAGTATAAAAGTTGGAGTCAGAGAATAAACTTTTCTCTTTACCTTGAAAATAGCAGGTGGCTCGCGTCGTGCTTTCACGTGTCTTATAGCGACAAAGTCACAAGCTGTAAGCAAAGTTAAATGCTGCTAAGAGTTGTTCTTTTGCTAATTTGTGAAGCTTAATAGAAGTTATAAGCGAAGTTGAATATTGTTAAGTGTTATTCCACAGCTCTGTTTAGCTTTTAGGCTGTATTCCTTTTATCCTTGCCCTCACTGTCCTTTCGTCACACACACACACACACACACACACACACACAAACACACAAAAACACACAGAGACACACAGACACACAGAGACACACAGACACCGGGACAGTTCTTGACTCCTTTTTGGTTTGATTGCCTGGATTTTGTTTGGTTTTGTTGTTGCTTAGTTTCCTTGGTGTGCCTGAAGTGTCCAGTCAGGAGCAGAGTGACTCTTGGCAAGGAACCCTGTGGTCCTGTCACTTAATATTAAAGCTGTTTTATGCTACTCCCCTGCTGGGGATTTTTAAAGTGCTCTCAAGCCCTCCTTCATAAGAGGGTGAAGGAGCCCTGGCCAAGCTCTGGCCCTGGGGGCACAGGGATGCTTCTAGGGGGTCCCTTTCTCCCTTTTCCAACTTTGAAGGCCCTGAGCCCCTGTCCCCATGTCAGGCTCTGGGCTTGATCTCCTCGAACATCCTCAGGGGGAGGCTGCAGCGCCAGGGGCAGGGGGACCCAGAGGGACACGGGATGCCACCGGGCACGAGCAGCTTTGGACTTGTCTGGGAGGAACTGTGAGTGGGAGCTGGCTTGAAGTGACCTCCCCAGTAAGGTCACAGAGCCCCTGAGATGTCACAATGCCTCCTGGGATGTCACAGCCCACCCTGAGATCTCACAAATCCCCCTTGTGATGTCACAGAGCCAGTGCTGCTCTATCACTCTGGGATGTCATACAGTTGTGCTGTGATGGCACAGAAGACTCTGGCATCACAAAGTCAGCCCGTGTCACAATCCTCTAGTGCAAGCGGGAATCATGACAGTTCATTTTCCCCATCTCAGAATTAGCAGAAGTAGATAGGCTTATCATGAGAAACCGAATGTGATGAACATGTTAGAAATGCAATGCTCCAAGATATTAATTATTAATTTAATAAAAGTTATTAAGTGTACCAAATATAAACTTTGAGAAAAATGAAAAAAAGCCACTATAAAAAAAGGTCAATGTGGAGCCCAGGATTGCCACCGGGTGAGACACAGGTTTGACAGCTGCAGCAGAGGGTCCTCTATGCTTCACACCGATCGTCCTGTCTGACCCATTTTTATACGATTTTCCTTGCCTGAGCCAGAGTCCCCTTTCTTCCTTTTCAAAGTGCATGTATTCATGTGGAGTTCTTTTCTCTGTGGCAAGTTGAACAATACGTGTCCGGAGAGTGATGAACACCTGTGTTTGCAGTCCCAGAATTCGGATTTGAGATGTACTTCCCTGATGGCTCTGACTATCTCGGTCTCGGATATTTATCGTGTATTTATCGTCCGGGTGTTTCTCGGACAACCTTGATGCATGATCCCTCTCTGGGCTGGCCACTTTCGTTCGCTTGTAAATAAAGTCCTCCCTCTCTCGTCCAGGTGGCTTTGACATGGTGTTGCAATCGCTGTTGCTGGCTTGTGCGATTTAAAAACTTCCTATAAGAGTATAATTTAACAGCACATAACTATAAAAGAGACGACAATTTTATTTGCACGAATTATCCTATAGACATATAACAGTCCTGATGATTCCTTGAGGCCTTGCAGTGTCACAATGTTCTCCATGGTTCCACAGGCCCCACAGTGTCATGTGACTCCTCTGTTCTATGAGTCCTGCAATGTCACAATGGACCTTTGGACCAATGGACCATGGGGCTTTGCAGTGTCACAACGCTCTCCTTTGGCTCCACAGGGTCACAATGGAGCACTGATTACAGGCAGCCTCTCTGTGTTACCCTGGAGCTTTGTTTCCGTGGGGTCTCGCAGTGTCCCAATGGAGCCTTGGCTGGATGGGGCCTCACAGTGTCACAATGATGCCTACATTCCACTGAGGCACACGGCGTCACTAGGGTCCCCTTGCTTCCATGAGGCCCAGCAATGTCACAGTGGTGTCCATGAATCCATGAGGACTCACAGTATCCCAATGGTCTCTTGATCTCACATGGTCCCACAGTGTCCCAATGGTCCCTTGGTCTCACAAGGCCCCACAGTGTCCCAATGTTCACTTCTTCTCACATGGTCCCACAGTGTCCCAATGGTCCCTTGGTTCCATGGTTCCTGGTCTGGTGCATTCCCCTTTCCCCTTCTCAGGCCACCCTGCCAGCTGAGAAATGCTCACTGGGCCAGGGCCTTGGCCAGCAGCCCCTGGGCTCAGCTCCTCTGGAGCTCATCACAGACACTGTCTGCTCCAGGCTCAACCCTTCATCCCCTGGGGAGATGCCAAAGCCTCCACAGGGAACATTTCCCTTTGCTCAGGGGAATTTCTCACAGGTGCCTTGTAGTGACTCTTTGTGTCTGTGTGCACACAGGAGTGCCTGTGCTCAGGGAAAGGTGGCAGAAATGCTGCTCTCTGAGGGCTTTGATTGCCTTGGATAGCTGAGCCAGTCAGGCCTGGAAGTAAGGTTAAGTCATGTCACCCTGATTCTTAAGATTTTCTAAAGCCTTCTGAGTTTCCATTCTGTTGGAGAACCTTCCCACACAATTTCTGTCAACAACATATTGTTTACAATCTTTCATGGGGCTGGACAAACTTGATGTACTAGTGCTTTGTCCAATGTCTTTGGACAGGTGGTCCATTCACTCTCCAATCCAATGTCACCTTTGGGAAAGTATAAATGTTGGAGTCAGAGAATAAACTTTTCTCTTTACCTTGAAAATAGCAGGTGGCTCGCGTCGTGCTTTCACGTGTCTTATAGCGACAAAGTCACAAGCTGTAAGCAAAGTTAAATGCTGCTAAGAGTTGTTCTTTTGCTAATTTGTGAAGCTTAATAGAAGTTATAAGCGAAGTTGAATATTGTTAAGTGTTATTCCACAGCTCTGTTTAGCTTTTAGGCTGTATTCCTTTTATCCTTGCCCTCACTGTCCTTTCGTCACACACACACACACACACACACACACACCCACACACACACACACACACACAAACACACAGAGACACACAGACACCGGGACAGTTCTTGACTCCTTTTTGGTTTGATTGCCTGGATTTTGTTTGGTTTTGTTGTTGCTTAGTTTCCTTGGTGTGCCTGAAGTGTCCAGTCAGGAGCAGAGTGACTCTTGCCAAGGAACTCTGTGGTGCTGTCACTGAATATTAAAGCTGTTTTATGCTACTCCCCTGCTGGGGATTTTTAAAGTGCTCTCAAGCCCTCCTTGATAAGAGGGTGAAGGAGCCCTGGCCAAGCTCTGGCCCTGGGGGCACAGGGATGCTGCTAGGGGGTCCCTGTCTCCCTGTTACAACTGTGACGGCCCTGAGCCCCTGTCCCCGTGTCAGGCTCTGGGCTTGATCTCCTCGAACATCCTCAGCGGGAGGCTGCAGCGCCAGGGGCAGGGGGACCCAGAGGGACACGGGATGCCACCGGGCACGAGCAGCTTTGGACTTCTCTGGGAGGAACTGTGAGTGGGAGCTGGCTTGAAGTGACCTCCCCAGTAAGGTCACAGAGCCCCTGAGATGTCACACTGCCTCCTGGGATGTCACAGCCCACCCTGAGATCTCACAAATCCCCCTTGTGATGTCACAGAGCCAGTGCTGCTCTATCACTCTGGGATGTCATACAGTTGCGCTGTGATGGCACAGAAGACTCTGGCATCACAAAGTCAGCCCGTGTCACAATCCTCTAGTGCAAGCGGGAATCATGACAGTTCATTTTCCCCATCTCAGAATTAGCAGAAGTAGATAGGCTTATCATGAGAAACTGAATGTGATGAACATGTTAGAAATGCAAGGCTCCAAGTTATTAATTTTTAATTTAATAAAAGTTATTAAGTGTACCAAATATAAACTTTGAGAAAAATGAAAAAAAGCCACTATAAAAAAAAGTCAATGTGGAGCCCGGGATTGCCACCGGGCGAGACACAGGTTTGACAGCTGCAGCAGAGGGTCCTCTATGCTTCACACCGACCGTCCTGTCTGACCCATTTTTATACGATTTTCCTTGCCTGAGCCAGAGTCCCCTTTCTTCCTTTTCAAAGTGCATGTATTCATGTGGAGTTCTTTTCTCTGTGGCAAGTTGAACAATACGTGTCCGGAGAGTGATGAACACCTGTGTTTGCAGTCCCGGAATTCGGATTTGAGATGTACCTCCCTGATGGCTCTGACTATCTCGGTCTCGGATATTTATCGTGTATTTATCGTCCGGGTGTTTCTCGGACAACCTTGATGCATGATCCCTCTCTGGGCTGGCCACTTTCGTTCGCTTGTAAATAAAGTCCTCCCTCTCTCGTCCAGGTGGTTTTGACATGGTGTTGCAGTCGCAGTTGCTGGCTTGTGCGATTTAAAAACTTCCTATAAGAGTATAATTTAACAGCACATAACTATAAAAGAGACGACAATTTTATTTGCACGAATTATCCTATAGACATATTAGAGTCCTAATGATTCCTTGAGGCCTTGCAGTGTCACAATGTTCTCCATGGTTCCACAGGCCCCACAGTGTCATGTGACTCCTCTGTTCCATGAGTCCTGCAATGTCACAATGGACCTTTGGACCAATGGACCATGGGGCTTTGCAGTGTCACAACGCTCTCCTTTGGCTCCACAGGGTCACAATGGAGCACTGATTACAGGCAGCCTCTCTGTGTTACCCTGGAGCTTTGTTTCCGTGGGGTCTCGCAGTGTCCCAATGGAGCCTTGGCTGGATGGGGCCTCACAGTGTCACAATGATGCCTACATTCCACTGAGGCACACGGCGTCACTAGGGTCCCCTTGCTTCCATGAGGCCCAGCAATGTCACAGTGGTGTCCATGAATCCATGAGGACTCACAGTATCCCAATGGTCTCTTGATCTCACATGGTCCCACAGTGTCCCAATGGTCCCTTGGTCTCACAAGGCCCCACAGTGTCCCAATGGTCACTTCTTCTCACATGGCCCCACAGTGTAACAATGGTCCCTTGGTTCCATGGTTCCTGGTCTGGTGCATTCCCCTCTCCCCTTCTCAGGCCACCCTGCCAGCTGAGAAATGCTCACTGGGCCAGGGCCTTGGCCAGCAGCCCCTGGGCTCAGCTCCTCTGGAGCTCATCACAGACACTGTCTGCTCCAGGCTCAACCCTTCATCCCCTGGGGAGATGCCAAAGCCTCCACAGGGAACATTTCCCTTTGCTCAGGGGAATTTCTCACAGGTGCCTTGTAGTGACTCTTTGTGTCTGTGTGCACACAGGAGTGCCTGTGCTCAGGGAAATGTGGCAGAAATGCTGCTCTCTGAGGGCTTTGATTGCCTTGGATAGCTGAGCCAGTCAGGCCTGGAAGTAAGGTTAAGTCATGTCACCCTGATTCTTAAGATTTTCTAAAGCCTTCTGAGTTTCCATTCTGTTGGAGAACCTTCCCACACAATTTCTGTCAACAACATATTGTTTACAATCTTTTATGGGGCTGGACAAACTTGATGTACTAGTGCTTTGTCCAATGTCTTTGGACAGGTGGTCCATTCACTCTCCAATCCAATGTCACCTTTGGGAAAGTATAAAAGTTGGAGTCAGAGAATAAACTTTTAGCTTTACCTTGAAAATAGCAGGTGGCTCGCGTCGTGCTTTCACGTGTCTTATAGCGACAAAGTCACAAGCTGTAAGCAAAGTTAAATGCTGCTAAGAGTTGTTCTTTTGCTAATTTGTGAAGCTTAATAGAAGTTATAAGCAAAGTTGAATATTGTTAAGTGTTATTCCACAGCTCTGTTTAGCTTTTAGGCTGTATTCCTTTTATCCTTGCCCTCACTGTCCTTTCGTCACACACACACACACACACACCCACACACACCCACACACACACACACACAAACACACAGAGACACACAGACACCGGGACAGTTCTTGACTCCTTTTCGGTTTGATTGCCTGGATTTTGTTTGGTTTTGTTGTTGCTTTGTTTCCTTGGTGTGCCTGAAGTGTCCAGTCAGGAGCAGAGTGACTCTTGCCAAGGAACTCTGTGGTGCTGTCACTTAATATTAAAGTTGTTTTATGCTACTCCCCTGCTGGGGATTTTTAAAGTGCTCTCAAGCCCTCCTTGATAAGAGGGTGAAGGAGCCCTGGCCAAGCTCTGGCCCTGGGGGCACAGGGATGCTGCTAGGGGGTCCCTGTCTCCCTGTTCCAACTGTGACGGCCCTGAGCCCCTGTCCCCGTGTCAGGCTCTGGGCTTGATCTCCTCGAACATCCTCAGGGGGAGGCTGCAGCGCCAGGGGCAGGGGGACCCAGAGGGACACGGGATACCACCGGGCACGAGCAGCTTTGGACTTCTCTGGGAGGAACTGTGAGTGGGAGCTGGCTTGAAGTGACCTCCCCAGTAAGGTCACAGAGCCCCTGAGATGTCACACTGCCTCCTGGGATGTCACAGCCCACCCTGAGATCTCACAAATCCCCCTTGTGATGTCACAGAGCCAGTGCTGCTCTAGCACTCTGGGATGTCATACAGTTGCGCTGTGATGGCACAGAAGACTCTGGCATCACAAAGTCAGCCCGTGTCACAATCCTCTAGTGCAAGCGGGAATCATGACAGTTCATTTTCCCCATCTCAGAATTAGCAGAAGTAGATAGGCTTATCATGAGAAACCGAATGTGATGAACATGTTAGAAATGCAAGGCTCCAAGTTATTAATTTTTAATTTAATAAAAGTTTTTAAGTGTACCAAATATAAACTTTGAGAAAAATGAAAAAAAGCCACTAAAAAAAAAAGTCAATGTGGAGCCCGGGATTGCCACCGGGTGAGACACAGGTTTGACAGCTGCAGCAGAGGGTCCTCTATGCTTCACACCGACCGTCCTGTCTGACCCATTTTTATACCATTTTCCTTGCCTGAGCCAGAGTCCCCTTTCTTCCTTTTCAAAGTGCATGTATTCATGTGGAGTTCTTTTCTCTGTGGCAAGTTGAACAATACGTGTCCGGAGAGTGATGAACACCTGTGTTTGCAGTCCCGGAATTCGGATTTGAGATGTACCTCCCTGATGGCTCTGACTATCTCGGTCTCGGATATTTATCGTGTATTTATCATCCGGGTGTTTCTCGGACAACCTTGATGCATGATCCCTCTCTGGGCTGGCCACTTTCGTTCGCTTGTAAATAAAGTCCTCCCTCTCTCGTCCAGGTGGCTTTGACATGGTGTTGCAGTCGCAGTTGCTGGCTTGTGCGATTTAAAAACTTCCTATAAGAGTATAATTTAACAGCACATAACTATAAAAGAGACGACAATTTTATTTGCACGAATTATCCTATAGACATATTAGAGTCCTAATGATTCCTTGAGGCCTTGCAGTGTCACAATGTTCTCCATGGTTCCACAGGCCCCACAGTGTCATGTGACTCCTCTGTTCCATGAGTCCTGCAATGTCACAATGGACCTTTGGACCAATGGACCATGGGGCTTTGCAGTGTCACAACGCTCTCCTTTGGCTCCACAGGGTCACAATGGAGCACTGATTACAGGCAGCCTCTCTGTGTTACCCTGGAGCTTTGTTTCCGTGGGGTCTCGCAGTGTCCCAATGGAGCCTTGGCTGGATGGGGCCTCACAGTGTCACAATGATGCCTACATTCCACTGAGGCACACGGCGTCACTAGGGTCCCCTTGCTTCCATGAGGCCCAGCAATGTCACAGTGGTGTCCATGAATCCATGAGGACTCACAGTATCCCAATGGTCTCTTGATCTCACATGGTCCCACAGTGTCCCAATGGTCCCTTGGTCTCACAAGGCCCCACAGTGTCCCAATGGTCACTTCTTCTCACATGGCCCCACAGTGTAACAATGGTCCCTTGGTTCCATGGTTCCTGGTCTGGTGCATTCCCCTCTCCCCTTCTCAGGCCACCCTGCCAGCTGAGAAATCCTCACTGGGCCAGGGCCTTGGCCAGCAGCCCCTGGGCTCAGCTCCTCTGGAGCTCATCACAGACACTGTCTGCTCCAGGCTCAACCCTTCATCCCCTGGGGAGATGCCAAAGCCTCCACAGAGAACATTTCCCTTTGCTCAGGGGAATTTCTCACAGGTGCCTTGTAGTGACTCTTTGTGTCTGTGTGCACACAGGAGTGCCTGTGCTCAGGGAAATGTGGCAGAAATGCTGCTCTCTGAGGGCTTTGATTGCCTTGGATAGCTGAGCCAGTCAGGCCTGGAAGTAAGGTTAAGTCATGTCACCCTGATTCTTAAGATTTTCTAAAGCCTTCTGAGTTTCCATTCTGTTGGAGAACCTTCCCACACAATTTCTGTCAACAACATATTGTTTACAATCTTTTATGGGGCTGGACAAACTTGATGTACTAGTGCTTTGTCCAATGTCTTTGGACAGGTGGTCCATTCACTCTCCAATCCAATGTCACCTTTGGGAAAGTATAAAAGTTGGAGTCAGAGAATAAACTTTTAGCTTTACCTTGAAAATAGCAGGTAGCTCGCGTCGTGCTTTCACGTGTCTTATAGCGACAAAGTCACAAGCTGTAAGCAAAGTTAAATGCTGCTAAGAGTTGTTCTTTTGCTAATTTGTGAAGCTTAATAGAAGTTATAAGCAAAGTTGAATATTGTTAAGTGTTATTCCACAGCTCTGTTTAGCTTTTAGACTGTATTCCTTTTATCCTTGCCCTCACTGTCCTTTCGTCACACACACACACACACACACACACACACCCCCACACCCACACACACACACAAACACACAGAGACACACAGACACCGGGACAGTTCTTGACTCCTTTTTGGTTTGATTGCCTGGATTTTGTTTGGTTTTGTTGTTGCTTTGTTTCCTTGGTGTGCCTGAAGTGTCCAGTCAGTAGCAGAGTGACTCTTGCCAAGGAACTCTGTGGTGCTGTCACTTAATATTAAAGTTGTTTTATGCTACTCCCCTGCTGGGGATTTTTAAAGTGCTCTCAAGCCCTCCTTGATAAGAGGGTGAAGGAGCCCTGGCCAAGCTCTGGCCCTGGGGGCACAGGGATGCTGCTAGGGGGTCCCTGTCTCCCTGTTCCAACTGTGACGGCCCTGAGCCCCTGTCCCCGTGTCAGGCTCTGGGCTTGATCTCCTCGAACATCCTCAGGGGGAGGCTGCAGCGCCAGGGGCAGGGGGACCCAGAGGGACACGGGATGCCACCGGGCACGAGCAGCTTTGGACTTCTCTGGGAGGAACTGTGAGTGGGAGCTGGCTTGAAGTGACCTCCCCAGTAAGGTCACAGAGCCCCTGAGATGTCACACTGCCTCCTGGGATGTCACAGCCCACCCTGAGATCTCACAAATCCCCCTTGTGATGTCACAGAGCCAGTGCTGCTCTAGCACTCTGGGATGTCATACAGTTGCGCTGTGATGGCACAGAAGACTCTGGCATTACAAAGTCAGCCCGTGTCACAATCCTCTAGTGCAAGCGGGAATCATGACAGTTCATTTTCCCCATCTCAGAATTAGCAGAAGTAGATAGGCTTATCATGAGAAACTGAATGTGATGAACATGTTAGAAATGCAAGGCTCCAAGTTATTAATTTTTAATTTAATAAAAGTTATTAAGTGTACCAAATATAAACTTTGAGAAAAATGAAAAAAAGCCACTATAAAAAAAAGTCAATGTGGAGCCCGGGATTGCCACCGGGTGAGACACAGGTTTGACAGCTGCAGCAGAGGGTCCTCTATGCTTCACACCGACCGTCCTGTCTGACCCATTTTTATACGATTTTCCTTGCCTGAGCCAGAGTCCCCTTTCTTCCTTTTCAAAGTGCATGTATTCATGTGGAGTTCTTTTCTCTGTGGCAAGTTGAACAATACGTGTCCGGAGAGTGATGAACACCTGTGTTTGCAGTCCCGGAATTCGGATTTGAGATGTACCTCCCTGATGGCTCTGCTCTGACTATCTCGGTCTCGGATATTTATCGTGTATTTATCGTCCGGGTGTTTCTCGGACAACCTTGATGCATGATCCCTCTCTGGGCTGGCCACTTTCGTTCGCTTGTAAATAAAGTCCTCCCTCTCTCGTCCAGGTGGCTTTGACATGGTGTTGCAGTCGCAGTTGCTGGCTTGTGCGATTTAAAAACTTCCTATAAGAGTATAATTTAACAGCACATAACTATAAAAGAGACGACAATTTTATTTGCACGAATTATCCTATAGACATATAACAGTCCTAATGATTCCTTGAGGCCTTGCAGTGTCACAATGTTCTCCATGGTTCCACAGGCCCCACAGTGTCATGTGACTCCTCTGTTCCATGAGTCCTGCAATGTCACAATGGACCTTTGGACCAATGGACCATGGGGCTTTGCAGTGTCACAACGCTCTCCTTTGGCTCCACAGGGTCACAATGGAGCACTGATTACAGGCAGCCTCTCTGTGTTACCCTGGAGCTTTGTTTCCGTGGGGTCTCGCAGTGTCCCAATGGAGCCTTGGCTGGATGGGGCCTCACAGTGTCACAATGATGCCTACATTCCACTGAGGCACACGGCGTCACTAGGGTCCCCTTGCTTCCATGAGGCCCAGCAGTGTCACAGTGGTGTCCATGAATCCATGAGGACTCACAGTATCCCAATGGTCTCTTGATCTCACATGGTCCCACAGTGTCCCAATGGTCCCTTGGTCTCACAAGGCCCCACAGTGTCCCAATGGTCACTTCTTCTCACATGGCCCCACAGTGTAACAATGGTCCCTTGGTTCCATGGTTCCTGGTCTGGTGCATTCCCCTCTCCCCTTCTCAGGCCACCCTGCCAGCTGAGAAATGCTCACTGGGCCAGGGCCTTGGCCAGCAGCCCCTGGGCTCAGCTCCTCTGGAGCTCATCACAGACACTGTCTGCTCCAGGCTCAACCCTTCATTTCCTGGGGAGATGCCAAAGCCTCCACAGGGAACATTTCCCTTTGCTCAGGGGAATTTCTCACAGGTGCCTTGTAGTGACTCTTTGTGTCTGTGTGCACACAGGAGTGCCTGTGCTCAGGGAAATGTGGCAGAAATGCTGCTCTCTGAGGGCTTTGATTGCCTTGGATAGCTGAGCCAGTCAGGCCTGGAAGTAAGGTTAAGTCATGTCACCCTGATTCTTAAGATTTTCTAAAGCCTTCTGAGTTTCCATTCTGTTGGAGAACCTTCCCACACAATTTCTGTCAACAACATATTGTTTACAATCTTTTATGGGGCTGGACAAACTTGATGTACTAGTGCTTTGTCCAATGTCTTTGGACAGGTGGTCCATTCACTCTCCAATCCAATGTCACCTTTGGGAAAGTATAAAAGTTGGAGTCAGAGAATAAACTTTTAGCTTTACCTTGAAAATAGCAGGTGGCTCGCGTCGTGCTTTCACGTGTCTTATAGCGACAAAGTCACAAGCTGTAAGCAAAGTTAAATGCTGCTAAGAGTTGTTCTTTTGCTAATTTGTGAAGCTTAATAGAAGTTATAAGCAAAGTTGAATATTGTTAAGTGTTATTCCACAGCTCTGTTTAGCTTTTAGACTGTATTCCTTTTATCCTTGCCCTCACTGTCCTTTCGTCACACACACACACACACACACCCACACACCCCCACACCCACACACACACACAAACACACAGAGACACACAGACACCGGGACAGTTCTTGACTCCTTTTTGGTTTGATTGCCTGGATTTTGTTTGGTTTTGTTGTTGCTTTGTTTCCTTGGTGTGCCTGAAGTGTCCAGTCAGGAGCAGAGTGACTCTTGCCAAGGAACTCTGTGGTGCTGTCACTTAATATTAAAGTTGTTTTATGCTACTCCCCTGCTGGGCATTTTTAAAGTGCTCTCAAGCCCTCCTTGATAAGAGGGTGAAGGAGCCCTGGCCAAGCTCTGGCCCTGGGGGCACAGGGATGCTGCTAGGGGGTCCCTGTCTCCCTGTTCCAACTGTGACGGCCCTGAGCCCCTGTCCCCGTGTCAGGCTCTGGGCTTGATCTCCTCGAACATCCTCAGCGGGAGGCTGCAGCGCCAGGGGCAGGGGGACCCAGAGGGACACGGGATGCCACCGGGCACGAGCAGCTTTGGACTTCTCTGGGAGGAACTGTGAGTGGGAGCTGGCTTGAAGTGACCTCCCCAGTAAGGTCACAGAGCCCCTGAGATGTCACACTGCCTCCTGGGATGTCACAGCCCACCCTGAGATCTCACAAATCCCCCTTGTGATGTCACAGAGCCAGTGCTGCTCTAGCACTCTGGGATGTCATACAGTTGCGCTGTGATGGCACAGAAGACTCTGGCATCACAAAGTCAGCCCGTGTCACAATCCTCTAGTGCAAGCGGGAATCATGACAGTTCATTTTCCCCATCTCAGAATTAGCAGAAGTAGATAGGCTTATCATGAGAAACTGAATGTGATGAACATGTTAGAAATGCAAGGCTCCAAGTTATTAATTTTTAATTTAATAAAAGTTATTAAGTGTACCAAATATAAACTTTGAGAAAAATGAAAAAAAGCCACTATAAAAAAAAGTCAATGTGGAGCCCGGGATTGCCACCGGGTGAGACACAGGTTTGACAGCTGCAGCAGAGGGTCCTCTATGCTTCACACCGACCGTCCTGTCTGACCCATTTTTATACGATTTTCCTTGCCTGAGCCAGAGTCCCCTTTCTTCCTTTTCAAAGTGCATGTATTCATGTGGAGTTCTTTTCTCTGTGGCAAGTTGAACAATACGTGTCCGGAGAGTGATGAACACCTGTGTTTGCAGTCCCGGAATTCGGATTTGAGATGTACCTCCCTGATGGCTCTGACTATCCCGGTCTCGGATATTTATCGTGTATTTATCGTCCGGGTGTTTCTCGGAAGACCTTGATGCATGATCCCTCTCTGGGCTGGCCACTTTCGTTCGCTTGGAAATAAAGTCCTCCCTCTCTCGTCCAGGTGGCTTTGACATGGTGTTGCAATCGCTGTTGCTGGCTTGTGCGATTTAAAAACTTCCTATAAGAGTATAATTTAACAGCACATAACTATAAAAGAGACGAAAATTTTATTTGCACGAATTATCCTATAGACATATTAGAGTCCTAATGATTCCTTGAGGCCTTGCAGTGTCACAATGTTCTCCATGGTTCCACAGGCCCCACAGTGTCATGTGACTCCTCTGTTCCATGAGTCCTGCAATGTCACAATGGACCTTTGGACCAATGGACCATGGGGCTTTGCAGTGTCACAACGCTCTCCTTTGGCTCCACAGGGTCACAATGGAGCACTGATTACAGGCAGCCTCTCTGTGTTACCCTGGAGCTTTGTTTCCGTGGGGTCTCGCAGTGTCCCAATGGAGCCTTGGCTGGATGGGGCCTCACAGTGTCACAATGATGCCTACATTCCACTGAGGCACACGGCGTCACTAGGGTCCCCTTGCTTCCATGAGGCCCAGCAATGTCACAGTGGTGTCCATGAATCCATGAGGACTCACAGTATCCCAATGGTCTCTTGATCTCACATGGTCCCACAGTGTCCCAATGGTCCCTTGGTCTCACAAGGCCCCACAGTGTCCCAATGGTCACTTCTTCTCACATGGCCCCACAGTGTAACAATGGTCCCTTGGTTCCATGGTTCCTGGTCTGGTGCATTCCCCTCTCCCCTTCTCAGGCCACCCTGCCAGCTGAGAAATGCTCACTGGGCCAGGGCCTTGGCCAGCAGCCCCTGGGCTCAGCTCCTCTGGAGCTCATCACAGACACTGTCTGCTCCAGGCTCAACCCTTCATCCCCTGGGGAGATGCCAAAGCCTCCACAGGGAACATTTCCCTTTGCTCAGGGGAATTTCTCACAGGTGCCTTGTAGTGACTCTTTGTGTCTGTGTGCACACAGGAGTGCCTGTGCTCAGGGAAATGTGGCAGAAATGCTGCTCTCTGAGGGCTTTGATTGCCTTGGATAGCTGAGCCAGTCAGGCCTGGAAGTAAGGTTAAGTCATGTCACCCTGATTCTTAAGATTTTCTAAAGCCTTCTGAGTTTCCATTCTGTTGGAGAACCTTCCCACACAATTTCTGTCAACAACATATTGTTTACAATCTTTTATGGGGCTGGACAAACTTGATGTACTAGTGTTTTGTCCAATGTCTTTGGACAGGTGGTCCATTCACTCTCCAATCCAATGTCACCTTTGGGAAAGTATAAAAGTTGGAGTCAGAGAATAAACTTTTCTCTTTACCTTGAAAATAGCAGGTGGCTCGCGTCGTGCTTTCACATGTCTTATAGCGACAAAGTCACAAGCTGTAAGCAAAGTTAAATGCTGCTAAGAGTTGTTCTTTTGCTAATTTGTGAAGCTTAATAGAAGTTATAAGCAAAGTTGAATATTGTTAAGTGTTATTCCACAGCTCTGTTTAGCTTTTAGGCTGTATTCCTTTTATCCTTGCCCTCACTGTCCTTTCGTCACACACACACACACACACACCCACACACACCCACACACACACACACACAAACACACAGAGACACACAGACACCGGGACAGTTCTTGACTCCTTTTCGGTTTGATTGCCTGGATTTTGTTTGGTTTTGTTGTTGCTTTGTTTCCTTGGTGTGCCTGAAGTGTCCGGTCAGGAGCAGAGTGACTCTTGCCAAGGAACTCTGTGGTGCTGTCACTTAATATTAAAGCTGTTTTATGCTACTCCCCTGCTGGGGATTTTTAAAGTGCTCTCAAGCCCTCCTTCATAAGAGGGTGAAGGAGCCCTGGCCAAGCTCTGGCCCTGGGGGCACAGGGATGCTGCTAGGGGGTCCCTGTCTCTCTGTTCCAACTGTGACGGCCCTGAGTCCCTGTCCCCGTGTCAGGCTCTGGGCTTGATCTCCTCGAACATCCTCAGCAGGGGGCTGCAGCGCCAGGGGCAGGGGGACCCAGAGGGACACGGGATGCCACCGGGCACGAGCAGCTTTGGACTTCTCTGGGAGGAACTGTGAGTGGGAGCTGGCTTGAAGTGACCTCCCCAGTAAGGTCACAGAGCCCCTGAGATGTCACACTGCCTCCTGGGATGTCACAGCCCACCCTGAGATCTCACAAATCCCCCTTGTGATGTCACAGAGCCAGTGCTGCTCTAGCACTCTGGGATGTCATACAGTTGCGCTGTGATGGCACAGAAGACTCTGGCATCACAAAGTCAGCCCGTGTCACAATCCTCTAGTGCAAGCGGGAATCATGACAGTTCATTTTCCCCATCTCAGAATTAGCAGAAGTAGATAGGCTTATCATGAGAAACCGAATGTGATGAACATGTTAGAAATGCAAGGCTCCAAGTTATTAATTTTTAATTTAATAAAAGTTATTAAGTGTACCAAATATAAACTTTGAGAAAAATGAAAAAAAGCCACTATAAAAAAAAGTCAATGTGGAGCCCGGGATTGCCACCGGGTGAGACACAGGTTTGACAGCTGCAGCAGAGGGTCCTCTATGCTTCACACCGACCGTCCTGTCTGACCCATTTTTATACCATTTTCCTTGCCTGAGCCAGAGTCCCCTTTCTTCCTTTTCAAAGTGCATGTATTCATGTGGAGTTCTTTTCTCTGTGGCAAGTTGAACAATACGTGTCCGGAGAGTGATGAACACCTGTGTTTGCAGTCCCGGAATTCGGATTTGAGATGTACCTCCCTGATGGCTCTGACTATCTCGGTCTCGGATATTTATCGTGTATTTATCATCCGGGTGTTTCTCGGACAACCTTGATGCATGATCCCTCTCTGGGCTGGCCACTTTCGTTCGCTTGTAAATAAAGTCCTCCCTCTCTCGTCCAGGTGGCTTTGACATGGTGTTGCAGTCGCAGTTGCTGGCTTGTGCGATTTAAAAACTTCCTATAAGAGTATAATTTAACAGCACATAACTATAAAAGAGACGACAATTTTATTTGCACGAATTATCCTATAGACATATAACAGTCCTAATGATTCCTTGAGGCCTTGCAGTGTCACAATGTTCTCCATGGTTCCACAGGCCCCACAGTGTCATGTGACTCCTCTGTTCCATGAGTCCTGCAATGTCACAATGGACCTTTGGACCAATGGACCATGGGGCTTTGCAGTGTCACAACGCTCTCCTTTGGCTCCACAGGGTCACAATGGAGCACTGATTACAGGCAGCCTCTCTGTGTTACCCTGGAGCTTTGTTTCCGTGGGGTCTCGCAGTGTCCCAATGGAGCCTTGGCTGGATGGGGCCTCACAGTGTCACAATGATGCCTACATTCCACTGAGGCACACGGCGTCACTAGGGTCCCCTTGCTTCCATGAGGCCCAGCAATGTCACAGTGGTGTCCATGAATCCATGAGGACTCACAGTATCCCAATGGTCTCTTGATCTCACATGGTCCCACAGTGTCCCAATGGTCCCTTGGGGTCACAAGGCCCCACAGTGTCCCAATGGTCACTTCTTCTCACATGGCCCCACAGTGTAACAATGGTCCCTTGGTTCCATGGTTCCTGGTCTGGTGCATTCCCCTTTCCCCTTCTCAGGCCACCCTGCCAGCTGAGAAATGCTCACTGGGCCAGGGCCTTGGCCAGCAGCCCCTGGGCTCAGCTCCTCTGGAGCTCATCACAGACACTGTCTGCTCCAGGCTCAACCCTTCATCCCCTGGGGAGATGCCAAAGCCTCCACAGGGAACATTTCCCTTTGCTCAGGGGAATTTCTCACAGGTGCCTTGTAGTGACTCTTTGTGTCTGTGTGCACACAGGAGTGCCTGTGCTCAGGGAAATGTGGCAGAAATGCTGCTCTCTGAGGGCTTTGATTGCCTTGGATAGCTGAGCCAGTCAGGCCTGGAAGTAAGGTTAAGTCATGTCACCCTGATTCTTAAAATTTTCTAAAGCCTTCTGAGTTTCCATTCTGTTGGAGAACCTTCCCACACAATTTCTGTCAACAACATATTGTTTACAATCTTTCATGGGGCTGGACAAACTTGATGTACTAGTGCTTTGTCCAATGTCTTTGGACAGGTGGTCCATTCACTCTCCAATCCAATGTCACCTTTGGGAAAGTATAAAAGTTGGAGTCAGAGAATAAACTTTTCTCTTTACCTTGAAAATAGCAGGTGGCTCGCGTCGTGCTTTCACATGTCTTATAGCGACAAAGTCACAAGCTGTAAGCAAAGTTAAATGCTGCTAAAAGTTGTTCTTTTGCTAATTTGTGAAGCTTAATAGAAGTTATAAGCAAAGTTGAATATTGTTAAGTGTTATTCCACAGCTCTGTTTAGCTTTTAGGCTGTATTCCTTTTATCCTTGCCCTCACTGTCCTTTCGTCACACACACACACACACACACACACACACACCCACACACACACACACACACAAACACACAGAGACACACAGACACCGGGACAGTTCTTGACTCCTTTTCGGTTTGATTGCCTGGATTTTGTTTGGTTTTCTTGTTGCTTTGTTTCCTTGGTGTGCCTGAAGTGTCCGGTCAGGAGCAGAGTGACTCTTGCCAAGGAACTCTGTGGTGCTGTCACTTAATATTAAAGCTGTTTTATGCTACTCCCCTGCTGGGGATTTTTAAAGTGCTCTCAAGCCCTCCTTCATAAGAGGGTGAAGGAGCCCTGGCCAAGCTCTGGCCCTGGGGGCACAGGGATGCTGCTAGGGGGTCCCTGTCTCCCTGTTCCAACTGTGACGGCCCTGAGTCCCTGTCCCCGTGTCAGGCTCTGGGCTTGATCTCCTCGAACATCCTCAGCAGGGGGCTGCAGCGCCAGGGGCAGGGGGACCCAGAGGGACACGGGATGCCAACGGGCACGAGCAGCTTTGGACTTCTCTGGGAGGAACTGTGAGTGGGAGCTGGCTTGAAGTGACCTCCCCAGTAAGGTCACAGAGCCCCTGAGATGTCACACTGCCTCCTGGGATGTCACAGCCCACCCTGAGATCTCACAAATCCCCCTTGTGATGTCACAGAGCCAGTGCTGCTCTAGCACTCTGGGATGTCATACAGTTGCGCTGTGATGGCACAGAAGACTCTGGCATTACAAAGTCAGCCATTGTGACACTCTCCTCTAGTGCAAGCGGGAAACATGACAGTTCATTTTCCCCATCTCAGAATTAGCAGAAGTAGATAGGCTTATCATGAGAAACTGAATGTGATGAACATGTTAGAAATGCAAGGCTCCAAGTTATTAATTTTTAATTTAATAAAAGTTATTAAGTGTACCAAATATAAACTTTGAGAAAAATGAAAAAAAGACACTATAAAAAAAAGTCAATGTGGAGCCCGGGATTGCCACCGGGTGAGACACAGGTTGGACAGCTGCAGCAGAGGGTCCTCTATGCTTCACACCGACCGTCCTGTCTGACCCATTTTTATACGATTTTCCTTGCCTGAGCCAGAGTCCCCTTTCTGCCTTTTCAAAGTGCATGTATTCATGTGGAGTTCTTTTCTCTGTGGCAAGTTGAACAATACGTGTCCGGAGAGTGATGAACACCTGTGTTTGCAGTCCCGGAATTCGGATTTGAGATGTACCTCCCTGATGGCTCTGACTATCCCGGTCTCGGATATTTATCGTGTATTTATCGTCCGGGTGTTTCTCGGAAGACCTTGATGCATGATCCCTCTCTGGGCTGGCCACTTTCGTTCGCTTGTAAATAAAGTCCTCCCTCTCTCGTCCAGGTGGCTTTGACATGGTGTTGCAATCGCTGTTGCTGGCTTGTGCGATTTAAAAACTTCCTATAAGAGTATAATTTAACAGCACATAACTATAAAAGAGACGAAAATTTTATTTGCACGAATTATCCTATAGACATATAACAGTCCTAATGATTCCTTGAGGCCTTGCAGTGTCACAATGTTCTCCATGGTTCCACAGGCCCCACAGTGTCATGTGACTCCTCTGTTCCATGAGTCCTGCAATGTCACAATGGACCTTTGGACCAATGGACCATGGGGCTTTGCAGTGTCACAACGCTCTCCTTTGGCTCCACAGGGTCACAATGGAGCACTGATTACAGGCAGCCTCTCTGTGTTACCCTGGAGCTTTGTTTCCGTGGGGTCTCGCAGTGTCCCAATGGAGCCTTGGTTGGATGGGGCCTCACAGTGTCACAATGATGCCTACATTCCACTGAGGCACACGGCGTCACTAGGGTCCCCTTGCTTCCATGAGGCCCAGCAATGTCACAGTGGTGTCCATGAATCCATGAGGACTCACAGTATCCCAATGGTCTCTTGATCTCACATGGTCCCACAGTGTCCCAATGGTCCCTTGGTCTCACAAGGCCCCACAGTGTCCCAATGGTCACTTCTTCTCACATGGCCCCACAGTGTAACAATGGTCCCTTGGTTCCATGGTTCCTGGTCTGGTGCATTCCCCTTTCCCCTTCTCAGGCCACCCTGCCAGCTGAGAAATGCTCACTGGGCCAGGGCCTTGGCCAGCAGCCCCTGGGCTCAGCTCCTCTGGAGCTCATCACAGACACTGTCTGCTCCAGGCTCAACCCTTCATCCCCTGGGGAGATGCCAAAGCCTCCACAGGGAACATTTCCCTTTGCTCAGGGGAATTTCTCACAGGTGCCTTGTAGTGACTCTTTGTGTCTGTGTGCACACAGGAGTGCCTGTGCTCAGGGAAAGGTGGCAGAAATGCTGCTCTCTGAGGGCTTTGATTGCCTTGGATAGCTGAGCCAGTCAGGCCTGGAAGTAAGGTTAAGTCATGTCACCCTGATTCTTAAAATTTTCTAAAGCCTTCTGAGTTTCCATTCTGTTGGAGAACCTTCCCACACAATTTTTGTCAACAACATATTGTTTACAATCTTTCATGGGGCTGGACAAACTTGATGTACTAGTGCTTTGTCCAATGTCTTTGGACAGGTGGTCCATTCACTCTCCAATCCAATGTCACCTTTGGGAAAGTATAAAAGTTGGAGTCAGAGAATAAACTTTTCTCTTTACCTTGAAAATAGCAGGTGGCTCGCGTCGTGCTTTCACGTGTCTTATAGCGACAAAGTCACAAGCTGTAAGCAAAGTTAAATGCTGCTAAAAGTTGTTCTTTTGCTAATTTGTGAAGCTTAATAGAAGTTATAAGCGAAGTTGAATATTGTTAAGTGTTATTCCACAGCTCTGTTTAGCTTTTAGGCTGTATTCCTTTTATCCTTGCCCTCACTGTCCTTTCGTCACACACACACACACACACACACACACACCCCCACACACACACACACACACAAACACACAGAGACACACAGACACCGGGACAGTTCTTGACTCCTTTTCGGTTTGATTGCCTGGATTTTGTTTGGTTTTCTTGTTGCTTTGTTTCCTTGGTGTGCCTGAAGTGTCCAGTCAGGAGCAGAGTGACTCTTGCCAAGGAACTCTGTGGTGCTGTCACTTAATATTAAAGCTGTTTTATGCTACTCCCCTGCTGGGGATTTTTAAAGTGCTCTCAAGCCCTCCTTCATAAGAGGGTGAAGGAGCCCTGGCCAAGCTCTGGCCCTGGGGGCACAGGGATGCTGCTAGGGGGTCCCTGTCTCCCTGTTCCAACTGTGACGGCCCTGAGTCCCTGTCCCCGTGTCAGGCTCTGGGCTTGATCTCCTCGAACATCCTCAGCAGGGGGCTGCAGCGCCAGGGGCAGGGGGACCCAGAGGGACACGGGATGCCAACGGGCACGAGCAGCTTTGGACTTCTCTGGGAGGAACTGTGAGTGGGAGCTGGCTTGAAGTGACCTCCCCAGTAAGGTCACAGAGCCCCTGAGATGTCACACTGCCTCCTGGGATGTCACAGCCCACCCTGAGATCTCACAAATCCCCCTTGTGATGTCACAGAGCCAGTGCTGCTCTAGCACTCTGGGATGTCATACAGTTGCGCTGTGATGGCACAGAAGACTCTGGCATTACAAAGTCAGCCATTGTGACACTCTCCTCTAGTGCAAGCGGGAATCATGACAGTTCATTTTCCCCATCTCAGAATTAGCAGAAGTAGATAGGCTTATCATGAGAAACTGAATGTGATGAACATGTTAGAAATGCAAGGCTCCAAGTTATTAATTTTTAATTTAATAAAAGTTATTAAGTGTACCAAATATAAACTTTGAGAAAAATGAAAAAAAGACACTATAAAAAAAAGTCAATGTGGAGCCCGGGATTGCCACCGGGTGAGACACAGGTTGGACAGCTGCAGCAGAGGGTCCTCTATGCTTCACACCGACCGTCCTGTCTGACCCATTTTTATACGATTTTCCTTGCCTGAGCCAGAGTCCCCTTTCTGCCTTTTCAAAGTGCATGTATTCATGTGGAGTTCTTTTCTCTGTGGCAAGTTGAACAATACGTGTCCGGAGAGTGATGAACACCTGTGTTTGCAGTCCCGGAATTCGGATTTGAGATGTACCTCCCTGATGGCTCTGACTATCCCGGTCTCGGATATTTATCGTGTATTTATCGTCCGGGTGTTTCTCGGAAGACCTTGATGCATGATCCCTCTCTGGGCTGGCCACTTTCGTTCGCTTGTAAATAAAGTCCTCCCTCTCTCGTCCAGGTGGCTTTGACATGGTGTTGCAATCGCTGTTGCTGGCTTGTGCGATTTAAAAACTTCCTATAAGAGTATAATTTAACAGCACATAACTATAAAAGAGACGACAATTTTATTTGCACGAATTATCCTATAGACATATAACAGTCCTAATGATTCCTTGAGGCCTTGCAGTGTCACAATGTTCTCCATGGTTCCACAGGCCCCACAGTGTCATGTGACTCCTCTGTTCCATGAGTCCTGCAATGTCACAATGGACCTTTGGACCAATGGACCATGGGGCTTTGCAGTGTCACAACGCTCTCCTTTGGCTCCACAGGGTCACAATGGAGCACTGATTACAGGCAGCCTCTCTGTGTTACCCTGGAGCTTTGTTTCCGTGGGGTCTCGCAGTGTCCCAATGGAGCCTTGGTTGGATGGGGCCTCACAGTGTCACAATGATGCCTACATTCCACTGAGGCACACGGCGTCACTAGGGTCCCCTTGCTTCCATGAGGCCCAGCAATGTCACAGTGGTGTCCATGAATCCATGAGGACTCACAGTATCCCAATGGTCTCTTGATCTCACATGGTCCCACAGTGTCCCAATGGTCCCTTGGTCTCACAAGGCCCCACAGTGTCCCAATGGTCACTTCTTCTCACATGGCCCCACAGTGTAACAATGGTCCCTTGGTTCCATGGTTCCTGGTCTGGTGCATTCCCCTTTCCCCTTCTCAGGCCACCCTGCCAGCTGAGAAATGCTCACTGGGCCAGGGCCTTGGCCAGCAGCCCCTGGGCTCAGCTCCTCTGGAGCTCATCACAGACACTGTCTGCTCCAGGCTCAACCCTTCATCCCCTGGGGAGATGCCAAAGCCTCCACAGGGAACATTTCCCTTTGCTCAGGGGAATTTCTCACAGGTGCCTTGTAGTGACTCTTTGTGTCTGTGTGCACACAGGAGTGCCTGTGCTCAGGGAAAGGTGGCAGAAATGCTGCTCTCTGAGGGCTTTGATTGCCTTGGATAGCTGAGCCAGTCAGGCCTGGAAGTAAGGTTAAGTCATGTCACCCTGATTCTTAAGATTTTCTAAAGCCTTCTGAGTTTCCATTCTGTTGGAGAACCTTCCCACACAATTTTTGTCAACAACATATTGTTTACAATCTTTCATGGGGCTGGACAAACTTGATGTACTAGTGCTTTGTCCAATGTCTTTGGACAGGTGGTCCATTCACTCTCCAATCCAATGTCACCTTTGGGAAAGTATAAAAGTTGGAGTCAGAGAATAAACTTTTCTCTTTACCTTGAAAATAGCAGGTGGCTCGCGTCGTGCTTTCACGTGTCTTATAGCGACAAAGTCACAAGCTGTAAGCAAAGTTAAATGCTGCTAAAAGTTGTTCTTTTGCTAATTTGTGAAGCTTAATAGAAGTTCTAAGCGAAGTTGAATATTGTTAAGTGTTATTCCACAGCTCTGTTTAGCTTTTAGGCTGTATTCCTTTTATCCTTGCCCTCACTGTCCTTTCGTCACACACACACACACACACACACACACACACACACCCACACACACACACACACACAAACACACAGAGACACACAGACACCGGGACAGTTCTTGACTCCTTTTTGGTTTGATTGCCTGGATTTTGTTTGGTTTTCTTGTTGCTTTGTTTCCTTGGTGTGCCTGAAGTGTCCAGTCAGGAGCAGAGTGACTCTTGCCAAGGAACTCTGTGGTGCTGTCACTTAATATTAAAGCTGTTTTATGCTACTCCCCTGCTGGGGATTTTTAAAGTGCTCTCAAGCCCTCCTTCATAAGAGGGTGAAGGAGCCCTGGCCAAGCTCTGGCCCTGGGGGCACAGGGATGCTGCTAGGGGGTCCCTGTCTCTCTGTTCCAACTGTGACAGCCCTGAGTCCCTGTCCCCGTGTCAGGCTCTGGGCTTGATCTCCTCGAACATCCTCAGCAGGGGGCTGCAGCGCCAGGGGCAGGGGGACCCAGAGGGACACGGGATGCCACCGGGCACGAGCAGCTTTGGACTTCTCTGGGAGGAACTGTGAGTGGGAGCTGGCTTGAAGTGACCTCCCCAGTAAGGTCACAGAGCCCCTGAGATGTCACACTGCCTCCTGGGATGTCACAGCCCACCCTGAGATCTCACAAATCCCCCTTGTGATGTCACAGAGCCAGTGCTGCTCTAGCACTCTGGGATGTCATACAGTTGCGCTGTGATGGCACAGAAGACTCTGGCATTACAAAGTCAGCCCGTGTCACAATCCTCTAGTGCAAGCGGGAATCATGACAGTTCATTTTCCCCATCTCAGAATTAGCAGAAGTAGATAGGCTTATCATGAGAAACTGAATGTGATGAACATGTTAGAAATGCAAGGCTCCAAGTTATTAATTTTTAATTTAATAAAAGTTATTAAGTGTACCAAATATAAGTTTTGAGAAAAATGAAAAAAAGCCACTATAAAAAAAAGTCAATGTGGAGCCCGGGATTGCCACCGGGTGAGACACAGGTTGGACAGCTGCAGCAGAGGGTCCTCTATGCTTCACACCGACCGTCCTGTCTGACCCATTTTTATACGATTTTCCTTGCCTGAGCCAGAGTCCCCTTTCTTCCTTTTCAAAGTGCATGTATTCATGTGGAGTTCTTTTCTCTGTGGCAAGTTGAACAATACGTGTCCGGAGAGTGATGAACACCTGTGTTTGCAGTCCCGGAATTCGGATTTGAGATGTACCTCCCTGATGGCTCTGACTATCTCGGTCTCGGATATTTATCGTGTATTTATCGTCCGGGTGTTTCTCGGACAACCTTGATGCATGATCCCTCTCTGGGCTGGCCACTTTCGTTCGCTTGTAAATAAAGTCCTCCCTCTCTCGTCCAGGTGGCTTTGACATGGTGTTGCAGTCGCAGTTGCTGGCTTGTGCGATTTAAAAACTTCCTATAAGAGTATAATTTAACAGCACATAACTATAAAAGAGACGACAATTTTATTTGCACGAATTATCCTATAGACATATAACAGTCCTAATGATTCCTTGAGGCCTTGCAGTGTCACAATGTTCTCCATGGTTCCACAGGCCCCACAGTGTCATGTGACTCCTCTGTTCCATGAGTCCTGCAATGTCACAATGGACCTTTGGACCAATGAACCATGGGGCTTTGCAGTGTCACAACGCTCTCCTTTGGCTCCACAGGGTCACAATGGAGCACTGATTACAGGCAGCCTCTCTGTGTTACCCTGGAGCTTTGTTTCCGTGGGGTCTCGCAGTGTCCCAATGGAGCCTTGGCTGGATGGGGCCTCACAGTGTCACAATGATGCCTACATTCCACTGAGGCACACGGCGTCACTAGGGTCCCCTTGCTTCCATGAGGCCCAGCAATGTCACAGTGGTGTCCATGAATCCATGAGGACTCACAGTATCCCAATGGTCTCTTGATCTCACATGGTCCCACAGTGTCCCAATGGTCCCTTGGGGTCACAAGGCCCCACAGTGTCCCAATGGTCACTTCTTCTCACATGGCCCCACAGTGTAACAATGGTCCCTTGGTTCCATGGTTCCTGGTCTGGTGCATTCCCCTTTCCCCTTCTCAGGCCACCCTGCCAGCTGAGAAATGCTCACTGGGCCAGGGCCTTGGCCAGCAGCCCCTGGGCTCAGCTCCTCTGGAGCTCATCACAGACACTGTCTGCTCCAGGCTCAACCCTTCATCCCCTGGGGAGATGCCAAAGCCTCCACAGGGAACATTTCCCTTTGCTCAGGGGAATTTCTCACAGGTGCCTTGTAGTGACTCTTTGTGTCTGTGTGCACACAGGAGTGCCTGTGCTCAGGGAAAGGTGGCAGAAATGCTGCTCTCTGAGGGCTTTGATTGCCTTGGATAGCTGAGCCAGTCAGGCCTGGAAGTAAGGTTAAGTCATGTCACCCTGATTCTTAAGATTTTCTAAAGCCTTCTGAGTTTCCATTCTGTTGGAGAACCTTCCCACACAATTTTTGTCAACAACATATTGTTTACAATCTTTCATGGGGCTGGACAAACTTGATGTACTAGTGCTTTGTCCAATGTCTTTGGACAGGTGGTCCATTCACTCTCCAATCCAATGTCACCTTTGGGAAAGTATAAAAGTTGGAGTCAGAGAATAAACTTTTCTCTTTACCTTGAAAATAGCAGGTGGCTCGCGTCGTGCTTTCACGTGTCTTATAGCGACAAAGTCACAAGCTGTAAGCAAAGTTAAATGCTGCTAAAAGTTGTTCTTTTGCTAATTTGTGAAGCTTAATAGAAGTTATAAGCGAAGTTGAATATTGTTAAGTGTTATTCCACAGCTCTGTTTAGCTTTTAGGCTGTATTCCTTTTATCCTTGCCCTCACTGTCCTTTCGTCACACACACACACACACACACACCCACACACACCCACACACACACACACACACAAACACACAGAGACACACAGACACCGGGACAGTTCTTGACTCCTTTTTGGTTTGATTGCCTGGATTTTGTTTGGTTTTCTTGTTGCTTTGTTTCCTTGGTGTGCCTGAAGTGTCCAGTCAGGAGCAGAGTGACTCTTGCCAAGGAACTCTGTGGTGCTGTCACTTAATATTAAAGCTGTTTTATGCTACTCCCCTGCTGGGGATTTTTAAAGTGCTCTCAAGCCCTCCTTCATAAGAGGGTGAAGGAGCCCTGGCCAAGCTCTGGCCCTGGGGGCACAGGGATGCTGCTAGGGGGTCCCTGTCTCTCTGTTCCAACTGTGACGGCCCTGAGCCCCTGTCCCCGTGTCAGGCTCTGGGCTTGATCTCCTCGAACATCCTCAGCAGGGGGCTGCAGCGCCAGGGGCAGGGGGACCCAGAGGGACACGGGATGCCACCGGGCACGAGCAGCTTTGGACTTCTCTGGGAGGAACTGTGAGTGGGAGCTGGCTTGAAGTGACCTCCCCAGTAAGGTCACAGAGCCCCTGAGATGTCACACTGCCTCCTGGGATGTCACAGCCCACCCTGAGATCTCACAAATCCCCCTTGTGATGTCACAGAGCCAGTGCTGCTCTAGCACTCTGGGATGTCATACAGTTGCGCTGTGATGGCACAGAAGACTCTGGCATCACAAAGTCAGCCCGTGTCACAATCCTTTAGTGCAAGCGGGAATCATGACAGTTCATTTTCCCCATCTCAGAATTAGCAGAAGTAGATAGGCTTATCATGAGAAACCGAATGTGATGAACATGTTAGAAATGCAAGGCTCCAAGTTATTAATTTTTAATTTAATAAAAGTTATTAAGTGTACCAAATATAAACTTTGAGAAAAATGAAAAAAAGCCACTATAAAAAAAAGTCAATGTGGAGCCCGGGATTGCCACCGGGAGAGACACAGGTTGGACAGCTGCAGCAGAGGGTCCTCTATGCTTCACACCGACCGTCCTGTCTGACCCATTTTTATACGATTTTCCTTGCCTGAGCCAGAGTCCCCTTTCTGCCTTTTCAAAGTGCATGTATTCATGTGGAGTTCTTTTCTCTGTGGCAAGTTGAACAATACGTGTCCGGAGAGTGATGAACACCTGTGTTTGCAGTCCCGGAATTCGGATTTGAGATGTACCTCCCTGATGGCTCTGACTATCCCGGTCTCGGATATTTATCATGTATTTATCGTCCGGGTGTTTCTCGGAAGACCTTGATGCATGATCCCTCTCTGGGCTGGCCACTTTCGTTCGCTTGTAAATAAAGTCCTCCCTCTCTCGTCCAGGTGGCTTTGACATGGTGTTGCAATCGCTGTTGCTGGCTTGTGCGATTTAAAAACTTCCTATAAGAGTATAATTTAACAGCACATAACTATAAAAGAGACGACAATTTTATTTGCACGAATTATCCTATAGACATATAACGGTCCTAATGATTCCTTGAGGCCTTGCAGTGTCACAATGTTCTCCGTGGTTCCACAGGCCCCACAGTGTCATGTGACTCCTCTGTTCCATGAGTCCTGCAATGTCACAATGGACCTTTGGACCAATGGACCATGGGGCTTTGCAGTGTCACAACGCTCTCCTTTGGCTCCACAGGGTCACAATGGAGCACTGATTACAGGCAGCCTCTCTGTGTTACCCTGGAGCTTTGTTTCCGTGGGGTCTCGCAGTGTCCCAATGGAGCCTTGGTTGGATGGGGCCTCACAGTGTCACAATGATGCCTACATTCCACTGAGGCACACGGCGTCACTAGGGTCCCCTTGCTTCCATGAGGCCCAGCAATGTCACAGTGGTGTCCATGAATCCATGAGGACTCACAGTATCCCAATGGTCTCTTGATCTCACATGGTCCCACAGTGTCCCAATGGTCCCTTGGTCTCACAAGGCCCCACAGTGTCCCAATGGTCACTTCTTCTCACATGGCCCCACAGTGTAACAATGGTCCCTTGGTTCCATGGTTCCTGGTCTGGTGCATTCCCCTTTCCCCTTCTCAGGCCACCCTGCCAGCTGAGAAATGCTCACTGGGCCAGGGCCTTGGCCAGCAGCCCCTGGGCTCAGCTCCTCTGGAGCTCATCACAGACACTGTCTGCTCCAGGCTCAACCCTTCATCCCCTGGGGAGATGCCAAAGCCTCCACAGGGAACATTTCCCTTTGCTCAGGGGAATTTCTCACAGGTGCCTTGTAGTGACTCTTTGTGTCTGTGTGCACACAGGAGTGCCTGTGCTCAGGGAAAGGTGGCAGAAATGCTGCTCTCTGAGGGCTTTGATTGCCTTGGATAGCTGAGCCAGTCAGGCCTGGAAGTAAGGTTAAGTCATGTCACCCTGATTCTTAAAATTTTCTAAAGCCTTCTGAGTTTCCATTCTGTTGGAGAACCTTCCCACACAATTTTTGTCAACAACATATTGTTTACAATCTTTCATGGGGCTGGACAAACTTGATGTACTAGTGCTTTGTCCAATGTCTTTGGACAGGTGGTCCATTCACTCTCCAATCCAATGTCACCTTTGGGAAAGTATAAAAGTTGGAGTCAGAGAATAAACTTTTCTCTTTACCTTGAAAATAGCAGGTGGCTCGCGTCGTGCTTTCACGTGTCTTATAGCGACAAAGTCACAAGCTGTAAGCAAAGTTAAATGCTGCTAAAAGTTGTTCTTTTGCTAATTTGTGAAGCTTAATAGAAGTTATAAGCGAAGTTGAATATTGTTAAGTGTTATTCCACAGCTCTGTTTAGCTTTTAGGCTGTATTCCTTTTATCCTTGCCCTCACTGTCCTTTCGTCACACACACACACACACACACACACACACACCCACACACACACACACACACAAACACACAGAGACACACAGACACCGGGACAGTTCTTGACTCCTTTTCGGTTTGATTGCCTGGATTTTGTTTGGTTTTCTTGTTGCTTTGTTTCCTTGGTGTGCCTGAAGTGTCCAGTCAGGAGCAGAGTGACTCTTGCCAAGGAACTCTGTGGTGCTGTCACTTAATATTAAAGCTGTTTTATGCTACTCCCCTGCTGGGGATTTTTAAAGTGCTCTCAAGCCCTCCTTCATAAGAGGGTGAAGGAGCCCTGGCCAAGCTCTGGCCCTGGGGGCACAGGGATGCTGCTAGGGGGTCCCTGTCTCCCTGTTCCAACTGTGACGGCCCTGAGTCCCTGTCCCCGTGTCAGGCTCTGGGCTTGATCTCCTCGAACATCCTCAGCAGGGGGCTGCAGCGCCAGGGGCAGGGGGACCCAGAGGGACACGGGATGCCAACGGGCACGAGCAGCTTTGGACTTCTCTGGGAGGAACTGTGAGTGGGAGCTGGCTTGAAGTGACCTCCCCAGTAAGGTCACAGAGCCCCTGAGATGTCACACTGCCTCCTGGGATGTCACAGCCCACCCTGAGATCTCACAAATCCCCCTTGTGATGTCACAGAGCCAGTGCTGCTCTAGCACTCTGGGATGTCATACAGTTGCGCTGTGATGGCACAGAAGACTCTGGCATTACAAAGTCAGCCATTGTGACACTCTCCTCTAGTGCAAGCGGGAATCATGACAGTTCATTTTCCCCATCTCAGAATTAGCAGAAGTAGATAGGCTTATCATGAGAAACTGAATGTGATGAACATGTTAGAAATGCAAGGCTCCAAGTTATTAATTTTTAATTTAATAAAAGTTATTAAGTGTACCAAATATAAACTTTGAGAAAAATGAAAAAAAGACACTATAAAAAAAAGTCAATGTGGAGCCCGGGATTGCCACCGGGTGAGACACAGGTTGGACAGCTGCAGCAGAGGGTCCTCTATGCTTCACACCGACCGTCCTGTCTGACCCATTTTTATACGATTTTCCTTGCCTGAGCCAGAGTCCCCTTTCTGCCTTTTCAAAGTGCATGTATTCATGTGGAGTTCTTTTCTCTGTGGCAAGTTGAACAATACGTGTCCGGAGAGTGATGAACACCTGTGTTTGCAGTCCCGGAATTCGGATTTGAGATGTACCTCCCTGATGGCTCTGACTATCCCGGTCTCGGATATTTATCGTGTATTTATCGTCCGGGTGTTTCTCGGAAGACCTTGATGCATGATCCCTCTCTGGGCTGGCCACTTTCGTTCGCTTGTAAATAAAGTCCTCCCTCTCTCGTCCAGGTGGCTTTGACATGGTGTTGCAATCGCTGTTGCTGGCTTGTGCGATTTAAAAACTTCCTATAAGAGTATAATTTAACAGCACATAACTATAAAAGAGACGACAATTTTATTTGCACGAATTATCCTATAGACATATAACAGTCCTAATGATTCCTTGAGGCCTTGCAGTGTCACAATGTTCTCCATGGTTCCACAGGCCCCACAGTGTCATGTGACTCCTCTGTTCCATGAGTCCTGCAATGTCACAATGGACCTTTGGACCAATGGACCATGGGGCTTTGCAGTGTCACAACGCTCTCCTTTGGCTCCACAGGGTCACAATGGAGCACTGATTACAGGCAGCCTCTCTGTGTTACCCTGGAGCTTTGTTTCCGTGGGGTCTCGCAGTGTCCCAATGGAGCCTTGGTTGGATGGGGCCTCACAGTGTCACAATGATGCCTACATTCCACTGAGGCACACGGCGTCACTAGGGTCCCCTTGCTTCCATGAGGCCCAGCAATGTCACAGTGGTGTCCATGAATCCATGAGGACTCACAGTATCCCAATGGTCTCTTGATCTCACATGGTCCCACAGTGTCCCAATGGTCCCTTGGTCTCACAAGGCCCCACAGTGTCCCAATGGTCACTTCTTCTCACATGGCCCCACAGTGTAACAATGGTCCCTTGGTTCCATGGTTCCTGGTCTGGTGCATTCCCCTTTCCCCTTCTCAGGCCACCCTGCCAGCTGAGAAATGCTCACTGGGCCAGGGCCTTGGCCAGCAGCCCCTGGGCTCAGCTCCTCTGGAGCTCATCACAGACACTGTCTGCTCCAGGCTCAACCCTTCATCCCCTGGGGAGATGCCAAAGCCTCCACAGGGAACATTTCCCTTTGCTCAGGGGAATTTCTCACAGGTGCCTTGTAGTGACTCTTTGTGTCTGTGTGCACACAGGAGTGCCTGTGCTCAGGGAAAGGTGGCAGAAATGCTGCTCTCTGAGGGCTTTGATTGCCTTGGATAGCTGAGCCAGTCAGGCCTGGAAGTAAGGTTAAGTCATGTCACCCTGATTCTTAAGATTTTCTAAAGCCTTCTGAGTTTCCATTCTGTTGGAGAACCTTCCCACACAATTTTTGTCAACAACATATTGTTTACAATCTTTCATGGGGCTGGACAAACTTGATGTACTAGTGCTTTGTCCAATGTCTTTGGACAGGTGGTCCATTCACTCTCCAATCCAATGTCACCTTTGGGAAAGTATAAAAGTTGGAGTCAGAGAATAAACTTTTCTCTTTACCTTGAAAATAGCAGGTGGCTCGCGTCGTGCTTTCACGTGTCTTATAGCGACAAAGTCACAAGCTGTAAGCAAAGTTAAATGCTGCTAAAAGTTGTTCTTTTGCTAATTTGTGAAGCTTAATAGAAGTTCTAAGCGAAGTTGAATATTGTTAAGTGTTATTCCACAGCTCTGTTTAGCTTTTAGGCTGTATTCCTTTTATCCTTGCCCTCACTGTCCTTTCGTCACACACACACACACACACACACACACACACACACCCACACACACACACACACACAAACACACAGAGACACACAGACACCGGGACAGTTCTTGACTCCTTTTTGGTTTGATTGCCTGGATTTTGTTTGGTTTTCTTGTTGCTTTGTTTCCTTGGTGTGCCTGAAGTGTCCAGTCAGGAGCAGAGTGACTCTTGCCAAGGAACTCTGTGGTGCTGTCACTTAATATTAAAGCTGTTTTATGCTACTCCCCTGCTGGGGATTTTTAAAGTGCTCTCAAGCCCTCCTTCATAAGAGGGTGAAGGAGCCCTGGCCAAGCTCTGGCCCTGGGGGCACAGGGATGCTGCTAGGGGGTCCCTGTCTCTCTGTTCCAACTGTGACAGCCCTGAGTCCCTGTCCCCGTGTCAGGCTCTGGGCTTGATCTCCTCGAACATCCTCAGCAGGGGGCTGCAGCGCCAGGGGCAGGGGGACCCAGAGGGACACGGGATGCCACCGGGCACGAGCAGCTTTGGACTTCTCTGGGAGGAACTGTGAGTGGGAGCTGGCTTGAAGTGACCTCCCCAGTAAGGTCACAGAGCCCCTGAGATGTCACACTGCCTCCTGGGATGTCACAGCCCACCCTGAGATCTCACAAATCCCCCTTGTGATGTCACAGAGCCAGTGCCGCTCTAGCACTCTGGGATGTCATACAGTTGCGCTGTGATGGCACAGAAGACTCTGGCATTACAAAGTCAGCCCGTGTCACAATCCTCTAGTGCAAGCGGGAATCATGACAGTTCATTTTCCCCATCTCAGAATTAGCAGAAGTAGATAGGCTTATCATGAGAAACTGAATGTGATGAACATGTTAGAAATGCAAGGCTCCAAGTTATTAATTTTTAATTTAATAAAAGTTATTAAGTGTACCAAATATAAGTTTTGAGAAAAATGAAAAAAAGACACTATAAAAAAAAGTCAATGTGGAGCCCGGGATTGCCACCGGGTGAGACACAGGTTGGACAGCTGCAGCAGAGGGTCCTCTATGCTTCACACCGACCGTCCTGTCTGACCCATTTTTATACGATTTTCCTTGCCTGAGCCAGAGTCCCCTTTCTTCCTTTTCAAAGTGCATGTATTCATGTGGAGTTCTTTTCTCTGTGGCAAGTTGAACAATACGTGTCCGGAGAGTGATGAACACCTGTGTTTGCAGTCCCGGAATTCGGATTTGAGATGTACCTCCCTGATGGCTCTGACTATCTCGGTCTCGGATATTTATCGTGTATTTATCGTCCGGGTGTTTCTCGGACAACCTTGATGCATGATCCCTCTCTGGGCTGGCCACTTTCGTTCGCTTGTAAATAAAGTCCTCCCTCTCTCGTCCAGGTGGCTTTGACATGGTGTTGCAGTCGCAGTTGCTGGCTTGTGCGATTTAAAAACTTCCTATAAGAGTATAATTTAACAGCACATAACTATAAAAGAGACGACAATTTTATTTGCACGAATTATCCTATAGACATATAACAGTCCTAATGATTCCTTGAGGCCTTGCAGTGTCACAATGTTCTCCATGGTTCCACAGGCCCCACAGTGTCATGTGACTCCTCTGTTCCATGAGTCCTGCAATGTCACAATGGACCTTTGGACCAATGAACCATGGGGCTTTGCAGTGTCACAACGCTCTCCTTTGGCTCCACAGGGTCACAATGGAGCACTGATTACAGGCAGCCTCTCTGTGTTACCCTGGAGCTTTGTTTCCGTGGGGTCTCGCAGTGTCCCAATGGAGCCTTGGCTGGATGGGGCCTCACAGTGTCACAATGATGCCTACATTCCACTGAGGCACACGGCGTCACTAGGGTCCCCTTGCTTCCATGAGGCCCAGCAATGTCACAGTGGTGTCCATGAATCCATGAGGACTCACAGTATCCCAATGGTCTCTTGATCTCACATGGTCCCACAGTGTCCCAATGGTCCCTTGGGGTCACAAGGCCCCACAGTGTCCCAATGGTCACTTCTTCTCACATGGCCCCACAGTGTAACAATGGTCCCTTGGTTCCATGGTTCCTGGTCTGGTGCATTCCCCTTTCCCCTTCTCAGGCCACCCTGCCAGCTGAGAAATGCTCACTGGGCCAGGGCCTTGGCCAGCAGCCCCTGGGCTCAGCTCCTCTGGAGCTCATCACAGACACTGTCTGCTCCAGGCTCAACCCTTCATCCCCTGGGGAGATGCCAAAGCCTCCACAGGGAACATTTCCCTTTGCTCAGGGGAATTTCTCACAGGTGCCTTGTAGTGACTCTTTGTGTCTGTGTGCACACAGGAGTGCCTGTGCTCAGGGAAAGGTGGCAGAAATGCTGCTCTCTGAGGGCTTTGATTGCCTTGGATAGCTGAGCCAGTCAGGCCTGGAAGTAAGGTTAAGTCATGTCACCCTGATTCTTAAGATTTTCTAAAGCCTTCTGAGTTTCCATTCTGTTGGAGAACCTTCCCACACAATTTTTGTCAACAACATATTGTTTACAATCTTTCATGGGGCTGGACAAACTTGATGTACTAGTGCTTTGTCCAATGTCTTTGGACAGGTGGTCCATTCACTCTCCAATCCAATGTCACCTTTGGGAAAGTATAAAAGTTGGAGTCAGAGAATAAACTTTTCTCTTTACCTTGAAAATAGCAGGTGGCTCGCGTCGTGCTTTCACGTGTCTTATAGCGACAAAGTCACAAGCTGTAAGCAAAGTTAAATGCTGCTAAAAGTTGTTCTTTTGCTAATTTGTGAAGCTTAATAGAAGTTATAAGCGAAGTTGAATATTGTTAAGTGTTATTCCACAGCTCTGTTTAGCTTTTAGGCTGTATTCCTTTTATCCTTGCCCTCACTGTCCTTTCGTCACACACACACACACACACACACACACACACACCCACACACACACACACACACAAACACACAGAGACACACAGACACCGGGACAGTTCTTGACTCCTTTTTGGTTTGATTGCCTGGATTTTGTTTGGTTTTCTTGTTGCTTTGTTTCCTTGGTGTGCCTGAAGTGTCCAGTCAGGAGCAGAGTGACTCTTGCCAAGGAACTCTGTGGTGCTGTCACTTAATATTAAAGCTGTTTTATGCTACTCCCCTGCTGGGGATTTTTAAAGTGCTCTCAAGCCCTCCTTCATAAGAGGGTGAAGGAGCCCTGGCCAAGCTCTGGCCCTGGGGGCACAGGGATGCTGCTAGGGGGTCCCTGTCTCTCTGTTCCAACTGTGACGGCCCTGAGCCCCTGTCCCCGTGTCAGGCTCTGGGCTTGATCTCCTCGAACATCCTCAGCAGGGGGCTGCAGCGCCAGGGGCAGGGGGACCCAGAGGGACACGGGATGCCACCGGGCACGAGCAGCTTTGGACTTCTCTGGGAGGAACTGTGAGTGGGAGCTGGCTTGAAGTGACCTCCCCAGTAAGGTCACAGAGCCCCTGAGATGTCACACTGCCTCCTGGGATGTCACAGCCCACCCTGAGATCTCACAAATCCCCCTTGTGATGTCACAGAGCCAGTGCTGCTCTAGCACTCTGGGATGTCATACAGTTGCGCTGTGATGGCACAGAAGACTCTGGCATCACAAAGTCAGCCCGTGTCACAATCCTTTAGTGCAAGCGGGAATCATGACAGTTCATTTTCCCCATCTCAGAATTAGCAGAAGTAGATAGGCTTATCATGAGAAACCGAATGTGATGAACATGTTAGAAATGCAAGGCTCCAAGTTATTAATTTTTAATTTAATAAAAGTTATTAAGTGTACCAAATATAAACTTTGAGAAAAATGAAAAAAAGCCACTATAAAAAAAAGTCAATGTGGAGCCCGGGATTGCCACCGGGAGAGACACAGGTTGGACAGCTGCAGCAGAGGGTCCTCTATGCTTCACACCGACCGTCCTGTCTGACCCATTTTTATACGATTTTCCTTGCCTGAGCCAGAGTCCCCTTTCTGCCTTTTCAAAGTGCATGTATTCATGTGGAGTTCTTTTCTCTGTGGCAAGTTGAACAATACGTGTCCGGAGAGTGATGAACACCTGTGTTTGCAGTCCCGGAATTCGGATTTGAGATGTACCTCCCTGATGGCTCTGACTATCCCGGTCTCGGATATTTATCGTGTATTTATCGTCCGGGTGTTTCTCGGAAGACCTTGATGCATGATCCCTCTCTGGGCTGGCCACTTTCGTTCGCTTGTAAATAAAGTCCTCCCTCTCTCGTCCAGGTGGCTTTGACATGGTGTTGCAATCGCTGTTGCTGGCTTGTGCGATTTAAAAACTTCCTATAAGAGTATAATTTAACAGCACATAACTATAAAAGAGACGACAATTTTATTTGCACGAATTATCCTATAGACATATAACGGTCCTAATGATTCCTTGAGGCCTTGCAGTGTCACAATGTTCTCCGTGGTTCCACAGGCCCCACAGTGTCATGTGACTCCTCTGTTCCATGAGTCCTGCAATGTCACAATGGACCTTTGGACCAATGAACCATGGGGCTTTGCAGTGTCACAACGCTCTCCTTTGGCTCCACAGGGTCACAATGGAGCACTGATTACAGGCAGCCTCTCTGTGTTACCCTGGAGCTTTGTTTCCGTGGGGTCTCGCAGTGTCCCAATGGAGCCTTGGCTGGATGGGGCCTCACAGTGTCACAATGATGCCTACATTCCACTGAGGCACACGGCGTCACTAGGGTCCCCTTGCTTCCATGAGGCCCAGCAATGTCACAGTGGTGTCCATGAATCCATGAGGACTCACAGTATCCCAATGGTCTCTTGATCTCACATGGTCCCACAGTGTCCCAATGGTCCCTTGGGGTCACAAGGCCCCACAGTGTCCCAATGGTCACTTCTTCTCACATGGCCCCACAGTGTAACAATGGTCCCTTGGTTCCATGGTTCCTGGTCTGGTGCATTCCCCTTTCCCCTTCTCAGGCCACCCTGCCAGCTGAGAAATGCTCACTGGGCCAGGGCCTTGGCCAGCAGCCCCTGGGCTCAGCTCCTCTGGAGCTCATCACAGACACTGTCTGCTCCAGGCTCAACCCTTCATCCCCTGGGGAGATGCCAAAGCCTCCACAGGGAACATTTCCCTTTGCTCAGGGGAATTTCTCACAGGTGCCTTGTAGTGACTCTTTGTGTCTGTGTGCACACAGGAGTGCCTGTGCTCAGGGAAAGGTGGCAGAAATGCTGCTCTCTGAGGGCTTTGATTGCCTTGGATAGCTGAGCCAGTCAGGCCTGGAAGTAAGGTTAAGTCATGTCACCCTGATTCTTAAGATTTTCTAAAGCCTTCTGAGTTTCCATTCTGTTGGAGAACCTTCCCACACAATTTTTGTCAACAACATATTGTTTACAATCTTTCATGGGGCTGGACAAACTTGATGTACTAGTGCTTTGTCCAATGTCTTTGGACAGGTGGTCCATTCACTCTCCAATCCAATGTCACCTTTGGGAAAGTATAAAAGTTGGAGTCAGAGAATAAACTTTTCTCTTTACCTTGAAAATAGCAGGTGGCTCGCGTCGTGCTTTCACGTGTCTTATAGCGACAAAGTCACAAGCTGTAAGCAAAGTTAAATGCTGCTAAAAGTTGTTCTTTTGCTAATTTGTGAAGCTTAATAGAAGTTATAAGCGAAGTTGAATATTGTTAAGTGTTATTCCACAGCTCTGTTTAGCTTTTAGGCTGTATTCCTTTTATCCTTGCCCTCACTGTCCTTTCGTCACACACACACACACACACACACCCACACACACCCACACACACACACACACACAAACACACAGAGACACACAGACACCGGGACAGTTCTTGACTCCTTTTTGGTTTGATTGCCTGGATTTTGTTTGGTTTTCTTGTTGCTTTGTTTCCTTGGTGTGCCTGAAGTGTCCAGTCAGGAGCAGAGTGACTCTTGCCAAGGAACTCTGTGGTGCTGTCACTTAATATTAAAGCTGTTTTATGCTACTCCCCTGCTGGGGATTTTTAAAGTGCTCTCAAGCCCTCCTTCATAAGAGGGTGAAGGAGCCCTGGCCAAGCTCTGGCCCTGGGGGCACAGGGATGCTGCTAGGGGGTCCCTGTCTCTCTGTTCCAACTGTGACGGCCCTGAGCCCCTGTCCCCGTGTCAGGCTCTGGGCTTGATCTCCTCGAACATCCTCAGCAGGGGGCTGCAGCGCCAGGGGCAGGGGGACCCAGAGGGACACGGGATGCCACCGGGCACGAGCAGCTTTGGACTTCTCTGGGAGGAACTGTGAGTGGGAGCTGGCTTGAAGTGACCTCCCCAGTAAGGTCACAGAGCCCCTGAGATGTCACACTGCCTCCTGGGATGTCACAGCCCACCCTGAGATCTCACAAATCCCCCTTGTGATGTCACAGAGCCAGTGCTGCTCTAGCACTCTGGGATGTCATACAGTTGCGCTGTGATGGCACAGAAGACTCTGGCATCACAAAGTCAGCCCGTGTCACAATCCTTTAGTGCAAGCGGGAATCATGACAGTTCATTTTCCCCATCTCAGAATTAGCAGAAGTAGATAGGCTTATCATGAGAAACCGAATGTGATGAACATGTTAGAAATGCAAGGCTCCAAGTTATTAATTTTTAATTTAATAAAAGTTATTAAGTGTACCAAATATAAACTTTGAGAAAAATGAAAAAAAGCCACTATAAAAAAAAGTCAATGTGGAGCCCGGGATTGCCACCGGGAGAGACACAGGTTGGACAGCTGCAGCAGAGGGTCCTCTATGCTTCACACCGACCGTCCTGTCTGACCCATTTTTATACGATTTTCCTTGCCTGAGCCAGAGTCCCCTTTCTGCCTTTTCAAAGTGCATGTATTCATGTGGAGTTCTTTTCTCTGTGGCAAGTTGAACAATACGTGTCCGGAGAGTGATGAACACCTGTGTTTGCAGTCCCGGAATTCGGATTTGAGATGTACCTCCCTGATGGCTCTGACTATCCCGGTCTCGGATATTTATCATGTATTTATCGTCCGGGTGTTTCTCGGAAGACCTTGATGCATGATCCCTCTCTGGGCTGGCCACTTTCGTTCGCTTGTAAATAAAGTCCTCCCTCTCTCGTCCAGGTGGCTTTGACATGGTGTTGCAATCGCTGTTGCTGGCTTGTGCGATTTAAAAACTTCCTATAAGAGTATAATTTAACAGCACATAACTATAAAAGAGACGACAATTTTATTTGCACGAATTATCCTATAGACATATAACGGTCCTAATGATTCCTTGAGGCCTTGCAGTGTCACAATGTTCTCCGTGGTTCCACAGGCCCCACAGTGTCATGTGACTCCTCTGTTCCATGAGTCCTGCAATGTCACAATGGACCTTTGGACCAATGGACCATGGGGCTTTGCAGTGTCACAACGCTCTCCTTTGGCTCCACAGGGTCACAATGGAGCACTGATTACAGGCAGCCTCTCTGTGTTACCCTGGAGCTTTGTTTCCGTGGGGTCTCGCAGTGTCCCAATGGAGCCTTGGTTGGATGGGGCCTCACAGTGTCACAATGATGCCTACATTCCACTGAGGCACACGGCGTCACTAGGGTCCCCTTGCTTCCATGAGGCCCAGCAATGTCACAGTGGTGTCCATGAATCCATGAGGACTCACAGTATCCCAATGGTCTCTTGATCTCACATGGTCCCACAGTGTCCCAATGGTCCCTTGGTCTCACAAGGCCCCACAGTGTCCCAATGGTCACTTCTTCTCACATGGCCCCACAGTGTAACAATGGTCCCTTGGTTCCATGGTTCCTGGTCTGGTGCATTCCACTTTCCCCTTCTCAGGCCACCCTGCCAGCTGAGAAATGCTCACTGGGCCAGGGCCTTGGCCAGCAGCCCCTGGGCTCAGCTCCTCTGGAGCTCATCACAGACACTGTCTGCTCCAGGCTCAACCCTTCATCCCCTGGGGAGATGCCAAAGCCTCCACAGGGAACATTTCCCTTTGCTCAGGGGAATTTCTCACAGGTGCCTTGTAGTGACTCTTTGTGTCTGTGTGCACACAGGAGTGCCTGTGCTCAGGGAAAGGTGGCAGAAATGCTGCTCTCTGAGGGCTTTGATTGCCTTGGATAGCTGAGCCAGTCAGGCCTGGAAGTAAGGTTAAGTCATGTCACCCTGATTCTTAAGATTTTCTAAAGCCTTCTGAGTTTCCATTCTGTTGGAGAACCTTCCCACACAATTTTTGTCAACAACATATTGTTTACAATCTTTCATGGGGCTGGACAAACTTGATGTACTAGTGCTTTGTCCAATGTCTTTGGACAGGTGGTCCATTCACTCTCCAATCCAATGTCACCTTTGGGAAAGTATAAAAGTTGGAGTCAGAGAATAAACTTTTCTCTTTACCTTGAAAATAGCAGGTGGCTCGCGTCGTGCTTTCACGTGTCTTATAGCGACAAAGTCACAAGCTGTAAGCAAAGTTAAATGCTGCTAAGAGTTGTTCTTTTGCTAATTTGTGAAGCTTAATAGAAGTTCTAAGCGAAGTTGAATATTGTTAAGTGTTATTCCACAGCTCTGTTTAGCTTTTAGGCTGTATTCCTTTTATCCTTGCCCTCACTGTCCTTTCGTCACACACACACACACACACACACACACACACCCACACACACACACACACACACAAACACACAGAGACACACAGACACCGGGACAGTTCTTGACTCCTTTTTGGTTTGATTGCCTGGATTTTGTTTGCTTTTGTTGTTGCTTTGTTTCCTTGGTGTGCCTGAAGTGTCCAGTCAGGAGCAGAGTGACTCTTGCCAAGGAACTCTGTGGTGCTGTCACTTAATATTAAAGCTGTTTTATGCTACTCCCCTGCTGGGGATTTTTAAAGTGCTCTCAAGCCCTCCTTCATAAGAGGGTGAAGGAGCCCTGGCCAAGCTCTGGCCCTGGGGGCACAGGGATGCTGCTAGGGGGTCCCTGTCTCCCTGTTCCAACTGTGACGGCCCTGAGCCCCTGTCCCCGTGTCAGGCTCTGGGCTTGATCTCCTCGAACATCCTCAGCAGGGGGCTGCAGCGCCAGGGGCAGGGGGACCCAGAGGGACACGGGATGCCACCGGGCACGAGCAGCTTTGGACTTCTCTGGGAGGAACTGTGAGTGGGAGCTGGCTTGAAGTGACCTCCCCAGTAAGGTCACAGAGCCCCTGAGATGTCACACTGCCTCCTGGGATGTCACAGCCCACCCTGAGATCTCACAAATCCCCCTTGTGATGTCACAGAGCCAGTGCTGCTCTAGCACTCTGGGATGTCATACAGTTGCGCTGTGATGGCACAGAAGACTCTGGCATCACAAAGTCAGCCCGTGTCACAATCCTTTAGTGCAAGCGGGAATCATGACAGTTCATTTTCCCCATCTCAGAATTAGCAGAAGTAGATAGGCTTATCATGAGAAACCGAATGTGATGAACATGTTAGAAATGCAAGGCTCCAAGTTATTAATTTTTAATTTAATAAAAGTTATTAAGTGTACCAAATATAAACTTTGAGAAAAATGAAAAAAAGACACTATAAAAAAAAGTCAATGTGGAGCCCGGGATTGCCACCGGGTGAGACACAGGTTGGACAGCTGCAGCAGAGGGTCCTCTATGCTTCACACCGACCGTCCTGTCTGACCCATTTTTATACGATTTTCCTTGCCTGAGCCAGAGTCCCCTTTCTTCCTTTTCAAAGTGCATGTATTCATGTGGAGTTCTTTTCTCTGTGGCAAGTTGAACAATACGTGTCCGGAGAGTGATGAACACCTGTGTTTGCAGTCCCGGAATTCGGATTTGAGATGTACCTCCCTGATGGCTCTGACTATCTCGGTCTCGGATATTTATCGTGTATTTATCGTCCGGGTGTTTCTCGGACAACCTTGATGCATGATCCCTCTCTGGGCTGGCCACTTTCGTTCGCTTGTAAATAAAGTCCTCCCTCTCTCGTCCAGGTGGCTTTGACATGGTGTTGCAATCGCTGTTGCTGGCTTGTGCGATTTAAAAACTTCCTATAAGAGTATAATTTAACAGCACATAACTATAAAAGAGACGACAATTTTATTTGCACGAATTATCCTATAGACATATAACAGTCCTAATGATTCCTTGAGGCCTTGCAGTGTCACAATGTTCTCCATGGTTCCACAGGCCCCACAGTGTCATGTGACTCCTCTGTTCCATGAGTCCTGCAATGTCACAATGGACCTTTGGACCAATGGACCATGGGGCTTTGCAGTGTCACAACGCTCTCCTTTGGCTCCACAGGGTCACAATGGAGCACTGATTACAGGCAGCCTCTCTGTGTTACCCTGGAGCTTTGTTTCCGTGGGGTCTCGCAGTGTCCCAATGGAGCCTTGGCTGGATGGGGCCTCACAGTGTCACAATGATGCCTACATTCCACTGAGGCACACGGCGTCACTAGGGTCCCCTTGCTTCCATGAGGCCCAGCAATGTCACAGTGGTGTCCATGAATCCATGAGGACTCACAGTATCCCAATGGTCTCTTGATCTCACATGGTCCCACAGTGTCCCAATGGTCCCTTGGTCTCACAAGGCCCCACAGTGTCCCAATGGTCACTTCTTCTCACATGGCCCCACAGTGTAACAATGGTCCCTTGGTTCCATGGTTCCTGGTCTGGTGCATTCCCCTTTCCCCTTCTCACGCCACCCTGCCAGCTGAGAAATGCTCACCGGGCCAGGGCCTTGGCCAGCAGCCCCTGGGCTCAGCTCCTCTGGAGCTCATCACAGACACTGTCTGCTCCAGGCTCAACCCTTCATTTCCGGGGGAGATGCCAAAGCCTCCACAGGGAACATTTCCCTTTGCTCAGGGGAATTTCTCACAGGTGCCTTGTAGTGACTCTTTGTGTCTGTGTGCACACAGGAGTGCCTGTGCTCAGGGAAATGTGGCAGAAATGCTGCTCTCTGAGGGCTTTGATTGCCTTGGATAGCTGAGCCAGTCAGGCCTGGAAGTAAGGTTAAGTCATGTCACCCTGATTCTTAAGATTTTCTAAAGCCTTCTGAGTTTCCATTCTGTTGGAGAACCTTCCCACACAATTTCTGTCAACAACATATTGTTTACAATCTTTTATGGGGCTGGACAAACTTGATGTACTAGTGCTTTGTCCAATGTCTTTGGACAGGTGGTCCATTCACTCTCCAATCCAATGTCACCTTTGGGAAAGTATAAAAGTTGGAGTCAGAGAATAAACTTTTCTCTTTACCTTGAAAATAGCAGGTGGCTCGCGTCGTGCTTTCACGTGTCTTATAGCGACAAAGTCACAAGCTGTAAGCAAAGTTAAATGCTGCTAAGAGTTGTTCTTTTGCTAATTTGTGAAGCTTAATAGAAGTTCTAAGCGAAGTTGAATATTGTTAAGTGTTATTCCACAGCTCTGTTTAGCTTTTAGGCTGTATTCCTTTTATCCTTGCCCTCACTGTCCTTTCGTCACACACACACACACACACACACACACACACCCCCACACCCACACACACAAACACACAGAGACACACAGACACCGGGACAGTTCTTGACTCCTTTTTGGTTTGATTGCCTGGATTTTGTTTGCTTTTGTTGTTGCTTTGTTTCCTTGGTGTGCCTGAAGTGTCCAGTCAGGAGCAGAGTGACTCTTGCCAAGGAACTCTGTGGTGCTGTCACTTAATATTAAAGCTGTTTTATGCTACTCCCCTGCTGGGGATTTTTAAAGTGCTCTCAAGCCCTCCTTCATAAGAGGGTGAAGGAGCCCTGGCCAAGCTCTGGCCCTGGGGGCACAGGGATGCTGCTAGGGGGTCCCTGTCTCCCTGTTCCAACTGTGACGGCCCTGAGTCCCTGTCCCCGTGTCAGGCTCTGGGCTTGATCTCCTCGAACATCCTCAGCAGGGGGCTGCAGCGCCAGGGGCAGGGGGACCCAGAGGGACACGGGATGCCACCGGGCACGAGCAGCTTTGGACTTCTCTGGGAGGAACTGTGAGTGGGAGCTGGCTTGAAGTGACCTCCCCAGTAAGGTCACAGAGCCCCTGAGATGTCACACTGCCTCCTGGGATGTCACAGCCCACCCTGAGATCTCACAAATCCCCCTTGTGATGTCACAGAGCCAGTGCTGCTCTAGCACTCTGGGATGTCATACAGTTGCGCTGTGATGGCACAGAAGACTCTGGCATCACAAAGTCAGCCCGTGTCACAATCCTTTAGTGCAAGCGGGAATCATGACAGTTCATTTTCCCCATCTCAGAATTAGCAGAAGTAGATAGGCTTATCATGAGAAACCGAATGTGATGAACATGTTAGAAATGCAAGGCTCCAAGTTATTAATTTTTAATTTAATAAAAGTTATTAAGTGTACCAAATATAAACTTTGAGAAAAATGAAAAAAAGACACTATAAAAAAAAGTCAATGTGGAGCCCGGGATTGCCACCGGGTGAGACACAGGTTGGACAGCTGCAGCAGAGGGTCCTCTATGCTTCACACCGACCGTCCTGTCTGACCCATTTTTATACCATTTTCCTTGCCTGAGCCAGAGTCCCCTTTCTTCCTTTTCAAAGTGCATGTATTCATGTGGAGTTCTTTTCTCTGTGGCAAGTTGAACAATACGTGTCCGGAGAGTGATGAACACCTGTGTTTGCAGTCCCGGAATTCGGATTTGAGATGTACCTCCCTGATGGCTCTGACTATCTCGGTCTCGGATATTTATCGTGTATTTATCGTCCGGGTGTTTCTCGGACAACCTTGATGCATGATCCCTCTCTGGGCTGGCCACTTTCGTTCGCTTGTAAATAAAGTCCTCCCTCTCTCGTCCAGGTGGCTTTGACATGGTGTTGCAATCGCTGTTGCTGGCTTGTGCGATTTAAAAACTTCCTATAAGAGTATAATTTAACAGCACATAACTATAAAAGAGACGACAATTTTATTTGCACGAATTATCCTATAGACATATAACAGTCCTAATGATTCCTTGAGGCCTTGCAGTGTCACAATGTTCTCCATGGTTCCACAGGCCCCACAGTGTCATGTGACTCCTCTGTTCTATGAGTCCTGCAATGTCACAATGGACCTTTGGACCAATGGACCATGGGGCTTTGCAGTGTCACAACGCTCTCCTTTGGCTCCACAGGGTCACAATGGAGCACTGATTACAGGCAGCCTCTCTGTGTTACCCTGGAGCTTTGTTTCCGTGGGGTCTCGCAGTGTCCCAATGGAGCCTTGGTTGGATGGGGCCTCACAGTGTCACAATGATGCCTACATTCCACTGAGGCACACGGCGTCACTAGGGTCCCCTTGCTTCCATGAGGCCCAGCAATGTCACAGTGGTGTCCATGAATCCATGAGGACTCACAGTGTCCCAATGGTCTCTTGATCTCACATGGTCCCACAGTGTCCCAATGGTCCCTTGGTCTCACAAGGCCCCACAGTGTCCCAATGGTCACTTCTTCTCACATGGCCCCACAGTGTAACAATGGTCCCTTGGTTCCATGGTTCCTGGTCTGGTGCATTCCCCTTTCCCCTTCTCACGCCACCCTGCCAGCTGAGAAATGCTCACTGGGCCAGGGCCTTGGCCAGCAGCCCCTGGGCTCAGCTCCTCTGGAGCTCATCACAGACACTGTCTGCTCCAGGCTCAACCCTTCATTTCCGGGGGAGATGCCAAAGCCTCCACAGGGAACATTTCCCTTTGCTCAGGGGAATTTCTCACAGGTGCCTTGTAGTGACTCTTTGTGTCTGTGTGCACACAGGAGTGCCTGTGCTCAGGGAAATGTGGCAGAAATGCTGCTCTCTGAGGGCTTTGATTGCCTTGGATAGCTGAGCCAGTCAGGCCTGGAAGTAAGGTTAAGTCATGTCACCCTGATTCTTAAGATTTTCTAAAGCCTTCTGAGTTTCCATTCTGTTGGAGAACCTTCCCACACAATTTCTGTCAACAACATATTGTTTACAATCTTTTATGGGGCTGGACAAACTTGATGTACTAGTGCTTTGTCCAATGTCTTTGGACAGGTGGTCCATTCACTCTCCAATCCAATGTCACCTTTGGGAAAGTATAAAAGTTGGAGTCAGAGAATAAACTTTTCTCTTTACCTTGAAAATAGCAGGTGGCTCGCGTCGTGCTTTCACGTGTCTTATAGCGACAAAGTCACAAGCTGTAAGCAAAGTTAAATGCTGCTAAGAGTTGTTCTTTTGCTAATTTGTGAAGCTTAATAGAAGTTCTAAGCGAAGTTGAATATTGTTAAGTGTTATTCCACAGCTCTGTTTAGCTTTTAGGCTGTATTCCTTTTATCCTTGCCCTCACTGTCCTTTCGTCACACACACACACACACACACACACACACACCCCCACACCCACACACACACACAAACACACAGAGACACACAGACACCGGGACAGTTCTTGACTCCTTTTTGGTTTGATTGCCTGGATTTTGTTTGGTTTTCTTGTTGCTTTGTTTCCTTGGTGTGCCTGAAGTGTCCAGTCAGGAGCAGAGTGACTCTTGCCAAGGAACTCTGTGGTGCTGTCACTTAATATTAAAGCTGTTTTATGCTACTCCCCTGCTGGGGATTTTTAAAGTGCTCTCAAGCCCTCCTTCATAAGAGGGTGAAGGAGCCCTGGCCAAGCTCTGGCCCTGGGGGCACAGGGATGCTGCTAGGGGGTCCCTGTCTCCCTGTTCCAACTGTGACGGCCCTGAGCCCCTGTCCCCGTGTCAGGCTCTGGGCTTGATCTCCTCGAACATCCTCAGCAGGGGGCTGCAGCGCCAGGGGCAGGGGGACCCAGAGGGACACGGGATGCCACCGGGCACGAGCAGCTTTGGACTTCTCTGGGAGGAACTGTGAGTGGGAGCTGGCTTGAAGTGACCTCCCCAGTAAGGTCACAGAGCCCCTGAGATGTCACACTGCCTCCTGGGATGTCACAGCCCACCCTGAGATCTCACAAATCCCCCTTGTGATGTCACAGAGCCAGTGCTGCTCTAGCACTCTGGGATGTCATACAGTTGCGCTGTGATGGCACAGAAGACTCTGGCATCACAAAGTCAGCCCGTGTCACAATCCTCTAGTGCAAGCGGGAATCATGACAGTTCATTTTCCCCATCTCAGAATTAGCAGAAGTAGATAGGCTTATCATGAGAAACCGAATGTGATAAACATGTTAGAAATGAAAGGCTCCAAGTTATTAGTTATTAATTTAATAAAAGTTATTAAGTGTACCAAATATAAGTTTTTAGAAAAATGGAAAAAAGCCACTATAAAAAAAAGTCAATGTGGAGCCCGGGATTGCCACCGGGTGAGACACAGGTTGGACAGCTGCAGCAGAGGGTCCTCTATGCTTCACACCGACCGTCCTGTCTGACCCATTTTTATACGATTTTCCTTGCCTGAGCCAGAGTCCCCTTTCTTCCTTTTCAAAGTGCATGTATTCATGTGGAGTTCTTTTCTCTGTGGCAAGTTGAACAATACGTGTCCGGAGAGTGATGAACACCTGTGTTTGCAGTCCCGGAATTCGGATTTGAGATGTACCTCCCTGATGGCTCTGACTATCTCGGTCTCGGATATTTATCGTGTATTTATCGTCCGGGTGTTTCTCGGACAACCTTGATGCATGATCCCTCTCTGGGCTGGCCACTTTCGTTCGCTTGTAAATAAAGTCCTCCCTCTCTCGTCCAGGTGGCTTTGACATGGTGTTGCAATCGCTGTTGCTGGCTTGTGCGATTTAAAATCTTCCTATAAGAGTATAATTTAACAGCACATAACTATAAAAGAGACGACAATTTTATTTGCACGAATTATCCTATAGACATATAACAGTCCTAATGATTCCTTGAGGCCTTGCAGTGTCACAATGTTCTCCATGGTTCCACAGGCCCCACAGTGTCATGTGACTCCTCTGTTCCATGAGTCCTGCAATGTCACAATGGACCTTTGGACCAATGGACCATGGGGCTTTGCAGTGTCACAACGCTCTCCTTTGGCTCCACAGGGTCACAATGGAGCACTGATTACAGGCAGCCTCTCTGTGTTACCCTGGAGCTTTGTTTCCGTGGGGTCTCGCAGTGTCCCAATGGAGCCTTGGCTGGATGGGGCCTCACAGTGTCACAATGATGCCTACATTCCACTGAGGCACACGGCGTCACTAGGGTCCCCTTGCTTCCATGAGGCCCAGCAATGTCACAGTGGTGTCCATGAATCCATGAGGACTCACAGTGTCCCAATGGTCTCTTGATCTCACATGGTCCCACAGTGTCCCAATGGTCCCTTGGTCTCACAAGGCCCCACAGTGTCCCAATGTTCACTTCTTCTCACATGGCCCCACAGTGTAACAATGGTCCCTTGGTTCCATGGTTCCTGGTCTGGTGCATTCCCCTCTCCCCTTCTCAGGCCACCCTGCCAGCTGAGAAATGCTCACTGGGCCAGGGCCTTGGCCAGCAGCCCCTGGGCTCAGCTCCTCTGGAGCTCATCACAGACACTGTCTGCTCCAGGCTCAACCCTTCATTTCCGGGGGAGATGCCAAAGCCTCCACAGGGAACATTTCCCTTTGCTCAGGGGAATTTCTCACAGGTGCCTTGTAGTGACTCTTTGTGTCTGTGTGCACACAGGAGTGCCTGTGCTCAGGGAAATGTGGCAGAAATGCTGCTCTCTGAGGGCTTTGATTGCCTTGGATAGCTGAGCCAGTCAGGCCTGGAAGTAAGGTTAAGTCATGTCACCCTGATTCTTAAGATTTTCTAAAGCCTTCTGAGTTTCCATTCTGTTGGAGAACCTTCCCACACAATTTCTGTCAACAACATATTGTTTACAATCTTTTATGGGGCTGGACAAACTTGATGTACTAGTGCTTTGTCCAATGTCTTTGGACAGGTGGTCCATTCACTCTCCAATCCAATGTCACCTTTGGGAAAGTATAAAAGTTGGAGTCAGAGAATAAACTTTTCTCTTTACCTTGCAAATAGCAGGTGGCTCGCGTCGTGCTTTCACGTGTCTTATAGCGACAAAGTCACAAGCTGTAAGCAAAGTTAAATGCTGCTAAGAGTTGTTCTTTTGCTAATTTGTGAAGCTTAATAGAAGTTATAAGCGAAGTTGAATATTGTTAAGTGTTATTCCACAGCTCTGTTTAGCTTTTAGGCTGTATTCCTTTTATCCTTGCCCTCACTGTCCTTTCGTCACACACACACACACACACACACACACACCCCCACACACACACACACACACAAACACACAGAGACACACAGACACCGGGACAGTTCTTGACTCCTTTTTGGTTTGATTGCCTGGATTTTGTTTGGTTTTCTTGTTGCTTTGTTTCCTTGGTGTGCCTGAAGTGTCCAGTCAGGAGCAGAGTGACTCTTGCCAAGGAACTCTGTGGTGCTGTCACTTAATATTAAAGCTGTTTTATGCTACTCCCCTGCTGGGGATTTTTAAAGTGCTCTCAAGCCCTCCTTCATAAGAGGGTGAAGGAGCCCTGGCCAAGCTCTGGCCCTGGGGGCACAGGGATGCTGCTAGGGGGTCCCTGTCTCCCTGTTCCAACTGTGACGGCCCTGAGCCCCTGTCCCCGTGTCAGGCTCTGGGCTTGATCTCCTCGAACATCCTCAGCAGGGGGCTGCAGCGCCAGGGGCAGGGGGACCCAGAGGGACACGGGATGCCACCGGGCACGAGCAGCTTTGGACTTCTCTGGGAGGAACTGTGAGTGGGAGCTGGCTTGAAGTGACCTCCCCAGTAAGGTCACAGAGCCCCTGAGATGTCACACTGCCTCCTGGGATGTCACAGCCCACCCTGAGATCTCACAAATCCCCCTTGTGATGTCACAGAGCCAGTGCTGGTCTAGCACTCTGGGATGTCATACAGTTGCGCTGTGATGGCACAGAAGACTCTGGCATCACAAAGTCAGCCCGTGTCACAATCCTTTAGTGCAAGCGGGAATCATGACAGTTCATTTTCCCCATCTCAGAATTAGCAGAAGTAGATAGGCTTATCATGAGAAACCGAATGTGATGAACATGTTAGAAATGCAAGGCTCCAAGTTATTAATTTTTAATTTAATAAAAGTTATTAAGTGTACCAAATATAAACTTTGAGAAAAATGGAAAAAAGCCACTATAAAAAAAAGTCAGTGTGGAGCCCGGGATTGCCACCGGGTGAGACACAGGTTGGACAGCTGCAGCAGAGGGTCCTCTATGCTTCACACCGACCGTCCTGTCTGACCCATTTTTATACCATTTTCCTTGCCTGAGCCAGAGTCCCCTTTCTTCCTTTTCAAAGTGCATGTATTCATGTGGAGTTCTTTTCTCTGTGGCAAGTTGAACAATACGTGTCCGGAGAGTGATGAACACCTGTGTTTGCAGTCCCGGAATTCGGATTTGAGATGTACCTCCCTGATGGCTCTGACTATCTCGGTCTCGGATATTTATCGTGTATTTATCGTCCGGGTGTTTCTCGGACAACCTTGATGCATGATCCCTCTCTGGGCTGGCCACTTTCGTTCGCTTGTAAATAAAGTCCTCCCTCTCTTGTCCAGGTGGCTTTGACATGGTGTTGCAATCGCTGTTGCTGGCTTGTGCGATTTAAAAACTTCCTATAAGAGTATAATTTAACAGCACATAACTATAAAAGAGACGACAATTTTATTTGCACGAATTATCCTATAGACATATAACAGTCCTAATGATTCCTTGAGGCCTTGCAGTGTCAAAATGTTCTCCATGGTTCCACAGGCCCCACAGTGTCATGTGACTCCTCTGTTCCATGAGTCCTGCAATGTCACAATGGACCTTTGGACCAATGGACCATGGGGCTTTGCAGTGTCACAACGCTCTCCTTTGGCTCCACAGGGTCACAATGGAGCACTGATTACAGGCAGCCTCTCTGTGTTACCCTGGAGCTTTGTTTCCGTGGGGTCTCGCAGTGTCCCAATGGAGCCTTGGCTGGATGGGGCCTCACAGTGTCACAATGATGCCTACATTCCACTGAGGCACACGGCGTCACTAGGGTCCCCTTGCTTCCATGAGGCCCAGCAATGTCACAGTGGTGTCCATGAATCCATGAGGACTCACAGTATCCCAATGGTCTCTTGATCTCACATGGTCCCACAGTGTCCCAATGGCCCCTTGGTCTCACAAGGCCCCACAGTGTCCCAATGGTCACTTCTTCTCACATGGCCCCACAGTGTAACAATGGTCCCTTGGTTCCATGGTTCCTGGTCTGGTGCATTCCCCTCTCCCCTTCTCAGGCCACCCTGCCAGCTGAGAAATGCTCACTGGGCCAGGGCCTTGGCCAGCAGCCCCTGGGCTCAGCTCCTCTGGAGCTCATCACAGACACTGTCTGCTCCAGGCTCAACCCTTCATCCCCTGGGGAGATGCCAAAGCCTCCACAGGGAACATTTCCCTTTGCTCAGGGGAATTTCACACAGGTGCCTTGTAGTGACTCTTTGTGTCTGTGTGCACACAGGAGTGCCTGTGCTCAGGGAAATGTGGCAGAAATGCTGCTCTCTGAGGGCTTTGATTGCCTTGGATAGCTGAGCCAGTCAGGCCTGGAAGTAAGGTTAAGTCATGTCACCCCGATTCTTAAGATTTTCTAAAGCCTTCTGAGTTTCCATTCTGTTGGAGAACCTTCCCACACAATTTCTGTCAACAACATATTGTTTACAATCTTTTATGGGGCTGGACAAACTTGATGTACTAGTGGTTTGTCCAATGTCTTTGGACAGGTGGTCCATTCACTCTCCAATCCAATGTCACCTTTGGGAAAGTATAAAAGTTGGAGTCAGAGAATAAACTTTTATCTTTACCTTGCAAATAGCAGGTGGCTCGCGTCGTGCTTTCACGTGTCTTATAGCGACAAAGTCACAAGCTGTAAGCAAAGTTAAATGCTGCTAAGAGTTGTTCTTTTGCTAATTTGTGAAGCTTAATAGAAGTTCTAAGCGAAGTTGAATATTGTTAAGTGTTATTCCACAGCTCTGTTTAGCTTTTAGGCTGTATTCCTTTTATCCTTGCCCTCACTGTCCTTTCGTCACACACACACACACACACATTAACATACACACACACACACAAACACACAGAGACACACAGACACCGGGACAGTTCTTGACTCCTTTTTGGTTTGATTGCCTGGATTTTGTTTGGTTTTGTTGTTGCTTTGTTTCCTTGCTGTGCCTGAAGTTTCCAGTCAGGAGCAGAGTGACTCTTGCCAAGGAACTCTGTGGTGCTGTCACTTAATATTAAAGCTGTTTTATGCTACTCCCCTGCTGGGGATTTTTATAAGTGCTCTCAAGCCCTCCTTCATAAGAGGGTGAAGGAGCCCTGGCCAAGCTCTGGCCCTGGGGGCACAGGGATGCTGCTAGGGGGTCCCTGTCTCCCTGTTACAAATTTCAGGGCCCTGAGCCCCTGTCCCCGTGTCAGGCTCTGGGCTTGATCTCCTTGAACATCCTCAGGAGGAGGCTGCAGCGCCAGGGGCAGGGGGACCCAGAGGGACACGGGATACCACTGTGCACCAGCAGCTTTGGACTTCTCTGGGAGGAACTGTGAGTGGGGGCTGGCTTGAAGTGACCTCCCCAGTAAGGTCACAGAGCCCCTGAGATGTCACACTGCCTCCTGGGATGTCACAGCCCACCCTGAGATCTCACAAATCCCCCTTGTGATGTCACAGAGCCAGTGCTGCTCTATCACTCTGGGATATCATACAGTTACGCTGTGATGGCACAGAAGACTCTGGCATCACAAAGTCAGCCCGTGTCACAATCCTCTAGTGCAAGCGGGAATCATGACAGTTTTTTTTCCCCATCTCAGAATTAGCAGAAGTAGATAGGCTTATCATGAGAAACCGAATGTGATAAACATGTTAGAAATGAAAGGCTCCAAGTTATTAGTTATTAATTTAATAAAAGTTATTAAGTGTACCAAATATAAGTTTTGAGAAAAATGGAAAAAAGCCACTATAAAAAAAAGTCAGTGTGGAGCCCGGGATTGCCACCGGGTGAGACACAGGTTTGACAGCTGCAGCAGAGGGTCCTCTATGCTTCACACCGACCGTCTTGTCTGACCCATTTCTATACGATTTTCCTTGCCTGAGCCAGAGTCCCCTTTCTTCCTTTTCAAAGTGCATGTATTCATGTGGAGTTCTTTTCTCTGTGGCAAGTTGAACAATACGTGTCCGGAGAGTGATGAACACCTGTGTTTGCAGTCCCGGAATTCGGATTTGAGATGTACCTCCCTGATGGCTCTGACTATCTCGGTCTCGGATATTTATCGTGTATTTATCGTCCGGGTGTTTCTCGGACAACCTTGATGCATGATCCCTCTCTGGGCTGGCCACTTTCGTTCGCTTGGAAATAAAGTCCTCCCTCTCTTGTCCAGGTGGCTTTGACATGGTGTTGCAGTCGCTGTTGCTGGCTTGTGCGATTTAAAATCTTCCTATAAGAGTATAATTTAACAGCACATAACTATAAAAGAGACGACAATTTTATTTGCACCAATTATCCTATAGACATATAACAGTCCTAATGATTCCTTGAGGCCTTGCAGTGTCACAATGTTCTCCATGGTTCCACAGGCCCCACAGTGTCATGTGACTCCTCTGTTCCATGAGTCCTGCAATGTCACAATGGACCTTTGGACCAATGGACCATGGGGCTTTGCAGTGTCACAACGGTCTCCTTTGGCTCCACAGGGTCACAATGGAGCACTGATTACAGGCAGCCTCTCTGTGTTACCCTGGAGCTTTGTTTCCGTGGGGTCTCACAGTGTCCCAATGGAGCCTTGGTTGGATGGGGCCTCACAGTGTCACAATGATGCCTACATTCCACTGAGGCACACGGCGTCACTAGGGTCCCCTTGCTTCCATGAGGCCCAGCAATGTCACAGTGGTGTCCATGAATCCATGAGGACTCACAGTGTCCCAATGGTCTCTTGATCTCACATGGTCCCACAGTGTCCCAATGGCCCCTTGGTCTCACAAGGCCCCACAGTGTCCCAATGGTCACTTCTTCTCACATGGCCCCACAGTGTAACAATGGTCCCTTGGTTCCATGGTTCCTGGTCTGGTGCATTCCCCTCTCCCCTTCTCAGGCCACCCTGCCAGCTGAGAAATGCTCACTGGGCCAGGGCCTTGGCCAGCAGCCCCTGGGCTCAGCTCCTCTGGAGCTCATCACAGACACTGTCTGCTCCAGGCTCAACCCTTCATCCCCTGGGGAGATGCCAAAGCCTCCACAGGGAACATTTCCCTTTGCTCAGGGGAATTTCACACAGGTGCCTTGTAGTGACTCTTTGTGTCTGTGTGCACACAGGAGTGCCTGTGCTCAGGGAAATGTGGCAGAAATGCTGCTCTCTGAGGGCTTTGATTGCCTTGGATAGCTGAGCCAGTCAGGCCTGGAAGTAAGGTTAAGTCATGTCACCCCGATTCTTAAGATTTTCTAAAGCCTTCTGAGTTTCCATTCTGTTGGAGAACCTTCCCACACAATTTCTGTCAACATATTGTTTACAATCTTTTATGGGGCTGGACAAACTTGATGTACTAGTGGTTTGTCCAATGTCTTTGGACAGGTGGTCCATTCACTCTCCAATCCAATGTCACCTTTGGGAAAGTATAAAAGTTGGAGTCAGAGAATAAACTTTTATCTTTACCTTGCAAATAGCAGGTGGCTCGCGTCGTGCTTTCACGTGTCTTATAGCGACAAAGTCACAAGCTGTAAGCAAAGTTAAATGCTGCTAAGAGTTGTTCTTTTGCTAATTTGTGAAGCTTAATAGAAGTTCTAAGCGAAGTTGAATATTGTTAAGTGTTATTCCACAGCTCTGTTTAGCTTTTAGGCTGTATTCCTTTTATCCTTGCCCTCACTGTCCTTTCGTCACACACACACACACACACATTAACATACACACACACACACAAACACACAGAGACACACAGACACCGGGACAGTTCTTGACTCCTTTTTGGTTTGATTGCCTGGATTTTGTTTGGTTTTGTTGTTGCTTTGTTTCCTTGCTGTGCCTGAAGTTTCCAGTCAGGAGCAGAGTGACTCTTGCCAAGGAACTCTGTGGTGCTGTCACTTAATATTAAAGCTGTTTTATGCTACTCCCCTGCTGGGGATTTTTATAAGTGCTCTCAAGCCCTCCTTCATAAGAGGGTGAAGGAGCCCTGGCCAAGCTCTGGCCCTGGGGGCACAGGGATGCTGCTAGGGGGTCCCTGTCTCCCTGTTACAAATTTCAGGGCCCTGAGCCCCTGTCCCCGTGTCAGGCTCTGGGCTTGATCTCCTCGAACATCCTCAGGAGGAGGCTGCAGCGCCAGGGGCAGGGGGACCCAGAGGGACACGGGATACCACTGTGCACCAGCAGCTTTGGACTTCTCTGGGAGGAACTGTGAGTGGGGGCTGGCTTGAAGTGACCTCCCCAGTAAGGTCACAGAGCCCCTGAGATGTCACACTGCCTCCTGGGATGTCACAGCCCACCCTGAGATCTCACAAATCCCCCTTGTGATGTCACAGAGCCAGTGCTGCTCTATCACTCTGGGATATCATACAGTTACGCTGTGATGGCACAGAAGACTCTGGCATCACAAAGTCAGCCCGTGTCACAATCCTCTAGTGCAAGCGGGAATCATGACAGTTTTTTTTCCCCATCTCAGAATTAGCAGAAGTAGATAGGCTTATCATGAGAAACCGAATGTGATAAACATGTTAGAAATGAAAGGCTCCAAGTTATTAGTTATTAATTTAATAAAAGTTATTAAGTGTACCAAATATAAGTTTTGAGAAAAATGGAAAAAAGCCACTATAAAAAAAAGTCAGTGTGGAGCCCGGGATTGCCACCGGGTGAGACACAGGTTTGACAGCTGCAGCAGAGGGTCCTCTATGCTTCACACCGACCGTCCTGTCTGACCCATTTCTATACGATTTTCCTTGCCTGAGCCAGAGTCCCCTTTCTTCCTTTTCAAAGTGCATGTATTCATGTGGAGTTCTTTTCTCTGTGGCAAGTTGAACAATACGTGTCCGGAGAGTGATGAACACCTGTGTTTGCAGTCCCGGAATTCGGATTTGAGATGTACCTCCCTGATGGCTCTGACTATCTCGGTCTCGGATATTTATCGTGTATTTATCGTCCGGGTGTTTCTCGGACAACCTTGATGCATGATCCCTCTCTGGGCTGGCCACTTTCGTTCACTTGTAAATAAAGTCCTCCCTCTCTCGTCCAGGTGGCTTTGACATGGTGTTGCAGTCGCAGTTGCTGGCTTGTGCGATTTAAAATCTTCCTATAAGAGTATAATTTAACAGCACATAACTATAAAAGAGACGACAATTTTATTTGCACCAATTATCCTATAGACATATAACAGTCCTAATGATTCCTTGAGGCCTTGCAGTGTCACAATGTTCTCCATGGTTCCACAGGCCCCACAGTGTCATGTGACTCCTCTGTTCCATGAGTCCTGCAATGTCACAATGGACCTTTGGACCAATGGACCATGGGGCTTTGCAGTGTCACAACGGTCTCCTTTGGCTCCACAGGGTCACAATGGAGCACTGATTACAGGCAGCCTCTCTGTGTTACCCTGGAGCTTTGTTTCCGTGGGGTCTCACAGTGTCCCAATGGAGCCTTGGTTGGATGGGGCCTCACAGTGTCACAATGATGCCTACATTCCACTGAGGCACACGGCGTCACTAGGGTCCCCTTGCTTCCATGAGGCCCAGCAATGTCACAGTGGTGTCCATGAATCCATGAGGACTCACAGTGTCCCAATGGTCTCTTGATCTCACATGGTCCCACAGTGTCCCAATGGCCCCTTGGTCTCACAAGGCCCCACAGTGTCCCAATGGTCACTTCTTCTCACATGGCCCCACAGTGTAACAATGGTCCCTTGGTTCCATGGTTCCTGGTCTGGTGCATTCCCCTCTCCCCTTCTCAGGCCGCCCTGCCAGCTGAGAAATGCTCACCGGGCCAGGGCCTTGGCCAGCAGCCCCTGGGCTCAGCTCCTCTGGAGCTCATCACAGACACTGTCTGCACCAGGCTCAACCCTTCATTTCCTGGGGAGATGCCAAAGCCTCCGCAGGGAACATTTCCCTTTGCTCAGGGGAATTTCACACAGGTGCCTTGTAGTGACTCTTTGTGTCTGTGTGCACACAGGAGTGCCTGTGCTCAGGGAAATGTGGCAGATATGCTGCTCCCTGAGGACTTTGGATGCCTTGGATAGCTGAGCCAGTCAGGCCTGGAAGTAAGGTTAAGTCATGTCACCCTGATTCTTAAGATTTTCTAAAGCCTTCTGAGTTTCCATTCTGTTGGAGAACCTTCCCACACAATTTCTGTCAACAACATATTGTTTACAATCTTTTATGGGGGTGGACAAACTTGATGTACTAGTGGTTTGTCCAATGTCTTTGGACAGGTGGTCCATTCACTCTCCAATCCAATGTCACCTTTGGGAAAGTATAAAAGTTGGAGTCAGAGAATAAACTTTTATCTTTACCTTGCAAATAGCAGGTGGCTCGCGTCGTGCTTTCACGTGTCTTATAGCGACAAAGTCACAAGCTGTAAGCAAAGTTAAATGCTGCTAAGAGTTGTTCTTTTGCTAATTTGTGAAGCTTAATAGAAGTTCTAAGCGAAGTTGAATATTGTTAAGTGTTATTCCACAGCTCTGTTTAGCTTTTAGGCTGTATTCCTTTTATCCTTGCCCTCACTGTCCTTTCGTCACACACACACACACACACATTAACATACACACTCACACAAAAACACACAGAGACACACAGACACCGGGACAGTTCTTGACTCCTTTTTGGTTTGATTGCCTGGATTTTGTTTGGTTTTGTTGTTGCTTTGTTTCCTTGCTGTGCCTGAAGTTTCCAGTCAGGAGCAGAGTGACTCTTGCCAAGGAACTCTGTGGTGCTGTCACTTAATATTAAAGCTGTTTTATGCTACTCCCCTGCTGGGGATTTTTAAAGTGCTCTCAAGCCCTCCTTCATAAGAGGGTGAAGGAGCCCTGGCCAAGCTCTGGCCCTGGGGGCACAGGGATGCTGCTAGGGGGTCCCTGTCTCCCTGTTCCAACTGTGACGGCCCTGAGCCCCTGTCCCCGTGTCAGGCTCTGGGCTTGATCTCCTCAAACATCCTCAGCGGGAGGCTACAGCGCTAGGGGCAGGGGGACCCAGAGGGACACGTGATGCCACCGGGCACGAGCAGCTTTGGACTTCTCTGGGAGGAACTGTGAGTGGGAGCTGGCTTGAAGTGACCTCCCCAGTAAGGTCACAGAGCCCCTGAGATGTCACACTGCCTCCTGGGATGTCACAGCCCACCCTGAGATCTCACAAATCCCCCTTGTGATGTCACAGAGCCAGTGCTGCTCTAGCACTCTGGGATGTCATACAGTTGCGCTGTGATGGCACAGAAGACTCTGGCATCACAAAGTCAGCCCGTGTCACAATCCTCTAGTGCAAGGGGGAATCATGACAGTTCATTTTCCCCATCTCAGAATTAGCAGAAGTAGATAGGCTTATCATGAGAAACTGAATGTGATGAACATGTCAGAAATGCAAGGCTCCAAGTTATTAGTTATTAATTTAATAAAAGTTATTAAGTGTACCAAATATAAACTTTGAGAAAAATGAAAAAAAGACACTATAAAAAAAAGTCAATGTGGAGCCCGGGATTGCCACCGGGTGAGACACAGGTTTGACAGCTGCAGCAGAGGGTCCTCTATGCTTCACACCGACCGTCTTGTCTGACCCATTTCTATACGATTTTCCTTGCCTGAGCCAGAGTCCCCTTTCTTCCTTTTCAAAGTGCATGTATTCATGTGGAGTTCTTTTCTCTGTGGCAAGTTGAACAATACATGTCCGGAGAGTGATGAACACCTGTGTTTGCAGTCCCGGAATTCGGATTTGAGATGTACCTCCCTGATGGCTCTGACTATCTCGGTCTCGGATATTTATCGTGTATTTATGGTCCGGGTGTTTCTCGGACAACCTTGATGCATGATCCCTCTCCGGGCCGGCCACTTTCGTTCGCTTGTAAATAAAGTCCTCCCTCTCTTGTCCAGGTGGCTTTCACATGGTGTTGCAATCACTGTTGCTGGCTTGTGCTATTTAAAAACTTCTTATAAGAGTATAATTTAACAGCACATAACCATAAAATAGATGACAATTTTATTTGCACGAATTATCCTATAGACATATAACAGTCCTAATGATTCCTTGAGGCCTTGCAGTGTCACAATGTTCTCCATGGTTCCACAGGCCCCACAGTGTCATGTGACTCCTCTGTTCCATGAGTCCTGCAATGTCACAATAGACCTTTGGACCAATGGACCATGGGGCTTTGCAGTGTCACAACGCTCTCCTTTGGCTCCACAGGGTCACAATGGAGCACTGATTACAGGCAGCCTCTCTGTGTTACCCTGGAGCTTTGTTTCCGTGGGGTCTCACAGTGTCCCAATGGAGCCTTGGCTGGATGGGGCCTCACAGTGTCACAATGATGCCTACATTCCACTGAGGCACACGGCGTCACTAGGGTCCCCTTGCTTCCATGAGGCCCAGCAATGTCACAGTGGTGTCCATGAATCCATGAGGACTCACAGTGTCCCAATGGTCTCTTGATCTCACATGGTCCCACAGTGTCCCAATGGCCCCTTGGTCTCACAAGGCCCCACAGTGTCCCAATGGTCACTTCTTCTCACATGGCCCCACAGTGTAACAATGGTCCCTTGGTTCCATGGTTCCTGGTCTGGTGCATTCCCCTCTCCCCTTCTCAGGCCGCCCTGCCAGCTGAGAAATGCTCACCGGGCCAGGGCCTTGGCCAGCAGCCCCTGGGCTCAGCTCCTCTGGAGCTCATCACAGACACTGTCTGCTCCAGGCTCAACCCTTCATTTCCTGGGGAGATGCCAAAGCCTCCGCAGGGAACATTTCCCTTTGCTCAGGGGAATTTCACACAGGTGCCTTGTAGTGACTCTTTGTGTCTGTGTGCACACAGGAGTGCCTGTGCTCAGGGAAATGTGGCAGATATGCTGCTCCCTGAGGACTTTGGATGCCTTGGATATCTGAGCCAGTCAGGCCTGGAAGTAAGGTTAAGTCATGTTACCCTGATTCTTAAGATTTTCTAAAGCCTTCTGAGTTTACATTCTGTTGGAGAACCTTCCCACACAATTTTTGTCAACAACATATTGTTTACAATCTTTTATGGGGGTGGACAAACTTGATGTACTAGTGGTTTGTCCAATGTCTTTGGACAGGTGGCCCATTCACTCTCCAATCCAATGTCACCTTTGGGAAAGTATAAAAGTTGGAGTCAGAGAATAAACATTTAGCTTTACCTTGCAAATAGCAGGTGGCTCGCGTCGTGCTTTCACGTGTCTTATAGCGACAAAGTCACAAGCTGTAAGCAAAGTTAAATGCTGCTAAGAGTTGTTCTTTTGCTAATTTGTGAAGCTTAATAGAAGTTCTAAGCGAAGTTGAATATTGTTAAGTGTTATTCCACAGCTCTGTTTAGCTTTTAGGCTGTATTCCTTTTATCCTTGCCCTCACTGTCCTTTCGTCACACACACACACACACACATTAACATACACACTCACACAAAAACACACAGAGACACACAGACACCGGGACAGTTCTTGACTCCTTTTTGGTTTGATTGCCTGGATTTTGTTTGGTTTTGTTGTTGCTTTGTTTCCTTGCTGTGCCTGAAGTTTCCAGTCAGGAGCAGAGTGACTCTTGCCAAGGAACTCTGTGGTGCTGTCACTTAATATTAAAGCTGTTTTATGCTACTCCCCTGCTGGGGATTTTTATAAGTGCTCTCAAGCCCTCCTTCATAAGAGGGTGAAGGAGCCCTGGCCAAGCTCTGGCCCTGGGGGCACAGGGATGCTGCTAGGGGGTCCCTGTCTCCCTGTTACAACTTTCAGGGCCCTGAGCCCCTGTCCCCGTGTCAGGCTCTGGGCTTCATCTCCTCGAACATCCTCAGGAGGAGGCTGCAGCGCCAGGGGCAGGGGGACCCAGAGGGACACGGGATACCACTGTGCACCAGCAGCTTTGGACTTCTCTGGGAGGAACTGTGAGTGGGAGCTGGCTTGAAGTGACCTCCCCAGTAAGGTCACAGAGCCCCTGAGATGTCACACTGCCTCCTGGGATGTCACAGCCCACCCTGAGATCTCACAAATCCCCCTTGTGATGTCACAGAGCCAGTGCTGCTCTATCACTCTGGGATATCATACAGTTACGCTGTGATGGCACAGAAGACTCTGGCATCACAAAGTCAGCCCGTGTCACAATCCTCTAGTGCAAGCGGGAATCATGACAGTTTTTTTTCCCCATCTCAGAATTAGCAGAAGTAGATAGGCTTATCATGAGAAACCGAATGTGATAAACATGTTAGAAATGAAAGGCTCCAAGTTATTAATTTTTAATTTAATAAAAGTTATTAAGTGTACCAAATACAAGTTTTGAGAAAAATGGAAAAAAGCCACTATAAAAAAAAGTCAGTGTGGAGCCCGGGATTGCCACCGGGTGAGACACAGGTTTGACAGCTGCAGCAGAGGGTCCTCTATGCTTCACACCGACCGTCCTGTCCGACCCATTTTTATACCATTTTCCATGCCTGAGCCAGAGTCCCTTTTCTTCCTTTTTGGAGTGCATGTATTCATGTGGAGTTCTTTTCTCTGTGGCAAGTTGAACAATACATGTCCGGAGAGTGATGAACACCTGTGTTTGCAGTCCCGTAATTCGGATTTGAGATGTACCTCCCTGATGGCTCTGACTATCTCGGTCTCGGATATTTATCGTGTATTTATGGTCCGGGTGTTTCTCGGACAACCTTGATGCATGATCCCTCTCCGGGCTGGCCACTTTCGTTCGCTTGGAAATAAAGTCCTCCCTCTCTCGTCCAGGTGGCTTTCACATGGTGTTGCAATCACTGTTGCTGGCTTGTGCTATTTAAAAACTTCTTATAAGAGTATAATTTAACAGCACATAACCATAAAATAGATGACAATTTTATTTGCACGAATTATCCTATAGACATATAACAGTCCTAATGATTCCTTGAGGCCTTGCAGTGTCACAATGTTCTCCATGGTTCCACAGGCCCCACAGTGTCATGTGACTCCTCTGTTCCATGAGTCCTGCAATGTCACAATGGACCTTTGGAACAATGGACCATGGGGCTTTGCAGTGTCACAACGCTCTCCTTTGGCTCCACAGGGTCACAATGGAGCACTGATTACAGGCAGCCTCTCTGTGTTACCCTGGAGCTTTGTTTCCGTGGGGTCTCACAGTGTCCCAATGGAGCCTTGGCTGGATGGGGCCTCACAGTGTCACAATGATGCCTACATTCCACTGAGGCACACGGCGTCACTAGGGTCCCCTTGCTTCCATGAGGCCCAGCAATGTCACAGTGGTGTCCATGAATCCATGAGGACTCACAGTGTCCCAATGGTCTCTTGATCTCACATGGTCCCACAGTGTCCCAATGGCCCCTTGGTCTCACAAGGCCCCACAGTGTCCCAATGGTCACTTCTTCTCACATGGCCCCACAGTGTAACAATGGTCCCTTGGTTCCATGGTTCCTGGTCTGGTGCATTCCCCTCTCCCCTTCTCAGGCCGCCCTGCCAGCTGAGAAATGCTCACCGGGCCAGGGCCTTGGCCAGCAGCCCCTGGGCTCAGCTCCTCTGGAGCTCATCACAGACACTGTCTGCTCCAGGCTCAACCCTTCATTTCCTGGGGAGATGCCAAAGCCTCCGCAGGGAACATTTCCCTTTGCTCAGGGGAATTTCACACAGGTGCCTTGTAGTGACTCTTTGTGTCTGTGTGCACACAGGAGTGCCTGTGCTCAGGGAAATGTGGCAGATATGCTGCTCCCTGAGGACTTTGGATGCCTTGGATATCTGAGCCAGTCAGGCCTGGAAGTAAGGTTAAGTCATGTTACCCTGATTCTTAAGATTTTCTAAAGCCTTCTGAGTTTCCATTCTGTTGGAGAACCTTCCCACACAATTTCTGTCAACAACATATTGTTTACAATCTTTTATGGGGGTGGACAAACTTGATGTACTAGTGGTTTGTCCAATGTCTTTGGACAGGTGGCCCATTCACTCTCCAATCCAATGTCACCTTTGGGAAAGTATAAAAGTTGGAGTCAGAGAATAAACTTTTAGCTTTACCTTGCAAATAGCAGGTGGCTCGCGTCGTGCTTTCACGTGTCTTATAGCGACAAAGTCACAAGCTGTAAGCAAAGTTAAATGCTGCTAAGAGTTGTTCTTTTGCTAATTTGTGAAGCTTAATAGAAGTTCTAAGCGAAGTTGAATATTGTTAAGTGTTATTCCACAGCTCTGTTTAGCTTTTAGGCTGTATTCCTTTTATCCTTGCCCTCACTGTCCTTTCGTCACACACACACACACACACATTAACATACACACTCACACAAAAACACACAGAGACACACAGACACCGGGACAGTTCTTGACTCCTTTTTGGTTTGATTGCCTGGATTTTGTTTGGTTTTGTTGTTGCTTTGTTTCCTTGCTGTGCCTGAAGTTTCCAGTCAGGAGCAGAGTGACTCTTGCCAAGGAACTCTGTGGTGCTGTCACTTAATATTAAAGCTGTTTTATGCTACTCCCCTGCTGGGGATTTTTATAAGTGCTCTCAAGCCCTCCTTCATAAGAGGGTGAAGGAGCCCTGGCCAAGCTCTGGCCCTGGGGGCACAGGGATGCTGCTAGGGGGTCCCTGTCTCCCTGTTACAACTTTCAGGGCCCTGAGCCCCTGTCCCCGTGTCAGGCTCTGGGCTTCATCTCCTCGAACATCCTCAGGAGGAGGCTGCAGCGCCAGGGGCAGGGGGACCCAGAGGGACACGGGATACCACTGTGCACCAGCAGCTTTGGACTTCTCTGGGAGGAACTGTGAGTGGGAGCTGGCTTGAAGTGACCTCCCCAGTAAGGTCACAGAGCCCCTGAGATGTCACACTGCCTCCTGGGATGTCACAGCCCACCCTGAGATCTCACAAATCCCCCTTGTGATGTCACAGAGCCAGTGCTGCTCTATCACTCTGGGATATCATACAGTTACGCTGTGATGGCACAGAAGACTCTGGCATCACAAAGTCAGCCCGTGTCACAATCCTCTAGTGCAAGCGGGAATCATGACAGTTTTTTTTCCCCATCTCAGAATTAGCAGAAGTAGATAGGCTTATCATGAGAAACCGAATGTGATAAACATGTTAGAAATGAAAGGCTCCAAGTTATTAGTTATTAATTTAATAAAAGTTATTAAGTGTACCAAATACAAGTTTTGAGAAAAATGGAAAAAAGCCACTATAAAAAAAAGTCAGTGTGGAGCCCGGGATTGCCACCGGGTGAGACACAGGTTTGACAGCTGCAGCAGAGGGTCCTCTATGCTTCACACCGACCGTCCTGTCCGACCCATTTTTATACCATTTTCCATGCCTGAGCCAGAGTCCCTTTTCTTCCTTTTTGGAGTGCATGTATTCATGTGGAGTTCTTTTCTCTGTGGCAAGTTGAACAATACATGTCCGGAGAGTGATGAACACCTGTGTTTGCAGTCCCGGAATTCGGATTTGAGATGTACCTCCCTGATGGCTCTGACTATCTCGGTCTCGGATATTTATCGTGTATTTATGGTCCGGGTGTTTCTCGGACAACCTTGATGCATGATCCCTCTCCGGGCTGGCCACTTTCGTTCGCTTGGAAATAAAGTCCTCCCTCTCTCGTCCAGGTGGCTTTCACATGGTGTTGCAATCACTGTTGCTGGCTTGTGCAATTTAAAAACTTCTTATAAGAGTATAATTTAACAGCACATAACCATAAAATAGATGACAATTTTATTTGCACGAATTATCCTATAGACATATAACAGTCCTAATGATTCCTTGAGGCCTTGCAGTGTCACAATGTTCTCCATGGTTCCACAGGCCCCACAGTGTCATGTGACTCCTCTGTTCCATGAGTCCTGCAATGTCACAATGGACCTTTGGACCAATGGACCATGGGGCTTTGCAGTGTCACAACGCTCTCCTTTGGCTCCACAGGGTCACAATGGAGCACTGATTACAGGCAGCCTCTCTGTGTTACCCTGGAGCTTTGTTTCCGTGGGGTCTCGCAGTGTCCCAATGGAGCCTTGGCTGGATGGGGCCTCACAGTGTCACAATGATGCCTACATTCCACTGAGGCACACGGCGTCACTAGGGTCCCCTTGCTTCCATGAGGCCCAGCAATGTCACAGTGGTGTCCATGAATCCATGAGGACTCACAGTGTCCCAATGGTCTCTTGATCTCACATGGTCCCACAGTGTCCCAATGGTCCCTTGGTCTCACAAGGCCCCACAGTGTCCCAATGGTCACTTCTTCTCACATGGCCCCACAGTGTAACAATGGTCCCTTGGTTCCATGGTTCCTGGTCTGGTGCATTCCCCTCTCCCCTTCTCAGGCCGCCCTGCCAGCTGAGAAATGCTCACCGGGCCAGGGCCTTGGCCAGCAGCCCCTGGGCTCAGCTCCTCTGGAGCTCATCACAGACACTGTCTGCTCCAGGCTCAACCCTTCATTTCCTGGGAGGATGCCAAAGCCTCCGCAGGGAACATTTCCCTTTGCTCAGGGGAATTTCACACAGGTGCCTTGTAGTGACTCTTTGTGTCTGTGTGCACACAGGGGTGCCTGTGCTCAGGGAAATGTGGCAGATATGCTGCTCCCTGAGGACTTTGGATGCCTTGGATAGCTGAGCCAGTCAGGCCTGGAAGTAAGGTTAAGTCATGTTACCCTGATTCTTAAGATTTTCTAAAGCCTTCTGAGTTTCCATTCTGTTGGAGAACCTTCCCACACAATTTCTGTCAACAACATATTGTTTACAATCTTTTATGGGGGTGGACAAACTTGATGTACTAGTGGTTTGTCCAATGTCTTTGGACAGGTGGCCCATTCACTCTCCAATCCAATGTCACCTTTGGGAAAGTATAAAAGTTGGAGTCAGAGAATAAACTTTTATCTTTACCTTGCAAATAGCAGGTGGCTCGCGTCGTGCTTTCACGTGTCTTATAGCGACAAAGTCACAAGCTGTAAGCAAAGTTAAATGCTGCTAAGAGTTGTTCTTTTGCTAATTTGTGAAGCTTAATAGAAGTTATAAGCGAAGTTGAATATTGTTAAGTGTTATTCCACAGCTCTGTTTAGCTTTTAGGCTGTATTCCTTTTATCCTTGCCCTCACTGTCCTTTCGTCACACACACACACACACACATTAACATACACACTCACACAAAAACACACAGAGACACACAGACACCGGGACAGTTCTTGACTCCTTTTTGGTTTGATTGCCTGGATTTTGTTTGGTTTTGTTGTTGCTTTGTTTCCTTGCTGTGCCTGAAGTTTCCAGTCAGGAGCAGAGTGACTCTTGCCAAGGAACTCTGTGGTGCTGTCACTTAATATTAAAGCTGTTTTATGCTACTCCCCTGCTGGGGATTTTTATAAGTGCTCTCAAGCCCTCCTTCATAAGAGGGTGAAGGAGCCCTGGCCAAGCTCTGGCCCTGGGGGCACAGGGATGCTGCTAGGGGGTCCCTGTCTCCCTGTTACAACTTTCAGGGCCCTGAGCCCCTGTCCCCGTGTCAGGCTCTGGGCTTCATCTCCTCGAACATCCTCAGGAGGAGGCTGCAGCGCCAGGGGCAGGGGGACCCAGAGGGACACGCGATGCCACTGTGCACCAGCAGCTTTGGACTTCTCTGGGAGGAACTGTGAGTGGGAGCTGGCTTGAAGTGACCTCCCCAGTAAGGTCACAGAGCCCCTGAGATGTCACACTGCCTCCTGGGATGTCACAGCCCACCCTGGGATCTCACAAATCCCCCTTGTGATGCCACAGAGCCAGTGCTGCTCTATCACTCTGGGATGTCATACAGTTGCGCTGTGATGGCACAGAAGACTCTGGCATCACAAAGTCAGCCCGTGTCACAATCCTCTAGTGCAAGCGGGAATCATGACAGTTCATTTTCCCCATCTCAGAATTAGCAGAAGTAGATAGGCTTATCATGAGAAACCGAATGTGATAAACATGTTAGAAATGAAAGGCTCCAAGTTATTAGTTATTAATTTAATAAAAGTTATTAAGTGTACCAAATATAAGTTTTGAGAAAAATGGAAAAAAGCCACTATAATAAAAAGTCAGTGTGGAGCCCGGGATTGCCACCAGGTGAGACACAGGTTTGACAGCTGCAGCAGAGGGTCCTCTATGCTTCACACCGACCGTCCTGTCTGACCCATTTTTATACCATTTTCCATGCCTGAGCCAGAGTCCCTTTTCTTCCTTTTTGGAGTGCATGTATTCATGTGGAGTTCTTTTCTCTGTGGCAAGTTGAACAATACATGTCCGGAGAGTGATGAACACCTGTGTTTGCAGTCCCGGAATTCGGATTTGAGATGTACCTCCCTGATGGCTCTGACTATCTCGGTCTCGGATATTTATCGTGTATTTATGGTCCGGGTGTTTCTCGGACAACCTTGATGCATGATCCCTCTCCGGGCTGGCCACTTTCGTTCGCTTGGAAATAAAGTCCTCCCTCTCTTGTCCAGGTGGCTTTCACATGGTGTTGCAATCACTGTTGCTGGCTTGTGCTATTTAAAAACTTCTTATAAGAGTATAATTTAACAGCACATAACCATAAAATAGATGACAATTTTATTTGCACGAATTATCCTATAGACATATAACAGTCCTAATGATTCCTTGAGGCCTTGCAGTGTCACAATGTTCTCCATGGTTCCACAGGCCCCACAGTGTCATGTGACTCCTCTGTTCCATGAGTCCTGCAATGTCACAATGGACCTTTGGACCAATGGACCATGGGGCTTTGCAGTGTCACAACGCTCTCCTTTGGCTCCACAGGGTCACAATGGAGCACTGATTACAGGCAGCCTCTCTGTGTTACCCTGGAGCTTTGTTTCCGTGGGGTCTCGCAGTGTCCCAATGGAGCCTTGGTTGGATGGGGCCTCACAGTGTCACAATGATGCCTACATTCCACTGAGGCACATGGCGTCACTTGGGACCCCTTGCTTCCATGAGGCCCAGCAATGTCACAGTGGTGTCCATGAATCCATGAGGACTCACAGTGTCCCAATGGTCTCTTGATCTCACATGGTCCCACAGTGTCCCAATGGCCCCTTGGTCTCACAAGGCCCCACAGTGTCCCAATGGTCACTTCTTCTCACATGGCCCCACAGTGTAACAATGGTCCCTTGGTTCCATGGTTCCTGGTCTGGTGCATTCCCCTCTCCCCTTCTCAGGCCGCTCTGCCAGCTGAGAAATGCTCACTGGGCCTGGGCCTTGGCCAGCAGCCCCTGGGCTCAGCTCCTCTGGAGCTCATCACAGACACTGTCTGCTCCAGGCTCAACCCTTCATTTCCTGGGGAGATGCCAAAGCCTCCACAGGGAACATTTCCCTTTGCTCAGGGGAATTTCACACAGGTGCCTTGTAGTGACTCTTTGTGTCTGTGTGCACACAGGAGTGCCTGTGCTCAGGGAAATGTGGCAGATATGCTGCTCCCTGAGGACTTTGGATGCCTTGGATAGCTGAGCCAGTCAGGCCTGGAAGTAAGGTTAAGTCATGTTACCCTGATTCTTAAGATTTTCTAAAGCCTTCTGAGTTTACATTCTGTTGGAGAACCTTCCCACACAATTTCTGTCAACAACATATTGTTTACAATCTTTTATGGGGGTGGACAAACTTGATGTACTAGTGGTTTGTCCAATGTCTTTGGACAGGTGGTCCATTCACTCTCCAATCCAATGTCACCTTTGGGAAAGTATAAAAGTTGGAGTCAGAGAATAAACATTTAGCTTTACCTTGCAAATAGCAGGTGGCTCGCGTCGTGCTTTCACGTGTCTTATAGCGACAAAGTCACAAGCTGTAAGCAAAGTTAAATGCTGCTAAGAGTTGTTCTTTTGCTAATTTGTGAAGCTTAATAGAAGTTCTAAGCGAAGTTGAATATTGTTAAGTGTTATTCCACAGCTCTGTTTAGCTTTTAGGCTGTATTCCTTTTATCCTTGCCCTCACTGTCCTTTCGTCACACACACACACACACATTAACATACACACTCACACAAAAACACACAGAGACACACAGACACCGGGACAGTTCTTGACTCCTTTCTGGTTTGATTGCCTGGATTTTGTTTGGTTTTGTTGTTGCTTTGTTTCCTTGCTGTGCCTGAAGTTTCCAGTCAGGAGCAGAGTGACTCTTGCCAAGGAACTCTGTGGTGCTGTCACTTAATATTAAAGCTGTTTTATGCTACTCCCCTGCTGGGGATTTTTATAAGTGCTCTCAAGCCCTCCTTCATAAGAGGGTGAAGGAGCCCTGGCCAAGCTCTGGCCCTGGGGGCACAGGGATGCTGCTAGGGGGTCCCTGTCTCCCTGTTACAAATTTCAGGGCCCTGAGCCCCTGTCCCCGTGTCAGGCTCTGGGCTTGATCTCCTCGAACATCCTCAGGAGGAGGCTGCAGCGCCAGGGGCAGGGGGACCCAGAGGGACACGGGATGCCACTGTGCACCAGCAGCTTTGGACTTCTCTGGGAGGAACTGTGAGTGGGAGCTGGCTTGAAGTGACCTCCCCAGTAAGGTCACAGAGCCCCTGAGATGTCACTCTGCCTCCTGGGATGTCACAGCCCACCCTGGGATCTCACAAATCCCCCTTGTGATGCCACAGAGCCAGTGCTGCTCTATCACTCTGGGATGTCATACAGTTGCGCTGTGATGGCACAGAAGACTCTGGCATCACAAAGTCAGCCTGTGTCACAATCCTCTAGTGCAAGCGGGAATCATGACAGTTCATTTTCCCCACCTCAGAATTAGCAGAAGTAGATAGGCTTATCATGAGAAACCGAATGTGATAAACATGTTAGAAATGAAAGGCTCCAAGTTATTAGTTATTAATTTAATAAAAGTTATTAAGTGTACCAAATATAAGTTTTGAGAAAAATGGAAAAAAGCCACTATAATAAAAAGTCAGTGTGGAGCCCGGGATTGCCACCAGGTGAGACACAGGTTTGACAGCTGCAGCAGAGGGTCCTCTATGCTTCACACCGACCGTCCTGTCCGACCCATTTTTATACCATTTTCCATGCCTGAGCCAGAGTCCCTTTTCTTCCTTTTTGGAGTGCATGTATTCATGTGGAGTTCTTTTCTCTGTGGCAAGTTGAACAATACATGTCCGGAGAGTGATGAACACCTGTGTTTGCAGTCCCGGAATTCGGATTTGAGATGTACCTCCCTGATGGCTCTGACTATCTCGGTCTCGGATATTTATCGTGTATTTATGGTCCGGGTGTTTCTCGGACAACCTTGATGCACGATCCCTCTCTGGGCTGGCCACTTTCGTTCGCTTGGAAATAAAGTCCTCCCTCTCTTGTCCAGGTGGCTTTCACATGGTGTTGCAATCACTGTTGCTGGCTTGTGCAATTTAAAAACTTCTTATAAGAGTATAATTTAACAGCACATAACCATAAAATAGATGACAATTTTATTTGCACGAATTATCCTATAGACATATAACAGTCCTAATGATTCCTTGAGGCCTTGCAGTGTCACAATGTTCTCCATGGTTCCACAGGCCCCACAGTGTCATGTGACTCCTGTGTTCCATGAGTCCTGCAATGTCACAATGGACCTTTGGACCAATGGACCATGGGGCTTTGCAGTGTCACAACGCTCTCCTTTGGCTCCACAGGGTCACAATGGAGCACTGATTACAGGCAGCCTCTCTGTGTTACCCTGGAGCTTTGTTTCCGTGGGGTCTCACAGTGTCCCAATGGAGCCTTGGTTGGATGGGGCCTCACAGTGTCACAATGATGCCTACATTCCACTGAGGCACACGGCGTCACTAGGGTCCCCTTGCTTCCATGAGGCCCAGCAATGTCACAGTGGTGTCCATGAATCCATGAGGACTCACAGTGTCCCAATGGTCTCTTGATCTCACATGGTCCCACAGTGTCCCAATGGCCCCTTGGTCTCACAAGGCCCCACAGTGTCCCAATGGTCACTTCTTCTCACATGGCCCCACAGTGTAACAATGGTCCCTTGGTTCCATGGTTCCTGGTCTGGTGCATTCCCCTCTCCCCTTCTCAGGCCGCCCTGCCAGCTGAGAAATGCTCACCGGGCCAGGGCCTTGGCCAGCAGCCCCTGGGCTCAGCTCCTCTGGAGCTCATCACAGACACTGTCTGCTCCAGGCTCAACCCTTCATTTCCTGGGGAGATGCCAAAGCCTCCGCAGGGAACATTTCCCTTTGCTCAGGGGAATTTCACACAGGTGCCTTGTAGTGACTCTTTGTGTCTGTGTGCACACAGGAGTGCCTGTGCTCAGGGAAATGTGGCAGATATGCTGCTCCCTGAGGACTTTGGATGCCTTGGATATCTGAGCCAGTCAGGCCTGGAAGTAAGGTTAAGTCATGTTACCCTGATTCTTAAGATTTTCTAAAGCCTTCTGAGTTTCCATTCTGTTGGAGAACCTTCCCACACAATTTCTGTCAACAACATATTGTTTACAATCTTTTATGGGGGTGGACAAACTTGATGTACTAGTGGTTTGTCCAATGTCTTTGGAGAGGTGGCCCATTCACTCTCCAATCCAATGTCACCTTTGGGAAAGTATAAAAGTTGGAGTCAGAGAATAAACTTTTAGCTTTACCTTGCAAATAGCAGGTGGCTCGCGTCGTGCTTTCACGTGTCTTATAGCGACAAAGTCACAAGCTGTAAGCAAAGTTAAATGCTGCTAAGAGTTGTTCTTTTGCTAATTTGTGAAGCTTAATAGAAGTTCTAAGCGAAGTTGAATATTGTTAAGTGTTATTCCACAGCTCTGTTTAGCTTTTAGGCTGTATTCCTTTTATCCTTGCCCTCACTGTCCTTTCGTCACACACACACACATTAACATACACACTCACACAAAAACACACAGAGACACACAGACACCGGGACAGTTCTTGACTCCTTTTTGGTTTGATTGCCTGGATTTTGTTTGGTTTTGTTGTTGCTTTGTTTCCTTGCTGTGCCTGAAGTTTCCAGTCAGGAGCAGAGTGACTCTTGCCAAGGAACTCTGTGGTGCTGTCACTTAATATTAAAGCTGTTTTATGCTACTCCCCTGCTGGGGATTTTTATAAGTGCTCTCAAGCCCTCCTTCATAAGAGGGTGAAGGAGCCCTGGCCAAGCTCTGGCCCTGGGGGCACAGGGATGCTGCTAGGGGGTCCCTGTCTCCCTGTTACAACTTTCAGGGCCCTGAGCCCCTGTCCCCGTGTCAGGCTCTGGGCTTCATCTCCTCGAACATCCTCAGGAGGAGGCTGCAGCGCCAGGGGCAGGGGGACCCAGAGGGACACGGGATACCACTGTGCACCAGCAGCTTTGGACTTCTCTGGGAGGAACTGTGAGTGGGAGCTGGCTTGAAGTGACCTCCCCAGTAAGGTCACAGAGCCCCTGAGATGTCACACTGCCTCCTGGGATGTCACAGCCCACCCTGAGATCTCACAAATCCCCCTTGTGATGTCACAGAGCCAGTGCTGCTCTATCACTCTGGGATATCATACAGTTACGCTGTGATGGCACAGAAGACTCTGGCATCACAAAGTCAGCCCGTGTCACAATCCTCTAGTGCAAGCGGGAATCATGACAGTTTTTTTTCCCCATCTCAGAATTAGCAGAAGTAGATAGGCTTATCATGAGAAACCGAATGTGATAAACATGTTAGAAATGAAAGGCTCCAAGTTATTAGTTATTAATTTAATAAAAGTTATTAAGTGTACCAAATATAAGTTTTGAGAAAAATGGAAAAAAGCCACTATAAAAAAAAGTCAGTGTGGAGCCCGGGATTGCCACCGGGTGAGACACAGGTTTGACAGCTGCAGCAGAGGGTCCTCTATGCTTCACACCGACCGTCCTGTCCGACCCATTTTTATACCATTTTCCATGCCTGAGCCAGAGTCCCTTTTCTTCCTTTTTGGAGTGCATGTATTCATGTGGAGTTCTTTTCTCTGTGGCAAGTTGAACAATACATGTCCGGAGAGTGATGAACACCTGTGTTTGCAGTCCCGGAATTCGGATTTGAGATGTACCTCCCTGATGGCTCTGACTATCTCGGTCTCGGATATTTATCGTGTATTTATGGTCCGGGTGTTTCTCGGACAACCTTGATGCATGATCCCTCTCCGGGCTGGCCACTTTCGTTCGCTTGGAAATAAAGTCCTCCCTCTCTTGTCCAGGTGGCTTTCACATGGTGTTGCAATCACTGTTGCTGGCTTGTGCAATTTAAAAACTTCTTATAAGAGTATAATTTAACAGCACATAACCATAAAATAGATGACAATTTTATTTGCACGAATTATCCTATAGACATATAACAGTCCTAATGATTCCTTGAGGCCTTGCAGTGTCACAATGTTCTCCATGGTTCCACAGGCCCCACAGTGTCATGTGACTCCTCTGTTCCATGAGTCCTGCAATGTCACAATGGACCTTTGGACCAATGGACCATGGGGCTTTGCAGTGTCACAACGCTCTCCTTTGGCTCCACAGGGTCACAATGGAGCACTGATTACAGGCAGCCTCTCTGTGTTACCCTGGAGCTTTGTTTCCGTGGGGTCTCACAGTGTCCCAATGGAGCCTTGGTTGGATGGGGCCTCACAGTGTCACAATGATGCCTACATTCCACTGAGGCACACGGCGTCACTAGGGTCCCCTTGCTTCCATGAGGCCCAGCAATGTCACAGTGGTGTCCATGAATCCATGAGGACTCACAGTGTCCCAATGGTCTCTTGATCTCACATGGTCCCACAGTGTCCCAATGGCCCCTTGGTCTCACAAGGCCCCACAGTGTCCCAATGGTCACTTCTTCTCACATGGCCCCACAGTGTAACAATGGTCCCTTGGTTCCATGGTTCCTGGTCTGGTGCATTCCCCTCTCCCCTTCTCAGGCCGCCCTGCCAGCTGAGAAATGCTCACCGGGCCAGGGCCTTGGCCAGCAGCCCCTGGGCTCAGCTCCTCTGGAGCTCATCACAGACACTGTCTGCTCCAGGCTCAACCCTTCATTTCCTGGGAGGATGCCAAAGCCTCCGCAGGGAACATTTCCCTTTGCTCAGGGGAATTTCACACAGGTGCCTTGTAGTGACTCTTTGTGTCTGTGTGCACACAGGAGTGCCTGTGCTCAGGGAAATGTGGCAGATATGCTGCTCCCTGAGGACTTTGGATGCCTTGGATAGCTGAGCCAGTCAGGCCTGGAAGTAAGGTTAAGTCATGTTACCCTGATTCTTAAGATTTTCTAAAGCCTTCTGAGTTTCCATTCTGTTGGAGAACCTTCCCACACAATTTCTGTCAACAACATATTGTTTACAATCTTTTATGGGGGTGGACAAACTTGATGTACTAGTGGTTTGTCCAATGTCTTTGGAGAGGTGGCCCATTCACTCTCCAATCCAATGTCACCTTTGGGAAAGTATAAAAGTTGGAGTCAGAGAATAAACTTTTAGCTTTACCTTGCAAATAGCAGGTGGCTCGCGTCGTGCTTTCACGTGTCTTATAGCGACAAAGTCACAAGCTGTAAGCAAAGTTAAATGCTGCTAAGAGTTGTTCTTTTGCTAATTTGTGAAGCTTAATAGAAGTTCTAAGCGAAGTTGAATATTGTTAAGTGTTATTCCACAGCTCTGTTTAGCTTTTAGGCTGTATTCCTTTTATCCTTGCCCTCACTGTCCTTTCGTCACACACACACACACACACATTAACATACACACTCACACAAAAACACACAGAGACACACAGACACCGGGACAGTTCTTGACTCCTTTTTGGTTTGATTGCCTGGATTTTGTTTGGTTTTGTTGTTGCTTTGTTTCCTTGCTGTGCCTGAAGTTTCCAGTCAGGAGCAGAGTGACTCTTGCCAAGGAACTCTGTGGTGCTGTCACTTAATATTAAAGCTGTTTTATGCTACTCCCCTGCTGGGGATTTTTATAAGTGCTCTCAAGCCCTCCTTCATAAGAGGGTGAAGGAGCCCTGGCCAAGCTCTGGCCCTGGGGGCACAGGGATGCTGCTAGGGGGTCCCTGTCTCCCTGTTACAACTTTCAGGGCCCTGAGCCCCTGTCCCCGTGTCAGGCTCTGGGCTTCATCTCCTTGAACATCCTCAGGAGGAGGCTGCAGCGCCAGGGGCAGGGGGACCCAGAGGGACACGGGATACCACTGTGCACCAGCAGCTTTGGACTTCTCTGGGAGGAACTGTGAGTGGGAGCTGGCTTGAAGTGACCTCCCCAGTAAGGTCACAGAGCCCCTGAGATGTCACACTGCCTCCTGGGATGTCACAGCCCACCCTGAGATCTCACAAATCCCCCTTGTGATGTCACAGAGCCAGTGCTGCTCTATCACTCTGGGATATCATACAGTTACGCTGTGATGGCACAGAAGACTCTGGCATCACAAAGTCAGCCCGTGTCACAATCCTCTAGTGCAAGCGGGAATCATGACAGTTTTTTTTCCCCATCTCAGAATTAGCAGAAGTAGATAGGCTTATCATGAGAAACCGAATGTGATAAACATGTTAGAAATGAAAGGCTCCAAGTTATTAGTTATTAATTTAATAAAAGTTATTAAGTGTACCAAATATAAGTTTTGAGAAAAATGGAAAAAAGCCACTATAAAAAAAAGTCAGTGTGGAGCCCGGGATTGCCACCGGGTGAGACACAGGTTTGACAGCTGCAGCAGAGGGTCCTCTATGCTTCACACCGACCGTCCTGTCCGACCCATTTTTATACCATTTTCCATGCCTGAGCCAGAGTCCCTTTTCTTCCTTTTTGGAGTGCATGTATTCATGTGGAGTTCTTTTCTCTGTGGCAAGTTGAACAATACATGTCCGGAGAGTGATGAACACCTGTGTTTGCAGTCCCGGAATTCGGATTTGAGATGTACCTCCCTGATGGCTCTGACTATCTCGGTCTCGGATATTTATCGTGTATTTATGGTCCGGGTGTTTCTCGGACAACCTTGATGCATGATCCCTCTCCGGGCTGGCCACTTTCGTTCGCTTGGAAATAAAGTCCTCCCTCTCTTGTCCAGGTGGCTTTCACATGGTGTTGCAATCACTGTTGCTGGCTTGTGCAATTTAAAAACTTCTTATAAGAGTATAATTTAACAGCACATAACTATAAAAGAGACGACAATTTTAATTGCACGAATTATCCTATAGACATATAACAGTCCTAATGATTCCTTGAGGCCTTGCAGTGTCACAATGTTCTCCATGGTTCCACAGGCCCCACAGTGTCATGTGACTCCTCTGTTCCATGAGTCCTGCAATGTCACAATAGACCTTTGGACCAATGGACCATGGGGCTTTGCAGTGTCACAACGCTCTCCTTTGGCTCCACAGGGTCACAATGGAGCACTGATTACAGGCAGCCTCTCTGTGTTACCCTGGAGCTTTGTTTCCGTGGGGTCTCGCAGTGTCCCAATGGAGCCTTGGTTGGATGGGGCCTCACAGTGTCACAATGATGCCTACATTCCACTGAGGCACACGGCGTCACTAGGGTCCCCTTGCTTCCATGAGGCCCAGCAATGTCACAGTGGTGTCCATGAATCCATGAGGACTCACAGTGTCCCAATGGTCTCTTGATCTCACATGGTCCCACAGTGTCCCAATGGCCCCTTGGTCTCACAAGGCCCCACAGTGTCCCAATGGTCACTTCTTCTCACATGGCCCCACAGTGTAACAATGGTCCCTTGGTTCCATGGTTCCTGGTCTGGTGCATTCCCCTCTCCCCTTCTCAGGCCGCCCTGCCAGCTGAGAAATGCTCACCGGGCCAGGGCCTTGGCCAGCAGCCCCTGGGCTCAGCTCCTCTGGAGCTCATCACAGACACTGTCTGCTCCAGGCTCAACCCTTCATTTCCTGGGGAGATGCCAAAGCCTCCGCAGGGAACATTTCCCTTTGCTCAGGGGAATTTCACACAGGTGCCTTGTAGTGACTCTTTGTGTCTGTGTGCACACAGGAGTGCCTGTGCTCAGGGAAATGTGGCAGATATGCTGCTCCCTGAGGACTTTGGATGCCTTGGATAGCTGAGCCAGTCAGGCCTGGAAGTAAGGTTAAGTCATGTTACCCTGATTCTTAAGATTTTCTAAAGCCTTCTGAGTTTCCATTCTGTTGGAGAACCTTCCCACACAATTTCTGTCAACAACATATTGTTTACAATCTTTTATGGGGGTGGACAAACTTGATGTACTAGTGGTTTGTCCAATGTCTTTGGAGAGGTGGCCCATTCACTCTCCAATCCAATGTCACCTTTGGGAAAGTATAAAAGTTGGAGTCAGAGAATAAACTTTTAGCTTTACCTTGCAAATAGCAGGTGGCTCGCGTCGTGCTTTCACGTGTCTTATAGCGACAAAGTCACAAGCTGTAAGCAAAGTTAAATGCTGCTAAGAGTTGTTCTTTTGCTAATTTGTGAAGCTTAATAGAAGTTCTAAGCGAAGTTGAATATTGTTAAGTGTTATTCCACAGCTCTGTTTAGCTTTTAGGCTGTATTCCTTTTCTCCTTGCCCTCACTGTCCTTTCGTCACACACACACACACACACATTAACATACACACTCACACAAAAACACACAGAGACACACAGACACCGGGACAGTTCTTGACTCCTTTTTGGTTTGATTGCCTGGATTTTGTTTGGTTTTGTTGTTGCTTTGTTTCCTTGCTGTGCCTGAAGTTTCCAGTCAGGAGCAGAGTGACTCTTGCCAAGGAACTCTGTGGTGCTGTCACTTAATATTAAAGCTGTTTTATGCTACTCCCCTGCTGGGGATTTTTATAAGTGCTCTCAAGCCCTCCTTCATAAGAGGGTGAAGGAGCCCTGGCCAAGCTCTGGCCCTGGGGGCACAGGGATGCTGCTAGGGGGTCCCTGTCTCCCTGTTACAACTTTCAGGGCCCTGAGCCCCTGTCCCCGTGTCAGGCTCTGGGCTTCATCTCCTCGAACATCCTCAGGAGGAGGCTGCAGCGCCAGGGGCAGGGGGACCCAGAGGGACACGGGATACCACTGTGCACCAGCAGCTTTGGACTTCTCTGGGAGGAACTGTGAGTGGGAGCTGGCTTGAAGTGACCTCCCCAGTAAGGTCACAGAGCCCCTGAGATGTCACACTGCCTCCTGGGATGTCACAGCCCACCCTGGGATCTCACAAATCCCCCTTGTGATGTCACAGAGCCAGTGCTGCTCTATCACTCTGGGATATCATACAGTTACGCTGTGATGGCACAGAAGACTCTGGCATCACAAAGTCAGCCCGTGTCACAATCCTCTAGTGCAAGCGGGAATCATGACAGTTTTTTTTCCCCATCTCAGAATTAGCAGAAGTAGATAGGCTTATCATGAGAAACCGAATGTGATAAACATGTTAGAAATGAAAGGCTCCAAGTTATTAGTTATTAATTTAATAAAAGTTATTAAGTGTACCAAATATAAGTTTTGAGAAAAATGGAAAAAAGCCACTATAAAAAAAAGTCAGTGTGGAGCCCGGGATTGCCACCGGGTGAGACACAGGTTTGACAGCTGCAGCAGAGGGTCCTCTATGCTTCACACCGACCGTCCTGTCCGACCCATTTTTATACCATTTTCCATGCCTGAGCCAGAGTCCCTTTTCTTCCTTTTTGGAGTGCATGTATTCATGTGGAGTTCTTTTCTCTGTGGCAAGTTGAACAATACATGTCCGGAGAGTGATGAACACCTGTGTTTGCAGTCCCGGAATTCGGATTTGAGATGTACCTCCCTGATGGCTCTGACTATCTCGGTCTCGGATATTTATCGTGTATTTATGGTCCGGGTGTTTCTCGGACAACCTTGATGCATGATCCCTCTCCGGGCTGGCCACTTTCGTTCGCTTGGAAATAAAGTCCTCCCTCTCTTGTCCAGGTGGCTTTCACATGGTGTTGCAATCACTGTTGCTGGCTTGTGCAATTTAAAAACTTCTTATAAGAGTATAATTTAACAGCACATAACCATAAAATAGATGACAATTTTATTTGCACGAATTATCCTATAGACATATAACAGTCCTAATGATTCCTTGAGGCCTTGCAGTGTCACAATGTTCTCCATGGTTCCACAGGCCCCACAGTGTCATGTGACTCCTCTGTTCCATGAGTCCTGCAATGTCACAATGGACCTTTGGACCAATGGACCATGGGGCTTTGCAGTGTCACAACACTCTCCTTTGGCTCCACAGGGTCACAATGGAGCACTGATTACAGGCAGCCTCTCTGTGTTACCCTGGAGCTTTGTTTCCGTGGGGTCTCGCAGTGTCCCAATGGAGCCTTGGTTGGATGGGGCCTCACAGTGTCACAATGATGCCTACATTCCACTGAGGCACACGGCGTCACTAGGGTCCCCTTGCTTCCATGAGGCCCAGCAATGTCACAGTGGTGTCCATGAATCCATGAGGACTCACAGTGTCCCAATGGTCTCTTGATCTCACATGGTCCCACAGTGTCCCAATGGCCCCTTGGTCTCACAAGGCCCCACAGTGTCCCAATGGTCACTTCTTCTCACATGGCCCCACAGTGTAACAATGGTCCCTTGGTTCCATGGTTCCTGGTCTGGTGCATTCCCCTCTCCCCTTCTCGGGCCGCCCTGCCAGCTGAGAAATGCTCACCGGGCCAGGGCCTTGGCCAGCAGCCCCTGGGCTCAGCTCCTCTGGAGCTCATCACAGACACTGTCTGCTCCAGGCTCAACCCTTCATTTCCTGGGAGGATGCCAAAGCCTCCGCAGGGAACATTTCCCTTTGCTCAGGGGAATTTCACACAGGTGCCTTGTAGTGACTCTTTGTGTCTGTGTGCACACAGGAGTGCCTGTGCTCAGGGAAATGTGGCAGATATGCTGCTCCCTGAGGACTTTGGATGCCTTGGATAGCTGAGCCAGTCAGGCCTGGAAGTAAGGTTAAGTCATGTTACCCTGATTCTTAAGATTTTCTAAAGCCTTCTGAGTTTCCATTCTGTTGGAGAACCTTCCCACACAATTTCTGTCAACAACATATTGTTTACAATCTTTTATGGGGGTGGACAAACTTGATGTACTAGTGGTTTGTCCAATGTCTTTGGAGAGGTGGCCCATTCACTCTCCAATCCAATGTCACCTTTGGGAAAGTATAAAAGTTGGAGTCAGAGAATAAACTTTTAGCTTTACCTTGCAAATAGCAGGTGGCTCGCGTCGTGCTTTCACGTGTCTTATAGCGACAAAGTCACAAGCTGTAAGCAAAGTTAAATGCTGCTAAGAGTTGTTCTTTTGCTAATTTGTGAAGCTTAATAGAAGTTCTAAGCGAAGTTGAATATTGTTAAGTGTTATTCCACAGCTCTGTTTAGCTTTTAGGCTGTATTCCTTTTCTCCTTGCCCTCACTGTCCTTTCGTCACACACACACACACACACATTAACATACACACTCACACAAAAACACACAGAGACACACAGACACCGGGACAGTTCTTGACTCCTTTTTGGTTTGATTGCCTGGATTTTGTTTGGTTTTGTTGTTGCTTTGTTTCCTTGCTGTGCCTGAAGTTTCCAGTCAGGAGCAGAGTGACTCTTGCCAAGGAACTCTGTGGTGCTGTCACTTAATATTAAAGCTGTTTTATGCTACTCCCCTGCTGGGGATTTTTATAAGTGCTCTCAAGCCCTCCTTCATAAGAGGGTGAAGGAGCCCTGGCCAAGCTCTGGCCCTGGGGGCACAGGGATGCTGCTAGGGGGTCCCTGTCTCCCTGTTACAACTTTCAGGGCCCTGAGCCCCTGTCCCCGTGTCAGGCTCTGGGCTTCATCTCCTCGAACATCCTCAGGAGGAGGCTGCAGCGCCAGGGGCAGGGGGACCCAGAGGGACACGGGATACTACTGTGCACCAGCAGCTTTGGACTTCTCTGGGAGGAACTGTGAGTGGGAGCTGGCTTGAAGTGACCTCCCCAGTAAGGTCACAGAGCCCCTGAGATGTCACACTGCCTCCTGGGATGTCACAGCCCACCCTGAGATCTCACAAATCCCCCTTGTGATGTCACAGAGCCAGTGCTGCTCTATCACTCTGGGATATCATACAGTTACGCTGTGATGGCACAGAAGACTCTGGCATCACAAAGTCAGCCCGTGTCACAATCCTCTAGTGCAAGCGGGAATCATGACAGTTTTTTTTCCCCATCTCAGAATTAGCAGAAGTAGATAGGCTTATCATGAGAAACCGAATGTGATAAACATGTTAGAAATGAAAGGCTCCAAGTTATTAGTTATTAATTTAATAAAAGTTATTAAGTGTACCAAATATAAGTTTTGAGAAAAATGGAAAAAAGCCACTATAAAAAAAAGTCAGTGTGGAGCCCGGGATTGCCACCGGGTGAGACACAGGTTTGACAGCTGCAGCAGAGGGTCCTCTATGCTTCACACCGACCGTCCTGTCCGACCCATTTTTATACCATTTTCCATGCCTGAGCCAGAGTCCCTTTTCTTCCTTTTTGGAGTGCATGTATTCATGTGGAGTTCTTTTCTCTGTGGCAAGTTGAACAATACATGTCCGGAGAGTGATGAACACCTGTGTTTGCAGTCCCGGAATTCGGATTTGAGATGTACCTCCCTGATGGCTCTGACTATCTCGGTCTCGGATATTTATCGTGTATTTATGGTCCGGGTGTTTCTCGGACAACCTTGATGCATGATCCCTCTCCGGGCTGGCCACTTTCGTTCGCTTGGAAATAAAGTCCTCCCTCTCTTGTCCAGGTGGCTTTCACATGGTGTTGCAATCACTGTTGCTGGCTTGTGCAATTTAAAAACTTCTTATAAGAGTATAATTTAACAGCACATAACCATAAAATAGATGACAATTTTATTTGCACGAATTATCCTATAGACATATAACAGTCCTAATGATTCCTTGAGGCCTTGCAGTGTCACAATGTTCTCCATGGTTCCACAGGCCCCACAGTGTCATGTGACTCCTGTGTTCCATGAGTCCTGCAATGTCACAATAGACCTTTGGACCAATGGACCATGGGGCTTTGCAGTGTCACAACACTCTCCTTTGGCTCCACAGGGTCACAATGGAGCACTGATTACAGGCAGCCTCTCTGTGTTACCCTGGAGCTTTGTTTCCGTGGGGTCTCGCAGTGTCCCAATGGAGCCTTGGTTGGATGGGGCCTCACAGTGTCACAATGATGCCTACATTCCACTGAGGCACACGGCGTCACTAGGGTCCCCTTGCTTCCATGAGGCCCAGCAATGTCACAGTGGTGTCCATGAATCCATGAGGACTCACAGTGTCCCAATGGTCTCTTGATCTCACATGGTCCCACAGTGTCCCAATGGCCCCTTGGTCTCACAAGGCCCCACAGTGTCCCAATGGTCACTTCTTCTCACATGGCCCCACAGTGTAACAATGGTCCCTTGGTTCCATGGTTCCTGGTCTGGTGCATTCCCCTCTCCCCTTCTCGGGCCGCCCTGCCAGCTGAGAAATGCTCACTGGGCCAGGGCCTTGGCCAGCAGCCCCTGGGCTCAGCTCCTCTGGAGCTCATCACAGACACTGTCTGCTCCAGGCTCAACCCTTCATTTCCTGGGAGGATGCCAAAGCCTCCGCAGGGAACATTTCCCTTTGCTCAGGGGAATTTCACACAGGTGCCTTGTAGTGACTCTTTGTGTCTGTGTGCACACAGGAGTGCCTGTGCTCAGGGAAATGTGGCAGATATGCTGCTCCCTGAGGACTTTGGATGCCTTGGATAGCTGAGCCAGTCAGGCCTGGAAGTAAGGTTAAGTCATGTTACCCTGATTCTTAAGATTTTCTAAAGCCTTCTGAGTTTCCATTCTGTTGGAGAACCTTCCCACACAATTTCTGTCAACAACATATTGTTTACAATCTTTTATGGGGGTGGACAAACTTGATGTACTAGTGGTTTGTCCAATGTCTTTGGAGAGGTGGCCCATTCACTCTCCAATCCAATGTCACCTTTGGGAAAGTATAAAAGTTGGAGTCAGAGAATAAACTTTTAGCTTTACCTTGCAAATAGCAGGTGGCTCGCGTCGTGCTTTCACGTGTCTTATAGCGACAAAGTCACAAGCTGTAAGCAAAGTTAAATGCTGCTAAGAGTTGTTCTTTTGCTAATTTGTGAAGCTTAATAGAAGTTCTAAGCGAAGTTGAATATTGTTAAGTGTTATTCCACAGCTCTGTTTAGCTTTTAGGCTGTATTCCTTTTATCCTTGCCCTCACTGTCCTTTCGTCACACACACACACACACACATTAACATACACACTCACACAAAAACACACAGAGACACACAGACACCGGGACAGTTCTTGACTCCTTTTTGGTTTGATTGCCTGGATTTTGTTTGGTTTTGTTGTTGCTTTGTTTCCTTGCTGTGCCTGAAGTTTCCAGTCAGGAGCAGAGTGACTCTTGCCAAGGAACTCTGTGGTGCTGTCACTTAATATTAAAGCTGTTTTATGCTACTCCCCTGCTGGGGATTTTTATAAGTGCTCTCAAGCCCTCCTTCATAAGAGGGTGAAGGAGCCCTGGCCAAGCTCTGGCCCTGGGGGCACAGGGATGCTGCTAGGGGGTCCCTGTCTCCCTGTTACAACTTTCAGGGCCCTGAGCCCCTGTCCCCGTGTCAGGCTCTGGGCTTCATCTCCTCGAACATCCTCAGGAGGAGGCTGCAGCGCCAGGGGCAGGGGGACCCAGAGGGACACGGGATACCACTGTGCACCAGCAGCTTTGGACTTCTCTGGGAGGAACTGTGAGTGGGAGCTGGCTTGAAGTGACCTCCCCAGTAAGGTCACAGAGCCCCTGAGATGTCACACTGCCTCCTGGGATGTCACAGCCCACCCTGAGATCTCACAAATCCCCCTTGTGATGTCACAGAGCCAGTGCTGCTCTATCACTCTGGGATATCATACAGTTACGCTGTGATGGCACAGAAGACTCTGGCATCACAAAGTCAGCCCGTGTCACAATCCTCTAGTGCAAGCGGAATCATGACAGTTTTTTTTCCCCATCTCAGAATTAGCAGAAGTAGATAGGCTTATCATGAGAAACCGAATGTGATAAACATGTTAGAAATGAAAGGCTCCAAGTTATTAGTTATTAATTTAATAAAAGTTATTAAGTGTACCAAATATAAGTTTTGAGAAAAATGGAAAAAAGCCACTATAAAAAAAAGTCAGTGTGGAGCCCGGGATTGCCACCGGGTGAGACACAGGTTTGACAGCTGCAGCAGAGGGTCCTCTATGCTTCACACCGACCGTCCTGTCCGACCCATTTTTATACCATTTTCCATGCCTGAGCCAGAGTCCCTTTTCTTCCTTTTTGGAGTGCATGTATTCATGTGGAGTTCTTTTCTCTGTGGCAAGTTGAACAATACATGTCCGGAGAGTGATGAACACCTGTGTTTGCAGTCCCGGAATTCGGATTTGAGATGTACCTCCCTGATGGCTCTGACTATCTCGGTCTCGGATATTTATCGTGTATTTATGGTCCGGGTGTTTCTCGGACAACCTTGATGCATGATCCCTCTCCGGGCTGGCCACTTTCGTTCGCTTGGAAATAAAGTCCTCCCTCTCTTGTCCAGGTGGCTTTCACATGGTGTTGCAATCACTGTTGCTGGCTTGTGCAATTTAAAAACTTCTTATAAGAGTATAATTTAACAGCACATAACCATAAAATAGATGACAATTTTATTTGCACGAATTATCCTATAGACATATAACAGTCCTAATGATTCCTTGAGGCCTTGCAGTGTCACAATGTTCTCCATGGTTCCACAGGCCCCACAGTGTCATGTGACTCCTCTGTTCCATGAGTCCTGCAATGTCACAATGGACCTTTGGACCAATGGACCATGGGGCTTTGCAGTGTCACAACACTCTCCTTTGGCTCCACAGGGTCACAATGGAGCACTGATTACAGGCAGCCTCTCTGTGTTACCCTGGAGCTTTGTTTCCGTGGGGTCTCGCAGTGTCCCAATGGAGCCTTGGTTGGATGGGGCCTCACAGTGTCACAATGATGCCTACATTCCACTGAGGCACACGGCGTCACTAGGGTCCCCTTGCTTCCATGAGGCCCAGCAATGTCACAGTGGTGTCCATGAATCCATGAGGACTCACAGTGTCCCAATGGTCTCTTGATCTCACATGGTCCCACAGTGTCCCAATGGCCCCTTGGTCTCACAAGGCCCCACAGTGTCCCAATGGTCACTTCTTCTCACATGGCCCCACAGTGTAACAATGGTCCCTTGGTTCCATGGTTCCTGGTCTGGTGCATTCCCCTCTCCCCTTCTCGGGCCGCCCTGCCAGCTGAGAAATGCTCACCGGGCCAGGGCCTTGGCCAGCAGCCCCTGGGCTCAGCTCCTCTGGAGCTCATCACAGACACTGTCTGCTCCAGGCTCAACCCTTCATTTCCTGGGAGGATGCCAAAGCCTCCGCAGGGAACATTTCCCTTTGCTCAGGGGAATTTCACACAGGTGCCTTGTAGTGACTCTTTGTGTCTGTGTGCACACAGGAGTGCCTGTGCTCAGGGAAATGTGGCAGATATGCTGCTCCCTGAGGACTTTGGATGCCTTGGATAGCTGAGCCAGTCAGGCCTGGAAGTAAGGTTAAGTCATGTTACCCTGATTCTTAAGATTTTCTAAAGCCTTCTGAGTTTCCATTCTGTTGGAGAACCTTCCCACACAATTTCTGTCAACAACATATTGTTTACAATCTTTTATGGGGGTGGACAAACTTGATGTACTAGTGGTTTGTCCAATGTCTTTGGAGAGGTGGCCCATTCACTCTCCAATCCAATGTCACCTTTGGGAAAGTATAAAAGTTGGAGTCAGAGAATAAACTTTTAGCTTTACCTTGCAAATAGCAGGTGGCTCGCGTCGTGCTTTCACGTGTCTTATAGCGACAAAGTCACAAGCTGTAAGCAAAGTTAAATGCTGCTAAGAGTTGTTCTTTTGCTAATTTGTGAAGCTTAATAGAAGTTCTAAGCGAAGTTGAATATTGTTAAGTGTTATTCCACAGCTCTGTTTAGCTTTTAGGCTGTATTCCTTTTCTCCTTGCCCTCACTGTCCTTTCGTCACACACACACACACACACATTAACATACACACTCACACAAAAACACACAGAGACACACAGACACCGGGACAGTTCTTGACTCCTTTTTGGTTTGATTGCCTGGATTTTGTTTGGTTTTGTTGTTGCTTTGTTTCCTTGCTGTGCCTGAAGTTTCCAGTCAGGAGCAGAGTGACTCTTGCCAAGGAACTCTGTGGTGCTGTCACTTAATATTAAAGCTGTTTTATGCTACTCCCCTGCTGGGGATTTTTATAAGTGCTCTCAAGCCCTCCTTCATAAGAGGGTGAAGGAGCCCTGGCCAAGCTCTGGCCCTGGGGGCACAGGGATGCTGCTAGGGGGTCCCTGTCTCCCTGTTACAACTTTCAGGGCCCTGAGCCCCTGTCCCCGTGTCAGGCTCTGGGCTTCATCTCCTCGAACATCCTCAGGAGGAGGCTGCAGCGCCAGGGGCAGGGGGACCCAGAGGGACACGGGATACTACTGTGCACCAGCAGCTTTGGACTTCTCTGGGAGGAACTGTGAGTGGGAGCTGGCTTGAAGTGACCTCCCCAGTAAGGTCACAGAGCCCCTGAGATGTCACACTGCCTCCTGGGATGTCACAGCCCACCCTGAGATCTCACAAATCCCCCTTGTGATGTCACAGAGCCAGTGCTGCTCTATCACTCTGGGATATCATACAGTTACGCTGTGATGGCACAGAAGACTCTGGCATCACAAAGTCAGCCCGTGTCACAATCCTCTAGTGCAAGCGGGAATCATGACAGTTTTTTTTCCCCATCTCAGAATTAGCAGAAGTAGATAGGCTTATCATGAGAAACCGAATGTGATAAACATGTTAGAAATGAAAGGCTCCAAGTTATTAGTTATTAATTTAATAAAAGTTATTAAGTGTACCAAATATAAGTTTTGAGAAAAATGGAAAAAAGCCACTATAAAAAAAAGTCAGTGTGGAGCCCGGGATTGCCACCGGGTGAGACACAGGTTTGACAGCTGCAGCAGAGGGTCCTCTATGCTTCACACCGACCGTCCTGTCCGACCCATTTTTATACCATTTTCCATGCCTGAGCCAGAGTCCCTTTTCTTCCTTTTTGGAGTGCATGTATTCATGTGGAGTTCTTTTCTCTGTGGCAAGTTGAACAATACATGTCCGGAGAGTGATGAACACCTGTGTTTGCAGTCCCGGAATTCGGATTTGAGATGTACCTCCCTGATGGCTCTGACTATCTCGGTCTCGGATATTTATCGTGTATTTATGGTCCGGGTGTTTCTCGGACAACCTTGATGCATGATCCCTCTCCGGGCTGGCCACTTTCGTTCGCTTGGAAATAAAGTCCTCCCTCTCTTGTCCAGGTGGCTTTCACATGGTGTTGCAATCACTGTTGCTGGCTTGTGCAATTTAAAAACTTCTTATAAGAGTATAATTTAACAGCACATAACCATAAAATAGATGACAATTTTATTTGCACGAATTATCCTATAGACATATAACAGTCCTAATGATTCCTTGAGGCCTTGCAGTGTCACAATGTTCTCCATGGTTCCACAGGCCCCACAGTGTCATGTGACTCCTGTGTTCCATGAGTCCTGCAATGTCACAATAGACCTTTGGACCAATGGACCATGGGGCTTTGCAGTGTCACAACACTCTCCTTTGGCTCCACAGGGTCACAATGGAGCACTGATTACAGGCAGCCTCTCTGTGTTACCCTGGAGCTTTGTTTCCGTGGGGTCTCGCAGTGTCCCAATGGAGCCTTGGTTGGATGGGGCCTCACAGTGTCACAATGATGCCTACATTCCACTGAGGCACACGGCGTCACTAGGGTCCCCTTGCTTCCATGAGGCCCAGCAATGTCACAGTGGTGTCCATGAATCCATGAGGACTCACAGTGTCCCAATGGTCTCTTGATCTCACATGGTCCCACAGTGTCCCAATGGCCCCTTGGTCTCACAAGGCCCCACAGTGTCCCAATGGTCACTTCTTCTCACATGGCCCCACAGTGTAACAATGGTCCCTTGGTTCCATGGTTCCTGGTCTGGTGCATTCCCCTCTCCCCTTCTCGGGCCGCCCTGCCAGCTGAGAAATGCTCACTGGGCCAGGGCCTTGGCCAGCAGCCCCTGGGCTCAGCTCCTCTGGAGCTCATCACAGACACTGTCTGCTCCAGGCTCAACCCTTCATTTCCTGGGAGGATGCCAAAGCCTCCGCAGGGAACATTTCCCTTTGCTCAGGGGAATTTCACACAGGTGCCTTGTAGTGACTCTTTGTGTCTGTGTGCACACAGGAGTGCCTGTGCTCAGGGAAATGTGGCAGATATGCTGCTCCCTGAGGACTTTGGATGCCTTGGATAGCTGAGCCAGTCAGGCCTGGAAGTAAGGTTAAGTCATGTTACCCTGATTCTTAAGATTTTCTAAAGCCTTCTGAGTTTCCATTCTGTTGGAGAACCTTCCCACACAATTTCTGTCAACAACATATTGTTTACAATCTTTTATGGGGGTGGACAAACTTGATGTACTAGTGGTTTGTCCAATGTCTTTGGAGAGGTGGCCCATTCACTCTCCAATCCAATGTCACCTTTGGGAAAGTATAAAAGTTGGAGTCAGAGAATAAACTTTTAGCTTTACCTTGCAAATAGCAGGTGGCTCGCGTCGTGCTTTCACGTGTCTTATAGCGACAAAGTCACAAGCTGTAAGCAAAGTTAAATGCTGCTAAGAGTTGTTCTTTTGCTAATTTGTGAAGCTTAATAGAAGTTCTAAGCGAAGTTGAATATTGTTAAGTGTTATTCCACAGCTCTGTTTAGCTTTTAGGCTGTATTCCTTTTATCCTTGCCCTCACTGTCCTTTCGTCACACACACACACACACACATTAACATACACACTCACACAAAAACACACAGAGACACACAGACACCGGGACAGTTCTTGACTCCTTTCTGGTTTGATTGCCTGGATTTTGTTTGGTTTTGTTGTTGCTTTGTTTCCTTGCTGTGCCTGAAGTTTCCAGTCAGGAGCAGAGTGACTCTTGCCAAGGAACTCTGTGGTGCTGTCACTTAATATTAAAGCTGTTTTATGCTACTCCCCTGCTGGGGATTTTTATAAGTGCTCTCAAGCCCTCCTTCATAAGAGGGTGAAGGAGCCCTGGCCAAGCTCTGGCCCTGGGGGCACAGGGATGCTGCTAGGGGGTCCCTGTCTCCCTGTTACAACTTTCAGGGCCCTGAGCCCCTGTCCCCGTGTCAGGCTCTGGGCTTCATCTCCTCGAACATCCTCAGGAGGAGGCTGCAGCGCCAGGGGCAGGGGGACCCAGAGGGACACGGGATACCACTGTGCACCAGCAGCTTTGGACTTCTCTGGGAGGAACTGTGAGTGGGAGCTGGCTTGAAGTGACCTCCCCAGTAAGGTCACAGAGCCCCTGAGATGTCACACTGCCTCCTGGGATGTCACAGCCCACCCTGAGATCTCACAAATCCCCCTTGTGATGTCACAGAGCCAGTGCTGCTCTATCACTCTGGGATATCATACAGTTACGCTGTGATGGCACAGAAGACTCTGGCATCACAAAGTCAGCCCGTGTCACAATCCTCTAGTGCAAGCGGAATCATGACAGTTTTTTTTCCCCATCTCAGAATTAGCAGAAGTAGATAGGCTTATCATGAGAAACCGAATGTGATAAACATGTTAGAAATGAAAGGCTCCAAGTTATTAGTTATTAATTTAATAAAAGTTATTAAGTGTACCAAATATAAGTTTTGAGAAAAATGGAAAAAAGCCACTATAAAAAAAAGTCAGTGTGGAGCCCGGGATTGCCACCGGGTGAGACACAGGTTTGACAGCTGCAGCAGAGGGTCCTCTATGCTTCACACCGACCGTCCTGTCCGACCCATTTTTATACCATTTTCCATGCCTGAGCCAGAGTCCCTTTTCTTCCTTTTTGGAGTGCATGTATTCATGTGGAGTTCTTTTCTCTGTGGCAAGTTGAACAATACATGTCCGGAGAGTGATGAACACCTGTGTTTGCAGTCCCGGAATTCGGATTTGAGATGTACCTCCCTGATGGCTCTGACTATCTCGGTCTCGGATATTTATCGTGTATTTATGGTCCGGGTGTTTCTCGGACAACCTTGATGCATGATCCCTCTCCGGGCTGGCCACTTTCGTTCGCTTGGAAATAAAGTCCTCCCTCTCTTGTCCAGGTGGCTTTCACATGGTGTTGCAATCACTGTTGCTGGCTTGTGCAATTTAAAAACTTCTTATAAGAGTATAATTTAACAGCACATAACCATAAAATAGATGACAATTTTATTTGCACGAATTATCCTATAGACATATAACAGTCCTAATGATTCCTTGAGGCCTTGCAGTGTCACAATGTTCTCCATGGTTCCACAGGCCCCACAGTGTCATGTGACTCCTGTGTTCCATGAGTCCTGCAATGTCACAATAGACCTTTGGACCAATGGACCATGGGGCTTTGCAGTGTCACAACACTCTCCTTTGGCTCCACAGGGTCACAATGGAGCACTGATTACAGGCAGCCTCTCTGTGTTACCCTGGAGCTTTGTTTCCGTGGGGTCTCACAGTGTCCCAATGGAGCCTTGGTTGGATGGGGCCTCACAGTGTCACAATGATGCCTACATTCCACTGAGGCACACGGCGTCACTAGGGTCCCCTTCCTTCCATGAGGCCCAGCAATGTCACAGTGGTGTCCATGAATCCATGAGGACTCACAGTGTCCCAATGGTCTCTTGATCTCACATGGTCCCACAGTGTCCCAATGGCCCCTTGGTCTCACAAGGCCCCACAGTGTCCCAATGGTCACTTCTTCTCACATGGCCCCACAGTGTAACAATGGTCCCTTGGTTCCATGGTTCCTGGTCTGGTGCATTCCCCTCTCCCCTTCTCAGGCCGCCCTGCCAACTGAGAAATGCTCACTGGGCCAGGGCCTTGGCCAGCAGCCCCTGGGCTCAGCTCTTCTGGAGCTCATCACAGACACTGTCTGCTCCAGGCTCAACCCTTCATCCCCTGGGGAGATGCCAAAGCCTCCGCAGGGAACATTTCCCTTTGCTCAGGGGAATTTCACACAGGTGCCTTGTAGTGACTCTTTGTGTCTGTGTGCACACAGGAGTGCCTGTGCTCAGGGAAATGTGGCAGATATGCTGCTCCCTGAGGACTTTGGATGCCTTGGATATCTGAGCCAGTCAGGCCTGGAAGTAAGGTTAAGTCATGTTACCCTGATTCTTAAGATTTTCTAAAGCCTTCTGAGTTTCCATTCTGTTGGAGAACCTTCCCACACAATTTCTGTCAACAACATATTGTTTACAATCTTTTATGGGGGTGGACAAACTTGATGTACTAGTGGTTTGTCCAATGTCTTTGGAGAGGTGGCCCATTCACTCTCCAATCCAATGTCACCTTTGGGAAAGTATAAAAGTTGGAGTCAGAGAATAAACTTTTATCTTTACCTTGCAAATAGCAGGTGGCTCGCGTCGTGCTTTCACGTGTCTTATAGCGACAAAGTCACAAGCTGTAAGCAAAGTTAAATGCTGCTAAGAGTTGTTCTTTTGCTAATTTGTGAAGCTTAATAGAAGTTCTAAGCGAAGTTGAATATTGTTAAGTGTTATTCCACAGCTCTGTTTAGCTTTTAGGCTGTATTCCTTTTATCCTTGCCCTCACTGTCCTTTCGTCACACACACACACACACACATTAACATACACACTCACACAAAAACACACAGAGACACACAGACACCGAGACAGTTCTTGACTCCTTTTTGGTTTGATTGCCTGGATTTTGTTTGGTTTTGTTGTTGCTTTGTTTCCTTGCTGTGCCTGAAGTTTCCAGTCAGGAGCAGAGTGACTCTTGCCAAGGAACTCTGTGGTGCTGTCACTTAATATTAAAGCTGTTTTATGCTACTCCCCTGCTGGGGATTTTTATAAGTGCTCTCAAGCCCTCCTTCATAAGAGGGTGAAGGAGCCCTGGCCAAGCTCTGGCCCTGGGGGCACAGGGATGCTGCTAGGGGGTCCCTGTCTCCCTGTTACAACTTTCAGGGCCCTGAGCCCCTGTCCCCGTGTCAGGCTCTGGGCTTGATCTCCTTGAACATCCTCAGGAGGAGGCTGCAGCGCCAGGGGCAGGGGGACCCAGAGGGACACGGGATACCACTGTGCACCAGCAGCTTTGGACTTCTCTGGGAGGAACTGTGAGTGGGGGCTGGCTTGAAGTGACCTCCCCAGTAAGGTCACAGAGCCCCTGAGATGTCACACTGCCTCCTGGGATGTCACAGCCCACCCTGAGATCTCACAAATCCCCCTTGTGATGTCACAGAGCCAGTGCTGCTCTATCACTCTGGGATATCATACAGTTACGCTGTGATGGCACAGAAGACTCTGGCATCACAAAGTCAGCCCGTGTCACAATCCTCTAGTGCAAGCGGGAATCATGACAGTTTTTTTTCCCCATCTCAGAATTAGCAGAAGTAGATAGGCTTATCATGAGAAACCGAATGTGATAAACATGTTAGAAATGAAAGGCTCCAAGTTATTAGTTATTAATTTAATAAAAGTTATTAAGTGTACCAAATATAAGTTTTGAGAAAAATGGAAAAAAGCCACTATAAAAAAAAGTCAGTGTGGAGCCCGGGATTGCCACCGGGTGAGACACAGGTTTGACAGCTGCAGCAGAGGGTCCTCTATGCTTCACACCGACCGTCCTGTCCGACCCATTTTTATACCATTTTCCATGCCTGAGCCAGAGTCCCTTTTCTTCCTTTTTGGAGTGCATGTATTCATGTGGAGTTCTTTTCTCTGTGGCAAGTTGAACAATACATGTCCGGAGAGTGATGAACACCTGTGTTTGCAGTCCCGGAATTCGGATTTGAGATGTACCTCCCTGATGGCTCTGACTATCTCGGTCTCGGATATTTATCGTGTATTTATGGTCCGGGTGTTTCTCGGACAACCTTGATGCATGATCCCTCTCCGGGCTGGCCACTTTCGTTCGCTTGGAAATAAAGTCCTCCCTCTCTTGTCCAGGTGGCTTTCACATGGTGTTGCAATCACTGTTGCTGGCTTGTGCAATTTAAAAACTTCTTATAAGAGTATAATTTAACAGCACATAACCATAAAATAGATGACAATTTTATTTGCACGAATTATCCTATAGACATATAACAGTCCTAATGATTCCTTGAGGCCTTGCAGTGTCACAATGTTCTCCATGGTTCCACAGGCCCCACAGTGTCATGTCACTCCTCTGTTCCATGAGTCCTGCAATGTCACAATGGACCTTTGGACCAATGGACCATGGGGCTTTGCAGTGTCACAACGCTCTCCTTTGGCTCCACAGGGTCACAATGGAGCACTGATTACAGGCAGCCTCTCTGTGTTACCCTGGAGCTTTGTTTCCGTGGGGTCTCACAGTGTCCCAATGGAGCCTTGGTTGGATGGGGCCTCACAGTGTCACAATGATGCCTACATTCCACTGAGGCACACGGCGTCACTAGGGTCCCCTTGCTTCCATGAGGCCCAGCAATGTCACAGTGGTGTCCATGAATCCATGAGGACTCACAGTGTCCCAATGGTCTCTTGATCTCACATGGTCCCACAGTGTCCCAATGGCCCCTTGGTCTCACAAGGCCCCACAGTGTCCCAATGGTCACTTCTTCTCACATGGCCCCACAGTGTAACAATGGTCCCTTGGTTCCATGGTTCCTGGTCTGGTGCATTCCCCTCTCCCCTTCTCAGGCCGCTCTGCCAGCTGAGAAATGCTCACTGGGCCTGGGCCTTGGCCAGCAGCCCCTGGGCTCAGCTCCTCTGGAGCTCATCACAGACACTGTCTGCTCCAGGCTCAACCCTTCATTTCCTGGGGAGATGCCAAAGCCTCCACAGGGAACATTTCCCTTTGCTCAGGGGAATTTCGCACAGGTGCCTTGTAGTGACTCTTTGTGTCTGTGTGCACACAGGAGTGCCTGTGCTCAGGGAAATGTGGCAGATATGCTGCTCCCTGAGGACTTTGGATGCCTTGGATAGCTGAGCCAGTCAGGCCTGGAAGTAAGGTTAAGTCATGTTACCCTGATTCTTAAGATTTTCTAAAGCCTTCTGAGTTTACATTCTGTTGGAGAACCTTCCCACACAATTTCTGTCAACAACATATTGTTTACAATCTTTTATGGGGGTGGACAAACTTGATGTACTAGTGGTTTGTCCAATGTCTTTGGACAGGTGGTCCATTCACTCTCCAATCCAATGTCACCTTTGGGAAAGTATAAAAGTTGGAGTCAGAGAATAAACATTTAGCTTTACCTTGCAAATAGCAGGTGGCTCGCGTCGTGCTTTCACGTGTCTTATAGCGACAAAGTCACAAGCTGTAAGCAAAGTTAAATGCTGCTAAGAGTTGTTCTTTTGCTAATTTGTGAAGCTTAATAGAAGTTCTAAGCGAAGTTGAATATTGTTAAGTGTTATTCCACAGCTCTGTTTAGCTTTTAGGCTGTATTCCTTTTATCCTTGCCCTCACTGTCCTTTCGTCACACACACACACACACACATTAACATACACACTCACACAAAAACACACAGAGACACACAGACACCGGGACAGTTCTTGACTCCTTTCTGGTTTGATTGCCTGGATTTTGTTTGGTTTTGTTGTTGCTTTGTTTCCTTGCTGTGCCTGAAGTTTCCAGTCAGGAGCAGAGTGACTCTTGCCAAGGAACTCTGTGGTGCTGTCACTTAATATTAAAGCTGTTTTATGCTACTCCCCTGCTGGGGATTTTTATAAGTGCTCTCAAGCCCTCCTTCATAAGAGGGTGAAGGAGCCCTGGCCAAGCTCTGGCCCTGGGGGCACAGGGATGCTGCTAGGGGGTCCCTGTCTCCCTGTTACAAATTTCAGGGCCCTGAGCCCCTGTCCCCGTGTCAGGCTCTGGGCTTGATCTCCTCGAACATCCTCAGGAGGAGGCTGCAGCGCCAGGGGCAGGGGGACCCAGAGGGACACGGGATGCCACTGTGCACCAGCAGCTTTGGACTTCTCTGGGAGGAACTGTGAGTGGGAGCTGGCTTGAAGTGACCTCCCCAGTAAGGTCACAGAGCCCCTGAGATGTCACTCTGCCTCCTGGGATGTCACAGCCCACCCTGGGATCTCACAAATCCCCCTTGTGATGCCACAGAGCCAGTGCTGCTCTATCACTCTGGGATGTCATACAGTTGCGCTGTGATGGCACAGAAGACTCTGGCATCACAAAGTCAGCCTGTGTCACAATCCTCTAGTGCAAGCGGGAATCATGACAGTTCATTTTCCCCACCTCAGAATTAGCAGAAGTAGATAGGCTTATCATGAGAAACCGAATGTGATAAACATGTTAGAAATGAAAGGCTCCAAGTTATTAGTTATTAATTTAATAAAAGTTATTAAGTGTACCAAATATAAGTTTTGAGAAAAATGGAAAAAAGCCACTATAATAAAAAGTCAGTGTGGAGCCCGGGATTGCCACCAGGTGAGACACAGGTTTGACAGCTGCAGCAGAGGGTCCTCTATGCTTCACACCGACCGTCCTGTCCGACCCATTTTTATACCATTTTCCATGCCTGAGCCAGAGTCCCTTTTCTTCCTTTTTGGAGTGCATGTATTCATGTGGAGTTCTTTTCTCTGTGGCAAGTTGAACAATACATGTCCGGAGAGTGATGAACACCTGTGTTTGCAGTCCCGGAATTCGGATTTGAGATGTACCTCCCTGATGGCTCTGACTATCTCAGTCTCGGATATTTATCGTGTATTTATGGTCCGGGTGTTTCTCGGACAACCTTGATGCACGATCCCTCTCTGGGCTGGCCACTTTCGTTCGCTTGGAAATAAAGTCCTCCCTCTCTTGTCCAGGTGGCTTTCACATGGTGTTGCAATCACTGTTGCTGGCTTGTGCAATTTAAAAACTTCTTATAAGAGTATAATTTAACAGCACATAACCATAAAATAGATTACAATTTTATTTGCACGAATTATCCTATAGACATATAACAGTCCTAATGATTCCTTGAGGCCTTGCAGTGTCACAATGTTCTCCATGGTTCCACAGGCCCCACAGTGTCATGTGACTCCTCTGTTCCATGAGTCCTGCAATGTCACAATGGACCTTTGGACCAATGGACCATGGGGCTTTGCAGTGTCACAACGCTCTCCTTTGGCTCCACAGGGTCACAATGGAGCACTGATTACAGGCAGCCTCTCTGTGTTACCCTGGAGCTTTGTTTCCATGGGGTCTCACAGTGTCCCAATGGAGCCTTGGTCGGATGGAGCCTCACAGTGTCACAATGATGCCTACATTCCACTGAGGCACACGGCGTCACTAGGGTCCCCTTGCTTCCATGAGGCCCAGCAATGTCACAGTGGTGTCCATGAATCCATGAGGACTCACAGTGTCCCAAAGGTCTCTTGATCTCACATGGTCCCACAGTGTCCCAATGGCCCCTTGGTCTCACAAGGCCCCACAGTGTCCCAATGGTCACTTCTTCTCACATGGCCCCACAGTGTAACAATGGTCCCTTGGTTCCATGGTTCCTGGTCTGGTGCATTCCCCTCTCCCCTTCTCAGGCCGCCCTGCCAGCTGAGAAATGCTCACCGGGCCTGGGCCTTGGCCAGCAGCCCCTGGGCTCAGCTCTTCTGGAGCTCATCACAGACACTGTCTGCTCCAGGCTCAACCCTTCATCCCCTGGGGAGATGCCAAAGCCTCCACAGGGAACATTTCCCTTTGCTCAGGGGAATTTCACACAGGTGCCTTGTAGTGACTCTTTGTGTCTGTGTGCACACAGGAGTGCCTGTGCTCAGGGAAATGTGGCAGATATGCTGCTCCCTGAGGACTTTGGATGCCTTGGATATCTGAGCCAGTCAGGCCTGGAAGTAAGGTTAAGTCATGTTACCCTGATTCTTAAGATTTTCTAAAGCCTTCTGAGTTTCCATTCTGTTGGAGAACCTTCCCACACAATTTCTGTCAACAACATATTGTTTACAATCTTTTATGGGGGTGGACAAACTTGATGTACTAGTGGTTTGTCCAATGTCTTTGGAGAGGTGGTCCATTCACTCTCCAATCCAATGTCACCTTTGGGAAAGTATAAAAGTTGGAGTCAGAGAATAAACTTTTAGCTTTACCTTGCAAATAGCAGGTGGCTCGCGTCGTGCTTTCACGTGTCTTATAGCGACAAAGTCACAAGCTGTAAGCAAAGTTAAATGCTGCTAAGAGTTGTTCTTTTGCTAATTTGTGAAGCTTAATAGAAGTTCTAAGCGAAGTTGAATATTGTTAAGTGTTATTCCACAGCTCTGTTTAGCTTTTAGGCTGTATTCCTTTTATCCTTGCCCTCACTGTCCTTTCGTCACACACACACACACACACATTAACATACACACTCACACAAAAACACACAGAGACACACAGACACCGAGACAGTTCTTGACTCCTTTTTGGTTTGATTGCCTGGATTTTGTTTGGTTTTGTTGTTGCTTTGTTTCCTTGCTGTGCCTGAAGTTTCCAGTCAGGAGCAGAGTGACTCTTGCCAAGGAACTCTGTGGTGCTGTCACTTAATATTAAAGCTGTTTTATGCTACTCCCCTGCTGGGGATTTTTATAAGTGCTCTCAAGCCCTCCTTCATAAGAGGGTGAAGGAGCCCTGGCCAAGCTCTGGCCCTGGGGGCACAGGGATGCTGCTAGGGGGTCCCTGTCTCCCTGTTACAACTTTCAGGGCCCTGAGCCCCTGTCCCCGTGTCAGGCTCTGGGCTTGATCTCCTTGAACATCCTCAGGAGGAGGCTGCAGCGCCAGGGGCAGGGGGACCCAGAGGGACACGGGATACCACTGTGCACCAGCAGCTTTGGACTTCTCTGGGAGGAACTGTGAGTGGGGGCTGGCTTGAAGTGACCTCCCCAGTAAGGTCACAGAGCCCCTGAGATGTCACACTGCCTCCTGGGATGTCACAGCCCACCCTGAGATCTCACAAATCCCCCTTGTGATGTCACAGAGCCAGTGCTGCTCTATCACTCTGGGATATCATACAGTTACGCTGTGATGGCACAGAAGACTCTGGCATCACAAAGTCAGCCCGTGTCACAATCCTCTAGTGCAAGCGGGAATCATGACAGTTTTTTTTCCCCATCTCAGAATTAGCAGAAGTAGATAGGCTTATCATGAGAAACCGAATGTGATAAACATGTTAGAAATGAAAGGCTCCAAGTTATTAGTTATTAATTTAATAAAAGTTATTAAGTGTACCAAATATAAGTTTTGAGAAAAATGGAAAAAAGCCACTATAAAAAAAAGTCAGTGTGGAGCCCGGGATTGCCACCGGGTGAGACACAGGTTTGACAGCTGCAGCAGAGGGTCCTCTATGCTTCACACCGACCGTCCTGTCCGACCCATTTTTATACCATTTTCCATGCCTGAGCCAGAGTCCCTTTTCTTCCTTTTTGGAGTGCATGTATTCATGTGGAGTTCTTTTCTCTGTGGCAAGTTGAACAATACATGTCCGGAGAGTGATGAACACCTGTGTTTGCAGTCCCGGAATTCGGATTTGAGATGTACCTCCCTGATGGCTCTGACTATCTCGGTCTCGGATATTTATCGTGTATTTATGGTCCGGGTGTTTCTCGGACAACCTTGATGCATGATCCCTCTCCGGGCTGGCCACTTTCGTTCGCTTGGAAATAAAGTCCTCCCTCTCTTGTCCAGGTGGCTTTCACATGGTGTTGCAATCACTGTTGCTGGCTTGTGCAATTTAAAAACTTCTTATAAGAGTATAATTTAACAGCACATAACCATAAAATAGATGACAATTTTATTTGCACGAATTATCCTATAGACATATAACAGTCCTAATGATTCCTTGAGGCCTTGCAGTGTCACAATGTTCTCCATGGTTCCACAGGCCCCACAGTGTCATGTGACTCCTCTGTTCCATGAGTCCTGCAATGTCACAATAGACCTTTGGACCAATGGACCATGGGGCTTTGCAGTGTCACAACACTCTCCTTTGGCTCCACAGGGTCACAATGGAGCACTGATTACAGGCAGCCTCTCTGTGTTACCCTGGAGCTTTGTTTCCGTGGGGTCTCGCAGTGTCCCAATGGAGCCTTGGTTGGATGGGGCCTCACAGTGTCACAATGATGCCTACATTCCACTGAGGCACACGGCGTCACTAGGGTCCCCTTGCTTCCATGAGGCCCAGCAATGTCACAGTGGTGTCCATGAATCCATGAGGACTCACAGTGTCCCAATGGTCTCTTGATCTCACATGGTCCCACAGTGTCCCAATGGCCCCTTGGTCTCACAAGGCCCCACAGTGTCCCAATGGTCACTTCTTCTCACATGGCCCCACAGTGTAACAATGGTCCCTTGGTTCCATGGTTCCTGGTCTGGTGCATTCCCCTCTCCCCTTCTCGGGCCGCCCTGCCAGCTGAGAAATGCTCACTGGGCCAGGGCCTTGGCCAGCAGCCCCTGGGCTCAGCTCCTCTGGAGCTCATCACAGACACTGTCTGCTCCAGGCTCAACCCTTCATTTCCTGGGAGGATGCCAAAGCCTCCGCAGGGAACATTTCCCTTTGCTCAGGGGAATTTCACACAGGTGCCTTGTAGTGACTCTTTGTGTCTGTGTGCACACAGGAGTGCCTGTGCTCAGGGAAATGTGGCAGATATGCTGCTCCCTGAGGACTTTGGATGCCTTGGATAGCTGAGCCAGTCAGGCCTGGAAGTAAGGTTAAGTCATGTTACCCTGATTCTTAAGATTTTCTAAAGCCTTCTGAGTTTCCATTCTGTTGGAGAACCTTCCCACACAATTTCTGTCAACAACATATTGTTTACAATCTTTTATGGGGGTGGACAAACTTGATGTACTAGTGGTTTGTCCAATGTCTTTGGAGAGGTGGCCCATTCACTCTCCAATCCAATGTCACCTTTGGGAAAGTATAAAAGTTGGAGTCAGAGAATAAACTTTTAGCTTTACCTTGCAAATAGCAGGTGGCTCGCGTCGTGCTTTCACGTGTCTTATAGCGACAAAGTCACAAGCTGTAAGCAAAGTTAAATGCTGCTAAGAGTTGTTCTTTTGCTAATTTGTGAAGCTTAATAGAAGTTCTAAGCGAAGTTGAATATTGTTAAGTGTTATTCCACAGCTCTGTTTAGCTTTTAGGCTGTATTCCTTTTATCCTTGCCCTCACTGTCCTTTCGTCACACACACACACACACACATTAACATACACACTCACACAAAAACACACAGAGACACACAGACACCGGGACAGTTCTTGACTCCTTTTTGGTTTGATTGCCTGGATTTTGTTTGGTTTTGTTGTTGCTTTGTTTCCTTGCTGTGCCTGAAGTTTCCAGTCAGGAGCAGAGTGACTCTTGCCAAGGAACTCTGTGGTGCTGTCACTTAATATTAAAGCTGTTTTATGCTACTCCCCTGCTGGGGATTTTTATAAGTGCTCTCAAGCCCTCCTTCATAAGAGGGTGAAGGAGCCCTGGCCAAGCTCTGGCCCTGGGGGCACAGGGATGCTGCTAGGGGGTCCCTGTCTCCCTGTTACAACTTTCAGGGCCCTGAGCCCCTGTCCCCGTGTCAGGCTCTGGGCTTCATCTCCTCGAACATCCTCAGGAGGAGGCTGCAGCGCCAGGGGCAGGGGGACCCAGAGGGACACGGGATACCACTGTGCACCAGCAGCTTTGGACTTCTCTGGGAGGAACTGTGAGTGGGAGCTGGCTTGAAGTGACCTCCCCAGTAAGGTCACAGAGCCCCTGAGATGTCACACTGCCTCCTGGGATGTCACAGCCCACCCTGAGATCTCACAAATCCCCCTTGTGATGTCACAGAGCCAGTGCTGCTCTATCACTCTGGGATATCATACAGTTACGCTGTGATGGCACAGAAGACTCTGGCATCACAAAGTCAGCCCGTGTCACAATCCTCTAGTGCAAGCGGAATCATGACAGTTTTTTTTCCCCATCTCAGAATTAGCAGAAGTAGATAGGCTTATCATGAGAAACCGAATGTGATAAACATGTTAGAAATGAAAGGCTCCAAGTTATTAGTTATTAATTTAATAAAAGTTATTAAGTGTACCAAATATAAGTTTTGAGAAAAATGGAAAAAAGCCACTATAAAAAAAAGTCAGTGTGGAGCCCGGGATTGCCACCGGGTGAGACACAGGTTTGACAGCTGCAGCAGAGGGTCCTCTATGCTTCACACCGACCGTCCTGTCTGACCCATTTTTATACCATTTTCCAGGCCTGAGCCAGACTCCCTTTTCTACCTTTTTGGAGTGCATGTATTCATGTGGAGTTCTTTTCTCTGTGGCAAGTTGAACAATACGTGTCCGGAGAGTGATGAACACCTGTGTTTGCAGTCCCGGAATTCGGATTTGAGATGTACCTCCCTGATGGCTCTGACTATCTCGGTCTCGGATATTTATCGTGTATTTATGGTCCGGGTGTTTCTCGGACAACCTTGATGCATGATCCCTCTCCGGGCTGGCCACTTTCGTTCGCTTGGAAATAAAGTCCTCCCTCTCTTGTCCAGGTGGCTTTCACATGGTGTTGCAATCACTGTTGCTGGCTTGTGCAATTTAAAAACTTCTTATAAGAGTATAATTTAACAGCACATAACCATAAAATAGATGACAATTTTATTTGCACGAATTATCCTATAGACATATAACAGTCCTAATGATTCCTTGAGGCCTTGCAGTGTCACAATGTTCTCCATGGTTCCACAGGCCCCACAGTGTCATGTGACTCCTCTGTTCCATGAGTCCTGCAATGTCACAATGGACCTTTGGACCAATGGACCATGGGGCTTTGCAGTGTCACAACGCTCTCCTTTGGCTCCACAGGGTCACAATGGAGCACTGATTACAGGCAGCCTCTCTGTGTTACCCTGGAGCTTTGTTTCCGTGGGGTCTCGCAGTGTCCCAATGGAGCCTTGGTTGGATGGGGCCTCACAGTGTCACAATGATGCCTACATTCCACTGAGGCACACGGCGTCACTAGGGTCCCCTTGCTTCCATGAGGCCCAGCAATGTCACAGTGGTGTCCATGAATCCATGAGGACTCACAGTGTCCCAATGGTCTCTTGATCTCACATGGTCCCACAGTGTCCCAATGGCCCCTTGGTCTCACAAGGCCCCACAGTGTCCCAATGGTCACTTCTTCTCACATGGCCCCACAGTGTAACAATGGTCCCTTGGTTCCATGGTTCCTGGTCTGGTGCATTCCCCTCTCCCCTTCTCGGGCCGCCCTGCCAGCTGAGAAATGCTCACTGGGCCAGGGCCTTGGCCAGCAGCCCCTGGGCTCAGCTCCTCTGGAGCTCATCACAGACACTGTCTGCTCCAGGCTCAACCCTTCATTTCCTGGGGAGATGCCAAAGCCTCCGCAGGGAACATTTCCCTTTGCTCAGGGGAATTTCACACAGGTGCCTTGTAGTGACTCTTTGTGTCTGTGTGCACACAGGAGTGCCTGTGCTCAGGGAAATGTGGCAGATATGCTGCTCCCTGAGGACTTTGGATGCCTTGGATAGCTGAGCCAGTCAGGCCTGGAAGTAAGGTTAAGTCATGTTACCCTGATTCTTAAGATTTTCTAAAGCCTTCTGAGTTTCCATTCTGTTGGAGAACCTTCCCACACAATTTCTGTCAACAACATATTGTTTACAATCTTTTATGGGGGTGGACAAACTTGATGTACTAGTGGTTTGTCCAATGTCTTTGGAGAGGTGTCCCATTCACTCTCCAATCCAATGTCACCTTTGGGAAAGTATAAAAGTTGGAGTCAGAGAATAAACTTTTAGCTTTACCTTGCAAATAGCAGGTGGCTCGCGTCGTGCTTTCACGTGTCTTATAGCGACAAAGTCACAAGCTGTAAGCAAAGTTAAATGCTGCTAAGAGTTGTTCTTTTGCTAATTTGTGAAGCTTAATAGAAGTTCTAAGCGAAGTTGAATATTGTTAAGTGTTATTCCACAGCTCTGTTTAGCTTTTAGGCTGTATTCCTTTTATCCTTGCCCTCACTGTCCTTTCGTCACACACACACACACACACATTAACATACACACTCACACAAAAACACACAGAGACACACAGACACCGGGACAGTTCTTGACTCCTTTTTGGTTTGATTGCCTGGATTTTGTTTGGTTTTGTTGTTGCTTTGTTTCCTTGCTGTGCCTGAAGTTTCCAGTCAGGAGCAGAGTGACTCTTGCCAAGGAACTCTGTGGTGCTGTCACTTAATATTAAAGCTGTTTTATGCTACTCCCCTGCTGGGGATTTTTATAAGTGCTCTCAAGCCCTCCTTCATAAGAGGGTGAAGGAGCCCTGGCCAAGCTCTGGCCCTGGGGGCACAGGGATGCTGCTAGGGGGTCCCTGTCTCCCTGTTACAACTTTCAGGGCCCTGAGCCCCTGTCCCCGTGTCAGGCTCTGGGCTTCATCTCCTCGAACATCCTCAGGAGGAGGCTGCAGCGCCAGGGGCAGGGGGACCCAGAGGGACACGGGATACCACTGTGCACCAGCAGCTTTGGACTTCTCTGGGAGGAACTGTGAGTGGGAGCTGGCTTGAAGTGACCTCCCCAGTAAGGTCACAGAGCCCCTGAGATGTCACACTGCCTCCTGGGATGTCACAGCCCACCCTGAGATCTCACAAATCCCCCTTGTGATGTCACAGAGCCAGTGCTGCTCTATCACTCTGGGATATCATACAGTTACGCTGTGATGGCACAGAAGACTCTGGCATCACAAAGTCAGCCCGTGTCACAATCCTCTAGTGCAAGCGGGAATCATGACAGTTTTTTTTCCCCATCTCAGAATTAGCAGAAGTAGATAGGCTTATCATGAGAAACCGAATGTGATAAACATGTTAGAAATGAAAGGCTCCAAGTTATTAGTTATTAATTTAATAAAAGTTATTAAGTGTACCAAATATAAGTTTTGAGAAAAATGGAAAAAAGCCACTATAAAAAAAAGTCAGTGTGGAGCCCGGGATTGCCACCGGGTGAGACACAGGTTTGACAGCTGCAGCAGAGGGTCCTCTATGCTTCACACCGACCGTCCTGTCCGACCCATTTTTATACCATTTTCCATGCCTGAGCCAGAGTCCCTTTTCTTCCTTTTTGGAGTGCATGTATTCATGTGGAGTTCTTTTCTCTGTGGCAAGTTGAACAATACATGTCCGGAGAGTGATGAACACCTGTGTTTGCAGTCCCGGAATTCGGATTTGAGATGTACCTCCCTGATGGCTCTGACTATCTCGGTCTCGGATATTTATCGTGTATTTATGGTCCGGGTGTTTCTCGGACAACCTTGATGCATGATCCCTCTCCGGGCTGGCCACTTTCGTTCGCTTGGAAATAAAGTCCTCCCTCTCTTGTCCAGGTGGCTTTCACATGGTGTTGCAATCACTGTTGCTGGCTTGTGCAATTTAAAAACTTCTTATAAGAGTATAATTTAACAGCACATAACCATAAAATAGATGACAATTTTATTTGCACGAATTATCCTATAGACATATAACAGTCCTAATGATTCCTTGAGGCCTTGCAGTGTCACAATGTTCTCCATGGTTCCACAGGCCCCACAGTGTCATGTGACTCCTCTGTTCCATGAGTCCTGCAATGTCACAATGGACCTTTGGACCAATGGACCATGGGGCTTTGCAGTGTCACAACGCTCTCCTTTGGCTCCACAGGGTCACAATGGAGCACTGATTACAGGCAGCCTCTCTGTGTTACCCTGGAGCTTTGTTTCCGTGGGGTCTCACAGTGTCCCAATGGAGCCTTGGTTGGATGGGGCCTCACAGTGTCACAATGATGCCTACATTCCACTGAGGCACACGGCGTCACTAGGGTCCCCTTGCTTCCATGAGGCCCAGCAATGTCACAGTGGTGTCCATGAATCCATGAGGACTCACAGTGTCCCAATGGTCTCTTGATCTCACATGGTCCCACAGTGTCCCAATGGCCCCTTGGTCTCACAAGGCCCCACAGTGTCCCAATGGTCACTTCTTCTCACATGGCCCCACAGTGTAACAATGGTCCCTTGGTTCCATGGTTCCTGGTCTGGTGCATTCCCCTCTCCCCTTCTCAGGCCGCCCTGCCAGCTGAGAAATGCTCACTGGGCCAGGGCCTTGGCCAGCAGCCCCTGGGCTCAGCTCCTCTGGAGCTCATCACAGACACTGTCTGCTCCAGGCTCAACCCTTCATTTCCTGGGAGGATGCCAAAGCCTCCGCAGGGAACATTTCCCTTTGCTCAGGGGAATTTCACACAGGTGCCTTGTAGTGACTCTTTGTGTCTGTGTGCACACAGGAGTGCCTGTGCTCAGGGAAATGTGGCAGATATGCTGCTCCCTGAGGACTTTGGATGCCTTGGATAGCTGAGCCAGTCAGGCCTGGAAGTAAGCTTAAGTCATGTCACCCTGATTCTTAAGATTTTCTAAAGCCTTCTGAGTTTCCATTCTGTTGGAGAACCTTCCCACACAATTTCTGTCAACAACATATTGTTTACAATCTTTTATGGGGGTGGACAAACTTGATGTACTAGTGGTTTGTCCAATGTCTTTGGAGAGGTGGCCCATTCACTCTCCAATCCAATGTCACCTTTGGGAAAGTATAAAAGTTGGAGTCAGAGAATAAACTTTTAGCTTTACCTTGCAAATAGCAGGTGGCTCGCGTCGTGCTTTCACGTGTCTTATAGCGACAAAGTCACAAGCTGTAAGCAAAGTTAAATGCTGCTAAGAGTTGTTCTTTTGCTAATTTGTGAAGCTTAATAGAAGTTCTAAGCGAAGTTGAATATTGTTAAGTGTTATTCCACAGCTCTGTTTAGCTTTTAGGCTGTATTCCTTTTCTCCTTGCCCTCACTGTCCTTTCGTCACACACACACACACACACATTAACATACACACTCACACAAAAACACACAGAGACACACAGACACCGGGACAGTTCTTGACTCCTTTTTGGTTTGATTGCCTGGATTTTGTTTGGTTTTGTTGTTGCTTTGTTTCCTTGCTGTGCCTGAAGTTTCCAGTCAGGAGCAGAGTGACTCTTGCCAAGGAACTCTGTGGTGCTGTCACTTAATATTAAAGCTGTTTTATGCTACTCCCCTGCTGGGGATTTTTATAAGTGCTCTCAAGCCCTCCTTCATAAGAGGGTGAAGGAGCCCTGGCCAAGCTCTGGCCCTGGGGGCACAGGGATGCTGCTAGGGGGTCCCTGTCTCCCTGTTACAACTTTGACGGCCCTGAGCCCCTGTCCCCGTGTCAGGCTCTGGGCTTCATCTCCTCGAACATCCTCAGGAGGAGGCTGCAGCGCCAGGGGCAGGGGGACCCAGAGGGACACGGGATACCACTGTACACCAGCAGCTTTGGACTTCTCTGGGAGGAACTGTGAGTGGGAGCTGGCTTGAAGTGACCTCCCCAGTAAGGTCACAGAGCCCCTGAGATGTCACACTGCCTCCTGGGATGTCACAGCCCACCCTGAGATCTCACAAATCCCCCTTGTGATGTCACAGAGCCAGTGCTGCTCCATCACTCTGGGATATCATACAGTTACGCTGTGATGGCACAGAAGACTCTGGCATCACAAAGTCAGCCCGTGTCACAATCCTCTAGTGCAAGCGGGAATCATGACAGTTTTTTTTCCCCATCTCAGAATTAGCAGAAGTAGATAGGCTTATCATGAGAAACCGAATGTGATAAACATGTTAGAAATGAAAGGCTCCAAGTTATTAGTTATTAATTTAATAAAAGTTATTAAGTGTACCAAATATAAGTTTTGAGAAAAATGGAAAAAAGCCACTATAAAAAAAAGTCAGTGTGGAGCCCGGGATTGCCACCAGGTGAGACACAGGTTGGACAGCTGCAGCAGAGGGTCCTCTATGCTTCACACCAACCATCCTGTCTGACCCATTTTTATACCATTTTCCATGCCTGAACCAGACTCCCTTTTCTACCTTTTTGGAGTGCATGTATTCATGTGGAGTTCTTTTCTCTGTGGCAAGTTGAACAATACCTGTCCGGAGAGTGATGAACACCTGTGTTTGCAGTCCCGGAATTCGGATTTGAGATGTACCTCCCTGATGGCTCTGACTATCTCGGTCTCGGATATTTATCGTGTATTTATGGTCCGGGTGTTTCTCGGAAAACCTTGATGCACGATCCATCTCTGGGCTGGCCACTTTCGTTCGCTTGTAAATAAAGTCCTCCCTCTCTTGTCCAGGTGGCTTTGACATGGTGTTGCAATCGCTGTTGCTGGCTTGTGCAATTTAAAAACTTCTTATAAGAGTATAATTTAACAGCACATAACTATAAAATAGATGACAATTTTATTTCCACAAATTATCCTATAGACATATAACAGTCCTAATGATTCCTTGAGGCCTTGCAGTGTCACAATGTTCTCCATGGTTCCACAGGCCCCACAGTGTCATGTGACTCCTCTGTTCCATGAGTCCTGCAATGTCACAATGGACCTTTGGACCAATGGACCATGGGGCTTTGCAGTGTCACAACGCTCTCCTTTGGCTCCACAGGGTCACAATGGAGCGCTGATTACAGGCAGCCTCTCTGTGTTACCCTGGAGCTTTGTTTCCATGAAGTCTCGGAGTGTCCAAATGCAGCCTTGGTTGGATGGGGCCTCACAGTGTCACAATGATGCCTACATCCACTGAGGCACATGGCGTCACTTGGGTCCCCTTGCTTCCATGAGGCCCAGCAATGTCACAGTGGTGTCCATGAATCCATGAAGACGCACAGTGTCCCAATGGTCTCTTGATCTCACATGGTCCCACAGTGTCCCAATGGCCCCTTGGTCTCACAAGGCCCCACAGTGTCCCAATGGTCACTTCTTCTCACATGGCCCCACAGTGTAACAATGGTCCCTTGGTTCCATGGTTCCTGGTCTGGTGCATTCCCCTCTCCCCTTCTCAGGCCGCCCTGCCAGCTGAGAAATGCTCACTGGGCCTGGGCCTTGGCCAGCAGCCCCTGGGCTCAGCTCCTCTGGAGCTCATCACAGACACTGTCTGCTCCAGGCTCAACCCTTCATTTCCTGGGGAGATGCCAAAGCCTCCGCAGGGAACATTTCCCTTTGCTCAGGGGAATTTCACACAGGTGCCTTGTAGTGACTCTTTGTGTCTGTGTGCACACAGGAGTGCCTGTGCTCAGGGAAATGTGGCAGATATGCTGCTCTCTTAGGGCTTTGGATGCCTTGGATAGCTGAGCCAGTCAGGCCTGGAAGTAAGGTTAAGTCATGTCACCCTGATTCTTAAGATTTTCTAAAGCCTTCTGAGTTTCCATTCTGTTGGAGAACCTTCCCACACAATTTCTGTCAACAACATATTGTTTACAATCTTTTATGGGGGTGGACAAACTTGATGTACTAGTGGTTTGTCCAATGTCTTTGGAGAGGTGGCCCATTCACTCTCCAATCCAATGTCACCTTTGGGAAAGTATAAAAGTTGGAGTCAGAGAATAAACTTTTATCTTTACCTTGCAAATAGCAGGTGGCTCGCGTCGTGCTTTCACGTGTCTTATAGCGACAAAGTCACAAGCTGTAAGCAAAGTTAAATGCTGCTAAGAGTTGTTCTTTTGCTAATTTGTGAAGCTTAATAGAAGTTCTAAGCGAAGTTGAATATTGTTAAGTGTTATTCCACAGCTCTGTTTAGCTTTTAGGCTGTATTCCTTTTATCCTTGCCCTCACTGTCCTTTCGTCACACACACACACACACACATTAACATACACACTCACACAAAAACACACAGAGACACACAGACACCGAGACAGTTCTTGACTCCTTTTTGGTTTGATTGCCTGGATTTTGTTTGGTTTTGTTGTTGCTTTGTTTCCTTGCTGTGCCTGAAGTTTCCAGTCAGGAGCAGAGTGACTCTTGCCAAGGAACTCTGTGGTGCTGTCACTTAATATTAAAGCTGTTTTATGCTACTCCCCTGCTGGGGATTTTTATAAGTGCTCTCAAGCCCTCCTTCATAAGAGGGTGAAGGAGCCCTGGCCAAGCTCTGGCCCTGGGGGCACAGGGATGCTGCTAGGGGGTCCCTGTCTCCCTGTTACAAATTTCAGGGCCCTGAGCCCCTGTCCCCGTGTCAGGCTCTGGGCTTGATCTCCTCGAACATCCTCAGGAGGAGGCTGCAGCGCCAGGGGCAGGGGGACCCAGAGGGACACGGGATGCCACTGTGCACCAGCAGCTTTGGACTTCTCTGGGAAAAACTGTGAGTGGGGGCTGGCTTGAAGTGACCTCCCCAGTAAGGTCACAGAGCCCCTGAGATGTCACACTGCCTCCTGGGATGTCACAGCCCACCCTGGGATCTCACAAATCCCCCTTGTGATGTCACAGAGCCAGTGCTGCTCTATCACTCTGGGATGTCATACAGTTGCGCTGTGATGGCACAGAAGACTCTGGCATCACAAAGTCAGCCCGTGTCACAATCCTCTAGTGCAAGCGGGAATCATGACAGTTCATTTTCCCCACCTCAGAATTAGCATTAGTAGATAGGCTTATCATGAGAAACCGAATGTGATAAACATGTTAGAAATGAAAGGCTCCAAGTTATTAGTTATTATTTTAATAAAAGTTATTAAGTGTACCAAATATAAGTTTTGAGAAAAATGGAAAAAAGCCACTATAAAAAAAAGTCAGTGTGGAACCTTGGGATTCCCACCAGGTGAGACACAGTTTTGACAGCTGCAGCAGAGGGTCCTCTATGCTTCACACCGACCGTCCTGTCTGACCCATTTTTATACCATTTTCCATGCCTGAGCCAGTGTCCCTTTTCTTCCTTTTTGGAGTCCATGTATTCATGTGGAGTTCTTTTCTCTGTGGCAAGTTGAACAATACCTGTCCGGAGAGTGATGAACACCTGTGTTTGCAGTCCCGGAATTCGGATTTGAGATGTACCTCCCTGATGGCTCTAACTATCTCGGTCTCGGATATTTATCGTGTATTTATGGTCCGGGTGTTTCTCGGACAACCTTGATGCACGATCCCTCTCTGGGCTGGCCACTTTCGTTCGCTTATAAATAAAGTCCTCCCTCTCTTGTCCAGGTGGCTTCGACATGGTGTTGCAATCACTGTTGCTGGCTTGTGCAATTTAAAAACTTCTTATAAGAGTATAATTTAACAGCACATAACCATAAAATAGATGACAATTTTATTTGCACGAATTATCCTATAGACATATAACAGTCCTAATGATTCCTTGAGGCCTTGCAGTGTCACAATGTTCTCCATGGTTCCACAGGCCCCACAGTGTCATGTGACTCCTCTGTTCCATGAGTCCTGCAATGTCACAATGGACCTTTGGACCAATGGACCATGGGGCTTTGCAGTGTCACAACGCTCTCCTTTGGCTCCACAGGGTCACAATGGAGCACTGATTACAGGCAGCCTCTCTGTGTTACCCTGGAGCTTTGTTTCCGTGGGGTCTCGCAGTGTCCCAATGGAGCCTTGGTTGGATGGGGCCTCACAGTGTCACAATGATGCCTACATTCCACTGAGGCACACGGCGTCACTAGGGTCCCCTTGCTTCCATGAGGCCCAGCAATGTCACAGTGGTGTCCATGAATCCATGAGGACTCACAGTGTCCCAATGGTCTCTTGATCTCACATGGTCCCACAGTGTCCCAAAGGCCCCTTGGTCTCACAAGGCCCCACAGTGTCCCAATGGTCACTTCTTCTCACATGGCCCCACAGTGTAACAATGGTCCCTTGGTTCCATGGTTCCTGGTCTGGTGCATTCCCCTCTCCCCTTCTCAGGCCGCCCTGCCAGCTGAGAAATGCTCACTGGGCCTGGGCCTTGGCCAGCAGCCCCTGGGCTCAGCTCCTCTGGAGCTCATCACAGACACTGTCTGCTCCAGGCTCAACCCTTCATTTCCTGGGGAGATGCCAAAGCCTCCGCAGGGAACATTTCCCTTTGCTCAGGGGAATTTCACACAGGTGCCTTGTAGTGACTCTTTGTGTCTGTGTGCACACAGGAGTGCCTGTGCTCAGGGAAATGTGGCAGATATGCTGCTCCCTGAGGACTTTGGATGCCTTGGATAGCTGAGCCAGTCAGGCCTGGAAGTAAGGTTAAGTCATGTTACCCTGATTCTTAAGATTTTCTAAAGCCTTCTGAGTTTACATTCTGTTGGAGAACCTTCCCGCACAATTTCTGTCAACAACATATTGTTTACAATCTTTTATGGGGGTGGACAAACTTGATGTACTAGTGGTTTGTCCAATGTCTTTGGACAGGTGGCCCATTCACTCTCCAATCCAATGTCACCTTTGGGAAAGTATAAAAGTTGAAGTCAGAGAATAAACTTTTATCTTTACCTTGCAAATAGCAGGTGGCTCGCGTCGTGCTTTCACGTGTCTTATAGCGACAAAGTCACAAGCTGTAAGCAAAGTTAAATGCTGCTAAGAGTTGTTCTTTTGCTAATTTGTGAAGCTTAATAGAAGTTCTAAGCGAAGTTGAATATTGTTAAGTGTTATTCCACAGCTCTGTTTAGCTTTTAGGCTGTATTCCTTTTATCCTTGCCCTCACTGTCCTTTCGTCACACACACACACACACATTAACATACACACTCACACAAAAACACACAGAGACACACAGACACCGGGACAGTTCTTGACTCCTTTTTGGTTTGATTGCCTGGATTTTGTTTGGTTTTGTTGTTGCTTTGTTTCCTTGCTGTGCCTGAAGTTTCCAGTCAGGAGCAGAGTGACTCTTGCCAAGGAACTCTGTGGTGCTGTCACTTAATATTAAAGCTGTTTTATGCTACTCCCCTGCTGGGGATTTTTATAAGTGCTCTCAAGCCCTCCTTCATAAGAGGGTGAAGGAGCCCTGGCCAAGCTCTGGCCCTGGGGGCACAGGGATGCTGCTAGGGGGTCCCTGTCTCCCTGTTACAAATTTCAGGGCCCTGAGCCCCTGTCCCCGTGTCAGGCTCTGGGCTTGATCTCCTCGAACATCCTCAGGAGGAGGCTGCAGCGCCAGGGGCAGGGGGACCCAGAGGGACACGCAATGCCACTGTGCACCAGCAGCTTTGGACTTCTCTGGGAGGAACTGTGAGTGGGAGCTGGCTTGAAGTGACCTCCCCAGTAAGGTCACAGAGCCCCTGAGATGTCACACTGCCTCCTGGGATGTCACAGCCCACCCTGGGATCTCACAAATCCCCCTTGTGATGTCACAGAGCCAGTGCTGCTCTATCACTCTGGGATGTCATACAGTTGCGCTGTGATGGCACAGAAGACTCTGGCATCACAAAGTCAGCCCGTGTCACAATCCTCTAGTGCAAGCGGGAATCATGACAGTTCATTTTCCCCACCTCAGAATTCGCAGAAGTGGATAGGCTTATCATGAGAAACCGAATGTGATAAACATGTTAGAAAAGAAAGGCTCCAAGTTATTAGTTATTATTTTAATAAAAGTTATTAAGTGTACCAAATATAAATTTTGAGAAAAATGGAAAAAAGCCACTATAAAAAAAAGTCAGTGTGGAGCCCGGGATTGCCACCGGGTGAGACACAGTTTTGACAGCTGCAGCAGAGGGTCCTCTATGCTTCACACCGACCGTCCTGTCTGACCCATTTTTATACCATTTTCCATGCCTGAGCCAGAGTCCCTTTTCTTCCTTTTTGGAGTGCATGTATTCATGTGGAGTTCTTTTCTCTGTGGCAAGTTGAACAATACATGTCCGGAGAGTGATGAACACCTGTGTTTGCAGTCCCGGAATTCGGATTTGAGATGTACCTCCCTGATGGCTCTGACTATCTCGGTCTCGGATATTTATCGTGTATTTATGGTCCGGGTGTTTCTCGGACAACCTTGATGCATGATCCCTCTCTGGGCTGGCCACTTTCGTTCGCTTGTAAATAAAGTCCTCCCTCTCTCGTCCAGGTGGCTTTGACATGGTGTTGCAATCGCTGTTGCGGGCTTGTGCGATTTAAAAACTTCCTATAAGAGTATAATTTAACAGCACATAACCATAAAATAGATGACAATTTTATTTGCACGAATTATCCTATAGACATATAACAGTCCTAATGATTCCTTGAGGCCTTGCAGTGTCACAATGTTCTCCATGGTTCCACAGGCCCCACAGTGTCATGTGACACCTCTGTTCCATGAGTCCTGCAATGTCACAATGGACCTTTGGACCAATGGACCATGGGGCTTTGCAGTGTCACAACGCTCTCCTTTGGCTCCACAGGGTCACAATGGAGCACTGATTACAGGCAGCCTCTCTGTGTTACCCTGGAGCTTTGTTTCCGTGGGGTCTCGCAGTGTCCCAATGGAGCCTTGGCTGGATGGGGCCTCACAGTGTCACAATGATGCCGACATTCCACTGAGGCACACGGCGTCACTAGGGTCCCCTTGCTTCCATGAGGCCCAGCAATGTCACAGTGGTGTCCATGAATCCATGAGGACTCACAGTGTCCCAATGGTCTCTTGATCTCACATGGTCCCACAGTGTCCCAAAGGCCCCTTGGTCTCACAAGGCCCCACAGTGTCCCAATGGTCACTTCTTCTCACATGGCCCCACAGTGTAACAATGGTCCCTTGGTTCCATGGTTCCTGGTCTGGTGCATTCCCCTCTCCCCTTCTCAGGCCGCCCTGCCAGCTGAGAAATGCTCACTGGGCCTGGGCCTTGGCCAGCGGCCCCTGGGCTCAGCTCCTCTGGAGCTCATCACAGACACTGTCTGCTCCAGGCTCAACCCTTCATTTCCTGGGGAGATGCCAAAGCCTCCGCAGGGAACATTTCCCTTTGCTCAGGGGAATTTCACACAGGTGCCTTGTAGTGACTCTTTGTGTCTGTGTGCACACAGGAGTGCCTGTGCTCAGGGAAATGTGGCAGATATGCTGCTCCCTGAGGACTTTGGATGCCTTGGATAGCTGAGCCAGTCAGGCCTGGAAGTAAGGTTAAGTCATGTTACCCTGATTCTTAAGATTTTCTAAAGCCTTCTGAGTTTACATTCTGTTGGAGAACCTTCCCACACAATTTCTGTCAACAACATATTGTTTACAATCTTTTATGGGGCTGGACAAACTTGATGTACTAGTGGTTTGTCCAATGTCTTTGGACAGGTGGCCCATTCACTCTCCAATCCAATGTCACCTTTGGGAAAGTATAAAAGTTGAAGTCAGAGAATAAACTTTTATCTTTACCTTGCAAATAGCAGGTGGCTCGCGTCGTGCTTTCACGTGTCTTATAGCGACAAAGTCACAAGCTGTAAGCAAAGTTAAATGCTGCTAAGAGTTGTTCTTTTGCTAATTTGTGAAGCTTAATAGAAGTTCTAAGCGAAGTTGAATATTGTTAAGTGTTATTCCACAGCTCTGTTTAGCTTTTAGGCTGTATTCCTTTTATCCTTGCCCTCACTGTCCTTTCGTCACACACACACACACACATTAACATACACACTCACACAAAAACACACAGAGACACACAGACACCGGGACAGTTCTTGACTCCTTTCTGGTTTGATTGCCTGGATTTTGTTTGGTTTTGTTGTTGCTTTGTTTCCTTGCTGTGCCTGAAGTTTCCAGTCAGGAGCAGAGTGACTCTTGCCAAGGAACTCTGTGGTGCTGTCACTTAATATTAAAGCTGTTTTATGCTACTCCCCTGCTGGGGATTTTTATAAGTGCTCTCAAGCCCTCCTTCATAAGAGGGTGAAGGAGCCCTGGCCAAGCTCTGGCCCTGGGGGCACAGGGATGCTGCTAGGGGGTCCCTGTCTCCCTGTTACAAATTTCAGGGCCCTGAGCCCCTGTCCCCGTGTCAGGCTCTGGGCTTGATCTCCTCGAACATCCTCAGGAGGAGGCTGCAGCGCCAGGGGCAGGGGGACCCAGAGGGACACGCAATGCCACTGTGCACCAGCAGCTTTGGACTTCTCTGGGAGGAACTGTGAGTGGGAGCTGGCTTGAAGTGACCTCCCCAGTAAGGTCACAGAGCCCCTGAGATGTCACTCTGCCTCCTGGGATGTCACAGCCCACCCTGGGATCTCACAAATCCCCCTTGTGATGCCACAGAGCCAGTGCTGCTCTATCACTCTGGGATGTCATACAGTTGCGCTGTGATGGCACAGAAGACTCTGGCATCACAAAGTCAGCCCGTGTCACAATCCTCTAGTGCAAGCGGGAATCATGACAGTTCATTTTCCCCATCTCAGAATTAGCAGAAGTAGATAGGCTTATCATGAGAAACCGAATCTGATAAACATGTTAGAAATGAAAGGCTCCAAGTTATTAGTTATTATTTTAATAAAAGTTATTAAGTGTACCAAATATAAGTTTTGAGAAAAATGGAAAAAAGCCACTATAAAAAAAAGTCAGTGTGGAGCCCGGGATTGCCACCAGGTGAGACACAGGTTGGACAGCTGCAGCAGAGGGTCCTCTATGCTTCACACCGACCGTCCTGTCTGACCCATTTTTATACCATTTTCCATGCCTGAGCCAGACTCCCTTTTCTACCTTTTTGGAGTGCATGTATTCATGTGGAGTTCTTTTCTCTGTGGCAAGTTGAACAATACCTGTCCGGAGAGTGATGAACACCTGTGTTTGCAGTCCCGGAATTCGGATTTGAGATGTACCTCCCTGATGGCTCTGACTATCTCGGTCTCGGATATTTATCGTGTATTTATGGTCCGGGTGTTTCTCGGACAACCTTGATGCACGATCCCTCTCTGGGCTGGCCACTTTCGTTCGCTTGTAAATAAAGTCCTCCCTCTCTTGTCCAGGTGGCTTTCACATGGTGTTGCAATCACTGTTGCTGGCTTGTGCAATTTAAAAACTTCTTATAAGTGTATAATTTAACAGCACATAACTATAAAATAGATGACAATTTTATTTGCACGAATTATCCTATAGACATATAACAGTCCTAATGATTCCTTGAGGCCTTGCAGTGTCACAATGTTCTCCATGGTTCCACAGGCCCCACAGTGTCATGTGACTCCTCTGTTCCATGAGTCCTGCAATGTCACAATGGACCTTTGGACCAATGGACCATGGGGCTTTGCAGTGTCACAACGCCCTCCATTGGCTCCACAGGGTCACAATGGAGCACTGATTACAGGCAGCCTCTCTGTGTTACCCTGGAGCTTTGTTTCCGTGGGGTCTCGCAGTGTCCCAATGGAGCCTTGGTTGGATGGGGCCTCACAGTGTCACAATGATGCCGACATTCCACTGAGGCACACGGCGTCACTAGGGTCCCCTTGCTTCCATGAGGCCCAGCAATGTCACAGTGGTGTCCATGAATCCATGAGGACTCACAGTGTCCCAATGGTCTCTTGATCTCACATGGTCCCACAGTGTCCCAATGGCCCCTTGGTCTCACAAGGCCCCACAGTGTCCCAATGGTCACTTCTTCTCACATGGCCCCACAGTGTAACAATGGTCCCTTGGTTCCATGGTTCCTGGTCTGGTGCATTCCCCTCTCCCCTTCTCAGGCCGCCCTGCCAGCTGAGAAATGCTCACTGGGCCAGGGCCTTGGCCAGCAGCCCCTGGGCTCAGCTCCTCTGGAGCTCATCACAGACACTGTCTGCTCCAGGTTCAACCCTTCATTTCCTGGGGAGATGCCAAAGCCTCCGCAGGGAACATTTCCCTTTGCTCAGGGGAATTTCACACAGGTGCCTTGTAGTGACTCTTTGTGTCTGTGTGCACACAGGAGTGCCTGTGCTCAGGGAAATGTGGCAGATATGCTGCTCTCTTAGGGCTTTGGATGCCTTGGATAGCTGAGCCAGTCAGGCCTGGAAGTAAGGTTAAGTCATGTCACCCTGATTCTTAAGATTTTCTAAAGCCTTCTGAGTTTACATTCTGTTGGAGAACCTTCCCACACAATTTCTGTCAACAACATATTGTTTACAATCTTTTATGGGGCTGGACAAACTTGATGTACTAGTGGTTTGTCCAATGTCTTTGGACAGGTGGCTCATTCACTCTCCAATCCAATGTCACCTTTGGGAAAGTATAAAAGTTGGAGTCAGAGAATAAACTTTTATCTTTACCTTGCAAATAGCAGGTGGCTCGCGTCGTGCTTTCACGTGTCTTATAGCGACAAAGTCACAAGCTGTAAGCAAAGTTAAATGCTGCTAAGAGTTGTTCTTTTGCTAATTTGTGAAGCTTAATAGAAGTTCTAAGCGAAGTTGAATATTGTTAAGTGTTATTCCACAGCTCTGTTTAGCTTTTAGGCTGTATTCCTTTTATCCTTGCCCTCACTGTCCTTTCGTCACACACACACACACACATTAACATACACACTCACACAAAAACACACAGAGACACACAGACACCGGGACAGTTCTTGACTCCTTTTTGGTTTGATTGCCTGGATTTTGTTTGGTTTTGTTGTTGCTTTGTTTCCTTGCTGTGCCTGAAGTTTCCAGTCAGGAGCAGAGTGACTCTTGCCAAGGAACTCTGTGGTGCTGTCACTTAATATTAAAGCTGTTTTATGCTACTCCCCTGCTGGGTATTTTTAAAGTGCTCTCAAACCCTCCTTCATAAGAGGGTGAAGGAGCCCTGGCCAAGCTCTGGCCCTGGGGGCACAGGGATGCTGCTAGGGGGTCCCTGTCTCCCTGTTACAAATTTCAGGGCCCTGAGCCCCTGTCCCCGTGTCAGGCTCTGGGCTTGATCTCCTCGAACATCCTCAGGAGGAGGCTGCAGCACCAGGGGCAGGGGGACCCAGAGGGACACGCAATGCCACTGTGCACCAGCAGCTTTGGACTTCTCTGGGAAAAACTGTGAGTGGGGGCTGGCTTGAAGTGACCTCCCCAGTAAGGTCACAGAGCCCCTGAGATGTCACACTGCCTCCTGGGATGTCACAGCCCACCCTGGGATCTCACAAATCCCCCTTGTGATGTCACAGAGCCAGTGCTGCTCTATCACTCTGGGATGTCATACAGTTGCGCTGTGATGGCACAGAAGACTCTGGCATCACAAAGTCAGCCCGTGTCACAATCCTCTAGTGCAAGCAGGAATCATGACAGTTCATTTTCCCCATCTCAGAATTAGCATTAGTAGATAGGCTTATCATGAGAAACCGAATGTGATAAACATGTTAGAAATGAAAGGCTCCAAGTTATTAGTTATTATTTTAATAAAAGTTATTAAGTGTACCAAATATAAGTTTTGAGAAAAATGGAAAAAAGCCACTATAAAAAAAAGTCAGTGTGGAACCTTGGGATTCCCACCAGGTGAGACACAGTTTTGACAGCTGCAGCAGAGGGTCCTCTATGCTTCACACCGACCGTCCTGTCTGACCCATTTTTATACCATATTCCATGCCTGAGCCAGAGTCCCTTTTCTTCCTTTTTGGAGTGCATGTATTCATGTGGAGTTCTTTTCTCTGTGGCAAGTTGAACAATACATGTCCGGAGAGTGATGAACACCTGTGTTTGCAGTCCCGGAATTCGGATTTGAGATGTACCTCCCTGATGGCTCTGACTATCTCGGTCTCGGATATTTATCGTGTATTTATGGTCCGGGTGTTTCTCGGACAACCTTGATGCACGATCCCTCTCTGGGCTGGCCACTTTCGTTCGCTTGGAAATAAAGTCCTCCCTCTCTTGTCCAGGTGGCTTTCACATGGTGTTGCAATCACTGTTGCTGGCTTGTGCTATTTAAAAACTTCTTATAAGAGTATAATTTAACAGCACATAACCATAAAATAGATGACAATTTTATTCGCACGAATTCTCCTATAGACATATAACAGTCCTAATGATTCCTTGAGGCCTTGCAGTGTCACAATGTTCTCCTTTGGCTCCACAGGGTCACAATGGAGCACTGATTACAGGCAGCCTCTCTGTGTTACCCTGGAGCTTTGTTTCCATGGGGTCTCGCAGTGTCTCAGTGGAGCCTTGGTTGGATGGGGCCTCACAGTGTCACAATGATGCCTACATTCCACTGAGGCACATGGCATCACTAGGGTCCCCTTGCTTCCATGAGGCCCAGCAATGTCACAGTGGTGTCCATGAATCCATGAGGACTCACAGTGTCCCAATGGTCTCTTGATCTCACATGGCCCCACAGTGTAACTATTGTCCCTTGGTTCCATGGTTCCTGGTCTGGTGCATTCCCCTCTCCCCTTCTCAGGCCGCCCTGCCAGCTGAGAAATGCTCACTGGGCCTGGGCCTTGGCCAGCAGCCCCTGGGCTCAGCTCCTCTGGAGCTCATCACAGACACTGTCTGCTCCAGGCTCAACCCTTCATTTCCTGGGGAGATGCCAAAGCCTCCACAGGGAACATTTCCCTTTGCTCAGGGGAATTTCGCACAGGTGCCTTGTAGTGACTCTTTGTTTCTGTGTGCACACAGGAGTGCCTGTGCTCAGGGAAATGTGGCAGATATGCTGCTCCCTGAGGGCTTTGGATGCCTTGGATAGCTGAGCCAGTCAGGCCTGGAAGTAAGGTTAAGGCATGTCACCCTGATTCTTAAGATTTTCTAAAGCCTTCTGAGTTTACATTCTGTTGGAGAACCTTCCCACACAATTTCTGTCAACAACATAATGTTTACAATCTTTTATGGGGCTGGACAAACTTGATGTACTAGTGGTTTGTCCAATGTCTTTGGACAGGTGGCTCATTCACTCTCCAATCCAATGCCACCTTTGGGAAAGTATAAAACTTGGAGTCAGAGAATAAACTTTTATCGTTACCTTGCAAATAGCAGGTGGCTCGCGTCGTGCTTTCACGTGTCTTATAGCGACAAAGTCACAAGCTGTAAGCAAAGTTAAATGCTGCTAAGAGTTGTTCTTTTGCTAATTTGTGAAGCTTAATAGAAGTTCTAAGCGAAGTTGAATATTGTTAAGTGTTATTCCACAGCTCTGTTTAGCTTTTAGGCTGTATTCCTTTTCTCCTTGCCCTCACTGTCCTTTCGTCACACACTCACACAAAAACACACAGAGACACACAGACACCGGGACAGTTCTTGACTCCTTTTTGGTTTGATTGCCTGGATTTTGTTTGGTTTTGTTGTTGCTTTGTTTCCTTGCTGTGCCTGAAGTTTCCAGTCAGGAGCAGAGTGACTCTTGCCAAGGAACTCTGTGGTGCTGTCACTTAATATTAAAGCTGCTTTATGCTACTCCCCTGCTGGGGATTTTTATAAGTGCTCTCAAGCCCTCCTTCATAAGAGGGTGAAGGAGCCCTGGCCAAGCTCTGGCCCTGGGGGCACAGGGATGCTGCTAGGGGGTCCCTGTCTCCCTGTTACAAATTTCAGGGCCCTGAGCCCCTGTCCCCGTGTCAGGCTCTGGGCTTGATCTCCTCGAACATCCTCAGGAGGAGGCTGCAGCGCCAGGGGCAGGGGGACCCAGAGGGACACGGGATGCCACTGTGCACCAGCAGCTTTGGACTTCTCTGGGAGGAACTGTGAGTGGGAGCTGGCTTGAAGTGACCTCCCCAGTAAGGTCACAGAGCCCCTGAGATGTCACTCTGCCTCCTGGGATGTCACAGCCCACCCTGGGATCTCACAAATCCCCCTTGTGATGCCACAGAGCCAGTGCTGCTCTATCACTCTGGGATGTCATACAGTTGCGCTGTGATGGCACAGAAGACTCTGGCATCACAAAGTCAGCCCGTGTCACAATCCTCTAGTGCAAGCGGGAATCATGACAGTTCATTTTCCCCATCTCAGAATTAGCAGATGTAGATAGGCTTATCATGAGAAACCGAATCTGATAAACATGTTAGAAATGAAAGGCTCCAAGTTATTAGTTATTAATTTAATAAAAGTTATTAAGTGTACCAAATATAAGTTTTGAAAAAAATGGAAAAAAGCCACTATAAAAAAAAGTCAGTGTGGAGCCCGGGATTGCCACCAGGTGAGACACAGGTTGGACAGCTGCAGCAGAGGGTCCTCTATGCTTCACACCAACCATCCTGTCTGACCCATTTTTATACCATTTTCCATGCCTGAACCAGACTCCCTTTTCTACCTTTTTGGAGTGCATGTATTCATGTGGAGTTCTTTTCTCTGTGGCAAGTTGAACAATACATGTCCGGAGAGTGATGAACACCTGTGTTCGCAGTCCCGGAATTCGGATTTGAGATGTACCTCCCTGATGGCTCTGACTATCTCGGTCTCGGATATTTATCGTGTATTTATGGTCCGGGTGTTTCTCGGACAACCTTGATGCACGATCCCTCTCTGGGCTGGCCACTTTCGTTCGCTTGGAAATAAAGTCCTCCCTCTCTTGTCCAGGTGGCTTTCACATGGTGTTGCAATCACTGTTGCTGGCTTGTGCTATTTAAAAACTTCTTATAAGAGTATAATTTAACAGCACATAACCATAAAATAGATGACAATTTTATTCGCACGAATTCTCCTATAGACATATAACAGTCCTAATGATTCCTTGAGGCCTTGCAGTGTCACAATGTTCTCCTTTGGCTCCACAGGGTCACAATGGAGCACTGATTACAGGCAGCCTCTCTGTGTTACCCTGGAGCTTTGTTTCCATGGGGTCTCGCAGTGTCTCAGTGGAGCCTTGGTTGGATGGGGCCTCACAGTGTCACAATGATGCCTACATTCCACTGAGGCACATGGCATCACTAGGGTCCCCTTGCTTCCATGAGGCCCAGCAATGTCACAGTGGTGTCCATGAATCCATGAGGACTCACAGTGTCCCAATGGTCTCTTGATCTCACATGGCCCCACAGTGTAACTATTGTCCCTTGGTTCCATGGTTCCTGGTCTGGTGCATTCCCCTCTCCCCTTCTCAGGCCGCCCTGCCAGCTGAGAAATGCTCACTGGGCCAGGGCCTTGGCCAGCAGCCCCTGGGCTCAGCTCCTCTGGAGCTCATCACAGACACTGTCTGCTCCAGGCTCAACCCTTCATTTCCTGGGGAGATGCCAAAGCCTCCACAGGGAACATTTCCCTTTGCTCAGGGGAATTTCGCACAGGTGCCTTGTAGTGACTCTTTGTTTCTGTGTGCACACAGGAGTGCCTGTGCTCAGGGAAATGTGGCAGATATGCTGCTCCCTGAGGGCTTTGGATGCCTTGGATAGCTGAGCCAGTCAGGCCTGGAAGTAAGGTTAAGGCATGTCACCCTGATTCTTAAGATTTTCTAAAGCCTTCTGAGTTTACATTCTGTTGGAGAACCTTCCCACACAATTTCTGTCAACAACATATTGTTTACAATCTTTTATGGGGCTGGACAAACTTGATGTACTAGTGGTTTGTCCAATGTCTTTGGACAGGTGGCTCATTCACTCTCCAATCCAATGCCACCTTTGGGAAAGTATAAAACTTGGAGTCAGAGAATAAACTTTTATCGTTACCTTGCAAATAGCAGGTGGCTCGCGTCGTGCTTTCACGTGTCTTATAGCGACAAAGTCACAAGCTGTAAGCAAAGTTAAATGCTGCTAAGAGTTGTTCTTTTGCTAATTTGTGAAGCTTAATAGAAGTTATAAGCGAAGTTGAATATTGTTAAGTGTTATTCCACAGCTCTGTTTAGCTTTTAGGCTGTATTCCTTTTCTCCTTGCCCTCACTGTCCTTTCGTCACACACTCACACAAAAACACACAGAGACACACAGACACCGGGACAGTTCTTGACTCCTTTTTGGTTTGATTGCCTGGATTTTGTTTGGTTTTGTTGTTGCTTTGTTTCCTTGCTGTGCCTGAAGTTTCCAGTCAGGAGCAGAGTGACTCTTGCCAAGGAACTCTGTGGTGCTGTCACTTAATATTAAAGCTGTTTTATGCTACTCCCCTGCTGGGGATTTTTATAAGTGCTCTCAAGCCCTCCTTCATAAGAGGGTGAAGGAGCCCTGGCCAAGCTCTGGCCCTGGGGGCACAGGGATGCTGCTAGGGGGTCCCTGTCTCCCTGTTACAAATTTCAGGGCCCTGAGCCCCTGTCCCCGTGTCAGGCTCTGGGCTTGATCTCCTCGAACATCCTCAGGAGGAGGCTGCAGCGCCAGGGGCAGGGGGACCCAGAGGGACACGGGATGCCACTGTGCACCAGCAGCTTTGGACTTCTCTGGGAGGAACTGTGAGTGGGAGCTGGCTTGAAGTGACCTCCCCAGTAAGGTCACAGAGCCCCTGAGATGTCACTCTGCCTCCTGGGATGTCACAGCCCACCCTGGGATCTCACAAATCCCCCTTGTGATGCCACAGAGCCAGTGCTGCTCTATCACTCTGGGATGTCATACAGTTGCGCTGTGATGGCACAGAAGACTCTGGCATCACAAAGTCAGCCCGTGTCACAATCCTCTAGTGCAAGCGGGAATCATGACAGTTCATTTTCCCCATCTCAGAATTAGCAGATGTAGATAGGCTTATCATGAGAAACCGAATCTGATAAACATGTTAGAAATGAAAGGCTCCAAGTTATTAGTTATTAATTTAATAAAAGTTATTAAGTGTACCAAATATAAGTTTTGAAAAAAATGGAAAAAAGCCACTATAAAAAAAAGTCAGTGTGGAGCCCGGGATTGCCACCAGGTGAGACACAGGTTGGACAGCTGCAGCAGAGGGTCCTCTATGCTTCACACCAACCATCCTGTCTGACCCATTTTTATACCATTTTCCATGCCTGAACCAGACTCCCTTTTCTACCTTTTTGGAGTGCATGTATTCATGTGGAGTTCTTTTCTCTGTGGCAAGTTGAACAATACATGTCCGGAGAGTGATGAACACCTGTGTTCGCAGTCCCGGAATTCGGATTTGAGATGTACCTCCCTGATGGCTCTGACTATCTCGGTCTCGGATATTTATCGTGTATTTATGGTCCGGGTGTTTCTCGGACAACCTTGATGCACGATCCCTCTCTGGGCTGGCCACTTTCGTTCGCTTGGAAATAAAGTCCTCCCTCTCTTGTCCAGGTGGCTTTCACATGGTGTTGCAATCACTGTTGCTGGCTTGTGCTATTTAAAAACTTCTTATAAGAGTATAATTTAACAGCACATAACCATAAAATAGATGACAATTTTATTCGCACGAATTCTCCTATAGACATATAACAGTCCTAATGATTCCTTGAGGCCTTGCAGTGTCACAATGTTCTCCTTTGGCTCCACAGGGTCACAATGGAGCACTGATTACAGGCAGCCTCTCTGTGTTACCCTGGAGCTTTGTTTCCATGGGGTCTCGCAGTGTCTCAGTGGAGCCTTGGTTGGATGGGGCCTCACAGTGTCACAATGATGCCTACATTCCACTGAGGCACATGGCATCACTAGGGTCCCCTTGCTTCCATGAGGCCCAGCAATGTCACAGTGGTGTCCATGAATCCATGAGGACTCACAGTGTCCCAATGGTCTCTTGATCTCACATGGCCCCACAGTGTAACTATTGTCCCTTGGTTCCATGGTTCCTGGTCTGGTGCATTCCCCTCTCCCCTTCTCAGGCCGCCCTGCCAGCTGAGAAATGCTCACTGGGCCTGGGCCTTGGCCAGCAGCCCCTGGGCTCAGCTCCTCTGGAGCTCATCACAGACACTGTCTGCTCCAGGCTCAACCCTTCATTTCCTGGGGAGATGCCAAAGCCTCCACAGGGAACATTTCCCTTTGCTCAGGGGAATTTCGCACAGGTGCCTTGTAGTGACTCTTTGTTTCTGTGTGCACACAGGAGTGCCTGTGCTCAGGGAAATGTGGCAGATATGCTGCTCCCTGAGGGCTTTGGATGCCTTGGATAGCTGAGCCAGTCAGGCCTGGAAGTAAGGTTAAGGCATGTCACCCTGATTCTTAAGATTTTCTAAAGCCTTCTGAGTTTACATTCTGTTGGAGAACCTTCCCACACAATTTCTGTCAACAACATATTGTTTACAATCTTTTATGGGGCTGGACAAACTTGATGTACTAGTGGTTTGTCCAATGTCTTTGGACAGGTGGCTCATTCACTCTCCAATCCAATGCCACCTTTGGGAAAGTATAAAACTTGGAGTCAGAGAATAAACTTTTATCGTTACCTTGCAAATAGCAGGTGGCTCGCGTCGTGCTTTCACGTGTCTTATAGCGACAAAGTCACAAGCTGTAAGCAAAGTTAAATGCTGCTAAGAGTTGTTCTTTTGCTAATTTGTGAAGCTTAATGGAAGTTATAAGCGAAGTTGAATATTGTTAAGTGTTATTCCACAGCTCTGTTTAGCTTTTAGGCTGTATTCCTTTTCTCCTTGCCCTCACTGTCCTTTCGTCACACACTCACACAAAAACACACAGAGACACACAGACACCGGGACAGTTCTTGACTCCTTTTTGGTTTGATTGCCTGGATTTTGTTTGGTTTTGTTGTTGCTTTGTTTCCTTGCTGTGCCTGAAGTTTCCAGTCAGGAGCAGAGTGACTCTTGCCAAGGAACTCTGTGGTGCTGTCACTTAATATTAAAGCTGTTTTATGCTACTCCCCTGCTGGGGATTTTTATAAGTGCTCTCAAGCCCTCCTTCATAAGAGGGTGAAGGAGCCCTGGCCAAGCTCTGGCCCTGGGGGCACAGGGATGCTGCTAGGGGGTCCCTGTCTCCCTGTTACAAATTTCAGGGCCCTGAGCCCCTGTCCCCGTGTCAGGCTCTGGGCTTGATCTCCTCGAACATCCTCAGGAGGAGGCTGCAGCGCCAGGGGCAGGGGGACCCAGAGGGACACGCAATGCCACTGTGCACCAGCAGCTTTGGACTTCTCTGGGAGGAACTGTGAGTGGGAGCTGGCTTGAAGTGACCTCCCCAGTAAGGTCACAGAGCCCCTGAGATGTCACTCTGCCTCCTGGGATGTCACAGCCCACCCTGGGATCTCACAAATCCCCCTTGTGATGCCACAGAGCCAGTGCTGCTCTATCACTCTGGGATGTCATACAGTTGCGCTGTGATGGCACAGAAGACTCTGGCATCACAAAGTCAGCCCGTGTCACAATCCTCTAGTGCAAGCGGGAATCATGACAGTTCATTTTCCCCATCTCAGAATTAGCAGATGTAGATAGGCTTATCATGAGAAACCGAATCTGATAAACATGTTAGAAATGAAAGGCTCCAAGTTATTAGTTATTAATTTAATAAAAGTTATTAAGTGTACCAAATATAAGTTTTGAAAAAAATGGAAAAAAGCCACTATAAAAAAAAGTCAGTGTGGAGCCCGGGATTGCCACCAGGTGAGACACAGGTTGGACAGCTGCAGCAGAGGGTCCTCTATGCTTCACACCAACCATCCTGTCTGACCCATTTTTATACCATTTTCCATGCCTGAACCAGACTCCCTTTTCTACCTTTTTGGAGTGCATGTATTCATGTGGAGTTCTTTTCTCTGTGGCAAGTTGAACAATACCTGTCCGGAGAGTGATGAACACCTGTGTTTGCAGTCCCGGAATTCGGATTTGAGATGTACCTCCCTGATGGCTCTGACTATCTCGGTCTCGGATATTTATCGTGTATTTATGGTCCGGGTGTTTCTCGGACAACCTTGATGCACGATCCCTCTCTGGGCTGGCCACTTTCGTTCGCTTGGAAATAAAGTCCTCCCTCTCTTGTCCAGGTGGCTTTGACATGGTGTTGCAATCGCTGTTGCTGGCTTGTGCAATTTAAAAACTTCTTATAAGAGTATAATTTAACAGCACATAACTATAAAATAGATGACAATTTTATTTCCACAAATTATCCTATAGACATATAACAGTCCTAATGATTCCTTAAGGCCTTGCAGTGTCACAATGTTCTCCATGGTTCCACAGGCCCCACAGTGTCATGTGACTCCTCTGTTCCATGAGTCCTGCAATGTCACAATGGACCTTTGGACCAATGGACCATGGGGCTTTGCAGTGTCACAACGCTCTCCTTTGGCTCCACAGGGTCACAATGGAGCGCTGATTACAGGCAGCCTCTCTGTGTTACCCTGGAGCTTTGTTTCCATGAAGTCTCGGAGTGTCCCAATGCAGCCTTGGTTGGATGGGGCCTCACAGTGTCACAATGATGCCTACATCCACTGAGGCACATGGCGTCACTTGGGTCCCCTTGCTTCCATGAGGCCCAGCAATGTCACAGTGGTGTCCATGAATCCATGAAGACGCACAGTGTCCCAATGGTCTCTTGATCTCACATGGTCCCACAGTGTCCCAATGGCCCCTTGGTCTCACAAGGCCCCACAGTGTCCCAATGGTCACTTCTTCTCACATGGCCCCACAGTGTAACAATGGTCCCTTGGTTCCATGGTTCCTGGTCTGGTGCATTCCCCTCTCCCCTTCTCAGGCCGCCCTGCCAGCTGAGAAATGCTCACTGGGCCAGGGCCTTGGCCAGCAGCCCCTGGGCTCAGCTCCTCTGGAGCTCATCACAGACACTGTCTGCTCCAGGCTCAACCCTTCATTTCCTGGGGAGATGCCAAAGCCTCCGCAGGGAACATTTCCCTTTGCTCAGGGGAATTTCACACAGGTGCCTTGTAGTGACTCTTTGTGTCTGTGTGCACACAGGAGTGCCTGTGCTCAGGGAAATGTGGCAGATATGCTGCTCTCTTAGGGCTTTGGATGCCTTGGATAGCTGAGCCAGTCAGGCCTGGAAGTAAGGTTAAGTCATGTCACCCTGATTCTTAAGATTTTCTAAAGCCTTCTGAGTTTCCATTCTGTTGGAGAACCTTCCCACACAATTTCTGTCAACAACATATTGTTTACAATCTTTTATGGGGGTGGACAAACTTGATGTACTAGTGGTTTGTCCAATGTCTTTGGACAGGTGGCTCATTCACTCTCCAATCCAATGTCACCTTTGGGAAAGTATAAAAGTTGGAGTCAGAGAATAAACTTTTCTCTTTACCTTGAAAATAGCAGGTGGCTCGCGTCGTGCTTTCACGTGTCTTATAGCGACAAAGTCACAAGCTGTAAGCAAAGTTAAATGCTGCTAAGAGTTGTTCTTTTGCTAATTTGTGAAGCTTAATAGAAGTTCTAAGCGAAGTTGAATATTGTTAAGTGTTATTACACAGCTCTGTTTAGCTTTTAGGCTGTATTCCTTTTATCCTTGCCCTCACTGTCCTTTCGTCACACACACACACACACACATTAACATACACACTCACACAAAAACACACAGAGACACACAGACAACGGGACAGTTCTTGACTCCTTTTTGGTTTGATTGCCTGGATTTTGTTTGGTTTTGTTGTTGCTTTGTTTCCTTGCTGTGCCTGAAGTTTCCAGTCAGGATCAGAGTGACTCTTGCCAAGGAACTCTGTGGTGCTGTCACTTAATATTAAAGCTGTTTTATGCTACTCCCCTGCTGGGGATTTTTATAAGTGCTCTCAAGCCCTCCTTCATAAGAGGGTGAAGGAGCCCTGGCCAAGCTCTGGCCCTGGTGGCACAGGGATGCTGCTAGGGGGTCCCTGTCTCCCTGTTACAAATTTCAGGGCCCTGAGCCCCTGTCCCCGTGTCAGGCTCTGGGCTTGATCGCCTCGAACATCCTCAGGAGGAGGCTGCAGCGCCAGGGGCAGGGGGACCCAGAGGGACACGGGATGCCACTGTGCACCAGCAGCTTTGGACTTCTCTGGGAAAAACTGTGAGTGGGGGCTGGCTTGAAGTGACCTCCCCAGTAAGGTCACAGAGCCCCTGAGATGTCACACTGCCTCCTGGGATGTCACAGCCCACCCTGGGATCTCACAAATCCCCCTTGTGATGTCACAGAGCCAGTGCTGCTCTATCACTCTGGGATGTCATACAGTTGCGCATTGATGGCACAGAAGACTCTGGCATCACAAAGTCAGCCCGTGTCACAATCCTCTAGTGCAAGCGGGAATCATGACAGTTCATTTTCCCCACCTCAGAATTAGCATTAGTAGATAGGCTTATCATGAGAAACCGAATGTGATAAACATGTTAGAAATGAAAGGCTCCAAGTTATTAGTTATTATTTTAATAAAAGTTATTAAGTGTACCAAATATAAGTTTTGAGAAAAATGGAAAAAAGCCACTATAAAAAAAAGTCAGTGTGGAACCTTGGGATTCCCACCAGGTGAGACACAGTTTTGACAGCTGCAGCAGAGGGTCCTCTATGCTTCACACCGACCGTCCTGTCTGACCCATTTTTAGACCATTTTCCATGCCTGAGCCAGTGTCCCTTTTCTTCCTTTTTGGAGTGCATGTATTCATGTGGAGTTCTTTTCTCTGTGGCAAGTTGAACAATACCTGTCCGGAGAGTGATGAACACCTGTGTTTGCAGTCCCGGAATTCGGATTTGAGATGTACCTCCCTGATGGCTCTGACTATCTCGGTCTCGGATATTTATCGTGTATTTATGGTCCGGGTGTTTCTCGGACAACCTTGATGCACGATCCCTCTCTGGGCTGGCCACTTTCGTTCGCTTATAAATAAAGTCCTCCCTCTCTTGTCCAGGTGGCTTTGACATGGTGTTGCAATCGCTGTTGCTGGCTTGTGCAATTTAAAAACTTCTTATAAGTGTATAATTTAACAGCACATAACTATAAAATAGATGACAATTTTATTTGCACGAATTATCCTATAGACATATAACAGTCCTAATGATTCCTTGAGGCCTTGCAGTGTCACAATGTTCTCCATGGTTCCACAGGCCCCACAGTGTCATGTGACTCCTCTGTTCCATGAGTCCTGCAATGTCACAATGGACCTTTGGACCAATGGACCATGGGGCTTTGCAGTGTCACAACGCCCTCCATTGGCTCCACAGGGTCACAATGGAGCACTGATTACAGGCAGCCTCTCTGTGTTACCCTGGAGCTTTGTTTCCGTGGGGTCTCGCAGTGTCCCAATGGAGCCTTGGTTGGATGGGGCCTCACAGTGTCACAATGATGCCGACATTCCACTGAGGCACACGGCGTCACTAGGGTCCCCTTGCTTCCATGAGGCCCAGCAATGTCACAGTGGTGTCCATGAATCCATGAGGACTCACAGTGTCCCAATGGTCTCTTGATCTCACATGGTCCCACAGTGTCCCAATGGCCCCTTGGTCTCACAAGGCCCCACAGTGTCCCAATGGTCACTTCTTCTCACATGGCCCCACAGTGTAACAATGGTCCCTTGGTTCCATGGTTCCTGGTCTGGTGCATTCCCCTCTCCCCTTCTCAGGCCGCCCTGCCAGCTGAGAAATGCTCACTGGGCCAGGGCCTTGGCCAGCAGCCCCTGGGCTCAGCTCCTCTGGAGCTCATCACAGACACTGTCTGCTCCAGGTTCAACCCTTCATTTCCTGGGGAGATGCCAAAGCCTCCGCAGGGAACATTTCCCTTTGCTCAGGGGAATTTCACACAGGTGCCTTGTAGTGACTCTTTGTGTCTGTGTGCACACAGGAGTGCCTGTGCTCAGGGAAATGTGGCAGATATGCTGCTCTCTTAGAGCTTTGGATGCCTTGGATAGCTGAGCCAGTCAGGCCTGGAAGTAAGGTTAAGTCATGTCACCCTGATTCTTAAGATTTTCTAAAGCCTTCTGAGTTTACATTCTGTTGGAGAACCTTCCCACACAATTTCTGTCAACAACATATTGTTTACAATCTTTTATGGGGCTGGACAAACTTGATGTACTAGTGGTTTGTCCAATGTCTTTGGACAGGTGGCTCATTCACTCTCCAATCCAATGTCACCTTTGGGAAAGTATAAAAGTTGGAGTCAGAGAATAAACTTTTATCTTTACCTTGCAAATAGCAGGTGGCTCGCATCGTGCTTTCACGTGTCTTATAGCGACAAAGTCACAAGCTGTAAGCAAAGTTAAATGCTGCTAAGAGTTGTTCTTTTGCTAATTTGTGAAGCTTAATAGAAGTTCTAAGCGAAGTTGAATATTGTTAAGTGTTATTCCACAGCTCTGTTTAGCTTTTAGGCTGTATTCCTTTTATCCTTGCCCTCACTGTCCTTTCGTCACACACACACACACACATTAACATACACACTCACACAAAAACACACAGAGACACACAGACACCGGGACAGTTCTTGACTCCTTTCTGGTTTGATTGCCTGGATTTTGTTTGGTTTTGTTGTTGCTTTGTTTCCTTGCTGTGCCTGAAGTTTCCAGTCAGGAGCAGAGTGACTCTTGCCAAGGAACTCTGTGGTGCTGTCACTTAATATTAAAGCTGTTTTATGCTACTCCCCTGCTGGGTATTTTTAAAGTGCTCTCAAGCCCTCCTTCATAAGAGGGTGAAGGAGCCCTGGCCAAGCTCTGGCCCTGGGGGCACAGGGATGCTGCTAGGGGGTCCCTGTCTCCCTGTTACAAATTTCAGGGCCCTGAGCCCCTGTCCCCGTGTCAGGCTCTGGGCTTGATCTCCTCGAACATCCTCGGGGGGAGGCTGCAGCGCCAGGGGCAGGGGGACCCAGAGGGACACGCAATGCCACTGTGCACCAGCAGCTTTGGACTTCTCTGGGAAAAACTGTGAGTGGGGGCTGGCTTGAAGTGACCTCCCCAGTAAGGTCACAGAGCCCCTGAGATGTCACACTGCCTCCTGGGATGTCACAGCCCACCCTGGGATCTCACAAATCCCCCTTGTGATGTCACAGAGCCAGTGCTGCTCTATCACTCTGGGATGTCATACAGTTGCGCTGTGATGGCACAGAAGACTCTGGCATCACAAAGTCAGCCCGTGTCACAATCCTCTAGTGCAAGCGGGAATCATGACAGTTCATTTTCCCCACCTCAGAATTAGCATTAGTAGATAGGCTTATCATGAGAAACCGAATGTGATAAACATGTTAGAAATGAAAGGCTCCAAGTTATTAGTTATTATTTTAATAAAAGTTATTAAGTGTACCAAATATAAGTTTTGAGAAAAATGGAAAAAAGCCACTATAAAAAAAAGTCAGTGTGGAACCTTGGGATTCCCACCAGGTGAGACACAGTTTTGACAGCTGCAGCAGAGGTTCCTCTATGCTTCACACCGACCGTCCTGTCTGACCCATTTTTATACCATATTCCATGCCTGAGCCAGAGTCCCTTTTCTTCCTTTTTGGAGTGCATGTATTCATGTGGAGTTCTTTTCTCTGTGGCAAGTTGAACAATACATGTCCGGAGAGTGATGAACACCTGTGTTTGCAGTCCCGGAATTCGGATTTGAGATGTACCTCCCTGATGGCTCTGACTATCTCGGTCTCGGATATTTATCGTGTATTTATGGTCCGGGTGTTTCTCGGACAACCTTGATGCACGATCCCTCTCTGGGCTGGCCACTTTCGTTCGCTTGGAAATAAAGTCCTCCCTCTCTTGTCCAGGTGGCTTTCACATGGTGTTGCAATCACTGTTGCTGGCTTGTGCAATTTAAAAACTTCTTATAAGAGTATAATTTAACAGCACATAACTATAAAATAGATGACAATTTTATTTCCACAAATTATCCTATAGACATATAACAGTCCTAATGATTCCTTGAGGCCTTGCAGTGTCACAATGTTCTCCATGGTTCCACAGGCCCCACAGTGTCATGTGACTCCTCTGTTCCATGAGTCCTGCAATGTCACAATGGACCTTTGGACCAATGGACCATGGGGCTTTGCAGTGTCACAACGCTCTCCTTTGGCTCCACAGGGTCACAATGGAGCGCTGATTACAGGCAGCCTCTCTGTGTTACCCTGGAGCTTTCTTTCCATGAAGTCTCGGAGTGTCCCAATGCAGCCTTGGTTGGATGGGGCCTCACAGTGTCACAATGATGCCTACATCCACTGAGGCACATGGCGTCACTTGGGTCCCCTTGCTTCCATGAGGCCCAGCAATGTCACAGTGGTGTCCATGAATCCATGAGGACTCACAGTGTCCCAATGGTCTCTTGATCTCACATGGTCCCACAGTGTCCCAATGGCCCCTTGGTCTCACAAGGCCCCACAGTGTCCCAATGGTCACTTCTTCTCACATGGCCCCACAGTGTAACAATGGTCCCTTGGTTCCATGGTTCCTGGTCTGGTGCATTCCCCTCTCCCCTTCTCAGGCCGCCCTGCCAGCTGAGAAATGCTCACTGGGCCTGGGCCTTGGCCAGCAGCCCCTGGGCTCAGCTCCTCTGGAGCTCATCACAGACACTGTCTGCTCCAGGCTCAACCCTTCATTTCCTGGGGAGATGCCAAAGCCTCCGCAGGGAACATTTCCCTTTGCTCAGGGGAATTTCACACAGGTGCCTTGTAGTGACTCTTTGTGTCTGTGTGCACACAGGAGTGCCTGTGCTCAGGGAAATGTGGCAGATATGCTGCTCTCTTAGGGCTTTGGATGCCTTGGATAGCTGAGCCAGTCAGGCCTGGAAGTAAGGTTAAGTCATGTCACCCTGATTCTTAAGATTTTCTAAAGCCTTCTGAGTTTACATTCTGTTGGAGAACCTTCCCACACAATTTCTGTCAACAACATATTGTTTACAATCTTTTATGGGGGTGGACAAACTTGATGTACTAGTGGTTTGTCCAATGTCTTTGGACAGGTGGCTCATTCACTCTCCAATCCAATGTCACCTTTGGGAAAGTATAAAAGTTGGAGTCAGAGAATAAACTTTTCTCTTTACCTTGAAAATAGCAGGTGGCTCGCGTCGTGCTTTCACGTGTCTTATAGCGACAAAGTCACAAGCTGTAAGCAAAGTTAAATGCTGCTAAGAGTTGTTCTTTTGCTAATTTGTGAAGCTTAATAGAAGTTCTAAGCGAAGTTGAATATTGTTAAGTGTTATTACACAGCTCTGTTTAGCTTTTAGGCTGTATTCCTTTTATCCTTGCCCTCACTGTCCTTTCGTCACACACACACACACACACATTAACATACACACTCACACAAAAACACACAGAGACACACAGACAACGGGACAGTTCTTGACTCCTTTTTGGTTTGATTGCCTGGATTTTGTTTGGTTTTGTTGTTGCTTTGTTTCCTTGCTGTGCCTGAAGTTTCCAGTCAGGATCAGAGTGACTCTTGCCAAGGAACTCTGTGGTGCTGTCACTTAATATTAAAGCTGTTTTATGCTACTCCCCTGCTGGGGATTTTTATAAGTGCTCTCAAGCCCTCCTTCATAAGAGGGTGAAGGAGCCCTGGCCAAGCTCTGGCCCTGGTGGCACAGGGATGCTGCTAGGGGGTCCCTGTCTCCCTGTTACAAATTTCAGGGCCCTGAGCCCCTGTCCCCGTGTCAGGCTCTGGGCTTGATCGCCTCGAACATCCTCAGGAGGAGGCTGCAGCGCCAGGGGCAGGGGGACCCAGAGGGACACGGGATGCCACTGTGCACCAGCAGCTTTGGACTTCTCTGGGAAAAACTGTGAGTGGGGGCTGGCTTGAAGTGACCTCCCCAGTAAGGTCACAGAGCCCCTGAGATGTCACACTGCCTCCTGGGATGTCACAGCCCACCCTGGGATCTCACAAATCCCCCTTGTGATGTCACAGAGCCAGTGCTGCTCTATCACTCTGGGATGTCATACAGTTGCGCATTGATGGCACAGAAGACTCTGGCATCACAAAGTCAGCCCGTGTCACAATCCTCTAGTGCAAGCGGGAATCATGACAGTTCATTTTCCCCACCTCAGAATTAGCATTAGTAGATAGGCTTATCATGAGAAACCGAATGTGATAAACATGTTAGAAATGAAAGGCTCCAAGTTATTAGTTATTATTTTAATAAAAGTTATTAAGTGTACCAAATATAAGTTTTGAGAAAAATGGAAAAAAGCCACTATAAAAAAAAGTCAGTGTGGAACCTTGGGATTCCCACCAGGTGAGACACAGTTTTGACAGCTGCAGCAGAGGGTCCTCTATGCTTCACACCGACCGTCCTGTCTGACCCATTTTTAGACCATTTTCCATGCCTGAGCCAGTGTCCCTTTTCTTCCTTTTTGGAGTGCATGTATTCATGTGGAGTTCTTTTCTCTGTGGCAAGTTGAACAATACCTGTCCGGAGAGTGATGAACACCTGTGTTTGCAGTCCCGGAATTCGGATTTGAGATGTACCTCCCTGATGGCTCTGACTATCTCGGTCTCGGATATTTATCGTGTATTTATGGTCCGGGTGTTTCTCGGACAACCTTGATGCACGATCCCTCTCTGGGCTGGCCACTTTCGTTCGCTTATAAATAAAGTCCTCCCTCTCTTGTCCAGGTGGCTTTGACATGGTGTTGCAATCGCTGTTGCTGGCTTGTGCAATTTAAAAACTTCTTATAAGTGTATAATTTAACAGCACATAACTATAAAATAGATGACAATTTTATTTGCACGAATTATCCTATAGACATATAACAGTCCTAATGATTCCTTGAGGCCTTGCAGTGTCACAATGTTCTCCATGGTTCCACAGGCCCCACAGTGTCATGTGACTCCTCTGTTCCATGAGTCCTGCAATGTCACAATGGACCTTTGGACCAATGGACCATGGGGCTTTGCAGTGTCACAACGCCCTCCATTGGCTCCACAGGGTCACAATGGAGCACTGATTACAGGCAGCCTCTCTGTGTTACCCTGGAGCTTTGTTTCCGTGGGGTCTCGCAGTGTCCCAATGGAGCCTTGGTTGGATGGGGCCTCACAGTGTCACAATGATGCCGACATTCCACTGAGGCACACGGCGTCACTAGGGTCCCCTTGCTTCCATGAGGCCCAGCAATGTCACAGTGGTGTCCATGAATCCATGAGGACTCACAGTGTCCCAATGGTCTCTTGATCTCACATGGTCCCACAGTGTCCCAATGGCCCCTTGGTCTCACAAGGCCCCACAGTGTCCCAATGGTCACTTCTTCTCACATGGCCCCACAGTGTAACAATGGTCCCTTGGTTCCATGGTTCCTGGTCTGGTGCATTCCCCTCTCCCCTTCTCAGGCCGCCCTGCCAGCTGAGAAATGCTCACTGGGCCTGGGCCTTGGCCAGCAGCCCCTGGGCTCAGCTCCTCTGGAGCTCATCACAGACACTGTCTGCTCCAGGTTCAACCCTTCATTTCCTGGGGAGATGCCAAAGCCTCCGCAGGGAACATTTCCCTTTGCTCAGGGGAATTTCACACAGGTGCCTTGTAGTGACTCTTTGTGTCTGTGTGCACACAGGAGTGCCTGTGCTCAGGGAAATGTGGCAGATATGCTGCTCTCTTAGAGCTTTGGATGCCTTGGATAGCTGAGCCAGTCAGGCCTGGAAGTAAGGTTAAGTCATGTCACCCTGATTCTTAAGATTTTCTAAAGCCTTCTGAGTTTACATTCTGTTGGAGAACCTTCCCACACAATTTCTGTCAACAACATATTGTTTACAATCTTTTATGGGGCTGGACAAACTTGATGTACTAGTGGTTTGTCCAATGTCTTTGGACAGGTGGCTCATTCACTCTCCAATCCAATGTCACCTTTGGGAAAGTATAAAAGTTGGAGTCAGAGAATAAACTTTTATCTTTACCTTGCAAATAGCAGGTGGCTCGCATCGTGCTTTCACGTGTCTTATAGCGACAAAGTCACAAGCTGTAAGCAAAGTTAAATGCTGCTAAGAGTTGTTCTTTTGCTAATTTGTGAAGCTTAATAGAAGTTCTAAGCGAAGTTGAATATTGTTAAGTGTTATTACACAGCTCTGTTTAGCTTTTAGGCTGTATTCCTTTTATCCTTGCCCTCACTGTCCTTTCGTCACACACACACACACACATTAACATACACACTCACACAAAAACACACAGAGACACACAGACACCGGGACAGTTCTTGACTCCTTTCTGGTTTGATTGCCTGGATTTTGTTTGGTTTTGTTGTTGCTTTGTTTCCTTGCTGTGCCTGAAGTTTCCAGTCAGGAGCAGAGTGACTCTTGCCAAGGAACTCTGTGGTGCTGTCACTTAATATTAAAGCTGTTTTATGCTACTCCCCTGCTGGGTATTTTTAAAGTGCTCTCAAGCCCTCCTTCATAAGAGGGTGAAGGAGCCCTGGCCAAGCTCTGGCCCTGGGGGCACAGGGATGCTGCTAGGGGGTCCCTGTCTCCCTGTTACAAATTTCAGGGCCCTGAGCCCCTGTCCCCGTGTCAGGCTCTGGGCTTGATCTCCTCGAACATCCTCGGGGGGAGGCTGCAGCGCCAGGGGCAGGGGGACCCAGAGGGACACGCAATGCCACTGTGCACCAGCAGCTTTGGACTTCTCTGGGAAAAACTGTGAGTGGGGGCTGGCTTGAAGTGACCTCCCCAGTAAGGTCACAGAGCCCCTGAGATGTCACACTGCCTCCTGGGATGTCACAGCCCACCCTGGGATCTCACAAATCCCCCTTGTGATGTCACAGAGCCAGTGCTGCTCTATCACTCTGGGATGTCATACAGTTGCGCTGTGATGGCACAGAAGACTCTGGCATCACAAAGTCAGCCCGTGTCACAATCCTCTAGTGCAAGCGGGAATCATGACAGTTCATTTTCCCCACCTCAGAATTAGCATTAGTAGATAGGCTTATCATGAGAAACCGAATGTGATAAACATGTTAGAAATGAAAGGCTCCAAGTTATTAGTTATTATTTTAATAAAAGTTATTAAGTGTACCAAATATAAGTTTTGAGAAAAATGGAAAAAAGCCACTATAAAAAAAAGTCAGTGTGGAACCTTGGGATTCCCACCAGGTGAGACACAGTTTTGACAGCTGCAGCAGAGGTTCCTCTATGCTTCACACCGACCGTCCTGTCTGACCCATTTTTATACCATTTTCCATGCCTGAGCCAGAGTCCCTTTTCTTCCTTTTTGGAGTGCATGTATTCATGTGGAGTTCTTTTCTCTGTGGCAAGTTGAACAATACATGTCCGGAGAGTGATGAACACCTGTGTTTGCAGTCCCGGAATTCGGATTTGAGATGTACCTCCCTGATGGCTCTGACTATCTCGGTCTCGGATATTTATCGTGTATTTATGGTCCGGGTGTTTCTCGGACAACCTTGATGCACGATCCCTCTCTGGGCTGGCCACTTTCGTTCGCTTGGAAATAAAGTCCTCCCTCTCTTGTCCAGGTGGCTTTGACATGGTGTTGCAATCGCTGTTGCTGGCTTGTGCAATTTAAAAACTTCTTATAAGAGTATAATTTAACAGCACATAACTATAAAATAGATGACAATTTTATTTCCACAAATTATCCTATAGACATATAACAGTCCTAATGATTCCTTGAGGCCTTGCAGTGTCACAATGTTCTCCATGGTTCCACAGGCCCCACAGTGTCATGTGACTCCTCTGTTCCATGAGTCCTGCAATGTCACAATGGACCTTTGGACCAATGGACCATGGGGCTTTGCAGTGTCACAACGCTCTCCTTTGGCTCCACAGGGTCACAATGGAGCGCTGATTACAGGCAGCCTCTCTGTGTTACCCTGGAGCTTTGTTTCCGTGGGGTCTCGGAGTGTCCCAATGCAGCCTTGGTTGGATGGGGCCTCACAGTGTCACAATGATGCCTACATCCACTGAGGCACATGGCGTCACTTGGGTCCCCTTGCTTCCATGAGGCCCAGCAATGTCACAGTGGTGTCCATGAATCCATGAAGACGCACAGTGTCCCAATGGTCTCTTGATCTCACATGGTCCCACAGTGTCCCAATGGCCCCTTGGTCTCACAACGCCCCACAGTGTCCCAATGGTCACTTCTTCTCACATGGCCCCACAGTGTAACAATGGTCCCTTGGTTCCATGGTTCCTGGTCTGGTGCATTCCCCTCTCCCCTTCTCAGGCCGCCCTGCCAGCTGAGAAATGCTCACTGGGCCAGGGCCTTGGCCAGCAGCCCCTGGGCTCAGCTCCTCTGGAGCTCATCACAGACACTGTCTGCTCCAGGCTCAACCCTTCATTTCCTGGGGAGATGCCAAAGCCTCCGCAGGGAACATTTCCCTTTGCTCAGGGGAATTTCACACAGGTGCCTTGTAGTGACTCTTTGTGTCTGTGTGCACACAGGAGTGCCTGTGCTCAGGGAAATGTGGCAGATATGCTGCTCTCTTAGGGCTTTGGATGCCTTGGATAGCTGAGCCAGTCAGGCCTGGAAGTAAGGTTAAGTCATGTCACCCTGATTCTTAAGATTTTCTAAAGCCTTCTGAGTTTACATTCTGTTGGAGAACCTTCCCACACAATTTCTGTCAACAACATATTGTTTACAATCTTTTATGGGGGTGGACAAACTTGATGTACTAGTGGTTTGTCCAATGTCTTTGGACAGGTGGCTCATTCACTCTCCAATCCAATGTCACCTTTGGGAAAGTATAAAAGTTGGAGTCAGAGAATAAACTTTTATCTTTACCTTGAAAATAGCAGGTGGCTCGCGTCGTGCTTTCACGTGTCTTATAGCGACAAAGTCACAAGCTGTAAGCAAAGTTAAATGCTGCTAAGAGTTGTTCTTTTGCTAATTTGTGAAGCTTAATAGAAGTTCTAAGCGAAGTTGAATATTGTTAAGTGTTATTCCACAGCTCTGTTTAGCTTTTAGGCTGTATTCCTTTTATCCTTGCCCTCACTGTCCTTTCGTCACACACACACACACACATTAACATACACACTCACACAAAAACACACAGAGACACACAGACACCGGGACAGTTCTTGACTCCTTTTTGGTTTGATTGCCTGGATTTTGTTTGGTTTTGTTGTTGCTTTGTTTCCTTGCTGTGCCTGAAGTTTCCAGTCAGGATCAGAGTGACTCTTGCCAAGGAACTCTGTGGTGCTGTCACTTAATATTAAAGCTGTTTTATGCTACTCCCCTGCTGGGGATTTTTATAAGTGCTCTCAAGCCCTCCTTCATAAGAGGGTGAAGGAGCCCTGGCCAAGCTCTGGCCCTGGTGGCACAGGGATGCTGCTAGGGGGTCCCTGTCTCCCTGTTACAAATTTCAGGGCCCTGAGCCCCTGTCCCCGTGTCAGGCTCTGGGCTTGATCGCCTCGAACATCCTCAGGAGGAGGCTGCAGCGCCAGGGGCAGGGGGACCCAGAGGGACACGCAATGCCACTGTGCACCAGCAGCTTTGGACTTCTCTGGGAGGAACTGTGAGTGGGAGCTGGCTTGAAGTGACCTCCCCAGTAAGGTCACAGAGCCCCTGAGATGTCACACTGCCTCCTGGGATGTCACAGCCCACCCTGGGATCTCACAAATCCCCCTTGTGATGTCACAGAGCCAGTGCTGCTCTATCACTCTGGGATGTCATACAGTTGCGCTGTGATGGCACAGAAGACTCTGGCATCACAAAGTCAGCCCGTGTCACAATCCTCTAGTGCAAGCGGGAATCATGACAGTTCATTTTCCCCACCTCAGAATTAGCATTAGTAGATAGGCTTATCATGAGAAAATGAATGTGATAAACATGTTAGAAATGAAAGGCTCCAAGTTATTAGTTATTATTTTAATAAAAGTTATTAAGTGTACCAAATATAAGTTTTGAGAAAAATGGAAAAAAGCCACTATAAAAAAAAGTCAGTGTGGAACCTTGGGATTCCCACCAGGTGAGACACAGTTTTGACAGCTGCAGCAGAGGTTCCTCTATGCTTCACACCGACCGTCCTGTCTGACCCATTTTTATACCATATTCCATGCCTGAGCCAGAGTCCCTTTTCTTCCTTTTTGGAGTGCATGTATTCATGTGGAGTTCTTTTCTCTGTGGCAAGTTGAACAATACATGTCCGGAGAGTGATGAACACCTGTGTTTGCAGTCCCGGAATTCGGATTTGAGATGTACCTCCCTGATGGCTCTGACTATCTCGGTCTCGGATATTTATCGTGTATTTATGGTCCGGGTGTTTCTCGGACAACCTTGATGCACGATCCCTCTCTGGGCTGGCCACTTTCGTTCGCTTGGAAATAAAGTCCTCCCTCTCTTGTCCAGGTGGCTTTCACATGGTGTTGCAATCACTGTTGCTGGCTTGTGCAATTTAAAAACTTCTTATAAGAGTATAATTTAACAGCACATAACCATAAAATAGATGACAATTTTATTCGCACGAATTCTCCTATAGACATATAACAGTCCTAATGATTCCTTGAGGCCTTGCAGTGTCACAATGTTCTCCTTTGGCTCCACAGGGTCACAATGGAGCACTGATTACAGGCAGCCTCTCTGTGTTACCCTGGAGCTTTGTTTCCATGGGGTCTCGCAGTGTCTCAGTGGAGCCTTGGTTGGATGGGGCCTCACAGTGTCACAATGATGCCTACATTCCACTGAGGCACATGGCATCACTAGGGTCCCCTTGCTTCCATGAGGCCCAGCAATGTCACAGTGGTGTCCATGAATCCATGAGGACTCACAGTGTCCCAATGGTCTCTTGATCTCACATGGCCCCACAGTGTAACTATTGTCCCTTGGTTCCATGGTTCCTGGTCTGGTGCATTCCCCTCTCCCCTTCTCAGGCCGCCCTGCCAGCTGAGAAATGCTCACTGGGCCTGGGCCTTGGCCAGCAGCCCCTGGGCTCAGCTCCTCTGGAGCTCATCACAGACACTGTCTGCTCCAGGCTCAACCCTTCATTTCCTGGGGAGATGCCAAAGCCTCCACAGGGAACATTTCCCTTTGCTCAGGGGAATTTCGCACAGGTGCCTTGTAGTGACTCTTTGTTTCTGTGTGCACACAGGAGTGCCTGTGCTCAGGGAAATGTGGCAGATATGCTGCTCCCTGAGGGCTTTGGATGCCTTGGATAGCTGAGCCAGTCAGGCCTGGAAGTAAGGTCAAGGCATGTTACCCTGATTCTTAAGATTTTCTAAAGCCTTCTGAGTTTACATTCTGTTGGAGAACCTTCCCACACAATTTCTGTCAACAACATATTGTTTACAATCTTATATGGGGCTGGACAAACTTGATGTACTAGTGGTTTGTCCAATGTCTTTGGACAGGTGGCTCATTCACTCTCCAATCCAATGCCACCTTTGGGAAAGTATAAAACTTGGAGTCAGAGAATAAACTTTTATCGTTACCTTGCAAATAGCAGGTGGCTCGCGTCGTGCTTTCACGTGTCTTATAGCGACAAAGTCACAAGCTGTAAGCAAAGTTAAATGCTGCTAAGAGTTGTTCTTTTGCTAATTTGTGAAGCTTAATAGAAGTTATAAGCGAAGTTGAATATTGTTAAGTGTTATTCCACAGCTCTGTTTAGCTTTTAGGCTGTATTCCTTTTCTCCTTGCCCTCACTGTCCTTTCGTCACACACTCACACAAAAACACACAGAGACACACAGACACCGGGACAGTTCTTGACTCCTTTTTGGTTTGATTACCTGGATTTTGTTTGGTTTTGTTGTTGCTTTGTTTCCTTGCTGTGCCTGAAGTTTCCAGTCAGGAGCAGAGTGACTCTTGCCAAGGAACTCTGTGGTGCTGTCACTTAATATTAAAGCTGTTTTATGCTACTCCCCTGCTGGGGATTTTTATAAGTGCTCTCAAGCCCTCCTTCATAAGAGGGTGAAGGAGCCCTGGCCAAGCTCTGGCCCTGGGGGCACAGGGATGCTGCTAGGGGGTCCCTGTCTCCCTGTTCCAACTCTGACGGCCCTGAGCCCCTGTCCCCGTGTCAGGCTCTGGGCTTGATCTCCTCGAACATCCTCAGCGGGAGGCTGCAGCGCCAGGGGCAGGGGGACCCAGAGGGACACGGGATGCCACTGTGCACCAGCAGCTTTGGACTTCTCTGGGAGGAACTGTGAGTGGGAGCTGGCTTGAAGTGACCTCCCCAGTAAGGTCACAGAGCCCCTGAGATGTCACACTGCCTCCTGGGATGTCACAGCCCACCCTGGGATCTCACAAATCCCCCTTGTGATGCCACAGAGCCAGTGCTGCTCTATCACTCTGGGATGTCATACAGTTGCGCTGTGATGGCACAGAAGACTCTGGCATCACAAAGTCAGCCCGTGTCACAATCCTCTAGTGCAAGCGGGAATCATGACAGTTCATTTTCCCCATCTCAGAATTAGCAGAAGTAGATAGGCTTATCATGAGAAACCAAATGTGATAAACATGTTAGAAATGAAAGGGTCCAAGTTATTAATTTTTAATTTAATAAAAGTTATTAAGTGTACCAAATATAAATTTTGAGAAAAATGGAAAAAAGCCACTATAAAAAAAAGTCAATGTGGAGCCCGGGATTGCCACCGGGTGAGACACAGGTTTGACAGCTGCAGCAGAGGGTCCTCTATGCTTCACACCGACCGTCCTGTCCGACCCATTTTTATACCATTTTCCATGCCTGAGCCAGAGTCCCTTTTCTTCCTTTTTGTGCTTTTCTCTGTGGCAAGTTGAACAATACATGTCCGGAGAGTGATGAACACCTGTGTTTGCAGTCCCGGAATTCGGATTTGAGATGTACCTCCCTGATGGCTCTGACTATCTCGGTCTCGGATATTTATCGTGTATTTATGGTCCGGGTGTTTCTCGGACAACCTTGATGCATGATCCCTCTCTAGGCTGGCCACTTTCGTTCGCTTGTAAATAAAGTCCTCCCTCCCTTGTCCAGGTGGCTTCGATATGGTGTTGCAATCACTGTTGCTGGCTTGTGCAATTTAAAAACTTCCTATAAGAGTATAATTTAACAGCACATAACTATAAAATAGATGACAATTTTATTTGCACATATTATCCTATAGACATATAACAGTCCTAATGATTCCTTGAGGCCTTGCAGTGTCACAATGTTCTCCATGGTTCCACAGGCCCCACAGTGTTCATGTGACTCCTCTGTTCCATGAGTCCTGCAATGTCACAATGGACCTTTGGACCAATGGACCATGGGGCTTTGCAGTGTCACAACGCTCTCCTTTGGCTCCACAGGGTCACAATGGAGCACTGATTACAGGCAGCCTCTCTGTGTTACCCTGGAGCTTTCTTTCCGTGGGGTCTCGCAGTGTCCCAATGGAGCCTTGGTTGGATGGGGCCTCACAGTGTCACAATGATGCCTACATTCCACTGAGGCACACGGCGTCACTAGGGTCCCCTTGCTTCCATGAGGCCCAGCAATGTCACAGTGGTGTCCATGAATCCATGAGGACTCACAGTGTCCCAATGGTCTCTTGATCTCACATGGTCCCACAGTGTCCCAATGGTCCCTTGGTCTCACAAGGCCCCACAGTGTCCCAATGGTCACTTCTTCTCACATGGCCCCACAGTGTAACAATGGTCCCTTGGTTCCATGGTTCCTGGTCTGGTGCATTCCCCTCTCCCCTTCTCAGGCCGCCCTGCCAGCTGAGAAATGCTCACTGGGCCTGGGCCTTGGCCAGCAGCCCCTGGGCTCAGCTCCTCTGGAGCTCATCACAGACGCTGTCTGCTCCAGGTTCAACCCTTCATTTCCTGGGGAGATGCCAAAGCCTCCGCAGGGAACATTTCCCTTTGCTCAGGGGAATTTCGCACAGGTGCCTTGTAGTGACTCTTTGTGTCTGTGTGCACACAGGAGTGCCTGTGCTCAGGGAAATGTGGCAGATATGCTGCTCTCTTAGGGCTTTGATTGCCTTGGATAGCTGAGCCAGTCAGGCCTGGAAGTAAGGTTAAGTCATGTCACCCCGATTCTTAAGATTTTCTAAAGCCTTCTGAGTTTACATTCTGTTGGAGAACCTTCCCACACAATTTCTGTCAACAACATATTGTTTACAATCTTTTATGGGGGTGGACAAACTTGATGTACTAGTGGTTTGTCCAATGTCTTCGGACAGGTGGCTCATTCACTCTCCAATCCAATGTCACCTTTGGGAAAGTATAAAAGTTGGAGTCAGAGAATAAACTTTTATCGTTACCTTGCAAATAGCAGGTGGCTCGCGTCGTGCTTTCACGTGTCTTATAGCGACAAAGTCACAAGCTGTAAGCAAAGTTAAATGCTGCTAAGAGTTGTTCTTTTGCTAATTTGTGAAGCTTAATAGAAGTTCTAAGCGAAGTTGAATATTGTTAAGTGTTATTCCACAGCTCTGTTTAGCTTTTAGGCTGTATTCCTTTTATCCTTGCCCTCACTGTCCTTTCGTCGCACACTCACACAAAAACACACAGAGACACACAGACACCGGGACAGTTCTTGACTCCTTTTTGGTTTGATTGCCTGGATTTTGTTTGGTTTTGTTGTTGCTTTGTTTCCTTGCTGTGCCTGAAGTGTCCAGTCAGGAGCAGAGTGACTCTTGCCAAGGAACTCTGTGGTGCTGTCACTTAATATTAAAGCTGTTTTATGCTACTCCCCTGCTGGGGATTTTTAAAGTGCTCTCAAGCCCTCCTTCATAAGAGGGTGAAGGAGCCCTGGCCAAGCTCTGGCCCTGGGGGCACAGGGATGCTGCTAGGGGGTCCCTGTCTCCCTGTTCCAACTTTGACGGCCCTGAGCCCCTGTCCCCGTGTCAGGCTCTGGGCTTGATCTCCTCGAACATCCTCAGCGGGAGGCTGCAGCGCCAGGGGCAGGGGGACCCAGAGGGACACGCAATGCCACTGTGCACAAGCAGCTTTGGACTTCTCTGGGAGGAACTGTGAGTGGGAGCTGGCTTGAAGTGACCTCCCCAGTAAGGTCACAGAACCCCTGAGATGTCACACTGCCTCCTGGGATGTCACGGCCCACCCTGAGATCTCACAAATCCCTCTTGTGATGTCACAGAGCCAGTGCTGCTCTATCACTCTGGGATGTCATACAGTTGCGCTGTGATGGCACAGAAGACTCTGGCATCACAAAGTCAGCCCGTGTCACAATCCTCTAGTGCAAGCGGGAATCATGACAGTTCATTTTCCCCATCTCAGACTTAGCAGAAGTAGATAGGCTTATCATGAGAAACCGAATGTGATAAACATGTTAGAAATGAAAGGCTCCAAGTTATTAGTTATTAATTTAATAAAAGTTATTAAGTGTACCAAATATAAATTTTGAGAAAAATGGAAAAAAGCCACTATAAAAAAAAGTCAGTGTGGAGCCCGGGATTGCCACCGGGTGAGACGCAGGTTTGACAGCTGCAGCAGAGGGTCCTCTATGCTTCACACCAACCGTCCTGTCTGACCCATTTTTATACCATTTTCCATGCCTGAGCCAGAGTCCCTTTTCTTCCTTTTTGGAGTGCATGTATTCATGTGGAGTTCTTTTCTCTGTGGCAAGTTGAACAATACCTGTCCGGAGAGTGATGAACACCTGTGTTTGCAGTCCCGGAATTCGGATTTGAGATGTACCTCCCTGATGGCTCTGACTATCTCGGTCTCGGATATTTATCGTGTATTTATGGTCCGGGTGTTTCTCGGACAACCTTGATGCATGATCCCTCTCTGGGCTGGCCACTTTCGTTCGCTTGTAAATAAAGTCCTCCCTCTCTTGTCCAGGTGGCTTCGACATGGTGTTGCAATCACTGTTGCTGGCTTGTGCAATTTAAAAACTTCTTATAAGAGTATAATTTAACAGCACATAACTATAAAATAGATGACAATTTTATTTGCAAAATTATCATATAGACATATAACAGTCCTAATGATTCCTTGAGGCCTTGCAGTGTCACAATGTTCTCCATGGTTCCACAGGCCCCACAGTGTCATGTGACTCCTCTGTTCCATGAGTCCTGCAATGTCACAGTGTACCTTTGGAACAATGGATCATGGGGCTTTGCAGTGTCACAACGCTCTCCTTTGGCTCCACAGTGTCACAATGGAGCACTGATTACAGGCAGCCTCTCTGTGTTACCCTGGAGCTTTGTTTCCGTGGGGTCTCGCAGTGTCCCAATGGAGCCTTGGTTGGATGGGGCCTCACAGTGTCACAATGATGCCTACATTCCACTGAGGCACATGGCGTCACTAGGGTCCCCTTGCTTCCATGAGGCCCAGCAATGTCACAGTGGGTGTCCATGAATCCATGAGGACTCACAGTGTCCCAATGGTCTCTTGATCTCACATGGTCCCACAGTGTCCCAATGGTCCCTTGGTCTCACAAGGCCCCACAGTGTAACAATGGTCCCTTGGTTCCATGGTTCCTGGTCTGGTGCATTCCCCTCTCCCCTTCTCAGGCCGTCCTGCCAGCTGAGAAATGCTCACTGGGCCAGGGCCTTGGCCAGCAGCCCCTGGGCTCAGCTCCTCTGGAGCTCATCACAGACACTGTCTGCTCCAGGTTCAACCCTTCATTTCCTGGGGAGATGCCAAAGCCTCCGCAGGGAATATTTCCCTTTGCTCAGGGGAATTTCGCACAGGTGCCTTGTAGTGACTCTTTGTTTCTGTGTGCACACAGGAGTGCCTGTGCTCAGGGAAATGTGGCAGATATGCTGCTCCCTGAGGACTTTGGATGCCTTGGATAGCTGAGCCAGTCAGGCCAGGAAGTAAGGTTAAGTCATGTCACCCCGATTCTTAAGATTTTCTAAAGCCTTCTGAGTTTACATTCTGTTGGAGAACCTTCCCACACAATTTCTGTCAACAACATATTGTTTACAATCTTTTATGGGGGTGGACAAACTTGATGTACTAGTGGTTTGTCCAATGTCTTCGGACAGGTGGCTCATTCACTCTCCAATCCAATGTCACCTTTGGGAAAGTATAAAAGTTGGAGTCAGAGAATAAACTTTTATCTTTACCTTGCAAATAGCAGGTGGCTCGCGTCGTGCTTTCACGTGTCTTATAGCGACAAAGTCACAAGCTGTAAGCAAAGTTAAATGCTGCTAAGAGTTGTTCTTTTGCTAATTTGTGAAGCTTAATAGAAGTTCTAAGCGAAGTTGAATATTGTTAAGTGTTATTCCACAGCTCTGTTTAGCTTTTAGGCTGTATTCCTTTTATCCTTGCCCTCACTGTCCTTTCGTCACACACACACACACATTAACATACACACTCACAAAAAAACACACAGAGACACAGAGACACCGGGACAGTTCTTGACTCCTTTTTGGTTTGATTGCCTGGATTTTGTTTGGTTTTGTTGTTGCTTTGTTTCCTTGGTGTGCCTGAAGTGTCCAGTCAGGAGCACAGTGACTCTTGCCAAGGAACTCTGTGGTGCTGTCACTTAATATTAAAGCTGTTTTATGCTACTCCCCTGCTGGGGATTTTTAAAGTGCTCTCAAGCCCTCCTTCATAAGAGGGTGAAGGAGCCCTGGCCAAGCTCTGGCCCTGGGGGCACAGGGATGCTGCTAGGGGGTCCCTGTCTCCCTGTTCCAACTTTGACGGCCCTGAGCCCCTGTCCCCGTGTCAGGCTCTGGGCTTGATCTCCTCGAACATCCTCAGGGGGAGGCTGCAGCGCCAGGGGCAGGGGGACCCAGAGGGACACGCAATGCCACTGTGCACAAGCAGCTTTGGACTTCTCTGGGAAAAACTGTGAGTGGGGGCTGGCTTGAAGTGACCTCCCCAGTAAGGTCACAGAGCCCCTGAGATGTCACACTGCCTCCTGGGATGTCACAGCCCACCCTGGGATCTCACAAATCCCCCTTGTGATGTCACAGAGCCAGTGCTGCTCTATCACTCTGGGATGTCATACAGTTGCGCTGTGATGGCACAGAAGACTCTGGCATCACAAAGTCAGCCCGTGTCACAATCCTCTAGTGCAAGCGGGAATCATGACAGTTCATTTTCCCCACCTCAGAATTAGCATTAGTAGATAGGCTTATCGTGAGAAACCGAATGTGATAAACATGTTAGAAATGAAAGGCTCCAAGTTATTAGTTATTATTTTAATAAAAGTTATTAAGTGTACCAAATATAAGTTTTGAGAAAAATGGAAAAAAGCCACTATAAAAAAAAGTCAGTGTGGAACCTTGGGATTCCCACCAGGTGAGACACAGTTTTGACAGCTGCAGCAGAGGGTCCTCTATGCTTCACACCGACCGTCCTGTCTGACCCATTTTTATACCATTTTCCATGCCTGAGCCAGAGTCCCTTTTCTTCCTTTTTGGAGTGCATGTATTCATGTGGAGTTCTTTTCTCTGTGGCAAGTTGAACAATACCTGTCCGGAGAGTGATGAACACCTGTGTTTGCAGTCCCGGAATTCGGATTTGAGATGTACCTCCCTGATGGCTCTGACTATCTCGGTCTCGGATATTTATCGTGTATTTATGGTCCGGGTGTTTCTCGGACAACCTTGATGCATGATCCCTCTCTGGGCTGGCCACTTTCGTTCGCTTGTAAATAAAGTCCTCCCTCTCTTGTCCAGGTGGCTTCGACATGGTGTTGCAATCACTGTTGCTGGCTTGTGCAATTTAAAAACTTCTTATAAGAGTATAATTTAACAGCACATAACTATAAAATAGATGACAATTTTATTTGCAAAATTATCATATAGACATATAACAGTCCTAATGATTCCTTGAGGCCTTGCAGTGTCACAATGTTCTCCATGGTTCCACAGGCCCCACAGTGTCATGTGACTCCTCTGTTCCATGAGTCCTGCAATGTCACAGTGTACCTTTGGAACAATGGATCATGGGGCTTTGCAGTGTCACAACGCTCTCCTTTGGCTCCACAGTGTCACAATGGAGCACTGATTACAGGCAGCCTCTCTGTGTTACCCTGGAGCTTTGTTTCCGTGGGGTCTCGCAGTGTCCCAATGGAGCCTTGGTTGGATGGGGCCTCACAGTGTCACAATGATGCCTACATTCCACTGAGGCACATGGCGTCACTAGGGTCCCCTTGCTTCCATGAGGCCCAGCAATGTCACAGTGGGTGTCCATGAATCCATGAGGACTCACAGTGTCCCAATGGTCTCTTGATCTCACATGGTCCCACAGTGTCCCAATGGTCCCTTGGTCTCACAAGGCCCCACAGTGTAACAATGGTCCCTTGGTTCCATGGTTCCTGGTCTGGTGCATTCCCCTCTCCCCTTCTCAGGCCGTCCTGCCAGCTGAGAAATGCTCACTGGGCCAGGGCCTTGGCCAGCAGCCCCTGGGCTCAGCTCCTCTGGAGCTCATCACAGACACTGTCTGCTCCAGGTTCAACCCTTCATTTCCTGGGGAGATGCCAAAGCCTCCGCAGGGAATATTTCCCTTTGCTCAGGGGAATTTCGCACAGGTGCCTTGTAGTGACTCTTTGTTTCTGTGTGCACACAGGAGTGCCTGTGCTCAGGGAAATGTGGCAGATATGCTGCTCCCTGAGGACTTTGGATGCCTTGGATAGCTGAGCCAGTCAGGCCAGGAAGTAAGGTTAAGTCATGTCACCCCGATTCTTAAGATTTTCTAAAGCCTTCTGAGTTTACATTCTGTTGGAGAACCTTCCCACACAATTTCTGTCAACAACATATTGTTTACAATCTTTTATGGGGGTGGACAAACTTGATGTACTAGTGGTTTGTCCAATGTCTTCGGACAGGTGGCTCATTCACTCTCCAATCCAATGTCACCTTTGGGAAAGTATAAAAGTTGGAGTCAGAGAATAAACTTTTATCTTTACCTTGCAAATAGCAGGTGGCTCGCGTCGTGCTTTCACGTGTCTTATAGCGACAAAGTCACAAGCTGTAAGCAAAGTTAAATGCTGCTAAGAGTTGTTCTTTTGCTAATTTGTGAAGCTTAATAGAAGTTCTAAGCGAAGTTGAATATTGTTAAGTGTTATTACACAGCTCTGTTTAGCTTTTAGGCTGTATTCCTTTTATCCTTGCCCTCACTGTCCTTTCGTCACACACACACACACATTAACATACACACTCACAAAAAAACACACAGAGACACAGAGACACCGGGACAGTTCTTGACTCCTTTTTGGTTTGATTGCCTGGATTTTGTTTGGTTTTGTTGTTGCTTTGTTTCCTTGGTGTGCCTGAAGTGTCCAGTCAGGAGCACAGTGACTCTTGCCAAGGAACTCTGTGGTGCTGTCACTTAATATTAAAGCTGTTTTATGCTACTCCCCTGCTGGGGATTTTTAAAGTGCTCTCAAGCCCTCCTTCATAAGAGGGTGAAGGAGCCCTGGCCAAGCTCTGGCCCTGGGGGCACAGGGATGCTGCTAGGGGGTCCCTGTCTCCCTGTTCCAACTTTGACGGCCCTGAGCCCCTGTCCCCGTGTCAGGCTCTGGGCTTGATCTCCTCGAACATCCTCAGGGGGAGGCTGCAGCGCCAGGGGCAGGGGGACCCAGAGGGACACGCAATGCCACTGTGCACAAGCAGCTTTGGACTTCTCTGGGAGGAACTGTGAGTGGGGGCTGGCTTGAAGTGACCTCCCCAGTAAGGTCACAGAGCCCCTGAGATGTCACACTGCCTCCTGGGATGTCACAGCCCACCCTGGGATCTCACAAATCCCCCTTGTGATGTCACAGAGCCAGTGCTGCTCTATCACTCTGGGATGTCATACAGTTGCGCTGTGATGGCACAGAAGACTCTGGCATCACAAAGTCAGCCCGTGTCACAATCCTCTAGTGCAAGCGGGAATCATGACAGTTCATTTTCCCCACCTCAGAATTAGCATTAGTAGATAGGCTTATCATGAGAAACCGAATGTGATAAACATGTTAGAAATGAAAGGCTCCAAGTTATTAGTTATTATTTTAATAAAAGTTATTAAGTGTACCAAATATAAGTTTTGAGAAAAATGGAAAAAAGCCACTATAAAAAAAAGTCAGTGTGGAACCTTGGGATTCCCACCAGGTGAGACACAGTTTTGACAGCTGCAGCAGAGGGTCCTCTATGCTTCACACCGACCGTCCTGTCTGACCCATTTTTATACCATTTTCCATGCCTGAGCCAGAGTCCCTTTTCTTCCTTTTTGGAGTGCATGTATTCATGTGGAGTTCTTTTCTCTGTGGCAAGTTGAACAATACCTGTCCGGAGAGTGATGAACACCTGTGTTTGCAGTCCCGGAATTCGGATTTGAGATGTACCTCCCTGATGGCTCTGACTATCTCGGTCTCGGATATTTATCGTGTATTTATGGTCCGGGTGTTTCTCGGACAACCTTGATGCACGATCCCTCTCTGGGCTGGCCACTTTCGTTCGCTTGTAAATAAAGTCCTCCCTCTCTTGTCCAGGTGGCTTCGACATGGTGTTGCAATCACTGTTGCTGGCTTGTGCAATTTAAAAACTTCTTATAAGAGTATAATTTAACAGCACATAACTATAAAATAGATGACAATTTTATTTGCACGAATTATCCTATAGACATATAACAGTCCTAATGATTCCTTGAGGCCTTGCAGTGTCACAATGTTCTCCATGGTTCCACAGGCCCCACAGTCTCATGTGACTCCTCTGTTCCATGAGTCCTGCAATGTCACAATGGACCTTTGGACCAATGGACCATGGGGCTTTGCAGTGTCACAACGCTCTCCTTTGGCTCCACAGGGTCACAATGGAGCACTGATTACAGGCAGCCTCTCTGTGTTACCCTGGAGCTTTGTTTCCGTGGGGTCTCGCAGTGTCCCAATGGAGCCTTGGTTGGATGGGGCCTCACAGTGTCACAATGATGCCTACATTCCACTGAGGCACACGGCATCACTAGGGTCCCCTTGCTTCCATGAGGCCCAGCAATGTCACAGTGGTGTCCATGAATCCATGAGGACTCACAGTATCCCAATGGTCTCTTGATCTCACATGGTCCCACAGTGTCCCAATGGTCCCTTGGTCTCACAAGGCCCCACAGTGTCCCAATGGTCACTTCTTCTCACATGGCCCCACAGTGTAACAATGGTCCCTTGGTTCCATGGTTCCTGGTCTGGTGCATTCCCCTCTCCCCTTCTCAGGCCGCCCTGCCAGCTGAGAAATGCTCACTGGGCCTGGGCCTTGGCCAGCAGCCCCTGAGCTCAGCTCCTCTGGAGCTCATCACAGACACTGTCTGCTCCAGGTTCAGCCCTTCATCCCCTGGGGAGATGCCAAAGCCGGAATGGGAACAGGTGAGTGGTTATGTCAGTCTCGGGGGGTACGATAGTGGCTCTGAATCAGAGGCGGTGCGGGGCAGAGCGAGGCCGAAGCATAGCCGGGGTTGGAGCAGAAGCGTTCTCTCCCCCGTGATGATGCAGGCACGGACGGGGCGTGGCCAGGATGTAAAAATTCCTCAGGTCACGGTTCCGTCATCATTCCCATGGCAACAGACAGCCCAAGCCCAGGGCCAATCCCTGTCAGCTTCAGACATGGCCAAATTAGAAGAATTATTGCAACAAGAGTCAGTTTCTCCGATTGCAGGGATCGCAAACGTGAATCAGTTGTTAGGAGAAATGCTTAAAGGTTTATCAGGAATATTGCGGAATTTGCTAATGTAAATCAATTGTCAGAAGAAATGCTCAAATGTTTATCGGAAGTGCAGATTGAAGAGCAGAGTGCGGTTCCCACCTCAGCTGGTCAGGCGGCAGCGCCATCTAGCGGCGCATCCACAACATTGCAACAGGCGGCACAGAACTTGTCCGGTCAAGGCACTGCGCCACCCAGTGGTGGGACCGTGACATTGCAGGACTTTTTTCCAGTTTCTTATAAGAAAAACTCCAGGGTGAAAAAGGTCACATCTGCACGGCAGCAGGAACCTCCACTGACACCAGAACAGTGCGGGACTCAGGACACTTCTGCTGAGGCGCAGCAACGGGATGAAACGATACGCATCACTGCTTCGGAGAGTGTCCCAGCTTGGACAATTCCAAAATCAAGGTCTGCCAAAATTTCGGGGCAGGGAGAGTCAATTTTAATATCAAAGGGGGTTGTTGAATTTCTTTTACAATATTTAAGCACAGCCTTGGAGTCACAGCCAGAACTGTTGGTTCATCTTCCAAAAATTTTCCAAATAATGCAGGGCAGTCGTGTGTTCTCCTCCACAGCAGATGCTTCACTTTTCTCCAGAGACTCTCAGCCTTCATCTTCGCAGATGCTGCAGACGCCGTTGGTATCGGTGAGTGCTACTGCACCAGAGCTGCAGCCACAACAGATGACTCCACTCTACAGGCAAGTACCCACTGAATTTACGGCTTTGCAGAGTGCAAAAGTGGACTGGCAGGACATTCGAGCAGAGTTGGAGAAGGAGAAAGGTTTATTACAGGGCTCGGGAAACATAATGATGCCAGTGAACTATGACGCTCAGGGCCAAAACCCGAGATGGGAACACCTGGATTGTGGAGCAATCAAAGATTTAGCTAAGGCCATTTGGGACAATGGGTTGTCATCACCATATTTCAAGCAGATGTTAAAAAGTATTTTTGGCATGTATGACTTAACACCATATGATCTTAAATACCTTGCAACATCAGTTCTTACAGACACCCTAGGTCTCATGTGGCAGAAGGCGTGGAGGAGATCCCTGGAGGAGCTGAGAGCCAGATACCAGGGTGGGCCAAATGCAAACCTCACCATGGTGCAGCTTGCTGGTGATCCTCCTGAGGACGGTCTAACTCAACAGGCGGTGAGGCTCCCGCATCACGTGCTCAGCGACATCAAAGAGGCAGCACGGAGGGCAATTCTTCAGATTGCTCCAACGGGGGTCCAGGACAACATCTACACTGAGATCAAACAGGGTCCTTCAGAGCCGTTTTCTTCATTTGTGGATCGTCTTTCTCAGGCAGTGGAGCGGCAGGTGAGTGAGGAGGGAGGGAAACCACATCTGACCAAAAGCCTCGCGTTCTCCAATGCCAAGCCGGAGTGCAGACGGATCATCAGCATGATGCCGCACCAGGCCACCTTGGCAGACATGATCGAGGCGTGCAGCAAGGTGGGGACACCACAACATGTTGCTTCCATCATGGAGGAACACTTGGGGGATCGAATTGAAAAACGTGTTAGGGAAGTTCTTGCAAATTATGCAAAGGGCAACTCCAGTGCAGACAGACGGTGCTTTGGGTGTGGGACACAAGAACATATTAAAAGGAACTGCCCACAACTTGCAAAGACCAACAAGCCACCAGACCTTTGCCATTGATTCAGGAGAGGGAAACATCTTGCAAGTGAGTGTCATTCACAGACAGATGTGGATGGGAAACTTCTCCCAATTCCGGGAAATGGGAAAAAGAGCGTGAATCAACGCCAGTGCGCTCAGGCAAAAATCCTGGCGGTGACACAGAACCAACAGGAACAATCCTCGGGGAGCAACAAACAGAACCCCTCGGCAGAGCAATCTCCAAAATCCCCAGCAACCCAGACTTGGTACCACCTGGGTTCCAATGTGTCTTGGCAACCTCCAAATTGATGTGTCTTTTGGACAATAGCCATGCAGTGATACCTACAGGTGTCACAGGGACTTCTTGGAAAAGGCAGGACTTTTTAATAATGGCCAGGGACAGAAGAACTATCCTTGGACTTGTTGTTTATCCATCTTTGATTTCAGCAAACCATAATGAGGAGCTGATGGTCACGGCAAAAGCCTTGCGACCACCTCTGACAATTCCACAAAACACACCGATTGCTCGAGCTATGGCTCTGCCATCTCATCCAGAAAGGCAAGCCATGCCGGTGTTCAACAAACGGGACTCTTTTCCTGGTGATCAAGCAGATGTGCATGCATCTTGGGTGAAACATTTGAGCCGGGATCGGCCCATCGTTACTTGTCAGTTGACTTGTAAAGAAAAGACAATTGCTATTACAGGGATGCTTGACACAGGAGCGGATGTTACAGTTATTTCATACATTTTTTGGCCTCGGGAATGGGACTTGGTTGCACCTTTGGGTTCTCTCACAGGCATAGGGGGGAGTTCCCTGTGCATGCAGAGAGAGAATGCAATTGTTGTCACAGGCCCGGGAAAAAAGACAGCAGTTATCCGTCCTTTCATCGTGCAAAAGCCCATCACAGTGTGGGGAAGGGACCTTTTGGCACAATGGGGACTGAAATTAGAATTGGATTTTTAACAGGGGTCACTGTGGCACTCGCCACTCTGAAATTGACCTGGAAAACAAATGATCCTGTTTGAGTGGATCAGTGGACCATAGAGCAGAAAAAATTGAGTGCATTGAAAAAGTTGGTCCAGGAACAGCTGCAGAAGGGACACATCAAACCAACAGACAGCCCATGGAATTCCCCAGTGTTCGTCATTCGCAAGAAAACTTCAGGGTCTTGGAGACTGCTTCATGATCTCAGGAAAATCAACGAGGTCATCGAGGACATGGGGCCACTGCAGCTTGGGCTTCCATCTCTCTCGATGATCCCGAGGGACTGGTCGCTTGTGATCATTGATCTCAAGGACTGTTTTTTCAGCATTCCACTTCATCCAGATGATGCTCCACGCTTTGCATTTTCTGTCCCAAGCATCAACAGAGAAGAACCTCTGCAAAGATACCACTGAACAGTTCTTCCTCAGGGGCTCAAAAATTCTCCAAGCATTTGCCAATGGTACATGGCCCAAGCTTTGCATCCATCATGAGAGAAACATACAAAACCAAAAATTATCCATTATATGGATGATCTGCTCATTGCAGCACCAACAAAACAGGAGGTGCAAGAGGTTCGTGACTGTGTGATTGCGCAGGTGCAAAAAGCAGGACTGGAAACTAGTACACCAAAAATACAGGAAATTGCACCTTGGAAATACTTGGGATGGAAGATCACAAAGCAAATGATAAGGCCACAGAAACTGGAAATCAACACAAAGGTCACCAATCTCCAGGACTTGCAACAGCTTTTGGGGGAGATCAACTGGATGAGACCGACCCTGGGAATCACCAATGATGACATCTCGTCATTGCTCGATCTTTTGAGAGGGGACAACAACATCCAATCTCCCAGAACTCTGACGCCTGAAGCAAAAAGAGACCTTGAAAAGATCACAGACATGATTCAGCAGAGAAAAGAACATCGCTCTGTAGAATCATTGCCTTTTCATTTAGCAGTGTTGGTGGAAACAGCACAGCTATATGGGTTGATTTCTCAGTGGGATTTGTCTCAAGTGGACCCTCTTTTGTTAATAGAGTGGGATATTTTAGCTTACAGGCCCTCAAAAACAATTCTCACAGATCTAGAAATGGTAGCACAGATTATTATCAAGGCGAGAACCAGGTTGCTGACAATGTCAGGCAGAGATTTCTCAGTTATTCATGTTCTTTTGAAAATAGTGTATTTTGAATGGGCGATGCAGAAATCACAGGATTTTGTAGTTGCTTTGTTAGGATATCCGGGAGTTTGTACAATTCATTTTCCAGCTCACAGGATGCTGAATGCAAAAGTAAGTTTCAGGGAAAAACCAAAAATAAGCCAGGAACCAGTGGAAGGGGTGACAGTGTTCACTGATGGTTCAGGAAAAACTCAGAAATCAGTAGTTACATGGCAAAACCCAAAAACAGGGGAGTGGTAATCAGACATTAAAATGGTACAGGGTTCGCCACAAATTGTGGAATTGGCAGCAGTGGTCAGGGTTTTTCAATTGTTTCAGGAACCTCTCAATCTGATCACAGATTCAGCATATGTTGTGAATGTGGTCAAACAGTTAGAGGAATCACTTTTGAAACACACTGACAATGAAATTTTATATTCATATTTGTCATGCATGAGGACAATTCTAGAAAGTAGAGAACACGAATATTTTGTTACACATATCAGGGCACATTCATCACTCCCACGGTTCTTAGCAGCAGAAATGCTCACGCACACAGACTCACAATGACCGTATCTCAGACATTGCCAGATATTTTTGAGCAGGCAAAATTGAGCCATGCATTTTTCCATCAAAATGCACAGCCATTGATGGAATCCTTTCGCCTCTCTAAAAGTCAGGCATAGGAGATCATCAGTGCTTGTCCAGACTGTCAGCTTGTGCAGCCTCCTGCATCTACAGGAACTGTCAATCCAAGGGGATTGCAGAGTCTTCAGCTCTGGCAAGCTGATGTCACAAAATACCCATCCTTTGGGAGGCTCAAAAATATCCATGTTTCAGTAGACACATTTTCAGGGGCGATTTTTGCATCATTACATACAGGGGAGACCGCAGAACATGCCTGCAGACACTTTCTACAAGCATTTGCATCACTCGGGGTGCCACAAGAAATAAAAACAGATAATGGTCCAACTTATACAGGCAAGGTGCTTGACAAATTTCTGAAAAAATGGGGAGTGAAACACACTTTTGGTATTCCTTATTCTCCCTCAGGTCAAGCAATCATTGAAAGAACATCACACCCTGAAATCCCTTTTGGATAAACAGAAAAGGGGAGAGGCAGGCACAACACCTTATATGTGGCTGAACAAAGCTCTGTATGTGTTGAATTTTTTAAATAGTTCATTCTCAGAGCCCACACCACCAATTGTCAGGCATTTTACAAACAGTGCACAAGCAAAGTTAAGGGAAAATCCTTTGGTTTTGATCAGAAATCCGGAATCAGGACAAATTGAAGGTCCATTTACATTAAATCTTGGGGCAAGGGTTTCTCTTGTGTTTCCACACAGTGAGGGCCGAATTGGTTGTCGGCGAGTTACATGAAACCTTTTCAGGTGCGGACGCAGGTGGACGCGGACCCGAGAAGCAAAGAAGAGAGCACGCAGACGGAGGCAGACAACGACGCTGCAGACGTCTCGTCAGACAACGATTGATTACGCAGAGACTTGGGGTTTTTTCGGGTAAATTAAGTGTTATTTAAGTGTTGCTGTATTGCAGGGATTTTCACAGAGGTTGGGGACATGGACATGGAATTTAGACAGGTAGTGTTCATGTGTCTCATTCTCTTGCCTGTTGCTTTGGGCAATGAGACAGATTTTCCCATGAAACAACCGAGGGAAAATGTGTGGGAAACTTTGGCAAAGGCAGCAGGTCTGGACAGTATTTGTCTGATTCATTCAAAGCCAGGGAAACAATTTTCAACATGTTTGGTAGGTGTGCCAGTGAAGGAGTGGCCAATTCCAAAAAATATCCCTCCAAAGGTTTTGAAAACTTTTGCAGATCCTATGGAAGGATGGCATGTTTGGACGCAATACCTTCCTGTGCCTCACCTGGAACCCCCAGAGTTCGACATTTTTGGGTCAACAAAAATGAAATACTGCATCAAATTTAATCCAGTGGGAGTGGCAAAGACAGATAATCATACAATAGATGTCACTCCAATTCAGCCTTTTTATAAAAATGCATCATCCTGGTGCAATTACACCAAGGTGACGAGCAAATCATCCCTTCAACACCCAGCCACTTTACCGAAGGGAGTGTTTTTGATTTGTGGGGACAGAGTTTGTCCTGATATCCCTGCAAAAGTCAAGGGCAGTCCATGCAGCATTGGGGAGTTCTCATTGATAACACCTGATTTGAAAACTTTAAAGGAACAGACATGCAGGGAAAAAAGATCCCTTGATCAATAGAGTCCAAATTGTGATGATGATGATGTTTATACCTGGGACAAGGCTCGGAGGATTGCAGTTGCAATTTTCTCACCCCAAACAGCATCAGAGGTGGCCTTGACACAATTGGACCACATAGCTTGCTGGTTGAGCAAACACAGTCATGCCATTTCGTCTGCACTGAGTGACATGTTAACAGACATCAGCAGTGCAAGACAGGCAGTGCTTCAAAACAGGGCAGCAATTGACTATTTGTTGCTGTCACATGGGCACGGATGTGAAGAATTTGAGGGGATGTGCTGCATGAACTTGTCAGATCATTCAAAATCCATTCATGAAAAAATAAAACAGTTAGAAAGTAGTATCACCAAGTTGAAAAAAGTAACAGGATCCTGGTGGGATGATTTCTTTAACCTTTTTGATCTCTCACCAGTGTGGAAAGAAATTTTAAAAACAATATTTTACATTCTTATAGGGCTTGTAGTTCTTCTGCTTATTATGCCATGCATTTTCATGTGTATTCTAAGGGCCTTGAACAAAGTGGCAAAGCAGGTGTTTTTGGTTCAAACAGGGAGGGGAGATGTGGGAACTCAAAATGTCTCTCAGACATTTTTAGAGGTTCCAGGCCTTTGTCAGAGCATTCTAGACCCCAGCAAGCAGCTGGAATCAGCTGTGATTTGAGTTTGAGCCATGGAATGAATTACCAACTTTTAAGGTGGAAAAATCAGTCACAAAGGGTTAGATAGTATAGTAAAAGTAGTTACAAAGTAGAGGGGAAATTTTTTTAGTATTGTACAGGGGGGTTTTAGCATATATACAGGGGGGTTTTTACTTTGTACATGGGGGTCAGAAGTTTTAAGATGGAGGAAAGTGGGCTGTTCCTGTCCTTCCTCTTTCTTCTTCCTTACATCCATGTTCTTGGTGATGTTGGCATTCGCAGATTGGTTTAGAGTAGAAAAGCACTTGGGAATATAGGTAGTAGGTATTGGGGAATAATTGTAAACATGTTATACGTAATATATCTTATAAAAGATAGCAGCAGCCCTGGGTGGGGAGGGAGAAGAAGAAGACACCGGACAGTCAGGGTGTCAGGAGTGTGTGCGTCTCTGCCCGGGCCGCTGATCAAACAGCCGCAGCCCGAGAACATAATCTGTTAGATAACTAGCAATAAATCATCTTGAGACCGAACAACAAGAGACTGTGGAGTTTTTCTTTGGAAGCACGGGTTGGAAGAGAGACTTTACCACCACACGAGACCCCCAAACCAAACCCAGGGTTCTCACAATTTGCAAATCCAATTAAGGGTAAGGACCATCCCACGAGATAAAAAGATAATAGTTCAAGTCATGAATTGATCCACTGGGGAATCCAAGGTTTGTGTGACCACTTTTTATGGGAAAATTTATCTATTGGAGTGTATGACCTGGCAAAGGCAGTCACAAGTGGATGTGTGATTTGCCTGAAAGCTGACCAATAGGTAATGAGAAAAACAGCACATGGGGGAGGAAAACTTGCTTTAAGACCTTTCCAAAACATACAAGTAGATTTCAGTAAAATGCCCTCTGTGCAGAGGTACAAACATTTACTAGTGATCGTAGATCATCTCACTCACTGGGCGGAGGCTTTCCCAATCAAAAGAAGTTGCAAAAATAATCTTAGAAAATATCATACCTCGATACGGGCTAGTCAGTAACATTGACTCGCACTGAGGTCCACATTTTGTCGCTTGAACTTTGCATCAAGTAACAAAAGCCCTGGGGATAAGGTAGAGATTGCACACCCCATGGCATCTTCAAAGTTCGAGAAGGGCAGAAAGGATGAATAGAACTCTTAAAAATGTAACAACCAAATTAATTAAAGAGACAAAAATGAATTAGCTCAAATATTTACCTCTTACTGTCTTGTGCATTAGAACAAGACCTCGGTCCGACATAGGGGCTTCTCCTTATGAAATAATGTTTAGACTCCCTCTTCTAATCACCCCTTTCAGTACTGCAGATTATTTAGAAGGGGAGGCAGCAACTCAAAAATATTAAAAAACCATAAGAAAATCCCTAGAAAGCCTCAGAAAGAAGGAATATCTCCCCCAAACCTCCCCTCTGGATACCAATGCCCACATCAGTCCTGAGGATTGGGTGTTAATAAAATCCTAGAGCACCACCACTCCACTAACCCTCAGATTTGAAGGACCTTTCCAGGTGTTCAAGAAACAGGCTGAACCCATATCACCAGAGTAAAAGGACCAGTGCCACCCCCAGACACCAGACCAGACCCAATAGGGTCACCCACCTCCTCTTGTATATGGATGGTAATTAGGGGACCAGAAGACTTAAAATTAACTTTAAAAAAACTTGCTAGAAGCTGATATACAGTAAGGTAGTAATAACCGTTTCTGAGTTAAAGTACCACAGTAAAAGTTTAAACACTTTGTAATTGTTTAATACGTGTCCTTTAGTCAAAGAAGTCAACAGAAGAAATTTTTAGTTAGAATATTATTCAGTCTTATGTTGCTACTAGGAATTAAGAGAATTACCCAAAGAAGGTAACCCTCAAAAGCCAGAGACTGTAAGTTGATGCGGGCTTAAGCCCGATCAAAGAAATAGTGGAGGGATTTATTATGAACAAAACAGCCTTGCTGAGACACTTCGGTTTGGGCTAAGTACTGACATTGAAATATTAATTAGCGAATTGCTCCTGAGAATCACCTACACCCCCACCCACACTACCATTCTAGGATTGGGATGCAAAATAGAGAGACCTGTGGAATCACGGGAGGGGGTTTTGGGGATGAAAACACCCCTAAATGGAAGGCTGGGCACAGTGGAGGGGGCTGGATGGGTGAGCTGCTTGGGGAAAAGGGAACCACATCCCTGGTCTGTGTCTGACCTGTCACCATAGCCTGCAGGGGACCAGACTGGACTGGGCTGTGGGAAGCAGGAACAAAGGAACAACTCTTCCTGGTGTTCCCAGGAGGGAAGGACAGGGGACAGCTGCTGCTGCACTTTGGCAGCAGGCTCTGCACATCCCCTCACCCTTCGGCTACCAGGACTTCAGACACAGACTGCACACCTCTTCACCTCCGGCTACCAGTGTGCCACGGAGACTCCAGGGACAGACTCTGCAGCCTTCTCACCCCTCGGCTACTGGGAAAAAGCTACAAAAGCGGGGGCAAGCTCCGTGTTGAGCTCCCTGCCCAGCTGATCTTTATAATAAATAGCTGAACATTAATAAAGGCATGAGCCCTGATTACTACACGAAGCCCCCCAAAATTTCACTAAAAAGCCCCCAAATCCCCTAAAAATCAGAAGAAGAGCCTCCAGAACCCCAGAGAATCCCACAAAATCCCAGTGGAACCCACTAAAATTAAAAACAAAAAACCTCCCAATAATTTCAATAAACCCTTTAAAAAGAACCCCTTCCAAAACGACAATAAAGTCCCCCAAAATCCAAAACTCCCTACATCCACAAAACGCCCTCAAAACCTAATAATTCTCCCAAAAGACTCCAAGAATTCCCCCTTAACTCCCAAGAAAATCCCCCCAAAGTCCACAACCACCACCAAAATCCCCCCAAAATTCCCCCAGACTCACTGGGGGCTGTCCTGGGTCAGGGGGCACCAGCCAGTGGAACAGGAGCAACTTCAGGGGCCCTTGGAAATTTTTGGGGAGGGGGCACCATGGAAGATCCTCCCAAAAATGGGGGAAGGGGGAACCCCTGTTGTGCCCCCTCGCCCCGAAACGCCCAGACCCCATTCAGGGTGGGCATCAGACTGCCTGGGACCCCCAGATCTCCATAGGACCCCCTCCAGGAACCCCAATCCTCCCCAGAGCCCCTTCAAGGTTGGCCCAGGACCCCCTGAGAGCCCCCAGACCCCAATTGGGCCCAGCCTAGGATGTCCCCTGAGACCCCCCCAGACCGTTCCCAAGACCCCACCCAGGACCCTTCCAGGACCCTCCAGACCTCTCCCCAAACCCAACTCTGGACCCCCCAGCCTCTCCCCAGATCCCTCCAGTACCTCTCCCAAAAACCCCTAACTCCCCCCAGACCCTCTCTGGGACCCTTCCAGATCCCCCAAAGCCCCTCCCCAAAACCTCCAAAACCTCCTAGGACGCCACCAGGACCCCCCAAACCGCTCCCCCAACTCCGCCCAGACCCTCCCAAGACCCCCCCTCCAGGCCCCTCTCAGGACCCATGCCCACCCCCCAGGTCCCCCCACAATGCTCCAAGACCCCTCCCCAGACTCTCCCTGACACCTCCAGGACCCCTCAGGATCCCCCACCCAAGAGCCCTCCAGGACGCCCAGACTGCCCCGAGGACTCCTCCATGAGCCATCCAGGACCCCCCAGAGCCCTCCCTAAACTCCCCCCGGATCCCTCCCCAAAGGCCCCCGATCCCCCCAGGACCCCTCCCCAGCCCCCCCAGCCCCTCCCAGCCCCCGGCCCCTGTGCGGAGCCCCCTCCCCAGCGTTGCGGCCCCCGCGGCTCCCGCGGCTCCCGCCTCTCCCAGCGCCTCCCCCGCTCTGGCAGCGCCGCCCGCAGGGCCCGCCCGAGCCCGGGGGGCGGGGCCGCCGGGGGAGGGGCGCCGCTCCCGGCTCCCTCTGATTGGCTGCAGCCGCGCGCTGATTGGTTGCTTCGGCACGGGGCGCGCCGCTATTGGCTGGAGGAGCCCGCGCGCGCGGTGCAGGCGGGAAATTGTCAGGGGAGCGCGGCTGAGGAGGGGCTGAGGTGGGGCCGGGGAAACTGAACGGGGGGTTTGGGGCGGCTCGGGGAGAAGTTGGGGATTTCTGGGGGAACTGACAGGAAATAGGGGTGTGTCTGGTGGGTTTGGGGCAATGAGGGGGCTTTAGGGAGCTTTGGGGGGAGCTTGAGAGCTTCTGGAGCGTTCTCCGTTGGGTTTAGGGGGATCTGAGGGTAATTGCGGGGGTCCGAGGGGACTTTGGCGGAGTTGTGAGAGGAACTGGAGGGATCTGGGGCTTCTGAGGTGGCTCTGGGGTCAATTTTGGGGTAAAGTGGGGGGACCTGAGGGTAATTTGGGGGCTTTAGGTGGGTCTGGGGTGGATTTGGGGCTCTGGGGACACCTAAAGGGGTGCCAGGGGGTGAAGGGGTCGCAGCCCCCCAGACGCCCCCTGAAGCCCCCCTGTCCCCACAGAGGGGTCCCGGCCCTGGCGGTGCAGGACCCCCGGCCCCAGCCCAGCATCTCCATCAACCACCTGAACCGGGACACCAAGGAGGACGGGGATGGCTGGGGGGTCCTGGGGGCTCTGAGAGTGTCCGTGCCTGTCCCCAGGGGCTCAGGCTGTCCCCTGGGTGTCCCCGAGCTGGAGAAGTCCCTCTGCGCCGTTTCCTCGCCGTTTGGGCAGATTTTGGACATTTTGGTGCGGCGCAGTCTCGGCCTGCGGGGCCAGGCCTTCCTCACCTTCAGGGAGATGAGCAGCGCCACCAACGCCCTGCGCTCCCTGCAGGGCTTCCCCTCCTGCGGCCAACCCGTGGGGAGACAGCGACTGGGGGAGTTCTGGCACTGGGGAAAGAACTGCAATGCTGGGGAAAAACCGCCAAACTCTGGCCTCAGATACCCCCAAAGTCCAACTTGGAATCCCACCAAATTCATTCACCCTGAACACCCCAAAGCTTCCCTTTCTATGACAAGCCCATGGTAAGACAGAAATGCTGGGTGAAATCCTGGAATTCTCATGGAAAAAACCCAAAATCCTGAGGAAAAAAAACAAACCCAACCAGGATTCCCCCCAAAATCCCATCAAAAATCCCTGAAATTGAGTTGGAAACACCCCTAAATCCAACCAGGAACCCCCCAAAGCTTCCCCTTCTATGACAAGTCCATGGTGAGACCCAAATCCTTGGGAAAATCCTGACATTTTGGGAAAAAATCCTGAAATTCTGGGAGAAATCCTGAATTCCTGGGGGAAAAACTCAAAATGCAGCCTCAAATATCCCCAAAATCCAACCAGGAACCGCCCCAAAGCTTCCCCTTCTACCAAATGTCCATGGTAAGAGACAAATCAGAGTAGAAGTCCTGGGATTTTGGGAACAATCCTGAAATTCTGGGAAAAACTCCAAAATCCTTGGGAAAAAACCCAAATCCAGCCTCAGTTATCCCTAAAATTCACCCTAACGCCCCCCCCCCCCCCCCCTCACCCGCCAAAGCTTCCCCTTCCGGGACAAACCAGTGGTAATAGCAGAATCTTCAGGCAAATACCCAAATTTTGGGAAAAATCCTGTAATTCTGGGACAAAAGCACAAAATTCAATTGGGAACCCACCCAAAATCCGTCCAGGAGCCCCCAAGAATTCACCCTGAATCTCCTAAACCTTCCCCTTCTACCCCACAGTGAGACCCAAATTCAGGGAAAAATCCACAGATTCTTGAAAAAACAGGAAATCTTGGGAAAAAGCCTGAAATCTGGGGAAGAAACGGAAATCTCACCAGAAATCCACCCCCCAATCCCCTGGGAATGACCCCAAATCCCTGCTGGAACCTCCCCAATTCCTCTGAATTACCCCAAAATCCTGCTGAAATTCCCCGAATTCCTTCTAGGACTTGCCAAAATCCCTCAAAAACGTCCCTGATTGCTTCTGGAACTGCCCCAGATCCATTCTGGAGCATCCCCAAATCCCTCCGAACTTCTGAAAATCCCTTGGAAGACCCCAAAATCCCTCTTGAAACTCTCCCAGATCCCCTCTGAATTCCCCCAGATCCCTCAGAAAGCCCCAGATCCCCTCTGGAGCCTCTTCCAGATGCCCCCAAAATCCTCGGGAACAACCCCAAACCCCCCGAGCCGTCCCCAGCTCCCCCCGGAGTGATCCCAAATCCCCCCGGAGCCAGCCCAGGTCCCCTCTGGAAGCTCCCCGAGTCCCTCGGGAAGCCGCAGATCCCCGGGAGCCGCCGGGCAGCGCCGGGAAAGCCCAAAGCCCCGCGGCAGTGCCGCATCCCGGCCGGAGCTGCCCCGGGAGCCCCGCGGGGCCGGGGCCGGGGCCGGGATGCGCCGTCCCAGCGGATCCAGCGCGCCCGGCCGGGCTCGGCCAGCGCGGCCCAGGGCAGGGAGCGCTGGTGGGGCGGGAGCGGGAGCGGAGCGCGAACGGGACCAGCGCAGAGCCAAGGGGGGAGAGGCCCCGGCCCCACAGAGAGCGGGGCCGGAGCGCGGGGCCGGGCGGGGATGGCTCGGCGATTGTTCCGGGCGATTCGGGCACTCGCAGCGATCTCTGCGGGATTCTTGGGCTGCTTCTGGGAGGTTTGGCTGGGATTTTGAGGGAAGTTTTCGTGGGGATTTTTTGGGTGGATTTCCTCGCACTTCGGGTGGGATGTGATAGGACTTGGGGGCATTTTTTGGGGAATTTGAGAGGGGTTTGGTGGGATTTCGGCGCGGATTTTTTGAGTGTATTTGGTGTGGATTTTGCGGGGGTTTAGGGAAATTTTGGTCGGATATTTTGGGTGATTTGGTGGGATTTTTTGTGTGGATTTTGTGTGATTGGGGGATTTTTGGCTGCATTTTTGTACAAATTTTTCTCTGTGGATTCTGTGGGATTTTCATGGGGATTTAGTGGGACTTTTTGTGGGATTTTTGTGTGGCATTTAAGGGGATTTTGGGGGCGATTTTTATGGGGATTTTGAGGGATTTCTGTGAGCCTTGGGGTGATTTTTTGTGGATTTTTTTGGGTGAGTTTTGTGGGCTTTTGGGTGGAATTTTTGTGGAGATTTACCTGGGATTTTGTGTGGTTTTTCTGGCATTTTCAAGGAATCTACTGTGGAGTTGCGTTATGTATATGTTTTATTATCCCTGTATTATGTATTGGTTTATTCCTTTGTACCCCCGTGTGCAACTTGGTTTATCCCCAGTTTTCCCGCCTTGTCCGCCCTTCCCGCCTTCCCAGTATCTATCCATCACCCTGAAAGAGGCATTTTACCCCCCCCGGGTGCCTTGTCTATCACTCGGTGCCCCTTCCCATCCATCCAGAAGCTTCTACTCAGGGCACCGGGTGATTGGGCGAGGACCTGGGGCTCCCCCCATATCCTTCCCCCATTGGACCCCACCATATCCCCCCATCCCGGAGCCACCCCCTATCCCTATCCCCATTGGTCGTTGGATACCCCTCCCTTACAGTTTATAAGCCAGTGCAAGCACCTTGTGCTTGTTCCTGTTGGCTGGCACCGTTCTAGGATATTTGGCCCCGTTGGGCTACAATAAACTCGGACTTAGCCCCCAGCAGGATCCGCTCTTCATTTACCACCGCGAGGCTTGCTAGCGCTGCCCGGAACCCACAAAGGCACTCTCCAAACCCCAGCTGGGAGCGGCGGAGGGTGCCTCAATCGCCCACTCTCGCCCCAGAGAAGAGCTAGCCGGGGCTGAGACAAAGGGAACCGGGGCGGGAGCGCGGCAGCTGGCGCCCAACGAGCGGCCCCGTTTTCGCGGCGTTGGACCCTCGTTTGAGGATTTTAGGGTCGCGCAGACCTGAAGAATCGTCCTCCTGGCCGTCAGTTACCCCGGCGAGAGCAGACCCACGTTTTAGTGGGTGGCACTCTTGGGGACAGGATCGGCAGCTCTGGAAAGCACCTCCGGAGTCGATTCTCTCGCGGAGAAGCCCTGCGATTGGTTTTTCTTTTCCACCCTTCCCTCTCGGACCCCTGTGGTTTGTGAGTATAGGGGCCCCTGGGGCTTTCCCGGTCCTTTTTTTTGGTTGGTTCCTTTCCCCTAGGTTTTAGGGGAAGGATACCTTTTTGGTGGGTTTCTTTTTCCCCGGGGTTCGGGGAAAAAATTCCTGTTTTTGGTGCTTCCCTTTCCGGGCGGGAAGCTTAAGGACCGCGACAAAGCCGGAAGTGTGGTCTTTTGTTTTTCGTTCGTGTTTTCCCAATCATAGGCGCTGCAGCACGATTTAACATCTAACAGCCATGGGTGCAAGGCTGTCCGTGCCGCAGAAGAGCATTTATTCCCAAGTTGTGGGTATCCTTTTAGTGGGGGGAATTAAGGTTAAAAAATCTGAAGTAAAACGGTTCGTTCAGTGGTTGTCGCAAACTTTCCCTGACATTTTGCCAGCTAAATTATACCAAGCCCCTTTTTGGGAACAGGTAGCGGGGAAGATCCTGCGACAGTCAGATCTCTCTCTCTCCATATTCACCCATTTGGCTCTCCAAATTCGCGATATAATTAAATATCGCTACGAAAGTCTGCCACAGCCAGCCGCAAACAAACCGATCCCCAGTTCGGCGGGTAGTTCATATAACCCTACTCCGCTTCCCTGTCCCTCAGCCCGGTCGCTGCAGTACGATGCAGCGCTCGCCGCTGCAGCGGGGCGCAGGGCAGCTGCTGTCGCTGCTCCTGAGGCTGCGGCTGCGGCGGGCGCTGCGGGAAAACTGCGGCAAAACTCTCCCTCTCTCCCGAAGTCGGGTATTATCAGACAGGCATCCCGGCATTGCCCGCAGGCAGATTCTGGCCCCTCTGAGAATACCCTAGACACCCCGCAGGGCGGTGCAAGCACTGTCTCTGCTTCTACCCGTTCCCCTTCTTCCCCGCGCTGTACAGCCCCGTCCCGTAGAGACTCCGTTCGTTTTCAGTTATCCCAGACCCCCGAAGATCCCTCATCCCCCATCCTCCATCCCCAAACCCCACGAAATGGCTCCCCTTCTTCCCCCTTCCCCAGGACACAAGATGGAGGTGACCGCGTGGGTTTTCCCGCCACTCGTGCTCCTTCTTCCCATGATCCCTGTCCTCCCCCCTCCCATAATCCCTTCCGGCAGACCAACCCCTTCTGCTCCCCAGATTTCTCCGCCCACCTCCCTCCTCCACCCCCCGTCAACTCCCCCTGCATTGAATTATTCAACACCCCACCCCTCAGCTCCACCCCCGGGGAGGGGAGTCCCCAACATACCACTCCTCCTGCTCCAGACCACGCCTCGTCCCCTGGTTCCCACGACCCCACTTCCAGTTCCCACGCTTTCGGTTCCGGGGGGGGGGAGCGTGGGAACCCCGATCCACCCCAGTCCCTACCTGCCTTCTCGGCCGCACCCGTCACCTGTACCCCGCGGCAGGGGGGTAGGCCCCTTGCACAGTGGTCCCCCATCCCCCAGCAGACCATCAAAGAGCTCTGCAAGGCCAAGAAGGGGTTCGGGATGGAAAGCGAATACTTCCGAGGCTTATTAAAAGCAACCCTCTCCTCCAAAGAATATGTCCCAGCAGACATGCGAACTCTCTTCTCCTGTTTAATTACCCACGGAGAATTCCTCATCTGGGAGTCCGAGTGGAAGCGGGAGATCAGAGAGGTGTTACCTGACCTCTGGGCCAATGCAGATAGCTCTAGGGATGAAGATGGGGCTGTAATATCGCTAGACCACTTGTGCGGGGAGGGGGATTGGAAAATGGGGACCAAGCAGGCGGAAAAAATCCCCAGAGAGGCGCTGCAAGTCAGCACTAGGGCAGCAGAAAAGGCGTTTTTTAAGTTAAGACCCAGCGGTACGGTTATTAACTTCTTGTCCCTAAAGCAGGAATCCCTAGAACCTTTTGTCGCGTTCGTGGATCGCTTGCATCACGCGATGGAGGCTCAGGTCCCGAATGAGAGGCTGCGAGAGGGGATGCTTGCCACAGTTGCGAGGCAGAACGCTAACGACGCGTGCCGGCAAGCCATCCTCAGTCTGCCCCTGGATCCTGAGCCTACCCTTCAAAGCATGCTGCAAGTCTGTGCGAGAAAGGTGACAGTTCCTGCTAAAGACATTCCAGAGACTCCTAAACCACCAACAAGGAGAGTGGCTTTTGCTGCAGCCGTGACACCGCCAGCCACCCCTTCTCCAGATCGCCGCCCTACAGGAGCACCCCCGAGGGGACAACAGCACCATCAGGCCTGCAATCTATGTAGGCAGAAGGGACATTGGGCTTCCCAATGCCCGCTGAGGGACGAGTTTTTTAGGTTTAAACAGCAGCGACAAGAAAAGAGTGCCCCCAACTCGGGGGGAAAACAAAAAAACTGAGTCATCAGCGCAGTCCCTCCCTGCGCGAGGACATAAATATGGTGGGTTCTATAACATCAGAGGAGGGGAGGGACGACTACCTGCAATGCCCACCTGAGGACATTTCACTGGACTTAACACACCAGATTATAGCTGACAAACCAGCCCATATGAGAGAAGATGTGGATTTCATTCCCACTGCTTGGCTGGGTCGAGGCCCGAACCAGCCCAAGCCGATACTTAACATCGTATCTGGTTTCTCCCCATATAGGTTGGCCCTGACTGAGGCTCTGCACCTAAGAGACAGCGACTGGCACTCCATCGCTGTCGACACAGAGGACCCAGGAACCTGGAGGAACCTCCACAGTAAGTACATCGTTCTTGGGGACACAAAATTCACGCCTCTCGAAGTCACTATTGCACCATCCCTGACATCCAGGAACACCGAGCGATTAGTGGTGTGGCTGCACTGCCCCCATCCTCCGGTCTTCCTTCCCAAGGGCCAAATCATCGCCCAGGCCATTCCAGCATCTGGGCCTCCGGCACACCCTGAGGATCTATGGAAGAAGTCAGCGAAGAAGAGCTACCAGGTGTGCCAGGCCCAGGTCATAGGGAAGGAAAGACCAAAGCTCTCCTGCTATATGCGGAAGGATGGGGAGTACAAACACCTAAGCGGTCTCCTAGATACAGGAGCAGACGTGACGGTCATTCCCGCACGGGATTGGCCGTCACGCTGGGAATTGCAAAACGTGGCGGGGAAAATTCAAGGTGTAGGGGGTTCTCAATTGGCAAAGCAATCAAAAAACATCGTAAAATTTGAGGAGCCGAACGGACAATCGGCCTATTTACGCCCGTTCGTATTAGATTACACAGAACCCTTATGGGGGAGAGACCTGATGGCCCAGTGGGGGGTCACAATTAACATCCCGACCCCCCAGGTTTTTCGGGCAACAGTCACTGAGGAGCGTCCTACCCGGAAACTTAATTGGCTCACAGATACACCAGTGTGGGTAGAGCAGTGGCCGCTCAATAAACAGAAATTAAAAGCGCTTCGGGAGCTCGTGAAGGAGCAACTTGCCAAAGGGAATATCCAGGAAACAACATCCCCCTGGAATTCCCCTGTCTTTGTCCTGAAAAAACCTGGCAAAGACGAGTGGCGCCTCCTTCATGACCTTCGCGCCATCAACAATGTAATAGAAGACATGGGTCCTCTCCAGCCAGGGATGCCGTCCCCCACGATGTTACCAGAAAATTGGGAATTAGCTGTCATTGACATCAAAAATTGTTTTTTCCAAATTCCCCTACACCCTGATGACGCACCACGGTTCGCCTTCTCGGTTCCTTCCATCAACCGAGAAGCCCCAATGGAGAGATACCACTGGAAAGTTCTTCCCCAAGGCATGAAAGTCAGCCCAAGCATTTGCCAGTGGTACGTCTCTTCATTGCTGTCCCCTGTGCGTGCAGCCACCGAGGGCGTGATCATCCAGCACTATATGGATGATATTCTTATTTGTGCCCCCAACAGCGATCTACTTACACACGCGCTTGAACTGACAACCAGTGCGTTAGTTGCTGTAGGGTTCGAGCTGCGAGAGGATAAGATTCAAAAAATGCCACCTTGGAAGTACCTGGGTTTAGAAATAAACAAGCGGACCATTGTTCCGCAGAAATTGGCCATAAAAAATTCAATTCGGACTCTAGCCGACGTACAGCAGCTGTGTGGGTCTTTAAACTGGGTAAGACCCTGGTTAGGTATTAACAACGAAGACCTAGCCCCTCTTTTCAATTTATTGAAAGGGGGGGAAGAGCCTAGTTCTCCCAGGGAACTCACTCCAGAGGCCAAAGCTGCTTTGCAGAAGGTTCAGGAGGCAATGTCTGCCAGGCAGGCCCACAGGTACGATCCGGGCCTGCCCTTCAGATTCATCATATTGGGCAGACTGCCACACCTCCACGGTGTCATCTTCCAATGGGCAGACACCCTAGGAAAGGGCAAGGATCAGGACAAAAGGGACCCACTCTCCATCATAGAGTGGGTATTCCTGAGTCATTCACGATCCAAAAGGTTGACACGGCCACAAAAGCTGGTGGCAGAGCTAATCCGCAAAGCGAGAACGCGGATTCGGGAGCTGGTGGGGTGTGACTTTGATCACATCCACATTCCTTTGAAATTAGAATCGGGCCAATTCACAAAGGCAATGTTAGAACACCTGCTGCAAGAGAATGAATCATTGCAGTTTGCACTGGACAGCTACACCGGAAAAATTTCTGTTTTGAGACCGGCCCACAAAATTTTCAATTCCGAAATCCAATTCACTCTGTCAACAAAACAAATTCAGAGCAAAAAACCCTTAAAGGCTCTAACAGTTTTTACGGATGCGTCCGGAGGGTCCCACAAGTCAGTAGTGACTTGGAAAGATCCTCAAACTCAGCAGTGGGAGGCAGATGTTGTTGAAGTAGAAGGATCCCCTCAAGTAGCTGAGTTGGCCGCAGTCGTTAGAGCTTTTGAGCGGTTCTCTGAACCTTTTAATTTGGTAACTGATTCGGCCTATGTAGCAGGTGTAGTGTCTAGAGCACAGGATGCAATCCTGCAAGGTGTCTCCAACGATGCCCTTAACAGGTTGCTCTCTAAGCTGATAAGGCTAGTCTCCCACCGAGAGCAACCGTTTTATGTGATGCATATCAGGTCACACACCGACCTGCCGGGGTTCTTGGCCGAGGGCAATCGCCGTGCCGATTCCCTCGCTGCCGCCCCCGCACAGCTGGCGCCGCTCCCGGACAAGTTCCAGCAAGCCAAAATAAGCCACCAACTTTACCATCAAAATGCGCCTGGTCTGGTCCGGCAGTTCCATCTAACCCGGGACCAGGCCAAGGCCATTGTGGCCACATGCCCGTCCTGTAAGTCGCTCCCACTACCATCGGTGAGCGCAGGGGCTAACCCTAGGGGTCTGAAGTCCTGTGAGGTGTGGCAGATGGACGTTACTCATATCCCCTCCTTCGGGAGGATGAAGTACGTCCATGTCTCTGTAGACACCTTCTCTGGAGCAGTTTTCGCCTCTGCCCACACAGGGGAGAAGGCCAAGGAAGTAGAGAAACACCTGATACAAGCCTTCTCCATGCTAGGCGTCCCAAAACAGATAAAAACAGACAATGCCCCCGGGTACACATCCAAGGAATTCGCAGGCTTCCTGCAGCAATGGGGAATAGAACATAAAACTGGCATCGCCTATTCCCCGACAGGTCAAGCCGTGGTAGAGAGGACTCATCAAAGCATCAAAAGGATGCTTAAACAACAACAGTCGTCAGCTAAAAATGAGTCCCCACAGGTTCAGTTAGCGCGGGCCCTTTTTACCATCAATTTCTTAAACTGTTCCTTCGAGTGCCTCAACCCCCCCATCGCGAGGCACTTTAATTCCTACGAGCAGAGCAAGGTCAGGGAAAAGCCGCCAGTTCTCATTAAAAACCCTGAGACCTGGCGGCAGGAAGGACCCTATGACTTGGTCACCTGGGGACGGGGGTACGCTTGCGTATCCACGCCCTCAGGCCTGAGATGGGTCCCTTCCAAATTCGTCAAACCATATGTCCCTAAGACCCAGAAGAGAAAACCGGACAGTCCTCAAGTTGGGTACGCCGCCCTCCGACGGCGGAAAAGGTCCCCCTCACCTGGTCCCCCCTCTTCCCTCCCTGGCTCCTGGGATTCTCTGTTCCCCTTTGTGTTAGACCTCCCCTACCTCGACTATTAATTTCAGTTGCTTTCTAAAGAAACAGGACTTTTGCTGCTGCTGGGACTCATTGTGTTTATTACAAGCTTTAACATAGTGATGAACTGAAACCCTTGAACAAAGAAGGGTTTCAAGAAAAAGAATTTCCAGAAAAAGGAAACATCTAGTTTCAAAATGAGCCCAATGACTGTGAAGCCCCCGTTTAAAGACTTACTTTATCCTCTTCACCTTTCTTTCTTTTTAAACAAAAAAAGGAGGAGATGTGGAGTTGCGTTATGTATATGTTTTATTATCCCTGTATTATGTATTGGTTTATTCCTTTGTACCCCCGTGTGCAACTTGGTTTATCCCCAGTTTTCCCGCCTTGTCCGCCCTTCCCGCCTTCCCAGTATCTATCCATCACCCTGAAAGAGGCATTTTACCCCCCCCGGGTGCCTTGTCTATCACTCGGTGCCCCTTCCCATCCATCCAGAAGCTTCTACTCAGGGCACCGGGTGATTGGGCGAGGACCTGGGGCTCCCCCCATATCCTTCCCCCATTGGACCCCACCATATCCCCCCATCCCGGAGCCACCCCCTATCCCTATCCCCATTGGTCGTTGGATACCCCTCCCTTACAGTTTATAAGCCAGTGCAAGCACCTTGTGCTTGTTCCTGTTGGCTGGCACCGTTCTAGGATATTTGGCCCCGTTGGGCTACAATAAACTCGGACTTAGCCCCCAGCAGGATCCGCTCTTCATTTACCACCGCGAGGCTTGCTAGCGCTGCCCGGAACCCACAAAGGCACTCTCCAAACCCCAGCTGGGAGCGGCGGAGGGTGCCTCCATCGCCCGCCCTCGCCCCAGGATGAGAGCTAGCCGAGGCTGAGACAAAGGGAACCGGGGCGGGAGAGCGGCAATCTACAGTGGAATTTTTGTGGGAATTTTATGGTATTTTTGGTGGGATTTTTTGTGAGGATTTTGAGTCGATTTCTATTGGATTTTGGGGAGTTTTGGGGGATTTTTTAGGAAGATTTTAGTTGGGTTTTGGGTGTTTTGGGGGGGATTTTTATGGGATTTTGATGATATTTTTGTGAGGACTTTTGGTGATATTTTTGTGAGGGTGAGTGGTGCCTTTGGTTCCAACCAACTTTCCTCCCCGAGCCAACGTTACCCACTCCCTCACACGTCCCCCCGTGCCTTCCCACTGCCTTGTCCTGTCTGGGCTTCCACAGCCCCTCATCCCTTCGTGGCCCCGTCCCCTCAGGGTCTCCCCCAGCCTGGCCAACCTGATCCATCAAGAGGCACCTGGGAGCCCTCAGCATTCCAGGCAGCAACACACGGGCAGGAGGACACGGATGGCGCTTCCTGCCTGGGACAGGGCTTGTGGCCATCTCCAGGCACCGCTCTCACAGAGATCCCCACAGCTCCAGCCCCTGCCCATCTGCTCTGTGGGCAGCACAAAGGCTTCAGCAGAACCACCAAAGGCCAAGGGGCTTCTGGCCATTTTCCCTGCAACCCTGCATGCCTGGGCAGCTTGCTGAGCCCAGGAACCCTTTTCTCCCTCTTCCCCTAGGCCCTGCAGAGCCTGGGCAGCAAAAGAAAGATCCTGGGAGTCTGTCTATTACAACACATCCTATATTTCTATGCTAAAGAAAAACAAAAAGAAGAAAAGAACAATCCTAAAGAAACGAAACATTCCTGCTGGCTCGAGTGGCCCCAGCAGACAGAGCCTCTGGGATCAGCTCTCTGCAGAGCTGCAGCAGCGCAGCCAGCCGAGCCCCGACAGACGAGGCCGTCTCCTCCATGCCCTGCAGAGCCGATCATGCAGGCTGTGGAAGCGGGAATATCGAGCTCTCTCTATTCCCTGGAGGACAGACAATGTTTGAACTGCCAGGCTCGCAACGGCAACACTGATGTCATTGGCCGTGTCTTCTAGGGCTGAAAGAGAGAGGAACAGCGCCATGGTCAGTTCCCGCATCTGAGGGGACCCGAGGAGATCCCTGTGCCAGGGCCATCCCAGCCGGCTCTGGCTATGGCCAGCAGGGAGCAGGGACCAGCCGGATCAGCCCAAAGCTGCTGGCCACGAATCCCCCAGGTGCCCTGAAAGCTCTGTGTGCTCTGTCCACGCCGCCCCTGGTCTGCACAGGGAGCAGAGCCCTCCACAGCCGGGGCAGGGCTCGCAGCTCCCCCGCCAGCCCTCGCTGGCAGCCCGCTGCCCTCACTCACCCTCACAGATGAGATGGAGCTCTTCCTTCCTCCCCCTCAGGTACCGCCCGGCCGTCCCTGGGAACACAGAGCCTGTCAGGCCCAGCGGCACAGCTCCCTGCCAGCGGCGCCGCCAGCCCTGTGCCCACACGCCCTCCTGGCCCGGCTCGTGGCTCACCCATGAACCTGACGGCCGCCTCTCGCAGGGGCTCCTGTGGGCTCTGCAGGTAGGGCAGGGCCCGGCGCAGGTGCTCGGCCACGCTGCTGCTGTCCTCTGCCAGCTGGAGAGAGCGACAGGAGGGAAGGGTTGGCCCCGCAGCCCCCCGGGCCGGGGCTCCATGGGCACCCGGCTCGGGCCGCAGGAGCCTGGAGCAGAGCCCGCGCGGCCTCGGGCTGCAGCAGCGGGCAGGGGCACAGCTGCCAGCCCGCACACCGAGCACCGCGCTCAGGGGCTGCTCCAGGCTGGGGCTGCGGCTTCCCGGCCCTCCTTACCAGGATCTCAATGAACCTCCACAGTTTCTCCTTCTTTACAGGCTTTTCAAGATCTCTCCTGTTCAGGAATTTGGCCACACAAAGCAGGGTTTCCCAAGAAGCCTGGAGAGCAGTAGAGACACGGAAATGGCCCCACAGCCCAGGATCAGCATCCCTGTGCCAGGGCTGGGAGGAGGATGCAGCCTGCCAGGCGCCAGGGCAGGAGGCAGCCAAGCCCCCTCCCAGGGCGACAGCAGCAGCCCGTGAGTCCTCACCTCTGCCACACTCTGATTCTCATCATGGCAGTGGAAGAAGAGTGGCAGCAGGCTGTGACACACTTGTGTCATCAGGAGCTTTTTCTCTTCTTCCACTACAGTAGACAGCAAGGCTCGAAATACAAACATGGAGATCCACTGCACATGCCAGTCATCCTGTGTAACAGGAAGGAAACAAGACCTTGGCATCAGCTGATTCTGGCCCACCTTGGCGCAGGCCTGCATCTCCACAGGGCACCAAGTGTCTGGGCAGCAGCCAGTGGCCGTGGCTGAGGGCACAGAGCCTTACGTGTTCAAAGAGTGGCAGGAGCACCTTAGCCAGCTGCAGGGCGATGGGGCTGGGTATTGGGGTGTCATTATCCAAGAAGAAATCACTAAGTAGAACAATGCTCATCCTGACCACATCACTATCATTTTCCTGCAGGAGCTCCCCGAGGCTTTCGGTCAGGCTCCGCATTCTTTTGGCCTGTGCGGAACAAAAGTGTGTGAAAGGCCACCCTGCTGCCACAGGGCCCAGAGGCCAAAGGCCTGTCCCGCAGCCCTCGGGCAGCTGAAGTGGGAGGCAGGAGAGCTGGGAGCGGCTGACCCAGTGCCTGAAGACCAGCAACTGTGTTCCCCAGCACCACGCTGCCTGCAGGGCTTCAGCTGCTGCCCCCTCCTTACCATCGAGGGATTATCCCTGACCAAGAGGAGGGCTCTCAGAACCTGGCGGCGCATCTCCGTGTGCTCACTCAGCAAGTGCCTCGACAAGAGATCCATGATGCTGTCACTGCATGCACTCAAGTCCAGGCAATGCAGGACCTGAAAGGCACAGGGCAGTGACAGGGGACCCGGCCGGCAGGAGCCCAGAACCGCACAGGGCGGGGACCAGGCAGCAGCGCAGGGCGTGGGCACCATCCCAGGCAGCTGCGGCTACGAGAGGGCAGAGAGCTGGGAGGCAGCGCCGGCCTTCAGACTCACCTCCACAAGGAATGCCAGGGCAGGGAAGTGCCAGTATGGCATCTCTTTGCAGAGCAACTGAAGGAGATAGTCTAAGATGCTTTTACACTCATCGATGGATTCTTTGCCCATCTCCCTGGAAGGCAGAAAATGGCACTAAGATGTGGCAGCAGCTCTCTGGCCTCAGAGAGAAACAAACAACTTTCCCAGGCATCGCCTGAGAAAGTCTGAGAAGATCAGAGGAAAGAATGAAAAAACATTCTTATCTTAACATGCTGCACCTGGCATTGTGAACATTCGGAATATGTTACAGAGATTTGTCTACCAAAATGTGCTTTCTTAAGTAACTAATGGTATAGTGTTTAGACTAGAAAACACATTAAATCAACCTATATCATAACTATCTATAAGAACAATGGGTTTCTTAATAATAATTATTATTGATCGGACCTCTGAAATACATGGAGTCAGTGATAATTACTGGCCGGGGGCCCGCTCCTACGACACTAAGACCCTGAGTCGGGGGGGGAAGCCCCTCCCAGGACAGACTGATGCAGTTCTTGTCTTTACCCCCCACCCTGCAGGGGGACCTGGGCCCTTTGAGATGTGGCTGCTGCTGGGCACCCTCCTCTCCCAGCCTTTCCCAGTCTGCTTGGCTGTCCCTCGTCCCTCTGGCCCATGGCCATGGGGACTGAGTGGGATATCCCAGCCACAGAGCACAAATGCCGGGAGCAATGGGGAGAAGGGGGTCTCACCTGGCCAGCAGACCCACGGCATAAATGTGGGTGTCAGCACAGAGCAGCGTGTCCCAGCCACGCTTGCGCTCCATTGACAACACCACATCCTCATAGTCCATTTGGCACAGCAGGGACTTCAGGGTCCTCACTGCAAACCTGAGTGCAGAGCAAAGCCCGGGTCACACTGGGAGCACTGGCTCCTGCCCTGGCCATGTGGCAGGGACAGAAGGATTGGGATAGAGCACCTGTTGGGGCTGCTGGCAAGGCCATGTTCTTCCTGGCATCCCTTCCAGAAGGTATCCACCTCCTCTGGCATCTCTTTGGTGCTGAAGAACACTTGGAAGAGCAGATGCACAAATAACTGCGGGAAATGCTCATCCACTATATCTGGGACACAGCGCTCCTGAAGGATCTTCCATATCACCACAGTTGCCTGCAAAGGACAAAGCCCCCCGAGGCAGCGTTCAGTGCCAAGGTGTCCGTGGGACAGGGCCCGAGCGTGGCAGGGAGAGGCCCAGAGAGCCACAGGGGGAGCAGCGGGCCTGGTGGCCCTGCAGCTGTCCCTAGGCCAGCTTTCAGGCCAGTGCCTGAGGCAGGGAGATGCAGTGGGGAAAGGAGGATGGAGAGCTGCTGGACAGGTGGCCTTGGGGCCAGCAAAGTCCACTGGCAGAAACTCACAGCCAGGGCAAAGACAGTCATTCTGTTCCCATCGCAGGTGCTCATGCTGTGCTCTGGCCAGCTCCCCAGCACATCCAGGAGTATCTGCTGTGCCAGCTCTGCAGTCCAGGGTGTGCACATGATGGTCTTCCACATGGCCATGGCAGCTCTGCGGGGTTAGAGCTCTGTCTCAGGGCATCTCAGACACAGCACCGTGGTCTGGGCATCTCTAGAGGCCCGGGTTGACTGCCGGCTCTGCCTTTGCCCACTGCCCCTCTCCAGCAGCAGCCAGGCAGCCCAGCCCTGTGGGGACAGGCCCCTGTGGGACAACGAGGGAGCATGGCAGCAGGCTTGGGGCTGACATGCCAGGGCCTGGAAAGGGAGCAGCCAGAGGGCCCTGGGACTCTCTGTTGGTCAGAAACCTGGCCCAGGCTGTACAGGGCGATGGGTTGGGGTGAGCCCTGAGCCCTCTGGGCAGACGGGCCCCATACCTGTCACAGGATGGGGCCACACGCAGGAGTGTCATTACTGCCTCATTTGGCTGCGCTTCTGTGAGATACAGCAGGGCGTTGTCCAGCCTGTGCTCAGCAGAATCATTGGCCATGAGCCACTGGTGGATGTATCTCACCATGCCGGGCACCTGGAGAAGGCACAGGGAGACTTGGAAAGCTGCCAGAGGGATCAGCGTTCCCAGGGTCCCCAGAGAAGTGCTTCCCTTCCCGCCGCACTGCGATGGCCTCAAAGGCTCACAGGGGCCAGCACTAGTGGCTTGGGAAGCCATGTGACTCATGGGGCAATTGAAGCCTGGCCACATCTGCTTACTTGCTCTGCTCTGGGAACACCACTCTGCACAAGCAAATCCAGCAGGGCGGCACTGGTCTCATGTCCGAGGAGCTCTGAGTATGCTCTGAGCCCAGGGCTCATGACACTGGTCTCTTCCTGCCGAATTCTCTTGATGAATTTGCAAACAAGCTGTAGGAGAAGAGCAAGAAGCCATGGGGTGCTGCAGGTGTGCTGCTGGGCTGAGCAGTGCCAGCAGGCCCAGCCCAGGTGGGGATGGCTGCAGGTACCTGTGCTGTTCTGTGGAAGCGGCCATGGGCGGGTTCCTGCTCTTGTCTCTGGTCCAGGGCTGCATCTGGGAAAGAGCGAGCGCAGCCCGAGCTGAGGGGCTGCCGGAGAGGCCGGAGAACACAGCCCAGCCCTGCGCTGCCCAGGCAGGGACAGCCCCGCGACGGCCCAGGGCATGGAGCACGGCTGTGGGGTGTCTGCCCGGCCCCTATTCCATCCTGACCATGGGCATGGCCCCAGGGGATGGGATGGCATGGCATGGCATGGCATGGCATGGCACGGCATGGCATGGCATGGCATGGCATGGCATGGCATGGCATGGCATGGGGCCAAGCTGGCTGCAGGCACCAGCCCTGTGGCCCAGCTCTGCCACTCACCCTTCTGCCATGGCTGGAACTGCTCCAGCTCTTCAGGCTGCTGTGCTGGGGCAGCTCCAGGGCCTTCTTTCTCCTCCTTCCCCCAGGCCAGCTTGGGCACGCTCGCAGGTCTGTGCTCTACGACACTGCCTGGATTCATGGCTGCTTGCAGAAGGTGAAAAGGAAAAGGTCCAAGTCAGCAAGTGCTGCAGTCGTGCCTTGAGGGCACCTGCAAGTGTGAAGACTTGGCAAGGCTACAGGACAGCAAGTCCTGCACTCTGCTCTTGGGGCTCCAGCCACAAGGACAGGAGACTCCTGTCAAGGACAGTGAAAAGCAAATGCCACAGTCTGCCCTCGAGGGCAGCTGCAGAAGATTTGCCTTGGGAAGGCCAGGGGTCACCAAGTGCTCTGCTCTGGCCACGAGCTCACCTGCAGGAGTAATACCTCGGGAAAGCTCTGGGTCAGCAAGGAACGAGTGGCTGTGCGAGGGCTCCTCACAGCACCGCTCTCTCGCGTCCTCTCTCGTCGTGTGCACCGAGCACTGTGGAGTGTAACTGTAACTTGTAACTGCCAACACCTCTGCCAGAGCGTGTCACCAAGGGCCCTTGGAATCCCTGCCCCGTTCCATTCCATGGTGACCATGCTGCACGGTGTCACCAAGGGCCCTTGGAATCCCTGTCCCGTTCCATTCCACGGTGACCATGCTGCACCCTGTCACCAAGGGCCCTTGCACGCACTGCCACCTGCCCTGGGGCCACCCCGTGCCCACCCAAAGTGGCCCAGGTTGGAAGGAATCCCTGGCCCCAAGTGTCTGAGACAGCCCGACGGGATCTTTAGGAATGACTCAGACCATCAGCCAACGCTGCCCTGCTCTGCAGGCTCAGGGCAGCAGAAGGAGCCCCCACGGGCTCTGCAGGAGCTGGCAGAGGCTGCCCAGCAGGGAGGCCATGGGGCACAGAGCCCCAAGGCTGCCCAGGGCCCCACGGCACAGGGGCCGTTCCCAGCCCCAATGCTCCTGTCCTGGCCTGGGCTGCACAGGGGCTGTGGCACCATGGCTGGGCCAGCACAGGGCCACAAAGGGGCCCCGCAGCCGCTGCCGGGGCTGGCAGCAAGTCCGGGCACAGACAAGGAATTGCTGAGCATGGCCTGCGCTGGCCAGGGCTGACTGTGCCAAAGGCAGAGCTCAGCTGCTCTTGATGCCTGCAGGAAAAGTCAAGAGGCCAAAGAGCCTCCATGGCTGTGCTGGGGACAGAGGCTGGAGGAGGGAAATGCAGGGAAGCTGTGGCATGGGGAGGACATGCAATTCCAGCAGACACCTCAGCCTGCAAGGTGCTCTGCTCTACCTCAGCTCCTCTCTTAGATATGCCAATCCCAGCTCAGCACCTCAGGGTACTGGGGCCCAACAAGTAGAACATGCCTGTTCATGGAAAGGGGAGCAGGTTTCAATATCTCTCTGTTCCATAACATACAAGCAAATCTTTATTATCTGCCTCACTGGAGAACTTTGAAGAAATGGTAATGTTTTCCCACCCAGAACAGCAATTTCCTGGCTCTACTGCTTTCTTCTACTGATGGCAGGAGAAGAAATACTCATCTTCCCCTCTACCTCTGCCACCAACATTCAGTATAATATTTCATGACGCGCTTCCTTTGGGTGTTTCCAGGACTCCTGGTTAAATGGCCCTATCTAAGGACATCTCTTCATTTAGAGCAGCTGCATGTATGTCCTTCCCATTGCTCCCAGATTTCCTCCTGCAGCTGTTCTCTGGTCATTCCAATGCATCTCCTTTAAATGGCTTCATGCTTTGAGCTTTTGGGAGTTTCCCAATTTTTCAGAAGTTTAAATAACTCCTTACTCAGCATCTTATTGTAAGTTTTACCTATCACCTCTTCTTATGCCTTTGTCTAAAATCCTGCCTTTATGGCAATGCCTTGTAGATGGTGGACATGTCAGATGCTGCTGGGATGTCACAAGGAGCAGAGGGAAGGGTTTTGCTTGATTCAATTTATCATATTCACATTTTTTGATGTTGGCCATGAAGAGAAAGTTTTCAGTACCCTCCTACCCCTGCCTCTGTGCGAACTGGCCAAGGAGAGACCGGGCGGGGGCGGCAAAAGTCTGCAGGCGGTGCCAAGGAATCTGATGGGGCAGGGCGGGGCGCTCCCAACCATGGCTGGGCGGGGGCCGCGACAGACAGGGGCAGGGGCAGGGGCAGGGGCAGGGGCAGGGGCAGGGGCAGGGGCAGGGGCAGGGGCAGGGGCAGGGAGAGAGGGGATGCGAGAGTGTGCGGCCGTGCGAGCGGGAGCGGCGGGGGCGGTGGGGAGCGGTGGTGTCTGAGGAGCCGGGCGTGTGTCCCTGTGTCTGTCTCTCTCTCGGTGTCAACGAGGCCCGAGGGCGGGCGGCTTCGTGCCGGCCCCGGGCGCCTCGGCACCGAGCCCCCGCGGCCCCCCAGGCTCCTTCCGAGGACCGAAGACCTCTGCGGGCCCTGAAGGAACCGGCCCCAAAGCGGCCGCCCGCTTGCCGGCGGTGCTGCCGGCGGCGGGGCGGGCCGGGCCGAGTCGCACCGGGGCCGGCGGCTGCGAGCTGATTTCCGCCGCACGGACGGGCTTCTCTTCCCCGCTGGCCCCGCTGACATTCTCTTCTGCGGGGCAGGGCTGTGTCGGCTCCCGGACGGGCGGCGGGGGGCACTGGGGACGCCGTTTCCACAGTTCTGCACCTCAGGAGACCCGAGCACAGGGCACGGGCTGCCCGTCGGCTCGCCTGCGGGTGCTCTGCATAATAAAGGAAACTGAACAAAATCTGCCAAGAAAATTTCTTTTTCGGCTAAGTTTCTCATACCAGGCAAATAGAAGAGCCATTCTTTCAAGAAAGGAGAAAATGGGGGGGAATAAAACCCTAAAGACAAACTGAATAAAACCCCAAACCAAAAAAATCTCAAAACAAAACACAAAACCCAAAGGAAAAAAACCCAAAAAATCCAAAACAAAACCAGAAAACCCAAAACAAAAGCCCTGCACCTCACCTGCCCTCCAAAAAACCACCCCAAAAAACGAAATACAACCCAGAAAAATACAAAAATATGTGTTGGTCTTGAAAGTGGGCGGTTTATGGGCTGCGATGGGGCTGCTAGAGCTGTCCGGCTCTGGGCTGTAAGGAGGCTGTGAGCTTCCCCTGGCTCCAGGGCCGCCGGTGCTGGGTCGGCACCCTTGCGGCAAGCGTTGTCAGGGGGCAGCAGGTCTACTCTTGCTCCAGGCAAGCCTGGGGCAATCAGGTCTACCCGTCTCCGGAGCCATCAGGTCTACCAGGATCTGGGGACTCCCGGCTCTTGGCGGTGCCCGTGCCACGGGCAGGACGGGTGACATCAGGTCATCCCCAACTCCGCGCCGGCCCAGGGTTATCAGGTCTACCCAGCTCCAGGGTCACCTGCTTCGTGGCAGGACCTTCATGGCCAGGGTCAACAGGTCTACCCCGATGCTGAGTGACCGTAAGGTGTTGTGGCCAGGACAACAGGTCTACCCTGGCTCCGGGGCTGCTGGGTTCATTGCAGTGCCCTGGATGTGAGCGGTGGCGGGGGACAAAAGGTCTACCCTGGCTCCGGGCCGGCCCGGGGCCATCAGGACTACCCCTCTCCACGGCCGCCGTGCTCGTGGTTGCGCTCAAGCTGCGGGTGGGATTGACAGCTAGCAGAACAGAATGGTTGGAAAAAGATCTGCCACCACCAGACACCAGACCACACCCAACAGGGTCACCCACCTCCTCTTGTCTATGGACGGTAATTAGGGGACCCGAAGACTTAAAACTAATTTAAAAAAACTTGCCAGAAGCTGATATACAGTAAGGTAGTAATAACCATTTCTGAGTTAAAGTACCACAGTAAAAGTTTAAACACTTTGTAATTCTTTAATAAGTGTCCTTTAGCCAAGCAGGTCAACTGAAGAAAGTTTTAGTTAGAATATTATTAAGTCTCACTTAGTTGCTAGGAATTAAGAGAATTACCCAAAGAAGCTAACCCTCAAAAGCCAGAGACTGTAAGTTGATGCGGGCTTAAGCCCGATCAAAGAAATAGTGGAGGGATTTATTATGAACAAAACAGCCTTGCTGAGACATTTCGGTTTGGGCTAAGTACTGACATTGAAATATTAATTAGCGAATTGCTCCTGGGAATCACCTACACCCCCACCCACACTACCATTCTAGGACTGGGATGCAAAATAGAGAGACCAGTGGGATCACGGGAGGGGGTTTTGGGGATGAAAACACCCCTAAGTGGAAGGCTGGGCACAGTGGAGGGGGCTGGATGGGTGCGCTGCTTGGGGAAAAGGGAACCACATCCCTGGTCTGTGTCTGACCTGTCACCATAGCCTGCAGGGGACCAGACTGGACTGGGCTGTGGGAAGCAGGAACAAAGGAACAACTCTTCCTGGTGTTCCCAGGAGGGAAGGACAGGGGACAGCTGCTGCTGCACTTTGGCAGCAGGCTCTGCACATGCCCTCACCCTTCAGCTACCAGGACTTCAGACACAGACTGCACACCTCTTCACCTCCGGCTACCAGTGTGCCACGGAGACTCCAGGGACAGACTCTGCAGCCTTCTCGCCCTTTGGCTACTGGGAAAAAGCTACAACAGCGGGGGTGAGCTCTGTATTGAGCTCCCTTGCTCTGCTGATCTTTTGAATAAAGAGCTGAACATTAATAAAGGCACGAGCCCTGTTTACTACATGAAGGCCCCCAAAATTCCACTAAAAAGCCCCAAAATCCCCTAAAAATCACCGCTGTTGTGCCCCCGTCCCCCGAATCCCCCATACCCCATTCAGGGTGAGCCTGGGACTGCCTGGGACCCCCAGATCTCCATAGGACCCCCTCCAGGAACCCCAAATCTTCCCCAGAGCCCCCCCCCCAAAGTTGGCCCAGGACCCCCTGAGAGCCCCCAGACCCCAATTGCACCCAGCCCAGGATGCCCCCTGAGACCCCCCCAGACCCTTCCCAAGACCCCACCCAGGACCCTTCCAGGACCCTCCAGACCCCGCCCCAAACCCAACTCTGGACCCCCCAGCCTCTCCCCAGATCCCTCCAGGACCTCTCCCAAAAACCCCCAACCCCCCCCAGACCCTCTCTGGGACCCTTCCAGATCCCCCAAAGCCCCTCCCCAAAACCTCCAAAACCTCCTAGGACGCCACCAGGACCCCCCAAACCGCTCCCCCAACTCCGCCCAGACCCTCCCAAGACCCCCCCTCCAGGCCCCTCTCAGGACCCATCCCCACCCCCCAGGTCCCCCCCCAATGCTCCAAGACCCCTCCCCAGACTCTCCCTGACACCTCCAGGACCCCTCAGGATCCCCCACCCAAGAGCCCTCCAGGACGCCCAGACTGCCCCGAGGACTCCTCCATGAGCCATCCAGGACCCCCCAGAGCCCTCCCTAAACTCCCCCCGGCTCCCTCCCCAAAGGCCCCCGATCCCCCCAGGACCCCTCCCCAGCCCCCCCAGCCCCTCCCAGCCCCCGGCCCCTGTGCGGAGCCCCCTCCCCAGCGTTGCGGCCCCCGCGGCTCCCGCGGCTCCCGCCTCTCCCAGCGCCTCCCCCGCTCTGGCAGCGCCGCCCGCAGGGCCCGCCCGAGCCCGGGGGGCGGGGCCGCCGGGGGAGGGGCGCCGCTCCCGGCTCCCTCTGATTGGCTGCAGCCGCGCGCTGATTGGTTGGTTCGGCACGGGGCGCGCCGCTATTGGCTGGAGGAGCCCGCGCGCGCGGTGCAGGCGGGAAATTGTCAGGGGAGCGCGGCTGAGGAGGGGCTGAGGTGGGGCCGGGGAAACTGAACGGGGGGTTTGGGGCGGCTCGGGGAGAAACTGGGGATTTCTGGGGAACTGACAGGAAATAGGCGTGTGTCTGCTGGGTTTGGGGGAATGAGGGGGCTTTAGGGAGCTTTGGGGGGAGCTTGAGAGCTTCTGGAGCGTTCTCCGTTGGGTTTAGGGGGATCTGAGGGTAATTGCGGGGGTCCGAGGGGACTTTGGCGGAGTTGTGAGAGGAACTGGAGGGATCTGGGGGTTCTGAGGTGGCTCGGGTCAATTTTGGGGTAAAGTGGGGGGATCTGAGGGTAATTTGGGGGCTTTAGGTGGGTCTGGGGTGGATTTGGGGCTCTGGGGACACCTAAAGGGGTGCCAGGGGGTGAAGGGGTCGCAGCCCCCCAGACGCCCCCTGAAGCCCCCCTGTCCCCACAGAGGGGTCCCGGCCCTGGCGGTGCAGGACCCCCGGCCCCAGCCCAGCATCTCCATCAACCACCTGAACCGGGACACCAAGGAGGACGGGGATGGCTGGGGGGTCCTGGGGGCTCTGAGAGTGTCCGTGCCTGTCCCCAGGGGCTCAGGCTGTCCCCTGGGTGTCCCCGAGCTGGAGAAGTCCCTCTGCGCCGTTTCCTCGCCGTTTGGGCAGATTTTGGACATTTTGGTGCGGCGCAGTCTCGGCCTGCGGGGCCAGGCCTTCCTCACCTTCAGGGAGATGAGCAGCGCCACCAACGCCCTGCGCTCCCTGCAGGGCTTCCCCTCCTGCGGCCAACCCGTGGGGAGACAGCGACTGGGGGAGTTCTGGCACTGGGGAAAGAACTGCAATGCTGGGGAAAAACCGCCAAACTCTGGCCTCAGATACCCCCAAAGTCCAACTTGGAATCCCACCAAATTCATTCACCCTGAGCACCCCAAAGCTTCCCTTTCTATGACAAGCCCATGGTAAGACAGAAATGCTGGGTGAAATCCTGGAATTCTCATGGAAAAAACCCAAAATCCTGAGGAAAAAAACCAAACCCAACCAGGATTCCCCCCAAAATTCCATCAAGAATCCCTGAAATTGAGTTGGAAACACCCCTAAATCCAACCAGGAACCCCCCAAAGCTTCCCCTTCTATGACAAGTCCATGGTGAGACCCAAATCCTTGGGAAAATCCTGACATTTTGGGAAAAAATCCTGAAATTCTGGGAGAAATCCTGAATTCCTGGGGGAAAAACTCAAAATGCAGCCTCAAATATCCCCAAAATCCAACCAGGAACTGCCCCAAAGCTTCCCCTTCTACCAAATGTCCATGGTAAGAGACAAATCAGAGTAGAAGTCCTGGGATTTTGGGAACAATCCTGAAATTCTGGGAAAAACTCCAAAATCCTTGGGAAAAAACCCAAATCCAGCCTCAGTTATCCCTAAAATTCACCCTAACGCCCCCCCCCCCCCCCCCACCCGCCAAAGCTTCCCCTTCCGGGACAAACCAGTGGTAATAGCAGAATCTTCAGGCAAATACCCAAATTTTGGGAAAAATCCTGTAATTCTGGGACAAAAGCACAAAATTCAATTGGGAACCCACCCAAAATCCGTCCAGGAGCCCCCAAGAATTCACCCTGAATCTCCTAAACCTTCCCCTTCTACCCCACAGTGAGACCCAAATTCAGGGAAAAATCCACAGATTCTTGAAAAAACAGGAAATCTTGGGAAAAAGCCTGAAATCTGGGGAAGAAACGGAAATCTCACCAGAAATCCACCCCCCAATCCCCTGGGAATGACCCCAAATCCCTGCTGGAACCTCCCCAATTCCTCTGAATTACCCCAAAATCCTGCTGAAATTCCCTGAATTCCTTCTAGGACTTGCCAAAATCCCTCAAAAACGTCCCTGATTGCTTCTGGAACTGCCCCAGATCCATTCTGGAGCATCCCCAAATCCCTCCGAACTTCTGAAAATCCCTTGGAAGACCCCAAAATCCCTCTTGAAACTCTCCCAGATCCCCTCAGAATTCCCCCAGATCCCTCAGAAAGCCCCAGATCCCCTCTGGAGCCTCTTCCAGATCCCCCCAAAATCCTCGGGAACAAGCCCAAACCCCCCGAGCCGTCCCCAGCTCCCCCCGGAGTGATCCCAAATCCCCCCGGAGCCAGCCCAGGTCCCCTCTGGAAGCTCCCCGAGTCCCTCGGGAAGCCGCAGATCCCCGGGAGCCGCCGGGCAGCGCCGGGAAAGCCCAAAGCCCCGCGGCAGTGCCGCATCCCGGCCGGAGCTGCCCCGGGAGCCCCGCGGGGCCGGGGCCGGGGCCGGGATGCGCCGTCCCAGCGGATCCAGCGCGCCCGGCCGGGCTCGGCCAGCGCGGCCCAGGGCAGGGAGCGCTGGTGGGGCGGGAGCGGGAGCGGAGCGCGAACGGGACCAGCGCAGAGCCAAGGGGGGAGAGGCCCCGGCCCCACAGAGAGCGGGGCCGGAGCGCGGGGCCGGGCGGGGATGGCTCGGCGATTGTCCCGGGCGATTCGGGCACTCGCAGCGATCTCTGCGGGATTCTTGGGCTGCTCCTGGGAGGTTTGGCTGGGATTTTGAGGGAAGTTTTCGTGGGGATTTTTTGGGTGGATTTCCTCGCACTTCGGGTGGGATGTGATAGGACTTGGGGGCATTTTTTGGGGAATTTGAGAGGGGTTTGGTGGGATTTCGGCGCGGATTTTTTGAGTGTATTTGGTGTGGATTTTGGGGGGGTTTAGGGAAATTTTGGTCGGATATTTTGGGTGATTTGGTGGGATTTTTTGTGTGGATTTTGTGTGATTGGGGGATTTTTGGCTGCATTTTTGTACAAATTTTTCTCTGTGGATTCTGTGGGATTTTCATGGGGATTTAGTGGGACTTTTTGTGGGATTTTTGTGTGGCATTTAAGGGGATTTTGGGGGCGATTTTTATGGGGATTTTGAGGGATTTCTGTGAGCCTTGGGGTGATTTTTTGTGGATTTTTTTGGGTGAGTTTTGTGGGCTTTTGGGTGGAATTTTTGTGGAGATTTACCTGGGATTTTGTGTGGTTTTTCTGGCATTTTCAAGGAATCTACAGTGGAATTTTTGTGGGAATTTTATGGTATTTTTGGTGGGATTTTTTGTGAGGATTTTGAGTCGATTTCTATTGGATTTTGGGGAGTTTTGGGGGATTTTTTAGGAAGATTTTAGTTGGGTTTTGGGTGTTTTGGGGGGGATTTTTATGGGATTTTGATGATATTTTTGTGAGGACTTTTGGTGATATTTTTGTGAGGGTGAGTGGTGCCTTTGGTTCCAACCAACTTTCCTCCCCGAGCCAACGTTACCCACTCCCTCACACGTCCCCCCCATGCCTTCCCACTGCCTTGTCCTGTCAGGGCTTCCACAGCCCCTCATCCCTTCGTGGCCCCGTCCCCTCAGGGTCTCCCCCAGCCTGGCCAACCTGCCCCATCAAGAGGCACCTGGGAGCCCTCAGCATTCCAGGCAGCAACACACGGGCAGGAGGACACGGATGGCGCTTCCTGCCTGGGACAGGGCTTGTGGCCATCTCCAGGCACCGCTCTCACAGAGATCCCCACAGCTCCAGCCCCTGCCCATCTGCTCTGTGGGCAGCACAAAGGCTTCAGCAGAACCACCAAAGGCCAAGGGGCTTCTGGCCATTTTCCCTGCAACCCTGCATGCCTGGGCAGCTTGCTGAGCCCAGGAACCCTTTTCTCCCTCTTCCCCTAGGCCCTGCAGAGCCTGGGCAGCAAAAGAAAGATCCTGGGAGTCTGTCTATTACAACACATCCTATATTAACATGCTAAAGAAAAACAAAAAGAAGAAAAGAACAATCCTAAAGAAACGAAACATTCCTGCTGGCTCGAGTGGCCCCAGCAGACAGAGCCTCTGGGATCAGCTCTCTGCAGAGCTGCAGCAGCGCAGCCAGCCGAGCCCCGACAGACGAGGCCGTCTCCTCCATGCCCTGCAGAGCCGATCATGCAGGCTGTGGAAGCGGGAATATCGAGCTCTCTCTATTCCCTGGAGGACAGACAATGTTTGAACTGCCAGGCTCGCAACGGCAACACTGATGTCATTGGCCGTGTCTTCTAGGGCTGAAAGAGAGAGGAACAGCGCCATGGTCAGTTCCCGCATCTGAGGGGACCCGAGGAGATCCCTGTGCCAGGGCCATCCCAGCCGGCTCTGGCTATGGCCAGCAGGGAGCAGGGACCAGCCGGATCAGCCCAAAGCTGCTAGCCACGAATCCCCCAGGTGCCCTGAAAGCTCTGTGTGCTCTGTCCACGCTGCCCCTGGTCTGCACAGGGAGCAGAGCCCTCCACAGCCGGGGCAGGGCTCGCAGCTCCCCCGCCAGCCCTCGCTGGCAGCCCGCTGCCCTCACTCACCCTCACAGATGAGATGGAGCTCTTCCTTCCTCCCCCTCAGGTACCGCCCGGCCGTCCCTGGGAACACAGAGCCTGTCAGGCCCAGCGGCACAGCTCCCTGCCAGCGGCGCCGCCAGCCCTGTGCCCACACGCCCTCCTGGCCCGGCTCGTGGCTCACCCATGAACCTGACGGCCGCCTCTCGCAGGGGCTCCTGTGGGCTCTGCAGGTAGGGCAGGGCCCGGCGCAGGTGCTCGGCCACGCTGCTGCTGTCCTCTGCCAGCTGGAGAGAGCGACAGGAGGGAAGGGTTGGCCCCGCAGCCCCCCGGGCCGGGGCTCCATGGGCACCCGGCTCGGGCCGCAGGAGCCTGGAGCAGAGCCCGCGCGGCCTCGGGCTGCAGCAGCGGGCAGGGGCACAGCTGCCAGCCCGCACACCGAGCACCGCGCTCAGGGGCTGCTCCAGGCTGGGGCTGCGACTTCCCGGCCCTCCTTACCAGGATCTCAATGAACCTCCACAGTTTCTCCTTCTTCACAGGTTTTTCAAGATCTCTCCTGTTCACGAATTTGGCCACACAAAGCAGGGTTTCCCAAGAAGCCTGGAGAGCAGTAGAGACACGGAAATGGCCCCACAGCCCAGGATCAGCATCCCTGTGCCAGGGCCAGGAGGAGGATGCAGCCTGCCAGGCGCCAGGGCAGGAGGCAGCCAAGCCCCCTCCCAGGGCGACAGCAGCAGCCCGTGAGTCCTCACCTCTGCCACACTCTGATTCTCATCATGGCAGTGGAAGAAGAGTGGCAGCAGGCTGTGACACACTTGTGTCATCAGGAGCTTTTTCTCTTCTTCCACTACAGTAGACAGCAAGGCTCGAAATACAAACATGGAGATCCACTGCACATGCCAGTCATCCTGTGTAACAGGAAGGAAACAAGACCTTGGCATCAGCTGATTCTGGCCCACCTTGGCGCAGGCCTGCATCTCCACAGGGCACCAAGTGTCTGGGCAGCAGCCAGTGGCCGTGGCTGAGGGCACAGAGCCTTACGTGTTCAAAGAGTGGCAGGAGCACCTTAGCCAGCTGCAGGGCGATGGGGCTGGGTATTGGGGTGTCATTATCCAAGAAGAAATCACTAAGTAGAACAATGCTCATCCTGACCACATCACTATCATTTTCCTGCAGGAGCTCCCCGAGGCTTTCGGTCAGGCTCCGCATTCTTTTGGCCTGTGCGGAACAAAAGTGTGTGAAAGGCCACCCTGCTGCCACAGGGCCTAGAGGCCAAAGGCCTGTCCCGCAGCCCTCGGGCAGCTGAAGTGGGAGGCAGGAGAGCTGGGAGCGGCTGACCCAGTGCCTGAAGACCAGCAACTGTGTTCCCCAGCACCACGCTGCCTGCACGGCTTCAGCTGCTGCCCCCTCCTTACCAGCGAGGGATTATCCCTGACCAAGAGGAGGGCTCTCAGAACCTGGCGGCGCATCTCCGTGTGCTCACTCAGCAAGTGCCTCGACAAGAGATCCATGATGCTGTCACTGCATGCACTCAAGTCCAGGCAATGCAGGACCTGAAAGGCACAGGGCAGTGACAGGGGACCCGACCGGCAGGAGCCCAGAACCGCACAGGGCGGGGACCAGGCAGCAGCGCAGGGCGTGGGCACCATCCCAGGCAGCTGCGGCTACGAGAGGGCAGAGAGCTGGGAGGCAGCGCCGGCCTTCAGACTCACCTCCACAAGGAATGCCAGGGCAGGGAAGTGCCAGTATGGCATCTCTTTGCGGAGCAACTGAAGGAGATAGTCTAAGATGCTTTTACACTCATCAATGGATTCTTTGCCCATCTCCCTGGAAGGCAGAAAATGGCACTAAGATGTGGCAGCAGCTCTCTGGCCTCAGAGAGAAACAAACAACTTTCCCAGGCATCGCCTGAGAAAGTCTGAGAAGATCAGAGGAAAGAATGAAAAAACATTCTTATCTTAACATGCTGCACCTGGCATTGTGAACATTCGGAATATGTTACAGAGATTTGTCTACCAAAATGTGCTTTCTTAAGTAACTAATGGTATAGTGTTTAGACTAGAAAACACATTAAATCAACCTATATCATAACTATCTATAAGAACAATGGGTTTCTTAATAATAATTATTATTGATCGGACCTCTGAAATACATGGAGTCAGTGATAATTACTGGCCGGGGGCCCGCTCCTACGACACTAAGACCCTGAGTCGGGGGGGGAAGCCCCTCCCAGGACAGACTGATGCAGTTCTTGTCTTTACCCCCCACCCTGCAGGGGGACCTGGGCCCTTTGAGATGTGGCTGCTGCTGGGCACCCTCCTCTCCCAGCCTTTCCCAGTCTGCTTGGCTGTCCCTCGTCCCTCTGGCCCATGGCCATGGGGACTGAGTGGGATATCCCAGCCACAGAGCACAAATGCCGGGAGCAATGGGGAGAAGGGGGTCTCACCTGGCCAGCAGACCCACGGCATAAATGTGGGTGTCAGCACAGAGCAGCGTGTCCCAGCCACGCTTGCGCTCCATTGACAACACCACATCCTCATAGTCCATTTGGCACAGCAGGGACTTCAGGGTCCTCACTGCAAACCTGAGTGCAGAGCAAAGCCCGGGTCACACTGGGAGCACTGGCTCCTGCCCTGGCCATGTGGCAGGGACAGAAGGATTGGGATAGAGCACCTGTTGGGGCTGCTGGCAAGGCCGTGTTCTTCCTGGCATCCCTTCCAGAAGGTATCCACCTCCTCTGGCATCTCTTTGGTGCTGAAGAACACTTGGAAGAGCAGATGCACAAATAACTGCGGGAAATGCTCATCCACTATATCTGGGACACAGCGCTCCTGAAGGATCTTCCATATCACCACAGTTGCCTGCAAAGGACGAAGCCCCCCGAGGCAGCGTTCAGTGCCAAGGTGTCCGTGTGACAGGGCCCGAGCGTGGCAGGGAGAGGCCCAGAGAGCCACAGGGGGAGCAGCGGGCCTGGTGGCCCTGCAGCTGTCCCTAGGCCAGCTTTCAGGCCAGTGCCTGAGGCAGGGAGATGCAGTGGGGAAAGGAGGATGGAGAGCTGCTGGACAGGTGGCCTTGGGGCCAGCAAAGTCCACTGGCAGAAACTCACAGCCAGGGCAAAGACAGTCATTCTGTTCCCATCGCAGGTGCTCATGCTGTGCTCTGGCCAGCTCCCCAGCACATCCAGGAGTATCTGCTGTGCCAGCTCTGCAGTCCAGGGTGTGCACATGATGGTCTTCCACATGGCCATGGCAGCTCTGCGGGGTTAGAGCTCTGTCTCAGGGCATCTCAGACACAGCACCGTGGTCTGGGCATCTCTAGAGGCCCGGGTTGACTGCCGGCTCTGCCTTTGCCCACTGCCCCTCTCCAGCAGCAGCCAGGCAGCCCAGCCCTGTGGGGACAGGCCCCTGTGGGACAACGAGGGAGCATGGCAGCAGGCTTGGGGCTGACATGCCAGGGCCTGGAAAGGGAGCAGCCAGAGGGCCCTGGGACTCTCTGTTGGTCAGAAACCTGGCCCAGGCTGTACAGGGCGATGGGTTGGGGTGAGCCCTGAGCCCTCTGGGCAGACGGGCCCCATACCTGTCACAGGATGGGGCCACACGCAGGAGTGTCATTACTGCCTCATTTGGCTGCGCTTCTGTGAGATACAGCAGGGCGTTGTCCAGCCTGTGCTCAGCAGAATCATTGGCCATGAGCCACTGGTGGATGTATCTCACCATGCCGGGCACCTGGAGAAGGCACAGGGAGACTTGGAAAGCTGCCAGAGGGATCAGCGTTCCCAGGGTCCCCAGAGAAGTGCTTCCCTTCCCGCCGCACTGCGATGGCCTCAAAGGCTCACAGGGGCCAGCACTAGTGGCTTGGAAAGCCATGTGACTCATGGGGCAATTGAAGCCTGGCCACATCTGCTTACTTGCTCTGCTCTGGGAACACCACTCTGCACAAGCAAATCCAGCAGGGCGGCACTGGTCTCATGTCCGAGGAGCTCTGAGTATGCTCTGAGCCCAGGGCTCATGACACTGGTCTCTTCCTGCCGAATTCTCTTGATGAATTTGCAAACAAGCTGTAGGAGAAGAGCAAGAAGCCATGGGGTGCTGCAGGTGTGCTGCTGGGCTGAGCAGTGACAGCAGGCCCAGCCCAGGTGGGGATGGCTGCAGGTACCTGTGCTGTTCTGTGGAAGCGGCCATGGGCGGGTTCCTGCTCTTGTGTCTGGTCCAGGGCTGCATCTGGGAAAGAGCGAGCGCAGCCAGGGCTGAGGGTCTGCGGGAGAGGCCGGAGAACACAGCCCAGCCCTGCGCTGCCCAGGCAGGGACAGCCCCGCAACGGCCCAGAGCATGGAGCACGGCTGTGGGGTGTCTGCCCGGCCCCTATTCCATCCTGACCATGGGCATGGCCCCAGGGGATGGGATGGCATGGCATGGCATGGCATGGCATGGCATGGCATGGCATGGCATGGCATGGCATGGCATGGCATGGCATGGCATGGCATGGCATGGCATGGCATGGCATGGGGCCAAGCTGGCTGCAGGCACCAGCCCTGTGGCCCAGCTCTGCCACTCACCCTTCTGCCATGGCTGGAACTGCTCCAGCTCTTCAGGCTGCTGTGCTGGGGCAGCTCCAGGGCCTTCTTTCTCCTCCTTCCCCCAGGCCAGCTTGGGCACGCTCGCAGGTCTGTGCTCTACGACACTGCCTGGATTCATGGCTGCTTGCAGAAGGTGAAAAGGAAAAGGTCCAAGTCAGCAAGTGCTGCAGTCGTGCCTTGAGGGCACCTGCAAGTGTGAAGACTTGGCAAGGCTACAGGACAGCAAGTCCTGCACTCTGCTCTTGGGGCTCCAGCCACAAGGACAGGAGACTCCTGTCAAGGACAGTGAAAAGCAAATGCCACAGTCTGCCCTCGAGGGCAGCTGCAGAAGATTTGCCTTGGGAAGGCCAGGGGTCACCAAGTGCTCTGCTCTGGCCACGAGCTCACCTGCAGGAGTAATACCTCGGGAAAGCTCTGGGTCAGCAAGGAACGAGTGGCTGTGCGAGGGCTCCTCACAGCACCGCTCTCTCGCGTCCTCTCTCGTCGTGTGCACCGAGCACTGTGGAGTGTAACTGTAACTTGTAACTGCCAACACCTCTGCCAGAGCGTGTCACCAAGGGCCCTTGGAATCCCTGCCCCGTTCCATTCCATGGTGACCATGCTGCACGGTGTCACCAAGGGCCCTTGGAATCCCTGTCCCGTTCCATTCCACGGTGACCATGCTGCACCCTGTCACCAAGGGCCCTTGCACGCACTGCCACCTGCCCTGGGGCCACCCCGTGCCCACCCAAAGTGGCCCAGGTTGGAAGGAATCCCTGGCCCCAAGTGTCTGAGACAGCCCGACGGGATCTTTAGGAATGACTCAGACCATCAGCCAACGCTGCCCTGCTCTGCAGGCTCAGGGCAGCAGAAGGAGCCCCCACGGGCTCTGCAGGAGCTGGCAGAGGCTGCCCAGCAGGGAGGCCATGGGGCACAGAGCCCCAAGGCTGCCCAGGGCCCCACGGCACAGGGGCCGTTCCCAGCCCCAATGCTCCTGTCCTGGCCTGGGCTGCACAGGGGCTGTGGCACCATGGCTGGGCCAGCACAGGGCCACAAAGGGGCCCCGCAGCCGCTGCCGGGGCTGGCAGCAAGTCCGGGCACAGACAAGGAATTGCTGAGCATGGCCTGCGCTGGCCAGGGCTGACTGTGCCAAAGGCAGAGCTCAGCTGCTCTTGATGCCTGCAGGAAAAGTCAAGAGGCCAAAGAGCCTCCATGGCTGTGCTGGGGACAGAGGCTGGAGGAGGGAAATGCAGGGAAGCTGTGGCATGGGGAGGACATGCAATTCCAGCAGACACCTCAGCCTGCAAGGTGCTCTGCTCTACCTCAGCTCCTCTCTTAGATATGCCAATCCCAGCTCAGCACCTCAGGGTACTGGGGCCCAACAAGTAGAACATGCCTGTTCATGGAAAGGGGAGCAGGTTTCAATATCTCTCTGTTCCATAACATACAAGCAAATCTTTATTATCTGGCTCACTGGAGAACTTTGAAGAAATGGTAATGTTTTCCCACCCAGAACAGGAATTTCCTGGCTCTACTGCTTTCTTCTACTGATGGCAGGAGAAGAAATACTCATCTTCCCCTCTACCTCTGCCACCAACATTCAGTATAATATTTCATGACGCGCTTCCTTTGGGTGTTTCCAGGACTCCTGGTTAAATGGCCCTATCTAAGGACATCTCTTCATTTAGAGCAGCTGCATGTATGTCCTTCCCATTGCTCCCAGATTTCCTCCTGCAGCTGTTCTCTGGTCATTCCAATGCATCTCCTTTAAATGGCTTCATGCTTTGAGCTTTTGGGAGTTTCCCAATTTTTCAGAAGTTTAAATAACTCCTTACTCAGCATCTTATTGTAAGTTTTACCTATCACCTCTTCTTATGCCTTTGTCTAAAATCCTGCCTTTATGGCAATGCCTTGTAGATGGTGGACATGTCAGATGCTGCTGGGATGTCACAAGGAGCAGAGGGAAGGGTTTTGCTTGATTCAATTTATCATATTCACATTTTTTGATGTTGGCCATGAAGAGAAAGTTTTCAGTACCCTCCTACCCCTGCCTCTGTGCGAACTGGCCAAGGAGAGACCGGGCGGGGGCGGCAAAAGTCTGCAGGCGGTGCCAAGGAGTCTGATGGGGCAGGGCGGGGCGCTCCCAACCATGGCTGGGCGGGGGCCGCGACAGACAGGGGCAGGGGCAGGGGCAGGGGCAGGGGCAGGGGCAGGGGCAGGGGCAGGGGCAGGGGCAGGGGCAGGGGCAGGGGCAGGGGCAGGGCAGGGGCGGGGAGAGAGGGGATGCGAGAGTGTGCGGCCGTGCGAGCGGGAGCGGCGGGGGCGGTGGGGAGCGGTGGTGTCTGAGGAGCCGGGCGTGTGTCCCTGTGTCTGTCTCTCTCTCGGTGTCAACGAGGCCCGAGGGCGGGCGGCTTCGTGCCGGCCCCGGGCGCCTCGGCACCGAGCCCCCGCGGCCCCCCAGGCTCCTTCCGAGGACCGAAGACCTCTGCGGGCCCTGAAGGAACCGGCCCCAAAGCGGCCGCCCGCTTGCCGGCGGTGCTGCCGGCGGCGGGGCGGGCCGGGCCGAGTCGCACCGGGGCCGGCGGCTGCGAGCTGATTTCCGCCGCACGGACGGGCTTCTCTTCCCCGCTGGCCCCGCTGACATTCTCTTCTGCGGGGCAGGGCTGTGTCGGCTCCCGGACGGGCGGCGGGGGGCACTGGGGACGCCGTTTCCACAGTTCTGCACCTCAGGAGACCCGAGCACAGGGCACGGGCTGCCCGTCGGCTCGCCTGCGGGTGCTCTGCATAATAAAGGAAACTGAACAAAATCTGCCAAGAAAATTTCTTTTTCGGCTAAGTTTCTCATACCAGGCAAATAGAAGAGCCATTCTTTCAAGAAAGGAGAAAATGGGGGGGAATAAAACCCTAAAGACAAACTGAATAAAACCCCAAACCAAAAAAATCTCAAAACAAAACACAAAACCCAAAGGAAAAAAACCCAAAAAATCCAAAACAAAACCAGAAAACCCAAAACAAAAGCCCTGCACCTCACCTGCCCTCCAAAAAACCACCCCAAAAAACGAAATACAACCCAGAAAAATACAAAAATATGTGTTGGTCTTGAAAGTGGGCGGTTTATGGGCTGCGATGGGGCTGCTAGAGCTGTCCGGCTCTGGGCTGTAAGGAGGCTGTGAGCTTCCCCTGGCTCCAGGGCCGCCGGTGCTGGGTCGGCACCCTTGCGGCAAGCGTTGTCAGGGGGCAGCAGGTCTACTCTTGCTCCAGGCAAGCCTGGGGCAATCAGGTCTACCCGTCTCCGGAGCCATCAGGTCTACCAGGATCTGGGGACTCCCGGCTCTTGGCGGTGCCCGTGCCACGGGCAGGACGGGTGACATCAGGTCATCCCCAACTCCGCGCCGGCCCAGGGTTATCAGGTCTACCCAGCTCCAGGGTCACCTGCTTCGTGGCAGGACCTTCATGGCCAGGGTCAACAGGTCTACCCCGATGCTGAGTGACCGTAAGGTGTTGTGGCCAGGACAACAGGTCTACCCTGGCTCCGGGGCTGCTGGGTTCATTGCAGTGCCCTGGATGTGAGCGGTGGCGGGGGACAAAAGGTCTACCCTGGCTCCGGGCCGGCCCGGGGCCATCAGGACTACCCCTCTCCACGGCCGCCGTGCTCGTGGTTGCGCTCAAGCTGCGGGTGGGATTGACAGCTAGCAGAACAGAATGGTTGGAAAAAGATCTGCCACCACCAGACACCAGACCACACCCAACAGGGTCACCCACCTCCTCTTGTCTATGGACGGTAATTAGGGGACCCGAAGACTTAAAACTAATTTAAAAAAACTTGCCAGAAGCTGATATACAGTAAGGTAGTAATAACCATTTCTGAGTTAAAGTACCACCGTAAAAGTTTAAACACTTTGTAATTCTTTAATAAGTGTCCTTTAGCCAAGCAGGTCAACTGAAGAAAGTTTTAGTTAGAATATTATTAAGTCTCACTTAGTTGCTAGGAATTAAGAGAATTACCCAAAGAAGCTAACCCTCAAAAGCCAGAGACTGTAAGTTGATGCGGGCTTAAGCCCGATCAAAGAAATAGTGGAGGGATTTATTATGAACAAAACAGCCTTGCTGAGACATTTCGGTTTGGGCTAAGTACTGACATTGAAATATTAATTAGCGAATTGCTCCTGGGAATCACCTACACCCCCACCCACACTACCATTCTAGGACTGGGATGCAAAATAGAGAGACCAGTGGGATCACGGGAGGGGGTTTTGGGGATGAAAACACCCCTAAGTGGAAGGCTGGGCACAGTGGAGGGGGCTGGATGGGTGCGCTGCTTGGGGAAAAGGGAACCACATCCCTGGTCTGTGTCTGACCTGTCACCATAGCCTGCAGGGGACCAGACTGGACTGGGCTGTGGGAAGCAGGAACAAAGGAACAACTCTTCCTGGTGTTCCCAGGAGGGAAGGACAGGGGACAGCTGCTGCTGCACTTTGGCAGCAGGCTCTGCACATGCCCTCACCCTTCAGCTACCAGGACTTCAGACACAGACTGCACACCTCTTCACCTCCGGCTACCAGTGTGCCACGGAGACTCCAGGGACAGACTCTGCAGCCTTCTCGCCCTTTGGCTACTGGGAAAAAGCTACAACAGCGGGGGTGAGCTCTGTATTGAGCTCCCTTGCTCTGCTGATCTTTTGAATAAAGAGCTGAACATTAATAAAGGCACGAGCCCTGTTTACTACATGAAGGCCCCCAAAATTCCACTAAAAAGCCCCAAAATCCCCTAAAAATCACCGCTGTTGTGCCCCCGTCCCCCGAATCCCCCATACCCCATTCAGGGTGAGCCTGGGACTGCCTGGGACCCCCAGATCTCCATAGGACCCCCTCCAGGAACCCCAAATCTTCCCCAGAGCCCCCCCCCAAAGTTGGCCCAGGACCCCCTAAGAGCCCCCAGACCCCAATTGCACCCAGCCCAGGATGCCCCCTGAGACCCTTCCCAAGACCCCACCCAGGACCCTTCCAGGACCCTCCAGACCCCGCCCCAAACCCAACTCTGGACCCCCCAGCCTCTCCCCAGATCCCTCCAGGACCTCTCCCAAAAACCCCCAACCCCCCCCAGACCCTCTCTGGGACCCTTCCAGATCCCCCAAAGCCCCTCCCCAAAACCTCCAAAACCTCCTAGGACGCCACCAGGACCCCCCAAACCGCTCCCCCAACTCCGCCCAGACCCTCCCAAGACCCCCCCTCCAGGCCCCTCTCAGGACCCATCCCCACCCCCCAGGTCCCCCCACAATGCTCCAAGACCCCTCCCCAGACTCTCCCTGACACCTCCAGGACCCCTCAGGATCCCCCACCCAAGAGCCCTCCAGGACGCCCAGACTGCCCCGAGGACTCCTCCATGAGCCATCCAGGACCCCCCCAGAGCCCTCCCTAAACTCCCCCCGGATCCCTCCCCAAAGGCCCCCGATCCCCCCAGGACCCCTCCCCAGCCCCCCCAGCCCCTCCCAGCCCCCGGCCCCTGTGCGGAGCCCCCTCCCCAGCGTTGCGGCCCCCGCGGCTCCCGCGGCTCCCGCCTCTCCCAGCGCCTCCCCCGCTCTGGCAGCGCCGCCCGCAGGGCCCGCCCGAGCCCGGGGGGCGGGGCCGCCGGGGGAGGGGCGCCGCTCCCGGCTCCCTCTGATTGGCTGCAGCCGCGCGCTGATTGGTTGGTTCGGCACGGGGCGCGCCGCTATTGGCTGGAGGAGCCCGCGCGCGCGGTGCAGGCGGGAAATTGTCAGGGGAGCGCGGCTGAGGAGGGGCTGAGGTGGGGCCGGGGAAACTGAACGGGGGGTTTGGGGCGGCTCGGGGAGAAACTGGGGATTTCTGGGGAACTGACAGGAAATAGGCGTGTGTCTGCTGGGTTTGGGGGAATGAGGGGGCTTTAGGGAGCTTTGGGGGGAGCTTGAGAGCTTCTGGAGCGTTCTCCGTTGGGTTTAGGGGGATCTGAGGGTAATTGCGGGGGTCCGAGGGGACTTTGGCGGAGTTGTGAGAGGAACTGGAGGGATCTGGGGGTTCTGAGGTGGCTCTGGGGTCAATTTTGGGGTAAAGTGGGGGGATCTGAGGGTAATTTGGGGGCTTTAGGTGGGTCTGGGGTGGATTTGGGGCTCTGGGGACACCTAAAGGGGTGCCAGGGGGTGAAGGGGTCGCAGCCCCCCAGACGCCCCCTGAAGCCCCCCTGTCCCCACAGAGGGGTCCCGGCCCTGGCGGTGCAGGACCCCCGGCCCCAGCCCAGCATCTCCATCAACCACCTGAACCGGGACACCAAGGAGGACGGGGATGGCTGGGGGGTCCTGGGGGCTCTGAGAGTGTCCGTGCCTGTCCCCAGGGGCTCAGGCTGTCCCCTGGGTGTCCCCGAGCTGGAGAAGTCCCTCTGCGCCGTTTCCTCGCCGTTTGGGCAGATTTTGGACATTTTGGTGCGGCGCAGTCTCGGCCTGCGGGGCCAGGCCTTCCTCACCTTCAGGGAGATGAGCAGCGCCACCAACGCCCTGCGCTCCCTGCAGGGCTTCCCCTCCTGCGGCCAACCCGTGGGGAGACAGCGACTGGGGGAGTTCTGGCACTGGGGAAAGAACTGCAATGCTGGGGAAAAACCGCCAAACTCTGGCCTCAGATACCCCCAAAGTCCAACTTGGAATCCCACCAAATTCATTCACCCTGAGCACCCCAAAGCTTCCCTTTCTATGACAAGCCCATGGTAAGACAGAAATGCTGGGTGAAATCCTGGAATTCTCATGGAAAAAACCCAAAATCCTGAGGAAAAAAACCAAACCCAACCAGGATTCCCCCCAAAATTCCATCAAGAATCCCTGAAATTGAGTTGGAAACACCCCTAAATCCAACCAGGAACCCCCCAAAGCTTCCCCTTCTATGACAAGTCCATGGTGAGACCCAAATCCTTGGGAAAATCCTGACATTTTGGGAAAAAATCCTGAAATTCTGGGAGAAATCCTGAATTCCTGGGGGAAAAACTCAAAATGCAGCCTCAAATATCCCCAAAATCCAACCAGGAACTGCCCCAAAGCTTCCCCTTCTACCAAATGTCCATGGTAAGAGACAAATCAGAGTAGAAGTCCTGGGATTTTGGGAACAATCCTGGAATTCTGGGAAAAACTCCAAAATCCTTGGGAAAAAAACCCAAATCCAGCCTCAGTTATCCCTAAAATTCACCCTAACGCCCCCCCCCCCCCCCCCCCTCACCCGCCAAAGCTTCCCCTTCCGGGACAAACCAGTGGTAATAGCAGAATCTTCAGGCAAATACCCAAATTTTGGGAAAAATCCTGTAATTCTGGGACAAAAGCACAAAATTCAATTGGGAACCCACCCAAAATCCGTCCAGGAGCCCCCAAGAATTCACCCTGAATCTCCTAAACCTTCCCCTTCTACCCCACAGTGAGACCCAAATTCAGGGAAAAATCCACAGATTCTTGAAAAAACAGGAAATCTTGGGAAAAAGCCTGAAATCTGGGGAAGAAACGGAAATCTCACCAGAAATCCACCCCCCAATCCCCTGGGAATGACCCCAAATCCCTGCTGGAACCTCCCCAATTCCTCTGAATTACCCCAAAATCCTGCTGAAATTCCCTGAATTCCTTCTAGGACTTGCCAAAATCCCTCAAAAACGTCCCTGATTGCTTCTGGAACTGCCCCAGATCCATTCTGGAGCATCCCCAAATCCCTCCGAACTTCTGAAAATCCCTTGGAAGACCCCAAAATCCCTCTTGAAACTCTCCCAGATCCCCTCAGAATTCCCCCAGATCCCTCAGAAAGCCCCAGATCCCCTCTGGAGCCTCTTCCAGATCCCCCCAAAATCCTCGGGAACAAGCCCAAACCCCCCGAGCCGTCCCCAGCTCCCCCCGGAGTGATCCCAAATCCCCCCGGAGCCAGCCCAGGTCCCCTCTGGAAGCTCCCCGAGTCCCTCGGGAAGCCGCAGATCCCCGGGAGCCGCCGGGCAGCGCCGGGAAAGCCCAAAGCCCCGCGGCAGTGCCGCATCCCGGCCGGAGCTGCCCCGGGAGCCCCGCGGGGCCGGGGCCGGGGCCGGGATGCGCCGTCCCAGCGGATCCAGCGCGCCCGGCCGGGCTCGGCCAGCGCGGCCCAGGGCAGGGAGCGCTGGTGGGGCGGGAGCGGGAGCGGAGCGCGAACGGGACCAGCGCAGAGCCAAGGGGGGAGAGGCCCCGGCCCCACAGAGAGCGGGGCCGGAGCGCGGGGCCGGCCGGGGATGGCTCGGCGATTGTCCCGGGCGATTCGGGCACTCGCAGCGATCTCTGCGGGATTCTTGGGCTGCTTCTGGGAGGTTTGGCTGGGATTTTGAGGGAAGTTTTCGTGGGGATTTTTTGGGTGGATTTCCTCGCACTTCGGGTGGGATGTGATAGGACTTGGGGGCATTTTTTGGGGAATTTGAGAGGGGTTTGGTGGGATTTCGGCGCGGATTTTTTGAGTGTATTTGGTGTGGATTTTGGGGGGGTTTAGGGAAATTTTGGTCGGATATTTTGGGTGATTTGGTGGGATTTTTTGTGTGGATTTTGTGTGATTGGGGGATTTTTGGCTGCATTTTTGTACAAATTTTTCTCTGTGGATTCTGTGGGATTTTCATGGGGATTTAGTGGGACTTTTTGTGGGATTTTTGTGTGGCATTTAAGGGGATTTTGGGGGCGATTTTTATGGGGATTTTGAGGGATTTCTGTGAGCCTTGGGGTGATTTTTTGTGGATTTTTTTGGGTGAGTTTTGTGGGCTTTTGGGTGGAATTTTTGTGGAGATTTACCTGGGATTTTGTGTGTTTTTTCTGGCATTTTCAAGGAATCTACAGTGGAATTTTTGTGGGAATTTTATGGTATTTTTGGTGGGATTTTTTGTGAGGATTTTGAGTCGATTTCTATTGGATTTTGGGGAGTTTTGGGGGATTTTTTAGGAAGATTTTAGTTGGGTTTTGGGTGTTTTGGGGGGGATTTTTATGGGATTTTGATGATATTTTTGTGAGGACTTTTGGTGATATTTTTGTGAGGGTGAGTGGTGCCTTTGGTTCCAACCAACTTTCCTCCCCGAGCCAACGTTACCCACTCCCTCACACGTCCCCCCCGTGCCTTCCCACTGCCTTGTCCTGTCAGGGCTTCCACAGCCCCTCATCCCTTCGTGGCCCCGTCCCCTCAGGGTCTCCCCCAGCCTGGCCAACCTGCCCCATCAAGAGGCACCTGGGAGCCCTCAGCATTCCAGGCAGCAACACACGGGCAGGAGGACACGGATGGCGCTTCCTGCCTGGGACAGGGCTTGTGGCCATCTCCAGGCACCGCTCTCACAGAGATCCCCACAGCTCCAGCCCCTGCCCATCTGCTCTGTGGGCAGCACAAAGGCTTCAGCAGAACCACCAAAGGCCAAGGGGCTTCTGGCCATTTTCCCTGCAACCCTGCATGCCTGGGCAGCTTGCTGAGCCCAGGAACCCTTTTCTCCCTCTTCCCCTAGGCCCTGCAGAGCCTGGGCAGCAAAAGAAAGATCCTGGGAGTCTGTCTATTACAACACATCCTATATTTCTATGCTAAAGAAAAACAAAAAGAAGAAAAGAACAATCCTAAAGAAACGAAACATTCCTGCTGGCTCGAGTGGCCCCAGCAGACAGAGCCTCTGGGATCAGCTCTCTGCAGAGCTGCAGCAGCGCAGCCAGCCGAGCCCCGACAGACGAGGCCGTCTCCTCCATGCCCTGCAGAGCCGATCATGCAGGCTGTGGAAGCGGGAATATCGAGCTCTCTCTATTCCCTGGAGGACAGACAATGTTTGAACTGCCAGGCTCGCAACGGCAACACTGATGTCATTGGCCGTGTCTTCTAGGGCTGAAAGAGAGAGGAACAGCGCCATGGTCAGTTCCCGCATCTGAGGGGACCCGAGGAGATCCCTGTGCCAGGGCCATCCCAGCCGGCTCTGGCTATGGCCAGCAGGGAGCAGGGACCAGCCGGATCAGCCCAAAGCTGCTGGCCACGAATCCCCCAGGTGCCCTGAAAGCTCTGTGTGCTCTGTCCACGCCGCCCCTGGTCTGCACAGGGAGCAGAGCCCTCCACAGCCGGGGCAGGGCTCGCAGCTCCCCCGCCAGCCCTCGCTGGCAGCCCGCTGCCCTCACTCACCCTCACAGATGAGATGGAGCTCTTCCTTCCTCCCCCTCAGGTACCGCCCGGCCGTCCCTGGGAACACAGAGCCTGTCAGGCCCAGCGGCACAGCTCCCTGCCAGCGGCGCCGCCCGCCCTGTGCCCACACGCCCTCCTGGCCCGGCTCGTGGCTCACCCATGAACCTGACGGCCGCCTCTCGCAGGGGCTCCTGTGGGCTCTGCAGGTAGGGCAGGGCCCGGCGCAGGTGCTCGGCCACGCTGCTGCTGTCCTCTGCCAGCTGGAGAGAGCGACAGGAGGGAAGGGTTGGCCCCGCAGCCCCCCGGGCCGGGGCTCCATGGGCACCCGGCTCGGGCCGCAGGAGCCTGGAGCAGAGCCCGCGCGGCCTCGGGCTGCAGCAGCGGGCAGGGGCACAGCTGCCAGCCCGCACACCGAGCACCGCGCTCAGGGGCTGCTCCAGGCTGGGGCTGCGGCTTCCCGGCCCTCCTTACCAGGATCTCAATGAACCTCCAAAGTTTCTCCTTCTTTACAGGCTTTTCAAGATCTCTCCTGTTCAGGAATTTGGCCACACAAAGCAGGGTTTCCCAAGAAGCCTGGAGAGCAGTAGAGACACGGAAATGGCCCCACAGCCCAGGATCAGCATCCCTGTGCCAGGGCCAGGAGGAGGATGCAGCCTGCCAGGCGCCAGGGCAGGAGGCAGCCAAGCCCCCTCCCAGGGCGACAGCAGCAGCCCGTGAGTCCTCACCTCTGCCACACTCTGATTCTCATCATGGCAGTGGAAGAAGAGTGGGAGCAGGCTGTGACACACTTGTGTCATCAGGAGCTTTTTCTCTTCTTCCACTACAGTAGACAGCAAGGCTCGAAATACAAACATGGAGATCCACTGCACATGCCAGTCATCCTGTGTAACAGGAAGGAAACAAGACCTTGGCATCAGCTGATTCTGGCCCACCTTGGCGCAGGCCTGCATCTCCACAGGGCACCAAGTGTCTGGGCAGCAGCCAGTGGCCGTGGCTGAGGGCACAGAGCCTTACGTGTTCAAAGAGTGGCAGGAGCACCTTAGCCAGCTGCAGGGCGATGGGGCTGGGTATTGGGGTGTCATTATCCAAGAAGAAATCACTAAGTAGAACAATGCTCATCCTGACCACATCACTATCATTTTCCTGCAGGAGCTCCCCGAGGCTTTCGGTCAGGCTCCGCATTCTTTTGGCCTGTGCGGAACAAAAGTGTGTGAAAGGCCACCCTGCTGCCACAGGGCCCAGAGGCCAAAGGCCTGTCCCGCAGCCCTCGGGCAGCTGAAGTGGGAGGCAGGAGAGCTGGGAGCGGCTGACCCAGTGCCTGAAGACCAGCAACTGTGTTCCCCAGCACCACGCTGCCTGCACGGCTTCAGCTGCTGCCCCCTCCTTACCATCGAGGGATTATCCCTGACCAAGAGGAGGGCTCTCAGAACCTGGCGGCGCATCTCCGTGTGCTCACTCAGCAAGTGCCTCGACAAGAGATCCATGATGCTGTCACTGCATGCACTCAAGTCCAGGCAATGCAGGACCTGAAAGGCACAGGGCAGTGACAGGGGACCCGGCCGGCAGGAGCCCAGAACCGCACAGGGCGGGGACCAGGCAGCAGCGCAGGGCGTGGGCACCATCCCAGGCAGCTGCGGCTACGAGAGGGCAGAGAGCTGGGAGGCAGCGCCGGCCTTCAGACTCACCTCCACAAGGAATGCCAGGGCAGGGAAGTGCCAGTATGGCATCTCTTTGCGGAACAACTGAAGGAGATAGTCTAAGATGCTTTTACACTCATCGATGGATTCTTTGCCCATCTCCCTGGAAGGCAGAAAATGGCACTAAGATGTGGCAGCAGCTCTCTGGCCTCAGAGAGAAACAAACAACTTTCCCAGGCATCGCCTGAGAAAGTCTGAGAAGATCAGAGGAAAGAATGAAAAAACATTCTTATCTTAACATGCTGCACCTGGCATTGTGAACATTCGGAATATGTTACAGAGATTTGTCTACCAAAATGTGCTTTCTTAAGTAACTAATGGTATAGTGTTTAGACTAGAAAACACATTAAATCAACCTATATCATAACTATCTATAAGAACAATGGGTTTCTTAATAATAATTATTATTGATCGGACCTCTGAAATACATGGAGTCAGTGATAATTACTGGCCGGGGGCCCGCTCCTACGACACTAAGACCCTGAGTCGGGGGGGGAAGCCCCTCCCAGGACAGACTGATGCAGTTCTTGTCTTTACCCCCCACCCTGCAGGGGGACCTGGGCCCTTTGAGATGTGGCTGCTGCTGGGCACCCTCCTCTCCCAGCCTTTCCCAGTCTGCTTGGCTGTCCCTCGTCCCTCTGGCCCATGGCCATGGGGACTGAGTGGGATATCCCAGCCACAGAGCACAAATGCCGGGAGCAATGGGGAGAAGGGGGTCTCACCTGGCCAGCAGACCCACGGCATAAATGTGGGTGTCAGCACAGAGCAGCGTGTCCCAGCCACGCTTGCGCTCCATTGACAACACCACATCCTCATAGTCCATTTGGCACAGCAGGGACTTCAGGGTCCTCACTGCAAACCTGAGTGCAGAGCAAAGCCCGGGTCACACTGGGAGCACTGGCTCCTGCCCTGGCCATGTGGCAGGGACAGAAGGATTGGGATAGAGCACCTGTTGGGGCTGCTGGCAAGGCCATGTTCTTCCTGGCATCCCTTCCAGAAGGTATCCACCTCCTCTGGCATCTCTTTGGTGCTGAAGAACACTTGGAAGAGCAGATGCACAAATAACTGCGGGAAATGCTCATCCACTATATCTGGGACACAGCGCTCCTGAAGGATCTTCCATATCACCACAGTTGCCTGCAAAGGACAAAGCCCCCCGAGGCAGCGTTCAGTGCCAAGGTGTCCGTGGGACAGGGCCCGAGCGTGGCAGGGAGAGGCCCAGAGAGCCACAGGGGGAGCAGCGGGCCTGGTGGCCCTGCAGCTGTCCCTAGGCCAGCTTTCAGGCCAGTGCCTGAGGCAGGGAGATGCAGTGGGGAAAGGAGGATGGAGAGCTGCTGGACAGGTGGCCTTGGGGCCAGCAAAGTCCACTGGCAGAAACTCACAGCCAGGGCAAAGACAGTCATTCTGTTCCCATCGCAGGTGCTCATGCTGTGCTCTGGCCAGCTCCCCAGCACATCCAGGAGTATCTGCTGTGCCAGCTCTGCAGTCCAGGGTGTGCACATGATGGTCTTCCACATGGCCATGGCAGCTCTGCGGGGTTAGAGCTCTGTCTCAGGGCATCTCAGACACAGCACCGTGGTCTGGGCATCTCTAGAGGCCCGGGTTGACTGCCGGCTCTGCCTTTGCCCACTGCCCCTCTCCAGCAGCAGCCAGGCAGCCCAGCCCTGTGGGGACAGGCCCCTGTGGGACAACGAGGGAGCATGGCAGCAGGCTTGGGGCTGACATGCCAGGGCCTGGAAAGGGAGCAGCCAGAGGGCCCTGGGACTCTGTTGGTCAGAAACCTGGCCCAGGCTGTACAGGGCGATGGGTTGGGGTGAGCCCTGAGCCCTCTGGGCAGATGGGCCCCATACCTGTCACAGGATGGGGCCACACGCAGGAGTGTCATTACTGCCTCATTTGGCTGCGCTTCTGTGAGATACAGCAGGGCGTTGTCCAGCCTGTGCTCAGCAGAATCATTGGCCATGAGCCACTGGTGGATGTATCTCACCATGCCGGGCACCTGGAGAAGGCACAGGGAGACTTGGAAAGCTGCCAGAGGGATCAGCGTTCCCAGGGTCCCCAGAGAAGTGCTTCCCTTCCCGCCGCACTGCGATGGCCTCAAAGGCTCACAGGGGCCAGCACTAGTGGCTTGGGAAGCTATGTGACTCATGGGGCAATTGAAGCCTGGCCACATCTGCTTACTTGCTCTGCTCTGGGAACACCACTCTGCACAAGCAAATCCAGCAGGGCGGCACTGGTCTCATGTCCGAGGAGCTCTGAGTATGCTCTGAGCCCAGGGCTCATGACACTGGTCTCTTCCTGCCGAATTCTCTTGATGAATTTGCAAACAAGCTGTAGGAGAAGAGCAAGAAGCCATGGGGTGCTGCAGGTGTGCTGCTGGGCTGAGCAGTGACAGCAGGCCCAGCCCAGGTGGGGATGGCTGCAGGTACCTGTGCTGTTCTGTGGAAGCGGCCATGGGCGGGTTCCTGCTCTTGTGTCTGGTCCAGGGCTGCATCTGGGAAAGAGCGAGCGCAGCCCGAACTGAGGGGCTGCCGGAGAGGCCGGAGAACACAGCCCAGCCCTGCGCTGCCCAGGCAGGGACAGCCCCGTGACGGCCCAGAGCATGGAGCACGGCTGTGGGGTGTCTGCCCGGCTCCTATTCCATCCTGACCATGGGCATGGCCCCAGGGGATGGGATGGCACGGCATGGCATGGCATGGCATGGCATGGCATGGCATGGCATGGCATGGCATGGCATGGCATGGGGCCAAGCTGGCTGCAGGCACCAGCCCTGCGGCCCAGCTCTGCCACTCACCCTTCTGCCGTGGCTGGAACTGCTCCAGCTCTTCAGGCTGCTGTGCTGGGGCAGTTCCAGGGCCTTCTTTCTCCTCCTTCCCCCAGGCCAGCTTGGGCACGCTCGCAGGTCTGTGCTCTACGACACTGCCTGGATTCATGGCTGCTTGCAGAAGGTGAAAAGGAAAAGGTCCAAGTCAGCAAGTGCTGCAGTCGTGCCTTGAGGGCACCTGCAAGTGTGAAGACTTGGCAAGGCTACAGGACAGCAAGTCCTGCACTCTGCTCTTGGGGCTCCAGCCACAAGGACAGGAGACTCCTGTCAAGGACAGTGAAAAGCAAATGCCACAGTCTGCCCTCGAGGGCAGCTGCAGAAGATTTGCCTTGGGAAGGCCAGGGGTCACCAAGTGCTCTGCTCTGGCCACGAGCTCACCTGCAGGAGTAATACCTCGGGAAAGCTCTGGGTCAGCAAGGAACGAGTGGCTGTGCGAGGGCTCCTCACAGCACCGCTCTCTCGCGTCCTCTCTCGTCGTGTGCACCGAGCACTGTGGAGTGTAACTGTAACTTGTAACTGCCAACACCTCTGCCAGAGCGTGTCACCAAGGGCCCTTGGAATCCCTGTCCCGTTCCATTCCATGGTGACCATGCTGCACGGTGTCACCAAGGGCCCTTGGAATCCCTGTCCCGTTCCATTCCACGGTGACCATGCTGCACCCTGTCACCAAGGGCCCTTGCACGCACTGCCACCTGCCCTGGGGCCACCCCGTGCCCACCCAAAGTGGCCCAGGTTGGAAGGAATCCCTGGCCCCAAGTGTCTGAGACAGCCCGACGGGATCTTTAGGAATGACTCAGACCATCAGCCAACGCTGCCCTGCTCTGCGGGCTCAGGGCAGCAGAAGGAGCCCCCACGGGCTCTGCAGGAGCTGGCAGAGGCTGCCCAGCAGGGAGGCCATGGGGCACAGAGCCCCAAGGCTGCCCAGGGCCCCACGGCACAGGGGCCGTTCCCAGCCCCAATGCTCCTGTCCTGGCCTGGGCTGCACAGGGGCTGTGGCACCATGGCTGGGCCAGCACAGGGCCACAAAGGGGCCCCGCAGCCGCTGCCGGGGCTGGCAGCAAGTCCGGGCACAGACAAGGAATTGCTGAGCATGGCCTGCGCTGGCCAGGGCTGACTGTGCCAAAGGCAGAGCTCAGCTGCTCTTGATGCCTGCAGGAAAAGTCAAGAGGCCAAAGAGCCTCCATGGCTGTGCTGGGGACAGAGGCTGGAGGAGGGAAATGCAGGGAAGCTGTGGCATGGGGAGGACATGCAATTCCAGCAGACACCTCAGCCTGCAAGGTGCTCTGCTCTACCTCAGCTCCTCTCTTAGATATGCCAATCCCAGCTCAGCACCTCAGGGTACTGGGGCCCAACAAGTAGAACATGCCTGTTCATGGAAAGGGGAGCAGGTTTCAATATCTCTCTGTTCCATAACATACAAGCAAATCTTTATTATCTGGCTCACTGGAGAACTTTGAAGAAATGGTAATGTTTTCCCACCCAGAACAGCAATTTCCTGGCTCTACTGCTTTCTTCTACTGATGGCAGGAGAAGAAATACTCATCTTCCCCTCTACCTCTGCCACCAACATTCAGTATAATATTTCATGACGCGCTTCCTTTGGGTGTTTCCAGGACTCCTGGTTAAATGGCCCTATCTAAGGACATCTCTTCATTTAGAGCAGCTGCATGTATGTCCTTCCCATTGCTCCCAGATTTCCTCCTGCAGCTGTTCTCTGGTCATTCCAATGCATCTCCTTTAAATGGCTTCATGCTTTGAGCTTTTGGGAGTTTCCCAATTTTTCAGAAGTTTAAATAACTCCTTACTCAGCATCTTATTGTAAGTTTTACCTATCACCTCTTCTTATGCCTTTGTCTAAAATCCTGCCTTTATGGCAATGCCTTGTAGATGGTGGACATGTCAGATGCTGCTGGGATGTCACAAGGAGCAGAGGGAAGGGTTTTGCTTGATTCAATTTATCATATTCACATTTTTTGATGTTGGCCATGAAGAGAAAGTTTTCAGTACCCTCCTACCCCTGCCTCTGTGCGAACTGGCCAAGGAGAGACCGGGCGGGGGCGGCAAAAGTCTGCAGGCGGTGCCAAGGAGTCTGATGGGGCAGGGCGGGGCGCTCCCAACCATGGCTGGGCGGGGGCCGCGACAGACAGGGGCAGGGGCAGGGGCAGGGGCAGGGGCAGGGGCAGGGGCAGGGGCAGGGGCAGGGGCAGGGGCAGGGGCAGGGCAGGGGCAGGGGCAGGGGCAGGGGCAGGGGCAGGGCAGGGGCGGGGAGAGAGGGGATGCGAGAGTGTGCGGCCGTGCGAGCGGGAGCGGCGGGGGCGGTGGGGAGCGGTGGTGTCTGAGGAGCCGGGCGTGTGTCCCTGTGTCTGTCTCTGTCTCTGTGTGAACGAGGCCCGAGGGCGGGCGGCTTCGTGCCGGCCCCGGGCGCCTCGGCACCGAGCCCCCGCGGCCCCCCAGGCTCCTTCCGAGCACCGAAGACCTCTGCGGGCCCTGAAGGAACCGGCCCCAAAGCGGCCGCCCGCTTGCCGGCGGTGCTGCCGGCGGCGGGGCGGGCCGGGCCGAGTCGCACCGGGGCCGGCGGCTGCGAGCTGATTTCCGCCGCACGGACGGGCTTCTCTTCCCCGCTGGCCCCGCTGACATTCTCTTCTGCGGGGCAGGGCTGTGTCGGCTCCCGGACGGGGGGCGGGGGGCACTGGGGACGCCGTTTCCACAGTTCTGCACCTCAGGAGACCCGAGCACAGGGCACGGGCTGCCCGTCGGCTCGCCTGCGAGTGCTCTGCATAATAAAGGAAACTGAACAAAATCTGCCAAGAAAATTTCTTTTTCGGCTAAGTTTCTCATACCAGGCAAATAGAAGAGCCATTCTTTCAAGAAAGGAGAAAATGGGGGGGAATAAAACCCTAAAGACAAACTGAATAAAACCCCAAACCAAAAAAATCTCAAAACAAAACACAAAACCCAAAGGAAAAAAAACCCAAAAAATCCAAAACAACACCAGAAAACCCAAAACAAAAGCCCTGCACCTCACCTGCCCTCCAAAAAACCACCCCAAAAAACGAAATACAACCCAGAAAAATACAAAAATATGTGTTGGTCTTGAAAGTGGGCGGTTTATGGGCTGCGATGGGGCTGCTAGAGCTGTCCGGCTCTGGGCTGTAAGGAGGCTGTGAGCTTCCCCTGGCTCCAGGGCCGCCGGTGCTGGGTCGGCACCCTTGCGGCAAGCGTTGTCAGGGGGCAGCAGGTCTACTCTTGCTCCAGGCAAGCCTGGGGCAATCAGGTCTACCCGTCTCCGGAGCCATCAGGTCTACCAGGATCTGGGGACTCCCGGCTCTTGGCGGTGCCCGTGCCACGGGCAGTGACGGGTGACATCAGGTCATCCCCAACTCCGCGCCGGCCCAGGGTTATCAGGTCTACCCAGCTCCAGGGTCACCTGCTTCGTGGCAGGACCTTCATGGCCAGGGTCAACAGGTCTACCCCGATGCTGAGTGACCGTAAGGTGTTGTGGCCAGGACAACAGGTCTACCCTGGCTCCGGGGCTGCTGGGTTCATTGCAGTGCCCTGGATGTGAGCGGTGGCGGGGGACAAAAGGTCTACCCTGGCTCCGGGCCGGCCTGGGGCCATCAGGACTACCCCTCTCCACGGCCGCCGTGCTCGTGGTTGCGCTCAAGCTGCGGGTGGGATTGACAGCTAGCAGAACAGAATGGTTGGAAAAAGATCTGCCACCACCAGACACCAGACCACACCCAACAGGGTCACCCACCTCCTCTTGTCTATGGACGGTAATTAGGGGACCTGAAGACTTAAAACTAATTTTAAAAAACTTGCTAGAAGCTGATATACAGTAAGGTAGTAATAACCATTTCTGAGTTAAAGTACCACCGTAAAAGTTTAAACACTTTGTAATTCTTTAATAAGTGTCCTTTAGCCAAGCAGGTCAACTGAAGAAAGTTTTAGTTAGAATATTATTAAGTCTCACTTAGTTGCTAGGAATTAAGAGAATTACCCAAAGAAGCTAACCCTCAAAAGCCAGAGACTGTAAGTTGATGCGGGCTTAAGCCCGATCAAAGAAATAGTGGAGGGATTTATTATGAAGAAAACAGCCTTGCTGAGACATTTCGGTTTGGGCTAAGTACTGACATTGAAATATTAATTAGCGAATTGCTCCTGGGAATCACCTACACCCCCACCCACACTACCATTCTAGGACTGGGATGCAAAATAGAGAGACCAGTGGAATCACGGGAGGGGGTTTTGGGGATGAAAACACCCCTAAGTGGAAGGCTGGGCACAGTGGAGGGGGCTGGATGGGTGCGCTGCTTGGGGAAAAGGGAACCACATCCCTGGTCTGTGTCTGACCTGTCACCATAGCCTGCAGGGGACCAGACTGGACTGGGCTGTGGGAAGCAGGAACAAAGGAACAACTCTTCCTGGTGTTCCCAGGAGGGAAGGACAGGGGACAGCTGCTGCTGCACTTTGGCAGCAGGCTCTGCACATGCCCTCACCCTTCGGCTACCAGGACTTCAGACACAGACTGCACACCTCTTCACCTCCGGCTACCAGTGTGCCACGGAGACTCCAGGGACAGACTCTGCAGCCTTCTCGCCCTTTGGCTACTGGGAAAAAGCTACAACAGCGGGGGTGAGCTCTGTATTGAGCTCCCTTGCTCTGCTGATCTTTTGAATAAAGAGCTGAACATTAATAAAGGCACGAGCCCTGTTTACTACATGAAGGCCCCCAAAATTCCACTAAAAAGCCCCAAAATCCCCTAAAAATCACCGCTGTTGTGCCCCCGTCCCCCGAATCCCCCATACCCCATTCAGGGTGGGCCTGGGACTGCCTGGGACCCCCAGATCTCCATAGGACCCCCTCCAGGAACCCCAAATCTTCCCCAGAGCCCCCCGCCAAAGTTGGCCCAGGACCCCCTGAGAGCCCCCAGACCCCAATTGCACCCAGCCCAGGATGCCCCCTGAGACCCTTCCCAAGACCCCCCCCAGGACCCTTCCAGGACCCTCCAGACCCCGCCCCAAACCCAACTCTGGACCCCCCAGCCTCTCCCCAGATCCCTCCAGGACCTCTCCCAAAAACCCCCAACCCCCCCCAGACCCTCTCTGGGACCCTTCCAGATCCCCCAAAGCCCCTCCCCAAAACCTCCAAAACCTCCTAGGACGCCACCAGGACCCCCCAAACCGCTCCCCCAACTCCGCCCAGACCCTCCCAAGACCCCCCCTCCAGGCCCCTCTCAGGACCCATCCCCACCCCCCAGGTCCCCCCACAATGCTCCAAGACCCCTCCCCAGACTCTCCCTGACACCTCCAGGACCCCTCAGGATCCCCCACCCAAGAGCCCTCCAGGACGCCCAGACTGCCCCGAGGACTCCTCCATGAGCCATCCAGGACCCCCCAGAGCCCTCCCTAAACTCCCCCCGGCTCCCTCCCCAAAGGCCCCCGATCCCCCCAGGACCCCTCCCCAGCCCCCCCAGCCCCTCCCAGCCCCCGGCCCCTGTGCGGAGCCCCCTCCCCAGCGTTGCGGCCCCCGCGGCTCCCGCGGCTCCCGCCTCTCCCAGCGCCTCCCCCGCTCTGGCAGCGCCGCCCGCAGGGCCCGCCCGAGCCCGGGGGGCGGGGCCGCCGGGGGAGGGGCGCCGCTCCCGGCTCCCTCTGATTGGCTGCAGCCGCGCGCTGATTGGTTGGTTCGGCACGGGGCGCGCCGCTATTGGCTGGAGGAGCCCGCGCGCGCGGTGCAGGCGGGAAATTGTCAGGGGAGCGCGGCTGAGGAGGGGCTGAGGTGGGGCCGGGGAAACTGAACGGGGGGTTTGGGGCGGCTCGGGGAGAAATTGGGGATTTCTGGGGGAACTGACAGGAAATAGGGGTGTGTCTGGTGGGTTTGGGGCAATGAGGGGGCTTTAGGGAGCTTTGGGGGGAGCTTGAGAGCTTCTGGAGCGTTCTCCGTTGGGTTTAGGGGGATCTGAGGGTAATTGCGGGGGTCCGAGGGGACTTTGGCGGAGTTGTGAGAGGAACTGGAGGGATCTGGGGGTTCTGAGGTGCCTCTGGGGTCAATTTTGGGGTAAAGTGGGGGGACCTGAGGGTAATTTGGGGGCTTTAGGTGGGTCTGGGGTGGATTTGGGGCTCTGGGGACACCTAAAGGGGTGCCAGGGGGTGAAGGGGTCGCAGCCCCCCAGACGCCCCCTGAAGCCCCCCTGTCCCCACAGAGGGGTCCCGGCCCTGGCGGTGCAGGACCCCCGGCCCCAGCCCAGCATCTCCATCAACCACCTGAACCGGGACACCAAGGAGGACGGGGATGGCTGGGGGGTCCTGGGGGCTCTGAGAGTGTCCGTGCCTGTCCCCAGGGGCTCAGGCTGTCCCCTGGGTGTCCCCGAGCTGGAGAAGTCCCTCTGCGCCGTTTCCTCGCCGTTTGGGCAGATTTTGGACATTTTGGTGCGGCGCAGTCTCGGCCTGCGGGGCCAGGCCTTCCTCACCTTCAGGGAGATGAGCAGCGCCACCAACGCCCTGCGCTCCCTGCAGGGCTTCCCCTCCTGCGGCCAACCCGTGGGGAGACAGCGACTGGGGGAGTTCTGGCACTGGGGAAAGAACTGCAATGCTGGGGAAAAACCGCCAAACTCTGGCCTCAGATACCCCCAAAGTCCAACTTGGAATCCCACCAAACTCATTCACCCTGAACACCCCAAAGCTTCCCTTTCTATGACAAGCCCATGGTAAGACAGAAATGCTGGGTGAAATCCTGGAATTCTCATGGAAAAAACCCAAAATCCTGAGGAAAAAAAACAAACCCAACCAGGATTCCCCCCAAAATCCCATCAAGAATCCCTGAAATTGAGTTGGAAACACCCCTAAATCCAACCAGGAACCCCCCAAAGCTTCCCCTTCTATGACAAGTCCATGGTGAGACCCAAATCCTTGGGAAAATCCTGACATTTTGGGAAAAAATCCTGAAATTCTGGGAGAAATCCTGAATTCCTGGGGGAAAAACTCAAAATGCAGCCTCAAATATCCCCAAAATCCAACCAGGAACTGCCCCAAAGCTTCCCCTTCTACCAAATGTCCATGGTAAGAGACAAATCAGAGTAGAAGTCCTGGGATTTTGGGAACAATCCTGGAATTCTGGGAAAAACTCCAAAATCCTTGGGAAAAAAACCCAAATCCAGCCTCAGTTATCCCTAAAATTCACCCTAACGCCCCCCCCCCCCCCCCCCTCACCCGCCAAAGCTTCCCCTTCCGGGACAAACCAGTGGTAATAGCAGAATCTTCAGGCAAATACCCAAATTTTGGGAAAAATCCTGTAATTCTGGGACAAAAGCACAAAATTCAATTGGGAACCCACCCAAAATCCGCCCAGGAGCCCCCAAGAATTCACCCTGAATCTCCTAAACCTTCCCCTTCTACCCCACAGTGAGACCCAAATTCAGGGAAAAATCCACAGATTCTTGAAAAAACAGGAAATCTTGGGAAAAAGCCTGAAATCTGGGGAAGAAACGGAAATCTCACCAGAAATCCACCCCCCCAATCCCCTGGGAATGACCCCAAATCCCTGCTGGAACCTCCCCAATTCCTCTGAATTACCCCAAAATCCTGCTGAAATTCCCTGAATTCCTTCTAGGACTTGCCAAAATCCCTCAAAAACGTCCCTGATTGCTTCTGGAACTGCCCCAGATCCATTCTGGAGCATCCCCAAATCCCTCCGAACTTCTGAAAATCCCTTGGAAGACCCCAAAATCCCTCTTGAAACTCTCCCAGATCCCCTCAGAATTCCCCCAGATCCCTCAGAAAGCCCCAGATCCCCTCTGGAGCCTCTTCCAGATCCCCCCAAAATCCTCGGGAACAACCCCAAACCCCCCGAGCCGTCCCCAGCTCCCCCCGGAGTGATCCCAAATCCCCCCGGAGCCAGCCCAGGTCCCCTCTGGAAGCTCCCCGAGTCCCTCGGGAAGCCGCAGATCCCCGGGAGCCGCCGGGCAGCGCCGGGAAAGCCCAAAGCCCCGCGGCAGTGCCGCATCCCGGCCGGAGCTGCCCCGGGAGCCCCGCGGGGCCGGGGCCGGGGCCGGGATGCGCCGTCCCAGCGGATCCAGCGCGCCCGGCCGGGCTCGGCCAGCGCGGCCCAGGGCAGGGAGCGCTGGTGGGGCGGGAGCGGGAGCGGAGCGCGAACGGGACCAGCGCAGAGCCAAGGGGGGAGAGGCCCCGGCCCCACAGAGAGCGGGGCCGGAGCGCGGGGCCGGGCGGGGATGGCTCGGGGATTGTCCCGGGCGATTCGGGCACTCGCAGCGATCTCTGCGGGATTCTTGGGCTGCTCCTGGGAGGTTTGGCTGGGATTTTGAGGGAAGTTTTCGTGGGGATTTTTTGGGTGCATGTCCTCGCACTTCGGGTGGGATGTGATAGGACTTGGGGGCATTTTTTGGGGAATTTGAGAGGGGTTTGGTGGGATTTCGGCGCGGATTTTTTGAGTGTATTTGGTGTGGATTTTGGGGGGGTTTAGGGAAATTTTGGTCGGATATTTTGGGTGATTTGGTGGGATTTTTTGTGTGGATTTTGTGTGATTGGGGGATTTTTGGCTGCATTTTTGTACAAATTTTTCTCTGTGGATTCTGTGGGATTTTCATGGGGATTTAGTGGGACTTTTTGTGGGATTTTTGTGTGGCATTTAAGGGGATTTTGGGGGCGATTTTTATGGGGATTTTGAGGGATTTCTGTGAGCCTTGGGGTGATTTTTTGTGGATTTTTTTGGGTGAGTTTTGTGGGCTTTTGGGTGGAATTTTTGTGGAGATTTACCTGGGATTTTGTGTGGTTTTTCTGGCATTTTCAAGGAATCTACAGTGGAATTTTTGTGGGAATTTTATGGTATTTTTGGTGGGATTTTTTGTGAGGATTTTGAGTCGATTTCTATTGGATTTTGGGGAGTTTTGGGGGATTTTTTAGGAAGATTTTAGTTGGGTTTTGGGTGTTTTGGGGGGGATTTTTATGGGATTTTGATGATATTTTTGTGAGGACTTTTGGTGATATTTTTGTGAGGGTGAGTGGTGCCTTTGGTTCCAACCAACTTTCCTCCCCGAGCCAACGTTACCCACTCCCTCACACGTCCCCCCCATGCCTTCCCACTGCCTTGTCCTGTCAGGGCTTCCACAGCCCCTCATCCCTTTGTGGCCCCGTCCCCTCAGGGTCTCCCCCAGCCTGGCCAACCTGCCCCATCAAGAGGCACCTGGGAGCCCTCAGCATTCCAGGCAGCAACACACGGGCAGGAGGACACGGATGGCGCTTCCTGCCTGGGACAGGGCTTGTGGCCATCTCCAGGCACCGCTCTCACAGAGATCCCCACAGCTCCAGCCCCTGCCCATCTGCTCTGTGGGCAGCACAAAGGCTTCAGCAGAACCACCAAAGGCCAAGGGGCTTCTGGCCATTTTCCCTGCAACCCTGCATGCCTGGGCAGCTTGCTGAGCCCAGGAACCCTTTTCTCCCTCTTCCCCTAGGCCCTGCAGAGCCTGGGCAGCAAAAGAAAGATCCTGGGAGTCTGTCTATTACAACACATCCTATATTAACATGCTAAAGAAAAACAAAAAGAAGAAAAGAACAATCCTAAAGAAACGAAACATTCCTGCTGGCTCGAGTGGCCCCAGCAGACAGAGCCTCTGGGATCAGCTCTCTGCAGAGCTGCAGCAGCGCAGCCAGCCGAGCCCCGACAGACGAGGCCGTCTCCTCCATGCCCTGCAGAGCCGATCATGCAGGCTGTGGAAGCGGGAATATCGAGCTCTCTCTATTCCCTGGAGGACAGACAATGTTTGAACTGCCAGGCTCGCAACGGCAACACTGATGTCATTGGCCGTGTCTTCTAGGGCTGAAAGAGAGAGGAACAGCGCCATGGTCAGTTCCCGCATCTGAGGGGACCCGAGGAGATCCCTGTGCCAGGGCCATCCCAGCCGGCTCTGGCTATGGCCAGCAGGGAGCAGGGACCAGCCGGATCAGCCCAAAGCTGCTAGCCACGAATCCCCCAGGTGCCCTGAAAGCTCTGTGTGCTCTGTCCACGCTGCCCCTGGTCTGCACAGGGAGCAGAGCCCTCCACAGCCGGGGCAGGGCTCGCAGCTCCCCCGCCAGCCCTCGCTGGCAGCCCGCTGCCCTCACTCACCCTCACAGATGAGATGGAGCTCTTCCTTCCTCCCCCTCAGGTACCGCCCGGCCGTCCCTGGGAACACAGAGCCTGTCAGGCCCAGCGGCACAGCTCCCTGCCAGCGGCGCCGCCAGCCCTGTGCCCACACGCCCTCCTGGCCCGGCTCGTGGCTCACCCATGAACCTGACGGCCGCCTCTCGCAGGGGCTCCTGTGGGCTCTGCAGGTAGGGCAGGGCCCGGCGCAGGTGCTCGGCCACGCTGCTGCTGTCCTCTGCCAGCTGGAGAGAGCGACAGGAGGGAAGGGTTGGCCCCGCAGCCCCCCGGGCCGGGGCTCCATGGGCACCCGGCTCGGGCCGCAGGAGCCTGGAGCAGAGCCCGCGCGGCCTCGGGCTGCAGCAGCGGGCAGGGGCACAGCTGCCAGCCCGCACACCGAGCACCGCGCTCAGGGGCTGCTCCAGGCTGGGGCTGCGACTTCCCGGCCCTCCTTACCAGGATCTCAATGAACCTCCACAGTTTCTCCTTCTTCACAGGTTTTTCAAGATCTCTCCTGTTCACGAATTTGGCCACACAAAGCAGGGTTTCCCAAGAAGCCTGGAGAGCAGTAGAGACACGGAAATGGCCCCACAGCCCAGGATCAGCATCCCTGTGCCAGGGCCAGGAGGAGGATGCAGCCTGCCAGGCGCCAGGGCAGGAGGCAGCCAAGCCCCCTCCCAGGGCGACAGCAGCAGCCCGTGAGTCCTCACCTCTGCCACACTCTGATTCTCATCATGGCAGTGGAAGAAGAGTGGCAGCAGGCTGTGACACACTTGTGTCATCAGGAGCTTTTTCTCTTCTTCCACTACAGTAGACAGCAAGGCTCGAAATACAAACATGGAGATCCACTGCACATGCCAGTCATCCTGTGTAACAGGAAGGAAACAAGACCTTGGCATCAGCTGATTCTGGCCCACCTTGGCGCAGGCCTGCATCTCCACAGGGCACCAAGTGTCTGGGCAGCAGCCAGTGGCCGTGGCTGAGGGCACAGAGCCTTACGTGTTCAAAGAGTGGCAGGAGCACCTTAGCCAGCTGCAGGGCGATGGGGCTGGGTATTGGGGTGTCATTATCCAAGAAGAAATCACTAAGTAGAACAATGCTCATCCTGACCACATCACTATCATTTTCCTGCAGGAGCTCCCCGAGGCTTTCGGTCAGGCTCCGCATTCTTTTGGCCTGTGCGGAACAAAAGTGTGTGAAAGGCCACCCTGCTGCCACAGGGCCTAGAGGCCAAAGGCCTGTCCCGCAGCCCTCGGGCAGCTGAAGTGGGAGGCAGGAGAGCTGGGAGCGGCTGACCCAGTGCCTGAAGACCAGCAACTGTGTTCCCCAGCACCACGCTGCCTGCACGGCTTCAGCTGCTGCCCCCTCCTTACCAGCGAGGGATTATCCCTGAGCAAGAGGAGGGCCCTCAGAACCTGGCGGCGCATCTCTGTGTGCTCACTCAGCAAGTGCCTCGACAAGAGATCCATGATGCTGTCACTGCATGCACTCAAGTCCAGGCAATGCAGGACCTGAAAGGCACAGGGCAGTGACAGGGGACCCGGCCGGCAGGAGCCCAGAACCGCACAGGGCGGGGACCAGGCAGCAGCGCAGGGCGTGGGCACCATCCCAGGCAGCTGCGGCTACGAGAGGGCAGAGAGCTGGGAGGCAGCGCCGGCCTTCAGACTCACCTCCACAAGGAATGCCAGGGCAGGGAAGTGCCAGTATGGCATCTCTTTGCGGAGCAACTGAAGGAGATAGTCTAAGATGCTTTTACACTCATCGATGGATTCTTTGCCCATCTCCCTGGAAGGCAGAAAATGGCACTAAGATGTGGCAGCAGCTCTCTGGCCTCAGAGAGAAACAAACAACTTTCCCAGGCATCGCCTGAGAAAGTCTGAGAAGATCAGAGGAAAGAATGAAAAAACATTCTTATCTTAACATGCTGCACCTGGCATTGTGAACATTCGGAATATGTTACAGAGATTTGTCTACCAAAATGTGCTTTCTTAAGTAACTAATGGTATAGTGTTTAGACTAGAAAACACATTAAATCAACCTATATCATAACTATCTATAAGAACAATGGGTTTCTTAATAATAATTATTATTGATCGGACCTCTGAAATACATGGAGTCAGTGATAATTACTGGCCGGGGGCCCGCTCCTACGACACTAAGACCCTGAGTCGGGGGGGGAAGCCCCTCCCAGGACAGACTGATGCAGTTCTTGTCTTTACCCCCCACCCTGCAGGGGGACCTGGGCCCTTTGAGATGTGGCTGCTGCTGGGCACCCTCCTCTCCCAGCCTTTCCCAGTCTGCTTGGCTGTCCCTCGTCCCTCTGGCCCATGGCCATGGGGACTGAGTGGGATATCCCAGCCACAGAGCACAAATGCCGGGAGCAATGGGGAGAAGGGGGTCTCACCTGGCCAGCAGACCCACGGCATAAATGTGGGTGTCAGCACAGAGCAGCGTGTCCCAGCCACGCTTGCGCTCCATTGACAACACCACATCCTCATAGTCCATTTGGCACAGCAGGGACTTCAGGGTCCTCACTGCAAACCTGAGTGCAGAGCAAAGCCCGGGTCACACTGGGAGCACTGGCTCCTGCCCTGGCCATGTGGCAGGGACAGAAGGATTGGGATAGAGCACCTGTTGGGGCTGCTGGCAAGGCCATGTTCTTCCTGGCATCCCTTCCAGAAGGTATCCACCTCCTCTGGCATCTCTTTGGTGCTGAAGAACACTTGGAAGAGCAGATGCACAAATAACTGCGGGAAATGCTCATCCACTATATCTGGGACACAGCGCTCCTGAAGGATCTTCCATATCACCACAGTTGCCTGCAAAGGACAAAGTCCCCCGAGGCAGCGTTCAGTGCCAAGGTGTCCGTGGGACAGGGCCCGAGCGTGGCAGGGAGAGGCCCAGAGAGACACAGGGGGAGCAGCGGGCCTGGTGGCCCTGCAAGCTGTCCCTAGGCCAGCTTTCAGGCCAGTGCCTGAGGCAGGGAGATGCAGTGGGGAAAGGAGGATAGAGAGCTGCTGGACAGGTGGCCTTGGGGCCAGCAAAGTCCACTGGCAGAAACTCACAGCCAGGGCAAAGACAGTCATTCTGTTCCCATCGCAGGTGCTCATGCTGTGCTCTGGCCAGCTCCCCAGCACATCCAGGAGTATCTGCTGTGCCAGCTCTGCAGTCCAGGGTGTGCACATGATGGTCTTCCACATGGCCATGGCAGCTCTGCGGGGTTAGAGCTCTGTCTCAGGGCATCTCAGACACAGCACCGTGGTCTGGGCATCTCTAGAGGCCCGGGTTGACTGCCGGCTCTGCCTTTGCCCACTGCCCCTCTCCAGCAGCAGCCAGGCAGCCCAGCCCTGTGGGGACAGGCCCCTGTGGGACAACGAGGGAGCATGGCAGCAGGCTTGGGGCTGACATGCCAGGGCCTGGAAAGGGAGCAGCCAGAGGGCCCTGGGACTCTCTGTTGGTCAGAAACCTGGCCCAGGCTGTACAGGGCGATGGGTTGGGGTGAGCCCTGAGCCCTCTGGGCAGATGGGCCCCATACCTGTCACAGGATGGGGCCACACGCAGGAGTGTCATTACTGCCTCATTTGGCTGCGCTTCTGTGAGATACAGCAGGGCGTTGTCCAGCCTGTGCTCAGCAGAATCATTGGCCATGAGCCACTGGTGGATGTATCTCACCATGCCGGGCACCTGGAGAAGGCACAGGGAGACTTGGAAAGCTGCCAGAGGGATCAGCGTTCCCAGGGTCCCCAGAGAAGTGCTTCCCTTCCCGCCGCACTGCGATGGCCTCAAAGGCTCACAGGGGCCAGCACTAGTGGCTTGGGAAGCTATGTGACTCATGGGGCAATTGAAGCCTGGCCACATCTGCTTACTTGCTCTGCTCTGGGAACACCACTCTGCACAAGCAAATCCAGCAGGGCGGCACTGGTCTCATGTCCGAGGAGCTCTGAGTATGCTCTGAGCCCAGGGCTCATGACACTGGTCTCTTCCTGCCGAATTCTCTTGATGAATTTGCAAACAAGCTGTAGGAGAAGAGCAAGAAGCCATGGGGTGCTGCAGGTGTGCTGCTGGGCTGAGCAGTGACAGCAGGCCCAGCCCAGGTGGGGATGGCTGCAGGTACCTGTGCTGTTCTGTGGAAGCGGCCATGGGCGGGTTCCTGCTCTTGTGTCTGGTCCAGGGCTGCATCTGGGAAAGAGCGAGCGCAGCCCGAACTGAGGGGCTGCCGGAGAGGCCGGAGAACACAGCCCAGCCCTGCGCTGCCCAGGCAGGGACAGCCCCGTGACGGCCCAGGGCATGGAGCACGGCTGTGGGGTGTCTGCCCGGCCCCTATTCCATCCTGACCATGGGCATGGCCCCAGGGGATGGGATGGCATGGCATGGCATGGCATGGCATGGCATGGCATGGCATGGCATGGCATGGCATGGCATGGCATGGCATGGGGCCAAGCTGGCTGCAGGCACCAGCCCTGCGGCCCAGCTCTGCCACTCACCCTTCTGCCGTGGCTGGAACTGCTCCAGCTCTTCAGGCTGCTGTGCTGGGGCAGCTCCAGGGCCTTCTTTCTCCTCCTTCCCCCAGGCCAGCTTGGGCACGCTCGCAGGTCTGTGCTCTACGACACTGCCTGGATTCATGGCTGCTTGCAGAAGGTGAAAAGGAAAAGGTCCAAGTCAGCAAGTGCTGCAGTCGTGCCTTGAGGGCACCTGCAAGTGTGAAGACTTGGCAAGGCTACAGGACAGCAAGTCCTGCACTCTGCTCTTGGGGCTCCAGCCACAAGGACAGGAGACTCCTGTCAAGGACAGTGAAAAGCAAATGCCACAGTCTGCCCTCGAGGGCAGCTGCAGAAGATTTGCCTTGGGAAGGCCAGGGGTCACCAAGTGCTCTGCTCTGGCCACGAGCTCACCTGCAGGAGTAATACCTCGGGAAAGCTCTGGGTCAGCAAGGAACGAGTGGCTGTGCGAGGGCTCCTCACAGCACCGCTCTCTCGCGTCCTCTCTCGTCCTGTGCACCGAGCACTGTGGAGTGTAACTGTAACTTGTAACTGCCAACACCTCTGCCAGAGCGTGTCACCAAGGGCCCTTGGAATCCCTGTCCCGTTCCATTCCACGGTGACCATGCTGCACGGTGTCACCAAGGGCCCTTGGAATCCCTGTCCCGTTCCATTCCACGGTGACCATGCTGCACCCTGTCACCAAGGGCCCTTGCACGCACTGCCACCTGCCCTGGGGCCACCCCGTGCCCACCCAAAGTGGCCCAGGTTGGAAGGAATCCCTGGCCCCAAGTGTCTGAGACAGCCCGACGGGATCTTTAGGAATGACTCAGACCATCAGCCAACGCTGCCCTGCTCTGCAGGCTCAGGGCAGCAGAAGGAGCCCCCACGGGCTCTGCAGGAGCTGGCAGAGGCTGCCCAGCAGGGAGGCCATGGGGCACAGAGCCCCAAGGCTGCCCAGGGCCCCACGGCACAGGGGCCGTTCCCAGCCCCAATGCTCCTGGCCTGGCCTGGGCTGCACAGGGGCTGTGGCACCATGGCTGGGCCAGCACAGGGCCACAAAGGGGCCCCGCAGCCGCTGCCGGGGCTGGCAGCAAGTCCGGGCACAGACAAGGAATTGCTGAGCATGGCCTGCGCTGGCCAGGGCTGACTGTGCCAAAGGCAGAGCTCAGCTGCTCTTGATGCCTGCAGGAAAAGTCAAGAGGCCAAAGAGCCTCCATGGCTGTGCTGGGGACAGAGGCTGGAGGAGGGAAATGCAGGGAAGCTGTGGCATGGGGAGGACATGCAATTCCAGCAGACACCTCAGCCTGCAAGGTGCTCTGCTCTACCTCAGCTCCTCTCTTAGATATGCCAATCCCAGCTCAGCACCTCAGGGTACTGGGGCCCAACAAGTAGAACATGCCTGTTCATGGAAAGGGGAGCAGGTTTCAATATCTCTCTGTTCCATAACATACAAGCAAATCTTTATTATCTGGCTCACTGGAGAACTTTGAAGAAATGGTAATGTTTTCCCACCCAGAACAGCAATTTCCTGGCTCTACTGCTTTCTTCTACTGATGGCAGGAGAAGAAATACTCATCTTCCCCTCTACCTCTGCCACCAACATTCAGTATAATATTTCATGACGCGCTTCCTTTGGGTGTTTCCAGGACTCCTGGTTAAATGGCCCTATCTAAGGACATCTCTTCATTTAGAGCAGCTGCATGTATGTCCTTCCCATTGCTCCCAGATTTCCTCCTGCAGCTGTTCTCTGGTCATTCCAATGCATCTCCTTTAAATGGCTTCATGCTTTGAGCTTTTGGGAGTTTCCCAATTTTTCAGAAGTTTAAATAACTCCTTACTCAGCATCTTATTGTAAGTTTTACCTATCACCTCTTCTTATGCCTTTGTCTAAAATCCTGCCTTTATGGCAATGCCTTGTAGATGGTGGACATGTCAGATGCTGCTGGGATGTCACAAGGAGCAGAGGGAAGGGTTTTGCTTGATTCAATTTATCATATTCACATTTTTTGATGTTGGCCATGAAGAGAAAGTTTTCAGTACCCTCCTACCCCTGCCTCTGTGCGAACTGGCCAAGGAGAGACCGGGCGGGGGCGGCAAAAGTCTGCAGGCGGTGCCAGGGAGTCTGATGGGGCAGGGCGGGGCGCTCCCAACCATGGCTGGGCGGGGGCCGCGACAGACAGGGGCAGGGGCAGGGGCAGGGGCAGGGCAGGGGCAGGGGCAGGGGCAGGGGCAGGGGCAGGGGCAGGGGCAGGGCAGGGGCGGGGAGAGAGGGGATGCGAGAGTGTGCGGCCGTGCGAGCGGGAGCGGCGGGGGCGGTGGGGAGCGGTGGTGTCTGAGGAGCCGGGCGTGTGTCCCTGTGTCTGTCTGTCTCTCTGTGTCAACGAGGCCCGAGGGCGGGCGGCTTCGTGCCGGCCCCGGGCGCCTCGGCACCGAGCCCCCGCGGCCCCCCAGGCTCCTTCCGAGGACCGAAGACCTCTGCGGGCCCTGAAGGAACCGGCCCCAAAGCGACCGCCCGCTTGCCGGCGGTGCTGCCGGCGGCGGGGCGGGCCGGGCCGAGTCGCACCGGGGCCGGCGGCTGCGAGCTGATTTCCGCCGCACGGACGGGCTTCTCTTCCCCGCTGGCCCCGCTGACATTCTCTTCTGCGGGGCAGGGCTGTGTCGGCTCCCGGACGGGGGGCGGGGGGCACTGGGGACGCCGTTTCCACAGTTCTGCACCTCAGGAGACCCGAGCACAGGGCACGGGCTGCCCGTCGGCTCGCCTGCGAGTGCTCTGCATAATAAAGGAAACTGAACAAAATCTGCCAAGAAAATTTCTTTTTCGGCTAAGTTTCTCATACCAGGCAAATAGAAGAGCCATTCTTTCAAGAAAGGAGAAAATGGGGGGGAATAAAACCCTAAAGACAAACTGAATAAAACCCCAAACCAAAAAAATCTCAAAACAAAACACAAAACCCAAAGGAAAACAACCCAAAAAATCCAAAACAAAACCAGAAAACCCAAAACAAACGCCCTGCACCTCACCTGCCCTCCAAAAAACCACCCCAAAAAACGAAATACAACCCAGAAAAATACAAAAATATGTGTTGGTCTTGAAAGTGGGCGGTTTATGGGCTGGGATGGGGCTGCTAGAGCTGTCCGGCTCTGGGCTGTAAGGAGGCTGTGAGCTTCCCCTGGCTCCAGGGCCGCCGGTGCTGGGTCGGCACCCTTGCGGCAAGCGTTGTCAGGGGGCAGCAGGTCTACTCTTGCTCCAGGCAAGCCTGGGGCAATCAGGTCTACCCGTCTCCGGAGCCATCAGGTCTACCAGGATCTGGGGACTCCCGGCTCTTGGCGGTGCCCGTGCCACGGGCAGTGACGGGTGACATCAGGTCATCCCCAACTCCGCGCCGGCCCAGGGTTATCAGGTCTACCCAGCTCCAGGGTCACCTGCTTCGTGGCAGGACCTTCATGGCCAGGGTCAACAGGTCTACCCCGATGCTGAGTGACCGTAAGGTGTTGTGGCCAGGACAACAGGTCTACCCTGGCTCCGGGGCTGCTGGGTTCATTGCAGTGCCCTGGATGTGAGCGGTGGCGGGGGACAAAAGGTCTACCCTGGCTCCGGGCCGGCCCGGGGCCATCAGGACTACCCCTCTCCACAGCCGCCGTGCTCGTGGTTGCGCTCAAGCTGCGGGTGGGATTGACAGCTAGCAGAACAGAATGGTTGGAAAAAGATCTGCCACCACCAGACACCAGACCACACCCAACAGGGTCACCCACCTCCTCTTGTCTATGGACGGTAATTAGGGGACCTGAAGACTTAAAACTAATTTTAAAAAACTTGCTAGAAGCTGATATACAGTAAGGTAGTAATAACCATTTCTGAGTTAAAGTACCACGGTAAAAGTTTAAACACTTTGTAATTCTTTAATAAGTGTCCTTTAGCCAAGCAGGTCAACTGAAGAAAGTTTTAGTTAGAATATTATTAAGTCTCACTTAGTTGCTAGGAATTAAGAGAATTACCCAAAGAAGCTAACCCTCAAAAGCCAGAGACTGTAAGTTGATGCGGGCTTAAGCCCGATCAAAGAAATAGTGGAGGGATTTATTATGAAGAAAACAGCCTTGCTGAGACATTTCGGTTTGGGCTAAGTACTGACATTGAAATATTAATTAGCGAATTGCTCCTGGGAATCACCTACACCCCCACCCACACTACCATTCTAGGACTGGGATGCAAAATAGAGAGACCAGTGGAATCACGGGAGGGGGTTTTGGGGATGAAAACACCCCTAAGTGGAAGGCTGGGCACAGTGGAGGGGGCTGGATGGGTGCGCTGCTTGGGGAAAAGGGAACCACATCCCTGGTCTGTGTCTGACCTGTCACCATAGCCTGCAGGGGACCAGACTGGACTGGGCTGTGGGAAGCAGGAACAAAGGAACAACTCTTCCTGGTGTTCCCAGGAGGGAAGGACAGGGGACAGCTGCTGCTGCACTTTGGCAGCAGGCTCTGCACATGCTCTCACCCTTCGGCTACCAGGACTTCAGACACAGACTGCACACCTCTTCACCTCCGGCTACCAGTGTGCCACGGAGACTCCAGGGACAGACTCTGCAGCCTTCTCGCCCTTTGGCTACTGGGAAAAAGCTACAACAGCGGGGGTGAGCTCTGTATTGAGCTCCCTTGCTCTGCTGATCTTTTGAATAAAGAGCTGAACATTAATAAAGGCACGAGCCCTGTTTACTACAGGAAGGCCCCCAAAATTCCACTAAAAAGCCCCAAAATCCCCTAAAAATCACCGCTGTTGTGCCCCCGTCCCCCGAATCCCCCATACCCCATTCAGGGTGAGCCTGGGACTGCCTGGGACCCCCAGATCTCCATAGGACCCCCTCCAGGAACCCCAAATCTTCCCCAGAGCCCCCCCCCAAAGTTGGCCCAGGACCCCCTGAGAGCCCCCAGACCCCAATTGCACCCAGCCCAGGATGCCCCCTGAGACCCTTCCCAAGACCCCCCCCAGGACCCTTCCAGGACCCTCCAGACCCCGCCCCAAACCCAACTCTGGACCCCCCAGCCTCTCCCCAGATCTCTCCAGGACCTCTCCCAAAAACCCCCAACCCCCCCCAGACCCTCTCTGGGACCCTTCCAGATCCCCCAAAGCCCCTCCCCAAAACCTCCAAAACCTCCTAGGACGCCACCAGGACCCCCCAAACCGCTCCCCCAACTCCGCCCAGACCCTCCCAAGACCCCCCCTCCAGGCCCCTCTCAGGACCCATCCCCACCCCCCAGGTCCCCCCACAATGCTCCAAGACCCCTCCCCAGACTCTCCCTGACACCTCCAGGACCCCTCAGGATCCCCCACCCAAGAGCCCTCCAGGACGCCCAGACTGCCCCGAGGACTCCTCCATGAGCCATCCAGGACCCCCCAGAGCCCTCCCTAAACTCCCCCCGGATCCCTCCCCAAAGGCCCCCGATGCCCCCAGGACCCCTCCCCAGCCCCCCCAGCCCCTCCCAGCCCCCGGCCCCTGTGCGGAGCCCCCTCCCCAGCGTTGCGGCCCCCGCGGCTCCCGCGGCTCCCGCCTCTCCCAGCGCCTCCCCCGCTCTGGCAGCGCCGCCCGCAGGGCCCGCCCGAGCCCGGGGGGCGGGGCCGCCGGGGGAGGGGCGCCGCTCCCGGCTCCCTCTGATTGGCTGCAGCCGCGCGCTGATTGGTTGGTTCGGCACGGGGCGCGCCGCTATTGGCTGGAGGAGCCCGCGCGCGCGGTGCAGGCGGGAAATTGTCAGGGGAGCGCGGCTGAGGAGGGGCTGAGGTGGGGCCGGGGAAACTGAACGGGGGGTTTGGGGCGGCTCGGGGAGAAACTGGGGATTTCTGGGGAACTGACAGGAAATAGGCGTGTGTCTGCTGGGTTTGGGGGAATGAGGGGGCTTTAGGGAGCTTTGGGGGGAGCTTGAGAGCTTCTGGAGCGTTCTCCGTTGGGTTTAGGGGGATCTGAGGGTAATTGCGGGGGTCCGAGGGGACTTTGGCGGAGTTGTGAGAGGAACTGGAGGGATCTGGGGGTTCTGAGGTGGCTCTGGGGTCAATTTTGGGGTAAAGTGGGGGGATCTGAGGGTAATTTGGGGGCTTTAGGTGGGTCTGGGGTGGATTTGGGGCTCTGGGGACACCTAAAGGGGTGCCAGGGGGTGAAGGGGTCGCAGCCCCCCAGACGCCCCCTGAAGCCCCCCTGTCCCCACAGAGGGGTCCCGGCCCTGGCGGTGCAGGACCCCCGGCCCCAGCCCAGCATCTCCATCAACCACCTGAACCGGGACACCAAGGAGGACGGGGATGGCTGGGGGGTCCTGGGGGCTCTGAGAGTGTCCGTGCCTGTCCCCAGGGGCTCAGGCTGTCCCCTGGGTGTCCCCGAGCTGGAGAAGTCCCTCTGCGCCGTTTCCTCGCCGTTTGGGCAGATTTTGGACATTTTGGTGCGGCGCAGTCTCGGCCTGCGGGGCCAGGCCTTCCTCACCTTCAGGGAGATGAGCAGCGCCACCAACGCCCTGCGCTCCCTGCAGGGCTTCCCCTCCTGCGGCCAACCCGTGGGGAGACAGCGACTGGGGGAGTTCTGGCACTGGGGAAAGAACTGCAATGCTGGGGAAAAACCGCCAAACTCTGGCCTCAGATATCCCCAAAGTCCAACTTGGCATCCCACCAAATTCATTCACCCTGAGCACCCCAAAGCTTCCCTTTCTATGACAAGCCCATGGTAAGACAGAAATGCTAGGTGAAATCCTGGAATTCTCATGGAAAAAACCCAAAATCCTGAGGAAAAAAAACAAACCCAACCAGGATTCCCCCCAAAATCCCATCAAGAATCCCTGAAATTGAGTTGGAAACACCCCTAAATCCAACCAGGAACCCCCCAAAGCTTCCCCTTCTATGACAAGTCCATGGTGAGACCCAAATCCTTGGGAAAATCCTGACATTTTGGGAAAAAATCCTGAAATTCTGGGAGAAATCCTGAATTCCTGGGGGAAAAACTCAAAATGCAGCCTCAAATATCCCCAAAATCCAACCAGGAACCGCCCCAAAGCTTCCCCTTCTACCAAATGTCCATGGTAAGAGACAAATCAGAGTAGAAGTCCTGGGATTTTGGGAACAATCCTGAAATTCTGGGAAAAACTCCAAAATCCTTGGGAAAAAACCCAAATCCAGCCTCAGTTATCCCTAAAATTCACTCTAACGCCCCCCCCCCCCCCCCACCCGCCAAAGCTTCCCCTTCCGGGACAAACCAGTGGTAATAGCAGAATCTTCAGGCAAATACCCAAATTTTGGGAAAAATCCTGTAATTCTGGGACAAAAGCACAAAATTCAATTGGGAACCCACCCAAAATCCGTCCAGGAGCCCCCAAGAATTCACCCTGAATCTCCTAAACCTTCCCCTTCTACCCCACAGTGAGACCCAAATTCAGGGAAAAATCCACAGATTCTTGAAAAAACAGGAAATCTTGGGAAAAAGCCTGAAATCTGGGGAAGAAACGGAAATCTCACCAGAAATCCACCCCCCAATCCCCTGGGAATGACCCCAAATCCCTGCTGGAACCTCCCCAATTCCTCTGAATTACCCCAAAATCCTGCTGAAATTCCCTGAATTCCTTCTAGGACTTGCCAAAATCCCTCAAAAACGTCCCTGATTGCTTCTGGAACTGCCCCAGATCCATTCTGGAGCATCCCCAAATCCCTCCGAACTTCTGAAAATCCCGTGGAAGACCCCAAAATCCCTCTTGAAACTCTCCCAGATCCCCTCAGAATTCCCCCAGATCCCTGAGAAACCCCCAGATCCCCTCTGGAGCCTCTTCCAGATCCCCCCAAAATCCTCGGGAACAACCCCAAACCCCCCGAGCCGTCCCCAGCTCCCCCCGGAGTGATCCCAAATCCCCCCGGAGCCAGCCCAGGTCCCCTCTGGAAGCTCCCCGAGTCCCTCGGGAAGCCGCAGATCCCCGGGAGCCGCCGGGCAGCGCCGGGAAAGCCCAAAGCCCCGCGGCAGTGCCGCATCCCGGCCGGAGCTGCCCCGGGAGCCCCGCGGGGCCGGGGCCGGGGCCGGGATGCGCCGTCCCAGCGGATCCAGCGCGCCCGGCCGGGCTCGGCCAGCGCGGCCCAGGGCAGGGAGCGCTGGTGGGGCGGGAGCGGGAGCGGAGCGCGAACGGGACCAGCGCAGAGCCAAGGGGGGAGAGGCCCCGGCCCCACAGAGAGCGGGGCCGGAGCGCGGGGCCGGGCGGGGATGGCTCGGCGATTGCTCCGGGCGATTCGGGCACTCGCAGCGATCTCTGCGGGATTCTTGGGCTGCTCCTGGGAGGTTTGGCTGGGATTTTGAGGGAAGTTTTCGTGGGGATTTTTTGGGTGGATTTCCTCGCACTTCGGGTGGGATGTGATAGGACTTGGGGGCATTTTTTGGGGAATTTGAGAGGGGTTTGGTGGGATTTCGGCGCGGATTTTTTGAGTGTATTTGGTGTGGATTTTGCGGGGGTTTAGGGAAATTTTGGTCGGATATTTTGGGTGATTTGGTGGGATTTTTTGTGTGGATTTTGTGTGATTGGGGGATTTTTGGCTGCATTTTTGTACAAATTTTTCTCTGTGGATTCTGTGGGATTTTCATGGGGATTTAGTGGGACTTTTTGTGGGATTTTTGTGTGGCATTTAAGGGGATTTTGGGGGCGATTTTTATGGGGATTTTGAGGGATTTCTGTGAGCCTTGGGGTGATTTTTTGTGGATTTTTTTGGGTGAGTTTTGTGGGCTTTTGGGTGGAATTTTTGTGGAGATTTACCTGGGATTTTGTGTGGTTTTTCTGGCATTTTCAAGGAATCTACAGTGGAATTTTTGTGGGAATTTTATGGTATTTTTGGTGGGATTTTTTGTGAGGATTTTGAGTCGATTTCTATTGGATTTTGGGGAGTTTTGGGGGATTTTTTAGGAAGATTTTAGTTGGGTTTTGGGTGTTTTGGGGGGGATTTTTATGGGATTTTGATGATATTTTTGTGAGGACTTTTGGTGATATTTTTGTGAGGGTGAGTGGTGCCTTTGGTTCCAACCAACTTTCCTCCCCGAGCCAACGTTACCCACTCCCTCACACGTCCCCCCGTGCCTTCCCACTGCCTTGTCCTGTCTGGGCTTCCACAGCCCCTCATCCCTTCGTGGCCCCGTCCCCTCAGGGTCTCCCCCAGCCTGGCCAACCTGCCCCACCAAGAGGCACCTGGGAGCCCTCAGCATTCCAGGCAGCAACACACGGGCAGGAGGACACGGATGGCGCTTCCTGCCTGGGACAGGGCTTGTGGCCATCTCCAGGCACCGCTCTCACAGAGATCCCCACAGCTCCAGCCCCTGCCCATCTGCTCTGTGGGCAGCACAAAGGCTTCAGCAGAACCACCAAAGGCCAAGGGGCTTCTGGCCATTTTCCCTGCAACCCTGCATGCCTGGGCAGCTTGCTGAGCCCAGGAACCCTTTTCTCCCTCTTCCCCTAGGCCCTGCAGAGCCTGGGCAGCAAAAGAAAGATCCTGGGAGTCTGTCTATTACAACACATCCTATATTTCTATGCTAAAGAAAAACAAAAAGAAGAAAAGAACAATCCTAAAGAAACGAAACATTCCTGCTGGCTCGAGTGGCCCCAGCAGACAGAGCCTCTGGGATCAGCTCTCTGCAGAGCTGCAGCAGCGCAGCCAGCCGAGCCCCGACAGACGAGGCCGTCTCCTCCATGCCCTGCAGAGCCGATCATGCAGGCTGTGGAAGCGGGAATATCGAGCTCTCTCTATTCCCTGGAGGACAGACAATGTTTGAACTGCCAGGCTCGCAACGGCGACACTGATGTCATTGGCCGTGTCTTCTAGGGCTGAAAGAGAGAGGAACAGCGCCATGGTCAGTTCCCGCATCTGAGGGGACCCGAGGAGATCCCTGTGCCAGGGCAATCCCAGACGGCTCTGGCCATGGCCAGCAGGGAGCAGGGACCAGCTGGATCAGCCCAAAGCTGCTAGCCACGAATCCCCCAGGTGCCCTGAAAGCTCTGTGTGCTCTGTCCACGCCGCCCCTGGTCTGCACAGGGAGCAGAGCCCTCCACAGCCGGGGCAGGGCTCGCAGCTCCCCCGCCAGCCCTTGCTGGCAGCCCACTGCCCTCACTCACCCTCACAGATGAGCTGGAGCTCTTCCTTCCTCCCCCTCAGGTACCGCCCGGCCGTCCCTGGGAACACAGAGCCTGTCAGGCCCAGCGGCACAGCTCCCTGCCAGCGGCGCCGCCAGCCCTGTGCCCACACGCCCTCCTGGCCCGGCTCGTGGCTCACCCATGAACCTGACGGCCGCCTCTCGCAGGGGCTCCTGTGGGCTCTGCAGGTAGGGCAGGGCCCGGCGCAGGTGCTCGGCCACGCTGCTGCTGTCCTCTGCCAGCTGGAGAGAGCGACAGGAGGGAAGGGTTGGCCCCGCAGCCCCCCGGGCCGGGGCTCCATGGGCACCCGGCTGGGGCCGCAGGAGCCTGGAGCAGAGCCCGCGCGGCCTCGGGCTGCAGCAGCGGGCAGGGGCACAGCTGCCAGCCCGCACACCAAGCACCGCGCTCAGGGGCTGCTCCAGGCTGGGGCTGCGGCTTCCCGGCCCTCCTTACCAGGATCTCAATGAACCTCCACAGTTTCTCCTTCTTTACAGGTTTTTCAAGATCTCTCCTGTTTAAGAATTTGGCCACACAAAGCAGGGTTTCCCAAGAAGCCTGGAGAGCAGTAGAGACACGGAAATGGCCCCGCAGCCCAGGATCAGCATCCCTGTGCCAGGGCCAGGAGGAGGATGCAGCCTGCCAGGCGCCAGGGCAGGAGGCAGCCAAGCCCCCTCCCAGGGCGACAGCAGCAGCCCGTGAGTCCTCACCTCTGCCACACTCTGATTCTCATCATGGCAGTGGAAGAAGAGTGGGAGCAGGCTGTGACACACTTGTGTCATCAGGAGCTTTTTCTCTTCTTCCACTACAGTAGACAGCAAGGCTCGAAATATAAACATGGAGATCCACTGCACATGCCAGTCATCCTGTGTAACAGGAAGGAAACAAGACCTTGGCATCAGCTGATTCTGGCCCACCTTGGCGCAGGCCTGCATCTCCACAGGGCACCAAGTGTCTGGGCAGCAGCCAGTGGCCGTGGCTGAGGGCACAGAGCCTTACGTGTTCAAAGAGTGGCAGGAGCACCTTAGCCAGCTGCAGGGCGATGGGGCTGGGTATTGGGGTGTCATTATCCAAGAAGAAATCACTAAGTAGAACAATGCTCATCCTGACCACATCACTATCATTTTCCTGCAGGAGCTCCCCGAGGCTTTCGGTCAGGCTCCGCATTCTTTTGGCCTGTGCGGAACAAAAGTGTGTGAAAGGCCACCCTGCTGCCACAGGGCCTAGAGGCCAAAGGCCTGTCCCGCAGCCCTCGGGCAGCTGAAGTGGGAGGCAGGAGAGCTGGGAGCGGCTGACCCAGTGCCTGAAGACCAGCAACTGTGTTCCCCAGCACCACGCTGCCTGCACGGCTTCAGCTGCTGCCCCCTCCTTACCAGCGAGGGATTATCCCTGACCAAGAGGAGGGCTCTCAGAACCTGGCGGCGCATCTCTGTGTGCTCACTCAGCAAGTGCCTCGACAAGAGATCCATGATGCTGTCACTGCATGCACTCAAGTCCAGGCAATGCAGGACCTGAAAGGCACAGGGCAGTGACAGGGGACCCGGCCGGCAGGAGCCCAGAACCGCACAGGGCGGGGACCAGGCAGCAGCGCAGGGCGTGGGCACCATCCCAGGCAGCTGCGGCTACGAGAGGGCAGAGAGCTGGGAGGCAGCGCCGGCCTTCAGACTCACCTCCACAAGGAATGCCAGGGCAGGGAAGTGCCAGTATGGCATCTCTTTGCGGAGCAACTGAAGGAGATAGTCTAAGATGCTTTTACACTCGTCGATGGATTCTTTGCCCATCTCCCTGGAAGGCAGAAAATGGCACTAAGATGTGGCAGCAGCTCTCTGGCCTCAGAGAGAAACAAACAACTTTCCCAGGCATCGCCTGAGAAAGTCTGAGAAGATCAGAGGAAAGAATGAAAAAACATTCTTATCTTAACATGCTGCACCTGGCATTGTGAACATTCGGAATATGTTACAGAGATTTGTCTACCAAAATGTGCTTTCTTAAGTAACTAATGGTATAGTGTTTAGACTAGAAAACACATTAAATCAACCTATATCATAACTATCTATAAGAACAATGGGTTTCTTAATAATAATTATTATTGATCGGACCTCTGAAATACATGGAGTCAGTGATAATTACTGGCCGGGGGCCCGCTCCTACGACACTAAGACCCTGAGTCGGGGGGGGAAGCCCCTCCCAGGACAGACTGATGCAGTTCTTGTCTTTACCCCCCACCCTGCAGGGGGACCTGGGCCCTTTGAGATGTGGCTGCTGCTGGGCACCCTCCTCTCCCAGCCTTTCCCAGTCTGCTTGGCTGTCCCTCGTCCCTCTGGCCCATGGCCATGGGGACTGAGTGGGATATCCCAGCCACAGAGCACAAATGCCGGGAGCAATGGGGAGAAGGGGGTCTCACCTGGCCAGCAGACCCACGGCATAAATGTGGGTGTCAGCACAGAGCAGCGTGTCCCAGCCACGCTTGCGCTCCATTGACAACACCACATCCTCGTAGTCCATTTGGCACAGCAGGGACTTCAGGGTCCTCACTGCAAACCTGAGTGCAGAGCAAAGCCCGGGTCACACTGGGAGCACTGGCTCCTGCCCTGGCCATGTGGCAGGGACAGAAGGATTGGGATAGAGCACCTGTTGGGGCTGCTGGCAAGGCCATGTTCTTCCTGGCATCCCTTCCAGAAGGTATCCACCTCCTCTGGCATCTCTTTGGTGCTGAAGAACACTTGGAAGAGCAGATGCACAAATAACTGCGGGAAATGCTCATCCACTATATCTGGGACACAGCGCTCCTGAAGGATCTTCCATATCACCACAGTTGCCTGCAAAGGACAAAGCCCCCCGAGGCAGCGTTCAGTGCCAAGGTGTCCGTGTGACAGGGCCCGAGCGTGGCAGGGAGAGGCCCAGAGAGACACAGGGGGAGCAGCGGGCCTGGTGGCCCTGCAGCTGTCCCTAGGCCAGCTTTCAGGCCAGTGCCTGAGGCAGGGAGATGCAGTGGGGAAAGGAGGATGGAGAGCTGCTGGACAGGTGGCCTTGGGGCCAGCAAAGTCCACTGGCAGAAACTCACAGCCAGGGCAAAGACAGTCATTCTGTTCCCATCGCAGGTGCTCATGCTGTGCTCTGGCCAGCTCCCCAGCACATCCAGGAGTATCTGCTGTGCCAGCTCTGCAGTCCAGGGTGTGCACATGATGGTCTTCCACATGGCCATGGCAGCTCTGCGGGGTTAGAGCTCTGTCTCAGGGCATCTCAGACACAGCACCGTGGTCTGGGCATCTCTAGAGGCCCGGGTTGACTGCCGGCTCTGCCTTTGCCCACTGCCCCTCTCCAGCAGCAGCCAGGCAGCCCAGCCCTGTGGGGACAGGCCCCTGTGGGACAACGAGGGAGCATGGCAGCAGGCTTGGGGCTGACATGCCAGGGCCTGGAAAGGGAGCAGCCAGAGGGCCCTGGGACTCTCTGTTGGTCAGAAACCTGGCCCAGGCTGTACAGGGCGATGGGTTGGGGTGAGCCCTGAGCCCTCTGGGCAGATGGGCCCCATACCTGTCACAGGATGGGGCCACACGCAGGAGTGTCATTACTGCCTCATTTGGCTGCGCTTCTGTGAGATACAGCAGGGCGTTGTCCAGCCTGTGCTCAGCAGAATCATTGGCCATGAGCCACTGGTGGATGTATCTCACCATGCCGGGCACCTGGAGAAGGCACAGGGAGACTTGGAAAGCTGCCAGAGGGATCAGCGTTCCCAGGGTCCCCAGAGAAGTGCTTCCCTTCCCGCCGCACTGCGATGGCCTCAAAGGCTCACAGGGGCCAGCACTAGTGGCTTGGGAAGCTATGTGACTCATGGGGCAATTGAAGCCTGGCCACATCTGCTTACTTGCTCTGCTCTGGGAACACCACTCTGCACAAGCAAATCCAGCAGGGCGGCACTGGTCTCATGTCCGAGGAGCTCTGAGTATGCTCTGAGCCCAGGGCTCATGACACTGGTCTCTTCCTGCCGAATTCTCTTGATGAATTTGCAAACAAGCTGTAGGAGAAGAGCAAGAAGCCATGGGGTGCTGCAGGTGTGCTGCTGGGCTGAGCAGTGCCAGCAGGCCCAGCCCAGGTGGGGATGGCTGCAGGTACCTGTGCTGTTCTGTGGAAGCGGCCATGGGCGGGTTCCTGCTCTTGTGTCTGGTCCAGGGCTGCATCTGGGAAAGAGCGAGCGCAGCCCGAGCTGAGGGGCTGCCGGAGAGGCCGGAGAACACAGCCCAGCCCTGCGCTGCCCAGGCAGGGACAGCCCCGTGACGGCCCAGAGCATGGAGCACGGCTGTGGGGTGTCTGCCCGGCCCCTATTCCATCCTGACCATGGGCATGGCCCCAGGGGATGGCATGGCATGGCATGGCATGGCATGGCATGGCATGGCATGGCATGGCATGGCATGGCATGGCATGGGGCCAAGCTGGCTGCAGGCACCAGCCCTGTGGCCCAGCTCTGCCACTCACCCTTCTGCCGTGGCTGGAACTGCTCCAGCTCTTCAGGCTGCTGTGCTGGGGCAGCTCCAGGGCCTTCTTTCTCCTCCTTCCCCCAGGCCAGCTTGGGCACGCTCGCAGGTCTGTGCTCTACGACACTGCCTGGATTCATGGCTGCTTGCAGAAGGTGAAAAGGAAAAGGTCCAAGTCAGCAAGTGCTGCAGTCGTGCCTTGAGGGCACCTGCAAGTGTGAAGACTTGGCAAGGCTACAGGACAGCAAGTCCTGCACTCTGCTCTTGGGGCTCCAGCCACAAGGACAGGAGACTCCTGTCAAGGACAGTGAAAAGCAAATGCCACAGTCTGCCCTCGAGGGCAGCTGCAGAAGATTTGCCTTGGGAAGGCCAGGGGTCACCAAGTGCTCTGCTCTGGCCACGAGCTCACCTGCAGGAGTAATACCTCGGGAAAGCTCTGGGTCAGCAAGGAACGAGTGGCTGTGCGAGGGCTCCTCACAGCACCGCTCTCTCGCGTCCTCTCTCGTCGTGTGCACCGAGCACTGTGGAGTGTAACTGTAACTTGTAACTGCCAACACCTCTGCCAGAGCGTGTCACCAAGGGCCCTTGGAATCCCTGTCCCGTTCCATTCCACGGTGACCATGCTGCACGGTGTCACCAAGGGCCCTTGGAATCCCTGTCTCGTTCCATTCCATAGTGACCATGCTGCACCGTGTCACAAAGGGCCCTTGCACGCACTGCCACCTGCCCTGGGGCCACCCCGTGCTCACCCAAAGTGGCCCAGGTTGGAAGGAATCCCTGGCCCCAAGTGTCTGAGACAGCCCGACGGGATCTTTAGGAATGACTCAGACCATCAGCCAACGCTGCCCTGCTCTGCGGGCTCAGGGCAGCAGAAGGAGCCCCCACGGGCTCTGCAGGAGCTGGCAGAGGCTGCCCAGCAGGGAGGCCATGGGGCACAGAGCCCCAAGGCTGCCCAGGGCCCCACGGCACAGGGGCCGTTCCCAGCCCCAATGCTCCTGTCCTGGCCTGGGCTGCACAGGGGCTGTGGCACCATGGCTGGGCCAGCACAGGGCCACAAAGGGGCCCCGCAGCCGCTGCCGGGGCTGGCAGCAAGTCCGGGCACAGACAAGGAATTGCTGAGCATGGCCTGCGCTGGCCAGGGCTGACTGTGCCAAAGGCAGAGCTCAGCTGCTCTTGATGCCTGCAGGAAAAGTCAAGAGGCCAAAGAGCCTCCATGGCTGTGCTGGGGACAGAGGCTGGAGGAGGGAAATGCAGGGAAGCTGTGGCATGGGGAGGACATGCAATTCCAGCAGACACCTCAGCCTGCAAGGTGCTCTGCTCTACCTCAGCTCCTCTCTTAGATATGCCAATCCCAGCTCAGCACCTCAGGGTACTGGGGCCCAACAAGTAGAACATGCCTGTTCATGGAAAGGGGAGCAGGTTTCAATATCTCTCTGTTCCATAACATACAAGCAAATCTTTATTATCTGGCTCACTGGAGAACTTTGAAGAAATGGTAATGTTTTCCCACCCAGAACAGCAATTTCCTGGCTCTACTGCTTTCTTCTACTGATGGCAGGAGAAGAAATACTCATCTTCCCCTCTACCTCTGCCACCAACATTCAGTATAATATTTCATGACGCGCTTCCTTTGGGTGTTTCCAGGACTCCTGGTTAAATGGCCCTATCTAAGGACATCTCTTCATTTAGAGCAGCTGCATGTATGTCCTTCCCATTGCTCCCAGATTTCCTCCTGCAGCTGTTCTCTGGTCATTCCAATGCATCTCCTTTAAATGGCTTCATGCTTTGAGCTTTTGGGAGTTTCCCAATTTTTCAGAAGTTTAAATAACTCCTTACTCAGCATCTTATTGTAAGTTTTACCTATCACCTCTTCTTATGCCTTTGTCTAAAATCCTGCCTTTATGGCAATGCCTTGTAGATGGTGGACATGTCAGATGCTGCTGGGATGTCACAAGGAGCAGAGGGAAGGGTTTTGCTTGATTCAATTTATCATATTCACATTTTTTGATGTTGGCCATGAAGAGAAAGTTTTCAGTACCCTCCTACCCCTGCCTCTGTGCGAACTGGCCAAGGAGAGACCGGGCGGGGGCGGCAAAAGTCTGCAGGCGGTGCCAGGGAGTCTGATGGGGCAGGGCGGGGCGCTCCCAACCATGGCTGGGCGGGGGCCGCGACAGACAGGGGCAGGGGCAGGGGCAGGGGCAGGGGCAGGGGCAGGGGCAGGGGCAGGGGCAGGGGCAGGGGCAGGGCAGGGGCAGGGGCAGGGGCAGGGGCAGGGGCAGGGGCAGGGCAGGGGCGGGGAGAGAGGGGATGCGAGAGTGTGCGGCCGTGCGAGCGGGAGCGGCGGGGGCGGTGGGGAGCGGTGGTGTCTGAGGAGCCGGGCGTGTGTCCCTGTGTCTGTCTCTGTCTCTGTGTGAACGAGGCCCGAGGGCGGGCGGCTTCGTGCCGGCCCCGGGCGCCTCGGCACCGAGCCCCCGCGGCCCCCCAGGCTCCTTCCGAGCACCGAAGACCTCTGCGGGCCCTGAAGGAACCGGCCCCAAAGCGGCCGCCCGCTTGCCGGCGGTGCTGCCGGCGGCGGGGCGGGCCGGGCCGAGTCGCACCGGGGCCGGCGGCTGCGAGCTGATTTCCGCCGCACGGACGGGCTTCTCTTCCCCGCTGGCCCCGCTGACATTCTCTTCTGCGGGGCAGGGCTGTGTCGGCTCCCGGACGGGCGGCGGGGGGCACTGGGGACGCCGTTTCCACAGTTCTGCACCTCAGGAGACCCCAGCACAGGGCACGGGCTGCCCGTCGGCTCGCCTGCGGGTGCTCTGCATAATAAAGGAAACTGAACAAAATCTGCCAAGAAAATTTCTTTTTCGGCTAAGTTTCTCATACCAGGCAAATAGAAGAGCCATTCTTTCAAGAAAGAATAAAATGGGGGGGAATAAAACCCTAAAGACAAACTGAATAAAACCCCAAACCAAAAAAATCTCAAAACAAAACACAAAACCCAAAGGAAAAAAACCCAAAAAATCCAAAACAAAACCAGAAAACCCAAAACAAAAGCCCTGCACCTCACCTGCCCTCCAAAAAACCACCCCAAAAAACGAAATACAACCCAGAAAAATACAAAAATATGTGTTGGTCTTGAAAGTGGGCGGTTTATGGGCTGGGATGGGGCTGCTAGAGCTGTCCGGCTCTGGGCTGTAAGGAGGCTGTGAGCTTGCCCTGGCTCCAGGGCCGCCGGTGCTGGGTCGGCACCCTTGCGGCAAGCGTTGTCAGGGGGCAGCAGGTCTACTCTTGCTCCAGGCAAGCCTGGGGCAATCAGGTCTACCCGTCTCCGGAGCCATCAGGTCTACCAGGATCTGGGGACTCCCGGCTCTTGGCGGTGCCCGTGCCACGGGCAGTGACGGGTGACATCAGGTCATCCCCAACTCCGCGCCGGCCCAGGGTTATCAGGTCTACCCAGCTCCAGGGTCACCTGCTTCGTGGCAGGACCTTCATGGCCAGGGTCAACAGGTCTACCCCGATGCTGAGTGACCGTAAGGTGTTGTGGCCAGGACAACAGGTCTACCCTGGCTCCGGGGCTGCTGGGTTCATTGCAGTGCCCTGGATGTGAGCGGTGGCGGGGGACAAAAGGTCTACCCTGGCTCCGGGCCGGCCCGGGGCCATCAGGACTACCCCTCTCCACGGCCGCCGTGCTCGTGGTTGCGCTCAAGCTGCGGGTGGGATTGACAGCTAGCAGAACAGAATGGTTGGAAAAAGATCTGCCACCACCAGACACCAGACCACACCCAACAGGGTCACCCACCTCCTCTTGTCTATGGACGGTAATTAGGGGACCCGAAGACTTAAAACTAATTTAAAAAAACTTGCTAGAAGCTGATATACAGTAAGGTAGTAATAACCATTTCTGAGTTAAAGTACCACAGTAAAAGTTTAAACACTTTGTAATTCTTTAATAAGTGTCCTTTAGCCAAGGAAGTCAACTGAAGAAAGTTTTAGTTAGAATATTATTAAGTCTCACTTAGTTGCTAGGAATTAAGAGAATTACCCAAAGAAGCTAACCCTCAAAAGCCAGAGACTGTAAGCTGATGCAGGCTTAAGCCCGATCAAAGAAATAGTGGAGGGATTTATTATGAAGAAAACAGCCTTGCTGAGACATTTCGGTTTGGGCTAAGTACTGACATTGAAATATTAATTAGCGAATTGCTCCTGGGAATCACCTACACCCCCACCCACACTACCATTCTAGGACTGGGATGCAAAATAGAGAGACCAGTGGAATCACGGGAGGGGGTTTTGGGGATGAAAACACCCCTAAGTGGAAGGCTGGGCACAGTGGAGGGGGCTGGATGGGTGCGCTGCTTGGGGAAAAGGGAACCACATCCCTGGTCTGTGTCTGACCTGTCACCATAGCCTGCAGGGGACCAGACTGGACTGGGCTGTGGGAAGCAGGAACAAAGGAACAACTCTTCCTGGTGTTCCCAGGAGGGAAGGACAGGGGACAGCTGCTGCTGCACTTTGGCAGCAGGCTCTGCACATGCCCTCACCCTTCGGCTACCAGGACTTCAGACACAGACTGCACACCTCTTCACCTCCGGCTACCAGTGTGCCACGGAGACTCCAGGGACAGACTCTGCAGCCTTCTCGCCCTTTGGCTACTGGGAAAAAGCTACAACAGCGGGGGTGAGCTCTGTATTGAGCTCCCTTGCTCTGCTGATCTTTTGAATAAAGAGCTGAACATTAATAAAGGCACGAGCCCTGTTTACTACATGAAGGCCCCCAAAATTCCACTAAAAAGCCCCAAAATCCCCTAAAAATCACTGCTGTTGTGCCCCCGTCCCCCGAATCCCCCATACCCCATTCAGGGTGGGCCTGGGACTGCCTGGGACCCCCAGATCTCCATAGGACCCCCTCCAGGAACCCCAAATCTTCCCCAGAGCCCCCCGCCAAAGTTGGCCCAGGACCCCCTGAGAGCCCCCAGACCCCAATTGCACCCAGCCCAGGATGCCCCCTGAGACCCCCCCAGACCCTTCCCAAGACCCCCCCCAGGACCCTTCCAGGACCCTCCAGACCCCGCCCCAAACCCAACTCTGGACCCCCCAGCCTCTCCCCAGATCCCTCCAGGACCTCTCCCAAAAACCCCCAACCCCCCCCAGACCCTCTCTGGGACCCTTCCAGATCCCCCAAAGCCCCTCCCCAAAACCTCCAAAACCTCCTAGGACGCCACCAGGACCCCCCAAACCGCTCCCCCAACTCCGCCCAGACACTCCCAAGACCCCCCCTCCAGGCCCCTCTCAGGACCCATCCCCACCCCCCAGGTCCCCCCACAATGCTCCAAGACCCCTCCCCAGACTCTCCCTGACACCTCCAGGACCCCTCAGGATCCCCCACCCAAGAGCCCTCCAGGACGCCCAGACTGCCCCGAGGACTCCTCCATGAGCCATCCAGGACCCCCCAGAGCCCTCCCTAAACTCCCCCCGGATCCCTCCCCAAAGGCCCCCGATCCCCCCAGGACCCCTCCCCAGCCCCCCCAGCCCCTCCCAGCCCCCGGCCCCTGTGCGGAGCCCCCTCCCCAGCGTTGCGGCCCCCGCGGCTCCCGCGGCTCCCGCCTCTCCCAGCGCCTCCCCCGCTCTGGCAGCGCCGCCCGCAGGGCCCGCCCGAGCCCGGGGGGCGGGGCCGCCGGGGGAGGGGCGCCGCTCCCGGCTCCCTCTGATTGGCTGCAGCCGCGCGCTGATTGGTTGGTTCGGCACGGGGCGCGCCGCTATTGGCTGGAGGAGCCCGCGCGCGCGGTGCAGGCGGGAAATTGTCAGGGGAGCGCGGCTGAGGAGGGGCTGAGGTGGGGCCGGGGAAACTGAACGGGGGGTTTGGGGCGGCTCGGGGAGAAACTGGGGATTTCTGGGGAACTGACAGGAAATAGGCGTGTGTCTGGTGGGCTTGGGGGAATGAGGGGGCTTTAGGGAGCTTTGGGGGGAGCTTGAGAGCTTCTGGAGCGTTCTCCGTTGGGTTTAGGGGGATCTGAGGGTAATTGCGGGGGTCCGAGGGGACTTTGGCGGAGTTGTGAGAGGAACTGGAGGGATCTGGGGGTTCTGAGGTGGCTCTGGGGTCAATTTTGGGGTAAAGTGGGGGGATCTGAGGGTAATTTGGGGGCTTTAGGTGGGTCTGGGGTGGATTTGGGGCTCTGGGGACACCTAAAGGGGTGCCAGGGGGTGAAGGGGTCGCAGCCCCCCAGACGCCCCCTGAAGCCCCCCTGTCCCCACAGAGGGGTCCCGGCCCTGGCGGTGCAGGACCCCCGGCCCCAGCCCAGCATCTCCATCAACCACCTGAACCGGGACACCAAGGAGGACGGGGATGGCTGGGGGGTCCTGGGGGCTCTGAGAGTGTCCGTGCCTGTCCCCAGGGGCTCAGGCTGTCCCCTGGGTGTCCCCGAGCTGGAGAAGTCCCTCTGCGCCGTTTCCTCGCCGTTTGGGCAGATTTTGGACATTTTGGTGCGGCGCAGTCTCGGCCTGCGGGGCCAGGCCTTCCTCACCTTCAGGGAGATGAGCAGCGCCACCAACGCCCTGCGCTCCCTGCAGGGCTTCCCCTCCTGCGGCCAACCCGTGGGGAGACAGCGACTGGGGGAGTTCTGGCACTGGGGAAAGAACTGCAATGCTGGGGAAAAACCGCCAAACTCTGGCCTCAGATATCCCCAAAGTCCAACTTGGCATCCCACCAAATTCATTCACCCTGAGCACCCCAAAGCTTCCCTTTCTATGACAAGCCCATGGTAAGACAGAAATGCTGGGTGAAATCCTGGAATTCTCATGGAAAAAACCCAAAATCCTGAGGAAAAAAAACAAACCCAACCAGGATTCCCCCCAAAATCCCATCAAGAATCCCTGAAATTGAGTTGGAAACACCCCTAAATCCAACCAGGAACCCCCCAAAGCTTCCCCTTCTATGACAAGTCCATGGTGAGACCCAAATCCTTGGGAAAATCCTGACATTTTGGGAAAAAATCCTGAAATTCTGGGAGAAATCCTGAATTCCTGGGGGAAAAACTCAAAATGCAGCCTCAAATATCCCCAAAATCCAACCAGGAACCGCCCCAAAGCTTCCCCTTCTACCAAATGTCCATGGTAAGAGACAAATCAGAGTAGAAGTCCTGGGATTTTGGGAACAATCCTGAAATTCTGGGAAAAACTCCAAAATCCTTGGGAAAAAACCCAAATCCAGCCTCAGTTATCCCTAAAATTCACCCTAACGCCCCCCCCCCCCCCCCCCACCCGCCAAAGCTTCCCCTTCCGGGACAAACCAGTGGTAATAGCAGAATCTTCAGGCAAATACCCAAATTTTGGGGAAAATCCTGTAATTCTGGGACAAAAGCACAAAATTCAATTGGGAACCCACCCAAAATCCGTCCAGGAGCCCCCAAGAATTCACCCTGAATCTCCTAAACCTTCCCCTTCTACCCCACAGTGAGACCCAAATTCAGGGAAAAATCCACAGATTCTTGAAAAAACAGGAAATCTTGGGAAAAAGCCTGAAATCTGGGGAAGAAACGGAAATCTCACCAGAAATCCACCCCCCAATCCCCTGGGAATGACCCCAAATCCCTGCTGGAACCTCCCCAATTCCTCTGAATTACCCCAAAATCCTGCTGAAATTCCCTGAATTCCTTCTAGGACTTGCCAAAATCCCTCAAAAACGTCCCTGATTGCTTCTGGAACTGCCCCAGATCCATTCTGGAGCATCCCCAAATCCCTCCGAACTTCTGAAAATCCCGTGGAAGACCCCAAAATCCCTCTTGAAACTCTCCCAGATCCCCTCAGAATTCCCCCAGATCCCTGAGAAAGCCCCAGATCCCCTCTGGAGCCTCTTCCAGATCCCCCCAAAATCCTCGGGAACAAGCCCAAACCCCCCGAGCCGTCCCCAGCTCCCCCCGGAGTGATCCCAAATCCCCCCGGAGCCAGCCCAGGTCCCCTCTGGAAGCTCCCCGAGTCCCTCGGGAAGCCGCAGATCCCCGGGAGCCGCCGGGCAGCGCCGGGAAAGCCCAAAGCCCCGCGGCAGTGCCGCATCCCGGCCGGAGCTGCCCCGGGAGCCCCGCGGGGCCGGGGCCGGGGCCGGGATGCGCCGTCCCAGCGGATCCAGCGCGCCCGGCCGGGCTCGGCCAGCGCGGCCCAGGGCAGGGAGCGCTGGTGGGGCGGGAGCGGGAGCGGAGCGCGAACGGGACCAGCGCAGAGCCAAGGGGGGAGAGGCCCCGGCCCCACAGAGAGCGGGGCCGGAGCGCGGGGCCGGGCGGGGATGGCTCGGCGATTGTCCCGGGCGATTCGGGCACTCGCAGCGATCTCTGCGGGATTCTTGGGCTGCTCCTGGGAGGTTTGGCTGGGATTTTGAGGGAAGTTTTCGTGGGGATTTTTTGGGTGGATTTCCTCGCACTTCGGGTGGGATGTGATAGGACTTGGGGGCATTTTTTGGGGAATTTGAGAGGGGTTTGGTGGGATTTCGGCGCGGATTTTTTGAGTGTATTTGGTGTGGATTTTGCGGGGGTTTAGGGAAATTTTGGTCGGATATTTTGGGTGATTTGGTGGGATTTTTTGTGTGGATTTTGTGTGATTGGGGGATTTTTGGCTGCATTTTTGTACAAATTTTTCTCTGTGGATTCTGTGGGATTTTCATGGGGATTTAGTGGGACTTTTTGTGGGATTTTTGTGTGGCATTTAAGGGGATTTTGGGGGCGATTTTTATGGGGATTTTGAGGGATTTCTGTGAGCCTTGGGGTGATTTTTTGTGGATTTTTTTGGGTGAGTTTTGTGGGCTTTTGGGTGGAATTTTTGTGGAGATTTACCTGGGATTTTGTGTGGTTTTTCTGGCATTTTCAAGGAATCTACAGTGGAATTTTTGTGGGAATTTTATGGTATTTTTGGTGGGATTTTTTGTGAGGATTTTGAGTCGATTTCTATTGGATTTTGGGGAGTTTTGGGGGATTTTTTAGGAAGATTTTAGTTGGGTTTTGGGTGTTTTGGGGGGGATTTTTATGGGATTTTGATGATATTTTTGTGAGGACTTTTGGTGATATTTTTGTGAGGGTGAGTGGTGCCTTTGGTTCCAACCAACTTTCCTCCCCGAGCCAACGTTACCCACTCCCTCACACGTCCCCCCCGTGCCTTCCCACTGCCTTGTCCTGTCTGGGCTTCCACAGCCCCTCATCCCTTCGTGGCCCCGTCCCCTCAGAGTCTCCCCCAGCCTGGCCAACCTGATCCATCAAGAGGCACCTGGGAGCCCTCAGCATTCCAGGCAGCAACACACGGGCAGGAGGACACGGATGGCGCTTCCTGCCTGGGACAGGGCTTGTGGCCATCTCCAGGCACCGCTCTCACAGAGATCCCCACAGCTCCAGCCCCTGCCCATCTGCTCTGTGGGCAGCACAAAGGCTTCAGCAGAACCACCAAAGGCCAAGGGGCTTCTGGCCATTTTCCCTGCAACCCTGCATGCCTGGGCAGCTTGCTGAGCCCAGGAACCCTTTTCTCCCTCTTCCCCTAGGCCCTGCAGAGCCTGGGCAGCAAAAGAAAGATCCTGGGAGTCTGTCTATTACAACACATCCTATATTTCTATGCTAAAGAAAAACAAAAAGAAGAAAAGAACAATCCTAAAGAAACGAAACATTCCTGCTGGCTCAGGTGGTCCCAGCAGACAGAGCCTCTGGGATCAGCTCTCTGCAGAGCTGCAGCAGCGCAGCCAGCCGAGCCCCGACAGACGAGGCCGTCTCCTCCATGCCCTGCAGAGCCGATCATGCAGGCTGTGGAAGCGGGAATATCGAGCTCTCTCTATTCCCTGGAGGACAGACAATGTTTGAACTGCCAGGCTCGCAACGGCAACACTGATGTCATTGGCCGTGTCTTCTAGGGCTGAAAGAGAGAGGAACAGCGCCATGGTCAGTTCCCGCATCTGAGGGGACCCGAGGAGATCCCTGTGCCAGGGCCATCCCAGACGGCTCTGGCCATGGCCAGCAGGGAGCAGGGACCAGCTGGATCAGCCCAAAGCTGCTAGCCACGAATCCCCCAGGTGCCCTGAAAGCTCTGTGTGCTCTGTCCACGCTGCCCCTGGTCTGCACAGGGAGCAGAGCCCTCCACAGCCGGGGCAGGGCTCACAGCTCCCCCGCCAGCCCTCGCTGGCAGCCCACTGCCCTCACTCACCCTCACAGATGAGCTGGAGCTCTTCCTTCCTCCCCCTCAGGTACCGCCCGGCCGTCCCTGGGAACACAGAGCCTGTCAGGCCCAGCGGCACAGCTCCCTGCCAGCGGCGCCGCCAGCCCTGTGCCCACACGCCCTCCTGGCCCGGCTCGTGGCTCACCCATGAACCTGACGGCCGCCTCTCGCAGGGGCTCCTGTGGGCTCTGCAGGTAGGGCAGGGCCCGGCGCAGGTGCTCGGCCACGCTGCTGCTGTCCTCTGCCAGCTGGAGAGAGCGACAGGAGGGAAGGGTTGGCCCCGCAGCCCCCCGGGCCGGGGCTCCATGGGCACCCGGCTCGGGCCGCAGGAGCCTGGAGCAGAGCCCGCGCGGCCTCGGGCTGCAGCAGCGGGCAGGGGCACAGCTGCCAGCCCGCACACCGAGCACCGCGCTCAGGGGCTGCTCCAGGCTGGGGCTGCGGCTTCCCGGCCCTCCTTACCAGGATCTCAATGAACCTCCACAGTTTCTCCTTCTTTACAGGTTTTTCAAGATCTCTCCTGTTTAAGAATTTGGCCACACAAAGCAGGGTTTCCCAAGAAGCCTGGAGAGCAGTAGAGACACGGAAATGGCCCCGCAGCCCAGGATCAGCATCCCTGTGCCAGGGCCAGGAGGTTGATGCAGCCTGCCAGGCGCCAGGGCAGGAGGCAGCCAAGCCCCCTCCCAGGGCGACAGCAGCAGCCCGTGAGTCCTCACCTCTGCCACACTCTGATTCTCATCATGGCAGTGGAAGAAGAGTGGGAGCAGGCTGTGACACACTTGTGTCATCAGGAGCTTTTTCTCTTCTTCCACTACAGTAGACAGCAAGGCTCGAAATATAAACATGGAGATCCACTGCACATGCCAGTCATCCTGTGTAACAGGAAGGAAACAAGACCTTGGCATCAGCTGATTCTGGCCCACCTTGGCGCAGGCCTGCATCTCCACAGGGCACCAAGTGTCTGGGCAGCAGCCAGTGGCCGTGGCTGAGGGCACAGAGCCTTACGTGTTCAAAGAGTGGCAGGAGCACCTTAGCCAGCTGCAGGGCGATGGGGCTGGGTATTGGGGTGTCATTATCCAAGAAGAAATCACTAAGTAGAACAATGCTCATCCTGACCACATCACTATCATTTTCCTGCAGGAGCTCCCCGAGGCTTTCGGTCAGGCTCCGCATTCTTTTGGCCTGTGCGGAACAAAAGTGTGTGAAAGGCCACCCTCCTGCCACAGGGCCCAGAGGCCAAAGGCCTGTCCCGCAGCCCTCGGGCAGCTGAAGTGGGAGGCAGGAGAGCTGGGAGCGGCTGACCCAGTGCCTGAAGACCAGCAACTGTGTTCCCCAGCCCCACGCTGCCTGCACGGCTTCAGCTGCTGCCCCCTCCTTACCAGCGAGGGATTATCCCTGACCAAGAGGAGGGCTCTCAGAACCTGGCGGCGCATCTCCGTGTGCTCACTCAGCAAGTGCCTCGACAAGAGATCCATGATGCTGTCACTGCATGCACTCAAGTCCAGGCAATGCAGGACCTGAAAGGCACAGGGCAGTGACAGGGGACCCGGCCGGCAGGAGCCCAGAACCGCACAGGGCGGGGACCAGGCAGCAGCGCAGGGCGTGGGCACCATCCCAGGCAGCTGCGGCTATGAGAGGGCAGAGAGCTGGGAGGCAGCGCCGGCCTTCAGACTCACCTCCACAAGGAATGCCAGGGCAGGGAAGTGCCAGTATGGCATCTCTTTGCGGAGCAACTGAAGGAGATAGTCTAAGATGCTTTTACACTCATCGATGGATTCTTTGCCCATCTCCCTGGAAGGCAGAAAATGGCACTAAGATGTGGCAGCAGCTCTCTGGCCTCAGAGAGAAACAAACAACTTTCCCAGGCATCGCCTGAGAAAGTCTGAGAAGATCAGAGGAAAGAATGAAAAAACATTCTTATCTTAACATGCTGCACCTGGCATTGTGAACATTCGGAATATGTTACAGAGATTTGTCTACCAAAATGTGCTTTCTTAAGTAACTAATGGTATAGTGTTTAGACTAGAAAACACATTAAATCAACCTATATCATAACTATCTATAAGAACAATGGGTTTCTTAATAATAATTATTATTGATCGGACCTCTGAAATACATGGAGTCAGTGATAATTACTGGCCGGGGGCCCACTCCTACGACACTAAGACCCTGAGTCGGGGGGGGAAGCCCCTCCCAGGACAGACTGATGCAGTTCTTGTCTTTACCCCCCACCCTGCAGGGGGACCTGGGCCCTTTGAGATGTGGCTGCTGCTGGGCACCCTCCTCTCCCAGCCTTTCCCAGTCTGCTTGGCTGTCCCTCGTCCCTCTGGCCCATGGCCATGGGGACTGAGTGGGATATCCCAGACACAGAGCACAAATGCCGGAAGCAATGGGGAGAAGGGGGTCTCACCTGGCCAGCAGACCCACGGCATAAATGTGGGTGTCAGCACAGAGCAGCGTGTCCCAGCCACGCTTGCGCTCCATTGACAACACCACATCCTCATAGTCCATTTGGCACAGCAGGGACTTCAGGGTCCTCACTGCAAACCTGAGTGCAGAGCAAAGCCCGGGTCACACTGGGAGCACTGGCTCCTGCCCTGGCCATGTGGCAGGGACAGAAGGATTGGGATAGAGCACCTGTTGGGGCTGCTGGCAAGGCCATGTTCTTCCTGGCATCCCTTCCAGAAGGTATCCACCTCCTCTGGCATCTCTTTGGTGCTGAAGAACACTTGGAAGAGCAGATGCACAAATAACTGCGGGAAATGCTCATCCACTATATCTGGGACACAGCGCTCCTGAAGGATCTTCCATATCACCACAGTTGCCTGCAAAGGACAAAGCCCCCCGAGGCAGCGTTCAGTGCCAAGGTGTCCGTGTGACAGGGCCCGAGCGTGGCAGGGAGAGGCCAGAGAGACACAGGGGGAGCAGCGGGCCTGGTGGCCCTGCAGCTGTCCCTAGGCCAGCTTTCAGGCCAGTGCCTGAGGCAGGGAGATGCAGTGGGGAAAGGAGGATGGAGAGCTGCTGGACAGGTGGCCTTGGGGCCAGCAAAGTCCACTGGCAGAAACTCACAGCCAGGGCAAAGACAGTCATTCTGTTCCCATCGCAGGTGCTCATGCTGTGCTCTGGCCAGCTCCCCAGCACATCCAGGAGTATCTGCTGTGCCAGCTCTGCAGTCCAGGGTGTGCACATGATGGTCTTCCACATGGCCATGGCAGCTCTGCGGGGTTAGAGCTCTGTCTCAGGGCATCTCAGACACAGCACCGTGGTCTGGGCATCTCTAGAGGCCCGGGTTGACTGCCGGCTCTGCCTTTGCCCACTGCCCCTCTCCAGCAGCAGCCAGGCAGCCCAGCCCTGTGGGGACAGGCCCCTGTGGGACAACGAGGGAGCATGGCAGCAGGCTTGGGGCTGACATGCCAGGGCCTGGAAAGGGAGCAGCCAGAGGGCCCTGGGACTCTCTGTTGGTCAGAAACCTGGCCCAGGCTGTACAGGGCGATGGGTTGGGGTGAGCCCTGAGCCCTCTGGGCAGATGGGCCCCATACCTGTCACAGGATGGGGCCACACGCAGGAGTGTCATTACTGCCTCATTTGGCTGCGCTTCTGTGAGATACAGCAGGGCGTTGTCCAGCCTGTGCTCAGCAGAATCATTGGCCATGAGCCACTGGTGGATGTATCTCACCATGCCGGGCACCTGGAGAAGGCACAGGGAGACTTGGAAAGCTGCCAGAGGGATCAGCGTTCCCAGGGTCCCCAGAGAAGTGCTTCCCTTCCCGCCGCACTGCGATGGCCTCAAAGGCTCACAGGGGCCAGCACTAGTGGCTTGGGAAGCCATGTGACTCATGGGGCAATTGAAGCCTGGCCACATCTGCTTACTTGCTCTGCTCTGGGAACACCACTCTGCACAAGCAAATCCAGCAGGGCGGCACTGGTCTCATGTCCGAGGAGCTCTGAGTATGCTCTGAGCCCAGGGCTCATGACACTGGTCTCTTCCTGCCGAATTCTCTTGATGAATTTGCAAACAAGCTGTAGGAGAAGAGCAAGAAGCCATGGGGTGCTGCAGGTGTGCTGCTGGGCTGAGCAGTGACAGCAGGCCCAGCCCAGGTGGGGATGGCTGCAGGTACCTGTGCTGTTCTGTGGAAGCGGCCATGGGCGGGTTCCTGCTCTTGTGTCTGGTCCAGGGCTGCATCTGGGAAAGAGCGAGCGCAGCCCGAGCTGAGGGGCTGCCGGAGAGGCCGGAGAACACAGCCCAGCCCTGCGCTGCCCAGGCAGGGACAGCCCCGCAACGGCCCAGAGCATGGAGCACGGCTGTGGGGTGTCTGCCCGGCCCCTATTCCATCCTGACCATGGGCATGGCCCCAGGGGATGGGATGGCATGGCATGGCATGGCATGGCATGGCATGGCATGGCATGGCATGGCATGGCATGGCATGGGGCCAAGCTGGCTGCAGGCACCAGCCCTGTGGCCCAGCTCTGCCACTCACCCTTCTGCCGTGGCTGGAACTGCTCCAGCTCTTCAGGCTGCTGTGCTGGGGCAGCTCCAGGGCCTTCTTTCTCCTCCTTCCCCCAGGCCAGCTTGGGCACGCTCGCAGGTCTGTGCTCTACGACACTGCCTGGATTCATGGCTGCTTGCAGAAGGTGAAAAGGAAAAGGTCCAAGTCAGCAAGTGCTGCAGTCGTGCCTTGAGGGCACCTGCAAGTGTGAAGACTTGGCAAGGCTACAGGACAGCAAGTCCTGCACTCTGCTCTTGGGGCTCCAGCCACAAGGACAGGAGACTCCTGTCAAGGACAGTGAAAAGCAAATGCCACAGTCTGCCCTCGAGGGCAGCTGCAGAAGATTTGCCTTGGGAAGGCCAGGGGTCACCAAGTGCTCTGCTCTGGCCACGAGCTCACCTGCAGGAGTAATACCTCGGGAAAGCTCTGGGTCAGCAAGGAACGAGTGGCTGTGCGAGGGCTCCTCACAGCACCGCTCTCTCGCGTCCTCTCTCGTCGTGTGCACCGAGCACTGTGGAGTGTAACTGTAACTTGTAACTGCCAACACCTCTGCCAGAGCGTGTCACCAAGGGCCCTTGGAATCCCTGCCCCGTTCCATTCCATGGTGACCATGCTGCACGGTGTCACCAAGGGCCCTTGGAATCCCTGTCCCGTTCCATTCCACGGTGACCATGCTGCACCGTGTCACAAAGGGCCCTTGCACGCACTGCCACCTGCCCTGGGGCCACCCCGTGCCCACCCAAAGTGGCCCAGGTTGGAAGGAATCCCTGGCCCCAAGTGTCTGAGACAGCCCGACGGGATCTTTAGGAATGACTCAGACCATCAGCCAACGCTGCCCTGCTCTGCGGGCTCAGGGCAGCAGAAGGAGCCCCCACGGGCTCTGCAGGAGCTGGCAGAGGCTGCCCAGCAGGGAGGCCATGGGGCACAGAGCCCCAAGGCTGCCCAGGGCCCCACGGCACAGGGGCCGTTCCCAGCCCCAATGCTCCTGTCCTGGCCTGGGCTGCACAGGGGCTGTGGCACCATGGCTGGGCCAGCACAGGGCCACAAAGGGGCCCCGCAGCCGCTGCCGGGGCTGGCAGCAAGTCCGGGCACAGACAAGGAATTGCTGAGCATGGCCTGCGCTGGCCAGGGCTGACTGTGCCAAAGGCAGAGCTCAGCTGCTCTTGATGCCTGCAGGAAAAGTCAAGAGGCCAAAGAGCCTCCATGGCTGTGCTGGGGACAGAGGCTGGAGGAGGGAAATGCAGGGAAGCTGTGGCATGGGGAGGACATGCAATTCCAGCAGACACCTCAGCCTGCAAGGTGCTCTGCTCTACCTCAGCTCCTCTCTTAGATATGCCAATCCCAGCTCAGCACCTCAGGGTACTGGGGCCCAACAAGTAGAACATGCCTGTTCATGGAAAGGGGAGCAGGTTTCAATATCTCTCTGTTCCATAACATACAAGCAAATCTTTATTATCTGGCTCACTGGAGAACTTTGAAGAAATGGTAATGTTTTCCCACCCAGAACAGCAATTTCCTGGCTCTACTGCTTTCTTCTACTGATGGCAGGAGAAGAAATACTCATCTTCCCCTCTACCTCTGCCACCAACATTCAGTATAATATTTCATGACGCGCTTCCTTTGGGTGTTTCCAGGACTCCTGGTTAAATGGCCCTATCTAAGGACATCTCTTCATTTAGAGCAGCTGCATGTATGTCCTTCCCATTGCTCCCAGATTTCCTCCTGCAGCTGTTCTCTGGTCATTCCAATGCATCTCCTTTAAATGGCTTCATGCTTTGAGCTTTTGGGAGTTTCCCAATTTTTCAGAAGTTTAAATAACTCCTTACTCAGCATCTTATTGTAAGTTTTACCTATCACCTCTTCTTATGCCTTTGTCTAAAATCCTGCCTTTATGGCAATGCCTTGTAGATGGTGGACATGTCAGATGCTGCTGGGATGTCACAAGGAGCAGAGGGAAGGGTTTTGCTTGATTCAATTTATCATATTCACATTTTTTGATGTTGGCCATGAAGAGAAAGTTTTCAGTACCCTCCTACCCCTGCCTCTGTGCGAACTGGCCAAGGAGAGACCGGGCGGGGGCGGCAAAAGTCTGCAGGCGGTGCCAAGGAATCTGATGGGGCAGGGCGGGGCGCTCCCAACCATGGCTGGGCGGGGGCCGCGACAGACAGGGGCAGGGGCAGGGGCAGGGGCAGGGGCAGGGGCAGGGGCAGGGGCAGGGGCAGGGGCAGGGCAGGGGCGGGGAGAGAGGGGATGCGAGAGTGTGCGGCCGTGCGAGCGGGAGCGGCGGGGGCGGTGGGGAGCGGTGGTGTCTGAGGAGCCGGGCGTGTGTCCCTGTGTCTGTCTCTCTCTCGGTGTCAACGAGGCCCGAGGGCGGGCGGCTTCGTGCCGGCCCCGGGCGCCTCGGCACCGAGCCCCCGCGGCCCCCCAGGCTCCTTCCGAGGACCGAAGACCTCTGCGGGCCCTGAAGGAACCGGCCCCAAAGCGGCCGCCCGCTTGCCGGCGGTGCTGCCGGCGGCGGGGCGGGCCGGGCCGAGTCGCACCGGGGCCGGCGGCTGCGAGCTGATTTCCGCCGCACGGACGGGCTTCTCTTCCCCGCTGGCCCCGCTGACATTCTCTTCTGCGGGGCAGGGCTGTGTCGGCTCCCGGACGGGCGGCGGGGGGCACTGGGGACGCCGTTTCCACAGTTCTGCACCTCAGGAGACCCCAGCACAGGGCACGGGCTGCCCGTCGGCTCGCCTGCGGGTGCTCTGCATAATAAAGGAAACTGAACAAAATCTGCCAAGAAAATTTCTTTTTCGGCTAAGTTTCTCATACCAGGCAAATAGAAGAGCCATTCTTTCAAGAAAGAATAAAATGGGGGGGAATAAAACCCTAAAGACAAACTGAATAAAACCCCAAACCAAAAAAATCTCAAAACAAAACACAAAACCCAAAGGAAAAAAACCCAAAAAAATCCAAAACAAAACCAGAAAACCCAAAACAAAAGCCCTGCACCTCACCTGCCCTCCAAAAAACCACCCCAAAAAACGAAATACAACCCAGAAAAATACAAAAATATGTGTTGGTCTTGAAAGTGGGCGGTTTATGGGCTGGGATGGGGCTGCTAGAGCTGTCCGGCTCTGGGCTGTAAGGAGGCTGTGAGCTTGCCCTGGCTCCAGGGCCGCTGGTGCTGGGTCGGCACCCTTGCGGCAAGCGTTGTCAGGGGGCAGCAGGTCTACTCTTGCTCCAGGCAAGCCTGGGGCAATCAGGTCTACCCGTCTCCGGAGCCATCAGGTCTACCAGGATCTGGGGACTCCCGGCTCTTGGCGGTGCCCGTGCCACGGGCAGTGACGGGTGACACCAGGTCATCCCCAACTCCGCGCCGGCCCAGGGTTATCAGGTCTACCCAGCTCCAGGGTCACCTGCTTCGTGGCAGGACCTTCATGGCCAGGGTCAACAGGTCTACCCCGATGCTGAGTGACCGTAAGGTGTTGTGGCCAGGACAACAGGTCTACCCTGGCTCCGGGGCTGCTGGGTTCATTGCAGTGCCCTGGATGTGAGCGGTGGCGGGGGACAAAAGGTCTACCCTGGCTCCGGGCCGGCCCGGGGCCATCAGGACTACCCCTCTCCACGGCCGCCGTGCTCGTGGTTGCGCTCAAGCTGCGGGTGGGATTGACAGCTAGCAGAACAGAATGGTTGGAAAAAGATCTGCCACCACCAGACACCAGACCACACCCAACAGGGTCACCCACCTCCTCTTGTCTATGGACGGTAATTAGGGGACCCGAAGACTTAAAACTAATTTAAAAAAACTTGCTAGAAGCTGATATACAGTAAGGTAGTAATAACCATTTCTGAGTTAAAGTACCACAGTAAAAGTTTAAACACTTTGTAATTCTTTAATAAGTGTCCTTTAGCCAAGGAAGTCAACTGAAGAAAGTTTTAGTTAGAATATTATTAAGTCTCACTTAGTTGCTAGGAATTAAGAGAATTACCCAAAGAAGCTAACCCTCAAAAGCCAGAGACTGTAAGCTGATGCAGGCTTAAGCCCGATCAAAGAAATAGTGGAGGGATTTATTATGAAGAAAACAGCCTTGCTGAGACATTTCGGTTTGGGCTAAGTACTGACATTGAAATATTAATTAGCGAATTGCTCCTGGGAATCACCTACACCCCCACCCACACTACCATTCTAGGACTGGGATGCAAAATAGAGAGACCAGTGGAATCACGGGAGGGGGTTTTGGGGATGAAAACACCCCTAAGTGGAAGGCTGGGCACAGTGGAGGGGGCTGGATGGGTGCGCTGCTTGGGGAAAAGGGAACCACATCCCTGGTCTGTGTCTGACCTGTCACCATAGCCTGCAGGGGACCAGACTGGACTGGGCTGTGGGAAGCAGGAACAAAGGAACAACTCTTCCTGGTGTTCCCAGGAGGGAAGGACAGGGGACAGCTGCTGCTGCACTTTGGCAGCAGGCTCTGCACATGCCCTCACCCTTCGGCTACCAGGACTTCAGACACAGACTGCACACCTCTTCACCTCCGGCTACCAGTGTGCCACGGAGACTCCAGGGACAGACTCTGCAGCCTTCTCGCCCTTTGGCTACTGGGAAAAAGCTACAACAGCGGGGGTGAGCTCTGTATTGAGCTCCCTTGCTCTGCTGATCTTTTGAATAAAGAGCTGAACATTAATAAAGGCACGAGCCCTGTTTACTACATGAAGGCCCCCAAAATTCCACTAAAAAGCCCCAAAATCCCCTAAAAATCACTGCTGTTGTGCCCCCGTCCCCCGAATCCCCCATACCCCATTCAGGGTGGGCCTGGGACTGCCTGGGACCCCCAGATCTCCATAGGACCCCCTCCAGGAACCCCAAATCTTCCCCAGAGCCCCCCGCCAAAGTTGGCCCAGGACCCCCTGAGAGCCCCCAGACCCCAATTGCACCCAGCCCAGGATGCCCCCTGAGACCCCCCCAGACCCTTCCCAAGACCCCACCCAGGACCCTTCCAGGACCCTCCAGACCCCGCCCCAAACCCAACTCTGGACCCCCCAGCCTCTCCCCAGATCCCTCCAGGACCTCTCCCAAAAACCCCCAACCCCCCCCAGACCCTCTCTGGGACCCTTCCAGATCCCCCAAAGCCCCTCCCCAAAACCTCCAAAACCTCCTAGGACGCCACCAGGACCCCCCAAACCGCTCCCCCAACTCCGCCCAGACCCTCCCAAGACCCCCCCTCCAGGCCCCTCTCAGGACCCATCCCCACCCCCCAGGTCCCCCCACAATGCTCCAAGACCCCTCCCCAGACTCTCCCTGACACCTCCAGGACCCCTCAGGATCCCCCACCCAAGAGCCCTCCAGGACGCCCAGACTGCCCCGAGGACTCCTCCATGAGCCATCCAGGACCCCCCAGAGCCCTCCCTAAACTCCCCCCGGATCCCTCAACAAAGGCCCCCGATGCCCCCAGGACCCCTCCCCAGCCCCCCCAGCCCCTCCCAGCCCCCGGCCCCTGTGCGGAGCCCCCTCCCCAGCGTTGCGGCCCCCGCGGCTCCCGCGGCTCCCGCCTCTCCCAGCGCCTCCCCCGCTCTGGCAGCGCCGCCCGCAGGGCCCGCCCGAGCCCGGGGGGCGGGGCCGCCGGGGGAGGGGCGCCGCTCCCGGCTCCCTCTGATTGGCTGCAGCCGCGCGCTGATTGGTTGGTTCGGCACGGGGCGCGCCGCTATTGGCTGGAGGAGCCCGCGCGCGCGGTGCAGGCGGGAAATTGTCAGGGGAGCGCGGCTGAGGAGGGGCTGAGGTGGGGCCGGGGAAACTGAACGGGGGGTTTGGGGCGGCTCGGGGAGAAATTGGGGATTTCTGGGGAACTGACAGGAAATAGGCGTGTGTCTGCTGGGCTTGGGGGAATGAGGGGGCTTTAGGGAGCTTTGGGGGGAGCTTGAGAGCTTCTGGAGCGTTCTCCGTTGGGTTTAGGGGGATCTGAGGGTAATTGCGGGGGTCCGAGGGGACTTTGGCGGAGTTGTGAGAGGAACTGGAGGGATCTGGGGGTTCTGAGGTGGCTCTGGGATCAATTTTGGGGTAAAGTGGGGGGATCTGAGGGTAATTTGGGGGCTTTAGGTGGGTCTGGGGTGGATTTGGGGCTCTGGGGACACCTAAAGGGGTGCCAGGGGGTGAAGGGGTCGCAGCCCCCCAGACGCCCCCTGAAGCCCCCCTGTCCCCACAGAGGGGTCCCGGCCCTGGCGGTGCAGGACCCCCGGCCCCAGCCCAGCATCTCCATCAACCACCTGAACCGGGACACCAAGGAGGACGGGGATGGCTGGGGGGTCCTGGGGGCTCTGAGAGTGTCCGTGCCTGTCCCCAGGGGCTCAGGCTGTCCCCTGGGTGTCCCCGAGCTGGAGAAGTCCCTCTGCGCCGTTTCCTCGCCGTTTGGGCAGATTTTGGACATTTTGGTGCGGCGCAGTCTCGGCCTGCGGGGCCAGGCCTTCCTCACCTTCAGGGAGATGAGCAGCGCCACCAACGCCCTGCGCTCCCTGCAGGGCTTCCCCTCCTGCGGCCAACCCGTGGGGAGACAGCGACTGGGGGAGTTCTGGCACTGGGGAAAGAACTGCAATGCTGGGGAAAAACCGCCAAACTCTGGCCTCAGATACCCCCAAAGTCCAACTTGGCATCCCACCAAATTCATTCACCCTGAACACCCCAAAGCTTCCCTTTCTATGACAAGCCCATGGTAAGACAGAAATGCTAGGTGAAATCCTGGAATTCTCATGGAAAAAACCCAAAATCCTGAGGAAAAAAAACAAACCCAACCAGGATTCCCCCCAAAATCCCATCAAGAATCCCTGAAATTGAGTTGGAAACACCCCTAAATCCAACCAGGAACCCCCCAAAGCTTCCCCTTCTATGACAAGTCCATGGTGAGACCCAAATCCTTGGGAAAATCCTGACATTTTGGGAAAAAATCCTGAAATTCTGGGAGAAATCCTGAATTCCTGGGGGAAAAACTCAAAATGCAGCCTCAAATATCCCCAAAATCCAACCAGGAACCGCCCCAAAGCTTCCCCTTCTACCAAATGTCCATGGTAAGAGACAAATCAGAGTAGAAGTCCTGGGATTTTGGGAACAATCCTGAAATTCTGGGAAAAACTCCAAAATCCTTGGGAAAAAACCCAAATCCAGCCTCAGTTATCCCTAAAATTCACCCTAACGCCCCCCCCCCCCCCCCCCCCACCCGCCAAAGCTTCCCCTTCCGGGACAAACCAGTGGTAATAGCAGAATCTTCAGGCAAATACCCAAATTTTGGGAAAAATCCTGTAATTCTGGGACAAAAGCACAAAATTCAATTGGGAACCCACCCAAAATCCGTCCAGGAGCCCCCAAGAATTCACCCTGAATCTCCTAAACCTTCCCCTTCTACCCCACAGTGAGACCCAAATTCAGGGAAAAATCCACAGATTCTTGAAAAAACAGGAAATCTTGGGAAAAAGCCTGAAATCTGGGGAAGAAACGGAAATCTCACCAGAAATCCACCCCCCAATCCCCTGGGAATGACCCCAAATCCCTGCTGGAACCTCCCCAATTCCTCTGAATTACCCCAAAATCCTGCTGAAATTCCCTGAATTCCTTCTAGGACTTGCCAAAATCCCTCAAAAACGTCCCTGATTGCTTCTGGAACTGCCCCAGATCCATTCTGGAGCATCCCCAAATCCCTCCGAACTTCTGAAAATCCCGTGGAAGACCCCAAAATCCCTCTTGAAACTCTCCCAGATCCCCTCAGAATTCCCCCAGATCCCTGAGAAAGCCCCAGATCCCCTCTGGAGCCTCTTCCAGATCCCCCCAAAATCCTCGGGAACAACCCCAAACCCCCCGAGCCGTCCCCAGCTCCCCCCGGAGTGATCCCAAATCCCCCCGGAGCTAGCCCAGGTCCCCTCTGGAAGCTCCCCGAGTCCCTCGGGAAGCCGCAGATCCCCGGGAGCCGCCGGGCAGCGCCGGGAAAGCCCAAAGCCCCGCGGCAGTGCCGCATCCCGGCCGGAGCTGCCCCGGGAGCCCCGCGGGGCCGGGGCCGGGGCCGGGATGCGCCGTCCCAGCGGATCCAGCGCGCCCGGCCGGGCTCGGCCAGCGCGGCCCAGGGCAGGGAGCGCTGGTGGGGCGGGAGCGGGAGCGGAGCGCGAACGGGACCAGCGCAGAGCCAAGGGGGGAGAGGCCCCGGCCCCACAGAGAGCGGGGCCGGAGCGCGGGGCCGGGCGGGGATGGCTCGGCGATTGTCCCGGGCGATTCGGGCACTCGCAGCGATCTCTGCGGGATTCTTGGGCTGCTTCTGGGAGGTTTGGCTGGGATTTTGAGGGAAGTTTTCGTGGGGATTTTTTGGGTGGATTTCCTCGCACTTCGGGTGGGATGTGATAGGACTTGGGGGCATTTTTTGGGGAATTTGAGAGGGGTTTGGTGGGATTTCGGCGCGGATTTTTTGAGTGTATTTGGTGTGGATTTTGCGGGGGTTTAGGGAAATTTTGGTCGGATATTTTGGGTGATTTGGTGGGATTTTTTGTGTGGATTTTGTGTGATTGGGGGATTTTTGGCTGCATTTTTGTACAAATTTTTCTCTGTGGATTCTGTGGGATTTTCATGGGGATTTAGTGGGACTTTTTGTGGGATTTTTGTGTGGCATTTAAGGGGATTTTGGGGGCGATTTTTATGGGGATTTTGAGGGATTTCTGTGAGCCTTGGGGTGATTTTTTGTGGATTTTTTTGGGTGAGTTTTGTGGGCTTTTGGGTGGAATTTTTGTGGAGATTTACCTGGGATTTTGTGTGGTTTTTCTGGCATTTTCAAGGAATCTACAGTGGAATTTTTGTGGGAATTTTATGGTATTTTTGGTGGGATTTTTTGTGAGGATTTTGAGTCGATTTCTATTGGATTTTGGGGAGTTTTGGGGGATTTTTTAGGAAGATTTTAGTTGGGTTTTGGGTGTTTTGGGGGGGATTTTTATGGGATTTTGATGATATTTTTGTGAGGACTTTTGGTGATATTTTTGTGAGGGTGAGTGGTGCCTTTGGTTCCAACCAACTTTCCTCCCCGAGCCAACGTTACCCACTCCCTCACACGTCCCCCCCGTGCCTTCCCACTGCCTTGTCCTGTCTGGGCTTCCACAGCCCCTCATCCCTTTGTGGCCCCGTCCCCTCAGGGTCTCCCCCAGCCTGGCCAACCTGCCCCATCAAGAGGCACCTGGGAGCCCTCAGCATTCCAGGCAGCAACACACGGGCAGGAGGACACGGATGGCGCTTCCTGCCTGGGACAGGGCTTGTGGCCATCTCCAGGCACCGCTCTCACAGAGATCCCCACAGCTCCAGCCCCTGCCCATCTGCTCTGTGGGCAGCACAAAGGCTTCAGCAGAACCACCAAAGGCCAAGGGGCTTCTGGCCATTTTCCCTGCAACCCTGCATGCCTGGGCAGCTTGCTGAGCCCAGGAACCCTTTTCTCCCTCTTCCCCTAGGCCCTGCAGAGCCTGGGCAGCAAAAGAAAGATCCTGGGAGTCTGTCTATTACAACACATCCTATATTTCTATGCTAAAGAAAAACAAAAAGAAGAAAAGAACAATCCTAAAGAAACGAAACATTCCTGCTGGCTCGAGTGGCCCCAGCAGACAGAGCCTCTGGGATCAGCTCTCTGCAGAGCTGCAGCAGCGCAGCCAGCCGAGCCCCGACAGACGAGGCCGTCTCCTCCATGCCCTGCAGAGCCGATCATGCAGGCTGTGGAAGCGGGAATATCGAGCTCTCTCTATTCCCTGGAGGACAGACAATGTTTGAACTGCCAGGCTCGCAACGGCGACACTGATGTCATTGGCCGTGTCTTCTAGGGCTGAAAGAGAGAGGAACAGCGCCATGGTCAGTTCCCGCATCTGAGGGGACCCGAGGAGATCCCTGTGCCAGGGCCATCCCAGACGGCTCTGGCCATGGCCAGCAGGGAGCAGGGACCAGCTGGATCAGCCCAAAGCTGCTAGCCACGAATCCCCCAGGTGCCCTGAAAGCTCTGTGTGCTCTGTCCACGCTGCCCCTGGTCTGCACAGGGAGCAGAGCCCTCCACAGCCGGGGCAGGGCTCGCAGCTCCCCCGCCAGCCCTTGCTGGCAGCCCACTGCCCTCACTCACCCTCACAGATGAGCTGGAGCTCTTCCTTCCTCCCCCTCAGGTACCGCCCGGCCGTCCCTGGGAACACAGAGCCTGTCAGGCCCAGCGGCACAGCTCCCTGCCAGCGGCGCCGCCAGCCCTGTGCCCACACGCCCTCCTGGCCCGGCTCGTGGCTCACCCATGAACCTGACGGCCGCCTCTCGCAGGGGCTCCTGTGGGCTCTGCAGGTAGGGCAGGGCCCGGCGCAGGTGCTCGGCCACGCTGCTGCTGTCCTCTGCCAGCTGGAGAGAGCGACAGGAGGGAAGGGTTGGCCCCGCAGCCCCCCGGGCCGGGGCTCCATGGGCACCCGGCTCGGGCCGCAGGAGCCTGGAGCAGAGCCCGCGCGGCCTCGGGCTGCAGCAGCGGGCAGGGGCACAGCTGCCAGCCCGCACACCGAGCACCGCGCTCAGGGGCTGCTCCAGGCTGGGGCTGCGGCTTCCCGGCCCTCCTTACCAGGATCTCAATGAACCTCCACAGTTTCTCCTTCTTTACAGGTTTTTCAAGATCTCTCCTGTTTAAGAATTTGGCCACACAAAGCAGGGTTTCCCAAGAAGCCTGGAGAGCAGTAGAGACACGGAAATGGCCCCACAGCCCAGGATCAGCATCCCTGTGCCAGGGCCAGGAGGAGGATGCAGCCTGCCAGGCGCCAGGGCAGGAGGCAGCCAAGCCCCCTCCCAGGGCGACAGCAGCAGCCCGTGAGTCCTCACCTCTGCCACACTCTGATTCTCATCATGGCAGTGGAAGAAGAGTGGGAGCAGGCTGTGACACACTTGTGTCATCAGGAGCTTTTTCTCTTCTTCCACTACAGTAGACAGCAAGGCTCGAAATATAAACATGGAGATCCACTGCACATGCCAGTCATCCTGTGTAACAGGAAGGAAACAAGACCTTGGCATCAGCTGATTCTGGCCCACCTTGGCGCAGGCCTGCATCTCCACAGGGCACCAAGTGTCTGGGCAGCAGCCAGTGGCCGTGGCTGAGGGCACAGAGCCTTACGTGTTCAAAGAGTGGCAGGAGCACCTTAGCCAGCTGCAGGGCGATGGGGCTGGGTATTGGGGTGTCATTATCCAAGAAGAAATCACTAAGTAGAACAATGCTCATCCTGACCACATCACTATCATTTTCCTGCAGGAGCTCCCCGAGGCTTTCGGTCAGGCTCCGCATTCTTTTGGCCTGTGCGGAACAAAAGTGTGTGAAAGGCCACCCTCCTGCCACAGGGCCCAGAGGCCAAAGGCCTGTCCCGCAGCCCTCGGGCAGCTGAAGTGGGAGGCAGGAGAGCTGGGAGCGGCTGACCCAGTGCCTGAAGACCAGCAACTGTGTTCCCCAGCACCACGCGGCCTGCACGGCTTCAGCTGCTGCCCCCTCCTTACCAGCGAGGGATTATCCCTGACCAAGAGGAGGGCTCTCAGAACCTGGCGGCGCATCTCCGTGTGCTCACTCAGCAAGTGCCTCGACAAGAGATCCATGATGCTGTCACTGCATGCACTCAAGTCCAGGCAATGCAGGACCTGAAAGGCACAGGGCAGTGACAGGGGACCCGGCCGGCAGGAGCCCAGAACCGCACAGGGCGGGGACCAGGCAGCAGCGCAGGGCGTGGGCACCATCCCAGGCAGCTGCGGCTACGAGAGGGCAGAGAGCTGGGAGGCAGCGCCGGCCTTCAGACTCACCTCCACAAGGAATGCCAGGGCAGGGAAGTGCCAGTATGGCATCTCTTTGCGGAGCAACTGAAGGAGATAGTCTAAGATGCTTTTACACTCATCGATGGATTCTTTGCCCATCTCCCTGGAAGGCAGAAAATGGCACTAAGATGTGGCAGCAGCTCTCTGGCCTCAGAGAGAAACAAACAACTTTCCCAGGCATCGCCTGAGAAAGTCTGAGAAGATCAGAGGAAAGAATGAAAAAACATTCTTATCTTAACATGCTGCACCTGGCATTGTGAACATTCGGAATATGTTACAGAGATTTGTCTACCAAAATGTGCTTTCTTAAGTAACTAATGGTATAGTGTTTAGACTAGAAAACACATTAAATCAACCTATATCATAACTATCTATAAGAACAATGGGTTTCTTAATAATAATTATTATTGATCGGACCTCTGAAATACATGGAGTCAGTGATAATTACTGGCCGGGGGCCCACTCCTACGACACTAAGACCCTGAGTCGGGGGGGGAAGCCCCTCCCAGGACAGACTGATGCAGTTCTTGTCTTTACCCCCCACCCTGCAGGGGGACCTGGGCCCTTTGAGATGTGGCTGCTGCTGGGCACCCTCCTCTCCCAGCCTTTCCCAGTCTGCTTGGCTGTCCCTCGTCCCTCTGGCCCATGGCCATGGGGACTGAGTGGGATATCCCAGACACAGAGCACAAATGCCGGAAGCAATGGGGAGAAGGGGGTCTCACCTGGCCAGCAGACCCACGGCATAAATGTGGGTGTCAGCACAGAGCAGCGTGTCCCAGCCACGCTTGCGCTCCATTGACAACACCACATCCTCATAGTCCATTTGGCACAGCAGGGACTTCAGGGTCCTCACTGCAAACCTGAGTGCAGAGCAAAGCCCGGGTCACACTGGGAGCACTGGCTCCTGCCCTGGCCATGTGGCAGGGACAGAAGGATTGGGATAGAGCACCTGTTGGGGCTGCTGGCAAGGCCATGTTCTTCCTGGCATCCCTTCCAGAAGGTATCCACCTCCTCTGGCATCTCTTTGGTGCTGAAGAACACTTGGAAGAGCAGATGCACAAATAACTGCGGGAAATGCTCATCCACTATATCTGGGACACAGCGCTCCTGAAGGATCTTCCATATCACCACAGTTGCCTGCAAAGGACAAAGCCCCCCGAGGCAGCGTTCAGTGCCAAGGTGTCCGTGTGACAGGGCCCGAGCATGGCAGGGAGAGGCCCAGAGAGACACAGGGGGAGCAGCGGGCCTGGTGGCCCTGCAGCTGTCCCTAGGCCAGCTTTCAGGCCAGTGCCTGAGGCAGGGAGATGCAGTGGGGAAAGGAGGATGGAGAGCTGCTGGACAGGTGGCCTTGGGGCCAGCAAAGTCCACTGGCAGAAACTCACAGCCAGGGCAAAGACAGTCATTCTGTTCCCATCGCAGGTGCTCATGCTGTGCTCTGGCCAGCTCCCCAGCACATCCAGGAGTATCTGCTGTGCCAGCTCTGCAGTCCAGGGTGTGCACATGATGGTCTTCCACATGGCCATGGCAGCTCTGCGGGGTTAGAGCTCTGTCTCAGGGCATCTCAGACACAGCACCGTGGTCTGGGCATCTCTAGAGGCCCGGGTTGACTGCCGGCTCTGCCTTTGCCCACTGCCCCTCTCCAGCAGCAGCCAGGCAGCCCAGCCCTGTGGGGACAGGCCCCTGTGGGACAACGAGGGAGCATGGCAGCAGGCTTGGGGCTGACATGCCAGGGCCTGGAAAGGGAGCAGCCAGAGGGCCCTGGGACTCTCTGTTGGTCAGAAACCTGGCCCAGGCTGTACAGGGCGATGGGTTGGGGTGAGCCCTGAGCCCTCTGGGCAGATGGGCCCCATACCTGTCACAGGATGGGGCCACACGCAGGAGTGTCATTACTGCCTCATTTGGCTGCGCTTCTGTGAGATACAGCAGGGCGTTGTCCAGCCTGTGCTCAGCAGAATCATTGGCCATGAGCCACTGGTGGATGTATCTCACCATGCCGGGCACCTGGAGAAGGCACAGGGAGACTTGGAAAGCTGCCAGAGGGATCAGCGTTCCCAGGGTCCCCAGAGAAGTGCTTCCCTTCCCGCCGCACTGCGATGGCCTCAAAGGCTCACAGGGGCCAGCACTAGTGGCTTGGAAAGCCATGTGACTCATGGGGCAATTGAAGCCTGGCCACATCTGCTTACTTGCTCTGCTCTGGGAACACCACTCTGCACAAGCAAATCCAGCAGGGCGGCACTGGTCTCATGTCCGAGGAGCTCTGAGTATGCTCTGAGCCCAGGGCTCATGACACTGGTCTCTTCCTGCCGAATTCTCTTGATGAATTTGCAAACAAGCTGTAGGAGAAGAGCAAGAAGCCATGGGGTGCTGCAGGTGTGCTGCTAGGCTGAGCAGTGCCAGCAGGCCCAGCCCAGGTGGGGATGGCTGCAGGTACCTGTGCTGTTCTGTGGAAGCGGCCATGGGCGGGTTCCTGCTCTTGTGTCTGGTGCAGGGCTGCATCTGGGAAAGAGCGAGCGCAGCCCGAACTGAGGGGCTGCCGGAGAGGCCGGAGAACACAGCCCAGCCCTGCGCTGCCCAGGCAGGGACAGCCCCGTGACGGCCCAGAGCATGGAGCACGGCTGTGGGGTGTCTGCCCGGCCCCTATTCCATCCTGACCATGGGCATGGCCCCAGGGGATGGCATGGCATGGCATGGCATGGCATGGCATGGCATGGCATGGCATGGCATGGCATGGCATGGCATGGGGCCAAGCTGGCTGCAGGCACCAGCCCTGTGGCCCAGCTCTGCCACTCACCCTTCTGCCGTGGCTGGAACTGCTCCAGCTCTTCAGGCTGCTGTGCTGGGGCAGCTCCAGGGCCTTCTTTCTCCTCCTTCCCCCAGGCCAGCTTGGGCACGCTCGCAGGTCTGTGCTCTACGACACTGCCTGGATTCATGGCTGCTTGCAGAAGGTGAAAAGGAAAAGGTCCAAGTCAGCAAGTGCTGCAGTCGTGCCTTGAGGGCACCTGCAAGTGTGAAGACTTGGCAAGGCTACAGGACAGCAAGTCCTGCACTCTGCTCTTGGGGCTCCAGCCACAAGGACAGGAGACTCCTGTCAAGGACAGTGAAAAGCAAATGCCACAGTCTGCCCTCGAGGGCAGCTGCAGAAGATTTGCCTTGGGAAGGCCAGGGGTCACCAAGTGCTCTGCTCTGGCCACGAGCTCACCTGCAGGAGTAATACCTCGGGAAAGCTCTGGGTCAGCAAGGAACGAGTGGCTGTGCGAGGGCTCCTCACAGCACCGCTCTCTCGCGTCCTCTCTCGTCGTGTGCACCGAGCACTGTGGAGTGTAACTGTAACTTGTAACTGCCAACACCTCTGCCAGAGCGTGTCACCAAGGGCCCTTGGAATCCCTGTCCCGTTCCATTCCATGGTGACCATGCTGCACGGTGTCACCAAGGGCCCTTGGAATCCCTGTCTCGTTCCATTCCATAGTGACCATGCTGCACCGTGTCACAAAGGGCCCTTGCACGCACTGCCACCTGCCCTGGGGCCACCCCGTGCCCACCCAAAGTGGCCCAGGTTGGAAGGAATCCCTGGCCCCAAGTGTCTGAGACAGCCCGACGGGATCTTTAGGAATGACTCAGACCATCAGCCAACGCTGCCCTGCTCTGCAGGCTCAGGGCAGCAGAAGGAGCCCCCACGGGCTCTGCAGGAGCTGGCAGAGGCTGCCCAGCAGGGAGGCCATGGGGCACAGAGCCCCAAGGCTGCCCAGGGCCCCACGGCACAGGGGCCGTTCCCAGCCCCAATGCTCCTGGCCTGGCCTGGGCTGCACAGGGGCTGTGGCACCATGGCTGGGCCAGCACAGGGCCACAAAGGGGCCCCGCAGCCGCTGCCGGGGCTGGCAGCAAGTCCGGGCACAGACAAGGAATTGCTGAGCATGGCCTGCGCTGGCCAGGGCTGACTGTGCCAAAGGCAGAGCTCAGCTGCTCTTGATGCCTGCAGGAAAAGTCAAGAGGCCAAAGAGCCTCCATGGCTGTGCTGGGGACAGAGGCTGGAGGAGGGAAATGCAGGGAAGCTGTGGCATGGGGAGGACATGCAATTCCAGCAGACACCTCAGCCTGCAAGGTGCTCTGCTCTACCTCAGCTCCTCTCTTAGATATGCCAATCCCAGCTCAGCACCTCAGGGTACTGGGGCCCAACAAGTAGAACATGCCTGTTCATGGAAAGGGGAGCAGGTTTCAATATCTCTCTGTTCCATAACATACAAGCAAATCTTTATTATCTGGCTCACTGGAGAACTTTGAAGAAATGGTAATGTTTTCCCACCCAGAACAGCAATTTCCTGGCTCTACTGCTTTCTTCTACTGATGGCAGGAGAAGAAATACTCATCTTCCCCTCTACCTCTGCCACCAACATTCAGTATAATATTTCATGACGCGCTTCCTTTGGGTGTTTCCAGGACTCCTGGTTAAATGGCCCTATCTAAGGACATCTCTTCATTTAGAGCAGCTGCATGTATGTCCTTCCCATTGCTCCCAGATTTCCTCCTGCAGCTGTTCTCTGGTCATTCCAATGCATCTCCTTTAAATGGCTTCATGCTTTGAGCTTTTGGGAGTTTCCCAATTTTTCAGAAGTTTAAATAACTCCTTACTCAGCATCTTATTGTAAGTTTTACCTATCACCTCTTCTTATGCCTTTGTCTAAAATCCTGCCTTTATGGCAATGCCTTGTAGATGGTGGACATGTCAGATGCTGCTGGGATGTCACAAGGAGCAGAGGGAAGGGTTTTGCTTGATTCAATTTATCATATTCACATTTTTTGATGTTGGCCATGAAGAGAAAGTTTTCAGTACCCTCCTACCCCTGCCTCTGTGCGAACTGGCCAAGGAGAGACCGGGCGGGGGCGGCAAAAGTCTGCAGGCGGTGCCAGGGAGTCTGATGGGGCAGGGCGGGGCGCTCCCAACCATGGCTGGGCGGGGGCCGCGACAGACAGGGGCAGGGGCAGGGGCAGGGGCAGGGGCAGGGGCAGGGGCAGGGGCAGGGGCAGGGGCAGGGGCAGGGGCAGGGGCAGGGGCAGGGCAGGGGCGAGGAGAGAGGGGATGCGAGAGTGTGCGGCCGTGCGAGCGGGAGCGGCGGGGGCGGTGGGGAGCGGTGGTGTCTGAGGAGCCGGGCGTGTGTCCCTGTGTCTGTCTCTCTCTCTGTGTCAACGAGGCCCGAGGGCGGGCGGCTTCGTGCCGGCCCCGGGCGCCTCGGCACCGAGCCCCCGCGGCCCCCCAGGCTCCTTCCGAGGACCGAAGACCTCTGCGGGCCCTGAAGGAACCGGCCCCAAAGCGGCCGCCCGCTTGCCGGCGGTGCTGCCGGCGGCGGGGCGGGCCGGGCCGAGTCGCACCGGGGCCGGCGGCTGCGAGCTGATTTCCGCCGCACGGACGGGCTTCTCTTCCCCGCTGGCCCCGCTGACATTCTCTTCTGCGGGGCAGGGCTGTGTCGGCTCCCGGACGGGCGGCGGGGGGCACTGGGGACGCCGTTTCCACAGTTCTGCACCTCAGGAGACCCCAGCACAGGGCACGGGCTGCCCGTCGGCTCGCCTGCGGGTGCTCTGCATAATAAAGGAAACTGAACAAAATCTGCCAAGAAAATTTCTTTTTCGGCTAAGTTTCTCATACCAGGCAAATAGAAGAGCCATTCTTTCAAGAAAGAATAAAATGGGGGGGAATAAAACCCTAAAGACAAACTGAATAAAACCCCAAACCAAAAAAATCTCAAAACAAAACACAAAACCCAAAGGAAAAAAACCCAAAAAATCCAAAACAAAACCAGAAAACCCAAAACAAAAGCCCTGCACCTCACCTGCCCTCCAAAAAACCACCCCAAAAAACGAAATACAACCCAGAAAAATACAAAAATATGTGTTGGTCTTGAAAGTGGGCGGTTTATGGGCTGGGATGGGGCTGCTAGAGCTGTCCGGCTCTGGGCTGTAAGGAGGCTGTGAGCTTGCCCTGGCTCCAGGGCCGCCGGTGCTGGGTCGGCACCCTTGCGGCAAGCGTTGTCAGGGGGCAGCAGGTCTACTCTTGCTCCAGGCAAGCCTGGGGCAATCAGGTCTACCCGTCTCCGGAGCCATCAGGTCTACCAGGATCTGGGGACTCCCGGCTCTTGGCGGTGCCCGTGCCACGGGCAGTGACGGGTGACATCAGGTCATCCCCAACTCCGCGCCGGCCCAGGGTTATCAGGTCTACCCAGCTCCAGGGTCACCTGCTTCGTGGCAGGACCTTCATGGCCAGGGTCAACAGGTCTACCCCGATGCTGAGTGACCGTAAGGTGTTGTGGCCAGGACAACAGGTCTACCCTGGCTCCGGGGCTGCTGGGTTCATTGCAGTGCCCTGGATGTGAGCGGTGGCGGGGGACAAAAGGTCTACCCTGGCTCCGGGCCGGCCCGGGGCCATCAGGACTACCCCTCTCCACGGCCGCCGTGCTCGTGGTTGCGCTCAAGCTGCGGGTGGGATTGACAGCTAGCAGAACAGAATGGTTGGAAAAAGATCTGCCACCACCAGACCACACCCAACAGGGTCACCCACCTCCTCTTGTCTATGGACGGTAATTAGGGGACCCGAAGACTTAAAACTAATTTAAAAAAACTTGCTAGAAGCTGATATACAGTAAGGTAGTAATAACCATTTCTGAGTTAAAGTACCACAGTAAAAGTTTAAACACTTTGTAATTCTTTAATAAGTGTCCTTTAGCCAAGGAAGTCAACTGAAGAAAGTTTTAGTTAGAATATTATTAAGTCTCACTTAGTTGCTAGGAATTAAGAGAATTACCCAAAGAAGCTAACCCTCAAAAGCCAGAGACTGTAAGCTGATGCAGGCTTAAGCCCGATCAAAGAAATAGTGGAGGGATTTATTATGAAGAAAACAGCCTTGCTGAGACATTTCGGTTTGGGCTAAGTACTGACATTGAAATATTAATTAGCGAATTGCTCCTGGGAATCACCTACACCCCCACCCACACTACCATTCTAGGACTGGGATGCAAAATAGAGAGACCAGTGGAATCACGGGAGGGGGTTTTGGGGATGAAAACACCCCTAAGTGGAAGGCTGGGCACAGTGGAGGGGGCTGGATGGGTGCGCTGCTTGGGGAAAAGGGAACCACATCCCTGGTCTGTGTCTGACCTGTCACCATAGCCTGCAGGGGACCAGACTGGACTGGGCTGTGGGAAGCAGGAACAAAGGAACAACTCTTCCTGGTGTTCCCAGGAGGGAAGGACAGGGGACAGCTGCTGCTGCACTTTGGCAGCAGGCTCTGCACATGCCCTCACCCTTCGGCTACCAGGACTTCAGACACAGACTGCACACCTCTTCACCTCCGGCTACCAGTGTGCCACGGAGACTCCAGGGACAGACTCTGCAGCCTTCTCGCCCTTTGGCTACTGGGAAAAAGCTACAACAGCGGGGGTGAGCTCTGTATTGAGCTCCCTTGCTCTGCTGATCTTTTGAATAAAGAGCTGAACATTAATAAAGGCACGAGCCCTGTTTACTACATGAAGGCCCCCAAAATTCCACTAAAAAGCCCCAAAATCCCCTAAAAATCACCGCTGTTGTGCCCCCGTCCCCCGAATCCCCCATACCCCATTCAGGGTGGGCCTGGGACTGCCTGGGACCCCCAGATCTCCATAGGACCCCCTCCAGGAACCCCAAATCTTCCCCAGAGCCCCCCGCCAAAGTTGGCCCAGGACCCCCTGAGAGCCCCCAGACCCCAATTGCACCCAGCCCAGGATGCCCCCTGAGACCCCCCCAGACCCTTCCCAAGACCCCCCCCAGGACCCTTCCAGGACCCTCCAGACCCCGCCCCAAACCCAACTCTGGACCCCCCAGCCTCTCCCCAGATCCCTCCAGGACCTCTCCCAAAAACCCCCAACCCCCCCCAGACCCTCTCTGGGACCCTTCCAGATCCCCCAAAGCCCCTCCCCAAAACCTCCAAAACCTCCTAGGACGCCACCAGGACCCCCCAAACCGCTCCCCCAACTCCGCCCAGACCCTCCCAAGACCCCCCCTCCAGGCCCCTCTCAGGACCCATCCCCACCCCCCAGGTCCCCCCACAATGCTCCAAGACCCCTCCCCAGACTCTCCCTGACACCTCCAGGACCCCTCAGGATCCCCCACCCAAGAGCCCTCCAGGACGCCCAGACTGCCCCGAGGACTCCTCCATGAGCCATCCAGGACCCCCCAGAGCCCTCCCTAAACTCCCCCCGGATCCCTCCCCAAAGGCCCCCGATGCCCCCAGGACCCCTCCCCAGCCCCCCCAGCCCCTCCCAGCCCCCGGCCCCTGTGCGGAGCCCCCTCCCCAGCGTTGCGGCCCCCGCGGCTCCCGCGGCTCCCGCCTCTCCCAGCGCCTCCCCCGCTCTGGCAGCGCCGCCCGCAGGGCCCGCCCGAGCCCGGGGGGCGGGGCCGCCGGGGGAGGGGCGCCGCTCCCGGCTCCCTCTGATTGGCTGCAGCCGCGCGCTGATTGGTTGGTTCGGCACGGGGCGCGCCGCTATTGGCTGGAGGAGCCCGCGCGCGCGGTGCAGGCGGGAAATTGTCAGGGGAGCGCGGCTGAGGAGGGGCTGAGGTGGGGCCGGGGAAACTGAACGGGGGGTTTGGGGCGGCTCGGGGAGAAACTGGGGATTTCTGGGGAACTGACAGGAAATAGGCGTGTGTCTGCTGGGTTTGGGGGAATGAGGGGGCTTTAGGGAGCTTTGGGGGGAGCTTGAGAGCTTCTGGAGCGTTCTCCGTTGGGTTTAGGGGGATCTGAGGGTAATTGCGGGGGTCCGAGGGGACTTTGGCGGAGTTGTGAGAGGAACTGGGGGGATCTGGGGGTTCTGAGGTGGCTCTGGGATCAATTTTGGGGTAAAGTGGGGGGATCTGAGGGTAATTTGGGGGCTTTAGGTGGGTCTGGGGTGGATTTGGGGCTCTGGGGACACCTAAAGGGGTGCCAGGGGGTGAAGGGGTCGCAGCCCCCCAGACGCCCCCTGAAGCCCCCCTGTCCCCACAGAGGGGTCCCGGCCCTGGCGGTGCAGGACCCCCGGCCCCAGCCCAGCATCTCCATCAACCACCTGAACCGGGACACCAAGGAGGACGGGGATGGCTGGGGGGTCCTGGGGGCTCTGAGAGTGTCCGTGCCTGTCCCCAGGGGCTCAGGCTGTCCCCTGGGTGTCCCCGAGCTGGAGAAGTCCCTCTGCGCCGTTTCCTCGCCGTTTGGGCAGATTTTGGACATTTTGGTGCGGCGCAGTCTCGGCCTGCGGGGCCAGGCCTTCCTCACCTTCAGGGAGATGAGCAGCGCCACCAACGCCCTGCGCTCCCTGCAGGGCTTCCCCTCCTGCGGCCAACCCGTGGGGAGACAGCGACTGGGGGAGTTCTGGCACTGGGGAAAGAACTGCAATGCTGGGGAAAAACCGCCAAACTCTGGCCTCAGATATCCCCAAAGTCCAACTTGGCATCCCACCAAATTCATTCACCCTGAGCACCCCAAAGCTTCCCTTTCTATGACAAGCCCATGGTAAGACAGAAATGCTGGGTGAAATCCTGGAATTCTCATGGAAAAAACCCAAAATCCTGAGGAAAAAAAACAAACCCAACCAGGATTCCCCCCAAAATCCCATCAAGAATCCCTGAAATTGAGTTGGAAACACCCCTAAATCCAACCAGGAACCCCCCAAAGCTTCCCCTTCTATGACAAGTCCATGGTGAGACCCAAATCCTTGGGAAAATCCTGACATTTTGGGAAAAAATCCTGAAATTCTGGGAGAAATCCTGAATTCCTGGGGGAAAAACTCAAAATGCAGCCTCAAATATCCCCAAAATCCAACCAGGAACCGCCCCAAAGCTTCCCCTTCTACCAAATGTCCATGGTAAGAGACAAATCAGAGTAGAAGTCCTGGGATTTTGGGAACAATCCTGAAATTCTGGGAAAAACTCCAAAATCCTTGGGAAAAAACCCAAATCCAGCCTCAGTTATCCCTAAAATTCACCCTAACGCCCCCCCCCCCCCCCCCCCCCACCCGCCAAAGCTTCCCCTTCCGGGACAAACCAGTGGTAATAGCAGAATCTTCAGGCAAATACCCAAATTTTGGGAAAAATCCTGTAATTCTGGGACAAAAGCACAAAATTCAATTGGGAACCCACCCAAAATCCGTCCAGGAGCCCCCAAGAATTCACCCTGAATCTCCTAAACCTTCCCCTTCTACCCCACAGTGAGACCCAAATTCAGGGAAAAATCCACAGATTCTTGAAAAAACAGGAAATCTTGGGAAAAAGCCTGAAATCTGGGGAAGAAACGGAAATCTCACCAGAAATCCACCCCCCCAATCCCCTGGGAATGACCCCAAATCCCTGCTGGAACCTCCCCAATTCCTCTGAATTACCCCAAAATCCTGCTGAAATTCCCTGAATTCCTTCTAGGACTTGCCAAAATCCCTCAAAAACGTCCCTGATTGCTTCTGGAACTGCCCCAGATCCATTCTGGAGCATCCCCAAATCCCTCCGAACTTCTGAAAATCCCGTGGAAGACCCCAAAATCCCTCTTGAAACTCTCCCAGATCCCCTCAGAATTCCCCCAGATCCCTGAGAAAGCCCCAGATCCCCTCTGGAGCCTCTTCCAGATCCCCCCAAAATCCTCGGGAACAACCCCAAACCCCCCGAGCCGTCCCCAGCTCCCCCCGGAGTGATCCCAAATCCCCCCGGAGCCAGCCCAGGTCCCCTCTGGAAGCTCCCCGAGTCCCTCGGGAAGCCGCAGATCCCCGGGAGCCGCCGGGCAGCGCCGGGAAAGCCCAAAGCCCCGCGGCAGTGCCGCATCCCGGCCGGAGCTGCCCCGGGAGCCCCGCGGGGCCGGGGCCGGGGCCGGGATGCGCCGTCCCAGCGGATCCAGCGCGCCCGGCCGGGCTCGGCCAGCGCGGCCCAGGGCAGGGAGCGCTGGTGGGGCGGGAGCGGGAGCGGAGCGCGAACGGGACCAGCGCAGAGCCAAGGGGGGAGAGGCCCCGGCCCCACAGAGAGCGGGGCCGGAGCGCGGGGCCGGGCGGGGATGGCTCGGCGATTGTCCCGGGCGATTCGGGCACTCGCAGCGATCTCTGCGGGATTCTTGGGCTGCTTCTGGGAGGTTTGGCTGGGATTTTGAGGGAAGTTTTCGTGGGGATTTTTTGGGTGGATTTCCTCGCACTTCGGGTGGGATGTGATAGGACTTGGGGGCATTTTTTGGGGAATTTGAGAGGGGTTTGGTGGGATTTCGGCGCGGATTTTTTGAGTGTATTTGGTGTGGATTTTGCGGGGGTTTAGGGAAATTTTGGTCGGATATTTTGGGTGATTTGGTGGGATTTTTTGTGTGGATTTTGTGTGATTGGGGGATTTTTGGCTGCATTTTTGTACAAATTTTTCTCTGTGGATTCTGTGGGATTTTCATGGGGATTTAGTGGGACTTTTTGTGGGATTTTTGTGTGGCATTTAAGGGGATTTTGGGGGCGATTTTTATGGGGATTTTGAGGGATTTCTGTGAGCCTTGGGGTGATTTTTTGTGGATTTTTTTGGGTGAGTTTTGTGGGCTTTTGGGTGGAATTTTTGTGGATATTTACCTGGGATTTTGTGTGGTTTTTCTGGCATTTTCAAGGAATCTACAGTGGAATTTTTGTGGGAATTTTATGGTATTTTTGGTGGGATTTTTTGTGAGGATTTTGAGTCGATTTCTATTGGATTTTGGGGAGTTTTGGGGGATTTTTTAGGAAGATTTTAGTTGGGTTTTGGGTGTTTTGGGGGGGATTTTTATGGGATTTTGATGATATTTTTGTGAGGACTTTTGGTGATATTTTTGTGAGGGTGAGTGGTGCCTTTGGTTCCAACCAACTTTCCTCCCCGAGCCAACGTTACCCACTCCCTCACACGTCCCCCCGTGCCTTCCCACTGCCTTGTCCTGTCAGAGCTTCCACAGCCCCTCATCCCTTCGTGGCCCCGTCCCCTCAGGGTCTCCCCCAGCCTGGCCAACCTGCCCCATCAAGAGGCACCTGGGAGCCCTCAGCATTCCAGGCAGCAACACACGGGCAGGAGGACACGGATGGCGCTTCCTGCCTGGGACAGGGCTTGTGGCCATCTCCAGGCACCGCTCTCACAGAGATCCCCACAGCTCCAGCCCCTGCCCATCTGCTCTGTGGGCAGCACAAAGGCTTCAGCAGAACCACCAAAGGCCAAGGGGCTTCTGGCCATTTTCCCTGCAACCCTGCATGCCTGGGCAGCTTGCTGAGCCCAGGAACCCTTTTCTCCCTCTTCCCCTAGGCCCTGCAGAGCCTGGGCAGCAAAAGAAAGATCCTGGGAGTCTGTCTATTACAACACATCCTATATTTCTATGCTAAAGAAAAACAAAAAGAAGAAAAGAACAATCCTAAAGAAACGAAACATTCCTGCTGGCTCGAGTGGCCCCAGCAGACAGAGCCTCTGGGATCAGCTCTCTGCAGAGCTGCAGCAGCGCAGCCAGCCGAGCCCCGACAGACGAGGCCGTCTCCTCCATGCCCTGCAGAGCCGATCATGCAGGCTGTGGAAGCGGGAATATCGAGCTCTCTCTATTCCCTGGAGGACAGACAATGTTTGAACTGCCAGGCTCGCAACGGCGACACTGATGTCATTGGCCGTGTCTTCTAGGGCTGAAAGAGAGAGGAACAGCGCCATGGTCAGTTCCCGCATCTGAGGGGACCCGAGGAGATTCCTGTGCCAGGGCCATCCCAGCCGGCTCTGGCCATGGCCAGCAGGGAGCAGGGACCAGCCGGATCAGCCCAAAGCTGCTAGCCACGAATCCCCCAGGTGCCCTGAAAGCTCTGTGTGCTCTGTCCACGCTGCCCCTGGTCTGCACAGGGAGCAGAGCCCTCCACAGCCGGGGCAGGGCTCGCAGCTCCCCCGCCAGCCCTCGCTGGCAGCCCGCTGCCCTCACTCACCCTCACAGATGAGATGGAGCTCTTCCTTCCTCCCCCTCAGGTACCGCCCGGCCGTCCCTGGGAACACAGAGCCTGTCAGGCCCAGCGGCACAGCTCCCTGCCAGCGGCGCCGCCAGCCCTGTGCCCACACGCCCTCCTGGCCCGGCTCGTGGCTCACCCATGAACCTGACGGCCGCCTCTCGCAGGGGCTCCTGTGGGCTCTGCAGGTAGGGCAGGGCCCGGCGCAGGTGCTCGGCCACGCTGCTGCTGTCCTCTGCCAGCTGGAGAGAGCGACAGGAGGGAAGGGTTGGCCCCGCAGCCCACCGGGCCGGGGCTCCATGGGCACCCGGCTCGGGCCGCAGGAGCCTGGAGCAGAGCCCGCGCAGCCTCGGGCTGCAGCAGCGGGCAGGGGCACAGCTGCCAGCCCGCACACCGAGCACCGCGCTCAGGGGCTGCTCCAGGCTGGGGCTGCGGCTTCCCGGCCCTCCTTACCAGGATCTCAATGAACCTCCACAGTTTCTCCTTCTTTACAGGTTTTTCAAGATCTCTCCTGTTTAAGAATTTGGCCACACAAAGCAGGGTTTCCCAAGAAGCCTGGAGAGCAGTAGAGACACGGAAATGGCCCCGCAGCCCAGGATCAGCATCCCTGTGCCAGGGCCGGGAGGAGGATGCAGCCTGCCAGGCGCCAGGGCAGGAGGCAGCCAAGCCCCCTCCCAGGGCGACAGCAGCAGCCCGTGAGTCCTCACCTCTGCCACACTCTGATTCTCATCATGGCAGTGGAAGAAGAGTGGGAGCAGGCTGTGACACACTTGTGTCATCAGGAGCTTTTTCTCTTCTTCCACTACAGTAGACAGCAAGGCTCGAAATACAAACATGGAGATCCACTGCACATGCCAGTCATCCTGTGTAACAGGAAGGAAACAAGACCTTGGCATCAGCTGATTCTGGCCCACCTTGGCGCAGGCCTGCATCTCCACAGGGCACCAAGTGTCTGGGCAGCAGCCAGTGGCCGTGGCTGAGGGCACAGAGCCTTACGTGTTCAAAGAGTGGCAGGAGCACCTTAGCCAGCTGCAGGGCGATGGGGCTGGGTATTGGGGTGTCATTATCCAAGAAGAAATCACTAAGTAGAACAATGCTCATCCTGACCACATCACTATCATTTTCCTGCAGGAGCTCCCCGAGGCTTTCGGTCAGGCTCCGCATTCTTTTGGCCTGTGCGGAACAAAAGTGTGTGAAAGGCCACCCTGCTGCCACAGGGCCTAGAGGCCAAAGGCCTGTCCCGCAGCCCTCGGGCAGCTGAAGTGGGAGGCAGGAGAGCTGGGAGCGGCTGACCCAGTGCCTGAAGACCAGCAACTGCGTTCCCCATCACCACGCTGCCTGCACGGCTTCAGCTGCTGCCCCCTCCTTACCAGCGAGGGATTATCCCTGACCAAGAGGAGGGCTCTCAGAACCTGGCGGCGCATCTCTGTGTGCTCACTCAGCAAGTGCCTCGACAAGAGATCCATGATGCTGTCACTGCATGCACTCAAGTCCAGGCAATGCAGGACCTGAAAGGCACAGGGCAGTGACAGGGGACCCGGCCGGCAGGAGCCCAGAACCGCACAGGGCGGGGACCAGGCAGCAGCGCAGGGCGTGGGCACCATCCCAGGCAGCTGCGGCTACGAGAGGGCAGAGAGCTGGGAGGCAGCGCCGGCCTTCAGACTCACCTCCACAAGGAATGCCAGGGCAGGGAAGTGCCAGTATGGCATCTCTTTGCGGAGCAACTGAAGGAGATAGTCTAAGATGCTTTTACACTCGTCGATGGATTCTTTGCCCATCTCCCTGGAAGGCAGAAAATGGCACTAAGATGTGGCAGCAGCTCTCTGGCCTCAGAGAGAAACAAACAACTTTCCCAGGCATCGCCTGAGAAAGTCTGAGAAGATCAGAGGAAAGAATGAAAAAACATTCTTATCTTAACATGCTGCACCTGGCATTGTGAACATTCGGAATATGTTACAGAGATTTGTCTACCAAAATGTGCTTTCTTAAGTAACTAATGGTATAGTGTTTAGACTAGAAAACACATTAAATCAACCTATATCATAACTATCTATAAGAACAATGGGTTTCTTAATAATAATTATTATTGATCGGACCTCTGAAATACATGGAGTCAGTGATAATTACTGGCCGGGGGCCCGCTCCTACGACACTAAGACCCTGAGTCGGGGGGGGAAGCCCCTCCCAGGACAGACTGATGCAGTTCTTGTCTTTACCCCCCACCCTGCAGGGGGACCTGGGCCCTTTGAGATGTGGCTGCTGCTGGGCACCCTCCTCTCCCAGCCTTTCCCAGTCTGCTTGGCTGTCCCTCGTCCCTCTGGCCCATGGCCATGGGGACTGAGTGGGATATCCCAGCCACAGAGCACAAATGCCGGGAGCAATGGGGAGAAGGGGGTCTCACCTGGCCAGCAGACCCACGGCATAAATGTGGGTGTCAGCACAGAGCAGCGTGTCCCAGCCACGCTTGCGCTCCATTGACAACACCACATCCTCATAGTCCATTTGGCACAGCAGGGACTTCAGGGTCCTCACTGCAAACCTGAGTGCAGAGCAAAGCCCGGGTCACACTGGGAGCACTGGCTCCTGCCCTGGCCATGTGGCAGGGACAGAAGGATTGGGATAGAGCACCTGTTGGGGCTGCTGGCAAGGCCATGTTCTTCCTGGCATCCCTTCCAGAAGGTATCCACCTCCTCTGGCATCTCTTTGGTGCTGAAGAACACTTGGAAGAGCAGATGCACAAATAACTGCGGGAAATGCTCATCCACTATATCTGGGACACAGCGCTCCTGAAGGATCTTCCATATCACCACAGTTGCCTGCAAAGGACGAAGCCCCCCGAGGCAGCGTTCAGTGCCAAGGTGTCCGTGGGACAGGGCCCGAGCGTGGCAGGGAGAGGCCCAGAGAGACACAGGGGGAGCAGCGGGCCTGGTGGCCCTGCAGCTGTCCCTAGGCCAGCTTTCAGGCCAGTGCCTGAGGCAGGGAGATGCAGTGGGGAAAGGAGGATGGAGAGCTGCTGGACAGGTGGCCTTGGGGCCAGCAAAGTCCACTGGCAGAAACTCACAGCCAGGGCAAAGACAGTCATTCTGTTCCCATCGCAGGTGCTCATGCTGTGCTCTGGCCAGCTCCCCAGCACATCCAGGAGTATCTGCTGTGCCAGCTCTGCAGTCCAGGGTGTGCACATGATGGTCTTCCACATGGCCATGGCAGCTCTGCGGGGTTAGAGCTCTGTCTCAGGGCATCTCAGACACAGCACCGTGGTCTGGGCATCTCTAGAGGCCCGGGTTGACTGCCGGCTCTGCCTTTGCCCACTGCCCCTCTCCAGCAGCAGCCAGGCAGCCCAGCCCTGTGGGGACAGGCCCCTGTGGGACAACGAGGGAGCATGGCAGCAGGCTTGGGGCTGACATGCCAGGGCCTGGAAAGGGAGCAGCCAGAGGGCCCTGGGACTCTCTGTTGGTCAGAAACCTGGCCCAGGCTGTACAGGGCGATGGGTTGGGGTGAGCCCTGAGCCCTCTGGGCAGACGGGCCCCATACCTGTCACAGGATGGGGCCACACGCAGGAGTGTCATTACTGCCTCATTTGGCTGCGCTTCTGTGAGATACAGCAGGGCGTTGTCCAGCCTGTGCTCAGCAGAATCATTGGCCATGAGCCACTGGTGGATGTATCTCACCATGCCGGGCACCTGGAGAAGGCACAGGGAGACTTGGAAAGCTGCCAGAGGGATCAGCGTTCCCAGGGTCCCCAGAGAAGTGCTTCCCTTCCCGCCGCACTGCGATGGCCTCAAAGGCTCACAGGGGCCAGCACTAGTGGCTTGGGAAGCTATGTGACTCATGGGGCAATTGAAGCCTGGCCACATCTGCTTACTTGCTCTGCTCTGGGAACACCACTCTGCACAAGCAAATCCAGCAGGGCGGCACTGGTCTCATGTCCGAGGAGCTCTGAGTATGCTCTGAGCCCAGGGCTCATGACACTGGTCTCTTCCTGCCGAATTCTCTTGATGAATTTGCAAACAAGCTGTAGGAGAAGAGCAAGAAGCCATGGGGTGCTGCAGGTGTGCTGCTGGGCTGAGCAGTGACAGCAGGCCCAGCCCAGGTGGGGATGGCTGCAGGTACCTGTGCTGTTCTGTGGAAGCGGCCATGGGCGGGTTCCTGCTCTTGTGTCTGGTCCAGGGCTGCATCTGGGAAAGAGCGAGCGCAGCCCGAGCTGAGGGGCTGCCGGAGAGGCCGGAGAACACAGCCCAGCCCTGCGCTGCCCAGGCAGGGACAGCCCCGCAACGGCCCAGAGCATGGAGCACGGCTGTGGGGTGTCTGCCCGGCCCCTATTCCATCCTGACCATGGGCATGGCCCCAGGGGATGGGATGGCATGGCATGGCATGGCATGGCATGGCATGGCATGGCATGGCATGGCATGGCATGGCATGGCATGGGGCCAAGCTGGCTGCAGGCACCAGCCCTGTGGCCCAGCTCTGCCACTCACCCTTCTGCCGTGGCTGGAACTGCTCCAGCTCTTCAGGCTGCTGTGCTGGGGCAGTTCCAGGGCCTTCTTTCTCCTCCTTCCCCCAGGCCAGCTTGGGCACGCTCGCAGGTCTGTGCTCTACGATACTGCCTGGATTCATGGCTGCTTGCAGAAGGTGAAAAGGAAAAGGTCCAAGTCAGCAAGTGCTGCAGTCGTGCCTTGAGGGCACCTGCAAGTGTGAAGACTTGGCAAGGCTACAGGACAGCAAGTCCTGCACTCTGCTCTTGGGGCTCCAGCCACAAGGACAGGAGACTCCTGTCAAGGACAGTGAAAAGCAAATGCCACAGTCTGCCCTCGAGGGCAGCTGCAGAAGATTTGCCTTGGGAAGGCCAGGGGTCACCAAGTGCTCTGCTCTGGCCACGAGCTCACCTGCAGGAGTAATACCTCGGGAAAGCTCTGGGTCAGCAAGGAACGAGTGGCTGTGCGAGGGCTCCTCACAGCACCGCTCTCTCGCGTCCTCTCTCGTCGTGTGCACCGAGCACTGTGGAGTGTAACTGTAACTTGTAACTGCCAACACCTCTGCCAGAGCGTGTCACCAAGGGCCCTTGGAATCCCTGCCCCGTTCCATTCCACGGTGACCATGCTGCACGGTGTCACCAAGGGCCCTTGGAATCCCTGTCTCGTTCCATTCCATAGTGACCATGCTGCACCCTGTCACCAAGGGCCCTTGCACGCACTGCCACCTGCCCTGGGGCCACCCCGTGCCCACCCAAAGTGGCCCAGGTTGGAAGGAATCCCTGGCCCCAAGTGTCTGAGACAGCCCGACGGGATCTTTAGGAATGACTCAGACCATCAGCCAACGCTGCCCTGCTCTGCGGGCTCAGGGCAGCAGAAGGAGCCCCCACGGGCTCTGCAGGAGCTGGCAGAGGCTGCCCAGCAGGGAGGCCATGGGGCACAGAGCCCCAAGGCTGCCCAGGGCCCCACGGCACAGGGGCCGTTCCCAGCCCCAATGCTCCTGTCCTGGCCTGGGCTGCACAGGGGCTGTGGCACCATGGCTGGGCCAGCACAGGGCCACAAAGGGGCCCCGCAGCCGCTGCCGGGGCTGGCAGCAAGTCCGGGCACAGACAAGGAATTGCTGAGCATGGCCTGCGCTGGCCAGGGCTGACTGTGCCAAAGGCAGAGCTCAGCTGCTCTTGATGCCTGCAGGAAAAGTCAAGAGGCCAAAGAGCCTCCATGGCTGTGCTGGGGACAGAGGCTGGAGGAGGGAAATGCAGGGAAGCTGTGGCATGGGGAGGACATGCAATTCCAGCAGACACCTCAGCCTGCAAGGTGCTCTGCTCTACCTCAGCTCCTCTCTTAGATATGCCAATCCCAGCTCAGCACCTCAGGGTACTGGGGCCCAACAAGTAGAACATGCCTGTTCATGGAAAGGGGAGCAGGTTTCAATATCTCTCTGTTCCATAACATACAAGCAAATCTTTATTATCTGGCTCACTGGAGAACTTTGAAGAAATGGTAATGTTTTCCCACCCAGAACAGCAATTTCCTGGCTCTACTGCTTTCTTCTACTGATGGCAGGAGAAGAAATACTCATCTTCCCCTCTACCTCTGCCACCAACATTCAGTATAATATTTCATGACGCGCTTCCTTTGGGTGTTTCCAGGACTCCTGGTTAAATGGCCCTATCTAAGGACATCTCTTCATTTAGAGCAGCTGCATGTATGTCCTTCCCATTGCTCCCAGATTTCCTCCTGCAGCTGTTCTCTGGTCATTCCAATGCATCTCCTTTAAATGGCTTCATGCTTTGAGCTTTTGGGAGTTTCCCAATTTTTCAGAAGTTTAAATAACTCCTTACTCAGCATCTTATTGTAAGTTTTACCTATCACCTCTTCTTATGCCTTTGTCTAAAATCCTGCCTTTATGGCAATGCCTTGTAGATGGTGGACATGTCAGATGCTGCTGGGATGTCACAAGGAGCAGAGGGAAGGGTTTTGCTTGATTCAATTTATCATATTCACATTTTTTGATGTTGGCCATGAAGAGAAACTTTTCAGTACCCTCCTACCCCTGCCTCTGTGCGAACTGGCCAAGGAGAGACCGGGCGGGGGCGGCAAAAGTCTGCAGGCGGTGCCAGGGAGTCTGATGGGGCAGGGCGGGGCGCTCCCAACCATGGCTGGGCGGGGGCCGCGACAGACAGGGGCAGGGGCAGGGGCAGGGGCAGGGGCAGGGGCAGGGGCAGGGGCAGGGGCAGGGGCAGGGGCAGGGGCGGGGAGAGAGGGGATGCGAGAGTGTGCGGCCGTGCGAGCGGGAGCGGCGGGGGCGGTGGGGAGCGGTGGTGTCTGAGGAGCCGGGCGTGTGTCCCTGTGTCCGTCTCTCTCTCTGTGTCAACGAGGCCCGAGGGCGGGCGGCTTCGTGCCGGCCCCGGGCGCCTCGGCACCGAGCCCCCGCGGCCCCCCAGGCTCCTTCCGAGGACCGAAGACCTCTGCGGGCCCTGAAGGAACCGGCCCCAAAGCGGCCGCCCGCTTGCCGGCGGTGCTGCCGGCGGCGGGGCGGGCCGGGCCGAGTCGCACCGGGGCCGGCGGCTGCGAGCTGATTTCCGCCGCACGGACGGGCTTCTCTTCCCCGCTGGCCCCGCTGACATTCTCTTCTGCGGGGCAGGGCTGTGTCGGCTCCCGGACGGGGGGCGGGGGGCACTGGGGACGCCGTTTCCACAGTTCTGCACCTCAGGAGACCCGAGCACAGGGCACGGGCTGCCCGTCGGCTCGCCTGCGAGTGCTCTGCATAATAAAGGAAACTGAACAAAATCTGCCAAGAAAATTTCTTTTTCGGCTAAGTTTCTCATACCAGGCAAATAGAAGAGCCATTCTTTCAAGAAAGGAGAAAATGGGGGGGAATAAAACCCTAAAGACAAACTGAATAAAACCCCAAACCAAAAAAATCTCAAAACAAAACACAAAACCCAAAGGAAAAAAACCCAAAAAATCCAAAACAAAACCAGAAAACCCAAAACAAAAGCCCTGCACCTCACCTGCCCTCCAAAAAACCACCCCAAAAAACGAAATACAACCCAGAAAAATACAAAAATATGTGTTGGTCTTGAAAGTGGGCGGTTTATGGGCTGGGATGGGGCTGCTAGAGCTGTCCGGCTCTGGGCTGTAAGGAGGCTGTGAGCTTGCCCTGGCTCCAGGGCCGCCGGTGCTGGGTCGGCACCCTTGCGGCAAGCGTTGTCAGGGGGCAGCAGGTCTACTCTTGCTCCAGGCAAGCCTGGGGCAATCAGGTCTACCCGTCTCCGGAGCCATCAGGTCTACCAGGATCTGGGGACTCCCGGCTCTTGGCGGTGCCCATGCCACGGGCAGTGACGGGTGACATCAGGTCATCCCCAACTCCGCGCCGGCCCAGGGTTATCAGGTCTACCCAGCTCCAGGGTCACCTGGTTCGTGGCAGGACCTTCATGGCCAGGGTCAACAGGTCTACCCCGATGCTGAGTGACCGTAAGGTGTTGTGGCCAGGACAACAGGTCTACCCTGGCTCCGGGGCTGCTGGGTTCATTGCAGTGCCCTGGATGTGAGCGGTGGCGGGGGACAAAAGGTCTACCCTGGCTCCGGGCCCGCCTGGGGCCATCAGGACTACCCCTCTCCACGGCCGCCGTGCTCGTGGTTGCGCTCAAGCTGCGGGTGGGATTGACAGCTAGCAGAACAGAATGGTTGGAAAAAGATCTGCCACCACCAGACACCAGACCACACCCAACAGGGTCACCCACCTCCTCTTGTCTATGGACGGTAATTAGGGGACCCGAAGACTTAAAACTAATTTAAAAAAACTTGCTAGAAGCTGATATACAGTAAGGTAGTAATAACCATTTCTGAGTTAAAGTACCACAGTAAAAGTTTAAACACTTTGTAATTCTTTAATAAGTGTCCTTTAGCCAAGGAAGTCAACTGAAGAAAGTTTTAGTTAGAATATTATTAAGTCTCACTTAGTTGCTAGGAATTAAGAGAATTACCCAAAGAAGCTAACCCTCAAAAGCCAGAGACTGTAAGCTGATGCAGGCTTAAGCCCGATCAAAGAAATAGTGGAGGGATTTATTATGAAGAAAACAGCCTTGCTGAGACATTTCGGTTTGGGCTAAGTACTGACATTGAAATATTAATTAGCGAATTGCTCCTGGGAATCACCTACACCCCCACCCACACTACCATTCTAGGACTGGGATGCAAAATAGAGAGACCAGTGGAATCACGGGAGGGGGTTTTGGGGATGAAAACACCCCTAAGTGGAAGGCTGGGCACAGTGGAGGGGGCTGGATGGGTGCGCTGCTTGGGGAAAAGGGAACCACATCCCTGGTCTGTGTCTGACCTGTCACCATAGCCTGCAGGGGACCAGACTGGACTGGGCTGTGGGAAGCAGGAACAAAGGAACAACTCTTCCTGGTGTTCCCAGGAGGGAAGGACAGGGGACAGCTGCTGCTGCACTTTGGCAGCAGGCTCTGCACATGCCCTCACCCTTCGGCTACCAGGACTTCAGACACAGACTGCACACCTCTTCACCTCCGGCTACCAGTGTGCCACGGAGACTCCAGGGACAGACTCTGCAGCCTTCTCGCCCTTTGGCTACTGGGAAAAAGCTACAACAGCGGGGGTGAGCTCTGTATTGAGCTCCCTTGCTCTGCTGATCTTTTGAATAAAGAGCTGAACATTAATAAAGGCACGAGCCCTGTTTACTACATGAAGGCCCCCAAAATTCCACTAAAAAGCCCCAAAATCCCCTAAAAATCACCGCTGTTGTGCCCCCGTCCCCCGAATCCCCCATACCCCATTCAGGGTGGGCCTGGGACTGCCTGGGACCCCCAGATCTCCATAGGACCCCCTCCAGGAACCCCAAATCTTCCCCAGAGCCCCCCGCCAAAGTTGGCCCAGGACCCCCTGAGAGCCCCCAGACCCCAATTGCACCCAGCCCAGGATGCCCCCTGAGACCCCCCCAGACCCTTCCCAAGACCCCCCCCAGGACCCTTCCAGGACCCTCCAGACCCCGCCCCAAACCCAACTCTGGACCCCCCAGCCTCTCCCCAGATCCCTCCAGGACCTCTCCCAAAAACCCCCAACCCCCCCCAGACCCTCTCTGGGACCCTTCCAGATCCCCCAAAGCCCCTCCCCAAAACCTCCAAAACCTCCTAGGACGCCACCAGGACCCCCCAAACCGCTCCCCCAACTCCGCCCAGACCCTCCCAAGACCCCCCCTCCAGGCCCCTCTCAGGACCCATCCCCACCCCCCAGGTCCCCCCACAATGCTCCAAGACCCCTCCCCAGACTCTCCCTGACACCTCCAGGACCCCTCAGGATCCCCCACCCAAGAGCCCTCCAGGACGCCCAGACTGCCCCGAGGACTCCTCCATGAGCCATCCAGGACCCCCCAGAGCCCTCCCTAAACTCCCCCCGGATCCCTCCCCAAAGGCCCCCGATGCCCCCAGGACCCCTCCCCAGCCCCCCCAGCCCCTCCCAGCCCCCGGCCCCTGTGCGGAGCCCCCTCCCCAGCGTTGCGGCCCCCGCGGCTCCCGCGGCTCCCGCCTCTCCCAGCGCCTCCCCCGCTCTGGCAGCGCCGCCCGCAGGGCCCGCCCGAGCCCGGGGGGCGGGGCCGCCGGGGGAGGGGCGCCGCTCCCGGCTCCCTCTGATTGGCTGCAGCCGCGCGCTGATTGGTTGGTTCGGCACGGGGCGCGCCGCTATTGGCTGGAGGAGCCCGCGCGCGCGGTGCAGGCGGGAAATTGTCAGGGGAGCGCGGCTGAGGAGGGGCTGAGGTGGGGCCGGGGAAACTGAACGGGGGGTTTGGGGCGGCTCGGGGAGAAACTGGGGATTTCTGGGGAACTGACAGGAAATAGGCGTGTGTCTGCTGGGTTTGGGGGAATGAGGGGGCTTTAGGGAGCTTTGGGGGGAGCTTGAGAGCTTCTGGAGCGTTCTCCGTTGGGTTTAGGGGGATCTGAGGGTAATTGCGGGGGTCCGAGGGGACTTTGGCGGAGTTGTGAGAGGAACTGGGGGGATCTGGGGGTTCTGAGGTGGCTCTGGGGTCAATTTTGGGGTAAAGTGGGGGGATCTGAGGGTAATTTGGGGGCTTTAGGTGGGTCTGGGGTGGATTTGGGGCTCTGGGGACACCTAAAGGGGTGCCAGGGGGTGAAGGGGTCGCAGCCCCCCAGACGCCCCCTGAAGCCCCCCTGTCCCCACAGAGGGGTCCCGGCCCTGGCGGTGCAGGACCCCCGGCCCCAGCCCAGCATCTCCATCAACCACCTGAACCGGGACACCAAGGAGGACGGGGATGGCTGGGGGGTCCTGGGGGCTCTGAGAGTGTCCGTGCCTGTCCCCAGGGGCTCAGGCTGTCCCCTGGGTGTCCCCGAGCTGGAGAAGTCCCTCTGCGCCGTTTCCTCGCCGTTTGGGCAGATTTTGGACATTTTGGTGCGGCGCAGTCTCGGCCTGCGGGGCCAGGCCTTCCTCACCTTCAGGGAGATGAGCAGCGCCACCAACGCCCTGCGCTCCCTGCAGGGCTTCCCCTCCTGCGGCCAACCCGTGGGGAGACAGCGACTGGGGGAGTTCTGGCACTGGGGAAAGAACTGCAATGCTGGGGAAAAACCGCCAAACTCTGGCCTCAGATATCCCCAAAGTCCAACTTGGCATCCCACCAAATTCATTCACCCTGAGCACCCCAAAGCTTCCCTTTCTATGACAAGCCCATGGTAAGACAGAAATGCTGGGTGAAATCCTGGAATTCTCATGGAAAAAACCCAAAATCCTGAGGAAAAAAAACAAACCCAACCAGGATTCCCCCCAAAATCCCATCAAGAATCCCTGAAATTGAGTTGGAAACACCCCTAAATCCAACCAGGAACCCCCCAAAGCTTCCCCTTCTATGACAAGTCCATGGTGAGACCCAAATCCTTGGGAAAATCCTGACATTTTGGGAAAAAATCCTGAAATTCTGGGAGAAATCCTGAATTCCTGGGGGAAAAACTCAAAATGCAGCCTCAAATATCCCCAAAATCCAACCAGGAACCGCCCCAAAGCTTCCCCTTCTACCAAATGTCCATGGTAAGAGACAAATCAGAGTAGAAGTCCTGGGATTTTGGGAACAATCCTGAAATTCTGGGAAAAACTCCAAAATCCTTGGGAAAAAACCCAAATCCAGCCTCAGTTATCCCTAAAATTCACCCTAACGCCCCCCCCCCCCCCCCCCCACCCGCCAAAGCTTCCCCTTCCGGGACAAACCAGTGGTAATAGCAGAATCTTCAGGCAAATACCCAAATTTTGGGAAAAATCCTGTAATTCTGGGACAAAAGCACAAAATTCAATTGGGAACCCACCCAAAATCCGTCCAGGAGCCCCCAAGAATTCACCCTGAATCTCCTAAACCTTCCCCTTCTACCCCACAGTGAGACCCAAATTCAGGGAAAAATCCACAGATTCTTGAAAAAACAGGAAATCTTGGGAAAAAGCCTGAAATCTGGGGAAGAAACGGAAATCTCACCAGAAATCCACCCCCCCAATCCCCTGGGAATGACCCCAAATCCCTGCTGGAACCTCCCCAATTCCTCTGAATTACCCCAAAATCCTGCTGAAATTCCCTGAATTCCTTCTAGGACTTGCCAAAATCCCTCAAAAACGTCCCTGATTGCTTCTGGAACTGCCCCAGATCCATTCTGGAGCATCCCCAAATCCCTCCGAACTTCTGAAAATCCCGTGGAAGACCCCAAAATCCCTCTTGAAACTCTCCCAGATCCCCTCAGAATTCCCCCAGATCCCTGAGAAAGCCCCAGATCCCCTCTGGAGCCTCTTCCAGATCCCCCCAAAATCCTCGGGAACAAGCCCAAACCCCCCGAGCCGTCCCCAGCTCCCCCCGGAGTGATCCCAAATCCCCCCGGAGCCAGCCCAGGTCCCCTCTGGAAGCTCCCCGAGTCCCTCGGGAAGCCGCAGATCCCCGGGAGCCGCCGGGCAGCGCCGGGAAAGCCCAAAGCCCCGCGGCAGTGCCGCATCCCGGCCGGAGCTGCCCCGGGAGCCCCGCGGGGCCGGGGCCGGGGCCGGGATGCGCCGTCCCAGCGGATCCAGCGCGCCCGGCCGGGCTCGGCCAGCGCGGCCCAGGGCAGGGAGCGCTGGTGGGGCGGGAGCGGGAGCGGAGCGCGAACGGGACCAGCGCAGAGCCAAGGGGGGAGAGGCCCCGGCCCCACAGAGAGCGGGGCCGGAGCGCGGGGCCGGGCGGGGATGGCTCGGCGATTGTCCCGGGCGATTCGGGCACTCGCAGCGATCTCTGCGGGATTCTTGGGCTGCTTCTGGGAGGTTTGGCTGGGATTTTGAGGGAAGTTTTCGTGGGGATTTTTTGGGTGGATTTCCTCGCACTTCGGGTGGGATGTGATAGGACTTGGGGGCATTTTTTGGGGAATTTGAGAGGGGTTTGGTGGGATTTCGGCGCGGATTTTTTGAGTGTATTTGGTGTGGATTTTGCGGGGGTTTAGGGAAATTTTGGTCGGATATTTTGGGTGATTTGGTGGGATTTTTTGTGTGGATTTTGTGTGATTGGGGGATTTTTGGCTGCATTTTTGTACAAATTTTTCTCTGTGGATTCTGTGGGATTTTCATGGGGATTTAGTGGGACTTTTTGTGGGATTTTTGTGTGGCATTTAAGGGGATTTTGGGGGCGATTTTTATGGGGATTTTGAGGGATTTCTGTGAGCCTTGGGGTGATTTTTTGTGGATTTTTTTGGGTGAGTTTTGTGGGCTTTTGGGTGGAATTTTTGTGGATATTTACCTGGGATTTTGTGTGGTTTTTCTGGCATTTTCAAGGAATCTACAGTGGAATTTTTGTGGGAATTTTATGGTATTTTTGGTGGGATTTTTTGTGAGGATTTTGAGTCGATTTCTATTGGATTTTGGGGAGTTTTGGGGGATTTTTTAGGAAGATTTTAGTTGGGTTTTGGGTGTTTTGGGGGGGATTTTTATGGGATTTTGATGATATTTTTGTGAGGACTTTTGGTGATATTTTTGTGAGGGTGAGTGGTGCCTTTGGTTCCAACCAACTTTCCTCCCCGAGCCAACGTTACCCACTCCCTCACACGTCCCCCCCGTGCCTTCCCACTGCCTTGTCCTGTCTGGGCTTCCACAGCCCCTCATCCCTTCGTGGCCCCGTCCCCTCAGGGTCTCCCCCAGCCTGGCCAACCTGCCCCATCAAGAGGCACCTGGGAGCCCTCAGCATTCCAGGCAGCAACACACGGGCAGGAGGACACGGATGGCGCTTCCTGCCTGGGACAGGGCTTGTGGCCATCTCCAGGCACCGCTCTCACAGAGATCCCCACAGCTCCAGCCCCTGCCCATCTGCTCTGTGGGCAGCACAAAGGCTTCAGCAGAACCACCAAAGGCCAAGGGGCTTCTGGCCATTTTCCCTGCAACCCTGCATGCCTGGGCAGCTTGCTGAGCCCAGGAACCCTTTTCTCCCTCTTCCCCTAGGCCCTGCAGAGCCTGGGCAGCAAAAGAAAGATCCTGGGAGTCTGTCTATTACAACACATCCTATATTTCTATGCTAAAGAAAAACAAAAAGAAGAAAAGAACAATCCTAAAGAAACGAAACATTCCTGCTGGCTCGAGTGGCCCCAGCAGACAGAGCCTCTGGGATCAGCTCTCTGCAGAGCTGCAGCAGCGCAGCCAGCCGAGCCCCGACAGACGAGGCCGTCTCCTCCATGCCCTGCAGAGCCGATCATGCAGGCTGTGGAAGCGGGAATATCGAGCTCTCTCTATTCCCTGGAGGACAGACAATGTTTGAACTGCCAGGCTCGCAACGGCGACACTGATGTCATTGGCCGTGTCTTCTAGGGCTGAAAGAGAGAGGAACAGCGCCATGGTCAGTTCCCGCATCTGAGGGGACCCGAGGAGATTCCTGTGCCAGGGCCATCCCAGCCGGCTCTGGCCATGGCCAGCAGGGAGCAGGGACCAGCCGGATCAGCCCAAAGCTGCTAGCCACGAATCCCCCAGGTGCCCTGAAAGCTCTGTGTGCTCTGTCCACGCTGCCCCTGGTCTGCACAGGGAGCAGAGCCCTCCACAGCCGGGGCAGGGCTCGCAGCTCCCCCGCCAGCCCTCGCTGGCAGCCCGCTGCCCTCACTCACCCTCACAGATGAGATGGAGCTCTTCCTTCCTCCCCCTCAGGTACCGCCCGGCCGTCCCTGGGAACACAGAGCCTGTCAGGCCCAGCGGCACAGCTCCCTGCCAGCGGCGCCGCCAGCCCTGTGCCCACACGCCCTCCTGGCCCGGCTCGTGGCTCACCCATGAACCTGACGGCCGCCTCTCGCAGGGGCTCCTGTGGGCTCTGCAGGTAGGGCAGGGCCCGGCGCAGGTGCTCGGCCACGCTGCTGCTGTCCTCTGCCAGCTGGAGAGAGCGACAGGAGGGAAGGGTTGGCCCCGCAGCCCACCGGGCCGGGGCTCCATGGGCACCCGGCTCGGGCCGCAGGAGCCTGGAGCAGAGCCCGCGCGGCCTCGGGCTGCAGCAGCGGGCAGGGGCACAGCTGCCAGCCCGCACGCCGAGCACCGCGCTCAGGGGCTGCTCCAGGCTGGGGCTGCGGCTTCCCGGCCCTCCTTACCAGGATCTCAATGAACCTCCACAGTTTCTCCTTCTTTACAGGTTTTTCAAGATCTCTCCTGTTTAAGAATTTGGCCACACAAAGCAGGGTTTCCCAAGAAGCCTGGAGAGCAGTAGAGACACGGAAATGGCCCCGCAGCCCAGGATCAGCATCCCTGTGCCAGGGCCGGGAGGAGGATGCAGCCTGCCAGGCGCCAGGGCAGGAGGCAGCCAAGCCCCCTCCCAGGGCGACAGCAGCAGCCCGTGAGTCCTCACCTCTGCCACACTCTGATTCTCATCATGGCAGTGGAAGAAGAGTGGGAGCAGGCTGTGACACACTTGTGTCATCAGGAGCTTTTTCTCTTCTTCCACTACAGTAGACAGCAAGGCTCGAAATACAAACATGGAGATCCACTGCACATGCCAGTCATCCTGTGTAACAGGAAGGAAACAAGACCTTGGCATCAGCTGATTCTGGCCCACCTTGGCGCAGGCCTGCATCTCCACAGGGCACCAAGTGTCTGGGCAGCAGCCAGTGGCCGTGGCTGAGGGCACAGAGCCTTACGTGTTCAAAGAGTGGCAGGAGCACCTTAGCCAGCTGCAGGGCGATGGGGCTGGGTATTGGGGTGTCATTATCCAAGAAGAAATCACTAAGTAGAACAATGCTCATCCTGACCACATCACTATCATTTTCCTGCAGGAGCTCCCCGAGGCTTTCGGTCAGGCTCCGCATTCTTTTGGCCTGTGCGGAACAAAAGTGTGTGAAAGGCCACCCTGCTGCCACAGGGCCTAGAGGCCAAAGGCCTGTCCCGCAGCCCTCGGGCAGCTGAAGTGGGAGGCAGGAGAGCTGGGAGCGGCTGACCCAGTGCCTGAAGACCAGCAACTGCGTTCCCCAGCACCACGCTGCCTGCACGGCTTCAGCTGCTGCCCCCTCCTTACCAGCGAGGGATTATCCCTGACCAAGAGGAGGGCTCTCAGAACCTGGCGGCGCATCTCTGTGTGCTCACTCAGCAAGTGCCTCGACAAGAGATCCATGATGCTGTCACTGCATGCACTCAAGTCCAGGCAATGCAGGACCTGAAAGGCACAGGGCAGTGACAGGGGACCCGGCCGGCAGGAGCCCAGAACCGCACAGGGCGGGGACCAGGCAGCAGCGCAGGGCGTGGGCACCATCCCAGGCAGCTGCGGCTACGAGAGGGCAGAGAGCTGGGAGGCAGCGCCGGCCTTCAGACTCACCTCCACAAGGAATGCCAGGGCAGGGAAGTGCCAGTATGGCATCTCTTTGCGGAGCAACTGAAGGAGATAGTCTAAGATGCTTTTACACTCGTCGATGGATTCTTTGCCCATCTCCCTGGAAGGCAGAAAATGGCACTAAGATGTGGCAGCAGCTCTCTGGCCTCAGAGAGAAACAAACAACTTTCCCAGGCATCGCCTGAGAAAGTCTGAGAAGATCAGAGGAAAGAATGAAAAAACATTCTTATCTTAACATGCTGCACCTGGCATTGTGAACATTCGGAATATGTTACAGAGATTTGTCTACCAAAATGTGCTTTCTTAAGTAACTAATGGTATAGTGTTTAGACTAGAAAACACATTAAATCAACCTATATCATAACTATCTATAAGAACAATGGGTTTCTTAATAATAATTATTATTGATCGGACCTCTGAAATACATGGAGTCAGTGATAATTACTGGCCGGGGGCCCGCTCCTACGACACTAAGACCCTGAGTCGGGGGGGGAAGCCCCTCCCAGGACAGACTGATGCAGTTCTTGTCTTTACCCCCCACCCTGCAGGGGGACCTGGGCCCTTTGAGATGTGGCTGCTGCTGGGCACCCTCCTCTCCCAGCCTTTCCCAGTCTGCTTGGCTGTCCCTCGTCCCTCTGGCCCATGGCCATGGGGACTGAGTGGGATATCCCAGCCACAGAGCACAAATGCCGGGAGCAATGGGGAGAAGGGGGTCTCACCTGGCCAGCAGACCCACGGCATAAATGTGGGTGTCAGCACAGAGCAGCGTGTCCCAGCCACGCTTGCGCTCCATTGACAACACCACATCCTCATAGTCCATTTGGCACAGCAGGGACTTCAGGGTCCTCACTGCAAACCTGAGTGCAGAGCAAAGCCCGGGTCACACTGGGAGCACTGGCTCCTGCCCTGGCCATGTGGCAGGGACAGAAGGATTGGGATAGAGCACCTGTTGGGGCTGCTGGCAAGGCCATGTTCTTCCTGGCATCCCTTCCAGAAGGTATCCACCTCCTCTGGCATCTCTTTGGTGCTGAAGAACACTTGGAAGAGCAGATGCACAAATAACTGCGGGAAATGCTCATCCACTATATCTGGGACACAGCGCTCCTGAAGGATCTTCCATATCACCACAGTTGCCTGCAAAGGACGAAGCCCCCCGAGGCAGCGTTCAGTGCCAAGGTGTCCGTGGGACAGGGCCCGAGCGTGGCAGGGAGAGGCCCAGAGAGACACAGGGGGAGCAGCGGGCCTGGTGGCCCTGCAGCTGTCCCTAGGCCAGCTTTCAGGCCAGTGCCTGAGGCAGGGAGATGCAGTGGGGAAAGGAGGATGGAGAGCTGCTGGACAGGTGGCCTTGGGGCCAGCAAAGTCCACTGGCAGAAACTCACAGCCAGGGCAAAGACAGTCATTCTGTTCCCATCGCAGGTGCTCATGCTGTGCTCTGGCCAGCTCCCCAGCACATCCAGGAGTATCTGCTGTGCCAGCTCTGCAGTCCAGGGTGTGCACATGATGGTCTTCCACATGGCCATGGCAGCTCTGCGGGGTTAGAGCTCTGTCTCAGGGCATCTCAGACACAGCACCGTGGTCTGGGCATCTCTAGAGGCCCGGGTTGACTGCCGGCTCTGCCTTTGCCCACTGCCCCTCTCCAGCAGCAGCCAGGCAGCCCAGCCCTGTGGGGACAGGCCCCTGTGGGACAACGAGGGAGCATGGCAGCAGGCTTGGGGCTGACATGCCAGGGCCTGGAAAGGGAGCAGCCAGAGGGCCCTGGGACTCTCTGTTGGTCAGAAACCTGGCCCAGGCTGTACAGGGCGATGGGTTGGGGTGAGCCCTGAGCCCTCTGGGCAGACGGGCCCCATACCTGTCACAGGATGGGGCCACACGCAGGAGTGTCATTACTGCCTCATTTGGCTGCGCTTCTGTGAGATACAGCAGGGCGTTGTCCAGCCTGTGCTCAGCAGAATCATTGGCCATGAGCCACTGGTGGATGTATCTCACCATGCCGGGCACCTGGAGAAGGCACAGGGAGACTTGGAAAGCTGCCAGAGGGATCAGCGTTCCCAGGGTCCCCAGAGAAGTGCTTCCCTTCCCGCCGCACTGCGATGGCCTCAAAGGCTCACAGGGGCCAGCACTAGTGGCTTGGGAAGCTATGTGACTCATGGGGCAATTGAAGCCTGGCCACATCTGCTTACTTGCTCTGCTCTGGGAACACCACTCTGCACAAGCAAATCCAGCAGGGCGGCACTGGTCTCATGTCCGAGGAGCTCTGAGTATGCTCTGAGCCCAGGGCTCATGACACTGGTCTCTTCCTGCCGAATTCTCTTGATGAATTTGCAAACAAGCTGTAGGAGAAGAGCAAGAAGCCATGGGGTGCTGCAGGTGTGCTGCTGGGCTGAGCAGTGACAGCAGGCCCAGCCCAGGTGGGGATGGCTGCAGGTACCTGTGCTGTTCTGTGGAAGCGGCCATGGGCGGGTTCCTGCTCTTGTGTCTGGTCCAGGGCTGCATCTGGGAAAGAGCGAGCGCAGCCCGAGCTGAGGGGCTGCCGGAGAGGCCGGAGAACACAGCCCAGCCCTGCGCTGCCCAGGCAGGGACAGCCCCGCAACGGCCCAGAGCATGGAGCACGGCTGTGGGGTGTCTGCCCGGCCCCTATTCCATCCTGACCATGGGCATGGCCCCAGGGGATGGGATGGCATGGCATGGCATGGCATGGCATGGCATGGCATGGCATGGCATGGCATGGCATGGCATGGGGCCAAGCTGGCTGCAGGCACCAGCCCTGTGGCCCAGCTCTGCCACTCACCCTTCTGCCGTGGCTGGAACTGCTCCAGCTCTTCAGGCTGCTGTGCTGGGGCAGTTCCAGGGCCTTCTTTCTCCTCCTTCCCCCAGGCCAGCTTGGGCACGCTCGCAGGTCTGTGCTCTACGATACTGCCTGGATTCATGGCTGCTTGCAGAAGGTGAAAAGGAAAAGGTCCAAGTCAGCAAGTGCTGCAGTCGTGCCTTGAGGGCACCTGCAAGTGTGAAGACTTGGCAAGGCTACAGGACAGCAAGTCCTGCACTCTGCTCTTGGGGCTCCAGCCACAAGGACAGGAGACTCCTGTCAAGGACAGTGAAAAGCAAATGCCACAGTCTGCCCTCGAGGGCAGCTGCAGAAGATTTGCCTTGGGAAGGCCAGGGGTCACCAAGTGCTCTGCTCTGGCCACGAGCTCACCTGCAGGAGTAATACCTCGGGAAAGCTCTGGGTCAGCAAGGAACGAGTGGCTGTGCGAGGGCTCCTCACAGCACCGCTCTCTCGCGTCCTCTCTCGTCGTGTGCACCGAGCACTGTGGAGTGTAACTGTAACTTGTAACTGCCAACACCTCTGCCAGAGCGTGTCACCAAGGGCCCTTGGAATCCCTGCCCCGTTCCATTCCACGGTGACCATGCTGCACGGTGTCACCAAGGGCCCTTGGAATCCCTGTCTCGTTCCATTCCATAGTGACCATGCTGCACCCTGTCACCAAGGGCCCTTGCACGCACTGCCACCTGCCCTGGGGCCACCCCGTGCCCACCCAAAGTGGCCCAGGTTGGAAGGAATCCCTGGCCCCAAGTGTCTGAGACAGCCCGACGGGATCTTTAGGAATGACTCAGACCATCAGCCAACGCTGCCCTGCTCTGCGGGCTCAGGGCAGCAGAAGGAGCCCCCACGGGCTCTGCAGGAGCTGGCAGAGGCTGCCCAGCAGGGAGGCCATGGGGCACAGAGCCCCAAGGCTGCCCAGGGCCCCACGGCACAGGGGCCGTTCCCAGCCCCAATGCTCCTGTCCTGGCCTGGGCTGCACAGGGGCTGTGGCACCATGGCTGGGCCAGCACAGGGCCACAAAGGGGCCCCGCAGCCGCTGCCGGGGCTGGCAGCAAGTCCGGGCACAGACAAGGAATTGCTGAGCATGGCCTGCGCTGGCCAGGGCTGACTGTGCCAAAGGCAGAGCTCAGCTGCTCTTGATGCCTGCAGGAAAAGTCAAGAGGCCAAAGAGCCTCCATGGCTGTGCTGGGGACAGAGGCTGGAGGAGGGAAATGCAGGGAAGCTGTGGCATGGGGAGGACATGCAATTCCAGCAGACACCTCAGCCTGCAAGGTGCTCTGCTCTACCTCAGCTCCTCTCTTAGATATGCCAATCCCAGCTCAGCACCTCAGGGTACTGGGGCCCAACAAGTAGAACATGCCTGTTCATGGAAAGGGGAGCAGGTTTCAATATCTCTCTGTTCCATAACATACAAGCAAATCTTTATTATCTGGCTCACTGGAGAACTTTGAAGAAATGGTAATGTTTTCCCACCCAGAACAGCAATTTCCTGGCTCTACTGCTTTCTTCTACTGATGGCAGGAGAAGAAATACTCATCTTCCCCTCTACCTCTGCCACCAACATTCAGTATAATATTTCATGACGCGCTTCCTTTGGGTGTTTCCAGGACTCCTGGTTAAATGGCCCTATCTAAGGACATCTCTTCATTTAGAGCAGCTGCATGTATGTCCTTCCCATTGCTCCCAGATTTCCTCCTGCAGCTGTTCTCTGGTCATTCCAATGCATCTCCTTTAAATGGCTTCATGCTTTGAGCTTTTGGGAGTTTCCCAATTTTTCAGAAGTTTAAATAACTCCTTACTCAGCATCTTATTGTAAGTTTTACCTATCACCTCTTCTTATGCCTTTGTCTAAAATCCTGCCTTTATGGCAATGCCTTGTAGATGGTGGACATGTCAGATGCTGCTGGGATGTCACAAGGAGCAGAGGGAAGGGTTTTGCTTGATTCAATTTATCATATTCACATTTTTTGATGTTGGCCATGAAGAGAAACTTTTCAGTACCCTCCTACCCCTGCCTCTGTGCGAACTGGCCAAGGAGAGACCGGGCGGGGGCGGCAAAAGTCTGCAGGCGGTGCCAGGGAGTCTGATGGGGCAGGGCGGGGCGCTCCCAACCATGGCTGGGCGGGGGCCGCGACAGACAGGGGCAGGGGCAGGGGCAGGGGCAGGGGCAGGGGCAGGGGCAGGGGCAGGGGCAGGGGCAGGGGCAGGGGCAGGGGCGGGGAGAGAGGGGATGCGAGAGTGTGCGGCCGTGCGAGCGGGAGCGGCGGGGGCGGTGGGGAGCGGTGGTGTCTGAGGAGCCGGGCGTGTGTCCCTGTGTCCGTCTCTCTCTCTGTGTCAACGAGGCCCGAGGGCGGGCGGCTTCGTGCCGGCCCCGGGCGCCTCGGCACCGAGCCCCCGCGGCCCCCCAGGCTCCTTCCGAGGACCGAAGACCTCTGCGGGCCCTGAAGGAACCGGCCCCAAAGCGGCCGCCCGCTTGCCGGCGGTGCTGCCGGCGGCGGGGCGGGCCGGGCCGAGTCGCACCGGGGCCGGCGGCTGCGAGCTGATTTCCGCCGCACGGACGGGCTTCTCTTCCCCGCTGGCCCCGCTGACATTCTCTTCTGCGGGGCAGGGCTGTGTCGGCTCCCGGACGGGGGGCGGGGGGCACTGGGGACGCCGTTTCCACAGTTCTGCACCTCAGGAGACCCGAGCACAGGGCACGGGCTGCCCGTCGGCTCGCCTGCGAGTGCTCTGCATAATAAAGGAAACTGAACAAAATCTGCCAAGAAAATTTCTTTTTCGGCTAAGTTTCTCATACCAGGCAAATAGAAGAGCCATTCTTTCAAGAAAGGAGAAAATGGGGGGGAATAAAACCCTAAAGACAAACTGAATAAAACCCCAAACCAAAAAAATCTCAAAACAAAACACAAAACCCAAAGGAAAAAAACCCAAAAAATCCAAAACAAAACCAGAAAACCCAAAACAAAAGCCCTGCACCTCACCTGCCCTCCAAAAAACCACCCCAAAAAACGAAATACAACCCAGAAAAATACAAAAATATGTGTTCGTCTTGAAAGTGGGCGGTTTATGGGCTGGGATGGGGCTGCTAGAGCTGTCCGGCTCTGGGCTGTAAGGAGGCTGTGAGCTTCCCCTGGCTCCAGGGCCGCCGGTGCTGGGTCGGCACCCTTGCGGCAAGCGTTGTCAGGGGGCAGCAGGTCTACTCTTGCTCCAGGCAAGCCTGAGGCAATCAGGTCTACCCGTCTCCGGAGCCATCAGGTCTACCAGGATCTGGGGACTCCCGGCTCTTGGCGGTGCCCATGCCACGGGCAGTGACGGGTGACATCAGGTCATCCCCAACTCCGCGCCGGCCCAGGGTTATCAGGTCTACCCAGCTCCAGGGTCACCTGCTTCGTGGCAGGACCTTCATGGCCAGGGTCAACAGGTCTACCCCGATGCTGAGTGACCGTAAGGTGTTGTGGCCAGGACAACAGGTCTACCCTGGCTCCGGGGCTGCTGGGTTCATTGCAGTGCCCTGGATGTGAGCGGTGGCGGGGGACAAAAGGTCTACCCTGGCTCCGGGCCCGCCTGGGGCCATCAGGACTACCCCTCTCCACGGCCGCCGTGCTCGTGGTTGCGCTCAAGCTGCGGGTGGGATTGACAGCTAGCAGAACAGAATGGTTGGAAAAAGATCTGCCACCACCAGACACCAGACCACACCCAACAGGGTCACCCACCTCCTCTTGTATATGGACGGTAATTAGGGGACCCGAAGACTTAAAACTAATTTAAAAAAACTTGCTAGAAGCTGATATACAGTAAGGTAGTAATAACCATTTCTGAGTTAAAGTACCACAGTAAAAGTTTAAACACTTTGTAATTCTTTAATAAGTGTCCTTTAGCCAAGGAAGTCAACTGAAGAAAGTTTTAGTTAGAATATTATTAAGTCTCACTTAGTTGCTAGGAATTAAGAGAATTACCCAAAGAAGCTAACCCTCAAAAGCCAGAGACTGTAAGTTGATGCAGGCTTAAGCCCGATCAAAGAAATAGTGGAGGGATTTATTATGAAGAAAACAGCCTTGCTGAGACATTTCGGTTTGGGCTAAGTACTGACATTGAAATATTAATTAGCGAATTGCTCCTGGGAATCACCTACACCCCCACCCACACTACCATTCTAGGACTGGGATGCAAAATAGAGAGACCAGTGGAATCACGGGAGGGGGTTTTGGGGATGAAAACACCCCTAAGTGGAAGGCTGGGCACAGTGGAGGGGGCTGGATGGGTGCGCTGCTTGGGGAAAAGGGAACCACATCCCTGGTGTGTGTCTGACCTGTCACCATAGCCTGCAGGGGACCAGACTGGACTGGGCTGTGGGAAGCAGGAACAAAGGAACAACTCTTCCTGGTGTTCCCAGGAGGGAAGGACAGGGGACAGCTGCTGCTGCACTTTGGCAGCAGGCTCTGCACATGCCCTCACCCTTCGGCTACCAGGACTTCAGACACAGACTGCACACCTCTTCACCTCTGGCTACCAGTGTGCCACGGAGACTCCAGGGACAGACTCTGCAGCCTTCTCGCCCTTTGGCTACTGGGAAAAAGCTACAACAGCGGGGGTGAGCTCTGTATTGAGCTCCCTTGCTCTGCTGATCTTTTGAATAAAGAGCTGAACATTAATAAAGGCACGAGCCCTGTTTACTACATGAAGGCCCCCAAAATTCCACTAAAAAGCCCCAAAATCCCCTAAAAATCACCGCTGTTGTGCCCCCGTCCCCCGAATCCCCCATACCCCATTCAGGGTGAGCCTGGGACTGCCTGGGACCCCCAGATCTCCATAGGACCCCCTCCAGGAACCCCAAATCTTCCCCAGAGCCCCCCCCCCAAAGTTGGCCCAGGACCCCCTGAGAGCCCCCAGACCCCAATTGCACCCAGCCCAGGATGCCCCCTGAGACCCCCTGAGACCCTTCCCAAGACCCCCCCCCAGGACCCTCCAGACCCCGCCCCAAACCCAACTCTGGACCCCCCAGCCTCTCCCCAGATCCCTCCAGGACCTCTCCCAAAAACCCCCAACCCCCCCCAGACCCTCTCTGGGACCCTTCCAGATCCCCCAAAGCCCCTCCCCAAAACCTCCAAAACCTCCTAGGACGCCACCAGGACCCCCCAAACCGCTCCCCCAACTCCGCCCAGACCCTCCCAAGACCCCCCCTCCAGGCCCCTCTCAGGACCCATCCCCACCCCCCAGGTCCCCCCACAATGCTCCAAGACCCCTCCCCAGACTCTCCCTGACACCTCCAGGACCCCTCAGGATCCCCCACCCAAGAGCCCTCCAGGACGCCCAGACTGCCCCGAGGACTCCTCCATGAGCCACCCAGGACCCCCCAGAGCCCTCCCTAAACTCCCCCCGGCTCCCTCCCCAAAGGCCCCCGATCCCCCCAGGACCCCTCCCCAGCCCCCCCAGCCCCTCCCAGCCCCCGGCCCCTGTGCGGAGCCCCCTCCCCAGCGTTGCGGCCCCCGCGGCTCCCGCGGCTCCCGCCTCTCCCAGCGCCTCCCCCGCTCTGGCAGCGCCGCCCGCAGGGCCCGCCCGAGCCCGGGGGGCGGGGCCGCCGGGGGAGGGGCGCCGCTCCCGGCTCCCTCTGATTGGCTGCAGCCGCGCGCTGATTGGTTGGTTCGGCACGGGGCGCGCCGCTATTGGCTGGAGGAGCCCGCGCGCGCGGTGCAGGCGGGAAATTGTCAGGGGAGCGCGGCTGAGGAGGGGCTGAGGTGGGGCCGGGGAAACTGAACGGGGGGTTTGGGGCGGCTCGGGGAGAAACTGGGGATTTCGGGGGGAACTGACAGGAAATAGGCGTGTGTCTGCTGGGTTTGGGGGAATGAGGGGGCTTTAGGGAGCTTTGGGGGGAGCTTGAGAGCTTCTGGAGCGTTCTCCGTTGGGTTTAGGGGGATCTGAGGGTAATTGCGGGGGTCCGAGGGGACTTTGGCGGAGTTGTGAGAGGAACTGGAGGGATCTGGGGGTTCTGAGGTGGCTCTGGGGTCAATTTTGGGGTAAAGTGGGGGGATCTGAGGGTAATTTGGGGGCTTTAGGTGGGTCTGGGGTGGATTTGGGGCTCTGGGGACACCTAAAGGGGTGCCAGGGGGTGAAGGGGTCGCAGCCCCCCAGACGCCCCCTGAAGCCCCCCTGTCCCCACAGAGGGGTCCCGGCCCTGGCGGTGCAGGACCCCCGGCCCCAGCCCAGCATCTCCATCAACCACCTGAACCGGGACACCAAGGAGGACGGGGATGGCTGGGGGGTCCTGGGGGCTCTGAGAGTGTCCGTGCCTGTCCCCAGGGGCTCAGGCTGTCCCCTGGGTGTCCCCGAGCTGGAGAAGTCCCTCTGCGCCGTTTCCTCGCCGTTTGGGCAGATTTTGGACATTTTGGTGCGGCGCAGTCTCGGCCTGCGGGGCCAGGCCTTCCTCACCTTCAGGGAGATGAGCAGCGCCACCAACGCCCTGCGCTCCCTGCAGGGCTTCCCCTCCTGCGGCCAACCCGTGGGGAGACAGCGACTGGGGGAGTTCTGGCACTGGGGAAAGAACTGCAATGCTAGGGAAAAACCGCCAAACTCTGGCCTCAGATATCCCCAAAGTCCAACTTGGCATCCCACCAAATTCATTCACCCTGAGCACCCCAAAGCTTCCCTTTCTATGACAAGCCCATGGTAAGACAGAAATGCTGGGTGAAATCCTGGAATTCTCATGGAAAAAACCCAAAATCCTGAGGAAAAAAAACAAACCCAACCAGGATTCCCCCCAAAATCCCATCAAGAATCCCTGAAATTGAGTTGGAAACACCCCTAAATCCAACCAGGAACCCCCCAAAGCTTCCCCTTCTATGACAAGTCCATGGTGAGACCCAAATCCTTGGGAAAATCCTGACATTTTGGGAAAAAATCCTGAAATTCTGGGAGAAATCCTGAATTCCTGGGGGAAAAACTCAAAATGCAGCCTCAAATATCCCCAAAATCCAACCAGGAACCGCCCCAAAGCTTCCCCTTCTACCAAATGTCCATGGTAAGAGACAAATCAGAGTAGAAGTCCTGGGATTTTGGGAACAATCCTGAAATTCTGGGAAAAACTCCAAAATCCTTGGGAAAAAACCCAAATCCAGCCTCAGTTATCCCTAAAATTCACTCTAACGCCCCCCCCCCCCCCCCCCCACCCGCCAAAGCTTCCCCTTCCGGGACAAACCAGTGGTAATAGCAGAATCTTCAGGCAAATACCCAAATTTTGGGAAAAATCCTGTAATTCTGGGACAAAAGCACAAAATTCAATTGGGAACCCACCCAAAATCCGTCCAGGAGCCCCCAAGAATTCACCCTGAATCTCCTAAACCTTCCCCTTCTACCCCACAGTGAGACCCAAATTCAGGGAAAAATCCACAGATTCTTGAAAAAACAGGAAATCTTGGGAAAAAGCCTGAAATCTGGGGAAGAAACGGAAATCTCACCAGAAATCCACCCCCCAATCCCCTGGGAATGACCCCAAATCCCTGCTGGAACCTCCCCAATTCCTCTGAATTACCCCAAAATCCTGCTGAAATTCCCTGAATTCCTTCTAGGACTTGCCAAAATCCCTCAAAAACGTCCCTGATTGCTTCTGGAACTGCCCCAGATCCATTCTGGAGCATCCCCAAATCCCTCCGAACTTCTGAAAATCCCGTGGAAGACCCCAAAATCCCTCTTGAAACTCTCCCAGATCCCCTCAGAATTCCCCCAGATCCCTGAGAAAGCCCCAGATCCCCTCTGGAGCCTCTTCCAGATCCCCCCAAAATCCTCGGGAACAAGCCCAAACCCCCCGAGCCGTCCCCAGCTCCCCCCGGAGTGATCCCAAATCCCCCCGGAGCCAGCCCAGGTCCCCTCTGGAAGCTCCCCGAGTCCCTCGGGAAGCCGCAGATCCCCGGGAGCCGCCGGGCAGCGCCGGGAAAGCCCAAAGCCCCGCGGCAGTGCCGCATCCCGGCCGGAGCTGCCCCGGGAGCCCCGCGGGGCCGGGGCCGGGGCCGGGATGCGCCGTCCCAGCGGATCCAGCGCGCCCGGCCGGGCTCGGCCAGCGCGGCCCAGGGCAGGGAGCGCTGGTGGGGCGGGAGCGGGAGCGGAGCGCGAACGGGACCAGCGCAGAGCCAAGGGGGGAGAGGCCCCGGCCCCACAGAGAGCGGGGCCGGAGCGCGGGGCCGGGCGGGGATGGCTCGGCGATTGTTCCGGGCGATTCGGGCACTCGCAGCGATCTCTGCGGGATTCTTGGGCTGCTCCTGGGAGGTTTGGCTGGGATTTTGAGGGAAGTTTTCGTGGGGATTTTTTGGGTGGATTTCCTCGCACTTCGGGTGGGATGTGATAGGACTTGGGGGCATTTTTTGGGGAATTTGAGAGGGGTTTGGTGGGATTTCGGCGCGGATTTTTTGAGTGTATTTGGTGTGGATTTTGCGGGGGTTTAGGGAAATTTTGGTCGGATATTTTGGGTGATTTGGTGGGATTTTTTGTGTGGATTTTGTGTGATTGGGGGATTTTTGGCTGCATTTTTGTACAAATTTTTCTCTGTGGATTCTGTGGGATTTTCATGGGGATTTAGTGGGACTTTTTGTGGGATTTTTGTGTGGCATTTAAGGGGATTTTGGGGGCGATTTTTATGGGGATTTTGAGGGATTTCTGTGAGCCTTGGGGTGATTTTTTGTGGATTTTTTTGGGTGAGTTTTGTGGGCTTTTGGGTGGAATTTTTGTGGATATTTACCTGGGATTTTGTGTGGTTTTTCTGGCATTTTCAAGGAATCTACAGTGGAATTTTTGTGGGAATTTTATGGTATTTTTGGTGGGATTTTTTGTGAGGATTTTGAGTCGATTTCTATTGGATTTTGGGGAGTTTTGGGGGATTTTTTAGGAAGATTTTAGTTGGGTTTTGGGTGTTTTGGGGGGGATTTTTATGGGATTTTGATGATATTTTTGTGAGGACTTTTGGTGATATTTTTGTGAGGGTGAGTGGTGCCTTTGGTTCCAACCAACTTTCCTCCCCGAGCCAACGTTACCCACTCCCTCACACGTCCCCCCGTGCCTTCCCACTGCCTTGTCCTGTCTGGGCTTCCACAGCCCCTCATCCCTTCGTGGCCCCGTCCCCTCAGGGTCTCCCCCAGCCTGGCCAACCTGCCCCATCAAGAGGCACCTGGGAGCCCTCAGCATTCCAGGCAGCAACACACGGGCAGGAGGACACGGATGGCGCTTCCTGCCTGGGACAGGGCTTGTGGCCATCTCCAGGCACCGCTCTCACAGAGATCCCCACAGCTCCAGCCCCTGCCCATCTGCTCTGTGGGCAGCACAAAGGCTTCAGCAGAACCACCAAAGGCCAAGGGGCTTCTGGCCATTTTCCCTGCAACCCTGCATGCCTGGGCAGCTTGCTGAGCCCAGGAACCCTTTTCTCCCTCTTCCCCTAGGCCCTGCAGAGCCTGGGCAGCAAAAGAAAGATCCTGGGAGTCTGTCTATTACAACACATCCTATATTTCTATGCTAAAGAAAAACAAAAAGAAGAAAAGAACAATCCTAAAGAAACGAAACATTCCTGCTGGCTCGAGTGGCCCCAGCAGACAGAGCCTCTGGGATCAGCTCTCTGCAGAGCTGCAGCAGCGCAGCCAGCCGAGCCCCGACAGACGAGGCCGTCTCCTCCATGCCCTGCAGAGCCGATCATGCAGGCTGTGGAAGCGGGAATATCGAGCTCTCTCTATTCCCTGGAGGACAGACAATGTTTGAACTGCCAGGCTCGCAACGGCGACACTGATGTCATTGGCCGTGTCTTCTAGGGCTGAAAGAGAGAGGAACAGCGCCATGGTCAGTTCCCGCATCTGAGGGGACCCGAGGAGATCCTTGTGCCAGGGCCATCCCAGCCGGCTCTGGCTATGGCCAGCAGGGAGCAGGGACCAGCCGGATCAGCCCAAAGCTGCTAGCCACGAATCCCCCAGGTGCCCTGAAAGCTCTGTGTGCTCTGTCCACGCTGCCCCTGGTCTGCACAGGGAGCAGAGCCCTCCACAGCCGGGGCAGGGCTCGCAGCTCCCCCGCCAGCCCTCGCTGGCAGCCCGCTGCCCTCACTCACCCTCACAGATGAGATGGAGCTCTTCCTTCCTCCCCCTCAGGTACCGCCCGGCCGTCCCTGGGAACACAGAGCCTGTCAGGCCCAGCGGCACAGCTCCCTGCCAGCGGCGCCGCCCGCCCTGTGCCCACACGCCCTCCTGGCCCGGCTCGTGGCTCACCCATGAACCTGACGGCCGCCTCTCGCAGGGGCTCCTGTGGGCTCTGCAGGTAGGGCAGGGCCCGGCGCAGGTGCTCGGCCACGCTGCTGCTGTCCTCTGCCAGCTGGAGAGAGCGACAGGAGGGAAGGGTTGGCCCCGCAGCCCCCCGGGCCGGGGCTCCATGGGCACCCGGCTCGGGCCGCAGGAGCCTGGAGCAGAGCCCGCGCGGCCTCGGGCTGCAGCAGCGGGCAGGGGCACAGCTGCCAGCCCGCACACCGAGCACCGCGCTCAGGGGCTGCTCCAGGCTGGGGCTGCGGCTTCCCGGCCCTTCTTACCAGGATCTCAATGAACCTCCACAGTTTCTCCTTCTTTACAGGTTTTTCAAGATCTCTCCTGTTTAAGAATTTGGCCACACAAAGCAGGGTTTCCCAAGAAGCCTGGAGAGCAATAGAGACACGGAAATGGCCCCGCAGCCCAGGATCAGCATCCCTGTGCCAGGGCCAGGAGGAGGATGCAGCCTGCCAGGCGCCAGGGCAGGAGGCAGCCAAGCCCCCTCCCAGGGCGACAGCAGCAGCCCGTGAGTCCTCACCTCTGCCACACTCTGATTCTCATCATGGCAGTGGAAGAAGAGTGGGAGCAGACTGTGACACACTTGTGTCATCAGGAGCTTTTTCTCTTCTTCCACTACAGTAGACAGCAAGGCTCGAAATACAAACATGGAGATCCACTGCACATGCCAGTCATCCTGTGTAACAGGAAGGAAACAAGACCTTGGCATCAGCTGATTCTGGCCCACCTTGGCGCAGGCCTGCATCTCCACAGGGCACCAAGTGTCTGGGCAGCAGCCAGTGGCCGTGGCTGAGGGCACAGAGCCTTACGTGTTCAAAGAGTGGCAGGAGCACCTTAGCCAGCTGCAGGGCGATGGGGCTGGGTATTGGGGTGTCATTATCCAAGAACAAATCACTAAGTAGAACAATGCTCATCCTGACCACATCACTATCATTTTCCTGCAGGAGCTCCCCGAGGCTTTCGGTCAGGCTCCGCATTCTTTTGGCCTGTGCGGAACAAAAGTGTGTGAAAGGCCACCCTGCTGCCACAGGGCCCAGAGGCCAAAGGCCTGTCCCGCAGCCCTCAGGCAGCTGAAGTGGGAGGCAGGAGAGCTGGGAGCGGCTGACCCAGTGCCTGAAGACCAGCAACTGCGTTCCCCAGCACCACGCTGCCTGCACGGCTTCAGCTGCTGCCCCCTCCTTACCATCGAGGGATTATCCCTGACCAAGAGGAGGGCTCTCAGAACCTGGCGGCGCATCTCCGTGTGCTCACTCAGCAAGTGCCTCGACAAGAGATCCATGATGATGTCAGTGCATGCACTCAAGTCCAGGCAATGCAGGACCTGAAAGGCACAGGGCAGTGACAGGGGACCCGGCCGGCAGGAGCCCAGAACCGCACAGGGCGGGGACCAGGCAGCAGCGCAGGGCGTGGGCACCATCCCAGGCAGCTGCGGCTACGAGAGGGCAGAGAGCTGGGAGGCAGCGCCGGCCTTCAGACTCACCTCCACAAGGAATGCCAGGGCAGGGAAGTGCCAGTATGGCATCTCTTTGCGGAGCAACTGAAGGAGATAGTCTAAGATGCTTTTACACAAGTCGATGGATTCTTTGCCCATCTCCCTGGAAGGCGGAAAATGGCACTTAGATGTGGCAGCAGCTCTCTGGCCTCAGAGAGAAACAAACAACTTTCCCAGGCATCGCCTGAGAAAGTCTGAGAAGATCAGAGGAAAGAATGAAGAAACATTCTTATCTTAACATGCTGCACCTGGTATTGTGAACATCCGAATATGTTACGGAGATTTGTCTACCAAAGGGTGCTTTCTTAAGTAACTAATGGTATAGTGTTTAGACTAGAAAACACATTAAATCAACCTATATCATAACTATCTATAAGAACAATGGGTTTCTTAATAATAATTATTATTGATCGGACCTCTGAAATACATGGAGTCAGTGATAATTACTGGCCGGGGGCCCGCTCCTACGACACTAAGACCCTGAGTCGGGGGGGGAAGCCCCTCCCAGGACAGACTGATGCAGTTCTTGTCTTTACCCCCCACCCTGCAGAGGGACCTGGGCCCTTTAAGATGTGGCTGCTGCTGGGCACCCTCCTCTCCCAGCCTTTCCCAGTCTGCTTGGCTGTCCCTTGTCCCTCTGGCCCATGGCCATGGGGACTGAGTGGGATATCCCAGACACAGAGCACAAATGCGGGGAGCAATGGGGAGAAGGGGGTCTCACCTGGCCAGCAGACCCACGGCATAAATGTGGGTGTCAGCACAGAGCAGCGTGTCCCAGCCACGCTTGCGCTCCATTGACAACACCACATCCTCGTAGTCCATTTGGCACAGCAGGGACTTCAGGGTCCTCACTGCAAACCTGAGTGCAGAGCAAAGCCCGGGTCACACTGGGAGCACTGGCTCCTGCCCTGGCCATGTGTCAGGGACAGAAGGATTGGGATAGAGCACCTGTTGGGGCTGCTGGCAAGGCCGTGTTCTTCCTGGCATCCCTTCCAGAAGGTATCCACCTCCTCTGGCATCTCTTTGGTGCTGAAGAACACTTGGAAGAGCAGATGCACAAATAACTGCGGGAAATGCTCATCCACTATATCTGGGACACAGCGCTCCTGGAGGATCTTCCATACCACCACAGTTGCCTGCAAAGGACGAAGCCCCCCGAGGCAGCGTTCAGTGCCAAGGTGTCCGTGGGACAGGGCCCGAGCGTGGCAGGGAGAGGCCCAGAGAGCCACAGGGGGAGCAGCGGGCCTGGTGGCCCTGCAGCTGTCCCTAGGCCAGCTTTCAGGCCAGTGCCTGAGGCAGGGAGATGCAGTGGGGAAAGGAGGATGGAGAGCTGCTGGACAGGTGGCCTTGGGGCCAGCAAAGTCCACTGGCAGAAACTCACAGCCAGGGCAAAGACAGTCATTCTGTTCCCATCGCAGGTGCTCATGCTGTGCTCTGGCCAGCTCCCCAGCACATCCAGGAGTATCTGCTGTGCCAGCTCTGCAGTCCAGGGTGTGCACATGATGGTCTTCCACATGGCCATGGCAGCTCTGCGGGGTTAGAGCTCTGTCTCAGGGCATCTCAGACACAGCACCGTGGTCTGGGCATCTCTAGAGGCCCGGGTTGACTGCCGGCTCTGCCTTTGCCCACTGCCCCTCTCCAGCAGCAGCCAGGCAGCCCAGCCCTGTGGGGACAGGCCCCTGTGGGACAACGAGGGAGCATGGCAGCAGGCTTGGGGCTGACATGCCAGGGCCTGGAAAGGGAGCAGCCAGAGGGCCCTGGGACTCTCTGTTGGTCAGAAACCTGGCCCAGGCTGTACAGGGCGATGGGTTGGGGTGAGCCCTGAGCCCTCTGGGCAGATGGGCCCCATACCTGTCACAGGATGGGGCCACACGCAGGAGTGTCATTACTGCCTCATTTGGCTGCGCTTCTGTGAGATACAGCAGGGCGGTGTCCAGCCTGTGCTCAGCAGAATCATTGGCCATGAGCCACTGGTGGATGTATCTCACCATGCCGGGCACCTGGAGAAGGCACAGGGAGACTTGGAAAGCTGCCAGAGGGATCAGCGTTCCCAGGGTCCCCAGAGAAGTGCTTCCCTTCCCGCCGCACTGCGATGGCCTCAAAGGCTCACAGGGGCCAGCACTAGTGGCTTGGGAAGCTATGTGACTCATGGGGCAATTGAAGCCTGGCCACATCTGCTTACTTGCTCTGCTCTGGGAACACCACTCTGCACAAGCAAATCCAGCAGGGCGGCACTGGTCTCATGTCCGAGGAGCTCTGAGTATGCTCTGAGCCCAGGGCTCATGACACTGGTCTCTTCCTGCCGAATTCTCTTGATGAATTTGCAAACGAGCTGTAGGAGAAGAGCAAGAAGCCATGGGGTGCTGCAGGTGTGCTGCTGGGCTGAGCAGTGACAGCAGGCCCAGCCCAGGTGGGGATGGCTGCAGGTACCTGTGCTGTTCTGTGGAAGCGGCCATGGGCGGGTTCCTGCTCTTGTGTCTGGTCCAGGGCTGCATCTGGGAAAGAGTGAGCGCAGCCAGGGCTGAGGGTCTGCGGGAGAGGCCGGAGAACACAGCCCAGCCCTGCGCTGCCCAGGCAGGGACAGCCCCGTGACGGCCCAGGGCATGGAGCACGGCTGTGGGGTGTCTGCCCGGCCCCTATTCCATCCTGACCATGGGCATGGCCCCAGGGGATGGGATGTTATGGCATGGCATGGCATGGCACGGCATGGCATGGCATGGCATGGCATGGCATGGCATGGGGCCAAGCTGGCTGCAGGCACCAGCCCTGTGGCCCAGCTCTGCCACTCACCCTTCTGCCGTGGCTGGAACTGCTCCAGCTCTTCAGGCTGCTGTGCTGGGGCAGTTCCAGGGCCTTCTTTCTCCTCCTTCCCCCAGGCCAGCTTGGGCACGCTCGCAGGTCTGTGCTCTACGACACTGCCTGGATTCATGGCTGCTTGCAGAAGGTGAAAAGGAAAAGGTCCAAGTCAGCAAGTGCTGCAGTCGTGCCTTGAGGGCACCTGCAAGTGTGAAGACTTGGCAAGGCTACAGGACAGCAAGTCCTGCACTCTGCTCTTGGGGCTCCAGCCACAAGGACAGGAGACTCCTGTCAAGGACAGTGAAAAGCAAATGCCACAGTCTGCCCTCGAGGGCAGCTGCAGAAGATTTGCCTTGGGAAGGCCAGGGGTCACCAAGTGCTCTGCTCTGGCCACGAGCTCACCTGCAGGAGTAATACCTTGGGAAAGCTCTGGGTCAGCAAGGAACGAGTGGCTGTGCGAGGGCTCCTCACAGCACCGCTCTCTCGCGTCCTCTCTCGTCCTGTGCACCGAGCACTGTGGAGTGTAACTGTAACTTGTAACTGCCAACACCTCTGCCAGAGCGTGTCACCAAGGGCCCTTGGAATCCCTGTCCCGTTCCATTCCACGGTGACCATGCTGCACCGTGTCACCAAGGGCCCTTGGAATCCCTGTCCCGTTCCATTCCACGGTGACCATGCTGCACGGTGTCACCAAGGGCCCTTGGAATCCCTGTCCCGTTCCGTTCCATAGTGACCATGCTGCACCGTGTCACAAAGGGCCCTTGCACGCACTGCCACCTGCCCTGGGGCCACCCCCAGCCCCCCAGAGTGGCCCAGGGTGGAAGGAATGCCTTGCCCCAGGTGTGTCAGACAGCCAGAAAGGATCTTTAGGAAGGGCTCAGCCCATCAGCAAACGCTGCCCTGCTCTGCGGGCTCAGAGCAGCAGGAGCCCCCGCAGCTGCCGACGCAGCCGCGGCGGGAAGGGCACGGGGCCTCCACAGAAGCTGGCACGGCCTCCTCGGGACACGTCCCACATGGTGGCCATCCTAAGCACGGCCGTGGGACACAGACCGGGAACATGTGGACCAGGGCAGGAATGCTGCTCTGAGCCCTGGGGCCCGGGCAGCGCTGACAGCAGCAGGTGAGGCACAGTCCCCGCCCAAGCAGAGTTCCCCCAAGCCCTGGCAGCACCGGTGCCCGTCTCCTGCCCAGAAACCTGTGCCCCAAAAGGGCTTCTCTGCCAGAGGGCAGCCAAAGCTGGTGTGCACTGGGGGCTGTGCTCTGTCCTACAGGGGCTATTGGTAGCAGCACCTGGAGCAACTGGTGGCAACATTTGGTGCGTGTCAGATGTTGTTGCTCCTTCCCAGAATGATTTTTTCATGGAGGGGATTAGCAGTAGCACAGAAACACCAACAGCTACTGAACTTCACAGGACAAAGGGACTCCACCGAAACACTGCCGTGTTTCCTTGTGCTTTTGCGTCTTTCTTGCACTCTGAAAGAAAAAGAATTGGCCCAAGCCCTGCTATTCAAATCTCCAGCTGCTGTGTGTCTTCCTGTGGCAGCTCTCTGCAAACAAAACTGGCTGCCTGCTCAGCTGGGCAATGGACGGCCACAAACAGGGAGGGCCCTGGTGAACATCTCTTTGGTCTCATGGGGCAGCGAGGGCACAGGAGACAAAGACTGCTCCTCCCGAGTTCATGGGGCAACAGAGAGATTTTATTTCCCAAGCTCCCCCTTACACAGGGCATTTGAAAGACCAGGCCTGGAAGCTCTCATCGGTTTTAGCTCCACGCTCCTTCAGGTTCTGGCCTGTGAGGTGCCTGCAGTTTTGGGAGATATTTGATTGGTCAAGACCCCTGTCAATCATGGGAACACCTCACTCTCCTTTTCTTTATAAAATTCTGTGTATTGTTCTCTGTCACCCATCTGCAAGGGCCCTTTGCAAACATGGGGACAGAGGAGAGCGTGCATCTAATTTGCACTGGAACTGCAGCATTCCCCTCCAGGAACTGTTAGGGGAGAACTCAGGCCACAGGCATAATGCTTCTTGGTTACAAATTGAACTTATCTCTAAAAGCAGAAAGCTATTTAATCCTGAGCCCATTAAACACTTAGAGAAAAACCCAATTTTAAAAAACAACCTTTAAGCACTTGATCCCTTGGGGAAAAACCAAACTTCCAGAAAACAATCTGTAAACAGAAAAACTGTTTGCAAACTTGAGAAATAATTTGTAAACAAATCAAATCCATCTATGAACTGTCCATGAGGCAGGTGATCATTTGTAATGCTGTCTGTGGTTTCCAGTGTCCATATTTTAGGCAGCTGTATTGTACTGTTGTAGGATTTATTGTAAAACATGAGAACAGACTCAGAGGGGAGGAGGGTGTACCCTCAATCCAACCCCTTTCCCCTTTTTTCTTTGTATAAAAATAATAATAGGAACAGAACATGGACTTTGAATACTATTAACTTATGCAACGTTTCATCCACATTTACTGGAAAGGTTCAGGGCGAAGAACTTGATTGGGAGATGTTTTGATCAGGGCAAGGAACTTGGTTGGGAGACATTTTCTGTATTTATATTTTATCTAGTGCAAACCATATACTTTTTTCCCTTTGTTAGAAGTTAGAAATTTTGTTATTGACTTTAATAGCTGACTTTTCACTTTTAAAATTATGACAAGTGGCAGAATGTCAGTGAAAATCTCTGCAACTGCAATTTGCTTATGATAAATCAATGTTCTATGTGTACCTCAGTGGATATTCTTTGAATCATACCAGTTTATCTTAAAGCAATGCAAGAATAATTACTCGAATATTAAGAAAAGACATGTTAATGCACATACTAGGACTTCTTTAGGACAATGATTTACTAAAATATGAATATCAATCTAATATCGATATCCAACTGAGATGGACAAAAACTCTCTATGGGTTTAAAGTTAGAAAGTGTATGTTTATTGAGACAGCCGGGCAGTACCTGGGATAATTCCCTAATGCACACTGCAAAAATCACAGGTATTACAAAGCTTTTCTATTTACAGAAGTCTTGAATACACAAAATATGAATGCATATTCATATCCCTGTCACTTCCTCTGATTCGCTTCACATGCTGATTGGCAAAAAGGCAATTAAGCATGTGTAGTTCTGTCCCCTGAAATGAGTCTGGGGTCCATTTTGGGGAGGGGTTTCCAAAATGAGGAAGTAAAATAAGTCTTCCTCGTTCTGACCTTTCTGCCTTTCCCATGCACACGTGACAAATGAATCCTTGCCGTTTTCCTGTGCTTAATGGATTCCTAAAGTATGGGAAGTCTGCAACTGTTTTTGTGTCCCTGAAATCTGTTTATCACATTCTGTTTCACATGATAAGCACAGCTACCCAAGCATAAAGCTGGCAAGCAATGAGTTAATAGATCCTGGATATCTTATCTAAGATCCAACTACTGTTAACTATGAACAAAGCCCATTTATCTACTTTCGATAAGTCAGCAACATCTAATTTAACTATCATCTTAACTTTCCTAAAATTCTTAATTCTTCAAAATTAATGTCTCACCGGGATTGGGGACAGGGAATGGGAATGGGGACAGGGAATGGGAATGGGGACAGGGAATGGGGAATGGGAATGGAGACAGGGACTGGGAGTGGTGACAGAGACAGGGAATGGGGACAGGGACCGGGAATGGGGACAGGGAATAGGACTGGGACAGGGACAGGGACAGGGACAGGGAATACGGTACAAGGATCAAGAATGGGGTCCGGATTGGGATGGGAGCAGGACGGGAACGGGACGGGGGGACACGGGAACAGGCAGGGGCAAGGGGAGTATGGAAGGGGAGTAAGGAATGGGGCAGCCGCTGCAGGTGGACGAGGCGTTGGGATGGGGCACATGGAGACAGTTCCAGGGCAGGGGATCCTTGACCAGCTGCCCAGAACCTCCACCAGGGTCTCCCAGGGCAACTGGAGCCGCTCAGCCTGGGGTGCCCAAAGCCCTGAGCAACTCCCAGGTCCCTCCCAGGAACCCCCAAGTCCTTCAAACCCAGCATCCCCCATATCCCCTGCAAGACCCCCCCCCTCCATGTCCCTATCCTTGTCTTAGCTCAACATCTTTATTTTTGCCTGCTTTTAAGAGTTTTGAAAGGGCAAAGAGAAATGAAAAGAAAATCCAGGCCACGGGGAGCCAGGAGGATGTGGAGCCCCTCCAGCCGGGTGTCTTCCCAACATGGATCAGCAGCACCACGGGTCACCAGGGCTCTGCCCACTGGGGCTCACTGGGGATCATCCAGCACGGATCCTCCCATGGGGGATGGAGCTGGAGCAGCGCACGGAGCTCTTCCCACACTGGGGCACTCGCAGGGCTGCCCTTCGTCTATGCCGGGCCAGGGGGACAGGCCGTGCCCCCTGTCCCCTGCTGCTGGGCCAGGGGTGTTATGGACAAATTCAATTGGGGAGGCTAATTATAGATAAATCAATTAACAAGAATTTATTAAGCAAGTGGTATTAAGCAAATGAACAGTGCTGGGCGGCTGGGGAGCCTCTGCTCTGCCACGGCGCACCTTCCCCCTTTTACCTTTTTGTTTTTATAGTCCCTTTTTATTTCCTGTTGACGCATTTTCTCTCGATGCACTCTGCGTCGGTGCAATTGGTTCCTGGGGGGTCTTTTGTTCTGCCCTTGGTGGTCATAGGAATGAAGGCTCCTCCTCTTCCTTGCAGATTGTCCTTGGCCTAAAAGTTAACTTGTATATAATTAGTTACACAGTCTTCTATGCTAATTGCATTCCCTACTCAGTTCAGATTCTTATCTCCTATATCGCTCGTTTTGATGAGCAAAACAATTTTTATTTATTACAATTCCCCCTTTTTCTCTTTACCAATTTGTTCATTAAAACGCTTTAACTCTTGGTAGCTTAAGACCAGGGTTTCATCTACTTCTAAGTCCCTGGGCAATGTTTCCTACCTATCTCTAATAAGTGTTAGATGAGCTGCCTCTAATCTTCCTTTTACAATGTCTATGATTTTATTAAAAATGTAAGGTCTGAAAGTTAAACTTAGTAACAACAATATTACGGGACCTGCAATCTCCCTTATACAGAATTTCTCCTTGAGTGCCATACCCCGGAGTTTTGCACCCCTCAGGGTACCATGAGGTCTTTAAAAATTTACCTGGATGGGTGACAGCCAAGGCGGTTGCTATGGTTTCACAGCCCCAATACCCACACAGATATTCCCCGGGATAATGACAATATCCCCTCCAAGGATTGGAACTAGGACGCCAATAGGTAGCCCGGAGTTCAGGTTTACTCCATCTCCACATAGAGTCTGCCAAGTCTTTGTTAGTAACAAAAAAAATGGGAGCTACAGTGGTGGCATTATGCTTAACAACTTTCCCTTGGTCTATTTTGGTCAGAGTCCAATTAAATGGCTGGTGTGCATAGTCCCCTTGACCAGGCCAGGTACAACATATAACTAATATGCACAGAATTTGCTAGCAAGGGTGGAGTCCAAACTGCCCCAGGGTTTGATTATCATTATCTCCCCATTCCCAGTGTTTGTTTTGACATGTTATTGCCGGGCTCACCTTTACCCTTGGGAGATCAGTATCCTTGAGGCAGTTCTTGAAATACTTTGAATTGTCCCAGTCTGAGGGCTCTTTCCTCCACCGCTTCTTATCCCTCTGCCTCACTCGCCGACTCGGTTGCTCCAAGCCGCGAGGCGCACCATCTTCTCGGAGCAAGGATATTCTTCAAGAGGACCCAAACTCTGTTTTTGCTGCCTCTTTTTGAATGATTTCCAGTTTTTATCCTTCACTTGTGGTGAGTCACACTGAATCCCAGGTAAAGTTTTCCAGCAATTCCCTTTTATAATTTGAACAATTAAGGGAATTGGTTCATTGGAGTGGAAACAACAATTTTCAGGTCTGGCCCCCTTAGTAAACACCTCCCATCACTCTTGGGATTCCCTTGGTAGGGTCCCGTTCTCTTCTCCAATCCTTAGGACTGACTCTGTCAGTTCTCTTTCTAACTGATAACACCCTTAACAAATACCCCTAGGAGGAGTGCCTCTGTAACTATGGACCCACCACCGTTCCTGGCAAATTTTACAAATATAGCATACAAAAGGGTAACAATCACAATCCTTATTTGTACAATATACTCTAAAATCATTAGTTATAGGATATCCATAGTCCAATATCTCACTCTACCAGCTGGTTCGTACAATTTTTACTGAGTCCATTCAGTCCATTTAAATGTGACCTTAAGGTCCCCGGGCTGGCTGGTTATTCTCCAGGGCTCTTGGGCAGCAGCAGGAATCGCTCCCTTTATTTGGCTCGCATGGGTCCACCCCTCCTCGGCAGTTCTGACTGCAGATTCTGTAGTGAGTAAAACAACATAGGGGGCTCCCCAGTTTGGGGTTAGTGAGGTTTCTTTCTAGGTTTCTTATTAAAACCTTATCACCTGGATTTATATTGTGGATTGCTAGGTCTAAAGGAGGTTGTTGCACTAGTAACCCAGCTCTTCTAAGGCCTTCCTGAGCCTTCATAAGTTGCATGACATATTGGTTAATTTGTTGATTACTTATTTCAGGGTGATCTATAGGAGAATCCATGTCATAAGGCATCCCATAAAGCATTTCAAATGGAGAAATTCCAATATCGGTTCTGGGCTGAGTTCTTATATTTAACAAGGCTAAAGGTAAACATTTTACCCAAGATAACTGTGTTTTATACATCAATTTAGTTAGTTGTTTCGTAATTTTCCCATTTACCCTTTTCACTTTACCTGAGCTTTGTGGATGCTGGGGAGTATGATATTGCCACTTTGTTCCTAGAGCTGTAACTACTTCTTTAATTATTTTGGAGGCAAAGTGTGGCCCTCTGTCTGAGTCTAGTACTTCTGCTAGTCTGTAGCAGGGGATTATCTCTTCTAATAGTATTTTTACTACTGTTTGTGTACTTGCCCTGGAGGTAGGGAATGCCTCTACAAAGTGAGTCAAGTGATCTATTATCACCAATAAGTGTTTATACCTTCCTACTTCAGGCAAATCAGTAAAATAGATTTGAATGTGGGAAAACGGTCTATGTGCCAATTCCCGCCCCCCCCATTTCCCAAACCACTCAGGATTTCTCACACCTGGGTCTACTCCTGGGTCAGGGGTCTCTTCAGCCCCGCTAGAAATCTCAGCCCTCATTCTAGAGAGACTGCAGACTGTATAGAGAAAGTTACCAGATTAAACACCAGGAAGATGGTCTCTTTAACAGTCAGGGGAAACGGAACATTCTCTAATAGGGAGCTAAGAGATTCTGAGGAGAAGAAGGAAAGCAAAGGCTGAAAAGCCTCGTCCCCTGCTTCCCCTCTAACAAACTGGCTGCACAACCATGACTATGAGCCATGCATTCCTGGAACAGACTTCAGCACCTTTATAAACCCTCTGCAAGCCATTACACCCATGCCCAGCCCGATGGATATTCTGGTTAGTGCCCTTCTACTGCAAAAACTACGTATTAGGGACAATACCAGAGCTATTCCTGAATAAGAAAATAAACCTAGGGACCATAGAGGGATTAAGATCTCAAAAAAATTTAGGGACCAGAAACACATACAGGCCTCCACTCTAAAAGACACTCTGAATTCAATCAACAAAGCCAGTAACTGCTCCATACTAACACAAAGTAATTGGAACCAAAATATGATTAGAATGGGGTTTGTTTTTTCACTCTCTCCAGCCACGAAATGGGCAGCAAAATATTTGTCCTCGTTTAGGGCAAATCTGGGGAAAAACCTCTGGAAGGAGCCCCCAGAAAACAATCCCCCACAGCCCCTCCCCACCCACCTGAATCAGGAAGAATTTTCTCTGAGAGAAGTGGAAAATAACCTGTTTATTTAACAAACAAAACCCTTCCCAGCACTAAAAAAATTAACAACACCAGATGACAACAAAACTCTTTCACCACTCTGCAGAGATGACAAATCCAGAAAGTCTCTCCTGGGAGTGGTCGCCCGGGTCTGGGCGCTGGGGATTGCTCTGGGCACTGGGGATGGCTGCTGCAGATCACAGAGCGCAGGCTCTCGGTGCTTCTCAGTGTTTAGAGGGTCCCAGTCCAGAGCAGGTTGGATGGTATTCAGGAAAGGGAAAGGGAAAAGAAACAGTCCAGGGAAAGAATTGGACTGCTTAGCTAAACTAATTTAAAAAGCAAAGGCAAAAGCAAAAGCAAGCAAAAAAGCAAAGCAAAGCAAGCAAAAGCCAGCAAGCAAAAGAAAGCAAGTCAGTCAACACTGGCCTCTTCTAGACAGCAGACCATGGGGGCAGGTGAGCCGGCCGATAACAAGGCAAAACAAACCTTCACTTTCTGAGTCAGTTCTGAGAGCACAGAACATAATATCAAACATAAACAGAACACACGATTGGAGATACAAACACCATAATGTCACCCTTGGACATTCCACCCCTTACCTCCATATCTTCAACATCATGTAAAAACTCCATCAAGTAAAAACTTCCATCTTTCACTTACTCATACATATTTCCTTCTATTTCACTTGCTCAAACCTTTGAGCCTTACACATTTCCTTCTGTCTCATGTCTGTGTGTTTTTGTGTACAGACACTGGCAGTAAAATCCAGCAAATAGTGATATTTGCACGAGTCTCACCCCACAGTCAGATCCCCCTGAGGTACACATCGTGTTGCTCCATCTCTCTGCATTATCCACCATGTACAACCTGGTCCCTGAGCAAAGACAATCCCACAAATGGGTTTTTCTTACTTGAGGCAGAATTGATCCACACTGATTTCCCTAACAAACCTCTGACATGTGCCACTGGGACTTTATCTCCATCTACTATATTCAGGGGCTCAGACTGGGCAGGACCTGCTCAATTGGTGGAACCTCGGCTGTTAACTAACCAGGTGGCCTTTGCTAAATGCTGCTCCCAATTTTTGAAAGAACCCCCACCCAATGCTTTTAAGATTGTTTTTAACAGTCCATTGTGCCTCTCCACTTTGCCTGCAGCTGGTGCATGGTTTGGGATGTGGTACGCCCACTCAATGCCATGTTCCCTAGCCCAGGTGTTGATAAGGCTGTTCTTGAAATGAGTCCCATTGTCTGACTCAATCCTCTCAGGGGTACCATGCCTCCAAAGGACCTGCTTCTCAAGGCCCAGGATGGTGTTACGGGCTATAGCATGAGACACAGGGTAGCTTTCCAACCATCCAGTGGTGGCTTCTACCATGGTCAGCACGTAGCGCTTGCCTTGGCGTGTCTGGGGCAGTGTGATATAGTCAATCTGCCAGGCCTCCCCATACTTGTCCTTGGACCACCGCCCACCATACCACAGAGGATTCACCCGCTTGGCCTGTTTGATGGCAGCACACGTCTCACAGTCATGGATAACCTGGGAAACACTGTCCATGGTTAGAGCCACCCCTCGGTCTCGTGCCCGCTTGTAGGTGGCATCTCTGCCCTGATGGCCTGAGGTATCATGGGCCCATCGAGCCAGGGACAACTCCCCCTTATGGTGCCAGTCTAAGTCTATCTTTGACACCTCTATTCCTGCTGCCTGATCTACCTGCTCATTGTTTTGGTGCTCCTCATTAGCCTGACTTTTGGGGACATGGGCATCTACATGATGGACTTTCACTGTTAGTTTATCCACCCGAGAGGCAATGTCTTTCCATATATCAGCAGCCCAGATTGGTTTTCCTCTATGTTGCCAGTTGGCCTTTCTCCACCTTCCCAGCCAGATCCACAGAGCATTGGCTACCATCCACGAATCAGTACAAAGGTAGAGCTTTGGCCACTTCTCCCTTTCAGCAATGTCTAGAGCCAGCTGAACGGCCTTGAGCTCAGCAAGTTGGCTCGATTCACTTTCTCCTTCAGTAGCTTGTGCAACTTGGCGTGTGGTGCTCCATACGGCTGCTTTCCACTTCCGGTTCATCCCTAAGATGCGACAGGAACCGTCAGTGAAAAGAGCGTAGCAGGTCTCCTCTGCTGGTAGTTGGTTGTATGGTGGAGCTTCTTCAGCCTGTGTCACTTCTCCCTGCTCTTTTTTGTTAGTGAGGCCAAAGTTTTCACTTTCCGTCCAGTCTGTAATTATCTCCAAAATCCCAGGGTGATTCGGGTTTCCAATACGGCATGCTGTGTGATGAGGGCAATCCACTCGCTCCATGTGGCGTCAGTGGCATGGTGGGTGGAGGGAACCTTTGCTTTGAACATCCACCCCAGCACCGGCAGTCAGGGTGCCAGGAGGAGTTGTGCTTCTGTGCCAATTACCTCCGAGGCAGCTTGAACTCCTTCATAGGAAGCCAAGATTCCCTTCTCTGTTGGGATGTAGCTGGCTTCAGACCATCTGTAACTTTGGATCCAGAATCCCAATGGTGGGCCTCGAATCTGCCCAGGCACCTTCTGCCAAAGGCTCCAGGACAGACCATTGTTCCCAGATGCAGAGTAGAGCACATTCCTCAACTCTGGTCCTGTGCTGACTGGGCCAAGGGCCACAGCATGAGCGATCTCCTGCTTGATCTGGGTGAAGGCTTGTTGCTGCTCAAGGCCCCAGTGGAAATCATTCTTCTTTCGGGTAACCAGATAAAGAGGGCTCACAATCTGGCTATACTCGGGAATATGCATTCTCCAGAAACCTATGGCACCTAGGAAAGCTTGTGTTTCCTTTTTGCTGGTTGGTGGGGACATAGCCCTGATCTTGTTGATGACCTCAGTGGGAATCTGGTGCCATCCGTCATGCCATTTCAGTCCCAGGAACTGGATCTCTTCAGCAGGTCCATTGACTTTGCTTTTCTTGATGGCGAAGCTTCTAGTAGTATCTGGATGATCTTCTCACCTGTCTCAAACACTTCCATTGCCGTGTTCCCTCACACAATGATGCCATTTATGTACTGCAGGTGTTCTGGAGCCTCACCCTTTTCCAGTGCAGCCTGGATCAGTCCATGGCAGATGGTGGGGCTCTGCTTCCACACCTGGAGCAGTCAGTTCCAGGAGTACTGCACACCCTTCCGGGTGAAAGGAAACTGAGGCCTGCATTCTACTGCCAGAGGAATGGAGAAAAATGCATTAGCAATGTCAGCAGGGGTGTACCACTTTGCTGCCTTGGACTCCAGCTCATACTGGAGTTCCAGCATGTCCAGCACAGCAGCGCTCAGCGGTGGAGTCACTTCATTCAAGCCACAATAATCCACAGTCAATCTCCATTCTCCATCAGACATGTGCACAGGCCAGATGGGGCTGTGGAAGGGTGAGTGGGCCTTACTGACCACCCCTTGGCTCTCCAGCTCACAGATCATTCTGTGGATGGGGATCAAAGCACCTTGATTTGTCTGATACTGCCGGTTGTGCACTGTTGAGGTGGCAATTGGTACTCATTGCTCTTCCACCCTCAGGAGTCCTACTGCAGATGGGTTCTCAGACAGTCCAGGCAAGGTGTTCAATTGCTTAATGTCCTCTGCCTCTGCAGCAGCTATGCCAAAAGCCCACCTGAGTCCCTTTGGGTCTCTGTAACATCCGTTCTGGAGGAAGTCTATGCCCAGAACACACGGGGCCTCTGGGCCGGTCACAATGGATGTTTCTGCTGCTCATTCCCAGCCAGGCTCACCTCAGCTCCCAACAGGGTCAATTGCTGCGATCCCCCCGTCACCCCGGCAATGGAAACAGGTTCTGCCCCACATGTCCCGATGGCATTGGGGTACACTGCGCACCAGTGTCACCTAAGGCTTCAAATTTCTGTGGCTCTGATGTGCCAGGCCATTGGATCCACACCATCCAGAAGATCCAGTTTTCCAGTGCTTCTCCCTGGCTAGAGACAGGGCCCCTCTAACCCTGGTTATTGTTTCTTTCCTAGGCATACATGGTAGAGGTATTTTAAAGGTGATCTGACAAATCATACTCAGCAGCTCGGTCATGGGAGGCTGAGGCTACCTTCACTTTACTGGAATTCCCTCGGTCAGTGCTTCCCTCCTTGAGCTGACACACCCACGCTGCCAGGACAGAAATGGGTTTCCCATCCCACCTTCCCATGTCTTCCCCATGGTCACGCAGAAAGAGCCCCAGGCCAGCCCGTGGGGCGTACCCTCTCTCTCTGGCTGGGGAACGTTGGGCTCTGACTTTGGGGCCTGTGACTCACACTGGGGCAAATGTGGGAACTGTTCCTCCTCACCTCCTCCCTCATCTCCCTCATCTCCTCTTTGAGTTCCTTGCCCACAGCAGAGCCATGAGCCTGCACTGGGCCATGGATCATACTCTCACAATTTCTCAGCTGTTGGCAGCAGAGCCCACTGTCTCTCGGCTGTTATCAGCATTAATCATGGCAATGAAGGTGGTGTACTGAGATGGCCCCAGCCTTGCCAGACTCAACAGCATTTTCCCTGTGCCCCTGACCTTGTCGGGGTCATTATCATGCTGTCCATCCCTCCCAAAGAGTACCTCCAATGCTGCCATTTCCTTCAGCTGTTGGTCCCTTCCTCAAGGGTTTTCCATCATGTTCTGTGCTGGTGCTCCTGCATTCTCACCCTGTGAACAAACCTCTCTCTGGCACTCATTAAAATCCACTCCCAGAGGGAAAGGGACCCTGGCTCCCTTACAAAAATCTGATTCATACCTGAGCCGTGGGTCAAGGGTCCCATATTCCTTGCCTCACCACCATCCAGCTGGACACCTGTACCCATGAGGTCTCAGACTTGAAGCAGTCAGGTTGTATAAGCCTCACGTCTCTGACGTACAATGTCCTTGTGCAGGTTACGGAGACTTTTGTACATCAGGGACTTGGTGATGATCGCAACCTCTGGTTCCCCTGTGGGTTGTGAGGGCCTTCCCTTATCTGGGTGCTCTGATTCCATCTTAGACCTCCTTGTTTCTACAGGGGCGACTGCTGCTGGCTGTGGCTGCCTTTGTGGCTCAGCTGGAACCTGGACAGTTCTAACATCTGTGGGTTCCACTGCTGCCCCATCAGACTCTCCTTTTTCGAGGCAGGGGGAGGGCTTCTCACCAGCTGGGGAAATGCACTCCTTCAGCATCTCCTGCATCTCCCTCAGCAGACCCCCACCCAGTCTGGGTGGTTCATATCTGGGGTGGCTGTGGGGCAGGGTCAGGCTCTGGGGCAGCAGCATCCCTGGTCTCTGGGGCCGTGTCAGGTTCTGGGCTGGGTGTCAGGGTGGTTATCCAGGTTAATCTTCCCTTGTCTCTCAGTGCCAAATAGAACAGGGCTAACAGCAACACAGCCCCTGTATGATATCATTGGTATTTGGAGTGGATCTGAGCCCTTCACAAACTGGTGGGGCAGCCCCAAAGAGATGGTTAAAGGCTTGGGAGAAAATTTCCCCCGGTGTCATTTCCTCACAGTAGGTGCCATTATTAAAGTAACCCCAAAAGCACACAGTTAGTGTGTGATAGCTGTGAATCCATGTGCCTGCTTCCCAGAGGAAGTTAAAGATCCTGAATTCTTCCCCTTATTCACCCATAAAACAAACCAGAGAACAGCCACAGCAGCCTTGGCTGTAGGAGCCGTGTTTAGATCAGGGCCTGCAAATGGAGAAATGCAGCCACGGTTCCGTGCCACCCAAACCAGGGCAGGCTGGAGCACAGGGTGCCGCTTAATGAGGTTTCTGTAGCAGCACACAAAAATCAAAAATTGGATTACTCAAGAACTGTTATTCCCTTTTTTGTTTCTTTGCCTTCGAGCTACACTTTGGGTGCCAAAATCTGTCTTGGTTTGCAAAGACAGGAGTCTGCTAAGGAAGGCAGGAGCCTCCCTGAAACGGGGAAAAAAATAAATGTAGAACCCCCTCCCTGTAAATTGCTATAAATTTGAAGTTAAGGGCGACTCTCAGGCAAAAATATGGGAGCAGGAAAAACAGTTCTTTATTAGGGAAGAAAACTAAAAGATAAAATAAACAATGCAGTGAACCAACCTCTAACAGATGGCAATTGAATACATCTTGCCTTGCAGTCTAGGACAACAACTTATTCAGCATGAATCACATCCATTTACCACATGCCCCTTACCGACAGATATTGCCCACCTGGGGCTGACATGCCAAAAGTTTTTTAAAAAATTATGCATTTTTTCATAATTAAAATTTAATTAAATCTTAATAAACGAATACAATTAATTAATTTTAGCTTAATAACAATTAAAATTTAATTTTGATTATGCATAAAAATATTATTAAATCTTTTATTATTTAATTTTAATGCTTCTATAAAAAAATCTCTATATGTGTTTTCTAACTAAAAACTTATTGGTCATTGGTTCTAAGTAACACAATTCCCTTCATTAATTCATTGACCACTCTTGGCTATTGATTTTGCCCTCTTTATTCTAATTTTTGTTTATTTGTATTATTTTTGTCATAATTTCTTATCATTTTCACAGGCAGGGTAAAAGCGGCCACTTTGGGGCCCACGGAGACATTTCTGGGCAGATTTGGGGCAGTTTTGTGTCTGGGGAGGGAATTCAGAGAGAACTTGAGGGTCTGGGGGACCCCTGGGGGAGCCGGGCGGGCGCTTGGAGGGGCACTCAGGGATCCTGAGGGGCAGTTCGGGGTCCGGGGGAGCACTCGGGGGTCCGGGGCCCTGGAGGTCAGCGAGGGGAATTTGGGGCCCTTCGGGGTCCGGGGGAGCACTCGGGGGGCTCGGGCGGGGCTCGCTGGGCGCGGGGGCTGATGGGAGTTGTAGGCGCGGATACAATGCGGTGTAACGGGGCCGCGGAGCATCACGGGAGTTCTAGGCGCAGCTACAGCTGCTCTCGGTGGGGCGCGGGGCATGACGGGAGATGAAGTCACGGCTGGAACAGCGCTGCCTGTGCGCCGCGGAGCATGACGGGAGCTGTATCCCGGAAGTGGCTCGGACGCGGCGTTTGGGGTCCGGGAAGGCCTCGGGAGACACTTTTGTATGGGGCAGATGGGGGCGGATACTGGAGGGGGGGAGGGTGTCTTTGTAGAGCGCGGGGCATGCCGGGCGTTGTAGTCCCGGCCCCAATGGGGCTCTATTGGGCTGCGGGGCATTATGGGAGTTGTAAGCAAAAAGAATAGACGCCGCTGACTCCAGGCACCGCCCCCAAAGCCATGATCCCTGACGCTGATTGGTTGGGAGCTGTGATGGGCGGGAGCCTCGGCCAATGGGAGGTGGCAGAGGCGGGAACGGCCATTCAACCCCTCCAATTCCTCCCAGCACAGCCCAGTTCATCCCCAGTACAGCCCAGTACAGCCCCAGTGCCCCTCCAGTCCCTCCCAGTACAGCCCAGTTCATCCCAAGCACAGCCCAGTACAGTCCCTGTGCCCCTCCAGTCCCTCCCAGCACAGCCCAGTCCCTCCCAATACACCTGAGTTCATTCCCAGGCCCTCCCAGTCCCCCCAGTGCCATCCATATCCCGCTCCAGTGTCCCCCAGTCTTCCCCACAGCGTTCCCGCCCATTGCGGGGCAGCGGCGCAGACGGAATGTCCTGCGGCCCAAACCTCCTGCTCCTGCCACACAGCGCCAGCCTTCTCCCCTCCTCCTCCTCTCCCAGCACGGCACAAATTCCAGCTTGGAGGAAGCTTCCCCAGAGAGGGCTGTGGCTCCTGTCTCAGCCCGAGTGTCCCTGCAGAGGAACAGGGCATCTTTCAGGCACTTCCACAAGCTCAGGGTTCCCATTTCATGGGGAATCTGGGATGAAAATGGCCTTTTTCAGAAAGACAAATGCAGAGGAGATGGATTAGAAATTATTTGGGAAAAGTGACCCTTCTTCCAGACAAAGTTCACCAAGTCATTGCCTGCATTTCTCCTTTTCAGGTTCTTACAGTCATCTCCTGAAAGGTCCAGATTGTTCTGGTGCTTTTCATGAACTGATTGAACTCTTGATATATATCAGTGCATGAGATGTGGAAGCTTCTAAAATGAACACAGAAACAAACTCCCTCTGTCAGCCCATTTTCATCTTCTACATCACTTTCAAGCTGTCCATAGGGATGTTGGAATGATTATCAGAGAGCTCCCCATTTCTGGCTGCAGGCTCTGGAGATTCTTTCTCTGCATTCAGTCAGGCTTGCATTCCCTGACAATTCCTGGTAGCCCATCATGGTTTCTTAGGGCAGAACAATAACAGTGAGAATCTCACCAATGGCCCAACTGCCCAGCCCACAAGGAAAAGAAAGAACAAGTTGTAAAATTCTTCAACTATTTGTCCCACTTTTCTGCAAGAGTCGAGCTGCACACACGGTGTGGAAAGCCAAGAGAAGCTGCAGCTGGTGGCACATCTTGTGACAGAAGCTGCTCAAAGCTTCCTTGTCCTCCAGCAAAGGTTCTTGGAAACAGCAAACAGGACTGTGGAGAAGATTCTAGGAAAACGGAAACAGCTTTTAAGAAATGAAATGAAAATGGAAAGAAACAATCCAAGATGTTTTTCTCTGTTTATTTTTAGGCTACCCTTTTCTATCTTTCACTACTTCTCCTTCCCACTAATTGCAAATGGATCTCACTTCTAAGATCCACGACTTGGCAAGTTTTAGACAGTGTAAAATACCATGAGCTTCACACAGTTTGCCTTCCCCTGTTTTTTTTTTTTTTTTTTTTTTTTTTTTCTTTTTTTGGATATCAGTGCTGGGGACTAAGTGCAGTTCTTGGGTCAGGTACAAATTCAGCATTGAGGGAATGTGCTCCAAGAGTGTTTGACCCTCAGCAGGGACAATGAACAGCAGTGACCGAGGGGATTCCTGTGCCCCTGAGCAGGAGTCCAGACTCTGGGTCTGGGCAGGACACGGCAAAGTTCCCGTGTTTGGACAGGCTCAGGGGCTGCCCCGGGGAGTGCGGGGCTGGGCACGGGGGCGAGTGGGCAGCGGACACACGGACACGGGACACACGGACACAGGGACACATGGACACGGAGCTTCAGCTGCAGCGGCAGCAGCGGCAGCGAAAGCAGCGAAAGCAGCGAAAGCAGCGAAAGCAGCGAAAGCAGCGAAAGCATCCGGCACCGGGGCGAGCTGGTGATGAGCCGGGCCAGCGGCAGAAGCCGGGCCGTGCCGGGCGGGGCTGAGCCGGGGCCCGGCAGGGTGGGAGCTGCCAGGACGCCTGGAGGGAGAGCGGGCGTGGGGCCAGCGCAGGGCGCAGAGCATCCCGGGCTGGCCGAGGGGTTCCCGACCCCCGGCACGGCATCAGCCCCACTGACGGCATCGTGCTCCTCCCGCAGCCCCACGGCACCAGCGCAGCCCTGGAGATCGCGCTGCTGGACAAGGTCTCCTCTGGCTGTGCTGGTGTCATTCAGCTCCTGGAGTGGCTTCAGCTCCCCGACAGCTTTGTGCTGGTGCTGGAGCATCCGGAGCGGTGCCAGGACCTGTCGGGTTCCCTGGCGGAGCGGGGGTTCCTGCCGGAGGAGGAGGCGCGGGGGCTGCTCCTCCAGGTGCTGGAGGCCGTGCGGCGCTGCCCCAGCTGCGGGGTCCTGCACAGGGACATCAAACCAGGGGACATCCTGCTCGACCTGGCCACCGGGCAGCTGACACTGATCGACTTTGGCTGTGGCACTTTCCTCCAAGACACAGCCTACACCCAGTTTGCAGGTGAGCCCTGCCAGGGGATGCTCCTGGGCGTTTCATGGCCCAGCCGAGGTGCAGCACCGGGGCTTCCCCTATTGCAGCCGGGATGGGATTAATGCTGGAGCCAGGTTGATTTGTGTGGGGTGTGAGGGGGCCAACTCCCATCCCTGCCGACAGCCTTCAGCACCCACTGTGCCCTGGGCTGGGGCTGGAGCTGGGGCAGCCAGCCCGACAAAAACCCTCATGGGGGTAGCAGAGAGGGGGTCTGACCCCGTGCCCAGATGGTTTGGTGTGCAGGTGAGGAAGGGCTTGGACTGCTGTGCTCCCCTTGTTTGCCTTGGCTTATTAACATTTTGTGGGGCCATGCAAGCACGGAGGAGAGGGGGTTTTCTCCACTACTGGGTGAGCTTTTCTTTTGTGTGTCATGGTTGTGCCTTCCCAGGGCTTCTGCTGCCCTCTTCCAGCACCAGTGGCTTCTTTTCCAGCCCTGAGTCTGTACACAAGTCCCAGGTGCTGGCGAGAGGGCAGCAGTCACACTGTGTGCCACTGGGGCAGCCCCCGCATGCCCAGGGGTGCTGGGGCCAGGCTCTGGGAGCAGCAGCATCCCCCTGATGAACTGTCTGTGTTCCACAGGAACCCTGTCCTACAGCCCACCAAAGTGGATCCGCCAGCAACGCTACCACGGCGAGGCAGCGACAATCTGGTCCCTGGGCCTCCTGCTGCACCACCTGGTCATGGGGAAGCACCCGTTCAGGAGGGGCCAGGAGATATCTGGGGCAGATCTTGTTCCCAAGACGGCTCTCTCAAGGTGGAGTCTCATCGCTGGGCACAGGGGCAAAGCCAGTGCTGGGAGACAGCAGCAGCTTGTGAGCATCTCACTCTGGCAGCTGCTGAGGAGGTGGCACATGTCCTGTTCTCCTGCTCTCCTCCAAACAGAGAATCCATGGGGAAGTTTAGGCCCAGCTCTGGGCACACCCAGCATGGCCTGGGCATGGGAACAGGGGGCAACTTCTCCAACTGACTGGTGGATTGCTGGTTTCTCTCCCCAGAGTGCCAGGATGTCATTAAGAGGGGTTTGTCCATGCAGCCCTTGGACAGGCCATCCTTAGAAGAGCTTTTCCGTGATCCTTGGGTGCAGGGAGTTCCTCTGCCCTAGAAGATGGGAGAGATCCAAGTGCACAGTTGGATCCAGGGGCCTGGCAGGTAACAGCTCCACACATCTCTTGGCACTCAGTGGCAAAGCTAACCAGACAGGTTTTGTCCTGCCTGTAGCTCTAAGCAGGGGTCAGCAGAAGGGAAGACGCAGCTCTTGGGCTGGAGCTGAGCTGGAGACCTGGTGTGGCAAGCACTGGGGGCCACCATCCCCCTGGTTTTGCTTGCCATGGTTCATGGATGGCTGGGGCCCTGGGCAGAGCCCTGACAGCCTGGTCTGACCCAGGGAAGGAGAAGGAACCCCTGGAGAAGCTGTCCCAGGTGGGGCTGCTGCTGCTGGGGACAGCGAGGACAACACCAAGGATGACAACCTCTTGCACCACCTGACCACCGGCAGGCTGAAGATGATGGACTTTGATTCCGACATCTCATTCAAAGTCAGGTTCCACAGGGAATTTGCAGATGAGTCCACACACAGGGGGATGCTCCCAGATTTGGGCATTGCACAGCCTGGCTGGGAACCAAAGGTTTCCCCTTTGCTGGGGCAGATGCAGCTGATCCTTCAGTCGGCTGCCAGGCTGCTTCTGGCAGGGCCGGGGGCATGGGCTGGGGTGGGTACGAAATGGGAGTGGGCTCCTGGCCCTGCCAACAGCCCCCAGCACCCACCGTGCACCGGGCTGGGGCTGGGCTGGGGCAGCCAGCCCGACACAAACAAACCCCCATGGTGGGAGCAGAGGTGGGACTCCAGAGCCTGTGCAGGGGCTGCTTTGCTTTGCAGGCAAGGAAGGGCTTGGGCTGCTCCACTGCCCTTGTTTGCTTTGGGATCACCATGGGGGCAGTGCAGGGGAAGAGAGAAAGCCTGGGATTCCCTCACCCATGGTGGGTTTTTCCCTGGCATGCAGGGGTTGGGCCTTCCTTAAGGCCCTGACAGAGGTAAGATCTTTGACCTTTTTTCTTGTTCCCCTTTTTGTCTGTAACCTATTTTCCATAATTTGATGTTTGTTTTTCTAGAGGAAGCGTTCCAGGTGGGGCCCAGTCTGGATCAGGACGTGCTTGGGAGCAGCTGCAGCGTGGATGGGCTGTGCCCTTGGAGAAGGCTGAGGGCATCGTTTGGGAGCAGCTTTTCTTCCAGCGGGGGATGGCGTGAGGTGGGTCCTGTCTGCTGGGGATGGTGGGATCAGAGCTCTGGGGAGATGGCAGCGAGCACAGGAGCGTCCTGCTCTGGGCAGCTGCTGAGGGCTGGAGGTGCCGTGCTGGCTGCAGGCTGGGCACATGTCCTGCCCTCCTGCTCTGCTCCCAAAGGCAGCAGTGATGGGCAGCTCTGGGCACAGCTCTGGCACGGCCAGCATGGCCTGGGCACCGTGGGCGGCTGGGACAAGGGGACAGGAGCCTTCAGCTGACTGGGCTTTCTGGTTTCTCTCCTTGCATCCGGGCTCTGTGGGTGCTGAGGCTGCTCTGGGCTCTGCCAGGGCTCTGCTGGAGCTCAGCACCGGGCCGCAATCAGCCAAAGAAGAAATGGGGTGACCTGCAGCACAGACTGGCTTGAGCATTTCAGCAACACAGCTCAAGTTTGTGGGGTGTACACCTCCAAGGAAAAACATGGCACCACCCAAAAAATAAACTTGTTCAATATCTTCTGAAATGAAAGCAATCTCAGATGACCCCAAATTACTTTTTGCAGCTTGCTCAAGCTGTAGCTCAGCCCTTCTCTGAACTGTTCTCTCCCCCACCTGCCTTTTACTTCCCAACTGCTCCCTCTTTTCCCCCAGAGAGTTCCCAGCCCATTCCAGTCTCCATCACACTGTTGCCTTCCTTGGTGCCCCTCACCATGAGGAAGGCCAAGCCCCAGGCTTATGGACTCATCCTGTCACTGGCTGAGGAGCAGCAATGTCTCAGAGGCCTGGTGGGATTTTAGTGTCATTGAGAGCTGCTCTCCAGCCCTCAGCTCTCCTCACTGCTGTGTTCCCACTCCATTTTCCTCGTCCTTGCAGCAGGATGAGCTCTGTGAATCCCCTTGAGCCTCCCCACTCTTCCCAGCCCATGCACCCACCTCAGTTAGGCTGAAGCTGCAGCTTCTCTGTCTCCTCTGGCACACAAGTGCAGTCCCCTGTGCGGGGAGCCCCAGCCCCAGAGCCCAGCACTCAGCAGTGCATTCGGGGCTGGAGCAGCTGCCCTGGAGCCCTGCCTTGGCTCTTTGTGGCAGGGAATGCTCCCTGTTTGCAGCTGTCCCTGCAGGATGGCCCCAGGGCAGAGCACAGCCGGGCTCCCACTGCAGCCCCTGAAGCTTGGGGCAGACAGTGGTCCCAGAGCTGAGGTTCACGGGGAGCACCCGGAGCTGTGCCTCGCACTCTGTTGCCGTGTGTCACCGTGCAGGCTGGCTTGTACGGGGTGAATGTACCAGCCCTGGTTTGACTGACAGGGGCCTGGCTCATCACATCTCTCCCAAGGCTGCAGGAATTGCCCAGGCCAGAATCTGAAGGGGCACAGAGATTAGACCAGTGAAATCATCCAGACTGCATTTTTCAAAGGCCCTTTAGAAGGAAGATCTTGAGAATAAACGTGCTGTTTGCCACATGAACATTGGGGTGAGTGGTCTCTTTGGCTCCAACCCATTTTCCTCCCCGAGCCAACGTTACCCACTCCCTCACACGTCCCCCCCGTGCCTTCCCACTGCCTTGTCCTGTCAGGGCTTCCACAGCCCCTCATCCCTTCGTGGCCCCGTCCCCTCAGGGTCTCCCCCAGCCTGGCCAACCTGCCCCATCAAGAGGCACCTGGGAGCCCTCAGCATTCCAGGCAGCAACACACGGGCAGGAGGACACGGATGGCGCTTCCTGCCTGGGACAGGGCTTGTGGCCATCTCCAGGCACCGCTCTCACAGAGATCCCCACAGCTCCAGCCCCTGCCCATCTGCTCTGTGGGCAGCACAAAGGCTTCAGCAGAACCACCAAAGGCCAAGGGGCTTCTAGCCATTTTCCCTGCAACCCTGCATGCCTGGGCAGCTTGCTGAGCCCAGGAACCCTTTTCTCCCTCTTCCCCTAGGCCCTGCAGAGCCTGTGCAGCAAAAGAAAGATCCTGGGAGTCTGTCTATTACAACACATCCTATATTTCTATGCTAAAGAAAAACAAAAAAATGGAAAGAGCTATCTTGAATAAATGAAACATTCCTGCTGGCTCAGGTGGTCCCAGCAGACAGAGCCTCTGGGATCAGCTCTCTGCAGAGCTGCAGCAGCGCAGCCAGCCGAGCCCCGACAGACGAGGCCGTCTCCTCCATGCCCTGCAGAGCCGATCATGCAGGCTGTGGAAGCGGGAATATCGAGCTCTCTCTATTCCCTGGAGGACATATAACGTTTGAACTGCCAGGCTCGCAACGGCAACACTGATGTCATTGGCCGTGTCTTCTAGGGCTGAAAGAGAGAGGAACAGTGCCATGGTCAGTTCCCACATCTGAGGGGACCCGAGGAGATCCCTGTGCCAGGGCCATCCCAGCTGGCTCTGGCCATGGCCAGCAGGGAGCAGGGACCAGCTGGATCAGCCCAAAGCTGCTGGCCACGAATCCCCCAGGTGCCCTGAAAGCTCTGTGTGCTCTGTCCACGCCGGCCCTGGTCTGCACAGGGAGCAGAGCCCTCCACAGCCAGGGCAGGGCTCGCAGCTCCCCCGCCAGCCCTCGCGTGCAGCCCGCTGCCCTCACTCACCCTCACAGATGAGATGGAGCTCTTCCTTCCTCCCCCTCAGGTACCGCCCGGCCGTCCCTGGGAACACAGAGCCTGTCAGGCCCAGCGGCACAGCTCCCTGCCAGCGGCTCTGCCAGCCCTGTGCCCACACGCCCTCCTGGCCCGGCTCGTGGCTCACCCATGAACCTGACGGCCGCCTCTCGCAGGGGCTCCTGTGGGCTCTGCAGGTAGGGCAGGGCCCGGCGCAGGTGCTCGGCCACGCTGCTGCTGTCCTCTGCCAGCTGGAGAGAGCGACAGGAGGGAAGGGTTGGCCCCGCAGCCCCCCGGGCCGGGGCTCCATGGGCACCCGGCTCGGGCCGCAGGAGCCTGGAGCAGAGCCCGCGCGGCCTCGGGCTGCAGCAGCGGGCAGGGGCACAGCTGCCAGCCCGCACACCGAGCACCGCGCTCAGGGGCTGCTCCAGGCTGGGGCTGCGGCTTCCCGGCCCTCCTTACCAGGATCTCAATGAACCTCCACAGTTTCTCCTTCTTTACAGGTTTTTCAAGATCTCTCCTGTTTAAGAATTTGGCCACACAAAGCAGGGTTTCCCAAGAAGCCTGGAGAGCAGTAGAGACACGGAAATGGCCCCACAGCCCAGGATCAGCATCCCTGTGCCAGAGCCAGGAGGAGGATGCAGCCTGCCAGGCGCCAGGGCAGGAGGCAGCCGAGCCCCCTCCCAGGGCGACAGCAGCAGCCTGTGAGTCCTTACCTCTGCCACACTCTGATTCTCATCATGGCAGTGGAAGAAGAGTGGCAGCAGGCTGTGACACACTTGTGTCATCAGGAGCTTTTTCTCTTCTTCCACTACAGTAGACAGCAAGGCTCGAAATACAAACATGGAGATCCACTGCACATGCCAGTCATCCTGTGTAACAGGAAGGAAACAAGACCTTGGCATCAGCTGATTCTGGCCCACCTTGGCGCAGGCCTGCATCTCCACAGGGCACCAAGTGTCTGGGCAGCAGCCAGTGGCCGTGGCTGAGGGCACAGAGCCTTACGTGTTCAAAGAGTGGCAGGAGCACCTTAGCCAGCTGCAGGGCGATGGGGCTGGGTATTGGGGTGTCATTATCCAAGAAGAAATCACTAAGTAGAACAATGCTCATCCTGACCACATCACTATCATTTTCCTGCAGGAGCTCCCCGAGGCTTTCGGTCAGGCTCCGCATTCTTTTGGCCTGTGCGGAACAAAAGTGTGTGAAAGGCCACCCTGCTGCCACAGGGCCCAGAGGCCAAAGGCCTGTCCCGCAGCCCTCGGGCAGCTGAAGTGGGAGGCAGGAGAGCTGGGAGCGGCTGACCCAGTGCCTGAAGACCAGCAACTGTGTTCCCCAGCCCCACGCTGCCTGCACGGCTTCAGCTGCTGCCCCCTCCTTACCAGCGAGGGATTATCCCTGAGCAAGAGGAGGGCCCTCAGAACCTGGCGGCGCATCTCCGTGTGCTCACTCAGCAAGTGCCTCGACAAGAGATCCATGATGATGTCAGTGCATGCACTCAAGTCCAGGCAATGCAGGACCTGAAAGGCACAGGGCAGTGACAGGGGACCCGGCCGGCAGGAGCCCAGAACCGCACAGGGCGGGGACCAGGCAGCAGCGCAGGGCGTGGGCACCATCCCAGGCAGCTGCGGCTACGAGAGGGCAGAGAGCTGGGAGGCAGCGCCGGCCTTCAGACTCACCTCCACAAGGAATGCCAGGGCAGGGAAGTGCCAGTATGGCATCTCTTTGCGGAGCAACTGAAGGAGATAGTCTAAGATGCTTTTACACAAGTCGATGGATTCTTTGCCCATCTCCCTGGAAGGCGGAAAATGGCACTTAGATGTGGCAGCAGCTCTCTGGCCTCAGAGAGAAACAAACAACTTTCCCAGGCATCGCCTGAGAAAGTCTGAGAAGATCAGAGGAAAGAATGAAGAAACATTCTTATCTTAACATGCTGCACCTGGTATTGTGAACATCCGAATATGTTACGGAGATTTGTCTACCAAAGGGTGCTTTCTTAAGTAACTAATGGTGATAGTGTTTAGACTAGAAAACACATTAAATCAACCTATATCATAACTATCTATAAGAACAATGGGTTTCTTAATAATAATTATTATTGATCGGACCTCTGAAATATATGGAGTCAGTGATAATGATTATCTGGCCGGGGGACCGCCCCTATGAAACTAAGACCCTGAGCCGGGGGGGGGGGGAAGCCCCTCCCAGGACAGACTGATGCAGTTCTTGTCTTTACCCCCCACCCTGCAGGGGGACCTGGGCCTGTCACCCTGATTCTTAAGACTTCCTAAAGCCTTCTGAGTTTACATTCCTTTGGAGAACTTTCCCACACAATTTCTGTAAACAACGTATTGTTTACATTCTTTTATGGGGGTGGAGAGCACTTGATGTACTGGTGGTTTGTCCAATGTCTTTGGAGAGGTGGCCCGTTCACTCTCCAATCCAATGTCACCCTTGGGAAGGTATAAAAGACAGAGTCAGATAATAAACGTTCCTTTTTACCTTGCAAGCAGCAGGTGGTCCGCGTGGAGCTTTCACGTGTCCCACAGCGACATCTGGTGACCGCCGACGTGTATTGCAGCTTAGGCTGAAAGCACGCGGGTGAGGTGTTTTTTTCTCTCTCTGTCCAGCGCTCTGCCTGTCGCTATTGTTGGTAATGGAGAGTTTTGAGAGCATCAAGGAGGAGTCAGTGGCTTTGAGCGTTTGGAGGGAGGTGTTGAAGCGGAAACGCGTTCTCTTTTATTGGGATGATTTTGAGAGGCTGTTTTTATGGGCAAGGGAACAGGGATTCTTTCCCAGTCTTGCCGAGGCTCTGTCCTGGGAGAAATGGGCTCCTGTGGGAGACCGCCTCATGGATGCCCTGCTTGATAATCGTTTTGAAGGCATTGGGCCGCTGCTCATGTTGTGGAAGAGATTGGATGCCATCTGGCAGGGCTCTGACACTGGTGGCTCTCGTGATTCTCTGAGAAATTTTTCTGCCTCTGATGTTGGGGAGTCCGAGTCCCTGGGGCGTGGCCCGGATTCCCCTTGTGCCCAGGAGAGTGAGTCAGAGGACGGCTTCTCCTCTGGGGAGCCCCGGGCTCCCAGCCCGCTGGCTCCGAGCGTCCGGTCGGTGGAGCGGGTCCGACCGCCCCGCCCTGCCCCGCGCCGCCGGCGTGGTGGGACGAAGGGGAAAGAACTTCCTCTTTGTGCCTTCCTGGCGCTCGGGGGCGAACGGGGGCTTGTGGACCAGCCCTCGCCTCAGGTTGCATCTGGCTCAGTGAAGGTGAATTGCCCGAATTGCGGGGTCACATTCCCCTTGAAAGCGACCCAGGCGGATTCGCCCGGATCGGTTTCGGGTTCATCTTCCGAGGATGAGTCAGCTCCAATCCCTGAGCCTGCGCAGCCTGCTGGGCGTGCGCAGGCGGTGGGGGCCGCCAAGGACGGGGCGTTGGTCTCTGTTCCGTCGGGCTCTGCCCCAGCAGGCGGGCAGCCCGTCCGGTCCCGCCTGATGGGGGCGGTGCCCGCCGGGCAGTTGCGTGTTGCGGGTCCAAAACTCCTTGGAGGCGTGCCGGCCTCCGTTGTGTCGTCCCGCAGTGACATTTCTCCGCGCTCCGCGTCTCCCTCTACATCCCGCCCTTCCCCCGCCCCGGGGGACAGGAGTGCTGAGCTGGGGTTGCGGTCCGCGCCGCTGCCTGCGTCCGCCACAGTGTCCTCTGCTGATGGTGCGGAGGGCACTGCTGGGACGCCGGCTGGGTCGGCTCCATCTTCCCCGCCTGCCGCGGGGGCTGGGACTGCTGACGCGGCTGGCGGGAGACCGGTGACTCCCCGTGGCCGTGGATCCTCCCTGTCGTCCTTGTGGACCCTCCCCCCTTGCCAGGTGACCGTGTGCCCGAGAAACTACGGGCGGTTCTGGCAGGAGGTCCTCGATAAGGCTGAGGAGATGTGTGACCTTGGTCCCTCGCAGAGCCTGCCGGATCACGGGGAAGGCTCCTCTGGCTCTGCTGATGCTGCAGGGGGTGTGGTGTCCAGTGATGTCGCACTGCCTCACAGCCCAGGAGCTTCCACCGTCCCAGAGTCCACGGGACATGAAACAGTGGACGATGCAGCCTTGCCAGGGGGTCTTCAGGCTTTCCCTGTGCTCAGGGGTGTTACTCACAACACTCATCAGCCCTTTTCGTTTAAGGTGTTGAAGGAAATCCGAGACACTGTGGCACAATATGGTCTTGGGTCTGATGAGGTTATGCACACGATTCGGCTACTTGTTACTGACCTGCTGACGCCTTTTGATATTCGCGCTGTGGCACAGGCTCTTTTTAACCCTGTGCAGTTTGACCTGTTTGAGGACAAATGGGTTAGTCTAGTGGCTAGTGCAGTGCGGAAGAATGCTACACGGGGGCAGCAGGATCCCAGGCGTGTTGTTAACGCTGACATGTTGATGGGCACAGGAAATTATGTTGATCCTCGGGGGCAGGCTGGATACGATCCTCTTGTGCTTGATCAATGTCGGACGTTAGGCTTGGCAGCTATAATCCAGGCCCTAGAAATGGCTGCTCCAATGGAGCCCTTTCTGACTGTTGTTCAAAGGGCTGACGAGCCTTTCATAGACTTTGCATCGAGGTTGACTGCCTCTGTAGAGCGGCAGGTGGTAGAACCTGAGCTGAGGCGAATGGTCCTTGCAAGATTTGCTAGGATCCATTGTAACGCAGAATGCAAAAGAGTCATACAGGCTCTTCCTGAAGGGGCTACCATTTCACAGATGGCAGCAGCCTGTGTAGACATAGGCCCGTCGGTTCGGAAGGTGGATTCTTGGGCTGCTGCCGCACAGCCAGTCTGGAAGCAGCCACAGGGGGCTGCTCAGACAAGCACCAAATGAGGGAAGAAAACACAGAAGGGAAAATTTCCCTTGTATGTGTGTGGCCAGTGCGGAAGGCCAGGCCATCTATCAGATGTTTGCAAGGCGACTGTTCATGCAAGTGGCCAGGCAATCCCGAGCTCGGGAAACGGGAAGCGGAGCGCGAAAGGGGGGCGCGCTCAGACACAAGTTCCTCTCCAGACCCCGGAGCCCATGGAGGTCTGCTCAGCCAGCTCGTAGCCAGCACCTGCGGGTCAGCAGGTGTGGATGTCTGCACAGCAGCAACAGTTGTTTTAGACTCTTGCAAGGTGCACAAGGTTCCCCTGGATGCCTTTGGTCCTTTGGGTGAGGGCATGAGTGCCTTCCTTATGGGGAGGTCTAGTGCCACCCTTCAGGGCATCATTGTGCATCTGGGTCTTATAGATGCAGACTTCACAGGGCAGATCTGTGCAATGATCTCCACGCCCACCCCCCCTGTTACAATCCCAAAAGGGACACGGCTTGCTCAACTTGTGCCTTTTAAGTCTTCTGTTCGCAGGACGGCTGACCAGTCACGAGGGGATGGCGGTTTTGGATCCACTGGACCGCCTCAAGTTCACTGGACCGCTGTCCTGACTAAAGACCGTCCCGAGATGCTGTGTACCCTGTCCATCCCTGGTGCGACGCTGTCAGAGATCCGCCTGCGCGGGCTCCTTGACAGCGGCGCTGATGTCACGGTTCTCTCCCTTGCCGCCTGGCCTCCAGATTGGCCCCTGGATCCAGCGGAGACGTCTGTTGCGGGCCTGGGAGGAACAGCGCGATGTTATGTGAGCCAGCGGCCCGTGCTGGTCACAAACCCAGAGGGACAGACGGCTTGGATCAGGCCTCATGTTACTTCTTCTCCTGCTAACCTCTGGGGGAGGGATGTTTTGTCTGCATGGGGGGTGCGCATCGGGACGGGTTTTTGATGGGGGCCACTGCAGCGAAGGGCGAGGAGTGTCCTACGCCTCCTATACGGTGGCTGGTGGATACACCTGTTTGGGAAAACCAGTGGCCCCTCCCTCAAGATAAACTGACCGCCCTTCAAAATTTAGTGCAGGAACAGTTGGACCAGGGTCGTTTGGAGCCTTCCAGGAGCCCCTGGAACACCCCTGTTTTCTGCATCAAAAAGAAGTTTGGGAAATGGAGGTTGTTACAGGACCTCCGGAAGGTCAATGCTGTCATGGAAGGCATGGGAACATTACAGGCGGGCATGCCATCGCCTACCATGCTTCCTGCAGGCTGGCCGATCTTCATCGTGGATTTGAAGGATTGCTTCTTTACAATTCCTTTGCATCCCGATGACAGACCAAAATTTGCCTTCACAGTGCCAGCAGTTGACAATGATGATCCCGCACAGCGATATCAATGGAGAGTTCTGCAACAGGGGATGCGCAACTCCCCAGTTATATGCCAATGGTATGTGGCTCGTGCCTTGTCTGGAGTTCGCAAGCAGTTCCCTGATGCACGTCTGTATCATTATATGGACGACATCCTGGTGGCTGCGTCCACTCAGGAGGAGCTGCTGAGGATTCAGCCTCGGTTGCTCGATGCTTTGCATGCTCATGGGTTGCAGGTGGCTCCAGAAAAGGTTCAGCAACAACCTCCTTGGAAGTATTTGGGGGTCAAAATTCTGGAACGGACAATCCAACACCAGGAGGTGCAATTTGTGCATTCGGTGAAGACACTGAATGATGTTCAAAAACTGATGGGTGTCATCACCTGGTTACGTCCATACTTGGGACTAACCGACGCACAACTGTCTCCTGTGTATGATCTGTTGAAAGGAGACCCTGATTTAAAATCACCTCGCACATTGACCCCTGAGGCACGTCAGGTGCTGGAGGAGGTTCAGCAGGCTGTTTCTGCCCGTCAGGTTTATCGCATTGATCTTTCCGTTGATGTCACTGTGTTCGTTACCACTCCAGATTTGCATCCCACAGGTATCATTGGTCAATGGAGTGACAAATGGTCTGATCCCTTGCACATTTTGGAATGGGTTTTCCTGCCCCATCAGCCGCAGAAGACGGCAACGACATTGGCTGAGTTGATTGCTCGGTTGATAATCAAATGCCGGCAACGGTGTTTGCAATTGATGGGTGCGGATCCTGCAAAGATCGTACTCCCAATATCCCGGGAGGACTTTGACTGGAGCTTTGCACACTGTGTGTCCATGCAATGTGCTCTGGAAAATTTTTCAGGGCAAATCACTTATCATTTGCCCAGCCACAAGCTACTGCAGGTGGCGAAATCTACGCAGATCTCTTTGCGGCCCAAAAATAGTCAGGAACCCGTGCAAGGACCCACCGTCTTTACTGATGGTTCAGGGAAAACAGGAAAGGCCATTGTTACTTGGAAGGACGGATCTGAGTGGCAGGTTCTGAAAGCTCATCAGGAGGGGTCGGCCCAATTGGTTGAGTTGAGGGCTGCTGTTATGGCATTTGAGAGATTTTCCCAGGAACCTTTCAATTTGGTCACGGATTCTGCCTATGTGGCTGACATCGCACAGCGGTTGGGTCACTCAGTTTTGAAGGACGTCAGTAACCCTGCCTTGTTTCATTTACTGAAGACCTTGTGGTGTGCTATTCAGGCCCGGGTTCATCCGTTTTACGTTCTGCATGTGAGAAGTCACACCAATTTACCAGGGTTTGTGGCGGAAGGTAACGCGAGGGCTGACAGGTTGGCTAATCCAGCGTGGGTAGCACCTCAGCCTGATACACTCGCGCAGGCCAAGGCATCGCATGGGTTTTTCCATCAGAATGCACATACTCTGCAGAAGCAGTTTCAGCTGACACCGACAGAGGCTCGTGGCATTGTTGAGTCCTGTGACGACTGCCATGCACTTGCTCCACCTCTACCAGCAGGGGTAAACCCTAGAGGCCTTAGGGCCCTGGAGCTTTGGCAGACCGATGTCACCCAGATTGCTGAGTTTGGCCGGCTCAAGTATGTGCGTGTCACGGTGGACACGTTCTCCTCTGCAATGTGGGCTTCCGCTCACACTGGAGAAAAGGCCCGCGATGTCATTGCCCACTGGAGGCAGGCCTTTGCCGTTCTAGGCATACCTTCTGCTGTGAAAACCGACAGTGGTCCTGCTTACGCATCGCAGCAGGTGTGGCAGTTCCTGCAGTTGTGGGGGGTGTCACACAAGTTTGGTATCGCCCACTCTCCAACTGGCCAAGCTATTGTAGAACGTGCTCATGGTACTCTGAAGCGGGTTCTTCAAAAACAAAAACGGGGAATGCAGGGTGAGACCCCACACAGCCGGTTGGAGAAAGCATTGTACACCATCAATCATCTTACGGTGCAGCAGAATTCAAATAACCCTGTCATTTTAAATCATCATCTCTCGTTGCAGGCTTCAGACAAGGCACATCAGCCTCGAGCAAAAGTTTGAGTGCGGAATTTAGTCACCAAACAATGGGAAGGTCCCTATGACCTTATCGCTTCGGGGCGCGGGTATGCTTGTGTATCCACAGATACTGGGGTGCGCTGGGTACCTTCGAAGTGTGTTCGTCCTGATCTGAAACCGCAGAGACAGAACCCGATCAACGGGCAACATGGAAACCGTGACCAAACTGAAAGGCATCAAATGGATGGATCGTCGAGTGATGACTCAGTTGACGATGATGGCGGGTGATCGCTCTGACGATTCCTCCGTGAATGGACATTGAACCTTATTTATTTATCTATCTATTTATTTATTTTTCTTCCTTTTCTTTTAAACTAAAAAGGGTGAGATGTCACCCTGATTCTTAAGACTTCCTAAAGCCTTCTGAGTTTACATTCCTTTGGAGAACTTTCCCACACAATTTCTATAAACAACGTATTGTTTACATTCTTTTATGGGGGTAGAGAGCACTTGATGTACTGGTGCTTTGTCCAATGTCTTTGGAGAGGTGGCCCGTTCACTCTCGAATCCAATGTCACCCTTGGGAAGGTATAAAAGACAGAGTCAGACAATAAACGTTCCTTTTATACCTTGCAAGCAGCAGGTGGTCCGCGTGGTGATTTCACGTGTCCCACAGCGACAGAGAACCTTCCCACACAATTTCTGTCAACAACATATTGTTTACAATCTTTTATGGGGCTGGACAAACTTGATGTACTAGTGCTTTGTCCAATGTCTTTGGACAGGTGGCCCATTCACTCTCCAATCCAATGTCACCTTTGGGAAAGTATAAAAGTTGGAGTCAGAGAATAAACTTTTGTCTTTACCTTGAAAATAGCAGGTGGCTCGCATCGTGCTTTCACGTGTCTTATAGCGACAAAGTCACAAGCTGTAAGCAAAGTTAAATGCTGCTAAGAGTTGTTCTTTTGCTAATTTGTGAAGCTTAATAGAAGTTATAAGTGAAGTTGAATATTGTTAAGTGTTATTCCACAGCTCTGTTTAGCTTTTAGGCTGTATTCCTTTTATCCTTGCCCTCACTGTCCTTTCGTCACACACACACACACACACACACACACAAACACACACCCACACACACACACAAACACACAGAGACACACAGACACTGGGACAGTTCTTGACTCCTTTTTGGTTTGATTGCCTGGATTTTGTTTGGTTTTGTTGTTGCTTTGTTTCCTTGGTGTGCCTGAAGTGTCCAGTCAGGAGCAGAGTGACTCTTGCCAAGGAACTCTGTGGTGCTGTCACTTAATATTAAAGCTGTTTTATGCTACTCCCCTGCTGGGGATTTTTAAAGTGCTCTCAAGCCCTCCTTCATAAGAGGGTGAAGGAGCCCTGGCCAAGCTCTGGCCCTGGGGGCACAGGGATGCTGCTAGGGGGTCCCTGTCTCCCTGTTCCAACTGTGACGGCCCTGAGCCCCTGTCCCCGTGTCAGGCTCTGGGCTTGATCTCCTCGAACATCCTCAGCGGGAGGCTGCAGCGCCAGGGGCAGGGGGACCCAGAGGGACACGGGATGCCACCGGGCACGAGCAGCTTTGGACTTCTCTGGGAGGAACTGTGAGTGGGAGCTGGCTTGAAGTGACCTCCCCAGTAAGGTCACAGAGCCCCTGAGATGTCACACTGCCTCCTGGGATGTCACAGCCCACCCTGAGATCTCACAAATCCCCCTTGTGATGTCACAGAGCCAGTGCTGCTCTAGCACTCTGGGATGTCATACAGTTGCTCTGTGATGGCACAGAAGACTCTGGCATCACAAAGTCAGCCCGTGTCACAGTCCTCTAGTGCAAGCGGGAATCATGACAGTTCATTTTCCCCATCTCAGAATTAGCAGAAGTAGATAGGCTTATCATGAGAAACTGAATGTGATGAACATGTTAGAAATGCAAGGCTCCAAGTTATTAATTTTTAATTTAATAAAAGTTATTAAGTGTACCAAATATAAACTTTGAGAAAAATGAAAAAAAGACACTATATAAAAAAGTCAATGTGGAGCCCGGGATTGCCACCGGGTGAGACACAGGTTTGACAGCTGCAGCAGAGGGTCCTCTATGCTTCACACCGACCGTCCTGTCTGACCCATTTTTATACGATTTTCCTTGCCTGAGCCAGAGTCCCCTTTCTTCCTTTTCAAAGTGCATGTATTCATGTGGAGTTCTTTTCTCTGTGGCAAGTTGAACAATACGTGTCCGGAGAGTGATGAACACCTGTGTTTGCAGTCCCGGAATTCGGATTTGAGATGTACCTCCCTGATGGCTCTGACTATCTCGGTCTCGGATATTTATCGTGTATTTATCGTCCGGGTGTTTCTCGGACAACCTTGATGCATGATCCCTCTCTGGGCTGGCCACTTTCGTTCGCTTGTAAATAAAGTCCTCCCTCTCTCGTCCAGGTGGCTTTGACATGGTGTTGCAGTCGCAGTTGCTGGCTTGTGCGATTTAAAAACTTCCTATAAGAGTATAATTTAACAGCACATAACTATAAAAGAGACGACAATTTTATTTGCACGAATTATCCTATAGACATATAACAGTCCTAATGATTCCTTGAGGCCTTGCAGTGTCACAATGTTCTCCATGGTTCCACAGGCCCCACAGTGTCATGTGACTCCTCTGTTCCATGAGTCCTGCAATGTCACAATGGACCTTTGGACCAATGGACCATGGGGCTTTGCAGTGTCACAACGCTCTCCTTTGGCTCCACAGGGTCACAACGGAGCACTGATTACAGGCAGCCTCTCTGTGTTACCCTGGAGCTTTGTTTCCGTGGGGTCTCGCAGTGTCCCAATGGAGCCTTGGTTGGATGGGGCCTCACAGTGTCACAATGATGCCTACATTCCACTGAGGCACACGGCGTCACCAGGGTCCCCTTGCTTCCATGAGGCCCAGCAATGTCACAGTGGTGTCCATGAATCCATGAGGACTCACAGTGTCCCAATGGTCTCTTGATCTCACATGGTCCCACAGTGTCCCAATGGTCCCTTGGTCTCACAAGGCCCCACAGTGTCCCAATGGTCACTTCTTCTCACATGGCCCCACAGTGTAACAATGGTCCCTTGGTTCCATGGTTCCTGGTCTGGTGCATTCCCCTTTCCCCTTCTCAAGCCGCCCTGCCAGCTGAGAAATGCTCACTGGGCCTGGGCCTTGGCCAGCAGCCCCTGGGCTCAGCTCCTCTGGAGCTCATCAAAGACACTGTCTGCTCCAGGCTCAACCCTTCATCCCCTGGGGAGATGCCAAAGCCTCCACAGGGAGCATTTCCCTTTGCTCAGGGGAATTTCTCACAGGTGCCTTGTAGTGACTCTTTGTGTCTGTGTGCACACAGGAGTGCCTGTGCTCAGGGAAATGTGGCAGAAATGCTGCTCTCTGAGGGCTTTGGATGCCTTGGATAGCTGAGCCAGTCAGGCCTGGAAGTAAGGTTAAGTCATGTCACCCTGATTGTTAAGATTTTCTAAAGCCTTCTGAGTTTCCATTCTGTTGGAGAACCTTCCCACACAATTTCTGTCAACAACATATTGTTTACAATCTTTTATGGGGCTGGACAAACTTGATGTACTAGTGCTTTGTCCAATGTCTTTGGACAGGTGGCCCATTCACTCTCATATCCAATGTCACCTTTGGGAAAGTATAAAAGTTGGAGTCAGAGAATAAACTTTTCTCTTTACCTTGAAAATAGCAGGTGGCTCGCGTCGTGCTTTCACGTGTCTTATAGCGACAAAGTCACAAGCTGTAAGCAAAGTTAAATGCTGCTAAGAGTTGTTCTTTTGCTAATTTGTGAAGCTTAATAGAAGTTATAAGCGAAGTTGAATATTGTTAAGTGTTATTCCACAGCTCTGTTTAGCTTTTAGGCTGTATTCCTTTTATCCTTGCCCTCACTGTCCTTTCGTCACACACACCCACACACACACACACACACACACACACACCCACACACACACACAAACACACAGAGACACACAGACACCGGGACAGTTCTTGACTCCTTTTTGGTTTGATTGCCTGGATTTTGTTTGGTTTTGTTGTTGCTTTGTTTCCTTGGTGTGCCTGAAGTGTCCAGTCAGGAGCAGAGCGACTCTTGCCAAGGAACTCTGTGGTGCTGTCACTTAATATTAAAGCTGTTTTATGCTACTCCCCTGCTGGGGATTTTTAAAGTGCTCTCAAGCCCTCCTTCATAAGAGGGTGAAGGAGCCCTGGCCAAGCTCTGGCCCTGGGGGCACAGGGATGCTGCTAGGGGGTCCCTGTCTCCCTGTTCCAACTGTGACGGCCCTGAGCCCCTGTCCCCGTGTCAGGCTCTGGGCTTGATCTCCTCGAACATCCTCAGCGGGAGGCTGCAGCGCCAGGGGCAGGGGGACCCAGAGGGACACGGGATGCCACCGGGCACGAGCAGCTTTGGACTTCTCTGGGAGGAACTGTGAGTGGGAGCTGGCTTGAAGTGACCTCCCCAGTAAGGTCACAGAGCCCCTGAGATGTCACACTGCCTCCTGGGATGTCACAGCCCACCCTGAGATCTCACAAATCCCCCTTGTGATGTCACAGAGCCAGTGCTGCTCTAGCACTCTGGGATGTCATACAGTTGCGCTGTGATGGCACAGAAGACTCTGGCATCACAAAGTCAGCCCGTGTCACAATCCCCTAGTGCAAGCGGGAATCATGACAGTTCATTTTCCCCATCTCAGAATTAGCAGAAGTAGATAGGCTTATCATGAGAAACTGAATGTGATGAACATGTTAGAAATGCAAGGCTCCAAGTTATTAATTTTTAATTTAATAAAAGTTATTAAGTGTACCAAATATAAACTTTGAGAAAAATGAAAAAAAGCCACTATAAAAAAAAGTCAGTGTGGAGCCCGGGATTGCCACCGGGTGAGACACAGGTTTGACAGCTGCAGCAGAGGGTCCTCTATGCTTCACACCGACCGTCCTGTCTGACCCATTTTTATACGATTTTCCTTGCCTGAGCCAGAGTCCCCTTTCTTCCTTTTCAAAGTGCATGTATTCATGTGGAGTTCTTTTCTCTGTGGCAAGTTGAACAATACGTGTCCGGAGAGTGATGAACACCTGTGTTTGCAGTCCCGGAATTCGGATTTGAGATGTACCTCCCTGATGGCTCTGACTATCTCGGTCTCGGATATTTATCGTGTATTTATCGTCCGGGTGTTTCTCGGACAACCTTGATGCATGATCCCTCTCTGGGCTGGCCACTTTCGTTCGCTTGTAAATAAAGTCCTCCCTCTCTCGTCCAGGTGGCTTTGACATGGTGTTGCAATCGCTGTTGCTGGCTTGTGCGATTTAAAAACTTCCTATAAGAGTATAATTTAACAGCACATAACTATAAAAGAGACGACAATTTTATTTGCACGAATTATCCTATAGACATATAACAGTCCTAATGATTCCTTGAGGCCTTGCAGTGTCACAATGTTCTCCATGGTTCCACAGGCCCCACAGTGTCATGTGACTCCTCTGTTCCATGAGTCCTGCAATGTCACAATGGACCTTTGGACCAATGGACCATGGGGCTTTGCAGTGTCACAACGCTCTCCTTTGGCTCCACAGGGTCACAATGGAGCACTGATTACAGGCAGCCTCTCTGTGTTACCCTGGAGCTTTGTTTCCGTGGGGTCTCGCAGTGTCCCAATGGAGCCTTGGCTGGATGGGGCCTCACAGTGTCACAATGATGCCTACATTCCACTGAGGCACACGGCGTCACCAGGGTCCCCTTGCTTCCATGAGGCCCAGCAATGTCACAGTGGTGTCCATGAATCCATGAGGACTCACAGTATCCCAATGGTCTCTTGATCTCACATGGTCCCACAGTGTCCCAATGGCCCCTTGGTCTCACAAGGCCCCACAGTGTCCCAATGGTCACTTCTTCTCACATGGCCCCACAGTGTAACAATGGTCCCTTGGTTCCATGGTTCCTGGTCTGGTGCATTCCCCTTTCCCCTTCTCAGGCCGCCCTGCCAGCTGAGAAATGCTCACTGGGCCAGGGCCTTGGCCAGCAGCCCCTGGGCTCAGCTCCTCTGGAGCTCATCACAGACACTGTCTGCTCCAGGCTCAACCCTTCATCCCCTGGGGAGATACCAAAGCCTCCACAGGGAGCATTTCCCTTTGCTTAGGGGAATTTCTCACAGGTGCCTTGTAGTGACTCTTTGTGTCTGTGTGCACACAGGAGTGCCTGTGCTCAGGGAAATGTGGCAGAAATGCTGCTCTCTGAGGGCTTTGATTGCCTTGGATAGCTGAGCCAGTCAGGCCTGGAAGTAAGGTTAAGTCATGTCACCCTGATTCTTAAGATTTTCTAAAGCCTTCTGAGTTTCCATTCTGTTGGAGAACCTTCCCACACAATTTCTGTCAACAACATATTGTTTACAATCTTTTATGGGGCTGGACAAACTTGATGTACTAGTGCTTTGTCCAATGTCTTTGGACAGGTGGTCCATTCACTCTCCAATCCAATGTCACCTTTGGGAAAGTATAAAAGTTGGAGTCAGAGAATAAACTTTTCTCTTTACCTTGAAAATAGCAGGTGGCTCGCGTCGTGCTTTCACATGTCTTATAGCGACAAAGTCACAAGCTGTAAGCAAAGTTAAATGCTGCTAAGAGTTGTTCTTTTGCTAATTTGTGAAGCTTAATAGAAGTTCTAAGCGAAGTTGAATATTGTTAAGTGTTATTCCACAGCTCTGTTTAGCTTTTAGGCTGTATTCCTTTTATCCTTGCCCTCACTGTCCTTTCGTCACACACACCCACACACACACACACACACCCACACACACACACACACACACAAACACACAGAGACACACAGACACCGGGACAGTTCTTGACTCCTTTTTGGTTTGATTGCCTGGATTTTGTTTGGTTTTGTTGTTGCTTTGTTTCCTTGGTGTGCCTGAAGTGTCCAGTCAGGAGCAGAGTGACTCTTGCCAAGGAACTCTGTGGTGCTGTCACTTAATATTAAAGCTGTTTTATGCTACTCCCCTGCTGGGGATTTTTAAAGTGCTCTCAAGCCCTCCTTCATAAGAGGGTGAAGGAGCCCTGGCCAAGCTCTGGCCCTGGGGGCACAGGGATGCTGCTAGGGGGTCCCTGTCTCCCTGTTCCAACTGTGACAGCCCTGAGCCCCTGTCCCCGTGTCAGGCTCTGGGCTTGATCTCCTCGAACATCCTCAGCAGGGGGCTGCAGCGCCAGGGGCAGGGGGACCCAGAGGGACACGGGATGCCACCGGGCACGAGCAGCTTTGGACTTCTCTGGGAGGAACTGTGAGTGGGAGCTGGCTTGAAGTGACCTCCCCAGTAAGGTCACAGAGCCCCTGAGATGTCACACTGCCTCCTGGGATGTCACAGCCCACCCTGACATCTCACAAATCCCCCTTGTGATGTCACAGAGCCAGTGCTGCTCTAGCACTCTGGGATGTCATACAGTTGCGCTGTGATGGCACAGAAGACTCTGGCATCACAAAGTCAGCCCGTGTCACAATCCTCTAGTGCAAGCGGGAATCATGACAGTTCATTTTCCCCATCTCAGAATTAGCAGAAGTAGATAGGCTTATCATGAGAAACCGAATGTGATGAACATGTTAGAAATGCAAGGCTCCAAGTTATTAATTTTTAATTTAATAAAAGTTATTAAGTGTACCAAATATAAACTTTGAGAAAAATGAAAAAAAGACACTATAAAAAAAAGTCAATGTGGAGCCCGGGATTGCCACCAGGTGAGACACAGGTTGGACAGCTGCAGCAGAGGGTCCTCTATGCTTCACACCGACCGTCCTGTCTGACCCATTTTTATACGATTTTCCTTGCCTGAGCCAGAGTCCCCTTTCTTCCTTTTCAAAGTGCATGTATTCATGTGGAGTTGTTTTCTCTGTGGCAAGTTGAACAATACGTGTCCGGAGAGTGATGAACACCTGTGTTTGCAGTCCCGGAATTCGGATTTGAGATGTACCTCCCTGATGGCTCTGACTATCTCGGTCTCGGATATTTATCGTGTATTTATCGTCCGGGTGTTTCTCGGACAACCTTGATGCATGATCCCTCTCTGGGCTGGCCACTTTCGTTCGCTTGTAAATAAAGTCCTCCCTCTCTCGTCCAGGTGGCTTTGACATGGTGTTGCAATCGCTGTTGCTGGCTTGTGCGATTTAAAAACTTCCTATAAGGGTATAATTTAACAGCACATAACTATAAAAGAGACGACAATTTTATTTGCACAAATTATCCTATAGACATATAACAGTCCTAATGATTCCTTGAGGCCTTGCAGTGTCACAATGTTCTCCATGGTTCCACAGGCCCCACAGTGTCATGTGACTCCTCTGTTCCATGAGTCCTGCAATGTCACAATAGACCTTTGGACCAATGGACCATGGGGCTTTGCAGTGTCACAACGCTCTCCTTTGGCTCCACAGGGTCACAATGGAGCACTGATTACAGGCAGCCTCTCTGTGTTACCCTGGAGCTTTGTTTCCGTGGGGTCTCGCAGTGTCCCAATGGAGCCTTGGCTGGATGGGGCCTCACAGTGTCACAATGATGCCTACATTCCACTGAGGCACACGGCGTCACTAGGGTCCCCTTGCTTCCATGAGGCCCAGCAATGTCACAGTGGTGTCCATGAATCCATGAGGACTCACAGTATCCCAATGGTCTCTTGATCTCACATGGTCCCACAGTGTCCCAATGGTCCCTTGGTCTCACAAGGCCCCACAGTGTCCCAATGGTCACTTCTTCTCACATGGCCCCACAGTGTAACAATGGTCCCTTGGTTCCATGGTTCCTGGTCTGGTGCATTCCCCTTTCCCCTTCTCAGGCCACCCTGCCAGCTGAGAAATGCTCACTGGGCCAGGGCCTTGGCCAGCAGCCCCTGGGCTCAGCTCCTCTGGAGCTCATCACAGACACTGTCTGCTCCAGGCTCAACCCTTCATCCCCTGGGGAGATGCCAAAGCCTCCACAGGGAACATTTCCCTTTGCTCAGGGGAATTTCTCACAGGTGCCTTGTAGTGACTCTTTGTGTCTGTGTGCACACAGGAGTGCCTGTGCTCAGGGAAATGTGGCAGAAATGCTGCTCTCTGAGGGCTTTGATTGCCTTGGATAGCTGAGCCAGTCAGGCCTGGAAGTAAGGTTAAGTCATGTCACCCTGATTCTTAAGATTTTCTAAAGCCCTCTGAGTTTCCATTCTGTTGGAGAATCTTCCCACACAATTTCTGTCAACAACATATTGTTTACAATCTTTTATGGGGCTGGACAAACTTGATGTACTAGTGCTTTGTCCAATGTCTTTGGACAGGTGGTCCATTCACTCTCCAATCCAATGTCACCTTTGGGAAAGTATAAAATTTGGAGTCAGAGAATAAACTTTTCTCTTTACCTTGAAAATAGCAGGTGGCTCGCGTCGTGCTTTCACGTGTCTTATAGCGACAAAGTCACAAGCTGTAAGCAAAGTTAAATGCTGCTAAGAGTTGTTCTTTTGCTAATTTGTGAAGCTTAATAGAAGTTCTAAGCGAAGTTGAATATTGTTAAGTGTTATTCCACAGCTCTGTTTAGCTTTTAGGCTGTATTCCTTTTATCCTTGCCCTCACTGTCCTTTCGTCACACACACCCACACACACACACACACACACCCACACACACACACACACACACAAACACACAGAGACACACAGACACCGGGACAGTTCTTGACTCCTTTTTGGTTTGATTGCCTGGATTTTGTTTGGTTTTGTTGTTGCTTTGTTTCCTTGGTGTGCCTGAAGTGTCCAGTCAGGAGCAGAGTGACTCTTGCCAAGGAACTCTGTGGTGCTGTCACTTAATATTAAAGCTGTTTTATGCTACTCCCCTGCTGGGGATTTTTAAAGTGCTCTCAAGCCCTCCTTCATAAGAGGGTGAAGGAGCCCTGGCCAAGCTCTGGCCCTGGGGGCACAGGGATGCTGCTAGGGGGTCCCTGTCTCCCTGTTCCAACTGTGACAGCCCTGAGCCCCTGTCCCCGTGTCAGGCTCTGGGCTTGATCTCCTCGAACATCCTCAGCAGGGGGCTGCAGCGCCAGGGGCAGGGGGACCCAGAGGGACACGGGATGCCACCGGGCACGAGCAGCTTTGGACTTCTCTGGGAGGAACTGTGAGTGGGAGCTGGCTTGAAGTGACCTCCCCAGTAAGGTCACAGAGCCCCTGAGATGTCACACTGCCTCCTGGGATGTCACAGCCCACCCTGACATCTCACAAATCCCCCTTGTGATGTCACAGAGCCAGTGCTGCTCTAGCACTCTGGGATGTCATACAGTTGCGCTGTGATGGCACAGAAGACTCTGGCATCACAAAGTCAGCCCGTGTCACAATCCTCTAGTGCAAGCGGGAATCATGACAGTTCATTTTCCCCATCTCAGAATTAGCAGAAGTAGATAGGCTTATCATGAGAAACCGAATGTGATGAACATGTTAGAAATGCAAGGCTCCAAGTTATTAATTTTTAATTTAATAAAAGTTATTAAGTGTACCAAATATAAACTTTGAGAAAAATGAAAAAAAGACACTATAAAAAAAAGTCAATGTGGAGCCCGGGATTGCCACCAGGTGAGACACAGGTTGGACAGCTGCAGCAGAGGGTCCTCTATGCTTCACACCGACCGTCCTGTCTGACCCATTTTTATACGATTTTCCTTGCCTGAGCCAGAGTCCCCTTTCTTCCTTTTCAAAGTGCATGTATTCATGTGGAGTTCTTTTCTCTGTGGCAAGTTGAACAATACGTGTCCGGAGAGTGATGAACACCTGTGTTTGCAGTCCCGGAATTCGGATTTGAGATGTACCTCCCTGATGGCTCTGACTATCTCGGTCTCGGATATTTATCGTGTATTTATCGTCCGGGTGTTTCTCGGACAACCTTGATGCATGATCCCTCTCTGGGCTGGCCACTTTCGTTCGCTTGTAAATAAAGTCCTCCCTCTCTCGTCCAGGTGGCTTTGACATGGTGTTGCAATCGCTGTTGCTGGCTTGTGCGATTTAAAAACTTCCTATAAGGGTATAATTTAACAGCACATAACTATAAAAGAGACGACAATTTTATTTGCACAAATTATCCTATAGACATATAACAGTCCTAATGATTCCTTGAGGCCTTGCAGTGTCACAATGTTCTCCATGGTTCCACAGGCCCCACAGTGTCATGTGACTCCTCTGTTCCATGAGTCCTGCAATGTCACAATGGACCTTTGGACCAATGGACCATGGGGCTTTGCAGTGTCACAACGCTCTCCTTTGGCTCCACAGGGTCACAATGGAGCACTGATTACAGGCAGCCTCTCTGTGTTACCCTGGAGCTTTGTTTCCGTGGGGTCTCGCAGTGTCCCAATGGAGCCTTGGCTGGATGGGGCCTCACAGTGTCACAATGATGCCTACATTCCACTGAGGCACACGGCGTCACTAGGGTCCCCTTGCTTCCATGAGGCCCAGCAATGTCACAGTGGTGTCCATGAATCCATGAGGACTCACAGTATCCCAATGGTCTCTTGATCTCACATGGTCCCACAGTGTCCCAATGGTCCCTTGGTCTCACAAGGCCCCACAGTGTCCCAATGGTCACTTCTTCTCACATGGCCCCACAGTGTAACAATGGTCCCTTGGTTCCATGGTTCCTGGTCTGGTGCATTCCCCTTTCCCCTTCTCAGGCCACCCTGCCAGCTGAGAAATGCTCACTGGGCCAGGGCCTTGGCCAGCAGCCCCTGGGCTCAGCTCCTCTGGAGCTCATCACAGACACTGTCTGCTCCAGGCTCAACCCTTCATCCCCTGGGGAGATGCCAAAGCCTCCACAGGGAACATTTCCCTTTGCTCAGGGGAATTTCTCACAGGTGCCTTGTAGTGACTCTTTGTGTCTGTGTGCACACAGGAGTGCCTGTGCTCAGGGAAATGTGGCAGAAATGCTGCTCTCTGAGGGCTTTGATTGCCTTGGATAGCTGAGCCAGTCAGGCCTGGAAGTAAGGTTAAGTCATGTCACCCTGATTCTTAAGATTTTCTAAAGCCTTCTGAGTTTCCATTCTGTTGGAGAACCTTCCCACACAATTTCTGTCAACAACATATTGTTTACAATCTTTTATGGGGCTGGACAAACTTGATGTACTAGTGCTTTGTCCAATGTCTTTGGACAGGTGGTCCATTCACTCTCCAATCCAATGTCACCTTTGGGAAAGTATAAAAGTTGGAGTCAGAGAATAAACTTTTCTCTTTACCTTGAAAATAGCAGGTGGCTCGCGTCGTGCTTTCACGTGTCTTATAGCGACAAAGTCACAAGCTGTAAGCAAAGTTAAATGCTGCTAAGAGTTGTTCTTTTGCTAATTTGTGAAGCTTAATAGAAGTTCTAAGCGAAGTTGAATATTGTTAAGTGTTATTCCACAGCTCTGTTTAGCTTTTAGGCTGTATTCCTTTTATCCTTGCCCTCACTGTCCTTTCGTCACACACACACACACACACACACACACACACCCACACACACACACACACACACAAACACACAGAGACACACAGACACCGGGACAGTTCTTGACTCCTTTTTGGTTTGATTGCCTGGATTTTGTTTGGTTTTGTTGTTGCTTTGTTTCCTTGGTGTGCCTGAAGTGTCCAGTCAGGAGCAGAGTGACTCTTGCCAAGGAACTCTGTGGTGCTGTCACTTAATATTAAAGCTGTTTTATGCTACTCCCCTGCTGGGGATTTTTAAAGTGCTCTCAAGCCCTCCTTCATAAGAGGGTGAAGGAGCCCTGGCCAAGCTCTGGCCCTGGGGGCACAGGGATGCTGCTAGGGGGTCCCTGTCTCCCTGTTCCAACTGTGACAGCCCTGAGCCCCTGTCCCCGTGTCAGGCTCTGGGCTTGATCTCCTCGAACATCCTCAGCAGGGGGCTGCAGCGCCAGGGGCAGGGGGACCCAGAGGGACACGGGATGCCACCGGGCACGAGCAGCTTTGGACTTCTCTGGGAGGAACTGTGAGTGGGAGCTGGCTTGAAGTGACCTCCCCAGTAAGGTCACAGAGCCCCTGAGATGTCACACTGCCTCCTGGGATGTCACAGCCCACCCTGAGATCTCACAAATCCCCCTTGTGATGTCACAGAGCCAGTGCTGCTCTATCACTCTGGGATGTCATACAGTTGCGCTGTGATGGCACAGAAGACTCTGGCATCACAAAGTCAGCCCGTGTCACAATCCTCTAGTGCAAGCGGGAATCATGACAGTTCATTTTCCCCATCTCAGAATTAGCAGAAGTAGACAGGGTTATCATGAGAAACTGAATGTGATGAACATGTTAGAAATGCAAGGCTCCAAGTTATTAATTTTTAATTTAATAAAAGTTATTAAGTGTACCAAATATAAACTTTGAGAAAAATGAAAAAAAGACACTATAAAAAAAAGTCAATGTGGAGCCCGGGATTGCCACCAGGTGAGACACAGGTTTGACAGCTGCAGCAGAGGGTCCTCTATGCTTCACACCGACCGTCCTGTCTGACCCATTTTTATACGATTTTCCTTGCCTGAGCCAGAGTCCCCTTTCTTCCTTTTCAAAGTGCATGTATTCATGTGGAGTTCTTTTCTCTGTGGCAAGTTGAACAATACCTGTCCGGAGAGTGATGAACACCTGTGTTTGCAGTCCCGGAATTCGGATTTGAGATGTACCTCCCTGATGGCTCTGACTATCTCGGTCTCGGATATTTATCGTGTATTTATGGTCCGGGTGTTTCTCGGAAAACCTTGATGCACGATCCCTCTCTGGGCTGGCCACTTTCGTTCGCTTGTAAATAAAGTCCTCCCTCTCTCGTCCAGGTGGCTTTGACATGGTGTTGCAATCGCTGTTGCTGGCTTGTGCGATTTAAAAACTTCCTATAAGAGTATAATTTAACAGCACATAACTATAAAAGAGACGACAATTTTATTTGCACGAATTATCCTATAGACATATAACAGTCCTAATGATTCCTTGAGGCCTTTCAGTGTCACAATGTTCTCCATGGTTCCACAGGCCCCACAGTGTCATGTGACTCCTCTGTTCCATGAGTCCTGCAATGTCACAATGGACCTTTGGACCAATGGACCATGGGGCTTTGCAGTGTCACAACGCTCTCCTTTGGCTCCACAGGGTCACAATGGAGCACTGATTACAGGCAGCCTCTCTGTGTTACCCTGGAGCTTTGTTTCCGTGGGGTCTCGCAGTGTCCCAATGGAGCCTTGGCTGGATGGGGCCTCACAGTGTCACAATGATGCCTACATTCCACTGAGGCACACGGCGTCACTAGGGTCCCCTTGCTTCCATGAGGCCCAGCAATGTCACAGTGGTGTCCATGAATCCATGAGGACTCACAGTATCCCAATGGTCTCTTGATCTCACATGGTCCCACAGTGTCCCAATGGTCCCTTGGTCTCACAAGGCCCCACAGTGTCCCAATGGTCACTTCTTCTCACATGGCCCCACAGTGTAACAATGGTCCCTTGGTTCCATGGTTCCTGGTCTGGTGCATTCCCCTTTCCCCTTCTCAGGCCACCCTGCCAGCTGAGAAATGCTCACTGGGCCAGGGCCTTGGCCAGCAGCCCCTGGGCTCAGCTCCTCTGGAGCTCATCACAGACACTGTCTGCTCCAGGCTCAACCCTTCATCCCCTGGGGAGATGCCAAAGCCTCCACAGGGAACATTTCCCTTTGCTCAGGGGAATTTCTCACAGGTGCCTTGTAGTGACTCTTTGTGTCTGTGTGCACACAGAAGTGCCTGTGCTCAGGGAGAGGTGGCAGAAATGCTGCTCTCTGAGGGCTTTGATTGCCTTGGATAGCTGAGCCAGTCAGGCCTGGAAGTAAGGTTAAGTCATGTCACCCTGATTCTTAAGATTTTCTAAAGCCTTCTGAGTTTCCATTCTGTTGGAGAACCTTCCCACACAATTTCTGTCAACAACATATTGTTTACAATCTTTTATGGGGCTGGACAAACTTGATGTACTAGTGCTTTGTCCAATGTCTTTGGACAGGTGGTCCATTCACTCTCCAATCCAATGTCACCTTTGGGAAAGTATAAAAGTTGGAGTCAGAGAATAAACTTTTCTCTTTACCTTGAAAATAGCAGGTGGCTCGCGTCGTGCTTTCACGTGTCTTATAGCGACAAAGTCACAAGCTGTAAGCAAAGTTAAATGCTGCTAAGAGTTGTTCTTTTGCTAATTTGTGAAGCTTAATAGAAGTTATAAGCGAAGTTGAATATTGTTAAGTGTTATTCCACAGCTCTGTTTAGCTTTTAGGCTGTATTCCTTTTATCCTTGCCCTCACTGTCCTTTCGTCACACACACACACACACACACACACACACCCACACACACACACACACACACAAACACACAGAGACACACAGACACCGGGACAGTTCTTGACTCCTTTTTGGTTTGATTGCCTGGATTTTGTTTGGTTTTCTTGTTGCTTTGTTTCCTTGGTGTGCCTGAAGTGTCCAGTCAGGAGCAGAGTGACTCTTGCCAAGGAACTCTGTGGTGCTGTCACTTAATATTAAAGCTGTTTTATGCTACTCCCCTGCTGGGGATTTTTAAAGTGCTCTCAAGCCCTCCTTCATAAGAGGGTGAAGGAGCCCTGGCCAAGCTCTGGCCCTGGGGGCACAGGGATGCTGCTAGGGGGTCCCTGTCTCCCTGTTCCAACTGTGACGGCCCTGAGCCCCTGTCCCCGTGTCAGGCTCTGGGCTTGATCTCCTCGAACATCCTCAGCAGGGGGCTGCAGCGCCAGGGGCAGGGGGACCCAGAGGGACACGGGATGCCACCGGGCACGAGCAGCTTTGGACTTCTCTGGGAGGAACTGTGAGTGGGAGCTGGCTTGAAGTGACCTCCCCAGTAAGGTCACAGAGCCCCTGAGATGTCACACTGCCTCCTGGGATGTCACAGCCCACCCTGAGATCTCACAAATCCCCCTTGTGATGTCACAGAGCCAGTGCTGCTCTATCACTCTGGGATGTCATACAGTTGTGCTGTGATGGCACAGAAGACTCTGGCATTACAAAGTCAGCCCGTGTCACAATCCTCTAGTGCAAGCGGGAATCATGACAGTTCATTTTCCCCATCTCAGAATTAGCAGAAGTAGATAGGCTTATCATGAGAAACCGAATGTGATGAACATGTTAGAAATGCAAGGCTCCAAGTTATTAATTTTTAATTTAATAAAAGTTATTAAGTGTACCAAATATAAACTTTGAGAAAAATGAAAAAAAGACACTATAAAAAAAAGTCAATGTGGAGCCCGGGATTGCCACCAGGTGAGACACAGGTTGGACAGCTGCAGCAGAGGGTCCTCTATGCTTCACACCGACCGTCCTGTCTGACCCATTTTTATACGATTTTCCTTGCCTGAGCCAGAGTCCCCTTTCTTCCTTTTCAAAGTGCATGTATTCATGTGGAGTTCTTTTCTCTGTGGCAAGTTGAACAATACGTGTCCGGAGAGTGATGAACACCTGTGTTTGCAGTCCCGGAATTCGGATTTGAGATGTACCTCCCTGATGGCTCTGACTATCTCGGTCTCGGATATTTATCGTGTATTTATCGTCCGGGTGTTTCTCGGACAACCTTGATGCATGATCCCTCTCTGGGCTGGCCACTTTCGTTCGCTTGTAAATAAAGTCCTCCCTCTCTCGTCCAGGTGGCTTTGACATGGTGTTGCAGTCGCAGTTGCTGGCTTGTGCGATTTAAAAACTTCCTATAAGAGTATAATTTAACAGCACATAACTATAAAAGAGACGACAATTTTATTTGCACGAATTATCCTATAGACATATAACAGTCCTAATGATTCCTTGAGGCCTTTCAGTGTCACAATGTTCTCCATGGTTCCACAGGCCCCACAGTGTCATGTGACTCCTCTGTTCCATGAGTCCTGCAATGTCACAATGGACCTTTGGACCAATGGACCATGGGGCTTTGCAGTGTCACAACGCTCTCCTTTGGCTCCACAGGGTCACAATGGAGCACTGATTACAGGCAGCCTCTCTGTGTTACCCTGGAGCTTTGTTTCCGTGGGGTCTCGCAGTGTCCCAATGGAGCCTTGGCTGGATGGGGCCTCACAGTGTCACAATGATGCCTACATTCCACTGAGGCACACGGCGTCACTAGGGTCCCCTTGCTTCCATGAGGCCCAGCAATGTCACAGTGGTGTCCATGAATCCATGAGGACTCACAGTATCCCAATGGTCTCTTGATCTCACATGGTCCCACAGTGTCCCAATGGTCCCTTGGTCTCACAAGGCCCCACAGTGTCCCAATGGTCACTTCTTCTCACATGGCCCCACAGTGTAACAATGGTCCCTTGGTTCCATGGTTCCTGGTCTGGTGCATTCCCCTTTCCCCTTCTCAGGCCACCCTGCCAGCTGAGAAATGCTCACTGGGCCAGGGCCTTGGCCAGCAGCCCCTGGGCTCAGCTCCTCTGGAGCTCATCACAGACACTGTCTGCTCCAGGCTCAACCCTTCATCCCCTGGGGAGATGCCAAAGCCTCCACAGGGAACATTTCCCTTTGCTCAGGGGAATTTCTCACAGGTGCCTTGTAGTGACTCTTTGTGTCTGTGTGCACACAGAAGTGCCTGTGCTCAGGGAAATGTGGCAGAAATGCTGCTCTCTGAGGGCTTTGATTGCCTTGGATAGCTGAGCCAGTCAGGCCTGGAAGTAAGGTTAAGTCATGTCACCCTGATTCTTAAGATTTTCTAAAGCCTTCTGAGTTTCCATTCTGTTGGAGAACCTTCCCACACAATTTCTGTCAACAACATATTTTTTACAATCTTTTATGGGGCTGGACAAACTTGATGTACTAGTGCTTTGTCCAATGTCTTTGGACAGGTGGCCCATTCACTCTCATATCCAATGTCACCTTTGGGAAAGTATAAAAGTTGGAGTCAGAGAATAAACTTTTCTCTTTACCTTGAAAATAGCAGGTGGCTCGCGTCGTGCTTTCACGTGTCTTATAGCGACAAAGTCACAAGCTGTAAGCAAAGTTAAATGCTGCTAAGAGTTGTTCTTTTGCTAATTTGTGAAGCTTAATAGAAGTTCTAAGCGAAGTTGAATATTGTTAAGTGTTATTCCACAGCTCTGTTTAGCTTTTAGGCTGTATTCCTTTTATCCTTGCCCTCACTGTCCTTTCATCACACACACCCACACACACACACACACACACCCACACACACACACACACACACAAACACACAGAGACACACAGACACCGGGACAGTTCTTGACTCCTTTTTGGTTTGATTGCCTGGATTTTGTTTGGTTTTGTTGTTGCTTTGTTTCCTTGGTGTGCCTGAAGTGTCCAGTCAGGAGCAGAGTGACTCTTGCCAAGGAACTCTGTGGTGCTGTCACTTAATATTAAAGCTGTTTTATGCTACTCCCCTGCTGGGGATTTTTAAAGTGCTCTCAAGCCCTCCTTCATAAGAGGGTGAAGGAGCCCTGGCCAAGCTCTGGCCCTGGGGGCACAGGGATGCTGCTAGGGGGTCCCTGTCTCCCTGTTCCAACTGTGACGGCCCTGAGCCCCTGTCCCCCTGTCAGGCTCTGGGCTTGATCTCCTCGAACATCCTCAGCAGGGGGCTGCAGCGCCAGGGGCAGGGGGACCCAGAGGGACACGGGATGCCACCGGGCACGAGCAGCTTTGGACTTCTCTGGGAGGAACTGTGAGTGGGAGCTGGCTTGAAGTGACCTCCCCAGTAAGGTCACAGAGCCCCTGAGATGTCACACTGCCTCCTGGGATGTCACAGCCCACCCTGAGATCTCACAAATCCCCCTTGTGATGTCACAGAGCCAGTGCTGCTCTATCACTCTGGGATGTCATACAGTTGCGCTGTGATGGCACAGAAGACTCTGGCATCACAAAGTCAGCCCGTGTCACAATCCCCTAGTGCAAGCGGGAATCATGACAGTTCATTTTCCCCATCTCAGAATTAGCAGAAGTAGATAGGCTTATCATGAGAAACCGAATGTGATGAACATGTTAGAAATGCAAGGCTCCAAGTTATTAATTTTTAATTTAATAAAAGTTATTAAGTGTACCAAATATAAACTTTGAGAAAAATGAAAAAAAGCCACTATAAAAAAAAGTCAATGTGGAGCCCGGGATTGCCACCGGGTGAGACACAGGTTTGACAGCTGCAGCAGAGGGTCCTCTATGCTTCACACCGACCGTCCTGTCTGACCCATTTTTATACGATTTTCCTTGCCTGAGCCAGAGTCCCCTTTCTTCCTTTTCAAAGTGCATGTATTCATGTGGAGTTCTTTTCTCTGTGGCAAGTTGAACAATACGTGTCCGGAGAGTGATGAACACCTGTGTTTGCAGTCCCGGAATTCGGATTTGAGATGTACCTCCCTGATGGCTCTGACTATCTCGGTCTCGGATATTTATCGTGTATTTATCGTCCGGGTGTTTCTCGGACAACCTTGATGCATGATCCCTCTCTGGGCTGGCCACTTTCGTTCGCTTGTAAATAAAGTCCTCCCTCTCTCGTCCAGGTGGCTTTGACATGGTGTTGCAATCGTTGTTGCTGGCTTGTGCGATTTAAAAACTTCCTATAAGAGTATAATTTAACAGCACATAACTATAAAAGAGACGACAATTTTATTTGCACGAATTATCCTATAGACATATAACAGTCCTAATGATTCCTTGAGGCCTTGCAGTGTCACAATGTTCTCCATGGTTCCACAGGCCCCACAGTGTCATGTGACTCCTCTGTTCCATGAGTCCTGCAATGTCACCGTGGACCTTTGGACCAATGGACCATGGGGCTTTGCAGTGTCACAACGCTCTCCTTTGGCTCCACAGGGTCACAATGGAGCACTGATTACAGGCAGCCTCTCTGTGTTACCCTGGAGCTTTGTTTCCGTGGGGTCTCGCAGTGTCCCAATGGAGCCTTGGTTGGATGGGGCCTCACAGTGTCACAATGATGCCTACATTCCACTGAGGCACACGGCGTCACCAGGGTCCCCTTGCTTCCATGAGGCCCAGCAATGTCACAGTGGTGTCCATGAATCCATGAGGACTCACAGTATCCCAATGGTCTCTTGATCTCACATGGTCCCACAGTGTCCCAATGGTCCCTTGGTCTCACAAGGCCCCACAGTGTCCCAATGGTCACTTCTTCTCACATGGCCCCACAGTGTAACAATGGTCCCTTGGTTCCATGGTTCCTGGTCTGGTGCATTCCCCTTTCCCCTTCTCAGGCCGCCCTGCCAGCTGAGAAATGCTCACTGGGCCAGGGCCTTGGCCAGCAGCCCCTGGGCTCAGCTCCTCTGGAGCTCATCACAGACACTGTCTGCTCCAGGCTCAACCCTTCATCCCCTGGGGAGATGCCAAAGCCTCCACAGGGAGCATTTCCCTTTGCTCAGGGGAATTTCTCACAGGTGCCTTGTAGTGACTCTTTGTGTCTGTGTGCACACAGGAGTGCCTGTGCTCAGGGAAATGTGGCAGAAATGCTGCTCTCTGAGGGCTTTGATTGCCTTGGATAGCTGAGCCAGTCAGGCCTGGAAGTAAGGTTAAGTCATGTCACCCTGATTGTTAAGATTTTCTAAAGCCTTCTGAGTTTCCATTCTGTTGGAGAACCTTCCCACACAATTTCTGTCAACAACATATTGTTTACAATCTTTTATGGGGCTGGACAAACTTGATGTACTAGTGCTTTGTCCAATGTCTTTGGACAGGTGGCCCATTCACTCTCATATCCAATGTCACCTTTGGGAAAGTATAAAAGTTGGAGTCAGAGAATAAACTTTTCTCTTTACCTTGAAAATAGCAGGTGGCTCGCGTCGTGCTTTCACGTGTCTTATAGCGACAAAGTCACAAGCTGTAAGCAAAGTTAAATGCTGCTAAGAGTTGTTCTTTTGCTAATTTGTGAAGCTTAATAGAAGTTCTAAGCGAAGTTGAATATTGTTAAGTGTTATTCCACAGCTCTGTTTAGCTTTTAGGCTGTATTCCTTTTATCCTTGCCTTCACTGTCCTTTCGTCACACACACACACACACAAACACACACACACACACACCCACACCCACACACACACAAGCACACAGAGACACACAGACACCGGGACAGTTCTTGACTCCTTTTTGGTTTGATTGCCTGGATTTTGTTTGGTTTTGTTGTTGCTTTGTTTCCTTGGTGTGCCTGAAGTGTCCAGTCAGGAGCAGAGTGACTCTTGCCAAGGAACTCTGTGGTGCTGTCACTTAATATTAAAGCTGTTTTATGCTACTCCCCTGCTGGGGATTTTTAAAGTGCTCTCAAGCCCTCCTTCATAAGAGGGTGAAGGAGCCCTGGCCAAGCTCTGGCCCTGGGGGCACAGGGATGCTGCTAGGGGGTCCCTGTCTCCCTGTTCCAACTGTGACGGCCCTGAGCCCCTGTCCCCGTGTCAGGCTCTGGGCTTGATCTCCTCGAACATCCTCAGGGGGAGGCTGCAGCGCCAGGGGCAGGGGGACCCAGAGGGACACGGGATGCCACCGGGCACGAGCAGCTTTGGACTTCTCTGGGAGGAACTGTGAGTGGGAGCTGGCTTGAAGTGACCTCCCCAGTAAGGTCACAGAGCCCCTGAGATGTCACACTGCCTCCTGGGATGTCACAGCCCACCCTGAGATCTCACAAATCCCCCTTGTGATGTCACAGAGCCAGTGCTGCTCTAGCACTCTGGGATGTCATACAGTTGCGCTGTGATGGCACAGAAGACTCTGGCATCACAAAGTCAGCCCGTGTCACAATCCCCTAGTGCAAGCGGGAATCATGACAGTTCATTTTCCCCATCTCAGAATTAGCAGAAGTAGATAGGCTTATCATGAGAAACTGAATGTGATGAACATGTTAGAAATGCAAGGCTCCAAGTTATTAATTTTTAATTTAATAAAAGTTATTAAGTGTACCAAATATAAACTTTGAGAAAAATGAAAAAAAGCCACTATAAAAAAAAGTCAGTGTGGAGCCCGGGATTGCCACCGGGTGAGACACAGGTTTGACAGCTGCAGCAGAGGGTCCTCTATGCTTCACACCGACCGTCCTGTCTGACCCATTTTTATACGATTTTCCTTGCCTGAGCCAGAGTCCCCTTTCTTCCTTTTCAAAGTGCATGTATTCATGTGGAGTTCTTTTCTCTGTGGCAAGTTGAACAATACGTGTCCGGAGAGTGATGAACACCTGTGTTTGCAGTCCCGGAATTCGGATTTGAGATGTACCTCCCTGATGGCTCTGACTATCTCGGTCTTGGATATTTATCGTGTATTTATCGTCCGGGTGTTTCTCGGACAACCTTGATGCATGATCCCTCTCTGGGCTGGCCACTTTCGTTCGCTTGTAAATAAAGTCCTCCCTCTCTCGTCCAGGTGGCTTTGACATGGTGTTGCAATCGCTGTTGCTGGCTTGTGCGATTTAAAAACTTCCTATAAGAGTATAATTTAACAGCACATAACTATAAAAGAGACGACAATTTTATTTGCACGAATTATCCTATAGACATATAACAGTCCTAATGATTCCTTGAGGCCTTGCAGTGTCACAATGTTCTCCATGGTTCCACAGGCCCCACAGTGTCATGTGACTCCTCTGTTCCATGAGTCCTGCAATGTCACAATGGACCTGTGGACCAATGGACCATGGGGGTTTGCAGTGTCACAACGGTCTCCTTTGGCTCCACAGGGTCACAATGGAGCACTGATTACAGGCAGCCTCTCTGTGTTACCCTGGAGCTTTGTTTCCGTGGGGTCTCGCAGTGTCCCAATGGAGCCTTGGCTGGATGGGGCCTCACAGTGTCACAATGATGCCTACATTCCACTGAGGCACACGGCGTCACCAGGGTCCCCTTGCTTCCATGAGGCCCAGCAATGTCACAGTGGTGTCCATGAATCCATGAGGACTCACAGTGTCCCAATGGTCTCTTGATCTCACATGGTCCCACAGTGTCCCAATGGTCCCTTGGTCTCACAAGGCCCCACAGTGTCCCAATGGTCACTTCTTCTCACATGGCCCCACAGTGTAACAATGGTCCCTTGGTTCCATGGTTCCTGGTCTGGTGCATTCCCCTTTCCCCTTCTCAGGCCGCCCTGCCAGCTGAGAAATGCTCACTGGGCCAGGGCCTTGGCCAGCAGCCCCTGGGCTCAGCTCCTCTGGAGCTCATCACAGACACTGTCTGCTCCAGGCTCAACCCTTCATTTCCTGGGGAGATGCCAAAGCCTCCACAGGGAGCATTTCCCTTTGCTCAGGGGAATTTCTCACAGGTGCCTTGTAGTGACTCTTTGTGTCTGTGTGCACACAGGAGTGCCTGTGCTCAGGGAAATGTGGCAGAAATGCTGCTCTCTGAGGGCTTTGATTGCCTTGGATAGCTGAGCCAGTCAGGCCTGGAAGTAAGGTTAAGTCATGTCACCCTGATTCTTAAGATTTTCTAAAGCCTTCTGAGTTTCCATTCTGTTGGAGAACCTTCCCACACAATTTCTGTCAACAACATATTGTTTACAATCTTTTATGGGGCTGGACAAACTTGATGTACTAGTGCTTTGTCCAATGTCTTTGGACAGGTGGTCCATTCACTCTCCAATCCAATGTCACCTTTGGGAAAGTATAAAAGTTGGAGTCAGAGAATAAACTTTTCTCTTTACCTTGAAAATAGCAGGTGGCTCGCGTCGTGCTTTCACGTGTCTTATAGCGACAAAGTCACAAGCTGTAAGCAAAGTTAAATGCTGCTAAGAGTTGTTCTTTTGCTAATTTGTGAAGCTTAATAGAAGTTCTAAGCGAAGTTGAATATTGTTAAGTGTTATTCCACAGCTCTGTTTAGCTTTTAGGCTGTATTCCTTTTATCCTTGCCCTCACTGTCCTTTCATCACACACACACACACACACACACACACACACACCCACACACACACACACACACACAAACACACAGAGACACACAGACACCGGGACAGTTCTTGACTCCTTTTTGGTTTGATTGCCTGGATTTTGTTTGGTTTTGTTGTTGCTTTGTTTCCTTGGTGTGCCTGAAGTGTCCAGTCAGGAGCAGAGTGACTCTTGCCAAGGAACTCTGTGGTGCTGTCACTTAATATTAAAGCTGTTTTATGCTACTCCCCTGCTGGGGATTTTTAAAGTGCTCTCAAGCCCTCCTTCATAAGAGGGTGAAGGAGCCCTGGCCAAGCTCTGGCCCTGGGGGCACAGGGATGCTGCTAGGGGGTCCCTGTCTCCCTGTTCCAACTGTGACGGCCCTGAGCCCCTGTCCCCGTGTCAGGCTCTGGGCTTGATCTCCTCGAACATCCTCAGGGGGAGGCTGCAGCGCCAGGGGCAGGGGGACCCAGAGGGACACGGGATGCCACCGGGCACGAGCAGCTTTGGACTTCTCTGGGAGGAACTGTGAGTGGGAGCTGGCTTGAAGTGACCTCCCCAGTAAGGTCACAGAGCCCCTGAGATGTCACACTGCCTCCTGGGATGTCACAGCCCACCCTGAGATCTCACAAATCCCCCTTGTGATGTCACAGAGCCAGTGCTGCTCTAGCACTCTGGGATGTCATACAGTTGCGCTGTGATGGCACAGAAGACTCTGGCATCACAAAGTCAGCCCGTGTCACAATCCCCTAGTGCAAGCGGGAATCATGACAGTTCATTTTCCCCATCTCAGAATTAGCAGAAGTAGATAGGCTTATCATGAGAAACTGAATGTGATGAACATGTTAGAAATGCAAGGCTCCAAGTTATTAATTTTTAATTTAATAAAAGTTATTAAGTGTACCAAATATAAACTTTGAGAAAAATGAAAAAAAGACACTATAAAAAAAAGTCAGTGTGGAGCCCGGGATTGCCACCGGGTGAGACACAGGTTTGACAGCTGCAGCAGAGGGTCCTCTATGCTTCACACCGACCGTCCTGTCTGACCCATTTTTATACGATTTTCCTTGCCTGAGCCAGAGTCCCCTTTCTTCCTTTTCAAAGTGCATGTATTCATGTGGAGTTGTTTTCTCTGTGGCAAGTTGAACAATACGTGTCCGGAGAGTGATGAACACCTGTGTTTGCAGTCCCGGAATTCGGATTTGAGATGTACCTCCCTGATGGCTCTGACTATCTCGGTCTCGGATATTTATCGTGTATTTATCGTCCGGGTGTTTCTCGGACAACCTTGATGCATGATCCCTCTCTGGGCTGGCCACTTTCGTTCGCTTGTAAATAAAGTCCTCCCTCTCTCGTCCAGGTGGCTTTGACATGGTGTTGCAATCGCTGTTGCTGGCTTGTGCGATTTAAAAACTTCCTATAAGAGTATAATTTAACAGCACATAACTATAAAAGAGACGACAATTTTATTTGCACGAATTATCCTATAGACATATAACAGTCCTAATGATTCCTTGAGGCCTTGCAGTGTCACAATGTTCTCCATGGTTCCACAGGCCCCACAGTGTCATGTGACTCCTCTGTTCCATGAGTCCTGCAATGTCACAATGGACCTGTGGACCAATGGACCATGGGGCTTTGCAGTGTCACAACGGTCTCCTTTGGCTCCACAGGGTCACAATGGAGCACTGATTACAGGCAGCCTCTCTGTGTTACCCTGGAGCTTTGTTTCCGTGGGGTCTCGCAGTGTCCCAATGGAGCCTTGGCTGGATGGGGCCTCACAGTGTCACAATGATGCCTACATTCCACTGAGGCACACGGCGTCACCAGGGTCCCCTTGCTTCCATGAGGCCCAGCAATGTCACAGTGGTGTCCATGAATCCATGAGGACTCACAGTATCCCAATGGTCTCTTGATCTCACATGGTCCCACAGTGTCCCAATGGCCCCTTGGTCTCACAAGGCCCCACAGTGTCCCAATGGTCACTTCTTCTCACATGGCCCCACAGTGTAACAATGGTCCCTTGGTTCCATGGTTCCTGGTCTGGTGCATTCCCCTTTCCCCTTCTCAGGCCGCCCTGCCAGCTGAGAAATGCTCACTGGGCCAGGGCCTTGGCCAGCAGCCCCTGGGCTCAGCTCCTCTGGAGCTCATCACAGACACTGTCTGCTCCAGGCTCAACCCTTCATCCCCTGGGGAGATGCCAAAGCCTCCACAGGGAGCATTTCCCTTTGCTTAGGGGAATTTCTCACAGGTGCCTTGTAGTGACTCTTTGTGTCTGTGTGCACACAGGAGTGCCTGTGCTCAGGGAAATGTGGCAGAAATGCTGCTCTCTGAGGGCTTTGATTGCCTTGGATAGCTGAGCCAGTCAGGCCTGGAAGTAAGGTTAAGTCATGTCACCCTGATTCTTAAGATTTTCTAAAGCCTTCTGAGTTTCCATTCTGTTGGAGAACCTTCCCACACAATTTCTGTCAACAACATATTGTTTACAATCTTTTATGGGGCTGGACAAACTTGATGTACTAGTGCTTTGTCCAATGTCTTTGGACAGGTGGTCCATTCACTCTCCAATCCAATGTCACCTTTGGGAAAGTATAAAAGTTGGAGTCAGAGAATAAACTTTTCTCTTTACCTTGAAAATAGCAGGTGGCTCGCGTCGTGCTTTCACGTGTCTTATAGCGACAAAGTCACAAGCTGTAAGCAAAGTTAAATGCTGCTAAGAGTTGTTCTTTTGCTAATTTGTGAAGCTTAATAGAAGTTCTAAGCGAAGTTGAATATTGTTAAGTGTTATTCCACAGCTCTGTTTAGCTTTTAGGCTGTATTCCTTTTATCCTTGCCCTCACTGTCCTTTCGTCACACACACCCACACACACACACCCACACCCACACACACACACACACACACACAAACACACAGAGACACACAGACACCGGGACAGTTCTTGACTCCTTTTTGGTTTGATTGCCTGGATTTTGTTTGGTTTTGTTGTTGCTTTGTTTCCTTGGTGTGCCTGAAGTGTCCAGTCAGGAGCAGAGTGACTCTTGCCAAGGAACTCTGTGGTGCTGTCACTTAATATTAAAGCTGTTTTATGCTACTCCCCTGCTGGGGATTTTTAAAGTGCTCTCAAGCCCTCCTTCATAAGAGGGTGAAGGAGCCCTGGCCAAGCTCTGGCCCTGGGGGCACAGGGATGCTGCTAGGGGGTCCCTGTCTCCCTGTTCCAACTGTGACAGCCCTGAGCCCCTGTCCCCGTGTCAGGCTCTGGGCTTGATCTCCTCGAACATCCTCAGCAGGGGGCTGCAGCGCCAGGGGCAGGGGGACCCAGAGGGACACGGGATGCCACCGGGCACGAGCAGCTTTGGACTTCTCTGGGAGGAACTGTGAGTGGGAGCTGGCTTGAAGTGACCTCCCCAGTAAGGTCACAGAGCCCCTGAGATGTCACACTGCCTCCTGGGATGTCACAGCCCACCCTGAGATCTCACAAATCCCCCTTGTGATGTCACAGAGCCAGTGCTGCTCTAGCACTCTGGGATGTCATACAGTTGCGCTGTGATGGCACAGAAGACTCTGGCATCACAAAGTCAGCCCGTGTCACAATCCTCTAGTGCAAGCGGGAATCATGACAGTTCATTTTCCCCATCTCAGAATTAGCAGAAGTAGATAGGCTTATCATGAGAAACCGAATGTGATGAACATGTTAGAAATGCAAGGCTCCAAGTTATTAATTTTTAATTTAATAAAAGTTATTAAGTGTACCAAATATAAACTTTGAGAAAAATGAAAAAAAGCCACTATAAAAAAAAGTCAATGTGGAGCCCGGGATTGCCACCAGGTGAGACACAGGTTGGACAGCTGCAGCAGAGGGTCCTCTATGCTTCACACCGACCGTCCTGTCTGACCCATTTTTATACGATTTTCCTTGCCTGAGCCAGAGTCCCCTTTCTTCCTTTTCAAAGTGCATGTATTCATGTGGAGTTCTTTTCTCTGTGGCAAGTTGAACAATACGTGTCCGGAGAGTGATGAACACCTGTGTTTGCAGTCCCGGAATTCGGATTTGAGATGTACCTCCCTGATGGCTCTGACTATCTCGGTCTCGGATATTTATCGTGTATTTATCGTCCGGGTGTTTCTCGGACAACCTTGATGCATGATCCCTCTCTGGGCTGGCCACTTTCGTTCGCTTGTAAATAAAGTCCTCCCTCTCTCGTCCAGGTGGCTTTGACATGGTGTTGCAATCGCTGTTGCTGGCTTGTGCGATTTAAAAACTTCCTATAAGAATATAATTTAACAGCACATAACTATAAAAGAGACGACAATTTTATTTGCACGAATTATCCTATAGAAATATAACAGTCCTAATGATTCCTTGAGGCCTTTCAGTGTCACAATGTTCTCCATGGTTCCACAGGCCCCACAGTGTCATGTGACTCCTCTGTTCCATGAGTCCTGCAATGTCACAATGGACCTTTGGACCAATGGACCATGGGGCTTTGCAGTGTCACAACGCTCTCCTTTGGCTCCACAGGGTCACAATGGAGCACTGATTACAGGCAGCCTCTCTGTGTTACCCTGGAGCTTTGTTTCCGTGGGGTCTCGCAGTGTCCCAATGGAGCCTTGGCTGGATGGGGCCTCACAGTGTCACAATGATGCCTACATTCCACTGAGGCACACGGCGTCACTAGGGTCCCCTTGCTTCCATGAGGCCCAGCAATGTCACAGTGGTGTCCATGAATCCATGAGGACTCACAGTATCCCAATGGTCTCTTGATCTCACATGGTCCCACAGTGTCCCAATGGTCCCTTGGTCTCACAAGGCCCCACAGTGTCCCAATGGTCACTTCTTCTCACATGGCCCCACAGTGTAACAATGGTCCCTTGGTTCCATGGTTCCTGGTCTGGTGCATTCCCCTTTCCCCTTCTCAGGCCACCCTGCCAGCTGAGAAATGCTCACTGGGCCAGGGCCTTGGCCAGCAGCCCCTGGGCTCAGCTCCTCTGGAGCTCATCACAGACACTGTCTGCTCCAGGCTCAACCCTTCATCCCCTGGGGAGATGCCAAAGCCTCCACAGGGAACATTTCCCTTTGCTCAGGGGAATTTCTCACAGGTGCCTTGTAGTGACTCTTTGTGTCTGTGTGCACACAGGAGTGCCTGTGCTCAGGGAAATGTGGCAGAAATGCTGCTCTCTGAGGGCTTTGATTGCCTTGGATAGCTGAGCCAGTCAGGCCTGGAAGTAAGGTTAAGTCATGTCACCCTGATTCTTAAGATTTTCTAAAGCCCTCTGAGTTTCCATTCTGTTGGAGAACCTTCCCACACAATTTCTGTCAACAACATATTGTTTACAATCTTTTATGGGGCTGGACAAACTTGATGTACTAGTGCTTTGTCCAATGTCTTTGGACAGGTGGTCCATTCACTCTCCAATCCAATGTCACCTTTGGGAAAGTATAAAAGTTGGAGTCAGAGAATAAACTTTTCTCTTTACCTTGAAAATAGCAGGTGGCTCGCGTCGTGCTTTCACGTGTCTTATAGCGACAAAGTCACAAGCTGTAAGCAAAGTTAAATGCTGCTAAGAGTTGTTCTTTTGCTAATTTGTGAAGCTTAATAGAAGTTCTAAGCGAAGTTGAATATTGTTAAGTGTTATTCCACAGCTCTGTTTAGCTTTTAGGCTGTATTCCTTTTATCCTTGCCCTCACTGTCCTTTCGTCACACACACCCACACACACACACACACACACCCACACACACACACACACACACAAACACACAGAGACACACAGACACCGGGACAGTTCTTGACTCCTTTTTGGTTTGATTGCCTGGATTTTGTTTGGTTTTGTTGTTGCTTTGTTTCCTTGGTGTGCCTGAAGTGTCCAGTCAGGAGCAGAGTGACTCTTGCCAAGGAACTCTGTGGTGCTGTCACTTAATATTAAAGCTGTTTTATGCTACTCCCCTGCTGGGGATTTTTAAAGTGCTCTCAAGCCCTCCTTCATAAGAGGGTGAAGGAGCCCTGGCCAAGCTCTGGCCCTGGGGGCACAGGGATGCTGCTAGGGGGTCCCTGTCTCCCTGTTCCAACTGTGACAGCCCTGAGCCCCTGTCCCCGTGTCAGGCTCTGGGCTTGATCTCCTCGAACATCCTCAGCAGGGAGCTGCAGCGCCAGGGGCAGGGGGACCCAGAGGGACACGGGATACCACTGTGCACGAGCAGCTTTGGACTTCTCTGGGAGGAACTGTGAGTGGGAGCTGGCTTGAAGTGACCTCCCCAGTAAGGTCACAGAGCCCCTGAGATGTCACACTGCCTCCTGGGATGTCACAGCCCACCCTGAGATCTCACAAATCCCCCTTGTGATGTCACAGAGCCAGTGCTGCTCTATCACTCTGGGATGTCATACAGTTGCGCTGTGATGGCACAGAAGACTCTGGCATCACAAAGTCAGCCCGTGTCACAATCCTCTAGTGCAAGCGGGAATCATGACAGTTCATTTTCCCCATCTCAGAATTAGCAGAAGTAGACAGGCTTATCATGAGAAACTGAATGTGATGAACATGTTAGAAATGCAAGGCTCCAAGTTATTAATTTTTAATTTAATAAAAGTTATTAAGTGTACCAAATATAAACTTTGAGAAAAATGAAAAAAAGACACTATAGAAAAAAGTCAATGTGGAGCCCGGGATTGCCACCGGGTGAGACACAGGTTTGACAGCTGCAGCAGAGGGTCCTCTATGCTTCACACCGACCGTCCTGTCTGACCCATTTTTATACGATTTTCCTTGCCTGAGCCAGAGTCCCCTTTCTTCCTTTTCAAAGTGCATGTATTCATGTGGAGTTCTTTTCTCTGTGGCAAGTTGAACAATACGTGTCCGGAGAGTGATGAACACCTGTGTTTGCAGTCCCGGAATTTGGATTTGAGATGTACCTCCCTGATGGCTCTGACTATCTCGGTCTCGGATATTTATCGTGTATTTATCGTCCGGGTGTTTCTCGGACAACCTTGATGCATGATCCCTCTCTGGGCTGGCCACTTTCGTTCGCTTGTAAATAAAGTCCTCCCTCTCTCGTCCAGGTGGCTTTGACATGGTGTTGCAATCGCTGTTGCTGGCTTGTGCGATTTAAAAACTTCCTATAAGAGTATAATTTAACAGCACATAACTATAAAAGAGACGACAATTTTATTTGCACGAATTATCCTATAGACATATAACAGTCCTAATGATTCCTTGAGGCCTTGCAGTGTCACAATGTTCTCCATGGTTCCACAGGCCCCACAGTGTCATGTGACTCCTCTGTTCCATGAGTCCTGCAATGTCACAATGGACCTTTGGACCAATGGACCATGGGGCTTTGCAGTGTCACAACGCTCTCCTTTGGCTCCACAGGGTCACAATGGAGCACTGATTACAGGCAGCCTCTCTGTGTTACCCTGGAGCTTTGTTTCCGTGGGGTCTCGCAGTGTCCCAATGGAGCCTTGGCTGGATGGGGCCTCACAGTGTCACAATGATGCCTACATTCCACTGAGGCACACGGCGTCACTAGGGTCCCCTTGCTTCCATGAGGCCCAGCAATGTCACAGTGGTGTCCATGAATCCATGAGGACTCACAGTATCCCAATGGTCTCTTGATCTCACATGGTCCCACAGTGTCCCAATGGTCCCTTGGTCTCACAAGGCCCCACAGTGTCCCAATGGTCACTTCTTCTCACATGGCCCCACAGTGTAACAATGGTCCCTTGGTTCCATGGTTCCTGGTCTGGTGCATTCCCCTTTCCCCTTCTCAGGCCACCCTGCCAGCTGAGAAATGCTCACTGGGCCAGGGCCTTGGCCAGCAGCCCCTGGGCTCAGCTCCTCTGGAGCTCATCACAGACACTGTCTGCTCCAGGCTCAACCCTTCATCCCCTGGGGAGATGCCAAAGCCTCCACAGGGAACATTTCCCTTTGCTCAGGGGAATTTCTCACAGGTGCCTTGTAGTGACTCTTTGTGTCTGTGTGCACACAGGAGTGCCTGTGCTCAGGGAAATGTGGCAGAAATGCTGCTCTCTGAGGGCTTTGATTGCCTTGGATAGCTGAGCCAGTCAGGCCTGGAAGTAAGGTTAAGTCATGTCACCCTGATTCTTAAGATTTTCTAAAGCCTTCTGAGTTTCCATTCTGTTGGAGAACCTTCCCACACAATTTCTGTCAACAACATATTGTTTACAATCTTTTATGGGGCTGGACAAACTTGATGTACTAGTGCTTTGTCCAATGTCTTTGGACAGGTGGTCCATTCACTCTCCAATCCAATGTCACCTTTGGGAAAGTATAAAAGTTGGAGTCAGAGAATAAACTTTTCTCTTTACCTTGAAAATAGCAGGTGGCTCGCGTCGTGCTTTCACGTGTCTTATAGCGACAAAGTCACAAGCTGTAAGCAAAGTTAAATGCTGCTAAGAGTTGTTCTTTTGCTAATTTGTGAAGCTTAATAGAAGTTCTAAGCGAAGTTGAATATTGTTAAGTGTTATTCCACAGCTCTGTTTAGCTTTTAGGCTGTATTCCTTTTATCCTTGCCCTCACTGTCCTTTCGTCACACACACACACACACACACACACACCCACACACACACACACACACACAAACACACAGAGACACACAGACACCGGGACAGTTCTTGACTCCTTTTTGGTTTGATTGCCTGGATTTTGTTTGGTTTTCTTGTTGCTTTGTTTCCTTGGTGTGCCTGAAATGTCCAGTCAGGAGCAGAGTGACTCTTGCCAAGGAACTCTGTGGTGCTGTCACTTAATATTAAAGCTGTTTTATGCTACTCCCCTGCTGGGGATTTTTAAAGTGCTCTCAAGCCCTCCTTCATAAGAGGGTGAAGGAGCCCTGGCCAAGCTCTGGCCCTGGGGGCACAGGGATGCTGCTAGGGGGTCCCTGTCTCCCTGTTCCAACTGTGACGGCCCTGAGTCCCTGTCCCCGTGTCAGGCTCTGGGCTTGATCTCCTCGAACATCCTCAGCAGGGGGCTGCAGCGCCAGGGGCAGGGGGACCCAGAGGGACACGGGATGCCACCGGGCACGAGCAGCTTTGGACTTCTCTGGGAGGAACTGTGAGTGGGAGCTGGCTTGAAGTGACCTCCCCAGTAAGGTCACAGAGCCCCTGAGATGTCACACTGCCTCCTGGGATGTCACAGCCCACCCTGAGATCTCACAAATCCCCCTTGTGATGTCACAGAGCCAGTGCTGCTCTAGCACTCTGGGATGTCATACAGTTGTGCTGTGATGGCACAGAAGACTCTGGCATTACAAAGTCAGCCCGTGTCACAATCCTCTAGTGCAAGCGGGAATCATGACAGTTCATTTTCCCCATCTCAGAATTAGCAGAAGTAGATAGGCTTATCATGAGAAACCGAATGTGATGAACATGTTAGAAATGCAAGGCTCCAAGTTATTAATTTTTAATTTAATAAAAGTTATTAAGTGTACCAAATATAAACTTTGAGAAAAATGAAAAAAAGACACTATAAAAAAAAGTCAATGTGGAGCCCGGGATTGCCACCAGGTGAGACACAGGTTGGACAGCTGCAGCAGAGGGTCCTCTATGCTTCACACCGACCGTCCTGTCTGACCCATTTTTATACGATTTTCCTTGCCTGAGCCAGAGTCCCCTTTCTTCCTTTTCAAAGTGCATGTATTCATGTGGAGTTCTTTTCTCTGTGGCAAGTTGAACAATACGTGTCCGGAGAGTGATGAACACCTGTGTTTGCAGTCCCGGAATTCGGATTTGAGATGTACCTCCCTGATGGCTCTGACTATCTCGGTCTCGGATATTTATCGTGTATTTATCGTCCGGGTGTTTCTCGGACAACCTTGATGCATGATCCCTCTCTGGGCTGGCCACTTTCGTTCGCTTGTAAATAAAGTCCTCCCTCTCTCGTCCAGGTGGCTTTGACATGGTGTTGCAGTCGCAGTTGCTGGCTTGTGCGATTTAAAAACTTCCTATAAGAGTATAATTTAACAGCACATAACTATAAAAGAGACGACAATTTTATTTGCACGAATTATCCTATAGACATATAACAGTCCTAATGATTCCTTGAGGCCTTGCAGTGTCACAATGTTCTCCATGGTTCCACAGGCCCCACAGTGTCATGTGACTCCTCTGTTCCATGAGTCCTGCAATGTCACAATGGACCTTTGGACCAATGGACCATGGGGCTTTGCAGTGTCACAACGCTCTCCTTTGGCTCCACAGGGTCACAATGGAGCACTGATTACAGGCAGCCTCTCTGTGTTACCCTGGAGCTTTGTTTCCGTGGGGTCTCGCAGTGTCCCAATGGAGCCTTGGCTGGATGGGGCCTCACAGTGTCACAATGATGCCTACATTCCACTGAGGCACACGGCGTCACTAGGGTCCCCTTGCTTCCATGAGGCCCAGCAATGTCACAGTGGTGTCCATGAATCCATGAGGACTCACAGTATCCCAATGGTCTCTTGATCTCACATGGTCCCACAGTGTCCCAATGGTCCCTTGGTCTCACAAGGCCCCACAGTGTCCCAATGGTCACTTCTTCTCACATGGCCCCACAGTGTAACAATGGTCCCTTGGTTCCATGGTTCCTGGTCTGGTGCATTCCCCTTTCCCCTTCTCAGGCCACCCTGCCAGCTGAGAAATGCTCACTGGGCCAGGGCCTTGGCCAGCAGCCCCTGGGCTCAGCTCCTCTGGAGCTCATCACAGACACTGTCTGCTCCAGGCTCAACCCTTCATCCCCTGGGGAGATGCCAAAGCCTCCACAGGGAACATTTCCCTTTGCTCAGGGGAATTTCTCACAGGTGCCTTGTAGTGACTCTTTGTGTCTGTGTGCACACAGGAGTGCCTGTGCTCAGGGAAATGTGGCAGAAATGCTGCTCTCTGAGGGCTTTGATTGCCTTGGATAGCTGAGCCAGTCAGGCCTGGAAGTAAGGTTAAGTCATGTCACCCTGATTCTTAAGATTTTCTAAAGCCTTCTGAGTTTCCATTCTGTTGGAGAACCTTCCCACACAATTTCTGTCAACAACATATTGTTTACAATCTTTTATGGGGCTGGACAAACTTGATGTACTAGTGCTTTGTCCAATGTCTTTGGACAGGTGGTCCATTCACTCTCCAATCCAATGTCACCTTTGGGAAAGTATAAAAGTTGGAGTCAGAGAATAAACTTTTCTCTTTACCTTGAAAATAGCAGGTGGCTCGCGTCGTGCTTTCACGTGTCTTATAGCGACAAAGTCACAAGCTGTAAGCAAAGTTAAATGCTGCTAAGAGTTGTTCTTTTGCTAATTTGTGAAGCTTAATAGAAGTTCTAAGCGAAGTTGAATATTGTTAAGTGTTATTCCACAGCTCTGTTTAGCTTTTAGGCTGTATTCCTTTTATCCTTGCCCTCACTGTCCTTTCGTCACACACACACACACACACACACACACACACACACCCACACACACACACACACACACAAACACACAGAGACACACAGACACCGGGACAGTTCTTGACTCCTTTTTGGTTTGATTGCCTGGATTTTGTTTGGTTTTGTTGTTGCTTTGTTTCCTTGGTGTGCCTGAAGTGTCCAGTCAGGAGCAGAGTGACTCTTGCCAAGGAACTCTGTGGTGCTGTCACTTAATATTAAAGCTGTTTTATGCTACTCCCCTGCTGGGGATTTTTAAAGTGCTCTCAAGCCCTCCTTCATAAGAGGGTGAAGGAGCCCTGGCCAAGCTCTGGCCCTGGGGGCACAGGGATGCTGCTAGGGGGTCCCTGTCTCCCTGTTCCAACTGTGACGGCCCTGAGTCCCTGTCCCCGTGTCAGGCTCTGGGCTTGATCTCCTCGAACATCCTCAGCAGGGGGCTGCAGCGCCAGGGGCAGGGGGACCCAGAGGGACACGGGATGCCACCGGGCACGAGCAGCTTTGGACTTCTCTGGGAGGAACTGTGAGTGGGAGCTGGCTTGAAGTGACCTCCCCAGTAAGGTCACAGAGCCCCTGAGATGTCACACTGCCTCCTGGGATGTCACAGCCCACCCTGAGATCTCACAAATCCCCCTTGTGATGTCACAGAGCCAGTGCTGCTCTAGCACTCTGGGATGTCATACAGTTGCGTTGTGATGGCACAGAAGACTCTGGCATCACAAAGTCAGCCCGTGTCACAATCCTCTAGTGCAAGCGGGAATCATGACAGTTCATTTTCCCCATCTCAGAATTAGCAGAAGTAGATAGGCTTATCATGAGAAACCGAATGTGATAAACATGTTAGAAATGCAAGGCTCCAAGTTATTAATTTTTAATTTAATAAAAGTTATTAAGTGTACCAAATATAAACTTTGAGAAAAATGAAAAAAAGCCACTATAAAAAAAAGTCAATGTGGAGCCCGGGATTGCCACCGGGTGAGACACAGGTTTGACAGCTGCAGCAGAGGGTCCTCTATGCTTCACACCGACCGTCCTGTCTGACCCATTTTTATACGATTTTCCTTGCCTGAGCCAGAGTCCCCTTTCTTCCTTTTCAAAGTGCATGTATTAATGTGGAGTTCTTTTCTCTGTGGCAAGTTGAACAATACGTGTCCGGAGAGTGATGAACACCTGTGTTTGCAGTCCCGGAATTCGGATTTGAGATGTACCTCCCTGATGGCTCTGACTATCTCGGTCTCGGATATTTATCGTGTATTTATCGTCCGGGTGTTTCTCGGACAACCTTGATGCATGATCCCTCTCTGGGCTGGCCACTTTCGTTCGCTTGTAAATAAAGTCCTCCCTCTCTCGTCCAGGTGGCTTTGACATGGTGTTGCAGTCGCTGTTGCTGGCTTGTGCGATTTAAAAACTTCCTATAAGAGTATAATTTAACAGCACATAACTATAAAAGAGACGACAATTTTATTTGCACGAATTATCCTATAGACATATAACAGTCCTAATGATTCCTTGAGGCCTTGCAGTGTCACAATGTTCTCCATGGTTCCACAGGCCCCACAGTGTCATGTGACTCCTCTGTTCCATGAGTCCTGCAATGTCACAATGGACCTTTGGACCAATGGACCATGGGGCTTTGCAGTGTCACAACGCTCTCCTTTGGCTCCACAGGGTCAAATGGAGCACTGATTACAGGCAGCCTCTCTGTGTTACCCTGGAGCTTTGTTTCCGTGGGGTCTCGCAGTGTCCCAATGGAGCCTTGGCTGGATGGGGCCTCACAGTGTCACAATGATGCCTACATTCCACTGAGGCACACGGCGTCACTAGGGTCCCCTTGCTTCCATGAGGCCCAGCAATGTCACAGTGGTGTCCATGAATCCATGAGGACTCACAGTATCCCAATGGTCTCTTGATCTCACATGGTCCCACAGTGTCCCAATGGTCCCTTGGTGTCACAAGGCCCCACAGTGTCCCAATGGTCACTTCTTCTCACATGGCCCCACAGTGTAACAATGGTCCCTTGGTTCCATGGTTCCTGGTCTGGTGCATTCCCCTTTCCCCTTCTCAGGCCACCCTGCCAGCTGAGAAATGCTCACTGGGCCAGGGCCTTGGCCAGCAGCCCCTGGGCTCAGCTCCTCTGGAGCTCATCACAGACACTGTCTGCTCCAGGCTCAACCCTTCATTTCCGGGGGAGATGCCAAAGCCTCCACAGGGAACATTTCCCTTTGCTCAGGGGAATTTCTCACAGGTGCCTTGTAGTGACTCTTTGTGTCTGTGTGCACACAGGAGTGCCTGTGCTCAGGGAAATGTGGCAGAAATGCTGCTCTCTGAGGGCTTTGATTGCCTTGGATAGCTGAGCCAGTCAGGCCTGGAAGTAAGGTTAAGTCATGTCACCCTGATTCTTAAGATTTTCTAAAGCCTTCTGAGTTTCCATTCTGTTGGAGAACCTTCCCACACAATTTCTGTCAACAACATATTGTTTACAATCTTTTATGGGGCTGGACAAACTTGATGTACTAGTGCTTTGTCCAATGTCTTTGGACAGGTGGTCCATTCACTCTCCAATCCAATGTCACCTTTGGGAAAGTATAAAAGTTGGAGTCAGAGAATAAACTTTTCTCTTTACCTTGAAAATAGCAGGTGGCTCGCGTCGTGCTTTCACGTGTCTTATAGCGACAAAGTCACAAGCTGTAAGCAAAGTTAAATGCTGCTAAGAGTTGTTCTTTTGCTAATTTGTGAAGCTTAATAGAAGTTCTAAGCGAAGTTGAATATTGTTAAGTGTTATTCCACAGCTCTGTTTAGCTTTTAGGCTGTATTCCTTTTATCCTTGCCCTCACTGTCCTTTCGTCACACACACACACACACACACACACACACACCCACACACACACACACACACAAACGCACAGAGACACACAGACACCGGGACAGTTCTTGACTCCTTTTTGGTTTGATTGCCTGGATTTTTTTGGTTTTGTTGTTGCTTTGTTTCCTTGGTGTGCCTGAAGTGTCCAGTCAGGAGCAGAGTGACTCTTGCCAAGGAACTCTGTGGTGCTGTCACTTAATATTAAAGCTGTTTTATGCTACTCCCCTGCTGGGGATTTTTAAAGTGCTCTCAAGCCCTCCTTCATAAGAGGGTGAAGGAGCCCTGGCCAAGCTCTGGCCCTGGGGGCACAGGGATGCTGCTAGGGGGTCCCTGTCTCCCTGTTCCAACTGTGACGGCCCTGAGACCCTGTCCCCGTGTCAGGCTCTGGGCTTGATCTCCTCGAACATCCTCAGCAGGGGGCTGCAGCGCCAGGGGCAGGGGGACCCAGAGGGACACGGGATGCCACCGGGCACGAGCAGCTTTGGACTTCTCTGGGAGGAACTGTGAGTGGGAGCTGGCTTGAAGTGACCTCCCCAGTAAGGTCACAGAGCCCCTGAGATGTCACACTGCCTCCTGGGATGTCACAGCCCACCCTGAGATCTCACAAATCCCCCTTGTGATGTCACAGAGCCAGTGCTGCTCTAGCACTCTGGGATGTCATACAGTTGCGCTGTGATGGCACAGAAGACTCTGGCATCACAAAGTCAGCCCGTGTCACAATCCTCTAGTGCAAGCGGGAATCATGACAGTTCATTTTCCCCATCTCAGAATTAGCAGAAGTAGATAGGCTTATCATGAGAAACTGAATGTGATGAACATGTTAGAAATGCAAGGCTCCAAGTTATTAATTTTTAATTTAATAAAAGTTATTAAGTGTACCAAATATAAACTTTGAGAAAAATGAAAAAAAGACACTATAAAAAAAAGTCAATGTGGAGCCCGGGATTGCCACCGGGTGAGACACAGGTTGGACAGCTGCAGCAGAGGGTCCTCTATGCTTCACACCGACCGTCCTGTCTGACCCATTTTTATACGATTTTCCTTGCCTGAGCCAGAGTCCCCTTTCTTCCTTTTCAAAGTGCATGTATTCATGTGGAGTTCTTTTCTCTGTGGCAAGTTGAACAATACGTGTCCGGAGAGTGATGAACACCTGTGTTTGCAGTCCCGGAATTCGGATTTGAGATGTACCTCCCTGATGGCTCTGACTATCTCGGTCTCGGATATTTATCGTGTATTTATCGTCCGGGTGTTTCTCGGACAACCTTGATGCATGATCCCTCTCTGGGCTGGCCACTTTCGTTCGCTTGTAAATAAAGTCCTCCCTCTCTCGTCCAGGTGGCTTTGACATGGTGTTGCAATCGCTGTTGCTGGCTTGTGCGATTTAAAAACTTCCTATAAGGGTATAATTTAACAGCACATAACTATAAAAGAGACGACAATTTTATTTGCACAAATTATCCTATAGACATATAACAGTCCTAATGATTCCTTGAGGCCTTTCAGTGTCACAATGTTCTCCATGGTTCCACAGGCCCCACAGTGTCATGTGACTCCTCTGTTCCATGAGTCCTGCAATGTCACAATGGACCTTTGGACCAATGGACCATGGGGCTTTGCAGTGTCACAACGCTCTCCTTTGGCTCCACAGGGTCAAATGGAGCACTGATTACAGGCAGCCTCTCTGTGTTACCCTGGAGCTTTGTTTCCGTGGGGTCTCGCAGTGTCCCAATGGAGCCTTGGCTGGATGGGGCCTCACAGTGTCACAATGATGCCTACATTCCACTGAGGCACACGGCGTCACTAGGGTCCCCTTGCTTCCATGAGGCCCAGCAATGTCACAGTGGTGTCCATGAATCCATGAGGACTCACAGTATCCCAATGGTCTCTTGATCTCACATGGTCCCACAGTGTCCCAATGGTCCCTTGGTCTCACAAGGCCCCACAGTGTCCCAATGGTCACTTCTTCTCACATGGCCCCACAGTGTAACAATGGTCCCTTGGTTCCATGGTTCCTGGTCTGGTGCATTCCCCTTTCCCCTTCTCAGGCCACCCTGCCAGCTGAGAAATGCTCACTGGGCCAGGGCCTTGGCCAGCAGCCCCTGGGCTCAGCTCCTCTGGAGCTCATCACAGACACTGTCTGCTCCAGGCTCAACCCTTCATTTCCGGGGGAGATGCCAAAGCCTCCACAGGGAACATTTCCCTTTGCTCAGGGGAATTTCTCACAGGTGCCTTGTAGTGACTCTTTGTGTCTGTGTGCACACAGGAGTGCCTGTGCTCAGGGAAATGTGGCAGAAATGCTGCTCTCTGAGGGCTTTGATTGCCTTGGATAGCTGAGCCAGTCAGGCCTGGAAGTAAGGTTAAGTCATGTCACCCCGATTCTTAAGATTTTCTAAAGCCTTCTGAGTTTCCATTCTGTTGGAGAACCTTCCCACACAATTTCTGTCAACAACATATTGTTTACAATCTTTTATGGGGCTGGACAAACTTGATGTACTAGTGCTTTGTCCAATGTCTTTGGACAGGTGGTCCATTCACTCTCCAATCCAATGTCACCTTTGGGAAAGTATAAAAGTTGGAGTCAGAGAATAAACTTTTCTCTTTACCTTGAAAATAGCAGGTGGCTCGCGTCGTGCTTTCACGTGTCTTATAGCGACAAAGTCACAAGCTGTAAGCAAAGTTAAATGCTGCTAAGAGTTGTTCTTTTGCTAATTTGTGAAGCTTAATAGAAGTTCTAAGCGAAGTTGAATATTGTTAAGTGTTATTCCACAGCTCTGTTTAGCTTTTAGGCTGTATTCCTTTTATCCTTGCCCTCACTGTCCTTTCGTCACACACACACACACACACACACACACACACCCACACACACACACACACACAAACGCACAGAGACACACAGACACCGGGACAGTTCTTGACTCCTTTTTGGTTTGATTGCCTGGATTTTTTTGGTTTTGTTGTTGCTTTGTTTCCTTGGTGTGCCTGAAGTGTCCAGTCAGGAGCAGAGTGACTCTTGCCAAGGAACTCTGTGGTGCTGTCACTTAATATTAAAGCTGTTTTATGCTACTCCCCTGCTGGGGATTTTTAAAGTGCTCTCAAGCCCTCCTTCATAAGAGGGTGAAGGAGCCCTGGCCAAGCTCTGGCCCTGGGGGCACAGGGATGCTGCTAGGGGGTCCCTGTCTCCCTGTTCCAACTGTGACGGCCCTGAGACCCTGTCCCCGTGTCAGGCTCTGGGCTTGATCTCCTCGAACATCCTCAGCAGGGGGCTGCAGCGCCAGGGGCAGGGGGACCCAGAGGGACATGGGATGCCACCGGGCACGAGCAGCTTTGGACTTCTCTGGGAGGAACTGTGAGTGGGAGCTGGCTTGAAGTGACCTCCACAGTAAGGTCACAGAGCCCCTGAGATGTCACACTGCCTCCTGGGATGTCACAGCCCACCCTGAGATCTCACAAATCCCCCTTGTGATGTCACAGAGCCAGTGCTGCTCTAGCACTCTGGGATGTCATACAGTTGCGCTGTGATGGCACAGAAGACTCTGGCATCACAAAGTCAGCCCGTGTCACAATCCTCTAGTGCAAGCGGGAATCATGACAGTTCATTTTCCCCATCTCAGAATTAGCAGAAGTAGATAGGCTTATCATGAGAAACTGAATGTGATGAACATGTTAGAAATGCAAGGCTCCAAGTTATTAATTTTTAATTTAATAAAAGTTATTAAGTGTACCAAATATAAACTTTGAGAAAAATGAAAAAAAGACACTATAAAAAAAAGTCAATGTGGAGCCCGGGATTGCCACCGGGTGAGACACAGGTTGGACAGCTGCAGCAGAGGGTCCTCTATGCTTCACACCGACCGTCCTGTCTGACCCATTTTTATACGATTTTCCTTGCCTGAGCCAGAGTCCCCTTTCTTCCTTTTCAAAGTGCATGTATTCATGTGGAGTTCTTTTCTCTGTGGCAAGTTGAACAATACGTGTCCGGAGAGTGATGAACACCTGTGTTTGCAGTCCCGGAATTCGGATTTGAGATGTACCTCCCTGATGGCTCTGACTATCTCGGTCTCGGATATTTATCGTGTATTTATCGTCCGGGTGTTTCTCGGACAACCTTGATGCATGATCCCTCTCTGGGCTGGCCACTTTCGTTCGCTTGTAAATAAAGTCCTCCCTCTCTCGTCCAGGTGGCTTTGACATGGTGTTGCAGTCGCAGTTGCTGGCTTGTGCGATTTAAAAACTTCCTATAAGAGTATAATTTAACAGCACATAACTATAAAAGAGACGACAATTTTATTTGCACGAATTATCCTATAGACATATAACAGTCCTAATGATTCCTTGAGGCCTTGCAGTGTCACAATGTTCTCCATGGTTCCACAGGCCCCACAGTGTCATGTGACTCCTCTGTTCCATGAGTCCTGCAATGTCACAATGGACCTTTGGACCAATGGACCATGGGGCTTTGCAGTGTCACAACGCTCTCCTTTGGCTCCACAGGGTCAAATGGAGCACTGATTACAGGCAGCCTCTCTGTGTTACCCTGGAGCTTTGTTTCCGTGGGGTCTCGCAGTGTCCCAATGGAGCCTTGGCTGGATGGGGCCTCACAGTGTCACAATGATGCCTACATTCCACTGAGGCACACGGCGTCACTAGGGTCCCCTTGCTTCCATGAGGCCCAGCAATGTCACAGTGGTGTCCATGAATCCATGAGGACTCACAGTATCCCAATGGTCTCTTGATCTCACATGGTCCCACAGTGTCCCAATGGTCCCTTGGTGTCACAAGGCCCCACAGTGTCCCAATGGTCACTTCTTCTCACATGGCCCCACAGTGTAACAATGGTCCCTTGGTTCCATGGTTCCTGGTCTGGTGCATTCCCCTTTCCCCTTCTCAGGCCACCCTGCCAGCTGAGAAATGCTCACTGGGCCAGGGCCTTGGCCAGCAGCCCCTGGGCTCAGCTCCTCTGGAGCTCATCACAGACACTGTCTGCTCCAGGCTCAACCCTTCATTTCCTGGGGAGATGCCAAAGCCTCCACAGGGAACATTTCCCTTTGCTCAGGGGAATTTCTCACAGGTGCCTTGTAGTGACTCTTTGTGTCTGTGTGCACACAGGAGTGCCTGTGCTCAGGGAAATGTGGCAGAAATGCTGCTCTCTGAGGGCTTTGATTGCCTTGGATAGCTGAGCCAGTCAGGCCTGGAAGTAAGGTTAAGTCATGTCACCCTGATTCTTAAGATTTTCTAAAGCCTTCTGAGTTTCCATTCTGTTGGAGAACCTTCCCACACAATTTCTGTCAACAACATATTGTTTACAATCTTTTATGGGGCTGGACAAACTTGATGTACTAGTGCTTTGTCCAATGTCTTTGGACAGGTGGTCCATTCACTCTCCAATCCAATGTCACCTTTGGGAAAGTATAAAAGTTGGAGTCAGAGAATAAACTTTTCTCTTTACCTTGAAAATAGCAGGTGGCTCGCGTCGTGCTTTCACGTGTCTTATAGCGACAAAGTCACAAGCTGTAAGCAAAGTTAAATGCTGCTAAGAGTTGTTCTTTTGCTAATTTGTGAAGCTTAATAGAAGTTCTAAGCGAAGTTGAATATTGTTAAGTGTTATTCCACAGCTCTGTTTAGCTTTTAGGCTGTATTCCTTTTATCCTTGCCCTCACTGTCCTTTCGTCACACACACACACACACACACACACACACCCACACACACACACACACACAAACACACAGAGACACACAGACACCGGGACAGTTCTTGACTCCTTTTTGGTTTGATTGCCTGGATTTTGTTGGTTTTGTTGTTGCTTTGTTTCCTTGGTGTGCCTGAAGTGTCCAGTCAGGAGCAGAGTGACTCTTGCCAAGGAACTCTGTGGTGCTGTCACTTAATATTAAAGCTGTTTTATGCTACTCCCCTGCTGGGGATTTTTAAAGTGCTCTCAAGCCCTCCTTCATAAGAGGGTGAAGGAGCCCTGGCCAAGCTCTGGCCCTGGGGGCACAGGGATGCTGCTAGGGGGTCCCTGTCTCCCTGTTCCAACTGTGACGGCCCTGAGACCCTGTCCCCGTGTCAGGCTCTGGGCTTGATCTCCTCGAACATCCTCAGCAGGGGGCTGCAGCGCCAGGGGCAGGGGGACCCAGAGGGACACGGGATGCCACCGGGCACGAGCAGCTTTGGACTTCTCTGGGAGGAACTGTGAGTGGGAGCTGGCTTGAAGTGACCTCCCCAGTAAGGTCACAGAGCCCCTGAGATGTCACACTGCCTCCTGGGATGTCACAGCCCACCCTGAGATCTCACAAATCCCCCTTGTGATGTCACAGAGCCAGTGCTGCTCTAGCACTCTGGGATGTCATACAGTTGCGCTGTGATGGCACAGAAGACTCTGGCATCACAAAGTCAGCCCGTGTCACAATCCTCTAGTGCAAGCGGGAATCATGACAGTTCATTTTCCCCATCTCAGAATTAGCAGAAGTAGATAGGCTTATCATGAGAAACTGAATGTGATGAACATGTTAGAAATGCAAGGCTCCAAGTTATTAATTTTTAATTTAATAAAAGTTATTAAGTGTACCAAATATAAACTTTGAGAAAAATGAAAAAAAGACACTATAAAAAAAAGTCAATGTGGAGCCCGGGATTGCCACCGGGTGAGACACAGGTTGGACAGCTGCAGCAGAGGGTCCTCTATGCTTCACACCGACCGTCCTGTCTGACCCATTTTTATACGATTTTCCTTGCCTGAGCCAGAGTCCCCTTTCTTCCTTTTCAAAGTGCATGTATTCATGTGGAGTTCTTTTCTCTGTGGCAAGTTGAACAATACGTGTCCGGAGAGTGATGAACACCTGTGTTTGCAGTCCCGGAATTCGGATTTGAGATGTACCTCCCTGATGGCTCTGACTATCTCGGTCTCGGATATTTATCGTGTATTTATCGTCCGGGTGTTTCTCGGACAACCTTGATGCATGATCCCTCTCTGGGCTGGCCACTTTCGTTCGCTTGTAAATAAAGTCCTCCCTCTCTCGTCCAGGTGGCTTTGACATGGTGTTGCAATCGCTGTTGCTGGCTTGTGCGATTTAAAAACTTCCTATAAGGGTATAATTTAACAGCACATAACTATAAAAGAGACGACAATTTTATTTGCACAAATTATCCTATAGACATATAACAGTCCTAATGATTCCTTGAGGCCTTGCAGTGTCACAATGTTCTCCATGGTTCCACAGGCCCCACAGTGTCATGTGACTCCTCTGTTCCATGAGTCCTGCAATGTCACAATGGACCTTTGGACCAATGGACCATGGGGCTTTGCAGTGTCACAACGCTCTCCTTTGGCTCCACAGGGTCAAATGGAGCACTGATTACAGGCAGCCTCTCTGTGTTACCCTGGAGCTTTGTTTCCGTGGGGTCTCGCAGTGTCCCAATGGAGCCTTGGCTGGATGGGGCCTCACAGTGTCACAATGATGCCTACATTCCACTGAGGCACACGGCGTCACTAGGGTCCCCTTGCTTCCATGAGGCCCAGCAATGTCACAGTGGTGTCCATGAATCCATGAGGACTCACAGTATCCCAATGGTCTCTTGATCTCACATGGTCCCACAGTGTCCCAATGGTCCCTTGGTCTCACAAGGCCCCACAGTGTCCCAATGGTCACTTCTTCTCACATGGCCCCACAGTGTAACAATGGTCCCTTGGTTCCATGGTTCCTGGTCTGGTGCATTCCCCTTTCCCCTTCTCAGGCCACCCTGCCAGCTGAGAAATGCTCACTGGGCCAGGGCCTTGGCCAGCAGCCCCTGGGCTCAGCTCCTCTGGAGCTCATCACAGACACTGTCTGCTCCAGGCTCAACCCTTCATTTCCGGGGGAGATGCCAAAGCCTCCACAGGGAACATTTCCCTTTGCTCAGGGGAATTTCTCACAGGTGCCTTGTAGTGACTCTTTGTGTCTGTGTGCACACAGGAGTGCCTGTGCTCAGGGAAATGTGGCAGAAATGCTGCTCTCTGAGGGCTTTGATTGCCTTGGATAGCTGAGCCAGTCAGGCCTGGAAGTAAGGTTAAGTCATGTCACCCCGATTCTTAAGATTTTCTAAAGCCTTCTGAGTTTCCATTCTGTTGGAGAACCTTCCCACACAATTTCTGTCAACAACATATTGTTTACAATCTTTTATGGGGCTGGACAAACTTGATGTACTAGTGCTTTGTCCAATGTCTTTGGACAGGTGGTCCATTCACTCTCCAATCCAATGTCACCTTTGGGAAAGTATAAAAGTTGGAGTCAGAGAATAAACTTTTCTCTTTACCTTGAAAATAGCAGGTGGCTCGCGTCGTGCTTTCACGTGTCTTATAGCGACAAAGTCACAAGCTGTAAGCAAAGTTAAATGCTGCTAAGAGTTGTTCTTTTGCTAATTTGTGAAGCTTAATAGAAGTTCTAAGCGAAGTTGAATATTGTTAAGTGTTATTCCACAGCTCTGTTTAGCTTTTAGGCTGTATTCCTTTTATCCTTGCCCTCACTGTCCTTTCGTCACACACACACACACACACACACACACACCCACACACACACACACACACAAACGCACAGAGACACACAGACACCGGGACAGTTCTTGACTCCTTTTTGGTTTGATTGCCTGGATTTTTTTGGTTTTGTTGTTGCTTTGTTTCCTTGGTGTGCCTGAAGTGTCCAGTCAGGAGCAGAGTGACTCTTGCCAAGGAACTCTGTGGTGCTGTCACTTAATATTAAAGCTGTTTTATGCTACTCCCCTGCTGGGGATTTTTAAAGTGCTCTCAAGCCCTCCTTCATAAGAGGGTGAAGGAGCCCTGGCCAAGCTCTGGCCCTGGGGGCACAGGGATGCTGCTAGGGGGTCCCTGTCTCCCTGTTCCAACTGTGACGGCCCTGAGACCCTGTCCCCGTGTCAGGCTCTGGGCTTGATCTCCTCGAACATCCTCAGCAGGGGGCTGCAGCGCCAGGGGCAGGGGGACCCAGAGGGACATGGGATGCCACCGGGCACGAGCAGCTTTGGACTTCTCTGGGAGGAACTGTGAGTGGGAGCTGGCTTGAAGTGACCTCCACAGTAAGGTCACAGAGCCCCTGAGATGTCACACTGCCTCCTGGGATGTCACAGCCCACCCTGAGATCTCACAAATCCCCCTTGTGATGTCACAGAGCCAGTGCTGCTCTAGCACTCTGGGATGTCATACAGTTGCGCTGTGATGGCACAGAAGACTCTGGCATCACAAAGTCAGCCCGTGTCACAATCCTCTAGTGCAAGCGGGAATCATGACAGTTCATTTTCCCCATCTCAGAATTAGCAGAAGTAGATAGGCTTATCATGAGAAACTGAATGTGATGAACATGTTAGAAATGCAAGGCTCCAAGTTATTAATTTTTAATTTAATAAAAGTTATTAAGTGTACCAAATATAAACTTTGAGAAAAATGAAAAAAAGACACTATAAAAAAAAGTCAATGTGGAGCCCGGGATTGCCACCGGGTGAGACACAGGTTGGACAGCTGCAGCAGAGGGTCCTCTATGCTTCACACCGACCGTCCTGTCTGACCCATTTTTATACGATTTTCCTTGCCTGAGCCAGAGTCCCCTTTCTTCCTTTTCAAAGTGCATGTATTCATGTGGAGTTCTTTTCTCTGTGGCAAGTTGAACAATACGTGTCCGGAGAGTGATGAACACCTGTGTTTGCAGTCCCGGAATTCGGATTTGAGATGTACCTCCCTGATGGCTCTGACTATCTCGGTCTCGGATATTTATCGTGTATTTATCGTCCGGGTGTTTCTCGGACAACCTTGATGCATGATCCCTCTCTGGGCTGGCCACTTTCGTTCGCTTGTAAATAAAGTCCTCCCTCTCTCGTCCAGGTGGCTTTGACATGGTGTTGCAGTCGCAGTTGCTGGCTTGTGCGATTTAAAAACTTCCTATAAGAGTATAATTTAACAGCACATAACTATAAAAGAGACGACAATTTTATTTGCACGAATTATCCTATAGACATATAACAGTCCTAATGATTCCTTGAGGCCTTGCAGTGTCACAATGTTCTCCATGGTTCCACAGGCCCCACAGTGTCATGTGACTCCTCTGTTCCATGAGTCCTGCAATGTCACAATGGACCTTTGGACCAATGGACCATGGGGCTTTGCAGTGTCACAACGCTCTCCTTTGGCTCCACAGGGTCAAATGGAGCACTGATTACAGGCAGCCTCTCTGTGTTACCCTGGAGCTTTGTTTCCGTGGGGTCTCGCAGTGTCCCAATGGAGCCTTGGCTGGATGGGGCCTCACAGTGTCACAATGATGCCTACATTCCACTGAGGCACACGGCGTCACTAGGGTCCCCTTGCTTCCATGAGGCCCAGCAATGTCACAGTGGTGTCCATGAATCCATGAGGACTCACAGTATCCCAATGGTCTCTTGATCTCACATGGTCCCACAGTGTCCCAATGGTCCCTTGGTGTCACAAGGCCCCACAGTGTCCCAATGGTCACTTCTTCTCACATGGCCCCACAGTGTAACAATGGTCCCTTGGTTCCATGGTTCCTGGTCTGGTGCATTCCCCTTTCCCCTTCTCAGGCCACCCTGCCAGCTGAGAAATGCTCACTGGGCCAGGGCCTTGGCCAGCAGCCCCTGGGCTCAGCTCCTCTGGAGCTCATCACAGACACTGTCTGCTCCAGGCTCAACCCTTCATTTCCTGGGGAGATGCCAAAGCCTCCACAGGGAACATTTCCCTTTGCTCAGGGGAATTTCTCACAGGTGCCTTGTAGTGACTCTTTGTGTCTGTGTGCACACAGGAGTGCCTGTGCTCAGGGAAATGTGGCAGAAATGCTGCTCTCTGAGGGCTTTGATTGCCTTGGATAGCTGAGCCAGTCAGGCCTGGAAGTAAGGTTAAGTCATGTCACCCTGATTCTTAAGATTTTCTAAAGCCTTCTGAGTTTCCATTCTGTTGGAGAACCTTCCCACACAATTTCTGTCAACAACATATTGTTTACAATCTTTTATGGGGCTGGACAAACTTGATGTACTAGTGCTTTGTCCAATGTCTTTGGACAGGTGGTCCATTCACTCTCCAATCCAATGTCACCTTTGGGAAAGTATAAAAGTTGGAGTCAGAGAATAAACTTTTCTCTTTACCTTGAAAATAGCAGGTGGCTCGCGTCGTGCTTTCACGTGTCTTATAGCGACAAAGTCACAAGCTGTAAGCAAAGTTAAATGCTGCTAAGAGTTGTTCTTTTGCTAATTTGTGAAGCTTAATAGAAGTTCTAAGCGAAGTTGAATATTGTTAAGTGTTATTCCACAGCTCTGTTTAGCTTTTAGGCTGTATTCCTTTTATCCTTGCCCTCACTGTCCTTTCGTCACACACACACACACACACACACACACACCCACACACACACACACACACAAACACACAGAGACACACAGACACCGGGACAGTTCTTGACTCCTTTTTGGTTTGATTGCCTGGATTTTGTTGGTTTTGTTGTTGCTTTGTTTCCTTGGTGTGCCTGAAGTGTCCAGTCAGGAGCAGAGTGACTCTTGCCAAGGAACTCTGTGGTGCTGTCACTTAATATTAAAGCTGTTTTATGCTACTCCCCTGCTGGGGATTTTTAAAGTGCTCTCAAGCCCTCCTTCATAAGAGGGTGAAGGAGCCCTGGCCAAGCTCTGGCCCTGGGGGCACAGGGATGCTGCTAGGGGGTCCCTGTCTCCCTGTTCCAACTGTGACGGCCCTGAGACCCTGTCCCCGTGTCAGGCTCTGGGCTTGATCTCCTCGAACATCCTCAGCAGGGGGCTGCAGCGCCAGGGGCAGGGGGACCCAGAGGGACACGGGATGCCACCGGGCACGAGCAGCTTTGGACTTCTCTGGGAGGAACTGTGAGTGGGAGCTGGCTTGAAGTGACCTCCACAGTAAGGTCACAGAGCCCCTGAGATGTCACACTGCCTCCTGGGATGTCACAGCCCACCCTGAGATCTCACAAATCCCCCTTGTGATGTCACAGAGCCAGTGCTGCTCTAGCACTCTGGGATGTCATACAGTTGCGCTGTGATGGCACAGAAGACTCTGGCATCACAAAGTCAGCCCGTGTCACAATCCTCTAGTGCAAGCGGGAATCATGACAGTTCATTTTCCCCATCTCAGAATTAGCAGAAGTAGATAGGCTTATCATGAGAAACTGAATGTGATGAACATGTTAGAAATGCAAGGCTCCAAGTTATTAATTTTTAATTTAATAAAAGTTATTAAGTGTACCAAATATAAACTTTGAGAAAAATGAAAAAAAGACACTATAAAAAAAAGTCAATGTGGAGCCCGGGATTGCCACCGGGTGAGACACAGGTTGGACAGCTGCAGCAGAGGGTCCTCTATGCTTCACACCGACCGTCCTGTCTGACCCATTTTTATACGATTTTCCTTGCCTGAGCCAGAGTCCCCTTTCTTCCTTTTCAAAGTGCATGTATTCATGTGGAGTTCTTTTCTCTGTGGCAAGTTGAACAATACGTGTCCGGAGAGTGATGAACACCTGTGTTTGCAGTCCCGGAATTCGGATTTGAGATGTACCTCCCTGATGGCTCTGACTATCTCGGTCTCGGATATTTATCGTGTATTTATCGTCCGGGTGTTTCTCGGACAACCTTGATGCATGATCCCTCTCTGGGCTGGCCACTTTCGTTCGCTTGTAAATAAAGTCCTCCCTCTCTCGTCCAGGTGGCTTTGACATGGTGTTGCAGTCGCTGTTGCTGGCTTGTGCGATTTAAAAACTTCCTATAAGAGTATAATTTAACAGCACATAACTATAAAAGAGACGACAATTTTATTTGCACGAATTATCCTATAGACATATAACAGTCCTAATGATTCCTTGAGGCCTTGCAGTGTCACAATGTTCTCCATGGTTCCACAGGCCCCACAGTGTCATGTGACTCCTCTGTTCTATGAGTCCTGCAATGTCACAATGGACCTTTGGACCAATGGACCATGGGGCTTTGCAGTGTCACAACGCTCTCCTTTGGCTCCACAGGGTCACAATGGAGCACTGATTACAGGCAGCCTCTCTGTGTTACCCTGGAGCTTTGTTTCCGTGGGGTCTCGCAGTGTCCCAATGGAGCCTTGGTTGGATGGGGCCTCACAGTGTCACAATGATGCCTACATTCCACTGAGGCACACGGCGTCACTAGGGTCCCCTTGCTTCCATGAGGCCCAGCAATGTCACAGTGGTGTCCATGAATCCATGAGGACTCACAGTATCCCAATGGTCTCTTGATCTCACATGGTCCCACAGTGTCCCAATGGTCCCTTGGTCTCACAAGGCCCCACAGTGTCCCAATGGTCACTTCTTCTCACATGGCCCCACAGTGTAACAATGGTCCCTTGGTTCCATGGTTCCTGGTCTGGTGCATTCCCCTTTCCCCTTCTCAGGCCACCCTGCCAGCTGAGAAATGCTCACTGGGCCAGGGCCTTGGCCAGCAGCCCCTGGGCTCAGCTCCTCTGGAGCTCATCACAGACACTGTCTGCTCCAGGCTCAACCCTTCATTTCCTGGGGAGATGCCAAAGCCTCCACAGGGAACATTTCCCTTTGCTCAGGGGAATTTCTCACAGGTGCCTTGTAGTGACTCTTTGTGTCTGTGTGCACACAGGAGTGCCTGTGCTCAGGGAAATGTGGCAAAAATGCTGCTCTCTGAGGGCTTTGATTGCCTTGGATAGCTGAGCCAGTCAGGCCTGGAAGTAAGGTTAAGTCATGTCACCCTGATTCTTAAGATTTTCTAAAGCCTTCTGAGTTTCCATTCTGTTGGAGAACCTTCCCACACAATTTCTGTCAACAACATATTGTTTACAATCTTTTATGGGGCTGGACAAACTTGATGTACTAGTGCTTTGTCCAATGTCTTTGGACAGGTGGTCCATTCACTCTCCAATCCAATGTCACCTTTGGGAAAGTATAAAAGTTGGAGTCAGAGAATAAACTTTTCTCTTTACCTTGAAAATAGCAGGTGGCTCGCGTCGTGCTTTCACGTGTCTTATAGCGACAAAGTCACAAGCTGTAAGCAAAGTTAAATGCTGCTAAGAGTTGTTCTTTTGCTAATTTGTGAAGCTTAATAGAAGTTCTAAGCGAAGTTGAATATTGTTAAGTGTTATTCCACAGCTCTGTTTAGCTTTTAGGCTGTATTCCTTTTATCCTTGCCCTCACTGTCCTTTCGTCACACACACACACACACACACACACACCCACACACACACACACACACACACAAACACATAGAGACACACAGACACCGGGACAGTTCTTGACTCCTTTTTGGTTTGATTGCCTGGATTTTGTTTGGTTTTCTTGTTGCTTTGTTTCCTTGGTGTGCCTGAAGTGTCCAGTCAGGAGCAGAGTGACTCTTGCCAAGGAACTCTGTGGTGCTGTCACTTAATATTAAAGCTGTTTTATGCTACTCCCCTGCTGGGGATTTTTAAAGTGCTCTCAAGCCCTCCTTCATAAGAGGGTGAAGGAGCCCTGGCCAAGCTCTGGCCCTGGGGGCACAGGGATGCTGCTAGGGGGTCCCTGTCTCCCTGTTCCAACTGTGACGGCCCTGAGTCCCTGTCCCCGTGTCAGGCTCTGGGCTTGATCTCCTCGAACATCCTCAGCAGGGGGCTGCAGCGCCAGGGGCAGGGGGACCCAGAGGGACACGGGATGCCACCGGGCACGAGCAGCTTTGGACTTCTCTGGGAGGAACTGTGAGTGGGAGCTGGCTTGAAGTGACCTCCCCAGTAAGGTCACAGAGCCCCTGAGATGTCACACTGCCTCCTGGGATGTCACAGCCCACCCTGAGATCTCACAAATCCCCCTTGTGATGTCACAGAGCCAGTGCTGCTCTAGCACTCTGGGATGTCATACAGTTGCGCTGTGATGGCACAGAAGACTCTGGCATCACAAAGTCAGCCCGTGTCACAATCCTCTAGTGCAAGCGGGAATCATGACAGTTCATTTTCCCCATCTCAGAATTAGCAGAAGTAGATAGGATTATCATGAGAAACTGAATGTGATGAACATGTTAGAAATGCAAGGCTCCAAGTTATTAATTTTTAATTTAATAAAAGTTATTAAGTGTACCAAATATAAACTTTGAGAAAAATGAAAAAAAGACACTATAAAAAAAAGTCAATGTGGAGCCCAGGATTGCCACCGGGTGAGACACAGGTTGGACAGCTGCAGCAGAGGGTCCTCTATGCTTCACACCGACCGTCCTGTCTGACCCATTTTTATACGATTTTCCTTGCCTGAGCCAGAGTCCCCTTTCTTCCTTTTCAAAGTGCATGTATTCATGTGGAGTTCTTTTCTCTGTGGCAAGTTGAACAATACGTGTCCGGAGAGTGATGAACACCTGTGTTTGCAGTCCCGGAATTCGGATTTGAGATGTACCTCCCTGATGGCTCTGACTATCTCGGTCTCGGATATTTATCGTGTATTTATCGTCCGGGTGTTTCTCGGACAACCTTGATGCATGATCCCTCTCTGGGCTGGCCACTTTCGTTCGCTTGTAAATAAAGTCCTCCCTCTCTCGTCCAGGTGGCTTTGACATGGTGTTGCAATCGCTGTTGCTGGCTTGTGCGATTTAAAAACTTCCTATAAGAGTATAATTTAACAGCACATAACTATAAAAGAGACGACAATTTTATTTGCACGAATTATCCTATAGACATATAACAGTCCTAATGATTCCTTGAGGCCTTGCAGTGTCACAATGTTCTCCATGGTTCCACAGGCCCCACAGTGTCATGTGACTCCTCTGTTCTATGAGTCCTGCAATGTCACAATGGACCTTTGGACCAATGGACCATGGGGCTTTGCAGTGTCACAACACTCTCCTTTGGCTCCACAGGGTCACAATGGAGCACTGATTACAGGCAGCCTCTCTGTGTTACCCTGGAGCTTTGTTTCCGTGGGGTCTCGCAGTGTCCCAATGGAGCCTTGGTTGGATGGGGCCTCACAGTGTCACAATGATGCCTACATTCCACTGAGGCACACGGCGTCACTAGGGTCCCCTTGCTTCCATGAGGCCCAGCAATGTCACAGTGGTGTCCATGAATCCATGAGGACTCACAGTATCCCAATGGTCTCTTGATCTCACATGGTCCCACAGTGTCCCAATGGTCCCTTGGTCTCACAAGGCCCCACAGTGTCCCAATGGTCACTTCTTCTCACATGGCCCCACAGTGTAACAATGGTCCCTTGGTTCCATGGTTCCTGGTCTGGTGCATTCCCCTTTCCCCTTCTCAGGCCACCCTGCCAGCTGAGAAATGCTCACTGGGCCAGGGCCTTGGCCAGCAGCCCCTGGGCTCAGCTCCTCTGGAGCTCATCACAGACACTGTCTGCTCCAGGCTCAACCCTTCATTTCCTGGGGAGATGCCAAAGCCTCCACAGGGAACATTTCCCTTTGCTCAGGGGAATTTCTCACAGGTGCCTTGTAGTGACTCTTTGTGTCTGTGTGCACACAGGAGTGCCTGTGCTCAGGGAAATGTGGCAGAAATGCTGCTCTCTGAGGGCTTTGATTGCCTTGGATAGCTGAGCCAGTCAGGCCTGGAAGTAAGGTTAAGTCATGTCACCCCGATTTTTAAGATTTTCTAAAGCCTTCTGAGTTTCCATTCTGTTGGAGAACCTTCCCACACAATTTCTGTCAACAACATATTGTTTACAATCTTTTATGGGGCTGGACAAACTTGATGTACTAGTGCTTTGTCCAATGTCTTTGGACAGGTGGTCCATTCACTCTCCAATCCAATGTCACCTTTGGGAAAGTATAAAAGTTGGAGTCAGAGAATAAACTTTTCTCTTTACCTTGAAAATAGCAGGTGGCTCGCGTCGTGCTTTCACGTGTCTTATAGCGACAAAGTCACAAGCTGTAAGCAAAGTTAAATGCTGCTAAGAGTTGTTCTTTTGCTAATTTGTGAAGCTTAATAGAAGTTCTAAGCGAAGTTGAATATTGTTAAGTGTTATTCCACAGCTCTGTTTAGCTTTTAGGCTGTATTCCTTTTATCCTTGCCCTCACTGTCCTTTCGTCACACACACACACACACACACACACACCCACACACACACACACACACACAAACACACAGAGACACACAGACACCGGGACAGTTCTTGACTCCTTTTTGGTTTGATTGCCTGGATTTTGTTTGGTTTTGTTGTTGCTTTGTTTCCTTGGTGTGCCTGAAGTGTCCAGTAAGGAGCAGAGTGACTCTTGCCAAGGAACTCTGTGGTGCTGTCACTTAATATTAAAGCTGTTTTATGCTACTCCCCTGCTGGGGATTTTTAAAGTGCTCTCAAGCCCTCCTTCATAAGAGGGTGAAGGAGCCCTGGCCAAGCTCTGGCCCTGGGGGCACAGGGATGCTGCTAGGGGGTCCCTGTCTCCCTGTTCCAACTGTGACGGCCCTGAGTCCCTGTCCCCGTGTCAGGCTCTGGGCTTGATCTCCTCGAACATCCTCAGCAGGGGGCTGCAGCGCCAGGGGCAGGGGGACCCAGAGGGACACGGGATGCCACCGGGCACGAGCAGCTTTGGACTTCTCTGGGAGGAACTGTGAGTGGGAGCTGGCTTGAAGTGACCTCCCCAGTAAGGTCACAGAGCCCCTGAAATGTCACACTGCCTCCTGGGATGTCACAGCCCACCCTGAGATCTCACAAATCCCCCTTGTGATGTCACAGAGCCAGTGCTGCTCTAGCACTCTGGGATGTCATACAGTTGCGCTGTGATGGCACAGAAGACTCTGGCATCACAAAGTCAGCCCGTGTCACAATCCTCTAGTGCAAGCGGGAATCATGACAGTTCATTTTCCCCATCTCAGAATTAGCAGAAGTAGATAGGCTTATCATGAGAAACCGAATGTGATGAACATGTTAGAAATGCAAGGCTCCAAGTTATTAATTTTTAATTTAATAAAAGTTATTAAGTGTACCAAATATAAACTTTGAGAAAAATGAAAAAAAGACACTATAAAAAAAAGTCAATGTGGAGCCCGGGATTGCCACCGGGTGAGACACAGGTTTGACAGCTGCAGCAGAGGGTCCTCTATGCTTCACACCGACCGTCCTGTCTGACCCATTTTTATACGATTTTCCTTGCCTGAGCCAGAGTCCCCTTTCTTCCTTTTCAAAGTGCATGTATTCATGTGGAGTTCTTTTCTCTGTGGCAAGTTGAACAATACGTGTCCGGAGAGTGATGAACACCTGTGTTTGCAGTCCCGGAATTCGGATTTGAGATGTACCTCCCTGATGGCTCTGACTATCTCGGTCTCGGATATTTATCGTGTATTTATCGTCCGGGTGTTTCTCGGACAACCTTGATGCATGATCCCTCTCTGGGCTGGCCACTTTCGTTCGCTTGTAAATAAAGTCCTCCCTCTCTCGTCCAGGTGGCTTTGACATGGTGTTGCAATCGCTGTTGCTGGCTTGTGCGATTTAAAAACTTCCTATAAGAGTATAATTTAACAGCACATAACTATAAAAGAGACGACAATTTTATTTGCACGAATTATCCTATAGACATATAACAGTCCTAATGATTCCTTGAGGCCTTGCAGTGTCACAATGTTCTCCATGGTTCCACAGGCCCCACAGTGTCATGTGACTCCTCTGTTCTATGAGTCCTGCAATGTCACAATGGACCTTTGGACCAATGGACCATGGGGCTTTGCAGTGTCACAACGCTCTCCTTTGGCTCCACAGGGTCACAATGGAGCACTGATTACAGGCAGCCTCTCTGTGTTACCCTGGAGCTTTGTTTCCGTGGGGTCTCGCAGTGTCCCAATGGAGCCTTGGTTGGATGGGGCCTCACAGTGTCACAATGATGCCTACATTCCACTGAGGCACACGGCGTCACTAGGGTCCCCTTGCTTCCATGAGGCCCAGCAATGTCACAGTGGTGTCCATGAATCCATGAGGACTCACAGTATCCCAATGGTCTCTTGATCTCACATGGTCCCACAGTGTCCCAATGGTCCCTTGGTGTCACAAGGCCCCACAGTGTCCCAATGGTCACTTCTTCTCACATGGCCCCACAGTGTAACAATGGTCCCTTGGTTCCATGGTTCCTGGTCTGGTGCATTCCCCTTTCCCCTTCTCAGGCTACCCTGCCAGCTGAGAAATGCTCACTGGGCCAGGGCCTTGGCCAGCAGCCCCTGGGCTCAGCTCCTCTGGAGCTCATCACAGACACTGTCTGCTCCAGGCTCAACCCTTCATTTCCTGGGGAGATGCCAAAGCCTCCACAGGGAACATTTCCCTTTGCTCAGGGGAATTTCTCACAGGTGCCTTGTAGTGACTCTTTGTGTCTGTGTGCACACAGGAGTGCCTGTGCTCAGGGAAATGTGGCAGAAATGCTGCTCTCTGAGGGCTTTGATTGCCTTGGATAGCTGAGCCAGTCAGGCCTGGAAGTAAGGTTAAGTCATGTCACCCTGATTCTTAAGATTTTCTAAAGCCTTCTGAGTTTCCATTCTGTTGGAGAACCTTCCCACACAATTTCTGTCAACAACATATTGTTTACAATCTTTTATGGGGCTGGACAAACTTGATGTACTAGTGCTTTGTCCAATGTCTTTGGACAGGTGGTCCATTCACTCTCCAATCCAATGTCACCTTTGGGAAAGTATAAAAGTTGGAGTCAGAGAATAAACTTTTCTCTTTACCTTGAAAATAGCAGGTGGCTCGCGTCGTGCTTTCACGTGTCTTATAGCGACAAAGTCACAAGCTGTAAGCAAAGTTAAATGCTGCTAAGAGTTGTTCTTTTGCTAATTTGTGAAGCTTAATAGAAGTTCTAAGCGAAGTTGAATATTGTTAAGTGTTATTCCACAGCTCTGTTTAGCTTTTAGGCTGTATTCCTTTTATCCTTGCCCTCACTGTCCTTTCGTCACACACACACACACACACACACACACCCACACACACACACACACACACACAAACACATAGAGACACACAGACACCGGGACAGTTCTTGACTCCTTTTTGGTTTGATTGCCTGGATTTTGTTTGGTTTTGTTGTTGCTTTGTTTCCTTGGTGTGCCTGAAGTGTCCAGTCAGGAGCAGAGTGACTCTTGCCAAGGAACTCTGTGGTGCTGTCACTTAATATTAAAGCTGTTTTATGCTACTCCCCTGCTGGGGATTTTTAAAGTGCTCTCAAGCCCTCCTTCATAAGAGGGTGAAGGAGCCCTGGCCAAGCTCTGGCCCTGGGGGCACAGGGATGCTGCTAGGGGGTCCCTGTCTCCCTGTTCCAACTGTGACGGCCCTGAGTCCCTGTCCCCGTGTCAGGCTCTGGGCTTGATCTCCTCGAACATCCTCAGCAGGGGGCTGCAGCGCCAGGGGCAGGGGGACCCAGAGGGACACGGGATGCCACCGGGCACGAGCAGCTTTGGACTTCTCTGGGAGGAACTGTGAGTGGGAGCTGGCTTGAAGTGACCTCCCCAGTAAGGTCACAGAGCCCCTGAGATGTCACACTGCCTCCTGGGATGTCACAGCCCACCCTGAGATCTCACAAATCCCCCTTGTGATGTCACAGAGCCAGTGCTGCTCTAGCACTCTGGGATGTCATACAGTTGCGCTGTGATGGCACAGAAGACTCTGGCATCACAAAGTCAGCCCGTGTCACAATCCTCTAGTGCAAGCGGGAATCATGACAGTTCATTTTCCCCATCTCAGAATTAGCAGAAGTAGATAGGCTTATCATGAGAAACTGAATGTGATGAACATGTTAGAAATGCAAGGCTCCAAGTTATTAATTTTTAATTTAATAAAAGTTATTAAGTGTACCAAATATAAACTTTGAGAAAAATGAAAAAAAGACACTATAAAAAAAAGTCAATGTGGAGCCCGGGATTGCCACCGGGTGAGACACAGGTTGGACAGCTGCAGCAGAGGGTCCTCTATGCTTCACACCGACCGTCCTGTCTGACCCATTTTTATACGATTTTCCTTGCCTGAGCCAGAGTCCCCTTTCTTCCTTTTCAAAGTGCATGTATTCATGTGGAGTTCTTTTCTCTGTGGCAAGTTGAACAATACGTGTCCGGAGAGTGATGAACACCTGTGTTTGCAGTCCCGGAATTCGGATTTGAGATGTACCTCCCTGATGGCTCTGACTATCTCGGTCTCGGATATTTATCGTGTATTTATCGTCCGGGTGTTTCTCGGACAACCTTGATGCATGATCCCTCTCTGGGCTGGCCACTTTCGTTCGCTTGTAAATAAAGTCCTCCCTCTCTCGTCCAGGTGGCTTTGACATGGTGTTGCAATCGCTGTTGCTGGCTTGTGCGATTTAAAAACTTCCTATAAGAGTATAATTTAACAGCACATAACTATAAAAGAGACGACAATTTTATTTGCACGAATTATCCTATAGACATATAACAGTCCTAATGATTCCTTGAGGCCTTGCAGTGTCACAATGTTCTCCATGGTTCCACAGGCCCCACAGTGTCATGTGACTCCTCTGTTCTATGAGTCCTGCAATGTCACAATGGACCTTTGGACCAATGGACCATGGGGCTTTGCAGTGTCACAACGCTCTCCTTTGGCTCCACAGGGTCACAATGGAGCACTGATTACAGGCAGCCTCTCTGTGTTACCCTGGAGCTTTGTTTCCGTGGGGTCTCGCAGTGTCCCAATGGAGCCTTGGTTGGATGGGGCCTCACAGTGTCACAATGATGCCTACATTCCACTGAGGCACACGGCGTCACTAGGGTCCCCTTGCTTCCATGAGGCCCAGCAATGTCACAGTGGTGTCCATGAATCCATGAGGACTCACAGTATCCCAATGGTCTCTTGATCTCACATGGTCCCACAGTGTCCCAATGGTCCCTTGGTCTCACAAGGCCCCACAGTGTCCCAATGGTCACTTCTTCTCACATGGCCCCACAGTGTAACAATGGTCCCTTGGTTCCATGGTTCCTGGTCTGGTGCATTCCCCTTTCCCCTTCTCAGGCCACCCTGCCAGCTGAGAAATGCTCACTGGGCCAGGGCCTTGGCCAGCAGCCCCTGGGCTCAGCTCCTCTGGAGCTCATCACAGACACTGTCTGCTCCAGGCTCAACCCTTCATTTCCTGGGGAGATGCCAAAGCCTCCACAGGGAACATTTCCCTTTGCTCAGGGGAATTTCTCACAGGTGCCTTGTAGTGACTCTTTGTGTCTGTGTGCACACAGGAGTGCCTGTGCTCAGGGAAATGTGGCAGAAATGCTGCTCTCTGAGGGCTTTGATTGCCTTGGATAGCTGAGCCAGTCAGGCCTGGAAGTAAGGTTAAGTCATGTCACCCTGATTCTTAAGATTTTCTAAAGCCTTCTGAGTTTCCATTCTGTTGGAGAACCTTCCCACACAATTTCTGTCAACAACATATTGTTTACAATCTTTTATGGGGCTGGACAAACTTGATGTACTAGTGCTTTGTCCAATGTCTTTGGACAGGTGGTCCATTCACTCTCCAATCCAATGTCACCTTTGGGAAAGTATAAAAGTTGGAGTCAGAGAATAAACTTTTCTCTTTACCTTGAAAATAGCAGGTGGCTCGCGTCGTGCTTTCACGTGTCTTATAGCGACAAAGTCACAAGCTGTAAGCAAAGTTAAATGCTGCTAAGAGTTGTTCTTTTGCTAATTTGTGAAGCTTAATAGAAGTTCTAAGCGAAGTTGAATATTGTTAAGTGTTATTCCACAGCTCTGTTTAGCTTTTAGGCTGTATTCCTTTTATCCTTGCCCTCACTGTCCTTTCGTCACACACACACACACACACACACACACACACACACACACAAACACACAGAGACACACAGACACCGGGACAGTTCTTGACTCCTTTTTGGTTTGATTGCCTGGATTTTGTTTGGTTTTGTTGTTGCTTTGTTTCCTTGGTGTGCCTGAAGTGTCCAGTCAGGAGCAGAGTGACTCTTGCCAAGGAACTCTGTGGTGCTGTCACTTAATATTAAAGCTGTTTTATGCTACTCCCCTGCTGGGGATTTTTAAAGTGCTCTCAAGCCCTCCTTCATAAGAGGGTGAAGGAGCCCTGGCCAAGCTCTGGCCCTGGGGGCACAGGGATGCTGCTAGGGGGTCCCTGTCTCCCTGTTCCAACTGTGACGGCCCTGAGCCCCTGTCCCCGTGTCAGGCTCTGGGCTTGATCTCCTCGAACATCCTCAGCAGGGGGCTGCAGCGCCAGGGGCAGGGGGACCCAGAGGGACACGGGATGCCACCGGGCACGAGCAGCTTTGGACTTCTCTGGGAGGAACTGTGAGTGGGAGCTGGCTTGAAGTGACCTCCCCAGTAAGGTCACAGAGCCCCTGAGATGTCACACTGCCTCCTGGGATGTCACAGCCCACCCTGAGATCTCACAAATCCCCCTTGTGATGTCACAGAGCCAGTGCTGCTCTAGCACTCTGGGATGTCATACAGTTGCGCTGTGATGGCACAGAAGACTCTGGCATCACAAAGTCAGCCCGTGTCACAATCCTCTAGTGCAAGCGGGAATCATGACAGTTCATTTTCCCCATCTCAGAATTAGCAGAAGTAGATAGGCTTATCATGAGAAACCGAATGTGATAAACATGTTAGAAATGCAAGGCTCCAAGTTATTAATTTTTAATTTAATAAAAGTTATTAAGTGTACCAAATATAAACTTTGAGAAAAATGAAAAAAAGACACTATAAAAAAAAGTCAATGTGGAGCCCGGGATTGCCACCGGGTGAGACACAGGTTGGACAGCTGCAGCAGAGGGTCCTCTATGCTTCACACCGACCGTCCTGTCTGACCCATTTTTATACGATTTTCCTTGCCTGAGCCAGAGTCCCCTTTCTTCCTTTTCAAAGTGCATGTATTCATGTGGAGTTGTTTTCTCTGTGGCAAGTTGAACAATACGTGTCCGGAGAGTGATGAACACCTGTGTTTGCAGTCCCGGAATTCGGATTTGAGATGTACCTCCCTGATGGCTCTGACTATCTCGGTCTCGGATATTTATCGTGTATTTATCGTCCGGGTGTTTCTCGGACAACCTTGATGCATGATCCCTCTCTGGGCTGGCCACTTTCGTTCGCTTGTAAATAAAGTCCTCCCTCTCTCGTCCAGGTGGCTTTGACATGGTGATGCAATCGCTGTTGCTGGCTTGTGCGATTTAAAAACTTCCTATAAGAGTATAATTTAACAGCACATAACTATAAAAGAGACGACAATTTTATTTGCACGAATTATCCTATAGACATATAACAGTCCTAATGATTCCTTGAGGCCTTGCAGTGTCACAATGTTCTCCATGGTTCCACAGGCCCCACAGTGTCATGTGACTCCTCTGTTCCATGAGTCCTGCAATGTCACAATGGACCTTTGGACCAATGGACCATGGGGCTTTGCAGTGTCACAACGCTCTCCTTTGGCTCCACAGGGTCACAATGGAGCACTGATTACAGGCAGCCTCTCTGTGTTACCCTGGAGCTTTGTTTCCGTGGGGTCTCGCAGTGTCCCAATGGAGCCTTGGCTGGATGGGGCCTCACAGTGTCACAATGATGCCTACATTCCACTGAGGCACACGGCGTCACCAGGGTCCCCTTGCTTCCATGAGGCCCAGCAATGTCACAGTGGTGTCCATGAATCCATGAGGACTCACAGTATCCCAATGGTCTCTTGATCTCACATGGTCCCACAGTGTCCCAATGGTCCCTTGGTCTCACAAGGCCCCACAGTGTCCCAATGGTCACTTCTTCTCACATGGCCCCACAGTGTAACAATGGTCCCTTGGTTCCATGGTTCCTGGTCTGGTGCATTCCCCTTTCCCCTTCTCAGGCCACCCTGCCAGCTGAGAAATGCTCACTGGGCCAGGGCCTTGGCCAGCAGCCCCTGGGCTCAGCTCCTCTGGAGCTCATCACAGACACTGTCTGCTCCAGGCTCAACCCTTCATCCCCTGGGGAGATGCCAAAGCCTCCACAGGGAACATTTCCCTTTGCTCAGGGGAATTTCGCACAGGTGCCTTGTAGTGACTCTTTGTGTCTGTGTGCACACAGGAGTGCCTGTGCTCAGGGAAATGTGGCAGAAATGCTGCTCTCTGAGGGCTTTGATTGCCTTGGATAGCTGAGCCAGTCAGGCCTGGAAGTAAGGTTAAGTCATGTCACCCTGATTCTTAAGATTTTCTAAAGCCTTCTGAGTTTCCATTCTGTTGGAGAACCTTCCCACACAATTTCTGTCAACAGCATATTGTTTACAATCTTTTATGGGGCTGGACAAACTTGATGTACTAGTGCTTTGTCCAATGTCTTTGGACAGGTGGTCCATTCACTCTCCAATCCAATGTCACCTTTGGGAAAGTATAAAAGTTGGAGTCAGAGAATAAACTTTTCTCTTTACCTTGAAAATAGCAGGTGGCTCGCGTCGTGCTTTCACGTGTCTTATAGCGACAAAGTCACAAGCTGTAAGCAAAGTTAAATGCTGCTAAGAGTTGTTCTTTTGCTAATTTGTGAAGCTTAATAGAAGTTATAAGCGAAGTTGAATATTGTTAAGTGTTATTCCACAGCTCTGTTTAGCTTTTAGGCTGTATTCCTTTTATCCTTGCCCTCACTGTCCTTTCGTCACACACACACACACACACACACACACACCCACACACACACACACACACAAACACACAGAGACACACAGACACCGGGACAGTTCTTGACTCCTTTTTGGTTTGATTGCCTGGATTTTGTTTGGTTTTGTTGTTGCTTTGTTTCCTTGGTGTGCCTGAAGTGTCCAGTCAGGAGCAGAGTGACTCTTGCCAAGGAACTCTGTGGTGCTGTCACTTAATATTAAAGCTGTTTTATGCTACTCCCCTGCTGGGGATTTTTAAAGTGCTCTCAAGCCCTCCTTCATAAGAGGGTGAAGGAGCCCTGGCCAAGCTCTGGCCCTGGGGGCACAGGGATGCTGCTAGGGGGTCCCTGTCTCCCTGTTCCAACTGTGACGGCCCTGAGCCCCTGTCCCCGTGTCAGGCTCTGGGCTTGATCTCCTCGAACATCCTCAGCAGGGGGCTGCAGCGCCAGGAGCAGGGGGACCCAGAGGGACACGGGATGCCACCGGGCACGAGCAGCTTTGGACTTCTCTGGGAGGAACTGTGAGTGGGAGCTGGCTTGAAGTGACCTCCCCAGTAAGGTCACAGAGCCCCTGAGATGTCACACTGCCTCCTGGGATGTCACAGCCCACCCTGAGATCTCACAAATCCCCCTTGTGATGTCACAGAGCCAGTGCTGCTCTAGCACTCTGGGATGTCATACAGTTGCGCTGTGATGGCACAGAAGACTCTGGCATCACAAAGTCAGCCCGTGTCACAATCCTCTAGTGCAAGCGGGAATCATGACAGTTCATTTTCCCCATCTCAGAATTAGCAGAAGTAGATAGGCTTATCATGAGAAACTGAATGTGATGAACATGTTAGAAATGCAAGGCTCCAAGTTATTAATTTTTAATTTAATAAAAGTTATTAAGTGTACCAAATATAAACTTTGAGAAAAATGAAAAAAAGATACTATAAAAAAAAGTCAATGTGGAGCCCGGGATTGCCACCGGGTGAGACACAGGTTGGACAGCTGCAGCAGAGGGTCCTCTATGCTTCACACCGACCATCCTGTCTGACCCATTTTTATACGATTTTCCTTGCCTGAGCCAGAGTCCCCTTTCTTCCTTTTCAAAGTGCATGTATTCATGTGGAGTTGTTTTCTCTGTGGCAAGTTGAACAATACGTGTCCGGAGAGTGATGAACACCTGTGTTTGCAGTCCCGGAATTCGGATTTGAGATGTACCTCCCTGATGGCTCTGACTATCTCGGTCTCGGATATTTATCGTGTATTTATCGTCCGGGTGTTTCTCGGACAACCTTGATGCATGATCCCTCTCTGGGCTGGCCACTTTCGTTCGCTTGTAAATAAAGTCCTCCCTCTCTCGTCCAGGTGGCTTTGACATGGTGTTGCAATCGCTGTTGCTGGCTTGTGCGATTTAAAAACTTCCTATAAGAGTATAATTTAACAGCACATAACTATAAAAGAGACGACAATTTTATTTGCACGAATTATCCTATAGACATATAACAGTCCTAATGATTCCTTGAGGCCTTGCAGTGTCACAATGTTCTCCATGGTTCCACAGGCCCCACAGTGTCATGTGACTCCTCTGTTCCATGAGTCCTGCAATGTCACAATGGACCTTTGGACCAATGGACCATGGGGCTTTGCAGTGTCACAACACTCTCCTTTGGCTCCACAGGGTCACAATGGAGCACTGATTACAGGCAGCCTCTCTGTGTTACCCTGGAGCTTTGTTTCCGTGGGGTCTCGCAGTGTCCCAATGGAGCCTTGGCTGGATGGGGCCTCACAGTGTCACAATGATGCCTACATTCCACTGAGGCACACGGCGTCACTAGGGTCCCCTTGCTTCCATGAGGCCCAGCAATGTCACAGTGGTGTCCATGAATCCATGAGGACTCACAGTGTCCCAATGGTCTCTTGATCTCACATGGTCCCACAGTGTCCCAAAGGCCCCTTGGTCTCACAAGGCCCCACAGTGTCCCAATGGTCACTTCTTCTCACATGGCCCCACAGTGTAACAATGGTCCCTTGGTTCCATGGTTCCTGGTCTGGTGCATTCCCCTCTCCCCTTCTCAGGCCACCCTGCCAGCTGAGAAATGCTCACTGGGCCAGGGCCTTGGCCAGCAGCCCCTGGGCTCAGCTCCTCTGGAGCTCATCACAGACACTGTCTGCTCCAGGCTCAACCCTTCATCCCCTGGGGAGATGCCAAAGCCTCCACAGGGAACATTTCCCTTTGCTCAGGGGAATTTCTCACAGGTGCCTTGTAGTGACTCTTTGTGTCTGTGTGCACACAGGAGTGCCTGTGCTCAGGGAAATGTGGCAGAAATGCTGCTCTCTGAGGGCTTTGATTGCCTTGGATAGCTGAGCCAGTCAGGCCTGGAAGTAAGGTTAAGTCATGTCACCCTGATTCTTAAGATTTTCTAAAGCCTTCTGAGTTTCCATTCTGTTGGAAAACCTTCCCACACAATTTCTGTCAACAACATATTGTTTACAATCTTTTATGGGGCTGGACAAACTTGATGTACTAGTGCTTTGTCCAATGTCTTTGGACAGGTGGTCCATTCACTCTCCAATCCAATGTCACCTTTGGGAAAGTATAAAAGTTGGAGTCAGAGAATAAACTTTTCTCTTTACCTTGAAAATAGCAGGTGGCTCGCGTCGTGCTTTCACGTGTCTTATAGCGACAAAGTCACAAGCTGTAAGCAAAGTTAAATGCTGCTAAGAGTTGTTCTTTTGCTAATTTGTGAAGCTTAATAGAAGTTCTAAGCGAAGTTGAATATTGTTAAGTGTTATTCCACAGCTCTGTTTAGCTTTTAGGCTGTATTCCTTTTATCCTTGCCCTCACTGTCCTTTCGTCACACACACACACACACACACACATTAACATACACACTCACACACAAACACACAGAGACACACAGACACCGGGACAGTTCTTGACTCCTTTTTGGTTTGATTGCCTGGATTTTGTTTGGTTTTGTTGTTGCTTTGTTTCCTTGGTGTGCCTGAAGTGTCCAGTCAGGAGCAGAGTGACTCTTGCCAAGGAACTCTGTGGTGCTGTCACTTAATATTAAAGCTGTTTTATGCTACTCCCCTGCTGGGGATTTTTAAAGTGCTCTCAAGCCCTCCTTCATAAGAGGGTGAAGGAGCCCTGGCCAAGCTCTGGCCCTGGGGGCACAGGGATGCTGCTAGGGGGTCCCTGTCTCCCTGTTCCAACTGTGACGGCCCTGAGTCCCTGTCCCCGTGTCAGGCTCTGGGCTTGATCTCCTCGAACATCCTCAGCAGGGGGCTGCAGCGCCAGGGGCAGGGGGACCCAGAGGGACACGGGATGCCACCGGGCACGAGCAGCTTTGGACTTCTCTGGGAGGAACTGTGAGTGGGAGCTGGCTTGAAGTGACCTCCCCAGTAAGGTCACAGAGCCCCTGAGATGTCACACTGCCTCCTGGGATGTCACAGCCCACCCTGAGATCTCACAAATCCCCCTTGTGATGTCACAGAGCCAGTGCTGCTCTAGCACTCTGGGATGTCATACAGTTGCGCTGTGATGGCACAGAAGACTCTGGCATCACAAAGTCAGCCCGTGTCACAATCCTCTAGTGCAAGCGGGAATCATGACAGTTCATTTTCCCCATCTCAGAATTAGCAGAAGTAGATAGGCTTATCATGAGAAACCGAATGTGATGAACATGTTAGAAATGCAAGGCTCCAAGTTATTAATTTTTAATTTAATAAAAGTTATTAAGTGTACCAAATATAAACTTTGAGAAAAATGAAAAAAAGACACTATAAAAAAAAGTCAATGTGGAGCCCGGGATTGCCACCGGGTGAGACACAGGTTTGACAGCTGCAGCAGAGGGTCCTCTATGCTTCACACCGACCGTCCTGTCTGACCCATTTTTATACGATTTTCCTTGCCTGAGCCAGAGTCCCCTTTCTTCCTTTTCAAAGTGCATGTATTCATGTGGAGTTCTTTTCTCTGTGGCAAGTTGAACAATACGTGTCCGGAGAGTGATGAACACCTGTGTTTGCAGTCCCGGAATTCGGATTTGAGATGTACCTCCCTGATGGCTCTGACTATCTCGGTCTCGGATATTTATCGTGTATTTATCGTCCGGGTGTTTCTCGGACAACCTTGATGCATGATCCCTCTCTGGGCTGGCCACTTTCGTTCGCTTGTAAATAAAGTCCTCCCTCTCTCGTCCAGGTGGCTTTGACATGGTGTTGCAATCGCTGTTGCTGGCTTGTGCGATTTAAAAACTTCCTATAAGAGTATAATTTAACAGCACATAACTATAAAAGAGACGACAATTTTATTTGCACGAATTATCCTATAGACATATAACAGTCCTAATGATTCCTTGAGGCCTTGCAGTGTCACAATGTTCTCCATGGTTCCACAGGCCCCACAGTGTCATGTGACTCCTCTGTTCCATGAGTCCTGCAATGTCACAATGGACCTTTGGACCAATGGACCATGGGGCTTTGCAGTGTCACAACGCTCTCCTTTGGCTCCACAGGGTCACAATGGAGCACTGATTACAGGCAGCCTCTCTGTGTTACCCTGGAGCTTTGTTTCCGTGGGGTCTCGCAGTGTCCCAATGGAGCCTTGGTTGGATGGGGCCTCACAGTGTCACAATGATGCCTACATTCCACTGAGGCACACGGCGTCACTAGGGTCCCCTTGCTTCCATGAGGCCCAGCAATGTCACAGTGGTGTCCATGAATCCATGAGGACTCACAGTATCCCAATGGTCTCTTGATCTCACATGGTCCCACAGTGTCCCAATGGTCCCTTGGTCTCACAAGGCCCCACAGTGTCCCAATGGTCACTTCTTCTCACATGGCCCCACAGTGTAACAATGGTCCCTTGGTTCCATGGTTCCTGGTCTGGTGCATTCCCCTCTCCCCTTCTCAGGCCACCCTGCCAGCTGAGAAATGCTCACTGGGCCAGGGCCTTGGCCAGCAGCCCCTGGGCTCAGCTCCTCTGGAGCTCATCACAGACACTGTCTGCTCCAGGCTCAACCCTTCATCCCCTGGGGAGATGCCAAAGCCTCCACAGGGAACATTTCCCTTTGCTCAGGGGAATTTCTCACAGGTGCCTTGTAGTGACTCTTTGTGTCTGTGTGCACACAGGAGTGCCTGTGCTCAGGGAAATGTGGCAGAAATGCTGCTCTCTGAGGGCTTTGATTGCCTTGGATAGCTGAGCCAGTCAGGCCTGGAAGTAAGGTTAAGTCATGTCACCCCGATTCTTAAGATTTTCTAAAGCCTTCTGAGTTTCCATTCTGTTGGAGAACCTTCCCACACAATTTCTGTCAACAACATATTGTTTACAATCTTTTATGGGGCTGGACAAACTTGATGTACTAGTGCTTTGTCCAATGTCTTTGGACAGGTGGTCCATTCACTCTCCAATCCAATGTCACCTTTGGGAAAGTATAAAAGTTGGAGTCAGAGAATAAACTTTTCTCTTTACCTTGAAAATAGCAGGTGGCTCGCGTCGTGCTTTCACGTGTCTTATAGCGACAAAGTCACAAGCTGTAAGCAAAGTTAAATGCTGCTAAGAGTTGTTCTTTTGCTAATTTGTGAAGCTTAATAGAAGTTCTAAGCGAAGTTGAATATTGTTAAGTGTTATTCCACAGCTCTGTTTAGCTTTTAGGCTGTATTCCTTTTATCCTTGCCCTCACTGTCCTTTCGTCACACACACACACACACACACACACACCCACACACACACACACACACACAAACACACAGAGACACACAGACACCGGGACAGTTCTTGACTCCTTTTTGGTTTGATTGCCTGGATTTTGTTTGGTTTTGTTGTTGCTTTGTTTCCTTGCTGTGCCTGAAGTTTCCAGTCAGGAGCAGAGTGACTCTTGCCAAGGAACTCTGTGGTGCTGTCACTTAATATTAAAGCTGTTTTATGCTACTCCCCTGCTGGGGATTTTTATAAGTGCTCTCAAGCCCTCCTTCATAAGAGGGTGAAGGAGCCCTGGCCAAGCTCTGGCCCTGGGGGCACAGGGATGCTGCTAGGGGGTCCCTGTCTCCCTGTTACAACTTTCAGGGCCCTGAGCCCCTGTCCCCGTGTCAGGCTCTGGGCTTGATCTCCTCGAACATCCTCAGGAGGAGGCTGCAGCGCCAGGGGCAGGGGGACCCAGAGGGACACGGGATGCCACTGTGCACCAGCAGCTTTGGACTTCTCTGGGAGGAACTGTGAGTGGGAGCTGGCTTGAAGTGACCTCCCCAGTAAGGTCACAGAGCCCCTGAGATGTCACTCTGCCTCCTGGGATGTCACAGCCCACCCTGGGATCTCACAAATCCCCCTTGTGATGCCACAGAGCCAGTGCTGCTCTAGCACTCTGGGATGTCATACAGTTGCGCTGTGATGGCACAGAAGACTCTGGCATCACAAAGTCAGCCCGTGTCACAATCCTCTAGTGCAAGCGGGAATCATGACAGTTCATTTTCCCCACCTCAGAATTAGCAGAAGTAGATAGGCTTATCATGAGAAACAGAATGTGATAAACATGTTAGAAATGAAAGGCTCCAAGTTATTAGTTATTAATTTAATAAAAGTTATTAAGTGTACCAAATATAAGTTTTGAGAAAAATGGAAAAAAGCCACTATAATAAAAAGTCAGTGTGGAGCCCAGGATTGCCACCAGGTGAGACACAGGTTTGACAGCTGCAGCAGAGGGTCCTCTATGCTTCACACCGACCGTCCTGTCTGACCCATTTTTATACCATTTTCCATGCCTGAGCCAGAGTCCCTTTTCTTCCTTTTTGGAGTGCATGTATTCATGTGGAGTTCTTTTCTCTGTGGCAAGTTGAACAATACGTGTCCGGAGAGTGATGAACACCTGTGTTTGCAGTCCCGGAATTCGGATTTGAGATGTACCTCCCTGATGGCTCTGACTATCTCGGTCTCGGATATTTATCGTGTATTTATCGTCCAGGTGTTTCTCGGACAACCTTGATGCACGATCCCTCTCTGGGCTGGCCACTTTCCTTCACTTGTAAATAAAGTCCTCCCTCTCTTGTCCAGGTGGCTTTCACATGGTGTTGCAATCACTGTTGCTGGCTTGTGCAATTTAAAAACTTCTTATAAGAGTATAATTTAACAGCACATAACCATAAAATAGATGACAATTTTATTTGCACGAATTATCCTATAGACATATAACAGTCCTAATGATTCCTTGAGGCCTTGCAGTGTCACAATGTTCTCCATGGTTCCACAGGCCCCACAGTGTCATGTGACTCCTCTGTTCCATGAGTCCTGCAATGTCACAATGGACCTTTGGACCAATGGACCATGGGGCTTTGCAGTGTCACAACGCTCTCCTTTGGCTCCACAGGGTCACAATGGAGCACTGATTACAGGCAGCCTCTCTGTGTTACCCTGGAGCTTTGTTTCCGTGGGGTCTCACAGTGTCCCAATGGAGCCTTGGTTGGATGGGGCCTCACAGTGTCACAATGATGCCTACATTCCACTGAGGCACACGGCGTCACTAGGGTCCCCTTGCTTCCATGAGGCCCAGCAATGTCACAGTGGTGTCCATGAATCCATGAGGACTCACAGTGTCCCAATGGTCTCTTGATCTCACATGGTCCCACAGTGTCCCAATGGCCCCTTGGTCTCACAAGGCCCCACAGTGTCCCAATGGTCACTTCTTCTCACATGGCCCCACAGTGTAACAATGGTCCCTTGGTTCCATGGTTCCTGGTCTGGTGCATTCCCCTCTCCCCTTCTCAGGCCGCCCTGCCAGCTGAGAAATGCTCACTGGGCCTGGGCCTTGGCCAGCAGCCCCTGGGCTCAGCTCTTCTGGAGCTCATCACAGACACTGTCTGCTCCAGGCTCAACCCTTCATCCCCTGGGGAGATGCCAAAGCCTCCACAGGGAACATTTCCCTTTGCTCAGGGGAATTTCGCACAGGTGCCTTGTAGTGACTCTTTGTGTCTGTGTGCACACAGGAGTGCCTGTGCTCATGGAAATGTGGCAGATATGCTGCTCCCTGAGGGCTTTGGATGCCTTGGATAGCTGAGCCAGTCAGGCCTGGAAGTAAGGTTAAGTCATGTCACCCTGATTCTTAAGATTTTCTAAAGCCTTCTGAGTTTACATTCTGTTGGAGAACCTTCCCACACAATTTCTGTCAACAACATATTGTTTACAATCTTTTATGGGGCTGGACAAACTTGATGTACTAGTGCTTTGTCCAATGTCTTTGGACAGGTGGTCCATTCACTCTCCAATCCAATGTCACCTTTGGGAAAGTATAAAAGTTGGAGTCAGAGAATAAACTTTTAGCTTTACCTTGCAAATAGCAGGTGGCTCGCGTCGTGCTTTCACGTGTCTTATAGCGACAAAGTCACAAGCTGTAAGCAAAGTTAAATGCTGCTAAGAGTTGTTCTTTTGCTAATTTGTGAAGCTTAATAGAAGTTCTAAGCGAAGTTGAATATTGTTAAGTGTTATTCCACAGCTCTGTTTAGCTTTTAGGCTGTATTCCTTTTATCCTTGCCCTCACTGTCCTTTCGTCACACACACACACACACACATTAACATACACACTCACACAAAAACACACAGAGACACACAGACACCGGGACAGTTCTTGACTCCTTTTTGGTTTGATTGCCTGGATTTTGTTTGGTTTTGTTGTTGCTTTGTTTCCTTGCTGTGCCTGAAGTGTCCAGTCAGGAGCAGAGTGACTCTTGCCAAGGAAATCTGTGGTGCTGTACCTTAATATTAAAGCTGTTTTATGCTACTCCCCTGCTGAGGATTTTTATAAGTGCTCTCAAGCCCTCCTTCATAAGAGGGTGAAGGAGCCCTGGCCAAGCTCTGGCCCTGGGGGCACAGGGATGCTGCTAGGGGGTCCCTGTCTCCCTGTTACAACTTTCAGGGCCCTGAGCCCCTGTCCCCGTGTCAGGCTCTGGGCTTGATCTCCTCGAACATCCTCAGGAGGAGGCTGCAGCGCCAGGGGCAGGGGGACCCAGAGGGACACGGGATACCACTGTGCACCAGCAGCTTTGGACTTCTCTGGGAGGAACTGTGAGTGGGGGCTGGCTTGAAGTGACCTCCCCAGTAAGGTCACAGAGCCCCTGAGATGTCACACTGCCTCCTGGGATGTCACAGCCCACCCTGAGATCTCACAAATCCCCCTTGTGATGTCACAGAGCCAGTGCTGCTCTATCACTCTGGGATATCATACAGTTACGCTGTGATGGCACAGAAGACTCTGGCATCACAAAGTCAGCCCGTGTCACAATCCTCTAGTGCAAGCGGGAATCATGACAGTTTTTTTCCCCATCTCAGACTTAGCAGAAGTAGATAGGCTTATCATGAGAAACCGAATGTGATAAACATGTTAGAAATGAAAGGCTCCAAGTTATTAGTTATTAATTTAATAAAAGTTATTAAGTGTACCAAATATAAGTTTTGAGAAAAATGGAAAAAAGCCACTATAAAAAAAAGTCAGTGTGGAGCCCGGGATTGCCACCGGGTGAGACACAGGTTGGACAGCTGCAGCAGGGGGTCCTCTATGCTTCACACCGACCGTCCTGTCCGACCCATTTTTATACCATTTTCCATGCCTGAGCCAGAGTTCCTTTTCTTCCTTTTTGGAGTGCATGTATTCATGTGGAGTTCTTTTCTCTGTGGCAAGTTGAACAATACATGTCCGGAGAGTGATGAACACCTGTGTTTGCAGTCCCGGAATTCGGATTTGAGATGTACCTCCCTGATGGCTCTGACTATCTCGGTCTCGGATATTTATCGTGTATTTATGGTCCGGGTGTTTCTCGGACAACCTTGATGCATGATCCCTCTCCGGGCTGGCCACTTTCGTTCGCTTGTAAATAAAGTCCTCCCTCTCTTGTCCAGGTGGCTTTCACATGGTGTTGCAATCACTGTTGCTGGCTTGTGCAATTTAAAAACTTCTTATAAGAGTATAATTTAACAGCACATAACCATAAAATAGATGACAATTTTATTTGCACGAATTATCCTATAGACATATAACAGTCCTAATGATTCCTTGAGGCCTTGCAGTGTCACAATGTTCTCCATGGTTCCACAGGCCCCACAGTGTCATGTGACTCCTCTGTTCCATGAGTCCTGCAATGTCACAATGGACCTTTGGACCAATGGACCATGGGGCTTTGCAGTGTCACAACGCTCTCCTTTGGCTCCACAGGGTCACAATGGAGCACTGATTACAGGCAGCCTCTCTGTGTTACCCTGGAGCTTTGTTTCCGTGGGGTCTCGCAGTGTCCCAATGGAGCCTTGGCTGGATGGGGCCTCACAGTGTCACAATGATGCCTACATTCCACTGAGGCACACGGCGTCACCAGGGTCCCCTTGCTTCCATGAGGCCCAGCAATGTCACAGTGGTGTCCATGAATCCATGAGGACTCACAGTGTCCCAATGGTCTCTTGATCTCACATGGTCCCACAGTGTCCCAAAGGCCCCTTGGTCTCACAAGGCCCCACAGTGTCCCAATGGTCACTTCTTCTCACATGGCCCCACAGTGTAACAATGGTCCCTTGGTTCCATGGTTTCTGGTCTGGTGCATTCCCCTCTCCCCTTCTCAGGCCGCCCTGCCAGCTGAGAAATGCTCACTGGGCCAGGGCCTTGGCCAGCAGCCCCTGGGCTCAGCTCCTCTGGAGCTCATCACAGACACTGTCTGCTCCAGGCTCAACCCTTCATTTCCTGGGGAGATGCCAAAGCCTCCGCAGGGAACATTTCCCTTTGCTCAGGGGAATTTCTCACAGGTGCCTTGTAGTGACTCTTTGTGTCTGTGTGCACACAGAAGTGCCTGTGCTCAGGGAAATGTGGCAGATATGCTGCTCCCTGAGGACTTTGGATGCCTTGGATAGCTGAGCCAGTCAGGCCTGGAAGTAAGGTTAAGTCATGTTACCCTGATTCTTAAGATTTTCTAAAGCCTTCTGAGTTTCCATTCTGTTGGAGAACCTTCCCACACAATTTCTGTCAACAACATATTGTTTACAATCTTTTATGGGGGTGGACAAACTTGATGTACTAGTGGTTTGTCCAATGTCTTTGGAGAGGTGGCCCATTCACTCTCCAATCCAATGTCACCTTTGGGAAAGTATAAAAGTTGGAGTCAGAGAATAAACTTTTATCTTTACCTTGCAAATAGCAGGTGGCTCGTGTCGTGCTTTCACGTGTCTTATAGCGACAAAGTCACAAGCTGTAAGCAAAGTTAAATGCTGCTAAGAGTTGTTCTTTTGCTAATTTGTGAAGCTTAATAGAAGTTCTAAGCGAAGTTGAATATTGTTAAGTGCCGCGCTCCCGCCCCGGTTCCCTTTGTCTCAGCCCCGGCTAGCTCTCATCCTGGGGCGAGGGCGGGCGATGGAGGCACCCTCCGCCGCTCCCAGCTGGGGTTTGGAGAGTGCCTTTGTGGGTTCCGGGCAGCGCTAGCAAGCCTCGCGGTGGTAAATGAAGAGCGGATCCTGCTGGGGGCTAAGTCCGAGTTTATTGTAGCCCAACGGGGCCAAATATCCTAGAACGGTGCCAGCCAACAGGAACAAGCACAAGGTGCTTGCACTGGCTTATAAACTGTAAGGGAGGGGTATCCAACGACCAATGGGGATAGGGATAGGGGGTGGCTCCGGGATGGGGGGATATGGTGGGGTCCAATGGGGGAAGGATATGGGGGGAGCCCCAGGTCCTCGCCCAATCACCCGGTGCCCTGAGTAGAAGCTTCTGGATGGATGGGAAGGGGCACCGAGTGATAGACAAGGCACCCGGGGGGGGTAAAATGCCTCTTTCAGGGTGATGGATAGATACTGGGAAGGCGGGAAGGGCGGACAAGGCGGGAAAACTGGGGATAAACCAAGTTGCACACGGGGGTACAAAGGAATAAACCAATACATAATACAGGGATAATAAAACATATACATAACGCAACTCCACATCTCCTCCTTTTTTTGTTTAAAAAGAAAGAAAGGTGAAGAGGATAAAGTAAGTCTTTAAACGGGGGCTTCACAGTCACTGGGTTCATTTTTAAACTAGATGTTTCCTTTTTCTGGAAATTCTTCTTTTTGAAACCCTTCTTTGTTCAAGGGTTTCAGTTCATCACTATGTTAAAGCTTGTAATAAACACAATGAGTCCCAGCAGCAGCAAAAGTCCTGTTTCTTTAGAAAGCAACTGAAATTAATAGTTGAGGTAGGGGAGGTCTAACTCAAAGGGGAACAGAGAATCCCAGGAGCCAGGGAGGGAAGAGGGGGGACCAGGTGAGGGGGACCTTTTCCGCCGTCGGAGGGCGGCGTACCCAACTTGAGGACTGTCCGGTTTTCTCTTCTGGGTCTTAGGGACATATGGTCTGACGAATTTGGAAGGGACCCATCTCAGGCCTGAGGGCGTGGATACGCAAGCGTACCCCCGTCCCCAGGTGACCAAGTCATAGGGTCCTTCTTGCCGCCAGGTCTCAGGGTTTTTAATGAGAACTGGCGGCTTTTCTCTGACCTTGCTCTGCTCGTAGGAATTAAAGTGCCTCGCGATGGGGGGGTTGAGGCACTCGAAGGAACAGTTTAAGAAATTGATGGTAAAAAGGGCCCGCCCTAACTGAACCTGGGGGGACTCATTTTTAGCTGACGACTGTTGTTGTTTAAGCATCCTTTTGATGCTTTGATGAGTCCTCTCTACCACGGCTTGACCTGTCGGGGAATAGGCGATGCCAGTTTTATGTTCTATTCCCCATTGCTGCAGGAAGCCTGCGAATTCCTTGGATGTGTACCCGGGGGCATTGTCTGTTTTTATCTGTTTTGGGACGCCTAGCATGGAGAAGGCTTGTATCAGGTGTTTTTCTACTTCCTTGGCCTTCTCCCCTGTGTGGGCAGAGGCGAAAACTGCTCCAGAGAAGGTGTCCACGGAGACATGGACGTACTTCATCCTCCTGAAGGAGGGGATATGAGTAACGTCCATCTGCCACACCTCACAGGACTTCAGACCCCTAGGGTTAGCCCCTGCGCTCACCGATGGTAGTGGGAGCGACTTACAGGACGGGCATGTGGCCACAATGGCCTTGGCCTGGTCCCGGGTTAGATGGAACTGCCGGACCAGACCAGGCGCATTTTGATGGTAAAGCTGGTGGCTTATTTTGGCCTGTTGGAACTTGTCCGGGAGCGGCGCCAGCTGTGCGGGGGCGGCAGCGAGGGAATCGGCACGGCGATTGCCCTCGGCCAAGAACCCCGGCAGGTCGGTGTGTGACCTGATATGCATCACATAAAACGGTTGCTCTCGGTGGGAGACTAGCCTTATCAGCTTAGAGAGCAACCTGTTAAGGGCATCGTTGGAGACACCTTGCAGGATTGCATCCTGTGCTCTAGACACTACACCTGCTACATAGGCCGAATCAGTTACCAAATTAAAAGGTTCAGAGAACCGCTCAAAAGCTCTAACGACTGCGGCCAACTCAGCTACTTGAGGGGATCCTTCTACTTCAACAACATCTGCCTCCCACTGCTGAGTTTGAGGATCTTTCCAAGTCACTACTGACTTGTGGGACCCTCCGGACGCGTCCGTAAAAACTGTTAGAGCCTTTAAGGGTTTTTTGCTCTGAATTTGTTTTGTTGACAGAGTGAATTGGATTTCGGAATTGAAAATTTTGTGGGCCGGTCTCAAAACAGAAATTTTTCCGGTGTAGCTGTCCAGTGCAAACTGCAATGATTCATTCTCTTGCAGCAGGTGTTCTAACATTGCCTTTGTGAATTGGCCCGATTCTAATTTCAAAGGAATGTGGATGTGATCAAAGTCACACCCCGCCAGCTCCCGAATCCGCGTTCTCGCTTTGCGGATTAGCTCTGCCACCAGCTCTTGTGGCCGTGTCAACCTTTTGGATCGTGAATGACTCAGGAATACCCACTCTATGATGGAGAGTGGGTCCCTTTTGTCCTGATCCTTGCCCTTTCCTAGGGTGTCTGCCCATTGGAAGATGACACCGTGGAGGTGTGGCAGTCTGCCCAATATGATGAATCTGAAGGGCAGGCCCGGATCGTACCTGTGGGCCTGCCTGGCAGACATTGCCTCCTGAACCTTCTGCAAAGCAGCTTTGGCCTCTGGAGTGAGTTCCCTGGGAGAACTAGGCTCTTCCCCCCCTTTCAATAAATTGAAAAGAGGGGCTAGGTCTTCGTTGTTAATACCTAACCAGGGTCTCACCCAGTTTAAAGACCCACACAGCTGCTGTACGTCGGCTAGAGTCCGAATTGAATTTTTTATGGCCAATTTCTGCGGAACAATGGTCCGCTTGTTTATTTCTAAACCCAGGTACTTCCAAGGTGGCATTTTTTGAATCTTATTTTCTCGCAGCTCGAACCCTACAGCAACCAACGCACTGGTTGTCAGTTCAAGCGCGTGTGTAAGTAGATCGCTGTTGGGGGCACAAATAAGAATATCATCCATATAGTGCTGGATGATCACGCCCTCGGTGGCTGCACGCACAGGGGACAGCAATGAAGAGACGTACCACTGGCAAATGCTTGGGCTGACTTTCATGCCTTGGGGAAGAACTTTCCAGTGGTATCTCTCCATTGGGGCTTCTCGGTTGATGGAAGGAACCGAGAAGGCGAACCGTGGTGCGTCATCAGGGTGTAGGGGAATTTGGAAAAAACAATTTTTGATGTCAATGACAGCTAATTCCCAATTTTCTGGTAACATCGTGGGGGACGGCATCCCTGGCTGGAGAGGACCCATGTCTTCTATTACATTGTTGATGGCGCGAAGGTCATGAAGGAGGCGCCACTCGTCTTTGCCAGGTTTTTTCAGGACAAAGACAGGGGAATTCCAGGGGGATGTTGTTTCCTGGATATTCCCTTTGGCAAGTTGCTCCTTCACGAGCTCCCGAAGCGCTTTTAATTTCTGTTTATTGAGCGGCCACTGCTCTACCCACACTGGTGTATCTGTGAGCCAATTAAGTTTCCGGGTAGGACGCTCTTCAGTGACTGTTGCCCGAAAAACCTGGGGGGTCGGGATGTTAATTGTGACCCCCCACTGGGCCATCAGGTCTCTCCCCCATAAGGGTTCTGTGTAATCTAATACGAACGGGCGTAAATAGGCCGATTGTCCGTTCGGCCCCTCAAATTTTACGATGTTTTTTGATTGCTTTGCCAATTGAGAACCCCCTACACCTTGAATTTTCCCTGCCACGTTTTGCAATTCCCAGCGTGACGGCCAATCCCGTGCGGGAATGACTGTCACGTCTGCTCCTGTATCTAGGAGACCGCTTAGGTGTTTGTACTCCCCATCCTTCCGCATATAGCAGGAGAGCTTTGGTCTTTCCTTCCCTATGACCTGGGCCTGGCACACCTGGTAGCTTTTCTTTGCTGACTTCTTCCATAGATCCTCAGGGTGTGCCGGAGGCCCAGATGCTGGAATGGCTTGGGCGATGATTTGGCCCTTGGGAAGGAAGACTGGAGGATGGGGGCAGTGCAGCCACACCACTAATCGCTCGGTGTTCCTAGATGTCAGGGATGGTGCAATAGTGACTTCGAGAGGCGTGAATTTTGTGTCCCCAAGAACGATGTACTTACTGTGGAGGTTCCTCCAGGTTCCTGGGTCCTCTGTGTCGACAGCGATGGAGTGCCAGTCGCTGTCCCTTAGGTGCAGAGCCTCAGTCAGGGCCAACCTATATGGGGAGAAATCAGATACGATGTTAAGTATCGGCTTGGGCTGGTTCGGGCCTCGACCCAGCCAAGCAGTGGGAATGAAATCCACATTTTCTCTCATATAGGCTGGTTTGTCAGCCATAATCTGGTGTGTCAAGTCCAGTGAAATGTCCTCAGGTGGGCATTGCAGGTAGTCGTCTCTCCCCTCCTCTGATGTTATAGAACCCACAATATTTATGTCCTCGCGCAGGGAGGGACTGCGCTGATGACTCAGTTTTTTTGTTTTCCCCCCGAGTTGGGGGCACTCTTTTCTTGTCGCTGCTGTTTAAACCTAAAAAACTCGTCCCTCAGCGGGCATTGGGAAGCCCAATGTCCCTTCTGCCTACATAGATTGCAGGCCTGATGGTGTTGTTGTCCCCTCGGGGGTGTTCCTGTAGGGCGGCGATCTGGAGAAGGGGTGGCTGGCGGTGTTACGGCTTTAACGAAGGCTACTCTCTTTGTTGGTGGTTTAGGAGTCTCTGGAATGTCTTTAGCAGGAACTGTCACCTTCCTCGCACAGACTTGTAGCATGCTTTGAAGGGTAGGCTCAGGGTCCAGGGGCAGACTGAGGATGGCTTGCCGGCACACGTCGTTAGCGTTCTGCTTCGCAACTGTGGCAAGCATCCTCTCTCGCAGCCTCTCGTCCGGGACCTGAGCCTCCATCGCGTGATGCAAGCGATCCACGAACGCGACAAAAGGTTCTAGGGGTTCCTGCTTTAGGGACAAGAAGTTAATAACCGTACCGCTGGGTCTTAACTTAAAAAACGCCTTTTCTGCTGCCCTAGTGCTGACTTGCAGCGCCTCTCTGGGGATTTTTTCCGCCTGCTTGGTCCCCATTTTCCAATCCCCCTCCCCGCACAAGTGGTCTAGCGATATTACAGCCCCATCTTTATCCCTAGAGCTATCTGCATTGGCCCAGAGGTCAGGTAACACCTCTCTGATCTCCCGCTTCCACTCGGACTCCCAGATGAGGAATTCTCCGTGGGTAATTAAACAGGAGAAGAGAGTTCGCATGTCTGCTGGGACATATTCTTTGGAGGAGAGGGTTGCTTTTAATAAGCCTTGGAAGTATTCGCTTTCCATCCCGAACCCCTTCTTGGCCTTGCAGAGCTCTTTGATGGTCTGCTGGGGGATGGGGGACCACTGTGCAAGGGGCCTACCCCCTTGCCGCGGGGTACAGGTGACAGGTGCGGCCGAGAAGGCAGGTAGGGACTGGGGTGGATCGGGGTTCCCACGCTCCCCCCCCCCGGAACCGAAAGCGTGGGAACTGGAAGTGGGGTCGTGGGAACCAGGGGACGAGGCGTGGTCTGGAGCAGGAGGAGTGGTATGGTGGGGACTCCCCTCCCCGGGGGTGGAGCTGAGGGGTGGGGTGTTGAATAATTCAAGGAAGGGGGAGTTGACGGGGGGTGGAGGAGGGAGGTGGGCGGAGAAATCCGGGGAGCAGAAGGGGTTGGTCTGCCGGAAGGGATTATGGGAGGGGGGAGGACAGGTATCTTGGGAAGAAGGAGCACGAGTGGCGGGAAAACCCACGCGGTCACCTCCATCTTGTGTCCTGGGGAAGGGGGAAGAAGGGGAGCCATTTCGTGGGGTTTGGGGATGGAGGATGGGGGATGAGGGATCTTCGGGGGTCTGGGATAACTGAAAACGAACGGAGTCTCTACGGGACGGGGCTGTACAGCGCGGGGAAGAAGGGGAACGGGTAGAAGCAGAGACAGTGCCTGCACCGCTCTGCGGGGTGTCTAGGGTATTCTCAGAGGGGCCAGAATCTGCCTGCGGGCAATGCCGGGATGCCTGTCTGATAATACCCGACTTCGGGAGAGAGGGAGAGTTTTGCCGCAGTTTTCCCGCAGCGCCCGCCGCAGCCGCAGCCTCGGGAGCAGCGACAGCAGCTGCCCTGCGCCCCGCTGCAGCGGCGAGCGCTGCATCGTACTGCAGCGACCGGGCTGAGGGACAGGGAAGCGGAGTAGGGTTATATGAACTACCCGCCGAACTGGGGATCGGTTTGTTTGTGGCTGGCTGTGGCAGACTTTCGTAGCGATATTTAATTATATCGCGAATTTGGAGAGCCAAATGGGTGAATATGGAGAGAGAGAGATCCGACTGTCGCAGGATCTTCTCCGCTACCTGTTCCCAAAAAGGGGCTTGGTATAATTTAGCTGGCGAAATGTCAGGGAAAGTTTGCGACAACCACTGAACGAACCGTTTTACTTCAGATTTTTTAACCTTAATTCCCCCCACTAAAAGGATACCCACAACTTGGGAATAAATGCTCTTCTGCGGCACGGACAGCCTTGCACCCATGGCTGTTAGATGTTAAATCGTGCTGCAGCGCCTACGATTGGGAAAATACGAACGAAAAACAAAAGACCACACTTCCGGCTTTGTCGCGGTCCTTAAGCTTCCCGCCCGGAAAGGGAAGCACCAAAAACAGGAATTTTTTCCCCGAACCCCGGGGAAAAAGAAACCCACCAAAAAGGGATCCTTCCCCTAAAACCTAGGGGAAAGGAACCAACCAAAAAAAAAGGACCGGGAAAGCCCCAGGGGCCCCTATACTCACAAACCACAGGGGTCCGAGAGGGAAGGGTGGAAAAGAAAAACCAATCGCAGGGCTTCTCCGCGAGAGAATCGACTCCGGAGGTGCGTTCCAGAGCTGCCGATCCTGTCCCCAAGAGTGCCACCCACTAAAACGTGGGTCTGCTCTCGCCGGGGTAGCTGACGGCCAGGAGGACGATTCTTCAGGCCTGCGCGACCCTAAAATCCTCAAACGAGGGTCCAACGCCGCGAAAACGGGGCCGCTCGTTGGGCGCCAGCTGCCGCGCTCCCGCCCCGGTTCCCTTTGTCTCAGCCTCGGCTAGCTCTCATCCTGGGGCGAGGGCGGGCGATGGAGGCACCCTCCGCCGCTCCCAGCTGGGGTTTGGAGAGTGCCTTTGTGGGTTCCGGGCAGCGCTAGCAAGCCTCGCGGTGGTAAATGAAGAGCGGATCCTGCTGGGGGCTAAGTCCGAGTTTATTGTAGCCCAACGGGGCCAAATATCCTAGAACGGTGCCAGCCAACAGGAACAAGCACAAGGTGCTTGCACTGGCTTATAAACTGTAAGGGAGGGGTATCCAACGACCAATGGGGATAGGGATAGGGGGTGGCTCCGGGATGGGGGGATATGGTGGGGTCCAATGGGGGAAGGATATGGGGGGAGCCCCAGGTCCTCGCCCAATCACCCGGTGCCCTGAGTAGAAGCTTCTGGATGGATGGGAAGGGGCACCGAGTGATAGACAAGGCACCCGGGGGGGGTAAAATGCCTCTTTCAGGGTGATGGATAGATACTGGGAAGGCGGGAAGGGCGGACAAGGCGGGAAAACTGGGGATAAACCAAGTTGCACACGGGGGTACAAAGGAATAAACCAATACATAATACAGGGATAATAAAACATATACATAACGCAACTCCACAGTTAAGTGTTATTCCACAGCTCTGTTTAGCTTTTAGGCTGTATTCCTTTTATCCTTGCCCTCACTGTCCTTTCGTCACACACACACACACACACATTAACATACACACTCACACAAAAACACACAGAGACACACAGACACCGGGACAGTTCTTGACTCCTTTTTGGTTTGATTGCCTGGATTTTGTTTGGTTTTGTTGTTGCTTTGTTTCCTTACTGTGCCTGAAGTGTCCAGTCAGGAGCAGAGTGACTCTTGCCAAGGAACTCTGTGGTGCTGTCACTTAATATTAAAGCTGTTTTATGCTACTCCCCTGCTGGGGATTTTTATAAGTGCTCTCAAGCCCTCCTTCATAAGAGGGTGAAGGAGCCCTGGCCAAGCTCTGGCCCTGGGGGCACAGGGATGCTGCTAGGGGGTCCCAGTCTCCCTGTTACAACTTTCAGGGCCCTGAGCCCCTGTCCCCGTGTCAGGCTCTGGACTTGATCTCCTCGAACATCCTCAGGAGGAGGCTGCAGCGCCAGGGGCAGGGGGACCCAGAGGGACACGGGATACCACTGTGCACCAGCAGCTTTGGACTTCTCTGGGAGGAACTGTGAGTGGGGGCTGGCTTGAAGTGACCTCCCCAGTAAGGTCACAGAGCCCCTGGAATGTCACACTGCCTCCTGGGATGTCACAGCCCACCCTGAGATCTCACAAATCCCCCTTGTGATGTCACAGAGCCAGTGCTGCTCTATCACTCTGGGACGTCATACAGTTACGCTGTGATGGCACAGAAGACTCTGGCATCACAAAGTCAGCCCGTGTCACAATCCTCTAGTGCAAGCGGGAATCATGACAGTTTTTTTTCCCCATCTCAGAATTAGCAGAAGTAGATAGGCTTATCATGAGAAACCGAATGTGATAAACATGTTAGAAATGAAAGGCTCCAAGTTATTAGTTATTAATTTAATAAAAGTTATTAAGTGTACCAAATATAAGTTTTGAGAAAAATGGAAAAAAGCCACTATAAAAAAAAGTCAGTGTGGAGCCCGGGATTGCCACCGGGTGAGACACAGGTTTGACAGCTGCAGCAGAGGGTCCTCTATGCTTCACACCGACCGTCCTGTCCGACCCATTTTTATACCATTTTCCATGCCTGAGCCAGAGTCCCTTTTCTTCCTTTTTGGAGTGCATGTATTCATGTGGAGTTCTTTTCTCTGTGGCAAGTTGAACAATACATGTCCGGAGAGTGATGAACACCTGTGTTTGCAGTCCCGGAATTCGGATTTGAGATGTACCTCCCTGATGGCTCTGACTATCTCGGTCTCGGATATTTATCGTGTATTTATGGTCCGGGTGTTTCTCGGACAACCTTGATGCATGATCCCTCTCCGGGCTGGCCACTTTCGTTCGCTTGTAAATAAAGTCCTCCCTCTCTTGTCCAGGTGGCTTTCACATGGTCTTGCAATCACTGTTGCTGGCTTGTGCAATTTAAAAACTTCTTATAAGAGTATAATTTAACAGCACATAACCATAAAATAGATGACAATTTTATTTGCACGAATTATCCTATAGACATATAACAGTCCTAATGATTCCTTGAGGCCTTGCAGTGTCACAATGTTCTCCATGGTTCCACAGGCCCCACAGTGTCATGTGACTCCTCTGTTCCATGAGTCCTGCAATGTCACAATGGACCTTTGGACCAATGGACCATGGGGCTTTGCAGTGTCACAACGCTCTCCTTTGGCTCCACAGGGTCACAATGGAGCACTGATTACAGGCAGCCTCTCTGTGTTACCCTGGAGCTTTGTTTCCGTGGGGTCTCGCAGTGTCCCAATGGAGCCTTGGTTGGATGGGGCCTCACAGTGTCACAATGATGCCTACATTCCACTGAGGCACACGGCGTCACTAGGGTCCCCTTGCTTCCATGAGGCCCAGCAATGTCACAGTGGTGTCCATGAATCCATGAGGACTCACAGTGTCCCAATGGTCTCTTGATCTCACATGGTCCCACAGTGTCCCAATGGCCCCTTGGTCTCACAAGGCCCCACAGTGTCCCAATGGTCACTTCTTCTCACATGGCCCCACAGTGTAACAATGGTCCCTTGGTTCCATGGTTCCTGGTCTGGTGCATTCCCCTCTCCCCTTCTCAAGCCGCCCTGCCAGCTGAGAAATGCTCACTGGGCCAGGGCCTTGGCCAGCAGCCCCTGAGCTCAGCTCCTCTGGAGCTCATCACAGACACTGTCTGCTCCAGGCTCAACCCTTCATTTCCTGAGGAGATGCCAAAGCCTCCACAGGGAACATTTCCCTTTGCTCAGGGGAATTTCACACAGGTGCCTTGTAGTGACTCTTTGTGTCTGTGTGCACACAGGAGTGCCTGTGCTCAGGGAAATGTGGCAGATATGCTGCTCCCTGAGGACTTTGGATGCCTTGGATAGCTGAGCCAGTCAGGCCTGGAAGTAAGGTTAAGTCATGTTACCCTGATTCTTAAGATTTTCTAAAGCCTTCTGAGTTTCCATTCTGTTGGAGAACCTTCCCACACAATTTCTGTCAACAACATATTGTTTACAATCTTTTATGGGGGTGGACAAACTTGATGTACTAGTGGTTTGTCCAATGTCTTTGGAGAGGTGGCCCATTCACTCTCCAATCCAATGTCACCTTTGGGAAAGTATAAAAGTTGGAGTCAGAGAATAAACTTTTATCTTTACCTTGCAAATAGCAGGTGGCTCGCGTCGTGCTTTCACGTGTCTTATAGCGACAAAGTCACAAGCTGTAAGCAAAGTTAAATGCTGCTAAGAGTTGTTCTTTTGCTAATTTGTGAAGCTTAATAGAAGTTCTAAGCGAAGTTGAATATTGTTAAGTGTTATTCCACAGCTCTGTTTAGCTTTTAGGCTGTATTCCTTTTATCCTTGCCCTCACTGTCCTTTCGTCACACACACACACACACACATTAACATACACACTCACACAAAAACACACAGAGACACACAGACACCGGGACAGTTCTTGACTCCTTTTTGGTTTGATTGCCTGGATTTTGTTTGGTTTTGTTGTTGCTTTGTTTCCTTGCTGTGCCTGAAGTTTCCAGTCAGGAGCAGAGTGACTCTTGCCAAGGAACTCTGTGGTGCTGTCACTTAATATTAAAGCTGTTTTATGCTACTCCCCTGCTGGGGATTTTTATAAGTGCTCTCAAGCCCTCCTTCATAAGAGGGTGAAGGAGCCCTGGCCAAGCTCTGGCCCTGGGGGCACAGGGATGCTGCTAGGGGGTCCCTGTCTCCCTGTTACAACTTTCAGGGCCCTGAGCCCCTGTCCCCGTGTCAGGCTCTGGGCTTGATCTCCTTGAACATCCTCAGGAGGAGGCTGCAGCGCCAGGGGCAGGGGGACCCAGAGGGACACGGGATACCACTGTGCACCAGCAGCTTTGGACTTCTCTGGGAGGAACTGTGAGTGGGGGCTGGCTTGAAGTGACCTCCCCAGTAAGGTCACAGAGCCCCTGAGATGTCACACTGCCTCCTGGGATGTCACAGCCCACCCTGAGATCTCACAAATCCCCCTTGTGATGTCACAGAGCCAGTGCTGCTCTATCACTCTGGGACGTCATACAGTTACGCTGTGATGGCACAGAAGACTCTGGCATCACAAAGTCAGCCCGTGTCACAATCCTCTAGTGCAAGCGGGAATCATGACAGTTTTTTTTCCCCATCTCAGAATTAGCAGAAGTAGATAGGCTTATCATGAGAAACCGAATGTGATAAACATGTTAGAAATGAAAGGCTCCAAGTTATTAGTTATTAATTTAATAAAAGTTATTAAGTGTACCAAATATAAGTTTTGAGAAAAATGGAAAAAAGCCACTATAAAAAAAAGTCAGTGTGGAGCCCGGGATTGCCACCGGGTGAGACACAGGTTTGACAGCTGCAGCAGAGGGTCCTCTATGCTTCACACCGACCGTCCTGTCCGACCCATTTTTATACCATTTTCCATGCCTGAGCCAGAGTCCCTTTTCTTCCTTTTTGGAGTGCATGTATTCATGTGGAGTTCTTTTCTCTGTGGCAAGTTGAACAATACATGTCCGGAGAGTGATGAACACCTGTGTTTGCAGTCCCGGAATTCGGATTTGAGATGTACCTCCCTGATGGCTCTGACTATCTCGGTCTCGGATATTTATCGTGTATTTATGGTCCGGGTGTTTCTCGGACAACCTTGATGCATGATCCCTCTCCGGGCTGGCCACTTTCGTTCGCTTGTAAATAAAGTCCTCCCTCTCTTGTCCAGGTGGCTTTCACATGGTGTTGCAATCACTGTTGCTGGCTTGTGCAATTTAAAAACTTCTTATAAGAGTATAATTTAACAGCACATAACCATAAAATAGATGACAATTTTATTTGCACGAATTATCCTATAGACATATAACAGTCCTAATGATTCCTTGAGGCCTTGCAGTGTCACAATGTTCTCCATGGTTCCACAGGCCCCACAGTGTCATGTGACTCCTCTGTTCCATGAGTCCTGCAATGTCACAATGGACCTTTGGACCAATGGACCATGGGGCTTTGCAGTGTCACAACGCTCTCCTTTGGCTCCACAGGGTCACAATGGAGCACTGATTACAGGCAGCCTCTCTGTGTTACCCTGGAGCTTTGTTTCCGTGGGGTCTCGCAGTGTCCCAATGGAGCCTTGGTTGGATGGGGCCTCACAGTGTCACAATGATGCCTACATTCCACTGAGGCACATGGCGTCACTAGGGTCCCCTTGCTTCCATGAGGCCCAGCAATGTCACAGTGGTGTCCATGAATCCATGAGGACTCACAGTGTCCCAATGGTCTCTTGATCTCACATGGTCCCACAGTGTCCCAATGGCCCCTTGGTCTCACAAGGCCCCACAGTGTCCCAATGGTCACTTCTTCTCACATGGCCCCACAGTGTAACAATGGTCCCTTGGTTCCATGGTTCCTGGTCTGGTGCATTCCCCTTTCCCCTTCTCAGGCCGCCCTGCCAGCTGAGAAATGCTCACCGGGCCAGGGCCTTGGCCAGCAGCCCCTGGGCTCAGCTCCTCTGGAGCTCATCACAGACACTGTCTGCTCCAGGCTCAACCCTTCATTTCCTGGGGAGATGCCAAAGCCTCCGCAGGGAACATTTCCCTTTGCTCAGGGGAATTTCACACAGGTGCCTTGTAGTGACTCTTTGTGTCTGTGTGCACACAGGAGTGCCTGTGCTCAGGGAAATGTGGCAGAAATGCTGCTCTCTGAGGGCTTTGATTGCCTTGGATAGCTGAGCCAGTCAGGCCTGGAAGTAAGGTTAAGTCATGTTACCCTGATTCTTAAGATTTTCTAAAGCCTTCTGAGTTTCCATTCTGTTGGAGAACCTTCCCACACAATTTCTGTCAACAACATATTGTTTACAATCTTTTATGGGGGTGGACAAACTTGATGTACTAGTGGTTTGTCCAATGTCTTTGGAGAGGTGGCCCATTCACTCTCCAATCCAATGTCACCTTTGGGAAAGTATAAAAGTTGGAGTCAGAGAATAAACTTTTATCTTTACCTTGCAAATAGCAGGTGGCTCGCGTCGTGCTTTCACGTGTCTTATAGCGACAAAGTCACAAGCTGTAAGCAAAGTTAAATGCTGCTAAGAGTTGTTCTTTTGCTAATTTGTGAAGCTTAATAGAAGTTCTAAGCGAAGTTGAATATTGTTAAGTGTTATTCCACAGCTCTGTTTAGCTTTTAGGCTGTATTCCTTTTATCCTTGCCCTCACTGTCCTTTCGTCACACACACACACACACATATTAACATACACACTCACACAAAAACACACAGAGACACACAGACACCGGGACAGTTCTTGACTCCTTTTTGGTTTGATTGCCTGGATTTTGTTTGGTTTTGTTGTTGCTTTGTTTCCTTGCTGTGCCTGAAGTTTCCAGTCAGGAGCAGAGTGACTCTTGCCAAGGAACTCTGTGGTGCTGTCACTTAATATTAAAGCTGTTTTATGCTACTCCCCTGCTGGGGATTTTTATAAGTGCTCTCAAGCCCTCCTTCATAAGAGGGTGAAGGAGCCCTGGCCAAGCTCTGGCCCTGGGGGCACAGGGATGCTGCTAGGGGGTCCCAGTCTCCCTGTTACAACTTTCAGGGCCCTGAGCCCCTGTCCCCGTGTCAGGCTCTGGGCTTGATCTCCTTGAACATCCTCAGGAGGAGGCTGCAGCGCCAGGGGCAGGGGGACCCAGAGGGACACGGGATACCACTGTGCACCAGCAGCTTTGGACTTCTCTGGGAGGAACTGTGAGTGGGGGCTGGCTTGAAGTGACCTCCCCAGTAAGGTCACAGAGCCCCTGAGATGTCACACTGCCTCCTGGGATGTCACAGCCCACCCTGAGATCTCACAAATCCCCCTTGTGATGTCACAGAGCCAGTGCTGCTCTAGCACTCTGGGATATCATACAGTTACGCTGTGATGGCACAGAAGACTCTGGCATCACAAAGTCAGCCCGTGTCACAATCCTCTAGTGCAAGCGGGAATCATGACAGTTTTTTTTCCCCATCTCAGAATTAGCAGAAGTAGATAGGCTTATCATGAGAAACCGAATGTGATAAACATGTTAGAAATGAAAGGCTCCAAGTTATTAGTTATTAATTTAATAAAAGTTATTAAGTGTACCAAATATAAGTTTTGAGAAAAATGGAAAAAAGCCACTATAAAAAAAAGTCAGTGTGGAGCCCGGGATTGCCACCGGGTGAGACACAGGTTTGACAGCTGCAGCAGAGGGTCCTCTATGCTTCACACCGACCGTCCTGTCCGACCCATTTTTATACCATTTTCCATGCCTGAGCCAGAGTCCCTTTTCTTCCTTTTTGGAGTGCATGTATTCATGTGGAGTTCTTTTCTCTGTGGCAAGTTGAACAATACATGTCCGGAGAGTGATGAACACCTGTGTTTGCAGTCCCGGAATTCGGATTTGAGATGTACCTCCCTGATGGCTCTGACTATCTCGGTCTCGGATATTTATCGTGTATTTATGGTCCGGGTGTTTCTCGGACAACCTTGATGCATGATCCCTCTCCGGGCTGGCCACTTTCGTTCGCTTGTAAATAAAGTCCTCCCTCTCTTGTCCAGGTGGCTTTCACATGGTGTTGCAATCACTGTTGCTGGCTTGTGCAATTTAAAAACTTCTTATAAGAGTATAATTTAACAGCACATAACCATAAAATAGATGACAATTTTATTTGCACGAATTATCCTATAGACATATAACAGTCCTAATGATTCCTTGAGGCCTTGCAGTGTCACAATGTTCTCCATGGTTCCACAGGCCCCACAGTGTCATGTGACTCCTCTGTTCCATGAGTCCTGCAATGTCACAATGGACCTTTGGACCAATGGACCATGGGGCTTTGCAGTGTCACAACGCTCTCCTTTGGCTCCACAGGGTCACAATGGAGCACTGATTACAGGCAGCCTCTCTGTGTTACCCTGGAGCTTTGTTTCCGTGGGGTCTCACAGTGTCCCAATGGAGCCTTGGTTGGATGGGGCCTCACAGTGTCACAATGATGCCTACATTCCACTGAGGCACACGGCGTCACTAGGGTCCCCTTGCTTCCATGAGGCCCAGCAATGTCACAGTGGTGTCCATGAATCCATGAGGACTCACAGTGTCCCAATGGTCTCTTGATCTCACATGGTCCCACAGTGTCCCAATGGCCCCTTGGTCTCACAAGGCCCCACAGTGTCCCAATGGTCACTTCTTCTCACATGGCCCCACAGTGTAACAATGGTCCCTTGGTTCCATGGTTCCTGGTCTGGTGCATTCCCCTCTCCCCTTCTCAGGCCGCCCTGCCAGCTGAGAAATGCTCACTGGGCCAGGGCCTTGGCCAGCAGCCCCTGAGCTCAGCTCCTCTGGAGCTCATCACAGACACTGTCTGCTCCAGGCTCAACCCTTCATTTCCTGGGGAGATGCCAAAGCCTCCGCAGGGAACATTTCCCTTTGCTCAGGGGAATTTCACACAGGTGCCTTGTAGTGACTCTTTGTGTCTGTGTGCACACAGGAGTGCCTGTGCTCAGGGAAATGTGGCAGAAATGCTGCTCCCTGAGGACTTTGGATGCCTTGGATAGCTGAGCCAGTCAGGCCTGGAAGTAAGGTTAAGTCATGTTACCCTGATTCTTAAGATTTTCTAAAGCCTTCTGAGTTTCCATTCTGTTGGAGAACCTTCCCACACAATTTCTGTCAACAACATATTGTTTACAATCTTTTATGGGGGTGGACAAACTTGATGTACTAGTGGTTTGTCCAATGTCTTTGGAGAGGTGGCCCATTCACTCTCCAATCCAATGTCACCTTTGGGAAAGTATAAAAGTTGGAGTCAGAGAATAAACTTTTATCTTTACCTTGCAAATAGCAGGTGGCTCGCGTCGTGCTTTCACGTGTCTTATAGCGACAAAGTCACAAGCTGTAAGCAAAGTTAAATGCTGCTAAGAGTTGTTCTTTTGCTAATTTGTGAAGCTTAATAGAAGTTCTAAGCGAAGTTGAATATTGTTAAGTGTTATTCCACAGCTCTGTTTAGCTTTTAGGCTGTATTCCTTTTATCCTTGCCCTCACTGTCCTTTCGTCACACACACACACACACACATTAACATACACACTCACACAAAAACACACAGAGACACACAGACACCGGGACAGTTCTTGACTCCTTTTTGGTTTGATTGCCTGGATTTTGTTTGGTTTTGTTGTTGCTTTGTTTCCTTGCTGTGCCTGAAGTTTCCAGTCAGGAGCAGAGTGACTCTTGCCAAGGAACTCTGTGGTGCTGTCACTTAATATTAAAGCTGTTTTATGCTACTCCCCTGCTGGGGATTTTTATAAGTGCTCTCAAGCCCTCCTTCATAAGAGGGTGAAGGAGCCCTGGCCAAGCTCTGGCCCTGGGGGCACAGGGATGCTGCTAGGGGGTCCCAGTCTCCCTGTTACAACTTTCAGGGCCCTGAGCCCCTGTCCCCGTGTCAGGCTCTGGACTTGATCTCCTCGAACATCCTCAGGAGGAGGCTGCAGCGCCAGGGGCAGGGGGACCCAGAGGGACACGGGATACCACTGTGCACCAGCAGCTTTGGACTTCTCTGGGAGGAACTGTGAGTGGGGGCTGGCTTGAAGTGACCTCCCCAGTAAGGTCACAGAGCCCCTGAGATGTCACACTGCCTCCTGGGATGTCACAGCCCACCCTGAGATCTCACAAATCCCCCTTGTGATGTCACAGAGCCAGTGCTGCTCTATCACTCTGGGACGTCATACAGTTACGCTGTGATGGCACAGAAGACTCTGGCATCACAAAGTCAGCCCGTGTCACAATCCTCTAGTGCAAGCGGGAATCATGACAGTTTTTTTTCCCCATCTCAGAATTAGCAGAAGTAGATAGGCTTATCATGAGAAACCGAATGTGATAAACATGTTAGAAATGAAAGGCTCCAAGTTATTAGTTATTAATTTAATAAAAGTTATTAAGTGTACCAAATATAAGTTTTGAGAAAAATGGAAAAAAGCCACTATAAAAAAAAGTCAGTGTGGAGCCCGGGATTGCCACCGGGTGAGACACAGGTTTGACAGCTGCAGCAGAGGGTCCTCTATGCTTCACACCGACCGTCCTGTCCGACCCATTTTTATACCATTTTCCATGCCTGAGCCAGAGTCCCTTTTCTTCCTTTTTGGAGTGCATGTATTCATGTGGAGTTCTTTTCTCTGTGGCAAGTTGAACAATACATGTCCGGAGAGTGATGAACACCTGTGTTTGCAGTCCCGGAATTCGGATTTGAGATGTACCTCCCTGATGGCTCTGACTATCTCGGTCTCGGATATTTATCGTGTATTTATGGTCCGGGTGTTTCTCGGACAACCTTGATGCATGATCCCTCTCCGGGCTGGCCACTTTCGTTCGCTTGGAAATAAAGTCCTCCCTCTCTTGTCCAGGTGGCTTTCACATGGTGTTGCAATCACTGTTGCTGGCTTGTGCAATTTAAAAACTTCTTATAAGAGTATAATTTAACAGCACATAACCATAAAATAGATGACAATTTTATTTGCACGAATTATCCTATAGACATATAACAGTCCTAATGATTCCTTGAGGCCTTGCAGTGTCACAATGTTCTCCATGGTTCCACAGGCCCCACAGTGTCATGTGACTCCTCTGTTCCATGAGTCCTGCAATGTCACAATGGACCTTTGGACCAATGGACCATGGGGCTTTGCAGTGTCACAACGCTCTCCTTTGGCTCCACAGGGTCACAATGGAGCACTGATTACAGGCAGCCTCTCTGTGTTACCCTGGAGCTTTGTTTCCGTGGGGTCTCACAGTGTCCCAATGGAGCCTTGGTTGGATGGGGCCTCACAGTGTCACAATGATGCCTACATTCCACTGAGGCACACGGCGTCACTAGGGTCCCCTTGCTTCCATGAGGCCCAGCAATGTCACAGTGGTGTCCATGAATCCATGAGGACTCACAGTGTCCCAATGGTCTCTTGATCTCACATGGTCCCACAGTGTCCCAATGGCCCCTTGGTCTCACAAGGCCCCACAGTGTCCCAATGGTCACTTCTTCTCACATGGCCCCACAGTGTAACAATGGTCCCTTGGTTCCATGGTTCCTGGTCTGGTGCATTCCCCTCTCCCCTTCTCAGGCCGCCCTGCCAGCTGAGAAATGCTCACTGGGCCAGGGCCTTGGCCAGCAGCCCCTGAGCTCAGCTCCTCTGGAGCTCATCACAGACACTGTCTGCTCCAGGCTCAACCCTTCATCCCCTGGGGAGATGCCAAAGCCTCCGCAGGGAACATTTCCCTTTGCTCAGGGGAATTTCACACAGGTGCCTTGTAGTGACTCTTTGTGTCTGTGTGCACACAGGAGTGCCTGTGCTCAGGGAAATGTGGCAGAAATGCTGCTCCCTGAGGACTTTGGATGCCTTGGATAGCTGAGCCAGTCAGGCCTGGAAGTAAGGTTAAGTCATGTTACCCTGATTCTTAAGATTTTCTAAAGCCTTCTGAGTTTCCATTCTGTTGGAGAACCTTCCCACACAATTTCTGTCAACAACATATTGTTTACAATCTTTTATGGGGGTGGACAAACTTGATGTACTAGTGGTTTGTCCAATGTCTTTGGAGAGGTGGCCCATTCACTCTCCAATCCAATGTCACCTTTGGGAAAGTATAAAAGTTGGAGTCAGAGAATAAACTTTTATCTTTACCTTGCAAATAGCAGGTGGCTCGCGTCGTGCTTTCACGTGTCTTATAGCGACAAAGTCACAAGCTGTAAGCAAAGTTAAATGCTGCTAAGAGTTGTTCTTTTGCTAATTTGTGAAGCTTAATAGAAGTTCTAAGCGAAGTTGAATATTGTTAAGTGTTATTCCACAGCTCTGTTTAGCTTTTAGGCTGTATTCCTTTTATCCTTGCCCTCACTGTCCTTTCGTCACACACACACACACACACATTAACATACACACTCACACAAAAACACACAGAGACACACAGACACCGGGACAGTTCTTGACTCCTTTTTGGTTTGATTGCCTGGATTTTGTTTGGTTTTGTTGTTGCTTTGTTTCCTTGCTGTGCCTGAAGTTTCCAGTCAGGAGCAGAGTGACTCTTGCCAAGGAACTCTGTGGTGCTGTCACTTAATATTAAAGCTGTTTTATGCTACTCCCCTGCTGGGGATTTTTATAAGTGCTCTCAAGCCCTCCTTCATAAGAGGGTGAAGGAGCCCTGGCCAAGCTCTGGCCCTGGGGGCACAGGGATGCTGCTAGGGGGTCCCTGTCTCCCTGTTACAACTTTCAGGGCCCTGAGCCCCTGTCCCCGTGTCAGGCTCTGGGCTTGATCTCCTTGAACATCCTCAGGAGGAGGCTGCAGCGCCAGGGGCAGGGGGACCCAGAGGGACACGGGATGCCACTGTGCACCAGCAGCTTTGGACTTCTCTGGGAGGAACTGTGAGTGGGAGCTGGCTTGAAGTGACCTCCCCAGTAAGGTCACAGAGCCCCTGAGATGTCACACTGCCTCCTGGGATGTCACAGCCCACCCTGAGATCTCACAAATCCCCCTTGTGATGTCACAGAGCCAGTGCTGCTCTATCACTCTGGGACGTCATACAGTTACGCTGTGATGGCACAGAAGACTCTGGCATCACAAAGTCAGCCCGTGTCACAATCCTCTAGTGCAAGCGGGAATCATGACAGTTTTTTTTCCCCATCTCAGAATTAGCAGAAGTAGATAGGCTTATCATGAGAAACCGAATGTGATAAACATGTTAGAAATGAAAGGCTCCAAGTTATTAGTTATTAATTTAATAAAAGTTATTAAGTGTACCAAATATAAGTTTTGAGAAAAATGGAAAAAAGCCACTATAAAAAAAAGTCAGTGTGGAGCCCGGGATTGCCACCGGGTGAGACACAGGTTTGACAGCTGCAGCAGAGGGTCCTCTATGCTTCACACCGACCGTCCTGTCCGACCCATTTTTATACCATTTTCCATGCCTGAGCCAGAGTCCCTTTTCTTCCTTTTTGGAGTGCATGTATTCATGTGGAGTTCTTTTCTCTGTGGCAAGTTGAACAATACATGTCCGGAGAGTGATGAACACCTGTGTTTGCAGTCCCGGAATTCGGATTTGAGATGTACCTCCCTGATGGCTCTGACTATCTCGGTCTCGGATATTTATCGTGTATTTATGGTCCGGGTGTTTCTCGGACAACCTTGATGCATGATCCCTCTCCGGGCTGGCCACTTTCGTTCGCTTGTAAATAAAGTCCTCCCTCTCTTGTCCAGGTGGCTTTCACATGGTGTTGCAATCACTGTTGCTGGCTTGTGCAATTTAAAAACTTCTTATAAGAGTATAATTTAACAGCACATAACCATAAAATAGATGACAATTTTATTTGCACGAATTATCCTATAGACATATAACAGTCCTAATGATTCCTTGAGGCCTTGCAGTGTCACAATGTTCTCCATGGTTCCACAGGCCCCACAGTGTCATGTGACTCCTCTGTTCCATGAGTCCTGCAATGTCACAATGGACCTTTGGACCAATGGACCATGGGGCTTTGCAGTGTCACAACGCTCTCCTTTGGCTCCACAGGGTCACAATGGAGCACTGATTACAGGCAGCCTCTCTGTGTTACCCTGGAGCTTTGTTTCCGTGGGGTCTCGCAGTGTCCCAATGGAGCCTTGGTTGGATGGGGCCTCACAGTGTCACAATGATGCCTACATTCCACTGAGGCACATGGCGTCACTAGGGTCCCCTTGCTTCCATGAGGCCCAGCAATGTCACAGTGGTGTCCATGAATCCATGAGGACTCACAGTGTCCCAATGGTCTCTTGATCTCACATGGTCCCACAGTGTCCCAATGGCCCCTTGGTCTCACAAGGCCCCACAGTGTCCCAATGGTCACTTCTTCTCACATGGCCCCACAGTGTAACAATGGTCCCTTGGTTCCATGGTTCCTGGTCTGGTGCATTCCCCTTTCCCCTTCTCAGGCCGCCCTGCCAGCTGAGAAATGCTCACCGGGCCAGGGCCTTGGCCAGCAGCCCCTGGGCTCAGCTCCTCTGGAGCTCATCACAGACACTGTCTGCTCCAGGCTCAACCCTTCATTTCCTGGGGAGATGCCAAAGCCTCCGCAGGGAACATTTCCCTTTGCTCAGGGGAATTTCACACAGGTGCCTTGTAGTGACTCTTTGTGTCTGTGTGCACACAGGAGTGCCTGTGCTCAGGGAAATGTGGCAGAAATGCTGCTCTCTGAGGGCTTTGATTGCCTTGGATAGCTGAGCCAGTCAGGCCTGGAAGTAAGGTTAAGTCATGTTACCCTGATTCTTAAGATTTTCTAAAGCCTTCTGAGTTTCCATTCTGTTGGAGAACCTTCCCACACAATTTCTGTCAACAACATATTGTTTACAATCTTTTATGGGGGTGGACAAACTTGATGTACTAGTGGTTTGTCCAATGTCTTTGGAGAGGTGGCCCATTCACTCTCCAATCCAATGTCACCTTTGGGAAAGTATAAAAGTTGGAGTCAGAGAATAAACTTTTATCTTTACCTTGCAAATAGCAGGTGGCTCGCGTCGTGCTTTCACGTGTCTTATAGCGACAAAGTCACAAGCTGTAAGCAAAGTTAAATGCTGCTAAGAGTTGTTCTTTTGCTAATTTGTGAAGCTTAATAGAAGTTCTAAGCGAAGTTGAATATTGTTAAGTGTTATTCCACAGCTCTGTTTAGCTTTTAGGCTGTATTCCTTTTATCCTTGCCCTCACTGTCCTTTCGTCACACACACACACACACATATTAACATACACACTCACACAAAAACACACAGAGACACACAGACACCGGGACAGTTCTTGACTCCTTTTTGGTTTGATTGCCTGGATTTTGTTTGGTTTTGTTGTTGCTTTGTTTCCTTGCTGTGCCTGAAGTTTCCAGTCAGGAGCAGAGTGACTCTTGCCAAGGAACTCTGTGGTGCTGTCACTTAATATTAAAGCTGTTTTATGCTACTCCCCTGCTGGGGATTTTTATAAGTGCTCTCAAGCCCTCCTTCATAAGAGGGTGAAGGAGCCCTGGCCAAGCTCTGGCCCTGGGGGCACAGGGATGCTGCTAGGGGGTCCCAGTCTCCCTGTTACAACTTTCAGGGCCCTGAGCCCCTGTCCCCGTGTCAGGCTCTGGGCTTGATCTCCTTGAACATCCTCAGGAGGAGGCTGCAGCGCCAGGGGCAGGGGGACCCAGAGGGACACGGGATACCACTGTGCACCAGCAGCTTTGGACTTCTCTGGGAGGAACTGTGAGTGGGGGCTGGCTTGAAGTGACCTCCCCAGTAAGGTCACAGAGCCCCTGAGATGTCACACTGCCTCCTGGGATGTCACAGCCCACCCTGAGATCTCACAAATCCCCCTTGTGATGTCACAGAGCCAGTGCTGCTCTAGCACTCTGGGATATCATACAGTTACGCTGTGATGGCACAGAAGACTCTGGCATCACAAAGTCAGCCCGTGTCACAATCCTCTAGTGCAAGCGGGAATCATGACAGTTTTTTTTCCCCATCTCAGAATTAGCAGAAGTAGATAGGCTTATCATGAGAAACCGAATGTGATAAACATGTTAGAAATGAAAGGCTCCAAGTTATTAGTTATTAATTTAATAAAAGTTATTAAGTGTACCAAATATAAGTTTTGAGAAAAATGGAAAAAAGCCACTATAAAAAAAAGTCAGTGTGGAGCCCGGGATTGCCACCGGGTGAGACACAGGTTTGACAGCTGCAGCAGAGGGTCCTCTATGCTTCACACCGACCGTCCTGTCCGACCCATTTTTATACCATTTTCCATGCCTGAGCCAGAGTCCCTTTTCTTCCTTTTTGGAGTGCATGTATTCATGTGGAGTTCTTTTCTCTGTGGCAAGTTGAACAATACATGTCCGGAGAGTGATGAACACCTGTGTTTGCAGTCCCGGAATTCGGATTTGAGATGTACCTCCCTGATGGCTCTGACTATCTCGGTCTCGGATATTTATCGTGTATTTATGGTCCGGGTGTTTCTCGGACAACCTTGATGCATGATCCCTCTCCGGGCTGGCCACTTTCGTTCGCTTGGAAATAAAGTCCTCCCTCTCTTGTCCAGGTGGCTTTCACATGGTGTTGCAATCACTGTTGCTGGCTTGTGCAATTTAAAAACTTCTTATAAGAGTATAATTTAACAGCACATAACCATAAAATAGATGACAATTTTATTTGCACGAATTATCCTATAGACATATAACAGTCCTAATGATTCCTTGAGGCCTTGCAGTGTCACAATGTTCTCCATGGTTCCACAGGCCCCACAGTGTCATGTGACTCCTCTGTTCCATGAGTCCTGCAATGTCACAATGGACCTTTGGACCAATGGACCATGGGGCTTTGCAGTGTCACAACGCTCTCCTTTGGCTCCACAGGGTCACAATGGAGCACTGATTACAGGCAGCCTCTCTGTGTTACCCTGGAGCTTTGTTTCCGTGGGGTCTCACAGTGTCCCAATGGAGCCTTGGTTGGATGGGGCCTCACAGTGTCACAATGATGCCTACATTCCACTGAGGCACACGGCGTCACTAGGGTCCCCTTGCTTCCATGAGGCCCAGCAATGTCACAGTGGTGTCCATGAATCCATGAGGACTCACAGTGTCCCAATGGTCTCTTGATCTCACATGGTCCCACAGTGTCCCAATGGCCCCTTGGTCTCACAAGGCCCCACAGTGTCCCAATGGTCACTTCTTCTCACATGGCCCCACAGTGTAACAATGGTCCCTTGGTTCCATGGTTCCTGGTCTGGTGCATTCCCCTCTCCCCTTCTCAGGCCGCCCTGCCAGCTGAGAAATGCTCACTGGGCCAGGGCCTTGGCCAGCAGCCCCTGAGCTCAGCTCCTCTGGAGCTCATCACAGACACTGTCTGCTCCAGGCTCAACCCTTCATTTCCTGGGGAGATGCCAAAGCCTCCGCAGGGAACATTTCCCTTTGCTCAGGGGAATTTCACACAGGTGCCTTGTAGTGACTCTTTGTGTCTGTGTGCACACAGGAGTGCCTGTGCTCAGGGAAATGTGGCAGAAATGCTGCTCCCTGAGGACTTTGGATGCCTTGGATAGCTGAGCCAGTCAGGCCTGGAAGTAAGGTTAAGTCATGTTACCCTGATTCTTAAGATTTTCTAAAGCCTTCTGAGTTTCCATTCTGTTGGAGAACCTTCCCACACAATTTCTGTCAACAACATATTGTTTACAATCTTTTATGGGGGTGGACAAACTTGATGTACTAGTGGTTTGTCCAATGTCTTTGGAGAGGTGGCCCATTCACTCTCCAATCCAATGTCACCTTTGGGAAAGTATAAAAGTTGGAGTCAGAGAATAAACTTTTATCTTTACCTTGCAAATAGCAGGTGGCTCGCGTCGTGCTTTCACGTGTCTTATAGCGACAAAGTCACAAGCTGTAAGCAAAGTTAAATGCTGCTAAGAGTTGTTCTTTTGCTAATTTGTGAAGCTTAATAGAAGTTCTAAGCGAAGTTGAATATTGTTAAGTGTTATTCCACAGCTCTGTTTAGCTTTTAGGCTGTATTCCTTTTATCCTTGCCCTCACTGTCCTTTCGTCACACACACACACACACATATTAACATACACACTCACACAAAAACACACAGAGACACACAGACACCGGGACAGTTCTTGACTCCTTTTTGGTTTGATTGCCTGGATTTTGTTTGGTTTTGTTGTTGCTTTGTTTCCTTGCTGTGCCTGAAGTTTCCAGTCAGGAGCAGAGTGACTCTTGCCAAGGAACTCTGTGGTGCTGTCACTTAATATTAAAGCTGTTTTATGCTACTCCCCTGCTGGGGATTTTTATAAGTGCTCTCAAGCCCTCCTTCATAAGAGGGTGAAGGAGCCCTGGCCAAGCTCTGGCCCTGGGGGCACAGGGATGCTGCTAGGGGGTCCCAGTCTCCCTGTTACAACTTTCAGGGCCCTGAGCCCCTGTCCCCGTGTCAGGCTCTGGGCTTGATCTCCTTGAACATCCTCAGGAGGAGGCTGCAGCGCCAGGGGCAGGGGGACCCAGAGGGACACGGGATACCACTGTGCACCAGCAGCTTTGGACTTCTCTGGGAGGAACTGTGAGTGGGGGCTGGCTTGAAGTGACCTCCCCAGTAAGGTCACAGAGCCCCTGAGATGTCACACTGCCTCCTGGGATGTCACAGCCCACCCTGAGATCTCACAAATCCCCCTTGTGATGTCACAGAGCCAGTGCTGCTCTAGCACTCTGGGATATCATACAGTTACGCTGTGATGGCACAGAAGACTCTGGCATCACAAAGTCAGCCCGTGTCACAATCCTCTAGTGCAAGCGGGAATCATGACAGTTTTTTTTCCCCATCTCAGAATTAGCAGAAGTAGATAGGCTTATCATGAGAAACCGAATGTGATAAACATGTTAGAAATGAAAGGCTCCAAGTTATTAGTTATTAATTTAATAAAAGTTATTAAGTGTACCAAATATAAGTTTTGAGAAAAATGGAAAAAAGCCACTATAAAAAAAAGTCAGTGTGGAGCCCGGGATTGCCACCGGGTGAGACACAGGTTTGACAGCTGCAGCAGAGGGTCCTCTATGCTTCACACCGACCGTCCTGTCCGACCCATTTTTATACCATTTTCCATGCCTGAGCCAGAGTCCCTTTTCTTCCTTTTTGGAGTGCATGTATTCATGTGGAGTTCTTTTCTCTGTGGCAAGTTGAACAATACATGTCCGGAGAGTGATGAACACCTGTGTTTGCAGTCCCGGAATTCGGATTTGAGATGTACCTCCCTGATGGCTCTGACTATCTCGGTCTCGGATATTTATCGTGTATTTATGGTCCGGGTGTTTCTCGGACAACCTTGATGCATGATCCCTCTCCGGGCTGGCCACTTTCGTTCGCTTGGAAATAAAGTCCTCCCTCTCTTGTCCAGGTGGCTTTCACATGGTGTTGCAATCACTGTTGCTGGCTTGTGCAATTTAAAAACTTCTTATAAGAGTATAATTTAACAGCACATAACCATAAAATAGATGACAATTTTATTTGCACGAATTATCCTATAGACATATAACAGTCCTAATGATTCCTTGAGGCCTTGCAGTGTCACAATGTTCTCCATGGTTCCACAGGCCCCACAGTGTCATGTGACTCCTCTGTTCCATGAGTCCTGCAATGTCACAATGGACCTTTGGACCAATGGACCATGGGGCTTTGCAGTGTCACAACGCTCTCCTTTGGCTCCACAGGGTCACAATGGAGCACTGATTACAGGCAGCCTCTCTGTGTTACCCTGGAGCTTTGTTTCCGTGGGGTCTCGCAGTGTCCCAATGGAGCCTTGGTTGGATGGGGCCTCACAGTGTCACAATGATGCCTACATTCCACTGAGGCACACGGCGTCACTAGGGTCCCCTTGCTTCCATGAGGCCCAGCAATGTCACAGTGGTGTCCATGAATCCATGAGGACTCACAGTGTCCCAATGGTCTCTTGATCTCACATGGTCCCACAGTGTCCCAATGGCCCCTTGGTCTCACAAGGCCCCACAGTGTCCCAATGGTCACTTCTTCTCACATGGCCCCACAGTGTAACAATGGTCCCTTGGTTCCATGGTTCCTGGTCTGGTGCATTCCCCTCTCCCCTTCTCAGGCCGCCCTGCCAGCTGAGAAATGCTCACTGGGCCAGGGCCTTGGCCAGCAGCCCCTGAGCTCAGCTCCTCTGGAGCTCATCACAGACACTGTCTGCTCCAGGCTCAACCCTTCATTTCCTGGGGAGATGCCAAAGCCTCCGCAGGGAACATTTCCCTTTGCTCAGGGGAATTTCACACAGGTGCCTTGTAGTGACTCTTTGTGTCTGTGTGCACACAGGAGTGCCTGTGCTCAGGGAAATGTGGCAGAAATGCTGCTCCCTGAGGACTTTGGATGCCTTGGATAGCTGAGCCAGTCAGGCCTGGAAGTAAGGTTAAGTCATGTTACCCTGATTCTTAAGATTTTCTAAAGCCTTCTGAGTTTCCATTCTGTTGGAGAACCTTCCCACACAATTTCTGTCAACAACATATTGTTTACAATCTTTTATGGGGGTGGACAAACTTGATGTACTAGTGGTTTGTCCAATGTCTTTGGAGAGGTGGCCCATTCACTCTCCAATCCAATGTCACCTTTGGGAAAGTATAAAAGTTGGAGTCAGAGAATAAACTTTTATCTTTACCTTGCAAATAGCAGGTGGCTCGCGTCGTGCTTTCACGTGTCTTATAGCGACAAAGTCACAAGCTGTAAGCAAAGTTAAATGCTGCTAAGAGTTGTTCTTTTGCTAATTTGTGAAGCTTAATAGAAGTTCTAAGCGAAGTTGAATATTGTTAAGTGTTATTCCACAGCTCTGTTTAGCTTTTAGGCTGTATTCCTTTTATCCTTGCCCTCACTGTCCTTTCGTCACACACACACACACACACATTAACATACACACTCACACAAAAACACACAGAGACACACAGACACCGGGACAGTTCTTGACTCCTTTTTGGTTTGATTGCCTGGATTTTGTTTGGTTTTGTTGTTGCTTTGTTTCCTTGCTGTGCCTGAAGTTTCCAGTCAGGAGCAGAGTGACTCTTGCCAAGGAACTCTGTGGTGCTGTCACTTAATATTAAAGCTGTTTTATGCTACTCCCCTGCTGGGGATTTTTATAAGTGCTCTCAAGCCCTCCTTCATAAGAGGGTGAAGGAGCCCTGGCCAAGCTCTGGCCCTGGGGGCACAGGGATGCTGCTAGGGGGTCCCAGTCTCCCTGTTACAACTTTCAGGGCCCTGAGCCCCTGTCCCCGTGTCAGGCTCTGGGCTTGATCTCCTTGAACATCCTCAGGAGGAGGCTGCAGCGCCAGGGGCAGGGGGACCCAGAGGGACACGGGATACCACTGTGCACCAGCAGCTTTGGACTTCTCTGGGAGGAACTGTGAGTGGGGGCTGGCTTGAAGTGACCTCCCCAGTAAGGTCACAGAGCCCCTGAGATGTCACACTGCCTCCTGGGATGTCACAGCCCACCCTGAGATCTCACAAATCCCCCTTGTGATGTCACAGAGCCAGTGCTGCTCTATCACTCTGGGATATCATACAGTTACGCTGTGATGGCACAGAAGACTCTGGCATCACAAAGTCAGCCCGTGTCACAATCCTCTAGTGCAAGCGGGAATCATGACAGTTTTTTTTCCCCATCTCAGAATTAGCAGAAGTAGATAGGCTTATCATGAGAAACCGAATGTGATAAACATGTTAGAAATGAAAGGCTCCAAGTTATTAGTTATTAATTTAATAAAAGTTATTAAGTGTACCAAATATAAGTTTTGAGAAAAATGGAAAAAAGCCACTATAAAAAAAAGTCAGTGTGGAGCCCGGGATTGCCACCGGGTGAGACACAGGTTTGACAGCTGCAGCAGAGGGTCCTCTATGCTTCACACCGACCGTCCTGTCCGACCCATTTTTATACCATTTTCCATGCCTGAGCCAGAGTCCCTTTTCTTCCTTTTTGGAGTGCATGTATTCATGTGGAGTTCTTTTCTCTGTGGCAAGTTGAACAATACATGTCCGGAGAGTGATGAACACCTGTGTTTGCAGTCCCGGAATTCGGATTTGAGATGTACCTCCCTGATGGCTCTGACTATCTCGGTCTCGGATATTTATCGTGTATTTATGGTCCGGGTGTTTCTCGGACAACCTTGATGCATGATCCCTCTCCGGGCTGGCCACTTTCGTTCGCTTGTAAATAAAGTCCTCCCTCTCTTGTCCAGGTGGCTTTCACATGGTGTTGCAATCACTGTTGCTGGCTTGTGCAATTTAAAAACTTCTTATAAGAGTATAATTTAACAGCACATAACCATAAAATAGATGACAATTTTATTTGCACGAATTATCCTATAGACATATAACAGTCCTAATGATTCCTTGAGGCCTTGCAGTGTCACAATGTTCTCCATGGTTCCACAGGCCCCACAGTGTCATGTGACTCCTCTGTTCCATGAGTCCTGCAATGTCACAATGGACCTTTGGACCAATGGACCATGGGGCTTTGCAGTGTCACAACGCTCTCCTTTGGCTCCACAGGGTCACAATGGAGCACTGATTACAGGCAGCCTCTCTGTGTTACCCTGGAGCTTTGTTTCCGTGGGGTCTCACAGTGTCCCAATGGAGCCTTGGTTGGATGGGGCCTCACAGTGTCACAATGATGCCTACATTCCACTGAGGCACACGGCGTCACTAGGGTCCCCTTGCTTCCATGAGGCCCAGCAATGTCACAGTGGTGTCCATGAATCCATGAGGACTCACAGTGTCCCAATGGTCTCTTGATCTCACATGGTCCCACAGTGTCCCAATGGCCCCTTGGTCTCACAAGGCCCCACAGTGTCCCAATGGTCACTTCTTCTCACATGGCCCCACAGTGTAACAATGGTCCCTTGGTTCCATGGTTCCTGGTCTGGTGCATTCCCCTCTCCCCTTCTCAGGCCGCCCTGCCAGCTGAGAAATGCTCACTGGGCCAGGGCCTTGGCCAGCAGCCCCTGGGCTCAGCTCCTCTGGAGCTCATCACAGACACTGTCTGCTCCAGGCTCAACCCTTCATCCCCTGGGGAGATGCCAAAGCCTCCACAGGGAACATTTCCCTTTGCTCAGGGGAATTTCTCACAGGTGCCTTGTAGTGACTCTTTGTGTCTGTGTGCACACAGGAGTGCCTGTGCTCAGGGAAATGTGGCAGAAATGCTGCTCCCTGAGGACTTTGGATGCCTTGGATAGCTGAGCCAGTCAGGCCTGGAAGTAAGGTTAAGTCATGTTACCCTGATTCTTAAGATTTTCTAAAGCCTTCTGAGTTTCCATTCTGTTGGAGAACCTTCCCACACAATTTCTGTCAACAACATATTGTTTACAATCTTTTATGGGGGTGGACAAACTTGATGTACTAGTGGTTTGTCCAATGTCTTTGGAGAGGTGGCCCATTCACTCTCCAATCCAATGTCACCTTTGGGAAAGTATAAAAGTTGGAGTCAGAGAATAAACTTTTATCTTTACCTTGCAAATAGCAGGTGGCTCGCGTCGTGCTTTCACGTGTCTTATAGCGACAAAGTCACAAGCTGTAAGCAAAGTTAAATGCTGCTAAGAGTTGTTCTTTTGCTAATTTGTGAAGCTTAATAGAAGTTCTAAGCGAAGTTGAATATTGTTAAGTGTTATTCCACAGCTCTGTTTAGCTTTTAGGCTGTATTCCTTTTATCCTTGCCCTCACTGTCCTTTCGTCACACACACACACACACACATTAACATACACACTCACACAAAAACACACAGAGACACACAGACACCGGGACAGTTCTTGACTCCTTTTTGGTTTGATTGCCTGGATTTTGTTTGGTTTTGTTGTTGCTTTGTTTCCTTGCTGTGCCTGAAGTTTCCAGTCAGGAGCAGAGTGACTCTTGCCAAGGAACTCTGTGGTGCTGTCACTTAATATTAAAGCTGTTTTATGCTACTCCCCTGCTGGGGACTTTTATAAGTGCTCTCAAGCCCTCCTTCATAAGAGGGTGAAGGAGCCCTGGCCAAGCTCTGGCCCTGGGGGCACAGGGATGCTGCTAGGGGGTCCCAGTCTCCCTGTTACAACTTTCAGGGCCCTGAGCCCCTGTCCCCGTGTCAGGCTCTGGGCTTGATCTCCTTGAACATCCTCAGGAGGAGGCTGCAGCGCCAGGGGCAGGGGGACCCAGAGGGACACGGGATACCACTGTGCACCAGCAGCTTTGGACTTCTCTGGGAGGAACTGTGAGTGGGGGCTGGCTTGAAGTGACCTCCCCAGTAAGGTCACAGAGCCCCTGAGATGTCACACTGCCTCCTGGGATGTCACAGCCCACCCTGAGATCTCACAAATCCCCCTTGTGATGTCACAGAGCCAGTGCTGCTCTATCACTCTGGGACGTCATACAGTTACGCTGTGATGGCACAGAAGACTCTGGCATCACAAAGTCAGCCCGTGTCACAATCCTCTAGTGCAAGCGGGAATCATGACAGTTTTTTTTCCCCATCTCAGAATTAGCAGAAGTAGATAGGCTTATCATGAGAAACCGAATGTGATAAACATGTTAGAAATGAAAGGCTCCAAGTTATTAGTTATTAATTTAATAAAAGTTATTAAGTGTACCAAATATAAGTTTTGAGAAAAATGGAAAAAAGCCACTATAAAAAAAAGTCAGTGTGGAGCCCGGGATTGCCACCGGGTGAGACACAGGTTTGACAGCTGCAGCAGAGGGTCCTCTATGCTTCACACCGACCGTCCTGTCCGACCCATTTTTATACCATTTTCCATGCCTGAGCCAGAGTCCCTTTTCTTCCTTTTTGGAGTGCATGTATTCATGTGGAGTTCTTTTCTCTGTGGCAAGTTGAACAATACATGTCCGGAGAGTGATGAACACCTGTGTTTGCAGTCCCGGAATTCGGATTTGAGATGTACCTCCCTGATGGCTCTGACTATCTCGGTCTCGGATATTTATCGTGTATTTATGGTCCGGGTGTTTCTCGGACAACCTTGATGCATGATCCCTCTCCGGGCTGGCCACTTTCGTTCGCTTGGAAATAAAGTCCTCCCTCTCTTGTCCAGGTGGCTTTCACATGGTGTTGCAATCACTGTTGCTGGCTTGTGCAATTTAAAAACTTCTTATAAGAGTATAATTTAACAGCACATAACCATAAAATAGATGACAATTTTATTTGCACGAATTATCCTATAGACATATAACAGTCCTAATGATTCCTTGAGGCCTTGCAGTGTCACAATGTTCTCCATGGTTCCACAGGCCCCACAGTGTCATGTGACTCCTCTGTTCCATGAGTCCTGCAATGTCACAATGGACCTTTGGACCAATGGACCATGGGGCTTTGCAGTGTCACAACGCTCTCCTTTGGCTCCACAGGGTCACAATGGAGCACTGATTACAGGCAGCCTCTCTGTGTTACCCTGGAGCTTGGATGGGGCCTCACAGTGTCACAATGATGCCTACATTCCACTGAGGCACACGGCGTCACTAGGGTCCCCTTGCTTCCATGAGGCCCAGCAATGTCACAGTGGTGTCCATGAATCCATGAGGACTCACAGTATCCCAATGGTCTCTTGATCTCACATGGTCCCACAGTGTCCCAATGGTCCCTTGGTCTCAAAAGGCCCCACAGTGTCCCAATGGTCACTTCTTCTCACATGGCCCCACAGTGTAACAATGGTCCCTTGGTTCCATGGTTCCTGGTCTGGTGCATTCCCCTCTCCCCTTCTCAGGCCGCCCTGCCAGCTGAGAAATGCTCACTGGGCCAGGGCCTTGGCCAGCAGCCCCTGGGCTCAGCTCTTATGGAGCTCATCACAGACGCTGTCTGCTCCAGGCTCAACCCTTCATCCCCTGGGGAGATGCCAAAGCCTCCGCAGGGAACATTTCCCTTTGCTCAGGGGAATTTCACACAGGTGCCTTGTAGTGACTCTTTGTGTCTGTGTGCACACAGGAGTGCCTGTGCTCAGGGAAATGTGGCAGATATGCTGCTCCCTGAGGACTTTGGATGCCTTGGATAGCTGAGCCAGTCAGGCCTGGAAGTAAGGTTAAGTCATGTCACCCTGATTCTTAAGATTTTCTAAAGCCTTCTGAGTTTCCATTCTGTTGGAGAACCTTCCCACACAATTTCTGTCAACAACATATTGTTTACAATCTTTTATGGGGGTGGACAAACTTGATGTACTAGTGGTTTGTCCAATGTCTTTGGAGAGGTGGCCCATTCACTCTCCAATCCAATGTCACCTTTGGGAAAGTATAAAAGTTGGAGTCAGAGAATAAACTTTTATCTTTACCTTGCAAATAGCAGGTGGCTCGCGTCGTGCTTTCACGTGTCTTATAGCGACAAAGTCACAAGCTGTAAGCAAAGTTAAATGCTGCTAAGAGTTGTTCTTTTGCTAATTTGTGAAGCTTAATAGAAGTTCTAAGCGAAGTTGAATATTGTTAAGTGTTATTCCACAGCTCTGTTTAGCTTTTAGGCTGTATTCCTTTTATCCTTGCCCTCACTGTCCTTTCGTCACACACACACACACACATTAACATACACACTCACACAAAAACACACAGAGACACACAGACACCGGGACAGTTCTTGACTCCTTTCTGGTTTGATTGCCTGGATTTTGTTTGGTTTTGTTGTTGCTTTGTTTCCTTGCTGTGCCTGAAGTTTCCAGTCAGGAGCAGAGTGACTCTTGCCAAGGAACTCTGTGGTGCTGTCACTTAATATTAAAGCTGTTTTATGCTACTCCCCTGCTGGGGATTTTTATAAGTGCTCTCAAGCCCTCCTTCATAAGAGGGTGAAGGAGCCCTGGCCAAGCTCTGGCCCTGGGGGCACAGGGATGCTGCTAGGGGGTCCCTGTCTCCCTGTTACAACTTTCAGGGCCCTGAGCCCCTGTCCCCGTGTCAGGCTCTGGGCTTGATCTCCTCGAACATCCTCAGGAGGAGGCTGCAGCGCCAGGGGCAGGGGGACCCAGAGGGACACGGGATGCCACTGTGCACCAGCAGCTTTGGACTTCTCTGGGAGGAACTGTGAGTGGGAGCTGGCTTGAAGTGACCTCCCCAGTAAGGTCACAGAGCCCCTGAGATGTCACTCTGCCTCCTGGGATGTCACAGCCCACCCTGGGATCTCACAAATCCCCCTTGTGATGTCACAGAGCCAGTGCTGCTCTAGCACTCTGGGATATCATACAGTTATGCTGTGATGGCACAGAAGACTCTGGCATCACAAAGTCAGCCCGTGTCACAATCCTCTAGTGCAAGCGGGAATCATGACAGTTTTTTTTCCCCATCTCAGAATTAGCAGAAGTAGATAGGCTTATCATGAGAAACCGAATGTGATAAACATGTTAGAAATGAAAGGCTCCAAGTTATTAGTTATTAATTTAATAAAAGTTATTAAGTGTACCAAATATAAGTTTTGAGAAAAATGGAAAAAAGCCACTATAAAAAAAAGTCAGTGTGGAGCCCGGGATTGCCACCGGGTGAGACACAGGTTTGACAGCTGCAGCAGAGGGTCCTCTATGCTTCACACCGACCGTCCTGTCCGACCCATTTTTATACCATTTTCCATGCCTGAGCCAGAGTCCCTTTTCTTCCTTTTTGGAGTGCATGTATTCATGTGGAGTTCTTTTCTCTGTGGCAAGTTGAACAATACATGTCCGGAGAGTGATGAACACCTGTGTTTGCAGTCCCGGAATTCGGATTTGAGATGTACCTCCCTGATGGCTCTGACTATCTCGGTCTCGGATATTTATCGTGTATTTATGGTCCGGGTGTTTCTCGGACAACCTTGATGCATGATCCCTCTCCGGGCTGGCCACTTTCGTTCGCTTGTAAATAAAGTCCTCCCTCTCTTGTCCAGGTGGCTTTCACATGGTGTTGCAATCACTGTTGCTGGCTTGTGCAATTTAAAAACTTCTTATAAGAGTATAATTTAACAGCACATAACCATAAAATAGATGACAATTTTATTTGCACGAATTATCCTATAGACATATAACAGTCCTAATGATTCCTTGAGGCCTTGCAGTGTCACAATGTTCTCCATGGTTCCACAGGCCCCACAGTGTCATGTGACTCCTCTGTTCCATGAGTCCTGCAATGTCACAATGGACCTTTGGACCAATGGACCATGGGGCTTTGCAGTGTCACAACGCTCTCCTTTGGCTCCACAGGGTCACAATGGAGCACTGATTACAGGCAGCCTCTCTGTGTTACCCTGGAGCTTTGTTTCCGTGGGGTCTCGCAGTGTCCCAATGGAGCCTTGGTTGGATGGGGCCTCACAGTGTCACAATGATGCCTACATTCCACTGAGGCACACGGCGTCACTAGGGTCCCCTTGCTTCCATGAGGCCCAGCAATGTCACAGTGGTGTCCATGAATCCATGAGGACTCACAGTGTCCCAATGGTCTCTTGATCTCACATGGTCCCACAGTGTCCCAATGGCCCCTTGGTCTCACAAGGCCCCACAGTGTCCCAATGGTCACTTCTTCTCACATGGCCCCACAGTGTAACAATGGTCCCTTGGTTCCATGGTTCCTGGTCTGGTGCATTCCCCTCTCCCCTTCTCAGGCCGCCCTGCCAGCTGAGAAATGCTCACTGGGCCAGGGCCTTGGCCAGCAGCCCCTGAGCTCAGCTCCTCTGGAGCTCATCACAGACACTGTCTGCTCCAGGCTCAACCCTTCATTTCCTGGGGAGATGCCAAAGCCTCCGCAGGGAACATTTCCCTTTGCTCAGGGGAATTTCACACAGGTGCCTTGTAGTGACTCTTTGTGTCTGTGTGCACACAGGAGTGCCTGTGCTCAGGGAAATGTGGCAGAAATGCTGCTCCCTGAGGACTTTGGATGCCTTGGATAGCTGAGCCAGTCAGGCCTGGAAGTAAGGTTAAGTCATGTTACCCTGATTCTTAAGATTTTCTAAAGCCTTCTGAGTTTCCATTCTGTTGGAGAACCTTCCCACACAATTTCTGTCAACAACATATTGTTTACAATCTTTTATGGGGGTGGACAAACTTGATGTACTAGTGGTTTGTCCAATGTCTTTGGAGAGGTGGCCCATTCACTCTCCAATCCAATGTCACCTTTGGGAAAGTATAAAAGTTGGAGTCAGAGAATAAACTTTTATCTTTACCTTGCAAATAGCAGGTGGCTCGCGTCGTGCTTTCACGTGTCTTATAGCGACAAAGTCACAAGCTGTAAGCAAAGTTAAATGCTGCTAAGAGTTGTTCTTTTGCTAATTTGTGAAGCTTAATAGAAGTTCTAAGCGAAGTTGAATATTGTTAAGTGTTATTCCACAGCTCTGTTTAGCTTTTAGGCTGTATTCCTTTTATCCTTGCCCTCACTGTCCTTTCGTCACACACACACACACACACATTAACATACACACTCACACAAAAACACACAGAGACACACAGACACCGGGACAGTTCTTGACTCCTTTTTGGTTTGATTGCCTGGATTTTGTTTGGTTTTGTTGTTGCTTTGTTTCCTTGCTGTGCCTGAAGTTTCCAGTCAGGAGCAGAGTGACTCTTGCCAAGGAACTCTGTGGTGCTGTCACTTAATATTAAAGCTGTTTTATGCTACTCCCCTGCTGGGGATTTTTATAAGTGCTCTCAAGCCCTCCTTCATAAGAGGGTGAAGGAGCCCTGGCCAAGCTCTGGCCCTGGGGGCACAGGGATGCTGCTAGGGGGTCCCAGTCTCCCTGTTACAACTTTCAGGGCCCTGAGCCCCTGTCCCCGTGTCAGGCTCTGGGCTTGATCTCCTTGAACATCCTCAGGAGGAGGCTGCAGCGCCAGGGGCAGGGGGACCCAGAGGGACACGGGATACCACTGTGCACCAGCAGCTTTGGACTTCTCTGGGAGGAACTGTGAGTGGGGGCTGGCTTGAAGTGACCTCCCCAGTAAGGTCACAGAGCCCCTGAGATGTCACACTGCCTCCTGGGATGTCACAGCCCACCCTGAGATCTCACAAATCCCCCTTGTGATGTCACAGAGCCAGTGCTGCTCTATCACTCTGGGATATCATACAGTTACGCTGTGATGGCACAGAAGACTCTGGCATCACAAAGTCAGCCCGTGTCACAATCCTCTAGTGCAAGCGGGAATCATGACAGTTTTTTTTCCCCATCTCAGAATTAGCAGAAGTAGATAGGCTTATCATGAGAAACCGAATGTGATAAACATGTTAGAAATGAAAGGCTCCAAGTTATTAGTTATTAATTTAATAAAAGTTATTAAGTGTACCAAATATAAGTTTTGAGAAAAATGGAAAAAAGCCACTATAAAAAAAAGTCAGTGTGGAGCCCGGGATTGCCACCGGGTGAGACACAGGTTTGACAGCTGCAGCAGAGGGTCCTCTATGCTTCACACCGACCGTCCTGTCCGACCCATTTTTATACCATTTTCCATGCCTGAGCCAGAGTCCCTTTTCTTCCTTTTTGGAGTGCATGTATTCATGTGGAGTTCTTTTCTCTGTGGCAAGTTGAACAATACATGTCCGGAGAGTGATGAACACCTGTGTTTGCAGTCCCGGAATTCGGATTTGAGATGTACCTCCCTGATGGCTCTGACTATCTCGGTCTCGGATATTTATCGTGTATTTATGGTCCGGGTGTTTCTCGGACAACCTTGATGCATGATCCCTCTCCGGGCTGGCCACTTTCGTTCGCTTGTAAATAAAGTCCTCCCTCTCTTGTCCAGGTGGCTTTCACATGGTGTTGCAATCACTGTTGCTGGCTTGTGCAATTTAAAAACTTCTTATAAGAGTATAATTTAACAGCACATAACCATAAAATAGATGACAATTTTATTTGCACGAATTATCCTATAGACATATAACAGTCCTAATGATTCCTTGAGGCCTTGCAGTGTCACAATGTTCTCCATGGTTCCACAGGCCCCACAGTGTCATGTGACTCCTCTGTTCCATGAGTCCTGCAATGTCACAATGGACCTTTGGACCAATGGACCATGGGGCTTTGCAGTGTCACAACGCTCTCCTTTGGCTCCACAGGGTCACAATGGAGCACTGATTACAGGCAGCCTCTCTGTGTTACCCTGGAGCTTTGTTTCCGTGGGGTCTCACAGTGTCCCAATGGAGCCTTGGTTGGATGGGGCCTCACAGTGTCACAATGATGCCTACATTCCACTGAGGCACACGGCGTCACTAGGGTCCCCTTGCTTCCATGAGGCCCAGCAATGTCACAGTGGTGTCCATGAATCCATGAGGACTCACAGTGTCCCAATGGTCTCTTGATCTCACATGGTCCCACAGTGTCCCAATGGCCCCTTGGTCTCACAAGGCCCCACAGTGTCCCAATGGTCACTTCTTCTCACATGGCCCCACAGTGTAACAATGGTCCCTTGGTTCCATGGTTCCTGGTCTGGTGCATTCCCCTCTCCCCTTCTCAGGCCGCCCTGCCAGCTGAGAAATGCTCACTGGGCCAGGGCCTTGGCCAGCAGCCCCTGGGCTCAGCTCCTCTGGAGCTCATCACAGACACTGTCTGCTCCAGGCTCAACCCTTCATCCCCTGGGGAGATGCCAAAGCCTCCACAGGGAACATTTCCCTTTGCTCAGGGGAATTTCTCACAGGTGCCTTGTAGTGACTCTTTGTGTCTGTGTGCACACAGGAGTGCCTGTGCTCAGGGAAATGTGGCAGAAATGCTGCTCCCTGAGGACTTTGGATGCCTTGGATAGCTGAGCCAGTCAGGCCTGGAAGTAAGGTTAAGTCATGTTACCCTGATTCTTAAGATTTTCTAAAGCCTTCTGAGTTTCCATTCTGTTGGAGAACCTTCCCACACAATTTCTGTCAACAACATATTGTTTACAATCTTTTATGGGGGTGGACAAACTTGATGTACTAGTGGTTTGTCCAATGTCTTTGGAGAGGTGGCCCATTCACTCTCCAATCCAATGTCACCTTTGGGAAAGTATAAAAGTTGGAGTCAGAGAATAAACTTTTATCTTTACCTTGCAAATAGCAGGTGGCTCGCGTCGTGCTTTCACGTGTCTTATAGCGACAAAGTCACAAGCTGTAAGCAAAGTTAAATGCTGCTAAGAGTTGTTCTTTTGCTAATTTGTGAAGCTTAATAGAAGTTCTAAGCGAAGTTGAATATTGTTAAGTGTTATTCCACAGCTCTGTTTAGCTTTTAGGCTGTATTCCTTTTATCCTTGCCCTCACTGTCCTTTCGTCACACACACACACACACACATTAACATACACACTCACACAAAAACACACAGAGACACACAGACACCGGGACAGTTCTTGACTCCTTTTTGGTTTGATTGCCTGGATTTTGTTTGGTTTTGTTGTTGCTTTGTTTCCTTGCTGTGCCTGAAGTTTCCAGTCAGGAGCAGAGTGACTCTTGCCAAGGAACTCTGTGGTGCTGTACCTTAATATTAAAGCTGTTTTATGCTACTCCCCTGCTGGGGATTTTTATAAGTGCTCTCAAGCCCTCCTTCATAAGAGGGTGAAGGAGCCCTGGCCAAGCTCTGGCCCTGGGGGCACAGGGATGCTGCTAGGGGGTCCCAGTCTCCCTGTTACAACTTTCAGGGCCCTGAGCCCCTGTCCCCGTGTCAGGCTCTGGGCTTGATCTCCTTGAACATCCTCAGGAGGAGGCTGCAGCGCCAGGGGCAGGGGGACCCAGAGGGACACGGGATACCACTGTGCACCAGCAGCTTTGGACTTCTCTGGGAGGAACTGTGAGTGGGGGCTGGCTTGAAGTGACCTCCCCAGTAAGGTCACAGAGCCCCTGAGATGTCACACTGCCTCCTGGGATGTCACAGCCCACCCTGAGATCTCACAAATCCCCCTTGTGATGTCACAGAGCCAGTGCTGCTCTAGCACTCTGGGATATCATACAGTTACGCTGTGATGGCACAGAAGACTCTGGCATCACAAAGTCAGCCCGTGTCACAATCCTCTAGTGCAAGCGGGAATCATGACAGTTTTTTTTCCCCATCTCAGAATTAGCAGAAGTAGATAGGCTTATCATGAGAAACCGAATGTGATAAACATGTTAGAAATGAAAGGCTCCAAGTTATTAGTTATTAATTTAATAAAAGTTATTAAGTGTACCAAATATAAGTTTTGAGAAAAATGGAAAAAAGCCACTATAAAAAAAAGTCAGTGTGGAGCCCGGGATTGCCACCGGGTGAGACACAGGTTTGACAGCTGCAGCAGAGGGTCCTCTATGCTTCACACCGACCGTCCTGTCCGACCCATTTTTATACCATTTTCCATGCCTGAGCCAGAGTCCCTTTTCTTCCTTTTTGGAGTGCATGTATTCATGTGGAGTTCTTTTCTCTGTGGCAAGTTGAACAATACATGTCCGGAGAGTGATGAACACCTGTGTTTGCAGTCCCGGAATTCGGATTTGAGATGTACCTCCCTGATGGCTCTGACTATCTCGGTCTCGGATATTTATAGTGTATTTATCGTCCGGGTGTTTCTCGGACAACCTTGATGCATGATCCCTCTCCGGGCTGGCCACTTTCGTTCGCTTGTAAATAAAGTCCTCCCTCTCTTGTCCAGGTGGCTTTCACATGGTGTTGCAATCACTGTTGCTGGCTTGTGCAATTTAAAAACTTCTTATAAGAGTATAATTTAACAGCACATAACCATAAAATAGATGACAATTTTATTTGCACGAATTATCCTATAGACATATAACAGTCCTAATGATTCCTTGAGGCCTTGCAGTGTCACAATGTTCTCCATGGTTCCACAGGCCCCACAGTGTCATGTGACTCCTCTGTTCCATGAGTCCTGCAATGTCACAATGGACCTTTGGACCAATGGACCATGGGGCTTTGCAGTGTCACAACGCTCTCCTTTGGCTCCACAGGGTCACAATGGAGCACTGATTACATGCAGCCTCTCTGTGTTACCCTGGAGCTTTGTTTCCGTGGGGTCTCACAGTGTCCCAATGGAGCCTTGGTTGGATAGGGCCTCACAGTGTCACAATGATGCCTACATTCCACTGAGGCACACGGCGTCACTAGGGTCCCCTTGCTTCCATGAGGCCCAGCAATGTCACAGTGGTGTCCATGAATCCATGAGGACTCACAGTGTCCCAATGGTCTCTTGATCTCACATGGTCCCACAGTGTCCCAATGGCCCCTTGGTCTCACAAGGCCCCACAGTGTCCCAATGGTCACTTCTTCTCACATGGCCCCACAGTGTAACAATGGTCCCTTGGTTCCATGGTTCCTGGTCTGGTGCATTCCCCTCTCCCCTTCTCAGGCCGCCCTGCCAGCTGAGAAATGCTCACTGGGCCAGGGCCTTGGCCAGCAGCCCCTGGGCTCAGCTCCTCTGGAGCTCATCAAAGACACTGTCTGCTCCAGGCTCAACCCTTCATTTCCTGGGGAGATGCCAAAGCCTCCGCAGGGAACATTTCCCTTTGCTCAGGGGAATTTCACACAGGTGCCTTGTAGTGACTCTTTGTGTCTGTGTGCACACAGGAGTGCCTGTGCTCAGGGAAATGTGGCAGAAATGCTGCTCCCTGAGGACTTTGGATGCCTTGGATAGCTGAGCCAGTCAGGCCTGGAAGTAAGGTTAAGTCATGTTACCCTGATTCTTAAGATTTTCTAAAGCCTTCTGAGTTTCCATTCTGTTGGAGAACCTTCCCACACAATTTCTGTCAACAACATATTGTTTACAATCTTTTATGGGGGTGGACAAACTTGATGTACTAGTGGTTTGTCCAATGTCTTTGGAGAGGTGGCCCATTCACTCTCCAATCCAATGTCACCTTTGGGAAAGTATAAAAGTTGGAGTCAGAGAATAAACTTTTATCTTTACCTTGCAAATAGCAGGTGGCTCGCGTCGTGCTTTCACGTGTCTTATAGCGACAAAGTCACAAGCTGTAAGCAAAGTTAAATGCTGCTAAGAGTTGTTCTTTTGCTAATTTGTGAAGCTTAATAGAAGTTCTAAGCGAAGTTGAATATTGTTAAGTGTTATTCCACAGCTCTGTTTAGCTTTTAGGCTGTATTCCTTTTATCCTTGCCCTCACTGTCCTTTCGTCACACACACACACACACACATTAACATACACACTCACACAAAAACACACAGAGACACACAGACACCGGGACAGTTCTTGACTCCTTTTTGGTTTGATTGCCTGGATTTTGTTTGGTTTTGTTGTTGCTTTGTTTCCTTGCTGTGCCTGAAGTTTCCAGTCAGGAGCAGAGTGACTCTTGCCAAGGAACTCTGTGGTGCTGTCACTTAATATTAAAGCTGTTTTATGCTACTCCCCTGCTGGGGACTTTTATAAGTGCTCTCAAGCCCTCCTTCATAAGAGGGTGAAGGAGCCCTGGCCAAGCTCTGGCCCTGGGGGCACAGGGATGCTGCTAGGGGGTCCCAGTCTCCCTGTTACAACTTTCAGGGCCCTGAGCCCCTGTCCCCGTGTCAGGCTCTGGGCTTGATCTCCTTGAACATCCTCAGGAGGAGGCTGCAGCGCCAGGGGCAGGGGGACCCAGAGGGACACGGGATACCACTGTGCACCAGCAGCTTTGGACTTCTCTGGGAGGAACTGTGAGTGGGGGCTGGCTTGAAGTGACCTCCCCAGTAAGGTCACAGAGCCCCTGAGATGTCACACTGCCTCCTGGGATGTCACAGCCCACCCTGAGATCTCACAAATCCCCCTTGTGATGTCACAGAGCCAGTGCTGCTCTATCACTCTGGGACGTCATACAGTTACGCTGTGATGGCACAGAAGACTCTGGCATCACAAAGTCAGCCCGTGTCACAATCCTCTAGTGCAAGCGGGAATCATGACAGTTTTTTTTCCCCATCTCAGAATTAGCAGAAGTAGATAGGCTTATCATGAGAAACCGAATGTGATAAACATGTTAGAAATGAAAGGCTCCAAGTTATTAGTTATTAATTTAATAAAAGTTATTAAGTGTACCAAATATAAGTTTTGAGAAAAATGGAAAAAAGCCACTATAAAAAAAAGTCAGTGTGGAGCCCGGGATTGCCACCGGGTGAGACACAGGTTTGACAGCTGCAGCAGAGGGTCCTCTATGCTTCACACCGACCGTCCTGTCCGACCCATTTTTATACCATTTTCCATGCCTGAGCCAGAGTCCCTTTTCTTCCTTTTTGGAGTGCATGTATTCATGTGGAGTTCTTTTCTCTGTGGCAAGTTGAACAATACATGTCCGGAGAGTGATGAACACCTGTGTTTGCAGTCCCGGAATTCGGATTTGAGATGTACCTCCCTGATGGCTCTGACTATCTCGGTCTCGGATATTTATCGTGTATTTATGGTCCGGGTGTTTCTCGGACAACCTTGATGCATGATCCCTCTCCGGGCTGGCCACTTTCGTTCGCTTGGAAATAAAGTCCTCCCTCTCTTGTCCAGGTGGCTTTCACATGGTGTTGCAATCACTGTTGCTGGCTTGTGCAATTTAAAAACTTCTTATAAGAGTATAATTTAACAGCACATAACCATAAAATAGATGACAATTTTATTTGCACGAATTATCCTATAGACATATAACAGTCCTAATGATTCCTTGAGGCCTTGCAGTGTCACAATGTTCTCCATGGTTCCACAGGCCCCACAGTGTCATGTGACTCCTCTGTTCCATGAGTCCTGCAATGTCACAATGGACCTTTGGACCAATGGACCATGGGGCTTTGCAGTGTCACAACGCTCTCCTTTGGCTCCACAGGGTCACAATGGAGCACTGATTACAGGCAGCCTCTCTGTGTTACCCTGGAGCTTGGATGGGGCCTCACAGTGTCACAATGATGCCTACATTCCACTGAGGCACACGGCGTCACTAGGGTCCCCTTGCTTCCATGAGGCCCAGCAATGTCACAGTGGTGTCCATGAATCCATGAGGACTCACAGTATCCCAATGGTCTCTTGATCTCACATGGTCCCACAGTGTCCCAATGGTCCCTTGGTCTCAAAAGGCCCCACAGTGTCCCAATGGTCACTTCTTCTCACATGGCCCCACAGTGTAACAATGGTCCCTTGGTTCCATGGTTCCTGGTCTGGTGCATTCCCCTCTCCCCTTCTCAGGCCGCCCTGCCAGCTGAGAAATGCTCACTGGGCCAGGGCCTTGGCCAGCAGCCCCTGGGCTCAGCTCTTATGGAGCTCATCACAGACGCTGTCTGCTCCAGGCTCAACCCTTCATCCCCTGGGGAGATGCCAAAGCCTCCGCAGGGAACATTTCCCTTTGCTCAGGGGAATTTCACACAGGTGCCTTGTAGTGACTCTTTGTGTCTGTGTGCACACAGGAGTGCCTGTGCTCAGGGAAATGTGGCAGATATGCTGCTCCCTGAGGACTTTGGATGCCTTGGATAGCTGAGCCAGTCAGGCCTGGAAGTAAGGTTAAGTCATGTCACCCTGATTCTTAAGATTTTCTAAAGCCTTCTGAGTTTCCATTCTGTTGGAGAACCTTCCCACACAATTTCTGTCAACAACATATTGTTTACAATCTTTTATGGGGGTGGACAAACTTGATGTACTAGTGGTTTGTCCAATGTCTTTGGAGAGGTGGCCCATTCACTCTCCAATCCAATGTCACCTTTGGGAAAGTATAAAAGTTGGAGTCAGAGAATAAACTTTTATCTTTACCTTGCAAATAGCAGGTGGCTCGCGTCGTGCTTTCACGTGTCTTATAGCGACAAAGTCACAAGCTGTAAGCAAAGTTAAATGCTGCTAAGAGTTGTTCTTTTGCTAATTTGTGAAGCTTAATAGAAGTTCTAAGCGAAGTTGAATATTGTTAAGTGTTATTCCACAGCTCTGTTTAGCTTTTAGGCTGTATTCCTTTTATCCTTGCCCTCACTGTCCTTTCGTCACACACACACACACACATTAACATACACACTCACACAAAAACACACAGAGACACACAGACACCGGGACAGTTCTTGACTCCTTTCTGGTTTGATTGCCTGGATTTTGTTTGGTTTTGTTGTTGCTTTGTTTCCTTGCTGTGCCTGAAGTTTCCAGTCAGGAGCAGAGTGACTCTTGCCAAGGAACTCTGTGGTGCTGTCACTTAATATTAAAGCTGTTTTATGCTACTCCCCTGCTGGGGATTTTTATAAGTGCTCTCAAGCCCTCCTTCATAAGAGGGTGAAGGAGCCCTGGCCAAGCTCTGGCCCTGGGGGCACAGGGATGCTGCTAGGGGGTCCCTGTCTCCCTGTTACAAATTTCAGGGCCCTGAGCCCCTGTCCCCGTGTCAGGCTCTGGGCTTGATCTCCTCGAACATCCTCAGGAGGAGGCTGCAGCGCCAGGGGCAGGGGGACCCAGAGGGACACGGGATGCCACTGTGCACCAGCAGCTTTGGACTTCTCTGGGAGGAACTGTGAGTGGGAGCTGGCTTGAAGTGACCTCCCCAGTAAGGTCACAGAGCCCCTGAGATGTCACTCTGCCTCCTGGGATGTCACAGCCCACCCTGGGATCTCACAAATCCCCCTTGTGATGTCACAGAGCCAGTGCTGCTCTAGCACTCTGGGATATCATACAGTTATGCTGTGATGGCACAGAAGACTCTGGCATCACAAAGTCAGCCCGTGTCACAATCCTCTAGTGCAAGCGGGAATCATGACAGTTTTTTTTCCCCATCTCAGAATTAGCAGAAGTAGATAGGCTTATCATGAGAAACCGAATGTGATAAACATGTTAGAAATGAAAGGCTCCAAGTTATTAGTTATTAATTTAATAAAAGTTATTAAGTGTACCAAATATAAGTTTTGAGAAAAATGGAAAAAAGCCACTATAAAAAAAAGTCAGTGTGGAGCCCGGGATTGCCACCGGGTGAGACACAGGTTTGACAGCTGCAGCAGAGGGTCCTCTATGCTTCACACCGACCGTCCTGTCCGACCCATTTTTATACCATTTTCCATGCCTGAGCCAGAGTCCCTTTTCTTCCTTTTTGGAGTGCATGTATTCATGTGGAGTTCTTTTCTCTGTGGCAAGTTGAACAATACATGTCCGGAGAGTGATGAACACCTGTGTTTGCAGTCCCGGAATTCGGATTTGAGATGTACCTCCCTGATGGCTCTGACTATCTCGGTCTCGGATATTTATCGTGTATTTATGGTCCGGGTGTTTCTCGGACAACCTTGATGCATGATCCCTCTCCGGGCTGGCCACTTTCGTTCGCTTGGAAATAAAGTCCTCCCTCTCTTGTCCAGGTGGCTTTCACATGGTGTTGCAATCACTGTTGCTGGCTTGTGCAATTTAAAAACTTCTTATAAGAGTATAATTTAACAGCACATAACCATAAAATAGATGACAATTTTATTTGCACGAATTATCCTATAGACATATAACAGTCCTAATGATTCCTTGAGGCCTTGCAGTGTCACAATGTTCTCCATGGTTCCACAGGCCCCACAGTGTCATGTGACTCCTCTGTTCCATGAGTCCTGCAATGTCACAATGGACCTTTGGACCAATGGACCATGGGGCTTTGCAGTGTCACAACGCTCTCCTTTGGCTCCACAGGGTCACAATGGAGCACTGATTACAGGCAGCCTCTCTGTGTTACCCTGGAGCTTTGTTTCCGTGGGGTCTCGCAGTGTCCCAATGGAGCCTTGGTTGGATGGGGCCTCACAGTGTCACAATGATGCCTACATTCCACTGAGGCACACGGCGTCACTAGGGTCCCCTTGCTTCCATGAGGCCCAGCAATGTCACAGTGGTGTCCATGAATCCATGAGGACTCACAGTGTCCCAATGGTCTCTTGATCTCACATGGTCCCACAGTGTCCCAATGGCCCCTTGGTCTCACAAGGCCCCACAGTGTCCCAATGGTCACTTCTTCTCACATGGCCCCACAGTGTAACAATGGTCCCTTGGTTCCATGGTTCCTGGTCTGGTGCATTCCCCTCTCCCCTTCTCAGGCCGCCCTGCCAGCTGAGAAATGCTCACTGGGCCAGGGCCTTGGCCAGCAGCCCCTGAGCTCAGCTCCTCTGGAGCTCATCACAGACACTGTCTGCTCCAGGCTCAACCCTTCATTTCCTGGGGAGATGCCAAAGCCTCCGCAGGGAACATTTCCCTTTGCTCAGGGGAATTTCACACAGGTGCCTTGTAGTGACTCTTTGTGTCTGTGTGCACACAGGAGTGCCTGTGCTCAGGGAAATGTGGCAGATATGCTGCTCCCTGAGGACTTTGGATGCCTTGGATAGCTGAGCCAGTCAGGCCTGGAAGTAAGGTTAAGTCATGTTACCCTGATTCTTAAGATTTTCTAAAGCCTTCTGAGTTTCCATTCTGTTGGAGAACCTTCCCACACAATTTCTGTCAACAACATATTGTTTACAATCTTTTATGGGGGTGGACAAACTTGATGTACTAGTGGTTTGTCCAATGTCTTTGGAGAGGTGGCCCATTCACTCTCCAATCCAATGTCACCTTTGGGAAAGTATAAAAGTTGGAGTCAGAGAATAAACTTTTCTCTTTACCTTGCAAATAGCAGGTGGCTCGCGTCGTGCTTTCACGTGTCTTATAGCGACAAAGTCACAAGCTGTAAGCAAAGTTAAATGCTGCTAAGAGTTGTTCTTTTGCTAATTTGTGAAGCTTAATAGAAGTTCTAAGCGAAGTTGAATATTGTTAAGTGTTATTCCACAGCTCTGTTTAGCTTTTAGGCTGTATTCCTTTTATCCTTGCCCTCACTGTCCTTTCGTCACACACACACACACACACATTAACATACACACTCACACAAAAACACACAGAGACACACAGACACCGGGACAGTTCTTGACTCCTTTTTGGTTTGATTGCCTGGATTTTGTTTGGTTTTGTTGTTGCTTTGTTTCCTTGCTGTGCCTGAAGTTTCCAGTCAGGAGCAGAGTGACTCTTGCCAAGGAACTCTGTGGTGCTGTCACTTAATATTAAAGCTGTTTTATGCTACTCCCCTGCTGGGGATTTTTATAAGTGCTCTCAAGCCCTCCTTCATAAGAGGGTGAAGGAGCCCTGGCCAAGCTCTGGCCCTGGGGGCACAGGGATGCTGCTAGGGGGTCCCAGTCTCCCTGTTACAACTTTCAGGGCCCTGAGCCCCTGTCCCCGTGTCAGGCTCTGGGCTTGATCTCCTTGAACATCCTCAGGAGGAGGCTGCAGCGCCAGGGGCAGGGGGACCCAGAGGGACACGGGATACCACTGTGCACCAGCAGCTTTGGACTTCTCTGGGAGGAACTGTGAGTGGGGGCTGGCTTGAAGTGACCTCCCCAGTAAGGTCACAGAGCCCCTGAGATGTCACACTGCCTCCTGGGATGTCACAGCCCACCCTGAGATCTCACAAATCCCCCTTGTGATGTCACAGAGCCAGTGCTGCTCTATCACTCTGGGATATCATACAGTTACGCTGTGATGGCACAGAAGACTCTGGCATCACAAAGTCAGCCCGTGTCACAATCCTCTAGTGCAAGCGGGAATCATGACAGTTTTTTTTCCCCATCTCAGAATTAGCAGAAGTAGATAGGCTTATCATGAGAAACCGAATGTGATAAACATGTTAGAAATGAAAGGCTCCAAGTTATTAGTTATTAATTTAATAAAAGTTATTAAGTGTACCAAATATAAGTTTTGAGAAAAATGGAAAAAAGCCACTATAAAAAAAAGTCAGTGTGGAGCCCGGGATTGCCACCGGGTGAGACACAGGTTTGACAGCTGCAGCAGAGGGTCCTCTATGCTTCACACCGACCGTCCTGTCCGACCCATTTTTATACCATTTTCCATGCCTGAGCCAGAGTCCCTTTTCTTCCTTTTTGGAGTGCATGTATTCATGTGGAGTTCTTTTCTCTGTGGCAAGTTGAACAATACATGTCCGGAGAGTGATGAACACCTGTGTTTGCAGTCCCGGAATTCGGATTTGAGATGTACCTCCCTGATGGCTCTGACTATCTCGGTCTCGGATATTTATAGTGTATTTATCGTCCGGGTGTTTCTCGGACAACCTTGATGCATGATCCCTCTCCGGGCTGGCCACTTTCGTTCGCTTGTAAATAAAGTCCTCCCTCTCTTGTCCAGGTGGCTTTCACATGGTGTTGCAATCACTGTTGCTGGCTTGTGCAATTTAAAAACTTCTTATAAGAGTATAATTTAACAGCACATAACCATAAAATAGATGACAATTTTATTTGCACGAATTATCCTATAGACATATAACAGTCCTAATGATTCCTTGAGGCCTTGCAGTGTCACAATGTTCTCCATGGTTCCACAGGCCCCACAGTGTCATGTGACTCCTCTGTTCCATGAGTCCTGCAATGTCACAATGGACCTTTGGACCAATGGACCATGGGGCTTTGCAGTGTCACAACGCTCTCCTTTGGCTCCACAGGGTCACAATGGAGCACTGATTACAGGCAGCCTCTCTGTGTTACCCTGGAGCTTTGTTTCCGTGGGGTCTCACAGTGTCCCAATGGAGCCTTGGTTGGATGGGGCCTCACAGTGTCACAATGATGCCTACATTCCACTGAGGCACACGGCGTCACTAGGGTCCCCTTGCTTCCATGAGGCCCAGCAATGTCACAGTGGTGTCCATGAATCCATGAGGACTCACAGTGTCCCAATGGTCTCTTGATCTCACATGGTCCCACAGTGTCCCAATGGCCCCTTGGTCTCACAAGGCCCCACAGTGTCCCAATGGTCACTTCTTCTCACATGGCCCCACAGTGTAACAATGGTCCCTTGGTTCCATGGTTCCTGGTCTGGTGCATTCCCCTCTCCCCTTCTCAGGCCGCCCTGCCAGCTGAGAAATGCTCACTGGGCCAGGGCCTTGGCCAGCAGCCCCTGGGCTCAGCTCCTCTGGAGCTCATCACAGACACTGTCTGCTCCAGGCTCAACCCTTCATCCCCTGGGGAGATGCCAAAGCCTCCACAGGGAACATTTCCCTTTGCTCAGGGGAATTTCTCACAGGTGCCTTGTAGTGACTCTTTGTGTCTGTGTGCACACAGGAGTGCCTGTGCTCAGGGAAATGTGGCAGAAATGCTGCTCCCTGAGGACTTTGGATGCCTTGGATAGCTGAGCCAGTCAGGCCTGGAAGTAAGGTTAAGTCATGTTACCCTGATTCTTAAGATTTTCTAAAGCCTTCTGAGTTTACATTCTGTTGGAGAACCTTCCCACACAATTTCTGTCAACAACATATTGTTTACAATCTTTTATGGGGGTGGACAAACTTGATGTACTAGTGGTTTGTCCAATGTCTTTGGAGAGGTGGCCCATTCACTCTCCAATCCAATGTCACCTTTGGGAAAGTATAAAAGTTGGAGTCAGAGAATAAACTTTTATCTTTACCTTGCAAATAGCAGGTGGCTCGCGTCGTGCTTTCACGTGTCTTATAGCGACAAAGTCACAAGCTGTAAGCAAAGTTAAATGCTGCTAAGAGTTGTTCTTTTGCTAATTTGTGAAGCTTAATAGAAGTTCTAAGCGAAGTTGAATATTGTTAAGTGTTATTCCACAGCTCTGTTTAGCTTTTAGGCTGTATTCCTTTTATCCTTGCCCTCACTGTCCTTTCGTCACACACACACACACACACATTAACATACACACTCACACAAAAACACACAGAGACACACAGACACCGGGACAGTTCTTGACTCCTTTTTGGTTTGATTGCCTGGATTTTGTTTGGTTTTGTTGTTGCTTTGTTTCCTTGCTGTGCCTGAAGTTTCCAGTCAGGAGCAGAGTGACTCTTGCCAAGGAACTCTGTGGTGCTGTCACTTAATATTAAAGCTGTTTTATGCTACTCCCCTGCTGGGGACTTTTATAAGTGCTCTCAAGCCCTCCTTCATAAGAGGGTGAAGGAGCCCTGGCCAAGCTCTGGCCCTGGGGGCACAGGGATGCTGCTAGGGGGTCCCAGTCTCCCTGTTACAACTTTCAGGGCCCTGAGCCCCTGTCCCCGTGTCAGGCTCTGGGCTTGATCTCCTTGAACATCCTCAGGAGGAGGCTGCAGCGCCAGGGGCAGGGGGACCCAGAGGGACACGGGATACCACTGTGCACCAGCAGCTTTGGACTTCTCTGGGAGGAACTGTGAGTGGGGGCTGGCTTGAAGTGACCTCCCCAGTAAGGTCACAGAGCCCCTGAGATGTCACACTGCCTCCTGGGATGTCACAGCCCACCCTGAGATCTCACAAATCCCCCTTGTGATGTCACAGAGCCAGTGCTGCTCTAGCACTCTGGGATATCATACAGTTACGCTGTGATGGCACAGAAGACTCTGGCATCACAAAGTCAGCCCGTGTCACAATCCTCTAGTGCAAGCGGGAATCATGACAGTTCATTTTCCCCATCTCAGAATTAGCAGAAGTAGATAGGCTTATCATGAGAAACCGAATGTGATAAACATGTTAGAAATGAAAGGCTCCAAGTTATTAGTTATTAATTTAATAAAAGTTATTAAGTGTACCAAATATAAGTTTTGAGAAAAATGGAAAAAAGCCACTATAAAAAAAAGTCAGTGTGGAGCCCGGGATTGCCACCGGGTGAGACACAGGTTTGACAGCTGCAGCAGAGGGTCCTCTATGCTTCACACCGACCGTCCTGTCCGACCCATTTTTATACCATTTTCCATGCCTGAGCCAGAGTCCCTTTTCTTCCTTTTTGGAGTGCATGTATTCATGTGGAGTTCTTTTCTCTGTGGCAAGTTGAACAATACATGTCCGGAGAGTGATGAACACCTGTGTTTGCAGTCCCGGAATTCGGATTTGAGATGTACCTCCCTGATGGCTCTGACTATCTCGGTCTCGGATATTTATCGTGTATTTATGGTCCGGGTGTTTCTCGGACAACCTTGATGCATGATCCCTCTCCGGGCTGGCCACTTTCGTTCGCTTGTAAATAAAGTCCTCCCTCTCTTGTCCAGGTGGCTTTCACATGGTCTTGCAATCACTGTTGCTGGCTTGTGCAATTTAAAAACTTCTTATAAGAGTATAATTTAACAGCACATAACCATAAAATAGATGACAATTTTATTTGCACGAATTATCCTATAGACATATAACAGTCCTAATGATTCCTTGAGGCCTTGCAGTGTCACAATGTTCTCCATGGTTCCACAGGCCCCACAGTGTCATGTGACTCCTCTGTTCCATGAGTCCTGCAATGTCACAATGGACCTTTGGACCAATGGACCATGGGGCTTTGCAGTGTCACAACGCTCTCCTTTGGCTCCACAGGGTCACAATGGAGCACTGATTACAGGCAGCCTCTCTGTGTTACCCTGGAGCTTTGTTTCCGTGGGGTCTCACAGTGTCCCAATGGAGCCTTGGTTGGATGGGGCCTCACAGTGTCACAATGATGCCTACATTCCACTGAGGCACACGGCGTCACTAGGGTCCCCTTGCTTCCATGAGGCCCAGCAATGTCACAGTGGTGTCCATGAATCCATGAGGACTCACAGTGTCCCAATGGTCTCTTGATCTCACATGGTCCCACAGTGTCCCAATGGCCCCTTGGTCTCACAAGGCCCCACAGTGTCCCAATGGTCACTTCTTCTCACATGGCCCCACAGTGTAACAATGGTCCCTTGGTTCCATGGTTCCTGGTCTGGTGCATTCCCCTCTCCCCTTCTCAGGCCGCCCTGCCAGCTGAGAAATGCTCACTGGGCCAGGGCCTTGGCCAGCAGCCCCTGGGCTCAGCTCCTCTGGAGCTCATCACAGACACTGTCTGCTCCAGGCTCAACCCTTCATTTCCTGGGGAGATGCCAAAGCCTCCGCAGGGAACATTTCCCTTTGCTCAGGGGAATTTCACACAGGTGCCTTGTAGTGACTCTTTGTGTCTGTGTGCACACAGGAGTGCCTGTGCTCAGGGAAATGTGGCAGAAATGCTGCTCCCTGAGGACTTTGGATGCCTTGGATAGCTGAGCCAGTCAGGCCTGGAAGTAAGGTTAAGTCATGTTACCCTGATTCTTAAGATTTTCTAAAGCCTTCTGAGTTTCCATTCTGTTGGAGAACCTTCCCACACAATTTCTGTCAACAACATATTGTTTACAATCTTTTATGGGGGTGGACAAACTTGATGTACTAGTGGTTTGTCCAATGTCTTTGGAGAGGTGGCCCATTCACTCTCCAATCCAATGTCACCTTTGGGAAAGTATAAAAGTTGGAGTCAGAGAATAAACTTTTATCTTTACCTTGCAAATAGCAGGTGGCTCGCGTCGTGCTTTCACGTGTCTTATAGCGACAAAGTCACAAGCTGTAAGCAAAGTTAAATGCTGCTAAGAGTTGTTCTTTTGCTAATTTGTGAAGCTTAATAGAAGTTATAAGCGAAGTTGAATATTGTTAAGTGTTATTCCACAGCTCTGTTTAGCTTTTAGGCTGTATTCCTTTTATCCTTGCCCTCACTGTCCTTTCGTCACACACACACACACACACATTAACATACACACTCACACAAAAACACACAGAGACACACAGACACCGGGACAGTTCTTGACTCCTTTTTGGTTTGATTGCCTGGATTTTGTTTGGTTTTGTTGTTGCTTTGTTTCCTTGCTGTGCCTGAAGTTTCCAGTCAGGAGCAGAGTGACTCTTGCCAAGGAACTCTGTGGTGCTGTCACTTAATATTAAAGCTGTTTTATGCTACTCCACTGCTGGGGATTTTTAAAGTGCTCTCAAGCCCTCCTTCATAAGAGGGTGAAGGAGCCCTGGCCAAGCTCTGGCCCTGGGGGCACAGGGATGCTGCTAGGGGGTCCCAGTCTCCCTGTTACAACTTTCAGGGCCCTGAGCCCCTGTCCCCGTGTCAGGCTCTGGGCTTGATCTCCTTGAACATCCTCAGGAGGAGGCTGCAGCGCCAGGGGCAGGGGGACCCAGAGGGACACGGGATACCACTGTGCACCAGCAGCTTTGGACTTCTCTGGGAGGAACTGTGAGTGGGGGCTGGCTTGAAGTGACCTCCCCAGTAAGGTCACAGAGCCCCTGAGATGTCACACTGCCTCCTGGGATGTCACAGCCCACCCTGAGATCTCACAAATCCCCCTTGTGATGTCACAGAGCCAGTGCTGCTCTAGCACTCTGGGACGTCATACAGTTACGCTGTGATGGCACAGAAGACTCTGGCATCACAAAGTCAGCCCGTGTCACAATCCTCTAGTGCAAGCGGGAATCATGACAGTTTTTTTTCCCCATCTCAGAATTAGCAGAAGTAGATAGGCTTATCATGAGAAACCGAATGTGATAAACATGTTAGAAATGAAAGGCTCCAAGTTATTAGTTATTAATTTAATAAAAGTTATTAAGTGTACCAAATATAAGTTTTGAGAAAAATGGAAAAAAGCCACTATAAAAAAAAGTCAGTGTGGAGCCCGGGATTGCCACCGGGTGAGACACAGGTTTGACAGCTGCAGCAGAGGGTCCTCTATGCTTCACACCGACCGTCCTGTCCGACCCATTTTTATACCATTTTCCATGCCTGAGCCAGAGTCCCTTTTCTTCCTTTTTGGAGTGCATGTATTCATGTGGAGTTCTTTTCTCTGTGGCAAGTTGAACAATACATGTCCGGAGAGTGATGAACACCTGTGTTTGCAGTCCCGGAATTCGGATTTGAGATGTACCTCCCTGATGGCTCTGACTATCTCGGTCTCGGATATTTATCGTGTATTTATGGTCCGGGTGTTTCTCGGACAACCTTGATGCATGATCCCTCTCCGGGCTGGCCACTTTCGTTCGCTTGTAAATAAAGTCCTCCCTCTCTTGTCCAGGTGGCTTTCACATGGTGTTGCAATCACTGTTGCTGGCTTGTGCAATTTAAAAACTTCTTATAAGAGTATAATTTAACAGCACATAACCATAAAATAGATGACAATTTTATTTGCACGAATTATCCTATAGACATATAACAGTCCTAATGATTCCTTGAGGCCTTGCAGTGTCACAATGTTCTCCATGGTTCCACAGGCCCCACAGTGTCATGTGACTCCTCTGTTCCATGAGTCCTGCAATGTCACAATGGACCTTTGGACCAATGGACCATGGGGCTTTGCAGTGTCACAACGCTCTCCTTTGGCTCCACAGGGTCACAATGGAGCACTGATTACAGGCAGCCTCTCTGTGTTACCCTGGAGCTTTGTTTCCGTGGGGTCTCGCAGTGTCCCAATGGAGCCTTGGTTGGATGGGGCCTCACAGTGTCACAATGATGCCTACATTCCACTGAGGCACACGGCGTCACTAGGGTCCCCTTGCTTCCATGAGGCCCAGCAATGTCACAGTGGTGTCCATGAATCCATGAGGACTCACAGTATCCCAATGGTCTCTTGATCTCACATGGTCCCACAGTGTCCCAATGGTCCCTTGGTCTCACAAGGCCCCACAGTGTCCCAATGGTCACTTCTTCTCACATGGCCCCACAGTGTAACAATGGTCCCTTGGTTCCATGGTTCCTGGTCTGGTGCATTCCCCTCTCCCCTTCTCAGGCCACCCTGCCAGCTGAGAAATGCTCACTGGGCCAGGGCCTTGGCCAGCAGCCCCTGGGCTCAGCTCCTCTGGAGCTCATCACAGACACTGTCTGCTCCAGGCTCAACCCTTCATTTCCTGGGGAGATGCCAAAGCCTCCACAGGGAACATTTCCCTTTGCTCAGGGGAATTTCACACAGGTGCCTTGTAGTGACTCTTTGTGTCTGTGTGCACACAGGAGTGCCTGTGCTCAGGGAAATGTGGCAGATATGCTGCTCCCTGAGGACTTTGGATGCCTTGGATAGCTGAGCCAGTCAGGCCTGGAAGTAAGGTTAAGTCATGTTACCCTGATTCTTAAGATTTTCTAAAGCCTTCTGAGTTTACATTCTGTTGGAGAACCTTCCCACACAATTTCTGTCAACAACATATTGTTTACAATCTTTTATGGGGCTGGACAAACTTGATGTACTAGTGGTTTGTCCAATGTCTTTGGAGAGGTGGTCCATTCACTCTCCAATCCAATGTCACCTTTGGGAAAGTATAAAAGTTGGAGTCAGAGAATAAACATTTAGCTTTACCTTGCAAATAGCAGGTGGCTCACGTCGTGCTTTCACGTGTCTTATAGCGACAAAGTCACAAGCTGTAAGCAAAGTTAAATGCTGCTAAGAGTTGTTCTTTTGCTAATTTGTGAAGCTTAATAGAAGTTATAAGCGAAGTTGAATATTGTTAAGTGTTATTCCACAGCTCTGTTTAGCTTTTAGGCTGCATTCCTTTTATCCTTGCCCTCACTGTCCTTTCGTCACACACACACACACACACATTAACATACACACTCACACAAAAACACACAGAGACACACAGACACCGGGACAGTTCTTGACTCCTTTTTGGTTTGATTGCCTGGATTTTGTTTGGTTTTGTTGTTGCTTTGTTTCCTTGCTGTGCCTGAAGTGTCCAGTCAGGAGCAGAGTGACTCTTGCCAAGGAAATCTGTGGTGCTGTCACTTAATATTAAAGCTGTTTTATGCTACTCCCCTGCTGGGGATTTTTATAAGTGTTCTCAAGCCCTCCTTCATAAGAGGGTGAAGGAGCCCTGGCCAAGCTCTGGCCCTGGGGGCACAGGGATGCTGCTAGGGGGTCCCTGTCTCCCTGTTACAACTTTCAGGGCCCTGAGCCCCTGTCCCCGTGTCAGGCTCTGGGCTTGATCTCCTTGAACATCCTCAGGAGGAGGCTGCAGCGCCAGGGGCAGGGGGACCCAGAGGGACACGGGATACCACTGTGCACCAGCAGCTTTGGACTTCTCTGGGAGGAACTGTGAGTGGGGGCTGGCTTGAAGTGACCTCCCCAGTAAGGTCACAGAGCCCCTGAGATGTCACACTGCCTCCTGGGATGTCACAGCCCACCCTGAGATCTCACAAATCCCCCTTGTGATGTCACAGAGCCAGTGCTGCTCTATCACTCTGGGATATCATACAGTTACGCTGTGATGGCACAGAAGACTCTGGCATCACAAAGTCAGCCCGTGTCACAATCCTCTAGTGCAAGCGGGAATCATGACAGTTTTTTTTCCCCATCTCAGAATTAGCAGAAGTAGATAGGCTTATCATGAGAAACCGAATGTGATAAACATGTTAGAAATGAAAGGCTCCAAGTTATTAGTTATTAATTTAATAAAAGTTATTAAGTGTACCAAATATAAGTTTTGAGAAAAATGGAAAAAAGCCACTATAAAAAAAAGTCAGTGTGGAGCCCGGGATTGCCACCGGGTGAGACACAGGTTTGACAGCTGCAGCAGAGGGTCCTCTATGCTTCACACCGACCGTCCTGTCCGACCCATTTTTATACCATTTTCCATGCCTGAGCCAGAGTCCCTTTTCTTCCTTTTTGGAGTGCATGTATTCATGTGGAGTTCTTTTCTCTGTGGCAAGTTGAACAATACATGTCCGGAGAGTGATGAACACCTGTGTTTGCAGTCCCGGAATTCGGATTTGAGATGTACCTCCCTGATGGCTCTGACTATCTCGGTCTCGGATATTTATAGTGTATTTATCGTCCGGGTGTTTCTCGGACAACCTTGATGCATGATCCCTCTCCGGGCTGGCCACTTTCGTTCGCTTGTAAATAAAGTCCTCCCTCTCTTGTCCAGGTGGCTTTCACATGGTGTTGCAATCACTGTTGCTGGCTTGTGCAATTTAAAAACTTCTTATAAGAGTATAATTTAACAGCACATAACCATAAAATAGATGACAATTTTATTTGCACGAATTATCCTATAGACATATAACAGTCCTAATGATTCCTTGAGGCCTTGCAGTGTCACAATGTTCTCCATGGTTCCACAGGCCCCACAGTGTCATGTGACTCCTCTGTTCCATGAGTCCTGCAATGTCACAATGGACCTTTGGACCAATGGACCATGGGGCTTTGCAGTGTCACAACGCTCTCCTTTGGCTCCACAGGGTCACAATGGAGCACTGATTACAGGCAGCCTCTCTGTGTTACCCTGGAGCTTTGTTTCCGTGGGGTCTCACAGTGTCCCAATGGAGCCTTGGTTGGATGGGGCCTCACAGTGTCACAATGATGCCTACATTCCACTGAGGCACACGGCGTCACTAGGGTCCCCTTGCTTCCATGAGGCCCAGCAATGTCACAGTGGTGTCCATGAATCCATGAGGACTCACAGTGTCCCAATGGTCTCTTGATCTCACATGGTCCCACAGTGTCCCAATGGCCCCTTGGTCTCACAAGGCCCCACAGTGTCCCAATGGTCACTTCTTCTCACATGGCCCCACAGTGTAACAATGGTCCCTTGGTTCCATGGTTCCTGGTCTGGTGCATTCCCCTCTCCCCTTCTCAGGCCGCCCTGCCAGCTGAGAAATGCTCACTGGGCCAGGGCCTTGGCCAGCAGCCCCTGGGCTCAGCTCCTCTGGAGCTCATCACAGACACTGTCTGCTCCAGGCTCAACCCTTCATCCCCTGGGGAGATGCCAAAGCCTCCACAGGGAACATTTCCCTTTGCTCAGGGGAATTTCTCACAGGTGCCTTGTAGTGACTCTTTGTGTCTGTGTGCACACAGGAGTGCCTGTGCTCAGGGAAATGTGGCAGAAATGCTGCTCCCTGAGGACTTTGGATGCCTTGGATAGCTGAGCCAGTCAGGCCTGGAAGTAAGGTTAAGTCATGTTACCCTGATTCTTAAGATTTTCTAAAGCCTTCTGAGTTTCCATTCTGTTGGAGAACCTTCCCACACAATTTCTGTCAACAACATATTGTTTACAATCTTTTATGGGGGTGGACAAACTTGATGTACTAGTGGTTTGTCCAATGTCTTTGGAGAGGTGGCCCATTCACTCTCCAATCCAATGTCACCTTTGGGAAAGTATAAAAGTTGGAGTCAGAGAATAAACTTTTATCTTTACCTTGCAAATAGCAGGTGGCTCGCGTCGTGCTTTCACGTGTCTTATAGCGACAAAGTCACAAGCTGTAAGCAAAGTTAAATGCTGCTAAGAGTTGTTCTTTTGCTAATTTGTGAAGCTTAATAGAAGTTCTAAGCAAAGTTGAATATTGTTAAGTGTTATTCCACAGCTCTGTTTAGCTTTTAGGCTGTATTCCTTTTATCCTTGCCCTCACTGTCCTTTCGTCACACACACACACACACACACACATTAACATACACACTCACAAAAAAACACACAGAGACACAGAGACACTGGGACAGTTCTTGACTCCTTTTTGGTTTGATTGCCTGGATTTTGTTTGGTTTTGTTGTTGCTTTGTTTCCTTGCTGTGCCTGAAGTGTCCAGTCAGGAGCAGAGTGACTCTTGCCAAGGAAATCTGTGGTGCTGTCACTTAATATTAAAGCTGTTTTATGCTACTCCCCTGCTGGGGATTTTTATAAGTGTTCTCAAGCCCTCCTTCATAAGAGGGTGAAGGAGCCCTGGCCAAGCTCTGGCCCTGGGGGCACAGGGATGCTGCTAGGGGGTCCCTGTCTCCCTGTTACAACTTTCAGGGCCCTGAGCCCCTGTCCCCGTGTCAGGCTCTGGGCTTGATCTCCTCGAACATCCTCAGGAGGAGGCTGCAGCTCCAGGGGCAGGGGGACCCAGAGGGACACGCGATGCCACTGTGCACCAGCAGCTTTGGACTTCTCTGGGAGGAACTGTGAGTGGGAGCTGGCTTGAAGTGACCTCCCCAGTAAGGTCACAGAGCCCCTGAGATGTCACACTGCCTCCTGGGATGTCACAGCCCACCCTGAGATCTCACAAATCCCCCTTGTGATGTCACAGAGCCAGTGCTGCTCTAGCACTCTGGGATGTCATACAGTTGCGCTGTGATGGCACAGAAGACTCTGGCATCACAAAGTCAGCCCGTGTCACAATCCTCTAGTGCAAGCGGGAATCATGACAGTTCATTTTCCCCATCTCAGAATTAGCAGAAGTAGATAGGATTATCATGAGAAACTGAATGTGATGAACATGTTAGAAATGCAAGGCTCCAAGTTATTAATTTTTAATTTAATAAAAGTTATTAAGTGTACCAAATATAAACTTTGAGAAAAATGAAAAAAAGACACTATAAAAAAAAGTCAATGTGGAGCCCGGGATTGCCACCGGGTGAGACACAGGTTGGACAGCTGCAGCAGAGGGTCCTCTATGCTTCACACCGACCGTCCTGTCTGACCCATTTTTATACGATTTTCCTTGCCTGAGCCAGAGTCCCCTTTCTTCCTTTTCAAAGTGCATGTATTCATGTGGAGTTCTTTTCTCTGTGGCAAGTTGAACAATACGTGTCCGGAGAGTGATGAACACCTGTGTTTGCAGTCCCGGAATTCGGATTTGAGATGTACCTCCCTGATGGCTCTGACTATCTCGGTCTCGGATATTTATCGTGTATTTATCGTCCGGGTGTTTCTCGGACAACCTTGATGCATGATCCCTCTCTGGGCTGGCCACTTTCGTTCGCTTGTAAATAAAGTCCTCCCTCTCTCGTCCAGGTGGCTTTGACATGGTGTTGCAATCGCTGTTGCTGGCTTGTGCGATTTAAAAACTTCCTATAAGAGTATAATTTAACAGCACATAACTATAAAAGAGACGACAATTTTATTTGCACGAATTATCCTATAGACATATAACAGTCCTAATGATTCCTTGAGGCCTTGCAGTGTCACAATGTTCTCCATGGTTCCACAGGCCCCACAGTGTCATGTGACTCCTCTGTTCTATGAGTCCTGCAATGTCACAATGGACCTTTGGACCAATGGACCATGGGGCTTTGCAGTGTCACAACACTCTCCTTTGGCTCCACAGGGTCACAATGGAGCACTGATTACAGGCAGCCTCTCTGTGTTACCCTGGAGCTTTGTTTCCGTGGGGTCTCGCAGTGTCCCAATGGAGCCTTGGTTGGATGGGGCCTCACAGTGTCACAATGATGCCTACATTCCACTGAGGCACACGGCGTCACTAGGGTCCCCTTGCTTCCATGAGGCCCAGCAATGTCACAGTGGTGTCCATGAATCCATGAGGACTCACAGTATCCCAATGGTCTCTTGATCTCACATGGTCCCACAGTGTCCCAATGGTCCCTTGGTCTCACAAGGCCCCACAGTGTCCCAATGGTCACTTCTTCTCACATGGCCCCACAGTGTAACAATGGTCCCTTGGTTCCATGGTTCCTGGTCTGGTGCATTCCCCTTTCCCCTTCTCAGGCCACCCTGCCAGCTGAGAAATGCTCACTGGGCCAGGGCCTTGGCCAGCAGCCCCTGGGCTCAGCTCCTCTGGAGCTCATCACAGACACTGTCTGCTCCAGGCTCAACCCTTCATTTCCTGGGGAGATGCCAAAGCCTCCACAGGGAACATTTCCCTTTGCTCAGGGGAATTTCTCACAGGTGCCTTGTAGTGACTCTTTGTGTCTGTGTGCACACAGGAGTGCCTGTGCTCAGGGAAATGTGGCAGAAATGCTGCTCTCTGAGGGCTTTGATTGCCTTGGATAGCTGAGCCAGTCAGGCCTGGAAGTAAGGTTAAGTCATGTCACCCCGATTTTTAAGATTTTCTAAAGCCTTCTGAGTTTCCATTCTGTTGGAGAACCTTCCCACACAATTTCTGTCAACAACATATTGTTTACAATCTTTTATGGGGCTGGACAAACTTGATGTACTAGTGCTTTGTCCAATGTCTTTGGACAGGTGGTCCATTCACTCTCCAATCCAATGTCACCTTTGGGAAAGTATAAAAGTTGGAGTCAGAGAATAAACTTTTCTCTTTACCTTGAAAATAGCAGGTGGCTCGCGTCGTGCTTTCACGTGTCTTATAGCGACAAAGTCACAAGCTGTAAGCAAAGTTAAATGCTGCTAAGAGTTGTTCTTTTGCTAATTTGTGAAGCTTAATAGAAGTTATAAGCGAAGTTGAATATTGTTAAGTGTTATTCCACAGCTCTGTTTAGCTTTTAGGCTGTATTCCTTTTATCCTTGCCCTCACTGTCCTTTCGTCACACACACACACACACACACACACACACCCACACACACACACACACACAAACACACAGAGACACACAGACACCGGGACAGTTCTTGACTCCTTTTTGGTTTGATTGCCTGGATTTTGTTTGGTTTTGTTGTTGCTTTGTTTCCTTGGTGTGCCTGAAGTGTCCAGTCAGGAGCAGAGTGACTCTTGCCAAGGAACTCTGTGGTGCTGTCACTTAATATTAAAGCTGTTTTATGCTACTCCCCTGCTGGGGATTTTTATAAGTGTTCTCAAGCCCTCCTTCATAAGAGGGTGAAGGAGCCCTGGCCAAGCTCTGGCCCTGGGGGCACAGGGATGCTGCTAGGGGGTCCCTGTCTCCCTGTTACAACTTTCAGGGCCCTGAGCCCCTGTCCCCGTGTCAGGCTCTGGGCTTGATCTCCTCGAACATCCTCAGGAGGAGGCTGCAGCTCCAGGGGCAGGGGGACCCAGAGGGACACGCGATGCCACTGTGCACCAGCAGCTTTGGACTTCTCTGGGAGGAACTGTGAGTGGGAGCTGGCTTGAAGTGACCTCCCCAGTAAGGTCACAGAGCCCCTGAGATGTCACACTGCCTCCTGGGATGTCACAGCCCACCCTGAGATCTCACAAATCCCCCTTGTGATGTCACAGAGCCAGTGCTGCTCTAGCACTCTGGGATGTCATACAGTTGCGCTGTGATGGCACAGAAGACTCTGGCATCACAAAGTCAGCCCGTGTCACAATCCTCTAGTGCAAGCGGGAATCATGACAGTTCATTTTCCCCATCTCAGAATTAGCAGAAGTAGATAGGATTATCATGAGAAACTGAATGTGATGAACATGTTAGAAATGCAAGGCTCCAAGTTATTAATTTTTAATTTAATAAAAGTTATTAAGTGTACCAAATATAAACTTTGAGAAAAATGAAAAAAAGACACTATAAAAAAAAGTCAATGTGGAGCCCGGGATTGCCACCGGGTGAGACACAGGTTGGACAGCTGCAGCAGAGGGTCCTCTATGCTTCACACCGACCGTCCTGTCTGACCCATTTTTATACGATTTTCCTTGCCTGAGCCAGAGTCCCCTTTCTTCCTTTTCAAAGTGCATGTATTCATGTGGAGTTCTTTTCTCTGTGGCAAGTTGAACAATACGTGTCCGGAGAGTGATGAACACCTGTGTTTGCAGTCCCGGAATTCGGATTTGAGATGTACCTCCCTGATGGCTCTGACTATCTCGGTCTCGGATATTTATCGTGTATTTATCGTCCGGGTGTTTCTCGGACAACCTTGATGCATGATCCCTCTCTGGGCTGGCCACTTTCGTTCGCTTGTAAATAAAGTCCTCCCTCTCTCGTCCAGGTGGCTTTGACATGGTGTTGCAATCGCTGTTGCTGGCTTGTGCGATTTAAAAACTTCCTATAAGAGTATAATTTAACAGCACATAACTATAAAAGAGACGACAATTTTATTTGCACGAATTATCCTATAGACATATAACAGTCCTAATGATTCCTTGAGGCCTTGCAGTGTCACAATGTTCTCCATGGTTCCACAGGCCCCACAGTGTCATGTGACTCCTCTGTTCTATGAGTCCTGCAATGTCACAATGGACCTTTGGACCAATGGACCATGGGGCTTTGCAGTGTCACAACGCTCTCCTTTGGCTCCACAGGGTCAAATGGAGCACTGATTACAGGCAGCCTCTCTGTGTTACCCTGGAGCTTTGTTTCCGTGGGGTCTCGCAGTGTCCCAATGGAGCCTTGGTTGGATGGGGCCTCACAGTGTCACAATGATGCCTACATTCCACTGAGGCACACGGCGTCACTAGGGTCCCCTTGCTTCCATGAGGCCCAGCAATGTCACAGTGGTGTCCATGAATCCATGAGGACTCACAGTATCCCAATGGTCTCTTGATCTCACATGGTCCCACAGTGTCCCAATGGTCCCTTGGTCTCACAAGGCCCCACAGTGTCCCAATGGTCACTTCTTCTCACATGGCCCCACAGTGTAACAATGGTCCCTTGGTTCCATGGTTCCTGGTCTGGTGCATTCCCCTTTCCCCTTCTCAGGCCACCCTGCCAGCTGAGAAATGCTCACTGGGCCAGGGCCTTGGCCAGCAGCCCCTGGGCTCAGCTCCTCTGGAGCTCATCACAGACACTGTCTGCTCCAGGCTCAACCCTTCATTTCCTGGGGAGATGCCAAAGCCTCCACAGGGAACATTTCCCTTTGCTCAGGGGAATTTCTCACAGGTGCCTTGTAGTGACTCTTTGTGTCTGTGTGCACACAGGAGTGCCTGTGCTCAGGGAAATGTGGCAGAAATGCTGCTCTCTGAGGGCTTTGATTGCCTTGGATAGCTGAGCCAGTCAGGCCTGGAAGTAAGGTTAAGTCATGTCACCCCGATTTTTAAGATTTTCTAAAGCCTTCTGAGTTTCCATTCTGTTGGAGAACCTTCCCACACAATTTCTGTCAACAACATATTGTTTACAATCTTTTATGGGGCTGGACAAACTTGATGTACTAGTGCTTTGTCCAATGTCTTTGGACAGGTGGTCCATTCACTCTCCAATCCAATGTCACCTTTGGGAAAGTATAAAAGTTGGAGTCAGAGAATAAACTTTTCTCTTTACCTTGAAAATAGCAGGTGGCTCGCGTCGTGCTTTCACGTGTCTTATAGCGACAAAGTCACAAGCTGTAAGCAAAGTTAAATGCTGCTAAGAGTTGTTCTTTTGCTAATTTGTGAAGCTTAATAGAAGTTATAAGCGAAGTTGAATATTGTTAAGTGTTATTCCACAGCTCTGTTTAGCTTTTAGGCTGTATTCCTTTTATCCTTGCCCTCACTGTCCTTTCGTCACACACACACACACACACACACACACACCCACACACACACACACACACAAACACACAGAGACACACAGACACCGGGACAGTTCTTGACTCCTTTTTGGTTTGATTGCCTGGATTTTGTTTGGTTTTGTTGTTGCTTTGTTTCCTTGGTGTGCCTGAAGTGTCCAGTCAGGAGCAGAGTGACTCTTGCCAAGGAACTCTGTGGTGCTGTCACTTAATATTAAAGCTGTTTTATGCTACTCCCCTGCTGGGGATTTTTAAAGTGCTCTCAAGCCCTCCTTCATAAGAGGGTGAAGGAGCCCTGGCCAAGCTCTGGCCCTGGGGGCACAGGGATGCTGCTAGGGGGTCCCTGTCTCCCTGTTCCAACTGTGACGGCCCTGAGCCCCTGTCCCCGTGTCAGGCTCTGGGCTTGATCTCCTCAAACATCCTCAGCAGGGGGCTGCAGCGCCAGGAGCAGGGGGACCCAGAGGGACACGGGATGCCACCGGGCACGAGCAGCTTTGGACTTCTCTGGGAGGAACTGTGAGTGGGAGCTGGCTTGAAGTGACCTCCCCAGTAAGGTCACAGAGCCCCTGAGATGTCACACTGCCTCCTGGGATGTCACAGCCCACCCTGAGATCTCACAAATCCCCCTTGTGATGTCACAGAGCCAGTGCTGCTCTAGCACTCTGGGATGTCATACAGTTGCGCTGTGATGGCACAGAAGACTCTGGCATCACAAAGTCAGCCCGTGTCACAATCCTCTAGTGCAAGCGGGAATCATGACAGTTCATTTTCCCCATCTCAGAATTAGCAGAAGTAGATAGGCTTATCATGAGAAACTGAATGTGATGAACATGTTAGAAATGCAAGGCTCCAAGTTATTAATTTTTAATTTAATAAAAGTTATTAAGTGTACCAAATATAAACTTTGAGAAAAATGAAAAAAAGCCACTATAAAAAAAAGTCAATGTGGAGCCCGGGATTGCCACCGGGTGAGACACAGGTTGGACAGCTGCAGCAGAGGGTCCTCTATGCTTCACACCGACCGTCCTGTCTGACCCATTTTTATACGATTTTCCTTGCCTGAGCCAGAGTCCCCTTTCTTCCTTTTCAAAGTGCATGTATTCATGTGGAGTTCTTTTCTCTGTGGCAAGTTGAACAATACGTGTCCGGAGAGTGATGAACACCTGTGTTTGCAGTCCCGGAATTCGGATTTGAGATGTACCTCCCTGATGGCTCTGACTATCTCGGTCTCGGATATTTATCGTGTATTTATCGTCCGGGTGTTTCTCGGACAACCTTGATGCATGATCCCTCTCTGGGCTGGCCACTTTCGTTCGCTTGTAAATAAAGTCCTCCCTCTCTCGTCCAGGTGGCTTTGACATGGTGTTGCAATCGCTGTTGCTGGCTTGTGCGATTTAAAAACTTCCTATAAGAGTATAATTTAACAGCACATAACTATAAAAGAGACGACAATTTTATTTGCACGAATTATCCTATAGACATATAACAGTCCTAATGATTCCTTGAGGCCTTGCAGTGTCACAATGTTCTCCATGGTTCCACAGGCCCCACAGTGTCATGTGACTCCTCTGTTCTATGAGTCCTGCAATGTCACAATGGACCTTTGGACCAATGGACCATGGGGCTTTGCAGTGTCACAACGCTCTCCTTTGGCTCCACAGGGTCACAATGGAGCACTGATTACAGGCAGCCTCTCTGTGTTACCCTGGAGCTTTGTTTCCGTGGGGTCTCGCAGTGTCCCAATGGAGCCTTGGTTGGATGGGGCCTCACAGTGTCACAATGATGCCTACATTCCACTGAGGCACACGGCGTCACTAGGGTCCCCTTGCTTCCATGAGGCCCAGCAATGTCACAGTGGTGTCCATGAATCCATGAGGACTCACAGTATCCCAATGGTCTCTTGATCTCACATGGTCCCACAGTGTCCCAATGGTCCCTTGGTCTCACAAGGCCCCACAGTGTCCCAATGGTCACTTCTTCTCACATGGCCCCACAGTGTAACAATGGTCCCTTGGTTCCATGGTTCCTGGTCTGGTGCATTCCCCTTTCCCCTTCTCAGGCCACCCTGCCAGCTGAGAAATGCTCACTGGGCCAGGGCCTTGGCCAGCAGCCCCTGGGCTCAGCTCCTCTGGAGCTCATCACAGACACTGTCTGCTCCAGGCTCAACCCTTCATTTCCTGGGGAGATGCCAAAGCCTCCACAGGGAACATTTCCCTTTGCTCAGGGGAATTTCTCACAGGTGCCTTGTAGTGACTCTTTGTGTCTGTGTGCACACAGGAGTGCCTGTGCTCAGGGAAATGTGGCAGAAATGCTGCTCTCTGAGGGCTTTGATTGCCTTGGATAGCTGAGCCAGTCAGGCCTGGAAGTAAGGTTAAGTCATGTCACCCTGATTCTTAAGATTTTCTAAAGCCTTCTGAGTTTCCATTCTGTTGGAGAACCTTCCCACACAATTTCTGTCAACAACATATTGTTTACAATCTTTTATGGGGCTGGACAAACTTGATGTACTAGTGCTTTGTCCAATGTCTTTGGACAGGTGGTCCATTCACTCTCCAATCCAATGTCACCTTTGGGAAAGTATAAAAGTTGGAGTCAGAGAATAAACTTTTCTCTTTACCTTGAAAATAGCAGGTGGCTCGCGTCGTGCTTTCACGTGTCTTATAGCGACAAAGTCACAAGCTGTAAGCAAAGTTAAATGCTGCTAAGAGTTGTTCTTTTGCTAATTTGTGAAGCTTAATAGAAGTTCTAAGCGAAGTTGAATATTGTTAAGTGTTATTCCACAGCTCTGTTTAGCTTTTAGGCTGTATTCCTTTTATCCTTGCCCTCACTGTCCTTTCGTCACACACACACACACACACACACACACACACACACACACACACACACACACACAAACACACAGAGACACACAGACACCGGGACAGTTCTTGACTCCTTTTTGGTTTGATTGCCTGGATTTTGTTTGGTTTTGTTGTTGCTTTGTTTCCTTGGTGTGCCTGAAGTGTCCAGTCAGGAGCAGAGTGACTCTTGCCAAGGAACTCTGTGGTGCTGTCACTTAATATTAAAGCTGTTTTATGCTACTCCCCTGCTGGGGATTTTTAAAGTGCTCTCAAGCCCTCCTTCATAAGAGGGTGAAGGAGCCCTGGCCAAGCTCTGGCCCTGGGGGCACAGGGATGCTGCTAGGGGGTCCCTGTCTCCCTGTTCCAACTGTGACGGCCCTGAGCCCCTGTCCCCGTGTCAGGCTCTGGGCTTGATCTCCTCGAACATCCTCAGCAGGGGGCTGCAGCGCCAGGGGCAGGGGGACCCAGAGGGACACGGGATGCCACCGGGCACGAGCAGCTTTGGACTTCTCTGGGAGGAACTGTGAGTGGGAGCTGGCTTGAAGTGACCTCCCCAGTAAGGTCACAGAGCCCCTGAGATGTCACACTGCCTCCTGGGATGTCACAGCCCACCCTGAGATCTCACAAATCCCCCTTGTGATGTCACAGAGCCAGTGCTGCTCTAGCACTCTGGGATGTCATACAGTTGCGCTGTGATGGCACAGAAGACTCTGGCATCACAAAGTCAGCCCGTGTCACAATCCTCTAGTGCAAGCGGGAATCATGACAGTTCATTTTCCCCATCTCAGAATTAGCAGAAGTAGATAGGCTTATCATGAGAAACCGAATGTGATAAACATGTTAGAAATGCAAGGCTCCAAGTTATTAATTTTTAATTTAATAAAAGTTATTAAGTGTACCAAATATAAACTTTGAGAAAAATGAAAAAAAGACACTATAAAAAAAAGTCAATGTGGAGCCCGGGATTGCCACCGGGTGAGACACAGGTTGGACAGCTGCAGCAGAGGGTCCTCTATGCTTCACACCGACCGTCCTGTCTGACCCATTTTTATACGATTTTCCTTGCCTGAGCCAGAGTCCCCTTTCTTCCTTTTCAAAGTGCATGTATTCATGTGGAGTTGTTTTCTCTGTGGCAAGTTGAACAATACGTGTCCGGAGAGTGATGAACACCTGTGTTTGCAGTCCCGGAATTCGGATTTGAGATGTACCTCCCTGATGGCTCTGACTATCTCGGTCTCGGATATTTATCGTGTATTTATGGTCCGGGTGTTTCTCGGACAACCTTGATGCATGATCCCTCTCTGGGCTGGCCACTTTCGTTCGCTTGTAAATAAAGTCCTCCCTCTCTCGTCCAGGTGGCTTTGACATGGTGTTGCAATCGCTGTTGCTGGCTTGTGCGATTTAAAAACTTCCTATAAGAGTATAATTTAACAGCACATAACTATAAAAGAGACGACAATTTTATTTGCACGAATTATCCTATAGACATATAACAGTCCTAATGATTCCTTGAGGCCTTGCAGTGTCACAATGTTCTCCATGGTTCCACAGGCCCCACAGTGTCATGTGACTCCTCTGTTCCATGAGTCCTGCAATGTCACAATGGACCTTTGGACCAATGGACCATGGGGCTTTGCAGTGTCACAACGCTCTCCTTTGGCTCCACAGGGTCACAATGGAGCACTGATTACAGGCAGCCTCTCTGTGTTACCCTGGAGCTTTGTTTCCGTGGGGTCTCGCAGTGTCCCAATGGAGCCTTGGCTGGATGGGGCCTCACAGTGTCACAATGATGCCTACATTCCACTGAGGCACACGGCGTCACTAGGGTCCCCTTGCTTCCATGAGGCCCAGCAATGTCACAGTGGTGTCCATGAATCCATGAGGACTCACAGTATCCCAATGGTCTCTTGATCTCACATGGTCCCACAGTGTCCCAATGGTCCCTTGGTCTCACAAGGCCCCACAGTGTCCCAATGGTCACTTCTTCTCACATGGCCCCACAGTGTAACAATGGTCCCTTGGTTCCATGGTTCCTGGTCTGGTGCATTCCCCTCTCCCCTTCTCAGGCCACCCTGCCAGCTGAGAAATGCTCACTGGGCCAGGGCCTTGGCCAGCAGCCCCTGGGCTCAGCTCCTCTGGAGCTCATCACAGACACTGTCTGCTCCAGGCTCAACCCTTCATCCCCTGGGGAGATGCCAAAGCCTCCACAGGGAACATTTCCCTTTGCTCAGGGGAATTTCGCACAGGTGCCTTGTAGTGACTCTTTGTGTCTGTGTGCACACAGGAGTGCCTGTGCTCAGGGAAATGTGGCAGAAATGCTGCTCTCTGAGGGCTTTGATTGCCTTGGATAGCTGAGCCAGTCAGGCCTGGAAGTAAGGTTAAGTCATGTCACCCTGATTCTTAAGATTTTCTAAAGCCTTCTGAGTTTCCATTCTGTTGGAGAACCTTCCCACACAATTTCTGTCAACAACATATTGTTTACAATCTTTTATGGGGCTGGACAAACTTGATGTACTAGTGCTTTGTCCAATGTCTTTGGACAGGTGGTCCATTCACTCTCCAATCCAATGTCACCTTTGGGAAAGTATAAAAGTTGGAGTCAGAGAATAAACTTTTCTCTTTACCTTGAAAATAGCAGGTGGCTCGCGTCGTGCTTTCACGTGTCTTATAGCGACAAAGTCACAAGCTGTAAGCAAAGTTAAATGCTGCTAAGAGTTGTTCTTTTGCTAATTTGTGAAGCTTAATAGAAGTTATAAGCGAAGTTGAATATTGTTAAGTGTTATTCCACAGCTCTGTTTAGCTTTTAGGCTGTATTCCTTTTATCCTTGCCCTCACTGTCCTTTCGTCACACACACACACACACACACACACACACCCACACACACACACACACACAAACACACAGAGACACACAGACACCGGGACAGTTCTTGACTCCTTTTTGGTTTGATTGCCTGGATTTTGTTTGGTTTTGTTGTTGCTTTGTTTCCTTGGTGTGCCTGAAGTGTCCAGTCAGGAGCAGAGTGACTCTTGCCAAGGAACTCTGTGGTGCTGTCACTTAATATTAAAGCTGTTTTATGCTACTCCCCTGCTGGGGATTTTTAAAGTGCTCTCAAGCCCTCCTTCATAAGAGGGTGAAGGAGCCCTGGCCAAGCTCTGGCCCTGGGGGCACAGGGATGCTGCTAGGGGGTCCCTGTCTCCCTGTTCCAACTGTGACGGCCCTGAGCCCCTGTCCCCGTGTCAGGCTCTGGGCTTGATCTCCTCGAACATCCTCAGCAGGGGGCTGCAGCGCCAGGAGCAGGGGGACCCAGAGGGACACGGGATGCCACCGGGCACGAGCAGCTTTGGACTTCTCTGGGAGGAACTGTGAGTGGGAGCTGGCTTGAAGTGACCTCCCCAGTAAGGTCACAGAGCCCCTGAGATGTCACACTGCCTCCTGGGATGTCACAGCCCACCCTGAGATCTCACAAATCCCCCTTGTGATGTCACAGAGCCAGTGCTGCTCTAGCACTCTGGGATGTCATACAGTTGCGCTGTGATGGCACAGAAGACTCTGGCATCACAAAGTCAGCCCGTGTCACAATCCTCTAGTGCAAGCGGGAATCATGACAGTTCATTTTCCCCATCTCAGAATTAGCAGAAGTAGATAGGCTTATCATGAGAAACTGAATGTGATGAACATGTTAGAAATGCAAGGCTCCAAGTTATTAATTTTTAATTTAATAAAAGTTATTAAGTGTACCAAATATAAACTTTGAGAAAAATGAAAAAAAGACACTATAAAAAAAAGTCAATGTGGAGCCCGGGATTGCCACCGGGTGAGACACAGGTTGGACAGCTGCAGCAGAGGGTCCTCTATGCTTCACACCGACCGTCCTGTCTGACCCATTTTTATACGATTTTCCTTGCCTGAGCCAGAGTCCCCTTTCTTCCTTTTCAAAGTGCATGTATTCATGTGGAGTTCTTTTCTCTGTGGCAAGTTGAACAATACGTGTCCGGAGAGTGATGAACACCTGTGTTTGCAGTCCCGGAATTCGGATTTGAGATGTACCTCCCTGATGGCTCTGACTATCTCGGTCTCGGATATTTATCGTGTATTTATCGTCCGGGTGTTTCTCGGACAACCTTGATGCATGATCCCTCTCTGGGCTGGCCACTTTCGTTCGCTTGTAAATAAAGTCCTCCCTCTCTCGTCCAGGTGGCTTTGACATGGTGTTGCAATCGCTGTTGCTGGCTTGTGCGATTTAAAAACTTCCTATAAGAGTATAATTTAACAGCACATAACTATAAAAGAGACGACAATTTTATTTGCACGAATTATCCTATAGACATATAACAGTCCTAATGATTCCTTGAGGCCTTGCAGTGTCACAATGTTCTCCATGGTTCCACAGGCCCCACAGTGTCATGTGACTCCTCTGTTCCATGAGTCCTGCAATGTCACAATGGACCTTTGGACCAATGGACCATGGGGCTTTGCAGTGTCACAACACTCTCCTTTGGCTCCACAGGGTCACAATGGAGCACTGATTACAGGCAGCCTCTCTGTGTTACCCTGGAGCTTTGTTTCCGTGGGGTCTCGCAGTGTCCCAATGGAGCCTTGGCTGGATGGGGCCTCACAGTGTCACAATGATGCCTACATTCCACTGAGGCACACGGCGTCACTAGGGTCCCCTTGCTTCCATGAGGCCCAGCAATGTCACAGTGGTGTCCATGAATCCATGAGGACTCACAGTGTCCCAATGGTCTCTTGATCTCACATGGTCCCACAGTGTCCCAAAGGCCCCTTGGTCTCACAAGGCCCCACAGTGTCCCAATGGTCACTTCTTCTCACATGGCCCCACAGTGTAACAATGGTCCCTTGGTTCCATGGTTCCTGGTCTGGTGCATTCCCCTCTCCCCTTCTCAGGCCACCCTGCCAGCTGAGAAATGCTCACTGGGCCAGGGCCTTGGCCAGCAGCCCCTGGGCTCAGCTCCTCTGGAGCTCATCACAGACACTGTCTGCTCCAGGCTCAACCCTTCATCCCCTGGGGAGATGCCAAAGCCTCCACAGGGAACATTTCCCTTTGCTCAGGGGAATTTCTCACAGGTGCCTTGTAGTGACTCTTTGTGTCTGTGTGCACACAGGAGTGCCTGTGCTCAGGGAAATGTGGCAGAAATGCTGCTCTCTGAGGGCTTTGATTGCCTTGGATAGCTGAGCCAGTCAGGCCTGGAAGTAAGGTTAAGTCATGTCACCCTGATTCTTAAGATTTTCTAAAGCCTTCTGAGTTTCCATTCTGTTGGAAAACCTTCCCACACAATTTCTGTCAACAACATATTGTTTACAATCTTTTATGGGGGTGGACAAACTTGATGTACTAGTGGTTTGTCCAATGTCTTTGGACAGGTGGTCCATTCACTCTCCAATCCAATGTCACCTTTGGGAAAGTATAAAAGTTGGAGTCAGAGAATAAACTTTTCTCTTTACCTTGAAAATAGCAGGTGGCTCGCGTCGTGCTTTCACGTGTCTTATAGCGACAAAGTCACAAGCTGTAAGCAAAGTTAAATGCTGCTAAGAGTTGTTCTTTTGCTAATTTGTGAAGCTTAATAGAAGTTCTAAGCGAAGTTGAATATTGTTAAGTGTTATTCCACAGCTCTGTTTAGCTTTTAGGCTGTATTCCTTTTATCCTTGCCCTCACTGTCCTTTCGTCACACACACACACACACACACACATTAACATACACACTCACACACAAACACACAGAGACACACAGACACCGGGACAGTTCTTGACTCCTTTTTGGTTTGATTGCCTGGATTTTGTTTGGTTTTGTTGTTGCTTTGTTTCCTTGGTGTGCCTGAAGTGTCCAGTCAGGAGCAGAGTGACTCTTGCCAAGGAACTCTGTGGTGCTGTCACTTAATATTAAAGCTGTTTTATGCTACTCCCCTGCTGGGGATTTTTAAAGTGCTCTCAAGCCCTCCTTCATAAGAGGGTGAAGGAGCCCTGGCCAAGCTCTGGCCCTGGGGGCACAGGGATGCTGCTAGGGGGTCCCTGTCTCCCTGTTCCAACTGTGACGGCCCTGAGCCCCTGTCCCCGTGTCAGGCTCTGGGCTTGATCTCCTCGAACATCCTCAGCAGGGGGCTGCAGCGCCAGGGGCAGGGGGACCCAGAGGGACACGGGATGCCACCGGGCACGAGCAGCTTTGGACTTCTCTGGGAGGAACTGTGAGTGGGAGCTGGCTTGAAGTGACCTCCCCAGTAAGGTCACAGAGCCCCTGAGATGTCACACTGCCTCCTGGGATGTCACAGCCCACCCTGAGATCTCACAAATCCCCCTTGTGATGTCACAGAGCCAGTGCTGCTCTAGCACTCTGGGATGTCATACAGTTGCGCTGTGATGGCACAGAAGACTCTGGCATCACAAAGTCAGCCCGTGTCACAATCCTCTAGTGTAAGCGGGAATCATGACAGTTCATTTTCCCCATCTCAGAATTAGCAGAAGTAGATAGGCTTATCATGAGAAACCGAATGTGATAAACATGTTAGAAATGCAAGGCTCCAAGTTATTAATTTTTAATTTAATAAAAGTTATTAAGTGTACCAAATATAAACTTTGAGAAAAATGAAAAAAAGACACTATAAAAAAAAGTCAATGTGGAGCCCGGGATTGCCACCGGGTGAGACACAGGTTGGACAGCTGCAGCAGAGGGTCCTCTATGCTTCACACCGACCGTCCTGTCTGACCCATTTTTATACGATTTTCCTTGCCTGAGCCAGAGTCCCCTTTCTTCCTTTTCAAAGTGCATGTATTCATGTGGAGTTGTTTTCTCTGTGGCAAGTTGAACAATACGTGTCCGGAGAGTGATGAACACCTGTGTTTGCAGTCCCGGAATTCGGATTTGAGATGTACCTCCCTGATGGCTCTGACTATCTCGGTCTCGGATATTTATCGTGTATTTATGGTCCGGGTGTTTCTCGGACAACCTTGATGCATGATCCCTCTCTGGGCTGGCCACTTTCGTTCGCTTGTAAATAAAGTCCTCCCTCTCTCGTCCAGGTGGCTTTGACATGGTGTTGCAATCGCTGTTGCTGGCTTGTGCGATTTAAAAACTTCCTATAAGAGTATAATTTAACAGCACATAACTATAAAAGAGACGACAATTTTATTTGCACGAATTATCCTATAGACATATAACAGTCCTAATGATTCCTTGAGGCCTTGCAGTGTCACAATGTTCTCCATGGTTCCACAGGCCCCACAGTGTCATGTGACTCCTCTGTTCCATGAGTCCTGCAATGTCACAATGGACCTTTGGACCAATGGACCATGGGGCTTTGCAGTGTCACAACGCTCTCCTTTGGCTCCACAGGGTCACAATGGAGCACTGATTACAGGCAGCCTCTCTGTGTTACCCTGGAGCTTTGTTTCCGTGGGGTCTCGCAGTGTCCCAATGGAGCCTTGGCTGGATGGGGCCTCACAGTGTCACAATGATGCCTACATTCCACTGAGGCACACGGCGTCACTAGGGTCCCCTTGCTTCCATGAGGCCCAGCAATGTCACAGTGGTGTCCATGAATCCATGAGGACTCACAGTATCCCAATGGTCTCTTGATCTCACATGGTCCCACAGTGTCCCAATGGTCCCTTGGTCTCACAAGGCCCCACAGTGTCCCAATGGTCACTTCTTCTCACATGGCCCCACAGTGTAACAATGGTCCCTTGGTTCCATGGTTCCTGGTCTGGTGCATTCCCCTCTCCCCTTCTCAGGCCACCCTGCCAGCTGAGAAATGCTCACTGGGCCAGGGCCTTGGCCAGCAGCCCCTGGGCTCAGCTCCTCTGGAGCTCATCACAGACACTGTCTGCTCCAGGCTCAACCCTTCATCCCCTGGGGAGATGCCAAAGCCTCCACAGGGAACATTTCCCTTTGCTCAGGGGAATTTCTCACAGGTGCCTTGTAGTGACTCTTTGTGTCTGTGTGCACACAGGAGTGCCTGTGCTCAGGGAAATGTGGCAGAAATGCTGCTCTCTGAGGGCTTTGATTGCCTTGGATAGCTGAGCCAGTCAGGCCTGGAAGTAAGGTTAAGTCATGTCACCCTGATTCTTAAGATTTTCTAAAGCCTTCTGAGTTTCCATTCTGTTGGAGAACCTTCCCACACAATTTCTGTCAACAACATATTGTTTACAATCTTTTATGGGGCTGGACAAACTTGATGTACTAGTGCTTTGTCCAATGTCTTTGGACAGGTGGTCCATTCACTCTCCAATCCAATGTCACCTTTGGGAAAGTATAAAAGTTGGAGTCAGAGAATAAACTTTTCTCTTTACCTTGAAAATAGCAGGTGGCTCGCGTCGTGCTTTCACGTGTCTTATAGCGACAAAGTCACAAGCTGTAAGCAAAGTTAAATGCTGCTAAGAGTTGTTCTTTTGCTAATTTGTGAAGCTTAATAGAAGTTATAAGCGAAGTTGAATATTGTTAAGTGTTATTCCACAGCTCTGTTTAGCTTTTAGGCTGTATTCCTTTTATCCTTGCCCTCACTGTCCTTTCGTCACACACACACACACACACACACACACACCCACACACACACACACACACAAACACACAGAGACACACAGACACCGGGACAGTTCTTGACTCCTTTTTGGTTTGATTGCCTGGATTTTGTTTGGTTTTGTTGTTGCTTTGTTTCCTTGGTGTGCCTGAAGTGTCCAGTCAGGAGCAGAGTGACTCTTGCCAAGGAACTCTGTGGTGCTGTCACTTAATATTAAAGCTGTTTTATGCTACTCCCCTGCTGGGGATTTTTAAAGTGCTCTCAAGCCCTCCTTCATAAGAGGGTGAAGGAGCCCTGGCCAAGCTCTGGCCCTGGGGGCACAGGGATGCTGCTAGGGGGTCCCTGTCTCCCTGTTCCAACTGTGACGGCCCTGAGCCCCTGTCCCCGTGTCAGGCTCTGGGCTTGATCTCCTCGAACATCCTCAGCAGGGGGCTGCAGCGCCAGGAGCAGGGGGACCCAGAGGGACACGGGATGCCACCGGGCACGAGCAGCTTTGGACTTCTCTGGGAGGAACTGTGAGTGGGAGCTGGCTTGAAGTGACCTCCCCAGTAAGGTCACAGAGCCCCTGAGATGTCACACTGCCTCCTGGGATGTCACAGCCCACCCTGAGATCTCACAAATCCCCCTTGTGATGTCACAGAGCCAGTGCTGCTCTAGCACTCTGGGATGTCATACAGTTGCGCTGTGATGGCACAGAAGACTCTGGCATCACAAAGTCAGCCCGTGTCACAATCCTCTAGTGCAAGCGGGAATCATGACAGTTCATTTTCCCCATCTCAGAATTAGCAGAAGTAGATAGGCTTATCATGAGAAACTGAATGTGATGAACATGTTAGAAATGCAAGGCTCCAAGTTATTAATTTTTAATTTAATAAAAGTTATTAAGTGTACCAAATATAAACTTTGAGAAAAATGAAAAAAAGACACTATAAAAAAAAGTCAATGTGGAGCCCGGGATTGCCACCGGGTGAGACACAGGTTGGACAGCTGCAGCAGAGGGTCCTCTATGCTTCACACCGACCGTCCTGTCTGACCCATTTTTATACGATTTTCCTTGCCTGAGCCAGAGTCCCCTTTCTTCCTTTTCAAAGTGCATGTATTCATGTGGAGTTCTTTTCTCTGTGGCAAGTTGAACAATACGTGTCCGGAGAGTGATGAACACCTGTGTTTGCAGTCCCGGAATTCGGATTTGAGATGTACCTCCCTGATGGCTCTGACTATCTCGGTCTCGGATATTTATCGTGTATTTATCGTCCGGGTGTTTCTCGGACAACCTTGATGCATGATCCCTCTCTGGGCTGGCCACTTTCGTTCGCTTGTAAATAAAGTCCTCCCTCTCTCGTCCAGGTGGCTTTGACATGGTGTTGCAATCGCTGTTGCTGGCTTGTGCGATTTAAAAACTTCCTATAAGAGTATAATTTAACAGCACATAACTATAAAAGAGACGACAATTTTATTTGCACGAATTATCCTATAGACATATAACAGTCCTAATGATTCCTTGAGGCCTTGCAGTGTCACAATGTTCTCCATGGTTCCACAGGCCCCACAGTGTCATGTGACTCCTCTGTTCCATGAGTCCTGCAATGTCACAATGGACCTTTGGACCAATGGACCATGGGGCTTTGCAGTGTCACAACACTCTCCTTTGGCTCCACAGGGTCACAATGGAGCACTGATTACAGGCAGCCTCTCTGTGTTACCCTGGAGCTTTGTTTCCGTGGGGTCTCGCAGTGTCCCAATGGAGCCTTGGCTGGATGGGGCCTCACAGTGTCACAATGATGCCTACATTCCACTGAGGCACACGGCGTCACTAGGGTCCCCTTGCTTCCATGAGGCCCAGCAATGTCACAGTGGTGTCCATGAATCCATGAGGACTCACAGTGTCCCAATGGTCTCTTGATCTCACATGGTCCCACAGTGTCCCAAAGGCCCCTTGGTCTCACAAGGCCCCACAGTGTCCCAATGGTCACTTCTTCTCACATGGCCCCACAGTGTAACAATGGTCCCTTGGTTCCATGGTTCCTGGTCTGGTGCATTCCCCTCTCCCCTTCTCAGGCCACCCTGCCAGCTGAGAAATGCTCACTGGGCCAGGGCCTTGGCCAGCAGCCCCTGGGCTCAGCTCCTCTGGAGCTCATCACAGACACTGTCTGCTCCAGGCTCAACCCTTCATCCCCTGGGGAGATGCCAAAGCCTCCACAGGGAACATTTCCCTTTGCTCAGGGGAATTTCTCACAGGTGCCTTGTAGTGACTCTTTGTGTCTGTGTGCACACAGGAGTGCCTGTGCTCAGGGAAATGTGGCAGAAATGCTGCTCTCTGAGGGCTTTGATTGCCTTGGATAGCTGAGCCAGTCAGGCCTGGAAGTAAGGTTAAGTCATGTCACCCTGATTCTTAAGATTTTCTAAAGCCTTCTGAGTTTCCATTCTGTTGGAAAACCTTCCCACACAATTTCTGTCAACAACATATTGTTTACAATCTTTTATGGGGCTGGACAAACTTGATGTACTAGTGCTTTGTCCAATGTCTTTGGACAGGTGGTCCATTCACTCTCCAATCCAATGTCACCTTTGGGAAAGTATAAAAGTTGGAGTCAGAGAATAAACTTTTCTCTTTACCTTGAAAATAGCAGGTGGCTCGCGTCGTGCTTTCACGTGTCTTATAGCGACAAAGTCACAAGCTGTAAGCAAAGTTAAATGCTGCTAAGAGTTGTTCTTTTGCTAATTTGTGAAGCTTAATAGAAGTTCTAAGCGAAGTTGAATATTGTTAAGTGTTATTCCACAGCTCTGTTTAGCTTTTAGGCTGTATTCCTTTTATCCTTGCCCTCACTGTCCTTTCGTCACACACACACACACACACACACATTAACATACACACTCACACACAAACACACAGAGACACACAGACACCGGGACAGTTCTTGACTCCTTTTTGGTTTGATTGCCTGGATTTTGTTTGGTTTTGTTGTTGCTTTGTTTCCTTGGTGTGCCTGAAGTGTCCAGTCAGGAGCAGAGTGACTCTTGCCAAGGAACTCTGTGGTGCTGTCACTTAATATTAAAGCTGTTTTATGCTACTCCCCTGCTGGGGATTTTTAAAGTGCTCTCAAGCCCTCCTTCATAAGAGGGTGAAGGAGCCCTGGCCAAGCTCTGGCCCTGGGGGCACAGGGATGCTGCTAGGGGGTCCCTGTCTCCCTGTTCCAACTGTGACGGCCCTGAGTCCCTGTCCCCGTGTCAGGCTCTGGGCTTGATCTCCTCGAACATCCTCAGCAGGGGGCTGCAGCGCCAGGGGCAGGGGGACCCAGAGGGACACGGGATGCCACCGGGCACGAGCAGCTTTGGACTTCTCTGGGAGGAACTGTGAGTGGGAGCTGGCTTGAAGTGACCTCCCCAGTAAGGTCACAGAGCCCCTGAGATGTCACACTGCCTCCTGGGATGTCACAGCCCACCCTGAGATCTCACAAATCCCCCTTGTGATGTCACAGAGCCAGTGCTGCTCTAGCACTCTGGGATGTCATACAGTTGCGCTGTGATGGCACAGAAGACTCTGGCATCACAAAGTCAGCCCGTGTCACAATCCTCTAGTGCAAGCGGGAATCATGACAGTTCATTTTCCCCATCTCAGAATTAGCAGAAGTAGATAGGCTTATCATGAGAAACCGAATGTGATGAACATGTTAGAAATGCAAGGCTCCAAGTTATTAATTTTTAATTTAATAAAAGTTATTAAGTGTACCAAATATAAACTTTGAGAAAAATGAAAAAAAGACACTATAAAAAAAAGTCAATGTGGAGCCCGGGATTGCCACCGGGTGAGACACAGGTTTGACAGCTGCAGCAGAGGGTCCTCTATGCTTCACACCGACCGTCCTGTCTGACCCATTTTTATACGATTTTCCTTGCCTGAGCCAGAGTCCCCTTTCTTCCTTTTCAAAGTGCATGTATTCATGTGGAGTTCTTTTCTCTGTGGCAAGTTGAACAATACGTGTCCGGAGAGTGATGAACACCTGTGTTTGCAGTCCCGGAATTCGGATTTGAGATGTACCTCCCTGATGGCTCTGACTATCTCGGTCTCGGATATTTATCGTGTATTTATCGTCCGGGTGTTTCTCGGACAACCTTGATGCATGATCCCTCTCTGGGCTGGCCACTTTCGTTCGCTTGTAAATAAAGTCCTCCCTCTCTCGTCCAGGTGGCTTTGACATGGTGTTGCAATCGCTGTTGCTGGCTTGTGCGATTTAAAAACTTCCTATAAGAGTATAATTTAACAGCACATAACTATAAAAGAGACGACAATTTTATTTGCACGAATTATCCTATAGACATATAACAGTCCTAATGATTCCTTGAGGCCTTGCAGTGTCACAATGTTCTCCATGGTTCCACAGGCCCCACAGTGTCATGTGACTCCTCTGTTCCATGAGTCCTGCAATGTCACAATGGACCTTTGGACCAATGGACCATGGGGCTTTGCAGTGTCACAACGCTCTCCTTTGGCTCCACAGGGTCACAATGGAGCACTGATTACAGGCAGCCTCTCTGTGTTACCCTGGAGCTTTGTTTCCGTGGGGTCTCGCAGTGTCCCAATGGAGCCTTGGTTGGATGGGGCCTCACAGTGTCACAATGATGCCTACATTCCACTGAGGCACACGGCGTCACTAGGGTCCCCTTGCTTCCATGAGGCCCAGCAATGTCACAGTGGTGTCCATGAATCCATGAGGACTCACAGTATCCCAATGGTCTCTTGATCTCACATGGTCCCACAGTGTCCCAATGGTCCCTTGGTCTCACAAGGCCCCACAGTGTCCCAATGGTCACTTCTTCTCACATGGCCCCACAGTGTAACAATGGTCCCTTGGTTCCATGGTTCCTGGTCTGGTGCATTCCCCTCTCCCCTTCTCAGGCCACCCTGCCAGCTGAGAAATGCTCACTGGGCCAGGGCCTTGGCCAGCAGCCCCTGGGCTCAGCTCCTCTGGAGCTCATCACAGACACTGTCTGCTCCAGGCTCAACCCTTCATCCCCTGGGGAGATGCCAAAGCCTCCACAGGGAACATTTCCCTTTGCTCAGGGGAATTTCTCACAGGTGCCTTGTAGTGACTCTTTGTGTCTGTGTGCACACAGGAGTGCCTGTGCTCAGGGAAATGTGGCAGAAATGCTGCTCTCTGAGGGCTTTGATTGCCTTGGATAGCTGAGCCAGTCAGGCCTGGAAGTAAGGTTAAGTCATGTCACCCCGATTCTTAAGATTTTCTAAAGCCTTCTGAGTTTCCATTCTGTTGGAGAACCTTCCCACACAATTTCTGTCAACAACATATTGTTTACAATCTTTTATGGGGCTGGACAAACTTGATGTACTAGTGCTTTGTCCAATGTCTTTGGACAGGTGGTCCATTCACTCTCCAATCCAATGTCACCTTTGGGAAAGTATAAAAGTTGGAGTCAGAGAATAAACTTTTCTCTTTACCTTGAAAATAGCAGGTGGCTCGCGTCGTGCTTTCACGTGTCTTATAGCGACAAAGTCACAAGCTGTAAGCAAAGTTAAATGCTGCTAAGAGTTGTTCTTTTGCTAATTTGTGAAGCTTAATAGAAGTTATAAGCGAAGTTGAATATTGTTAAGTGTTATTCCACAGCTCTGTTTAGCTTTTAGGCTGTATTCCTTTTATCCTTGCCCTCACTGTCCTTTCGTCACACACACACACACACACACACACACCCACACACACACACACACACACAAACACACAGAGACACACAGACACCGGGACAGTTCTTGACTCCTTTTTGGTTTGATTGCCTGGATTTTGTTTGGTTTTGTTGTTGCTTTGTTTCCTTGCTGTGCCTGAAGTTTCCAGTCAGGAGCAGAGTGACTCTTGCCAAGGAACTCTGTGGTGCTGTCACTAAATATTAAAGCTGTTTTATGCTACTCCCCTGCTGGGGATTTTTATAAGTGCTCTCAAGCCCTCCTTCATAAGAGGGTGAAGGAGCCCTGGCCAAGCTCTGGCCCTGGGGGCACAGGGATGCTGCTAGGGGGTCCCAGTCTCCCTGTTACAACTTTCAGGGCCCTGAGCCCCTGTCCCCGTGTCAGGCTCTGGGCTTGATCTCCTCGAACATCCTCAGGAGGAGGCTGCAGCGCCAGGGGCAGGGGGACCCAGAGGGACACGGGATGCCACTGTGTACCAGCAGCTTTGGACTTCTCTGGGAGGAACTGTGAGTGGGAGCTGGCTTGAAGTGACCTCCCCAGTAAGGTCACAGAGCCCCTGAGATGTCACTCTGCCTCCTGGGATGTCACAGCCCACCCTGGGATCTCACAAATCCCCCTTGTGATGCCACAGAGCCAGTGCTGCTCTAGCACTCTGGGATGTCATACAGTTGCGCTGTGATGGCACAGAAGACTCTGGCATCACAAAGTCAGCCCGTGTCACAATCCTCTAGTGCAAGCGGGAATCATGACAGTTCATTTTCCCCACCTCAGAATTAGCAGAAGTAGATAGGCTTATCATGAGAAACCGAATGTGATAAACATGTTAGAAATGAAAGGCTCCAAGTTATTAGTTATTAATTTAATAAAAGTTATTAAGTGTACCAAATATAAGTTTTGAGAAAAATGGAAAAAAGCCACTATAATAAAAAGTCAGTGTGGAGCCCAGGATTGCCACCAGGTGAGACACAGGTTTGACAGCTGCAGCAGAGGGTCCTCTATGCTTCACACCGACCGTCCTGTCTGACCCATTTTTATACCATTTTCCATGCCTGAGCCAGAGTCCCTTTTCTTCCTTTTTGGAGTGCATGTATTCATGTGGAGTTCTTTTCTCTGTGGCAAGTTGAACAATACGTGTCCGGAGAGTGATGAACACCTGTGTTTGCAGTCCCGGAATTCGGATTTGAGATGTACCTCCCTGATGGCTCTGACTATCTCGGTCTCGGATATTTATCGTGTATTTATCGTCCAGGTGTTTCTCGGACAACCTTGATGCACGATCCCTCTCTGGGCTGGCCACTTTCCTTCACTTGTAAATAAAGTCCTCCCTCTCTTGTCCAGGTGGCTTTCACATGGTGTTGCAATCACTGTTGCTGGCTTGTGCAATTTAAAAACTTCTTATAAGAGTATAATTTAACAGCACATAACCATAAAATAGATGACAATTTTATTTGCACGAATTATCCTATAGACATATAACAGTCCTAATGATTCCTTGAGGCCTTGCAGTGTCACAATGTTCTCCATGGTTCCACAGGCCCCACAGTGTCATGTGACTCCTCTGTTCCATGAGTCCTGCAATGTCACAATGGACCTTTGGACCAATGGACCATGGGGCTTTGCAGTGTCACAACGCTCTCCTTTGGCTCCACAGGGTCACAATGGAGCACTGATTACAGGCAGCCTCTCTGTGTTACCCTGGAGCTTTGTTTCCGTGGGGTCTCACAGTGTCCCAATGGAGCCTTGGTTGGATGGGGCCTCACAGTGTCACAATGATGCCTACATTCCACTGAGGCACACGGCGTCACTAGGGTCCCCTTGCTTCCATGAGGCCCAGCAATGTCACAGTGGTGTCCATGAATCCATGAGGACTCACAGTGTCCCAATGGTCTCTTGATCTCACATGGTCCCACAGTGTCCCAATGGCCCCTTGGTCTCACAAGGCCCCACAGTGTCCCAATGGTCACTTCTTCTCACATGGCCCCACAGTGTAACAATGGTCCCTTGGTTCCATGGTTCCTGGTCTGGTGCATTCCCCTCTCCCCTTCTCAGGCCGCCCTGCCAGCTGAGAAATGCTCACTGGGCCTGGGCCTTGGCCAGCAGCCCCTGGGCTCAGCTCTTCTGGAGCTCATCACAGACACTGTCTGCTCCAGGCTCAACCCTTCATCCCCTGGGGAGATGCCAAAGCCTCCACAGGGAACATTTCCCTTTGCTCAGGGGAATTTCGCACAGGTGCCTTGTAGTGACTCTTTGTGTCTGTGTGCACACAGGAGTGCCTGTGCTCATGGAAATGTGGCAGATATGCTGCTCCCTGAGGGCTTTGGATGCCTTGGATAGCTGAGCCAGTCAGGCCTGGAAGTAAGGTTAAGTCATGTCACCCTGATTCTTAAGATTTTCTAAAGCCTTCTGAGTTTCCATTCTGTTGGAGAACCTTCCCACACAATTTCTGTCAACAACATATTGTTTACAATCTTTTATGGGGGTGGACAAACTTGATGTACTAGTGGTTTGTCCAATGTCTTTGGAGAGGTGGTCCATTCACTCTCCAATCCAATGTCACCTTTGGGAAAGTATAAAAGTTGGAGTCAGAGAATAAACTTTTAGCTTTACCTTGCAAATAGCAGGTGGCTCGCGTCGTGCTTTCACGTGTCTTATAGCGACAAAGTCACAAGCTGTAAGCAAAGTTAAATGCTGCTAAGAGTTGTTCTTTTGCTAATTTGTGAAGCTTAATAGAAGTTCTAAGCGAAGTTGAATATTGTTAAGTGTTATTCCACAGCTCTGTTTAGCTTTTAGGCTGTATTCCTTTTATCCTTGCCCTCACTGTCCTTTCGTCACACACACACACACACACATTAACATACACACTCACACAAAAACACACAGAGACACACAGACACCGGGACAGTTCTTGACTCCTTTTTGGTTTGATTGCCTGGATTTTGTTTGGTTTTGTTGTTGCTTTGTTTCCTTGCTGTGCCTGAAGTGTCCAGTCAGGAGCAGAGTGACTCTTGCCAAGGAAATCTGTGGTGCTGTACCTTAATATTAAAGCTGTTTTATGCTACTCCCCTGCTGAGGATTTTTATAAGTGCTCTCAAGCCCTCCTTCATAAGAGGGTGAAGGAGCCCTGGCCAAGCTCTGGCCCTGGGGGCACAGGGATGCTGCTAGGGGGTCCCTGTCTCCCTGTTACAACTTTCAGGGCCCTGAGCCCCTGTCCCCGTGTCAGGCTCTGGGCTTGATCTCCTCGAACATCCTCAGGAGGAGGCTGCAGCGCCAGGGGCAGGGGGACCCAGAGGGACACGGGATACCACTGTGCACCAGCAGCTTTGGACTTCTCTGGGAGGAACTGTGAGTGGGGGCTGGCTTGAAGTGACCTCCCCAGTAAGGTCACAGAGCCCCTGAGATGTCACACTGCCTCCTGGGATGTCACAGCCCACCCTGAGATCTCACAAATCCCCCTTGTGATGTCACAGAGCCAGTGCTGCTCTATCACTCTGGGATATCATACAGTTACGCTGTGATGGCACAGAAGACTCTGGCATCACAAAGTCAGCCCGTGTCACAATCCTCTAGTGCAAGCGGGAATCATGACAGTTTTTTTCCCCATCTCAGACTTAGCAGAAGTAGATAGGCTTATCATGAGAAACCGAATGTGATAAACATGTTAGAAATGAAAGGCTCCAAGTTATTAGTTATTAATTTAATAAAAGTTATTAAGTGTACCAAATATAAGTTTTGAGAAAAATGGAAAAAAGCCACTATAAAAAAAAGTCAGTGTGGAGCCCGGGATTGCCACCGGGTGAGACACAGGTTGGACAGCTGCAGCAGGGGGTCCTCTATGCTTCACACCGACCGTCCTGTCCGACCCATTTTTATACCATTTTCCATGCCTGAGCCAGAGTTCCTTTTCTTCCTTTTTGGAGTGCATGTATTCATGTGGAGTTCTTTTCTCTGTGGCAAGTTGAACAATACATGTCCGGAGAGTGATGAACACCTGTGTTTGCAGTCCCGGAATTCGGATTTGAGATGTACCTCCCTGATGGCTCTGACTATCTCGGTCTCGGATATTTATCGTGTATTTATGGTCCGGGTGTTTCTCGGACAACCTTGATGCATGATCCCTCTCCGGGCTGGCCACTTTCGTTCGCTTGTAAATAAAGTCCTCCCTCTCTTGTCCAGGTGGCTTTCACATGGTGTTGCAATCACTGTTGCTGGCTTGTGCAATTTAAAAACTTCTTATAAGAGTATAATTTAACAGCACATAACCATAAAATAGATGACAATTTTATTTGCACGAATTATCCTATAGACATATAACAGTCCTAATGATTCCTTGAGGCCTTGCAGTGTCACAATGTTCTCCATGGTTCCACAGGCCCCACAGTGTCATGTGACTCCTCTGTTCCATGAGTCCTGCAATGTCACAATGGACCTTTGGACCAATGGACCATGGGGCTTTGCAGTGTCACAACGCTCTCCTTTGGCTCCACAGGGTCACAATGGAGCACTGATTACAGGCAGCCTCTCTGTGTTACCCTGGAGCTTTGTTTCCGTGGGGTCTCGCAGTGTCCCAATGGAGCCTTGGTTGGATGGGGCCTCACAGTGTCACAATGATGCCTACATTCCACTGAGGCACACGGCGTCACCAGGGTCCCCTTGCTTCCATGAGGCCCAGCAATGTCACAGTGGTGTCCATGAATCCATGAGGACTCACAGTGTCCCAATGGTCTCTTGATCTCACATGGTCCCACAGTGTCCCAAAGGCCCCTTGGTCTCACAAGGCCCCACAGTGTCCCAATGGTCACTTCTTCTCACATGGCCCCACAGTGTAACAATGGTCCCTTGGTTCCATGGTTTCTGGTCTGGTGCATTCCCCTCTCCCCTTCTCAGGCCGCCCTGCCAGCTGAGAAATGCTCACTGGGCCAGGGCCTTGGCCAGCAGCCCCTGGGCTCAGCTCCTCTGGAGCTCATCACAGACACTGTCTGCTCCAGGCTCAACCCTTCATTTCCTGGGGAGATGCCAAAGCCTCCGCAGGGAACATTTCCCTTTGCTCAGGGGAATTTCTCACAGGTGCCTTGTAGTGACTCTTTGTGTCTGTGTGCACACAGAAGTGCCTGTGCTCAGGGAAATGTGGCAGATATGCTGCTCCCTGAGGACTTTGGATGCCTTGGATAGCTGAGCCAGTCAGGCCTGGAAGTAAGGTTAAGTCATGTTACCCTGATTCTTAAGATTTTCTAAAGCCTTCTGAGTTTCCATTCTGTTGGAGAACCTTCCCACACAATTTCTGTCAACAACATATTGTTTACAATCTTTTATGGGGGTGGACAAACTTGATGTACTAGTGGTTTGTCCAATGTCTTTGGAGAGGTGGCCCATTCACTCTCCAATCCAATGTCACCTTTGGGAAAGTATAAAAGTTGGAGTCAGAGAATAAACTTTTATCTTTACCTTGCAAATAGCAGGTGGCTCGTGTCGTGCTTTCACGTGTCTTATAGCGACAAAGTCACAAGCTGTAAGCAAAGTTAAATGCTGCTAAGAGTTGTTCTTTTGCTAATTTGTGAAGCTTAATAGAAGTTCTAAGCGAAGTTGAATATTGTTAAGTGCCGCGCTCCCGCCCCGGTTCCCTTTGTCTCAGCCCCGGCTAGCTCTCATCCTGGGGCGAGGGCGGGCGATGGAGGCACCCTCCGCCGCTCCCAGCTGGGGTTTGGAGAGTGCCTTTGTGGGTTCCGGGCAGCGCTAGCAAGCCTCGCGGTGGTAAATGAAGAGCGGATCCTGCTGGGGGCTAAGTCCGAGTTTATTGTAGCCCAACGGGGCCAAATATCCTAGAACGGTGCCAGCCAACAGGAACAAGCACAAGGTGCTTGCACTGGCTTATAAACTGTAAGGGAGGGGTATCCAACGACCAATGGGGATAGGGATAGGGGGTGGCTCCGGGATGGGGGGATATGGTGGGGTCCAATGGGGGAAGGATATGGGGGGAGCCCCAGGTCCTCGCCCAATCACCCGGTGCCCTGAGTAGAAGCTTCTGGATGGATGGGAAGGGGCACCGAGTGATAGACAAGGCACCCGGGGGGGGTAAAATGCCTCTTTCAGGGTGATGGATAGATACTGGGAAGGCGGGAAGGGCGGACAAGGCGGGAAAACTGGGGATAAACCAAGTTGCACACGGGGGTACAAAGGAATAAACCAATACATTATACAGGGATAATAAAACATATACATAACGCAACTCCACATCTCCTCCTTTTTTTGTTTAAAAAGAAAGAAAGGTGAAGAGGATAAAGTAAGTCTTTAAACGGGGGCTTCACAGTCACTGGGTTCATTTTGAAACTAGATGTTTCCTTTTTCTGGAAATTCTTCTTTTTGAAACCCTTCTTTGTTCAAGGGTTTCAGTTCATCACTATGTTAAAGCTTGTAATAAACACAATGAGTCCCAGCAGCAGCAAAAGTCCTGTTTCTTTAGAAAGCAACTGAAATTAATAGTTGAGGTAGGGGAGGTCTAACTCAAAGGGGAACAGAGAATCCCAGGAGCCAGGGAGGGAAGAGGGGGGACCAGGTGAGGGGGACCTTTTCCGCCGTCGGAGGGCGGCGTACCCAACTTGAGGACTGTCCGGTTTTCTCTTCTGGGTCTTAGGGACATATGGTCTGACGAATTTGGAAGGGACCCATCTCAGGCCTGAGGGCGTGGATACGCAAGCGTACCCCCGTCCCCAGGTGACCAAGTCATAGGGTCCTTCTTGCCGCCAGGTCTCAGGGTTTTTAATGAGAACTGGCGGCTTTTCTCTGACCTTGCTCTGCTCGTAGGAATTAAAGTGCCTCGCGATGGGGGGGTTGAGGCACTCGAAGGAACAGTTTAAGAAATTGATGGTAAAAAGGGCCCGCCCTAACTGAACCTGGGGGGACTCATTTTTAGCTGACGACTGTTGTTGTTTAAGCATCCTTTTGATGCTTTGATGAGTCCTCTCTACCACGGCTTGACCTGTCGGGGAATAGGCGATGCCAGTTTTATGTTCTATTCCCCATTGCTGCAGGAAGCCTGCGAATTCCTTGGATGTGTACCCGGGGGCATTGTCTGTTTTTATCTGTTTTGGGACGCCTAGCATGGAGAAGGCTTGTATCAGGTGTTTTTCTACTTCCTTGGCCTTCTCCCCTGTGTGGGCAGAGGCGAAAACTGCTCCAGAGAAGGTGTCCACGGAGACATGGACGTACTTCATCCTCCTGAAGGAGGGGATATGAGTAACGTCCATCTGCCACACCTCACAGGACTTCAGACCCCTAGGGTTAGCCCCTGCGCTCACCGATGGTAGTGGGAGCGACTTACAGGACGGGCATGTGGCCACAATGGCCTTGGCCTGGTCCCGGGTTAGATGGAACTGCCGGACCAGACCAGGCGCATTTTGATGGTAAAGCTGGTGGCTTATTTTGGCCTGTTGGAACTTGTCCGGGAGCGGCGCCAGCTGTGCGGGGGCGGCAGCGAGGGAATCGGCACGGCGATTGCCCTCGGCCAAGAACCCCGGCAGGTCGGTGTGTGACCTGATATGCATCACATAAAACGGTTGCTCTCGGTGGGAGACTAGCCTTATCAGCTTAGAGAGCAACCTGTTAAGGGCATCGTTGGAGACACCTTGCAGGATTGCATCCTGTGCTCTAGACACTACACCTGCTACATAGGCCGAATCAGTTACCAAATTAAAAGGTTCAGAGAACCGCTCAAAAGCTCTAACGACTGCGGCCAACTCAGCTACTTGAGGGGATCCTTCTACTTCAACAACATCTGCCTCCCACTGCTGAGTTTGAGGATCTTTCCAAGTCACTACTGACTTGTGGGACCCTCCGGACGCGTCCGTAAAAACTGTTAGAGCCTTTAAGGGTTTTTTGCTCTGAATTTGTTTTGTTGACAGAGTGAATTGGATTTCGGAATTGAAAATTTTGTGGGCCGGTCTCAAAACAGAAATTTTTCCGGTGTAGCTGTCCAGTGCAAACTGCAATGATTCATTCTCTTGCAGCAGGTGTTCTAACATTGCCTTTGTGAATTGGCCCGATTCTAATTTCAAAGGAATGTGGATGTGATCAAAGTCACACCCCGCCAGCTCCCGAATCCGCGTTCTCGCTTTGCGGATTAGCTCTGCCACCAGCTCTTGTGGCCGTGTCAACCTTTTGGATCGTGAATGACTCAGGAATACCCACTCTATGATGGAGAGTGGGTCCCTTTTGTCCTGATCCTTGCCCTTTCCTAGGGTGTCTGCCCATTGGAAGATGACACCGTGGAGGTGTGGCAGTCTGCCCAATATGATGAATCTGAAGGGCAGGCCCGGATCGTACCTGTGGGCCTGCCTGGCAGACATTGCCTCCTGAACCTTCTGCAAAGCAGCTTTGGCCTCTGGAGTGAGTTCCCTGGGAGAACTAGGCTCTTCCCCCCCTTTCAATAAATTGAAAAGAGGGGCTAGGTCTTCGTTGTTAATACCTAACCAGGGTCTCACCCAGTTTAAAGACCCACACAGCTGCTGTACGTCGGCTAGAGTCCGAATTGAATTTTTTATGGCCAATTTCTGCGGAACAATGGTCCGCTTGTTTATTTCTAAACCCAGGTACTTCCAAGGTGGCATTTTTTGAATCTTATTTTCTCGCAGCTCGAACCCTACAGCAACCAACGCACTGGTTGTCAGTTCAAGCGCGTGTGTAAGTAGATCGCTGTTGGGGGCACAAATAAGAATATCATCCATATAGTGCTGGATGATCACGCCCTCGGTGGCTGCACGCACAGGGGACAGCAATGAAGAGACGTACCACTGGCAAATGCTTGGGCTGACTTTCATGCCTTGGGGAAGAACTTTCCAGTGGTATCTCTCCATTGGGGCTTCTCGGTTGATGGAAGGAACCGAGAAGGCGAACCGTGGTGCGTCATCAGGGTGTAGGGGAATTTGGAAAAAACAATTTTTGATGTCAATGACAGCTAATTCCCAATTTTCTGGTAACATCGTGGGGGACGGCATCCCTGGCTGGAGAGGACCCATGTCTTCTATTACATTGTTGATGGCGCGAAGGTCATGAAGGAGGCGCCACTCGTCTTTGCCAGGTTTTTTCAGGACAAAGACAGGGGAATTCCAGGGGGATGTTGTTTCCTGGATATTCCCTTTGGCAAGTTGCTCCTTCACGAGCTCCCGAAGCGCTTTTAATTTCTGTTTATTGAGCGGCCACTGCTCTACCCACACTGGTGTATCTGTGAGCCAATTAAGTTTCCGGGTAGGACGCTCTTCAGTGACTGTTGCCCGAAAAACCTGGGGGGTCGGGATGTTAATTGTGACCCCCCACTGGGCCATCAGGTCTCTCCCCCATAAGGGTTCTGTGTAATCTAATACGAACGGGCGTAAATAGGCCGATTGTCCGTTCGGCCCCTCAAATTTTACGATGTTTTTTGATTGCTTTGCCAATTGAGAACCCCCTACACCTTGAATTTTCCCTGCCACGTTTTGCAATTCCCAGCGTGACGGCCAATCCCGTGCGGGAATGACTGTCACGTCTGCTCCTGTATCTAGGAGACCGCTTAGGTGTTTGTACTCCCCATCCTTCCGCATATAGCAGGAGAGCTTTGGTCTTTCCTTCCCTATGACCTGGGCCTGGCACACCTGGTAGCTTTTCTTTGCTGACTTCTTCCATAGATCCTCAGGGTGTGCCGGAGGCCCAGATGCTGGAATGGCTTGGGCGATGATTTGGCCCTTGGGAAGGAAGACTGGAGGATGGGGGCAGTGCAGCCACACCACTAATCGCTCGGTGTTCCTAGATGTCAGGGATGGTGCAATAGTGACTTCGAGAGGCGTGAATTTTGTGTCCCCAAGAACGATGTACTTACTGTGGAGGTTCCTCCAGGTTCCTGGGTCCTCTGTGTCGACAGCGATGGAGTGCCAGTCGCTGTCCCTTAGGTGCAGAGCCTCAGTCAGGGCCAACCTATATGGGGAGAAATCAGATACGATGTTAAGTATCGGCTTGGGCTGGTTCGGGCCTCGACCCAGCCAAGCAGTGGGAATGAAATCCACATTTTCTCTCATATAGGCTGGTTTGTCAGCCATAATCTGGTGTGTCAAGTCCAGTGAAATGTCCTCAGGTGGGCATTGCAGGTAGTCGTCTCTCCCCTCCTCTGATGTTATAGAACCCACAATATTTATGTCCTCGCGCAGGGAGGGACTGCGCTGATGACTCAGTTTTTTTGTTTTCCCCCCGAGTTGGGGGCACTCTTTTCTTGTCGCTGCTGTTTAAACCTAAAAAACTCGTCCCTCAGCGGGCATTGGGAAGCCCAATGTCCCTTCTGCCTACATAGATTGCAGGCCTGATGGTGTTGTTGTCCCCTCGGGGGTGTTCCTGTAGGGCGGCGATCTGGAGAAGGGGTGGCTGGCGGTGTTACGGCTTTAACGAAGGCTACTCTCTTTGTTGGTGGTTTAGGAGTCTCTGGAATGTCTTTAGCAGGAACTGTCACCTTCCTCGCACAGACTTGTAGCATGCTTTGAAGGGTAGGCTCAGGGTCCAGGGGCAGACTGAGGATGGCTTGCCGGCACACGTCGTTAGCGTTCTGCTTCGCAACTGTGGCAAGCATCCTCTCTCGCAGCCTCTCGTCCGGGACCTGAGCCTCCATCGCGTGATGCAAGCGATCCACGAACGCGACAAAAGGTTCTAGGGGTTCCTGCTTTAGGGACAAGAAGTTAATAACCGTACCGCTGGGTCTTAACTTAAAAAACGCCTTTTCTGCTGCCCTAGTGCTGACTTGCAGCGCCTCTCTGGGGATTTTTTCCGCCTGCTTGGTCCCCATTTTCCAATCCCCCTCCCCGCACAAGTGGTCTAGCGATATTACAGCCCCATCTTTATCCCTAGAGCTATCTGCATTGGCCCAGAGGTCAGGTAACACCTCTCTGATCTCCCGCTTCCACTCGGACTCCCAGATGAGGAATTCTCCGTGGGTAATTAAACAGGAGAAGAGAGTTCGCATGTCTGCTGGGACATATTCTTTGGAGGAGAGGGTTGCTTTTAATAAGCCTTGGAAGTATTCGCTTTCCATCCCGAACCCCTTCTTGGCCTTGCAGAGCTCTTTGATGGTCTGCTGGGGGATGGGGGACCACTGTGCAAGGGGCCTACCCCCTTGCCGCGGGGTACAGGTGACAGGTGCGGCCGAGAAGGCAGGTAGGGACTGGGGTGGATCGGGGTTCCCACGCTCCCCCCCCCCGGAACCGAAAGCGTGGGAACTGGAAGTGGGGTCGTGGGAACCAGGGGACGAGGCGTGGTCTGGAGCAGGAGGAGTGGTATGGTGGGGACTCCCCTCCCCGGGGGTGGAGCTGAGGGGTGGGGTGTTGAATAATTCAAGGAAGGGGGAGTTGACGGGGGGTGGAGGAGGGAGGTGGGCGGAGAAATCCGGGGAGCAGAAGGGGTTGGTCTGCCGGAAGGGATTATGGGAGGGGGGAGGACAGGTATCTTGGGAAGAAGGAGCACGAGTGGCGGGAAAACCCACGCGGTCACCTCCATCTTGTGTCCTGGGGAAGGGGGAAGAAGGGGAGCCATTTCGTGGGGTTTGGGGATGGAGGATGGGGGATGAGGGATCTTCGGGGGTCTGGGATAACTGAAAACGAACGGAGTCTCTACGGGACGGGGCTGTACAGCGCGGGGAAGAAGGGGAACGGGTAGAAGCAGAGACAGTGCCTGCACCGCTCTGCGGGGTGTCTAGGGTATTCTCAGAGGGGCCAGAATCTGCCTGCGGGCAATGCCGGGATGCCTGTCTGATAATACCCGACTTCGGGAGAGAGGGAGAGTTTTGCCGCAGTTTTCCCGCAGCGCCCGCCGCAGCCGCAGCCTCGGGAGCAGCGACAGCAGCTGCCCTGCGCCCCGCTGCAGCGGCGAGCGCTGCATCGTACTGCAGCGACCGGGCTGAGGGACAGGGAAGCGGAGTAGGGTTATATGAACTACCCGCCGAACTGGGGATCGGTTTGTTTGTGGCTGGCTGTGGCAGACTTTCGTAGCGATATTTAATTATATCGCGAATTTGGAGAGCCAAATGGGTGAATATGGAGAGAGAGAGATCCGACTGTCGCAGGATCTTCTCCGCTACCTGTTCCCAAAAAGGGGCTTGGTATAATTTAGCTGGCGAAATGTCAGGGAAAGTTTGCGACAACCACTGAACGAACCGTTTTACTTCAGATTTTTTAACCTTAATTCCCCCCACTAAAAGGATACCCACAACTTGGGAATAAATGCTCTTCTGCGGCACGGACAGCCTTGCACCCATGGCTGTTAGATGTTAAATCGTGCTGCAGCGCCTACGATTGGGAAAATACGAACGAAAAACAAAAGACCACACTTCCGGCTTTGTCGCGGTCCTTAAGCTTCCCGCCCGGAAAGGGAAGCACCAAAAACAGGAATTTTTTCCCCGAACCCCGGGGAAAAAGAAACCCACCAAAAAGGGATCCTTCCCCTAAAACCTAGGGGAAAGGAACCAACCAAAAAAAAAGGACCGGGAAAGCCCCAGGGGCCCCTATACTCACAAACCACAGGGGTCCGAGAGGGAAGGGTGGAAAAGAAAAACCAATCGCAGGGCTTCTCCGCGAGAGAATCGACTCCGGAGGTGCGTTCCAGAGCTGCCGATCCTGTCCCCAAGAGTGCCACCCACTAAAACGTGGGTCTGCTCTCGCCGGGGTAGCTGACGGCCAGGAGGACGATTCTTCAGGCCTGCGCGACCCTAAAATCCTCAAACGAGGGTCCAACGCCGCGAAAACGGGGCCGCTCGTTGGGCGCCAGCTGCCGCGCTCCCGCCCCGGTTCCCTTTGTCTCAGCCTCGGCTAGCTCTCATCCTGGGGCGAGGGCGGGCGATGGAGGCACCCTCCGCCGCTCCCAGCTGGGGTTTGGAGAGTGCCTTTGTGGGTTCCGGGCAGCGCTAGCAAGCCTCGCGGTGGTAAATGAAGAGCGGATCCTGCTGGGGGCTAAGTCCGAGTTTATTGTAGCCCAACGGGGCCAAATATCCTAGAACGGTGCCAGCCAACAGGAACAAGCACAAGGTGCTTGCACTGGCTTATAAACTGTAAGGGAGGGGTATCCAACGACCAATGGGGATAGGGATAGGGGGTGGCTCCGGGATGGGGGGATATGGTGGGGTCCAATGGGGGAAGGATATGGGGGGAGCCCCAGGTCCTCGCCCAATCACCCGGTGCCCTGAGTAGAAGCTTCTGGATGGATGGGAAGGGGCACCGAGTGATAGACAAGGCACCCGGGGGGGGTAAAATGCCTCTTTCAGGGTGATGGATAGATACTGGGAAGGCGGGAAGGGCGGACAAGGCGGGAAAACTGGGGATAAACCAAGTTGCACACGGGGGTACAAAGGAATAAACCAATACATAATACAGGGATAATAAAACATATACATAACGCAACTCCACAGTTAAGTGTTATTCCACAGCTCTGTTTAGCTTTTAGGCTGTATTCCTTTTATCCTTGCCCTCACTGTCCTTTCGTCACACACACACACACACACATTAACATACACACTCACACAAAAACACACAGAGACACACAGACACCGGGACAGTTCTTGACTCCTTTTTGGTTTGATTGCCTGGATTTTGTTTGGTTTTGTTGTTGCTTTGTTTCCTTACTGTGCCTGAAGTGTCCAGTCAGGAGCAGAGTGACTCTTGCCAAGGAAATCTGTGGTGCTGTCACTTAATATTAAAGCTGTTTTATGCTACTCCCCTGCTGGGGATTTTTATAAGTGTTCTCAAGCCCTCCTTCATAAGAGGGTGAAGGAGCCCTGGCCAAGCTCTGGCCCTGGGGGCACAGGGATGCTGCTAGGGGGTCCCAGTCTCCCTGTTACAACTTTCAGGGCCCTGAGCCCCTGTCCCCGTGTCAGGCTCTGGGCTTGATCTCCTCGAACATCCTCAGGAGGAGGCTGCAGCGCCAGGGGCAGGGGGACCCAGAGGGACACGGGATACCACTGTGCACCAGCAGCTTTGGACTTCTCTGGGAGGAACTGTGAGTGGGGGCTGGCTTGAAGTGACCTCCCCAGTAAGGTCACAGAGCCCCTGAGATGTCACACTGCCTCCTGGGATGTCACAGCCCACCCTGAGATCTCACAAATCCCCCTTGTGATGTCACAGAGCCAGTGCTGCTCTATCACTCTGGGACGTCATACAGTTACGCTGTGATGGCACAGAAGACTCTGGCATCACAAAGTCAGCCCGTGTCACAATCCTCTAGTGCAAGCGGGAATCATGACAGTTTTTTTTCCCCATCTCAGAATTAGCAGAAGTAGATAGGCTTATCATGAGAAACCGAATGTGATAAACATGTTAGAAATGAAAGGCTCCAAGTTATTAGTTATTAATTTAATAAAAGTTATTAAGTGTACCAAATATAAGTTTTGAGAAAAATGGAAAAAAGCCACTATAAAAAAAAGTCAGTGTGGAGCCCGGGATTGCCACCGGGTGAGACACAGGTTTGACAGCTGCAGCAGAGGGTCCTCTATGCTTCACACCGACCGTCCTGTCCGACCCATTTTTATACCATTTTCCATGCCTGAGCCAGAGTCCCTTTTCTTCCTTTTTGGAGTGCATGTATTCATGTGGAGTTCTTTTCTCTGTGGCAAGTTGAACAATACATGTCCGGAGAGTGATGAACACCTGTGTTTGCAGTCCCGGAATTCGGATTTGAGATGTACCTCCCTGATGGCTCTGACTATCTCGGTCTCGGATATTTATCGTGTATTTATGGTCCGGGTGTTTCTCGGACAACCTTGATGCATGATCCCTCTCCGGGCTGGCCACTTTCGTTCGCTTGGAAATAAAGTCCTCCCTCTCTTGTCCAGGTGGCTTTCACATGGTGTTGCAATCACTGTTGCTGGCTTGTGCTATTTAAAAACTTCTTATAAGAGTATAATTTAACAGCACATAACCATAAAATAGATGACAATTTTATTTGCACGAATTATCCTATAGACATATAACAGTCCTAATGATTCCTTGAGGCCTTGCAGTGTCACAATGTTCTCCATGGTTCCACAGGCCCCACAGTGTCATGTGACTCCTCTGTTCCATGAGTCCTGCAATGTCACAATGGACCTTTGGACCAATGGACCATGGGGCTTTGCAGTGTCACAACGCTCTCCTTTGGCTCCACAGGGTCACAATGGAGCACTGATTACAGGCAGCCTCTCTGTGTTACCCTGGAGCTTTGTTTCCGTGGGGTCTCACAGTGTCCCAATGGAGCCTTGGTTGGATGGGGCCTCACAGTGTCACAATGATGCCTACATTCCACTGAGGCACACGGCGTCACTAGGGTCCCCTTGCTTCCATGAGGCCCAGCAATGTCACAGTGGTGTCCATGAATCCATGAGGACTCACAGTGTCCCAATGGTCTCTTGATCTCACATGGTCCCACAGTGTCCCAATGGCCCCTTGGTCTCACAAGGCCCCACAGTGTCCCAATGGTCACTTCTTCTCACATGGCCCCACAGTGTAACAATGGTCCCTTGGTTCCATGGTTCCTGGTCTGGTGCATTCCCCTCTCCCCTTCTCAGGCCGCCCTGCCAGCTGAGAAATGCTCACTGGGCCAGGGCCTTGGCCAGCAGCCCCTGGGCTCAGCTCCTCTGGAGCTCATCACAGACACTGTCTGCTCCAGGCTCAACCCTTCATCCCCTGGGGAGATGCCAAAGCCTCCACAGGGAACATTTCCCTTTGCTCAGGGGAATTTCTCACAGGTGCCTTGTAGTGACTCTTTGTGTCTGTGTGCACACAGGAGTGCCTGTGCTCAGGGAAATGTGGCAGAAATGCTGCTCCCTGAGGACTTTGGATGCCTTGGATAGCTGAGCCAGTCAGGCCTGGAAGTAAGGTTAAGTCATGTTACCCTGATTCTTAAGATTTTCTAAAGCCTTCTGAGTTTCCATTCTGTTGGAGAACCTTCCCACACAATTTCTGTCAACAACATATTGTTTACAATCTTTTATGGGGGTGGACAAACTTGATGTACTAGTGGTTTGTCCAATGTCTTTGGAGAGGTGGCCCATTCACTCTCCAATCCAATGTCACCTTTGGGAAAGTATAAAAGTTGGAGTCAGAGAATAAACTTTTATCTTTACCTTGCAAATAGCAGGTGGCTCGCGTCGTGCTTTCACGTGTCTTATAGCGACAAAGTCACAAGCTGTAAGCAAAGTTAAATGCTGCTAAGAGTTGTTCTTTTGCTAATTTGTGAAGCTTAATAGAAGTTCTAAGCGAAGTTGAATATTGTTAAGTGTTATTCCACAGCTCTGTTTAGCTTTTAGGCTGTATTCCTTTTATCCTTGCCCTCACTGTCCTTTCGTCACACACACACACACACACATTAACATACACACTCACACAAAAACACACAGAGACACACAGACACCGGGACAGTTCTTGACTCCTTTTTGGTTTGATTGCCTGGATTTTGTTTGGTTTTGTTGTTGCTTTGTTTCCTTGCTGTGCCTGAAGTTTCCAGTCAGGAGCAGAGTGACTCTTGCCAAGGAACTCTGTGGTGCTGTCACTTAATATTAAAGCTGTTTTATGCTACTCCCCTGCTGGGGATTTTTATAAGTGCTCTCAAGCCCTCCTTCATAAGAGGGTGAAGGAGCCCTGGCCAAGCTCTGGCCCTGGGGGCACAGGGATGCTGCTAGGGGGTCCCAGTCTCCCTGTTACAACTTTCAGGGCCCTGAGCCCCTGTCCCCGTGTCAGGCTCTGGGCTTGATCTCCTTGAACATCCTCAGGAGGAGGCTGCAGCGCCAGGGGCAGGGGGACCCAGAGGGACACGGGATACCACTGTGCACCAGCAGCTTTGGACTTCTCTGGGAGGAACTGTGAGTGGGGGCTGGCTTGAAGTGACCTCCCCAGTAAGGTCACAGAGCCCCTGAGATGTCACACTGCCTCCTGGGATGTCACAGCCCACCCTGAGATCTCACAAATCCCCCTTGTGATGTCACAGAGCCAGTGCTGCTCTAGCACTCTGGGATATCATACAGTTACGCTGTGATGGCACAGAAGACTCTGGCATCACAAAGTCAGCCCGTGTCACAATCCTCTAGTGCAAGCGGGAATCATGACAGTTTTTTTTCCCCATCTCAGAATTAGCAGAAGTAGATAGGCTTATCATGAGAAACCGAATGTGATAAACATGTTAGAAATGAAAGGCTCCAAGTTATTAGTTATTAATTTAATAAAAGTTATTAAGTGTACCAAATATAAGTTTTGAGAAAAATGGAAAAAAGCCACTATAAAAAAAAGTCAGTGTGGAGCCCGGGATTGCCACCGGGTGAGACACAGGTTTGACAGCTGCAGCAGAGGGTCCTCTATGCTTCACACCGACCGTCCTGTCCGACCCATTTTTATACCATTTTCCATGCCTGAGCCAGAGTCCCTTTTCTTCCTTTTTGGAGTGCATGTATTCATGTGGAGTTCTTTTCTCTGTGGCAAGTTGAACAATACATGTCCGGAGAGTGATGAACACCTGTGTTTGCAGTCCCGGAATTCGGATTTGAGATGTACCTCCCTGATGGCTCTGACTATCTCGGTCTCGGATATTTATCGTGTATTTATCGTCCGGGTGTTTCTCGGACAACCTTGATGCATGATCCCTCTCCGGGCTGGCCACTTTCGTTCGCTTGGAAATAAAGTCCTCCCTCTCTTGTCCAGGTGGCTTTCACATGGTGTTGCAATCACTGTTGCTGGCTTGTGCAATTTAAAAACTTCTTATAAGAGTATAATTTAACAGCACATAACCATAAAATAGATGACAATTTTATTTGCACGAATTATCCTATAGACATATAACAGTCCTAATGATTCCTTGAGGCCTTGCAGTGTCACAATGTTCTCCATGGTTCCACAGGCCCCACAGTGTCATGTGACTCCTCTGTTCCATGAGTCCTGCAATGTCACAATGGACCTTTGGACCAATGGACCATGGGGCTTTGCAGTGTCACAACGCTCTCCTTTGGCTCCACAGGGTCACAATGGAGCACTGATTACAGGCAGCCTCTCTGTGTTACCCTGGAGCTTTGTTTCCGTGGGGTCTCACAGTGTCCCAATGGAGCCTTGGTTGGATGGGGCCTCACAGTGTCACAATGATGCCTACATTCCACTGAGGCACACGGCGTCACTAGGGTCCCCTTGCTTCCATGAGGCCCAGCAATGTCACAGTGGTGTCCATGAATCCATGAGGACTCACAGTGTCCCAATGGTCTCTTGATCTCACATGGTCCCACAGTGTCCCAATGGTCCCTTGGTCTCACAAGGCCCCACAGTGTCCCAATGGTCACTTCTTCTCACATGGCCCCACAGTGTAACAATGGTCCCTTGGTTCCATGGTTCCTGGTCTGGTGCATTCCCCTCTCCCCTTCTCAGGCCGCCCTGCCAGCTGAGAAATGCTCACTGGGCCAGGGCCTTGGCCAGCAGCCCCTGAGCTCAGCTCCTCTGGAGCTCATCACAGACACTGTCTGCTCCAGGCTCAACCCTTCATTTCCTGGGGAGATGCCAAAGCCTCCGCAGGGAACATTTCCCTTTGCTCAGGGGAATTTCACACAGGTGCCTTGTAGTGACTCTTTGTGTCTGTGTGCACACAGGAGTGCCTGTGCTCAGGGAAATGTGGCAGAAATGCTGCTCCCTGAGGACTTTGGATGCCTTGGATAGCTGAGCCAGTCAGGCCTGGAAGTAAGGTTAAGTCATGTTACCCTGATTCTTAAGATTTTCTAAAGCCTTCTGAGTTTCCATTCTGTTGGAGAACCTTCCCACACAATTTCTGTCAACAACATATTGTTTACAATCTTTTATGGGGGTGGACAAACTTGATGTACTAGTGGTTTGTCCAATGTCTTTGGAGAGGTGGCCCATTCACTCTCCAATCCAATGTCACCTTTGGGAAAGTATAAAAGTTGGAGTCAGAGAATAAACTTTTATCTTTACCTTGCAAATAGCAGGTGGCTCGCGTCGTGCTTTCACGTGTCTTATAGCGACAAAGTCACAAGCTGTAAGCAAAGTTAAATGCTGCTAAGAGTTGTTCTTTTGCTAATTTGTGAAGCTTAATAGAAGTTCTAAGCGAAGTTGAATATTGTTAAGTGTTATTCCACAGCTCTGTTTAGCTTTTAGGCTGTATTCCTTTTATCCTTGCCCTCACTGTCCTTTCGTCACACACACACACACACACATTAACATACACACTCACACAAAAACACACAGAGACACACAGACACCGGGACAGTTCTTGACTCCTTTTTGGTTTGATTGCCTGGATTTTGTTTGGTTTTGTTGTTGCTTTGTTTCCTTGCTGTGCCTGAAGTTTCCAGTCAGGAGCAGAGTGACTCTTGCCAAGGAACTCTGTGGTGCTGTCACTTAATATTAAAGCTGTTTTATGCTACTCCCCTGCTGGGGATTTTTATAAGTGCTCTCAAGCCCTCCTTCATAAGAGGGTGAAGGAGCCCTGGCCAAGCTCTGGCCCTGGGGGCACAGGGATGCTGCTAGGGGGTCCCAGTCTCCCTGTTACAACTTTCAGGGCCCTGAGCCCCTGTCCCCGTGTCAGGCTCTGGACTTGATCTCCTCGAACATCCTCAGGAGGAGGCTGCAGCGCCAGGGGCAGGGGGACCCAGAGGGACACGGGATACCACTGTGCACCAGCAGCTTTGGACTTCTCTGGGAGGAACTGTGAGTGGGGGCTGGCTTGAAGTGACCTCCCCAGTAAGGTCACAGAGCCCCTGAGATGTCACACTGCCTCCTGGGATGTCACAGCCCACCCTGAGATCTCACAAATCCCCCTTGTGATGTCACAGAGCCAGTGCTGCTCTATCACTCTGGGACGTCATACAGTTACGCTGTGATGGCACAGAAGACTCTGGCATCACAAAGTCAGCCCGTGTCACAATCCTCTAGTGCAAGCGGGAATCATGACAGTTTTTTTTCCCCATCTCAGAATTAGCAGAAGTAGATAGGCTTATCATGAGAAACCGAATGTGATAAACATGTTAGAAATGAAAGGCTCCAAGTTATTAGTTATTAATTTAATAAAAGTTATTAAGTGTACCAAATATAAGTTTTGAGAAAAATGGAAAAAAGCCACTATAAAAAAAAGTCAGTGTGGAGCCCGGGATTGCCACCGGGTGAGACACAGGTTTGACAGCTGCAGCAGAGGGTCCTCTATGCTTCACACCGACCGTCCTGTCCGACCCATTTTTATACCATTTTCCATGCCTGAGCCAGAGTCCCTTTTCTTCCTTTTTGGAGTGCATGTATTCATGTGGAGTTCTTTTCTCTGTGGCAAGTTGAACAATACATGTCCGGAGAGTGATGAACACCTGTGTTTGCAGTCCCGGAATTCGGATTTGAGATGTACCTCCCTGATGGCTCTGACTATCTCGGTCTCGGATATTTATCGTGTATTTATGGTCCGGGTGTTTCTCGGACAACCTTGATGCATGATCCCTCTCCGGGCTGGCCACTTTCGTTCGCTTGTAAATAAAGTCCTCCCTCTCTTGTCCAGGTGGCTTTCACATGGTGTTGCAATCACTGTTGCTGGCTTGTGCAATTTAAAAACTTCTTATAAGAGTATAATTTAACAGCACATAACCATAAAATAGATGACAATTTTATTTGCACGAATTATCCTATAGACATATAACAGTCCTAATGATTCCTTGAGGCCTTGCAGTGTCACAATGTTCTCCATGGTTCCACAGGCCCCACAGTGTCATGTGACTCCTCTGTTCCATGAGTCCTGCAATGTCACAATGGACCTTTGGACCAATGGACCATGGGGCTTTGCAGTGTCACAACGCTCTCCTTTGGCTCCACAGGGTCACAATGGAGCACTGATTACAGGCAGCCTCTCTGTGTTACCCTGGAGCTTTGTTTCCGTGGGGTCTCACAGTGTCCCAATGGAGCCTTGGTTGGATGGGGCCTCACAGTGTCACAATGATGCCTACATTCCACTGAGGCACACGGCGTCACTAGGGTCCCCTTGCTTCCATGAGGCCCAGCAATGTCACAGTGGTGTCCATGAATCCATGAGGACTCACAGTGTCCCAATGGTCTCTTGATCTCACATGGTCCCACAGTGTCCCAATGGCCCCTTGGTCTCACAAGGCCCCACAGTGTCCCAATGGTCACTTCTTCTCACATGGCCCCACAGTGTAACAATGGTCCCTTGGTTCCATGGTTCCTGGTCTGGTGCATTCCCCTCTCCCCTTCTCAGGCCGCCCTGCCAGCTGAGAAATGCTCACTGGGCCAGGGCCTTGGCCAGCAGCCCCTGAGCTCAGCTCCTCTGGAGCTCATCACAGACACTGTCTGCTCCAGGCTCAACCCTTCATCCCCTGGGGAGATGCCAAAGCCTCCGCAGGGAACATTTCCCTTTGCTCAGGGGAATTTCACACAGGTGCCTTGTAGTGACTCTTTGTGTCTGTGTGCACACAGGAGTGCCTGTGCTCAGGGAAATGTGGCAGAAATGCTGCTCCCTGAGGACTTTGGATGCCTTGGATAGCTGAGCCAGTCAGGCCTGGAAGTAAGGTTAAGTCATGTTACCCTGATTCTTAAGATTTTCTAAAGCCTTCTGAGTTTCCATTCTGTTGGAGAACCTTCCCACACAATTTCTGTCAACAACATATTGTTTACAATCTTTTATGGGGGTGGACAAACTTGATGTACTAGTGGTTTGTCCAATGTCTTTGGAGAGGTGGCCCATTCACTCTCCAATCCAATGTCACCTTTGGGAAAGTATAAAAGTTGGAGTCAGAGAATAAACTTTTATCTTTACCTTGCAAATAGCAGGTGGCTCGCGTCGTGCTTTCACGTGTCTTATAGCGACAAAGTCACAAGCTGTAAGCAAAGTTAAATGCTGCTAAGAGTTGTTCTTTTGCTAATTTGTGAAGCTTAATAGAAGTTCTAAGCGAAGTTGAATATTGTTAAGTGTTATTCCACAGCTCTGTTTAGCTTTTAGGCTGTATTCCTTTTATCCTTGCCCTCACTGTCCTTTCGTCACACACACACACACACACATTAACATACACACTCACACAAAAACACACAGAGACACACAGACACCGGGACAGTTCTTGACTCCTTTTTGGTTTGATTGCCTGGATTTTGTTTGGTTTTGTTGTTGCTTTGTTTCCTTGCTGTGCCTGAAGTTTCCAGTCAGGAGCAGAGTGACTCTTGCCAAGGAACTCTGTGGTGCTGTCACTTAATATTAAAGCTGTTTTACGCTACTCCCCTGCTGGGGATTTTTATAAGCGCTCTCAAGCCCTCCTTCATAAGAGGGTGAAGGAGCCCTGGCCAAGCTCTGGCCCTGGGGGCACAGGGATGCTGCTAGGGGGTCCCAGTCTCCCTGTTACAACTTTCAGGGCCCTGAGCCCCTGTCCCCGTGTCAGGCTCTGGGCTTGATCTCCTTGAACATCCTCAGGAGGAGGCTGCAGCGCCAGGGGCAGGGGGACCCAGAGGGACACGGGATACCACTGTGCACCAGCAGCTTTGGACTTCTCTGGGAGGAACTGTGAGTGGGGGCTGGCTTGAAGTGACCTCCCCAGTAAGGTCACAGAGCCCCTGAGATGTCACACTGCCTCCTGGGATGTCACAGCCCACCCTGAGATCTCACAAATCCCCCTTGTGATGTCACAGAACCAGTGCTGCTCTAGCACTCTGGGATATCATACAGTTACGCTGTGATGGCACAGAAGACTCTGGCATCACAAAGTCAGCCCGTGTCACAATCCTCTAGTGCAAGCGGGAATCATGACAGTTTTTTTTCCCCATCTCAGAATTAGCAGAAGTAGATAGGCTTATCATGAGAAACCGAATGTGATAAACATGTTAGAAATGAAAGGCTCCAAGTTATTAGTTATTAATTTAATAAAAGTTATTAAGTGTACCAAATATAAGTTTTGAGAAAAATGGAAAAAAGCCACTATAAAAAAAAGTCAGTGTGGAGCCCGGGATTGCCACCGGGTGAGACACAGGTTTGACAGCTGCAGCAGAGGGTCCTCTATGCTTCACACCGACCGTCCTGTCCGACCCATTTTTATACCATTTTCCATGCCTGAGCCAGAGTTCCTTTTCTTCCTTTTTGGAGTGCATGTATTCATGTGGAGTTCTTTTCTCTGTGGCAAGTTGAACAATACATGTCCGGAGAGTGATGAACACCTGTGTTTGCAGTCCCGGAATTCGGATTTGAGATGTACCTCCCTGATGGCTCTGACTATCTCGGTCTCGGATATTTATAGTGTATTTATCGTCCGGGTGTTTCTCGGACAACCTTGATGCATGATCCCTCTCCGGGCTGGCCACTTTCGTTCGCTTGTAAATAAAGTCCTCCCTCTCTTGTCCAGGTGGCTTTCACATGGTGTTGCAATCACTGTTGCTGGCTTGTGCAATTTAAAAACTTCTTATAAGAGTATAATTTAACAGCACATAACCATAAAATAGATGACAATTTTATTTGCACGAATTATCCTATAGACATATAACAGTCCTAATGATTCCTTGAGGCCTTGCAGTGTCACAATGTTCTCCATGGTTCCACAGGCCCCACAGTGTCATGTGACTCCTCTGTTCCATGAGTCCTGCAATGTCACAATGGACCTTTGGACCAATGGACCATGGGGCTTTGCAGTGTCACAACGCTCTCCTTTGGCTCCACAGGGTCACAATGGAGCACTGATTACAGGCAGCCTCTCTGTGTTACCCTGGAGCTTTGTTTCCGTGGGGTCTCACAGTGTCCCAATGGAGCCTTGGTTGGATGGGGCCTCACAGTGTCACAATGATGCCTACATTCCACTGAGGCACACGGCGTCACTAGGGTCCCCTTGCTTCCATGAGGCCCAGCAATGTCACAGTGGTGTCCATGAATCCATGAGGACTCACAGTGTCCCAATGGTCTCTTGATCTCACATGGTCCCACAGTGTCCCAATGGCCCCTTGGTCTCACAAGGCCCCACAGTGTCCCAATGGTCACTTCTTCTCACATGGCCCCACAGTGTAACAATGGTCCCTTGGTTCCATGGTTCCTGGTCTGGTGCATTCCCCTCTCCCCTTCTCAAGCCGCCCTGCCAGCTGAGAAATGCTCACTGGGCCAGGGCCTTGGCCAGCAGCCCCTGAGCTCAGCTCCTCTGGAGCTCATCACAGACACTGTCTGCTCCAGGCTCAACCCTTCATTTCCTGGGGAGATGCCAAAGCCTCCACAGGGAACATTTCCCTTTGCTCAGGGGAATTTCACACAGGTGCCTTGTAGTGACTCTTTGTGTCTGTGTGCACACAGGAGTGCCTGTGCTCAGGGAAATGTGGCAGATATGCTGCTCCCTGAGGACTTTGGATGCCTTGGATAGCTGAGCCAGTCAGGCCTGGAAGTAAGGTTAAGTCATGTTACCCTGATTCTTAAGATTTTCTAAAGCCTTCTGAGTTTCCATTCTGTTGGAGAACCTTCCCACACAATTTCTGTCAACAACATATTGTTTACAATCTTTTATGGGGGTGGACAAACTTGATGTACTAGTGGTTTGTCCAATGTCTTTGGAGAGGTGGCCCATTCACTCTCCAATCCAATGTCACCTTTGGGAAAGTATAAAAGTTGGAGTCAGAGAATAAACTTTTATCTTTACCTTGCAAATAGCAGGTGGCTCGCGTCGTGCTTTCACGTGTCTTATAGCGACAAAGTCACAAGCTGTAAGCAAAGTTAAATGCTGCTAAGAGTTGTTCTTTTGCTAATTTGTGAAGCTTAATAGAAGTTCTAAGCGAAGTTGAATATTGTTAAGTGTTATTCCACAGCTCTGTTTAGCTTTTAGGCTGTATTCCTTTTATCCTTGCCCTCACTGTCCTTTCGTCACACACACACACACACACATTAACATACACACTCACACAAAAACACACAGAGACACACAGACACCGGGACAGTTCTTGACTCCTTTTTGGTTTGATTGCCTGGATTTTGTTTGGTTTTGTTGTTGCTTTGTTTCCTTGCTGTGCCTGAAGTTTCCAGTCAGGAGCAGAGTGACTCTTGCCAAGGAACTCTGTGGTGCTGTCACTTAATATTAAAGCTGTTTTATGCTACTCCCCTGCTGGGGATTTTTATAAGTGCTCTCAAGCCCTCCTTCATAAGAGGGTGAAGGAGCCCTGGCCAAGCTCTGGCCCTGGGGGCACAGGGATGCTGCTAGGGGGTCCCTGTCTCCCTGTTACAACTTTCAGGGCCCTGAGCCCCTGTCCCCGTGTCAGGCTCTGGGCTTGATCTCCTTGAACATCCTCAGGAGGAGGCTGCAGCGCCAGGGGCAGGGGGACCCAGAGGGACACGGGATACCACTGTGCACCAGCAGCTTTGGACTTCTCTGGGAGGAACTGTGAGTGGGGGCTGGCTTGAAGTGACCTCCCCAGTAAGGTCACAGAGCCCCTGAGATGTCACACTGCCTCCTGGGATGTCACAGCCCACCCTGAGATCTCACAAATCCCCCTTGTGATGTCACAGAGCCAGTGCTGCTCTATCACTCTGGGACGTCATACAGTTACGCTGTGATGGCACAGAAGACTCTGGCATCACAAAGTCAGCCCGTGTCACAATCCTCTAGTGCAAGCGGGAATCATGACAGTTTTTTTTCCCCATCTCAGACTTAGCAGAAGTAGATAGGCTTATCATGAGAAACCGAATGTGATAAACATGTTAGAAATGAAAGGCTCCAAGTTATTAGTTATTAATTTAATAAAAGTTATTAAGTGTACCAAATATAAGTTTTGAGAAAAATGGAAAAAAGCCACTATAAAAAAAAGTCAGTGTGGAGCCCGGGATTGCCACCGGGTGAGACACAGGTTTGACAGCTGCAGCAGAGGGTCCTCTATGCTTCACACCGACCGTCCTGTCCGACCCATTTTTATACCATTTTCCATGCCTGAGCCAGAGTCCCTTTTCTTCCTTTTTGGAGTGCATGTATTCATGTGGAGTTCTTTTCTCTGTGGCAAGTTGAACAATACATGTCCGGAGAGTGATGAACACCTGTGTTTGCAGTCCCGGAATTCGGATTTGAGATGTACCTCCCTGATGGCTCTGACTATCTCGGTCTCGGATATTTATAGTGTATTTATCGTCCGGGTGTTTCTCGGACAACCTTGATGCATGATCCCTCTCCGGGCTGGCCACTTTCGTTCGCTTGTAAATAAAGTCCTCCCTCTCTTGTCCAGGTGGCTTTCACATGGTGTTGCAATCACTGTTGCTGGCTTGTGCAATTTAAAAACTTCTTATAAGAGTATAATTTAACAGCACATAACCATAAAATAGATGACAATTTTATTTGCACGAATTATCCTATAGACATATAACAGTCCTAATGATTCCTTGAGGCCTTGCAGTGTCACAATGTTCTCCATGGTTCCACAGGCCCCACAGTGTCATGTGACTCCTCTGTTCCATGAGTCCTGCAATGTCACAATGGACCTTTGGACCAATGGACCATGGGGCTTTGCAGTGTCACAACGCTCTCCTTTGGCTCCACAGGGTCACAATGGAGCACTGATTACAGGCAGCCTCTCTGTGTTACCCTGGAGCTTTGTTTCCGTGGGGTCTCGCAGTGTCCCAATGGAGCCTTGGTTGGATGGGGCCTCACAGTGTCACAATGATGCCTACATTCCACTGAGGCACATGGCGTCACTAGGGTCCCCTTGCTTCCATGAGGCCCAGCAATGTCACAGTGGTGTCCATGAATCCATGAGGACTCACAGTGTCCCAATGGTCTCTTGATCTCACATGGTCCCACAGTGTCCCAATGGCCCCTTGGTCTCACAAGGCCCCACAGTGTCCCAATGGTCACTTCTTCTCACATGGCCCCACAGTGTAACAATGGTCCCTTGGTTCCATGGTTCCTGGTCTGGTGCATTCCCCTTTCCCCTTCTCAGGCCGCCCTGCCAGCTGAGAAATGCTCACCGGGCCAGGGCCTTGGCCAGCAGCCCCTGGGCTCAGCTCCTCTGGAGCTCATCACAGACACTGTCTGCTCCAGGCTCAACCCTTCATTTCCTGGGGAGATGCCAAAGCCTCCGCAGGGAACATTTCCCTTTGCTCAGGGGAATTTCACACAGGTGCCTTGTAGTGACTCTTTGTGTCTGTGTGCACACAGGAGTGCCTGTGCTCAGGGAAATGTGGCAGAAATGCTGCTCTCTGAGGGCTTTGATTGCCTTGGATAGCTGAGCCAGTCAGGCCTGGAAGTAAGGTTAAGTCATGTTACCCTGATTCTTAAGATTTTCTAAAGCCTTCTGAGTTTCCATTCTGTTGGAGAACCTTCCCACACAATTTCTGTCAACAACATATTGTTTACAATCTTTTATGGGGGTGGACAAACTTGATGTACTAGTGGTTTGTCCAATGTCTTTGGAGAGGTGGCCCATTCACTCTCCAATCCAATGTCACCTTTGGGAAAGTATAAAAGTTGGAGTCAGAGAATAAACTTTTATCTTTACCTTGCAAATAGCAGGTGGCTCGCGTCGTGCTTTCACGTGTCTTATAGCGACAAAGTCACAAGCTGTAAGCAAAGTTAAATGCTGCTAAGAGTTGTTCTTTTGCTAATTTGTGAAGCTTAATAGAAGTTCTAAGCGAAGTTGAATATTGTTAAGTGTTATTCCACAGCTCTGTTTAGCTTTTAGGCTGTATTCCTTTTATCCTTGCCCTCACTGTCCTTTCGTCACACACACACACACACATATTAACATACACACTCACACAAAAACACACAGAGACACACAGACACCGGGACAGTTCTTGACTCCTTTTTGGTTTGATTGCCTGGATTTTGTTTGGTTTTGTTGTTGCTTTGTTTCCTTGCTGTGCCTGAAGTTTCCAGTCAGGAGCAGAGTGACTCTTGCCAAGGAACTCTGTGGTGCTGTCACTTAATATTAAAGCTGTTTTATGCTACTCCCCTGCTGGGGATTTTTATAAGTGCTCTCAAGCCCTCCTTCATAAGAGGGTGAAGGAGCCCTGGCCAAGCTCTGGCCCTGGGGGCACAGGGATGCTGCTAGGGGGTCCCAGTCTCCCTGTTACAACTTTCAGGGCCCTGAGCCCCTGTCCCCGTGTCAGGCTCTGGGCTTGATCTCCTTGAACATCCTCAGGAGGAGGCTGCAGCGCCAGGGGCAGGGGGACCCAGAGGGACACGGGATACCACTGTGCACCAGCAGCTTTGGACTTCTCTGGGAGGAACTGTGAGTGGGGGCTGGCTTGAAGTGACCTCCCCAGTAAGGTCACAGAGCCCCTGAGATGTCACACTGCCTCCTGGGATGTCACAGCCCACCCTGAGATCTCACAAATCCCCCTTGTGATGTCACAGAGCCAGTGCTGCTCTAGCACTCTGGGATATCATACAGTTACGCTGTGATGGCACAGAAGACTCTGGCATCACAAAGTCAGCCCGTGTCACAATCCTCTAGTGCAAGCGGGAATCATGACAGTTTTTTTTCCCCATCTCAGAATTAGCAGAAGTAGATAGGCTTATCATGAGAAACCGAATGTGATAAACATGTTAGAAATGAAAGGCTCCAAGTTATTAGTTATTAATTTAATAAAAGTTATTAAGTGTACCAAATATAAGTTTTGAGAAAAATGGAAAAAAGCCACTATAAAAAAAAGTCAGTGTGGAGCCCGGGATTGCCACCGGGTGAGACACAGGTTTGACAGCTGCAGCAGAGGGTCCTCTATGCTTCACACCGACCGTCCTGTCCGACCCATTTTTATACCATTTTCCATGCCTGAGCCAGAGTCCCTTTTCTTCCTTTTTGGAGTGCATGTATTCATGTGGAGTTCTTTTCTCTGTGGCAAGTTGAACAATACATGTCCGGAGAGTGATGAACACCTGTGTTTGCAGTCCCGGAATTCGGATTTGAGATGTACCTCCCTGATGGCTCTGACTATCTCGGTCTCGGATATTTATCGTGTATTTATGGTCCGGGTGTTTCTCGGACAACCTTGATGCATGATCCCTCTCCGGGCTGGCCACTTTCGTTCGCTTGGAAATAAAGTCCTCCCTCTCTTGTCCAGGTGGCTTTCACATGGTGTTGCAATCACTGTTGCTGGCTTGTGCAATTTAAAAACTTCTTATAAGAGTATAATTTAACAGCACATAACCATAAAATAGATGACAATTTTATTTGCACGAATTATCCTATAGACATATAACAGTCCTAATGATTCCTTGAGGCCTTGCAGTGTCACAATGTTCTCCATGGTTCCACAGGCCCCACAGTGTCATGTGACTCCTCTGTTCCATGAGTCCTGCAATGTCACAATGGACCTTTGGACCAATGGACCATGGGGCTTTGCAGTGTCACAACGCTCTCCTTTGGCTCCACAGGGTCACAATGGAGCACTGATTACAGGCAGCCTCTCTGTGTTACCCTGGAGCTTTGTTTCCGTGGGGTCTCACAGTGTCCCAATGGAGCCTTGGTTGGATGGGGCCTCACAGTGTCACAATGATGCCTACATTCCACTGAGGCACACGGCGTCACTAGGGTCCCCTTGCTTCCATGAGGCCCAGCAATGTCACAGTGGTGTCCATGAATCCATGAGGACTCACAGTGTCCCAATGGTCTCTTGATCTCACATGGTCCCACAGTGTCCCAATGGCCCCTTGGTCTCACAAGGCCCCACAGTGTCCCAATGGTCACTTCTTCTCACATGGCCCCACAGTGTAACAATGGTCCCTTGGTTCCATGGTTCCTGGTCTGGTGCATTCCCCTCTCCCCTTCTCAGGCCGCCCTGCCAGCTGAGAAATGCTCACTGGGCCAGGGCCTTGGCCAGCAGCCCCTGAGCTCAGCTCCTCTGGAGCTCATCACAGACACTGTCTGCTCCAGGCTCAACCCTTCATTTCCTGGGGAGATGCCAAAGCCTCCGCAGGGAACATTTCCCTTTGCTCAGGGGAATTTCACACAGGTGCCTTGTAGTGACTCTTTGTGTCTGTGTGCACACAGGAGTGCCTGTGCTCAGGGAAATGTGGCAGAAATGCTGCTCCCTGAGGACTTTGGATGCCTTGGATAGCTGAGCCAGTCAGGCCTGGAAGTAAGGTTAAGTCATGTTACCCTGATTCTTAAGATTTTCTAAAGCCTTCTGAGTTTCCATTCTGTTGGAGAACCTTCCCACACAATTTCTGTCAACAACATATTGTTTACAATCTTTTATGGGGGTGGACAAACTTGATGTACTAGTGGTTTGTCCAATGTCTTTGGAGAGGTGGCCCATTCACTCTCCAATCCAATGTCACCTTTGGGAAAGTATAAAAGTTGGAGTCAGAGAATAAACTTTTATCTTTACCTTGCAAATAGCAGGTGGCTCGCGTCGTGCTTTCACGTGTCTTATAGCGACAAAGTCACAAGCTGTAAGCAAAGTTAAATGCTGCTAAGAGTTGTTCTTTTGCTAATTTGTGAAGCTTAATAGAAGTTCTAAGCGAAGTTGAATATTGTTAAGTGTTATTCCACAGCTCTGTTTAGCTTTTAGGCTGTATTCCTTTTATCCTTGCCCTCACTGTCCTTTCGTCACACACACACACACACATATTAACATACACACTCACACAAAAACACACAGAGACACACAGACACCGGGACAGTTCTTGACTCCTTTTCGGTTTGATTGCCTGGATTTTGTTTGGTTTTGTTGTTGCTTTGTTTCCTTGCTGTGCCTGAAGTTTCCAGTCAGGAGCAGAGTGACTCTTGCCAAGGAACTCTGTGGTGCTGTCACTTAATATTAAAGCTGTTTTATGCTACTCCCCTGCTGGGGATTTTTATAAGTGCTCTCAAGCCCTCCTTCATAAGAGGGTGAAGGAGCCCTGGCCAAGCTCTGGCCCTGGGGGCACAGGGATGCTGCTAGGGGGTCCCAGTCTCCCTGTTACAACTTTCAGGGCCCTGAGCCCCTGTCCCCGTGTCAGGCTCTGGGCTTGATCTCCTTGAACATCCTCAGGAGGAGGCTGCAGCGCCAGGGGCAGGGGGACCCAGAGGGACACGGGATACCACTGTGCACCAGCAGCTTTGGACTTCTCTGGGAGGAACTGTGAGTGGGGGCTGGCTTGAAGTGACCTCCCCAGTAAGGTCACAGAGCCCCTGAGATGTCACACTGCCTCCTGGGATGTCACAGCCCACCCTGAGATCTCACAAATCCCCCTTGTGATGTCACAGAGCCAGTGCTGCTCTATCACTCTGGGATATCATACAGTTACGCTGTGATGGCACAGAAGACTCTGGCATCACAAAGTCAGCCCGTGTCACAATCCTCTAGTGCAAGCGGGAATCATGACAGTTTTTTTTCCCCATCTCAGAATTAGCAGAAGTAGATAGGCTTATCATGAGAAACCGAATGTGATAAACATGTTAGAAATGAAAGGCTCCAAGTTATTAGTTATTAATTTAATAAAAGTTATTAAGTGTACCAAATATAAGTTTTGAGAAAAATGGAAAAAAGCCACTATAAAAAAAAGTCAGTGTGGAGCCCGGGATTGCCACCGGGTGAGACACAGGTTTGACAGCTGCAGCAGAGGGTCCTCTATGCTTCACACCGACCGTCCTGTCCGACCCATTTTTATACCATTTTCCATGCCTGAGCCAGAGTCCCTTTTCTTCCTTTTTGGAGTGCATGTATTCATGTGGAGTTCTTTTCTCTGTGGCAAGTTGAACAATACATGTCCGGAGAGTGATGAACACCTGTGTTTGCAGTCCCGGAATTCGGATTTGAGATGTACCTCCCTGATGGCTCTGACTATCTCAGTCTCGGATATTTATCGTGTATTTATGGTCCGGGTGTTTCTCGGACAACCTTGATGCATGATCCCTCTCCGGGCTGGCCACTTTCGTTCGCTTGTAAATAAAGTCCTCCCTCTCTTGTCCAGGTGGCTTTCACATGGTGTTGCAATCACTGTTGCTGGCTTGTGCAATTTAAAAACTTCTTATAAGAGTATAATTTAACAGCACATAACCATAAAATAGATGACAATTTTATTTGCACGAATTATCCTATAGACATATAACAGTCCTAATGATTCCTTGAGGCCTTGCAGTGTCACAATGTTCTCCATGGTTCCACAGGCCCCACAGTGTCATGTGACTCCTCTGTTCCATGAGTCCTGCAATGTCACAATGGACCTTTGGACCAATGGACCATGGGGCTTTGCAGTGTCACAACGCTCTCCTTTGGCTCCACAGGGTCACAATGGAGCACTGATTACAGGCAGCCTCTCTGTGTTACCCTGGAGCTTTGTTTCCGTGGGGTCTCACAGTGTCCCAATGGAGCCTTGGTTGGATGGGGCCTCACAGTGTCACAATGATGCCTACATTCCACTGAGGCACACGGCGTCACTAGGGTCCCCTTGCTTCCATGAGGCCCAGCAATGTCACAGTGGTGTCCATGAATCCATGAGGACTCACAGTGTCCCAATGGTCTCTTGATCTCACATGGTCCCACAGTGTCCCAATGGCCCCTTGGTCTCACAAGGCCCCACAGTGTCCCAATGGTCACTTCTTCTCACATGGCCCCACAGTGTAACAATGGTCCCTTGGTTCCATGGTTCCTGGTCTGGTGCATTCCCCTCTCCCCTTCTCAGGCCGCCCTGCCAGCTGAGAAATGCTCACTGGGCCAGGGCCTTGGCCAGCAGCCCCTGAGCTCAGCTCCTCTGGAGCTCATCACAGACACTGTCTGCTCCAGGCTCAACCCTTCATTTCCTGGGGAGATGCCAAAGCCTCCGCAGGGAACATTTCCCTTTGCTCAGGGGAATTTCACACAGGTGCCTTGTAGTGACTCTTTGTGTCTGTGTGCACACAGGAGTGCCTGTGCTCAGGGAAATGTGGCAGAAATGCTGCTCCCTGAGGACTTTGGATGCCTTGGATAGCTGAGCCAGTCAGGCCTGGAAGTAAGGTTAAGTCATGTTACCCTGATTCTTAAGATTTTCTAAAGCCTTCTGAGTTTCCATTCTGTTGGAGAACCTTCCCACACAATTTCTGTCAACAACATATTGTTTACAATCTTTTATGGGGGTGGACAAACTTGATGTACTAGTGGTTTGTCCAATGTCTTTGGAGAGGTGGCCCATTCACTCTCCAATCCAATGTCACCTTTGGGAAAGTATAAAAGTTGGAGTCAGAGAATAAACTTTTATCTTTACCTTGCAAATAGCAGGTGGCTCGCGTCGTGCTTTCACGTGTCTTATAGCGACAAAGTCACAAGCTGTAAGCAAAGTTAAATGCTGCTAAGAGTTGTTCTTTTGCTAATTTGTGAAGCTTAATAGAAGTTCTAAGCGAAGTTGAATATTGTTAAGTGTTATTCCACAGCTCTGTTTAGCTTTTAGGCTGTATTCCTTTTATCCTTGCCCTCACTGTCCTTTCGTCACACACACACACACACACATTAACATACACACTCACACAAAAACACACAGAGACACACAGACACCGGGACAGTTCTTGACTCCTTTTTGGTTTGATTGCCTGGATTTTGTTTGGTTTTGTTGTTGCTTTGTTTCCTTGCTGTGCCTGAAGTTTCCAGTCAGGAGCAGAGTGACTCTTGCCAAGGAACTCTGTGGTGCTGTCACTTAATATTAAAGCTGTTTTATGCTACTCCCCTGCTGGGGATTTTTATAAGTGCTCTCAAGCCCTCCTTCATAAGAGGGTGAAGGAGCCCTGGCCAAGCTCTGGCCCTGGGGGCACAGGGATGCTGCTAGGGGGTCCCAGTCTCCCTGTTACAACTTTCAGGGCCCTGAGCCCCTGTCCCCGTGTCAGGCTCTGGGCTTGATCTCCTTGAACATCCTCAGGAGGAGGCTGCAGCGCCAGGGGCAGGGGGACCCAGAGGGACACGGGATACCACTGTGCACCAGCAGCTTTGGACTTCTCTGGGAGGAACTGTGAGTGGGGGCTGGCTTGAAGTGACCTCCCCAGTAAGGTCACAGAGCCCCTGAGATGTCACACTGCCTCCTGGGATGTCACAGCCCACCCTGAGATCTCACAAATCCCCCTTGTGATGTCACAGAGCCAGTGCTGCTCTAGCACTCTGGGATATCATACAGTTACGCTGTGATGGCACAGAAGACTCTGGCATCACAAAGTCAGCCCGTGTCACAATCCTCTAGTGCAAGCGGGAATCATGACAGTTTTTTTTCCCCATCTCAGAATTAGCAGAAGTAGATAGGCTTATCATGAGAAACCGAATGTGATAAACATGTTAGAAATGAAAGGCTCCAAGTTATTAGTTATTAATTTAATAAAAGTTATTAAGTGTACCAAATATAAGTTTTGAGAAAAATGGAAAAAAGCCACTATAAAAAAAAGTCAGTGTGGAGCCCGGGATTGCCACCGGGTGAGACACAGGTTTGACAGCTGCAGCAGAGGGTCCTCTATGCTTCACACCGACCGTCCTGTCCGACCCATTTTTATACCATTTTCCATGCCTGAGCCAGAGTCCCTTTTCTTCCTTTTTGGAGTGCATGTATTCATGTGGAGTTCTTTTCTCTGTGGCAAGTTGAACAATACATGTCCGGAGAGTGATGAACACCTGTGTTTGCAGTCCCGGAATTCGGATTTGAGATGTACCTCCCTGATGGCTCTGACTATCTCGGTCTCGGATATTTATCGTGTATTTATGGTCCGGGTGTTTCTCGGACAACCTTGATGCATGATCCCTCTCCGGGCTGGCCACTTTCGTTCGCTTGTAAATAAAGTCCTCCCTCTCTTGTCCAGGTGGCTTTCACATGGTGTTGCAATCACTGTTGCTGGCTTGTGCAATTTAAAAACTTCTTATAAGAGTATAATTTAACAGCACATAACCATAAAATAGATGACAATTTTATTTGCACGAATTATCCTATAGACATATAACAGTCCTAATGATTCCTTGAGGCCTTGCAGTGTCACAATGTTCTCCATGGTTCCACAGGCCCCACAGTGTCATGTGACTCCTCTGTTCCATGAGTCCTGCAATGTCACAATGGACCTTTGGACCAATGGACCATGGGGCTTTGCAGTGTCACAACGCTCTCCTTTGGCTCCACAGGGTCACAATGGAGCACTGATTACATGCAGCCTCTCTGTGTTACCCTGGAGCTTTGTTTCCGTGGGGTCTCACAGTGTCCCAATGGAGCCTTGGTTGGATAGGGCCTCACAGTGTCACAATGATGCCTACATTCCACTGAGGCACACGGCGTCACTAGGGTCCCCTTGCTTCCATGAGGCCCAGCAATGTCACAGTGGTGTCCATGAATCCATGAGGACTCACAGTGTCCCAATGGTCTCTTGATCTCACATGGTCCCACAGTGTCCCAATGGCCCCTTGGTCTCACAAGGCCCCACAGTGTCCCAATGGTCACTTCTTCTCACATGGCCCCACAGTGTAACAATGGTCCCTTGGTTCCATGGTTCCTGGTCTGGTGCATTCCCCTCTCCCCTTCTCAGGCCGCCCTGCCAGCTGAGAAATGCTCACTGGGCCAGGGCCTTGGCCAGCAGCCCCTGGGCTCAGCTCCTCTGGAGCTCATCAAAGACACTGTCTGCTCCAGGCTCAACCCTTCATTTCCTGGGGAGATGCCAAAGCCTCCGCAGGGAACATTTCCCTTTGCTCAGGGGAATTTCACACAGGTGCCTTGTAGTGACTCTTTGTGTCTGTGTGCACACAGGAGTGCCTGTGCTCAGGGAAATGTGGCAGAAATGCTGCTCCCTGAGGACTTTGGATGCCTTGGATAGCTGAGCCAGTCAGGCCTGGAAGTAAGGTTAAGTCATGTTACCCTGATTCTTAAGATTTTCTAAAGCCTTCTGAGTTTCCATTCTGTTGGAGAACCTTCCCACACAATTTCTGTCAACAACATATTGTTTACAATCTTTTATGGGGGTGGACAAACTTGATGTACTAGTGGTTTGTCCAATGTCTTTGGAGAGGTGGCCCATTCACTCTCCAATCCAATGTCACCTTTGGGAAAGTATAAAAGTTGGAGTCAGAGAATAAACTTTTATCTTTACCTTGCAAATAGCAGGTGGCTCGCGTCGTGCTTTCACGTGTCTTATAGCGACAAAGTCACAAGCTGTAAGCAAAGTTAAATGCTGCTAAGAGTTGTTCTTTTGCTAATTTGTGAAGCTTAATAGAAGTTCTAAGCGAAGTTGAATATTGTTAAGTGTTATTCCACAGCTCTGTTTAGCTTTTAGGCTGTATTCCTTTTATCCTTGCCCTCACTGTCCTTTCGTCACACACACACACACACACATTAACATACACACTCACACAAAAACACACAGAGACACACAGACACCGGGACAGTTCTTGACTCCTTTTTGGTTTGATTGCCTGGATTTTGTTTGGTTTTGTTGTTGCTTTGTTTCCTTGCTGTGCCTGAAGTTTCCAGTCAGGAGCAGAGTGACTCTTGCCAAGGAACTCTGTGGTGCTGTCACTTAATATTAAAGCTGTTTTATGCTACTCCCCTGCTGGGGACTTTTATAAGTGCTCTCAAGCCCTCCTTCATAAGAGGGTGAAGGAGCCCTGGCCAAGCTCTGGCCCTGGGGGCACAGGGATGCTGCTAGGGGGTCCCAGTCTCCCTGTTACAACTTTCAGGGCCCTGAGCCCCTGTCCCCGTGTCAGGCTCTGGGCTTGATCTCCTTGAACATCCTCAGGAGGAGGCTGCAGCGCCAGGGGCAGGGGGACCCAGAGGGACACGGGATACCACTGTGCACCAGCAGCTTTGGACTTCTCTGGGAGGAACTGTGAGTGGGGGCTGGCTTGAAGTGACCTCCCCAGTAAGGTCACAGAGCCCCTGAGATGTCACACTGCCTCCTGGGATGTCACAGCCCACCCTGAGATCTCACAAATCCCCCTTGTGATGTCACAGAGCCAGTGCTGCTCTAGCACTCTGGGACGTCATACAGTTACGCTGTGATGGCACAGAAGACTCTGGCATCACAAAGTCAGCCCGTGTCACAATCCTCTAGTGCAAGCGGGAATCATGACAGTTTTTTTTCCCCATCTCAGAATTAGCAGAAGTAGATAGGCTTATCATGAGAAACCGAATGTGATAAACATGTTAGAAATGAAAGGCTCCAAGTTATTAGTTATTAATTTAATAAAAGTTATTAAGTGTACCAAATATAAGTTTTGAGAAAAATGGAAAAAAGCCACTATAAAAAAAAGTCAGTGTGGAGCCCGGGATTGCCACCGGGTGAGACACAGGTTTGACAGCTGCAGCAGAGGGTCCTCTATGCTTCACACCGACCGTCCTGTCCGACCCATTTTTATACCATTTTCCATGCCTGAGCCAGAGTCCCTTTTCTTCCTTTTTGGAGTGCATGTATTCATGTGGAGTTCTTTTCTCTGTGGCAAGTTGAACAATACATGTCCGGAGAGTGATGAACACCTGTGTTTGCAGTCCCGGAATTCGGATTTGAGATGTACCTCCCTGATGGCTCTGACTATCTCGGTCTCGGATATTTATCGTGTATTTATGGTCCGGGTGTTTCTCGGACAACCTTGATGCATGATCCCTCTCCGGGCTGGCCACTTTCGTTCGCTTGGAAATAAAGTCCTCCCTCTCTTGTCCAGGTGGCTTTCACATGGTGTTGCAATCACTGTTGCTGGCTTGTGCTATTTAAAAACTTCTTATAAGAGTATAATTTAACAGCACATAACCATAAAATAGATGACAATTTTATTTGCACGAATTATCCTATAGACATATAACAGTCCTAATGATTCCTTGAGGCCTTGCAGTGTCACAATGTTCTCCATGGTTCCACAGGCCCCACAGTGTCATGTGACTCCTCTGTTCCATGAGTCCTGCAATGTCACAATGGACCTTTGGACCAATGGACCATGGGGCTTTGCAGTGTCACAACGCTCTCCTTTGGCTCCACAGGGTCACAATGGAGCACTGATTACAGGCAGCCTCTCTGTGTTACCCTGGAGCTTTGTTTCCGTGGGGTCTCACAGTGTCCCAATGGAGCCTTGGTTGGATGGGGCCTCACAGTGTCACAATGATGCCTACATTCCACTGAGGCACACGGCGTCACTAGGGTCCCCTTGCTTCCATGAGGCCCAGCAATGTCACAGTGGTGTCCATGAATCCATGAGGACTCACAGTGTCCCAATGGTCCCTTGATCTCACATGGTCCCACAGTGTCCCAATGGTCCCTTGGTCTCACAAGGCCCCACAGTGTCCCAATGGTCACTTCTTCTCACATGGCCCCACAGTGTAACAATGGTCCCTTGGTTCCATGGTTCCTGGTCTGGTGCATTCCCCTCTCCCCTTCTCAGGCCGCCCTGCCAGCTGAGAAATGCTCACTGGGCCTGGGCCTTGGCCAGCAGCCCCTGGGCTCAGCTCCTCTGGAGCTCATCACAGACACTGTCTGCTCCAGGCTCAACCCTTCATTTCCTGGGGAGATGCCAAAGCCTCCGCAGGGAACATTTCCCTTTGCTCAGGGGAATTTCACACAGGTGCCTTGTAGTGACTCTTTGTGTCTGTGTGCACACAGGAGTGCCTGTGCTCAGGGAAATGTGGCAGATATGCTGCTCCCTGAGGACTTTGGATGCCTTGGATAGCTGAGCCAGTCAGGCCTGGAAGTAAGGTTAAGTCATGTCACCCTGATTCTTAAGATTTTCTAAAGCCTTCTGAGTTTCCATTCTGTTGGAGAACCTTCCCACACAATTTCTGTCAACAACATATTGTTTACAATCTTTTATGGGGGTGGACAAACTTGATGTACTAGTGGTTTGTCCAATGTCTTTGGAGAGGTGGCCCATTCACTCTCCAATCCAATGTCACCTTTGGGAAAGTATAAAAGTTGGAGTCAGAGAATAAACTTTTATCTTTACCTTGCAAATAGCAGGTGGCTCGCGTCGTGCTTTCACGTGTCTTATAGCGACAAAGTCACAAGCTGTAAGCAAAGTTAAATGCTGCTAAGAGTTGTTCTTTTGCTAATTTGTGAAGCTTAATAGAAGTTCTAAGCGAAGTTGAATATTGTTAAGTGTTATTCCACAGCTCTGTTTAGCTTTTAGGCTGTATTCCTTTTATCCTTGCCCTCACTGTCCTTTCGTCACACACACACACACACATTAACATACACACTCACACAAAAACACACAGAGACACACAGACACCGGGACAGTTCTTGACTCCTTTCTGGTTTGATTGCCTGGATTTTGTTTGGTTTTGTTGTTGCTTTGTTTCCTTGCTGTGCCTGAAGTTTCCAGTCAGGAGCAGAGTGACTCTTGCCAAGGAACTCTGTGGTGCTGTCACTTAATATTAAAGCTGTTTTATGCTACTCCCCTGCTGGGGATTTTTATAAGTGCTCTCAAGCCCTCCTTCATAAGAGGGTGAAGGAGCCCTGGCCAAGCTCTGGCCCTGGGGGCACAGGGATGCTGCTAGGGGGTCCCTGTCTCCCTGTTACAAATTTCAGGGCCCTGAGCCCCTGTCCCCGTGTCAGGCTCTGGGCTTGATCTCCTCGAACATCCTCAGGAGGAGGCTGCAGCGCCAGGGGCAGGGGGACCCAGAGGGACACGGGATGCCACTGTGCACCAGCAGCTTTGGACTTCTCTGGGAGGAACTGTGAGTGGGAGCTGGCTTGAAGTGACCTCCCCAGTAAGGTCACAGAGCCCCTGAGATGTCACTCTGCCTCCTGGGATGTCACAGCCCACCCTGGGATCTCACAAATCCCCCTTGTGATGTCACAGAGCCAGTGCTGCTCTAGCACTCTGGGATATCATACAGTTACGCTGTGATGGCACAGAAGACTCTGGCATCACAAAGTCAGCCCGTGTCACAATCCTCTAGTGCAAGCGGGAATCATGACAGTTTTTTTTCCCCATCTCAGAATTAGCAGAAGTAGATAGGCTTATCATGAGAAACCGAATGTGATAAACATGTTAGAAATGAAAGGCTCCAAGTTATTAGTTATTAATTTAATAAAAGTTATTAAGTGTACCAAATATAAGTTTTGAGAAAAATGGAAAAAAGCCACTATAAAAAAAAGTCAGTGTGGAGCCCGGGATTGCCACCGGGTGAGACACAGGTTTGACAGCTGCAGCAGAGGGTCCTCTATGCTTCACACCGACCGTCCTGTCCGACCCATTTTTATACCATTTTCCATGCCTGAGCCAGAGTCCCCTTTCTTCCTTTTCAAAGTGCATGTATTCATGTGGAGTTCTTTTCTCTGTGGCAAGTTGAACAATACATGTCCGGAGAGTGATGAACACCTGTGTTTGCAGTCCCGGAATTCGGATTTGAGATGTACCTCCCTGATGGCTCTGACTATCTCGGTCTCGGATATTTATCGTGTATTTATGGTCCGGGTGTTTCTCGGACAACCTTGATGCATGATCCCTCTCCGGGCTGGCCACTTTCGTTCGCTTGTAAATAAAGTCCTCCCTCTCTTGTCCAGGTGGCTTTCACATGGTGTTGCAATCACTGTTGCTGGCTTGTGCAATTTAAAAACTTCTTATAAGAGTATAATTTAACAGCACATAACCATAAAATAGATGACAATTTTATTTGCACGAATTATCCTATAGACATATAACAGTCCTAATGATTCCTTGAGGCCTTGCAGTGTCACAATGTTCTCCATGGTTCCACAGGCCCCACAGTGTCATGTGACTCCTCTGTTCCATGAGTCCTGCAATGTCACAATGGACCTTTGGACCAATGGACCATGGGGCTTTGCAGTGTCACAACGCTCTCCTTTGGCTCCACAGGGTCACAATGGAGCACTGATTACAGGCAGCCTCTCTGTGTTACCCTGGAGCTTTGTTTCCGTGGGGTCTCACAGTGTCCCAATGGAGCCTTGGTTGGATGGGGCCTCACAGTGTCACAATGATGCCTACATTCCACTGAGGCACACGGCGTCACTAGGGTCCCCTTGCTTCCATGAGGCCCAGCAATGTCACAGTGGTGTCCATGAATCCATGAGGACTCACAGTGTCCCAATGGTCTCTTGATCTCACATGGTCCCACAGTGTCCCAATGGCCCCTTGGTCTCACAAGGCCCCACAGTGTCCCAATGGTCACTTCTTCTCACATGGCCCCACAGTGTAACAATGGTCCCTTGGTTCCATGGTTCCTGGTCTGGTGCATTCCCCTCTCCCCTTCTCAGGCCGCCCTGCCAGCTGAGAAATGCTCACTGGGCCAGGGCCTTGGCCAGCAGCCCCTGAGCTCAGCTCCTCTGGAGCTCATCACAGACACTGTCTGCTCCAGGCTCAACCCTTCATTTCCTGGGGAGATGCCAAAGCCTCCGCAGGGAACATTTCCCTTTGCTCAGGGGAATTTCACACAGGTGCCTTGTAGTGACTCTTTGTGTCTGTGTGCACACAGGAGTGCCTGTGCTCAGGGAAATGTGGCAGAAATGCTGCTCCCTGAGGACTTTGGATGCCTTGGATAGCTGAGCCAGTCAGGCCTGGAAGTAAGGTTAAGTCATGTTACCCTGATTCTTAAGATTTTCTAAAGCCTTCTGAGTTTCCATTCTGTTGGAGAACCTTCCCACACAATTTCTGTCAACAACATATTGTTTACAATCTTTTATGGGGGTGGACAAACTTGATGTACTAGTGGTTTGTCCAATGTCTTTGGAGAGGTGGCCCATTCACTCTCCAATCCAATGTCACCTTTGGGAAAGTATAAAAGTTGGAGTCAGAGAATAAACTTTTATCTTTACCTTGCAAATAGCAGGTGGCTCGCGTCGTGCTTTCACGTGTCTTATAGCGACAAAGTCACAAGCTGTAAGCAAAGTTAAATGCTGCTAAGAGTTGTTCTTTTGCTAATTTGTGAAGCTTAATAGAAGTTCTAAGCGAAGTTGAATATTGTTAAGTGTTATTCCACAGCTCTGTTTAGCTTTTAGGCTGTATTCCTTTTATCCTTGCCCTCACTGTCCTTTCGTCACACACACACACACACACATTAACATACACACTCACACAAAAACACACAGAGACACACAGACACCGGGACAGTTCTTGACTCCTTTTTGGTTTGATTGCCTGGATTTTGTTTGGTTTTGTTGTTGCTTTGTTTCCTTGCTGTGCCTGAAGTTTCCAGTCAGGAGCAGAGTGACTCTTGCCAAGGAACTCTGTGGTGCTGTCACTTAATATTAAAGCTGTTTTATGCTACTCCCCTGCTGGGGATTTTTATAAGTGCTCTCAAGCCCTCCTTCATAAGAGGGTGAAGGAGCCCTGGCCAAGCTCTGGCCCTGGGGGCACAGGGATGCTGCTAGGGGGTCCCAGTCTCCCTGTTACAACTTTCAGGGCCCTGAGCCCCTGTCCCCGTGTCAGGCTCTGGGCTTGATCTCCTTGAACATCCTCAGGAGGAGGCTGCAGCGCCAGGGGCAGGGGGACCCAGAGGGACACGGGATACCACTGTGCACCAGCAGCTTTGGACTTCTCTGGGAGGAACTGTGAGTGGGGGCTGGCTTGAAGTGACCTCCCCAGTAAGGTCACAGAGCCCCTGAGATGTCACACTGCCTCCTGGGATGTCACAGCCCACCCTGAGATCTCACAAATCCCCCTTGTGATGTCACAGAGCCAGTGCTGCTCTATCACTCTGGGATATCATACAGTTACACTGTGATGGCACAGAAGACTCTGGCATCACAAAGTCAGCCCGTGTCACAATCCTCTAGTGCAAGCGGGAATCATGACAGTTTTTTTTCCCCATCTCAGAATTAGCAGAAGTAGATAGGCTTATCATGAGAAACCGAATGTGATAAACATGTTAGAAATGAAAGGCTCCAAGTTATTAGTTATTAATTTAATAAAAGTTATTAAGTGTACCAAATATAAGTTTTGAGAAAAATGGAAAAAAGCCACTATAAAAAAAAGTCAGTGTGGAGCCCGGGATTGCCACCGGGTGAGACACAGGTTTGACAGCTGCAGCAGAGGGTCCTCTATGCTTCACACCGACCGTCCTGTCCGACCCATTTTTATACCATTTTCCATGCCTGAGCCAGAGTCCCTTTTCTTCCTTTTTGGAGTGCATGTATTCATGTGGAGTTCTTTTCTCTGTGGCAAGTTGAACAATACATGTCCGGAGAGTGATGAACACCTGTGTTTGCAGTCCCGGAATTCGGATTTGAGATGTACCTCCCTGATGGCTCTGACTATCTCGGTCTCGGATATTTATAGTGTATTTATCGTCCGGGTGTTTCTCGGACAACCTTGATGCATGATCCCTCTCCGGGCTGGCCACTTTCGTTCGCTTGTAAATAAAGTCCTCCCTCTCTTGTCCAGGTGGCTTTCACATGGTGTTGCAATCACTGTTGCTGGCTTGTGCAATTTAAAAACTTCTTATAAGAGTATAATTTAACAGCACATAACCATAAAATAGATGACAATTTTATTTGCACGAATTATCCTATAGACATATAACAGTCCTAATGATTCCTTGAGGCCTTGCAGTGTCACAATGTTCTCCATGGTTCCACAGGCCCCACAGTGTCATGTGACTCCTCTGTTCCATGAGTCCTGCAATGTCACAATGGACCTTTGGACCAATGGACCATGGGGCTTTGCAGTGTCACAACGCTCTCCTTTGGCTCCACAGGGTCACAATGGAGCACTGATTACAGGCAGCCTCTCTGTGTTACCCTGGAGCTTTGTTTCCGTGGGGTCTCGCAGTGTCCCAATGGAGCCTTGGTTGGATGGGGCCTCACAGTGTCACAATGATGCCTACATTCCACTGAGGCACACGGCGTCACTAGGGTCCCCTTGCTTCCATGAGGCCCAGCAATGTCACAGTGGTGTCCATGAATCCATGAGGACTCACAGTGTCCCAATGGTCTCTTGATCTCACATGGTCCCACAGTGTCCCAATGGCCCCTTGGTCTCACAAGGCCCCACAGTGTCCCAATGGTCACTTCTTCTCACATGGCCCCACAGTGTAACAATGGTCCCTTGGTTCCATGGTTCCTGGTCTGGTGCATTCCCCTCTCCCCTTCTCAGGCCGCCCTGCCAGCTGAGAAATGCTCACTGGGCCAGGGCCTTGGCCAGCAGCCCCTGGGCTCAGCTCCTCTGGAGCTCATCACAGACACTGTCTGCTCCAGGCTCAACCCTTCATCCCCTGGGGAGATGCCAAAGCCTCCACAGGGAACATTTCCCTTTGCTCAGGGGAATTTCTCACAGGTGCCTTGTAGTGACTCTTTGTGTCTGTGTGCACACAGGAGTGCCTGTGCTCAGGGAAATGTGGCAGAAATGCTGCTCCCTGAGGACTTTGGATGCCTTGGATAGCTGAGCCAGTCAGGCCTGGAAGTAAGGTTAAGTCATGTTACCCTGATTCTTAAGATTTTCTAAAGCCTTCTGAGTTTACATTCTGTTGGAGAACCTTCCCACACAATTTCTGTCAACAACATATTGTTTACAATCTTTTATGGGGGTGGACAAACTTGATGTACTAGTGGTTTGTCCAATGTCTTTGGAGAGGTGGCCCATTCACTCTCCAATCCAATGTCACCTTTGGGAAAGTATAAAAGTTGGAGTCAGAGAATAAACTTTTATCTTTACCTTGCAAATAGCAGGTGGCTCGCGTCGTGCTTTCACGTGTCTTATAGCGACAAAGTCACAAGCTGTAAGCAAAGTTAAATGCTGCTAAGAGTTGTTCTTTTGCTAATTTGTGAAGCTTAATAGAAGTTCTAAGCGAAGTTGAATATTGTTAAGTGTTATTCCACAGCTCTGTTTAGCTTTTAGGCTGTATTCCTTTTATCCTTGCCCTCACTGTCCTTTCGTCACACACACACACACACACATTAACATACACACTCACACAAAAACACACAGAGACACACAGACACCGGGACAGTTCTTGACTCCTTTTTGGTTTGATTGCCTGGATTTTGTTTGGTTTTGTTGTTGCTTTGTTTCCTTGCTGTGCCTGAAGTTTCCAGTCAGGAGCAGAGTGACTCTTGCCAAGGAACTCTGTGGTGCTGTCACTTAATATTAAAGCTGTTTTATGCTACTCCCCTGCTGGGGATTTTTATAAGTGCTCTCAAGCCCTCCTTCATAAGAGGGTGAAGGAGCCCTGGCCAAGCTCTGGCCCTGGGGGCACAGGGATGCTGCTAGGGGGTCCCAGTCTCCCTGTTACAACTTTCAGGGCCCTGAGCCCCTGTCCCCGTGTCAGGCTCTGGGCTTGATCTCCTTGAACATCCTCAGGAGGAGGCTGCAGCGCCAGGGGCAGGGGGACCCAGAGGGACACGGGATACCACTGTGCACCAGCAGCTTTGGACTTCTCTGGGAGGAACTGTGAGTGGGGGCTGGCTTGAAGTGACCTCCCCAGTAAGGTCACAGAGCCCCTGAGATGTCACACTGCCTCCTGGGATGTCACAGCCCACCCTGAGATCTCACAAATCCCCCTTGTGATGTCACAGAGCCAGTGCTGCTCTATCACTCTGGGACGTCATACAGTTACGCTGTGATGGCACAGAAGACTCTGGCATCACAAAGTCAGCCCGTGTCACAATCCTCTAGTGCAAGCGGGAATCATGACAGTTTTTTTTCCCCATCTCAGAATTAGCAGAAGTAGATAGGCTTATCATGAGAAACCGAATGTGATAAACATGTTAGAAATGAAAGGCTCCAAGTTATTAGTTATTAATTTAATAAAAGTTATTAAGTGTACCAAATATAAGTTTTGAGAAAAATGGAAAAAAGCCACTATAAAAAAAAGTCAGTGTGGAGCCCGGGATTGCCACCGGGTGAGACACAGGTTTGACAGCTGCAGCAGAGGGTCCTCTATGCTTCACACCGACCGTCCTGTCCGACCCATTTTTATACCATTTTCCATGCCTGAGCCAGAGTCCCTTTTCTTCCTTTTTGGAGTGCATGTATTCATGTGGAGTTCTTTTCTCTGTGGCAAGTTGAACAATACATGTCCGGAGAGTGATGAACACCTGTGTTTGCAGTCCCGGAATTCGGATTTGAGATGTACCTCCCTGATGGCTCTGACTATCTCGGTCTCGGATATTTATAGTGTATTTATCGTCCGGGTGTTTCTCGGACAACCTTGATGCATGATCCCTCTCCGGGCTGGCCACTTTCGTTCGCTTGTAAATAAAGTCCTCCCTCTCTTGTCCAGGTGGCTTTCACATGGTGTTGCAATCACTGTTGCTGGCTTGTGCAATTTAAAAACTTCTTATAAGAGTATAATTTAACAGCACATAACCATAAAATAGATGACAATTTTATTTGCACGAATTATCCTATAGACATATAACAGTCCTAATGATTCCTTGAGGCCTTGCAGTGTCACAATGTTCTCCATGGTTCCACAGGCCCCACAGTGTCATGTGACTCCTCTGTTCCATGAGTCCTGCAATGTCACAATGGACCTTTGGACCAATGGACCATGGGGCTTTGCAGTGTCACAACGCTCTCCTTTGGCTCCACAGGGTCACAATGGAGCACTGATTACAGGCAGCCTCTCTGTGTTACCCTGGAGCTTTGTTTCCGTGGGGTCTCACAGTGTCCCAATGGAGCCTTGGTTGGATGGGGCCTCACAGTGTCACAATGATGCCTACATTCCACTGAGGCACACGGCGTCACTAGGGTCCCCTTGCTTCCATGAGGCCCAGCAATGTCACAGTGGTGTCCATGAATCCATGAGGACTCACAGTGTCCCAATGGTCTCTTGATCTCACATGGTCCCACAGTGTCCCAATGGCCCCTTGGTCTCACAAGGCCCCACAGTGTCCCAATGGTCACTTCTTCTCACATGGCCCCACAGTGTAACAATGGTCCCTTGGTTCCATGGTTCCTGGTCTGGTGCATTCCCCTCTCCCCTTCTCAGGCCGCCCTGCCAGCTGAGAAATGCTCACTGGGCCAGGGCCTTGGCCAGCAGCCCCTGGGCTCAGCTCCTCTGGAGCTCATCACAGACACTGTCTGCTCCAGGCTCAACCCTTCATCCCCTGGGGAGATGCCAAAGCCTCCACAGGGAACATTTCCCTTTGCTCAGGGGAATTTCTCACAGGTGCCTTGTAGTGACTCTTTGTGTCTGTGTGCACACAGGAGTGCCTGTGCTCAGGGAAATGTGGCAGAAATGCTGCTCCCTGAGGACTTTGGATGCCTTGGATAGCTGAGCCAGTCAGGCCTGGAAGTAAGGTTAAGTCATGTTACCCTGATTCTTAAGATTTTCTAAAGCCTTCTGAGTTTCCATTCTGTTGGAGAACCTTCCCACACAATTTCTGTCAACAACATATTGTTTACAATCTTTTATGGGGGTGGACAAACTTGATGTACTAGTGGTTTGTCCAATGTCTTTGGAGAGGTGGCCCATTCACTCTCCAATCCAATGTCACCTTTGGGAAAGTATAAAAGTTGGAGTCAGAGAATAAACTTTTATCTTTACCTTGCAAATAGCAGGTGGCTCGCGTCGTGCTTTCACGTGTCTTATAGCGACAAAGTCACAAGCTGTAAGCAAAGTTAAATGCTGCTAAGAGTTGTTCTTTTGCTAATTTGTGAAGCTTAATAGAAGTTCTAAGCAAAGTTGAATATTGTTAAGTGTTATTCCACAGCTCTGTTTAGCTTTTAGGCTGTATTCCTTTTATCCTTGCCCTCACTGTCCTTTCGTCACACACACACACACACACACACATTAACATACACACTCACAAAAAAACACACAGAGACACAGAGACACTGGGACAGTTCTTGACTCCTTTTTGGTTTGATTGCCTGGATTTTGTTTGGTTTTGTTGTTGCTTTGTTTCCTTGCTGTGCCTGAAGTGTCCAGTCAGGAGCAGAGTGACTCTTGCCAAGGAAATCTGTGGTGCTGTCACTTAATATTAAAGCTGTTTTATGCTACTCCCCTGCTGGGGATTTTTATAAGTGTTCTCAAGCCCTCCTTCATAAGAGGGTGAAGGAGCCCTGGCCAAGCTCTGGCCCTGGGGGCACAGGGATGCTGCTAGGGGGTCCCTGTCTCCCTGTTACAACTTTCAGGGCCCTGAGCCCCTGTCCCCGTGTCAGGCTCTGGGCTTGATCTCCTCGAACATCCTCAGGAGGAGGCTGCAGCTCCAGGGGCAGGGGGACCCAGAGGGACACGCGATGCCACTGTGCACCAGCAGCTTTGGACTTCTCTGGGAGGAACTGTGAGTGGGAGCTGGCTTGAAGTGACCTCCCCAGTAAGGTCACAGAGCCCCTGAGATGTCACACTGCCTCCTGGGATGTCACAGCCCACCCTGAGATCTCACAAATCCCCCTTGTGATGCCACAGAGCCAGTGCTGCTCTATCACTCTGGGATATCATACAGTTGCGCTGTGATGGCACAGAAGACTCTGGCATCACAAAGTCAGCCCGTGTCACAATCCTCTAGTGCAAGCTGGAATCATGACAGTTCATTTTCCCCACCTCAGAATTAGCAGAAGTAGATAGGCTTATCATGAGAAACCGAATGTGATAAACATGTTAGAAATGAAAGGCTCCAAGTTATTAGTTATTAATTTAATAAAAGTTATTAAGTGTACCAAATATAAGTTTTGAGAAAAATGGAAAAAAGCCACTATAATAAAAAGTCAGTGTGGAGCCCGGGATTGCCACCAGGTGAGACACAGGTTTGACAGCTGCAGCAGAGGGTCCTCTATGCTTCACACCGACCGTCCTGTCTGACCCATTTTTATACCATTTTCCATGCCTGAGCCAGAGTCCCTTTTCTTCCTTTTTGGAGTGCATGTATTCATGTGGAGTTCTTTTCTCTGTGGCAAGTTGAACAATACATGTCCGGAGAGTGATGAACACCTGTGTTTGCAGTCCCGGAATTCGGATTTGAGATGTACCTCCCTGATGGCTCTGACTATCTCGGTCTCGGATATTTATCGTGTATTTATGGTCCGGGTGTTTCTCGGACAACCTTGATGCATGATCCCTCTCCGGGCTGGCCACTTTCGTTCGCTTGGAAATAAAGTCCTCCCTCTCTTGTCCAGGTGGCTTTCACATGGTGTTGCAATCACTGTTGCTGGCTTGTGCAATTTAAAAACTTCTTATAAGAGTATAATTTAACAGCACATAACCATAAAATAGATGACAATTTTATTTGCACGAATTATCCTATAGACATATAACAGTCCTAATGATTCCTTGAGGCCTTGCAGTGTCACAATGTTCTCCATGGTTCCACAGGCCCCACAGTGTCATGTGACTCCTCTGTTCCATGAGTCCTGCAATGTCACAATGGACCTTTGGACCAATGGACCATGGGGCTTTGCAGTGTCACAACGCTCTCCTTTGGCTCCACAGGGTCACAATGGAGCACTGATTACAGGCAGCCTCTCTGTGTTACCCTGGAGCTTTGTTTCCGTGGGGTCTCACAGTGTCCCAATGGAGCCTTGGTTGGATGGGGCCTCACAGTGTCACAATGATGCCTACATTCCACTGAGGCACACGGCGTCACTAGGGTCCCCTTGCTTCCATGAGGCCCAGCAATGTCACAGTGGTGTCCATGAATCCATGAGGACTCACAGTGTCCCAATGGTCCCTTGATCTCACATGGTCCCACAGTGTCCCAATGGTCCCTTGGTCTCACAAGGCCCCACAGTGTCCCAATGGTCACTTCTTCTCACATGGCCCCACAGTGTAACAATGGTCCCTTGGTTCCATGGTTCCTGGTCTGGTGCATTCCCCTCTCCCCTTCTCAGGCCGCCCTGCCAGCTGAGAAATGCTCACTGGGCCTGGGCCTTGGCCAGCAGCCCCTGGGCTCAGCTCCTCTGGAGCTCATCACAGACACTGTCTGCTCCAGGCTCAACCCTTCATTTCCTGGGGAGATGCCAAAGCCTCCGCAGGGAACATTTCCCTTTGCTCAGGGGAATTTCACACAGGTGCCTTGTAGTGACTCTTTGTGTCTGTGTGCACACAGGAGTGCCTGTGCTCAGGGAAATGTGGCAGATATGCTGCTCCCTGAGGACTTTGGATGCCTTGGATAGCTGAGCCAGTCAGGCCTGGAAGTAAGGTTAAGTCATGTCACCCTGATTCTTAAGATTTTCTAAAGCCTTCTGAGTTTCCATTCTGTTGGAGAACCTTCCCACACAATTTCTGTCAACAACATATTGTTTACAATCTTTTATGGGGGTGGACAAACTTGATGTACTAGTGGTTTGTCCAATGTCTTTGGAGAGGTGGCCCATTCACTCTCCAATCCAATGTCACCTTTGGGAAAGTATAAAAGTTGGAGTCAGAGAATAAACTTTTCTCTTTACCTTGAAAATAGCAGGTGGCTCGCGTCGTGCTTTCACGTGTCTTATAGCGACAAAGTCACAAGCTGTAAGCAAAGTTAAATGCTGCTAAGAGTTGTTCTTTTGCTAATTTGTGAAGCTTAATAGAAGTTCTAAGCGAAGTTGAATATTGTTAAGTGTTATTCCACAGCTCTGTTTAGCTTTTAGGCTGTATTCCTTTTATCCTTGCCCTCACTGTCCTTTCGTCACACACACACACACACATTAACATACACACTCACACAAAAACACACAGAGACACACAGACACCGGGACAGTTCTTGACTCCTTTCTGGTTTGATTGCCTGGATTTTGTTTGGTTTTGTTGTTGCTTTGTTTCCTTGCTGTGCCTGAAGTTTCCAGTCAGGAGCAGAGTGACTCTTGCCAAGGAACTCTGTGGTGCTGTCACTTAATATTAAAGCTGTTTTATGCTACTCCCCTGCTGGGGATTTTTATAAGTGCTCTCAAGCCCTCCTTCATAAGAGGGTGAAGGAGCCCTGGCCAAGCTCTGGCCCTGGGGGCACAGGGATGCTGCTAGGGGGTCCCTGTCTCCCTGTTACAAATTTCAGGGCCCTGAGCCCCTGTCCCCGTGTCAGGCTCTGGGCTTGATCTCCTCGAACATCCTCAGGAGGAGGCTGCAGCGCCAGGGGCAGGGGGACCCAGAGGGACACGGGATGCCACTGTGCACCAGCAGCTTTGGACTTCTCTGGGAGGAACTGTGAGTGGGAGCTGGCTTGAAGTGACCTCCCCAGTAAGGTCACAGAGCCCCTGAGATGTCACTCTGCCTCCTGGGATGTCACAGCCCACCCTGGGATCTCACAAATCCCCCTTGTGATGTCACAGAGCCAGTGCTGCTCTAGCACTCTGGGATATCATACAGTTACGCTGTGATGGCACAGAAGACTCTGGCATCACAAAGTCAGCCCGTGTCACAATCCTCTAGTGCAAGCGGGAATCATGACAGTTTTTTTTCCCCATCTCAGAATTAGCAGAAGTAGATAGGCTTATCATGAGAAACCGAATGTGATAAACATGTTAGAAATGAAAGGCTCCAAGTTATTAGTTATTAATTTAATAAAAGTTATTAAGTGTACCAAATATAAGTTTTGAGAAAAATGGAAAAAAGCCACTATAAAAAAAAGTCAGTGTGGAGCCCGGGATTGCCACCGGGTGAGACACAGGTTTGACAGCTGCAGCAGAGGGTCCTCTATGCTTCACACCGACCGTCCTGTCCGACCCATTTTTATACCATTTTCCATGCCTGAGCCAGAGTCCCTTTTCTTCCTTTTTGGAGTGCATGTATTCATGTGGAGTTCTTTTCTCTGTGGCAAGTTGAACAATACATGTCCGGAGAGTGATGAACACCTGTGTTTGCAGTCCCGGAATTCGGATTTGAGATGTACCTCCCTGATGGCTCTGACTATCTCGGTCTCGGATATTTATCGTGTATTTATGGTCCGGGTGTTTCTCGGACAACCTTGATGCATGATCCCTCTCCGGGCTGGCCACTTTCGTTCGCTTGGAAATAAAGTCCTCCCTCTCTTGTCCAGGTGGCTTTCACATGGTGTTGCAATCACTGTTGCTGGCTTGTGCAATTTAAAAACTTCTTATAAGAGTATAATTTAACAGCACATAACCATAAAATAGATGACAATTTTATTTGCACGAATTATCCTATAGACATATAACAGTCCTAATGATTCCTTGAGGCCTTGCAGTGTCACAATGTTCTCCATGGTTCCACAGGCCCCACAGTGTCATGTGACTCCTCTGTTCCATGAGTCCTGCAATGTCACAATGGACCTTTGGACCAATGGACCATGGGGCTTTGCAGTGTCACAACGCTCTCCTTTGGCTCCACAGGGTCACAATGGAGCACTGATTACAGGCAGCCTCTCTGTGTTACCCTGGAGCTTTGTTTCCGTGGGGTCTCACAGTGTCCCAATGGAGCCTTGGTTGGATGGGGCCTCACAGTGTCACAATGATGCCTACATTCCACTGAGGCACACGGCGTCACTAGGGTCCCCTTGCTTCCATGAGGCCCAGCAATGTCACAGTGGTGTCCATGAATCCATGAGGACTCACAGTGTCCCAATGGTCTCTTGATCTCACATGGTCCCACAGTGTCCCAATGGTCCCTTGGTCTCACAAGGCCCCACAGTGTCCCAATGGTCACTTCTTCTCACATGGCCCCACAGTGTAACAATGGTCCCTTGGTTCCATGGTTCCTGGTCTGGTGCATTCCCCTCTCCCCTTCTCAGGCCGCCCTGCCAGCTGAGAAATGCTCACTGGGCCAGGGCCTTGGCCAGCAGCCCCTGAGCTCAGCTCCTCTGGAGCTCATCACAGACACTGTCTGCTCCAGGCTCAACCCTTCATTTCCTGGGGAGATGCCAAAGCCTCCGCAGGGAACATTTCCCTTTGCTCAGGGGAATTTCACACAGGTGCCTTGTAGTGACTCTTTGTGTCTGTGTGCACACAGGAGTGCCTGTGCTCAGGGAAATGTGGCAGAAATGCTGCTCCCTGAGGACTTTGGATGCCTTGGATAGCTGAGCCAGTCAGGCCTGGAAGTAAGGTTAAGTCATGTTACCCTGATTCTTAAGATTTTCTAAAGCCTTCTGAGTTTCCATTCTGTTGGAGAACCTTCCCACACAATTTCTGTCAACAACATATTGTTTACAATCTTTTATGGGGGTGGACAAACTTGATGTACTAGTGGTTTGTCCAATGTCTTTGGAGAGGTGGTCCATTCACTCTCCAATCCAATGTCACCTTTGGGAAAGTATAAAAGTTGGAGTCAGAGAATAAACTTTTATCTTTACCTTGCAAATAGCAGGTGGCTCGTGTCGTGCTTTCACGTGTCTTATAGCGACAAAGTCACAAGCTGTAAGCAAAGTTAAATGCTGCTAAGAGTTGTTCTTTTGCTAATTTGTGAAGCTTAATAGAAGTTCTAAGCGAAGTTGAATATTGTTAAGTGTTATTCCACAGCTCTGTTTAGCTTTTAGGCTGTATTCCTTTTATCCTTGCCCTCACTGTCCTTTCGTCACACACACACACACACACATTAACATACACACTCACACAAAAACACACAGAGACACACAGACACCGGGACAGTTCTTGACTCCTTTTTGGTTTGATTGCCTGGATTTTGTTTGGTTTTGTTGTTGCTTTGTTTCCTTGCTGTGCCTGAAGTTTCCAGTCAGGAGCAGAGTGACTCTTGCCAAGGAACTCTGTGGTGCTGTCACTTAATATTAAAGCTGTTTTATGCTACTCCCCTGCTGGGGATTTTTATAAGTGCTCTCAAGCCCTCCTTCATAAGAGGGTGAAGGAGCCCTGGCCAAGCTCTGGCCCTGGGGGCACAGGGATGCTGCTAGGGGGTCCCAGTCTCCCTGTTACAACTTTCAGGGCCCTGAGCCCCTGTCCCCGTGTCAGGCTCTGGGCTTGATCTCCTTGAACATCCTCAGGAGGAGGCTGCAGCGCCAGGGGCAGGGGGACCCAGAGGGACACGGGATACCACTGTGCACCAGCAGCTTTGGACTTCTCTGGGAGGAACTGTGAGTGGGGGCTGGCTTGAAGTGACCTCCCCAGTAAGGTCACAGAGCCCCTGAGATGTCACACTGCCTCCTGGGATGTCACAGCCCACCCTGAGATCTCACAAATCCCCCTTGTGATGTCACAGAGCCAGTGCTGCTCTATCACTCTGGGATATCATACAGTTACGCTGTGATGGCACAGAAGACTCTGGCATCACAAAGTCAGCCCGTGTCACAATCCTCTAGTGCAAGCGGGAATCATGACAGTTTTTTTTCCCCATCTCAGAATTAGCAGAAGTAGATAGGCTTATCATGAGAAACCGAATGTGATAAACATGTTAGAAATGAAAGGCTCCAAGTTATTAGTTATTAATTTAATAAAAGTTATTAAGTGTACCAAATATAAGTTTTGAGAAAAATGGAAAAAAGCCACTATAAAAAAAAGTCAGTGTGGAGCCCGGGATTGCCACCGGGTGAGACACAGGTTTGACAGCTGCAGCAGAGGGTCCTCTATGCTTCACACCGACCGTCCTGTCCGACCCATTTTTATACCATTTTCCATGCCTGAGCCAGAGTCCCTTTTCTTCCTTTTTGGAGTGCATGTATTCATGTGGAGTTCTTTTCTCTGTGGCAAGTTGAACAATACATGTCCGGAGAGTGATGAACACCTGTGTTTGCAGTCCCGGAATTCGGATTTGAGATGTACCTCCCTGATGGCTCTGACTATCTCGGTCTCGGATATTTATAGTGTATTTATCGTCCGGGTGTTTCTCGGACAACCTTGATGCATGATCCCTCTCCGGGCTGGCCACTTTCGTTCGCTTGTAAATAAAGTCCTCCCTCTCTTGTCCAGGTGGCTTTCACATGGTGTTGCAATCACTGTTGCTGGCTTGTGCAATTTAAAAACTTCTTATAAGAGTATAATTTAACAGCACATAACCATAAAATAGATGACAATTTTATTTGCACGAATTATCCTATAGACATATAACAGTCCTAATGATTCCTTGAGGCCTTGCAGTGTCACAATGTTCTCCATGGTTCCACAGGCCCCACAGTGTCATGTGACTCCTCTGTTCCATGAGTCCTGCAATGTCACAATGGACCTTTGGACCAATGGACCATGGGGCTTTGCAGTGTCACAACGCTCTCCTTTGGCTCCACAGGGTCACAATGGAGCACTGATTACAGGCAGCCTCTCTGTGTTACCCTGGAGCTTTGTTTCCGTGGGGTCTCACAGTGTCCCAATGGAGCCTTGGTTGGATGGGGCCTCACAGTGTCACAATGATGCCTACATTCCACTGAGGCACACGGCGTCACTAGGGTCCCCTTGCTTCCATGAGGCCCAGCAATGTCACAGTGGTGTCCATGAATCCATGAGGACTCACAGTGTCCCAATGGTCTCTTGATCTCACATGGTCCCACAGTGTCCCAATGGCCCCTTGGTCTCACAAGGCCCCACAGTGTCCCAATGGTCACTTCTTCTCACATGGCCCCACAGTGTAACAATGGTCCCTTGGTTCCATGGTTCCTGGTCTGGTGCATTCCCCTCTCCCCTTCTCAGGCCGCCCTGCCAGCTGAGAAATGCTCACTGGGCCAGGGCCTTGGCCAGCAGCCCCTGGGCTCAGCTCCTCTGGAGCTCATCACAGACACTGTCTGCTCCAGGCTCAACCCTTCATCCCCTGGGGAGATGCCAAAGCCTCCACAGGGAACATTTCCCTTTGCTCAGGGGAATTTCTCACAGGTGCCTTGTAGTGACTCTTTGTGTCTGTGTGCACACAGGAGTGCCTGTGCTCAGGGAAATGTGGCAGAAATGCTGCTCCCTGAGGACTTTGGATGCCTTGGATAGCTGAGCCAGTCAGGCCTGGAAGTAAGGTTAAGTCATGTTACCCTGATTCTTAAGATTTTCTAAAGCCTTCTGAGTTTCCATTCTGTTGGAGAACCTTCCCACACAATTTCTGTCAACAACATATTGTTTACAATCTTTTATGGGGGTGGACAAACTTGATGTACTAGTGGTTTGTCCAATGTCTTTGGAGAGGTGGCCCATTCACTCTCCAATCCAATGTCACCTTTGGGAAAGTATAAAAGTTGGAGTCAGAGAATAAACTTTTATCTTTACCTTGCAAATAGCAGGTGGCTCGCGTCGTGCTTTCACGTGTCTTATAGCGACAAAGTCACAAGCTGTAAGCAAAGTTAAATGCTGCTAAGAGTTGTTCTTTTGCTAATTTGTGAAGCTTAATAGAAGTTCTAAGCAAAGTTGAATATTGTTAAGTGTTATTCCACAGCTCTGTTTAGCTTTTAGGCTGTATTCCTTTTATCCTTGCCCTCACTGTCCTTTCGTCACACACACACACACACACACACATTAACATACACACTCACAAAAAAACACACAGAGACACAGAGACACTGGGACAGTTCTTGACTCCTTTTTGGTTTGATTGCCTGGATTTTGTTTGGTTTTGTTGTTGCTTTGTTTCCTTGCTGTGCCTGAAGTGTCCAGTCAGGAGCAGAGTGACTCTTGCCAAGGAAATCTGTGGTGCTGTCACTTAATATTAAAGCTGTTTTATGCTACTCCCCTGCTGGGGATTTTTATAAGTGTTCTCAAGCCCTCCTTCATAAGAGGGTGAAGGAGCCCTGGCCAAGCTCTGGCCCTGGGGGCACAGGGATGCTGCTAGGGGGTCCCTGTCTCCCTGTTACAACTTTCAGGGCCCTGAGCCCCTGTCCCCGTGTCAGGCTCTGGGCTTGATCTCCTCGAACATCCTCAGGAGGAGGCTGCAGCTCCAGGGGCAGGGGGACCCAGAGGGACACGCGATGCCACTGTGCACCAGCAGCTTTGGACTTCTCTGGGAGGAACTGTGAGTGGGAGCTGGCTTGAAGTGACCTCCCCAGTAAGGTCACAGAGCCCCTGAGATGTCACACTGCCTCCTGGGATGTCACAGCCCACCCTGAGATCTCACAAATCCCCCTTGTGATGCCACAGAGCCAGTGCTGCTCTATCACTCTGGGATATCATACAGTTGCGCTGTGATGGCACAGAAGACTCTGGCATCACAAAGTCAGCCCGTGTCACAATCCTCTAGTGCAAGCTGGAATCATGACAGTTCATTTTCCCCACCTCAGAATTAGCAGAAGTAGATAGGCTTATCATGAGAAACCGAATGTGATAAACATGTTAGAAATGAAAGGCTCCAAGTTATTAGTTATTAATTTAATAAAAGTTATTAAGTGTACCAAATATAAGTTTTGAGAAAAATGGAAAAAAGCCACTATAATAAAAAGTCAGTGTGGAGCCCGGGATTGCCACCAGGTGAGACACAGGTTTGACAGCTGCAGCAGAGGGTCCTCTATGCTTCACACCGACCGTCCTGTCTGACCCATTTTTATACCATTTTCCATGCCTGAGCCAGAGTCCCTTTTCTTCCTTTTTGGAGTGCATGTATTCATGTGGAGTTCTTTTCTCTGTGGCAAGTTGAACAATACATGTCCGGAGAGTGATGAACACCTGTGTTTGCAGTCCCGGAATTCGGATTTGAGATGTACCTCCCTGATGGCTCTGACTATCTCGGTCTCGGATATTTATCGTGTATTTATGGTCCGGGTGTTTCTCGGACAACCTTGATGCATGATCCCTCTCCGGGCTGGCCACTTTCGTTCGCTTGGAAATAAAGTCCTCCCTCTCTTGTCCAGGTGGCTTTCACATGGTGTTGCAATCACTGTTGCTGGCTTGTGCAATTTAAAAACTTCTTATAAGAGTATAATTTAACAGCACATAACCATAAAATAGATGACAATTTTATTTGCACGAATTATCCTATAGACATATAACAGTCCTAATGATTCCTTGAGGCCTTGCAGTGTCACAATGTTCTCCATGGTTCCACAGGCCCCACAGTGTCATGTGACTCCTCTGTTCCATGAGTCCTGCAATGTCACAATGGACCTTTGGACCAATGGACCATGGGGCTTTGCAGTGTCACAACGCTCTCCTTTGGCTCCACAGGGTCACAATGGAGCACTGATTACAGGCAGCCTCTCTGTGTTACCCTGGAGCTTTGTTTCCGTGGGGTCTCACAGTGTCCCAATGGAGCCTTGGTTGGATGGGGCCTCACAGTGTCACAATGATGCCTACATTCCACTGAGGCACACGGCGTCACTAGGGTCCCCTTGCTTCCATGAGGCCCAGCAATGTCACAGTGGTGTCCATGAATCCATGAGGACTCACAGTGTCCCAATGGTCCCTTGATCTCACATGGTCCCACAGTGTCCCAATGGTCCCTTGGTCTCACAAGGCCCCACAGTGTCCCAATGGTCACTTCTTCTCACATGGCCCCACAGTGTAACAATGGTCCCTTGGTTCCATGGTTCCTGGTCTGGTGCATTCCCCTCTCCCCTTCTCAGGCCGCCCTGCCAGCTGAGAAATGCTCACTGGGCCTGGGCCTTGGCCAGCAGCCCCTGGGCTCAGCTCCTCTGGAGCTCATCACAGACACTGTCTGCTCCAGGCTCAACCCTTCATTTCCTGGGGAGATGCCAAAGCCTCCGCAGGGAACATTTCCCTTTGCTCAGGGGAATTTCACACAGGTGCCTTGTAGTGACTCTTTGTGTCTGTGTGCACACAGGAGTGCCTGTGCTCAGGAAAATGTGGCAGATATGCTGCTCCCTGAGGACTTTGGATGCCTTGGATAGCTGAGCCAGTCAGGCCTGGAAGTAAGGTTAAGTCATGTCACCCTGATTCTTAAGATTTTCTAAAGCCTTCTGAGTTTCCATTCTGTTGGAGAACCTTCCCACACAATTTCTGTCAACAACATATTGTTTACAATCTTTTATGGGGGTGGACAAACTTGATGTACTAGTGGTTTGTCCAATGTCTTTGGAGAGGTGGCCCATTCACTCTCCAATCCAATGTCACCTTTGGGAAAGTATAAAAGTTGGAGTCAGAGAATAAACTTTTCTCTTTACCTTGAAAATAGCAGGTGGCTCGCGTCGTGCTTTCACGTGTCTTATAGCGACAAAGTCACAAGCTGTAAGCAAAGTTAAATGCTGCTAAGAGTTGTTCTTTTGCTAATTTGTGAAGCTTAATAGAAGTTCTAAGCGAAGTTGAATATTGTTAAGTGTTATTCCACAGCTCTGTTTAGCTTTTAGGCTGTATTCCTTTTATCCTTGCCCTCACTGTCCTTTCGTCACACACACACACACACATTAACATACACACTCACACAAAAACACACAGAGACACACAGACACCGGGACAGTTCTTGACTCCTTTCTGGTTTGATTGCCTGGATTTTGTTTGGTTTTGTTGTTGCTTTGTTTCCTTGCTGTGCCTGAAGTTTCCAGTCAGGAGCAGAGTGACTCTTGCCAAGGAACTCTGTGGTGCTGTCACTTAATATTAAAGCTGTTTTATGCTACTCCCCTGCTGGGGATTTTTATAAGTGCTCTCAAGCCCTCCTTCATAAGAGGGTGAAGGAGCCCTGGCCAAGCTCTGGCCCTGGGGGCACAGGGATGCTGCTAGGGGGTCCCTGTCTCCCTGTTACAAATTTCAGGGCCCTGAGCCCCTGTCCCCGTGTCAGGCTCTGGGCTTGATCTCCTCGAACATCCTCAGGAGGAGGCTGCAGCGCCAGGGGCAGGGGGACCCAGAGGGACACGGGATGCCACTGTGCACCAGCAGCTTTGGACTTCTCTGGGAGGAACTGTGAGTGGGAGCTGGCTTGAAGTGACCTCCCCAGTAAGGTCACAGAGCCCCTGAGATGTCACTCTGCCTCCTGGGATGTCACAGCCCACCCTGGGATCTCACAAATCCCCCTTGTGATGTCACAGAGCCAGTGCTGCTCTAGCACTCTGGGATATCATACAGTTACGCTGTGATGGCACAGAAGACTCTGGCATCACAAAGTCAGCCCGTGTCACAATCCTCTAGTGCAAGCGGGAATCATGACAGTTTTTTTTCCCCATCTCAGAATTAGCAGAAGTAGATAGGCTTATCATGAGAAACCGAATGTGATAAACATGTTAGAAATGAAAGGCTCCAAGTTATTAGTTATTAATTTAATAAAAGTTATTAAGTGTACCAAATATAAGTTTTGAGAAAAATGGAAAAAAGCCACTATAAAAAAAAGTCAGTGTGGAGCCCGGGATTGCCACCGGGTGAGACACAGGTTTGACAGCTGCAGCAGAGGGTCCTCTATGCTTCACACCGACCGTCCTGTCCGACCCATTTTTATACCATTTTCCATGCCTGAGCCAGAGTCCCTTTTCTTCCTTTTTGGAGTGCATGTATTCATGTGGAGTTCTTTTCTCTGTGGCAAGTTGAACAATACATGTCCGGAGAGTGATGAACACCTGTGTTTGCAGTCCCGGAATTCGGATTTGAGATGTACCTCCCTGATGGCTCTGACTATCTCGGTCTCGGATATTTATCGTGTATTTATGGTCCGGGTGTTTCTCGGACAACCTTGATGCATGATCCCTCTCCGGGCTGGCCACTTTCGTTCGCTTGGAAATAAAGTCCTCCCTCTCTTGTCCAGGTGGCTTTCACATGGTGTTGCAATCACTGTTGCTGGCTTGTGCAATTTAAAAACTTCTTATAAGAGTATAATTTAACAGCACATAACCATAAAATAGATGACAATTTTATTTGCACGAATTATCCTATAGACATATAACAGTCCTAATGATTCCTTGAGGCCTTGCAGTGTCACAATGTTCTCCATGGTTCCACAGGCCCCACAGTGTCATGTGACTCCTCTGTTCCATGAGTCCTGCAATGTCACAATGGACCTTTGGACCAATGGACCATGGGGCTTTGCAGTGTCACAACGCTCTCCTTTGGCTCCACAGGGTCACAATGGAGCACTGATTACAGGCAGCCTCTCTGTGTTACCCTGGAGCTTTGTTTCCGTGGGGTCTCACAGTGTCCCAATGGAGCCTTGGTTGGATGGGGCCTCACAGTGTCACAATGATGCCTACATTCCACTGAGGCACACGGCGTCACTAGGGTCCCCTTGCTTCCATGAGGCCCAGCAATGTCACAGTGGTGTCCATGAATCCATGAGGACTCACAGTGTCCCAATGGTCTCTTGATCTCACATGGTCCCACAGTGTCCCAATGGTCCCTTGGTCTCACAAGGCCCCACAGTGTCCCAATGGTCACTTCTTCTCACATGGCCCCACAGTGTAACAATGGTCCCTTGGTTCCATGGTTCCTGGTCTGGTGCATTCCCCTCTCCCCTTCTCAGGCCGCCCTGCCAGCTGAGAAATGCTCACTGGGCCAGGGCCTTGGCCAGCAGCCCCTGAGCTCAGCTCCTCTGGAGCTCATCACAGACACTGTCTGCTCCAGGCTCAACCCTTCATTTCCTGGGGAGATGCCAAAGCCTCCGCAGGGAACATTTCCCTTTGCTCAGGGGAATTTCACACAGGTGCCTTGTAGTGACTCTTTGTGTCTGTGTGCACACAGGAGTGCCTGTGCTCAGGGAAATGTGGCAGAAATGCTGCTCCCTGAGGACTTTGGATGCCTTGGATAGCTGAGCCAGTCAGGCCTGGAAGTAAGGTTAAGTCATGTTACCCTGATTCTTAAGATTTTCTAAAGCCTTCTGAGTTTCCATTCTGTTGGAGAACCTTCCCACACAATTTCTGTCAACAACATATTGTTTACAATCTTTTATGGGGGTGGACAAACTTGATGTACTAGTGGTTTGTCCAATGTCTTTGGAGAGGTGGCCCATTCACTCTCCAATCCAATGTCACCTTTGGGAAAGTATAAAAGTTGGAGTCAGAGAATAAACTTTTATCTTTACCTTGCAAATAGCAGGTGGCTCGTGTCGTGCTTTCACGTGTCTTATAGCGACAAAGTCACAAGCTGTAAGCAAAGTTAAATGCTGCTAAGAGTTGTTCTTTTGCTAATTTGTGAAGCTTAATAGAAGTTCTAAGCGAAGTTGAATATTGTTAAGTGTTATTCCACAGCTCTGTTTAGCTTTTAGGCTGTATTCCTTTTATCCTTGCCCTCACTGTCCTTTCGTCACACACACACACACACACATTAACATACACACTCACACAAAAACACACAGAGACACACAGACACCGGGACAGTTCTTGACTCCTTTTTGGTTTGATTGCCTGGATTTTGTTTGGTTTTGTTGTTGCTTTGTTTCCTTGCTGTGCCTGAAGTTTCCAGTCAGGAGCAGAGTGACTCTTGCCAAGGAACTCTGTGGTGCTGTCACTTAATATTAAAGCTGTTTTATGCTACTCCCCTGCTGGGGATTTTTATAAGTGCTCTCAAGCCCTCCTTCATAAGAGGGTGAAGGAGCCCTGGCCAAGCTCTGGCCCTGGGGGCACAGGGATGCTGCTAGGGGGTCCCAGTCTCCCTGTTACAACTTTCAGGGCCCTGAGCCCCTGTCCCCGTGTCAGGCTCTGGGCTTGATCTCCTTGAACATCCTCAGGAGGAGGCTGCAGCGCCAGGGGCAGGGGGACCCAGAGGGACACGGGATACCACTGTGCACCAGCAGCTTTGGACTTCTCTGGGAGGAACTGTGAGTGGGGGCTGGCTTGAAGTGACCTCCCCAGTAAGGTCACAGAGCCCCTGAGATGTCACACTGCCTCCTGGGATGTCACAGCCCACCCTGAGATCTCACAAATCCCCCTTGTGATGTCACAGAGCCAGTGCTGCTCTATCACTCTGGGATATCATACAGTTACGCTGTGATGGCACAGAAGACTCTGGCATCACAAAGTCAGCCCGTGTCACAATCCTCTAGTGCAAGCGGGAATCATGACAGTTTTTTTTCCCCATCTCAGAATTAGCAGAAGTAGATAGGCTTATCATGAGAAACCGAATGTGATAAACATGTTAGAAATGAAAGGCTCCAAGTTATTAGTTATTAATTTAATAAAAGTTATTAAGTGTACCAAATATAAGTTTTGAGAAAAATGGAAAAAAGCCACTATAAAAAAAAGTCAGTGTGGAGCCCGGGATTGCCACCGGGTGAGACACAGGTTTGACAGCTGCAGCAGAGGGTCCTCTATGCTTCACACCGACCGTCCTGTCCGACCCATTTTTATACCATTTTCCATGCCTGAGCCAGAGTCCCTTTTCTTCCTTTTTGGAGTGCATGTATTCATGTGGAGTTCTTTTCTCTGTGGCAAGTTGAACAATACATGTCCGGAGAGTGATGAACACCTGTGTTTGCAGTCCCGGAATTCGGATTTGAGATGTACCTCCCTGATGGCTCTGACTATCTCGGTCTCGGATATTTATAGTGTATTTATCGTCCGGGTGTTTCTCGGACAACCTTGATGCATGATCCCTCTCCGGGCTGGCCACTTTCGTTCGCTTGTAAATAAAGTCCTCCCTCTCTTGTCCAGGTGGCTTTCACATGGTGTTGCAATCACTGTTGCTGGCTTGTGCAATTTAAAAACTTCTTATAAGAGTATAATTTAACAGCACATAACCATAAAATAGATGACAATTTTATTTGCACGAATTATCCTATAGACATATAACAGTCCTAATGATTCCTTGAGGCCTTGCAGTGTCACAATGTTCTCCATGGTTCCACAGGCCCCACAGTGTCATGTGACTCCTCTGTTCCATGAGTCCTGCAATGTCACAATGGACCTTTGGACCAATGGACCATGGGGCTTTGCAGTGTCACAACGCTCTCCTTTGGCTCCACAGGGTCACAATGGAGCACTGATTACAGGCAGCCTCTCTGTGTTACCCTGGAGCTTTGTTTCCGTGGGGTCTCACAGTGTCCCAATGGAGCCTTGGTTGGATGGGGCCTCACAGTGTCACAATGATGCCTACATTCCACTGAGGCACACGGCGTCACTAGGGTCCCCTTGCTTCCATGAGGCCCAGCAATGTCACAGTGGTGTCCATGAATCCATGAGGACTCACAGTGTCCCAATGGTCTCTTGATCTCACATGGTCCCACAGTGTCCCAATGGCCCCTTGGTCTCACAAGGCCCCACAGTGTCCCAATGGTCACTTCTTCTCACATGGCCCCACAGTGTAACAATGGTCCCTTGGTTCCATGGTTCCTGGTCTGGTGCATTCCCCTCTCCCCTTCTCAGGCCGCCCTGCCAGCTGAGAAATGCTCACTGGGCCAGGGCCTTGGCCAGCAGCCCCTGGGCTCAGCTCCTCTGGAGCTCATCACAGACACTGTCTGCTCCAGGCTCAACCCTTCATCCCCTGGGGAGATGCCAAAGCCTCCACAGGGAACATTTCCCTTTGCTCAGGGGAATTTCTCACAGGTGCCTTGTAGTGACTCTTTGTGTCTGTGTGCACACAGGAGTGCCTGTGCTCAGGGAAATGTGGCAGAAATGCTGCTCCCTGAGGACTTTGGATGCCTTGGATAGCTGAGCCAGTCAGGCCTGGAAGTAAGGTTAAGTCATGTTACCCTGATTCTTAAGATTTTCTAAAGCCTTCTGAGTTTCCATTCTGTTGGAGAACCTTCCCACACAATTTCTGTCAACAACATATTGTTTACAATCTTTTATGGGGGTGGACAAACTTGATGTACTAGTGGTTTGTCCAATGTCTTTGGAGAGGTGGCCCATTCACTCTCCAATCCAATGTCACCTTTGGGAAAGTATAAAAGTTGGAGTCAGAGAATAAACTTTTATCTTTACCTTGCAAATAGCAGGTGGCTCGCGTCGTGCTTTCACGTGTCTTATAGCGACAAAGTCACAAGCTGTAAGCAAAGTTAAATGCTGCTAAGAGTTGTTCTTTTGCTAATTTGTGAAGCTTAATAGAAGTTCTAAGCGAAGTTGAATATTGTTAAGTGTTATTCCACAGCTCTGTTTAGCTTTTAGGCTGTATTCCTTTTATCCTTGCCCTCACTGTCCTTTCGTCACACACACACACACACACATTAACATACACACTCACACAAAAACACACAGAGACACACAGACACCGGGACAGTTCTTGACTCCTTTTTGGTTTGATTGCCTGGATTTTGTTTGGTTTTGTTGTTGCTTTGTTTCCTTGCTGTGCCTGAAGTTTCCAGTCAGGAGCAGAGTGACTCTTGCCAAGGAACTCTGTGGTGCTGTCACTTAATATTAAAGCTGTTTTATGCTACTCCCCTGCTGGGGATTTTTATAAGTGCTCTCAAGCCCTCCTTCATAAGAGGGTGAAGGAGCCCTGGCCAAGCTCTGGCCCTGGGGGCACAGGGATGCTGCTAGGGGGTCCCAGTCTCCCTGTTACAACTTTCAGGGCCCTGAGCCCCTGTCCCCGTGTCAGGCTCTGGGCTTGATCTCCTTGAACATCCTCAGGAGGAGGCTGCAGCGCCAGGGGCAGGGGGACCCAGAGGGACACGGGATACCACTGTGCACCAGCAGCTTTGGACTTCTCTGGGAGGAACTGTGAGTGGGGGCTGGCTTGAAGTGACCTCCCCAGTAAGGTCACAGAGCCCCTGAGATGTCACACTGCCTCCTGGGATGTCACAGCCCACCCTGAGATCTCACAAATCCCCCTTGTGATGTCACAGAGCCAGTGCTGCTCTAGCACTCTGGGATATCATACAGTTACGCTGTGATGGCACAGAAGACTCTGGCATCACAAAGTCAGCCCGTGTCACAATCCTCTAGTGCAAGCGGGAATCATGACAGTTTTTTTTCCCCATCTCAGAATTAGCAGAAGTAGATAGGCTTATCATGAGAAACCGAATGTGATAAACATGTTAGAAATGAAAGGCTCCAAGTTATTAGTTATTAATTTAATAAAAGTTATTAAGTGTACCAAATATAAGTTTTGAGAAAAATGGAAAAAAGCCACTATAAAAAAAAGTCAGTGTGGAGCCCGGGATTGCCACCGGGTGAGACACAGGTTTGACAGCTGCAGCAGAGGGTCCTCTATGCTTCACACCGACCGTCCTGTCCGACCCATTTTTATACCATTTTCCATGCCTGAGCCAGAGTCCCTTTTCTTCCTTTTTGGAGTGCATGTATTCATGTGGAGTTCTTTTCTCTGTGGCAAGTTGAACAATACATGTCCGGAGAGTGATGAACACCTGTGTTTGCAGTCCCGGAATTCGGATTTGAGATGTACCTCCCTGATGGCTCTGACTATCTCGGTCTCGGATATTTATCGTGTATTTATGGTCCGGGTGTTTCTCGGACAACCTTGATGCATGATCCCTCTCCGGGCTGGCCACTTTCGTTCGCTTGTAAATAAAGTCCTCCCTCTCTTGTCCAGGTGGCTTTCACATGGTGTTGCAATCACTGTTGCTGGCTTGTGCAATTTAAAAACTTCTTATAAGAGTATAATTTAACAGCACATAACCATAAAATAGATGACAATTTTATTTGCACTAATTATCCTATAGACATATAACAGTCCTAATGATTCCTTGAGGCCTTGCAGTGTCACAATGTTCTCCATGGTTCCACAGGCCCCACAGTGTCATGTGACTCCTCTGTTCCATGAGTCCTGCAATGTCACAATGGACCTTTGGACCAATGGACCATGGGGCTTTGCAGTGTCACAACGCTCTCCTTTGGCTCCACAGGGTCACAATGGAGCACTGATTACAGGCAGCCTCTCTGTGTTACCCTGGAGCTTTGTTTCCGTGGGGTCTCGCAGTGTCCCAATGGAGCCTTGGTTGGATGGGGCCTCACAGTGTCACAATGATGCCTACATTCCACTGAGGCACACGGCGTCACTAGGGTCCCCTTGCTTCCATGAGGCCCAGCAATGTCACAGTGGTGTCCATGAATCCATGAGGACTCACAGTGTCCCAATGGTCTCTTGATCTCACATGGTCCCACAGTGTCCCAATGGCCCCTTGGTCTCACAAGGCCCCACAGTGTCCCAATGGTCACTTCTTCTCACATGGCCCCACAGTGTAACAATGGTCCCTTGGTTCCATGGTTCCTGGTCTGGTGCATTCCCCTCTCCCCTTCTCAGGCCGCCCTGCCAGCTGAGAAATGCTCACTGGGCCAGGGCCTTGGCCAGCAGCCCCTGGGCTCAGCTCCTCTGGAGCTCATCACAGACACTGTCTGCTCCAGGCTCAACCCTTCATTTCCTGGGGAGATGCCAAAGCCTCCGCAGGGAACATTTCCCTTTGCTCAGGGGAATTTCACACAGGTGCCTTGTAGTGACTCTTTGTGTCTGTGTGCACACAGGAGTGCCTGTGCTCAGGGAAATGTGGCAGAAATGCTGCTCCCTGAGGACTTTGGATGCCTTGGATAGCTGAGCCAGTCAGGCCTGGAAGTAAGGTTAAGTCATGTTACCCTGATTCTTAAGATTTTCTAAAGCCTTCTGAGTTTCCATTCTGTTGGAGAACCTTCCCACACAATTTCTGTCAACAACATATTGTTTACAATCTTTTATGGGGGTGGACAAACTTGATGTACTAGTGGTTTGTCCAATGTCTTTGGAGAGGTGGCCCATTCACTCTCCAATCCAATGTCACCTTTGGGAAAGTATAAAAGTTGGAGTCAGAGAATAAACTTTTATCTTTACCTTGCAAATAGCAGGTGGCTTGCGTCGTGCTTTCACGTGTCTTATAGCGACAAAGTCACAAGCTGTAAGCAAAGTTAAATGCTGCTAAGAGTTGTTCTTTTGCTAATTTGTGAAGCTTAATAGAAGTTCTAAGCGAAGTTGAATATTGTTAAGTGTTATTCCACAGCTCTGTTTAGCTTTTAGGCTGTATTCCTTTTATCCTTGCCCTCACTGTCCTTTCGTCACACACACACACACACACATTAACATACACACTCACACAAAAACACACAGAGACACACAGACACCGGGACAGTTCTTGACTCCTTTTTGGTTTGATTGCCTGGATTTTGTTTGGTTTTGTTGTTGCTTTGTTTCCTTGCTGTGCCTGAAGTTTCCAGTCAGGAGCAGAGTGACTCTTGCCAAGGAACTCTGTGGTGCTGTCACTTAATATTAAAGCTGTTTTATGCTACTCCCCTGCTGGGGACTTTTATAAGTGCTCTCAAGCCCTCCTTCATAAGAGGGTGAAGGAGCCCTGGCCAAGCTCTGGCCCTGGGGGCACAGGGATGCTGCTAGGGGGTCCCAGTCTCCCTGTTACAACTTTCAGGGCCCTGAGCCCCTGTCCCCGTGTCAGGCTCTGGGCTTGATCTCCTTGAACATCCTCAGGAGGAGGCTGCAGCGCCAGGGGCAGGGGGACCCAGAGGGACACGGGATACCACTGTGCACCAGCAGCTTTGGACTTCTCTGGGAGGAACTGTGAGTGGGGGCTGGCTTGAAGTGACCTCCCCAGTAAGGTCACAGAGCCCCTGAGATGTCACACTGCCTCCTGGGATGTCACAGCCCACCCTGAGATCTCACAAATCCCCCTTGTGATGTCACAGAGCCAGTGCTGCTCTAGCACTCTGGGACGTCATACAGTTACGCTGTGATGGCACAGAAGACTCTGGCATCACAAAGTCAGCCCGTGTCACAATCCTCTAGTGCAAGCGGGAATCATGACAGTTTTTTTTCCCCATCTCAGAATTAGCAGAAGTAGATAGGCTTATCATGAGAAACCGAATGTGATAAACATGTTAGAAATGAAAGGCTCCAAGTTATTAGTTATTAATTTAATAAAAGTTATTAAGTGTACCAAATATAAGTTTTGAGAAAAATGGAAAAAAGCCACTATAAAAAAAAGTCAGTGTGGAGCCCGGGATTGCCACCGGGTGAGACACAGGTTTGACAGCTGCAGCAGAGGGTCCTCTATGCTTCACACCGACCGTCCTGTCCGACCCATTTTTATACCATTTTCCATGCCTGAGCCAGAGTCCCTTTTCTTCCTTTTTGGAGTGCATGTATTCATGTGGAGTTCTTTTCTCTGTGGCAAGTTGAACAATACATGTCCGGAGAGTGATGAACACCTGTGTTTGCAGTCCCGGAATTCGGATTTGAGATGTACCTCCCTGATGGCTCTGACTATCTCGGTCTCGGATATTTATAGTGTATTTATCGTCCGGGTGTTTCTCGGACAACCTTGATGCATGATCCCTCTCCGGGCTGGCCACTTTCGTTCGCTTGTAAATAAAGTCCTCCCTCTCTTGTCCAGGTGGCTTTCACATGGTGTTGCAATCACTGTTGCTGGCTTGTGCAATTTAAAAACTTCTTATAAGAGTATAATTTAACAGCACATAACCATAAAATAGATGACAATTTTATTTGCACGAATTATCCTATAGACATATAACAGTCCTAATGATTCCTTGAGGCCTTGCAGTGTCACAATGTTCTCCATGGTTCCACAGGCCCCACAGTGTCATGTGACTCCTCTGTTCCATGAGTCCTGCAATGTCACAATGGACCTTTGGACCAATGGACCATGGGGCTTTGCAGTGTCACAACGCTCTCCTTTGGCTCCACAGGGTCACAATGGAGCACTGATTACAGGCAGCCTCTCTGTGTTACCCTGGAGCTTTGTTTCCGTGGGGTCTCACAGTGTCCCAATGGAGCCTTGGTTGGATGGGGCCTCACAGTGTCACAATGATGCCTACATTCCACTGAGGCACACGGCGTCACTAGGGTCCCCTTGCTTCCATGAGGCCCAGCAATGTCACAGTGGTGTCCATGAATCCATGAGGACTCACAGTGTCCCAATGGTCTCTTGATCTCACATGGTCCCACAGTGTCCCAATGGCCCCTTGGTCTCACAAGGCCCCACAGTGTCCCAATGGTCACTTCTTCTCACATGGCCCCACAGTGTAACAATGGTCCCTTGGTTCCATGGTTCCTGGTCTGGTGCATTCCCCTCTCCCCTTCTCAGGCCGCCCTGCCAGCTGAGAAATGCTCACTGGGCCAGGGCCTTGGCCAGCAGCCCCTGGGCTCAGCTCCTCTGGAGCTCATCACAGACACTGTCTGCTCCAGGCTCAACCCTTCATCCCCTGGGGAGATGCCAAAGCCTCCACAGGGAACATTTCCCTTTGCTCAGGGGAATTTCTCACAGGTGCCTTGTAGTGACTCTTTGTGTCTGTGTGCACACAGGAGTGCCTGTGCTCAGGGAAATGTGGCAGAAATGCTGCTCCCTGAGGACTTTGGATGCCTTGGATAGCTGAGCCAGTCAGGCCTGGAAGTAAGGTTAAGTCATGTTACCCTGATTCTTAAGATTTTCTAAAGCCTTCTGAGTTTCCATTCTGTTGGAGAACCTTCCCACACAATTTCTGTCAACAACATATTGTTTACAATCTTTTATGGGGGTGGACAAACTTGATGTACTAGTGGTTTGTCCAATGTCTTTGGAGAGGTGGCCCATTCACTCTCCAATCCAATGTCACCTTTGGGAAAGTATAAAAGTTGGAGTCAGAGAATAAACTTTTATCTTTACCTTGCAAATAGCAGGTGGCTCGCGTCGTGCTTTCACGTGTCTTATAGCGACAAAGTCACAAGCTGTAAGCAAAGTTAAATGCTGCTAAGAGTTGTTCTTTTGCTAATTTGTGAAGCTTAATAGAAGTTCTAAGCGAAGTTGAATATTGTTAAGTGTTATTCCACAGCTCTGTTTAGCTTTTAGGCTGTATTCCTTTTATCCTTGCCCTCACTGTCCTTTCGTCACACACACACACACACACATTAACATACACACTCACACAAAAACACACAGAGACACACAGACACCGGGACAGTTCTTGACTCCTTTTTGGTTTGATTGCCTGGATTTTGTTTGGTTTTGTTGTTGCTTTGTTTCCTTGCTGTGCCTGAAGTTTCCAGTCAGGAGCAGAGTGACTCTTGCCAAGGAACTCTGTGGTGCTGTCACTTAATATTAAAGCTGTTTTATGCTACTCCCCTGCTGGGGATTTTTATAAGTGCTCTCAAGCCCTCCTTCATAAGAGGGTGAAGGAGCCCTGGCCAAGCTCTGGCCCTGGGGGCACAGGGATGCTGCTAGGGGGTCCCAGTCTCCCTGTTACAACTTTCAGGGCCCTGAGCCCCTGTCCCCGTGTCAGGCTCTGGGCTTGATCTCCTTGAACATCCTCAGGAGGAGGCTGCAGCGCCAGGGGCAGGGGGACCCAGAGGGACACGGGATACCACTGTGCACCAGCAGCTTTGGACTTCTCTGGGAGGAACTGTGAGTGGGGGCTGGCTTGAAGTGACCTCCCCAGTAAGGTCACAGAGCCCCTGAGATGTCACACTGCCTCCTGGGATGTCACAGCCCACCCTGAGATCTCACAAATCCCCCTTGTGATGTCACAGAGCCAGTGCTGCTCTAGCACTCTGGGACGTCATACAGTTACGCTGTGATGGCACAGAAGACTCTGGCATCACAAAGTCAGCCCGTGTCACAATCCTCTAGTGCAAGCGGGAATCATGACAGTTTTTTTTCCCCATCTCAGAATTAGCAGAAGTAGATAGGCTTATCATGAGAAACCGAATGTGATAAACATGTTAGAAATGAAAGGCTCCAAGTTATTAGTTATTAATTTAATAAAAGTTATTAAGTGTACCAAATATAAGTTTTGAGAAAAATGGAAAAAAGCCACTATAAAAAAAAGTCAGTGTGGAGCCCGGGATTGCCACCGGGTGAGACACAGGTTTGACAGCTGCAGCAGAGGGTCCTCTATGCTTCACACCGACCGTCCTGTCCGACCCATTTTTATACCATTTTCCATGCCTGAGCCAGAGTCCCTTTTCTTCCTTTTTGGAGTGCATGTATTCATGTGGAGTTCTTTTCTCTGTGGCAAGTTGAACAATACATGTCCGGAGAGTGATGAACACCTGTGTTTGCAGTCCCGGAATTCGGATTTGAGATGTACCTCCCTGATGGCTCTGACTATCTCGGTCTCGGATATTTATCGTGTATTTATGGTCCGGGTGTTTCTCGGACAACCTTGATGCATGATCCCTCTCCGGGCTGGCCACTTTCGTTCGCTTGTAAATAAAGTCCTCCCTCTCTTGTCCAGGTGGCTTTCACATGGTGTTGCAATCACTGTTGCTGGCTTGTGCAATTTAAAAACTTCTTATAAGAGTATAATTTAACAGCACATAACCATAAAATAGATGACAATTTTATTTGCACGAATTATCCTATAGACATATAACAGTCCTAATGATTCCTTGAGGCCTTGCAGTGTCACAATGTTCTCCATGGTTCCACAGGCCCCACAGTGTCATGTGACTCCTCTGTTCCATGAGTCCTGCAATGTCACAATGGACCTTTGGACCAATGGACCATGGGGCTTTGCAGTGTCACAACGCTCTCCTTTGGCTCCACAGGGTCACAATGGAGCACTGATTACAGGCAGCCTCTCTGTGTTACCCTGGAGCTTTGTTTCCGTGGGGTCTCACAGTGTCCCAATGGAGCCTTGGTTGGATGGGGCCTCACAGTGTCACAATGATGCCTACATTCCACTGAGGCACACGGCGTCACTAGGGTCCCCTTGCTTCCATGAGGCCCAGCAATGTCACAGTGGTGTCCATGAATCCATGAGGACTCACAGTGTCCCAATGGTCTCTTGATCTCACATGGTCCCACAGTGTCCCAATGGTCCCTTGGTCTCACAAGGCCCCACAGTGTCCCAATGGTCACTTCTTCTCACATGGCCCCACAGTGTAACAATGGTCCCTTGGTTCCATGGTTCCTGGTCTGGTGCATTCCCCTCTCCCCTTCTCAGGCCGCCCTGCCAGCTGAGAAATGCTCACTGGGCCAGGGCCTTGGCCAGCAGCCCCTGGGCTCAGCTCCTCTGGAGCTCATCAAAGACACTGTCTGCTCCAGGCTCAACCCTTCATTTCCTGGGGAGATGCCAAAGCCTCCGCAGGGAACATTTCCCTTTGCTCAGGGGAATTTCACACAGGTGCCTTGTAGTGACTCTTTGTGTCTGTGTGCACACAGGAGTGCCTGTGCTCAGGGAAATGTGGCAGAAATGCTGCTCCCTGAGGACTTTGGATGCCTTGGATAGCTGAGCCAGTCAGGCCTGGAAGTAAGGTTAAGTCATGTTACCCTGATTCTTAAGATTTTCTAAAGCCTTCTGAGTTTCCATTCTGTTGGAGAACCTTCCCACACAATTTCTGTCAACAACATATTGTTTACAATCTTTTATGGGGGTGGACAAACTTGATGTACTAGTGGTTTGTCCAATGTCTTTGGAGAGGTGGCCCATTCACTCTCCAATCCAATGTCACCTTTGGGAAAGTATAAAAGTTGGAGTCAGAGAATAAACTTTTATCTTTACCTTGCAAATAGCAGGTGGCTCGCGTCGTGCTTTCACGTGTCTTATAGCGACAAAGTCACAAGCTGTAAGCAAAGTTAAATGCTGCTAAGAGTTGTTCTTTTGCTAATTTGTGAAGCTTAATAGAAGTTCTAAGCGAAGTTGAATATTGTTAAGTGTTATTCCACAGCTCTGTTTAGCTTTTAGGCTGTATTCCTTTTATCCTTGCCCTCACTGTCCTTTCGTCACACACACACACACACACATTAACATACACACTCACACAAAAACACACAGAGACACACAGACACCGGGACAGTTCTTGACTCCTTTTTGGTTTGATTGCCTGGATTTTGTTTGGTTTTGTTGTTGCTTTGTTTCCTTGCTGTGCCTGAAGTTTCCAGTCAGGAGCAGAGTGACTCTTGCCAAGGAACTCTGTGGTGCTGTCACTTAATATTAAAGCTGTTTTATGCTACTCCCCTGCTGGGGACTTTTATAAGTGCTCTCAAGCCCTCCTTCATAAGAGGGTGAAGGAGCCCTGGCCAAGCTCTGGCCCTGGGGGCACAGGGATGCTGCTAGGGGGTCCCAGTCTCCCTGTTACAACTTTCAGGGCCCTGAGCCCCTGTCCCCGTGTCAGGCTCTGGGCTTGATCTCCTTGAACATCCTCAGGAGGAGGCTGCAGCGCCAGGGGCAGGGGGACCCAGAGGGACACGGGATACCACTGTGCACCAGCAGCTTTGGACTTCTCTGGGAGGAACTGTGAGTGGGGGCTGGCTTGAAGTGACCTCCCCAGTAAGGTCACAGAGCCCCTGAGATGTCACACTGCCTCCTGGGATGTCACAGCCCACCCTGAGATCTCACAAATCCCCCTTGTGATGTCACAGAGCCAGTGCTGCTCTAGCACTCTGGGACGTCATACAGTTACGCTGTGATGGCACAGAAGACTCTGGCATCACAAAGTCAGCCCGTGTCACAATCCTCTAGTGCAAGCGGGAATCATGACAGTTTTTTTTCCCCATCTCAGAATTAGCAGAAGTAGATAGGCTTATCATGAGAAACCGAATGTGATAAACATGTTAGAAATGAAAGGCTCCAAGTTATTAGTTATTAATTTAATAAAAGTTATTAAGTGTACCAAATATAAGTTTTGAGAAAAATGGAAAAAAGCCACTATAAAAAAAAGTCAGTGTGGAGCCCGGGATTGCCACCGGGTGAGACACAGGTTTGACAGCTGCAGCAGAGGGTCCTCTATGCTTCACACCGACCGTCCTGTCCGACCCATTTTTATACCATTTTCCATGCCTGAGCCAGAGTCCCTTTTCTTCCTTTTTGGAGTGCATGTATTCATGTGGAGTTCTTTTCTCTGTGGCAAGTTGAACAATACATGTCCGGAGAGTGATGAACACCTGTGTTTGCAGTCCCGGAATTCGGATTTGAGATGTACCTCCCTGATGGCTCTGACTATCTCGGTCTCGGATATTTATCGTGTATTTATGGTCCGGGTGTTTCTCGGACAACCTTGATGCATGATCCCTCTCCGGGCTGGCCACTTTCGTTCGCTTGGAAATAAAGTCCTCCCTCTCTTGTCCAGGTGGCTTTCACATGGTGTTGCAATCACTGTTGCTGGCTTGTGCAATTTAAAAACTTCTTATAAGAGTATAATTTAACAGCACATAACCATAAAATAGATGACAATTTTATTTGCACGAATTATCCTATAGACATATAACAGTCCTAATGATTCCTTGAGGCCTTGCAGTGTCACAATGTTCTCCATGGTTCCACAGGCCCCACAGTGTCATGTGACTCCTCTGTTCCATGAGTCCTGCAATGTCACAATGGACCTTTGGACCAATGGACCATGGGGCTTTGCAGTGTCACAACGCTCTCCTTTGGCTCCACAGGGTCACAATGGAGCACTGATTACAGGCAGCCTCTCTGTGTTACCCTGGAGCTTTGTTTCCGTGGGGTCTCGCAGTGTCCCAATGGAGCCTTGGTTGGATGGGGCCTCACAGTGTCACAATGATGCCTACATTCCACTGAGGCACATGGCGTCACTTGGGTCCCCTTGCTTCCATGAGGCCCAGCAATGTCACAGTGGTGTCCATGAATCCATGAGGACTCACAGTATCCCAATGGTCTCTTGATCTCACATGGTCCCACAGTGTCCCAATGGTCCCTTGGTCTCACAAGGCCCCACAGTGTCCCAATGGTCACTTCTTCTCACATGGCCCCACAGTGTAACAATGGTCCCTTGGTTCCATGGTTCCTGGTCTGGTGCATTCCCCTCTCCCCTTCTCAGGCCACCCTGCCAGCTGAGAAATGCTCACTGGGCCAGGGCCTTGGCCAGCAGCCCCTGGGCTCAGCTCCTCTGGAGCTCATCACAGACACTGTCTGCTCCAGGCTCAACCCTTCATTTCCTGGGGAGATGCCAAAGCCTCCACAGGGAACATTTCCCTTTGCTCAGGGGAATTTCACACAGGTGCCTTGTAGTGACTCTTTGTGTCTGTGTGCACACAGGAGTGCCTGTGCTCAGGGAAATGTGGCAGATATGCTGCTCCCTGAGGACTTTGGATGCCTTGGATAGCTGAGCCAGTCAGGCCTGGAAGTAAGGTTAAGTCATGTTACCCTGATTCTTAAGATTTTCTAAAGCCTTCTGAGTTTACATTCTGTTGGAGAACCTTCCCACACAATTTCTGTCAACAACATATTGTTTACAATCTTTTATGGGGCTGGACAAACTTGATGTACTAGTGGTTTGTCCAATGTCTTTGGAGAGGTGGTCCATTCACTCTCCAATCCAATGTCACCTTTGGGAAAGTATAAAAGTTGGAGTCAGAGAATAAACATTTAGCTTTACCTTGCAAATAGCAGGTGGCTCACGTCGTGCTTTCACGTGTCTTATAGCGACAAAGTCACAAGCTGTAAGCAAAGTTAAATGCTGCTAAGAGTTGTTCTTTTGCTAATTTGTGAAGCTTAATAGAAGTTATAAGCGAAGTTGAATATTGTTAAGTGTTATTCCACAGCTCTGTTTAGCTTTTAGGCTGTATTCCTTTTATCCTTGCCCTCACTGTCCTTTCGTCACACACACACACACACACATTAACATACACACTCACACAAAAACACACAGAGACACACAGACACCGGGACAGTTCTTGACTCCTTTTTGGTTTGATTGCCTGGATTTTGTTTGGTTTTGTTGTTGCTTTGTTTCCTTGCTGTGCCTGAAGTGTCCAGTCAGGAGCAGAGTGACTCTTGCCAAGGAAATCTGTGGTGCTGTCACTTAATATTAAAGCTGTTTTATGCTACTCCCCTGCTGGGGATTTTTATAAGTGTTCTCAAGCCCTCCTTCATAAGAGGGTGAAGGAGCCCTGGCCAAGCTCTGGCCCTGGGGGCACAGGGATGCTGCTAGGGGGTCCCAGTCTCCCTGTTACAACTTTCAGGGCCCTGAGCCCCTGTCCCCGTGTCAGGCTCTGGGCTTGATCTCCTTGAACATCCTCAGGAGGAGGCTGCAGCGCCAGGGGCAGGGGGACCCAGAGGGACACGGGATACCACTGTGCACCAGCAGCTTTGGACTTCTCTGGGAGGAACTGTGAGTGGGGGCTGGCTTGAAGTGACCTCCCCAGTAAGGTCACAGAGCCCCTGAGATGTCACACTGCCTCCTGGGATGTCACAGCCCACCCTGAGATCTCACAAATCCCCCTTGTGATGTCACAGAGCCAGTGCTGCTCTATCACTCTGGGATATCATACAGTTACGCTGTGATGGCACAGAAGACTCTGGCATCACAAAGTCAGCCCGTGTCACAATCCTCTAGTGCAAGCGGGAATCATGACAGTTTTTTTTCCCCATCTCAGAATTAGCAGAAGTAGATAGGCTTATCATGAGAAACCGAATGTGATAAACATGTTAGAAATGAAAGGCTCCAAGTTATTAGTTATTAATTTAATAAAAGTTATTAAGTGTACCAAATATAAGTTTTGAGAAAAATGGAAAAAAGCCACTATAAAAAAAAGTCAGTGTGGAGCCCGGGATTGCCACCGGGTGAGACACAGGTTTGACAGCTGCAGCAGAGGGTCCTCTATGCTTCACACCGACCGTCCTGTCCGACCCATTTTTATACCATTTTCCATGCCTGAGCCAGAGTCCCTTTTCTTCCTTTTTGGAGTGCATGTATTCATGTGGAGTTCTTTTCTCTGTGGCAAGTTGAACAATACATGTCCGGAGAGTGATGAACACCTGTGTTTGCAGTCCCGGAATTCGGATTTGAGATGTACCTCCCTGATGGCTCTGACTATCTCGGTCTCGGATATTTATAGTGTATTTATCGTCCGGGTGTTTCTCGGACAACCTTGATGCATGATCCCTCTCCGGGCTGGCCACTTTCGTTCGCTTGTAAATAAAGTCCTCCCTCTCTTGTCCAGGTGGCTTTCACATGGTGTTGCAATCACTGTTGCTGGCTTGTGCAATTTAAAAACTTCTTATAAGAGTATAATTTAACAGCACATAACCATAAAATAGATGACAATTTTATTTGCACGAATTATCCTATAGACATATAACAGTCCTAATGATTCCTTGAGGCCTTGCAGTGTCACAATGTTCTCCATGGTTCCACAGGCCCCACAGTGTCATGTGACTCCTCTGTTCCATGAGTCCTGCAATGTCACAATGGACCTTTGGACCAATGGACCATGGGGCTTTGCAGTGTCACAACGCTCTCCTTTGGCTCCACAGGGTCACAATGGAGCACTGATTACAGGCAGCCTCTCTGTGTTACCCTGGAGCTTTGTTTCCGTGGGGTCTCGCAGTGTCCCAATGGAGCCTTGGTTGGATGGGGCCTCACAGTGTCACAATGATGCCTACATTCCACTGAGGCACACGGCGTCACTAGGGTCCCCTTGCTTCCATGAGGCCCAGCAATGTCACAGTGGTGTCCATGAATCCATGAGGACTCACAGTGTCCCAATGGTCTCTTGATCTCACATGGTCCCACAGTGTCCCAAAGGCCCCTTGGTCTCACAAGGCCCCACAGTGTCCCAATGGTCACTTCTTCTCACATGGCCCCACAGTGTAACAATGGTCCCTTGGTTCCATGGTTCCTGGTCTGGTGCATTCCCCTCTCCCCTTCTCAGGCCGCCCTGCCAGCTGAGAAATGCTCACTGGGCCTGGGCCTTGGCCAGCAGCCCCTGGGCTCAGCTCCTCTGGAGCTCATCACAGACACTGTCTGCTCCAGGCTCAACCCTTCATTTCCTGGGGAGATGCCAAAGCCTCCACAGGGAACATTTCCCTTTGCTCAGGGGAATTTCACACAGGTGCCTTGTAGTGACTCTTTGTGTCTGTGTGCACACAGGAGTGCCTGTGCTCAGGGAAATGTGGCAGATATGCTGCTCCCTGAGGACTTTGGATGCCTTGGATAGCTGAGCCAGTCAGGCCTGGAAGTAAGGTTAAGTCATGTTACCCTGATTCTTAAGATTTTCTAAAGCCTTCTGAGTTTCCATTCTGTTGGAGAACCTTCCCACACAATTTCTGTCAACAACGTATTGTTTACAATCTTTTATGGGGCTGGACAAACTTGATGTACTAGTGGTTTGTCCAATGTCTTTGGACAGGTGGCCCATTCACTCTCCAATCCAATGTCACCTTTGGGAAAGTATAAAAGTTGGAGTCAGAGAATAAACTTTTATCGTTACCTTGCAAATAGCAGGTGGCTCGCGTCGTGCTTTCACGTGTCTTATAGCGACAAAGTCACAAGCTGTAAGCAAAGTTAAATGCTGCTAAGAGTTGTTCTTTTGCTAATTTGTGAAGCTTAATAGAAGTTCTAAGCGAAGTTGAATATTGTTAAGTGTTATTCCACAGCTCTGTTTAGCTTTTAGGCTGTATTCCTTTTCTCCTTGCCCTCACTGTCCTTTCGTCACACACACACAGACATTAACATACACACTCACAAAAAAACACACAGAGACACAGAGACACTGGGACAGTTCTTGACTCCTTTTTGGTTTGATTGCCTGGATTTTGTTTGGTTTTGTTGTTGCTTTGTTTCCTTGGTGTGCCTGAAGTGTCCAGTCAGGAGCAGAGTGACTCTTGCCAAGGAACTCTGTGGTGCTGTCACTTAATATTAAAGCTGTTTTATGCTACTCCCCTGCTGGGTATTTTTAAAGTGCTCTCAAGCTCTCCTTCATAAGAGGGTGAAGGATACCTGGCCAAGCTCTGGCCCTGGGGGCACAGGGATGCTGCTAGGGGGTCCCTGTCTCCCTGTTCCGTCCAAGTTTGAGGGCCCTGAGCCCCTGTCCCCGTGTCAGGCTGTGGGCTTGATCTCCTCGAACATCCTCGGGGGGAGGCTGCAGCGCCAGGGGCAGGGGGACCCAGAGGTACACGGGATGCCACTGTGCACCAGCAGCTTTGGACTTCTCTGGGAGGAACTGTGAGTGGGAGCTGGCTTGAAGTGACCTCCCCAGTAAGGTCACAGAGCCCCTGAGATGTCACACTGCCTCCTGGGATGTCACAGCCCACCCTGGGATCTCACAAATCCCCCTTGTGATGTCACAGAGCCAGTGCTGCTCTATCACTCTGGGATGTCATACAGTTGCGCTGTGATGGCACAGAAGACTCTGGCATCACAAAGTCAGCCCGTGTCACAATCCTCTAGTGCAAGCGGGAATCATGACAGTTCATTTTCCCCACCTCAGAATTCGCAGAAGTGGATAGGCTTATCATGAGAAACCGAATGTGATAAACATGTTAGAAAAGAAAGGCTCCAAGTTATTAGTTATTAATTTAATAAAAGTTATTAAGTGTACCAAATATAAATTTTGAGAAAAATGGAAAAAAGCCACTATAAAAAAAAGTCAGTGTGGAGCCCGGGATTGCCACCGGGTGAGACACAGGTTTGACAGCTGCAGCAGAGGGTCCTCTATGCTTCACACCGACCGTCCTGTCTGACCCATTTTTATACCATTTTCCATGCCTGAGCCAGAGTCCCTTTTCTTCCTTTTTGGAGTGCATGTATTCATGTGGAGTTCTTTTCTCTGTGGCAAGTTGAACAATACATGTCCGGAGAGTGATGAACACCTGTGTTTGCAGTCCCGGAATTCGGATTTGAGATGTACCTCCCTGATGGCTCTGACTATCTCGGTCTCGGATATTTATCGTGTATTTATCGTCCGGGTGTTTCTCGGACAACCTTGATGCATGATCCCTCTCCGGGCTGGCCACTCTCGTTCGCTTGGAAATAAAGTCCTCCCTCTCTTGACCAGGTGGCTTTCACATGGTGTTGCAATCACTGTTGCTGGCTTGTGCAATTTAAAAACTTCTTATAAGAGTATAATTTAACAGCACATAACCATAAAATAGATGACAATTTTATTTCCACAAATTATCCTATAGACATATAACAGTCCTAATGATTCCTTGAGGCCTTGCAGTGTCACAATGTTCTCCATGGTTCCACAGGCCCCACAGTGTCATGTGACTCCTCTGTTCCATGAGTCCTGCAATGTCACAATGGACCTTTGGACCAATGGACCATGGGGCTTTGCAGTGTCACAACGCTCTCCTTTGGCTCCACAGGGTCACAATGGAGCACTGATTACAGGCAGCCTCTCTGTGTTACCCTGGAGCTTTGTTTCCGTGGGGTCTCGCAGTGTCCCAATGGAGCCTTGGTTGGATGGGGCCTCACAGTGTCACAATGATGCCTACATTCCACTGAGGCACACGGCGTCACTAGGGTCCCCTTGCTTCCATGAGGCCCAGCAATGTCACAGTGGTGTCCATGAATCCATGAGGACTCACAGTGTCCCAATGGTCTCTTGATCTCACATGGTCCCACAGTGTCCCAAAGGCCCCTTGGTCTCACAAGGCCCCACAGTGTCCCAATGGTCACTTCTTCTCACATGGCCCCACAGTGTAACAATGGTCCCTTGGTTCCATGGTTCCTGGTCTGGTGCATTCCCCTCTCCCCTTCTCAGGCCGCCCTGCCAGCTGAGAAATGCTCACTGGGCCTGGGCCTTGGCCAGCAGCCCCTGGGCTCAGCTCCTCTGGAGCTCATCACAGACACTGTCTGCTCCAGGCTCAACCCTTCATTTCCTGGGGAGATGCCAAAGCCTCCACAGGGAACATTTCCCTTTGCTCAGGGGAATTTCACACAGGTGCCTTGTAGTGACTCTTTGTGTCTGTGTGCACACAGGAGTGCCTGTGCTCAGGGAAATGTGGCAGATATGCTGCTCCCTGAGGACTTTGGATGCCTTGGATAGCTGAGCCAGTCAGGCCTGGAAGTAAGGTTAAGTCATGTTACCCTGATTCTTAAGATTTTCTAAAGCCTTCTGAGTTTCCATTCTGTTGGAGAACCTTCCCACACAATTTCTGTCAACAACGTATTGTTTACAATCTTTTATGGGGCTGGACAAACTTGATGTACTAGTGGTTTGTCCAATGTCTTTGGACAGGTGGCCCATTCACTCTCCAATCCAATGTCACCTTTGGGAAAGTATAAAAGTTGGAGTCAGAGAATAAACTTTTATCTTTACCTTGCAAATAGCAGGTGGCTCGCGTCGTGCTTTCACGTGTCTTATAGCGACAAAGTCACAAGCTGTAAGCAAAGTTAAATGCTGCTAAGAGTTGTTCTTTTGCTAATTTGTGAAGCTTAATAGAAGTTCTAAGCGAAGTTGAATATTGTTAAGTGTTATTCCACAGCTCTGTTTAGCTTTTAGGATGTATTCCTTTTCTCCTTGCCCTCACTGTCCTTTCGTCACTCACACACAGACATTAACATACACACTCACAAAAAAACACACAGAGACACACAGACACCGGGACAGTTCTTGACTCCTTTTTGGTTTGATTGCCTGGATTTTGTTTGGTTTTGTTGTTGCTTTGTTTCCTTGGTGTGCCTGAAGTGTCCAGTCAGGAGCAGAGTGACTCTTGCCAAGGAACTCTGTGGTGCTGTCACTTAATATTAAAGCTGTTTTATGCTACTCCCCTGCTGGGTATTTTTAAAGTGCTCTCAAGCTCTCCTTCATAAGAGGGTGAAGGATACCTGGCCAAGCTCTGGCCCTGGGGGCACAGGGATGCTGCTAGGGGGTCCCTGTCTCCCTGTTCCGTCCAAGTTTGAGGGCCCTGAGCCCCTGTCCCCGTGTCAGGCTGTGGGCTTGATCTCCTCGAACATCCTCGGGGGGAGGCTGCAGCGCCAGGGGCAGGGGGACCCAGAGGTACACGGGATGCCACTGTGCACCAGCAGCTTTGGACTTCTCTGGGAGGAACTGTGAGTGGGAGCTGGCTTGAAGTGACCTCCCCAGTAAGGTCACAGAGCCCCTGAGATGTCACACTGCCTCCTGGGATGTCACAGCCCACCCTGGGATCTCACAAATCCCCCTTGTGATGTCACAGAGCCAGTGCTGCTCTATCACTCTGGGATGTCATACAGTTGCGCTGTGATGGCACAGAAGACTCTGGCATCACAAAGTCAGCCCGTGTCACAATCCTCTAGTGCAAGCGGGAATCATGACAGTTCATTTTCCCCACCTCAGAATTCGCAGAAGTGGATAGGCTTATCATGAGAAACCGAATGTGATAAACATGTTAGAAAAGAAAGGCTCCAAGTTATTAGTTATTATTTTAATAAAAGTTATTAAGTGTACCAAATATAAATTTTGAGAAAAATGGAAAAAAGCCACTATAAAAAAAAGTCAGTGTGGAGCCCGGGATTGCCACCGGGTGAGACACAGGTTTGACAGCTGCAGCAGAGGGTCCTCTATGCTTCACACCGACCGTCCTGTCCGACCCATTTTTATACCATTTTCCATGCCTGAGCCAGAGTCCCTTTTCTTCCTTTTTGGAGTGCATGTATTCATGTGGAGTTCTTTTCTCTGTGGCAAGTTGAACAATACATGTCCGGAGAGTGATGAACACCTGTGTTTGCAGTCCCGGAATTCGGATTTGAGATGTACCTCCCTGATGGCTCTGACTATCTCGGTCTCGGATATTTATCGTGTATTTATGGTCCGGGTGTTTCTCGGACAACCTTGATGCATGATCCCTCTCCGGGCTGGCCACTTTCGTTCGCTTGTAAATAAAGTCCTCCCTCTCTTGTCCAGGTGGCTTTCACATGGTGTTGCAATCACTGTTGCTGGCTTGTGCAATTTAAAAACTTCTTATAAGAGTATAATTTAACAGCACATAACCATAAAATAGATGACAATTTTATTTGCACGAATTATCCTATAGACATATAACAGTCCTAATGATTCCTTGAGGCCTTGCAGTGTCACAATGTTCTCCATGGTTCCACAGGCCCCACAGTGTCATGTGACTCCTCTGTTCCATGAGTCCTGCAATGTCACAATGGACCTTTGGACCAATGGACCATGGGGCTTTGCAGTGTCACAACGCTCTCCTTTGGCTCCACAGGGTCACAATGGAGCACTGATTACAGGCAGCCTCTCTGTGTTACCCTGGAGCTTTGTTTCCGTGGGGTCTCACAGTGTCCCAATGGAGCCTTGGTTGGATGGGGCCTCACAGTGTCACAATGATGCCTACATTCCACTGAGGCACACGGCGTCACTAGGGTCCCCTTGCTTCCATGAGGCCCAGCAATGTCACAGTGGTGTCCATGAATCCATGAGGACTCACAGTGTCCCAATGGTCTCTTGATCTCACATGGTCCCACAGTGTCCCAATGGCCCCTTGGTCTCACAAGGCCCCACAGTGTCCCAATGGTCACTTCTTCTCACATGGCCCCACAGTGTAACAATGGTCCCTTGGTTCCATGGTTCCTGGTCTGGTGCATTCCCCTCTCCCCTTCTCAGGCCGCCCTGCCAGCTGAGAAATGCTCACTGGGCCAGGGCCTTGGCCAGCAGCCCCTGGGCTCAGCTCCTCTGGAGCTCATCACAGACACTGTCTGCTCCAGGCTCAACCCTTCATCCCCTGGGGAGATGCCAAAGCCTCCACAGGGAACATTTCCCTTTGCTCAGGGGAATTTCTCACAGGTGCCTTGTAGTGACTCTTTGTGTCTGTGTGCACACAGGAGTGCCTGTGCTCAGGGAAATGTGGCAGAAATGCTGCTCCCTGAGGACTTTGGATGCCTTGGATAGCTGAGCCAGTCAGGCCTGGAAGTAAGGTTAAGTCATGTTACCCTGATTCTTAAGATTTTCTAAAGCCTTCTGAGTTTCCATTCTGTTGGAGAACCTTCCCACACAATTTCTGTCAACAACATATTGTTTACAATCTTTTATGGGGGTGGACAAACTTGATGTACTAGTGGTTTGTCCAATGTCTTTGGAGAGGTGGCCCATTCACTCTCCAATCCAATGTCACCTTTGGGAAAGTATAAAAGTTGGAGTCAGAGAATAAACTTTTATCTTTACCTTGCAAATAGCAGGTGGCTCGCGTCGTGCTTTCACGTGTCTTATAGCGACAAAGTCACAAGCTGTAAGCAAAGTTAAATGCTGCTAAGAGTTGTTCTTTTGCTAATTTGTGAAGCTTAATAGAAGTTCTAAGCGAAGTTGAATATTGTTAAGTGTTATTCCACAGCTCTGTTTAGCTTTTAGGCTGTATTCCTTTTATCCTTGCCCTCACTGTCCTTTCGTCACACACACACACACACACATTAACATACACACTCACACAAAAACACACAGAGACACACAGACACCGGGACAGTTCTTGACTCCTTTTTGGTTTGATTGCCTGGATTTTGTTTGGTTTTGTTGTTGCTTTGTTTCCTTGCTGTGCCTGAAGTTTCCAGTCAGGAGCAGAGTGACTCTTGCCAAGGAACTCTGTGGTGCTGTCACTTAATATTAAAGCTGTTTTATGCTACTCCCCTGCTGGGGATTTTTATAAGTGCTCTCAAGCCCTCCTTCATAAGAGGGTGAAGGAGCCCTGGCCAAGCTCTGGCCCTGGGGGCACAGGGATGCTGCTAGGGGGTCCCAGTCTCCCTGTTACAACTTTCAGGGCCCTGAGCCCCTGTCCCCGTGTCAGGCTCTGGGCTTGATCTCCTTGAACATCCTCAGGAGGAGGCTGCAGCGCCAGGGGCAGGGGGACCCAGAGGGACACGGGATACCACTGTGCACCAGCAGCTTTGGACTTCTCTGGGAGGAACTGTGAGTGGGGGCTGGCTTGAAGTGACCTCCCCAGTAAGGTCACAGAGCCCCTGAGATGTCACACTGCCTCCTGGGATGTCACAGCCCACCCTGAGATCTCACAAATCCCCCTTGTGATGTCACAGAGCCAGTGCTGCTCTAGCACTCTGGGACGTCATACAGTTACGCTGTGATGGCACAGAAGACTCTGGCATCACAAAGTCAGCCCGTGTCACAATCCTCTAGTGCAAGCGGGAATCATGACAGTTTTTTTTCCCCATCTCAGAATTAGCAGAAGTAGATAGGCTTATCATGAGAAACCGAATGTGATAAACATGTTAGAAATGAAAGGCTCCAAGTTATTAGTTATTAATTTAATAAAAGTTATTAAGTGTACCAAATATAAGTTTTGAGAAAAATGGAAAAAAGCCACTATAAAAAAAAGTCAGTGTGGAGCCCGGGATTGCCACCGGGTGAGACACAGGTTTGACAGCTGCAGCAGAGGGTCCTCTATGCTTCACACCGACCGTCCTGTCCGACCCATTTTTATACCATTTTCCATGCCTGAGCCAGAGTCCCTTTTCTTCCTTTTTGGAGTGCATGTATTCATGTGGAGTTCTTTTCTCTGTGGCAAGTTGAACAATACATGTCCGGAGAGTGATGAACACCTGTGTTTGCAGTCCCGGAATTCGGATTTGAGATGTACCTCCCTGATGGCTCTGACTATCTCGGTCTCGGATATTTATCGTGTATTTATGGTCCGGGTGTTTCTCGGACAACCTTGATGCATGATCCCTCTCCGGGCTGGCCACTTTCGTTCGCTTGTAAATAAAGTCCTCCCTCTCTTGTCCAGGTGGCTTTCACATGGTGTTGCAATCACTGTTGCTGGCTTGTGCAATTTAAAAACTTCTTATAAGAGTATAATTTAACAGCACATAACCATAAAATAGATGACAATTTTATTTGCACGAATTATCCTATAGACATATAACAGTCCTAATGATTCCTTGAGGCCTTGCAGTGTCACAATGTTCTCCATGGTTCCACAGGCCCCACAGTGTCATGTGACTCCTCTGTTCCATGAGTCCTGCAATGTCACAATGGACCTTTGGACCAATGGACCATGGGGCTTTGCAGTGTCACAACGCTCTCCTTTGGCTCCACAGGGTCACAATGGAGCACTGATTACAGGCAGCCTCTCTGTGTTACCCTGGAGCTTTGTTTCCGTGGGGTCTCACAGTGTCCCAATGGAGCCTTGGTTGGATGGGGCCTCACAGTGTCACAATGATGCCTACATTCCACTGAGGCACACGGCGTCACTAGGGTCCCCTTGCTTCCATGAGGCCCAGCAATGTCACAGTGGTGTCCATGAATCCATGAGGACTCACAGTGTCCCAATGGTCTCTTGATCTCACATGGTCCCACAGTGTCCCAATGGCCCCTTGGTCTCACAAGGCCCCACAGTGTCCCAATGGTCACTTCTTCTCACATGGCCCCACAGTGTAACAATGGTCCCTTGGTTCCATGGTTCCTGGTCTGGTGCATTCCCCTCTCCCCTTCTCAGGCCGCCCTGCCAGCTGAGAAATGCTCACTGGGCCAGGGCCTTGGCCAGCAGCCCCTGGGCTCAGCTCCTCTGGAGCTCATCAAAGACACTGTCTGCTCCAGGCTCAACCCTTCATTTCCTGGGGAGATGCCAAAGCCTCCGCAGGGAACATTTCCCTTTGCTCAGGGGAATTTCACACAGGTGCCTTGTAGTGACTCTTTGTGTCTGTGTGCACACAGGAGTGCCTGTGCTCAGGGAAATGTGGCAGAAATGCTGCTCCCTGAGGACTTTGGATGCCTTGGATAGCTGAGCCAGTCAGGCCTGGAAGTAAGGTTAAGTCATGTTACCCTGATTCTTAAGATTTTCTAAAGCCTTCTGAGTTTCCATTCTGTTGGAGAACCTTCCCACACAATTTCTGTCAACAACATATTGTTTACAATCTTTTATGGGGGTGGACAAACTTGATGTACTAGTGGTTTGTCCAATGTCTTTGGAGAGGTGGCCCATTCACTCTCCAATCCAATGTCACCTTTGGGAAAGTATAAAAGTTGGAGTCAGAGAATAAACTTTTATCTTTACCTTGCAAATAGCAGGTGGCTCGCGTCGTGCTTTCACGTGTCTTATAGCGACAAAGTCACAAGCTGTAAGCAAAGTTAAATGCTGCTAAGAGTTGTTCTTTTGCTAATTTGTGAAGCTTAATAGAAGTTCTAAGCGAAGTTGAATATTGTTAAGTGTTATTCCACAGCTCTGTTTAGCTTTTAGGCTGTATTCCTTTTATCCTTGCCCTCACTGTCCTTTCGTCACACACACACACACACACATTAACATACACACTCACACAAAAACACACAGAGACACACAGACACCGGGACAGTTCTTGACTCCTTTTTGGTTTGATTGCCTGGATTTTGTTTGGTTTTGTTGTTGCTTTGTTTCCTTGCTGTGCCTGAAGTTTCCAGTCAGGAGCAGAGTGACTCTTGCCAAGGAACTCTGTGGTGCTGTCACTTAATATTAAAGCTGTTTTATGCTACTCCCCTGCTGGGGACTTTTATAAGTGCTCTCAAGCCCTCCTTCATAAGAGGGTGAAGGAGCCCTGGCCAAGCTCTGGCCCTGGGGGCACAGGGATGCTGCTAGGGGGTCCCAGTCTCCCTGTTACAACTTTCAGGGCCCTGAGCCCCTGTCCCCGTGTCAGGCTCTGGGCTTGATCTCCTTGAACATCCTCAGGAGGAGGCTGCAGCGCCAGGGGCAGGGGGACCCAGAGGGACACGGGATACCACTGTGCACCAGCAGCTTTGGACTTCTCTGGGAGGAACTGTGAGTGGGGGCTGGCTTGAAGTGACCTCCCCAGTAAGGTCACAGAGCCCCTGAGATGTCACACTGCCTCCTGGGATGTCACAGCCCACCCTGAGATCTCACAAATCCCCCTTGTGATGTCACAGAGCCAGTGCTGCTCTATCACTCTGGGACGTCATACAGTTACGCTGTGATGGCACAGAAGACTCTGGCATCACAAAGTCAGCCCGTGTCACAATCCTCTAGTGCAAGCGGGAATCATGACAGTTTTTTTTCCCCATCTCAGAATTAGCAGAAGTAGATAGGCTTATCATGAGAAACCGAATGTGATAAACATGTTAGAAATGAAAGGCTCCAAGTTATTAGTTATTAATTTAATAAAAGTTATTAAGTGTACCAAATATAAGTTTTGAGAAAAATGGAAAAAAGCCACTATAAAAAAAAGTCAGTGTGGAGCCCGGGATTGCCACCGGGTGAGACACAGGTTTGACAGCTGCAGCAGAGGGTCCTCTATGCTTCACACCGACCGTCCTGTCCGACCCATTTTTATACCATTTTCCATGCCTGAGCCAGAGTCCCTTTTCTTCCTTTTTGGAGTGCATGTATTCATGTGGAGTTCTTTTCTCTGTGGCAAGTTGAACAATACATGTCCGGAGAGTGATGAACACCTGTGTTTGCAGTCCCGGAATTCGGATTTGAGATGTACCTCCCTGATGGCTCTGACTATCTCGGTCTCGGATATTTATCGTGTATTTATGGTCCGGGTGTTTCTCGGACAACCTTGATGCATGATCCCTCTCCGGGCTGGCCACTTTCGTTCGCTTGGAAATAAAGTCCTCCCTCTCTTGTCCAGGTGGCTTTCACATGGTGTTGCAATCACTGTTGCTGGCTTGTGCAATTTAAAAACTTCTTATAAGAGTATAATTTAACAGCACATAACCATAAAATAGATGACAATTTTATTTGCACGAATTATCCTATAGACATATAACAGTCCTAATGATTCCTTGAGGCCTTGCAGTGTCACAATGTTCTCCATGGTTCCACAGGCCCCACAGTGTCATGTGACTCCTCTGTTCCATGAGTCCTGCAATGTCACAATGGACCTTTGGACCAATGGACCATGGGGCTTTGCAGTGTCACAACGCTCTCCTTTGGCTCCACAGGGTCACAATGGAGCACTGATTACAGGCAGCCTCTCTGTGTTACCCTGGAGCTTTGTTTCCGTGGGGTCTCGCAGTGTCCCAATGGAGCCTTGGTTGGATGGGGCCTCACAGTGTCACAATGATGCCTACATTCCACTGAGGCACATGGCGTCACTTGGGTCCCCTTGCTTCCATGAGGCCCAGCAATGTCACAGTGGTGTCCATGAATCCATGAGGACTCACAGTATCCCAATGGTCTCTTGATCTCACATGGTCCCACAGTGTCCCAATGGTCCCTTGGTCTCACAAGGCCCCACAGTGTCCCAATGGTCACTTCTTCTCACATGGCCCCACAGTGTAACAATGGTCCCTTGGTTCCATGGTTCCTGGTCTGGTGCATTCCCCTCTCCCCTTCTCAGGCCACCCTGCCAGCTGAGAAATGCTCACTGGGCCAGGGCCTTGGCCAGCAGCCCCTGGGCTCAGCTCCTCTGGAGCTCATCACAGACACTGTCTGCTCCAGGCTCAACCCTTCATTTCCTGGGGAGATGCCAAAGCCTCCACAGGGAACATTTCCCTTTGCTCAGGGGAATTTCACACAGGTGCCTTGTAGTGACTCTTTGTGTCTGTGTGCACACAGGAGTGCCTGTGCTCAGGGAAATGTGGCAGATATGCTGCTCCCTGAGGACTTTGGATGCCTTGGATAGCTGAGCCAGTCAGGCCTGGAAGTAAGGTTAAGTCATGTTACCCTGATTCTTAAGATTTTCTAAAGCCTTCTGAGTTTACATTCTGTTGGAGAACCTTCCCACACAATTTCTGTCAACAACATATTGTTTACAATCTTTTATGGGGCTGGACAAACTTGATGTACTAGTGGTTTGTCCAATGTCTTTGGAGAGGTGGTCCATTCACTCTCCAATCCAATGTCACCTTTGGGAAAGTATAAAAGTTGGAGTCAGAGAATAAACATTTAGCTTTACCTTGCAAATAGCAGGTGGCTCACGTCGTGCTTTCACGTGTCTTATAGCGACAAAGTCACAAGCTGTAAGCAAAGTTAAATGCTGCTAAGAGTTGTTCTTTTGCTAATTTGTGAAGCTTAATAGAAGTTATAAGCGAAGTTGAATATTGTTAAGTGTTATTCCACAGCTCTGTTTAGCTTTTAGGCTGTATTCCTTTTATCCTTGCCCTCACTGTCCTTTCGTCACACACACACACACACACATTAACATACACACTCACACAAAAACACACAGAGACACACAGACACCGGGACAGTTCTTGACTCCTTTTTGGTTTGATTGCCTGGATTTTGTTTGGTTTTGTTGTTGCTTTGTTTCCTTGCTGTGCCTGAAGTTTCCAGTCAGGAGCAGAGTGACTCTTGCCAAGGAACTCTGTGGTGCTGTCACTTAATATTAAAGCTGTTTTATGCTACTCCCCTGCTGGGGATTTTTATAAGTGTTCTCAAGCCCTCCTTCATAAGAGGGTGAAGGAGCCCTGGCCAAGCTCTGGCCCTGGGGGCACAGGGATGCTGCTAGGGGGTCCCAGTCTCCCTGTTACAACTTTCAGGGCCCTGAGCCCCTGTCCCCGTGTCAGGCTCTGGGCTTGATCTCCTTGAACATCCTCAGGAGGAGGCTGCAGCGCCAGGGGCAGGGGGACCCAGAGGGACACGGGATACCACTGTGCACCAGCAGCTTTGGACTTCTCTGGGAGGAACTGTGAGTGGGGGCTGGCTTGAAGTGACCTCCCCAGTAAGGTCACAGAGCCCCTGAGATGTCACACTGCCTCCTGGGATGTCACAGCCCACCCTGAGATCTCACAAATCCCCCTTGTGATGTCACAGAGCCAGTGCTGCTCTATCACTCTGGGATATCATACAGTTACGCTGTGATGGCACAGAAGACTCTGGCATCACAAAGTCAGCCCGTGTCACAATCCTCTAGTGCAAGCGGGAATCATGACAGTTTTTTTTCCCCATCTCAGAATTAGCAGAAGTAGATAGGCTTATCATGAGAAACCGAATGTGATAAACATGTTAGAAATGAAAGGCTCCAAGTTATTAGTTATTAATTTAATAAAAGTTATTAAGTGTACCAAATATAAGTTTTGAGAAAAATGGAAAAAAGCCACTATAAAAAAAAGTCAGTGTGGAGCCCGGGATTGCCACCGGGTGAGACACAGGTTTGACAGCTGCAGCAGAGGGTCCTCTATGCTTCACACCGACCGTCCTGTCCGACCCATTTTTATACCATTTTCCATGCCTGAGCCAGAGTCCCTTTTCTTCCTTTTTGGAGTGCATGTATTCATGTGGAGTTCTTTTCTCTGTGGCAAGTTGAACAATACATGTCCGGAGAGTGATGAACACCTGTGTTTGCAGTCCCGGAATTCGGATTTGAGATGTACCTCCCTGATGGCTCTGACTATCTCGGTCTCGGATATTTATAGTGTATTTATGGTCCGGGTGTTTCTCGGACAACCTTGATGCATGATCCCTCTCCGGGCTGGCCACTTTCGTTCGCTTGTAAATAAAGTCCTCCCTCTCTTGTCCAGGTGGCTTTCACATGGTGTTGCAATCACTGTTGCTGGCTTGTGCAATTTAAAAACTTCTTATAAGAGTATAATTTAACAGCACATAACCATAAAATAGATGACAATTTTATTTGCACGAATTATCCTATAGACATATAACAGTCCTAATGATTCCTTGAGGCCTTGCAGTGTCACAATGTTCTCCATGGTTCCACAGGCCCCACAGTGTCATGTGACTCCTCTGTTCCATGAGTCCTGCAATGTCACAATGGACCTTTGGACCAATGGACCATGGGGCTTTGCAGTGTCACAACGCTCTCCTTTGGCTCCACAGGGTCACAATGGAGCACTGATTACAGGCAGCCTCTCTGTGTTACCCTGGAGCTTTGTTTCCGTGGGGTCTCGCAGTGTCCCAATGGAGCCTTGGTTGGATGGGGCCTCACAGTGTCACAATGATGCCTACATTCCACTGAGGCACACGGCGTCACTAGGGTCCCCTTGCTTCCATGAGGCCCAGCAATGTCACAGTGGTGTCCATGAATCCATGAGGACTCACAGTGTCCCAATGGTCTCTTGATCTCACATGGTCCCACAGTGTCCCAAAGGCCCCTTGGTCTCACAAGGCCCCACAGTGTCCCAATGGTCACTTCTTCTCACATGGCCCCACAGTGTAACAATGGTCCCTTGGTTCCATGGTTCCTGGTCTGGTGCATTCCCCTCTCCCCTTCTCAGGCCGCCCTGCCAGCTGAGAAATGCTCACTGGGCCTGGGCCTTGGCCAGCAGCCCCTGGGCTCAGCTCCTCTGGAGCTCATCACAGACACTGTCTGCTCCAGGCTCAACCCTTCATTTCCTGGGGAGATGCCAAAGCCTCCACAGGGAACATTTCCCTTTGCTCAGGGGAATTTCACACAGGTGCCTTGTAGTGACTCTTTGTGTCTGTGTGCACACAGGAGTGCCTGTGCTCAGGGAAATGTGGCAGATATGCTGCTCCCTGAGGACTTTGGATGCCTTGGATAGCTGAGCCAGTCAGGCCTGGAAGTAAGGTTAAGTCATGTTACCCTGATTCTTAAGATTTTCTAAAGCCTTCTGAGTTTCCATTCTGTTGGAGAACCTTCCCACACAATTTCTGTCAACAACGTATTGTTTACAATCTTTTATGGGGCTGGACAAACTTGATGTACTAGTGGTTTGTCCAATGTCTTTGGACAGGTGGCCCATTCACTCTCCAATCCAATGTCACCTTTGGGAAAGTATAAAAGTTGGAGTCAGAGAATAAACTTTTATCGTTACCTTGCAAATAGCAGGTGGCTCGCGTCGTGCTTTCACGTGTCTTATAGCGACAAAGTCACAAGCTGTAAGCAAAGTTAAATGCTGCTAAGAGTTGTTCTTTTGCTAATTTGTGAAGCTTAATAGAAGTTCTAAGCGAAGTTGAATATTGTTAAGTGTTATTCCACAGCTCTGTTTAGCTTTTAGGCTGTATTCCTTTTCTCCTTGCCCTCACTGTCCTTTCGTCACACACACACAGACATTAACATACACACTCACAAAAAAACACACAGAGACACAGAGACACTGGGACAGTTCTTGACTCCTTTTTGGTTTGATTGCCTGGATTTTGTTTGGTTTTGTTGTTGCTTTGTTTCCTTGGTGTGCCTGAAGTGTCCAGTCAGGAGCAGAGTGACTCTTGCCAAGGAACTCTGTGGTGCTGTCACTTAATATTAAAGCTGTTTTATGCTACTCCCCTGCTGGGTATTTTTAAAGTGCTCTCAAGCTCTCCTTCATAAGAGGGTGAAGGATACCTGGCCAAGCTCTGGCCCTGGGGGCACAGGGATGCTGCTAGGGGGTCCCTGTCTCCCTGTTCCGTCCAAGTTTGAGGGCCCTGAGCCCCTGTCCCCGTGTCAGGCTGTGGGCTTGATCTCCTCGAACATCCTCGGGGGGAGGCTGCAGCGCCAGGGGCAGGGGGACCCAGAGGTACACGGGATGCCACTGTGCACCAGCAGCTTTGGACTTCTCTGGGAGGAACTGTGAGTGGGAGCTGGCTTGAAGTGACCTCCCCAGTAAGGTCACAGAGCCCCTGAGATGTCACACTGCCTCCTGGGATGTCACAGCCCACCCTGGGATCTCACAAATCCCCCTTGTGATGTCACAGAGCCAGTGCTGCTCTATCACTCTGGGATGTCATACAGTTGCGCTGTGATGGCACAGAAGACTCTGGCATCACAAAGTCAGCCCGTGTCACAATCCTCTAGTGCAAGCGGGAATCATGACAGTTCATTTTCCCCACCTCAGAATTCGCAGAAGTGGATAGGCTTATCATGAGAAACCGAATGTGATAAACATGTTAGAAAAGAAAGGCTCCAAGTTATTAGTTATTAATTTAATAAAAGTTATTAAGTGTACCAAATATAAATTTTGAGAAAAATGGAAAAAAGCCACTATAAAAAAAAGTCAGTGTGGAGCCCGGGATTGCCACCGGGTGAGACACAGGTTTGACAGCTGCAGCAGAGGGTCCTCTATGCTTCACACCGACCGTCCTGTCTGACCCATTTTTATACCATTTTCCATGCCTGAGCCAGAGTCCCTTTTCTTCCTTTTTGGAGTGCATGTATTCATGTGGAGTTCTTTTCTCTGTGGCAAGTTGAACAATACATGTCCGGAGAGTGATGAACACCTGTGTTTGCAGTCCCGGAATTCGGATTTGAGATGTACCTCCCTGATGGCTCTGACTATCTCGGTCTCGGATATTTATCGTGTATTTATCGTCCGGGTGTTTCTCGGACAACCTTGATGCATGATCCCTCTCCGGGCTGGCCACTTTCGTTCGCTTGGAAATAAAGTCCTCCCTCTCTTGACCAGGTGGCTTTCACATGGTGTTGCAATCACTGTTGCTGGCTTGTGCAATTTAAAAACTTCTTATAAGAGTATAATTTAACAGCACATAACCATAAAATAGATGACAATTTTATTTCCACAAATTATCCTATAGACATATAACAGTCCTAATGATTCCTTGAGGCCTTGCAGTGTCACAATGTTCTCCATGGTTCCACAGGCCCCACAGTGTCATGTGACTCCTCTGTTCCATGAGTCCTGCAATGTCACAATGGACCTTTGGACCAATGGACCATGGGGCTTTGCAGTGTCACAACGCTCTCCTTTGGCTCCACAGGGTCACAATGGAGCACTGATTACAGGCAGCCTCTCTGTGTTACCCTGGAGCTTTGTTTCCGTGGGGTCTCGCAGTGTCCCAATGGAGCCTTGGTTGGATGGGGCCTCACAGTGTCACAATGATGCCTACATTCCACTGAGGCACACGGCGTCACTAGGGTCCCCTTGCTTCCATGAGGCCCAGCAATGTCACAGTGGTGTCCATGAATCCATGAGGACTCACAGTGTCCCAATGGTCTCTTGATCTCACATGGTCCCACAGTGTCCCAAAGGCCCCTTGGTCTCACAAGGCCCCACAGTGTCCCAATGGTCACTTCTTCTCACATGGCCCCACAGTGTAACAATGGTCCCTTGGTTCCATGGTTCCTGGTCTGGTGCATTCCCCTCTCCCCTTCTCAGGCCGCCCTGCCAGCTGAGAAATGCTCACTGGGCCTGGGCCTTGGCCAGCAGCCCCTGGGCTCAGCTCCTCTGGAGCTCATCACAGACACTGTCTGCTCCAGGCTCAACCCTTCATTTCCTGGGGAGATGCCAAAGCCTCCACAGGGAACATTTCCCTTTGCTCAGGGGAATTTCACACAGGTGCCTTGTAGTGACTCTTTGTGTCTGTGTGCACACAGGAGTGCCTGTGCTCAGGGAAATGTGGCAGATATGCTGCTCCCTGAGGACTTTGGATGCCTTGGATAGCTGAGCCAGTCAGGCCTGGAAGTAAGGTTAAGTCATGTTACCCTGATTCTTAAGATTTTCTAAAGCCTTCTGAGTTTCCATTCTGTTGGAGAACCTTCCCACACAATTTCTGTCAACAACGTATTGTTTACAATCTTTTATGGGGCTGGACAAACTTGATGTACTAGTGGTTTGTCCAATGTCTTTGGACAGGTGGCCCATTCACTCTCCAATCCAATGTCACCTTTGGGAAAGTATAAAAGTTGGAGTCAGAGAATAAACTTTTATCTTTACCTTGCAAATAGCAGGTGGCTCGCGTCGTGCTTTCACGTGTCTTATAGCGACAAAGTCACAAGCTGTAAGCAAAGTTAAATGCTGCTAAGAGTTGTTCTTTTGCTAATTTGTGAAGCTTAATAGAAGTTCTAAGCGAAGTTGAATATTGTTAAGTGTTATTCCACAGCTCTGTTTAGCTTTTAGGATGTATTCCTTTTCTCCTTGCCCTCACTGTCCTTTCGTCACTCACACACAGACATTAACATACACACTCACAAAAAAACACACAGAGACACAGAGACACTGGGACAGTTCTTGACTCCTTTTTGGTTTGATTGCCTGGATTTTGTTTGGTTTTGTTGTTGCTTTGTTTCCTTGGTGTGCCTGAAGTGTCCAGTCAGGAGCAGAGTGACTCTTGCCAAGGAACTCTGTGGTGCTGTCACTTAATATTAAAGCTGTTTTATGCTACTCCCCTGCTGGGTATTTTTAAAGTGCTCTCAAGCTCTCCTTCATAAGAGGGTGAAGGATACCTGGCCAAGCTCTGGCCCTGGGGGCACAGGGATGCTGCTAGGGGGTCCCTGTCTCCCTGTTCCGTCCAAGTTTGAGGGCCCTGAGCCCCTGTCCCCGTGTCAGGCTGTGGGCTTGATCTCCTCGAACATCCTCGGGGGGAGGCTGCAGCGCCAGGGGCAGGGGGACCCAGAGGTACACGGGATGCCACTGTGCACCAGCAGCTTTGGACTTCTCTGGGAGGAACTGTGAGTGGGAGCTGGCTTGAAGTGACCTCCCCAGTAAGGTCACAGAGCCCCTGAGATGTCACACTGCCTCCTGGGATGTCACAGCCCACCCTGGGATCTCACAAATCCCCCTTGTGATGTCACAGAGCCAGTGCTGCTCTATCACTCTGGGATGTCATACAGTTGCGCTGTGATGGCACAGAAGACTCTGGCATCACAAAGTCAGCCCGTGTCACAATCCTCTAGTGCAAGCGGGAATCATGACAGTTCATTTTCCCCACCTCAGAATTCGCAGAAGTGGATAGGCTTATCATGAGAAACCGAATGTGATAAACATGTTAGAAAAGAAAGGCTCCAAGTTATTAGTTATTATTTTAATAAAAGTTATTAAGTGTACCAAATATAAATTTTGAGAAAAATGGAAAAAAGCCACTATAAAAAAAAGTCAGTGTGGAGCCCGGGATTGCCACCGGGTGAGACACAGGTTTGACAGCTGCAGCAGAGGGTCCTCTATGCTTCACACCGACCGTCCTGTCTGACTCATTTTTATACCATTTTCCATGCCTGAGCCAGAGTCCCTTTTCTTCCTTTTTGGAGTGCATGTATTCATGTGGAGTTCTTTTCTCTGTGGCAAGTTGAACAATACATGTCCGGAGAGTGATGAACACCTGTGTTTGCAGTCCCGGAATTCGGATTTGAGATGTACCTCCCTGATGGCTCTGACTATCTCGGTCTCGGATATTTATCGTGTATTTATGGTCCGGGTGTTTCTCGGACAACCTTGATGCATGATCCCTCTCCGGGCTGGCCACTTTCGTTCGCTTGTAAATAAAGTCCTCCCTCTCTTGTCCAGGTGGCTTTCACATGGTGTTGCAATCACTGTTGCTGGCTTGTGCAATTTAAAAACTTCTTATAAGAGTATAATTTAACAGCACATAACCATAAAATAGATGACAATTTTATTTGCACGAATTATCCTATAGACATATAACAGTCCTAATGATTCCTTGAGGCCTTGCAGTGTCACAATGTTCTCCATGGTTCCACAGGCCCCACAGTGTCATGTGACTCCTCTGTTCCATGAGTCCTGCAATGTCACAATGGACCTTTGGACCAATGGACCATGGGGCTTTGCAGTGTCACAACGCTCTCCTTTGGCTCCACAGGGTCACAATGGAGCACTGATTACAGGCAGCCTCTCTGTGTTACCCTGGAGCTTTGTTTCCGTGGGGTCTCACAGTGTCCCAATGGAGCCTTGGTTGGATGGGGCCTCACAGTGTCACAATGATGCCTACATTCCACTGAGGCACACGGCGTCACTAGGGTCCCCTTGCTTCCATGAGGCCCAGCAATGTCACAGTGGTGTCCATGAATCCATGAGGACTCACAGTGTCCCAATGGTCTCTTGATCTCACATGGTCCCACAGTGTCCCAATGGCCCCTTGGTCTCACAAGGCCCCACAGTGTCCCAATGGTCACTTCTTCTCACATGGCCCCACAGTGTAACAATGGTCCCTTGGTTCCATGGTTCCTGGTCTGGTGCATTCCCCTCTCCCCTTCTCAGGCCGCCCTGCCAGCTGAGAAATGCTCACTGGGCCAGGGCCTTGGCCAGCAGCCCCTGAGCTCAGCTCCTCTGGAGCTCATCACAGACACTGTCTGCTCCAGGCTCAACCCTTCATTTCCTGGGGAGATGCCAAAGCCTCCGCAGGGAACATTTCCCTTTGCTCAGGGGAATTTCACACAGGTGCCTTGTAGTGACTCTTTGTGTCTGTGTGCACACAGGAGTGCCTGTGCTCAGGGAAATGTGGCAGAAATGCTGCTCCCTGAGGACTTTGGATGCCTTGGATAGCTGAGCCAGTCAGGCCTGGAAGTAAGGTTAAGTCATGTTACCCTGATTCTTAAGATTTTCTAAAGCCTTCTGAGTTTCCATTCTGTTGGAGAACCTTCCCACACAATTTCTGTCAACAACATATTGTTTACAATCTTTTATGGGGGTGGACAAACTTGATGTACTAGTGGTTTGTCCAATGTCTTTGGAGAGGTGGCCCATTCACTCTCCAATCCAATGTCACCTTTGGGAAAGTATAAAAGTTGGAGTCAGAGAATAAACTTTTATCTTTACCTTGCAAATAGCAGGTGGCTCGCGTCGTGCTTTCACGTGTCTTATAGCGACAAAGTCACAAGCTGTAAGCAAAGTTAAATGCTGCTAAGAGTTGTTCTTTTGCTAATTTGTGAAGCTTAATAGAAGTTCTAAGCGAAGTTGAATATTGTTAAGTGTTATTCCACAGCTCTGTTTAGCTTTTAGGCTGTATTCCTTTTATCCTTGCCCTCACTGTCCTTTCGTCACACACACACACACACACATTAACATACACACTCACACAAAAACACACAGAGACACACAGACACCGGGACAGTTCTTGACTCCTTTTTGGTTTGATTGCCTGGATTTTGTTTGGTTTTGTTGTTGCTTTGTTTCCTTGCTGTGCCTGAAGTTTCCAGTCAGGAGCAGAGTGACTCTTGCCAAGGAACTCTGTGGTGCTGTCACTTAATATTAAAGCTGTTTTATGCTACTCCCCTGCTGGGGACTTTTATAAGTGCTCTCAAGCCCTCCTTCATAAGAGGGTGAAGGAGCCCTGGCCAAGCTCTGGCCCTGGGGGCACAGGGATGCTGCTAGGGGGTCCCAGTCTCCCTGTTACAACTTTCAGGGCCCTGAGCCCCTGTCCCCGTGTCAGGCTCTGGGCTTGATCTCCTTGAACATCCTCAGGAGGAGGCTGCAGCGCCAGGGGCAGGGGGACCCAGAGGGACACGGGATACCACTGTGCACCAGCAGCTTTGGACTTCTCTGGGAGGAACTGTGAGTGGGGGCTGGCTTGAAGTGACCTCCCCAGTAAGGTCACAGAGCCCCTGAGATGTCACACTGCCTCCTGGGATGTCACAGCCCACCCTGAGATCTCACAAATCCCCCTTGTGATGTCACAGAGCCAGTGCTGCTCTATCACTCTGGGACGTCATACAGTTACGCTGTGATGGCACAGAAGACTCTGGCATCACAAAGTCAGCCCGTGTCACAATCCTCTAGTGCAAGCGGGAATCATGACAGTTTTTTTTCCCCATCTCAGAATTAGCAGAAGTAGATAGGCTTATCATGAGAAACCGAATGTGATAAACATGTTAGAAATGAAAGGCTCCAAGTTATTAGTTATTAATTTAATAAAAGTTATTAAGTGTACCAAATATAAGTTTTGAGAAAAATGGAAAAAAGCCACTATAAAAAAAAGTCAGTGTGGAGCCCGGGATTGCCACCGGGTGAGACACAGGTTTGACAGCTGCAGCAGAGGGTCCTCTATGCTTCACACCGACCGTCCTGTCCGACCCATTTTTATACCATTTTCCATGCCTGAGCCAGAGTCCCTTTTCTTCCTTTTTGGAGTGCATGTATTCATGTGGAGTTCTTTTCTCTGTGGCAAGTTGAACAATACATGTCCGGAGAGTGATGAACACCTGTGTTTGCAGTCCCGGAATTCGGATTTGAGATGTACCTCCCTGATGGCTCTGACTATCTCGGTCTCGGATATTTATCGTGTATTTATGGTCCGGGTGTTTCTCGGACAACCTTGATGCATGATCCCTCTCCGGGCTGGCCACTTTCGTTCGCTTGGAAATAAAGTCCTCCCTCTCTTGTCCAGGTGGCTTTCACATGGTGTTGCAATCACTGTTGCTGGCTTGTGCAATTTAAAAACTTCTTATAAGAGTATAATTTAACAGCACATAACCATAAAATAGATGACAATTTTATTTGCACGAATTATCCTATAGACATATAACAGTCCTAATGATTCCTTGAGGCCTTGCAGTGTCACAATGTTCTCCATGGTTCCACAGGCCCCACAGTGTCATGTGACTCCTCTGTTCCATGAGTCCTGCAATGTCACAATGGACCTTTGGACCAATGGACCATGGGGCTTTGCAGTGTCACAACGCTCTCCTTTGGCTCCACAGGGTCACAATGGAGCACTGATTACAGGCAGCCTCTCTGTGTTACCCTGGAGCTTTGTTTCCGTGGGGTCTCGCAGTGTCCCAATGGAGCCTTGGTTGGATGGGGCCTCACAGTGTCACAATGATGCCTACATTCCACTGAGGCACATGGCGTCACTTGGGTCCCCTTGCTTCCATGAGGCCCAGCAATGTCACAGTGGTGTCCATGAATCCATGAGGACTCACAGTATCCCAATGGTCTCTTGATCTCACATGGTCCCACAGTGTCCCAATGGTCCCTTGGTCTCACAAGGCCCCACAGTGTCCCAATGGTCACTTCTTCTCACATGGCCCCACAGTGTAACAATGGTCCCTTGGTTCCATGGTTCCTGGTCTGGTGCATTCCCCTCTCCCCTTCTCAGGCCACCCTGCCAGCTGAGAAATGCTCACTGGGCCAGGGCCTTGGCCAGCAGCCCCTGGGCTCAGCTCCTCTGGAGCTCATCACAGACACTGTCTGCTCCAGGCTCAACCCTTCATTTCCTGGGGAGATGCCAAAGCCTCCACAGGGAACATTTCCCTTTGCTCAGGGGAATTTCACACAGGTGCCTTGTAGTGACTCTTTGTGTCTGTGTGCACACAGGAGTGCCTGTGCTCAGGGAAATGTGGCAGATATGCTGCTCCCTGAGGACTTTGGATGCCTTGGATAGCTGAGCCAGTCAGGCCTGGAAGTAAGGTTAAGTCATGTTACCCTGATTCTTAAGATTTTCTAAAGCCTTCTGAGTTTACATTCTGTTGGAGAACCTTCCCACACAATTTCTGTCAACAACATATTGTTTACAATCTTTTATGGGGCTGGACAAACTTGATGTACTAGTGGTTTGTCCAATGTCTTTGGAGAGGTGGTCCATTCACTCTCCAATCCAATGTCACCTTTGGGAAAGTATAAAAGTTGGAGTCAGAGAATAAACATTTAGCTTTACCTTGCAAATAGCAGGTGGCTCACGTCGTGCTTTCACGTGTCTTATAGCGACAAAGTCACAAGCTGTAAGCAAAGTTAAATGCTGCTAAGAGTTGTTCTTTTGCTAATTTGTGAAGCTTAATAGAAGTTATAAGCGAAGTTGAATATTGTTAAGTGTTATTCCACAGCTCTGTTTAGCTTTTAGGCTGTATTCCTTTTATCCTTGCCCTCACTGTCCTTTCGTCACACACACACACACACACATTAACATACACACTCACACAAAAACACACAGAGACACACAGACACCGGGACAGTTCTTGACTCCTTTTTGGTTTGATTGCCTGGATTTTGTTTGGTTTTGTTGTTGCTTTGTTTCCTTGCTGTGCCTGAAGTGTCCAGTCAGGAGCAGAGTGACTCTTGCCAAGGAAATCTGTGGTGCTGTCACTTAATATTAAAGCTGTTTTATGCTACTCCCCTGCTGGGGATTTTTATAAGTGTTCTCAAGCCCTCCTTCATAAGAGGGTGAAGGAGCCCTGGCCAAGCTCTGGCCCTGGGGGCACAGGGATGCTGCTAGGGGGTCCCAGTCTCCCTGTTACAACTTTCAGGGCCCTGAGCCCCTGTCCCCGTGTCAGGCTCTGGGCTTGATCTCCTTGAACATCCTCAGGAGGAGGCTGCAGCGCCAGGGGCAGGGGGACCCAGAGGGACACGGGATACCACTGTGCACCAGCAGCTTTGGACTTCTCTGGGAGGAACTGTGAGTGGGGGCTGGCTTGAAGTGACCTCCCCAGTAAGGTCACAGAGCCCCTGAGATGTCACACTGCCTCCTGGGATGTCACAGCCCACCCTGAGATCTCACAAATCCCCCTTGTGATGTCACAGAGCCAGTGCTGCTCTATCACTCTGGGATATCATACAGTTACGCTGTGATGGCACAGAAGACTCTGGCATCACAAAGTCAGCCCGTGTCACAATCCTCTAGTGCAAGCGGGAATCATGACAGTTTTTTTTCCCCATCTCAGAATTAGCAGAAGTAGATGGGCTTATCATGAGAAACCGAATGTGATAAACATGTTAGAAATGAAAGGCTCCAAGTTATTAGTTATTAATTTAATAAAAGTTATTAAGTGTACCAAATATAAGTTTTGAGAAAAATGGAAAAAAGCCACTATAAAAAAAAGTCAGTGTGGAGCCCGGGATTGCCACCGGGTGAGACACAGGTTTGACAGCTGCAGCAGAGGGTCCTCTATGCTTCACACCGACCGTCCTGTCCGACCCATTTTTATACCATTTTCCATGCCTGAGCCAGAGTCCCTTTTCTTCCTTTTTGGAGTGCATGTATTCATGTGGAGTTCTTTTCTCTGTGGCAAGTTGAACAATACATGTCCGGAGAGTGATGAACACCTGTGTTTGCAGTCCCGGAATTCGGATTTGAGATGTACCTCCCTGATGGCTCTGACTATCTCGGTCTCGGATATTTATAGTGTATTTATCGTCCGGGTGTTTCTCGGACAACCTTGATGCATGATCCCTCTCCGGGCTGGCCACTTTCGTTCGCTTGTAAATAAAGTCCTCCCTCTCTTGTCCAGGTGGCTTTCACATGGTGTTGCAATCACTGTTGCTGGCTTGTGCAATTTAAAAACTTCTTATAAGAGTATAATTTAACAGCACATAACCATAAAATAGATGACAATTTTATTTGCACGAATTATCCTATAGACATATAACAGTCCTAATGATTCCTTGAGGCCTTGCAGTGTCACAATGTTCTCCATGGTTCCACAGGCCCCACAGTGTCATGTGACTCCTCTGTTCCATGAGTCCTGCAATGTCACAATGGACCTTTGGACCAATGGACCATGGGGCTTTGCAGTGTCACAACGCTCTCCTTTGGCTCCACAGGGTCACAATGGAGCACTGATTACAGGCAGCCTCTCTGTGTTACCCTGGAGCTTTGTTTCCGTGGGGTCTCGCAGTGTCCCAATGGAGCCTTGGTTGGATGGGGCCTCACAGTGTCACAATGATGCCTACATTCCACTGAGGCACACGGCGTCACTAGGGTCCCCTTGCTTCCATGAGGCCCAGCAATGTCACAGTGGTGTCCATGAATCCATGAGGACTCACAGTGTCCCAATGGTCTCTTGATCTCACATGGTCCCACAGTGTCCCAAAGGCCCCTTGGTCTCACAAGGCCCCACAGTGTCCCAATGGTCACTTCTTCTCACATGGCCCCACAGTGTAACAATGGTCCCTTGGTTCCATGGTTCCTGGTCTGGTGCATTCCCCTCTCCCCTTCTCAGGCCGCCCTGCCAGCTGAGAAATGCTCACTGGGCCTGGGCCTTGGCCAGCAGCCCCTGGGCTCAGCTCCTCTGGAGCTCATCACAGACACTGTCTGCTCCAGGCTCAACCCTTCATTTCCTGGGGAGATGCCAAAGCCTCCACAGGGAACATTTCCCTTTGCTCAGGGGAATTTCACACAGGTGCCTTGTAGTGACTCTTTGTGTCTGTGTGCACACAGGAGTGCCTGTGCTCAGGGAAATGTGGCAGATATGCTGCTCCCTGAGGACTTTGGATGCCTTGGATAGCTGAGCCAGTCAGGCCTGGAAGTAAGGTTAAGTCATGTTACCCTGATTCTTAAGATTTTCTAAAGCCTTCTGAGTTTCCATTCTGTTGGAGAACCTTCCCACACAATTTCTGTCAACAACGTATTGTTTACAATCTTTTATGGGGCTGGACAAACTTGATGTACTAGTGGTTTGTCCAATGTCTTTGGACAGGTGGCCCATTCACTCTCCAATCCAATGTCACCTTTGGGAAAGTATAAAAGTTGGAGTCAGAGAATAAACTTTTATCGTTACCTTGCAAATAGCAGGTGGCTCGCGTCGTGCTTTCACGTGTCTTATAGCGACAAAGTCACAAGCTGTAAGCAAAGTTAAATGCTGCTAAGAGTTGTTCTTTTGCTAATTTGTGAAGCTTAATAGAAGTTCTAAGCGAAGTTGAATATTGTTAAGTGTTATTCCACAGCTCTGTTTAGCTTTTAGGCTGTATTCCTTTTCTCCTTGCCCTCACTGTCCTTTCGTCACACACACACAGACATTAACATACACACTCACAAAAAAACACACAGAGACACAGAGACACTGGGACAGTTCTTGACTCCTTTTTGGTTTGATTGCCTGGATTTTGTTTGGTTTTGTTGTTGCTTTGTTTCCTTGGTGTGCCTGAAGTGTCCAGTCAGGAGCAGAGTGACTCTTGCCAAGGAACTCTGTGGTGCTGTCACTTAATATTAAAGCTGTTTTATGCTACTCCCCTGCTGGGTATTTTTAAAGTGCTCTCAAGCTCTCCTTCATAAGAGGGTGAAGGATACCTGGCCAAGCTCTGGCCCTGGGGGCACAGGGATGCTGCTAGGGGGTCCCTGTCTCCCTGTTCCGTCCAAGTTTGAGGGCCCTGAGCCCCTGTCCCCGTGTCAGGCTGTGGGCTTGATCTCCTCGAACATCCTCGGGGGGAGGCTGCAGCGCCAGGGGCAGGGGGACCCAGAGGTACACGGGATGCCACTGTGCACCAGCAGCTTTGGACTTCTCTGGGAGGAACTGTGAGTGGGAGCTGGCTTGAAGTGACCTCCCCAGTAAGGTCACAGAGCCCCTGAGATGTCACACTGCCTCCTGGGATGTCACAGCCCACCCTGGGATCTCACAAATCCCCCTTGTGATGTCACAGAGCCAGTGCTGCTCTATCACTCTGGGATGTCATACAGTTGCGCTGTGATGGCACAGAAGACTCTGGCATCACAAAGTCAGCCCGTGTCACAATCCTCTAGTGCAAGCGGGAATCATGACAGTTCATTTTCCCCACCTCAGAATTCGCAGAAGTGGATAGGCTTATCATGAGAAACCGAATGTGATAAACATGTTAGAAAAGAAAGGCTCCAAGTTATTAGTTATTAATTTAATAAAAGTTATTAAGTGTACCAAATATAAATTTTGAGAAAAATGGAAAAAAGCCACTATAAAAAAAAGTCAGTGTGGAGCCCGGGATTGCCACCGGGTGAGACACAGGTTTGACAGCTGCAGCAGAGGGTCCTCTATGCTTCACACCGACCGTCCTGTCTGACCCATTTTTATACCATTTTCCATGCCTGAGCCAGAGTCCCTTTTCTTCCTTTTTGGAGTGCATGTATTCATGTGGAGTTCTTTTCTCTGTGGCAAGTTGAACAATACATGTCCGGAGAGTGATGAACACCTGTGTTTGCAGTCCCGGAATTCGGATTTGAGATGTACCTCCCTGATGGCTCTGACTATCTCGGTCTCGGATATTTATCGTGTATTTATCGTCCGGGTGTTTCTCGGACAACCTTGATGCATGATCCCTCTCCGGGCTGGCCACTTTCGTTCGCTTGGAAATAAAGTCCTCCCTCTCTTGACCAGGTGGCTTTCACATGGTGTTGCAATCACTGTTGCTGGCTTGTGCAATTTAAAAACTTCTTATAAGAGTATAATTTAACAGCACATAACCATAAAATAGATGACAATTTTATTTCCACAAATTATCCTATAGACATATAACAGTCCTAATGATTCCTTGAGGCCTTGCAGTGTCACAATGTTCTCCATGGTTCCACAGGCCCCACAGTGTCATGTGACTCCTCTGTTCCATGAGTCCTGCAATGTCACAATGGACCTTTGGACCAATGGACCATGGGGCTTTGCAGTGTCACAACGCTCTCCTTTGGCTCCACAGGGTCACAATGGAGCACTGATTACAGGCAGCCTCTCTGTGTTACCCTGGAGCTTTGTTTCCGTGGGGTCTCGCAGTGTCCCAATGGAGCCTTGGTTGGATGGGGCCTCACAGTGTCACAATGATGCCTACATTCCACTGAGGCACACGGCGTCACTAGGGTCCCCTTGCTTCCATGAGGCCCAGCAATGTCACAGTGGTGTCCATGAATCCATGAGGACTCACAGTGTCCCAATGGTCTCTTGATCTCACATGGTCCCACAGTGTCCCAAAGGCCCCTTGGTCTCACAAGGCCCCACAGTGTCCCAATGGTCACTTCTTCTCACATGGCCCCACAGTGTAACAATGGTCCCTTGGTTCCATGGTTCCTGGTCTGGTGCATTCCCCTCTCCCCTTCTCAGGCCGCCCTGCCAGCTGAGAAATGCTCACTGGGCCTGGGCCTTGGCCAGCAGCCCCTGGGCTCAGCTCCTCTGGAGCTCATCACAGACACTGTCTGCTCCAGGCTCAACCCTTCATTTCCTGGGGAGATGCCAAAGCCTCCACAGGGAACATTTCCCTTTGCTCAGGGGAATTTCACACAGGTGCCTTGTAGTGACTCTTTGTGTCTGTGTGCACACAGGAGTGCCTGTGCTCAGGGAAATGTGGCAGATATGCTGCTCCCTGAGGACTTTGGATGCCTTGGATAGCTGAGCCAGTCAGGCCTGGAAGTAAGGTTAAGTCATGTTACCCTGATTCTTAAGATTTTCTAAAGCCTTCTGAGTTTCCATTCTGTTGGAGAACCTTCCCACACAATTTCTGTCAACAACGTATTGTTTACAATCTTTTATGGGGCTGGACAAACTTGATGTACTAGTGGTTTGTCCAATGTCTTTGGACAGGTGGCCCATTCACTCTCCAATCCAATGTCACCTTTGGGAAAGTATAAAAGTTGGAGTCAGAGAATAAACTTTTATCTTTACCTTGCAAATAGCAGGTGGCTCGCGTCGTGCTTTCACGTGTCTTATAGCGACAAAGTCACAAGCTGTAAGCAAAGTTAAATGCTGCTAAGAGTTGTTCTTTTGCTAATTTGTGAAGCTTAATAGAAGTTCTAAGCGAAGTTGAATATTGTTAAGTGTTATTCCACAGCTCTGTTTAGCTTTTAGGATGTATTCCTTTTCTCCTTGCCCTCACTGTCCTTTCGTCACTCACACACAGACATTAACATACACACTCACAAAAAAACACACAGAGACACAGAGACACTGGGACAGTTCTTGACTCCTTTTTGGTTTGATTGCCTGGATTTTGTTTGGTTTTGTTGTTGCTTTGTTTCCTTGGTGTGCCTGAAGTGTCCAGTCAGGAGCAGAGTGACTCTTGCCAAGGAACTCTGTGGTGCTGTCACTTAATATTAAAGCTGTTTTATGCTACTCCCCTGCTGGGTATTTTTAAAGTGCTCTCAAGCTCTCCTTCATAAGAGGGTGAAGGATACCTGGCCAAGCTCTGGCCCTGGGGGCACAGGGATGCTGCTAGGGGGTCCCTGTCTCCCTGTTCCGTCCAAGTTTGAGGGCCCTGAGCCCCTGTCCCCGTGTCAGGCTGTGGGCTTGATCTCCTCGAACATCCTCGGGGGGAGGCTGCAGCGCCAGGGGCAGGGGGACCCAGAGGTACACGGGATGCCACTGTGCACCAGCAGCTTTGGACTTCTCTGGGAGGAACTGTGAGTGGGAGCTGGCTTGAAGTGACCTCCCCAGTAAGGTCACAGAGCCCCTGAGATGTCACACTGCCTCCTGGGATGTCACAGCCCACCCTGGGATCTCACAAATCCCCCTTGTGATGTCACAGAGCCAGTGCTGCTCTATCACTCTGGGATGTCATACAGTTGCGCTGTGATGGCACAGAAGACTCTGGCATCACAAAGTCAGCCCGTGTCACAATCCTCTAGTGCAAGCGGGAATCATGACAGTTCATTTTCCCCACCTCAGAATTCGCAGAAGTGGATAGGCTTATCATGAGAAACCGAATGTGATAAACATGTTAGAAAAGAAAGGCTCCAAGTTATTAGTTATTATTTTAATAAAAGTTATTAAGTGTACCAAATATAAATTTTGAGAAAAATGGAAAAAAGCCACTATAAAAAAAAGTCAGTGTGGAGCCCGGGATTGCCACCGGGTGAGACACAGGTTTGACAGCTGCAGCAGAGGGTCCTCTATGCTTCACACCGACCGTCCTGTCTGACTCATTTTTATACCATTTTCCATGCCTGAGCCAGAGTCCCTTTTCTTCCTTTTTGGAGTGCATGTATTCATGTGGAGTTCTTTTCTCTGTGGCAAGTTGAACAATACATGTCCGGAGAGTGATGAACACCTGTGTTTGCAGTCCCGGAATTCGGATTTGAGATGTACCTCCCTGATGGCTCTGACTATCTCGGTCTCGGATATTTATCGTGTATTTATCGTCCGGGTGTTTCTCGGACAACCTTGATGCATGATCCCTCTCCGGGCTGGCCACTTTCGTTCGCTTGGAAATAAAGTCCTCCCTCTCTTGTCCAGGTGGCTTTCACATGGTGTTGCAATCACTGTTGCTGGCTTGTGCAATTTAAAAACTTCTTATAAGAGTATAATTTAACAGCACATAACCATAAAATAGATGACAATTTTATTTCCACAAATTATCCTATAGACATATAACAGTCCTAATGATTCCTTGAGGCCTTGCAGTGTCAAAATGTTCTCCATGGTTCCACAGGCCCCACAGTGTCATGTGACTCCTCTGTTCCATGAGTCCTGCAATGTCACAATGGACCTTTGGACCAATGGACCATGGGGCTTTGCAGTGTCACAACGCTCTCCTTTGGCTCCACAGGGTCACAATGGAGCACTGATTACAGGCAGCCTCTCTGTGTTACCCTGGAGCTTTGTTTCCGTGGGGTCTCACAGTGTCCCAATGGAGCCTTGGTTTGATGGGGCCTCACAGTGTCACAATGATGCCTACATTCCACTGAGGCACACGGCGTCACTAGGGTCCCCTTGCTTCCATGAGGCCCAGCAATGTCACAGTGGTGTCCATGAATCCATGAGGACTCACAGTGTCCCAATGGTCCCTTGATCTCACATGGTCCCACAGTGTCCCAATGGTCCCTTGGTCTCACAAGGCCCCACAGTGTCCCAATGGTCACTTCTTCTCACATGGCCCCACAGTGTAACAATGGTCCCTTGGTTCCATGGTTCCTGGTCTGGTGCATTCCCCTCTCCCCTTCTCAGGCCGCCCTGCCAGCTGAGAAATGCTCACTGGGCCTGGGCCTTGGCCAGCAGCCCCTGGGCTCAGCTCCTCTGGAGCTCATCACAGACACTGTCTGCTCCAGGCTCAACCCTTCATTTCCTGGGGAGATGCCAAAGCCTCCGCAGGGAACATTTCCCTTTGCTCAGGGGAATTTCACACAGGTGCCTTGTAGTGACTCTTTGTGTCTGTGTGCACACAGGAGTGCCTGTGCTCAGGGAAATGTGGCAGATATGCTGCTCCCTGAGGACTTTGGATGCCTTGGATAGCTGAGCCAGTCAGGCCTGGAAGTAAGGTTAAGTCATGTTACCCTGATTCTTAAGATTTTCTAAAGCCTTCTGAGTTTCCATTCTGTTGGAGAACCTTCCCACACAATTTCTGTCAACAACATATTGTTTACAATCTTTTATGGGGGTGGACAAACTTGATGTACTAGTGGTTTGTCCAATGTCTTTGGAGAGGTGGCCCATTCACTCTCCAATCCAATGTCACCTTTGGGAAAGTATAAAAGTTGGAGTCAGAGAATAAACTTTTCTCTTTACCTTGCAAATAGCAGGTGGCTCGCGTCGTGCTTTCACGTGTCTTATAGCGACAAAGTCACAAGCTGTAAGCAAAGTTAAATGCTGCTAAGAGTTGTTCTTTTGCTAATTTGTGAAGCTTAATAGAAGTTCTAAGCGAAGTTGAATATTGTTAAGTGTTATTCCACAGCTCTGTTTAGCTTTTAGGCTGTATTCCTTTTATCCTTGCCCTCACTGTCCTTTCGTCACACACACACACACACATTAACATACACACTCACACAAAAACACACAGAGACACACAGACACCGGGACAGTTCTTGACTCCTTTCTGGTTTGATTGCCTGGATTTTGTTTGGTTTTGTTGTTGCTTTGTTTCCTTGCTGTGCCTGAAGTTTCCAGTCAGGAGCAGAGTGACTCTTGCCAAGGAACTCTGTGGTGCTGTCACTTAATATTAAAGCTGTTTTATGCTACTCCCCTGCTGGGGATTTTTATAAGTGCTCTCAAGCCCTCCTTCATAAGAGGGTGAAGGAGCCCTGGCCAAGCTCTGGCCCTGGGGGCACAGGGATGCTGCTAGGGGGTCCCTGTCTCCCTGTTACAAATTTCAGGGCCCTGAGCCCCTGTCCCCGTGTCAGGCTCTGGGCTTGATCTCCTCGAACATCCTCAGGAGGAGGCTGCAGCGCCAGGGGCAGGGGTACCCAGAGGGACACGGGATGCCACTGTGCACCAGCAGCTTTGGACTTCTCTGGGAGGAACTGTGAGTGGGAGCTGGCTTGAAGTGACCTCCCCAGTAAGGTCACAGAGCCCCTGAGATGTCACACTGCCTCCTGGGATGTCACAGCCCACCCTGGGATCTCACAAATCCCCCTTGTGATGCCACAGAGCCAGTGCTGCTCTATCACTCTGGGATGTCATACAGTTGCGCTGTGATGGCACAGAAGACTCTGGCATCACAAAGTCAGCCCGTGTCACAATCCTCTAGTGCAAGCGGGAATCATGACAGTTCATTTTCCCCACCTCAGAATTAGCATTAGTAGATAGGCTTATCATGAGAAACCGAATGTGATAAACATGTTAGAAATGAAAGGCTCCAAGTTATTAGTTATTATTTTAATAAAAGTTATTAAGTGTACCAAATATAAATTTTGAGAAAAATGGAAAAAAGCCACTATAAAAAAAAGTCAGTGTGGAACCTTGGGATTCCCACCAGGTGAGACACAGTTTTGACAGCTGCAGCAGAGGGTCCTCTATGCTTCACACCGACCGTCCTGTCTGACCCATTTTTATACCATTTTCCATGCCTGAGCCAGAGTCCCTTTTCTTCCTTTTTGGAGTGCATGTATTCATGTGGAGTTCTTTTCTCTGTGGCAAGTTGAACAATACATGTCCGGAGAGTGATGAACACCTGTGTTTGCAGTCCCGGAATTCGGATTTGAGATGTACCTCCCTGATGGCTCTGACTATCTCGGTCTCGGATATTTATCGTGTATTTATCGTCCGGGTGTTTCTCGGACAACCTTGATGCACGATCCCTCTCTGGGCTGGCCACTTTCGTTCGCTTATAAATAAAGTCCTCCCTCTCTTGTCCAGGTGGCTTTCACATGGTGTTGCAATCACTGTTGCTGGCTTGTGCAATTTAAAAACTTCTTATAAGAGTATAATTTAACAGCACATAACCATAAAATAGATGACAATTTTATTTCCACAAATTATCCTATAGACATATAACAGTCCTAATGATTCCTTGAGGCCTTGCAGTGTCACAATGTTCTCCATGGTTCCACAGGCCCCACAGTGTCATGTGACTCCTCTGTTCCATGAGTCCTGCAATGTCACAATGGACCTTTGGACCAATGGACCATGGGGCTTTGCAGTGTCACAACGCTCTCCTTTGGCTCCACAGGGTCACAATGGAGCACTGATTACAGGCAGCCTCTCTGTGTTACCCTGGAGCTTTGTTTCCGTGGGGTCTCGCAGTGTCCCAATGGAGCCTTGGTTGGATGGGGCCTCACAGTGTCACAATGATGCCTACATTCCACCGAGGCACATGGCATCACTAGGGTCACCTTGCTTCCATGAGGCCCAGCACTGTCACAGTGGTGTCCATGAATCCATGAGGACTCACAGTATCCCAATGGTCTCTTGAGCTGACATGGCCCCACAGTGTAACTATTGTCCCTTGGTTCCATGGTTCCTGGTCTGGTGCATTCCCCTCTCCCCTTCTCAGGCCGCCCTGCCAGCTGAGAAATGCTCACTGGGCCTGGGCCTTGGCCAGCAGCCCCTGGGCTCAGCTCCTCTGGAGCTCATCACAGACACTGTCTGCTCCAGGCTCAACCCTTCATTTCCTGGGGAGATGCCAAAGCCTCCACAGGGAACATTTCCCTTTGCTCAGGGGAATTTCGCACAGGTGCCTTGTAGTGACTCTTTGTGTCTGTGTGCACACAGGAGTGCCTGTGCTCAGGGAAATGTGGCAGATATGCTGCTCCCTGAGGGCTTTGGATGCCTTGGATAGCTGAGCCAGTCAGGCCTGGAAGTAAGGTTAAGGCATGTCACCCTGATTCTTAAGATTTTCTAAAGCCTTCTGAGTTTCCATTCTGTTGGAGAACCTTCCCACACAATTTCTGTCAACAACGTATTGTTTACAATCTTTTATGGGGCTGGACAAACTTGATGTACTAGTGCTTTGTCCAATGTCTTTGGACAGGTGGCTCATTCACTCTCCAATCCAATGTCACCTTTGGGAAAGTATAAAAGTTGGAGTCAGAGAATAAACTTTTATCGTTACCTTGCAAATAGCAGGTGGCTCGCGTCGTGCTTTCACGTGTCTTATAGCGACAAAGTCACAAGCTGTAAGCAAAGTTAAATGCTGCTAAGAGTTGTTCTTTTGCTAATTTGTGAAGCTTAATAGAAGTTCTAAGCGAAGTTGAATATTGTTAAGTGTTATTCCACAGCTCTGTTTAGCTTTTAGGCTGTATTCCTTTTCTCCTTGCCCTCACTGTCCTTTCGTCACACACACACAGACATTAACATACACACTCACAAAAAAACACACAGAGACACAGAGACACTGGGACAGTTCTTGACTCCTTTTTGGTTTGATTGCCTGGATTTTGTTTGGTTTTGTTGTTGCTTTGTTTCCTTGGTGTGCCTGAAGTGTCCAGTCAGGAGCAGAGTGACTCTCGCCAAGGAACTCTGTGGTGCTGTCACTTAATATTAAAGCTGTTTTATGCTACTCCCCTGCTGGGTATTTTTAAAGTGCTCTCAAGCTCTCCTTCATAAGAGGGTGAAGGATACCTGGCCAAGCTCTGGCCCTGGGGGCACAGGGATGCTGCTAGGGGGTCCCTGTCTCCCTGTTCCGTCCAAGTTTGAGGGCCCTGAGCCCCTGTCCCCGTGTCAGGCTGTGGGCTTGATCTCCTCGAACATCCTCGGGGGGAGGCTGCAGCGCCAGGGGCAGGGGGACCCAGAGGTACACGGGATGCCACTGTGCACCAGCAGCTTTGGACTTCTCTGGGAGGAACTGTGAGTGGGAGCTGGCTTGAAGTGACCTCCCCAGTAAGGTCACAGAGCCCCTGAGATGTCACACTGCCTCCTGGGATGTCACAGCCCACCCTGGGATCTCACAAATCCCCCTTGTGATGTCACAGAGCCAGTGCTGCTCTATCACTCTGGGATGTCATACAGTTGCGCTGTGATGGCACAGAAGACTCTGGCATCACAAAGTCAGCCCGTGTCACAATCCTCTAGTGCAAGCGGGAATCATGACAGTTCATTTTCCCCACCTCAGAATTCGCAGAAGTGGATAGGCTTATCATGAGAAACCGAATGTGATAAACATGTTAGAAAAGAAAGGCTCCAAGTTATTAGTTATTATTTTAATAAAAGTTATTAAGTGTACCAAATATAAATTTTGAGAAAAATGGAAAAAAGCCACTATAAAAAAAAGTCAGTGTGGAGCCCGGGATTGCCACCGGGTGAGACACAGGTTTGACAGCTGCAGCAGAGGGTCCTCTATGCTTCACACCGACCGTCCTGTCTGACCCATTTTTATACCATTTTCCATGCCTGAGCCAGAGTCCCTTTTCTTCCTTTTTGGAGTGCATGTATTCATGTGGAGTTCTTTTCTCTGTGGCAAGTTGAACAATACATGTCCGGAGAGTGATGAACACCTGTGTTTGCAGTCCCGGAATTCGGATTTGAGATGTACCTCCCTGATGGCTCTGACTATCTCGGTCTCGGATATTTATCGTGTATTTATCGTCCGGGTGTTTCTCGGACAACCTTGATGCATGATCCCTCTCCGGGCTGGCCACTTTCGTTCGCTTGGAAATAAAGTCCTCCCTCTCTTGACCAGGTGGCTTTGACATGGTGTTGCAATCACTGTTGCTGGCTTGTGCAATTTAAAAACTTCTTATAAGAGTATAATTTAACAGCACATAACCATAAAATAGATGACAATTTTATTTCCACAAATTATCCTATAGACATATAACAGTCCTAATGATTCCTTGAGGCCTTGCAGTGTCACAATGTTCTCCATGGTTCCACAGGCCCCACAGTGTCATGTGACTCCTCTGTTCCATGAGTCCTGCAATGTCACAATGGACCTTTGGACCAATGGACCATGGGGCTTTGCAGTGTCACAACGCTCTCCTTTGGCTCCACAGGGTCACAATGGAGCACTGATTACAGGCAGCCTCTCTGTGTTACCCTGGAGCTTTGTTTCCGTGGGGTCTCGCAGTGTCCCAATGGAGCCTTGGCTGGACGGGGCCTCACAGTGTCACAATGATGCCTACATTCCACTGAGGCACACGGCGTCACTAGGGTCCCCTTGCTTCCATGAGGCCCAGCAATGTCACAGTGGTGTCCATGAATCCATGAGGACTCACAGTGTCCCAATGGTCCCTTGATCTCACATGGTCCCACAGTGTCCCAAAGGCCCCTTGGTCTCACAAGGCCCCACAGTGTCCCAATGGTCACTTCTTCTCACATGGCCCCACAGTGTAACAATGGTCCCTTGGTTCCATGGTTCCTGGTCTGGTGCATTCCCCTCTCCCCTTCTCAGGCCGCCCTGCCAGCTGAGAAATGCTCACTGGGCCTGGGCCTTGGCCAGCAGCCCCTGGGCTCAGCTCCTCTGGAGCTCATCACAGACACTGTCTGCTCCAGGCTCAACCCTTCATTTCCTGGGGAGATGCCAAAGCCTCCACAGGGAACATTTCCCTTTGCTCAGGGGAATTTCACACAGGTGCCTTGTAGTGACTCTTTGTGTCTGTGTGCACACAGGAGTGCCTGTGCTCAGGGAAATGTGGCAGATATGCTGCTCCCTGAGGACTTTGGATGCCTTGGATAGCTGAGCCAGTCAGGCCTGGAAGTAAGGTTAAGTCATGTTACCCTGATTCTTAAGATTTTCTAAAGCCTTCTGAGTTTCCATTCTGTTGGAGAACCTTCCCACACAATTTCTGTCAACAACGTATTGTTTACAATCTTTTATGGGGCTGGACAAACTTGATGTACTAGTGGTTTGTCCAATGTCTTTGGACAGGTGGCCCATTCACTCTCCAATCCAATGTCACCTTTGGGAAAGTATAAAAGTTGGAGTCAGAGAATAAACTTTTATCTTTACCTTGCAAATAGCAGGTGGCTCGCGTCGTGCTTTCACGTGTCTTATAGCGACAAAGTCACAAGCTGTAAGCAAAGTTAAATGCTGCTAAGAGTTGTTCTTTTGCTAATTTGTGAAGCTTAATAGAAGTTCTAAGCGAAGTTGAATATTGTTAAGTGTTATTCCACAGCTCTGTTTAGCTTTTAGGATGTATTCCTTTTCTCCTTGCCCTCACTGTCCTTTCGTCACTCACACACAGACATTAACATACACACTCACAAAAAAACACACAGAGACACAGAGACACTGGGACAGTTCTTGACTCCTTTTTGGTTTGATTGCCTGGATTTTGTTTGGTTTTGTTGTTGCTTTGTTTCCTTGGTGTGCCTGAAGTGTCCAGTCAGGAGCAGAGTGACTCTTGCCAAGGAACTCTGTGGTGCTGTCACTTAATATTAAAGCTGTTTTATGCTACTCCCCTGCTGGGTATTTTTAAAGTGCTCTCAAGCTCTCCTTCATAAGAGGGTGAAGGATACCTGGCCAAGCTCTGGCCCTGGGGGCACAGGGATGCTGCTAGGGGGTCCCTGTCTCCCTGTTCCGTCCAAGTTTGAGGGCCCTGAGCCCCTGTCCCCGTGTCAGGCTGTGGGCTTGATCTCCTCGAACATCCTCGGGGGGAGGCTGCAGCGCCAGGGGCAGGGGGACCCAGAGGTACACGGGATGCCACTGTGCACCAGCAGCTTTGGACTTCTCTGGGAGGAACTGTGAGTGGGAGCTGGCTTGAAGTGACCTCCCCAGTAAGGTCACAGAGCCCCTGAGATGTCACACTGCCTCCTGGGATGTCACAGCCCACCCTGGGATCTCACAAATCCCCCTTGTGATGTCACAGAGCCAGTGCTGCTCTATCACTCTGGGATGTCATACAGTTGCGCTGTGATGGCACAGAAGACTCTGGCATCACAAAGTCAGCCCGTGTCACAATCCTCTAGTGCAAGCGGGAATCATGACAGTTCATTTTCCCCACCTCAGAATTCGCAGAAGTGGATAGGCTTATCATGAGAAACCGAATGTGATAAACATGTTAGAAAAGAAAGGCTCCAAGTTATTAGTTATTATTTTAATAAAAGTTATTAAGTGTACCAAATATAAATTTTGAGAAAAATGGAAAAAAGCCACTATAAAAAAAAGTCAGTGTGGAGCCCGGGATTGCCACCGGGTGAGACACAGGTTTGACAGCTGCAGCAGAGGGTCCTCTATGCTTCACACCGACCGTCCTGTCTGACTCATTTTTATACCATTTTCCATGCCTGAGCCAGAGTCCCTTTTCTTCCTTTTTGGAGTGCATGTATTCATGTGGAGTTCTTTTCTCTGTGGCAAGTTGAACAATACATGTCCGGAGAGTGATGAACACCTGTGTTTGCAGTCCCGGAATTCGGATTTGAGATGTACCTCCCTGATGGCTCTGACTATCTCGGTCTCGGATATTTATCGTGTATTTATCGTCCGGGTGTTTCTCGGACAACCTTGATGCATGATCCCTCTCCGGGCTGGCCACTTTCGTTCGCTTGGAAATAAAGTCCTCCCTCTCTTGTCCAGGTGGCTTTCACATGGTGTTGCAATCACTGTTGCTGGCTTGTGCAATTTAAAAACTTCTTATAAGAGTATAATTTAACAGCACATAACCATAAAATAGATGACAATTTTATTTCCACAAATTATCCTATAGACATATAACAGTCCTAATGATTCCTTGAGGCCTTGCAGTGTCAAAATGTTCTCCATGGTTCCACAGGCCCCACAGTGTCATGTGACTCCTCTGTTCCATGAGTCCTGCAATGTCACAATGGACCTTTGGACCAATGGACCATGGGGCTTTGCAGTGTCACAACGCTCTCCTTTGGCTCCACAGGGTCACAATGGAGCACTGATTACAGGCAGCCTCTCTGTGTTACCCTGGAGCTTTGTTTCCGTGGGGTCTCACAGTGTCCCAATGGAGCCTTGGTTTGATGGGGCCTCACAGTGTCACAATGATGCCTACATTCCACTGAGGCACACGGCGTCACTAGGGTCCCCTTGCTTCCATGAGGCCCAGCAATGTCACAGTGGTGTCCATGAATCCATGAGGACTCACAGTGTCCCAATGGTCCCTTGATCTCACATGGTCCCACAGTGTCCCAATGGTCCCTTGGTCTCACAAGGCCCCACAGTGTCCCAATGGTCACTTCTTCTCACATGGCCCCACAGTGTAACAATGGTCCCTTGGTTCCATGGTTCCTGGTCTGGTGCATTCCCCTCTCCCCTTCTCAGGCCGCCCTGCCAGCTGAGAAATGCTCACTGGGCCTGGGCCTTGGCCAGCAGCCCCTGGGCTCAGCTCCTCTGGAGCTCATCACAGACACTGTCTGCTCCAGGCTCAACCCTTCATTTCCTGGGGAGATGCCAAAGCCTCCGCAGGGAACATTTCCCTTTGCTCAGGGGAATTTCACACAGGTGCCTTGTAGTGACTCTTTGTGTCTGTGTGCACACAGGAGTGCCTGTGCTCAGGGAAATGTGGCAGATATGCTGCTCCCTGAGGACTTTGGATGCCTTGGATAGCTGAGCCAGTCAGGCCTGGAAGTAAGGTTAAGTCATGTCACCCTGATTCTTAAGATTTTCTAAAGCCTTCTGAGTTTCCATTCTGTTGGAGAACCTTCCCACACAATTTCTGTCAACAACATATTGTTTACAATCTTTTATGGGGGTGGACAAACTTGATGTACTAGTGGTTTGTCCAATGTCTTTGGAGAGGTGGCCCATTCACTCTCCAATCCAATGTCACCTTTGGGAAAGTATAAAAGTTGGAGTCAGAGAATAAACTTTTCTCTTTACCTTGAAAATAGCAGGTGGCTCGCGTCGTGCTTTCACGTGTCTTATAGCGACAAAGTCACAAGCTGTAAGCAAAGTTAAATGCTGCTAAGAGTTGTTCTTTTGCTAATTTGTGAAGCTTAATAGAAGTTCTAAGCGAAGTTGAATATTGTTAAGTGTTATTCCACAGCTCTGTTTAGCTTTTAGGCTGTATTCCTTTTATCCTTGCCCTCACTGTCCTTTCGTCACACACACACACACACATTAACATACACACTCACACAAAAACACACAGAGACACACAGACACCGGGACAGTTCTTGACTCCTTTCTGGTTTGATTGCCTGGATTTTGTTTGGTTTTGTTGTTGCTTTGTTTCCTTGCTGTGCCTGAAGTTTCCAGTCAGGAGCAGAGTGACTCTTGCCAAGGAACTCTGTGGTGCTGTCACTTAATATTAAAGCTGTTTTATGCTACTCCCCTGCTGGGGATTTTTATAAGTGCTCTCAAGCCCTCCTTCATAAGAGGGTGAAGGAGCCCTGGCCAAGCTCTGGCCCTGGGGGCACAGGGATGCTGCTAGGGGGTCCCTGTCTCCCTGTTACAAATTTCAGGGCCCTGAGCCCCTGTCCCCGTGTCAGGCTCTGGGCTTGATCTCCTCGAACATCCTCGGGGGGAGGCTGCAGCGCCAGGGGCAGGGGTACCCAGAGGGACACGGGATGCCACTGTGCACCAGCAGCTTTGGACTTCTCTGGGAGGAACTGTGAGTGGGAGCTGGCTTGAAGTGACCTCCCCAGTAAGGTCACAGAGCCCCTGAGATGTCACTCTGCCTCCTGGGATGTCACAGCCCACCCTGGGATCTCACAAATCCCCCTTGTGATGTCACAGAGCCAGTGCTGCTCTATCACTCTGGGATGTCATACAGTTGCGCTGTGATGGCACAGAAGACTCTGGCATCACAAAGTCAGCCCGTGTCACAATCCTCTAGTGCAAGCGGGAATCATGACAGTTCATTTTCCCCACCTCAGAATTAGCATTAGTAGATAGGCTTATCATGAGAAACCGAATGTGATAAACATGTTAGAAATGAAAGGCTCCAAGTTATTAGTTATTATTTTAATAAAAGTTATTAAGTGTACCAAATATAAATTTTGAGAAAAATGGAAAAAAGCCACTATAAAAAAAAGTCAGTGTGGAACCTTGGGATTCCCACCAGGTGAGACACAGTTTTGACAGCTGCAGCAGAGGGTCCTCTATGCTTCACACCGACCGTCCTGTCTGACCCATTTTTATACCATTTTCCATGCCTGAGCCAGAGTCCCTTTTCTTCCTTTTTGGAGTGCATGTATTCATGTGGAGTTCTTTTCTCTGTGGCAAGTTGAACAATACATGTCCGGAGAGTGATGAACACCTGTGTTTGCAGTCCCGGAATTCGGATTTGAGATGTACCTCCCTGATGGCTCTGACTATCTCGGTCTCGGATATTTATCGTGTATTTATCGTCCGGGTGTTTCTCGGACAACCTTGATGCACGATCCCTCTCCGGGCTGGCCACTTTCGTTCGCTTATAAATAAAGTCCTCCCTCTCTTGTCCAGGTGGCTTTCACATGGTGTTGCAATCACTGTTGCTGGCTTGTGCAATTTAAAAACTTCTTATAAGAGTATAATTTAACAGCACATAACCATAAAATAGATGACAATTTTATTTGCACGAATTATCCTATAGACATATAACAGTCCTAATGATTCCTTGAGGCCTTGCAGTGTCACAATGTTCTCCATGGTTCCACAGGCCCCACAGTGTCATGTGACTCCTCTGTTCCATGAGTCCTGCAATGTCACAATGGACCTTTGGACCAATGGACCATGGGGCTTTGCAGTGTCACAACGCTCTCCTTTGGCTCCACAGGGTCACAATGGAGCACTGATTACAGGCAGCCTCTCTGTGTTACCCTGGAGCTTTGTTTCCGTGGGGTCTCGCAGTGTCCCAATGGAGCCTTGGTTGGATGGGGCCTCACAGTGTCACAATGATGCCTACATTCCACCGAGGCACATGGCATCACTAGGGTCACCTTGCTTCCATGAGGCCCAGCAATGTCACAGTGGTGTCCATGAATCCATGAGGACTCACAGTATCCCAATGGTCTCTTGAGCTGACATGGCCCCACAGTGTAACTATTGTCCCTTGGTTCCATGGTTCCTGGTCTGGTGCATTCCCCTCTCCCCTTCTCAGGCCGCCCTGCCAGCTGAGAAATGCTCACTGGGCCTGGGCCTTGGCCAGCAGCCCCTGGGCTCAGCTCCTCTGGAGCTCATCACAGACACTGTCTGCTCCAGGCTCAACCCTTCATTTCCTGGGGAGATGCCAAAGCCTCCACAGGGAACATTTCCCTTTGCTCAGGGGAATTTCGCACAGGTGCCTTGTAGTGACTCTTTGTGTCTGTGTGCACACAGGAGTGCCTGTGCTCAGGGAAATGTGGCAGATATGCTGCTCCCTGAGGGCTTTGGATGCCTTGGATAGCTGAGCCAGTCAGGCCTGGAAGTAAGGTTAAGGCATGTCACCCTGATTCTTAAGATTTTCTAAAGCCTTCTGAGTTTCCATTCTGTTGGAGAACCTTCCCACACAATTTCTGTCAACAACATATTGTTTACAATCTTTTATGGGGCTGGACAAACTTGATGTACTAGTGCTTTGTCCAATGTCTTTGGACAGGTGGCTCATTCACTCTCCAATCCAATGCCACCTTTGGGAAAGTATAAAACTTGGAGTCAGAGAATAAACTTTTATCGTTACCTTGCAAATAGCAGGTGGCTCGCGTCGTGCTTTCACGTGTCTTATAGCGACAAAGTCACAAGCTGTAAGCAAAGTTAAATGCTGCTAAGAGTTGTTCTTTTGCTAATTTGTGAAGCTTAATAGAAGTTCTAAGCGAAGTTGAATATTGTTAAGTGTTATTCCACAGCTCTGTTTAGCTTTTAGGCTGTATTCCTTTTCTCCTTGCCCTCACTGTCCTTTCGTCACACACACACAGACATTAACATACACACTCACAAAAAAACACACAGAGACACAGAGACACTGGGACAGTTCTTGACTCCTTTTTGGTTTGATTGCCTGGATTTTGTTTGGTTTTGTTGTTGCTTTGTTTCCTTGGTGTGCCTGAAGTGTCCAGTCAGGAGCAGAGTGACTCTTGCCAAGGAACTCTGTGGTGCTGTCACTTAATATTAAAGCTGTTTTATGCTACTCCCCTGCTGGGTATTTTTAAAGTGCTCTCAAGCTCTCCTTCATAAGAGGGTGAAGGATACCTGGCCAAGCTCTGGCCCTGGGGGCACAGGGATGCTGCTAGGGGGTCCCTGTCTCCCTGTTCCGTCCAAGTTTGAGGGCCCTGAGCCCCTGTCCCCGTGTCAGGCTGTGGGCTTGATCTCCTCGAACATCCTCGGGGGGAGGCTGCAGCGCCAGGGGCAGGGGGACCCAGAGGTACACGGGATGCCACTGTGCACCAGCAGCTTTGGACTTCTCTGGGAGGAACTGTGAGTGGGAGCTGGCTTGAAGTGACCTCCCCAGTAAGGTCACAGAGCCCCTGAGATGTCACACTGCCTCCTGGGATGTCACAGCCCACCCTGGGATCTCACAAATCCCCCTTGTGATGTCACAGAGCCAGTGCTGCTCTATCACTCTGGGATGTCATACAGTTGCGCTGTGATGGCACAGAAGACTCTGGCATCACAAAGTCAGCCCGTGTCACAATCCTCTAGTGCAAGCGGGAATCATGACAGTTCATTTTCCCCATCTCAGAATTCGCAGAAGTGGATAGGCTTATCATGAGAAACCGAATGTGATAAACATGTTAGAAAAGAAAGGCTCCAAGTTATTAGTTATTATTTTAATAAAAGTTATTAAGTGTACCAAATATAAATTTTGAGAAAAATGGAAAAAAGCCACTATAAAAAAAAGTCAGTGTGGAGCCCGGGATTGCCACCGGGTGAGACACAGGTTTGACAGCTGCAGCAGAGGGTCCTCTATGCTTCACACCGACCGTCCTGTCTGACCCATTTTTATACCATTTTCCATGCCTGAGCCAGAGTCCCTTTTCTTCCTTTTTGGAGTGCATGTATTCATGTGGAGTTCTTTTCTCTGTGGCAAGTTGAACAATACATGTCCGGAGAGTGATGAACACCTGTGTTTGCAGTCCCGGAATTCGGATTTGAGATGTACCTCCCTGATGGCTCTGACTATCTCGGTCTCGGATATTTATCGTGTATTTATCGTCCGGGTGTTTCTCGGACAACCTTGATGCATGATCCCTCTCCGGGCTGGCCACTTTCGTTCGCTTGGAAATAAAGTCCTCCCTCTCTTGACCAGGTGGCTTTGACATGGTGTTGCAATCACTGTTGCTGGCTTGTGCAATTTAAAAACTTCTTATAAGAGTATAATTTAACAGCACATAACCATAAAATAGATGACAATTTTATTTCCACAAATTATCCTATAGACATATAACAGTCCTAATGATTCCTTGAGGCCTTGCAGTGTCACAATGTTCTCCATGGTTCCACAGGCCCCACAGTGTCATGTGACTCCTCTGTTCCATGAGTCCTGCAATGTCACAATGGACCTTTGGACCAATGGACCATGGGGCTTTGCAGTGTCACAACGCTCTCCTTTGGCTCCACAGGGTCACAATGGAGCACTGATTACAGGCAGCCTCTCTGTGTTACCCTGGAGCTTTGTTTCCGTGGGGTCTCGCAGTGTCCCAATGGAGCCTTGGTTGGATGGGGCCTCACAGTGTCACAATGATGCCTACATTCCACTGAGGCACACGGCGTCACTAGGGTCCCCTTGCTTCCATGAGGCCCAGCAATGTCACAGTGGTGTCCATGAATCCATGAGGACTCACAGTGTCCCAATGGTCTCTTGATCTCACATGGTCCCACAGTGTCCCAAAGGCCCCTTGGTCTCACAAGGCCCCACAGTGTCCCAATGGTCACTTCTTCTCACATGGCCCCACAGTGTAACAATGGTCCCTTGGTTCCATGGTTCCTGGTCTGGTGCATTCCCCTCTCCCCTTCTCAGGCCGCCCTGCCAGCTGAGAAATGCTCACTGGGCCTGGGCCTTGGCCAGCAGCCCCTGGGCTCAGCTCCTCTGGAGCTCATCACAGACACTGTCTGCTCCAGGCTCAACCCTTCATTTCCTGGGGAGATGCCAAAGCCTCCGCAGGGAACATTTCCCTTTGCTCAGGGGAATTTCACACAGGTGCCTTGTAGTGACTCTTTGTGTCTGTGTGCACACAGGAGTGCCTGTGCTCAGGGAAATGTGGCAGATATGCTGCTCCCTGAGGACTTTGGATGCCTTGGATAGCTGAGCCAGTCAGGCCTGGAAGTAAGGTTAAGTCATGTTACCCTGATTCTTAAGATTTTCTAAAGCCTTCTGAGTTTACATTCTGTTGGAGAACCTTCCCACACAATTTCTGTCAACAACGTATTGTTTACAATCTTTTATGGGGCTGGACAAACTTGATGTACTAGTGGTTTGTGCAATGTCTTTGGACAGGTGGCCCATTCACTCTCCAATCCAATATCACCTTTGGGAAAGTATAAAAGTTGGAGTCAGAGAATAAACTTTTATCTTTACCTTGCAAATAGCAGGTGGCTCGCGTCGTGCTTTCACGTGTCTTATAGCGACAAAGTCACAAGCTGTAAGCAAAGTTAAATGCTGCTAAGAGTTGTTCTTTTGCTAATTTGTGAAGCTTAATAGAAGTTCTAAGCGAAGTTGAATATTGTTAAGTGTTATTCCACAGCTCTGTTTAGCTTTTAGGATGTATTCCTTTTCTCCTTGCCCTCACTGTCCTTTCGTCACTCACACACAGACATTAACATACACACTCACAAAAAAACACACAGAGACACAGAGACACTGGGACAGTTCTTGACTCCTTTTTGGTTTGATTGCCTGGATTTTGTTTGGTTTTGTTGTTGCTTTGTTTCCTTGGTGTGCCTGAAGTGTCCAGTCAGGAGCAGAGTGACTCTTGCCAAGGAACTCTGTGGTGCTGTCACTTAATATTAAAGCTGTTTTATGCTACTCCCCTGCTGGGTATTTTTAAAGTGCTCTCAAGCTCTCCTTCATAAGAGGGTGAAGGATCCCTGGCCAAGCTCTGGCCCTGGGGGCACAGGGATGCTGCTAGGGGGTCCCTGTCTCCCTGTTCCGTCCAAGTTTGAGGGCCCTGAGCCCCTGTCCCCGTGTCAGGCTGTGGGCTTGATCTCCTCGAACATCCTCGGGGGGAGGCTGCAGCGCCAGGGGCAGGGGGACCCAGAGGTACACGGGATGCCACTGTGCACCAGCAGCTTTGGACTTCTCTGGGAGGAACTGTGAGTGGGAGCTGGCTTGAAGTGACCTCCCCAGTAAGGTCACAGAGCCCCTGAGATGTCACACTGCCTCCTGGGATGTCACAGCCCACCCTGGGATCTCACAAATCCCCCTTGTGATGTCACAGAGCCAGTGCTGCTCTATCACTCTGGGATGTCATACAGTTGCGCTGTGATGGCACAGAAGACTCTGGCATCACAAAGTCAGCCCGTGTCACAATCCTCTAGTGCAAGCGGGAATCATGAAAGTTCATTTTCCCCAGCTCAGAATTCGCAGAAGTGGATAGGCTTATCATGAGAAACCGAATGTGATAAACATGTTAGAAAAGAAAGGCTCCAAGTTATTAGTTATTATTTTAATAAAAGTTATTAAGTGTACCAAATATAAATTTTGAGAAAAATGGAAAAAAGCCACTATAAAAAAAAGTCAGTGTGGAGCCCGGGATTGCCACCGGGTGAGACACAGGTTTGACAGCTGCAGCAGAGGGTCCTCTATGCTTCACACCGACCGTCCTGTCTGACCCATTTTTATACCATTTTCCATGCCTGAGCCAGAGTCACTTTTCTTCCTTTTTGGAGTGCATGTATTCATGTGGAGTTCTTTTCTCTGTGGCAAGTTGAACAATACATGTCCGGAGAGTGATGAACACCTGTGTTTGCAGTCCCGGAATTCGGATTTGAGATGTACCTCCCTGATGGCTCTGACTATCTCGGTCTCGGATATTTATCGTGTATTTATCGTCCGGGTGTTTCTCGGACAACCTTGATGCATGATCCCTCTCCGGGCTGGCCACTTTCGTTCGCTTGGAAATAAAGTCCTCCCTCTCTTGACCAGGTGGCTTTGACATGGTGTTGCAATCACTGTTGCTGGCTTGTGCAATTTAAAAACTTCTTATAAGAGTATAATTTAACAGCACATAACCATAAAATAGATGACAATTTTATTTCCACAAATTATCCTATAGACATATAACAGTCCTAATGATTCCTTGAGGCCTTGCAGTGTCACAATGTTCTCCATGGTTCCACAGGCCCCACAGTGTCATGTGACTCCTCTGTTCCATGAGTCCTGCAATGTCACAATGGACCTTTGGACCAATGGACCATGGGGCTTTGCAGTGTCACAACGCTCTCCTTTGGCTCCACAGGGTCACAATGGAGCACTGATTACAGGCAGCCTCTCTGTGTTACCCTGGAGCTTTGTTTCCGTGGGGTCTCGCAGTGTCCCAATGGAGCCTTGGTTGGATGGGGCCTCACAGTGTCACAATGATGCCTACATTCCACTGAGGCACACGGCGTCACTAGGGTCCCCTTGCTTCCATGAGGCCCAGCAATGTCACAGTGGTGTCCATGAATCCATGAGGACTCACAGTGTCCCAATGGTCTCTTGATCTCACATGGTCCCACAGTGTCCCAAAGGCCCCTTGGTCTCACAAGGCCCCACAGTGTCCCAATGGTCACTTCTTCTCACATGGCCCCACAGTGTAACAATGGTCCCTTGGTTCCATGGTTCCTGGTCTGGTGCATTCCCCTCTCCCCTTCTCAGGCCGCCCTGCCAGCTGAGAAATGCTCACTGGGCCTGGGCCTTGGCCAGCAGCCCCTGGGCTCAGCTCCTCTGGAGCTCATCACAGACACTGTCTGCTCCAGGCTCAACCCTTCATTTCCTGGGGAGATGCCAAAGCCTCCGCAGGGAACATTTCCCTTTGCTCAGGGGAATTTCACACAGGTGCCTTGTAGTGACTCTTTGTGTCTGTGTGCACACAGGAGTGCCTGTGCTCAGGGAAATGTGGCAGATATGCTGCTCCCTGAGGACTTTGGATGCCTTGGATAGCTGAGCCAGTCAGGCCTGGAAGTAAGGTTAAGTCATGTTACCCTGATTCTTAAGATTTTCTAAAGCCTTCTGAGTTTCCATTCTGTTGGAGAACCTTCCCACACAATTTCTGTCAACAACGTATTGTTTACAATCTTTTATGGGGCTGGACAAACTTGATGTACTAGTGGTTTGTCCAATGTCTTTGGACAGGTGGCCCATTCACTCTCCAATCCAATGTCACCTTTGGGAAAGTATAAAAGTTGGAGTCAGAGAATAAACTTTTATCTTTACCTTGCAAATAGCAGGTGGCTCGCGTCGTGCTTTCACGTGTCTTATAGCGACAAAGTCACAAGCTGTAAGCAAAGTTAAATGCTGCTAAGAGTTGTTCTTTTGCTAATTTGTGAAGCTTAATAGAAGTTCTAAGCGAAGTTGAATATTGTTAAGTGTTATTCCACAGCTCTGTTTAGCTTTTAGGATGTATTCCTTTTCTCCTTGCCCTCACTGTCCTTTCGTCACTCACACACAGACATTAACATACACACTCACAAAAAAACACACAGAGACACAGAGACACTGGGACAGTTCTTGACTCCTTTTTGGTTTGATTGCCTGGATTTTGTTTGGTTTTGTTGTTGCTTTGTTTCCTTGGTGTGCCTGAAGTGTCCAGTCAGGAGCAGAGTGACTCTTGCCAAGGAACTCTGTGGTGCTGTCACTTAATATTAAAGCTGTTTTATGCTACTCCCCTGCTGGGTATTTTTAAAGTGCTCTCAAGCTCTCCTTCATAAGAGGGTGAAGGATACCTGGCCAAGCTCTGGCCCTGGGGGCACAGGGATGCTGCTAGGGGGTCCCTGTCTCCCTGTTCCGTCCAAGTTTGAGGGCCCTGAGCCCCTGTCCCCGTGTCAGGCTGTGGGCTTGATCTCCTCGAACATCCTCGGGGGGAGGCTGCAGCGCCAGGGGCAGGGGGACCCAGAGGTACACGGGATGCCACTGTGCACCAGCAGCTTTGGACTTCTCTGGGAGGAACTGTGAGTGGGAGCTGGCTTGAAGTGACCTCCCCAGTAAGGTCACAGAGCCCCTGAGATGTCACACTGCCTCCTGGGATGTCACAGCCCACCCTGGGATCTCACAAATCCCCCTTGTGATGTCACAGAGCCAGTGCTGCTCTATCACTCTGGGATGTCATACAGTTGCGCTGTGATGGCACAGAAGACTCTGGCATCACAAAGTCAGCCCGTGTCACAATCCTCTAGTGCAAGCGGGAATCATGACAGTTCATTTTCCCCATCTCAGAATTAGCAGAAGTAGATAGGCTTATCATGAGAAACCGAATGTGATAAACATGTTAGAAAAGAAAGGCTCCAAGTTATTAGTTATTATTTTAATAAAAGTTATTAAGTGTACCAAATATAAATTTTGAGAAAAATGGAAAAAAGCCACTATAAAAAAAAGTCAGTGTGGAGCCCGGGATTGCCACCGGGTGAGACACAGGTTTGACAGCTGCAGCAGAGGGTCCTCTATGCTTCACACCGACCGTCCTGTCTGACCCATTTTTATACCATTTTCCATGCCTGAGCCAGAGTCCCTTTTCTTCCTTTTTGGAGTGCATGTATTCATGTGGAGTTCTTTTCTCTGTGGCAAGTTGAACAATACATGTCCGGAGAGTGATGAACACCTGTGTTTGCAGTCCCGGAATTCGGATTTGAGATGTACCTCCCTGATGGCTCTGACTATCTCGGTCTCGGATATTTATCGTGTATTTATCGTCCGGGTGTTTCTCGGACAACCTTGATGCATGATCCCTCTCCGGGCTGGCCACTTTCGTTCGCTTGGAAATAAAGTCCTCCCTCTCTTGACCAGGTGGCTTTCACATGGTGTTGCAATCACTGTTGCTGGCTTGTGCAATTTAAAAACTTCTTATAAGAGTATAATTTAACAGCACATAACCATAAAATAGATGACAATTTTATTTCCACAAATTATCCTATAGACATATAACAGTCCTAATGATTCCTTGAGGCCTTGCAGTGTCACAATGTTCTCCATGGTTCCACAGGCCCCACAGTGTCATGTGACTCCTCTGTTCCATGAGTCCTGCAATGTCACAATGGACCTTTGGACCAATGGACCATGGGGCTTTGCAGTGTCACAACGCTCTCCTTTGGCTCCACAGGGTCACAATGGAGCACTGATTACAGGCAGCCTCTCTGTGTTACCCTGGAGCTTTGTTTCCGTGGGGTCTCGCAGTGTCCCAATGGAGCCTTGGTTGGATGGGGCCTCACAGTGTCACAATGATGCCTACATTCCACTGAGGCACACGGCGTCACTAGGGTCCCCTTGCTTCCATGAGGCCCAGCAATGTCACAGTGGTGTCCATGAATCCATGAGGACTCACAGTGTCCCAATGGTCCCTTGATCTCACATGGTCCCACAGTGTCCCAAAGGCCCCTTGGTCTCACAAGGCCCCACAGTGTCCCAATGGTCACTTCTTCTCACATGGCCCCACAGTGTAACAATGGTCCCTTGGTTCCATGGTTCCTGGTCTGGTGCATTCCCCTCTCCCCTTCTCAGGCCGCCCTGCCAGCTGAGAAATGCTCACTGGGCCAGGGCCTTGGCCAGCAGCCCCTGGGCTCAGCTCCTCTGGAGCTCATCACAGACACTGTCTGCTCCAGGTTCAACCCTTCATTTCCTGGGGAGATGCCAAAGCCTCCGCAGGGAACATTTCCCTTTGCTCAGGGGAATTTCGCACAGGTGCCTTGTAGTGACTCTTTGTGTCTGTGTGCACACAGGAGTGCCTGTGCTCATGGAAATGTGGCAGATATGCTGCTCCCTGAGGGCTTTGGATGCCTTGGATAGCTGAGCCAGTCAGGCCTGGAAGTAAGGTTAAGTCATGTCACCCTGATTCTTAAGATTTTCTAAAGCCTTCTGAGTTTACATTCTGTTGGAGAACCTTCCCACACAATTTCTGTCAACAACATATTGTTTACAATCTTTTATGGGGCTGGACAAACTTGATGTACTAGTGGTTTGTCCAATGTCTTTGGACAGGTGGCCCATTCACTCTCCAATCCAATGTCACCTTTGGGAAAGTATAAAAGTTGGAGTCAGAGAATAAACTTTTATCTTTACCTTGCAAATAGCAGGTGGCTCGCGTCGTGCTTTCACGTGTCTTATAGCGACAAAGTCACAAGCTGTAAGCAAAGTTAAATGCTGCTAAGAGTTGTTCTTTTGCTAATTTGTGAAGCTTAATAGAAGTTCTAAGCGAAGTTGAATATTGTTAAGTGTTATTCCACAGCTCTGTTTAGCTTTTAGGCTGTATTCCTTTTATCCTTGCCCTCACTGTCCTTTCGTCACACACACACACACACATTAACATACACACTCACAAAAAAACACACAGAGACACAGAGACACTGGGACAGTTCTTGACTCCTTTTTGGTTTGATTGCCTGGATTTTGTTTGGTTTTGTTGTTGCTTTGTTTCCTTGGTGTGCCTGAAGTGTCCAGTCAGGAGCAGAGTGACTCTTGCCAAGGAACTCTGTGGTGCTGTCACTTAATATTAAAGCTGTTTTATGCTACTCCCCTGCTGGGTATTTTTAAAGTGCTCTCAAGCCCTCCTTCATAAGAGGGTGAAGGAGCCCTGGCCAAGCTCTGGCCCTGGGGGCACAGGGATGCTGCTAGGGGGTCCCTGTCTCCCTGTTCCAACTGTGACGGCCCTGAGCCCCTGTCCCCGTGTCAGGCTCTGGGCTTGATCTCCTCGAACATCCTCAGCGGGAGGCTGCAGCGCCAGGGGCAGGGGGACCCAGAGGGACACGGGATGCCACTGTGCACAAGCAGCTTTGGACTTCTCTGGGAGGAACTGTGAGTGGGGGCTGGCTTGAAGTGACCTCCCCAGTAAGGTCACAGAGCCCCTGAGATGTCACACTGCCTCCTGGGATGTCACAGCCCACCCTGGGATCTCACAAATCCCCCTTGTGATGTCACAGAGCCAGTGCTGCTCTATCACTCTGGGATGTCATACAGTTGCGCTGTGATGGCACAGAAGACTCTGGCATCACAAAGTCAGCCCGTGTCACAATCCTCTAGTGCAAGCGGGAATCATGACAGTTCATTTTCCCCATCTCAGACTTAGCAGAAGTAGATAGGATTATCATGAGAAACCGAATCTGATAAACATGTTAGAAATGAAAGGCTCCAAGTTATTAGTTATTAATTTAATAAAAGTTATTAAGTGTACCAAATATAAGTTTTGAAAAAAATGGAAAAAAGCCACTATAAAAAAAAGTCAGTGTGGAGCCCGGGATTGCCACCAGGTGAGACACAGGTTTGACAGCTGCAGCAGAGGGTCCTCTATGCTTCAAACCAACCATCCTGTCTGACCCATTTTTATACCATTTTCCATGCCTGAGCCAGACTCCCTTTTCTACCTTTTTGGAGTGCATGTATTCATGTGGAGTTCTTTTCTCTGTGGCAAGTTGAACAATACATGTCCGGAGAGTGATGAACACCTGTGTTTGCAGTCCCGGAATTCGGATTTGAGATGTACCTCCCTGATGGCTCTGACTATCTCGGTCTCGGATATTTATCGTGTATTTATCGTCCGGGTGTTTCTCGGACAAACTTGATGCACGATCCCTCTCTGGGCTGGCCACTTTCGTTCGCTTGGAAATAAAGTCCTCCCTCTCTTGTCCAGGTGGCTTTGACATGGTGTTGCAATCACTGTTGCTGGCTTGTGCAATTTAAAAACTTCTTATAAGAGTATAATTTAACAGCACATAACTATAAAATAGATGACAATTTTATTTGCACAAATTATCCTATAGACATATAACAGTCCTAATGATTCCTTGAGGCCTTGCAGTGTCACAATGTTCTCCATGGTTCCACAGGCCCCACAGTGTCATGTGACTCCTCTGTTCCATGAGTCCTGCAATGTCACAATGGACCTTTGGACCAATGGACCATGGGGCTTTGCAGTGTCACAACGCTCTCCTTTGGCTCCACAGGGTCACAATGGAGCACTGATTACAGGCAGCCTCTCTGTGTTACCCTGGAGCTTTGTTTCCGTGGGGTCTCGCAGTGTCCCAATGGAGCCTTGGTTGGATGGGGCCTCACAGTGTCACAATGATGCCTACATTCCACTGAGGCACATGGCGTCACTAGGGTCCCCTTGCTTCCATGAGGCCCAGCAATGTCACAGTGGTGTCCATGAATCCATGAGGACTCACAGTGTCCCAATGGTCTCTTGATCTCACATGGTCCCACAGTGTCCCAATGGTCCCTTGGTCTCACAAGGCCCCACAGTGTCCCAATGGTCACTTCTTCTCACATGGCCCCACAGTGTAACAATGGTCCCTTGGTTCCATGGTTCCTGGTCTGGTGCATTCCCCTCTCCCCTTCTCAGGCCGCCCTGCCAGCTGAGAAATGCTCACTGGGCCAGGGCCTTGGCCAGCAGCCCCTGGGCTCAGCTCCTCTGGAGCTCATCACAGACACTGTCTGCTCCAGGCTCAACCCTTCATTTCCTGGGGAGATGCCAAAGCCTCCACAGGGAACATTTCCCTTTGCTCAGGGGAATTTCGCACAGGTGCCTTGTAGTGACTCTTTGTGTCTGTGTGCACACAGGAGTGCCTGTGCTCATGGAAATGTGGCAGATATGCTGCTCTCTGAGGGCTTTGGTTGCCTTGGATAGCTGAGCCAGTCAGGCCTGGAAGTAAGGTTAAGTCATGTCACCCTGATTCTTAAGATTTTCTAAAGCCTTCTGAGTTTACATTCTGTTGGAGAACCTTCCCACACAATTTCTGTCAACAACATATTGTTTACAATCTTTTATGGGGCTGGACAAACTTGATGTACTAGTGGTTTGTCCAATGTCTTTGGAGAGGTGGTCCATTCACTCTCCAATCCAATGTCACCTTTGGGAAAGTATAAAAGTTGGAGTCAGAGAATAAACATTTAGCTTTACCTTGCAAATAGCAGGTGGCTCGCGTCGTGCTTTCACGTGTCTTATAGCGACAAAGTCACAAGCTGTAAGCAAAGTTAAATGCTGCTAAGAGTTGTTCTTTTGCTAATTTGTGAAGCTTAATAGAAGTTCTAAGCGAAGTTGAATATTGTTAAGTGTTATTCCACAGCTCTGTTTAGCTTTTAGGCTGCATTCCTTTTATCCTTGCCCTCACTGTCCTTTCGTCACACACACACACACACACATTAACATACACACTCACACAAAAACACACAGAGACACACAGACACCGGGACAGTTCTTGACTCCTTTCTGGTTTGATTACCTGGATTTTGTTTGGTTTTGTTGTTGCTTTGTTTCCTTGGTGTGCCTGAAGTGTCCAGTCAGGAGCAGAGTGACTCTTGCCAAGGAAATCTGTGGTGCTGTCACTTAATATTAAAGCTGTTTTATGCTACTCCCCTGCTGGGGATTTTTATAAGTGTTCTCAAGCCCTACTTCATAAGAGGGTGAAGGAGCCCTGGCCAAGCTCTGGCCCTGGGGGCACAGGGATGCTGCTAGGGGGTCCCTGTCTCCCTGTTACAACTTTCAGGGCCCTGAGCCCCTGTCCCCGTGTCAGGCTCTGGGCTTGATCTCCTCGAACATCCTCAGGAGGAGGCTGCAGCGCCAGGGGCAGGGGGACCCAGAGGGACACGGGATACCACTGTGCACCAGCAGCTTTGGACTTCTCTGGGAGGAACTGTGAGTGGGGGCTGGCTTGAAGTGACCTCCCCAGTAAGGTCACAGAGCCCCTGAGATGTCACACTGCCTCCTGGGATGTCACAGCCCACCCTGAGATCTCACAAATCCCCCTTGTGATGCCACAGAGCCAGTGCTGCTCTATCACTCTGGGATGTCATACAGTTACGCTGTGATGGCACAGAAGACTCTGGCATCACAAAGTCAGCCCGTGTCACAATCCTCTAGTGCAAGCGGGAATCATGACAGTTTTTTTTCCCCATCTCAGAATTAGCAGAAGTAGATAGGCTTATCATGAGAAACCGAAGGTGATAAACATGTTAGAAATGAAAGGCTCCAAGTTATTAGTTATTAATTTAATAAAAGTTATTAAGTGTACCAAATATAAGTTTTGAGAAAAATGGAAAAAAGCCACTATAAAAAAAAGTCAGTGTGGAGCCCGGGATTGCCACCGGGTGAGACACAGGTTTGACAGCTGCAGCAGAGGGTCCTCTATGCTTCACACCGACCGTCCTGTCCGACCCATTTTTATACCATTTTCCATGCCTGAGCCAGAGTCCCTTTTCTTCCTTTTTGGAGTGCATGTATTCATGTGGAGTTCTTTTCTCTGTGGCAAGTTGAACAATACATGTCCGGAGAGTGATGAACACCTGTGTTTGCAGTCCCGGAATTCGGATTTGAGATGTACCTCCCTGATGGCTCTAACTATCTCGGTCTCGGATATTTATCGTGTATTTATCGTCCGGGTGTTTCTCGGACAACCTTGATGCATGATCCCTCTCCGGGCTGGCCACTTTCGTTCGCTTGGAAATAAAGTCCTCCCTCTCTCGTCCAGGTGGCTTTCACATGGTGTTGCAATCACTGTTGCTGGCTTGTGCAATTTAAAAACTTCTTATAAGAGTATAATTTAACAGCACATAACCATAAAATAGATGACAATTTTATTTGCACGAATTATCCTATAGACATATAACAGTCCTAATGATTCCTTGAGGCCTTGCAGTGTCACAATGTTCTCCATGGTTCCACAGGCCCCACAGTGTCATGTGACTCCTCTGTTCCATGAGTCCTGCAATGTCACAATGGACCTTTGGACCAATGGACCATGGGGCTTTGCAGTGTCACAACGCTCTCCTTTGGCTCCACAGGGTCACAATGGAGCACTGATTACAGGCAGCCTCTCTGTGTTACCCTGGAGCTTTGTTTCCATGGGGTCTCGCAGTGTCCCAATGGAGCCTTGCCTGGATGGGGCCTCACAGTGTCACAATGATGCCTACATTCCACTGAGGCACACGGCGTCACTAGGGTCCCCTTGCTTCCATGAGGCCCAGCAATGTCACAGTGGTGTCCATGAATCCATGAGGACTCACAGTGTCCCAATGGTCTCTTGATCTCACATGGTCCCACAGTGTCCCAAAGGCCCCTTGGTCTCACAAGGCCCCACAGTGTCCCAATGGTCACTTCTTCTCACATGGCCCCACAGTGTAACAATGGTCCCTTGGTTCCATGGTTCCTGGTCTGGTGCATTCCCCTCTCCCCTTCTCAGGCCGCCCTGCCAGCTGAGAAATGCTCACTGGGCCTGGGCCTTGGCCAGCAGCCCCTGGGCTCAGCTCCTCTGGAGCTCATCACAGACACTGTCTGCTCCAGGCTCAACCCTTCATTTCCTGGGGAGATGCCAAAGCCTCCGCAGGGAACATTTCCCTTTGCTCAGGGGAATTTCACACAGGTGCCTTGTAGTGACTCTTTGTGTCTGTGTGCACACAGGAGTGCCTGTGCTCAGGGAGAGGTGGCAGAAATGCTGCTCTCTGAGGGCTTTGATTGCCTTGGATAGCTGAGCCAGTCAGGCCTGGAAGTAAGGTTAAGTCATGTTACCCTGATTCTTAAGATTTTCTAAAGCCTTCTGAGTTTCCATTCTGTTGGAGAACCTTCCCACACAATTTCTGTCAACAACATATTGTTTACAATCTTTTATGGGGCTGGACAAACTTGATGTACTAGTGGTTTGTCCAATGTCTTTGGACAGGTGGCCCATTCACTCTCCAATCCAATGTCACCTTTGGGAAAGTATAAAAGTTGGAGTCAGAGAATAAACTTTTATCTTTACCTTGCAAATAGCAGGTGGCTCGCGTCGTGCTTTCACGTGTCTTATAGCGACAAAGTCACAAGCTGTAAGCAAAGTTAAATGCTGCTAAGAGTTGTTCTTTTGCTAATTTGTGAAGCTTAATAGAAGTTCTAAGCAAAGTTGAATATTGTTAAGTGTTATTCCACAGCTCTGTTTAGCTTTTAGGCTGTATTCCTTTTATCCTTGCCCTCACTGTCCTTTCGTCACACACACACACACACACACACATTAACATACACACTCACAAAAAAACACACAGAGACACAGAGACACTGGGACAGTTCTTGACTCCTTTATGGTTTGATTGCCTGGATTTTGTTTGGTTTTGTTGTTGCTTTGTTTCCTTGCTGTGCCTGAAGTTTCCAGTCAGGATCAGAGTGACTCTTGCCAAGGAACTCTGTGGTGCTGTCACTTAATATTAAAGCTGTTTTATGCTACTCCCCTGCTGGGGATTTTTATAAGTGCTCTCAAGCCCTCCTTCATAAGAGGGTGAAGGAGCCCTGGCCAAGCTCTGGCCCTGGGGGCACAGGGATGCTGCTAGGGGGTCCCTGTCTCCCTGTTACAACTTTCTGGGCCCTGAGCCCCTGTCCCCGTGTCAGGCTCTGGGCTTGATCTCCTCGAACATCCTCAGGAGGAGGCTGCAGCGCCAGGGGCAGGGGGACCCAGAGGGACACGGGATGCCACTGTGCACCAGCAGCTTTGGACTTCTCTGGGAGGAACTGTGAGTGGGAGCTGGCTTGAAGTGACCTCCCCAGTAAGGTCACAGAGCCCCTGAGATGTCACACTGCCTCCTGGGATGTCACAGCCCACCCTGGGATCTCACAAATCCCCCTTGTGATGCCACAGAGCCAGTGCTGCTCTATCACTCTGGGATGTCATACAGTTGCGCTGTGATGGCACAGAAGACTCTGGCATCACAAAGTCAGCCCGTGTCACAATCCTCTAGTGCAAGCGGGAATCATGACAGTTCATTTTCCCCACCTCAGAATTAGCAGAAGTAGATAGGCTTATCATGAGAAACCGAAGGTGATAAACATGTTAGAAATGAAAGGCTCCAAGTTATTAGTTATTAATTTAATAAAAGTTATTAAGTGTACCAAATATAAGTTTTGAGAAAAATGGAAAAAAGCCACTATAATAAAAAGTCAGTGTGGAGCCCGGGATTGCCACCAGGTGAGACACAGGTTTGACAGCTGCAGCAGAGGGTCCTCTATGCTTCACACCGACCGTCCTGTCTGACCCATTTTTATACCATTTTCCATGCCTGAGCCAGAGTCCCTTTTCTTCCTTTTTGGAGTGCATGTATTCATGTGGAGTTCTTTTCTCTGTGGCAAGTTGAACAATACATGTCCGGAGAGTGATGAACACCTGTGTTTGCAGTCCCGGAATTCGGATTTGAGATGTACCTCCCTGATGGCTCTGACTATCTCGGTCTTGGATATTTATCGTGTATTTATGGTCCGGGTGTTTCTTGGACAACCTTGATGCATGATCCCTCTCCGGGCTGGCCACTTTCGTTCGCTTGTAAATAAAGTCCTCCCTCTCTTGTCCAGGTGGCTTTCACATGGTGTTGCAATCACTGTCGCTGGCTTGTGCAATTTAAAAACTTCTTATAAGAGTATAATTTAACAGCACATAACCATAAAATAGATGACAATTTTATTTGCACGAATTATCCTATAGACATATAACAGTCCTAATGATTCCTTGAGGCCTTGCAGTGTCACAATGTTCTCCATGGTTCCACAGGCCCCACAGTGTCATGTGACTCCTCTGTTCCATGAGTCCTGCAATGTCACAATGGACATTTGGAACAATGGACCATGGGGCTTTGCAGTGTCACAACGCTCTCCTTTGGCTCCACAGGGTCACAATGGAGCACTGATTACAGGCAGCCTCTCTGTGTTACCCTGGAGCTTTGTTTCCGTGGGGTCTCGCAGTGTCCCAATGGAGCCTTGGTTGGATGGGGCCTCACAGTGTCACAATGATGCCTACATTCCACTGAGGCACACGGCGTCACTAGGGTCCCCTTGCTTCCATGAGGCCCAGCAATGTCACAGTGGTGTCCATGAATCCATGAGGACTCACAGTGTCCCAATGGTCTCTTGATCTCACATGGTCCCACAGTGTCCCAATGGCCCCTTGGTCTCACAAGGCCCCACAGTGTCCCAATGGTCACTTCTTCTCACATGGCCCCACAGTGTAACAATGGTCCCTTGGTTCCATGGTTCCTGGTCTGGTGCATTCCCCTCTCCCCTTCTCAGGCCGCCCTGCCAGCTGAGAAATGCTCACTGGGCCTGGGCCTTGGCCAGCAGCCCCTGGGCTCAGCTCCTCTGGAGCTCATCACAGACACTGTCTGCTCCAGGCTCAACCCTTCATTTCCTGGGGAGATGCCAAAGCCTCCACAGGGAACATTTCCCTTTGCTCAGGGGAATTTCGCACAGGTGCCTTGTAGTGACTCTTTGTGTCTGTGTGCACACAGGAGTGCCTGTGCTCAGGGAAATGTGGCAGATATGCTGCTCCCTGAGGACTTTGGATGCCTTGGATAGCTGAGCCAGTCAGGCCTGGAAGTAAGGTTAAGTCATGTTACCCTGATTCTTAAGATTTTCTAAAGCCTTCTGAGTTTACATTCTGTTGGAGAACCTTCCCACACAATTTCTGTCAACAACATATTGTTTACAATCTTTTATGGGGGTGGACAAACTTGATGTACTAGTGGTTTGTCCAATGTCTTTGGAGAGGTGGTCCATTCACTCTCCAATCCAATGTCACCTTTGGGAAAGTATAAAAGTTGGAGTCAGAGAATAAACATTTAGCTTTACCTTGCAAATAGCAGGTGGCTCGCGTCGTGCTTTCACGTGTCTTATAGCGACAAAGTCACAAGCTGTAAGCAAAGTTAAATGCTGCTAAGAGTTGTTCTTTTGCTAATTTGTGAAGCTTAATAGAAGTTCTAAGCGAAGTTGAATATTGTTAAGTGTTATTCCACAGCTCTGTTTAGCTTTTAGGCTGTATTCCTTTTATCCTTGCCCTCACTGTCCTTTCGTCACACACACACACACACATTAACATACACACTCACACAAAAACACACAGAGACACACAGACACCGGGACAGTTCTTGACTCCTTTCTGGTTTGATTGCTTGGATTTTGTTTGGTTTTGTTGTTGCTTTGTTTCCTTGCTGTGCCTGAAGTTTCCAGTCAGGAGCAGAGTGACTCTTGCCAAGGAACTCTGTGGTGCTGTCACTTAATATTAAAGCTGTTTTATGCTACTCCCCTGCTGGGGATTTTTATAAGTGCTCTCAAGCCCTCCTTCATAAGAGGGTGAAGGAGCCCTGGCCAAGCTCTGGCCCTGGGGGCACAGGGATGCTGCTAGGGGGTCCCTGTCTCCCTGTTACAAATTTCAGGGCCCTGAGCCCCTGTCCCCGTGTCAGGCTCTGGGCTTGATCTCCTCGAACATCCTCAGGAGGAGGCTGCAGCGCCAGGGGCAGGGGGACCCAGAGGGACACGGGATGCCACTGTGCACCAGCAGCTTTGGACTTCTCTGGGAGGAACTGTGAGTGGGAGCTGGCTTGAAGTGACCTCCCCAGTAAGGTCACAGAGCCCCTGAGATGTCACTCTGCCTCCTGGGATGTCACAGCCCACCCTGGGATCTCACAAATCCCCCTTGTGATGCCACAGAGCCAGTGCTGCTCTATCACTCTGGGATGTCATACAGTTGCGCTGTGATGGCACAGAAGACTCTGGCATCACAAAGTCAGCCCGTGTCACAATCCTCTAGTGCAAGCGGGAATCATGACAGTTCATTTTCCCCACCTCAGAATTAGCAGAAGTAGATAGGCTTATCATGAGAAACCAAATGTGATAAACATGTTAGAAATGAAAGGCTCCAAGTTATTAGTTATTAATTTAATAAAAGTTATTAAGTGTACCAAATATAAGTTTTCAAAAAAATGGAAAAAAGCCACTATAAAAAAAAGTCAGTGTGGAGCCCGGGATTGCCACCAGGTGAGACACAGGTTGGACAGCTGCAGCAGAGGGTCCTCTATGCTTCACACCAACCATCCTGTCTGACCCATTTTTATACCATTTTCCATGCCTGAGCCAGACTCCCTTTTCTACCTTTTCGGAGTGCATGTATTCATGTGGAGTTCTTTTCTCTGTGGCAAGTTGAACAATACCTGTCCGGAGAGTGATGAACACCTGTGTTTGCAGTCCCGGAATTCGGATTTGAGATGTACCTCCCTGATGGCTCTGACTATCTCGGTCTCGGATATTTATCGTGTATTTATGGTCCGGGTGTTTCTCGGAAAACCTTGATGCACGATCCCTCTCTGGGCTGGCCACTTTCGTTCGCTTGTAAATAAAGTCCTCCCTCTCTTGTCCAGGTGGCTTTCACATGGTGTTGCAATCGCTGTTGCTGGCTTGTGCAATTTAAAAACTTCTTATAAGAGTATAATTTAACAGCACATAACTATAAAATAGATGACAATTTTATTTCCACAAATTATCCTATAGACATATAACAGTCCTAATGATTCCTTGAGGCCTTGCAGTGTCACAATGTTCTCCATGGTTCCACAGGCCCCACAGTGTCATGTGACTCCTCTGTTCCATGAGTCCTGCAATGTCACAATGGACCTTTGGACCAATGGACCATGGGGCTTTGCAGTGTCACAACGCTCTCCTTTGGCTCCACAGGGTCACAATGGAGCACTGATTACAGGCAGCCTCTCTGTGTTACCCTGGAGCTTTGTTTCCATGGGGTCTCGGAGTGTCCCAATGGAGCCTTGGTTGGATGGGGCCTCACAGTGTCACAATGATGCCTACATTCCACTGAGGCACATGGCGTCACTTGGGTCCCCTTGCTTCCATGAGGCCCAGCAATGTCACAGTGGTGTCCATGAATCCATGAAGACGCACAGTGTCCCAATGGTCTCTTGATCTCACATGGTCCCACAGTGTCCCAATGGCCCCTTGGTCTCACAAGGCCCCACAGTGTCCCAATGGTCACTTCTTCTCACATGGCCCCACAGTGTAACAATGGTCCCTTGGTTCCATGGTTCCTGGTCTGGTGCATTCCCCTTTCCCCTTCTCAGGCCGCCCTGCCAGCTGAGAAATGCTCACTGGGCCTGGGCCTTGGCCAGCAGCCCCTGGGCTCAGCTCCTCTGGAGCTCATCACAGACACTGTCTGCTCCAGGTTCAACCCTTCATTTCCTGGGGAGATGCCAAAGCCTCCGCAGGGAACATTTCCCTTTGCTCAGGGGAATTTCACACAGGTGCCTTGTAGTGACTCTTTGTGTCTGTGTGCACACAGGAGTGCCTGTGCTCAGGGAAATGTGGCAGATATGCTGCTCTCTTAGGGCTTTGGATGCCTTGGATAGCTGAGCCAGTCAGGCCTGGAAGTAAGGTTAAGTCATGTCACCCTGATTCTTAAGATTTTCTAAAGCCTTCTGAGTTTACATTCTGTTGGAGAACCTTCCCACACAATTTCTGTCAACAACATATTGTTTACAATCTTTTATGGGGGTGGACAAACTTGATGTACTAGTGGTTTGTCCAATGTCTTTGGACAGGTGGCTCATTCACTCTCCAATCCAATGTCACCTTTGGGAAAGTATAAAAGTTGGAGTCAGAGAATAAACTTTTCTCTTTACCTTGAAAATAGCAGGTGGCTCGCGTCGTGCTTTCACGTGTCTTATAGCGACAAAGTCACAAGCTGTAAGCAAAGTTAAATGCTGCTAAGAGTTGTTCTTTTGCTAATTTGTGAAGCTTAATAGAAGTTCTAAGCGAAGTTGAATATTGTTAAGTGTTATTCCACAGCTCTGTTTAGCTTTTAGGCTGTATTCCTTTTATCCTTGCCCTCACTGTCCTTTCGTCACACACACACACACACACATTAACATACACACTCACACAAAAACACACAGAGACACACAGACACCGGGACAGTTCTTGACTCCATTTTGGTTTGATTGCCTGGATTTTGTTTGGTTTTGTTGTTGCTTTGTTTCCTTGCTGTGCCTGAAGTTTCCAGTCAGGATCAGAGTGACTCTTGCCAAGGAACTCTGTGGTGCTGTCACTTAATATTAAAGCTGTTTTATGCTACTCCCCTGCTGGGGATTTTTATAAGTGCTCTCAAGCCCTCCTTCATAAGAGGGTGAAGGATACCTGGCCAAGCTCTGGCCCTGGGGGCACAGGGATGCTGCTAGGGGGTCCCTGTCTCCCTGTTACAAATTTCAGGGCCCTGAGCCCCTGTCCCTGTGTCAGGCTCTGGGCTTGATCTCCTCGAACATCCTCAGGAGGAGGCTGCAGCGCCAGGGGCAGGGGGACCCAGAGGTACACGGGATGCCACTGTGCACCAGCAGCTTTGGACTTCTCTGGGAGGAACTGTGAGTGGGAGCTGGCTTGAAGTGACCTCCCCAGTAAGGTCACAGAGCCCCTGAGATGTCACACTGCCTCCTGGGATGTCACAGCCCACCCTGAGATCTCACAAATCCCCCTTGTGATGTCACAGAGCCAGTGCTGCTCTATCACTCTGGGATGTCATACAGTTGCGCTGTGATGGCACAGAAGACTCTGGCATCCCAAAGTCAGCCCGTGTCACAATCCTCTAGTGCAAGCGGGAATCATGACAGTTCATTTTCCCCACCTCAGAATTCGCACAAGTGGATAGGCTTATCATGAGAAACCGAATGTGATAAACATGTTAGAAAAGAAAGGCTCCAAGTTATTAGTTATTATTTTAATAAAAGTTATTAAGTGTACCAAATATAAATTTTGAGAAAAATGGAAAAAAGCCACTATAAAAAAAAGTCAGTGTGGAGCCCGGGATTGCCACCGGGTGAGACACAGGTTTGACAGCTGCAGCAGAGGGTCCTCTATGCTTCACACCGACCGTCCTGTCTGACCCATTTTTATACCATTTTCCATGCCTGAGCCAGAGTCCCTTTTCTTCCTTTTTGGAGTGCATGTATTCATGTGGAGTTCTTTTCTCTGTGGCAAGTTGAACAATACATGTCCGGAGAGTGATGAACACCTGTGTTTGCAGTCCCGGAATTCGGATTTGAGATGTACCTCCCTGATGGCTCTGACTATCTCGGTCTCGGATATTTATCGTGTATTTATGGTCCGGGTGTTTCTCGGACAACCTTGATGCATGATCCCTCTCCGGGCTGGCCACTTTCGTTCGCTTGTAAATAAAGTCCTCCCTCTCTTGACCAGGTGGCTTTCACATGGTGTTGCAATCACTGTTGCTGGCTTGTGCAATTTAAAAACTTCTTATAAGAGTATAATTTAACAGCACATAACCATAAAATAGATGACAATTTTATTTCCACAAATTATCCTATAGACATATAACAGTCCTAATGATTCCTTGAGGCCTTGCAGTGTCACAATGTTCTCCATGGTTCCACAGGCCCCACAGTGTCATGTGACTCCTCTGTTCCATGAGTCCTGCAATGTCACAATGGACCTTTGGACCAATGGACCATGGGGCTTTGCAGTGTCACAACGCTCTCCTTTGGCTCCACAGGGTCACAGTGGAGCACTGATTACAGGCAGCCTCTCTGTGTTACCCTGGAGCTTTGTTTCCGTGGGGTCTCGCAGTGTCCCAATGGAGCCTTGGTTGGATGGGGCCTCACAGTGTCACAATGATGCCTACATTCCACTGAGGCACACGGCGTCACTAGGGTCCCCTTGCTTCCATGAGGCCCAGCAATGTCACAGTGGTGTCCATGAATCCATGAGGACTCACAGTGTCCCAATGGTCTCTTGATCTCACATGGTCCCACAGTGTCCCAAAGGCCCCTTGGTCTCACAAGGCCCCACAGTGTCCCAATGGTCACTTCTTCTCACATGGCCCCACAGTGTAACAATGGTCCCTTGGTTCCATGGTTCCTGGTCTGGTGCATTCCCCTCTCCCCTTCTCAGGCCGCCCTGCCAGCTGAGAAATGCTCACTGGGCCTGGGCCTTGGCCAGCAGCCCCTGGGCTCAGCTCCTCTGGAGCTCATCACAGACACTGTCTGCTCCAGGCTCAACCCTTCATTTCCTGGGGAGATGCCAAAGCCTCCGCAGGGAACATTTCCCTTTGCTCAGGGGAATTTCACACAGGTGCCTTGTAGTGACTCTTTGTGTCTGTGTGCACACAGGAGTGCCTGTGCTCAGGGAAATGTGGCAGATATGCTGCTCCCTGAGGACTTTGGATGCCTTGGATAGCTGAGCCAGTCAGGCCTGGAAGTAAGGTTAAGTCATGTTACCCTGATTCTTAAGATTTTCTAAAGCCTTCTGAGTTTCCATTCTGTTGGAGAACCTTCCCACACAATTTCTGTCAACAACATATTGTTTACAATCTTTTATGGGGCTGGACAAACTTGATGTACTAGTGGTTTGTCCAATGTCTTTGGACAGGTGGCCCATTCACTCTCCAATCCAATGTCACTTTTGGGAAAGTATAAAAGTTGGAGTCAGAGAATAAACTTTTAGCTTTACCTTGCAAATAGCAGGTGGCTCGCGTCGTGCTTTCACGTGTCTTATAGCGACAAAGTCACAAGCTGTAAGCAAAGTTAAATGCTGCTAAGAGTTGTTCTTTTGCTAATTTGTGAAGCTTAATAGAAGTTCTAAGCGAAGTTGAATATTGTTAAGTGTTATTACACAGCTCTGTTTAGCTTTTAGGCTGTATTCCTTTTCTCCTTGCCCTCACTGTCCTTTCGTCACACACACACACACACACATTAACATACACACTCACACAAAAACACACAGAGACACACAGACACCGGGACAGTTCTTGACTCCTTTCTGGTTTGATTGCCTGGATTTTGTTTGGTTTTGTTGTTGCTTTGTTTCCTTGCTGTGCCTGAAGTGTCCAGTCAGGAGCAGAGTGACTCTTGCCAAGGAACTCTGTGGTGCTGTCACTTAATATTAAAGCTGTTTTATGCTACTCCCCTGCTGGGGATTTTTATAAGTGCTCTCAAGCCCTCCTTCATAAGAGGGTGAAGGAGCCCTGGCCAAGCTCTGGCCCTGGGGGCACAGGGATGCTGCTAGGGGGTCCCTGTCTCCCTGTTCCAACTTTGACGGCCCTGAGCACCTGTCCCCGTGTCAGGCTCTGGGCTTGATCTCCTCGAACATCCTCAGCGGAAGGCTGCAGCGCCAGGGGCAGGGGGACCCAGAGGGACACGCAATGCCACTGTGCACAAGCAGCTTTGGACTTCTCTGGGAGGAACTGTGAGTGGGGGCTGGCTTGAAGTGACCTCCCCAGTAAGGTCACAGAGCCCCTGAGATGTCACACTGCCTCCTGGGATGTCACAGCCCACCCTGGGATCTCACAAATCCCCCTTGTGATGTCACAGAGCCAGTGCTGCTCTATCACTCTGGGATGTCATACAGTTGCGCTGTGATGGCACAGAAGACTCTGGCATCACAAAGTCAGCCCGTGTCACAATCCTCTAGTGCAAGCGGGAATCATGACAGTTCATTTTCCCCACCTCAGAATTAGCAGAAGTGGATAGGCTTATCATGAGAAACCAAATGTGATAAACATGTTAGAAATGAAAGGCTCCAAGTTATTAGTTATTATTTTAATAAAAGTTATTAAGTGTACCAAATATAAATTTTGAGAAAAATGGAAAAAAGCCACTGTAAAAAAAAGTCAGTGTGGAACCTTGGGATTCCCACCAGGTGAGACACAGGTTTGACAGCTGCAGCAGAGGGTCCTCTATGCTTCACACCGACCGTCCTGTCTGACCCATTTTTATACCATTTTCCATGCCTGAGCCAGAGTCCCTTTTCTTCCTTTTTGGAGTGCATGTATTCATGTGGAGTTCTTTTCTCTGTGGCAAGTTGAACAATACATGTCCGGAGAGTGATGAACACCTGTGTTTGCAGTCCCGGAATTCGGATTTGAGATGTACCTCCCTGATGGCTCTGACTATCTCGGTCTCGGATATTTATCGTGTATTTATCGTCCGGGTGTTTCTCGGACAACCTTGATGCATGATCCCTCTCTGGGCTGGCCACTTTCGTTCGCTTGTAAATAAAGTCCTCCCTCCCTTGTCCAGGTGGCTTCGATATGGTGTTGCAATCACTGTTGCTGGCTTGTGCAATTTAAAAACTTCTTATAAGAGTATAATTTAACAGCACATAACTATAAAATAGATGACAATTTTATTTGCACATATTATCCTATAGACATATAACAGTCCTAATGATTCCTTGAGGCCTTGCAGTGTCACAATGTTCTCCATGGTTCCACAGGCCCCACAGTGTCATGTGACTCCTCTGTTCCATGAGTCCTGCAATGTCACAATGGACCTTTGGACCAATGGACCATGGGGCTTTGCAGTGTCACAACGCTCTCCTTTGGCTCCACAGGGTCACAATGGAGCACTGATTACAGGCAGCCTCTCTGTGTTACCCTGGAGCTTTGTTTCCATGGGGTCTCGCAGTGTCCCAATGGAGCCTTGGTTGGATGGGGCCTCACAGTGTCACAATGATGCCTACATTCCACTGAGGCACATGGCGTCACTAGGGTCCCCTTGCTTCCATGAGGCCCAGCAATGTCACAGTGGTGTCCATGAATCCATGAGGACTCACAGTGTCCCAATGGTCTCTTGATCTCACATGGTCCCACAGTGTCCCAATGGTCCCTTGGTCTCACAAGGCCCCACAGTGTCCCAATGGTCACTTCTTCTCACATGGCCCCACAGTGTAACAATGGTCCCTTGGTTCCATGGTTCCTGGTCTGGTGCATTCCCCTCTCCCCTTCTCAGGCCGCCCTGCCAGCTGAGAAATGCTCACTGGGCCAGGGCCTTGGCCAGCAGCCCCTGGGCTCAGCTCCTCTGGAGCTCATCACAGACACTGTCTGCTCCAGGTTCAACCCTTCATTTCCTGGGGAGATGCCAAAGCCTCCGCAGGGAACATTTCCCTTTGCTCAGGGGAATTTCGCACAGGTGCCTTGTAGTGTCTCTTTGTGTCTGTGTGCACACAGGAGTGCCTGTGCTCATGGAAATGTGGCAGATATGCTGCTCCCTGAGGGCTTTGGATGCCTTGGATAGCTGAGCCAGTCAGGCCTGGAAGTAAGGTTAAGTCATGTCACCCTGATTCTTAAGATTTTCTAAAGCCTTCTGAGTTTACATTCTGTTGGAGAACCTTCCCACACAATTTCTGTCAACAACATATTGTTTACAATCTTTTATGGGGGTGGACAAACTTGATGTACTAATGGCTTGTCCAATGTCTTCGGACAGGTGGCTCATTCACTCTCCAATCCAATGTCACCTTTGGGAAAGTATAAAAGTTGGAGTCAGAGAATAAACTTTTATCTTTACCTTGCAAATAGCAGGTGGCTCGCGTCGTGCTTTCACGTGTCTTATAGCGACAAAGTCACAAGCTGTAAGCAAAGTTAAATGCTGCTAAGAGTTGTTCTTTTGCTAATTTGTGAAGCTTAATAGAAGTTCTAAGCGAAGTTGAATATTGTTAAGTGTTATTCCACAGCTCTGTTTAGCTTTTAGGCTGTATTCCTTTTCTCCTTGCCCTCACTGTCCTTTCGTCACACACACACACACACATTAACATACACACTCACAAAAAAACACACAGAGACACAGAGACACTGGGACAGTTCTTGACTCCTTTTTGGTTTGATTGCCTGGATTTTGTTTGGTTTTGTTGTTGCTTTGTTTCCTTGGTGTGCCTGAAGTGTCCAGTCAGGAGCAGAGTGACTCTTGCCAAGGAACTCTGTGGTGCTGTCACTTAATATTAAAGCTGTTTTATGCTACTCCCCTGCTGGGGATTTTTAAAGTGCTCTCAAGCCCTCCTTCATAAGAGGGTGAAGGAGCCCTGGCCAAGCTCTGGCCCTGGGGGCACAGGGATGCTGCTAGGGGGTCCCTGTCTCCCTGTTCCAACTGTGACGGCCCTGAGCCCCTGTCCCCGTGTCAGGCTCTGGGCTTGATCTCCTCGAACATCCTCAGCGGGAGGCTGCAGCGCCAGGGGCAGGGGGACCCAGAGGGACACGCAATGCCACTGTGCACCAGCAGCTTTGGACTTCTCTGGGAGGAACTGTGAGTGGGGGCTGGCTTGAAGTGACCTCCCCAGTAAGGTCACAGAGCCCCTGAGATGTCACACTGCCTCCTGGGATGTCACAGCCCACCCTGGGATCTCACAAATCCCCCTTGTGATGTCACAGAGCCAGTGCTGCTCTATCACTCTGGGATGTCATACAGTTGCGCTGTGATGGCACAGAAGACTCTGGCATCACAAAGTCAGCCCGTGTCACAATCCTCTAGTGCAAGCGGGAATCATGACAGTTCATTTTCCCCATCTCAGACTTAGCAGAAGTAGATAGGCTTATCATGAGAAACCGAATCTGATAAACATGTTAGAAATGAAAGGCTCCAAGTTATTAGTTATTAATTTAATAAAAGTTATTAAGTGTACCAAATATAAGTTTTGAAAAAAATGGAAAAAAGCCACTATAAAAAAAAGTCAGTGTGGAGCCCGGGATTGCCACCAGGTGAGACACAGGTTGGACAGCTGCAGCAGAGGGTCCTCTATGCTTCAAACCAACCATCCTGTCTGACCCATTTTTATACCATTTTCCATGCCTGAGCCAGAGTCCCTTTTCTACCTTTTTGGAGTGCATGTATTCATGTGGAGTTCTTTTCTCTGTGGCAAGTTGAACAATACATGTCCGGAGAGTGATGAACACCTGTGTTTGCAGTCCCGGAATTCGGATTTGAGATGTACCTCCCTGATGGCTCTGACTATCTCGGTCTCGGATATTTATCGTGTATTTATCGTCCGGGTGTTTCTCGGACAACCTTGATGCACGATCCCTCTCTGGGCTGGCCACTTTCGTTCGCTTGTAAATAAAGTCCTCCCTCTCTTGTCCAGGTGGCTTTGACATGGTGTTGCAATCACTGTTGCTGGCTTGTGCAATTTAAAAACTTCTTATAAGAGTATAATTTAACAGCACATAACTATAAAATAGATGACAATTTTATTTGCACGAATTATCCTATAGACATATAACAGTCCTAATGATTCCTTGAGGCCTTGCAGTGTCACAATGTTCTCCATGGTTCCACAGGCCCCACAGTGTCATGTGACTCCTCTGTTCCATGAGTCCTGCAATGTCACAATGGACCTTTGGACCAATGGACCATGGGGCTTTGCAGTGTCACAACGCTCTCCTTTGGCTCCACAGGGTCACAATGGAGCACTGATTACAGGCAGCCTCTCTGTGTTACCCTGGAGCTTTGTTTCCGTGGGGTCTCGCAGTGTCCCAATGGAGCCTTGGTTGGATGGGGCCTCACAGTGTCACAATGATGCCTACATTCCACTGAGGCACATGGCGTCACTAGGGTCCCCTTGCTTCCATGAGGCCCAGCAATGTCACAGTGGTGTCCATGAATCCATGAGGACTCACAGTGTCCCAATGGTCTCTTGATCTGACATGGTCCCACAGTGTCCCAATGGTCCCTTGGTCTCACAAGGCCCCACAGTGTCCCAATGGTCACTTCTTCTCACATGGCCCCACAGTGTAACAATGGTCCCTTGGTTCCATGGTTCCTGGTCTGGTGCATTCCCCTCTCCCCTTCTCAGGCCGCCCTGCCAGCTGAGAAATGCTCACTGGGCCAGGGCCTTGGCCAGCAGCCCCTGGGCTCAGCTCCTCTGGAGCTCATCACAGACACTGTCTGCTCCAGGCTCAACCCTTCATTTCCTGGGGAGATGCCAAAGCCTCCACAGGGAACATTTCCCTTTGCTCAGGGGAATTTCGCACAGGTGCCTTGTAGTGACTCTTTGTGTCTGTGTGCACACAGGAGTGCCTGTGCTCAGGGAAATGTGGCAGATATGCTGCTCTCTGAGGGCTTTGGTTGCCTTGGATAGCTGAGCCAGTCAGGCCTGGAAGTAAGGTTATGTCATGTCACCCTGATTCTTAAGATTTTCTAAAGCCTTCTGAGTTTACATTCTGTTGGAGAACCTTCCCACACAATTTCTGTCAACAACATATTGTTTACAATCTTTTATGGGGCTGGACAAACTTGATGTACTAGTGGTTTGTCCAATGTCTTTGGACAGGTGGCTCATTCACTCTCCAATCCAATGTCACCTTTGGGAAAGTATAAAAGTTGGAGTCAGAGAATAAACTTTTCTCTTTACCTTGAAAATAGCAGGTGGCTCGCATCGTGCTTTCACGTGTCTTATAGCGACAAAATCACAAGCTGTAAGCAAAGTTAAATGCTGCTAAGAGTTGTTCTTTTGCTAATTTGTGAAGCTTAATAGAAGTTATAAGCGAAGTTGAATATTGTTAAGTGTTATTCCACAGCTCTGTTTAGCTTTTAGGCTGTATTCCTTTTCTCCTTGCCCTCACTGTCCTTTCGTCACACACACACACACACATTAACATACACACTCACAAAAAAACACACAGAGACACAGAGACACTGGGACAGTTCTTGACTCCTTTTTGGTTTGATTGCCTGGATTTTGTTTGGTTTTGTTGTTGCTTTGTTTCCTTGGTGTGCCTGAAGTGTCCAGTCAGGAGCAGAGTGACTCTTGCCAAGGAACTCTGTGGTGCTGTCACTTAATATTAAAGCTGTTTTATGCTACTCCCCTGCTGGGGATTTTTAAAGTGCTCTCAAGCCCTCCTTCATAAGAGGGTGAAGGAGCCCTGGCCAAGCTCTGGCCCTGGGGGCACAGGGATGCTGCTAGGGGGTCCCTGTCTCCCTGTTACAACTTTGACGGCCCTGAGCCCCTGTCCCCGTGTCAGGCTCTGGGCTTGATCTCCTCGAACATCCTCAGCGGGAGGCTGCAGCGCCAGGGGCAGGGGGACCCAGAGGGACACGGGATGCCACTGTGCACAAGCAGCTTTGGACTTCTCTGGGAGGAGCTGTGAGTGGGGGCTGGCTTGAAGTGACCTCCCCAGTAAGGTCACAGAGCCCCTGAGATGTCACACTGCCTCCTGGGATGTCACAGCCCACCCTGGGATCTCACAAATCCCCCTTGTGATGTCACAGAGCCAGTGCTGCTCTATCACTCTGGGATGTCATACAGTTGCGCTGTGATGGCACAGAAGACTCTGGCATCACAAAGTCAGCCCGTGTCACAATCCTTTAGTGCAAGCGGGAATCATGACAGTTCATTTTCCCCATCTCAGACTTAGCAGAAGTAGATAGGCTTATCATGAGAAACCGAATCTGATAAACATGTTAGAAATGAAAGGCTCCAAGTTATTAGTTATTAATTTAATAAAAGTTATTAAGTGTACCAAATATAAGTTTTGAAAAAAATGGAAAAAAGCCACTATAAAAAAAAGTCAGTGTGGAGCCCGGGATTGCCACCAGGTGAGACACAGGTTTGACAGCTGCAGCAGAGGGTCCTCTATGCTTCAAACCAACCATCCTGTCTGACCCATTTTTATACCATTTTCCATGCCTGAGCCAGACTCCCTTTTCTACCTTTTTGGAGTGCATGTATTCATGTGGAGTTCTTTTCTCTGTGGCAAGTTGAACAATACATGTCCGGAGAGTGATGAACACCTGTGTTTGCAGTCCTGGAATTCGGATTTGAGATGTACCTCCCTGATGGCTCTGACTATCTCGGTCTCGGATATTTATCGTGTATTTATCGTCCGGGTGTTTCTCGGACAACCTTGATGCACGATCCCTCTCTGGGCTGGCCACTTTCGTTCGCTTGTAAATAAAGTCCTCCCTCTCTTGTCCAGGTGGCTTTCACATGGTGTTGCAATCACTGTTGCTGGCTTGTGCAATTTAAAAACTTCTTATAAGAGTATAATTTAACAGCACATAACTATAAAATAGATGACAATTTTATTTGCACGAATTATCCTATAGACATATAACAGTCCTAATGATTCCTTGAGGCCTTGCAGTGTCACAATGTTCTCCATGGTTCCACAGGCCCCACAGTGTCATGTGACTCCTCTGTTCCATGAGTCCTGCAATGTCACAATGGACCTTTGGACCAATGGACCATGGGGCTTTGCAGTGTCACAACGCTCTCCTTTGGCTCCACAGGGTCACAATGGAGCACTGATTACAGGCAGCCTCTCTGTGTTACCCTGGAGCTTTGTTTCCGTGGGGTCTCGCAGTGTCCCAATGGAGCCTTGGTTGGATGGGGCCTCACAGTGTCACAATGATGCCTACATTCCACTGAGGCACATGGCGTCACTAGGGTCCCCTTGCTTCCATGAGGCCCAGCAATGTCACAGTGGTGTCCATGAATCCATGAGGACTCACAGTGTCCCAATGGTCTCTTGATCTCACATGGTCCCACAGTGTCCCAATGGTCCCTTGGTCTCACAAGGCCCCACAGTGTCCCAATGGTCACTTCTTCTCACATGGCCCCACAGTGTAACAATGGTCCCTTGGTTCCATGGTTCCTGGTCTGGTGCATTCCCCTCTCCCCTTCTCAGGCCGCCCTGCCAGCTGAGAAATGCTCACTGGGCCTGGGCCTTGGCCAGCAGCCCCTGGGCTCAGCTCCTCTGGAGCTCATCACAGACACTGTCTGCTCCAGGCTCAACCCTTCATTTCCTGGGGAGATGCCAAAGCCTCCACAGGGAACATTTCCCTTTGCTCAGGGGAATTTCGCACAGGTGCCTTGTAGTGACTCTTTGTGTCTGTGTGCACACAGGAGTGCCTTTGCTCAGGGAAATGTGGCAGATATGCTGCTCCCTGAGGGCTTTGGTTGCCTTGGATAGCTGAGCCAGTCAGGCCTGGAAGTAAGGTTATGTCATGTCACCCTGATTCTTAAGATTTTCTAAAGCCTTCTGAGTTTACATTCTGTTGGAGAACCTTCCCACACAATTTCTGTCAACAACATATTGTTTACAATCTTTTATGGGGCTGGACAAACTTGATGTACTAGTGGTTTGTCCAATGTCTTTGGACAGGTGGCTCATTCACTCTCCAATCCAATGTCACCTTTGGGAAAGTATAAAAGTTGGAGTCAGAGAATAAACTTTTCTCTTTACCTTGAAAATAGCAGGTGGCTCGCATCGTGCTTTCACGTGTCTTATAGCGACAAAATCACAAGCTGTAAGCAAAGTTAAATGCTGCTAAGAGTTGTTCTTTTGCTAATTTGTGAAGCTTAATAGAAGTTATAAGCGAAGTTGAATATTGTTAAGTGTTATTCCACAGCTCTGTTTAGCTTTTAGGCTGCATTCCTTTTATCCTTGCCCTCACTGTCCTTTCGTCACACACACACACACACACACACACACATACACACACACACAAACACACACACACACACACACAAACACTCAGAGACACACAGACACCGGGACAGTTCTTGACTCCTTTTTGGTTTGATTGCCTGGATTTTGTTTGGTTTTGTTGTTGCTTTGTTTCCTTGGTGTGCCTGAAGTGTCCAGTCAGGAGCAGAGTGACTCTTGCCAAGGAACTCTGTGGTGCTGTCACTTAATATTAAAGCTGTTTTATGCTACTCCCCTGCTGGGTATTTTTAAAGTGCTCTCAAGCCCTCCTTCATAAGAGGGTGAAGGAGCCCTGGCCAAGCTCTGGCCCTGGGGGCACAGGGATGCTGCTAGGGGGTCCCTGTCTCCCTGTTCCGTCCAAGTTTGAGGGCCCTGAGCCCCTGTCCCCGTGTCAGGCTCTGGGCTTGATCTCCTCGAACATCCTCAGGGGGAGGCTGCAGCGCCAGGGGCAGGGGGACCCAGAGGGACACGGGATGCCACCGGGCACGAGCAGCTTTGGACTTCTCTGGGAGGAACTGTGAGTGGGGGCTGGCTTGAAGTGACCTCCCCAGTAAGGTCACAGAGCCCCTGAGATGTCACACTGCCTCCTGGGATGTCACAGCCCACCCTGGGATCTCACAAATCCCCCTTGTGATGTCACAGAGCCAGTGCTGCTCTATCACTCTGGGATGTCATACAGTTGCGCTGTGATGGCACAGAAGACTCTGGCATCACAAAGTCAGCCCGTGTCACAATCCTCTAGTGCAAGCGGGAATCATGACAGTTCATTTTCCCCACCTCAGAATTAGCAGAAGTAGATAGGCTTATCATGAGAAACCAAATGTGATAAACATGTTAGAAATGAAAGGCTCCAAGTTATTAGTTATTATTTTAATAAAAGTTATTAAGTGTACCAAATATAAATTTTGAGAAAAATGGAAAAAAGCCACTGTAAAAAAAAGTCAGTGTGGAGCCCGGGATTGCCACCGGGTGAGACACAGGTTTGACAGCTGCAGCAGAGGGTCCTCTATGCTTCACACCAACCGTCCTGTCTGACCCATTTTTATACCATTTTCCATGCCTGAGCCAGAGTCCCTTTTCTTCCTTTTTGGAGTGCATGTATTCATGTGGAGTTCTTTTCTCTGTGGCAAGTTGAACAATACATGTCCGGAGAGTGATGAACACCTGTGTTTGCAGTCCCGGAATTCGGATTTGAGATGTACCTCCCTGATGGCTCTGACTATCTCAGTCTCGGATATTTATCGTGTATTTATGGTCCGGGTGTTTCTCGGACAACCTTGATGCATGATCCCTCTCTGGGCTGGCCACTTTCGTTCGCTTGTAAATAAAGTCCTCCCTCTCTTGTCCAGGTGGCTTCGACATGGTGTTGCAATCACTGTTGCTGGCTTGTGCAATTTAAAAACTTCTTATAAGAGTATAATTTAACAGCACATAACTATAAAATAGATGACAATTTTATTTGCACAAATTATCCTATAGACATATAACAGTCCTAATGATTCCTTGAGGCCTTGCAGTGTCACAATGTTCTCCATGGTTCCACAGGCCCCACAGTGTCATGTGACTCCTCTGTTCCATGAGTCCTGCAATGTCACAATGGACCTTTGGACCAATGGACCATGGGGCTTTGCAGTGTCACAACGCTCTCCTTTGGCTCCACAGGGTCACAATGGAGCACTGATTACAGGCAGCCTCTCTGTGTTACCCTGGAGCTTTGTTTCCGTGGGGTCTCGCAGTGTCCCAATGGAGCCTTGGTTGGATGGGGCCTCACAGTGTCACAATGATGCCTACATTCCACTGAGGCACATGGCGTCACTAGGGTCCCCTTGCTTCCATGAGGCCCAGCAATGTCACAGTGGTGTCCATGAATCCATGAAGACGCACAGTGTCCCAATGGTCTCTTGATCTCACATGGTCCCACAGTGTCCCAATGGTCCCTTGGTCTCACAAGGCGCCACAGTGTCCCAATGGTCACTTCTTCTCACATGGCCCCACAGTGTAACAATGGTCCCTTGGTTCCATGGTTCCTGGTCTGGTGCATTCCCCTTTCCCCTTCTCAGGCCGTCCTGCCAGCTGAGAAATGCTCACTGGGCCAGGGCCTTGGCCAGCAGCCCCTGGGCTCAGCTCCTCTGGAGCTCATCACAGACACTGTCTGCTCCAGGTTCAACCCTTCATTTCCTGGGGAGATGCCAAAGCCTCCACAGGTAATATTTCCCTTTGCTCAGGGGAATTTCGCACAGGTGCCTTGTAGTGACTCTTTGTGTCTGTGTGCACACAGGAGTGCCTGTGCTCATGGAAATGTGGCAGATATGCTACTCCCTGAGGGCTTTGGATGCCTTGGATAGCTGAGCCAGTCAGGCCTGGAAGTAAGGTTAAGTCATGTCACCCCGATTCTTAAGATTTTCTAAAGCCTTCTGAGTTTACATTCTGTTGGAGAACCTTCCCACACAATTTCTGTCAACAACATATTGTTTACAATCTTTTATTGGGGTGGACAAACTTGATGTACTAGTGGTTTGTCCAATGTCTTCGGACAGGTGGCTCATTCACTCTCCAATCCAATGTCACCTTTGGGAAAGTATAAAAGTTGGAGTCAGAGAATAAACTTTTATCTTTACCTTGCAAATAGCAGGTGGCTCGCGTCGTGCTTTCACGTGTCTTATAGCGACAAAGTCACAAGCTGTAAGCAAAGTTAAATGCTGCTAAGAGTTGTTCTTTTGCTAATTTGTGAAGCTTAATATAAGTTATAAGCGAAGTTGAATATTGTTAAGTGTTATTCCACAGCTCTGTTTAGCTTTTAGGCTGTATTCCTTTTATCCTTGCCCTCACTGTCCTTTCGTCACACACACACAGACATTAACATACACACTCACAAAAAAACACACAGAGACACAGAGACACTGGGACAGTTCTTGACTCCTTTTTGGTTTGATTGCCTGGATTTTGTTTGGTTTTGTTGTTGCTTTGTTTCCTTGGTGTGCCTGAAGTGTCCAGTCAGGAGCAGAGTGACTCTTGCCAAGGAACTCTGTGGTGCTGTCACTTAATATTAAAGCTGTTTTATGCTACTCCCCTGCTGGGGATTTTTAAAGTGCTCTCAAGCCCTCCTTCATAAGAGGGTGAAGGAGCTCTGGCCAAGCTCTGGCCCTGGGGGCACAGGGATGCTGCTAGGGGGTCCCTGTCTCCCTGTTCCAACTTTGACGGCCCTGAGCCCCTGTCCCCGTGTCAGGCTGTGGGCTTGATCTCCTCGAACATCCTCAGGAGGAGGCTGCAGCGCCAGGTGCAGGGGGACCCAGAGGGACACGGGATGCCACTGTGCACCAGCAGCTTTGGACTTCTCTGGGAGGAGCTGTGAGTGGGGGCTGGCTTGAAGTGACCTCCCCAGTAAGGTCACAGAGCCCCTGAGATGTCACACTGCCTCCTGGGATGTCACAGCTCACCCTGGGATCTCACAAATCCCCCTTGTGATGTCACAGAGCCAGTGCTGCTCTATCACTCTGGGATGTCATACAGTTGCGCTGTGATGGCACAGAAGACTCTGGCATCACAAAGTCAGCCCGTGTCACAATCCTCTAGTGCAAGCGGGAATCATGACAGTTCATTTTCCCCACCTCAGAATTAGCAGAAGTAGATAGGCTTATCATGAGAAACCAAATGTGATAAACATGTTAGAAATGAAAGGCTCCAAGTTATTAGTTATTATTTTAATAAAAGTTATTAAGTGTACCAAATATAAATTTTGAGAAAAATGGAAAAAAGCCACTGTAAAAAAAAGTCAGTGTGGAACCTTGGGATTGCCACCAGGTGAGACACAGGTTTGACAGCTGCAGCAGAGGGTCCTCTATGCTTCACACCGACCGTCCTGTCTGACCCATTTTTATACCATTTTCCATGCCTGAGCCAGAGTCCCTTTTCTTCCTTTTTGGAGTGCATGTATTCATGTGGAGTTCTTTTCTCTGTGGCAAGTTGAACAATACATGTCCGGAGAGTGATGAACACCTGTGTTTGCAGTCCCGGAATTCGGATTTGAGATGTACCTCCCTGATGGCTCTGACTATCTCGGTCTCGGATATTTATCGTGTATTTATGGTCCGGGTGTTTCTCGGAAAACCTTGATGCACGATCCCTCTCTGGGCTGGCCACTTTCGTTCGCTTGTAAATAAAGTCCTCCCTCTCTTGTCCAGGTGGCTTCGACATCGTGTTGCAATCACTGTTGCTGGCTTGTGCAATTTAAAAACTTCTTATAAGAGTATAATTTAACAGCACATAACTATAAAATAGATGACAATTTTATTTGCACAAATTATCCTATAGACATATAACAGTCCTAATGATTCCTTGAGGCCTTGCAGTGTCACAATGTTCTCCATGGTTCCACAGGCCCCACAGTGTCATGTGACTCCTCTGTTCCATGAGTCCTGCAATGTCACAATGGACCTTTGGACCAATGGACCATGGGGCTTTCCAGTGTCACAACGCTCTCCTTTGGCTCCATAGTGTCACAATGGAGCACTGATTACAGGCAGCCTCTCTGTGTTACCCTGGAGCTTTGTTTCCGTGGGGTCTCGCAGTGTCCCAATGGAGCCTTGGTTGGATGGGGCCTCACAGTGTCACAATGATGCCTACATTCCACTGAGGCACACGGCGTCACTAGGGTCCCCTTGCTTCCATGAGGCCCAGCAATGTCACAGTGGTGTCCATGAATCCATGAGGACTCACAGTATCCCAATGGTCTCTTGATCTCACATGGTCCCACAGTGTCCCAATGGTCCCTTGGTGTCACAAGGCCCCACAGTGTCCCAATGGTCACTTCTTCTCACATGGCCCCACAGTGTAACAATGGTCCCTTGGTTCCATGGTTCCTGGTCTGGTGCATTCCCCTCTCCCCTTCTCAGGCCGCCCTGCCAGCTGAGAAATGCTCACTGGGCCAGGGCCTTGGCCAGCAGCCCCTGGGCTCAGCTCCTCTGGAGCTCATCACAGACACTGTCTGCTCCAGGTTCAGCCCTTCATCCCCTGGGGAGATGCCAAAGCCGGAATGGGAACAGGTGAGTGGTTATGTCAGTCTCGGGGGGTACGATAGTGGCTCTGAATCAGAGGCGGTGCGGGGCAGAGCGAGGCCGAAGCATAGCCGGGGTTGGAGCAGAAGCGTTCTCTCCCCCGTGATGATGCAGGCACGGACGGGGCGTGGCCAGGATGTAAAAATTCCTCAGGGCACGGTTCCGTCATCATTCCCATGGCAACAGACAGCCCAAGCCCAGGGCCAATCCCTGTCAGCTTCAGACATGGCCAAATTAGAACAATTATTGCAACAAGAGTCAGTTTCTCCGATTGCAGGGATCGCAAACGTGAATCAGTTGTTAGGAGAAATGCTTAAAGGTTTATCAGGAATATTGCGGAATTTGCTAATGTAAATCAATTGTCAGAAGAAATGCTCAAATGTTTATCGGAAGTGCAGATTGAAGAGCAGAGTGCGGTTCCCACCTCAGCTGGTCAGGCGGCAGCGCCATCTAGCGGCCCATCCACAACATTGCAACAGGCGGCACAGAACTTGTCCGGTCAAGGCACTGCGCCACCCAGTGGTGGGACCGTGACATTGCAGGACTTTTTTCCAGTTTCTTATAAGAAAAACTCCAGGGTGAAAAAGGTCACATCTGCACGGCAGCAGGAACCTCCACTGACACCGGAACAGTGCGGGACTCAGGACACTTCTGCTGAGGCGCAGCAACGGGATGAAACGATACGCATCACTGCTTCGGAGAGTGTCCCAGCTTGGACAATTCCAAAATCAAGGTCTGCCAAAATTTCGGGGCAGGGAGAGTCAATTTTAATATCAAAGGGGGTTGTTGAATTTCTTTTACAATATTTAAGCACAGCCTTGGAGTCACAGCCAGAACTGTTGGTTCATCTTCCAAAAATTTTCCAAATAATGCAGGGCAGTCGTGTGTTCTCCTCCACAGCAGATGCTTCACTTTTCTCCAGAGACTCTCAGCCTTCATCTTCGCAGATGCTGCAGACGCCGTTGGTATCGGTGAGTGCTACTGCACCAGAGCTGCAGCCACAACAGATGACTCCACTCTACAGGCAAGTACCCACTGAATTTACAGCTTTGCAGAGTGCAAAAGTGGACTGGCAGGACATTCGAGCAGAGTTGGAGAAGGAGAAAGGTTTATTACAGGGCTCGGGAAACATAATGATGCCAGTGAACTATGACGCTCAGGGCCAAAACCCGAGATGGGAACACCTGGATTGTGGAGCAATCAAAGATTTAGCTAAGGCCATTTGGGACAATGGGTTGTCATCACCATATTTCAAGCAGATGTTAAAAAGTATTTTTGGCATGTATGACTTAACACCATATGATCTTAAATACCTTGCAACATCAGTTCTTACAGACACCCTAGGTCTCATGTGGCAGAAGGCGTGGAGGAGATCCCTGGAGGAGCTGAGAGCCAGATACCAGGGTGGGCCAAATGCAAACCTCACCATGGTGCAGCTTGCTGGTGATCCTCCTGAGGACGGTCTAACTCAACAGGCGGTGAGGCTCCCGCATCACGTGCTCAGCGACATCAAAGAGGCAGCACGGAGGGCAATTCTTCAGATTGCTCCAACGGGGGTCCAGGACAACATCTACACTGAGATCAAACAGGGTCCTTCAGAGCCGTTTTCTTCATTTGTGGATCGTCTTTCTCAGGCAGTGGAGCGGCAGGTGAGCGAGGAGGGAGGGAAACCACACCTGGTCAAAAGCCTTGCGTTCTCCAATGCCAAGCCGGAGTGCAGACGGATCATCAGCATGATGCCGCACCAGGCCACCTTGGCAGACATGATCGAGGCGTGCAGCAAGGTGGGGACACCACAACATGTTGCTTCCATCATGGAGGAACACTTGGGGGATCGAATTGAAAAACGTGTTAGGGAAGTTCTTGCAAATTATGCAAAGGGCAACTCCAGTGCAGACAGACGGTGCTTTGGGTGTGGGACACAAGAACATATTAAAAGGAACTGCCCACAACTTGCAAAGACCAACAAGCCACCAGACCTTTGCCATTGATTCAGGAGAGGGAAACATCTTGCAAGTGAGTGTCATTCACAGACAGATGTGGATGGGAAACTTCTCCCGATTCCGGGAAATGGGAAAAAGAGCGCGAATCAACGCCAGTGCGCTCAGGCAAAAATCCTGGCGGTGACACAGAACCAACAGGAACAATCCTCGGGGAGCAACAAACAGAACCCCTCGGCAGAGCAATCTCCAAAATCCCCAGCAACCCAGACTTGGTACCACCTGGGTTCCAATGCGTCTTGGCAACCTCCAAATTGATGTGTCTTTTGGACAATAGCCATGCAGTGATACCTACAGGTGTCACAGGGACTTCTTGGAAAAGGCAGGACTTTTTAATAATGGCCAGGGACAGAAGAACTATCCTTGGACTTGTTGTTTATCCATCTTTGATTTCAGCAAACCATAATGAGGAGCTGATGGTCACGGCAAAAGCCTTGCGACCACCTCTGACAATTCCACAAAACACACCGATTGCTCGAGCTATGGCTCTGCCATCTCATCCAGAAAGGCAAGCCATGCCGGTGTTCAACAAACGGGACTCTTTTCCTGGTGATCAAGCAGAGGTGCATGCATCTTGGGTGAAACATTTGAGCCGGGATCGGCCCATCGTTACTTGTCAGTTGACTTGTAAAGAAAAGACAATTGCTATTACAGGGATGCTTGACACAGGAGCGGATGTTACAGTTATTTCATACATTTTTTGGCCTCGGGAATGGGACTTGGTTGCACCTTTGGGTTCTCTCACAGGCATAGGGGGGAGTTCCCTGTGCATGCAGAGTGAGAATGCAATTGTTGTCACAGGCCCGGGAAAAAAGACAGCAGTTATCCGTCCTTTCATCGTGCAAAAGCCCATCACAGTGTGGGGAAGGGACCTTTTGGCACAATGGGGACTGAAATTAGAATTGGATTTTTAACAGGGGTCACTGTGGCACTCGCCACTCTGAAATTGACCTGGAAAACAAATGATCCTGTTTGAGTGGATCAGTGGACCATAGAGCAGAAAAAATTGAGTGCATTGAAAAAGTTGGTCCAGGAACAGCTGCAGAAGGGACACATCAAACCAACAGACAGCCCATGGAACTCCCCAGTGTTCGTCATTCACAAGAAAACTTCAGGGTCTTGGAGACTGCTTTATGATCTCAGGAAAATCAACGAGGTCATCGAGGACATGGGGCCACTGCAGCTTGGGCTTCCATCTCTCTCGATGATCCCGAGGGACTGGTCGCTTGTGATCATTGATCTCAAGGACTGTTTTTTCAGCATTCCACTTCATCCAGATGATGCTCCACGCTTTGCATTTTCTGTCCCAAGCATCAACAGAGAAGAACCTCTGCAAAGATACCACTGAACAGTTCTTCCTCAGGGGCTCAAAAATTCTCCAAGCATTTGCCAATGGTACATGGCCCAAGCTTTGCATCCATCATGAGAGAAACATACAAAACCAAAAATTATCCATTATATGGATGATCTGCTCATTGCAGCACCAACAAAACAGGAGGTGCAAGAGGTTCGTGACTGTGTGATTGCGCAGGTGCAAAAAGCAGGACTGGAAACTAGTACACCAAAAATACAGGAAATTGCACCTTGGAAATACTTGGGATGGAAGATCACAAAGCAAACGATAAGGCCACAGAAACTGGAAATCAACACAAAGGTCACCAATCTCCAGGACTTGCAACAGCTTTTGGGGGAGATCAACTGGATGAGACCGACCCTGGGAATCACCAATGATGACATCTCGTCATTGCTCGATCTTTTGAGAGGGGACAACAACATCCAATCTCCCAGAACTCTGACGCCTGAAGCAAAAAGAGACCTTGAAAAGATCACAGACATGATTCAGCAGAGAAAAGAACATCGCTCTGTAGAATCATTGCCTTTTCATTTAGCAGTGTTGGCGGAAACAGCACAGCTATATGGGTTGATTTCTCAGTGGGATTTGTCTCAAGTGGACCCTCTTTTGTTAATAGAGTGGGATATTTTAGCTTACAGGCCCTCAAAAACAATTCTCACAGATCTAGAAATGGTAGCACAGATTATTATCAAGGCGAGAACCAGGTTGCTGACAATGTCAGGCAGAGATTTCTCAGTTATTCATGTTCTTTTGAAAATAGTGTATTTTGAATGGGCGATGCAGAAATCACAGGATTTTGTAGTTGCTTTGTTAGGATATCCGGGAGTTTGTACAATTCATTTTCCAGCTCACAGGATGCTGAATGCAAAAGTAAGTTTCAGGGAAAAACCAAAAATAAGCCAGGAACCAGTGGAAGGGGTGACAGTGTTCACTGATGGTTCAGGAAAAACTCAGAAATCAGTAGTTACATGGCAAAACCCAAAAACAGGGGAGTGGTAATCAGACATTAAAATGGTACAGGGTTCGCCACAAATTGTGGAATTGGCAGCAGTGGTCAGGGTTTTTCAATTGTTTCAGGAACCTCTCAATCTGATCACAGATTCAGCATATGTTGTGAATGTGGTCAAACAGTTAGAGGAATCACTTTTGAAACACACTGACAATGAAATTTTATATTCATATTTGTCATGCATGAGGACAATTCTAGAAAGTAGAGAACACGAATATTTTGTTACACATATCAGGGCACATTCATCACTCCCACGGTTCTTAGCAGCAGAAATGCTCACGCACACAGACTCACAATGACCGTATCTCAGACATTGCCAGATATTTTTGAGCAGGCAAAATTGAGCCATGCATTTTTCCATCAAAATGCACAGCCATTGATGGAATCCTTTCGCCTCTCTAAAAGTCAGGCATAGGAGATCATCAGTGCTTGTCCAGACTGTCAGCTTGTGCAGCCTCCTGCATCTACAGGAACTGTCAATCCAAGGGGATTGCAGAGTCTTCAGCTCTGGCAAGCTGATGTCACAAAATACCCATCCTTTGGGAGGCTCAAAAATATCCATGTTTCAGTAGACACATTTTCAGGGGCGATTTTTGCATCATTACATACAGGGGAGACCGCAGAACATGCCTGCAGACACTTTCTACAAGCATTTGCATCACTCGGGGTGCCACAAGAAATAAAAACAGATAATGGTCCAACTTATACAGGCAAGGTGCTTGAAAAATTTCTGAAAAAATGGGGAGTGAAACACACTTTTGGTATTCCTTATTCTCCCTCAGGTCAAGCAATCATTGAAAGAACATCACACCCTGAAATCCCTTTTGGATAAACAGAAAAGGGGAGAGGCAGGCACAACACCTTATATGTGGCTGAACAAAGCTCTGTATGTGTTGAATTTTTTAAATAGTTCATTCTCAGAGCCCACACCACCAATTGTCAGGCATTTTACAAACAGTGCACAAGCAAAGTTAAGGGAAAATCCTTTGGTTTTGATCAGAAATCCAGAATCAGGACAAATTGAAGGTCCATTTACATTAAATCTTGGGGCAAGGGTTTCTCTTGTGTTTCCACACAGTGAGGGCCGAATTGGTTGTCGGCGAGTTACATGAAACCTTTTCAGGTGCGGACGCAGGTGGACGCGGACCCGAGAAGCAAAGAAGAGAGCACGCAGACGGAGGCAGACAACGACGCTGCAGACGTCTCGTCAGACAACGATTGATTACGCAGAGACTTGGGGTTTTTTCGGGTAAATTAAGTGTTATTTGAGTGTTGCTGTATTGCAGGGATTTTCACAGAGGTTGGGGACATGGACATGGAGTTTAGACAGGTAGTGTTCATGTGTCTCATTCTCTTGCCTGTTGCTTTGGGCAATGAGACAGATTTTCCCATGAAACAACCGAGGGAAAATGTGTGGGAAACTTTGGCAAAGGCAGCAGGTCTGGACAGTATTTGTCTGATTCATTCAAAGCCAGGGAAACAATTTTCAACATGTTTGGTAGGTGTGCCAGTGAAGGAGTGGCCAATTCCAAAAAATATCCCTCCAAAGGTTTTGAAAACTTTTGCAGATCCTATGGAAGGATGGCATGTTTGGACGCAATACCTTCCTGTGCCTCACCTGGAACCCCCAGAGTTCGACATTTTTGGGTCAACAAAAATGAAATACTGCATCAAATTTAATCCAGTGGGAGTGGCAAAGACAGATAATCATACAATAGATGTCACTCCAATTCAGCCTTTTTATAAAAATGCATCATCCTGGTGCAATTACACCAAGGTGACGAGCAAATCATCCCTTCAACACCCAGCCACTTTACCGAAGGGAGTGTTTTTGATTTGTGGGGACAGAGTTTGTCCTGATATCCCTGCAAAAGTCAAGGGCAGTCCATGCAGCATTGGGGAGTTCTCATTGATAACACCTGATTTGAAAACTTTAAAGGAACAGACATGCAGGGAAAAAAGATCCCTTGATCAATAGAGTCCAAATTGTGATGATGATGATGTTTATACCTGGGACAAGGCTCGGAGGATTGCAGTTGCAATTTTCTCACCCCAAACAGCATCAGAGGTGGCCTTGACACAATTGGACCACATAGCTTGCTGGTTGAGCAAACACAGTCGTGCCATTTCGTCTGCACTGAGTGACATGTTAACAGACATCAGCAGTGCAAGACAGGCAGTGCTTCAAAACAGGGCAGCAATTGACTATTTGTTGCTGTCACATGGGCACGGATGTGAAGAATTTGAGGGGATGTGCTGCATGAACTTGTCAGATCATTCAAAATCCATTCATGAAAAAATAAAACAGTTAGAAAGTAGTATCACCAAGTTGAAAAAAGTAACAGGATCCTGGTGGGATGATTTCTTTAACCTTTTTGATCTCTCACCAGTGTGGAAAGAAATTTTAAAAACAATATTTTACATTCTTATAGGGCTTGTAGTTCTTCTGCTTATTATGCCATGCATTTTCATGTGTATTCTAAGGGCCTTGAACAAAGTGGCAAAGCAGGTGTTTTTGGTTCAAACAGGGAGGGGAGATGTGGGAACTCAAAATGTCTCTCAGACATTTTTAGAGGTTCCAGGCCTTTGTCAGAGCATTCTAGACCCCAGCAAGCAGCTGGAATCAGCTGTGATTTGAGTTTGAGCCATGGAATGAATTACCAACTTTTAAGGTGGAAAAATCAGTCACAAAGGGTTAGATAGTATAGTAAAAGTAGTTACAAAGTAGAGGGGAAATTTTTTTAGTATTGTACAGGGGGGTTTTAGCATATATACAGGGGGGTTTTTACTTTGTACATGGGGGTCAGAAGTTCTAAGATGGAGGAAAGTGGGCTGTTCCTGTCCTTCCTCTTTCTTCTTCCTTACATCCATGTTCTTGGTGATGTTGGCATTCGCAGATTGGTTTAGAGTAGAAAAGCACTTGGGAATATAGGTAGTAGGTATTGGGGAATAATTGTAAACATGTTATACGTAATATATCTTATAAAAGATAGCAGCAGCCCTGGGTGGGGAGGGAGAAGAAGACACCGGACAGTCAGGGTGTCAAGAGTGTGTGCGTCTCTGCCCGGGCCGCTGATCAAACAGCCGCAGCCCGAGAACATAATCTGTTAGATAACTAGCAATAAATCATCTTGAGACCGAACAACAAGAGACTGTGGAGTTTTTCTTTGGAAGCACGGGTTGGAAGAGAGACTTTACCACCACACGAGACCCCCAAACCAAACCCAGGGTTCTCACAATTTGCAAATCCAATTAAGGGTAAGGACCATCCCACGAGATAAAAAGATAATAGTTCAAGTCATGAATTGATCCACTGGGGAATCCAAGGTTTGTGTGACCACTTTTTATGGGAAAATTTATCTATTGGAGTGTATGACCTGGCAAAGGCAGTCACAAGTGGATGTGTGATTTGCCTGAAAGCTGACCAATAGGTAATGAGAAAAACAGCACATGGGGGAGGAAAACTTGCTTTAAGACCTTTCCAAAACATACAAGTAGATTTCAGTAAAATGCCCTCTGTGCAGAGGTACAAACATTTACTAGTGATCGTAGATCATCTCACTCACTGGGCGGAGGCTTTCCCAATCAAAAGAAGTTGCAAAAATAATCTTAGAAAATATCATACCTCGATACGGGCTAGTCAGTAACATTGACTCGCACTGAGGTCCACATTTTGTCGCTTGAACTTTGCATCAAGTAACAAAAGCCCTGGGGATAAGGTAGAGATTGCACACCCCATGGCATCTTCAAAGCTCGAGTAGGGGAGGAAGGATGAATAGAACTCTTAAAAATGTAACAACCAAATTAATTAAAGAGACAAAAATGAATTAGCTCAAATATTTACCTCTTACTGTCTTGTGCATTAGAACAAGACCTCGGTCCGACATAGGGGCTTCTCCTTAGGAAATAATGTTTAGACTCCCTCTTCTAATCACCCCTTTCAGTACTGCAGATTATTTAGAAGGGGAGGCAGCAACTCAAAAATATTAAAAAACCATAAGAAAATCCCTAGAAAGCCTCAGAAAGAAGGAATATCTCCCCCAAACCTCCCCTCTGGATACCAATGCCCACATCAGTCCTGAGGATTGGGTGTTAATAAAATCCTAGAGCACCACCACTCCACTAACCCTCAGATTTGAAGGACCTTTCCAGGTGTTCAAGAAAAAGGCTGAACCCATATCACCAGAGTAAAAGGATCAGTGCCACCCCCAGACACCAGACCAGACCCAATAGGGTCACCCACCTCCTCTTGTATATGGATGGTAATTAGGGGACCAGAAGACTTAAAATTAACTTTAAAAAAACTTGCTAGAAGCTGATATACAGTAAGGTAGTAATAACCGTTTCTGAGTTAAAGTACCACAGTAAAAGTTTAAACACTTTGTAATTGTTTAATACGTGTCCTTTAGTCAAAGAAGTCAACAGAAGAAATTTTTAGTTAGAATATTATTCAGTCTTATGTTGCTTCTAGGAATTAAGAGAATTACCCAAAGAAGGTAACCCTCAAAAGCCAGAGACTGTAAGTTGATGCGGGCTTAAGCCCGATCAAAGAAATAGTGGAGGGATTTATTATGAACAAAACAGCCTTGCTGAGACATTTCGGTTTGGGCTAAGTACTGACATTGAAATATTAATTAGCGAATTGCTCCTGAGAATCACCTACACCCCCACCCACACTACCATTCTAGGATTGGGATGCAAAATAGAGAGACCTGTGGAATCACGGGAGGGGGTTTTGGGGATGAAAACACCCCTAAGTGGAAGGCTGGGCACAGTGGAGGGGGCTGGATGGGTGCGCTGCTTGGGGAAAAGGGAACCACATCCCTGGTCTGTGTCTGACCTGTCACCATAGCCTGCAGGGGACCAGACTGGACTGGGCTGTGGGAAGCAGGAACAAAGGAACAACTCTTCCTGGTGTTCCCAGGAGGGAAGGACAGGGGACAGCTGCTGCTGCACTTTGGCAGCAGGCTCTGCACATCCCCTCACCCTTCGGCTACCAGGACTTCAGACACAGACTGCACACCTCTTCACCTCCGGCTACCAGTGTGCCACGGAGACTCCAGGGACAGACTCTGCAGCCTTCTCACCCCTCGGCTACTGGGAAAAAGCTACAAAAGCGGGGGCAAGCTCCGTGTTGAGCTCCCTGCCCAGCTGATCTTTATAATAAATAGCTGAACATTAATAAAGGCATGAGCCCTGATTACTACACGAAGCCCCCCAAAATTTCACTAAAAAGCCCCCAAATCCCCTAAAAATCAGAAGAAGAGCCTCCAGAACCCCAGAGAATCCCACAAAATCCCAGTGGAACCCACTAAAATTAAAAACAAAAAACCTCCCAATAATTTCAATAAACCCTTTAAAAAGAACCCCTTCCAAAACGACAATAAAGTCCCCCAAAATCCAAAACTCCCTACATCCACAAAACGCCCTCAAAACCTAATAATTCTCCCAAAAGACTCCAAGAATTCCCCCTTAACTCCCAAGAAAATCCCCCCAAAGTCCACAACCACCACCAAAATCCCCCCAAAATTCCCCCAGACTCACTGGGGGCTGTCCTGGGTCAGGGGGCACCAGCCAGTGGAACAGGAGCAACTTCAGGGGCCCTTGGAAATTTTTGGGGAGGGGGCACCATGGAAGATCCTCCCAAAAATGGGGGAAGGGGGAACCCCTGTTGTGCCCCCTCGCCCCGAAACGCCCAGACCCCATTCAGGGTGGGCATCAGACTGCCTGGGACCCCCAGATCTCCATAGGACCCCCTCCAGGAACCCCAATCCTCCCCAGAGCCCCTTCAAGGTTGGCCCAGGACCCCCTGAGAGCCCCCAGACCCCAATTGGGCCCAGCCTAGGATGTCCCCTGAGACCCCCCCAGACCGTTCCCAAGACCCCACCCAGGACCCTTCCAGGACTCTCCAGACCCCGCCCCAAACCCAACTCTGGACCCCCCAGCCTCTCCCCAGATCCCTCCAGGACCTCTCCCAAAAACCCCTAACTCCCCCCAGACCCTCTCTGGGACCTTTCCAGATCCCCCAAAGCCCCTCCCCAAAACCTCCAAAACCTCCTAGGACGCCACCAGGACCCCCCAAACCGCTCCCCCAACTCCGCCCAGACCCTCCCAAGACCCCCCCTCCAGGCCCCTCTCAGGACCCATCCCCACCCCCCAGGTCCCCCCACAATGCTCCAAGACCCCTCCCCAGACTCTCCCTGACACCTCCAGGACCCCTCAGGATCCCCCACCCAAGAGCCCTCCAGGACGCCCAGACTGCCCCGAGGACTCCTCCATGAGCCATCCAGGACCCCCCAGAGCCCTCCCTAAACTCCCCCCGGCTCCCTCCCCAAAGGCCCCCGATCCCCCCAGGACCCCTCCCCAGCCCCCCCAGCCCCTCCCAGCCCCCGGCCCCTGTGCGGAGCCCCCTCCCCAGCGTTGCGGCCCCCGCGGCTCCCGCGGCTCCCGCCTCTCCCAGCGCCTCCCCCGCTCTGGCAGCGCCGCCCGCAGGGCCCGCCCGAGCCCGGGGGGCGGGGCCGCCGGGGGAGGGGCGCCGCTCCCGGCTCCCTCTGATTGGCTGCAGCCGCGCGCTGATTGGTTGGTTCGGCACGGGGCGCGCCGCTATTGGCTGGAGGAGCCCGCGCGCGCGGTGCAGGCGGGAAATTGTCAGGGGAGCGCGGCTGAGGAGGGGCTGAGGTGGGGCCGGGGAAACTGAACGGGGGGTTTGGGGCGGCTCGGGGAGAAATTGGGGATTTCTGGGGAACTGACAGGAAATAGGCGTGTGTCTGCTGGGTTTGGGGGAATGAGGGGGCTTTAGGGAGCTTTGGGGGGAGCTTGAGAGCTTCTGGAGCGTTCTCCGTTGGGTTTAGGGGGATCTGAGGGTAATTGCGGGGGTCCGAGGGGACTTTGGCGGAGTTGTGAGAGGAACTGGAGGGATCTGGGGGTTCTGAGGTGGCTCTGGGGTCAATTTTGGGGTAAAGTGGGGGGACCTGAGGGTAATTTGGGGGCTTTAGGTGGGTCTGGGGTGGATTTGGGGCTCTGGGGACACCTAAAGGGGTGCCAGGGGGTGAAGGGGTCGCAGCCCCCCAGACGCCCCCTGAAGCCCCCCTGTCCTCACAGAGGGGTCCCGGCCCTGGCGGTGCAGGACCCCCGGCCCCAGCCCAGCATCTCCATCAACCACCTGAACCGGGACACCAAGGAGGACGGGGATGGCTGGGGGGTCCTGGGGACTCTGAGAGTGTCCGTGCCTGTCCCCAGGGGCTCAGGCTGTCCCCTGGGTGTCCCCGAGCTGGAGAAGTCCCTCTGCGCCGTTTCCTCGCCGTTTGGGCAGATTTTGGACATTTTGGTGCGGCGCAGTCTCGGCCTGCGGGGCCAGGCCTTCCTCACCTTCAGGGAGATGAGCAGCGCCACCAACGCCCTGCGCTCCCTGCAGGGCTTCCCCTCCTGCGGCCAACCCGTGGGGAGACAGCGACTGGGGGAGTTCTGGCACTGGGGAAAGAACTGCAATGCTGGGGAAAAACCGCCAAACTCTGGCCTCAGATACCCCCAAAGTCCAACTTGGAATCCCACCAAACTCATTCACCCTGAACACCCCAAAGCTTCCCTTTCTATGACAAGCCCATGGTAAGACAGAAATGCTGGGTGAAATCCTGGAATTCTCATGGAAAAAACCCAAAATCCTGAGGAAAAAAAACAAACCCAACCAGGATTCCCCCCAAAATCCCATCAAGAATCCCTGAAATTGAGTTGGAAACACCCCTAAATCCAACCAGGAACCCCCCAAAGCTTCCCCTTCTATGACGAGTCCATGGTGAGACCCAAATCCTTGGGAAAATCCTGACATTTTGGGAAAAAATCCTGAAATTCTGGGAGAAATCCTGAATTCCTGGGGGAAAAACTCAAAATGCAGCCTCAAATATCCCCAAAATCCAACCAGGAACCGCCCCAAAGCTTCCCCTTCTACCAAATGTCCATGGTAAGAGACAAATCAGAGTAGAAGTCCTGGGATTTTGGGAACAATCCTGAAATTCTGGGAAAAACTCCAAAATCCTTGGGAAAAAACCCAAATCCAGCCTCAGTTATCCCTAAAATTCACCCTAACGCCCCCCCCCCCCCCCCCCCCCCACCCGCCAAAGCTTCCCCTTCCGGGACAAACCAGTGGTAACAGCAGAATCTTCAGGCAAATACCCAAATTTTGGGAAAAATCCTGTAATTCTGGGACAAAAGCACAAAATTCAATTGGGAACCCACCCAAAATCCATCCAGGAGCCCCCAAGAATTCACCCTGAATCTCCTAAACCTTCCCCTTCTACCCCACAGTGAGACCCAAATTCAGGGAAAAATCCACAGATTCTTGAAAAAACAGGAAATCTTGGGAAAAAGCCTGAAATCTGGGGAAGAAACGGAAATCTCACCAGAAATCCACCCCCCAATCCCCTGGGAATGACCCCAAATCCCTGCTGGAACCTCCCCAATTCCTCTGAATTACCCCAAAATCCTGCTGAAATTCCCTGAATTCCTTCTAGGACTTGCCAAAATCCCTCAAAAACGTCCCTGATTGCTTCTGGAACTGCCCCAGATCCATTCTGGAGCATCCCCAAATCCCTCCGAACTTCTGAAAATCCCTTGGAAGACCCCAAAATCCCTCTTGAAACTCTCCCAGATCCCCTCAGAATTCCCCCAGATCCCTCAGAAAGCCCCAGATCCCCTCTGGAGCCTCTTCCAGATCCCCCCAAAATCCTCGGGAACAACCCCAAACCCCCCGAGCCGTCCCCAGCTCCCCCCGGAGTGATCCCAAATCCCCCCGGAGCCAGCCCAGGTCCCCTCTGGAAGCTCCCCGAGTCCCTCGGGAAGCCGCAGATCCCCGGGAGCCGCCGGGCAGCGCCGGGAAAGCCCAAAGCCCCGCGGCAGTGCCGCATCCCGGCCGGAGCTGCCCCGGGAGCCCCGCGGGGCCGGGGCCGGGGCCGGGATGCGCCGTCCCAGCGGATCCAGCGCGCCCGGCCGGGCTCGGCCAGCGCGGCCCAGGGCAGGGAGCGCTGGTGGGGCGGGAGCGGGAGCGGAGCGCGAACGGGACCAGCGCAGAGCCAAGGGGGGAGAGGCCCCGGCCCCACAGAGAGCGGGGCCGGAGCGCGGGGCCGGCCGGGGATGGCTCGGGGATTGTTCCGGGCGATTCGGGCACTCGCAGCGATCTCTGCGGGATTCTTGGGCTGCTCCTGGGAGGTTTGGCTGGCATTTTGAGGGAAGTTTTCGTGGGGATTTTTTTGGTGGATTTCCTCACACTTCGGGTGGGATGTGATAGGACTTGGGGGCATTTTTTGGGGAATTTGAGAGCGGTTTGGTGGGATTTCGGCGCGGATTTTTTGAGTGTATTTGGTGTGGATTTTGCGGGGGTTTAGGGAAATTTTGGTCGGATATTTTGGGTGATTTGGTGGGATTTTTTGTGTGGATTTTGTGTGATTGGGGGATTTTTGGCTGCATTTTTGTACAAATTTTTCTCTGTGGATTCTGTGGGATTTTCATGGGGATTTAGTGGGACTTTTTGTGGGATTTTTGTGTGGCATTTAAGGGGATTTTGGGGGCGATTTTTATGGGGATTTTGAGGGATTTCTGTGAGCCTTGGGGTGATTTTTGTGGATTTTTTTGGGTGAGTTTTGTGGGCTTGTGGGTGGAATTTTTGTGGAGATTTACCTGGGATTTTGTGTGGTTTTTCTGGCATTTTCAAGGAATCTACAGTGGAATTTTTGTGGGAATTTTATGGTATTTTTGGTGGGATTTTTTGTGAGGATTTTGAGTCGATTTCTATTGGATTTTGGGGAGTTTTGGGGGATTTTTTAGGAAGATTTTAGTTGGGTTTTGGGTGTTTTGGGGGGGATTTTTATGGGATTTTGATGATATTTTTGTGAGGACTTTTGGTGATATTTTTGTGAGGGTGAGTGGTGCCTTTGGTTCCAACCAACTTTCCTCCCCGAGCCAACGTTACCCACTCCCTCACACGTCCCCCCGTGCCTTCCCACTGCCTTGTCCTGTCTGGGCTTCCACAGCCCCTCATCCCTTCGTGGCCCCGTCCCCTCAGGGTCTCCCCCAGCCTGGCCAACCTGATCCATCAAGAGGCACCTGGGAGCCCTCAGCATTCCAGGCAGCAACACACGGGCAGGAGGACACGGATGGCGCTTCCTGCCTGGGACAGGGCTTGTGGCCATCTCCAGGCACCGCTCTCACAGAGATCCCCACAGCTCCAGCCCCTGCCCATCTGCTCTGTGGGCAGCACAAAGGCTTCAGCAGAACCACCAAAGGCCAAGGGGCTTCTGGCCATTTTCCCTGCAACCCTGCATGCCTGGGCAGCTTGCTGAGCCCAGGAACCCTTTTCTCCCTCTTCCCCTAGGCCCTGCAGAGCCTGGGCAGCAAAAGAAAGATCCTGGGAGTCTGTCTATTACAACACATCCTATATTTCTATGCTAAAGAAAAACAAAAAGAAGAAAAGAACAATCCTAAAGAAACGAAACATTCCTGCTGGCTCGAGTGGCCCCAGCAGACAGAGCCTCTGGGATCAGCTCTCTGCAGAGCTGCAGCAGCGCAGCCAGCCGAGCCCCGACAGACGAGGCCGTCTCCTCCATGCCCTGCAGAGCCGATCATGCAGGCTGTGGAAGCGGGAATATCGAGCTCTCTCTATTCCCTGGAGGACAGACAATGTTTGAACTGCCAGGCTCGCAACGGCAACACTGATGTCATTGGCCGTGTCTTCTAGGGCTGAAAGAGAGAGGAACAGCGCCATGGTCAGTTCCCGCATCTGAGGGGACCCAAGGAGATCCCTGTGCCAGGGCCATCCCAGCCGGCTCTGGCTATGGCCAGCAGGGAGCAGGGACCAGCCGGATCAGCCCAAAGCTGCTGGCCACGAATCCCGCAGGTGCCCTGAAAGCTCTGTGTGCTCTGTCCACGCTGCCCCTGGTCTGCACAGGGAGCAGAGCCCTCCACAGCCGGGGCAGGGCTCGCAGCTCCCCCGCCAGCCCTCGCGTGCAGCCCGCTGCCCTCACTCACCCTCACAGATGAGATGGAGCTCTTCCTTCCTCCCCCTCAGGTACCGCCCGGCCGTCCCTGGGAACACAGAGCCTGTCAGGCCCAGCGGCACAGCTCCCTGCCAGCGGCGCCGCCAGCCCTGTGCCCACACGCCCTCCTGGCCCGGCTCGTGGCTCACCCATGAACCTGACGGCCGCCTCTCGCAGGGGCTCCTGTGGGCTCTGCAGGTAGGGCAGGGCCCGGCGCAGGTGCTCGGCCACGCTGCTGCTGTCCTCTGCCAGCTGGAGAGAGCGACAGGAGGGAAGGGTTGGCCCCGCAGCCCCCCGGGCCGGGGCTCCATGGGCACCCGGCTCGGGCCGCAGGAGCCTGGAGCAGAGCCCGCGCGGCCTCGGGCTGCAGCAGCGGGCAGGGGCACAGCTGCCAGCCCGCACACCGAGCACCGCGCTCAGGGGCTGCTCCAGGCTGGGGCTGCGGCTTCCCGGCCCTCCTTACCAGGATCTCAATGAACCTCCAAAGTTTCTCCTTCTTTACAGGCTTTTCAAGATCTCTCCTGTTCAGGAATTTGGCCACACAAAGCAGGGTTTCCCAAGAAGCCTGGAGAGCAGTAGAGACACGGAAATGGCCCCACAGCCCAGGATCAGCATCCCTGTGCCAGGGCCAGGAGGAGGATGCAGCCTGCCAGGCGCCAGGGCAGGAGGCAGCCAAGCCCCCTCCCAGGGCGACAGCAGCAGCCCGTGAGTCCTCACCTCTGCCACACTCTGATTCTCATCATGGCAGTGGAAGAAGAGTGGGAGCAGGCTGTGACACACTTGTGTCATCAGGAGCTTTTTCTCTTCTTCCACTACAGTAGACAGCAAGGCTCGAAATACAAACATGGAGATCCACTGCACATGCCAGTCATCCTGTGTAACAGGAAGGAAACAAGACCTTGGCATCAGCTGATTCTGGCCCACCTTGGCGCAGGCCTGCATCTCCACAGGGCACCAAGTGTCTGGGCAGCAGCCAGTGGCCGTGGCTGAGGGCACAGAGCCTTACGTGTTCAAAGAGTGGCAGGAGCACCTTAGCCAGCTGCAGGGCGATGGGGCTGGGTATTGGGGTGTCATTATCCAAGAAGAAATCACTAAGTAGAACAATGCTCATCCTGACCACATCACTATCATTTTCCTGCAGGAGCTCCCCGAGGCTTTCGGTCAGGCTCCGCATTCTTTTGGCCTGTGCGGAACAAAAGTGTGTGAAAGGCCACCCTGCTGCCACAGGGCCCAGAGGCCAAAGGCCTGTCCCGCAGCCCTCGGGCAGCTGAAGTGGGAGGCAGGAGAGCTGGGAGCGGCTGACCCAGTGCCTGAAGACCAGCAACTGTGTTCCCCAGCACCACGCTGCCTGCACGGCTTCAGCTGCTGCCCCCTCCTTACCATCGAGGGATTATCCCTGACCAAGAGGAGGGCTCTCAGAACCTGGCGGCGCATCTCCGTGTGCTCACTCAGCAAGTGCCTCGACAAGAGATCCATGATGCTGTCACTGCATGCACTCAAGTCCAGGCAATGCAGGACCTGAAAGGCACAGGGCAGTGACAGGGGACCCGGCCGGCAGGAGCCCAGAACCGCACAGGGCGGGGACCAGGCAGCAGCGCAGGGCGTGGGCACCATCCCAGGCAGCTGCGGCTACGAGAGGGCAGAGAGCTGGGAGGCAGCGCCGGCCTTCAGACTCACCTCCACAAGGAATGCCAGGGCAGGGAAGTGCCAGTATGGCATCTCTTTGCGGAACAACTGAAGGAGATAGTCTAAGATGCTTTTACACTCATCGATGGATTCTTTGCCCATCTCCCTGGAAGGCAGAAAATGGCACTAAGATGTGGCAGCAGCTCTCTGGCCTCAGAGAGAAACAAACAACTTTCCCAGGCATCGCCTGAGAAAGTCTGAGAAGATCAGAGGAAAGAATGAAAAAACATTCTTATCTTAACATGCTGCACCTGGCATTGTGAACATTCGGAATATGTTACAGAGATTTGTCTACCAAAATGTGCTTTCTTAAGTAACTAATGGTATAGTGTTTAGACTAGAAAACACATTAAATCAACCTATATCATAACTATCTATAAGAACAATGGGTTTCTTAATAATAATTATTATTGATCGGACCTCTGAAATACATGGAGTCAGTGATAATTACTGGCCGGGGGCCCGCTCCTACGACACTAAGACCCTGAGTCGGGGGGGGAAGCCCCTCTCAGGACAGACTGATGCAGTTCTTGTCTTTACCCCCCACCCTGCAGGGGGACCTGGGCCCTTTGAGATGTGGCTGCTGCTGGGCACCCTCCTCTCCCAGCCTTTCCCAGTCTGCTTGGCTGTCCCTCGTCCCTCTGGCCCATGGCCATGGGGACTGAGTGGGATATCCCAGCCACAGAGCACAAATGCCGGGAGCAATGGGGAGAAGGGGGTCTCACCTGGCCAGCAGACCCACGGCATAAATGTGGGTGTCAGCACAGAGCAGCGTGTCCCAGCCACGCTTGCGCTCCATTGACAACACCACATCCTCATAGTCCATTTGGCACAGCAGGGACTTCAGGGTCCTCACTGCAAACCTGAGTGCAGAGCAAAGCCCGGGTCACACTGGGAGCACTGGCTCCTGCCCTGGCCATGTGGCAGGGACAGAAGGATTGGGATAGAGCACCTGTTGGGGCTGCTGGCAAGGCCATGTTCTTCCTGGCATCCCTTCCAGAAGGTATCCACCTCCTCTGGCATCTCTTTGGTGCTGAAGAACACTTGGAAGAGCAGATGCACAAATAACTGCGGGAAATGCTCATCCACTATATCTGGGACACAGCGCTCCTGAAGGATCTTCCATATCACCACAGTTGCCTGCAAAGGACAAAGTCCCCCGAGGCAGCGTTCAGTGCCAAGGTGTCCGTGGGACAGGGCCCGAGCGTGGCAGGGAGAGGCCCAGAGAGACACAGGGGGAGCAGCGGGCCTGGTGGCCCTGCAGCTGTCCCTAGGCCAGCTTTCAGGCCAGTGCCTGAGGCAGGGAGATGCAGTGGGGAAAGGAGGATGGAGAGCTGCTGGACAGGTGGCCTTGGGGCCAGCAAAGTCCACTGGCAGAAACTCACAGCCAGGGCAAAGACAGTCATTCTGTTCCCATCGCAGGTGCTCATGCTGTGCTCTGGCCAGCTCCCCAGCACATCCAGGAGTATCTGCTGTGCCAGCTCTGCAGTCCAGGGTGTGCACATGATGGTCTTCCACATGGCCATGGCAGCTCTGCGGGGTTAGAGCTCTGTCTCAGGGCATCTCAGACACAGCACCGTGGTCTGGGCATCTCTAGAGGCCCGGGTTGACTGCCGGCTCTGCCTTTGCCCACTGCCCCTCTCCAGCAGCAGCCAGGCAGCCCAGCCCTGTGGGGACAGGCCCCTGTGGGACAACGAGGGAGCATGGCAGCAGGCTTGGGGCTGACATGCCAGGGCCTGGAAAGGGAGCAGCCAGAGGGCCCTGGGACTCTGTTGGTCAGAAACCTGGCCCAGGCTGTACAGGGCGATGGGTTGGGGTGAGCCCTGAGCCCTCTGGGCAGATGGGCCCCATACCTGTCACAGGATGGGGCCACACGCAGGAGTGTCATTACTGCCTCATTTGGCTGCGCTTCTGTGAGATACAGCAGGGCGTTGTCCAGCCTGTGCTCAGCAGAATCATTGGCCATGAGCCACTGGTGGATGTATCTCACCATGCCGGGCACCTGGAGAAGGCACAGGGAGACTTGGAAAGCTGCCAGAGGGATCAGCGTTCCCAGGGTCCCCAGAGAAGTGCTTCCCTTCCCGCCGCACTGCGATGGCCTCAAAGGCTCACAGGGGCCAGCACTAGTGGCTTGGGAAGCCATGTGACTCATGGGGCAATTGAAGCCTGGCCACATCTGCTTACTTGCTCTGCTCTGGGAACACCACTCTGCACAAGCAAATCCAGCAGGGCGGCACTGGTCTCATGTCCGAGGAGCTCTGAGTATGCTCTGAGCCCAGGGCTCATGACACTGGTCTCTTCCTGCCGAATTCTCTTGATGAATTTGCAAACAAGCTGTAGGAGAAGAGCAAGAAGCCATGGGGTGCTGCAGGTGTGCTGCTGGGCTGAGCAGTGACAGCAGGCCCAGCCCAGGTGGGGATGGCTGCAGGTACCTGTGCTGTTCTGTGGAAGCGGCCATGGGCGGGTTCCTGCTCTTGTGTCTGGTCCAGGGCTGCATCTGGGAAAGAGCGAGCGCAGCCCGAACTGAGGGGCTGCCGGAGAGGCCGGAGAACACAGCCCAGCCCTGCGCTGCCCAGGCAGGGACAGCCCCGTGACGGCCCAGAGCATGGAGCACGGCTGTGGGGTGTCTGCCCGGCTCCTATTCCATCCTGACCATGGGCATGGCCCCAGGGGATGGGATGGCATGGCATGGCATGGCACGGCACGGCATGGCATGGCATGGCATGGCATGGCATGGCATGGCATGGCATGGCATGGCATGGGGCCAAGCTGGCTGCAGGCACCAGCCCTGCGGCCCAGCTCTGCCACTCACCCTTCTGCCGTGGCTGGAACTGCTCCAGCTCTTCAGGCTGCTGTGCTGGGGCAGTTCCAGGGCCTTCTTTCTCCTCCTTCCCCCAGGCCAGCTTGGGCACGCTCGCAGGTCTGTGCTCTACAACACTGCCTGGATTCATGGCTGCTTGCAGAAGGTGAAAAGGAAAAGGTCCAAGTCAGCAAGTGCTGCAGTCGTGCCTTGAGGGCACCTGCAAGTGTGAAGACTTGGCAAGGCTACAGGACAGCAAGTCCTGCACTCTGCTCTTGGGGCTCCAGCCACAAGGACAGGAGACTCCTGTCAAGGACAGTGAAAAGCAAATGCCACAGTCTGCCCTCGAGGGCAGCTGCAGAAGATTTGCCTTGGGAAGGCCAGGGGTCACCAAGTGCTCTGCTCTGGCCACGAGCTCACCTGCAGGAGTAATACCTCGGGAAAGCTCTGGGTCAGCAAGGAACGAGTGGCTGTGCGAGGGCTCCTCACAGCACCGCTCTCTCGCGTCCTCTCTCGTCGTGTGCACCGAGCACTGTGGAGTGTAACTGTAACTTGTAACTGCCAACACCTCTGCCAGAGCGTGTCACCAAGGGCCCTTGGAATCCCTGTCCCGTTCCATTCCATGGTGACCATGCTGCACGGTGTCACCAAGGGCCCTTGGAATCCCTGTCCCGTTCCATTCCACGGTGACCATGCTGCACCCTGTCACCAAGGGCCCTTGCACGCACTGCCACCTGCCCTGGGGCCACCCCGTGCCCACCCAAAGTGGCCCAGGTTGGAAGGAATCCCTGGCCCCAAGTGTCTGAGACAGCCCAACGGGATCTTTAGGAATGACTCAGACCATCAGCCAACGCTGCCCTGCTCTGCAGGCTCAGGGCAGCAGAAGGAGCCCCCACGGGCTCTGCAGGAGCTGGCAGAGGCTGCCCAGCAGGGAGGCCATGGGGCACAGAGCCCCAAGGCTGCCCAGGGCCCCACGGCACAGGGGCCGTTCCCAGCCCCAATGCTCCTGTCCTGGCCTGGGCTGCACAGGGGCTGTGGCACCATGGCTGGGCCAGCACAGGGCCACAAAGGGGCCCCGCAGCCGCTGCCGGGGCTGGCAGCAAGTCCGGGCACAGACAAGGAATTGCTGAGCATGGCCTGCGCTGGCCAGGGCTGACTGTGCCAAAGGCAGAGCTCAGCTGCTCTTGATGCCTGCAGGAAAAGTCAAGAGGCCAAAGAGCCTCCATGGCTGTGCTGGGGACAGAGGCTGGAGGAGGGAAATGCAGGGAAGCTGTGGCATGGGGAGGACATGCAATTCCAGCAGACACCTCAGCCTGCAAGGTGCTCTGCTCTACCTCAGCTCCTCTCTTAGATATGCCAATCCCAGCTCAGCACCTCAGGGTACTGGGGCCCAACAAGTAGAACATGCCTGTTCATGGAAAGGGGAGCAGGTTTCAATATCTCTCTGTTCCATAACATACAAGCAAATCTTTATTATCTGGCTCACTGGAGAACTTTGAAGAAATGGTAATGTTTTCCCACCCAGAACAGGAATTTCCTGGCTCTACTGCTTTCTTCTACTGATGGCAGGAGAAGAAATACTCATCTTCCCCTCTACCTCTGCCACCAACATTCAGTATAATATTTCATGACGCGCTTCCTTTGGGTGTTTCCAGGACTCCTGGTTAAATGGCCCTATCTAAGGACATCTCTTCATTTAGAGCAGCTGCATGTATGTCCTTCCCATTGCTCCCAGATTTCCTCCTGCAGCTGTTCTCTGGTCATTCCAATGCATCTCCTTTAAATGGCTTCATGCTTTGAGCTTTTGGGAGTTTCCCAATTTTTCAGAAGTTTAAATAACTCCTTACTCAGCATCTTATTGTAAGTTTTACCTATCACCTCTTCTTATGCCTTTGTCTAAAATCCTGCCTTTATGGCAATGCCTTGTAGATGGTGGACATGTCAGATGCTGCTGGGATGTCACAAGGAGCAGAGGGAAGGGTTTTGCTTGATTCAATTTATCATATTCACATTTTTTGATGTTGGCCATGAAGAGAAAGTTTTCAGTACCCTCCTACCCCTGCCTCTGTGCGAACTGGCCAAGGAGAGACCGGGCGGGGGCGGCAAAAGTCTGCAGGCGGTACCAAGGAATCTGATGGGGCAGGGCGGGGCGCTCCCAACCATGGCTGGGCGGGGGCCGCGACAGACAGGGGCAGGGGCAGGGGCAGGGGCAGGGGCAGGGGCAGGGGCAGGGGCAGGGGCAGGGGCAGGGGCAGGGGCAGGGGCAGGGGCAGGGGCAGGGGCAGGGGCGGGGAGAGAGGGGATGCGAGAGTGTGCGGCCGTGCGAGCGGGAGCGGCGGGGGCGGTGGGGAGCGGTGGTGTCTGAGGAGCCGGGCGTGTGTCCCTGTGTCTGTCTCTCTCTCGGTGTCAACGAGGCCCGAGGGCGGGCGGCTTCGTGCCGGCCCCGGGCGCCTCGGCACCGAGCCCCCGCGGCCCCCCAGGCTCCTTCCGAGGACCGAAGACCTCTGCGGGCCCTGAAGGAACCGGCCCCAAAGCGGCCGCCCGCTTGCCGGCGGTGCTGCCGGCGGCGGGGCGGGCCGGGCCGAGTCGCACCGGGGCCGGCGGCTGCGAGCTGATTTCCGCCGCACGGACGGGCTTCTCTTCCCCGCTGGCCCCGCTGACATTCTCTTCTGCGGGGCAGGGCTGTGTCGGCTCCCGGACGGGGGGCGGGGGGCACTGGGGACGCCGTTTCCACAGTTCTGCACCTCAGGAGACCCCAGCACAGGGCACGGGCTGCCCGTCGGCTCGCCTGCGAGTGCTCTGCATAATAAAGGAAACTGAACAAAATCTGCCAAGAAAATTTCTTTTTCGGCTAAGTTTCTCATACCAGGCAAATAGAAGAGCCATTCTTTCAAGAAAGGAGAAAATGGGGGGGAATAAAACCCTAAAGACAAACTGAATAAAACCCCAAACCAAAAAAATCTCAAAACAAAACACAAAACCCAAAGGAAAAAAACCCAAAAAATCCAAAACAACACCAGAAAACCCAAAACAAAAGCCCTGCACCTCACCTGCCCTCCAAAAAACCACCCCAAAAAACGAAATACAACCCAGAAAAATACAAAAATATGTGTTGGTCTTGAAAGTGGGCGGTTTATGGGCTGGGATGGGGCTGCTAGAGCTGTCCGGCTCTGGGCTGTAAGGAGGCTGTGAGCTTCCCCTGGCTCCAGGGCCGCCGGTGCTGGGTCGGCACCCTTGCGGCAAGCGTTGTCAGGGGGCAGCAGGTCTACTCTTGCTCCAGGCAAGCCTGGGGCAATCAGGTCTACCCGTCTCCGGAGCCATCAGGTCTACCAGGATCTGGGGACTCCCGGCTCTTGGCGGTGCCCGTGCCATGGGCAGTGACGGGTGACATCAGGTCATCCCCAACTCCGCGCCGGCCCAGGGTTATCAGGTCTACCCAGCTCCAGGGTCACCTGCTTCGTGGCAGGACCTTCATGGCCAGGGTCAACAGGTCTACCCCGATGCTGAGTGACCGTAAGGTGTTGTGGCCAGGACAACAGGTCTACCCTGGCTCCAGGGCTGCTGGGTTCATTGCAGTGCCCTGGATGTGAGCGGTGGCGGGGGACAAAAGGTCTACCCTGGCTCCGGGCCGGCCCGGGGCCATCAGGACTACCCCTCTCCACGGCCGCCGTGCTCGTGGTTGCGCTCAAGCTGCGGGTGGGATTGACAGCTAGCAGAACAGAATGGTTGGAAAAAGATCTGCCACCACCAGACACCAGACCACACCCAACAGGGTCACCCACCTCCTCTTGTCTATGGACGGTAATTAGGGGACCTGAAGACTTAAAACTAATTTTAAAAAACTTGCTAGAAGCTGATATACAGTAAGGTAGTAATAACCATTTCTGAGTTAAAGTACCACGGTAAAAGTTTAAACACTTTGTAATTCTTTAATAAGTGTCCTTTAGCCAAGCAGGTCAACTGAAGAAAGTTTTAGTTAGAATATTATTAAGTCTCACTTAGTTGCTAGGAATTAAGAGAATTACCCAAAGAAGCTAACCCTCAAAAGCCAGAGACTGTAAGTTGATGCGGGCTTAAGCCCGATCAAAGAAATAGTGGAGGGATTTATTATGAACAAAACAGCCTTGCTGAGACATTTCGGTTTGGGCTAAGTACTGACATTGAAATATTAATTAGCGAATTGCTCCTGGGAATCACCTACACCCCCACCCACACTACCATTCTAGGACTGGGATGCAAAATAGAGAGACCAGTGGAATCACGGGAGGGGGTTTTGGGGATGAAAACACCCCTAAGTGGAAGGCTGGGCACAGTGGAGGGGGCTGGATGGGTGCGCTGCTTGGGGAAAAGGGAACCACATCCCTGGTCTGTGTCTGACCTGTCACCATAGCCTGCAGGGGACCAGACTGGACTGGGCTGTGGGAAGCAGGAACAAAGGAACACTCTTCCTGGTGTTCCCAGGAGGGAAGGACAGGGGACAGCTGCTGCTGCACTTTGGCAGCAGGCTCTGCACATGCCCTCACCCTTCGGCTACCAGGACTTCAGACACAGACTGCACACCTCTTCACCTCCGGCTACCAGTGTGCCACGGAGACTCCAGGGACAGACTCTGCAGCCTTCTCGCCCTTTGGCTACTGGGAAAAAGCTACAACAGCCGGGGTGAGCTCTGTATTGAGCTCCCTTGCTCTGCTGATCTTTTGAATAAAGAGCTGAACATTAATAAAGGCACGAGCCCTGTTTACTACATGAAGGCCCCCAAAATTCCACTAAAAAGCCCCAAAATCCCCTAAAAATCACTGCTGTTGTGCCCCCGTCCCCCGAATCCCCCATACCCCATTCAGGGTGGGCCTGGGACTGCCTGGGACCCCCAGATCTCCATAGGACCCCCTCCAGGAACCCCAAATCTTCCCCAGAGCCCCCCGCCAAAGTTGGCCCAGGACCCCCTGAGAGCCCCCAGACCCCAATTGCACCCAGCCCAGGATGCCCCCTGAGACCCCCTGAGACCCTTCCCAAGACCCCCCCCAGGACCCTTCCAGGACCCTCCAGACCCCGCCCCAAACCCAACTCTGGACCCCCCAGCCTCTCCCCAGATCCCTCCAGGACCTCTCCCAAAAACCCCCAACCCCCCCCAGACCCTCTCTGGGACCCTTCCAGATCCCCCAAAGCCCCTCCCCAAAACCTCCAAAACCTCCTAGGACGCCACCAGGACCCCCCAAACCGCTCCCCCAACTCCGCCCAGACCCTCCCAAGACCCCCCCTCCAGGCCCCTCTCAGGACCCATCCCCACCCCCCAGGTCCCCCCACAATGCTCCAAGACCCCTCCCCAGACTCTCCCTGACACCTCCAGGACCCCTCAGGATCCCCCACCCAAGAGCCCTCCAGGACGCCCAGACTGCCCCGAGGACTCCTCCATGAGCCATCCAGGACCCCCCAGAGCCCTCCCTAAACTCCCCCCGGATCCCTCCCCAAAGGCCCCCGATCCCCCCAGGACCCCTCCCCAGCCCCCCCAGCCCCTCCCAGCCCCCGGCCCCTGTGCGGAGCCCCCTCCCCAGCGTTGCGGCCCCCGCGGCTCCCGCGGCTCCCGCCTCTCCCAGCGCCTCCCCCGCTCTGGCAGCGCCGCCCGCAGGGCCCGCCCGAGCCCGGGGGGCGGGGCCGCCGGGGGAGGGGCGCCGCTCCCGGCTCCCTCTGATTGGCTGCAGCCGCGCGCTGATTGGTTGGTTCGGCACGGGGCGCGCCGCTATTGGCTGGAGGAGCCCGCGCGCGCGGTGCAGGCGGGAAATTGTCAGGGGAGCGCGGCTGAGGAGGGGCTGAGGTGGGGCCGGGGAAACTGAACGGGGGGTTTGGGGCGGCTCGGGGAGAAATTGGGGATTTCTGGGGAACTGACAGGAAATAGGCGTGTGTCTGCTGGGTTTGGGAGAATGAGGGGGCTTTAGGGAGCTTTGGGGGGAGCTTGAGAGCTTCTGGAGCGTTCTCCGTTGGGTTTAGGGGGATCTGAGGGTAATTGCGGAGGTCCGAGGGGACTTTGGCGGAGTTGTGAGAGGAACTGGGGGGATCTGGGGGTTCTGAGGTGGCTCTGGGGTCAATTTTGGGGTAAAGTGGGGGGATCTGAGGGTAATTTGGGGGCTTTAGGTGGGTCTGGGGTGGATTTGGGGCTCTGGGGACACCTAAAGGGGTGCCAGGGGGTGAAGGGGTCGCAGCCCCCCAGACGCCCCCTGAAGCCCCCCTGTCCCCACAGAGGGGTCCCGGCCCTGGCGGTGCAGGACCCCCGGCCCCAGCCCAGCATCTCCATCAACCACCTGAACCGGGACACCAAGGAGGACGGGGATGGCTGGGGGGTCCTGGGGGCTCTGAGAGTGTCCGTGCCTGTCCCCAGGGGCTCAGGCTGTCCCCTGGGTGTCCCCGAGCTGGAGAAGTCCCTCTGCGCCGTTTCCTCGCCGTTTGGGCAGATTTTGGACATTTTGGTGCGGCGCAGTCTCGGCCTGCGGGGCCAGGCCTTCCTCACCTTCAGGGAGATGAGCAGCGCCACCAACGCCCTGCGCTCCCTGCAGGGCTTCCCCTCCTGCGGCCAACCCGTGGGGAGACAGCGACTGGGGGAGTTCTGGCACTGGGGAAAGAACTGCAATGCTAGGGAAAAACCGCCAAACTCTGGCCTCAGATACCCCCAAAGTCCAACTTGGAATCCCACCAAACTCATTCACCCTGAACACCCCAAAGCTTCCCTTTCTATGACAAGCCCATGGTAAGACAGAAATGCTGGGTGAAATCCTGGAATTCTCATGGAAAAAACCCAAAATCCTGAGGAAAAAAAACAAACCCAACCAGGATTCCCCCCAAAATCCCATCAAGAATCCCTGAAATTGAGTTGGAAACACCCCTAAATCCAACCAGGAACCCCCCAAAGCTTCCCCTTCTATGACGAGTCCATGGTGAGACCCAAATCCTTGGGAAAATCCTGACATTTTGGGAAAAAATCCTGAAATTCTGGGAGAAATCCTGAATTCCTGGGGGAAAAACTCAAAATGCAGCCTCAAATATCCCCAAAATCCAACCAGGAACCGCCCCAAAGCTTCCCCTTCTACCAAATGTCCATGGTAAGAGACAAATCAGAGTAGAAGTCCTGGGATTTTGGGAACAATCCTGAAATTCTGGGAAAAACTCCAAAATCCTTGGGAAAAAACCCAAATCCAGCCTCAGTTATCCCTAAAATTCACCCTAACGCCCCCCCCCCCCCCCCTCACCCGCCAAAGCTTCCCCTTCCGGGACAAACCAGTGGTAATAGCAGAATCTTCAGGCAAATACCCAAATTTTGGGAAAAATCCTGTAATTCTGGGACAAAAGCACAAAATTCAATTGGGAACCCACCCAAAATCCATCCAGGAGCCCCCAAGAATTCACCCTGAATCTCCTAAACCTTCCCCTTCTACCCCACAGTGAGACCCAAATTCAGGGAAAAATCCACAGATTCTTGAAAAAACAGGAAATCTTGGGAAAAAGCCTGAAATCTGGGGAAGAAACGGAAATCTCACCAGAAATCCACCCCCCAATCCCCTGGGAATGACCCCAAATCCCTGCTGGAACCTCCCCAATTCCTCTGAATTACCCCAAAATCCTGCTGAAATTCCCTGAATTCCTTCTAGGACTTGCCAAAATCCCTCAAAAACGTCCCTGATTGCTTCTGGAACTGCCCCAGATCCATTCTGGAGCATCCCCAAATCCCTCCGAACTTCTGAAAATCCCTTGGAAGACCCCAAAATCCCTCTTGAAACTCTCCCAGATCCCCTCAGAATTCCCCCAGATCCCTCAGAAAGCCCCAGATCCCCTCTGGAGCCTCTTCCAGATCCCCCCAAAATCCTCGGGAACAACCCCAAACCCCCCGAGCCGTCCCCAGCTCCCCCCGGAGTGATCCCAAATCCCCCCGGAGCCAGCCCAGGTCCCCTCTGGAAGCTCCCCGAGTCCCTCGGGAAGCCGCAGATCCCCGGGAGCCGCCGGGCAGCGCCGGGAAAGCCCAAAGCCCCGCGGCAGTGCCGCATCCCGGCCGGAGCTGCCCCGGGAGCCCCGCGGGGCCGGGGCCGGGGCCGGGATGCGCCGTCCCAGCGGATCCAGCGCGCCCGGCCGGGCTCGGCCAGCGCGGCCCAGGGCAGGGAGCGCTGGTGGGGCGGGAGCGGGAGCGGAGCGCGAACGGGACCAGCGCAGAGCCAAGGGGGGAGAGGCCCCGGCCCCACAGAGAGCGGGGCCGGAGCGCGGGGCCGGCCGGGGATGGCTCGGCGATTGCTCCGGGCGATTCGGGCACTCGCAGCGATCTCTGCGGGATTCTTGGGCTGCTCCTGGGAGGTTTGGCTGGGATTTTGAGGGAAGTTTTCGTGGGGATTTTTTGGGTGGATTTCCTCGCACTTCGGGTGGGATGTGATAGGACTTGGGGGCATTTTTTGGGGAATTTGAGAGCGGTTTGGTGGGATTTCGGCGCGGATTTTTTGAGTGTATTTGGTGTGGATTTTGCGGGGGTTTAGGGAAATTTTGGTCGGATATTTTGGGTGATTTGGTGGGATTTTTTGTGTGGATTTTGTGTGATTGGGGGATTTTTGGCTGCATTTTTGTACAAATTTTTCTCTGTGGATTCTGTGGGATTTTCATGGGGATTTAGTGGGACTTTTTGTGGGATTTTTGTGTGGCATTTAAGGGGATTTTGGGGGCGATTTTTATGGGGATTTTGAGGGATTTCTGTGAGCCTTGGGGTGATTTTTTGTGGATTTTTTTGGGTGAGTTTTGTGGGCTTTTGGGTGGAATTTTTGTGGAGATTTACCTGGGATTTTGTGTGGTTTTTCTGGCATTTTCAAGGAATCTACAGTGGAATTTTTGTGGGAATTTTATGGTATTTTTGGTGGGATTTTTTGTGAGGATTTTGAGTCGATTTCTATTGGATTTTGGGGAGTTTTGGGGGATTTTTTAGGAAGATTTTAGTTGGGTTTTGGGTGTTTTGGGGGGGATTTTTATGGGATTTTGATGATATTTTTGTGAGGACTTTTGGTGATATTTTTGTGAGGGTGAGTGGTGCCTTTGGTTCCAACCAACTTTCCTCCCCGAGCCAACGTTACCCACTCCCTCACACGTCCCCCCGTGCCTTCCCACTGCCTTGTCCTGTCTGGGCTTCCACAGCCCCTCATCCCTTCGTGGCCCCGTCCCCTCAGGGTCTCCCCCAGCCTGGCCAACCTGATCCATCAAGAGGCACCTGGGAGCCCTCAGCATTCCAGGCAGCAACACACGGGCAGGAGGACACGGATGGCGCTTCCTGCCTGGGACAGGGCTTGTGGCCATCTCCAGGCACCGCTCTCACAGAGATCCCCACAGCTCCAGCCCCTGCCCATCTGCTCTGTGGGCAGCACAAAGGCTTCAGCAGAACCACCAAAGGCCAAGGGGCTTCTGGCCATTTTCCCTGCAACCCTGCATGCCTGGGCAGCTTGCTGAGCCCAGGAACCCTTTTCTCCCTCTTCCCCTAGGCCCTGCAGAGCCTGGGCAGCAAAAGAAAGATCCTGGGAGTCTGTCTATTACAACACATCCTATATTTCTATGCTAAAGAAAAACAAAAAGAAGAAAAGAACAATCCTAAAGAAACGAAACATTCCTGCTGGCTCGAGTGGCCCCAGCAGACAGAGCCTCTGGGATCAGCTCTCTGCAGAGCTGCAGCAGCGCAGCCAGCCGAGCCCCGACAGACGAGGCCGTCTCCTCCATGCCCTGCAGAGCCGATCATGCAGGCTGTGGAAGCGGGAATATCGAGCTCTCTCTATTCCCTGGAGGACAGACAATGTTTGAACTGCCAGGCTCGCAACGGCAACACTGATGTCATTGGCCGTGTCTTCTAGGGCTGAAAGAGAGAGGAACAGCGCCATGGTCAGTTCCCGCATCTGAGGGGACCCGAGGAGATCCCTGTGCCAGGGCCATCCCAGCCGGCTCTGGCTATGGCCAGCAGGGAGCAGGGACCAGCTGGATCAGCCCAAAGCTGCTGGCCACGAATCCCGCAGGTGCCCTGAAAGCTCTGTGTGCTCTGTCCACGCTGCCCCTGGTCTGCACAGGGAGCAGAGCCCTCCACAGCCGGGGCAGGGCTCGCAGCTCCCCCGCCAGCCCTCGCTGGCAGCCCGCTGCCCTCACTCACCCTCACAGATGAGATGGAGCTCTTCCTTCCTCCCCCTCAGGTACCGCCCGGCCGTCCCTGGGAACACAGAGCCTGTCAGGCCCAGCGGCACAGCTCCCTGCCAGCGGCGCCGCCAGCCCTGTGCCCACACGCCCTCCTGGCCCGGCTCGTGGCTCACCCATGAACCTGACGGCCGCCTCTCGCAGGGGCTCCTGTGGGCTCTGCAGGTAGGGCAGGGCCCGGCGCAGGTGCTCGGCCACGCTGCTGCTGTCCTCTGCCAGCTGGAGAGAGCGACAGGAGGGAAGGGTTGGCCCCGCAGCCCCCCGGGCCGGGGCTCCATGGGCACCCGGCTCGGGCCGCAGGAGCCTGGAGCAGAGCCCGCGCGGCCTCGGGCTGCAGCAGCGGGCAGGGGCACAGCTGCCAGCCCGCACACCGAGCACCGCGCTCAGGGGCTGCTCCAGGCTGGGGCTGCGGCTTCCCGGCCCTCCTTACCAGGATCTCAATGAACCTCCAAAGTTTCTCCTTCTTTACAGGCTTTTCAAGATCTCTCCTGTTCAGGAATTTGGCCACACAAAGCAGGGTTTCCCAAGAAGCCTGGAGAGCAGTAGAGACACGGAAATGGCCCCACAGCCCAGGATCAGCATCCCTGTGCCAGGGCCAGGAGGAGGATGCAGCCTGCCAGGCGCCAGGGCAGGAGGCAGCCAAGCCCCCTCCCAGGGCGACAGCAGCAGCCCGTGAGTCCTCACCTCTGCCACACTCTGATTCTCATCATGGCAGTGGAAGAAGAGTGGGAGCAGGCTGTGACACACTTGTGTCATCAGGAGCTTTTTCTCTTCTTCCACTACAGTAGACAGCAAGGCTCGAAATACAAACATGGAGATCCACTGCACATGCCAGTCATCCTGTGTAACAGGAAGGAAACAAGACCTTGGCATCAGCTGATTCTGGCCCACCTTGGCGCAGGCCTGCATCTCCACAGGGCACCAAGTGTCTGGGCAGCAGCCAGTGGCCGTGGCTGAGGGCACAGAGCCTTACGTGTTCAAAGAGTGGCAGGAGCACCTTAGCCAGCTGCAGGGCGATGGGGCTGGGTATTGGGGTGTCATTATCCAAGAAGAAATCACTAAGTAGAACAATGCTCATCCTGACCACATCACTATCATTTTCCTGCAGGAGCTCCCCGAGGCTTTCGGTCAGGCTCCGCATTCTTTTGGCCTGTGCGGAACAAAAGTGTGTGAAAGGCCACCCTGCTGCCACAGGGCCCAGAGGCCAAAGGCCTGTCCCGCAGCCCTCGGGCAGCTGAAGTGGGAGGCAGGAGAGCTGGGAGCGGCTGACCCAGTGCCTGAAGACCAGCAACTGTGTTCCCCAGCCCCACGCTGCCTGCACGGCTTCAGCTGCTGCCCCCTCCTTACCATCGAGGGATTATCCCTGACCAAGAGGAGGGCTCTCAGAACCTGGCGGCGCATCTCTGTGTGCTCACTCAGCAAGTGCCTCGACAAGAGATCCATGATGCTGTCACTGCATGCACTCAAGTCCAGGCAATGCAGGACCTGAAAGGCACAGGGCAGTGACAGGGGACCCGGCCGGCAGGAGCCCAGAACCGCACAGGGCGGGGACCAGGCAGCAGCGCAGGGCGTGGGCACCATCCCAGGCAGCTGCGGCTACGAGAGGGCAGAGAGCTGGGAGGCAGCGCCGGCCTTCAGACTCACCTCCACAAGGAATGCCAGGGCAGGGAAGTGCCAGTATGGCATCTCTTTGCGGAGCAACTGAAGGAGATAGTCTAAGATGCTTTTACACTCATCGATGGATTCTTTGCCCATCTCCCTGGAAGGCAGAAAATGGCACTAAGATGTGGCAGCAGCTCTCTGGCCTCAGAGAGAAACAAACAACTTTCCCAGGCATCGCCTGAGAAAGTCTGAGAAGATCAGAGGAAAGAATGAAAAAACATTCTTATCTTAACATGCTGCACCTGGCATTGTGAACATTCGGAATATGTTACAGAGATTTGTCTACCAAAATGTGCTTTCTTAAGTAACTAATGGTATAGTGTTTAGACTAGAAAACACATTAAATCAACCTATATCATAACTATCTATAAGAACAATGGGTTTCTTAATAATAATTATTATTGATCGGACCTCTGAAATACATGGAGTCAGTGATAATTACTGGCCGGGGGCCCGCTCCTACGACACTAAGACCCTGAGTCGGGGGGGGAAGCCCCTCCCAGGACAGACTGATGCAGTTCTTGTCTTTACCCCCCACCCTGCAGGGGGACCTGGGCCCTTTGAGATGTGGCTGCTGCTGGGCACCCTCCTCTCCCAGCCTTTCCCAGTCTGCTTGGCTGTCCCTCGTCCCTCTGGCCCATGGCCATGGGGACTGAGTGGGATATCCCAGCCACAGAGCACAAATGCCGGGAGCAATGGGGAGAAGGGGGTCTCACCTGGCCAGCAGACCCACGGCATAAATGTGGGTGTCAGCACAGAGCAGCGTGTCCCAGCCACGCTTGCGCTCCATTGACAACACCACATCCTCATAGTCCATTTGGCACAGCAGGGACTTCAGGGTCCTCACTGCAAACCTGAGTGCAGAGCAAAGCCCGGGTCACACTGGGAGCACTGGCTCCTGCCCTGGCCATGTGGCAGGGACAGAAGGATTGGGATAGAGCACCTGTTGGGGCTGCTGGCAAGGCCATGTTCTTCCTGGCATCCCTTCCAGAAGGTATCCACCTCCTCTGGCATCTCTTTGGTGCTGAAGAACACTTGGAAGAGCAGATGCACAAATAACTGCGGGAAATGCTCATCCACTATATCTGGGACACAGCGCTCCTGAAGGATCTTCCATATCACCACAGTTGCCTGCAAAGGACAAAGTCCCCCGAGGCAGCGTTCAGTGCCAAGGTGTCCGTGGGACAGGGCCCGAGCGTGGCAGGGAGAGGCCCAGAGAGACACAGGGGGAGCAGCGGGCCTGGTGGCCCTGCAGCTGTCCCTAGGCCAGCTTTCAGGCCAGTGCCTGAGGCAGGGAGATGCAGTGGGGAAAGGAGGATGGAGAGCTGCTGGACAGGTGGCCTTGGGGCCAGCAAAGTCCACTGGCAGAAACTCACAGCCAGGGCAAAGACAGTCATTCTGTTCCCATCGCAGGTGCTCATGCTGTGCTCTGGCCAGCTCCCCAGCACATCCAGGAGTATCTGCTGTGCCAGCTCTGCAGTCCAGGGTGTGCACATGATGGTCTTCCACATGGCCATGGCAGCTCTGCGGGGTTAGAGCTCTGTCTCAGGGCATCTCAGACACAGCACCGTGGTCTGGGCATCTCTAGAGGCCCGGGTTGACTGCCGGCTCTGCCTTTGCCCACTGCCCCTCTCCAGCAGCAGCCAGGCAGCCCAGCCCTGTGGGGACAGGCCCCTGTGGGACAACGAGGGAGCATGGCAGCAGGCTTGGGGCTGACATGCCAGGGCCTGGAAAGGGAGCAGCCAGAGGGCCCTGGGACTCTGTTGGTCAGAAACCTGGCCCAGGCTGTACAGGGCGATGGGTTGGGGTGAGCCCTGAGCCCTCTGGGCAGATGGGCCCCATACCTGTCACAGGATGGGGCCACACGCAGGAGTGTCATTACTGCCTCATTTGGCTGCGCTTCTGTGAGATACAGCAGGGCGTTGTCCAGCCTGTGCTCAGCAGAATCATTGGCCATGAGCCACTGGTGGATGTATCTCACCATGCCGGGCACCTGGAGAAGGCACAGGGAGACTTGGAAAGCTGCCAGAGGGATCAGCGTTCCCAGGGTCCCCAGAGAAGTGCTTCCCTTCCCGCCGCACTGCGATGGCCTCAAAGGCTCACAGGGGCCAGCACTAGTGGCTTGGGAAGCCATGTGACTCATGGGGCAATTGAAGCCTGGCCACATCTGCTTACTTGCTCTGCTCTGGGAACACCACTCTGCACAAGCAAATCCAGCAGGGCGGCACTGGTCTCATGTCCGAGGAGCTCTGAGTATGCTCTGAGCCCAGGGCTCATGACACTGGTCTCTTCCTGCCGAATTCTCTTGATGAATTTGCAAACAAGCTGTAGGAGAAGAGCAAGAAGCCATGGGGTGCTGCAGGTGTGCTGCTGGGCTGAGCAGTGACAGCAGGCCCAGCCCAGGTGGGGATGGCTGCAGGTACCTGTGCTGTTCTGTGGAAGCGGCCATGGGCGGGTTCCTGCTCTTGTGTCTGGTCCAGGGCTGCATCTGGGAAAGAGCGAGCGCAGCCCGAACTGAGGGGCTGCCGGAGAGGCCGGAGAACACAGCCCAGCCCTGCGCTGCCCAGGCAGGGACAGCCCCGTGACGGCCCAGAGCATGGAGCACGGCTGTGGGGTGTCTGCCCGGCTCCTATTCCATCCTGACCATGGGCATGGCCCCAGGGGATGGGATGGCATGGCATGGCATGGCACGGCACGGCATGGCATGGCATGGCATGGCATGGCATGGCATGGCATGGCATGGCATGGGGCCAAGCTGGCTGCAGGCACCAGCCCTGCGGCCCAGCTCTGCCACTCACCCTTCTGCCGTGGCTGGAACTGCTCCAGCTCTTCAGGCTGCTGTGCTGGGGCAGTTCCAGGGCCTTCTTTCTCCTCCTTCCCCCAGGCCAGCTTGGGCACGCTCGCAGGTCTGTGCTCTACGACACTGCCTGGATTCATGGCTGCTTGCAGAAGGTGAAAAGGAAAAGGTCCAAGTCAGCAAGTGCTGCAGTCGTGCCTTGAGGGCACCTGCAAGTGTGAAGACTTGGCAAGGCTACAGGACAGCAAGTCCTGCACTCTGCTCTTGGGGCTCCAGCCACAAGGACAGGAGACTCCTGTCAAGGACAGTGAAAAGCAAATGCCACAGTCTGCCCTCGAGGGCAGCTGCAGAAGATTTGCCTTGGGAAGGCCAGGGGTCACCAAGTGCTCTGCTCTGGCCACGAGCTCACCTGCAGGAGTAATACCTCGGGAAAGCTCTGGGTCAGCAAGGAACGAGTGGCTGTGCGAGGGCTCCTCACAGCACCGCTCTCTCGCGTCCTCTCTCGTCGTGTGCACCGAGCACTGTGGAGTGTAACTGTAACTTGTAACTGCCAACACCTCTGCCAGAGCGTGTCACCAAGGGCCCTTGGAATCCCTGTCCCGTTCCATTCCATGGTGACCATGCTGCACGGTGTCACCAAGGGCCCTTGGAATCCCTGTCCCGTTCCATTCCACGGTGACCATGCTGCACCCTGTCACCAAGGGCCCTTGCACGCACTGCCACCTGCCCTGGGGCCACCCCGTGCCCACCCAAAGTGGCCCAGGTTGGAAGGAATCCCTGGCCCCAAGTGTCTGAGACAGCCCAACGGGATCTTTAGGAATGACTCAGACCATCAGCCAACGCTGCCCTGCTCTGCAGGCTCAGGGCAGCAGAAGGAGCCCCCACGGGCTCTGCAGGAGCTGGCAGAGGCTGCCCAGCAGGGAGGCCATGGGGCACAGAGCCCCAAGGCTGCCCAGGGCCCCACGGCACAGGGGCCGTTCCCAGCCCCAATGCTCCTGTCCTGGCCTGGGCTGCACAGGGGCTGTGGCACCATGGCTGGGCCAGCACAGGGCCACAAAGGGGCCCCGCAGCCGCTGCCGGGGCTGGCAGCAAGTCCGGGCACAGACAAGGAATTGCTGAGCATGGCCTGCGCTGGCCAGGGCTGACTGTGCCAAAGGCAGAGCTCAGCTGCTCTTGATGCCTGCAGGAAAAGTCAAGAGGCCAAAGAGCCTCCATGGCTGTGCTGGGGACAGAGGCTGGAGGAGGGAAATGCAGGGAAGCTGTGGCATGGGGAGGACATGCAATTCCAGCAGACACCTCAGCCTGCAAGGTGCTCTGCTCTACCTCAGCTCCTCTCTTAGATATGCCAATCCCAGCTCAGCACCTCAGGGTACTGGGGCCCAACAAGTAGAACATGCCTGTTCATGGAAAGGGGAGCAGGTTTCAATATCTCTCTGTTCCATAACATACAAGCAAATCTTTATTATCTGGCTCACTGGAGAACTTTGAAGAAATGGTAATGTTTTCCCACCCAGAACAGGAATTTCCTGGCTCTACTGCTTTCTTCTACTGATGGCAGGAGAAGAAATACTCATCTTCCCCTCTACCTCTGCCACCAACATTCAGTATAATATTTCATGACGCGCTTCCTTTGGGTGTTTCCAGGACTCCTGGTTAAATGGCCCTATCTAAGGACATCTCTTCATTTAGAGCAGCTGCATGTATGTCCTTCCCATTGCTCCCAGATTTCCTCCTGCAGCTGTTCTCTGGTCATTCCAATGCATCTCCTTTAAATGGCTTCATGCTTTGAGCTTTTGGGAGTTTCCCAATTTTTCAGAAGTTTAAATAACTCCTTACTCAGCATCTTATTGTAAGTTTTACCTATCACCTCTTCTTATGCCTTTGTCTAAAATCCTGCCTTTATGGCAATGCCTTGTAGATGGTGGACATGTCAGATGCTGCTGGGATGTCACAAGGAGCAGAGGGAAGGGTTTTGCTTGATTCAATTTATCATATTCACATTTTTTGATGTTGGCCATGAAGAGAAAGTTTTCAGTACCCTCCTACCCCTGCCTCTGTGCGAACTGGCCAAGGAGAGACCGGGCGGGGGCGGCAAAAGTCTGCAGGCGGTACCAAGGAATCTGATGGGGCAGGGCGGGGCGCTCCCAACCATGGCTGGGCGGGGGCCGCGACAGACAGGGGCAGGGGCAGGGGCAGGGGCAGGGCAGGGGCAGGGGCAGGGGCAGGGGCAGGGGCAGGGGCAGGGGCAGGGCAGGGGCGGGGAGAGAGGGGATGCGAGAGTGTGCGGCCGTGCGAGCGGGAGCGGCGGGGGCGGTGGGGAGCGGTGGTGTCTGAGGAGCCGGGCGTGTGTCCCTGTGTCTGTCTCTCTCTCGGTGTCAACGAGGCCCGAGGGCGGGCGGCTTCGTGCCGGCCCCGGGCGCCTCGGCACCGAGCCCCCGCGGCCCCCCAGGCTCCTTCCGAGGACCGAAGACCTCTGCGGGCCCTGAAGGAACCGGCCCCAAAGCGGCCGCCCGCTTGCCGGCGGTGCTGCCGGCGGCGGGGCGGGCCGGGCCGAGTCGCACCGGGGCCGGCGGCTGCGAGCTGATTTCCGCCGCACGGACGGGCTTCTCTTCCCCGCTGGCCCCGCTGACATTCTCTTCTGCGGGGCAGGGCTGTGTCGGCTCCCGGACGGGGGGCGGGGGGCACTGGGGACGCCGTTTCCACAGTTCTGCACCTCAGGAGACCCGAGCACAGGGCACGGGCTGCCCGTCGGCTCGCCTGCGGGTGCTCTGCATAATAAAGGAAACTGAACAAAATCTGCCAAGAAAATTTCTTTTTCGGCTAAGTTTCTCATACCAGGCAAATAGAAGAGCCATTCTTTCAAGAAAGGAGAAAATGGGGGGGAATAAAACCCTAAAGACAAACTGAATAAAACCCCAAACCAAAAAAATCTCAAAACAAAACACAAAACCCAAAGGAAAAAAACCCAAAAAATCCAAAACAACACCAGAAAACCCAAAACAAAAGCCCTGCACCTCACCTGCCCTCCAAAAAACCACCCCAAAAAACGAAATACAACCCAGAAAAATACAAAAATATGTGTTGGTCTTGAAAGTGGGCGGTTTATGGGCTGGGATGGGGCTGCTAGAGCTGTCCGGCTCTGGGCTGTAAGGAGGCTGTGAGCTTCCCCTGGCTCCAGGGCCGCCGGTGCTGGGTCGGCACCCTTGCGGCAAGCGTTGTCAGGGGGCAGCAGGTCTACTCTTGCTCCAGGCAAGCCTGGGGCAATCAGGTCTACCCGTCTCCGGAGCCATCAGGTCTACCAGGATCTGGGGACTCCTGGCTCTTGGCGGTGCCCGTGCCACGGGCAGTGACGGGTGACATCAGGTCATCCCCAACTCCGCGCCGGCCCAGGGTTATCAGGTCTACCCAGCTCCAGGGTCACCTGCTTCGTGGCAGGACCTTCATGGCCAGGGTCAACAGGTCTACCCCGATGCTGAGTGACCGTAAGGTGTTGTGGCCAGGACAACAGGTCTACCCTGGCTCCAGGGCTGCTGGGTTCATTGCAGTGCCCTGGATGTGAGCGGTGGCGGGGGACAAAAGGTCTACCCTGGCTCCGGGCCGGCCCGGGGCCATCAGGACTACCCCTCTCCACGGCCGCCGTGCTCGTGGTTGCGCTCAAGCTGCGGGTGGGATTGACAGCTAGCAGAACAGAATGGTTGGAAAAAGATCTGCCACCACCAGACACCAGACCACACCCAACAGGGTCACCCACCTCCTCTTGTCTATGGACGGTAATTAGGGGACCTGAAGACTTAAAACTAATTTTAAAAAACTTGCTAGAAGCTGATATACAGTAAGGTAGTAATAACCATTTCTGAGTTAAAGTACCACGGTAAAAGTTTAAACACTTTGTAATTCTTTAATAAGTGTCCTTTAGCCAAGCAGGTCAACTGAAGAAAGTTTTAGTTAGAATATTATTAAGTCTCACTTAGTTGCTAGGAATTAAGAGAATTACCCAAAGAAGCTAACCCTCAAAAGCCAGAGACTGTAAGTTGATGCGGGCTTAAGCCCGATCAAAGAAATAGTGGAGGGATTTATTATGAACAAAACAGCCTTGCTGAGACATTTCGGTTTGGGCTAAGTACTGACATTGAAATATTAATTAGCGAATTGCTCCTGGGAATCACCTACACCCCCACCCACACTACCATTCTAGGACTGGGATGCAAAATAGAGAGACCAGTGGAATCACGGGAGGGGGTTTTGGGGATGAAAACACCCCTAAGTGGAAGGCTGGGCACAGTGGAGGGGGCTGGATGGGTGCGCTGCTTGGGGAAAAGGGAACCACATCCCTGGTCTGTGTCTGACCTGTCACCATAGCCTGCAGGGGACCAGACTGGACTGGGCTGTGGGAAGCAGGAACAAAGGAACAACTCTTCCTGGTGTTCCCAGGAGGGAAGGACAGGGGACAGCTGCTGCTGCACTTTGGCAGCAGGCTCTGCACATGCCCTCACCCTTCGGCTACCAGGACTTCAGACACAGACTGCACACCTCTTCACCTCCGGCTACCAGTGTGCCACGGAGACTCCAGGGACAGACTCTGCAGCCTTCTCGCCCTTTGGCTACTGGGAAAAAGCTACAACAGCCGGGGTGAGCTCTGTATTGAGCTCCCTTGCTCTGCTGATCTTTTGAATAAAGAGCTGAACATTAATAAAGGCACGAGCCCTGTTTACTACATGAAGGCCCCCAAAATTCCACTAAAAAGCCCCAAAATCCCCTAAAAATCACTGCTGTTGTGCCCCCGTCCCCCGAATCCCCCATACCCCATTCAGGGTGGGCCTGGGACTGCCTGGGACCCCCAGATCTCCATAGGACCCCCTCCAGGAACCCCAAATCTTCCCCAGAGCCCCCCGCCAAAGTTGGCCCAGGACCCCCTGAGAGCCCCCAGACCCCAATTGCACCCAGCCCAGGATGCCCCCTGAGACCCCCTGAGACCCTTCCCAAGACCCCCCCCAGGACCCTTCCAGGACCCTCCAGACCCCGCCCCAAACCCAACTCTGGACCCCCCAGCCTCTCCCCAGATCCCTCCAGGACCTCTCCCAAAAACCCCCAACCCCCCCCAGACCCTCTCTGGGACCCTTCCAGATCCCCCAAAGCCCCTCCCCAAAACCTCCAAAACCTCCTAGGACGCCACCAGGACCCCCCAAACCGCTCCCCCAACTCCGCCCAGACCCTCCCAAGACCCCCCCTCCAGGCCCCTCTCAGGACCCATCCCCACCCCCCAGGTCCCCCCACAATGCTCCAAGACCCCTCCCCAGACTCTCCCTGACACCTCCAGGACCCCTCAGGATCCCCCACCCAAGAGCCCTCCAGGACGCCCAGACTGCCCCGAGGACTCCTCCATGAGCCATCCAGGACCCCCCAGAGCCCTCCCTAAACTCCCCCCGGATCCCTCCCCAAAGGCCCCCGATCCCCCCAGGACCCCTCCCCAGCCCCCCCAGCCCCTCCCAGCCCCCGGCCCCTGTGCGGAGCCCCCTCCCCAGCGTTGCGGCCCCCGCGGCTCCCGCGGCTCCCGCCTCTCCCAGCGCCTCCCCCGCTCTGGCAGCGCCGCCCGCAGGGCCCGCCCGAGCCCGGGGGGCGGGGCCGCCGGGGGAGGGGCGCCGCTCCCGGCTCCCTCTGATTGGCTGCAGCCGCGCGCTGATTGGTTGGTTCGGCACGGGGCGCGCCGCTATTGGCTGGAGGAGCCCGCGCGCGCGGTGCAGGCGGGAAATTGTCAGGGGAGCGCGGCTGAGGAGGGGCTGAGGTGGGGCCGGGGAAACTGAACGGGGGGTTTGGGGCGGCTCGGGGAGAAATTGGGGATTTCTGGGGAACTGACAGGAAATAGGCGTGTGTCTGCTGGGTTTGGGAGAATGAGGGGGCTTTAGGGAGCTTTGGGGGGAGCTTGAGAGCTTCTGGAGCGTTCTCCGTTGGGTTTAGGGGGATCTGAGGGTAATTGCGGAGGTCCGAGGGGACTTTGGCGGAGTTGTGAGAGGAACTGGGGGGATCTGGGGGTTCTGAGGTGGCTCTGGGGTCAATTTTGGGGTAAAGTGGGGGGATCTGAGGGTAATTTGGGGGCTTTAGGTGGGTCTGGGGTGGATTTGGGGCTCTGGGGACACCTAAAGGGGTGCCAGGGGGTGAAGGGGTCGCAGCCCCCCAGACGCCCCCTGAAGCCCCCCTGTCCCCACAGAGGGGTCCCGGCCCTGGCGGTGCAGGACCCCCGGCCCCAGCCCAGCATCTCCATCAACCACCTGAACCGGGACACCAAGGAGGACGGGGATGGCTGGGGGGTCCTGGGGGCTCTGAGAGTGTCCGTGCCTGTCCCCAGGGGCTCAGGCTGTCCCCTGGGTGTCCCCGAGCTGGAGAAGTCCCTCTGCGCCGTTTCCTCGCCGTTTGGGCAGATTTTGGACATTTTGGTGCGGCGCAGTCTCGGCCTGCGGGGCCAGGCCTTCCTCACCTTCAGGGAGATGAGCAGCGCCACCAACGCCCTGCGCTCCCTGCAGGGCTTCCCCTCCTGCGGCCAACCCGTGGGGAGACAGCGACTGGGGGAGTTCTGGCACTGGGGAAAGAACTGCAATGCTGGGGAAAAACCGCCAAACTCTGGCCTCAGATACCCCCAAAGTCCAACTTGGAATCCCACCAAACTCATTCACCCTGAACACCCCAAAGCTTCCCTTTCTATGACAAGCCCATGGTAAGACAGAAATGCTGGGTGAAATCCTGGAATTCTCATGGAAAAAACCCAAAATCCTGAGGAAAAAAAACAAACCCAACCAGGATTCCCCCCAAAATCCCATCAAGAATCCCTGAAATTGAGTTGGAAACACCCCTAAATCCAACCAGGAACCCCCCAAAGCTTCCCCTTCTATGACGAGTCCATGGTGAGACCCAAATCCTTGGGAAAATCCTGACATTTTGGGAAAAAATCCTGAAATTCTGGGAGAAATCCTGAATTCCTGGGGGAAAAACTCAAAATGCAGCCTCAAATATCCCCAAAATCCAACCAGGAACCGCCCCAAAGCTTCCCCTTCTACCAAATGTCCATGGTAAGAGACAAATCAGAGTAGAAGTCCTGGGATTTTGGGAACAATCCTGAAATTCTGGGAAAAACTCCAAAATCCTTGGGAAAAAACCCAAATCCAGCCTCAGTTATCCCTAAAATTCACCCTAACGCCCCCCCCCCCCCCCCCTCACCCGCCAAAGCTTCCCCTTCCGGGACAAACCAGTGGTAATAGCAGAATCTTCAGGCAAATACCCAAATTTTGGGAAAAATCCTGTAATTCTGGGACAAAAGCACAAAATTCAATTGGGAACCCACCCAAAATCCATCCAGGAGCCCCCAAGAATTCACCCTGAATCTCCTAAACCTTCCCCTTCTACCCCACAGTGAGACCCAAATTCAGGGAAAAATCCACAGATTCTTGAAAAAACAGGAAATCTTGGGAAAAAGCCTGAAATCTGGGGAAGAAACGGAAATCTCACCAGAAATCCACCCCCCAATCCCCTGGGAATGACCCCAAATCCCTGCTGGAACCTCCCCAATTCCTCTGAATTACCCCAAAATCCTGCTGAAATTCCCTGAATTCCTTCTAGGACTTGCCAAAATCCCTCAAAAACGTCCCTGATTGCTTCTGGAACTGCCCCAGATCCATTCTGGAGCATCCCCAAATCCCTCCGAACTTCTGAAAATCCCTTGGAAGACCCCAAAATCCCTCTTGAAACTCTCCCAGATCCCCTCAGAATTCCCCCAGATCCCTCAGAAAGCCCCAGATCCCCTCTGGAGCCTCTTCCAGATCCCCCCAAAATCCTCGGGAACAACCCCAAACCCCCCGAGCCGTCCCCAGCTCCCCCCGGAGTGATCCCAAATCCCCCCGGAGCCAGCCCAGGTCCCCTCTGGAAGCTCCCCGAGTCCCTCGGGAAGCCGCAGATCCCCGGGAGCCGCCGGGCAGCGCCGGGAAAGCCCAAAGCCCCGCGGCAGTGCCGCATCCCGGCCGGAGCTGCCCCGGGAGCCCCGCGGGGCCGGGGCCGGGGCCGGGATGCGCCGTCCCAGCGGATCCAGCGCGCCCGGCCGGGCTCGGCCAGCGCGGCCCAGGGCAGGGAGCGCTGGTGGGGCGGGAGCGGGAGCGGAGCGCGAACGGGACCAGCGCAGAGCCAAGGGGGGAGAGGCCCCGGCCCCACAGAGAGCGGGGCCGGAGCGCGGGGCCGGGCGGGGATGGCTCGGCGATTGTTCCGGGCGATTCGGGCACTCGCAGCGATCTCTGCGGGATTCTTGGGCTGCTCCTGGGAGGTTTGGCTGGGATTTTGAGGGAAGTTTTCGTGGGGATTTTTTGGGTGGATTTCCTCGCACTTCGGGTGGGATGTGATAGGACTTGGGGGCATTTTTTGGGGAATTTGAGAGCGGTTTGGTGGGATTTCGGCGCGGATTTTTTGAGTGTATTTGGTGTGGATTTTGCGGGGGTTTAGGGAAATTTTGGTCGGATATTTTGGGTGATTTGGTGGGATTTTTTGTGTGGATTTTGTGTGATTGGGGGATTTTTGGCTGCATTTTTGTACAAATTTTTCTCTGTGGATTCTGTGGGATTTTCATGGGGATTTAGTGGGACTTTTTGTGGGATTTTTGTGTGGCATTTAAGGGGATTTTGGGGGCGATTTTTATGGGGATTTTGAGGGATTTCTGTGAGCCTTGGGGTGATTTTTTGTGGATTTTTTTGGGTGAGTTTTGTGGGCTTTTGGGTGGAATTTTTGTGGAGATTTACCTGGGATTTTGTGTGGTTTTTCTGGCATTTTCAAGGAATCTACAGTGGAATTTTTGTGGGAATTTTATGGTATTTTTGGTGGGATTTTTTGTGAGGATTTTGAGTCGATTTCTATTGGATTTTGGGGAGTTTTGGGGGATTTTTTAGGAAGATTTTAGTTGGGTTTTGGGTGTTTTGGGGGGGATTTTTATGGGATTTTGATGATATTTTTGTGAGGACTTTTGGTGATATTTTTGTGAGGGTGAGTGGTGCCTTTGGTTCCAACCAACTTTCCTCCCCGAGCCAACGTTACCCACTCCCTCACACGTCCCCCCGTGCCTTCCCACTGCCTTGTCCTGTCTGGGCTTCCACAGCCCCTCATCCCTTCGTGGCCCCATCCCCTCAGGGTCTCCCCCAGCCTGGCCAACCTGATCCATCAAGAGGCACCTGGGAGCCCTCAGCATTCCAGGCAGCAACACACGGGCAGGAGGACACGGATGGCGCTTCCTGCCTGGGACAGGGCTTGTGGCCATCTCCAGGCACCGCTCTCACAGAGATCCCCACAGCTCCAGCCCCTGCCCATCTGCTCTGTGGGCAGCACAAAGGCTTCAGCAGAACCACCAAAGGCCAAGGGGCTTCTGGCCATTTTCCCTGCAACCCTGCATGCCTGGGCAGCTTGCTGAGCCCAGGAACCCTTTTCTCCCTCTTCCCCTAGGCCCTGCAGAGCCTGGGCAGCAAAAGAAAGATCCTGGGAGTCTGTCTATTACAACACATCCTATATTTCTATGCTAAAGAAAAACAAAAAGAAGAAAAGAACAATCCTAAAGAAACGAAACATTCCTGCTGGCTCGAGTGGCCCCAGCAGACAGAGCCTCTGGGATCAGCTCTCTGCAGAGCTGCAGCAGCGCAGCCAGCCGAGCCCCGACAGACGAGGCCGTCTCCTCCATGCCCTGCAGAGCCGATCATGCAGGCTGTGGAAGCGGGAATATCGAGCTCTCTCTATTCCCTGGAGGACAGACAATGTTTGAACTGCCAGGCTCGCAACGGCAACACTGATGTCATTGGCCGTGTCTTCTAGGGCTGAAAGAGAGAGGAACAGCGCCATGGTCAGTTCCCGCATCTGAGGGGACCCGAGGAGATCCCTGTGCCAGGGCCATCCCAGCCGGCTCTGGCTATGGCCAGCAGGGAGCAGGGACCAGCTGGATCAGCCCAAAGCTGCTGGCCACGAATCCCGCAGGTGCCCTGAAAGCTCTGTGTGCTCTGTCCACGCTGCCCCTGGTCTGCACAGGGAGCAGAGCCCTCCACAGCCGGGGCAGGGCTCGCAGCTCCCCCGCCAGCCCTCGCTGGCAGCCCGCTGCCCTCACTCACCCTCACAGATGAGATGGAGCTCTTCCTTCCTCCCCCTCAGGTACCGCCCGGCCGTCCCTGGGAACACAGAGCCTGTCAGGCCCAGCGGCACAGCTCCCTGCCAGCGGCGCCGCCAGCCCTGTGCCCACACGCCCTCCTGGCCCGGCTCGTGGCTCACCCATGAACCTGACGGCCGCCTCTCGCAGGGGCTCCTGTGGGCTCTGCAGGTAGGGCAGGGCCCGGCGCAGGTGCTCGGCCACGCTGCTGCTGTCCTCTGCCAGCTGGAGAGAGCGACAGGAGGGAAGGGTTGGCCCCGCAGCCCCCCGGGCCGGGGCTCCATGGGCACCCGGCTCGGGCCGCAGGAGCCTGGAGCAGAGCCCGCGCGGCCTCGGGCTGCAGCAGCGGGCAGGGGCACAGCTGCCAGCCCGCACACCGAGCACCGCGCTCAGGGGCTGCTCCAGGCTGGGGCTGCGGCTTCCCGGCCCTCCTTACCAGGATCTCAATGAACCTCCAAAGTTTCTCCTTCTTTACAGGCTTTTCAAGATCTCTCCTGTTCAGGAATTTGGCCACACAAAGCAGGGTTTCCCAAGAAGCCTGGAGAGCAGTAGAGACACGGAAATGGCCCCACAGCCCAGGATCAGCATCCCTGTGCCAGGGCCAGGAGGAGGATGCAGCCTGCCAGGCGCCAGGGCAGGAGGCAGCCAAGCCCCCTCCCAGGGCGACAGCAGCAGCCCGTGAGTCCTCACCTCTGCCACACTCTGATTCTCATCATGGCAGTGGAAGAAGAGTGGGAGCAGGCTGTGACACACTTGTGTCATCAGGAGCTTTTTCTCTTCTTCCACTACAGTAGACAGCAAGGCTCGAAATACAAACATGGAGATCCACTGCACATGCCAGTCATCCTGTGTAACAGGAAGGAAACAAGACCTTGGCATCAGCTGATTCTGGCCCACCTTGGCGCAGGCCTGCATCTCCACAGGGCACCAAGTGTCTGGGCAGCAGCCAGTGGCCGTGGCTGAGGGCACAGAGCCTTACGTGTTCAAAGAGTGGCAGGAGCACCTTAGCCAGCTGCAGGGCGATGGGGCTGGGTATTGGGGTGTCATTATCCAAGAAGAAATCACTAAGTAGAACAATGCTCATCCTGACCACATCACTATCATTTTCCTGCAGGAGCTCCCCGAGGCTTTCGGTCAGGCTCCGCATTCTTTTGGCCTGTGCGGAACAAAAGTGTGTGAAAGGCCACCCTGCTGCCACAGGGCCCAGAGGCCAAAGGCCTGTCCCGCAGCCCTCGGGCAGCTGAAGTGGGAGGCAGGAGAGCTGGGAGCGGCTGACCCAGTGCCTGAAGACCAGCAACTGTGTTCCCCAGCCCCACGCTGCCTGCACGGCTTCAGCTGCTGCCCCCTCCTTACCATCGAGGGATTATCCCTGACCAAGAGGAGGGCTCTCAGAACCTGGCGGCGCATCTCTGTGTGCTCACTCAGCAAGTGCCTCGACAAGAGATCCATGATGCTGTCACTGCATGCACTCAAGTCCAGGCAATGCAGGACCTGAAAGGCACAGGGCAGTGACAGGGGACCCGGCCGGCAGGAGCCCAGAACCGCACAGGGCGGGGACCAGGCAGCAGCGCAGGGCGTGGGCACCATCCCAGGCAGCTGCGGCTACGAGAGGGCAGAGAGCTGGGAGGCAGCGCCGGCCTTCAGACTCACCTCCACAAGGAATGCCAGGGCAGGGAAGTGCCAGTATGGCATCTCTTTGCGGAGCAACTGAAGGAGATAGTCTAAGATGCTTTTACACTCATCGATGGATTCTTTGCCCATCTCCCTGGAAGGCAGAAAATGGCACTAAGATGTGGCAGCAGCTCTCTGGCCTCAGAGAGAAACAAACAACTTTCCCAGGCATCGCCTGAGAAAGTCTGAGAAGATCAGAGGAAAGAATGAAAAAACATTCTTATCTTAACATGCTGCACCTGGCATTGTGAACATTCGGAATATGTTACAGAGATTTGTCTACCAAAATGTGCTTTCTTAAGTAACTAATGGTATAGTGTTTAGACTAGAAAACACATTAAATCAACCTATATCATAACTATCTATAAGAACAATGGGTTTCTTAATAATAATTATTATTGATCGGACCTCTGAAATACATGGAGTCAGTGATAATTACTGGCCGGGGGCCCGCTCCTACGACACTAAGACCCTGAGTCGGGGGGGGAAGCCCCTCTCAGGACAGACTGATGCAGTTCTTGTCTTTACCCCCCACCCTGCAGGGGGACCTGGGCCCTTTGAGATGTGGCTGCTGCTGGGCACCCTCCTCTCCCAGCCTTTCCCAGTCTGCTTGGCTGTCCCTCGTCCCTCTGGCCCATGGCCATGGGGACTGAGTGGGATATCCCAGCCACAGAGCACAAATGCCGGGAGCAATGGGGAGAAGGGGGTCTCACCTGGCCAGCAGACCCACGGCATAAATGTGGGTGTCAGCACAGAGCAGCGTGTCCCAGCCACGCTTGCGCTCCATTGACAACACCACATCCTCATAGTCCATTTGGCACAGCAGGGACTTCAGGGTCCTCACTGCAAACCTGAGTGCAGAGCAAAGCCCGGGTCACACTGGGAGCACTGGCTCCTGCCCTGGCCATGTGGCAGGGACAGAAGGATTGGGATAGAGCACCTGTTGGGGCTGCTGGCAAGGCCATGTTCTTCCTGGCATCCCTTCCAGAAGGTATCCACCTCCTCTGGCATCTCTTTGGTGCTGAAGAACACTTGGAAGAGCAGATGCACAAATAACTGCGGGAAATGCTCATCCACTATATCTGGGACACAGCGCTCCTGAAGGATCTTCCATATCACCACAGTTGCCTGCAAAGGACAAAGCCCCCCGAGGCAGCGTTCAGTGCCAAGGTGTCCGTGGGACAGGGCCCGAGCGTGGCAGGGAGAGGCCCAGAGAGACACAGGGGGAGCAGCGGGCCTGGTGGCCCTGCAGCTGTCCCTAGGCCAGCTTTCAGGCCAGTGCCTGAGGCAGGGAGATGCAGTGGGGAAAGGAGGATGGAGAGCTGCTGGACAGGTGGCCTTGGGGCCAGCAAAGTCCACTGGCAGAAACTCACAGCCAGGGCAAAGACAGTCATTCTGTTCCCATCGCAGGTGCTCATGCTGTGCTCTGGCCAGCTCCCCAGCACATCCAGGAGTATCTGCTGTGCCAGCTCTGCAGTCCAGGGTGTGCACATGATGGTCTTCCACATGGCCATGGCAGCTCTGCGGGGTTAGAGCTCTGTCTCAGGGCATCTCAGACACAGCACCGTGGTCTGGGCATCTCTAGAGGCCCGGGTTGACTGCCGGCTCTGCCTTTGCCCACTGCCCCTCTCCAGCAGCAGCCAGGCAGCCCAGCCCTGTGGGGACAGGCCCCTGTGGGACAACGAGGGAGCATGGCAGCAGGCTTGGGGCTGACATGCCAGGGCCTGGAAAGGGAGCAGCCAGAGGGCCCTGGGACTCTGTTGGTCAGAAACCTGGCCCAGGCTGTACAGGGCGATGGGTTGGGGTGAGCCCTGAGCCCTCTGGGCAGATGGGCCCCATACCTGTCACAGGATGGGGCCACACGCAGGAGTGTCATTACTGCCTCATTTGGCTGCGCTTCTGTGAGATACAGCAGGGCGTTGTCCAGCCTGTGCTCAGCAGAATCATTGGCCATGAGCCACTGGTGGATGTATCTCACCATGCCGGGCACCTGGAGAAGGCACAGGGAGACTTGGAAAGCTGCCAGAGGGATCAGCGTTCCCAGGGTCCCCAGAGAAGTGCTTCCCTTCCCGCCGCACTGCGATGGCCTCAAAGGCTCACAGGGGCCAGCACTAGTGGCTTGGGAAGCCATGTGACTCATGGGGCAATTGAAGCCTGGCCACATCTGCTTACTTGCTCTGCTCTGGGAACACCACTCTGCACAAGCAAATCCAGCAGGGCGGCACTGGTCTCATGTCCGAGGAGCTCTGAGTATGCTCTGAGCCCAGGGCTCATGACACTGGTCTCTTCCTGCCGAATTCTCTTGATGAATTTGCAAACAAGCTGTAGGAGAAGAGCAAGAAGCCATGGGGTGCTGCAGGTGTGCTGCTGGGCTGAGCAGTGACAGCAGGCCCAGCCCAGGTGGGGATGGCTGCAGGTACCTGTGCTGTTCTGTGGAAGCGGCCATGGGCGGGTTCCTGCTCTTGTGTCTGGTCCAGGGCTGCATCTGGGAAAGAGCGAGCGCAGCCCGAACTGAGGGGCTGCCGGAGAGGCCGGAGAACACAGCCCAGCCCTGCGCTGCCCAGGCAGGGACAGCCCCGTGACGGCCCAGAGCATGGAGCACGGCTGTGGGGTGTCTGCCCGGCTCCTATTCCATCCTGACCATGGGCATGGCCCCAGGGGATGGGATGGCATGGCATGGCATGGCACGGCATGGCATGGCATGGCATGGCATGGCATGGCATGGCATGGCATGGCATGGGGCCAAGCTGGCTGCAGGCACCAGCCCTGCGGCCCAGCTCTGCCACTCACCCTTCTGCCGTGGCTGGAACTGCTCCAGCTCTTCAGGCTGCTGTGCTGGGGCAGTTCCAGGGCCTTCTTTCTCCTCCTTCCCCCAGGCCAGCTTGGGCACGCTCGCAGGTCTGTGCTCTACGACACTGCCTGGATTCATGGCTGCTTGCAGAAGGTGAAAAGGAAAAGGTCCAAGTCAGCAAGTGCTGCAGTCGTGCCTTGAGGGCACCTGCAAGTGTGAAGACTTGGCAAGGCTACAGGACAGCAAGTCCTGCACTCTGCTCTTGGGGCTCCAGCCACAAGGACAGGAGACTCCTGTCAAGGACAGTGAAAAGCAAATGCCACAGTCTGCCCTCGAGGGCAGCTGCAGAAGATTTGCCTTGGGAAGGCCAGGGGTCACCAAGTGCTCTGCTCTGGCCACGAGCTCACCTGCAGGAGTAATACCTCGGGAAAGCTCTGGGTCAGCAAGGAACGAGTGGCTGTGCGAGGGCTCCTCACAGCACCGCTCTCTCGCGTCCTCTCTCGTCGTGTGCACCGAGCACTGTGGAGTGTAACTGTAACTTGTAACTGCCAACACCTCTGCCAGAGCGTGTCACCAAGGGCCCTTGGAATCCCTGTCCCGTTCCATTCCATGGTGACCATGCTGCACGGTGTCACCAAGGGCCCTTGGAATCCCTGTCCCGTTCCATTCCACGGTGACCATGCTGCACCCTGTCACCAAGGGCCCTTGCACGCACTGCCACCTGCCCTGGGGCCACCCCGTGCCCACCCAAAGTGGCCCAGGGTGGAAGGAATCCCTGGCCCCAAGTGTCTGAGACAGCCCGACGGGATCTTTAGGAATGACTCAGACCATCAGCCAACGCTGCCCTGCTCTGCAGGCTCAGGGCAGCAGAAGGAGCCCCCACGGGCTCTGCAGGAGCTGGCAGAGGCTGCCCAGCAGGGAGGCCATGGGGCACAGAGCCCCAAGGCTGCCCAGGGCCCCACGGCACAGGGGCCGTTCCCAGCCCCAATGCTCCTGTCCTGGCCTGGGCTGCACAGGGGCTGTGGCACCATGGCTGGGCCAGCACAGGGCCACAAAGGGGCCCCGCAGCCGCTGCCGGGGCTGGCAGCAAGTCCGGGCACAGACAAGGAATTGCTGAGCATGGCCTGCGCTGGCCAGGGCTGACTGTGCCAAAGGCAGAGCTCAGCTGCTCTTGATGCCTGCAGGAAAAGTCAAGAGGCCAAAGAGCCTCCATGGCTGTGCTGGGGACAGAGGCTGGAGGAGGGAAATGCAGGGAAGCTGTGGCATGGGGAGGACATGCAATTCCAGCAGACACCTCAGCCTGCAAGGTGCTCTGCTCTACCTCAGCTCCTCTCTTAGATATGCCAATCCCAGCTCAGCACCTCAGGGTACTGGGGCCCAACAAGTAGAACATGCCTGTTCATGGAAAGGGGAGCAGGTTTCAATATCTCTCTGTTCCATAACATACAAGCAAATCTTTATTATCTGGCTCACTGGAGAACTTTGAAGAAATGGTAATGTTTTCCCACCCAGAACAGGAATTTCCTGGCTCTACTGCTTTCTTCTACTGATGGCAGGAGAAGAAATACTCATCTTCCCCTCTACCTCTGCCACCAACATTCAGTATAATATTTCATGACGCGCTTCCTTTGGGTGTTTCCAGGACTCCTGGTTAAATGGCCCTATCTAAGGACATCTCTTCATTTAGAGCAGCTGCATGTATGTCCTTCCCATTGCTCCCAGATTTCCTCCTGCAGCTGTTCTCTGGTCATTCCAATGCATCTCCTTTAAATGGCTTCATGCTTTGAGCTTTTGGGAGTTTCCCAATTTTTCAGAAGTTTAAATAACTCCTTACTCAGCATCTTATTGTAAGTTTTACCTATCACCTCTTCTTATGCCTTTGTCTAAAATCCTGCCTTTATGGCAATGCCTTGTAGATGGTGGACATGTCAGATGCTGCTGGGATGTCACAAGGAGCAGAGGGAAGGGTTTTGCTTGATTCAATTTATCATATTCACATTTTTTGATGTTGGCCATGAAGAGAAAGTTTTCAGTACCCTCCTACCCCTGCCTCTGTGCGAACTGGCCAAGGAGAGACCGGGCGGGGGCGGCAAAAGTCTGCAGGCGGTGCCAGGGAGTCTGATGGGGCAGGGCGGGGCGCTCCCAACCATGGCTGGGCGGGGGCCGCGACAGACAGGGGCAGGGGCAGGGGCAGGGGCAGGGGCAGGGGCAGGGGCAGGGGCAGGGGCAGGGGCAGGGGCAGGGGCAGGGCAGGGGCGGGGAGAGAGGGGATGCGAGAGTGTGCGGCCGTGCGAGCGGGAGCGGCGGGGGCGGTGGGGAGCGGTGGTGTCTGAGGAGCCGGGCGTGTGTCCCTGTGTCTGTCTCTGTCTCTGTGTCAACGAGGCCCGAGGGCGGGCGGCTTCGTGCCGGCCCCGGGCGCCTCGGCACCGAGCCCCCGCGGCCCCCCAGGCTCCTTCCGAGCACCGAAGACCTCTGCGGGCCGTGAAGGAACCGGCCCCAAAGCGGCCGCCCGCTTGCCGGCGGTGCTGCCGGCGGCGGGGCGGGCCGGGCCGAGTCGCACCGGGGCCGGCGGCTGCGAGCTGATTTCCGCCGCACGGACGGGCTTCTCTTCCCCGCTGGCCCCGCTGACATTCTCTTCTGCGGGGCAGGGCTGTGTCGGCTCCCGGACGGGGGGCGGGGGGCACTGGGGACGCCGTTTCCACAGTTCTGCACCTCAGGAGACCCCAGCACAGGGCACGGGCTGCCCGTCGGCTCGCCTGCGAGTGCTCTGCATAATAAAGGAAACTGAACAAAATCTGCCAAGAAAATTTCTTTTTCGGCTAAGTTTCTCATACCAGGCAAATAGAAGAGCCATTCTTTCAAGAAAGGAGAAAATGGGGGGGAATAAAACCCTAAAGACAAACTGAATAAAACCCCAAACCAAAAAAATCTCAAAACAAAACACAAAACCCAAAGGAAAACAACCCAAAAAATCCAAAACAAAACCAGAAAACCCAAAACAAACGCCCTGCACCTCACCTGCCCTCCAAAAAAACACCCCAAAAAACGAAATACAACCCAGAAAAATACAAAAATATGTGTTGGTCTTGAAAGTGGGCGGTTTATGGGCTGGGATGGGGCTGCTAGAGCTGTCCGGCTCTGGGCTGTAAGGAGGCTGTGAGCTTCCCCTGGCTCCAGGGCCGCCGGTGCTGGGTCGGCACCCTTGCGGCAAGCGTTGTCAGGGGGCAGCAGGTCTACTCTTGCTCCAGGCAAGCCTGGGGCAATCAGGTCTACCCGTCTCCGGAGCCATCAGGTCTACCAGGATCTGGGGACTCCCGGCTCTTGGCGGTGCCCGTGCCACGGGCAGTGATGGGTGACATCAGGTCATCCCCAACTCCGCGCCGGCCCAGGGTTATCAGGTCTACCCAGCTCCAGGGTCACCTGCTTCGTGGCAGGACCTTCATGGCCAGGGTCAACAGGTCTACCCCGATGCTGAGTGACCGTAAGGTGTTGTGGCCAGGACAACAGGTCTACCCTGGCTCCAGGGCTGCTGGGTTCATTGCAGTGCCCTGGATGTGAGCGGTGGCGGGGGACAAAAGGTCTACCCTGGCTCCGGGCCGGCCCGGGGCCATCAGGACTACCCCTCTCCACGGCTGCCGTGCTCGTGGTTGCGCTCAAGCTGCGGGTGGGATTGACAGCTAGCAGAACAGAATGGTTGGAAAAAGATCTGCCACCACCAGACACCAGACCACACCCAACAGGGTCACCCACCTCCTCTTGTCTATGGACGGTAATTAGGGGACCTGAAGACTTAAAACTAATTTTAAAAAACTTGCTAGAAGCTGATATACAGTAAGGTAGTAATAACCATTTCTGAGTTAAAGTACCACGGTAAAAGTTTAAACACTTTGTAATTCTTTAATAAGTGTCCTTTAGCCAAGCAGGTCAACTGAAGAAAGTTTTAGTTAGAATATTATTAAGTCTCACTTAGTTGCTAGGAATTAAGAGAATTACCCAAAGAAGCTAACCCTCAAAAGCCAGAGACTGTAAGTTGATGCGGGCTTAAGCCCGATCAAAGAAATAGTGGAGGGATTTATTATGAAGAAAACAGCCTTGCTGAGACATTTCGGTTTGGGCTAAGTACTGACATTGAAATATTAATTAGCGAATTGCTCCTGGGAATCACCTACACCCCCACCCACACTACCATTCTAGGACTGGGATGCAAAATAGAGAGACCAGTGGAATCACGGGAGGGGGTTTTGGGGATGAAAACACCCCTAAGTGGAAGGCTGGGCACAGTGGAGGGGGCTGGATGGGTGCGCTGCTTGGGGAAAAGGGAACCACATCCCTGGTCTGTGTCTGACCTGTCACCATAGCCTGCAGGGGACCAGACTGGACTGGGCTGTGGGAAGCAGGAACAAAGGAACAACTCTTCCTGGTGTTCCCAGGAGGGAAGGACAGGGGACAGCTGCTGCTGCACTTTGGCAGCAGGCTCTGCACATGCCCTCACCCTTCGGCTACCAGGACTTCAGACACAGACTGCACACCTCTTCACCTCCGGCTACCAGTGTGCCACGGAGACTCCAGGGACAGACTCTGCAGCCTTCTCGCCCTTTGGCTACTGGGAAAAAGCTACAACAGCGGGGGTGAGCTCTGTATTGAGCTCCCTTGCTCTGCTGATCTTTTGAATAAAGAGCTGAACATTAATAAAGGCACGAGCCCTGTTTACTACATGAAGGCCCCCAAAATTCCACTAAAAAGCCCCAAAATCCCCTAAAAATCACTGCTGTTGTGCCCCCGTCCCCCGAATCCCCCATACCCCATTCAGGGTGGGCCTGGGACTGCCTGGGACCCCCAGATCTCCATAGGACCCCCTCCAGGAACCCCAAATCTTCCCCAGAGCCCCCCGCCAAAGTTGGCCCAGGACCCCCTGAGAGCCCCCAGACCCCAATTGCACCCAGCCCAGGATGCCCCCTGAGACCCCCTGAGACCCTTCCCAAGACCCCCCCCAGGACCCTTCCAGGACCCTCCAGACCCCGCCCCAAACCCAACTCTGGACCCCCCAGCCTCTCCCCAGATCCCTCCAGGACCTCTCCCAAAAACCCCCAACCCCCCCCAGACCCTCTCTGGGACCCTTCCAGATCCCCCAAAGCCCCTCCCCAAAACCTCCAAAACCTCCTAGGACGCCACCAGGACCCCCCAAACCGCTCCCCCAACTCCGCCCAGACCCTCCCAAGACCCCCCCTCCAGGCCCCTCTCAGGACCCATCCCCACCCCCCAGGTCCCCCCACAATGCTCCAAGACCCCTCCCCAGACTCTCCCTGACACCTCCAGGACCCCTCAGGATCCCCCACCCAAGAGCCCTCCAGGACGCCCAGACTGCCCCGAGGACTCCTCCATGAGCCATCCAGGACCCCCCAGAGCCCTCCCTAAACTCCCCCCGGATCCCTCCCCAAAGGCCCCCGATCCCCCCAGGACCCCTCCCCAGCCCCCCCAGCCCCTCCCAGCCCCCGGCCCCTGTGCGGAGCCCCCTCCCCAGCGTTGCGGCCCCCGCGGCTCCCGCGGCTCCCGCCTCTCCCAGCGCCTCCCCCGCTCTGGCAGCGCCGCCCGCAGGGCCCGCCCGAGCCCGGGGGGCGGGGCCGCCGGGGGAGGGGCGCCGCTCCCGGCTCCCTCTGATTGGCTGCAGCCGCGCGCTGATTGGTTGGTTCGGCACGGGGCGCGCCGCTATTGGCTGGAGGAGCCCGCGCGCGCGGTGCAGGCGGGAAATTGTCAGGGGAGCGCGGCTGAGGAGGGGCTGAGGTGGGGCCGGGGAAACTGAACGGGGGGTTTGGGGCGGCTCGGGGAGAAATTGGGGATTTCTGGGGAACTGACAGGAAATAGGCGTGTGTCTGCTGGGTTTGGGGGAATGAGGGGGCTTTAGGGAGCTTTGGGGGGAGCTTGAGAGCTTCTGGAGCGTTCTCCGTTGGGTTTAGGGGGATCTGAGGGTAATTGCGGGGGTCCGAGGGGACTTTGGCGGAGTTGTGAGAGGAACTGGGGGGATCTGGGGGTTCTGAGGTGGCTCTGGGGTCAATTTTGGGGTAAAGTGGGGGGATCTGAGGGTAATTTGGGGGCTTTAGGTGGGTCTGGGGTGGATTTGGGGCTCTGGGGACACCTAAAGGGGTGCCAGGGGGTGAAGGGGTCGCAGCCCCCCAGACGCCCCCTGAAGCCCCCCTGTCCCCACAGAGGGGTCCCGGCCCTGGCGGTGCAGGACCCCCGGCCCCAGCCCAGCATCTCCATCAACCACCTGAACCGGGACACCAAGGAGGACGGGGATGGCTGGGGGGTCCTGGGGGCTCTGAGAGTGTCCGTGCCTGTCCCCAGGGGCTCAGGCTGTCCCCTGGGTGTCCCCGAGCTGGAGAAGTCCCTCTGCGCCGTTTCCTCGCCGTTTGGGCAGATTTTGGACATTTTGGTGCGGCGCAGTCTCGGCCTGCGGGGCCAGGCCTTCCTCACCTTCAGGGAGATGAGCAGCGCCACCAACGCCCTGCGCTCCCTGCAGGGCTTCCCCTCCTGCGGCCAACCCGTGGGGAGACAGCGACTGGGGGAGTTCTGGCACTGGGGAAAGAACTGCAATGCTAGGGAAAAACCGCCAAACTCTGGCCTCAGATACCCCCAAAGTCCAACTTGGAATCCCACCAAACTCATTCACCCTGAACACCCCAAAGCTTCCCTTTCTATGACAAGCCCATGGTAAGACAGAAATGCTGGGTGAAATCCTGGAATTCTCATGGAAAAAACCCAAAATCCTGAGGAAAAAAAACAAACCCAACCAGGATTCCCCCCAAAATCCCATCAAGAATCCCTGAAATTGAGTTGGAAACACCCCTAAATCCAACCAGGAACCCCCCAAAGCTTCCCCTTCTGGGACAAACCTGTGGCAATAGCAGAATCTTCAGGAAAATACCCAAATTTGGGGAAAAATCCTGAAATTCTGGGACAAAAGCACAAAATTCAATTGGGAACCCACCCAAAATCCATCCAGGAGCCCCCAAGAATTCACCCTGAATCTCCCAAACCTTCCCCTTCTACCCCACAGTGAGACCCAAATTCAGGGAAAAATCCACAGATTCTTGAAAAAACAGGAAATCTTGGGAAAAAGCCTGAAATCTGGGGAAGGAACGGAAATCTCACCAGAAATCCACCCCCCAATCCCCTGGGAATGACCCCAAATCCCTGCTGGAACCTCCCCAATTCCTCTGAATTACCCCAAAATCCTGCTGAAATTCCCCGAATTCCTTCTAGGACTTGCCAAAATCCCTCAAAAACGTCCCTGATTGCTTCTGGAACTGCCCCAGATCCATTCTGGAGCATCCCCAAATCCCTCCGAACTTCTGAAAATCCCTTGGAAGACCCCAAAATCCCTCTTGAAACTCTCCCAGATCCCCTCTGAATTCCCCCAGATCCCTCAGAAAGCCCCAGATCCCCTCTGGAGCCTCTTCCAGATCCCCCCAAAATCCTCGGGAACAACCCCAAACCCCCCGAGTCGTCCCCAGCTCCCCCCGGAGTGATCCCAAATCCCCCCGGAGCCAGCCCAGGTCCCCTCTGGAAGCTCCCCCAGTCCCTCGGGAAGCCGCAGATCCCCGGGAGCCGCCGGGCAGCGCCGGGAAAGCCCAAAGCCCCGCGGCAGTGCCGCATCCCGGCCGGAGCTGCCCCGGGAGCCCCGCGGGGCCGGGGCCGGGGCCGGGATGCGCCGTCCCAGCGGATCCAGCGCGCCCGGCCGGGCTCGGCCAGCGCGGCCCAGGGCAGGGAGCGCTGGTGGGGCGGGAGCGGGAGCGGAGCGCGAACGGGACCAGCGCAGAGCCAAGGGGGGAGAGGCCCCGGCCCCACAGAGAGCGGGGCCGGAGCGCGGGGCCGGGCGGGGATGGCTCGGCGATTGTTCCGGGCGATTCGGGCACTCGCAGCGATCTCTGCGGGATTCTTGGGCTGCTTCTGGGAGGTTTGGCTGGGATTTTGAGGGAAGTTTTCGTGGGGATTTTTTTGGTGGATTTCCTCACACTTCGGGTGGGATGTGATAGGACATGGGGGCATTTTTTGGGGAATTTGAGAGGGGTTTGGTGGGATTTTGGCGTGGATTTTTTGAGTGGATTTGGTGTGGATTTTGCAGGGGTTTGGGGGAAATTTTGGTTGGATATTTTGGGTGATTTGGTGGGATTTTTTGTGTGGATTTTGTGTGATTGGGGGATTTTTGGCTGCATTTTTGTACAGATTTTTCTCTGTGGATTCTGTGGGATTTTCATGGGGATTTAGTGGGACTTTTTGTGGGATTTTTGTGTGGCATTAAAGGGGATTTTGGGGGCGATTTTTATGGGGATTTTGAGGGATTTCTGTGAGCCTTGGGGTGATTTTTGTGGGGATTTTTTTGGGTGAGTTTTGTGGGCTTTTGGGTGGAATTTTTGTGGAGATTTACCTGGGATTTTGTGTGGTTTTTCTGGCATTTTCAAGGAATCTACAGTGGAATTTTTGTGGGAATTTTATGGTATTTTTGGTGGGATTTTTTGTGAGGATTTTGAGTCGATTTCTATTGGATTTTGGGGAGTTTTGGGGGAATTTATGAAGATTTTAGTTGGGTTTTGGGTGTTTTGGGGGGGATTTTTATGGGATTTTGATGATATTTTTGTGAGGACTTTTGATGATATTTTTGTGAGGGTGAGTGGTGCCTTTGGTTCCAATCCACTTTCCTCCCTGAGCCAACGTTACCCACTCCCTCACACGTCCCCCCCGTGCCTTCCCACTGCCTTGTCCTGTCAGGGCTTCCACAGCCCCTCATCCCTTCGTGGCCCCGTCCCCTCAGGGTCTCCCCCAGCCTGGCCAACCTGCCCCATCAAGAGGCACCTGGGAGCCCTCAGCATTCCAGGCAGCAACACATGGGCAGGAGGACACGGATGGCGCTTCCTGCCTGGGACAGGGCTTGTGGCCATCTCCAGGCACCGCTCTCACAGAGATCCCCACAGCTCCAGCCCCTGCCCATCTGCTCTGTGGGCAGCACAAAGGCTTCAGCAGAACCACCAAAGGCCAAGGGGCTTCTGGCCATTTTCCCTGCAACCCTGCATGCCTGGGCAGCTTGCTGAGCCCAGGAACCCTTTTCTCCCTCTTCCCCTAGGCCCTGCAGAGCCTGGGCAGCAAAAGAAAGATCCTGGGAGTCTGTCTATTACAACACATCCTATATTTCTATGCTAAAGAAAAACAAAAAGAAGAAAAGAACAATCCTAAAGAAACGAAACATTCCTGCTGGCTCGAGTGGCCCCAGCAGACAGAGCCTCTGGGATCAGCTCTCTGCAGAGCTGCAGCAGCGCAGCCAGCCGAGCCCCGACAGACGAGGCCGTCTCCTCCATGCCCTGCAGAGCCGATCATGCAGGCTGTGGAAGCGGGAATATCGAGCTCTCTCTATTCCCTGGAGGACAGACAATGTTTGAACTGCCAGGCTCGCAACGGCAACACTGATGTCATTGGCCGTGTCTTCTAGGGCTGAAAGAGAGAGGAACAGCGCCATGGTCAGTTCCCGCATCTGAGGGGACCCGAGGAGATCCCTGTGCCAGGGCCATCCCAGCCGGCTCTGGCCATGGCCAGCAGGGAGCAGGGACCAGCTGGATCAGCCCAAAGCTGCTGGCCACGAATCCCCCAGGTGCCCTGAAAGCTCTGTGTGCTCTGCCCATGCCGGCCCTGGTCTGCACAGGGAGCAGAGCCCTCCACAGCCGGGGCAGGGCTCGCAGCTCCCCCGGCAGCCCTCGCGTGCAGCCCGCTGCCCTCACTCACCCTCACAGATGAGATGGAGCTCTTCCTTCCTCCCCCTCAGGTACCGCCCGGCCGTCCCTGGGAACACAGAGCCTGTCAGGCCCAGCGGCACAGCTCCCTGCCAGCGGCGCCGCCAGCCCTGTGCCCACACGCCCTCCTGGCCCGGCTCGTGGCTCACCCATGAACCTGACGGCCGCCTCTCGCAGGGGCTCCTGTGGGCTCTGCAGGTAGGGCAGGGCCCGGCGCAGGTGCTCGGCCACGCTGCTGCTGTCCTCTGCCAGCTGGAGAGAGCGACAGGAGGGAAGGGTTGGCCCCGCAGCCCCCCGGGCCGGGGCTCCATGGGCACCCGGCTCGGGCCGCAGGAGCCTGGAGCAGAGCCCGCGCGGCCTCGGGCTGCAGCAGCGGGCAGGGGCACAGCTGCCAGCCCGCACACCGAGCACCGCGCTCAGGGGCTGCTCCAGGCTGGGGCTGCGGCTTCCCGGCCCTCCTTACCAGGATCTCAATGAACCTCCACACTTTCTCCTTCTTTCCAGGTTTTTCAAGATCTCTCCTGTTTAAGAATTTGGCCACACAAAGCAGGGTTTCCCAAGAAGCCTGGAGAGCAGTAGAGACACGGAAATGGCCCCACAGCCCAGGATCAGCATCCCTGTGCCAGGGCCAGGAAGAGGATGCAGCCTGCCAGGCGCCAGGGCAGGAGGCAGCCGAGCCCCCTCCCAGGGCGACAGCAGCAGCCCGTGAGTCCTCACCTCTGCCACACTCTGATTCTCATCATGGCAGTGGAAGAAGAGTGGGAGCAGGCTGTGACACACTTGTGTCATCAGGAGCTTTTTCTCTTCTTCTACTACAGCAGACAGCAAGGCTCGAAATACAAACATGGAGATCCACTGCACGTGGCCATCATCCTATGTAACAGGAAGGAAACAAGACCTTGGCATCAGCTGATTCTGGCCCACCTTGGCGCAGGCCTGCATCTTCACAGGGCACCACAAGTCTGGGCAGCAGCCAGTGGCCGTGGCTGAGGGCACAGAGCCTTACGTGTTCAAAGAGTGGCAGGAGCACCTTAGCCAGCTGCAGGGCGATGGGGCTGGGTATTGGGGTGTCATTATCCAAGAAGAAATCACTAAGTAGAACAATGCTCATCCTGACCACATCACTATCATTTTCCTGCAGGAGCTCCCCGAGGCTTTCGGTCAGGCTCCGCATTCTTTTGGCCTGTGCGGAACAAAAGTGTGTGAAAGGCCACCCTGCTGCCACAGGGCCTAGAGGCCAAAGGCCTGTCCCGCAGCCCTCGGGCAGCTGAAGTGGGAGGCAGGAGAGCTGGGAGCAGCTGACCCAGTGCCTGAAGACCAGCAACTGTGTTCCCCAGCACCACGCTGCCTGCACGGCTTCAGCTGCTGCCCCCTCCTTACCAGCGAGGGATTATCCCTGACCAAGAGGAGGGCCCTCAGAACCTGGCGGCGCATCTCCGTGTGCTCACTCAGCAAGTGCCTCGACAAGAGATCCATGATGCTGTCACTGCATGCACTCAAGTCCAGGCAATGCAGGACCTGAAAGGCACAGGGCAGTGACAGGGCCCGGCACAACCCGCAGCGCCCGGCGCGGCTCCCTCCATCCAGGCACTGCGGCTCCAGGCGGAATATTCAGCGCACGGAATCTCTGTCAGCGCTGCTCACATTGCAAAACCAGCTGCTGCCGAGGCAATCCCAGCTCCCACTGAAGCCTCCCACCCAAAATGCTGCCTTCAGCTCGGACACCGGTAAGAAACCCAAGAGCAAACTGAAAGCTGATTAGAGAATCTTGCACAATCACACCCAAGAGCATTTTGTTATAAAATCACAAATATTAACAGAAGCTGAGAAAGTCAACAATGTTAGAAAACAAGCTTCCAACAATGGGACTCGAAGAGCTAAGAGCATGTGTTTGAATGGAATAAGCCCTCTCTGACATGTGAGCAATGCCATGGAATTTCTCAAACCAGGGAAATAGGGAGGCCTGGCAGCAGCAGCTTCACACACAGCAATGACAGAGAACAGGGCAGGGCAAGAGGCTGACAAAACTCTAACCGCTACTTGCAATGAAGTACCTTTGTTTCCAGTTCTAATCTAGCCACTATTAATATAGAGTCCAAAAGACTAAAAATACTAGTAATAATAATAACAACTGTACCATTAATAGCAAAAAATTGAGAGAATAGAAATAATAAGAATTAATAGTGGTAATAAAAACCCTACCATACTTATACCAGGTTTGCATGGCCAGGTTTTGGTAAGGCAGGGGATCTAGGAGCAGCTTCTGTGAGAGCAGCTGTTCCTCCATGTCCCACAGAGTCAATTCCAGCTGGCTCCAGGACAGACTGGCTGCTGGACAAGGCTGGCCCAGTTAGAAATGGTGGTAACACCTTTGGAATAAGAGATTTAAGGAAATGGGTGATCCTGGAATTGTGGCTGTGAGCAGGGAGGAACAGGGTGAGGACCTGTGAGGGGAACAGCTCTGCACACCCCCAGGGCAGGGCAGGGCAGGAGGGGCAGGAGCTGCTCCAGCTGCTGGAGCTGATTGCCCTGAGATTCCCTGGTCAGTCCCTGGGGAGGCAGCTGGGCCCTGCAGCCTGCCCTGCAGCCTATGGAGGGCACGGAGGGCAGAGATGCACCTGCAGCGCCTGGAGGAGCCCATGCTGGAGCAGGGGGATGCCTGAGCGGAGGCTGCGACCCCATGAGAAACCTGTGCTGGAGCAGGGACCTGGCAGGGACCTGCAAACCCCTGGAGAGGAGCCCACGCTGGAGCAGGGCCCTGCCAGGACTTGTGAGCCCATGGAGGAGCGAGCCACGCTGCAGCAGCTTGTGGAGAACTGCTGTCCGTGGGATGAACTCACCGTGGAGAAGTTCATGGAGAAGTGTCTCCAGGAGGGACCCCTGGCACAGCAGGGGAATGACTCCTCTCCCCAAGCAGCAGGAGAAACAACAGGGGATGAACTGACCAAAGCCCCCATTCCCTGTCTCCCTGCACCCACTGTGGGGGGAGGTAGAGCTGGGAAGGAGGGAGGAAAAGGCAGAAGGTGTTTTTAAAGCTTTGTTTTACTTCTCACTATCCTGCCCTGATCCAGATAGCAAAAATTCCATTAATATCTCCAATTTTGAAAATGGGTTGCCCATGATGGCATTTGCTGAGTGATCTGTCGCAGTCCTTAGCTCAACCCATGAAGCCTTCATTCTGTTTTCTCCCTCCTGTCCTTCTCTGGAGGGGAGTGAGAGAGCAGCTTTGGTGGGTGCCTGACATCCAGCCAGGGTGAACAGACAACACTTCCTTTCCTTCATTCATTCTTTCTTTCCAGAGGTCACTGTGAAGGGGTTGAGTGGGGCTTTGACAGAGGGAGTGAAGGTGGTGGGGAATGGAGGAGACAGGAGCCACAGGGACATGGGACAGGCATCAGAGGGGCCTGGGCAGCTGGCAGGGGGCACGGCCTGTCCCCCTGGCCCAGCAGCAGGGGACAGGGGGCACAGCCTGTCCCCCTGGCCCAGCAGCAGCCCCGTGCCCTGCCCAAGGTGCTCCCAGCAGGGGCTGGGCCCCAGAGGCAGGGGGAGACCCCAGTCCCGGGGCAGCGTTTCTGCCCCGTCCCCTGTCCAGCCCAGCCTGCCCCGTGTGCACAGTGACCGCTGGCACGGGCTGCCCTGGACACTGTGACCTGCTGGGGACACTGAGAGCTGCCCCGCTGTGACACTGCCCTTGGGATTGCACAGGCACCAAACAAACCCCATCCAGCACCGCCCCTTGTCATGTCCCAGACACTGGAGAGCATCAGAGCCAGCCCCGCTCCTGGTGATGTCCCAGGCACCAGGGCACATCCCAGCCCTGCTCCTGTTGATGTCCAGGCACCAGGGCACATCCCAGCCCCGTTCTTGGTGATAGATTTCAGGGGCACAAAAACAGTTGCAGACTTCCCATACTTTAGGGATCCATTAAGCACAGGAAAACGGCAAGGATTCATTTGTCACGTATGCATGGGAAAGGCAGAAAGGTCAGAACGAGGAAGACTTATTTTGCTTCTTCATTTTGGAGACCCCTCCCCAAAATGGACCTCCAACTCATTTCAGGGAACAGAACTACACATGCTTAATTGCCTTTTTGCCAATTAGCACATGAAACGGAGCAGAGGAAGTGACAGGGATATGAATATGCATTCATATTTGTGTATTCAAGACTTCTGCAAATAAAAAAGCTTTGTAATACCTGTGATTTTTGCAGTGTGCATTAGGGAATTATCCCATGTACTGCCTGGCTGTCTCAATAAACATACACTTTCTAACTTTAAACCCTTAGAGAGTTTTTGTCCATCTCAGTTGGATATCGATATTAAATTGATACTCATATTTCAGTAAATCATTGTCTTAAAGATGTCCTAGTATGTGTATTAACATGTCTTTTCTTAATATTCTAGTAATTATTCTTGCATTGTTTCAAGATAAACTGGTATGATTCAAAGAATATCCACTGAAGTACACATAGAACATCGATTTATCATAAGCAAATTGCAGTTGCAAAGTTTTTTCACTGAAATTCTGCCACTTGTCATCATTTTAAAAGTCAGCTATTAAAGTCAACAACAAAATTTCTAACTTCTAACAAAGGGAAAAAAGTATATGGTTTGCACTAGAAAAAATAGAAATACAGAAAATGTCTCCCAACCAAGTTCCTTGTCCTGATCAAAACATCTCCCAATCAAGTTCTTCGCTGTGAACCTGGCTGGTAAAGAAAAATATTATCAGTAAACGTGGATGAAATTTTGCATAAGTTAATAGTATTCGAAATCCATGTTCTAATCCTATGATTATTTCTTAGACAAAGAAAAAAGGGGAAAGGGGTTGGATTGAGGGTACACCTTCCTCCCCTCTGAGTCTGTTCTCATGTTTTACAATAAATCCTACAATAGTACAATACAGCTGCCTAAAATATGGACACTGGAAACCACAGACAACATTACAAATGATCACCTGCCTCATGGACAGTTCATATAAGGACTTTACTTGTTTACAAATTATTTCTCATGTTTACAAACAGTTTTTCTGTTTACAGATTGTTTTCTGGGAGTTCAGTTTTTCCCCAAGGGATCAAGTGCTTAAAGGTTGTTTTATAAAATTGGGTTTTTCTCTAAGGGTTAAATGGGCTCAGGGTTAAATAGCTTTCTGCTTTTAGAGATAAGTTCAATTTGAAACCAAGAAGCATTATGCCTGTGGCTTGAGTTCTCCCCTAACAGTTCCTGGAGGGGAATGCTGCAGCTCCAGTGCAAATTAGATGCACGCTGTCCTCTGTCCCCATGTTGGCAAAGGGCCCTTGCAGATGGGTGACAGAGAACAATACACAGAATTTTATAAAGAAAAGAAGGGTGAGGTGTTACCATGATTGACAGGGGTCTTGACCAATCAAATATCTCCCAAAACTGCAGGCACCTCACAGGCCAGAACCTGAACGGGCGTGGAGCTCAAACCAATGAGAGCTTCCAGGCCTGGTCTTTCAAATGCCCTGTGTAAGGGGGAGCTTGGGAAATAAAATCTCTCTGTTGCCCCATGAACTCGGGAGGAGCAGTCTTTGTCTCCTGTGCCCTCGCTGCCCCACGAGACCAAAGAGATGTTCACCAGGGCCCTCCCTGTTTGTGGCTGTCCATTGCCCAGCTGAGCAGGCAGCCAGTTGTGTTTGCAGTGAGCTGCCACAGGCAGACACACAGCAGCTGGAGATTTGAATAGCAGGGCTTGGGCCAAATCTTTTTCTTTCAGAGTGCAAGAAAGACACAAAAGCACAAGGAAACACGACAGTGTTTTGGTGGAGTCTCTTTGTCCTGTGAAGTTCAGTAGCTGTTGGTGTTTCTGTGCTCCTGCTAATCCCTTCCATGAAAAAATCATCCCAGGAAGGAGCAACAACATCTGACACGCACCAAATGTTGCCACCAGTTGCTCCAGGTGCTGCTACCCACAGCCCCTGTAGGACAGAGCACAGCCCCCAGTGCACACCAGCTTTGGCTGCCCTCTGGCAGAGAAGCCCTTTTGGGGCACAGGTTTCTGGGCAGGAGACGGGCACCGGTGCTGCCAGGGCTCGGGGGAACTCTGCTTGGGCGGGGACTGTGCCTCACCTGCTGCTGTCAGCGCTGCCCGGGCCCCAGGGCTCAGAGCAGCATTCCTGCCCTGGTCCACATGTTCCCGGTCTGTGTCCCACGGCCGTGCTTAGGACGGCCACCATGTGGGACGTGTCCCGAGGAGGCCGTGCCAGCTTCTGTGGAGGCCCCGTGCCCTTCCCGCCGCGGCTGCGTCGGCAGCTGCGGGGGCTCCTGCTGCTCTGAGCCCGCAGAGCAGGGCAGCGTTTGCTGATGGGCTGAGCCCTTCCTAAAGATCCTGTTGGGCTGTCTGACACACCTGGGCCAAGGCATTCCTTCCACCCTGGGCCACTCTGGGGGGCTGGGGCTGGCCCCAGGGCAGGTGGCAGTGCGTGCAAGGGCCCTTTGTGACACGGTGCAGCATGGTCACCGTGGAATGGAACGGGACAGGGGATCCAAGGGCCCTTGGTGACAGGGTGCAGCATGGTCACCGTGGAATGGAACGGGACAGGGATTCCAAGGGCCCTTGGTGACACGCTCTGGCAGAGGTGTTGGCAGTTACAAGTTACAGTTACACTCCACAGTGCTCGGTGCACAGGACGAGAGAGGACGCGAGAGAGCGGTGCTGTGAGGAGCCCTCGCACAGCCACTCGTTCCTTGCTGACCCAGAGCTTTCCCAAGGTATTACTCCTGCAGGTGAGCTCGTGGCCAGACCAGAGCACTTGGTGACGCCTGGCCTTCCCGAGGCAAATCTTCTGCAGCTGCCCTCGAGGGCAGACTGTGGCATTTGCACCATCCTTGACAGGAGTCTCCTGTCCTTGTGGCTGGAGCCCCAAGAGCAGAGTGCAGGACTTGCTGTCCTGTAGCCTTGCCAAGTCTTCACTCTTGCAGGTGCCCTCAAGGCACGACTGCAGCACTTGCTGACTCGGACCTTTTCCTTTTCACCTTCTGCAAGCAGCCATGAATCCAGGCAGTGTCGTAGAGCACAGACCTGCGAGCGTGCCCAAGCTGGCCCGGGGGAAGGAGGAGAAAGAAGGCCCTGGAGCTGCCCCAGCACAGCAGCCTGAAGAGCTGGAGCAGTTCCAGCCACGGCAGAAGGGTGAGTGGCAGAGCTGGGCCACAGGGCTGGTGCCTGCAGCCTGCTTGGCCCCATGCCATGCCATGCCATGCCATGCCATGCCATGCCATGCCATGCCATGCCATGCCATGCCATGCCATGCCATGCCATGCCATCCCATCCCATCCCATCCCCTGGGGCCATGCTCATGGACAGGATGGAATAGGGGCCGGGCAGACACCCCACAGCCGTGCTCCGTGCCCTGGGCCGTCGCGGGGCTGTCCCTGCCTGGGCAGCTCAGGGCTGGGCTGTGTTCTCCGGCCTCTCCCGCAGCCCCTCAGCTCGGGCTGCGCTCGCTCTTTGCCAGGTGCAGCCGTGCAGCGCACACGAGAGCAGGAACGCACCCGTGGCCGCTTCCGCAGAACAGCGCAGGTACCTGCAGCCATCCCCACCTGGGCTGGGCCTGCTGGCACTGCTCAGCCCAGCACTGTGCTCGGAGCACTCCATGCAGCATCCCGGGCTTCTTGCCCTTCTGCTGCAGATGGTTTGCAAATTCATGAAGAGGATTCGGGAGGAAGAGAGCAGCGCCATGGGCACCGTGCTCAGAGCGTACTCTCCCATCTTCAAAACCAAGACCAGCGCTGCCCTGCTGGATATGCTTGTGGAGGAGGGTCCTTCCAGCCCAAAGCAAGTAAGCAGCCTGTGGCCTGGCTATTCTTCTCCCAGCAATTGCTTGGCCTCCCAAGCCACACCTGCTGCTCCCTGGGAGCCTTTGAGGCCATGGCAGTGTGGTGGCAAGGGAAGCACTTCTCTGGGGCAGCTGGGCACATTCCTTCCTCCAGCAGCTTTCCAAATCTCCCCTTCCTTCTCCAGGTGCCCGCCATGGTGAGGTACATCCACCAGTGGCTCGTGGCCAATGAGTTTCCTGAATACAATCTGTACAGGCCCCTTCTGGATCTGACAGAGGCACAGCCCTCTGACGTGGTGATGGCTCTCCTGCGTGTGGCCCCATTGTGTGACAGGTACGGGGCCCACCTGCCCAGAGGGCTCGGGGCTCAGCAGCCCTTCCCCCTGTGCAGCCTGTCCCAGGTGTCTGACACAGAGAATTCCAGGGCCCTCTGGCTGCTCCCTTTGCCAGCCCTGGCCCCTGCCAGCCCCCCAGCGTGCTGCCATGCTTCCCCCCTGCCCCTCAGGGGCCAGTGCCCACAGGGCTGGGCTGCCTGCGTGCTGCCAGTGAGGGGCAGTGGGCAGAGGCAGGGCTGGCAGAGCAGCTCAGCTCCCCGCTGCCGCCCAGGCCACGCTGCTGTGTCCCAGACTCCTCTGAGACAGAGCTCTGACCCCACAGAGCTGCTCTGGCCATGTGGAAGAGCATCATGTGCTCGCTGAGGACTGCAGAGCCAGCCATGCTCGTGCTCCTGGATGTGCTGGGGAGCTGGCCAGAGCACAGCACGTGCACCTCCGATGGGGACCACACGGCTGTCCTTGCCCTGGCTGTGAGTTTCTGCCTTTGCTGGCCCCAAGGCCACCTTTCCAGCAGCTCTCCATCCTCCCTCCCTCACAGCGTCTCCCTGCCTCAGGCGCTGGGCTGAAACCTGGCCTCGGGGCAGCTCCAGGGCCACCAGGCCCGGTGCTCCCCCTGCGTCTCTCCGGGCCTCTCCCTCCCGTGCTCGGGCCCTGCCACACGGACACCTCGGCACTGAGCGCTGTCTCGGGCTGCTCTGTCCTTTGCAGGCAACCGTGGTGATGTGGAAGATCCTCCAGCTGCCCTGTGTGCCACATGTAGTCACCGTGCATTTCCCCGGCTTCTTTGTGCATCTGCTCTTCCAAGTGTTCTTCAGCACTCTGGATGTGCCAGAGGAGGTCAATACCTTCTGGAAGGGATGTCAGCAGCAACACGGTCTTGCCACCAGCCCCAGCAGGTGCTCCATGCCAGTCCTCCTGTCCCTGCCATGTGCCCAGGGCAGGGGCCAGTGCTCCCAGTGTAACCTCAGCTTTGCTCTGTGCACAGCTTTGCAGAGCAGACCCTCAAGGCCCTGCTCTGCCAACTTCACTATGAGGATGTGGTGGTGGCCATGGAAGACAAGCGTGGCTGGGACACCCTGCTCTGTGCTGACACCCACCACTGTGCTGTGGGCGTGCTGGCCAGGTGAGACCCCCTGCTCCCCAGCTGTCCCCGGCATGTGTGCCCTGTGCCCGAAGTGCCCCACACAGTCCCCGTGGCCGTGGGCCAGAAGGCCTTGTCACCAAGGGATGGCCAAGGAGGCTGCAAAAGGCTGGGAGAGGAGCGTGCCCAAGAGCAGCAACCTCCCAGAGGGCTCAGCTGCCCCTTGCAGGGTGGTGGAGAAAGGCCAGACGCTGTGAGGCAGTCCTGGGAGAGGTTTGCCCCCGCTGGCTCAGGGCTTTGACTCGTGTTTCCTCCTGTCAGAGAAATGCACCGCGCATCCGAAGCCGCGTGTTCCAGGATTGCATTCCACCTGCTCGGGCTGCTCAGCAAGGACACGCCATGCCGGGATTTGGCCACCCTGGCGTTCCTTGTGGAGGTGAGCCTGAAGGCCGGCGCTGCCTCGCTGAGCTGCCTCCCGGCTCTCTGCCCTCTCTTGGCCGCAGTGCCTGGGACGGAGCCCGCGCCCTGTGCTGCTGCCTGGGCCCGGCCCTGGGCGGTTCTGGGCTCCCGCCAGCCGCTCCCCCGTCACCGGCCTGTGCCTTTCAGATCCTGGAGCACCTGAATGTGAGTGAGTGCCGTGACAGCATCCTGCAGTTCTTCTCCAAGCACCTGCAGAGCGAGTGCAGGGGGAGGCGTCGCTTGGCACTCCGAGGCCTCGTGGCGCTCGGCACCACCAGTGTCTCGGTGAGAAGAGCGCAGGGGCTGAAGCCGTGCTGCCAGCGTGGGGCTGGGGAAGGCAGTCCCTGGGGCTTGGCTGGCCTTGGGGCACTGGGGCAGCTGCTGCCAGCTCTCCTGCCTCCTGCTGCAGCTGCCTCAGGGCTTTGGCACAGGCCTTTGGCCCCTGGGCCCTGTGGCAGCAGGATGGTGTTTCACACACTTGTGTTCCACAAATAGATGGCCATAAGGATGTGGAGCCTGCATGAGAGGCTCGTGGAACTCCTGAAGGAAGATGACAGCACCATGCTCAGGATGACCACGGTTCTCCTCAGAGCGTTATTTTTCTGCAATGGTGCCCCAATAACCAGCGCCCTCGCCCTGCAGCTGGCTGAGGCGCTCCTGCCACTCTTTGACAACGTAAGGCTCTGCGCCTCCAGCCACAGCCAGCGGGTGCTGCCCGCACACTTTGTGCCCTGTGTACTCACAGGCTGTGCCCAGGTGGGCCTGAAGCAGCTGATGATGAGGTCTTTCTTCCTTCCTTTCATACAGGAGGACAGCCAGGTGCAGTTGTGCTCCATGTTTATCTTCCGGGAGATGCTGGATTTTTTTCCAGAAGAGGAAAAAAAGACCCTGGATGCACACGTGCGCCAGAGCCTGCTGCCACTCTCCATGCACTGCCATGATGAGAACCAGCGAGTGGCAGAGGTGAGGACTCGGCAGCTGCCGCTGGCCCCTGGCAGGGGCTGGGCTGGCCCTGCCCTGGCGCCTCGCAGGCTGCAGCCCCTGCTGGCCTTGGCACAGGGACGGGGTCCTGCGCCCTGGGCTGTGGGGCCATCTCCGCATCTCTGCTGCTCTCCAGGCTTCTCAGGAAACACTGCTTTGTGCGGCCGAGTTCCTCAAGAGGAGGGATCTTGTACAGCTGGTGCAGAACCAGAAGCTGTGGCAGTTCAGCGAGTGCCTGGTAAGGAGGGCCGGGAAGCCGCAGCCCCAGCCTGGAGCAGCCCCTGAGCGCGGTGCTCGGTGTGCGGGCTGGCAGCTGTGCCCCTGCCCGCTGCTGCAGCCCGAGGCCGCGCGGGCTCTGCTCCAGGCTCCTGCGGCCCGAGCCGGGTGCCCATGGAGCCCCGGCCCGGGGGGCTGCGGGGCCAACCCTTCCCTCCTGCTGCTCTCTCCAGCTGGCAGAGGACAGCAGCAGCGTGGCCGAGCACCTGCGCCGGGCCCTGCCCTACCTGCAGAGCCCACAGGAGCCCCTGCGAGAGGCGGCCGTCAGGTTCATGGGTGAGCCACGAGCCGGGCCAGGAGGGCGTGTGGGCACAGGGCTGGCAGAGCCGCTGGCAGGGAGCTGTGCCCTGGGCCTGACAGGCTCTGTGTTCCCAGGGACAGCCGGGTGGCACCTGAGGGGGAGGAAGGAAGAGCTCCAGCTCCTCTCTGAGGGTGACCAAGGGCAGCGGGCTGCCAGCGGGGGCTGCCGGGGGAGCTGCGAGCCCTGCCCCGGCTGCGGAGCGCTCTGCTCCCTGTGCGGACCAGGGCCGGTGTGGGCAGAGCACACAGAGCTTTCAGGGCACCTGGGGGATTCGTGGCCAGCAGCTTTGGGCTGATCCAGCTGGTCCCTGGTCCCTCTGGCCATGGCCAGAGCCGGCTGGGATGGCCCTGGCACAGAGTCCCCTCGGGTCCCCTCAGATGTGGGAACTGACCATGGCTCTGTTCCTCTCTCTTTCAGCCCTTGAAGGCTTGGAAAATGACATCAGTGTCGATGTCGCAAGCCTGGCAGTTCAAACACCGTACATCGTCCAGGAAGCAGAGAGAGCTCCATATTCCATCTTTGACAGCCTGCGTGATCGGCTCTGCAGGGCATGGAGGAGACGGCCTCGTCTGTCGGGGCTCGGCTGGCTGCGCTGCTGCAGCTCTGCACAGAGCTAATTCCAGAGGCTCTGTCTGCTGGGGCCACCTGAGCCAGCAGGAATGTTTTGTTTCGTTAAGATTGTTCTTTTCTTTCTTTTTGTTTTTCTTTAGCATGTTAATATAGGATGTGTTGCTATAGACAGACTCCCAGGATCTTTCTTTTGCTGCCCAGGCTCTGCAGGGCCAAGGGGAAGAGGGAGAAAAGGGTTCCTGGGCTCAGCAAGCTGCTCAGGCTTGCAGGGTTGCAGGGAAAATGGCCAGAAGCCCCTTGGCCATTGGTGGCTCTGATGAAGCCTTTGTGCTGCCCACAGAGCAGATGGGCAGGGGCTGGAGCTGTGGGGATCTCTGTGAGAGCAGTGCCTGTAGATGGCCACAAGCCCTGTCCCAGGCAGGAAGCGCCATCCGTGTCCTCCTGCCCGTGTGTTGCTGCCTGGAATGCTGAGGGCTCCCAGGTGCCTCTTGGTGGGGCTCCTCTGGAGCTCCTGTGGGGCTGCAGCGCTGCTGCCGGGCAGGTTGGCTGGGCTGGGGAGACCCTGAGGGGACGGGGCCACAAAGGGATGAGGGGCTGTGGGAGCCCTGACAGGACAAGGCAGTGGGAAGGCACGGGGGGCACGTGTGAGGGAGTGGGTGACGTTGGCTCGGGGAGGAAAGTGGGTTGGAGCCAAAGAGACCACTCACCCTGATGTTTGTGTGGCAAACAGAGCACGTTTATTCTCAAGCCCTTCCTCCTAAAGGGCCTTTGAAAACCCAGTCTGGATGATTTCACTGCTCTGATCTCTGTGCCCCTTCAGATTCTGGCCCTTGGCAATGCCTGCAGCCTTGGGAGAGATGTGATGGGCCCGGCCCCTGTCAGTCAAAGCAGGGCTGGTACATTCACCCCGTAGAAGCCAGCCTGCACGGTGACACACGGCAATAGAGTGCGAGGCACAGCTCCGGGAGCTCCCCGGGAACCTCAGCTCTGGGACCACTGTCTGCCCCAAGCTTCAGGGGCTGCAGTGGGAGCCCGGCTGGGCTCTGCTCTGGGGCCATCCTGCAGGGACAGCTGCAAACAGGGAGCATTCCCTGCCACAAAGAGCCAAGGCAGGGCTGCAGGGCAGCTGCTCCAGCCCCGAATGCACTGCTGAGTGCTGGGCTCTGGGGCTGGGGCTCCCCGCACAGGGGACTGCACTGGTGTGCCAGAGGGGACAGAGAAGCTGCAGCTTCAGCCTAACTGAGGTGGGTGCATGGGCTGGGAAGAGTGGGGAGGCTCCAGGGGATTCACAGAGCTCATCCTGCTGCAAGGATGAGGAAAAGGGAGCGGGAATTCAGCAGTGAGGAGAGCTGGGGGCTGGAGAGCAGCTCTCAATGACACTAAAATCCCACCGGACCTCTGAGACATTGCTGCTCCTCAGCCAGTGACAGGATGAGTCCCTAAGCCTGGGGCTTGGCGTTCCTCATGGTGAGGGGCACCAGGGAAGGCAACAGTGTGATGGAGACTGGAATGGGCTGGGAACTCTCTGGGGGAAAAGAGGGAGCAGTTGGGAAGTAAAAGGCAGGTGGGGGAGAGAACAGTTCAGAGAAGGGCTGAGCTACAGCTTGAGCAAGCTGCAAAAAGTCATTTGGGGTCATCCCAGATTGATTTCATTTCAGAAGTTATTGAACAAGTTTATTTTTTGGGTGGCTGCATGTTTTCTTGAGCTGTGTTGCTGAAATGCTCAAGCCAGTCTGTGCTGCAGGTCACCCCATTTCTTCTTTGGCTGATTATGGCCCGGTGCTGAGCTCCAGCAGAGCCCTGGCAGAGCCCAGAGCAGCCTCAGCACCCGCAGAGCCCGGATGCAAGGAGAGAAACCAGAAAGCGCCGTCAGCTGAAGGCTCCTGTCCCCTTGTCCCAGCCGCCCACGGTGCCCAGGCCATGCTGGCCGTGCCAGAGCTGTGCCCAGAGCTGCCCATCACTGCTGCCTTTGGGAGCAGAGCAGGAGGGCAGGACATGTGCCCAGCCTGCAGCCAGCCACGGCACCTCCAGCCCTCAGCAGCTGCCCAGAGCAGGACGCTCCTGTGCTCGCTGCCATCTCCCCAAAGCTCTGATCCCACCATCCCCAGCAGACAGGACCCACCTCACGCCATCCCCCGCTGGAAGAAAAGCTGCTCCCAAACGATGCCCTCAGCCTTCTCCAAGGGCACGGCCCATCCACGCCGCAGCTGCTCCCAAGCACATCCTGATCCAGACCGGATCTCCACCTGGAATGCTTCCTCTAGAAAAACAAACATCAAATTATTGAAAATAGATTACAGACAAAAAGGGGAACAAGAAAAAAGGTCAAAAATCTTATCTCTGTCAGGGCCCTAAGGAAGGCCCAACCCCTGCGTGCCAGGGAAAAACCCACCATGGGGGAGGGAATCCCAGGCTTTCTCCCTTCCCCTGCACTGCCCCCATGGTGATCCCAAAGCAAACAAGGGCAGTGGAGCAGCCCAAGCCCTTCCTTGCCTGCAAAGCAAAGCAGCCCCTGCACAGGGTCTGGAGTCCCATCTCTGCTCCCACCATGGGGGTTTGTTTGTGTCAGGCTGGCTGCCCCAGCCCAGCCCCAGCCCGGGGCACGGTGGGTGCTGGGGGCTGTTGGCAGGGCCAGGAGCCCACTCCCATTTTGTACCCACCCCAGCCCATGCCCCCAGCCCTTCCAAAAGCAGCCTGGCAGCCGACTGAAGGATCAGCTGCATCCGCCCCAGCAAAGGGGAAACCTTTGGTTCCCGGCCAGGCTGTGCAATGCCCAAATCTGGGAGCATTCCCCTGTGTGTGGACTCATCTGCAAACTCCCTGTGGAGCCTGGCTTTGGAGGAGGTGTCAGAATCAAAGTCCACCATCTTCAGCCTGCCGGTGGTCAGGTGGAGCAAGAGGTTGTCATCCTTGACATCATCCTCACTGTCCCCAGCAGCAGCAGCCCCACCTGGGACAGCTTCTCCAGGGGCTCCTTCTCCTTCCCTGGGCCAGACCAGGCTGTCAGGGCTCTGCCCAGGGCCCCAGCCATCCACGAACCATGGCAAGCAAAACCAGGGGGATGGTGGCCCGCAGTGCTTTCCACACCAGATCTCCAGCTCAGCTCCAGCCCATGAGCTGCGTGTTCTCTTCTGCTGACCCCTGCTCAGAGCTACAGGCAGGACAAAACCTGTCTGGTTGGCTTTGCCATTGCTTGCCAAGCGATGTGTGGAGCTGTTACCTGCCAGGCCCCTGGATCCAACTGTGTACTTGGATCTCTCCCATCTTCTAGGGCAGAGGAACACCCTGCACCCAAGGATCACGGAAAATCTCTCCTAAGGATGGCCTATCCAAGGGCTGCATGGACAAACACCTCTTAATGACATCCTGGCACTCTGGGGAGAGAAACCAGTAATCACCAGTCAGCTGGAGAAGTTGCCCCCTGTTCCTGTCCCCAGGCCATGCTGGGTGTGCCCAGAGCTGGGCCTAAACTTCCCCATGGATTCTCTGTTTGGAGGAGAGCAGGAGAACAGGACATGTGCCACCTCCTCAGCAGCTGCCAGAGCAGGACGCCCACAAGTTGCTGCTGTCTCCCAGCACTGGTATTGCCCCTGAGGCCAGAGATGAGGATCCACCTTGATAGAGCCGTCCTGGGAACAAGATCTGCCCCCAGATATCTCCTGGCCCCTCCTGAACAGGAGCGTCCCCCTGACCAGGTGGTGCAGCAGGAGGCCCAGGGACCAGATCGTTGCTGCCTCGCCGTGGTAGCATTGCTGGTGGATCCCCTCTGGTGGGCTGTAGGACAGGGTTCCTGTGGAACACAGACACAGTTCATCAGGGGGATGCTGCAGCCTCCAGCACCTGGCAGAGCAGCCCCCGCGCCTCCTCCTCCGGCAGGAACCCCCGCTCCGCCAGGAAACCCGACAGGTCCTGGCACCGCTCCGGATGCTCCAGCACCAGCACAAAGCTGTTGGGGAGCTGAAGCCACTCCAGGAGCTGAATGACACCAGCACAGCCAGAGGAGACCTTGTCCAGCAGCACGATCTCCAGGGCTGCGCTGGTGCCGTGGGGCTGCGGGAGGAGCACGATGCCGTCAGTGGGGCTGATGCCGTGCCGGGGGTCGGGAACCCCTCAGCCAGCCCGGGATGCTCTGCGCCCTGCGCTGGCCCCACGCCCGCTCTCCCTCCAGGCGTCCTGGCAGCTCCCACCCTGCCGGGCCCCGGCTCATCCCCGCCCGGCACGGCCCGGTTTCTGCCACTGGCCCCGCTCGCTCACCAGCACGCCCCGGTGCCGGATGCTTTCGCTGCTTTCACTGCTTTCGCTGCTTTCGCTGCTTTCGCTGCCGCTGCTGCCGCTGCAGCTGAAGCTCCGTGTGTCCCCGTGTCCATGTGTCCCCGTGTCCGTGTGTCCATATCCGTGTTTCCCCGTGTCCGTGTGTCCCTGTGTCCGTGTGTCCCCGTGTCCGTGTGTCCCCATGTCCGTGTGTCCATGTCCGTGTTTGCCCGTGTCCGTGTGTTCCTGTGTCCGTGTGTCCCCGTGTCCGTGTGTCCATATCCATGTGTCCCTGTGTCCGTGTGTCCCGTGTCCGTGTATCCGCTGCCCGCTCACCCCCGCGCCCAGCCCCGCGCTCCCCAGGGCAGCCCCTGAGCCTGTCCAAACACGGGAACTTTGCCGTGTCCAGCCCAGACCCAGAGCCTGGACTCCTGCCCAGGAGCACAGGAATCCCCTCGGTCACGGCTGTGCATTGTCCCTGCTGAGGGTCAAACACTCTTGGAGCACATTCCCTCAATGCTGAATTTGTACCTGACCCAAGAACTGCACTTAGTCCCCAGCACTGATATCCAAAAAAAAAAAAAAAACCCCAAAAAAACAAACCAAAACAGGGGAAGGCAAACTGTGTGTAGCTCATGGTATTTTACACTGTCTAAAACTTGCCACGTTGTGGATCATAGAAGTGAGATCCACTTGCAATTAGTGGGAAGGAGAAGTAGTGAAAGATAGAAAAGGGTAGCATAAAAATAAACAGAGAAAAACATCTTGGATTGTTTCTTTCCATTTTCATTTCATTTCTTAAAAGCTGTTTCAGTTTTCCTAGAATCTTCTCCACAGTCCTGTTTGCTGTTTCCAAGAACCTTGGCTGGAGAACGAGGAAGCTTTGAGCAGCTTCTGTCACAAGATGTGCCACCAGCTGCAGCTTCTCTTGCCTTTCCACACCGTGTGTGCAGCTCGACTCTTGCAGAAAAGCGGGACAAATAGTTGAAGAACTTTACAATTTGTTCTTTCTTTTCCTTGTGGGCTGGGCAGTTGTGCCATTGGTGAGATTTTCACTATTATTGTTCTACCCTAAGAAACCATGATGGGCTACAAGGAATTGTCAGGGAATGCAAGCCTGACTGAATGCAGAGAAAGAATATCCAGAGCCTGCAGCCAGAAATGGAGAGCTGTGTGATAATCATTCCAACACCCCTATGGACAGCTTGAAAGTGATGTAGAAGATGAAAATGGGCTGACAGAGGGAGTTTGTTTCTGTGTTCATTTTAGAAGCTTCCACATCTCATGCACTGATATCTATCAAGAGTTCAATCAGTTCATGAAAAGCACCAGAACAATCTGGACCTTTCAGGAGATGACTGTAAGAACCTGAAAAGGAGAAATGCAGGCAATGACTTGGTGAGCTTTGTCTGGAAGAAGGGTCACTTTTCCCAAATAATTTCTAATCCATCTCCTCTGCATTTGTCTTTCAGAAAAAGGCCATTTTCATCCCAGATTCCCCATGAAATGGGAACCCTGAGCTTGTGGAAGTGCCTGAAAGATGCCCTGTTCCTCTGCAGGGACACTCGGACTGAGACAGGAGCCACAGCCCTCTCTGGGGAAGCCTCCTCCGAGCTGGAATTTGTGCCGTGCTGGGAGAGGAGGAGGGGAGAAGGCTGGCGCTGTGTGGCAGGAGCAGGAGGTTTGGGCCGCAGGACATTCCGTCTGCGCCGCTGCCCCGCAATGGGTGGGAACGCTGTGGGGAAGACTGGGGGACACTGGAGCAGGATATGGATGACACTGGGGGGACTGGGAGGGCCTGGGAATTAACTCAGGTGTATTGGGAGGGACTGGGCTGTACTGGGAGGGACTGGAGGGACACTGGGGCTGTACTGGGCTGTACTGGGGATGAACTGGGCTGTGCTGGGAGGGACTGGAGGGGTTGAATGGCTGTTCCCACCCGCACTGCCTCCCATTGGCCGAGGCTCCCGCCTATCACGATTCCAACCAATCAGCGCGTGGGATCACGGCTTTGGGGGCGGGGCCTAAGGCCTGCGCCATCTTTTCTTTTGCCTACAACTCCCGTCATGCTCTGCGGCCCCATAGAGCCCCATTAAAGCCGGGACTACAACGCCCGTCATGCCCCGCGCTCCACAGAACCCCGGTACCGCCCCCATCTGTCCCATCAGTGTCCCCCAGACCCTCCGGGACCCCCAAGTGCCCTCAGCGCCCATTCGGGACCCCCAAAATTTTACTGGCAAAGTACAAAAGAACAAGGAACTTTGGAAAAGTATTTAATACAAATCCAATCCAACTTAAATCACTTGTCACAGCTGTAACTTCATTCCCTCAGCCCATTTAACCTGGAAACCCCTAAACACTGCAGTTGTTCAGGTACCCAAAACTGTTCCATATAAAGAGCATTAGAAGGAGAGGAAAGAGAGAGAGGCAGGAAGAGAGAAGCTCCACAGAACGACACACATGTGGCTCCCAGCTCCTGGGGCTCCAGTGTGGGTGAGACACAAACCCCAGGAGAAGGCAGAGTCCATACCAGGGGCTGACCTTGTGCTCCTTGGTTTTAAGCCCCTGGGCCTTCGTGGGCCTCCCCCCAGCTGGGACTTCTGATATCTCAGGTGTTCAGAGCTGGGTCAGCGCTGTCCCAGCAGAGTGACTGATCGACAGCTCAGCCCAAGGTGTCTGGGGACATTGATCTCATCCAGCCTCTGACAGCGACCACGGTGACACTGGGGAACCTCATGGAGCCTCATGGAGCCATGGGTCAGTTGTGACAAGGCAGGTCCAAGGACACCGTGGTGACACTGGGGAACCTCATCGAGCCATGGATCAGTTGTGACACTGTGAGGACCTCGTGGAATCAGAGGAGACCATTGGGAAGCTCCCATGGATCCAAGGGCCCAGGGTGACACTGTGGAGCCCAGAGTGTCATGGAGGAGCCATTTTAACACTGTAGGTCCCCATGGAACCAAGGGAACATGGGACAGGCTGATGCCTTAAGTTTTAGCTTCCATATTTTCCCAATTCTGTGCTGTATCAGTCTGTAACTCTGAACTTCATGCAGAGTGTCAGCAAGTTCTTTTACAGTGTAGTCAGACAAAACAATCCTTTTCCTGCCCGAGAACCATAGACACCGCTGCAGCTTCAGGCCCAAAAATTGAAAACACCAGCGAATTGAGGAGAGCAGACTGGGAGGGTGGGGCTGCATAACCTGAAGGTGTAATTGGACAATTAACCCCAATATGGAAATGAACCAAATCTTACAAAAGTGTGTAAACGTGTGACCTGCGTCCATCCTGGGTGTACCCTCAGCCAGGCCCTTGTACTGCCCAGGTGAATCCTTTGAAGGCCTTTTTAATAAATCCCCACTTTACTCCTGTAACACTGTCCAGCCTCTGCTCTAGGTGGCCTCTCAAGGCATCAAGGCCTGGCTGGCTGAGCCACCTGGGGGCCACCTGACAGGTCCAGCTGACCTTGGCATGTCCAGGGCTGCTGCTCATCTGCCCCTGGAGCACTGTGGCTCGGTGCTCTCCTTCCTGTGGAAAGAACTGTCCTTCTCTTCCAGGTGCCCATGGCCAAAATTTGTATTCCTCTTCTTAGTTTGCTTCTATGCAAAGATTGTTCCCAGATGAAACCTGCCAGGACAGACAGACCTGGCTGGCTTGGCCACCCAGGGGCCACCTCTCATCTTCCTGTGAAACACTGGGACCCTGTGCTTTTCTTTCTTATGGGAAAAAAGCACCTTTCACATCCAGGCACCCATGGCCAAAGTTGGGAATCCGCCTCCAGGATTCCCTATATCCAGGGATTTCTCCCAGGTGAAAGCTTCCAGGAGAGACAAGTCTGGCTGGCCTTGGTCTCCAAAGAGCTGATCCGTATCTGCCTTTGAAACACTGGGGCTTTGTGCTTTCCTTTATGATGAAAAGAACTCTTCTTCCTGCCCAGGTGCCCATGGCCAGAATTGAGATTCCACCTTCAAAATTCTGAATATCCAAGGATTTCCCCCAGATGAAAGGTGCCAGGAGAGACAGGTCTGGCTCTCTTGGCCTATGGTGACCACCTCTCATCTCCTTCCAAAACACCTGGGCTCCACGCTTCTCTTTCCTATGGGAAAAACCATCCATCTCGACCAGATGCCCATGGCCAAAGTTTGGAATCCTCCTCCAGAATTCCCTAGGTCCAAGGATTTCTCAGTGACAAAAGCTGCTAGGAAAAACAGGTCTGGCTGGCCCGGCCTCCCAGGAGCCTTCTCTCTCTGCTTCTGCCCCTGCAACAGTGGGGCTCAGTGCTTTCCTTCCTATGGAAAAGAACCATCCTTCTTAACAATGCAGAAATGGCTGAAACTGGGGTTCCACCTCCCAAATTCCCTATATCCAAGGGTTGCTTTCAGACAAAAAAAATACCACAACGGAGAGGTCTGGCTGCCCTTGGCCTCTGATGGTCACCTTTCATCTGCCCCTGAAACACCAGTGTTCCGTGCTTGCCTTCCTATGGAAAAGAACCGTCCTTCTCCTCCAGGCAGCCAGGTCTGAAACTGGCATTCCACCTCTAAAATTCCCTATATCCAAGGACAAAATCTGCCAGCACCATCTGATCTGGCTGCCTTTGGCCTCTGGTGGCTGTGGCTCATCTGCCCCTGCAGCACTGGGGCTGGGTTGTTCCCTTCCTGTGCGGAGCATGGTGGCATGATGAGGACCTGGAGGAACCATGGAGTCCATTGTGAAACTTTGGGGCCACGGTGACACCGTGGGGCTCCATGGAACCCAGAGACCACCATGAATCTGTGGGGCCTTGTGGAACCATGGAGACCATTCCGACCCTTCAGGGCCTGGTGTCACCAAGGGGGCATTGTGACACTTCAGGGCCTTCTGGAAACAAGGGACCAGGCTCCATGGAATGAGGGGAACAGGGAACAGGTCTGGCAGGCTTGGCCTCCCAGGGACCACCTGACAGGTCTGGCTGATCTTGGAATGTCAAGGGCTGCTTCTCATCTGCCCATGAACCACTGGGGCTCTGTGCTTTCCTTGCTATGGAAAAGAACTGTCCCTCTTTTCAGACACCCATGGACAAAATTGGTATTTCCCCTAAAAATTTCCTGTATGCAAGGGTATCTGCCAGAAAAAAACCTTCCAGCTCTGGCTGGCCTTGGCCTCTGATGGTCACATCTCAGTTGCCTCAGAAGCACTGGGGCTCTGTGCCTTCCTTTCTGCAGAAAAGAACTGACCCTCTTGTCCAGGGGCCATGGCAGGAACTGGAATGTGGCCGCCAAAATTCCATCTATCCTAGGATTGCTCCCAGACAAAAGCTGCCAGGACAGACAGTTCTGCCTGGCCTTGGCCTCTGGTGATATGAGCAGACGGTTTTCCTTTGCAAACACCTTGGAGAGGGCCGAGAGATCTCCCGAGCTGGGTTTTGCAGGCCTCAGGAACATAACCCATGTATGGAGGCTGATGTGCCTGGGCTCAGCTGTGAAGAGACTGAGGACAGATCAGGAGTGGCCTGGCAGGGCTTGAAAGGTGGATTCCGAAATGGTGGAGCTTTTCTCCATAGTGGGAATCAGGCAGGGAGAGAAATTATTCCACAAATGCAGCTGGGGAAATCCAGACTGGACACAGGAGGAGAAAGGAATTTCCCTCCCAGGGCAGGGCTGTGGTGCAGCACGTCCCCAGCAGGAGCCTGGAGCAGCCCAAGGCTTTGTGTGGCCAGGCAGGGGCAGCAGGAGGCAGAGCTGCCAGCAAAGGAAGGGCCAGCGAGGTGGGGCAGCCGGGGGTGACGACAGCCTGCAGGGACAGAGGCGCAGGGCAGGGACACCGTGGGACAGCCTGGGCTGCAGAGGGCTCAGGGATGTGCAGCAGCTGCAAGGCCCTGACAGAGCCAACCTGTGCAGCCCTTTGGCCATGGCTGCTGGCCCTGGGCCTGAGGCCACGAGGGGACAAGTGACCCTTGCAGCCCTGGGGCCTCAGTGCCTCCTTGTCCCTGCTCAGCAGCCTGGCAGGGGCCGCCCCATGGTCCTGCCCTTGGCACTGCACATCCCCACATGCCAGTGCCCATCCCGGGAAGAGCCCTGAGCAATGAGGGAGGGACAGGATCTGCCTTGCCAGGGGCTGGGGCTCAGGCCTGTGCCCTTTGCATTCCTGAAACACATCCAGGTTTGCTCAGCACCAGAGACACCTTTCCCTTGCTTGTCTCCAGCTGTCATCAGTGCCTCCAGTGTTGTGCTCTGACTGGAACCTGGGGACACTTTCTCAGTCCTGTCCCTCAGTGGGACCCATGTGTGAGAACCCCGGGTTTGGTCTGGGGTCTCGTGTGGTGGTAAAGCTTCTCCTCCAACCCGTGTTCCCAAAGAAAAACTCCGCACCCTCTTCTTGCTCGGTCTCAAGACGATTTATTGCTAGTTATCTAACAGATTAGGTTCTCGGGCTGCGGCCCTTTGGTCAGCGGCCCAGGCAGAGAGGCACACACTCCTGACACCCTGACTGTCTGGTGTCTTCTTCTTCTCTCTCCCCGCCCAGGGCTGCTGCTATCTTTTATAAGATATATTACATATAACATGTTTACAATTATTCCCCAATACCTATTACCTACGTTACCAAGTGTTTTTCTATTCTAAACCAATCTGTGAGTGCCAACATCACCAAGAACATGGAGGTAAGGAAGAAGAAAGAAGAAGGATGGGTTCAGCCCACTTTCCTCCATCTTAGAACTTCTGACCCCCCATGTACAAAGTAAAAACCCCCCTGTACATGCACTAAAACACCCCTGTACACTACCAAAAAATTTTTCCCTCTACTTTGTGACTGCATTTACTATACTATCTAGCATTTTGTGACTGCTTGTTCCACCTTCAAAGTTGGTAATTCATTCCATGGTTCAAACTCGAAATCACAGCTAAATCCAGCTGCCTGCCGGGTCCAGACTGCGTCTGACCACGGCCTGGAACCTCTAAAAATGTCTGAGAGACATTTTGAGTTCCCACATCTCCCCTCCCTGTTTGAACCAAAAACACCTGCTTTGCCACTTTGTTCAAGGCCCTTCGAATACACATGAAAATGCATGGCAGAACAAGCAGAAGAACTACAAGCCCTATAAGAATGTAAGATATTATTTTCAAAATTTCTTTCCACACTGGTGAGAGATCAAAAAGGTTAAAGAAATCATCCCACCAGGACCCTGTTACTTTTTTCAACTTGGTGATACTACTTTCTATTTGTTTTATATTTTCATGAATGGATTTTGAATGATCGGACAAATTCATGCAGCACATCCCCTCAAATTCTTCACATCCGTGCCCATGTGACAGCAGCAAATAATCAATTGCTGCCCTGTTTTGAAGCACTGCCTGTCTTGCACTGCTGATATCTGTTAACATGTCACTCAGTGCAGACGAAATGGCATGACTGTGTTTGCTCAACCAGCAAGCTATGTGGTCCAATTGTGTCAAGGCCACCCCTGATGCTGTTTGGGGCGAGAAAATTCCAACTGCAATTCTCTGAGCCTTGTCCCAGGTATAAACATCATCATCATCACAATTCGGACTATATTGATCAAGGGATCTTTTTTCCCCTGCGTGTCTGTTCCTTTAAAGTTTTCAAATCAGGCGTTATCAATGAGAGCTCCCCAATGCTGCATGGACCACCCTTGATTTTTGCAGGGATAGCAGGCCAAACTCTGTCCCCGCAAATCAAAAACACTCCCTTTGGTAAAGTGACTGGGTGTTGAAGGGATGCTTTGCTTGTCACCTTGGTGTAATTGCACCAGGATGATGCATTTTTATAAAAAGACTGATTCGAAGTGACATCTATTGTATGATTATCTGTCTTTGCCACTCCCACTGGATTAAATTTGATACAGTATTTCATTTTTGTTGACCCAAAAATGTCTAACTCTGGGGGTTCCAGGTGAGCCACAGGAAGGTATTGTGTCCAAACATGCCACCCTTCCACAGGATCCGAAAAGGTTTTCAAAACCTTTGGAGGGATATTTTTTGGAATTGGCCACTCCTTCACTGGCACACCTACCAAACATGTTGAAAATGGTTTCCCTGGCTTTGAATGAGTCAGACAAATACTGTCCAGACCCGCTGCCTTTGCCAAAGTTTCCCACACATTTTCCCTTGGTTGTTTCATGGGAAAGTCTGTCTCATTGTCCAAAGCAACAGACAAGAGAATGAGACACATGAACACTGCCTGTCTAAACTCCATGTCCATGTCCCCAACCTCTGTGAAAAACCCCTCAATGCAGCAATGTTCAAATGACACTTAATTTCCCTGAAAAAACCCCAAGTCTCTGAATAATCAATCGTTGTCCGACGAGACGTCTGCAGCGTCCTTGTCTGCCTCCGTCTGCATGCTCTCTTCTTTGCTCCTCGGGTCTGTGTCCACCTGTGTCTGCACCCGAAAAGGTTTCACATGCCTCGCCGACACCCACTTCGGTCCTCGCTCTGTGGAAACACAAGCGAAACCCTTGGCCCAAGTTATTAATGTAAATGGACCTTCAATTTGTCCTGATTCTGGATTTCTGATCAAAACCAAAGGATTTTCCCTTTACTTTGCTTGTGCACTGTTTGTAAAATGCCTGACAATTGGTGGTGTGGGCTCTGAGAAAGAACCATTTAAAAAATTCAACACATACAGAGCTTTGTTCAGCTGCATATAAGGTGTTGAGCCTGCCTCTCCCCTTTTCTGTTTATCCAAAAGGAATTTCAGGGTGTGATGTGTTCTTTCAATGATTGCTTGACCTGAGGGAGAATAAGGAATACCAAAAATGTGCTTCACTCCCCATTTTTTCAGAAATTTGTCAAGCACCTTGCCTGTATAAGTTGGACCATTATCTGTTTTTATTTCTTGTGGCATCCCGAGTGATGCAAATGCTTGTAAAAAGTGTCTGCAGGCATGTTCTGCGGTTTCCCCTGTATGTAATGATGCAAAAATCGCCCCTGAAAATGTGTCAGCTGAGACACGGATATTTTTGAGCCTCCCAAAAGATGGGTGTTTTGTGACATCAGCTTGCCAGAGCTGAAGACTCTGCAATCCCCTTGGATTGACAGCTCCTGTAGACGCAGGAGGCTGCACAAGCTGACAGTCTGGACAAGCACTGATGATCTCCTTTGCCTGACTTTTAGAAAGGCAAAAGGATTCCATCAATGCCTGTGCATTCTGATGGAAAAAAGCATGGCTCAATTTTGCCTGCTCAAAAATATCCGGCAATGTCTGAGATATGGTCATTGTAAGTCTGTCTGCTTGAGCATTTCCCTCTGCTAAGAACCCTGGGAGTGATGAGTGTGCCCTGATATGTGTAACAAAATATTCATGTTCTCTATTTTCCAGAATTGTCCTCATGCATGACAAATATGAATATAAAATTTCATTGTCAGTGTGTTTCAAAAGTGATCCCTCTAACCGTTTGACCACATTTGCAACATATGCTGAATCTGTGACCAGATTGAGAGGTTCCTGAAACAATTGAAAAACCCTGGCCACTGCTGCCAATTCCACAATTTGTGGTGAACCCTGTACCATTTTTATGTCTGATTTCCACTCCCCTGTTTTTGAATTTTGCCATGTAACTACTGATTTGTGAGTTTTTCCCGAACCATCAGTGAATACTGTCACCCCATCCACTGGTTCCTGGCTTATTTTTGGCTTTTCCCTGAAACTTACTTTCGCATTCAGCATCCTGTGAGCTGGAAAATGAACTGTACAAATTCCTGGATAACCCAACAAAGCAATTGTAAAATCCTGTGATTTCTGCATCGCCCATTCAAAATACACTTTTTTCAAAGGAACATGAATAACTGAGAAATCTCTGCCTGACATTGTCAGCAACCTGTTTCTCACCTTGATAATAATCTGTGCTACCATTTCTAGATCTGTGAGAATTGTTTTTGAGGGCCTGTAAGCTAAGAAAACCCACTCTATCAACAAAAGAGGGTCCATTTGAGACAAATCCCATTGAAAAATCAACCCATATAACTGTGCCATTTCCCCCAACACTGCTAAATGAAAAGGCAATGATTCTACAAAGTGATGTGCTTGTCTCTGCTGAATCATGTCTGTGGTCTTTTCAAGGTCTCTTTTTGCTTCAGGCGTCAGAGTTCTGGGAGATTTGATGTTATTGTCCCCTCTCAAAAGGTCGAGCAATGACGAGATGTCATCATTGGTGATTCCCAGGATCGGTCTCATCCAGTTATCTCCCCCAAAAGCTGTTGCAAGTCCTGGAGATTGGTGACCTTTGTGTTGACTTTCAGTTTCTGTGGCCTTATTGTTTGTTTTGTGATCTTCCATCCCAGGTATTTCCAAGGTGCAATTTCCTGTATTTTTGGTGTACTAATTTCCAGTCCTGATTTTTGCACCTGCACAATCACACAGTCATGAACCTCTTGCACCTCCTGTTTTGTTGGTGCTGCAATGAGAAAATCATCCATATAATGGATAATTTTTGTTTTTGGATGTTTTTCTCGTGCTGGATGCAAAGCTTGGGCCACGTACCATTGGCAAATGCTTGGAGAATTTTTGAGCCCCTGAGGAAGAACCGTCCAGTGGTGTCTTTGCAGAGGTTCTTCTCTGTTGATGCTTGGGACAGAAAATGCAAAGCGTGAAGCATCATCTGGATGAAGTGGAATGCTGAAAAAACAGTCCTTGAGATCAATGATCACAAGCGACCAGTCCCTCTGGATTATCGAGAGAGATGGAAGCCCAAGCTGCAGTGGCCCCATGTCCTGATGACCTCGTTGATTTTCCTGAGATCATGAAGCACTCTCCAAGACCCTGAAGTTTTCTTGTGAATGACGAACACTGGGGAGTTCCATGGGCTGTCTGTTGGTTTGATGTGTCCCTTCTGCAGCTGTTCCTGGACCAACTTTTTCAATGCACTCAATTTTTTCCGCTCCAGGGGACACTGATCCACCCAAACAGGATCATTTGTTTTCCAGGTCAGTTTCAGAGTGGCGAGTGCCACAGTGACCCCTGTTAAAAATCCAATTCTAATTTCAGTCCCCATTGTGCCAAAAGGTCCCTTCCCCACACTGTGATGGGCTTTTGCATGATGAAAGGACGGATAACTGCTGTCTTTTTTCCTGGGCCTGTGACAACAATTATGTTCTCACTCTGCATGCACAGGGAACTCCCCCCTATGCCTGTGAGAGAACCCAAAGGTGCAACCAAGTCCCATTCCCAAGGCCAAAAAATGTATGAAATAACTGTAACATCCGCTCCTGTGTCAAGCATCCCTGTAATAGCAATTGTCTTCTCGTTACAAGTCAACTGACAAGTAACAATGGGCCGATCCCGGCTCAAATGTTTCACCCAAGATGCATGCACCTCTGCTTGATCACCAGGAAAAGAGTCCCGTTTGTTGAACACCGGCATGGCTTGCCTTTCTGGATGAGATGGCAAAGCCATGGCTCGAGCAATCGGTGTGTTTTGTGGAATTGTCAGAGGTGGTCGCAAGGCTTTTGCCGTGACCATCAACTCCTCATTACGGTTTGCTGAAATCAAAGATGGATAAACAACAAGTCCAAGAATACTGCTCCTGTCCCTGGCCATTATTAAAAAGTCCTGCCTTTTCCAAGAAGTCCCTGTGACACCTGTAGGTATCACTGCATGGCTATTGTCCAAAAGACACGTCAACTTGGAGGTTGCCAAGATGCATTGGAATCCGGGTGGTACCAAGTCTGGGTCGCTGGGGATTTTGGAGATTGCTCTGCTGAGGGGTTCTGTTTGTTGCTCCCCGAGGATTGTTCCTGCTGGTTCTGTGTCACCGCCAGGATTTTTGCCTGAGCGCGCTGGCGTTGATTTGCGCTCTTTTTCCCGTTTCCCGGAATAGGAAGAAGTTTCCCATCCATATCTGTCTGTGAGTGACACTCACTTGTGAGATGTTTCCCTCTCCTGCATCGAGGGCAAAGGTCTGGTGGTTTGTTGGGCTTTGCAAGTTGTGGGCAGTTCCTTTTAATATGTCCTTGTGTCCCACACCCAAAGCACTGTCTCTCTGCATTGGAGTTGCCCTTTGTATAATTTGCAAGAGCTTCCCTAACACGTTTTTCAATTTGATCCCCCAAGTGTTCCTCCATGATGGAAGCAACATGTTGTGGTGTCCCCACCTTGCTGCACGCCTCGACCATGTCTGCCAAGGTGGCCTGGTGCGGCATCATGCTGATGATCCGTCTGCACTCCGGATTGGCATTGGAGAACGCGAGGCTTTTGGTCAGATGTGGTTTCGCTCCCTCCTCGCTCACCTGCCGCTCCACCGCCTGAGAAAGATGATCCACAAATGAAGAAAACGGCTCCAAAGGACCCTGTTTGATCTCGGTGTAGATGGTGTCCTGGACCCCCGCTGGAGCAATCTGAAGAATTGCCCTCCATGCTGCCTCTTTGATGTCACTGAGCACGTGACACAGGAGCCTCACCGCCTATTGAGTTGGATCATCCTCAGGAGGATCACCAGCAAGCTGCGCCATGGTGAGGTTTGCATTCGGCCCGCCCTGGTATCTGGCTCTCAGCTCCTCCAGGGATCTCCTCCACACCTTCTGCCACACAAGAGCTTGGGTGTCTGTAAGAACTGATGTCGCAAGATATTTAGGATCGTATGGTGTTAAATCATACATGCCAAAAATGCTTTTTAACATCTGCTTGAAATATGGTGATGACAACCCATTGTCCCTAATGGCCTTAGCTAAATCTTTGATTGCTCCACGATCCAGGCGTTCCCATCTCGGGTTTTGGCCCTGAGCGTCCTAGTTCACCGGCATCATTATATTTCCTGAGCCCTGCAATAAACCTTTCTCTTTCTCCAACTCTGCTCGAATGTCCTGCCAGTCCACTTTTGCGCTCTGCAAAGCTGTAAATTCAGTGGGTACTTGCCTGTAGAGTGGAGTCATCTGTTGTGGCTGCAGCTCTGGTGCAGCAGCACTCACCGATACCAACGGCGTCTGCAGCATCTGCGAAGATGAAGGCTGAGAGTCTCTGGAGAAAAGTGAAGCATCTGCTGTGGAGGAGAACACACGACTGCCTTGCATTATTTGGAAAATTTTTGGAAGATGAACCAACAGTTCTGGCTGTGACTCCAAGGCTGTGCTTAAATATCGTAAAAGAAATTCAACAACCCCCTTTGATATTAAAATTGTCTCTCCCTGCCCCGAAAGTTTGGCAGACCTTGATTTTGGAATTGTCCAAGCTGGGACACCCTGCGAAGCGGTGATGCGTATTGTTTCATCCCGTTGCTGCGCCTCAGCAGAAGTGTCCTGAGTCCCGCACTGTTCTGGTGTCAGTGGAGGTTCCTGCTGCCGTGCAGATGTGACCTTTTTCACCCTGGAGTTTTTCTTATAAGAAACTGGAAAAAAGTCCTGCAATGTCACAGTCCCACCACTGGGTGGCGCAGTGCCCTGACCAGACAAGTTCTGTGCCGCCTGTTGCAATGTTGTGGTTCCGCCACTAGATGGCGCTGCCGCCTGACCAGCTGAGGTGGGAACCGCACTCTGCTCTTCAATCTGCACTTCCGATAAACATTTGAGCATTTCTTCTGACAATTGATTTACATTTGCAAATCCTGCAATAATTCCTGATAAACCTTTGAGCATTTCTCCTAATAACTGTTTCACGTTTGCAATCCTTGCATTTGGTGAAACTGACTCTTGTTGCAATAACTGTTCCAATTTGGTCATGTCAGAAGCCGACAGGGATTGGCCGTGGGTTTGGGCTGTCTGTTGCCATGGGAACTGTGATGGAGCGGTGCCCTGAGGAATGTTTACCTCCTGGCCACGCCCCATCCCTGCCTGCATCATCTCAGGGGAGTGATCGCTCCTGCTCCGACCCTGGCTATGCTTTGGCCTCGCTCCGCCCCGCACCGCCTCCGAATCAGAGCCACTGCCGTCCCCCACAAGGCTGACGCAACCTCCCTCTTGTTCCCATTCCAGCCCTGATGTCTCCGTCTCACTTTTCCCGTCTCCTGGCTCCATGCCAGCACCCACAGCCCGCGCGCGCCAGCTCTGCCCCCTGTGTGCCCGTCCCGCGCATTCGAAATGTGAGAAATCCCCTCCACCCGTGGCTGTCGGGTTTTGCTCGACCTTCACACACGTGCCCGCCGCCTGAGCTGCAGTGAGGAACGCCTCCCGCTGTCCCTCTGCCGCTTTCTCAGCAGCCCGGGCTGCCGCGGTCAGGGAGCCAAATTCCCGCACCCTTTGGGCGGCCGCTTCTGCGGCCTCACAGATTCCCGACATTGAACGTGTCACCGGGCGCTCCGAGCGTACCACCGCCGCACTCGCACTCCCCGCTTTCGCCCCGATCCGTCCCGCCCCCGCCGCTCTCCCCGGCCTCGCTTTCTGCGCGGGCTGTTTTGAACTCCCAGCCTGCGCAGATGTGGAGGCGCTTTCCTCTCCCTCCTCCCCCTGCTCTGCACTCACGTTCGCACCTTCCCCCACCGGAGCCGCCACCGCTGCCACCCTGCCATGAGTTTGGACTTGGGCAATGTCTTCCTCCCACCGAGGGTGGCGGCTGTGCCTGGCTCGCCTGCCTCTGTCTGGGGAATTTCTGCATCGGAGGAGCTTAGGGACTCTTGGGAAACTGAGGAACAGTGAGAACCCGGGGACACGGGACGCGATGGGGTATCATCTCCCTGATGTTCCACAGGAAGCAATCCTGCCTGTCCTGTGTCTGTGGTGAGAGGGGCTGTCCTGAGCTGCTGGCTGGACTGTCCCCCGCTCTGTTTGTCACCAGGAGCCGTAGCTGCCTGGCTTGAGCTGCCACGTTGTGAGAGTGACTCTAAAACTGTTCTTGCTGAAGATAAAAGTTTTGCGGCAAGCTTATTATTTCTTATAGCCTGATAATATAATTGCTTATTAATTTCCTGCCAAAAATTTGGCTCAAACGATAAATCTGGATCTGAGTGTGGGAAGTTACACCTCACCCACAATAATAAATCTTTCATCTCCTTTTGAGCAATCTCCACCGGATGGGCAGAGATGATGCCCTGGAAGGCAGATACTATTTCTTTTTCCTCTTGGGAGAATTCCCCCACCATGTTCTTAATTTTGACCGTTCTCACCAAAAGCTGTGTCGGCTCGAGGTCAGTCCGGAGATGGCACTGATCACCGTCCAGCAGGTCACAGGTGAGAGATCCCAGGTGCGCTTCTGGGTCGTCTCCTCCCTGGAAAGTCCCCGAGATGACTTGTTTCAGTGAAGGCCAGGTTCTTATCTCGAGCTGTCTGCTCCCTCTCTTCTTGGAATTTGCTGCGAGTGTGTGTGCTCTGCTCTTCTCTTTTTTTTCTTCTCCGCTGATGCAGGTGGGAGGTTGTTTGATGTTTCTTTTCGGTCTTCTTGCTGATGCCCGCAAAGGGACGCCAGATGTGAGAACCCCAGGTTTGGTTTGGGGTCTCGTGTGGTGGTAAAGCTTCTCCTCCAACCCGTGCGTCCAAAGAAAAACTCTGCAGTCTCTTGTTATTCGGTCTAAAGACGATTTATTGCTAGTTATCTAACAGATTATGTTCTCGGGCTGCGGCTGTTTGATCAGCGGCCCAGGCAGAGAGGCACACACTCCTGACACCCTGACTGTCCGGTGTCTTCTTCTCTCTCCCCACCCAGGGCTGCTGCTATCTTTTATAAGATATATTACGCATAGCATGTTTACAATTATTCCCCAATACCTACTCCTATATTACCAGGTGCTTTTCTACTCTAAACCAATCTGTGAGTGCCAACATCACCAAGAACATGGAGGTAAGGAAGAAGAAAGAGGAAGAATGGGATCAGCCCACTTTCCTCCATCTTAGAACTTCTGACCCCCATGTACAATAGAAAACCCCGCCCCTGTACATGTGCTAAAACCCCTCTGTACAATACTAAAAAAATTTCCCCTCTACTTTGTAACTACTTTTACTATACTATCTAACCCTTTCTGACTGTTTGTTCCACCTTCAAAGTTGGTAGTTCATTCCATGGCTCAAACTCAAAATCACAGCTGATTCCAGCTGCCTGCTGGGGTCTAGAGTGCCTCTGACAAAGGCCTGGAGCCTCTAAAAATGTCTGAGAGACATTTTGAGTTCCCACAGATGAGGAGCCTTCATTCCTATGACCACCAAGGGCAGAAAAAAAAAGACCTCCTAGCAACTAATTGCACTGGCACAGAGTGCATTGAGAAAAAAATATCTCTACCATAAAAAAAAAAAAAGAAAAAGAAAAAAAGGACTATAAAAACAAAAACGTCAAAGGGGGAGGGTGCGTGCCATGGTGGAGAGGAGACTCCCCGGCCACCCAGAGCTGCCTTTTTTGCTTAATACTGCTTGCTTAATAAATTCTTGTTAGTTGATTTATCTGTAATTGGCCTCCCCAATTGAATTTGTCCATAATCCAGGCATCCAGGGAGCATCCTTTTGCCTATGCAAGGGATTGAAAACAGGCAAGTGCCCAAGAGAGGAGGCTGCTCTGTGCCCTTGGGGGCATGGACAGAGCAGGGAGGGGGCCCAGGATATTTGTCAGCGCCAGCCTCTGTCTGTGCCAGCCCTTGGCAGCCCTGGCTGCTGAGCCCAGCTCTACCCTGGGCTGAGTTTGGCTGTGGCCCAGCTCCATCCTCCTGCAGGGCTCAGGGCCTGTTCCCGGCCGTGGCCAGCCCTGGCTGCCTCTCTGCTGGCCCAGAGGCCGGCAGAGCCCGGGCAGGGCTGTCTGTGCAGCCCCACAGGTGCCACGGGCTCTGCAGGAGCTGGCAGAGGCTGCCCAGCAGGGAGGCCATGGGGCACAGAGCCCCAAGGCTGCTGTGGGTACCTAATAAGTGCTTGAATGTCTTCAGGAACATGTGAATTGTCCCAGCTGATAGCATTTCACTGAGGGTTCTGAGATAATGGGCCTGCAGGTGCCCCTCTCTCTGTCCCTTAGTGTTTCCCAGCTGTTGTTATCCTTATCAGAATGGTGACTGATCTTGGGATCTGTTTTCCTTCCAGTCACTGGTCTCCCAGGCATCTGACTCCTCTCAAGATCAATGTCCAAGTCCCTTCTCAGGCCCAAAGAGGCTCTCCTGGTTTCATGCCTCATCCCAGGTTTCTTATCTACATGTTCAGCTGGTTTCTTCGGCAGAAATCTTATTTTGTCCCTGATTTATTTAGCCATTTTGGTTGTGATGTGTGTTCTGCAATGAGTTTATTGATGTTTTTGTTCCCCTCAAACTGAGCCTCCAATCTTATCAGTAGTTCTTACTCTTCTTTAGTCAAGAATATTTTGTGGGCTTTTTTGACCACAACATCCCCTGCAGCATTACAGGCTGGGGACAAAGGGGCTGGACAGTGGCCAGGCAGAAAGGGACCTGGGGGGACTGATGGACAGCAGGCTGGACATGAGCCAGCAGTGTGCCCAGGTGGTCAAGAAGGCCAATGGTTCCTGGGCTGGATCAGAAATGGTGTGGCCAGTAGGAGCAGGGCAGTGATTCTTTCTCTGTGTTCAGGACTGGTTGGGCAGCACCTCGAGTGCTGTGTCCAGTTCTGGGCCACCAATTTAGGAAGGACATGGAGGGGTGGAGCATGTCCAGAGAAGGGTAACAAGGCTGCTGAGGTGTGTGGAACACAATTCCTGTGAGGAGTGGCTGAGGGATCTCTTGTTGTTTAACCTGAGGAAGAGGAGGCTCAGAGGAGACAAGGCGGTGTCAGGGACTAGGTTGGACTTTTGATGTCCAAGGTTTTTTCCAACCTTGCTGGTTGTGTTATTCTCTGAAACCACCCTTGGAGCAGTTGCAGGATTGCCCAGAACAGGGAGCCCCACAGCCAGACACAGCAGCCCAGATGTGCCCCCCTGGTCTGTGGTGCCTCTGGCAAGAGAGCAGCATGAGGCATGCAGGAGCCTCCAGACAATTCCTGAAGCATTTGTAGGATGATCCTGTTCCCCAGGGGACATTCCCATGGTGCCAATTTTGGGAGTGAGGCCAAGGTGGAAAGGGCAAACAGGGATGGGCTGCCTGCAAGAGAGGGAAAAGCAGTGGGCAACAGGAAGAAATTTGTAGCAGGAGGAATAAAGAAAGCAAAGGTGAAGCCAAGGAAATGCTCAGGGCAGTTTGGGGGTGGCTGCCAGGCAGCCCTGGCTCTGAGCAGCAGCGTCTGCAGTGGGACAGGAGACTCCCAGCTGATGGGAACAAACTTTCTGGCTGACTGCAGAGGCCAGGACAAAGCTGAGTGGTTTCCCTGCCATGCCCCAGCCCTTCCTGGCCCCTGGGGCTGATGGCATTTGTGCTCCCTCAGGTTCAAGTCCCTACACCGACACCGTGGGGATGCTTCCACCTGCTGTGTGCAATGCAAACAGGGGCTGCTGAGCCTGTCCTGCCGTGTCTGTGCCTGCAAGGACAAAGCACCTGTGTGAGCTGGGGGAGATGCCAGGGCTGCAGAGGGTGGTTATTGTTGACAGATCCATGAGGATGCTCTGGCATGGTGCCCTGGGCTGTCCAGCACACTGGGGATGGATCAGCCCCTGATCTTCTGTTCCTTCCCATCTCCCTCAGGGACCCTGCAGAGCACCAGCCATGCTGTTTGGCCACAGCCTGCCAACAGCCACCCTGGGGCTGCTCACAGGGGTTTGCTGTGCAGAGCATTGGCCTGGCCATGTTCTTGTGAGAGCCTGGGCAAAGAGCCTGGAGCCCCCAGGCCCTGGCTTGAGGCATCAGCACTGCCCCAGCAGTGCCCATGGCCTGTCCCTGCTTCAGCCCCGGCACTGCCACCCCCAGGACTGTGCCCGGCCCCGAGAGCACTCAGGCCCTGAAGCAACACCAGGGCCACCAGGGCAGTGGGGCAGTGGCACAGGAGCAGCACTGGCAGCACCAAGTGCTGCTGCTCCTGGGCACAGCTGCTGTGCCAGCACTGATCTGCCCCAGCTCTGCACACAGACATTGCTGCTGCAGCTCCAGAGAAGGCAACAAAAGGGGTAACTCTGGAGAAAAACTTTGCTGGGAGATCCTTTATTTCCTTTAAAGCCACCAAGAGCACAGACCCTCCTTGACACATTCTGTGGGCACAGGGAAGGTGGACAGAAACAAAATGAGAAATGGCACGAGGAATGGCTTTTCTTTGTGGACAACATGTGAAAACTAAAACAAAGTGAAAAAAAACCCACCACAATGCAACCAACAAGAAATATCAAAGATTACTTTTATTCCAAGTGATTTGTAGTTTATTAGAATTTATTTGCCGGCACTTTAATGTTCCTGAAATCATCCAGTCATCAGTGTCCACACTGCAGCCTTGAGCTCCTGGTTCCCTAGGCTGTGGATGAGGGGGTTCAGGGCTGGAGTCACCACTGAATACAGAACTGACAGTCCCAGATCCAGGAATGGTGAAGAGATGGAGAGGGGCTTCAGGCAGACATTGTGCCAGTTACAAACAGGGAGAGCAGAGGGTGATGAGGGAGAGAGGTGGAAAAGGCTTTGTGCCATCCCTGCTCAGAGGGGATGCTCAGCACGGCCCTGGATATAGGCACAGAGGAGAAAACAATGAACACAAAACATCTGAATCTTAAATGTACTCTAACTGCAATGAGCCCAAGTTCCCTGAGATAGGATTTGGATCAAGGGAGCTTCAATTTCTGGGGTATTTCACAGAAGAACTGGCCCAGAGCATTGCTCTGGCAAAGGGGCAGGGAAAATGATTTGGCTGGGTGCAGCAGTGAAAGGAGAAAGCCAGTGGCCCAGGCAGCTGCTCTGTTTAGCTTTTAGGCTGTATTCCTTTTATCCTTGCCCTCACTGTCCTTTTGTCACACACACACACACACACAAACACACACACACACAAACACACACACACACACAGAGACACACAGACTCCGGGACAGTTCTTGACTCCTTTTTGGTTTGATTACCTGGATTTTGTTTGGTTTTGTTGTTGCTTTGTTTCCTTGGTGTGCCTGAAGTGTCCAGTCAGGAGCAGAGTGACTCTTGCCAAGGAACTCTGTGGTTCTGTCACTTAATATTAAAGCTGTTTTATGCTACTCCCCTGCTGGGGATTTTTAAAGTGCTCTCAAGCCCTCCTTCATAAGAGGGTGAAGGAGCCCTGGCCAAGCTCTGGCCCTGGGGGCACAGGGATGCTGCTAGGGGGTCCCTGTCTCCCTGTTCCAACTGTGACGGCCCTGAGCCCCTGTCCCCGTGTCAGGCTCTGGGCTTGATCTCCTCGAACATCCTCAGCGGGAGGCTGCAGCGCCAGGGGCAGGGGGACCCAGAGGGACACGGGATGCTACTGTGCACCAGGAGCTTTGGACTTCTCTGGGAGGAACTGTGAGTGGGAGCTGGCTTGAAGTGACCTCCCCAGTAAGGTCACAGAGCCCCTGAGATGTCACACTGTCTCCTGGGATGTCACAGCCCACCCTGGGATCTCACAAATCCCCCTTGTGATGTCACAGAGCCAGTGCTGCTCTATCACTCTGGGATGTCATACAGTTGTGCTGTGATGGCACAGAAGACTCTGACATCACAAAGTCAGCCCGTGTCACAATCCTCGAGTGCAAGCAGGAATCATGATGGTTCGTTTTCCTGATCTCAGAGTGCAAAAACCACATAGAAGGGATTTTCAGTATTAATCAAAACAAATGCACCTTTTATTGAGTGCCCACAGGAAATGCTATAGAAGGATTAGAAAGGAGATAAAGGGTAGAAAGAGAGAGAGAAAAAGAGTGGAGAGGAATAGCTATGAAGGGAGAGACAAAATCCTCCTGTTCCAACCAATAGTTCCCTCTTCATATGTCAAGGAGAATCTCAATGACTTTAGTTAACTCAGAGCTTTTTTTTAATATGTCGAGGGAGCAGGTACAGGACAGTTGAGAATAAGTCCGTTGAGAACAAGTACAGACAGCCGTGTTCCAAACAGGACAAACCAGCCCCAGCTGTTAGCAGTGCCCATTGATTCAGGACTGCTTTCCCTGGGAAACCAGTCTTGGTGCAGCGAGCACATCTGCAGGTAACACTTGTGAGACATCCCGCTTCAGTCAGGCCATCACCTCTGTGTTAGAATCTTAGGGGTCTCAATCTCAGTCCTTGGGGGGGCTTCAATCTCTGTCCTTGGTGGCAGTCGTGAGGCAGATGAGGGATCTTCCCTGGGGGGAAGTTCTCCAAAGCGAGTGGTATCTGGCCAAGAGGTGGGCAAATTCATGGGGAGCGGGGATCGTGAAGCTGGTGTAAGTGTACAGAGAAGCTGCTAATTGCCAGTCCCTGCTCAAAGCGGTGCACCGTGTGCACAGCACGCACACCTGCAAACAATCACTTGGCAAGCATCCACCTCAACCAGACCAGAACTCCTGCCAGGGTCTTCAGGGTCTTAGTCTCAGTACTTGTGAGGATCGTGAGGCAGATGAGGGAAACTTTGGACTGTCTCTTACAGCCTGTGATGTCTCTGTCTGTTCTGTGATGTCACGGCCTGCTCTGTGATGTTACTCAGGCACCCAGTGATGTCACAACCCACTCTGGTGTCACACAGCCACCCTCCATGGTGGTAGAGTTGGCTCTATGGCCTTACACCCTACTCTATGATATCACAGCCATATCTGTGACAACACAACCCCCTCTGAGATGTCACAAAATCCTCTCTTTGCTGTCATATGGTCACTCTGTAATGTCACAGCACACACTTTGACCTCATAGCCCGCTCTATGATGGCATACAGCCGTGCCATGATGTCACGGCCTGCTCTGTGTTGTCACACAGTCCCCTCTATGATGGTGTAGTTGCTCAATGACCTCACACAACAAACTCTGTGATGTCATAGCCCAATCTGTGACCCCAAACAACTCATTCTGTGCTGTCACACAGCCCCTTTTTGACCTCATCGCTGCTCTGGGCCTCTGTGACACAGCCCCCTCTGGGACATCGCACAGCCCCTGCCATTGCTGAGCCCCTGAGAGTTCTGTCTGTGCCCTGCTCATGTCCCTGGGATGCCCTGGCAGTGCCCCAGCCCTGCTGGGCTGTGCACAGGAGCTGCTCCTGGCCAGAGCTGTCTCTCTGCAGCTCTGCCCTTGCCAGGAGCTGCCTCTGGGCCAGGAGCCCGGCACATCTCAGCAGCACAGACACAGGACAAGGACTTTGGTCATCCTCTGGGGGCTTTGGCGCTGTTTGCATCTGACTCATCAGTCCTTCTGAGTGTGCTCAAAAATTTCTTTCTCCTGGTATCTAGTCTTGGGCTCTCCAGGTGTCCTTGGTGCCATTATTTCTTTCTCATGCTTATATCCTCTATGGAGAAAAGCTCCACCATCTCTGAAACCACCCTTCAGTCTCTCCCAGACTACTCCTGTTCTATCCTCAGTCTTCACACCACTGAGCCCAGAGCCCGCAGCCTCTACCTGCTGGTTATGTGATGAGGCCTCCAACACATCTTGGGAGATTTTTGGGTCCTCTCAAAGGTCTGTGAAAATGGAAAAGTAGTGGTCAAAGGTATTCTCTCTCAAATCTTGCAGTGGCAGAAAAAGGGTCAATATCTTTCAACTGAATCAGGCTGGATTTACATTTGTTAGAAGAAAGAAATATTTTACAATGATGAGAGTGGAACAAAACTGCAACTGTTTTTTCAGAGAAGTGGATGTGCTATCCCAGGATTTATCCAAGAGCAGGAGCTTTGTGCAACCTGGCATAGTGAAACCCTGTCCCCTCGCCAAGGATGGAGTTCCTGTTGTGTGGTGTAGGAACATAAAAAGGTAAAAAAATGTAGAAAGTAGAAAAAGGACCCAGAAAGTTGACATGAGGCTGAGAAAGGCTGAGAAATTTCAAAACCTTCTAATGGGAAGCTAGGAAAGTAAGAACCAAGTGAATACATGTTACAGAATTTCTGAGAGACAGAGGTCATGATTTATGTTTGGAATAAGGTTTGAGCTACCCAGTCAGACTAGGCCTGATAAGCGGCCTTGATGGGGCCTCAAAGCCTTTGATGCAGTGAGAATTCAGTTGTGGCGCAGTCAGAAATTATGTTAAGGTAACTACAAAGTAATCAGCTGTCCGAGCATGAATTAGAGTAGAGCTGCAGTGAGAAAAGTTTAGCCACCTTAAGGAAAAGGTAAACAATGTTAGCTTGCCAATCAGAGTGCCTTTGTTTTTGTAAACTATGTAGGAGCTTATGTAAACTACCATCTTATCTGGAATAAGGGGAGAACATTTGATTAACCACATTGGTTCAGACTTCCATTTGTCCTGTCCAGTATCCCCTTTTCCTGAGATTCCCTGGCTTTTAATACATTTATATTTATCATAAGGAACAAGAAAGAACAAGAACTTATTGATAGTTCGAGATGTGAAAAGTTCTAGCTATATGCTTTGCAAAGATAGAAAAAGTTTCAATCTTATTTAATGAATTATTGTGTATTGTTTGAAGTTCATAGAAGTCCTTTTGTTAATATTAAAGCCACATGAGTCCTTGTCTTATCAGTAAGACTATAATGACTTTCCACCTTTTCTTTTATGCTATTGGATCAAAGAATATGTAAAGAAAGGCTTTGCATAAGCTGCCATCTTGTCTTTGATCTGGATTTGCATAGATGTTGTTATTTTCTCTGTGTCTCTTGCTTTTTGCTTGTATGATAGAGACAGATAATAAATCCTAAGTCTGCAACCTGTCAGAGTCCCATCCCGCCTGCAGCTTGGGGGCCACCACGGGCACGGTGCCCGGGGAGAGGGGATAGACCTGATGGCCCCGGGCCGACCCAGAGCCGGGTTAGAGCTGTTGTCCCCCGCCACCGCACAACGCCCAAGCACCGATGCGGGGCCGGCAGCCCCGGAACTGGGTAGACCTGATAGTCCCGGGCTAGGCAGGAGCCAGGGTAGACCTGTTGTTCCCATGCTGCTGCACACATCATGGGCGCTGCCCAGAGCCTGGTGGACCCGGAGACTGGTAGACGTGTTGTACGGAGCCGGCCATGAGCCGGAGTAGACCTGTTGCCTTCACCAACGCGTGCCACATGGCGCCACTCCGAGCTCGGTGGCCCTGGACCAGGAGAGACCTGATAATCCCGGGCCAGACTGAAGGCGGGGTAGACCTGTTGTCCATCACCACTGCACGCTGCCCAGAAGTCACCACAAGCCCAGCGGACCCTGCGCAGAGTAGACCTGATCACCACGGCTGACCCAAAGCTGGGTACCTCGCAACCTCACACAGCTCGGGTGCCCCCACAAGCCCGGCGGCTCTGCAGCAGGGTAGACCTGTTGTAGGGAGCTGGCCATGAGCTGGGGTAGACCTGTTGTCCCATGCCAATATCTACACTGATGATCTGGATGAGGGCACTGAGTCCATCATCATCAAATTTGCAGATGACACCAAACTGGGTGTGAGTATGGATCTGCTGGAGGGTAGGAGGGCTCTGCACAGGGAGCTGGACAGGCTGGATCCAGGGGCCAAATCCAGCAAGGGGAGGTTTAACAAGACCAAGTGACGCTGCACTGAACCAGGAGGTCAGTGTTACTCTCTGGGGCCTCGTGGAACAACAAAGACCACTGTGACATGGGGGCACCTTGTATAACCAAGAGGCCATTGTGACAATGCAAGTACTTGTTGAAGAAAAGGAAGAATTTTGGCAGCAGGGTTCTCCTTGGGACCAAGAGGCCATTGTGACACCATGGAACCAAGGAGGCCATTGCTGCACAGTGAGACCTCCTGGAACCAAGGATCCACTGTGACACTGCAGGGCCCTGGGGGACCAAGGGGCCATTGTGACACTGCAGGGCTTAAGGGTCCAAGGGACTTAGTGACACCAAGGGGTCCCATGGAACCAAAGTAACATTGTGACACTGGGATGCCTGACAGAATCATGGAGAAAATTGGGACACTCTAGGGCTTCATGGAATCATAGTGACACCAAGTGGAGAAGGAATGTTGATCTGCTGGAGGGTAGGAGGGCTCTGCAGAGGTCCCAAATCCAACAGTGCGAGGTTTAACAAGTCCAAGTGACGGGTCCTGCACTTTGGACACAACATCCCCTGCAGCACTACAGGCTGGGGACAAAGGGGCTGGACAGCGACCAGGCAGAAAGGGACCTGGGGGACTGATGGACAGCAGGCTGGACGTGAGCCAGCAGTGTGTCCAGGTGGCCAAGAAGGCCAATGGCTCCTGGGCTGGATCAGGAATGGTGTGGCCAGGAGGAGCAGGGCAGTGATGCTTCCCCTGTATGTTAAGCACTGGTTGAGCAGCACCTCGAGTGCTGTGTCCAGTTATGGCCCCCAATTTAGGAAGGACATGGAGGGCCATGTCCATAGAAGGGCAACAAGGCTGGTGAGGGCTGTGGAACACAATTCCTGTGAGGAGGGACTGAGGGGTTGTTTATCCTAGAGAAGAGGAGGCTTGGGAGCAGCAAGGTGGTGTCAGGGTTGTCAGGGCACAGGTTAAATTTGATGACATCCAAGGTCTTTTCCAACCTTGCTGATTGTGTTATTCTCATAAAACCACCCTTGGAGCAGCTGCAGGATGAGCCCTGTCCTGAGGCATCAGCGCTGCCCCAGCAGTGCCCATGGCCTGTCCCTGCTGCAGCCCCAGCACTGCCACCCCCAAGACTGTGCCCGGCTGTAGTAGTGCGTTTTTTATATATATTTTATGTACGGTTTTATATATTTGTATTTCCCAATGGTTTGTCCCTGTTTCCCCCCTATTGCTGAGTTGGTGCATTCTTTTGTTTTCGTTTTCCCGCCTGGTCCTCCTTCCCGCCTTCCCGGCACCTGTCCGTCATCCCCAAAACTGCTGTGTCATTCCCCTGTCCCCTCCCAGGTGCCTTGTCCGTCACTCGGTGTTCCTTCCCCTCTATCCAGAAGCTTCCACTCAGGGCACCGAGTGATTGGACGAGGGCCTGGGGCCACTCCCCTGACCCTTCCCCATTGGACCAGGCGGAATCACCCCACCTTGGAGCCACTCCCTTCCCCGTTCCCCATTGGTTCCCCCCTCACAGTTCACCACTCCCACACCCCTCCCACATGTTATAAAAGTCTGTGCCGAACCCCACTCGGGGTTCCAGTCGGCAGGTGTTTCTTCCCCGTGTTTGGCCACGTTGGCCCATTAATAAAGAAGAGTTTACCCCCGGCTGGATCCGGCTTTTCTTTTCCTCTCCGAGGCTTCGCCAGCGACTCGAATCAGGACCCACGAGGACACCTCCTTAACCCCGTCAGGGTGCAGCGGGAGGTGCCTCTATTGCCCGTTCTCACCCCAGGTGCAGAGCTAGCCGGGGTTGGAGAAGAGAAGATCGAAGGGCATCTGGGGCTGAGGAGCGCGGCACCCGGCCCCGAGAGCACTCAGGCCCTGCAGCAACACCAGGGCCACCAGGGCAGCGGGGCAGGGCCACGGGAGCAGCACTGGCAACACCAAGTGCTGCTGCTCCTGGGCACAGCTGCTGTGCCAGCACTGATCTGCCCCAGCTCTGCACACAGATATTGCTGCTGCAGCTCCAGAGAAGGCAACAAAAAGGGTAACCCTGGAGAAAACTTTGCTGGGAGATCTTTTATTTCCTTTAAAGCCACCAAGAGCTCAGCCATCGTTGACACATTCTGTGAGCACAGGGAAGGTGGACAGAAACAAAATGAGAAATGGCACGAGGAATGGCTTTTCTTTGTGGACAATATGTGAAAACTAAAACAAAGTGAAAGAAAACCCACCACAATGCAACCAACAAGAAATATCAAAGATTACTTTTATTCCAAGTAATTTGCAGTTTATTAGAATTTATTTGCTGGCACTTTAATGTTCCTGAAATCATCCAGTTATCAGTGTCCACACTGCAGACTTGAGCTCCTGGTTCCTCAGGCTGTAGATGTGGGGTTTCAGGGCTGGAGTCACCACCGAATAGAGAACTGACAGTGCCACATCCCGGGATGGAGAAGAGATGGAGAGGGGCTTCAGGCAGACAAATGTGCCAGTTACAAAAAGGGTCAGCTGGGGTCACCTGTGCTGGCTGTGTCCCCTCCCAGCCTCCCCGCAGCCCCAGCCCCTCCCCAGCGTGGCCCAGAGGGGCAGGACAGGCCTTGGCTTGGTGGGAGCTCAGCAAGAGCAAAACCATCTCAGTGTGCTCAGCCCTGTGCTCAGCACCCAGCCCAGCAGTGTCTCAGTGCCAGTGTCTGTGCCATCAGTCCCAAAAAGGGGTTTCCATGGCACCTGCCAGGACAGGTGGCCCAGGTGTCACACCCGCTGAGGGCTGCCATGGACACAGTGCCCAGCACTGCCCCTTTCTGTCTGCCTGACCTGGCCTTTGGCCCTGGCACTGCCGTTTGCTGCTGGTTCCGCGGTGCCTGACCGGCCAGCGTGACACAGGGCAGGTGGCCATGGCACAAGGGCCCAGCAAGGGATCCCCTCTGGCTCCGGGCTGTGACAGCAGCCCTGAGGAACGGCCCAGGGCAGGCTTCCATGGCAACCAACCATCACAACGCCTCCAGGCATTGGTTGCCATGGCACCAAACTAAGGAATGGATCCCTGTGGGTGTTGCTGTGGCACCTGGTGGCACCAAGGAGTGGCACTGCAATTGTGCCTGGAACAGCCCCAGCACCGCTTTGTCCTGAGGGCTGCCATGGCAGCCGAGGGCAGCAGCAGCTCTGCAGGCAAGTGGCCATGGAACCTGGCTGCAGAAAGGGGTCCTGGGCTGGTTTCCAAGGAAACTTGAACTGATGAGGCTTGCCATGGCACCCAAACCCAGCAGTGGGGTCAGTGCAGTGACCATGGCAAGAGTCCCTTGCAATGGCCCAGTGCAGGTTGGGCTGATGATCCACCCTCACCGCTGGCCCAGGGCAGGTCTGCAGTGCTCTTGGAGGCACCTTGGGCTTGGCACACACTTGAGGAGGGTGTCTGTTTTCAATGGGGAAACCCAGGAGTTTCATTTGCTACAAAAAGTAAAGAAGGAAAAGCCCTCTTTGCCTGAGTGCAGCCAGTTCTCCAAGCAAAGCAGGTCCCAGGTGAGTGAGGAGAGACAGGATGGGGATGGGGAATGCATACATTCTATTTAAAACAAGAACCTCTGCCTGTTATGTGTCAACTGCTTTTTTTAATCCCCATGGTGTCTTCGAATCTGAGCAAGGCCTGAAGAAATTAGCTTTTTCTGATACAAAAAACATAAATTCCTCTTCTCTGGAAGATTTAGGTATTCGGTGACAGTTACTTCAAAGCAAGTATCTCATTCCTTAAAAAAAACCCCATTGACATAATTTTTATTGTAACTACTAAAGCTTCATTTTAACTGTAAAACTACATTTACCATACTATTAAAATGTTAATACAGCACAACTAATCAATATAATATAACACATAGAGTAAATATCTGCATAGAGCCATATAATATGCATTTTTCACATCCATGCTGGCTCAGACCTCCAGGCACAGCTCTTCTGAACAGGCCAGACCTCCTCAGGAGAGTCCCGGGATCAATATCAGTCACTGAATGCTGTAATCTTCTCTTGTGTAATAAGAACAGCAATAAAAGACACCCTTTAAAACAGGAATACATATTTCCTAGAAGCTCTTTTAAATATCACTCCATAAATATTGCAGGAAAGCTTCTTAATGAATGACACTAGAGCAGAGAGAAATCAAGGCAGAGCCATGGTTTGTCAGGACTGGCTTGATCCTAATGAGCCCCGTGGTGCATTTGGAGCTGAGCCCTGGAACCTCAGGGCCTGAGAGGAGATGCCACAAACCTTTCCAGGAGTCAAAGTCACAGAAAAACCCAGAGTGTCTCAAGGCATTAATGGGTCCCACTGAGGACCATCCCCAATACAGGCTTCTCATGGACTCCTTGTAGGAGAGAATTGGAGGCAAAGATGGCACAAAAAGCTCTGACAGACTCAGTGTGGAAAGGAAATTCCAAAGTACCTTCAAGACCTTGAGTATCTCAAAGCATTAATGAGCCCCAATGAGTGTCAGTACAAAGCTCTCAAAGGACTCATTAAAGCTAATTGGGGTCATAAAGATAACTGGGGCCATGATTGCACAAACCTCTCACAGAGTCTGTATCAGAAGGGAAACAGCAAGTACTTTAAAATAACTGAAGTACCTTGAAGCATTAATGAGCCCACTCTCTGTTGTTACTGACAAAGCCTCTTCAGGGACTAATTACAGCAGATAATTGGAGGCCATGATTGCACAAACCTCTCAGAGTCTCCAAGGCAAAAGCCAAATCCAAAGTCCTTTGAGAAACCTGCAGTCCCTGGGAGCATTAAGGAGCCCCCAGGGCCATTCCTGACCAAGGTTCCCCAGGGACTCCTTCCAGCAGATCCTTGAGGCCACTGGGATGTGGGCTGTGGGGGATGCTGAGGGCAGGACCAGGGGGTGACAGTGCCCAGCCTGGCTGGGGCTGTGCCAGGAGGCCCCAGTGCCTCAGCACAAGGTGTCTCCTGACAGCTCTTGGTGGCACAGACCCTGCTGTGCCCCAGGGCACCAAGACTTGGCTTCTCTTTGTCCCCACCTGTCATCAGTGCCTCCAGTTCTCTGCTCTGGCTGGGGCATAGAGACACTTTCTCATTTTTGTCCCTCATTCAGACTCATTAAAAATCAAATAAACTTTGGAGATGGATTCTGACGTGAGTTCTTGAGAGGTTTCTTTAGCTTCCTCTCAGGGACTGATGCCTAGGGCCTCAGCACAAATCCCCAGAGCGTCATTAAAGTCCTTGTGCTGTGTCTGTGCTGCTGAGCTGGGCTGGGCTTCTGGTACAGAAGCAGCTCCTGAACACCAAGAGCTTCAAAGGTCCAGCTCTCTTGATGAGCAGCTCTTCTCCCAGCCCAGCAGGGCCGGGGCACTGCCTGCAGCCACCGCAGGCACAGCACAGGGGCACAGAGAATTAACGGGATGGACTCTTTATCTCCTCCTGCTCGTATCCACAATTTCTCATATAACAACTCCAGATGTTCTTCCTTTAAAAATTCAACCAACGTCTCATCTGAAGATTGCACCAATCTGTGCAATCTCCGCGCCTGTATACTTGGAATTAGCGCCCCCAACTTGATAATACCTAAACCACCGTCCTTATTGCTCGAATATAAATGGCATCACATGTACTCGGGGGAAGATGCAGCCACTCCTTGACCAATTTTCGAACCTGCTGGTCAAGGGCTTCCAGGAGCCCAAGATGGATCTTGGTATGGTCAGCCAGACGTACCAGCCTCTGGATGGTATAAGTTCTGAGTATATCCACTTTCTGAAGAGGTTTAAGGGGTGAATTCCCAATCCGATTGAGCCAATCTCCCAGTTTCTCAGACAAACCTGAATCAGCAAAGCCTGTCCACGGATCTATCCATGTGCCCAGATATTTCTCAGAGCTCCCTGGGTCGATCTTGTTCAGGGGGGACCCATTAATCTTCCATGGAGGACAATCATTGATGGTATATGAGTCCTTTGTTGGTCTAATATAAAATCCATGGCATTTTTCACCCTGTGTTCGCAGACCAGTAAGTTCACAAAAGGTCTCGAGAATTTTGATGTTATCACACATGCCTTCCCAGGAATCACTCATCAGCACTAAATCATCAGCAAAGGCCATAGCTGTTATTTTCAACCTGCCCTGGTGGAACCCTTTACCCTCTGTTTCAAGTTTACATAGGAGGGGATCAAGTGCGAGGTTGAACAGCAAAGGTGACATGGGGTCGCCCTGCTTGACACCCAAGTGAATATATATGGGGTCCATTTTCTCCTTCCCAAGAGAAATGTACGTTTTAATATTCCTGTACATTTCCCTTACCAACTGAATCATATGTGGATCGACCCCTCTCTGAACCAAACCCCGAAATATATGCTGATGACATACAGTGTCAAAAGCCTTGGCAATGTCCACAAACACCACCCCCAGATGTTTGTGCTCCCTTTTAGCATTTTTCACCACAAGTTGTAACAACTTGAGGTTTTCGGAACATCCTGAGGCACAAATAAAACGCCGTTGATGGGGGTGAATGGGACATGCTTCCTGCCATGTCCAGGAAGGTGTCTGGTGGCTGATTTGTCTGTCAGTCCTGCAGCAGGATGAGCCCAGACTGGCCATTCCAGGATTATCCCCTGCGAGTGTCTGCGATGCCAAGTGTCGCAGCTGCAAATACAGGCAGGCAAGGGGCAGGCTGAGGGGAGTTGGGCACATCCCCCCCTGAGAGGCAGCCCTGGTGCTCTCTGTGCAAGATCCCTGTGGGCATTTCAAAGCACATCTCACAGGAGCGCTCTCTGGGGTGAGCTGAGCCACGCTGAGTATGTGTGGCAGCACATTTCTCCTTGTGCTGTCACAAGTACAGGCTTTGCAGAAAGCTCCCTGCGAAGGCAGAGCTCATACCACACTCTCTGCACCAGGCCCTCATTTCCAGATAGCTCTGACAGGCCTCCCGGGCTGACACCTGCCAATCTCACCTCCTCCTTGGGTGTAAACCAGATTTGTAAGTTCTGCCACCGTTGCGGATCAAGGGTTCCTTGGGAGGGCATCACTTCAAAGGGACAGGGCTCATCCTCCGGCGCCTGCTGCTTCTGGCATAGGGCTGGTGTCACGTATTTGTGCCGATTGTTCTGGGCACAGAAACCAACCGTGTGAGGTCTCCTCGGTCTGCGAGGACAGAGCCTCACTTCCTGAGTGCTCTGAGACACTGATGCGGTGCTGAGAGCACCCACAGCCAAACCAAGAGTGGCCCCCATAGCCTAGAGCTGCAGGGAAAACCTGTAGACAGGGCGGGCAGATGGGGAACTACTGTCCTCAGAGAAGGAGGAGGAATGGGTGAATTTGCCACCTTGTCCTGCAAATCCTGTACAACCTTCCAAGCTATAACATCGTGCTTGTCCTGTTGTCCCGAATTTGGGACAGCCTTGTACACAGGAAAGGCTTGAAGCTTACCTTGAACTGAAGCATCATCATCCTCACTTGTGCTCCCCCTGGGGAGGACAGGAATCAACTGGCCGCTAGGTATGGTCTCTGCCTCCTTGAGAGGCGGGTTCAAAACCGCACCACCAGGCTTTCCCACCCGCTCTAACAAATCCTAATCACACACTTCCGAAGCGCTTTGCCTGACCGCATCCCAAAGGCGATGGGGATTTATTGGTCACACAAACACCTGACAGGGAGGTAGCGTCCACAGATCTCTCTGGGACGCTCGCCGCCCTTGTCGGTATTCCGACAGACGGTCAGGCCCCCGTGACAGAATCGAGTAGATCAAATCATCGCTGTCACTACCTGCCTCCTGTGACAGGGGCGTGGGGGACAGTCCGCCATCCACAGGGGAGGGTGGGCTGACGAGAGACACTGTTATGTGTAATAAATATAATTCGCACCATTCCTCATATGAAATATGTAATATTGGATATTTGTTAAATCATGCCTGTCATATTAGTTCCCCCCCCTTTACAGGTGAGACTGGATGTATAAGAAACTGATTTACAAGTAAAAGGATGTGGCTTGGCCAGGAGATGGGCCATGTCTGAGCTCCAGGTGTTAATCATCACGATCATCAGTGCTGATCGTCCAAGATGGATATCATGGAAATCCTCAGACAGATCCATGTGAATGCAGCCTTCCCGTAAACTCTCATCAAGAATTCAACTACTCCAGACATTGAATTATTTCTCCTCATCACCAAAAAAAGAAAATCTTATTAACCTATAAACTCTGAATAGAAGAAAGACTAACTGCTCAAATCTTGGCCTCAGGCGGAATTTTCCCTATAAAAACCACTTGTGCCAGGATGGAGGTGTGTGGGCATAGGAGAAAACCTCTGCTGAGGCTGACTCCTTGTTGCACACCCAGGGTCGACCCCGGGCTCGGCTCTGTCCTTTCCATGTGGCTGACTAGATAGAATTTGACCGCAAATAAAATTATTTTTATTTTTAATCTGGCTGAATAAATTCTCATTTATAACAACACCGCGGCTGGGGAAGCGGCTACGACCGCGAAGCCGAAGCACTGGGCGCGGCCCCCGAGCCAACAGCTCCCGAACCAGAAGGGCCAGCCGCCGGTGACGGGGCGGAGACTGGGACCATCACCGGCCGCTCGGTGGATCCTTCCATCGCAGGTGGCAGTATGAAAGGATCAGCAGGAGATTGCAACCGTGGATGTGACGTGCGTTGAAGCTGCAGTCATCGGAGGCAGGAACGGCACTGGCTGCTGGGGCGCAGCAGGCATCACGGGCACTGAAGCAACAGCGGGCGGGGCAGGAGGCAGAACCGCCGCCGCCGAAGCTGCAGGCGGGGCGAGAGGCAGAGGTGCTGCCGCTGAAACGGGGCGGGGGCAGGAACCAGAGGCGCCGCTGGAGCCGCCGAAGCGGCGGGCATGGCAAAAGGCAGAACCGCTCCAGCCGCGGGCGCCGGGCCCCATCGCTGGGAGCACCTGTGCCACGGCAGGCGTGGCGTGGAAAGCAGGCACCACTCCCAGCGCTGGTGTCAGTCCCGGAGCAGGGAGGGCCGAAAACAACACCAAAGTGCCCCCCACAACATGCTGCTGAACCATCGACACCGGCACCGTGAAAGAAATCAAGTCAGTCGCAGCACACGTCGCGCAGCGGGACGTTCCGGGAAGCAGCTGCGCTGGCCCCGCCGGTAGAACCGGAGCCCCCGCGGGAGGCGGGGGGTGTGGTGGGCATGAACCAAAGGCTGCATCCCTGCCCCCAGCGAGGCCCATACATCTGTGCAGGCTCCATAGCTGATAACGAAGCTGCAGACTGGAGAGGGGCCCCACAAGGGCTGAACCAGCTGAGCCGCCTGGTCAACCGCCGGACGGGCCCTGGGCTGTCGCGGCGAAGACGGGACAGCCCCCTGTTATAAATTGTGACACGGCAATTTGAAGTGTCTTAATTCAATAAAGCAATTTTATTTAAAATTAGCAAGCGAGTAAGGCAGGCAAAATCCAGCGCTGGGCGGCCGGGGAGTCTCCTGCTCCACCAACGGCGCGCAAAAATGTTCTGTCCCAACCTTCCTTTTATCCCCCCCCTTTCTCCTTGCAGACGTGACTCTCCAAATGCAGTCTGAGTCTGGTCGTTGTGATAGCTTCTAAGTCTCTTCTTTTGAGATACAGCAAGCAGACCAGATACACACACGCCCAGGACTTTAATCTCAACCTCCTTATCACCTTGTAAGCAAATAAGCATTTCAAAGACACACCAGTACATTCTTAGCCACTATCTTATGCAAAACAAATTAGGTTAACATACCACAGTACATTCTTATGCAAACCAAGATAAGCAAGCATATTACAGTGAACAAATTATCTTCTACTTATCTCACCCCCGACAGGCCGTGCAAAGGGGGGTGGGCCGAGCCCGAGAGCTGCGATGATGGCACTCCCAGCGCCGCCTGAAAAGCAGGTGCTGCCACTGGCACCGTGCCCAAGGCAGATTGAGCCTGCTCAGCCAGCCGGGGCACAGTCTGCTGTGCAACCTGCGGCTGATTGTCCGGCAAAGAATTCCCAGGCTGAGTAGAGCCATGGGGTTGGGGAGTGCTGGGACCAGCAGGAGTCCCCGGTGACACGGGAGGCTTGCGGGGCGTCCCATCATGTCCCGACACCCCGCTCCGCGCCGTGGAGGACTGGGCATCGCCCGGCCCGTCTGCCTGTCCCCGCTCCCCGAGACACGGCTGCACACAGAAGCGGCGGCGTCACTCCCGGAGAGAACACCCTCGGCATCCCTGCTCCCCGGGGCTCCCTCCCGCAGGGGCACATACACGCGCCTCCAGACCGAAAAGTGCGGACACCTCCGCGTCCCCCTTGTGCATCTGCTTCATGAGGCACCGCCCCAAATCGCGCCAGAGCTTTCGATCGAAGGCCTGCCCAATGTCCGCGGAGAATCCATGGTCCCGAGCCCAGATTAAGAGCAGTACCAGTTCCTCATCAGAGACCCGAACTCCCATCTGCGGGATAGAGGCTTTCCAGGCAGACAAGACCGTCCGATCAGCTGCAGACGCCTGATTCCCCATTGCTATGAAACCTCCTGTTTGTGAACATCCACTTTTAGAGACAAGACAGCCCGCTCCTCCAGGGAAAACCTGTCCCGCACAGTCCCGGCTTTTAAAAGCCGCACCACGGTCCAAATAGGACCAAGCCTTCTACAGAAGGCGTGGAGTTCCAGCGTTACCTTTCTTAAGAAGGCAAAGGTGTCTGTTCACAGCCACAGGCTGGTGGCACGGTGCCGCGCCGCCGAGACCCCCCCGCAAGACGCTGAGGTTCAGGTCACCAGCCCAGGCCATAGATTCACGAAGGGTCACCAGACCCTGTTTCTCAGGGTTAGGGGCAATTCCACGTCAGCGGTCACCAGATGTTGGTGTCGAGGTAGGACGGGAATGAAGAGACTGCTCAGAAGGCTGCGAGAGTAAAACTCTGGTTTATTCAAAATACACTGCTCTTTTATACAGAGCTTCGTGAGGACCAAATCCATTGGTTCTGTAGTGAAAACAACCCACCCCATTGGAGCAATGTGCTTCATGCACAGTGATAGAACTTAACAATAAACAATGGAATAACAAGAGAGATAAAGAACTATTTACATTCTTCTCCAGCTCTTTCCCCGGCTTCTGCCTGGCTAGAAATTCTCAGTTTCTTTCTTTGACTGAATCTGAGACCCACAGAGCCGGATGGTCTCAACCTGGCACTGCCCAACGGGGATGTCAGAGAACTGCAGTGTGTTCTTGGAGAGTTCAAGCGATGGTTCCAGCACAGTGGCACAGAGGCGGATGTGAGACGTGGGGCCATTTGTCACCTGGAGAAGGACAGAGAATTCAGCAGAGGGTGCAGGTGACATCTGCTGCTGCGCCCAGCCTGCTGCCTGCCCCAAGAGCTGTGGTACCTCTATGGGCAGCAGCACATCCACGTCACCCGGTGGCTGGTGGGCACTTTCAAAGTGCACTTCAAATGCCACGGTGTGGCTGGGGGGCAGGCTCTTTATCAGGCCTAGGTCCATGCTGAAACCTGGAACAGATGAACACAAAGCAGCTGAGATACACGAGGAACACGAAATGTGCCATAAGCACTTAAAGCCTTACAGGTGTCCTGGCTGAGAGGGCTGGGGAAAGCCCCACACTGTTCTGTGACCTGGATAAAAACTTAGAGTGCACCTGAACAGCCCTCAGACACAGTGAGCCACTGTGATGGAAGTGCAGCCTTGCCTCGAGGTCTCTTTTGGAAGCTTCTTTTGATCCACCAGAGGATCTCACAGGCTGTTTCTTCAATAAAGGCTGAATACAGGTGCTGTGACAGTGTGAACTCCAAACAAAGCATTTCCAAAACACAGCAGACCCCCCTGGTTGCCAAAACAAGCCCACAGAGTGCCCAAAGAAACTCGATGCTCGTGGGAGCCAAGGGCAGAGGATGCTGAGAGGTGACCAGGGTGATGAGCCCATCTGGCCTCTGCACTGAAGTGTTAGGGCAGGCACAGGCAGGCCAGGAGAGGTCCCTGGGCATGGATGGTCAGGAGAATTCTGCCTCTAAAGCTCCCAGCAGGGGCACTGAGAAGAAAAAAGCTCAAAAACCTCCCCAAGTTCAGTGGCTTAAGCTAATCTGTCTGAAACACCTCCTTCAAGGCCACAGGAAGTGTCTCCAGCACTGCTTACCTGTATCCTGCAGGGCAGACAGATCAGCCTGGAAGGACACTGGGATCTGCTCAGGGTTGGTGATCTCCAGAGTGCTTTTCTCAGTGAAACCCTTAAGGACAGGGCCCATGTCCAGGATATACTCGGGCAGCTTAACTCTGCAAGGAGGATTAAGGACAGTCCTTAAACCACAGCCTGGCTGCATGTCCAAGAGGACAGCCATAAATAAAGTGGCTATTTCTTTATTCACTGCTGTAAAAACTCAGCTCAAGCCCATGAAACCCATGGCCTGACCACCTGACAAAGAGTTTGGGAAGTCAGGAGGAGTCCTGACAAGTCCTAGGTTGTATCAGCTACTAACAGTACCTGCAAATAAAATTATTTAAAATGGACACTGGCCACAGCTCCTCTGCCATGAAAAGCCAGTACAGGTGAGTCCACTGGTTCTCCACTGGTCTCAGTGGAACTGCCCAGCCTGGGGTACAGCCTGAGGCTGAAATTGTTTTGGGGCCTAGAATATGATTTGCCTGCACAGGAAATCTTCATTGCTCTGCAACCAGACCACATGATCTGCTCTGCAGAGCATCTGCTTCCTGCATTGAAACCTCTGCTGCTTGTGCTGCATCATGATGGTCACAGGGACCCACCAAGTTTCCTAGACAAGCCCTGCCACCCCACCAGGATTCAAGCCATCTGATTTGGGGTTTTAAAGGGTTCCCTTCTCCTTTTGCTTAGTGTGCTCTGTTAGTTGGAACCACGACATCAGCTGGGAGCTGTCTCTTTCAGAGCTAGTCAGCAGGGACAGAATTTATCCTGCCTGGAAGGGCTGGAAGGTCTGCACTGGGTCCCCTCAGCTCTAGGGACAGAACCCCACACTTGTGGGGAACTGAGCAGTCCAAAGCTCAGCGTGATGCTGGGGAAGGGAGGACACCCCACTGCTCACGTGTGGTGTGTCACAGCCACCGGGACCAGACCCCTTCTGGACTCCAGGCTATTCCCAGCTCTGCAGGCCCAAGGAGATCTCAGGAGAAGGGGACATGGCTGGGTGTTCCCCATGGGGCACCTGGAGATGGGGATGGGAGTCCCTACTCACTTGACAAGACTATGGCATAGCTGGTTGTTAGGGAACCTGCCCTTTGGGAGATGGTATGTGAGCCTTTTCTGCCGCTCCAGAGCAGCCTTCTTTATCAGCATCCTCATCGTGTCTATCTGCAGCTGAGTGTTTGGCTGAGGAAAGGGAAAAAGTACTTGGTTAGCAAAGGTCCTTCCCAAGGCCCAGCCTGCACCTGAGAAAGGATCCCACCCTGCTCTTGTTGGGAGGGGGCGTGGGGTCCTCCTGTCCGGCTGCTCAGTGTCTGTGACACCTCCTGGTCTCTTAGCCAGGACCTCATCTCCAGGGAAGTAACTCCAGCATCTTTGCCTACCCAGATTCTCAGCAAAGCTGCTCTGGCCAGGCAGACAGACCAGCCAGGAACCTTCCAGAGCTCCAGACACTTGCCTCCCCCAGCCAGTACCAAGGCAGCTTGAACAAAAACTGTCTTGGAAGGGAATCAGGACCAAGCTGGTGCCTCTTGGAGATGAGCACCACCAGCACAGCCCCAGGGCACAATCAGGCAGCTGCTGTTCAGGTCTGTAACTCTGGCAGGGCTTGAGTTGGGACTAACAAACTCCCCAGCAATGACCTGCATCCCCTTCAAAGCACCATCAACTCCATCCCTGGAGCATGGCCTTCAGGACCTCTCCCTGGGGTAGCCAGGAAGTTGATGCAGCCCCAGAAGAGACCATGAGCAGAGTGTCAGCCCTAGGGGCAATGCTGAGATGACACAAGGTTGTAAGTGGGCAGGGAGGTCCCAGGTGCCATCAGGGCACTGGGGAGCTGCTGTGGGCTGCAAGGGGCTCAGGTGACACGGAGAAGGTGGCATGTGCCAAATGGGGCTGCAGCTGTTCTTACTACCGTGCCAGAGCCGAGCAAACGGGGCTTCAGGTCCTGAGTCTTCAGATCCCGAGTCTCCGAGGTCTGAGTCTTTGGAGTCTGAGTTTTCAGAGTCTGAGACTTCAGGCTCTGAGTCTTCTGAACAACTTTTGATTTATTCCTCTCACTGTACTGTTGCAGGTGTTTTGCAGTCTCTTTCAGTAGCTTCTCATATTTTTCATTTTCTGAAGGAAGAAAACATCCGCAAAGAGAAGTGTGAGCAAAGTGCCAGTCCCATTTCAGCTGGCAAGTCCCCACCTCCCAACATTGGTTTCTTCCAGAAAGAAATCCCTTAAGCCCTCTATGGGAAGTGGATGCTGCTGCTCCTTGCTGAATCCTCACGTTCTCTCCCTCCCCACCAAGGAGCATCTCATCCCCTGCAATGTCACACAAATCCAACCCTGCCAGAAGCCCTGCCAGCCTCTCCTACAGCTTTCCAAGCCCTTCACTCTCGCCACCATCCTTCAGGACCCTGCCAGATGTGCTGGCAGGATCTGCAGGATGGCTCCTGGGACAAAGCCCACATGGCATCCTCCGCTCAAGACTCATGAAGCAACCAGGGGGGCTTGAGTTGGCCTGGGAGTCCTGCAGACCTCCAGGCTCGGTGGGGTTGGCATGAGCTGCCCCATGGGCTTACGGTCGGGAACAAAACCAGAGCGGCCCTTCCTGGGGCAGACAGGCCGTGCCCACCTGTGGTGTTCCAGGGCAGGTTCACGCTGATCAAGGGACAGCACGCTTCTCCTTTCAGGGTGATATTTTTTGGGTCCAGATCATCCACTTCAAGCTGGTAAATCCTGATGAAAGCTCCTGGTATTCCTGGCATGTAAGAGAATTCCAGCTCTTGCTTCTCGCCAGGTGCAATGAAGCCCTGCAGGGACAGGAGAAGAGGGAGGGAATGCATCAGTGTTTGATGGGGGATCAGGGGACACACAGGCTCAGGAGACAGACTCTCATCTGGAATAAACCATCAGACCACATCACCTTCGTGATAAATATATTACAGTGTTGGTTTTCACAACTGTTAAATACAATGTGGTTTATAAGGTTGACTTCTGTAAAAGAAGTTTTGCTAAAGTTTAGAGTTCTTTTAATGCAAATGTTGTGTTGTGATACTAATGTTGATGAAGAGTTGTTGTAATATTAACATTTAACATTTATATAATGTTAAATTATAACATATATATAATATTAAATTTATAATATATATTAATTTATAACATATAAAAAGTATATAACATACACATATAAATATATTAATTTATAACATATATATATAATATTAAATTTAACACTTAATAGTGAAGGAATGGAAACCTGTTGAATATGTTGAAAAGTAACAAATGACCACCACTAGGACAACTGCACATGCTCCAAAAAAGTGGTACAGAGGGGAAACTATGTCAAAATTTTTGAATATATCTAACCATTTGTAAATATGTATTAGGCTGATGCAATACCCCAGGGATATAAGGGGTGTTGCTGTGTTGACTGGTGTGCCTGTGGCTGCAGCTAAGCACCCAGTGCTGTTACTTCTGCTTTATTGACTTTGTCCTCTATTGTCTCTTATTAAGTTTTTTTTTAATTTTAACTGAGGAGTGGCCTTTGTTTCTCACACCTTCTACCTTCCCTGTATCCAAAAGTGCACCGTGTGTCCTCCCCAGGGCTCACAAGGCTGCAGCCCCAGCACAGCCTGATACGAGCACAGCCCTGCTGTTAACAGGCTTTGCCCTCTGCCAGCAAGAGCCTGCCTCCACAAAAAAAACTTCTGCTGCCGCTGGGGAAGGGAAGCCTCTGCTCTCAGCAGGGCCAGCAGCTCCTCTCGTCCCTTGGAGGATTCAGGCATGCAGAAATGGGAAAGCAAATTACTTCCCACTTCAAGGAGGGACAAAGGCAGGAGTGCTGCTTCATCTCAAAGACATCCAGGCAGGACTGAGAGGCTTGGGCAGTGGTGGGATGCTGCTAATCTTTCTCGCTGCTCTTCCAGCCCCGCTCCCTGGCCCCCTCACTGCCCCACAAAGCCGCTGCACAGCAGCAGGGCTGGAGGAGGCAGGGAGCAGCAAGCCTAGTAAGGGACATGTAAGTGGTGCTTAGCTGGCAGTGGGGAGGCAGGGCCAAGGACAATGTCCTGTGTGATCACACCCTGGGTAAGGTGACCCTCAGAAACGCTCCAGTGCCAGCACAGCCTGAGATCTCAGCCCTCAGGGTCCCCACAGTGACTGTGAGGAACCAATTATATTTTTAGTCATGCCTCAGCATAGGCTATAAATCCATTTTCTGACACGGGGTGAAAAACTACAATAGGGGTTGTCCACGTGCTGGGAGCCCTAACTCATCCCACTTTAAAGGAGGTTGTGGCAGACAATGCAGGCAGGCTCCGTGTCTGGGGGCTGCCAGCGACCTCCCCCTCGGAGGAGGGCAGACCCCAAAGCCCAGGAAAACTTTGCCCGCCTGACCAAATCCTCCTGAAAGGGCTGAGTTACGGGAGTGTGAAAAACACATTCACTCTCCTGTGAAAATGTAAAAAGTTTAATAAAGGACAATAGGAGACAAAGACCACAGCAAAGGTTGTTAGGGCCAGGTGCATCTTGGCACTCATCCAGGAGCACACACTTACCTTCGGGGACACCCCTTAAATACCTTTTCATTACACCAGGCTGTTGCATATTCATAGTCCTTATGTATTTCCATAAACTAGTTTACATATTCCAGGAACCATTTTACATAGCCCCTCCTTGGTTCTGCCTTTTTAGGGCATTTGTGTTTCTTAGCTGGGTTTTGGCTCCTTCTCTTGATTGCTTCCAGTTCGGGCCTTGGTCCTCACTGCCTTCAGACGGTGAGTGCTGATGGTGGCAGATCTGCACAGGTGTCCTCATCCTGTGTTCACTGGGTGTTATCCCATCCGAGCAGGCATTTTAACACGAGCATGGCTATTTCACTGCTATGTCTAAGCTTAACCAGCAGCAGAAATACAAACTACATCTTTATAACAAAGTTACTTTAACACCACACATATAAAATCCATTTTAATATGTGGTATGCACATTCCCTGAACAGAGAGACGCATGATTCTCTCTCCCAGGATTTTTCCTGGGAAGCTGTGAGACACAGTGAGAAAGCTCAAGGAAAACAATTCTTCTCTCTATTCACTGCTCCTGTTGTTTGCACATGTGAAATGTGTTATGGAGATTGCTTACTGAGGAGGGATTTGTTAATTAGACATCAGTGATGGCTGTTTGGATTGATTGGCCAATTGGGTCAAAGCTGGACTATCTGCACACAATCACAGGTTTTTCTTCAGTATTTTTTAGTATGATATAGTTCTAGTACAATATATTATAAGAGGATATAATAAAGCAATTATTCAGCCTTCTACAACATAGACTCAGAGCATTCTCCGCACGGGGGGTCACATTGCTTTGATATTAATATTTGCAAAAAGCCAATATTATAATATGTATCTATGACAGGAGGAATCTTAGCATATAAAAGCACTGCCAGTTTTTCCCTGCCATTTTTGTTTTTTTTGTTGGGCTGGGAGCACCTGGAGGGCCTGGCTCCCTGCAGAGCCACTTCTTCCCTGTCTCTCTACCCTGCTGTCGCCACTTCCCTGCTCACCAGGGTAAGCTGGTGCTCCGCTGTCTCCATGAAAAACATGAACATTGATCTTATATGTGTCGTGTTAAAGTAACTTAGTTATAAAGATATAGTTTTTATTTCTGTTGTTAATTAAGCTTAGTGAAATAGCTGATATAATGTGCTTGGGTTAAAGTGCCTGCTTGCATGGGATGGCATCCAGTGAACATATGAAGAAGACACCTGTACAGATCTGCCAACCATCAGCACTCACCGTCTGAAGGCAGCCTGGGCTGGGGCCAGAACTGAAGATGATGACAAAAAAGGACTAAAAACGCAGCCAAGGAATAGGCACGCTCCAAAAAGGGCAGATCCAAGGAGGAGCCATGCTAAGCAATTCTTAGGACATGTAAACTAGTTTAGGGGAAAAGTTTACTATGCATAAGAGTCTGTAAATATGCAACAGGCTGATGTAATGGAAAAGGCACTTTAGGGGTATCCCCGAAGGTGACAGTGTGCTCCTGGCTGAGTGCCAAGATGCACCCGGCTGTAATAACCTTTGCTCTGTGGCCTTTGTCTCCTATTGTCCTTTCTTAAACGTTTTACAAGTTCACAGGAGAGGGAACATGTTTTTCACCGTGCAGCTGGCAGCACACTTGCTCCACCTGCCCAGCAGGACGCCGACGGAGCGTCCCAGGGTTCCAGCAGTAATGCTCTGTCCCTGTCCTCTGTTACTTTCTCCATTTCTCGTTTTCTCTCTGCTCTCTTTTCTATCCCCTTCTGGTCGGGACCATACCCTCTCTTTATCAACAAACAGTTCTCAGATACAGTACTTCCTGCGTTTGTGCCTTGTTTTTGTCCGAGAAATCTACCAAAAAGAATTCTCCTCTACTCCCCTGACAGCAGGACAGGACAATGACCAACACATTCGAGCCTCCTGCTGGTGTCTGCCTCTGACAGCAGATCCACCCACCAGCCAAGGCCATGGGGAATCTATCAGGAGAGCCCTTGTTAGACCTTCTCTGCCCCCAGCAGAAATTGCTTACAGCTCTCTCTCTCTCTCATGACTGGGTTTGGGTTTTTCCCTCTGAATTTTTTCCCCCTTTCTTCCCCTCCTTTTTCCCTTTAATGCTTTCCTGGGCCACCTGGCACAGGGCTGCGGTCTGTCACTTGTGCTACTTACAGTGGTGGGATTGACCAGAAACACACCAGGCAGATGCTGGTCATAAATGTTAGGCTTCAGCACCCAGGTGAACTCAGTCCTGCCAGTGTTCTCCAGAGTGACCGTGCTGTGACCAATTTCATTAAATATCTGGAGAGAAGGCACAGGAGTGGGAAGTTACAGACCCAGGCCTGCTGCTGGGAATCTCCTTCCTCTCTCCTGGGCTTGGAAGCAGACACATCGTGGGAGAAGGGTCCAGGGAGGAGATAAGGGCACTTGGGAACCCGGGGAACCCCCAGGCACAGGGCACCAGGACCACGGAGCTCTGGCAGCACACAGAGGTGTGGTAACAACCGTGTGAGGGCCAGCAATAAATGAACCAGGGGACACAGGCCCTCTGAGAGGTCACCAACAGCCAGGAGAAACCGAGACAGCACTGAGGCATTCCAGGAGAAAAGGCATGCAACTATTGTCAAGCAACACACATGCAACAAGGGAGTCACACAGGGCAACACAGACAGGGCCAGCAGCTGGAAATATCTGTGGGCTTTCAGCTGGAAAGTGGGGATTATTCTGGGACAGTCTCTCCAACTATAGCGACTGGAAGCCCAACTTCTTCCCTTGATTATTTGTGGATTAAGCAGGAGCTTTAGACGAGCATCTCCTTGGAGGTCAGGCTTTAGGTGTGGATCAGCAGAGGGATGTCTCAGGGACATGACCCCCAGGGCATCCCCACTGGGACCCTGCCTGCCCCAGGAGGCAGTCTTAGGCACCCAGAAAAAGAGGCACTCCCTACATTTTTGGAGATGGCTATTTTGAACCAGGTTGGATGCCAGATGTGTCCCTCAAAGGTTGTACTTCCAAGCCCCAGAGCCAACAAAGGGGCTGGGGAGGGGAGGGAGCCCTGGGCCGAGGTGGGCAGGAACCCGCTGACCGTGGTTCCAGGGCAAGGAGCTGTGCCAGGGGCTGTGTGTGGTACCTGAGGGCCACAGTTGATCTCCCAGCAGCTCAGGGAGTAGCTGAGGCGTGAGGTGATCAGCTCCACCTCGTAGGTGGGGCCTCCCTCCACGCAGCACAGCGCCTTCACGCTGGGGAGGATGTTGCAGCAGCCAGAGAAGGTGAAGGAGACCTGCTGGCTCTCTCCTGGCTGCAGCACACCTGACAGCGGCAGGATACTGAAAGCCTGGATGGAGGACAGGAGAGATTGAGGTGTTGAGCATGGAAATGGGTGCAGAAGAGCATCTTGGAGCAGAGTGCAGCTGTACCTGGAGGGGCCTATTCCCCAGCCAAAATCACCCTAATCTCATCCTGCATCCATGCCACTGACCAGTGGAGGGACCATGGGGAAAATCTCCCATACTCACGGATCAATGCGTTAATTAATACACTACATTGAAGTGAACTGGGATGTCTTCTGGCAGTAGAAATTCTCTCTGATTCACAACATGCCTTTAAAAAGCATTTCTTACTGCTTTTAGAAAAGGAGGAGACTCAGAGTAAGGGCTCTTGGAGCTCAGGGAGCTCAGGGAAGGACTCATCTGACTCCTGAGGCTTTCCCACCCCCCCCCCCTCTCTGATTTGTATCCTACTTCCTCCAGGTGCTACAGCAAAAGCTCCTGCAAGAATTTCCTATGGACCACCTGATGAGGTCCAGGGGGAGCAATGCCCTCCATAGGTGCTGCACAGCGTCCTTGGGCAGCCCTACACCATGTCCTGCATGGCCCCTCCAACAACCAGTTGGTTCAGCAGCACTTTGTGGTGAGCCTGGAGGGACGTGAAGCCCCTCTGTGGACAGTGCTGGGGGCCACCAGTGGGACTGGGAGCTACAGCCCTGCTTGCCACGCTGGCAATGGGTGAGTGAGACAGATTCCCTCTTACCTTCTCCGCTTCGAGGGGAGCATGAGGTGCATCCACGGAGGACGCGATTCCTGCCAGCTCCCGTGGGAGGTGAGGGGGTCCAGGAGTTTGTGGTGGCACCTGAAAAACAAGCCATTTTCTATGCCAGGAGGGAGACAGCCACTTTGCAAAGTCTCAGTTTGTAAGGCAGCTTCAGGGCCACCAGTGCAATACCAGCTCTCGGAAAAGGGTAGGTGAAGATCAGGACTCATCTCAGCTTGCTCTGGGAAGGAAGCTGGAGGTCTTACCATGATGATGCAGATAAAAGTCTCATCTTACATTGTGAAGAAAACCAGGCACAAAAATCCCACACTCAGCACAGGTCTGTAGGATCTGAGTGAGCTTCTCCAAGGAAAACTCTCCTCTTTCTCCCTCTCACACACCCCATATCCAGCCACAGGCCCTGCTGCCCAACCCACAGGGGCACAGGACAGCAGGGCAGCAAAAAGGGAGGTCAGCACGAGCGTGACTTGTCAGTGGCAAGCTGGGGAGGCAACACAAGCAGTGTGTGTACAAAAAAATCTACCTCTGTTCCTAAAGATTGGGTGAAATCCTGTGCTTCTTTCAGGGCACTGTTTGCCTCCTCCTTTCTAATCCTGAATCTCCTTCTATATGCTGAGTAATCCAAACGGGAGGTTCTCTGCTCCTTTGGTGGTTGGGGTTTGAATTTAGGTGGCTTAAGCTCATATCTGGAAAACAACAGAAATGTGAACAGGGATCTGCAGTGGGAGGGAGGAGGGAGGGACACCTGCACGAGCAGCGCCTGCTCATGATGCAGCCCCTGAGTGGGTGCTGGAGTGCTGAACTGAGAAATGGTTTGATCCAGCCCTTCCCAATCCAGGCTGGAGCAGGTCTGTTGTAAAGGCAGCCCAGGGATGACGCCGAGGCAGCAGCAGTGCAGCAGCTGCAGCTGCTTGCACTGAGCACCTACAGAGGACAGGGATTAACAGCTTGTGGGGATGCAAAAAGTGGGAGAGGGAAAGACACAGAAGACAAGCAGGAAGGTGGGGTTTGAGGCACCGAGGGGCAGACCCGGCCAGTGAGGAGCCAGCCCAGCAAACCCCAGTGCCCAATGCCAGAAACTCTGAAGCTCCACCAGGAATTTATCAGGAATGTTTCCCTGACAGTGTTGGGGGGGTTGGTTGATATTTTCCAACACTCCCAGGTGACTCAGGTCACAGTCCCCATTTTAAATTGAGGCAGGTGCTCAGGGTAACTCTGCTTGTGTTTCTAATGCCACATGAGGGACACAGTCGAGCCGTGCCTGCCTGTCACCCTGCTGAGCTGCAAGTGCTCCCCACACAGTCAAACACGACCTGGATGCTCCATCCCCAGACAGGCATTCAGGGCCTGTAATGACCTGCTCCCCAAGGAATCACTGCCTTTAGCTTTGTAGCTTGTTACCTAAGGCTGGGTTTAATTTCTGGGTGAGGGGCAGTCTCGTCATAACCCCCAAGAGATCCCTAATCATCTATTCCACTGTCTTTAGTTTTAATGAATGCTTTGAAGCAACTTCCCAGTTGTCCAGACAATGATATTTTTCACTCTAAAGCAGAAACTCTGAGGGAGGCAGGGATAGGAGATGATGTGATGAACAAGTCCTGCTGTCAAACAGGACAAAACCCACCAGGGACATGTTGCAGGGGAAAAGTCAAAACGAGTAATGGGTCACAAAAAAAGAGAGTGAAGATCCAAGGTGTGTGCTGAAAGCTGACCCCTGGGAGGGAAATCATCCTGGCAGTAAAGGAATTGTCTCAGCAAAGAAGGAAAGGGGAGGTAACAGACATTCAGCATCAGCCCAGGCACCAGGTAGCTTTTCTCTGGTGTTGGGACTTTCTGGGCATCCTGCAGCACAGTGCGAGGGAGGAAGGCAAGGAGCAGAGAGCTGCTCCTGCAGAGAGGACCCATCCCAAAGCAGAGGGGCCAGAAGGGGCTCCAGCAGCACTGTGGAGCTGGGACTAGGAGCCTTCATCAAGGTGACATTGCCTCAGGCCACAGAGGTCTGAGAAATCAGCTTTCACCCCAGCTTTCCTTCCCAGGGGAAACCCCTGTGGGGCCTAGGCAGCACCAAATTGGTGGAAAACCTTTTCTCTGAGCATCCAGGCTGACCACGGCTGGTCAGTGTTATTTGAACAAAGAAAAGCCAGAAGCAGTCTGTCAGATCCTAGGCCAACAGCTTTGTTCTTTGCCAAGTACAAGCAGGGCACCAGGAAGAAGAGCTTCAAGGAGAGGGCAAAGGTGCACATACCCCAGCTTGTCCGCCTGGCTGTCCCAACAGAGTGACCAGTGGTACTTGGTGAGAAGAAGGCTGCAGTTGGTCATCTCCAGAGAGCGCACTCCCTCAGTGCCACCCACGAACTCCAGGGTGCTGGGCTGGATTTGCAGATTTGGGAAGCAGTTTTTTCTCCAAAGGGCATCATGGAACACCAGGGAGGTGTCAGTGAGGCAACAGGTCTTGGTGTTGGGAGAGCCTAGGAAAAGGACACAAGTGTCCATTTAGGCACCAATTATGGCATGACTCAGTTCCCTTTGACACTGATTCCAGACTGCAGCCTTGAAAATGCCCACTCCTAGCCCTGCTGAACACTGCAAGCTTCTCTCTCTCTGATGGGGAGGAGCTCCCTCACCCGCTTCAAACCAGCACCAGTTATCTCTCAGGGATGAGTGTGCACCCAGACCCAGCATTTACTCTGAGAATTCAAGCTGCAAAATTCCCTGTTAAGTCTGCCAACACTCCCATTGTATTCAAAATACATAAGCAGTGAGTGACATGAATTCACACCCATTCTGGTCACTGTGATTACTGTTGCCTTTCTTGTTTCATTTATTCAAAACGCAACAAGTGCTTCAGCAGTGATAAGGGTGGGGAAGAAGCAGCTCAAGAAAGCTTCCTTCCTTCCTTCCTTCCTTCCTTCCTTCCTTCCTTCCTTCCTTCCTTCCTTCCTTCCTTCCTTCCTTCCTTCCTCCCTCTCTCGGAAACTTCTGTTATTGTGTTGTTGTTTGTGCCGATATATTCCAGTAAAGAATTGTTATTCCCTTTCCCATATTTTTGCCTGGAAGCCCCATTATTTCCAAGGTATAATAATTTGGAGGGAAGGGGTCATCTTTCCATTCCAGGAAGATTCCCGCCTTCCTTGACAGACATCTGTCTTTTAAACCAGGACAGGGACATCAGAAAATACTGCCTTTCTATTTTCCTTGGTTCTATTTGATCTCACAGTGGGAAATATACTGACTTTTTATTCTATTGGTTCTGTTTGATATCAGAGTGGCAAAAATACTGACTTTCTATTCTATTGGTTCTATTTGATCTCAGATTGGCAAAAAAACTGACTTTCTATTCTATTGGTTCTATTTGATCTCACAGTGGCAAAAAAAAATGACTTTCTATTCCTTGGTTCAATTTGATCTCAGATTGGCAAAAAAACTGACTTTCTATTCTATTGGTTCTATTTGATCTCACAGTGGCAAAAAAAATGACTTTCTATTCCTTGGTTCTATTTGATCTCACAGTGGCAGAATGCTACCTGGGGCACCCAGCAGCCCTGGAGTTCACACCCTGAAGAGGCTGCTGTGGCAGACCATGAGTGAGGGATGCTTTTATGTTCCAGTGCTCCATTTTGGAAGGCACAGATCCCCCACACTGTGTCCCAGCCCAGGGAACACTCACCAGAGGAGATGTCCTGGAAGTTGGGCTTAATGGCATCCAAGAGTGAAGTTGGTCCGGTGACACTGCCCCTGCCGTGGCGAGGACAGAGGAGGAGATGGCTTGGTTAAAGGGAATTCAAGCACAGGTCTGGCTGTCGTGGCTCGGGGGTGTAAAACCTGGTGTCAGGGCAGGTTTGAAATCAACACCCTGCCATGTGCACAGGGCAGGCAGGAAAAGCCCCCTGGTTGCTGGTGGTCCCATGAAGGACCCTGAACACACATCCAGACATGGCTCTGTGCCTCAGTTTCCCCATCTGTAACGTGATGGACATAAAGGTGTCCCCACAAACTTCTGTAACCTTTGCTGCTTTGCTACTCCCTAGCTGCAACTGCTGCTCCCATGGAGGATCTTTCTCAGGAGATTTTGACCCACACAATCATTACAGAATTTTGAGACATGAAGTCAGGGAAGCCCCAAACACCCTCTGAAAAGAGCAGCAACAGTTCTACACAGTGGGCAGATGAATCCTGGAGGAAAGGACCAGCTTGTCAGCAGTGCACCAGCTGGCACAGCCAAGAGCAATAGCTTAAACAACCAAACAGGGGTGTCCTGAATCTAGCACACCACCTCACCTGTCCTTAAACTCAGCAGACAGGCTCCAAAAGCCACAACATCCACTGAAATCAGCACTTGGAGCTGCACAACATCATGAGTTTATTTCATGGCTGATGCCAATTGATGCCCACTCTGCCTTTTGGTTAAAAATCAAGGACCAGCTGTGCCTTCTGTTGTATTCACAGGACTGCCACTGGCTCTGCTCTACACCTCTCAACAAGAGACACCTGCCCTTGCTCAAGGAGAAAGCTGCTTGTGCAATAACACCCCATGAGCAGTTTGGGGGAGGGACAGAGCAGAAACAATTATTTGACGGTGAAATGTTCCCTCTTGATTTCAAAAGTAGAAAAACCCAGCACTTTTCCTCTAAAAACAAATCCAGCATACTTGTTTCTCTACTATGGGCAGACCTACTCACCACTTTTCTCTTGCTAAGTAATAACTTTCTTGTTCTTTTTAATCCATCTCCTTTATCTCATTGGTATAATCGACTGCAGTTTGCTTTCATTCCTTCACTGCCTTGACCCAGTGCCTCCCAACAGCAGCTCCCAGCTCCAAAGCTCCAGAGCAGCCAGCACCAGCTCTCCTGCTTACCCTACAGGATCCTAGCAGCACATGGCTCAGGCTAGCAGGGACAAGCCCTCATGCTGCTGTGGTGCTGAGGACTGAGCTCTGCCTCCCCTATTTTCAGCCCCTCTCCCTTCTGCTGGCCAGGATTCTCTCTTGCCATGGCTCCAGCCCACAGGATGACACGCCTGTCCTTGGGACAGTTCCTGCTGCAGTTCCTGTGTCCCACATCAGCCCTTTCCTGGCTGTGGAAAGGAGGTACCAGAGCACTCTGTGCACAGGAGCTGGGAGCACGGCTCGTGCCTCACAGCATGGCCATGAGAGCTGAGGTGGGGCTGCTGCTGCCCCTCTGGGATGGATTATTAATGGGAATTTTTACAAACACTGCTGCTGGTGCAGAATCACCCAGGCTGGGCCACCTCCAAAGCCCTGGGGGCCTTGCTGGCTGTTCGGGGGGACATCCCAGAGCAGCTACTGCCCAAAGCTGATCCATCCCACTGCCTGCCATGGCCCACGGCAGAGGGAGATCCCTGCAGGGAGGATCGTGCCAGCTCCCAGGTACCCACACAGGGCAGGAGGCATCCTCACACTAAGGCAATTCCAGGATCAAAGCAGAGATCAGAACCTCAGGAAACACCTTTTTTCTCTGCTCAGCCCCAAAATGAGGGAGATGTCCCAGAGACAGCCACAGATGTGCCCACCAAGCTCCCACAGTCCTTACTTGATAGTCAGGAGTGCAGACCTATGAGATCCAGCCACACTGAACTGGAATTCTTCCTCAAACGTCCCCAGCACGGTGGCACTGAAGTAGACCTGGATCGTCTGGGTCCCACCTGGTGCAATGACGCCCTCCTTGGGTGCAAACTTGAAGTAGAAGCCCACGTTTGCATTTGAAGATATATAGGTGAAGGGAGCATCAATAGCTCCTAGGTTAATCAGCTGCACCTGCAGCAGCAAGAAAGCAAAATGGAAATAACCTTCTCGTGAGTTGTCTAATGATGCAATAAACATACACTTTCTAACTTTACACTGCTAGAGAGTTTTTGTCCGTCTCAGTTGCATATCGATATTAGATCGATATTCATATTTTAGTAAGTCACACCCAGGCTTGCTGCTGCCTCAGGAGCCATCAGGATCCATCCCAAGTCCTGCTCTCACCTCATGAACGTAAGGGGTGTTGACAGAAACGTTCCCAAGGTTCAGTTTGCGACAGTTCAGCTCAACCAGGGGTCCTTTGCCGTGTCCTCTGAGGCGCAGGGGCAGCCTGCTCTCACAGCCTGGGGAGAGATGTCCATTTCAGTACAATAATTCCCTCTGTTACACTGCATTTTCCAGGCTGCCTCAGTGCGAGTCCCTGACTCTGAGCTGGATGCCACCAGCTCCTGATGCTGCAGGAGAAGATATGGACCCTTCTGTTCCCTCAGGAGATATCCCTTGGGGCTGACTTGCAATTTCTAACCCATTCCTTAGGCTGGTTTCCAATCTTAGCCACCAGTCTGCTGAGTTTCAAACACCTCTGAGGTCCTGTAGTGGCAGGCCAAGCAGTAACGCATATAAATTGAAAGAAAGGAAATTTAGGTTAGATATTAGGAAGGAATTTTTTACTGTGAGGGTGGTGAGACACTGGAGCAGGTTCCCCAGGGGCGTTGTGGAGGTTCCAGCCCTGAAAGTGTTCAAAGCCAGGCTGGATGGGCTTGGAGCTCCCTGATCTAGTGGGAAGTGTCCCTGCCCAGAGGCCTTTAAGGTCCATTCCATCCTGAACTTACTATGACTCTGTGGTTTCCTTCCCATGCACTCAGAGGAGCTCTGAAATCCATTCAGTGCAGGCACAAAGCTCATACAGAGTTTGGCAATTGCCAAACTACCTGGCCCAGTAGCACACGGCTTTGTTGCCAAAATCCTCAACATCTGGCACTCAGCATCGTGTTCTACTTCCACAGACTGAGCTGCAAGGTGACAATTCCCACATAGGGACAGAGGCAAGTGCTGGCCAAGGGTGCTCCTTCACAAACACCCTGGGCTCACTGGGCTCAGCCACTCTGGTCTGGTGGTGCCTGGGCAGTGGGAGCAACCCAGGGTCAGGAAGCCCATTTCTAACTCAGCTCCTACCACCTGATGATGGAGCCGTGTCAAATGGACCATCCTGGAGGTCAGTGGCCTAGAGGGGCTCAGTGCTTGTTCACTAAAGCTGTTCTGCTCTGCAGCTCTTTGGCCTGTGAGGAAATGCTGGCAAAGCCATGGCAGGAAAACCTCTCCCTGCACTGTCTGGGTTGTTCTGGGATCAGGAACCCAGACACAGGATTCTGAGCCCTGGCCTTGCACAGGAGACTCCCTGGAAGCTGCAGGGCCAGTGGGGATGTGCCAGCACTGCCCGGCTGGCCAGGGACTCTTCCCAGCAGTTACAGGGGAGCCCAGTGGGCTCAGGCTTGCACCATGGCTGCACTGAGGCTGAGAGAAGCAGGGGAAAGGAGCTGGACCTGAGATGTTGCAGTAAGCCACACTTCGGTACTCCAGTGCCTCTATGGGTTTGAAGGTCACCTTGATTTCAGCCGAACAATTTGGCCCAATTTCTCCCTCCTAAAACAGAAAGAGACAGCAAAACATGTATCTTCAAACTTCACATTTCTTGTTTTCAACCACAGTCCTGCAAGCCTTAGTTTAGAGCATCAGTGATGAGTTAACAGCACAAGGAGCTCAAGGAAACACTCCAAACCCAGCTCAGCACACTGCTGGAAGCTCTCGGTGCTCAGCTGATCAGCTCCCACTCTCCACAATGTTCCTACTGCTCTGACACAAGCCCTTGGTCACTTCATGCTGCTGTCAGCTACAGCGGGATGCAACTGCCACTGTGCACTCATGGCTCTTCACAAGAAGAGAACATGATCCCCTTCCTTGGAAATAAAAATATTCGTTTAACCTTTTTTGAAAGAAAGCAGCAGTGGGGATTATTCTGGGATTTACTCCAAGATAGGAAGGGATTTTGCACTGTGCAGACACCAGGCATTCATCATCTCTCACATCTTCAGTACTCAGAATCAGGGCTCTGGCTGATTGGGAGGATGTGGGGGTTTGCTTGCACAAACAGAAAAGGAAAATGTTTTCTGTCCCTGTGTGCAGGAGAACTCAAAAGGCCCATTTAAACCTTCCACCCTTGTGTCCAAGCTCCAAGAGGACACTGGAAGGGACACTCAGAAATAGTGCAAGGCGTGGTCACAGGTGGGGATGGGCATTTCTATGATTAACCATGGCAAGCTTGAGCTCAGTATGTGAACTGGCAGAGCTCCAACACCCTCTGCTGAGCCCCTGCCTACAAGAACTGCTCCCTGTGGACACTGCAGGACAGCACGGAGCACCCCTGAGCTCCAGCCCTGGCAGCAGATCTCGGCTTTGTCAGGCTCCCAGCCCTGCCCTGAGCCTGCAGGGCAGAAATGCTTCCAGCAGGGAGCTCTGCAGCTGCACCAAAACTCGATGTCCTCCCTCCCAGCACATCGGGCCAGCTGAGGATCTGCGAGTGACCACATCCGGGTGGGAGGAGGGAGAGGGGGAGGAGGAGGAGGAGGAGGAGGAGGAAGAGGAAGAGGGGAAGGAGGAAAATGAGGTTCTCAGCTATCACTTACCACTGGCTCAATGAAGAAAATGTCATCGGAGAACAGCATGGGGTCTTGTTGCACCTTTGCTATCTCCTCCAGGACCGTGTTGCTCAGGAGGGCCGTGTGCTCTTCACAAGAGCTCATCTCTGACTCCGACGTTTCTTCCTCCGTTAAGTTTTCCTGCGACATCTCTGACCACAGCCGCAGAAAACGACACTGCCTGCAGCCACAGGAGAGACAAGGCCAGCAGATCGTTTAAGAAGCCACATATTTGCAGAGGGAAGTGTGAGCGCAGGAGAGCAAAGCACCTGGGGAGGAGCAGCAGCAGCTCCCCAGCAAGGGCTGACCCCAAGCCATGGGGTCCCACATGGATCAGAGGATAACCTGCTGTTCACTGGCACAGCAGATCGTTTCACTCCACACCTGCAAGCTCAGGAGATGTTTCCAAAGCCAGAGAAAACTTCCTGGCTCAAAGCCTCTGACAAAACTGAGGGAGAACCGACCAGGCACTTCAAGTGGATTTTCCTACCACTGAGCTGCTCAGGGGAGGCAGATAAAGATCATGGAGCAGGACTTCCTTGGGAAGGGGAGACAAAGCTGGGCTGCAGCTACGTGTTACCAGCGTCACTCTTTGTTTCTGCCATTTTGGACCTGCCCTGATCCCTACTCTGCCTTTCACAAGAGCATCCCACAGCACTTCCAAAGGAAATGGATAAATTCAGGCACCGCACCCCTTCAGTGACATTCAAGGTTTTATGCATGAAAACAGAAGCTCTGAGAGGTGAGGGGACTTTGCTGTGCAGGAGGGAGACAGAAAACTCCTGGAGAGGCCTTTTCATGACCCAGAGCTTTTTGGGTCCCATCCCAGTGCATGGTAGTATAATGTCCTGAGAGGGAAAGGATCCTGCACTGTGTCCTCTCATTAAAAAGTCCTCTTGGCTCTGAGATTTCAAAAGCTGCTCTGACAGCAGGACAGTGGCCTTGCCTAAGACTGGAAGTAAGGGAGAACAAAATGTCCTGGTGGCAGTCCAGGACACAAACTGGCATGAAAACAAATGTAATTGGAAAAAAAACCCACAAAACCAAAACCAGGTTGAAGTTTACTTTGGGGCAACCGAGTTGCTTTTGAGGGCAAAGCAGGTCACCTGGGGTCCAGGCTGAGGCAGGGAAGTGGGGAAAAATGGAAATAAAGAGCCCAGGGAAGTAGCCAGATAAGGTCATGGGGTTTTTGTTGACACACAGAGCTTGTATGGAAGTCAGACATTGAGTAAGGAGATGGAGAACAGTGGAAAACCAAGAAGCCCAGGGCACTAAAGCCATTCAGGTGGGCAAGGGTCAATCTCCTGGTTCTTTGCAGGCAATTTAAAATGACTGGGGACTGCAAGCAACCGGGCCCTCAGCAACCAGGGGCTTGCCACAGCAGTTTTGGTCCAGCAGTTTTGGCTCAGCAGTTTTGGCCTAGCAGTTTTGGCTCAGCAGTTTTAGCCCAGCAGTTTTGGCTCAGCAGTTTTGGCCCAGCAGTTTTGGCTCAGCAGTTTTAGCCCAGCAGTTTTGGCTCAGCAGTTTTGTTTCAGCAGCTTTGGCTCAGCAGTTTTGTTTCAGCAGTTCTGGTTCAGCAGTTTTGGCTCAGCAGTTTTGTTTCAGCAGTTTTGGCCCAGCATTTTTTTCAGTTTTTGTGTGGTAGTTTGCACAAGCAGCCTGAGCAGAAAAGGTGCAGCCACCCACCCTCCTTGTGCAGAGGGTTGTGTCTTTTTGCTGGTTGTGAGGTGCTTGCCTGGTTTTTTTTTCTTTCTTCTTTATGTTTTTTTTTCCCAGCAATGGCTTACAAATGATGAAGAGCCATTGCTGCTGCCAGCAGGAGTGCACTAACTCAAAGAGAACCCCCCAGGAAGGGCACAGCTGTCCAGGCCCCTGGCTGCAGGGAGGGTCTGAGCCTGGTGTTAATGGCAGAGGAAGTGCAGAAGACACCTGTGTGTGGTGTGAGCAGCTGAAGGATCTGCTCTGCCCAGTGGCAGAGTTAAAGGAAGAAGTGGGAAGGCTGAGGAGCATTAGGGAGAGTGACACAGAAATAAAGTGGTGGAGTTACACACCTCCAACCCTGAGAGAAACTCAGCAGGAGTCAGAGGAGCTCTGCCCCTCTTGGGATCAGGCAGAAGGAGGAGACCTAGGACCCAGTGGGGAATGGGAATGGGTCTCTCCTGGGGAGGCAATAAAATTCCATCCTGACCCTGTACAGGATTCCATCCTGCACTTGGTCTGTCAGACAGATCACAGCCTCAAGAATTAAGAAGAAAAGAAGGGTAATGGGTAGTGGTAGTAGGTGATTCCCTTCTAAGGGGAGCTGAGGGCCCTTAGATCGACTGGATCAATTCCACAGGGAAGTCTGTGCCTCCCTGGGGCCCATTTACAGGATATCACCAGGAAATTCCCTAATAACTAAATGAACTTCATCTCTTCACCACTGTCTGGGGTACAGTGACTGTGAAATAATAGGAGTTCTCAATATTCAGTGAAACAAGGAGGGGCATCAACAAAAGTTTCACTCTGGGCTTCTGGAGGGCAGATTTGGCCTGTTCAAGAGGCTGATTTGGCAAGAACCCTGGGAAACAGCCCTTAAAAACAAAGGGGTCCAGGAAGGATGGACATACTTCTAGAAAGAAGTCTTGAAGGCACAGGAACAGACTGTCCCTCTGTGCTGAAAGACAAGCTGGCAGGGAAGACAACCAGCCTGGATGGGCAAGGACCTTCTGAAGGATCTAAGGGGAAAAAAGAGGGTGTATCACCTTTGGAAAGAGAGTGAGCTGTTTAAGGATGTTGCCAGGTCATGTAGGAAGAAGATTGGAGAGGCGAAAGCCCAATGAGAACTTGAGGAAATTGAGTCATTGCAACTAACCTTTCCTTCCCAAAATGCCACCCTTGGTTGGAGTTTTAAGTGAAACTGGAATGCTCAGTGCTGAGCTCCTGAAGCCAGCAGGGACACACACCCTAGGGCCAGGCATGGTTTACTTGGCCCAAACCATTCAAAAGCACCAACACCCCCTGAGGCCACATGTCAGTTTTAGTCTTGGGCCATGTATCTCACTGAAATGAGATATGAAATGTCAGACCAACCTCCTCTTCTCTCGATTCTCTCCTTCCTCGGTAGGAAAAGCCTTCCACTGGAAGTGGGCCGTGACGTTACTCCTGTTCTCAATGAACATGGTTTTGTGGTTTGACATGGTGATGAACGTCGTCTCAACCGCCACGAAATTTGTGCTCAACCCGATGTTGAGCTCTACAGCTTCTGCGTGGAGCTCTGTGTGGGTACTTCCTTCACCTGGAACAAAGCAACGGGGAGTCTTTGCTCAGCTCACTGGCTGATGGAAGCATGAGGAACAAAGCAAACCACAGGTCACAGAAGAAAGTGTCACAGTTTTCAGCTGAGTGAGCAGTTCCATGGATCAGTCCATTTATCACATCCTGACAGCTCTGTGTGTACAGCGTGAGGATGTCCTGGGGACCTCCTTAAACACCTTATTTCTGGGAGTGTTTGTGCAGATTTGGCCCCAGGGTGACAGTATGTGCAGTGAGATTTGTCAGATGTGCTCTGGTGACCCACTCAGATCACCAGGATTTCTGCATCAAAGTCCTTCAGGTGACGCTGAGGAGCCCTGTTCAGTCCTGGCTTGCCCAGGCTCTCCCTGGGCATCCCAGGGGACTCCTGTCTCTCCTGATCCCTTGGATCCCTTGTTGCTGACAAGAAAATTTGCCTGGGGGCATGTGGGCAGCAAAAGTGAAGTGATGGCCCACAGCAGGAGGGGACACAGGTGAGGAAACACAACCAGTCTGGCTCTGCAATATGACAAACCACTACAAAATGAACACCGTGAAAATCATCATCATCTCCCTGTCCAAACCCACAGCCACATCAGTCTTGAAATATTTTATATTGTTCTGATCTCAAAAACCAAGCTGGAGCATTTCAGATTAAATAAAAAAGGGACAAAGGGAAGATTAATAAGTACAGAGCAGCTTCTATATGAAGACTGACTGGGATTCCTCAGTCTAGAAATCACATGGGAGATAGATGTGAGAGGTTTGCAACAGCATGAATGGCCTGGGAAATGGGGACGAGGAAAAATTTATCTTGATTTGTCACCAAACAGGAACTCGAGGGCCTGGAAATGTTATTAGACAAGAACTAATATATGTGTAAGGGCAGTATAGAAATAGGGTCTGTGACAAGCCAGTGGAGAAGCAGCATATGGGACAGAGGTGTGCAAGAAACACATTGCATTGGAGAGAGTCTGATGCAAACCTCACACCTCACATACAGCACTGCCTAGGAATAAAACAAAACTTCACCCAGGCATAGCCACACGGTAGTGGAGAATCAGGGATCCTCCTTCCTCCACTCAGCAACTCCCAGCAAAACAAGAGTCCAAAAATCTTAGTCCCGTTAGAGGGGATCCACTTTCTCAACCCCCTAAACACCAAGGAGTTCTCTGTTTTCTTTGGGATAAAGCTGAACAGGGGAGGGACCTCTAGAGGGAATGGAGGGGGACAGGACAACAGTGAGCGATGGTGCAGAACTGTTCTGTGCCCGTGCAGGGCCCAGCACTCACCTGTGTTGCAGCACAGAGACCCGGAATAGTCACCAGTCGTCAGCGCGTGAAATCCCACTGTCACCTGCACGGTGTCACCAGCGCCCACACTTCCCGTGGCCGGATCCACGGAGAAAGGACTGCAACACAAAGAGAGGGCAGCAGCTGCAATGTTCTGGCTCCTGCTGTTGCTCTTTCCCAGCCCTGGTACCACCCAAAGGGGTTTTGCACAAGGATAGAGCCTCACCTCTGGGTGCTCAGCTGGTAGTGAACTGCCCGGTTACTGACATTACGAACCAGCAGAGTCTTCTGGCTGCTGTGCTTGACCGGACACTCCGAGAAGTCCAGCTGGTCAGGGAACTCCAGGGTAGCTCGGGCACCAATGGCCCGAATTGGCACAACTATCCTTTCCCTTGCAGTGGTGCAGACGAACTCGTGGGAATAATCCTGCAGGAAAGGAACCTAGCTCAGCACAGGACATTTAGTGCCATCCCCATGGCAGAAGAAAAACCTACAACCCTTCAAGGGCATCAATTTACCTATTCCACCCTAAAATGAATGCTAAATTCTACTAATATGTCACATTTTAAGGTCACCAGCGCACTTTGCAAAACCTATCTCAATGGCATTAAGCTCTTGTGTCACTTGGGTCATCCTTAGGCCACCATAATTTTACTCTAAATTTTAATGATGCTAAATAATTCCTAAGTCCCTTCTAAGGAGCATGGAGCTAGGGAACACAGAACATTCCTGTTTAGGTTTCTATAGTCCCACTGTCTGAGAAGAGAACAAAGTGTTAAAGTGACTCTAATCAGCAAAAAGAAGATGAGAAACCAGCTGCACCCAAAGAGCTCCTGCACCTCTGGCCTGGTGCAGAAACATGGGTTGGCTCAGACCTGCCTTCTAACTTTGCCTGTCCAACCAAGTCAGGGGAAGAACAGCGCTAAGAGATGGCAGCATGCTGTTGGAAAGAGCCTCCCTTTGCTTCCCGGCAAGGCTTCCCCCTTCCATGCCACGTCCCAAACCCTTCTGTGTGAACAAGCCTCCAGATCACAGCACTGAGATCAGACTTGCCAGGGCCCCAGTACCAGTGTTCAAACCTCCCCAAAAAAGCAGGTTTGGCACGGAATGGGTGCCAGCTGACAGGGTCACCACAGTGACAGGCGTGAAGGCAGAGGCACAGCAGTGTCACTGCTGTGGGGTCACAGCTCTGCCTGCAGGTCGTGCCTGCCCTACACGAGCTCTTTCAGGCAGGTGACCAAGTCCCCTGCAGCTCACCAACCTCCTGCTGGCTAAGGGCACCTAGAGCCCAGTGTGCCCGTGCCAGGCCGGGCTCACGGGCACAGCTCATCCTCTGCCCTGGCCCTGCAGCTGTATCATGGTCACTTGTGCTCTGGGACAGCACAGCTGCAAGGCTGGAGAACAGAGGGTGTGAAAAAGCACCATCTTTGCTCCAGCCCAGGGTGAGGCAGGGAAGCTGTTGCCAGTCAGGAAGGAGGAAAGCTCTCGGACCTCTTTGTTCCTCTAGTGTTCTCCATAACAATGAAATCCCTTCCACTGTACCTAGAGATGGTCAAAGATCTATCAACACCCCTCTGTCATTTTTGCTGCTCCCCTGCATCTTCCTCGGGGATGCTCAGGAATGTGCAGGGGGGGAAGCAGAGCCTGTCAGGCCTGGGCGCAGTGCCTGACAGCAGGAGCCAAGCTGTGACTGGCTGCAGGCTGCCTGCCCACGGCCTGGAGCCAGGCTCACAGCACGGAATGGGGCTGCACGGAGAGCAGGGAAAACAACGGCTTTGGAGGTAATTCTGTGTTTTGGCTCCTCCAGTCTCACCTTGCCCTTGCCGGGGGTGAAGCGGATGCGCACAGGGGCAGGCACACCCGGCGTCACAACACGGTACGCGTCGTTGGAGCCCGCGAGCTGGAAGTAAGGCGAGCTCTCCATGGAGACCTTCACCACCTCAGGCAACTGCAGGAAAGACATGAAACGATTGTTTTGCCACTCATGGAAACAGGACAAGAGGAGACCTGTCCGTGCCCTGGTGAATCCCTCCTTGACCCCTTTTCCAAAAGCACTTTCAGCTGTGGAGCCACAGGCACGTAATTCCTGAGGGTGAACCCAAATCCCTTCTGGGTCCAGCATTTTGGCCAGGGGCAGTAGGGCAGTGCCTGGTGGGAAGGAAAGGCCAAGCAGGTCATCACCAGCAGGATGGAGACAGAGCACTTGAACCAAGTCATCTGCATATTCAACCAGAACAAAAAACCTGCTGGCTCCTGCCTGCACACAGCCACGCAGTAGTCGTGTTCCAGAGGGATTTTGTGCTGCCTGAAAGCAAAACAGCACATTATCCTGGGGGAAGGAAGAAATTCCCTTCTAGCAGATGAGATTTGGGTAGGGCAGTTCTGGGGATACAGTCATGCAGGCAGGCCAGCAAGAGAGGAGACCAAACACTTTGGCCTTACTGGGAATAAAAGCAAACCTGAAAAGCAAAAGGAACACAGCAAGACAACCCCTAAAACAAGGAGATGGCAAAGAGAATTTAAATGGGCAGTAAAGCAGTGAGGAAGAATCATAAAACCATGAGAGCAATCAGCTGGCCAAAAGTGACAGAAACACAGACAGGCTGTGCCTACTGACTATGGGCTTTGAAGGCATTTTCTGCCTGGAGAAACATGACCAGCACTGACTCACAGTGTGGTTCCAGAATTAAAAGCCAGTCTTGGCTCTCCAGGGGTTCTTGCTGCCTGTGCAGGCAAGCTGGGCTGTTGGGCATTCCCACCTGCAGCCAGCAGGCCAGGTTCTGTCCTCTGGGATACACAGACACAGCAAACATGCATTTTCTAGCACATAGATATCAACCCCCGAGCACCAAAATGCTCTCAAGAAGTCTAAAGTGGATGATTTTGACTCCCTCCTGTCTCTTGCCACCAGCCCACTCTTGGCACAAGGCTCATTTGAGAAAATGTTTTCCTGACTGAAATGCAAATGGTCTCCATTTTCCTCTTTACAGTGGAACACAACTGCTGATGTTTTTCGCCTTTTTCCCTCTCAACTCTCTTGGGAAACTGCAAAACAATCACAATTTCAAGTGAAGGTAAAAACCTCCAGGAGCACATGGCTTTGGATATGCTGTGGTTCTCCAAAGGGAAAGCAGAGCTCCAAGTTTCTTTTGGAAAACCTGAGCAGAGCTGGATGAAGCCTAGCAGGAGCCCAAAGTGACACCTAAAGGCTTCTGGCTGCTTCTGCTACATCAGCCTGATCCCAGGGCTGTTTCAGAACACACTTCCTGCAGTGCCAGTGCCAGTGATGAAAAGTGATTCCAGCATAAAGTGGAGAGGGCTCAGCCCCTGAGCTTTGGCTCTGAGCTGCACAAAGGGAGCCAAACAGGCTGAGAGAGGCAGAGGAGCCAAGATTTATCTAGGAGACACAGGATGTGGTATACACTCAAGGCAAAGCATGAGAGCAGGTAAGAACTGTACAGCCCTCAACATTCCTATCAATCCAGAGCTTTCAAGAGAAGGCAACTCCTTTGGGATACCATCAACACATGGCCAAAATCAGGGAGAATTCCCAGCACAAGATTTCCACCATCTTGCAGAACAAAGGTGCTGAGATGTTTCCTTGTGGATGTGCTGCAGCAGGTAACTTGCTTTGCTGTACACTCTGGGAATTACACCACTCTTCTCTTCCAGCACACTGTTACAGCTCCAGCCCCCAGCACTTACCTTGTCCTTATTCATGAGAGACACCACCATTTCAGAGACCTCATGAGCGACAAAGCCCTGAAACACCACCTCTGGTGGGGAAACCTGAAGCAAGTTCTGCTTCGGGGGAACTGACGACAGCTGGAGAGGCGAGAGAGAGCAGGGAGAGGTTCAGCTGCTGGGAGGAAGGGTCGTGAAGGATCCCTTACACTGATCCCCAGTGAAGTACAGGCTCTGGGTGAGCACGTCTGCCCAGCCCACACTGGGCAAACAGTGGCTCACCCACCTCTGCTCTGAGCTGATCAAGAGCTGCTGGGCCACACAGAGCAGGCTCAAGCCAAGCTGCTCTTTTGGCACGTATTTCTCCAGGTTTCCTTCTCCAGAATGCCAGGCAGCACTTACTTTAAGCACAGCCCTGTGCCCATGTGGTCACAGAGCTCTGAGGCACTGAGTGAGCACTCATGGAGTAAGTAAAATCCACAAATTTACATCAGACTCCATGGGAAACGATTTTAGGATGTCCTTTACTCTGAGACAGGGAAACCAAGGCCCACACAACTGCAAATATCTTTTTTGATCTAGAACTTAGACATCAGTAAGAAGAGAACAGTACCAGAGGAGGTGTGAGAGGTGAGGTGATATTTTGCTGAAGCCAAAAGGTTATCTAGCGAAAGAATGGAATTTGTTGGTTCTGTGTGTTGTTTGTGGCTTGGATTTGTTCAGGTTGGTTTGTTGGGTGCTGCTGTAAGAAGGACAGGGTTGAAGAGCTGACCAAAAGGAAGCAGGATGAGAGGGGAGGGGACAGAAAAGCTGGCAGCTGGACAGAATGGAAGTTCCTGAGTGCCCATCCAAGGGGAAAGGGGACAGGGACCGCCCTGGCTGGGTACAAAGGAGATAGAAAGATTGCCATTTTCTCAGAGGGTGTATTTGTTCATCTCTGGGAGGAGGGAGGCATGCCCAACTCAGCTGAATTGTTACTCGTTACAGAATTTCTGTGAGAGAGAGAGAGCATGATTTATGTCTGCAGTGAGACTTGAGCTCCCCCTCAGACAGGCCCTGATGAGCGGCCTTGGTGGGGCCTCGAAGCCTTTGATGCAGTGAGAATTCAGTAGTGGCCAGTCAGAAATTGTGTTAAGGTAACTACAAAGCAATCAGCTGTCCGAGCATGAATTGGAGTAGAGCTGCAGTGTGAAAAGCCTGACCACCTTAAGGCAAAGGTAAACAATGACAGCTTGCCAATCAGAGTGCCTTTGTAAACTGTAAACTATATCAGAGTGTATATAAACTGCCATCTTATCACAAATAAGGGAAGAACGTTGCATTAATCATATTGCTTGGATGTGTGTTCTGTCCTGTCCAATTTTCCAATTTTATGAGGTCGCTGGCTTTTGTTACTAATAAATAGTTTTCTTTTGTCCTCTTTAATTGCATTTAAAAGTTAGTGCATTTCAAACAGAGGTAAAAGCAAAAATAAAGTAACACAGAATTTAGGAAAAAGACAAATGAGTGAGTGCTGAATGAGGAAAAGGTTCAGTTATTTTCTGAGCAACTTGAGTGAAGGTAGAGTTGGTGACTCCTTTTTCCATGAGCTTTAAATGGGTGCTTTCTTGTAATTATTGCCATCTCACATGATACCATTGTAGAGGCACGTCTGGGATGACACAACAACAGCAAATGCTTCTGGAGCAGAGACATTGCTTTGAGAAAACTCTCCCCTTTGCCCGCCTTCTCCAGCCACACTGCTGTCACTCCAGAGACACAAGCAGGCCTCCTGTGTGACTCCCCCGGAGACACAGTCTGCTGAAGCGAGTGGCTGCAGCATCCTGGCCTTTAGTTGTGCCCTTCCCTGAGGTGTTCCCAACGCCCCTCTCCAGGGCAATCCTTAACCAGCGTCTCTTGCTGCCAATTTCTTGCTCAACAGCCCACCTTGGTCACCTACCCCTTTGGGCTGTGCTTTATACTGAGCCAGTCCTGCCAGAAAAGCAGCTTTAAACACACCTCTAAGTAGGCACTGATGCAGATAAAGCACATCCATTCCCCTCTGCCCAGGGCGAGTCCCCTGCACATCTGGCAGCCTGCTAAATCTAACACCCCGTCAGGGTCCAACACATTGTTCCAACCCAAAGCATTAATGAAGTTCATTTTGTTCAATCTGAAGTAATTCCTGCAGCTCCTCGGCCTTCAAAGGCCAGCGCTGCCACTCGGAAGGGAATCCTATGACCCCGGGCATTTGATGGCGACCACACCAAAGCAAGAGGTGGCTACTTCAGCAGGAGAATGGCAAATGGCAATTTTGTGCCTTTGTGTCCCCAGCCTTCCCCCCATTGTTTTAGCAATGGCAGCTACACTTAGGCAGTTTCAGCAGAGGTTATTTGTGTTGGCTCAGTGCAGATCAGGACTCCCATCCACCACTACCAGCAGTTTGCACCGACAACAGGACCTGGACACTGAGGTATTTTGCTGGAGGCAAGCCTGTCACAAGCACACACCCTCTTCAAACTTCACATCAAACAGGTGTGGAAAAGAGCAGGAAAAGGCTACCTTTTGACTGGTGTTACTCATGTCTAGAAATGGGCCAGTTCTGGGTGGAATATTCCCTGCAGTGCTGGTCTTCTTCCTGTTGAAAAACTTCTCCCACAGGGACTTAGAAGGAAGCAGCTGAAAGGCAAAAATAAACCAGCTAGAGTCTCAGAGATGTGCTTGTTCAGAAAAGCTTTTCTTGAACAAGTGGCACTGGTGAACAATTTGTGATCACATAGTCTAGGACAGTCCTGGAAGCCCTGGAAGTTACTTGCTGAAATACTTAGCACAGATAAATTAATAATACAGAGTGGAATACACATACTCCAACCACACAGCTGTGTCCCATTAGCTTCTCCATGATGTAATGTGACATCTTTGGGAATTTCTCCTCTTTGGGCATTTGTTTCCTCTTATATTTCAGTGGATTGAGGCATTGACCTTTACAGAGAGTGGGGAGGAGCTCTCAGAACTCCCCAAACTCCATCCATGGACAACACTGAGAACTCACAGCAAGGAGCTATCGCTGCTGGGGGAGTCCAAGAGACGCAAGAAAGGAACGTTGTACCAAGAATGAGGAGCACAGGAATGTGTCCAAGTTTTAATTTTCTCTGTTAATCTGCATTTGTTTTCTCTGTCTGGACTCACAGACCCCTCCACAGAAGAAAACAGAGGGGTCTCCTTGACAGAGCCTCAGCAGTGGGGCATCTTCACTCCAGTGAGCTCCAGACACCAAGGGACCTTTGTGGCCTTGACTCCAGCACTGCCTGCAGGGCTGGATCTGCATCCACACAGGAGATGAGAGAGAGCAGCTGGCTTGGAAGCTCTTCCAGCTGGGACCAGCCATGTCTCTCTAGGCTTTGGGCAGAGTTTGAGCTTTCTCCGCCCCACCACATGCCCAGGTGCCTAAGGGCCAGTGGGTCAGAGCAGCACAGGTGAGTGGCCAGCCTGACAGAAGGAATTGCTGTGGCAAAGGGAAAGGGACAGAAGACACGCTCGGGGCTTCAGCTGCACATTGGTTTCACTTGGCTCAGCCAGGCAAGACCCTGAGGCAACACACGGTGTTCCCTACAGCACCAGGACAGCCCCCACCAAGAGCCAGGAGCACGGCACAAAGAGGTGGGGAGGGCGTCTGCAGCTTCACAGCGCTGCTGACAACAGGGGCAGGGAGAGGAGGGACACGAGGGGAGTTTTAACACAGCCCCAGTGCGTACTTACAGTGAAAGACTTCAGCGCTTCCCTGGACCAAAGACGGGGTGTCAGGATCTTTTCTCGGAATCCAGAAGCCATTTTGAAGGGAGGATATCCCAGATAAATGACAATGCCTCAAGGAAACTGGAAGGAGCAGCAATGGAACTCTGAAAATCCAGAACCCAATTCCTGGCAGATTCAAGGCATATACTGGTGCTAAAAATTTTATAGTATTTGGAAGTAGCTAAATGCTTGTTTGGTGTAAGTAGCTAGTATTGTTAGGCCTCTAGCTGGACTTTATTTGAACTATATGGCTATGTTGTACAATTCAAAGATGGATCATACTGAAACCTGGAGCTAAAAATATGAACATTAATAATAGTTAGAACAAAGATATAGCTTAAATATTAAATACTTAAAAATACCTCAAGTGGATCTCCTCTTCTTTAGGCTAAACCAGCCCTGTTCTCTCAGCTGTTCCTCACAGGACTTGTGAGAGACTGCAGTGTTATGGCTAATGGCTTAAATATTGTTATAAAGGACTTTCTGCCCATTGTGACTGCATAAAGAAGCTGCGACCACCCAAGCCAACCCTTCCCTGAAAACACCTCCTGGCTGGAACTTTGGACTGTGAGTTAAGCTGCCTAAGGGAACTTGAAACAAGACAAAGGTGACACTATTGCCCAGTTATCTCAGGTCTGGGGAGAAGTAAACAAAGCTGAGGAGAAAACCTACCCACAACAAAGCCAAACCCAGCAGCTGTCCTGAAAATCAGCTCTGTCTGGGTTCAGGGCAGGGAATTCATAGCCACAGACTCATCTGCTGAGGCCAGCTTTGCACACAAACCTCCCATCAAAGACCTCCAAAGTGCCCCCAGACCCATCCCTGAGGCCTTGCACCAGATGACTGCAGGCCATGCCAGGTAACACAACAGATCTGAAAATCCAGAACCCAATTCATGGCAGACTCAAAGGATATACTGGTGCTAAAGATTTGATATTATTTGAAAGTAGCAATAGATGGAGTCAGACTTGCCCCACCCCAGGGAGGTCCCACCTTGCCCAAATCTGCATTAATCCACTGGAGTCTTATGTTTTGCGAGAGAGACCTCACCACAGAGAAGACCAGAAGAGGATTTTATGGTATGCTCATGGGATCCATGGAATGGTGATATTTTTTACTTAATCTGTCTCTGTCCTCTCTTTCTCCTCCCTCTTCTGAACCCCACCTTCCCTGCCACTTTTTCTTTCTTTTTCTCTCTATTCCTCACATTTACTGTTAAATAAAATCCAGACTATTGACTTTGGCAATTCAGAGGCATCTCCCTAATAATTTTAATAACCAGATGATAACAACCCACTGAAACTTGACCAGAACTCATTCACCTTTAAGCAGTTTAAGCAATCACTATAGGAAAAAAATGTATAGACTAGTACATTTAGAAAATGTTGTATTTCTTCAGTGCAAAAATGCACAATCAGTAGCCCATATGTCATTCATCCACTCAGCTGTACATGCCACTGAACTGCTGCACCAGAGGACTGGCATTATCACACCCTGCATTTCCCTTTGGCATTCTCTTTCAGAGTGCAGATGAGACAAAACCAAAAAGTTCAGCTTTAGTCAATCTTTACCTTCAAAGGAAATTCAGGACTGTGTAGCAGAGACCAATGCTCTGTGAATTCAGGAATCCTTTGCAGAAACCAATGCTCTGTGAATTCTGGAGTCCTGTGCAGAGACCAATGCTCTGCGAATTCGGGAATCTCGTGCAGAGACCAATGCCCTGTGAATTCGGGAATCCTTTGCAGAGACCAATGCTCTGTGAATTCTGGAATTCTGTGCAGAGACCAATGCTCTGTGAAATCAGGAATCCCGTGCAGAGACCGATGCTCTGCAAATTCGGGAATCCTTTGCAGAGACCAATGCTCTGTGAAATCAGGAATCCCGTGCAGAGACCAATGCTCTGCGAATTCGGGAATCCCGTGCAGAGACCAATGCTCTGCGAATTCGGGAATCCCGTGCAGAGAGCGATGCTCTGTGAATTCGGGGATCCCGTGCAGAGAGCGATGCTCTGTGAATTCGGGAATCCCGTGCAGGGAGCGATGGTCTGTGAATTCGGGAATCCCGTGCAGGGAGCGATGCTCTGTGAATTCGGGAATCCCGTGCAGGGAGCGATGCTCTCTGAACAATCACTTGGCGAATGGCCCAGTGTAGCCGCCCGCTGGAGCCCAGGCTGGCACAACCAGCTAGGAGCGCTCTGTGGCTGCTGAGCCGAGCCGAGCACATCACCGCCGCTCGTCACAGACGCCGCCGCCGCGTTCGCGGTTTCCAGGCACCCACGGCACCCGATGGGCGGGGCCGGGCCGAGCCGGGCCGAGCCGCGGCGATTTTCAAAGGAGATTGTCACTTGAGCTACTGACTTGACTTCGGTGCTTTCTGTGAAAAACACCAATCACTTGGTTTTTAAGATTTTAAAAGTTTAATAATTAAAGTAATAAACTACCAATTAGAGTAATAAAAATTTAAGAGTTAGGACAATTACAAGACAATAAAAAGCAAAGAATTACGGACGTCCGGATGCTGTCCGTGAAAAACCTGCGAAGCCTTTCCCGCCCTGCGCCGCCGGGATCTGCCCGGCGACCGATGACATCATTGGAGACTCGGGCTGCCATTGGCGGGCAGCAAAGAGCGGAGCCAATGGCGGGGCCGGAGGCGGCTCTGGGGGCGGGGCCGCAGCGGAGCAGCACCATGACTCCAGCGCTGGGGCTGGGGGCGCTCCTGGGCCCCGGGGCGGCGGCGAGAGGCGAGGGGGACCCCCGGCACCGGGACTCTTTGATCGCCCATTCCGGAGCACCGAGGGGCCCTGAGCCATTCCCGGGCGCCGCCATCCCCCCGCACCCATTCCCAGCATGGGTTCTACCCTGCACCCCCTTACCCGGCACCAGCAACCCCCGCACCCCTTTCCCGGCCATCCTGCCTCTCCCAGCCCCCAGAGCCCCCTTTTCCTTCGCCCAGAGATCCCCTGGACCCCTATCCTTGCCTTTCCCAGCGCCCAGCCCCTCCTTTCCTCAACGCCGAGGACACCCGGGACCCCTATTCCCAGCCAGCCCGGGTTTTCCCACCTTTTGCGGAGAATGGGGACACCGGGGAGCCGTGGAGCTCCCTTTCCTGGATACAAGAACGCCCTTAACCCCGCCCATCCCACCTCTACCCACCCCAGCCTTCCCCTTTTCTTAATCCTGGAACCCCCTAACCCCGTTCCCAGCGCTCCCGTTCCCCCTTTCCTTCCCCCGTGCCCCCCCAGCCCCCAAATCTCCGTGTGCCCCCAGTTCTCCTGTCCCTGCGTTCCCTGCCCCTGGCGCTGTCGGAGCCCCGCCCGGGGTTCCCGCAGTTCGTGTCCATGGGGTCCCTGGATGGGATCCCCTTCCAGCGGAGCCGCAGCCGAGCCGGGATCTCGGCACAGCCAGAGCCGGCACAGGGAGCGGAGGACTTCTCCTCCCCCTGCCTGCTGGCTGGGGCGAATCTCAGCAGAGGCAGAGCCTTGGCTGAGCTGGCCCGGCCCGGGGCTGCTCCTGGGGCCTGGCGGACCCTGGCTCGGCCTGGGGAGCAGCAGGGTGGGCCTCAGCAGTGGCCAGATGTTAGCAGCTGCAGCGCTAACAGCTCGGCCCCGCGGCCTCTCCTCCCGCTGCAGCTGGTGGGCTTCCCAGGAAGGGGATTTTTCCTTTTTTACGTGCATGTTCACAGAGGCATATCAGCTTTCTCAGCGGTTTAACAGATTGTCAGTTGTCAAAGCTAATTACTGATTGGGTTTTGTGTCAGACATGGAGGAAACTGCTCCTAGCTTCTCTGTGCATTTCTGCCACAAGCACCTCCCATGCAAAACCACCACAGGATAGCAACAGGGGGCTGGGGATGGAAACTGACCACAGCAACAGGGGGCTAGTCATGTTTGCCTATGAAGGAACCGAGTTGCCACGGGCACTCAGAGAGGTTCCATGGGGACTTTCTGAGACTCTCCAGACTGTTCAAGAGCTGGAATGTCACACACAGAGAGACAGGGGCTCCATGGAGACCTCCCAGAGCTTTCTGGGGATGGAAAGAGCCGTGTGGTCAGAGGCAGTCACAGACATTCCATGGTGACATCCCAGTGGACCTTGGGCTGCAAAGGCACCGGTCGGTCACAGGCACTCACAGGGGCCCCATGGTGACATCCCAGGAGTGCCCAGGCTGCCAAACAGCCAGGATGTCCCAGACACTCAAAGCTGTTCCTGTCATGGGCAGAGTGGGAGCTTCAGGCAAAAGCTTTATTTCTTTATTGGAGAAACTCCTGCTGAGTCATGAGGTGGAGAAATGATACCCAGCAGCCGCCCTGAAACCCCCAAATCCTCCAGGACTGCTAGACTTCTAAAATTCCTTCTAAGAGAGGAGCCTCTGAATGGCTGGATCCAATCCCAGCCCCAGATTTGGCAAAGGTGTAAAAGACTGGACAGGTGGAATTGAACTTCAATGCAATTTGTCCCACAGGATTAGCGATGGAATAACAGATATATTTATAGAAATATAATGGAACAGTTCATACTGAGTGCTATCACACAGCACTTACAGGATGGCCAGGGTACCAGACCCAGTCAGCATGGGTTTAAAAAGGGTAGGTCATGTCTGAACAATCTGGTCTCCTTCTATGACCAGGTGACCCATCTGGTGGATGCAGGAAGGGCTGTGGATGTTGGTTATTCAGACTTCAGCAAGGCCTTTGATACAGTCTCCCACAGCACAGTCCTGGAGAAGCTGGCAGCCCACGGCTTGGACAGGAGCACACTTTGCTGGGTTAGGAACAGGCTGGATGGCCAGGCCCAGAGAGTGGTGGTGAATGGTGCCGCATCCAGCTGGGGACACTCACCAGTGGTGTCCCTCAGGGCTCTGTACTGGGACCAGTTCTACTTAATATTTTTAGAGATGACAGGGATGAGGGCATCAAGTCCATCATTAATAAATTTGCAGATGACACTAAGCTGTGAGCTTGTGTTGATCTATTGGTAGGAAGGAGGGCACTGCAGAGAGACTTAGATCGGTTGGATGGATGGGCAGAGTCCAACAACATGAAGTTTAATAAGTCTATGTGCCAAGTTCTACATTTTGGCCACAAAAATCCCCTACAAGGTTAAAAGCTGGGACAGGGTGGCTGGACAGTGTTCAGGCAAAAAGGGACCAGGGGGTGCTTGTTGACAGCCGGTTGAATATGAGCCAGCAATGTGCCTTGGTGGCCAGGAAGCCAATGGAATCCTGGCCTGCATTAGGAATTGTGTGACCAGCAGGAGCAGGGAGGTCATTCTTCCCCTGTACTCGGTGCTGGTGAGACTGCACCTTGAGTGCTGTGTCCAGTTCTGGGCCCCTCATTTGGGAAGGACGTTGAGATCCTTGACCATGTCCAGAGGAGGGCAACAAGGCTGGTGAGGGGCTTGGAACACAAGCCCTATGAGGAACATTTGAAGGAACTGGGGTTGTTTAGCCTGGAGAAGAGGAGGCTTAGAGGTGACCTTATTGCTCTCTACAACTTCCTGAAGGGAGGTTGTAGACAGGTGGGGGTCGGTCCCTTCCACCAAGAAGCAACCAACAGAACAAGAGGACACAGTCTCAAGCTATGTCAGGGAAGGTTCAGATTGGATATTAGGAAAAAAAAATTCACCAAAAGAATAATAAAGTACTGTAATTGTTTTCCTAGGGACGTGGTAGAATCCCCATCTCTGGATATGTTTTAAAAAAGACTGGAAATGGCACTTTATGTTATGGTCTAGTTGAGGTGTTAGGGCATAGGTTGGACTTGATGATCTTAGAGGTCTCTTCAACCTCATTATTCTGTGATTCTGTGAAATACAGCTCTGATTGATTCTGATCATGATTAGACAGGAAGATCTTAATCAATGTTATTTACTCCACAGCATAGGAGCTGTAATTATTATTAGCATATTCTGCTCCAGGAAGGAATTTTGAAGTCAACAGGGCCTTGCTGGAGTGGTTTGAGCCCATTGCAGGCAGAGCCACCTGCTCCAGCAGGAACTGCCTTTCCTGTGCCATGAGCAGGGCAGGTCCCGCTGCAGGAAAAGCCCCAGGCCAGCCCCAGCACAGGGAAGGCCTCGGGCACAAGGGCAGAGTTCCCTGCTGGGAGCTGTGGCAGGGACAGCCTGAGGCACCACAGGCACCTTGGCAGCAGCAGCTGCTTGCAGGGCATGGCCAGAAGCCTCCTTTGGCAACGCGGCCTGGTGGCCACCACTGCGGAGCTGCTGCCTCAGGGGTCATTCCTTGCTGTGCTCTGGAAAGCCACTTGTGCTCCAGGAGTCTGACTGGGAAGCAATTGGCCCCAGCTCCTTGGCGACAAGATATTGATGACAAAACTCTTCATACCAGCAGAGACAAGGCAGGAGCAGAGGAAAGGGGAGAGCCAGGCCCAGGGGACAGGGCTGCCATCATCCGAGGTGATGGCTGTGAGGTCACTGCTACTGCAGCAGCCTGGCTGCCCTCAGCAGACATTCTGGCCAGAAGCCTTGTGAGGTCACCCAGCACATCAGAGAACCCACACAACAGGAATTCCATCCTTGGGGAGGGGACGGCACTTCACTATGTCAGGTTGCACAAAGCTCCTGCTCTTGGACAATTCCTGGGATGGAGAATCCACTTCTCTGTAAAAAAAACAGCTGCTGTTTTGTTCCACTTTGTCACAGCTCAGTGCAGGCATAGTGCTAGGGCACCCATGAAAATATTTTCCTCAAATGTCTACTGTGAGATGTGACCAGAGACAGAGCAGAGCAGGCCCAAGCTTAGAAATAAAGAAAAAAAAAACTTAATTTACCTACAACTATAATAAAAGGAACACTCAGAATTCAGAATGAAAACCTTCCAAAACATTCCTTTTCGCCCCACCCAATTTCCACCAAAACACAGTGAGACAAAATTTTGGACCTTCAATCAAGTAACCACCACTCCAATGAATCAATTCTCAGTGTTTCTCCACCCCTCTGTCCTGCAGGGGCTGGCCGGGTTCCATTCCCTTCACCCCCTTCTCTGTCCGGCACTCCTGGCCCACCTCAGCCTCGGCCGCATGGTTACCCCTCCCCAGCCCAGACTGTGGCTGGGCAGGGGAAGATTGAACTCTTCACTGACCACAACAACAGAAGAGACTTCCCTTGAGAATTCTCTGCTTTTAATCCCCTGTGTCCTCTGAGGCGTGTCCAATGCCTCCAGTGGTCACACCAGGTGTCAATATTCAAATCTGACCACTGATTGGTTTGGCTATAACTTCCCAGGAAAACTCACTTCCTTGTCCACATATGACAATCCCTCTTCTTGATGTCTCTTGGAGTAATCCCATCTGGACTGGGAGCTGAGTTTTTACTCATCTCCTGCACATTTTTCTCCATTTCTTTTGCCATTAGTAAATCTCTGAAAGCACTATTGTCGGCTTTCCCATTAATTTGGAAATTTCCAAGGCTATCAAATGGTTCCAGGCGTTCCTGTTGGGCTTTAGAAAGTTGGCTGGGTGGGATTTCACAGGACAAACACTATGTCATTCAGGATAATTTTAGCAAGTTTGGCCCTATCTAGAAGGAGCAGGTCCTGGAAGCACAGATAATTGCTTTTCTTAAATACCTTCTTTTCATCCACTTTTGAAAAAGTCTTCATGGTCCTTTTTCCTGGTTCCCCATTTTGCTCTTTGCTTGCTTACTGTTCTTATCTGGCTTACTGATTCAAGACTGATCAGAAGCAGTCTTGTGCTCATTGTTGATTGCATCTCCTGCTAAGTGCTTGAAGGCCCTTGGGAAGGTGTTAATTGTCCCAGCTGATAGCATTTCACTGAGGGTTCTGAGATAATGGGCCTGCAGCTGCCCCTCCCTCTGTCCCTTAGTGTTTCCCAGCTGTTGTTGTCCTTATCAGGGTGGTGACTCCTCTTGGGATCTGTTTTCCTCCCAGCTGCTGATCTCCCAGGCATCTGACTCCTCTCAAGATCAATGTCCAAGTCCCTTCTCAGGCACACAGTGGCTCTTCTGGTTCCATGACTCATTCCAGGTTCCTTATCTATATCCTCAGCTGGTTTCTTGAGCAAAAATATCCTTATAGTGCTGATTTCTTTAGCCATTTTGGTTGTGATGTGTGTTCTGCAATGAGATTATTGATGGTTTTGTTCCCCTCAAAGTGGGCCTCCAATTTTATGAGTAGTTCTTCCTCCACTTTACTCCAGCATCTTTTGTTGGCTTGGAAGTCTGTTTTGGGTGGGAAGTGAGATAAGTGGAAGATCATTTGTTCACTGTGGTATGCTCGCTTACCTTGGTTTGCATAAGAATGTACTGGTGTGTCTTTGAAATGCTTATTTGCTTACAAGTTGATAAGGAGGTTGAGATTAGAGTCCTGGGTGTGTGTATCTGGTCTGCTTGCTGTATTTCAAAAGAAGAGACTTAGAAGCTATCACAACGACCAGACTCAGACTACATATGGTGAGTCACGCCTGCAAGGAGAAGGGGGGGGGATAAAAGGAAGATTGGGACAGAACATTTTTGCGTGCCGTTGGTGGAGCAGGAGACTCCCCGGCCGCCCAGCGCTGTGCTTTGCCTGCCTTACTCACTTGCTATTTTAAATAAAATTGCTTTATTGAATTAAGACACTTCAAATTGTCATGTCACAATTTATAACAATTTGGTGCCGTGACTCGGATGGAGAAGTAGATCAGTCGCTACGGGACGATCGGGAGGCGCCCCGCCCTTATGGCGGCTCGGCTGCCCCAGGCTTTCTGATCACTCTCCACCGACGAACCTAAATTGAGTAACGGGCAAAGGAGAACCAGTTACCCCTGTAATCTTTGTGCACGAAGAACCAGCGAAGACGCAGGACGCGTGAGTATAGGCCGGTTTCCCGCTCGGTTTGGGGTGGTTTTCCCGGAGTGCTGTGTGTGAGAGGTCTCGTGGAGACCAAGTGAGTGCGGACTCTGTATTAGTGCGTTTTCCATTCCCCGCGAGGGGCTGGGCCACGAACCAGGGGAGCACGTGTGTGAGAAATTGAGTGCACTCCGGAAGATGGGACAGAGGAAAAGCAAGCCCTCTGGTCCCATGGGAGAGGGGACCCATGCTAAGCTTCCCCAGATTCCCAGGGATAGCCCCTTGGGTTTGATGATAATTAATTGGGATGCTTTCCCATCTAGAAAAGGGAAAGACAAAGTTAAAATGATACATTATTGTATGGAAGTGTGCGGGGGGGAAACAAATTAGGGGAGACCATTTGTATTGGCCGGTATTCGGGTCCTTTGAGGATTGGATTTGTCAGGCTCTAAATATATATGTTAACTCAAAGGAAGCCTTTGATTCAGAAGAGAGCGAATATGCTTCCCTGTGGACAGTTGGGGAGACAAGGACAAAACTATTTGCCTTATCAGCCAGGGAAAAGAACAAGAAAAACAAGGAGGAAGATAATATGCCCCCCTACGTTCCTCCTGCATATATTCCTCCACTCCCACCCCCTGCTAGTCAAACTATATATCCCCAGCTGCCTGCGGACCCGGTTGGCCCCGGGGTCCCCACGGCTCCTTCAGACGCTGATGATGAGGCAGAGAGTGGAGGAACAAGGGAAAACAATCGTAGGGTAACTAGAAGTCAGACTAGGAAAAAGGAACAGGAATTGGGGATGTTTCCCCTAAGAGAACAAAGCATTGGTATGATCCCAAATCCCCAAGCGGGACAGGAAGGTCAGCCACCCCAAATAGCAGGGGTTGCCTATGTAACTGTGCCTTTAGACTCTGGGCAAGTCAGGGACTTTAAGAAGGAAATGGGACATTTGTTGAACGATCCTCTAGGAGTGGCAGAACGGTTGGACCAATTTTTGGGGCCCAATGTGTACATATGGGAGGAGTTACAGTCAATACTAAGGATTTTGTTCACGGCAGACTAGAGGATTAGAGGAGCTCTTGAGGGAAGCGCAGAAGGTTTTTGTGAGAAGGGAGGAGGATTATGGCTGCAGTTGTGCGGGAAGGGCCTAACCCTAATTCCCGTGCAAGGAATGTAGAACAAAGGGAGAATCAGGAGCAGAGTTATATTTCTAGGGAAGGAAAAGGAAGAAGTCGTGAAATTGTCTGCTTCTACTGTGGAAAGAAGGGACATATGAAGAGGGGATGCAGACAACGGATAGCGGATGAGAAGGCCTTTAAGGAAGATTAGGGGTGTCAAGAGCTCTATTTGTTGGGGAAGAAACATCATAAGGAGCCCTTGGTAAAGCTTAAAGTGGGACCCCAACAACAAGAGATGGAATTTTTAGTGGATACCGGGGCTGAAAGATCCACGGTGCAAGCCTTGCCACTTGAATGTAAAAAGTCATCTGACACTGTACATGTAATTGGGGCAAAAGGAGAGCCCTTTGAGGTATCTGTTATCAAGGATGTGATGGTAGAAACTGATTCCAAATTTGGTATAGGTTCTTTACTACTGGTACCTGAAGCAGATTACAATTTATTAGGGAGAGATCTGATAATAGAATTGGGTATTAATTTAGAAGTTATAAATAAAGAATTACAGATAAAGCTCTGCCCTTTAAGGGTGGAGGATGAAAAGAAAATTAATCCTGAGGTGTGGTATACCCCAGAAACGGTGGGGAAATTGCAGATTAAGCCTTTCTCAGTGGAAATAAGTGATCCTGGCAAACCCATAAGAATAAAACAATACCCTATCCCTAGGGAGGGAAAATTAGGACTAAAACCTGAAATAGATAGATTATTGGAAAAAGGGCTTTTAGAGCCCTGTATGTCTCCCTTCAATACTCCCATCCTGCCTGTAAAAAAGTCAGATGGGTCCTACAGATTGGTGCAGGATTTAAGAGAAATAAATAAGAGGACTTTGCCCCAGTTTCCAGTAGTTGCAAATCCATATACTTTGTTGAGCCGTCTGGGACCTGAAAATCGATGGTATAGTGTTATTGATCTAAAGGATGCCTTTTGGGCATGCCCCCTGGATGAGAAAAGTAGGGATTACTTTGTATTTGAATGGGAGGAAGGGAATTAGCTCACAGGCCTTTTGCCAAAATACAAATAGACTTCACTGAATTGCCTAAAGTGGGTAGATATAAATATTTGCTAGTAATAGTAGATCATCTCACCCATTTTGTAGAAGCTTACCCCACTACTCGGACTACTGCTCAGACAGTGGTCAGAATATTATTAGAAGAAATAATCCCTAGATATGGGATAGTAGAAACAATAGATTCTGATAGGGGACCCCACTTTGTGTCCAAAATAACTGAGGATATCTCACATGCTCTGGGAATTAAGTGGGAATACCATACCCCATGGCATCCCCAACGTTCGGGAAGAGTGGAAAGAATGAATGGGGAACTAAAAAAGCAATTAACCAAATTAATAATAGAAACAAAATTGACATGGGTCAAGTGTCTCCCTTTAGCCCTATTGTACATAAGAACAAGACCCAGAGCAGATGCTGGGATTTCCTCTTTTGAAATGCTATACGGGATGCCATATGATTTGGAGGAACCCCGAGACCACCTCCGGTTGAAGGACATAAAATAACCTCATATATTATTGCCTTAATGAAACGCCGCAATGAACTTTGGGAAAAAGGAATCATTACGCAAAGACCCCCTTTAGATTTAAAAATACATAAAATATACCCAGGAGACTATGTGTGAATAAAATCCTGGAAAGAATCTACACTAACCCCACAATGGGAAGGTCCTTATCTTGTGTTACTCACTACAGAAACTGCAATTCGGACTGCAGAAAGAGGATGGACACATGCCAGTCGAGTAAAAGGACCAGTTAACAACACTGTGTGGCAAGTAACCAGTCCTCCCGGGAACCTGAAATTGAAGTTACAGAGAAACTAATGGACTCTTATCAGATTGAATACACATCAGACTTATATTACTTAGATAGTGGACTAATTAGTAATTCAAGTGTTAGAGTAAAGTGTAAAAATCAAAATTGTAATTGCTATCCTTTTGTATGCTATATCTGTAAGGTGTGTGGGGAACGGTGGTGGTCACATTGCAACAGAGGGTATCCTCCACGAGGAACTTGCAATTCCTGTTGGAACGTACAAAGAGAGATTACAGCTTGGGTACTGACCTGTAAAGTGACTAGAGGGGAAATCCGATTGGAATCTAAAGAGTGGTGGGAAATTTTCTCAAAGGGCATTCGCCCAGACTATTACTGCTACCATACAAACGAGCCGAGCCCATTTGTGGCAGAGATCATAGAAGGCCTTTGTAGGAAAGACCTAAAAGGGGTCAGTTGTACCGCACCAGAGGCAAAAGATCAGAATTGGCGTTCTTATTGCATGCGGCAAGGCACTAGAGGGCATAAATCCCCTCCTGAAGAATACTCTTGCTGCCGAGAAGATGGTACACCCTGTGGCTTGAAGCACCCGAGTCGACGGGCGAGGCAGAGGAGTAAACAGCTGTGGAGGAAGGAGCCCTCAGGATGGAATACGCAAGCAATATTTGCGGAACTACCCCGGGACTGGGAGTAACAAAGGCAGAAATAGTTTTTGGGCTCAAGGGTATTTTGGTGATAACCAGCTAATAGAGGGAAAGAAGTCACAAGGGTATAATTCTTGCAGTGTGAGAAACCAGACCCCACATGCCATTTGCTTACTGCTTGTGATTTTCCTTTGTATATCTTGTAATACTGCGGAAGTAACAACTCATGAACCTTTCAAGTGGACTTTAGGAAGATGGGAGGATTCACGAGTTATAAGGAGCAATACTGCAGCTGGAGCTCCCACTTTCCAGTTACCTGTGGCATCCTTAGGTACTTGTTGGGGTTCCCATTGGGTTTCATCGTTTTATATGTGTCCTGCTTCAAATCCTGGTAAAGGGTATTGCAATAGTCCTGGACAATATTACTGTGCATATTGGTACATGGGACCCCCCCACTCCTGATCCATACATTAAAGTGGTCTGGAAGCCAGATGGTTGTATTCCTCCCGGCTACTGGACAGGTCATAAACCCCCAGAAAATATTTGCAGGAATATACAAATTACTGCATTAAGGCCAGAGGATAGTATATGGTTAATTGGAAAAACTTGGGGCGTTCGTTTATATTCGGCTGATTTTGGCAATTTTGGTAGCTTAATATTTATAAAGAAGGAAATTGTGCCCCCTGATCCTGAACCTGTAGGGCCAAACCCAGTGTTATTAGGAAAGGAGGTTGTTTTAGCCAACCAAACAAAAGAAAGGGATCAGACCCAGAATAAAATTCAGAATGAAAACACTTCAGGAGACAAACAGGAAAAAACCCAGGAGGGTAATATACTCTGGAAGGTTATGAAAGCGAGTTATGGTGTCCTAAATAGAACCAACCCAAAACTGACGGAAGACTGTTGGCTGTGCTATAATTTAAGACCCCCATTTTATGAAGCCATAGGGGTCACTGCAAAGCCCAGAAGAGTGAATGGAACTAATCAGTGTTTGTGGAAAAAGGGTAAAGAGACAACACCGGGGCTTACCTTGGCTCAGGTAACAGGGAAAGGGAGATGCATAGGAAAAATCCCAACACAAAGAGAATACCTTTGTGGAGTAATAGAAAGTGGGTATGTAACAATCTGGGTGTCACACCGTGCATCTCACTGAAACTGTTTAATCCAAGCCAAGACTACTGCATCCAGGTAACGATTATGCCCAGAATTACCTACCATACAAGTGACTACATATATGAACAACAAACTGTGCCAGAACACCATCTAATGAAAAGGGAACCCCTCACTGCCTTAACTATTGCAACTCTCCTTACCATCGGGGGAATAGGAGCTGGAACTGGGGTGGCATCCCTAGTAAATCAACAAAAGGAATTTAAAGCATTAAGAATTTCAGTAGATGAAGATCTGAGTAAAATTGAGCAGGCCATCGATGGATTGGTAAAATCATTAAGGTCCCTATCTGAGGTGGTGTTGCAGAACGGAAGGGGTTTAGACTTGCTATTATTACAACAAGGGGGATTGTGTGTAGCCCTGAAGGAGGAATGCTGTGCATACGCTGATCATACTGGAGTTGTTACAGACACCATGGCAGAATTAAGGAGAAGATTAGAGCAGAGAAAGAGGGAAAGAGAGGCACAGCAAAGTTGGTATGAATCATGGTTCACTCAATCTCCTTGGTTAACTACCTTGTTATCCACCCTTGCAGGACCTCTGATACTGATAATATTGGGACTGACCTTTGGGCCATGCATCTTCAATAAGGCAATAGAAATAGTGAAGGGACGCTTAGAGGCAGCACATTTAATGCTCATTAGGGCAAAATATGAACCCATACACGATGTAGATGAGACCCTAATACTAAGTCACCAAGAGTTACAAAGATTCAGTGAACAAAATAAAGATGAACAAGAAAAAGGGGGGAATTGAGATAAGTGGAAGATCATTTGTTCACTGTGGTATGCTCGCTTACCTTGGTTTGCATAAGAATGTACTGGTGTGTCTTTGAAATGCTTATTTGCTTACAAGGTGATAAGGAGGTTGAGATTAGAGTCCTGGGTGTGTGTATCTGGTCTGCTTGCTGTATTTCAAAAGAAGAGACTTAGAAGCTATCACAACGACCAGACTCAGACTACATCTGGAGAGTCACGCCTGCAAGGAGAAGGGGGGGGATAAAAGGAAGGTTGGGACAGAACATTTTTGTGCGCCGTTGGTGGAGCAGGAGACTCCCCGGCCACCCAGCGCTGTGCTTTGCCTGCCTTACTCGCTTGCTATTTTAAATAAAATTGCTTTATTGAATTAAGACACTTAAAATTGTCGTGTCACAATTTATAACAGGAAGCAGCAACCCTTTCCTGATTTATAACCCATGAGTGTGCTAATCTTTTGGGTTGTCTCAGACCAATTTTTGTCTTTAAGTCCCTGCCACATACCTCACAGATCCACTCCCTGGCTGAAGCCATTTGTGCTGTTTCCTTGCATTTAGGAAGGTGACAAACAATGCTGTGATAATTACTCATCTCTTACTCACATTTAGCACACCGAAAACAAACCCTCCTTTTCCCATGGGCTACCCTCAGATGTTCAATCAAGCCTAACACACAGTTCACCCAGGAACCACAGGAAGGATAAGGTGGATTTTGGTCAGGAACAGTCATGGTAACCATGTCTGCCAGTGTCTGTTGCCTGCAGTTCTCTGTCTGAGCTGGGGATGTCTCTGGTAAGGTGTCCTTCTCTGGCTCAGGAGGTGATGTTTGTGTTGTGTTCTCAGTCTCACGCTCACCGTTTTTCTTCTCATTGTCAAGCACAAACATTTCCCAGTTCCTCGGAAGGCAGGTCTTCACTCCCACACTTGGCCATGGTGCAAGCTGTTGATACACCTCAGGCAGCCTGCTCAAACCCTCCTAGCTTGTGGAAAAATGAACACATTCAAAGTTCTTCACTAATAAGTGCAATCTATCAAGCTCTAAGTTCACCAGAGAAGCCATTTCACTTTCTGCCAAATCGTAGGATGTTGAGGATTTTTTGCAGGACAATGGACACGTTCAGCAGATGCACACTCCAGGCTTCTGGTAACAAACTAGTCAGTTCAAGGACTAAGTACAGTGAATACTTGAAGACAGAAGAGTCAGCGAGAATCAGCAAGCTGTCAGCAAAGATTGAGAAAGTGGGAAAAAAAGAGAACTAAGGGTGGGCTAGACGACCACAGAATACATGTGTAGAATCAGGTGATCCAATTAGGATTTAGTCTTTGATGTGTACACAGTTAGGATTGGTCAATCATGTATTACCTAGAGGGACATGGACATTAGAAAATATTATAAATATAGATTTCTGTACAATAAATTTGGCTTCACTTGATCACATGGATCATGGGGTGATGGCCCCTTTCTGATCCTCTGTGAGACACTAATTTTGAAGACTTAAGAATTCTAGGAAAGTTAAGATGATAGTTAAATTAGATGATGCTGTGTTACCAGAAGTAGATAAATAAGCTTTCTTCATAGATAACAGTAGCCGGATCCATTAACTCATTGCTTGTCAAATTTATGTTGGGTAGCTGTGCTTATCATGAGAAACAGAATGTGATAAACATGTAATAACTAAAGGCGCCAAGTTATTAGTTATTATTTTAATAAAAGTTACTAAATATACCAAAAATAAATTTTGAGAAAAATGAAAAAAAGCCACTATAAAAAAAAGTCAGTGTGGAGCGCGGGATTGCCACCGGGTGAGACACAGGTTGGACAGCTGCAGCAGAGGGTCCTCTATGCTTCACACCGACCGTCCTGTCTGACCCATTTTTATACCATTTTCCATGCCTGAGCCAGAGTCCCTTTTCTTCCTTTTTGGAGTGCATGTATTCATGTGGAGTTCTTTTCTCTGTGGCAAGTTGAACAATACGTGTCCGGAGAGTGATGAACACCTGTGTTTGCAGTCCCGGAATTCGGATTTGAGATGTACCTCCCTGATGGCTCTGACTATCTCGGTCTCGGATATTTATCGTGTATTTATCGTCCGGGTGTTTCTCGGACAACCTTGATGCACGATCCCTCTCTGGGCTGGCCACTTTCGTTCGCTTGTAAATAAAGTCCTCCCTCTCTTGTCCAGGTGGCTTCGACATGGTGTTGCAATCACTGTTGCTGGCTTGTGCAATTTAAAAACTTCTTATAAGAGTATAATTTAACAGCACATAACCATAAAATAGATGACAATTTTATTTGCACGAATTATCCTATAGACATATAACAGTCCTAATGATTCCTTGAGGCCTTGCAGTGTCACAATGTTCTCCATGGTTCCACAGGCCCCACAGTGTCATGTGACTCCTCTGTTCCATGAGTCCTGCAATGTCACAATAGACCTTTGGACCAATGGACCATGGGGCTTTGCAGTGTCACAACGCCCTCCTTTGGCTCCACAGGGTCCCAATGGAGCACTGATTACAGGCAGCCTCTCTGTGTTACCCTGGAGCTTTATTTCCGTGGGGTCTCGCAGTGTCCCAATGGAGCCTTGGTTGGATGGGGCCTCACAGTGTCACAATGATGCCTACATTCCACTGAGGCACACGGCGTCACTAGGGTCCCCTTGCTTCCATGAGGCCCAGCAATGTCACAGTGGTGTCCATGAATCCATGAGGACTCACAGTGTCCCAATGGTCTCTTGGTCTCACAAGGCCCCACAGTGTCCCAATGGTCACTTCTTCTCACATGGCCCCACAGTGTAACAATGGTCCCTTGGTTCCATGGTTCCTGGTCTGGTGCATTCCCCTCTCCCCTTCTCAGGCCGCCCTGCCAGCTGAGAAATGCTCACTGGGCCAGGGCCTTGGCCAGCAGCCCCTGGGCTCAGCTCCTCTGGAGCTCATCACAGACACTGTCTGCTCCAGGCTCAACCCTTCATTTCCTGGGGAGATGCCAAAGCCTCCACAGGGAACATTTCCCTTTGCTCAGGGGAATTTCGTACAGGTGCCTTGTAGTGACTCTTTGTGTCTGTGTGCACACAGGAGTGCCTGTGCTCAGGGAAATGTGGCAGATATGCTGCTCCCTGAGGGCTTTGGATGCCTTGGATAGCTGAGCCAGTCAGGCCTGGAAGTAAGGTTAAGTCATGTCACTCTGATTCTTAAGATTTTCTAAAGCCTTCTGAGTTTACATTCTGTTGGAGAACCTTCCCACACAATTTCTGTCAACAACATACTGTTTACAATCTTTTATGGGGGTGGACAAACTTGATGTACTAGTGGTTTGTCCAATGTCTTTGGACAGGTGGCTCATTCACTCTCCAATCCAATGTCACCTTTGGGAAAGTACAGAAATAAGAGTCAGAGTATAAACTTTTATCTTTACCTTGCAAATAGCAGGTGGCTCGCGTCGTGCTTTCACGTGTCTTATAGCGACAAAGTCACAAGCTGTAAGCAAAGTTAAATGCTGCTAAGAGTTGTTCTTTTGCTAATTTGTGAAGCTTAATAGAAGTTATAAGCAAAGTTGAATATTGTTAAGTGTTATTCCACAGCTCTGTTTAGCTTTTAGGCTGTATTCCTTTTATCCTTGCCCTCACTGTCCTTTCGTCACACACACACACACACATTAACATACACACTCACACAAAAACACACAGAGACACACAGACACCGGGACAGTTCTTGACTCCTTTTTGGTTTGATTGCCTGGATTTTGTTTGGTATTATTGTTGCTTTGTTTCCTTGCTGTGCCTGAAGTGTCCAGTCAGGAGCAGAGTGACTCTTGCCAAGGAACTCTGTGGTGCTGTCAGTTAATATTAAAGCTGTTTTATGCTACTCCCCTGCTGGGGATTTTTAAAGTGCTCTCAAGCCCTCCTTCATAAGAGGGTGAAGGAGCCCTGGCCAAGCTCTGGCCCTGGGGGCACAGGGATGCTGCTAGGGGGTCCCTGTCTCCCTTTTACAAGTTTGAAGGCCCTGAGCCCCTGTTCCCGTGTCAGGCTCTGGACTTGATCTCCTCGAACATCCTCAGGGGGAGGCTGCAGCGCCAGGGGCAGGGGGACCCAGAGGGACACGGGATGCCACCGGGCACGAGCAGCTTTGGACTTGTCTGGGAGGAACTGTGAGTGGGAGCTGGCTTGAAGTGACCTCCCCAGTAAGGTCACAGAGCCCCTGAGATGTCACAATGCCTCCTGGGATGTCACAGCCCACCCTGAGATCTCACAAATCCCCCTTGTGATGTCACAGAGCCAGTGCTGCTCTATCACTCTGGGATGTCATACAGTTGCGCTGTGATGGCACAGAAGACTCTGGCATCACAAAGTCAGCCCGTGTCACAATCCTCTAGTGCAAGCGGGAATCATGACAGTTCATTTTCCCCACCTCAGAATTAGCAGAAGTAGATAGGCTTATCATGAGAAACCGAATGTGATAAACATGTTAGAAATGAAAGGCTCCAAGTTATTAGTTATTATTTTAATAAATGTTATTAAGTGTACCAAATATAAATTTTGAGAAAAATGGAAAAAAGCCACTATAAAAAAAAGTCAGTGTGGAGCCCGGGATTGCCACCAGGTGAGACACAGGTTTGACAGCTGCAGCAGAGGGTCCTCTATGCTTCACACCGACCGTCCTGTCTGACCCATTTTTATACCATTTTCCATGCCTGAGCCAGAGTCCCTTTTCTTCCTTTTTGGAGTGCATGTATTCATGTGGAGTTCTTTTCTCTGTGGCAAGTTGAACAATACGTGTCCGGAGAGTGATGAACACCTGTGTTTGCAGTCCCGGAATTCGGATTTGAGATGTACCTCCCTGATGGCTCTGACTATCTCGGTCTCGGATATTTATCGTGTATTTATCGTCCGGGTGTTTCTCGGACAACCTTGATGCACGATCCCTCTCTGGGCTGGCCACTTTCGTTCGCTTGTAAATAAAGTCCTCCCTCTCTTGTCCAGGTGGCTTCGACATGGTGTTGCAATCACAGTTGCTGGCTTGTGCAATTTAAAACTTCTTATAAGAGTATAATTTAACAGCACATAACCATAAAATAGATGACAATTTTATTTGCACGAATTATCCTATAGACATATAACAGTCCTAATGATTCCTTGAGGCCTTGCAGTGTCACAATGGTCTCCATGGTTCCACAGGCCCCACAGTGTCATGTGACTCCTGTGTTCCATGAGTCCTGCAATGTCACAATGGACCTTTGGACCAATGGACCATGGGGCTTTGCAGTGTCACAACGCCCTCCTTTGGCTCCACAGGGTCCCAATGGAGCACTGATTACAGGCAGCCTCCCTGTGTTACCCTGGAGCTTTGTTTCCGTGGGGTCTCGCATTGTCCCAATGGAGCCTTGGTTGGATGGGGCCTCACAGTGTCACAATGATGCCTACATTCCACTGAGGCACACGGCGTCACTAGGGTCCCCTTGCTTCCATGAGGCCCAGCAATGTCACAGTGGTGTCCATGAATCCATGAGGACTCACAGTGTCCCAATGGTCTCTTGATCTCACATGGTCCCACAGTGTCCCAATGGTCCCTTGGTCTCACAAGGCCCCACAGTGTCCCAATGGTCACTTCTTCTCACATGGCCCCACAGTGTAACAATGGTCCCTTGGTTCCATGGTTCCTGGTCTGGTGCATTCCCCTTTCCCCTTCTCAGGCCGTCCTGCCAGCTGAGAAATGCTCACTGGGCCTGGGCCTTGGCCAGCAGCCCCTGGGCTCAGCTCCTCTGGAGCTCATCACAGACACTGTCTGCTCCAGGCTCAACCCTTCATTTCCTGGGGAGATGCCAAAGCCTCCACAGGGAACATTTCCCTTTGCTCAGGGGAATTTCGCACAGGTGCCTTGTAGTGACTCTTTGTGTCTGTGTGCACACAGGAGTGCCTGTGCTCAGGGAAATGTGGCAGATATGCTGCTCCCTGAGGGCTTTGGATGCCTTGGATAGCTGAGCCAGTCAGGCCTGGAAGTAAGGTTAAGTCATGTCACCCTGATTCTTAAGATTTTCTAAAGCCTTCTGAGTTTCCATTCTGTTGGAGAACCTTCCCACGCAATTTCTGTCAACAACATATTGTTTACAATCTTTTATGGGGGTGGACAAACTTGATGTACTAGTGGTTTGTCCAATGTCTTTGGACAGGTGGCTCATTCACTCTCCAATCCAATGTCACCTTTGGGAAAGTATAAAAGTTGGAGTCAGAAAATAAACTTTTAGCTTTACCTTGCAAATAGCAGGTGGCTCGCGTCGTGCTTTCACGTGTCTTATAGCGACAAAGTCACAAGCTGTAAGCAAAGTTAAATGCTGCTAAGAGTTGTTCTTTTGCTATTTTGTGAAGCTTAATAGAAGTTATAAGCGAAGTTGAATATTGTTAAGTGTTATTCCACAGCTCTGTTTAGCTTTTAGGCTGTATTCCTTTTATCCTTGCCCTCACTGTCCTTTCGTCACACACACACAGACATTAACATACACACTCACAAAAAAACACACAGAGACACACAGACACCGGGACAGTTCTTGACTCCTTTTTGGTTTGATTGCCTGGATTTTGTTTGGTTTTGTTGTTGCTTTGTTTCCTTGCTGTGCCTGAAGTGTCCAGTCAGGAGCAGAGTGACTCTTGCCAAGGAACTCTGTGGTGCTGTCAGTTAATATTAAAGCTGTTTTATGCTACTCCCCTGCTGGGGATTTTTATAAGTGCTCTCAAGCCCTCCTTCATAAGAGGGTGAAGGAGCCCTGGCCAAGCTCTGGCCCTGGGGGCACAGGGATGCTGCTAGGGGGTCCCTGTCTCCCTTTTCCAAGTTTGAAGGCCCTGAGCCCCTGTTCCCGTGTCAGGCTCTGGACTTGATCTCCTCGAACATCCTCAGGGGGAGGCTGCAGCGCCAGGGGCAGGGGGACCCAGAGGGACACGGGATACCACTGTGCACGCGCAGCTTTGGACTTCTCTGGGAGGAACTGTGAGTGGGAGCTGGCTTGAAGTGACCTCCCCAGTAAGGTCACAGAGCCCCTGAGATGTCACACTGCCTCCTGGGATGTCACAGCCCACCCTGGGATCTCACAAATCCCCCTTGTGATGTCACAGAGCCAGTGCTGCTCTATCACTCTGGGATGTCATACAGTTGCGCATTGATGGCACAGAAGACTCTGGCATCCCAAAGTCAGCCCGTGTCACAATCCTCTAGTGCAAGCGGGAATCATGACAGTTCATTTTCCCCACCTCAGAATTAGCAGAAGTAGATAGGCTTATCATGAGAAACCGAATGTGATAAACATGTTAGAAATGAAAGGCTCCAAGTTATTAGTTATTATTTTAATAAAAGTTATTAAGTGTACCAAATATAAATTTTGAGAAAAATGGAAAAAAGCCACTATAAAAAAAAGTCAGTGTGGAGCCCGGGATTGCCACCAGGTGAGACACAGGTTTGACAGCTGCAGCAGAGGGTCCTCTATGCTTCACACCGACCGTCCTGTCTGACCTATTTTTATACCATTTTCCATGCCTGAGCCAGAGTTCCTTTTCTTCCTTTTTGGAGTGCATGTATTCATGTGGAGTTCTTTTCTCTGTGGCAAGTTGAACAATACATGTCCGGAGAGTGATGAAGACCTGTGTTTGCAGTCCCGGAATTCGGATTTGAGATGTACCTCCCTGATGGCTCTGACTATCTCGGTCTCGGATATTTATCGTGTATTTATCGTCCGGGTGTTTCTCGGACAACCTTGATGCACGATCCCTCTCTGGGCTGGCCACTTTCGTTCGCTTGTAAATAAAGTCCTCCCTCTCTTGTCCAGGTGGCTTTGACATGGTGTTGCAATCACTGTTGCTGGCTTGTGCAATTTAAAAACTTCTTATAAGAGTATAATTTAACAGCACATAACCATAAAATAGATGACAATTTTATTTGCACGAATTATCCTATAGACATATAACAGTCCTAATGATTCCTTGAGGCCTTGCAGAGTCACAATGTTCTCCATGGTTCCACAGGCCCCACAGTGTCATGTGACTCCTCTGTTCCATGAGTCCTGCAATGTCACAATGGACCTTTGGACCAATGGACCATGGGGCTTTGCAGTGTCACAACGCCCTCCTTTGGCTCCACAGGGTCCCAATGGAGCACTGATTACAGGCAGCCTCTCTGTGTTACCCTGGAGCTTTGTTTCCGTGGGTCTCGCAGTGTCCCAATGGAGCCTTGGTTGGATGGGGCCTCACAGTGTCACAATGATGCCTACATTCCACTGAGGCACACGGCGTCACTAGGGTCCCCTTGCTTCCATGAGGCCCAGCAATGTCACAGTGGTGTCCATGAATCCATGAGGACTCACAGTGTCCCAATGGTCTCTTGATCTCACATGGTCCCACAGTGTCCCAATGGTCCCTTGGTCTCACAAGGCCCCACAGTGTCCCAATGGTCACTTCTTCTCACATGGCCCCACAGTGTAACAATGGTCCCTTGGTTCCATGGTTCCTGGTCTGGTGCATTCCCCTTTCCCCTTCTCAGGCCGTCCTGCCAGCTGAGAAATGCTTACTGGGCCTGGGCCTTGGCCAGCAGCCCCTGGGCTCAGCTCCTCTGGAGCTCATCACAGACACTGTCTGCTCCAGGCTCAACCCTTCATTTCCTGGGGAGATGCCAAAGCCTCCACAGGGAACATTTCCCTTTGCTCAGGGGAATTTCGCACAGGTGCCTTGTAGTGACTCTTTGTGTCTGTGTGCACACAGGAGTGCCTGTGCTCAGGGAAATGTGGCAGATATGCTGCTCCCTGAGGGCTTTGGATGCCTTGGATAGCTGAGCCAGTCAGGCCTGGAAGTAAGGTTAAGTCATGTCACTCTGATTCTTAAGATTTTCTAAAGCCTTCTGAGTTTCCATTCTGTTGGAGAACCTTCCCACGCAATTTCTGTCAACAACATATTGTTTACAATCTTTTATGGGGGTGGACAAACTTGATGTACTAGTGGTTTGTCCAATGTCTTTGGACAGGTGGCTCATTCACTCTCCAATCCAATGTCACCTTTGAGAAAGTATAAAAGTTGGAGTCAGAGAATAAACTTTTATCTTTACCTTGCAAATAGCAGGTGGCTCGCGTCGTGCTTTCACGTGTCTTATAGCGACAAAGTCACAAGCTGTAAGCAAAGTTAAATGCTGCTAAGAGTTGTTCTTTTGCTAATTTGTGAAGCTTAATAGAAGTTATAAGCGAAGTTGAATATTGTTAAGTGTTATTCCACAGCTCTGTTTAGCTTTTAGGCTGTATTCCTTTTATCCTTGCCCTCACTGTCCTTTCGTCACACACACACACACACATTAACATACACACTCACACAAAAACACACAGAGACACACAGACACCGGGACAGTTCTTGACTCCTTTTTGGTTTGATTGCCTGGATTTTGTTTGGTTTTGTTGTTGCTTTGTTTCCTTGCTGTGCCTGAAGTGTCCAGTCAGGAGCAGAGTGACTCTTGCCAAGGAACTCTGTGGTGCTGTCACTTAATATTAAAGCTGTTTTATGCTACTCCCCTGCTGGGGATTTTTAAAGTGCTCTCAAGCCCTCCTTCATAAGAGGGTGAAGGAGCCCTGGCCAAGCTCTGGCCCTGGGGCACAGGGATGCTGCTAGGGGGTCCCGGTCTCCCTTTTCCAACTCTGAGGGCCCTGAGCCCCTGTCCCCGTGTCAGGCTCTGGGCTTGATCTCCTCGAACATCCTCAGGGGGAGGCTGCAGCGCCAGGGGCAGGGGGACCCAGAGGGACACGGGATGCCACTGTGCACGAGCAGCTTTGGACTTCTCTGGGAGGAACTGTGAGTGGGAGCTGGCTTGAAGTGACCTCCCCAGTAAGGTCACAGAGCCCCTGAGATGTCACACTGCCTCCTGGGATGTCACAGCCCACCCTGGGATCTCACAAATCCCCCTTGTGATGTCACAGAGCCAGTGCTGCTCTATCACTCTGGGATGTCATACAGTTGCGCTGTGATGGCACAGAAGACTCTGGCATCCCAAAGTCAGCCCGTGTCACAATCCTCTAGTGCAAGCGGGAATCATGACAGTTCATTTTCCCCACCTCAGAATTAGCAGAAGTAGATAGGCTTATCATGAGAAACCGAATGTGATAAACATGTTAGAAATGAAAGGCTCCAAGTTATTAGTTATTATTTTAATAAAAGTTATTAAGTGTACCAAATATAAATTTTGAGAAAAATGGAAAAAAGCCACTATAAAAAAAAGTCAGTGTGGAGCCCGGGATTGCCACCAGGTGAGACACAGGTTTGACAGCTGCAGCAGAGGGTCCTCTATGCTTCACACCGACCGTCCTGTCTGACCCATTTTTATACCATTTTCCATGCCTGAGCCAGAGTCCCCTTTCTTCCTTTTCAAAGTGCATGTATTCATGTGGAGTTCTTTTCTCTGTGGCAAGTTGAACAATACATGTCCGGAGAGTGATGAAGACCTGTGTTTGCAGTCCCGGAATTCGGATTTGAGATGTACCTCCCTGATGGCTCTGACTATCTCGGTCTCGGATATTTATCGTGTATTTATCGTCCGGGTGTTTCTCGGACAACCTTGATGCACGATCCCTCTCTGGGCTGGCCACTTTCGTTCGCTTGTAAATAAAGTCCTCCCTCTCTTGTCCAGGTGGCTTTGACATGGTGTTGCAATCACTGTTGCTGGCTTGTGCAATTTAAAAACTTCTTATAAGAGTATAATTTAACAGCACATAACTATAAAATAGATGACAATTTTATTTGCACGAATTATCCTATAGACATATAACAGTCCTAATGATTCCTTGAGGCCTTGCAGAGTCACAATGTTCTCCATGGTTCCACAGGCCCCACAGTGTCATGTGACTCCTCTGTTCCATGAGTCCTGCAATGTCACAATGGACCTTTGGACCAATGGACCATGGGGCTTTGCAGTGTCACAACGCTCTCCTTTGGCTCCACATGGTCCCAATGGAGCACTGATTACAGGCAGCCTCTCTGTGTTACCCTGGAGCTTTGTTTCCGTGGGGTCTCGCAGTGTCCCAATGGAGCCTTGGTTGGATGGGGCCTCACAGTGTCACAATGATGCCTACATTCCACTGAGGCACACGGCGTCACTAGGGTCCCCTTGCTTCCATGAGGCCCAGCAATGTCACAGTGGTGTCCATGAATCCATGAGGACTCACAGTGTCCCAATGGTCTCTTGATCTCACATGGTCCCACAGTGTCCCAATGGTCACTTCTTCTCACATGGCCCCACAGTGTAACAATGGTCCCTTGGTTCCATGGTTCCTGGTCTGGTGCATTCCCCTCTCCCCTTCTCAGGCCGCCCTGCCAGCTGAGAAATGCTCACTGGGCCTGGGCCTTGGCCAGCAGCCCCTGGGCTCAGCTCCTCTGGAGCTCATCACAGACACTGTCTGCTCCAGGCTCAACCCTTCATTTCCTGGGGAGATGCCAAAGCCTCCACAGGGAACATTTCCCTTTGCTCATGGGAATGTCTCACAGGTGCCTTGTAGTGACTCTTTGTGTCTGTGTGCACACAGGAGTGCCTGTGCTCAGGGAAATGTGGCAGATATGCTGCTCCCTGAGGGCTTTGGATGCCTTGGATAGCTGAGCCAGTCAGGCCTGGAAGTAAGGTTAAGTCATGTCACCCTGATTCTTAAGATTTTCTAAAGCCTTCTGAGTTTCCATTCTGTTGGAGAACCTTCCCACACAATTTCTGTCAACAACATATTGTTTACAATCTTTTATGGGGGTGGACAAACTTGATGTACTAGTGGTTTGTCCAATGTCTTTGGACAGGTGGCTCATTCACTCTCCAATCCAATGTCACCTTTGGGAAAGTACAGAAATAAGAGTCAGAGTATAAACTTTTATCTTTACCTTGCAAATAGCAGGTGGCTCGCGTCGTGCTTTCACGTGTCTTATAGCGACAAAGTCACAAGCTGTAAGCAAAGTTAAATGCTGCTAAGAGTTGTTCTTTTGCTAATTTGTGAAGCTTAATAGAAGTTATAAGCGAAGTTGAATATAGTTAAGTGTTATTCCACAGCTCTGTTTAGCTTTTAGGCTGTATTACTTTTATCCTTGCCCTCACTGTCCTTTCGTCACACACACACACAGACATTAACATACACACTCACACAAAAACACACAGAGACACACAGACACTGGGACAGTTCTTGACTCCTTTTTGGTTTGATTGCCTGGATTTTGTTTGGTATTATTGTTGCTTTGTTTCCTTGCTGTGCCTGAAGTGTCCAGTCAGGAGCAGAGTGACTCTTGCCAAGGAACTCTGTGGTGCTGTCACTTAATATTAAAGCTGTTTTATGCTACTCCCCTGCTGGGGATTTTTAAAGTGCTCTCAAGCCCTCCTTCATAAGAGGGTGAAGGAGCCCTGGCCAAGCTCTGGCCCTGGGGGCACAGGGATGCTGCTAGGGGGTCCCTGTCTCCCTTTTACAAGTTTGAAGGCCCTGAGCCCCTGTCCCCGTGTCAGGCTCTGGACTTGATCTCCTCGAACATCCTCAGGGGGAGGCTGCAGCGCCAGGGGCAGGGGGACCCAGAGGGACACGGGATGCCACCGGGCACGAGCAGCTTTGGACTTGTCTGGGAGGAACTGTGAGTGGGAGCTGGCTTGAAGTGACCTCCCCAGTAAGGTCACAGAGCCCCTGAGATGTCACAATGCCTCCTGGGATGTCACAGCCCACCCTGAGATCTCACAAATCCCCCTTGTGATGTCACAGAGCCAGTGCTGCTCTATCACTCTGGGATGTCATACAGTTGCGCTGTGATGGCACAGAAGACTCTGGCATCACAAAGTCAGCCCGTGTCACAATCCTCTAGTGCAAGCGGGAATCATGACAGTTCATTTTCCCCACCTCAGAATTAGCAGAAGTAGATAGGCTTATCATGAGAAACCGAATGTGATAAACATGTTAGAAATGAAAGGCTCCAAGTTATTAGTTATTATTTTAATAAATGTTATTAAGTGTACCAAATATAAATTTTGAGAAAAATGGAAAAAAGCCACTATAAAAAAAAGTCAGTGTGGAGCCCGGGATTGCCACCAGGTGAGACACAGGTTTGACAGCTGCAGCAGAGGGTCCTCTATGCTTCACACCGACCGTCCTGTCTGACCCATTTTTATACCATTTTCCATGCCTGAGCCAGAGTTCCTTTTCTTCCTTTTTGGAGTGCATGTATTCATGTGGAGTTCTTTTCTCTGTGGCAAGTTGAACAATACGTGTCCGGAGAGTGATGAACACCTGTGTTTGCAGTCCCGGAATTCGGATTTGAGATGTACCTCCCTGATGGCTCTGACTATCTCGGTCTCGGATATTTATCGTGTATTTATCTTCCGGGTGTTTCTCGGACAACCTTGATGCATGATCCCTCTCTGGGCTGGCCACTTTCGTTCGTTTGTAAATAAAGTCCTCCCTCTCTTGTCCAGGTGGCTTTGACATGGTGTTGCAATCACTGTTGCTGGCTTGTGCAATTTAAAAACTTCTTATAAGATTATAATTTAACAGCACATAACTATAAAATAGATGACAATTTTATTTGCACGAATTATCCTATAGACATATAACAGTCCTAATGATTCCTTGAGGCCTTGCAGTGTCACAATGTTCTCCATGGTTCCACAGGCCCCACAGTATCATGTGACTCCTCTGTTCCATGAGTCCAGCAATGTCAGAATGCACCTTTGGACCAATGGACCATGGGGCTTTGCAGTGTCACAACGCTCTCCTTTGGCTCCACAGGGTCACAATGGAGCACTGATTACAGGCAGCCTCTCTGTGTTACCCTGGAGCTTTGTTTCCGTGGGGTCTCGCAGTGTCCCAATGGAGCCTTGGTTGGATGGGGCCTCACAGTGTCACAATGATGCCTACATTCCACTGAGGCACACGGCGTCACTAGGGTCCCCTTGCTTCCATGAGGCCCAGCAATGTCACAGTGGTGTCCATGAATCCATGAGGACTCACAGTATCCCAATGGTCTCTTGATCTCACATGGTCCCACAGTGTCCCAATGGTCCCTTGGTCTCACAAGGCCCCACAGTGTCCCAATGGTCACTTTTTCTCACATGGCCCCACAGTGTAACAATGGTCCCTTGGTTCCATGGTTCCTGGTCTGGTGCATTCCCCTTTCCCCTTCTCAGGCCGCCCTGCCAGCTGAGAAATGCTCACTGGGCCTGGGCCTTGGCCAGCAGCCCCTGGGCTCAGCTCCTCTGGAGCTCATCACAGACACTGTCTGCTCCAGGCTCAACCCTTCATTTCCTGGGGAGATGCCAAAGCCTCCACAGGGAACATTTCCCTTTGCTCATGGGAATGTCTCACAGGTGCCTTGTAGTGACTCTTTGTGTCTGTGTGCACACAGGAGTGCCTGTGCTCAGGGAAATGTGGCAGATATGCTGCTCCCTGAGGGCTTTGGATGCCTTGGATAGCTGAGCCAGTCAGGCCTGGAAGTAAGGTTAAGTCATGTCACCCTGATTCTTAAGATTTTCTAAAGCCTTCTGAGTTTCCATTCTGTTGGAGAACCTTCCCACACAATTTCTGTCAACAACATATTGTTTACAATCTTTTATGGGGGTGGACAAACTTGATGTACTAGTGGTTTGTCCAATGTCTTTGGACAGGTGGCCCATTCACTCTACAATCCAATGTCACCTTTGGGAAAGTACAGAAATAAGAGTCAGAGTATAAACTTTTATCTTTACCTTGCAAATAGCAGGTGGCTCGCGTCGTGCTTTCATGTGTCTTATAGCGACAAAGTCACAAGCTGTAAGCAAAGTTAAATGCTGCTAAGAGTTGTTCTTTTGCTAATTTGTGAAGCTTAATAGAAGTTATAAGCGAAGTTGAATATAGTTAAGTGTTATTCCACAGCTCTGTTTAGCTTTTAGGCTGTATTACTTTTATCCTTGCCCTCACTGTCCTTTCGTCACACACACACACAGACATTAACATACACACTCACACACAAACACACAGAGACACACAGACACTGGGACAGTTCTTGACTCCTTTTTGGTTTGATTGCCTGGATTTTGTTTGGTATTATTGTTGCTTTGTTTCCTTGCTGTGCCTGAAGTGTCCAGTCAGGAGCAGAGTGACTCTTGCCAAGGAACTCTGTGGTGCTGTCAGTTAATATTAAAGCTGTTTTATGCTACTCCCCTGCTGGGGATTTTTAAAGTGCTCTCAAGCCCTCCTTCATAAGAGGGTGAAGGAGCCCTGGCCAAGCTCTGGCCCTGGGGGCACAGGGATGCTGCTAGGGGGTCCCTGTCTCCCTTTTACAAGTTTGAAGGCCCTGAGCCCCTGTCCCCGTGTCAGGCTCTGGACTTGATCTCCTCGAACATCCTCAGGGGGAGGCTGCAGCGCCAGGGGCAGGGGGACCCAGAGGGACACGGGATGCCACCGGGCACGAGCAGCTTTGGACTTGTCTGGGAGGAACTGTGAGTGGGAGCTGGCTTGAAGTGACCTCCCCAGTAAGGTCACAGAGCCCCTGAGATGTCACAATGCCTCCTGGGATGTCACAGCCCACCCTGAGATCTCACAAATCCCCCTTGTGATGTCACAGAGCCAGTGCTGCTCTATCACTCTGGGATGTCATACAGTTGCGCTGTGATGGCACAGAAGACTCTGGCATCACAAAGTCAGCCCGTGTCACAATCCTCTAGTGCAAGCGGGAATCATGACAGTTCATTTTCCCCACCTCAGAATTAGCAGAAGTAGATAGGCTTATCATGAGAAACCGAATGTGATAAACATGTTAGAAATGAAAGGCTCCAAGTTATTAGTTATTATTTTAATAAAAGTTATTAAGTGTACCAAATATAAATTTTGAGAAAAATGGAAAAAAGCCACTATAAAAAAAAGTCAGTGTGGAGCCCGGGATTGCCACCAGGTGAGACACAGGTTTGACAGCTGCAGCAGAGGGTCCTCTATGCTTCACACCGACCGTCCTGTCTGACCCATTTTTATACCATTTTCCATGCCTGAGCCAGAGTTCCTTTTCTTCCTTTTTGGAGTGCATGTATTCATGTGGAGTTCTTTTCTCTGTGGCAAGTTGAACAATACATGTCCGGAGAGTGATGAAGACCTGTGTTTGCAGTCCCGGAATTCGGATTTGAGATGTACCTCCCTGATGGCTCTGACTATCTCGGTCTCGGATATTTATCGTGTATTTATCGTCCGGGTGTTTCTCGGACAACCTTGATGCACGATCCCTCTCTGGGCTGGCCACTTTCGTTCGCTTGTAAATAAAGTCCTCCCTCTCTTGTCCAGGTGGCTTTGACATGGTGTTGCAATCACTGTTGCTGGCTTGTGCAATTTAAAAACTTCTTATAAGAGTATAATTTAACAGCACATAACTATAAAATAGATGACAATTTTATTTGCACGAATTATCCTATAGACATATAACAGTCCTAATGATTCCTTGAGGCCTTGCAGTGTCACAATGTTCTCCATGGTTCCACAGGCCCCACAGTGTCATGTGACTCCTCTGTTCCATGAGTCCTGCAATGTCACAATGGACCTTTGGACCAATGGACCATGGGGCTTTGCAGTGTCACAACGGTCTCCTTTGGCTCCACAGGGTCACAATGGAGCACTGATTACAGGCAGCCTCTCTGTGTTACCCTGGAGCTTTGTTTCCATGGGGTCTCACAGTGTCCCAATGGAGCCTTGGTTGGATGGGGCCTCACAGTGTCACAATGATGCCTACATTCCACTGAGGCACACGGCATCACTAGGGTCCCCTTGCTTCCATGAGGCCCAGCAATGTCACAGTGGTGTCCATGAATCCATGAGGACTCACAGTGTCCCAATGGTCACTTCTTCTCACATGGCCCCACAGTGTAACAATGGTCCCTTGGTTCCATGGTTCCTGGTCTGGTGCATTCCCCTCTCCCCTTCTCAGGCCGCCCTGCCTGCTGAGAAATGCTCACTGGGCCTGGGCCTTGGCCAGCAGCCCCTGGGCTCAGCTCCTCTGGAGCTCATCACAGACACTGTCTGCTCCAGGCTCAACCCTTCATTTCCTGGGGAGATGCCAAAGCCTCCACAGGGAACATTTCCCTTTGCTCATGGGAATGTCTCACAGGTGCCTTGTAGTGACTCTTTGTGTCTGTGTGCACACAGGAGTGCCTGTGCTCAGGGAAATGTGGCAGATATGCTGCTCCCTGAGGGCTTTGGATGCCTTGGATAGCTGAGCCAGTCAGGCCTGGAAGTAAGGTTAAGTCATGTCACCCTGATTCTTAAGATTTTCTAAAGCCTTCTGAGTTTCCATTCTGTTGGAGAACCTTCCCACACAATTTCTGTCAACAACATATTGTTTACAATCTTTTATGGGGGTGGACAAACTTGATGTACTAGTGGTTTGTCCAATGTCTTTGGACAGGTGGCTCATTCACTCTCCAATCCAATGTCACCTTTGGGAAAGTACAGAAATAAGAGTCAGAGTATAAACTTTTATCTTTACCTTGCAAATAGCAGGTGGCTCGCGTCGTGCTTTCACGTGTCTTATAGCGACAAAGTCACAAGCTGTAAGCAAAGTTAAATGCTGCTAAGAGTTGTTCTTTTGCTAATTTGTGAAGCTTAATAGAAGTTATAAGCGAAGTTGAATATTGTTAAGTGTTATTCCACAGCTCTGTTTAGCTTTTAGGCTGTATTCCTTTTATCCTTGCCCTCACTGTCCTTTCGTCACACACACACACAGACATTAACATACACACTCACACAAAAACACACAGAGACACACAGACACCGGGACAGTTCTTGACTCCTTTTTGGCTTGATTGCCTGGATTTTGTTTGGTATTATTGTTGCTTTGTTTCCTTGCTGTGCCTGAAGTGTCCAGTCAGGAGCAGAGTGACTCTTGCCAAGGAACTCTGTGGTGCTGTCAGTTAATATTAAAGCTGTTTTATGCTACTCCCCTGCTGGGGATTTTTAAAGTGCTCTCAAGCCCTCCTTCATAAGAGGGTGAAGGAGCCCTGGCCAAGCTCTGGCCCTGGGGCACAGGGATGCTGCTAGGGAGTCCCTGTCTCCCTTTTCCAAGGTTGAAGGCCCTGAGCCCCTGTCCCCGTGTCAGGCTCTGGACTTGATCTCCTCGAACATCCTCAGGGGGAGGCTGCAGCGCCAGGGGCAGGGGGACCCAGAGGGACACGGGATACCACTGTGCACGTGCAGCTTTGGACTTGTCTGGGAGGAACTGTGAGTGGGAGCTGGCTTGAAGTGACCTCCCCAGTAAGGTCACAGAGCCCCTGAGATGTCACACTGCCTCCTGGGATGTCACAGCCCACCCTGGGATCTCACAAATCCCCCTTGTGATGTCACAGAGCCAGTGCTGCTCTATCACTCTGGGATGTCATACAGTTGCGCTGTGATGGCACAGAAGACTCTGGCATCACAAAGTCAGCCCGTGTCACAATCCTCTAGTGCAAGCGGGAATCATGACAGTTCATTTTCCCCACCTCAGAATTAGCAGAAGTAGATAGGCTTATCATGAGAAACCGAATGTGATAAACATGTTAGAAATGAAAGGCTCCAAGTTATTAGTTATTATTTTAATAAAAGTTATTAAGTGTACCAAATATAAATTTTGAGAAAAATGGAAAAAAGCCACTATAAAAAAAAGTCAGTGTGGAGCCCGGGATTGCCACCAGGTGAGACACAGGTTTGACAGCTGCAGCAGAGGGTCCTCTATGCTTCACACCGACCGTCCTGTCTGACCCATTTTTATACCATTTTCCATGCCTGAGCCAGAGTCCCTTTTCTTCCTTTTTGGAGTGCATGTATTCATGTGGAGTTCTTTTCTCTGTGGCAAGTTGAACAATACGTGTCCGGAGAGTGATGAACACCTGTGTTTGCAGTCCCGGAATTCGGATTTGAGATGTACCTCCCTGATGGCTCTGACTATCTCGGTCTCGGATATTTATCGTGTATTTATCTTCCGGGTGTTTCTCGGACAACCTTGATGCATGATCCCTCTCTGGGCTGGCCACTTTCGTTCGTTTGTAAATAAAGTCCTCCCTCTCTTGTCCAGGTGGCTTTGACATGGTGTTGCAATCACTGTTGCTGGCTTGTGCAATTTAAAAACTTCTTATAAGATTATAATTTAACAGCACATAACTATAAAATAGATGACAATTTTATTTGCACGAATTATCCTATAGACATATAACAGTCCTAATGATTCCTTGAGGCCTTGCAGTGTCACAATGTTCTCCATGGTTCCACAGGCCCCACAGTATCATGTGACTCCTCTGTTCCATGAGTCCAGCAATGTCAGAATGCACCTTTGGACCAATGGACCATGGGGCTTTGCAGTGTCACAACGCTCTCCTTTGGCTCCACAGGGTCACAATGGAGCACTGATTACAGGCAGCCTCTCTGTGTTACCCTGGAGCTTTGTTTCCGTGGGGTCTCGCAGTGTCCCAATGGAGCCTTGGTTGGATGGGGCCTCACAGTGTCACAATGATGCCTACATTCCACTGAGGCACACGGCGTCACTAGGGTCCCCTTGCTTCCATGAGGCCCAGCAATGTCACAGTGGTGTCCATGAATCCATGAGGACTCACAGTATCCCAATGGTCTCTTGATCTCACATGGTCCCACAGTGTCCCAATGGTCCCTTGGTCTCACAAGGCCCCACAGTGTCCCAATGGTCACTTTTTCTCACATGGCCCCACAGTGTAACAATGGTCCCTTGGTTCCATGGTTCCTGGTCTGGTGCATTCCCCTTTCCCCTTCTCAGGCCGCCCTGCCAGCTGAGAAATGCTCACTGGGCCTGGGCCTTGGCCAGCAGCCCCTGGGCTCAGCTCCTCTGGAGCTCATCACAGACACTGTCTGCTCCAGGCTCAACCCTTCATTTCCTGGGGAGATGCCAAAGCCTCCACAGGGAACATTTCCCTTTGCTCATGGGAATGTCTCACAGGTGCCTTGTAGTGACTCTTTGTGTCTGTGTGCACACAGGAGTGCCTGTGCTCAGGGAAATGTGGCAGATATGCTGCTCCCTGAGGGCTTTGGATGCCTTGGATAGCTGAGCCAGTCAGGCCTGGAAGTAAGGTTAAGTCATGTCACCCTGATTCTTAAGATTTTCTAAAGCCTTCTGAGTTTCCATTCTGTTGGAGAACCTTCCCACACAATTTCTGTCAACAACATATTGTTTACAATCTTTTATGGGGGTGGACAAACTTGATGTACTAGTGGTTTGTCCAATGTCTTTGGACAGGTGGCTCATTCACTCTCCAATCCAATGTCACCTTTGGGAAAGTACAGAAATAAGAGTCAGAGTATAAACTTTTATCTTTACCTTGCAAATAGCAGGTGGCTCGCGTCGTGCTTTCATGTGTCTTATAGCGACAAAGTCACAAGCTGTAAGCAAAGTTAAATGCTGCTAAGAGTTGTTCTTTTGCTAATTTGTGAAGCTTAATAGAAGTTATAAGCGAAGTTGAATATAGTTAAGTGTTATTCCACAGCTCTGTTTAGCTTTTAGGCTGTATTACTTTTATCCTTGCCCTCACTGTCCTTTCGTCACACACACACACAGACATTAACATACACACTCACACAAAAACACACAGAGACACACAGACACTGGGACAGTTCTTGACTCCTTTTTGGTTTGATTGCCTGGATTTTGTTTGGTATTATTGTTGCTTTGTTTCCTTGCTGTGCCTGAAGTGTCCAGTCAGGAGCAGAGTGACTCTTGCCAAGGAACTCTGTGGTGCTGTCAGTTAATATTAAAGCTGTTTTATGCTACTCCCCTGCTGGGGATTTTTAAAGTGCTCTCAAGCCCTCCTTCATAAGAGGGTGAAGGAGCCCTGGCCAAGCTCTGGCCCTGGGGGCACAGGGATGCTGCTAGGGGGTCCCTGTCTCCCTTTTACAAGTTTGAAGGCCCTGAGCCCCTGTCCCCGTGTCAGGCTCTGGACTTGATCTCCTCGAACATCCTCAGGGGGAGGCTGCAGCGCCAGGGGCAGGGGGACCCAGAGGGACACGGGATGCCACCGGGCACGAGCAGCTTTGGACTTGTCTGGGAGGAACTGTGAGTGGGAGCTGGCTTGAAGTGACCTCCCCAGTAAGGTCACAGAGCCCCTGAGATGTCACACTGCCTCCTGGGATGTCACAGCCCACCCTGGGATCTCACAAATCCCCCTTGTGATGTCACAGAGCCAGTGCTGCTCTATCACTCTGGGATGTCATACAGTTGCGCTGTGATGGCACAGAAGACTCTGGCATCACAAAGTCAGCCCGTGTCACAATCCTCTAGTGCAAGCGGGAATCATGACACTTCATTTTCCCCACCTCAGAATTAGCAGAAGTAGATAGGCTTATCATGAGAAACCGAATGTGATAAACATGTTAGAAATGAAAGGCTCCAAGTTATTAGTTATTATTTTAATAAATGTTATTAAGTGTACCAAATATAAATTTTGAGAAAAATGGAAAAAAGACACTATAAAAAAAAGTCAGTGTGGAGCCCGGGATTGCCACCAGGTGAGACACAGGTTTGACAGCTGCAGCAGAGGGTCCTCTATGCTTCACACCGACCGTCCTGTCTGACCCATTTTTATACCATTTTCCATGCCTGAGCCAGAGTTCCTTTTCTTCCTTTTTGGAGTGCATGTATTCATGTGGAGTTCTTTTCTCTGTGGCAAGTTGAACAATACATGTCCGGAGAGTGATGAAGACCTGTGTTTGCAGTCCCGGAATTCGGATTTGAGATGTACCTCCCTGATGGCTCTGACTATCTCGGTCTCGGATATTTATCGTGTATTTATCGTCCGGGTGTTTCTCGGACAACCTTGATGCACGATCCCTCTCTGGGCTGGCCACTTTCGTTCGCTTGTAAATAAAGTCCTCCCTCTCTTGTCCAGGTGGCTTCGACATGGTGTTGCAATCACTGTTGCTGGCTTGTGCAATTTAAAAACTTCTTATAAGAGTATAATTTAACAGCACATAACTATAAAATAGATGACAATTTTATTTGCACGAATTATCCTATAGACATATAACAGTCCTAATGATTCCTTGAGGCCTTGCAGTGTCACAATGTTCTCCATGGTTCCACAGGCCCCACAGTGTCATGTGACTCCTCTGTTCCATGAGTCCTGCAATGTCACAATGGACCTTTGGACCAATGGACCATGGGGCTTTGCAGTGTCACAACGGTCTCCTTTGGCTCCACAGGGTCACAATGGAGCACTGATTACAGGCAGCCTCTCTGTGTTACCCTGGAGCTTTGTTTCCATGGGGTCTCACAGTGTCCCAATGGAGCCTTGGTTGGATGGGGCCTCACAGTGTCACAATGATGCCTACATTCCACTGAGGCACACGGCGTCACTAGGGTCCCCTTGCTTCCATGAGGCCCAGCAATGTCACAGTGGTGTCCATGAATCCATGAGGACTCACAGTGTCCCAATGGTCACTTCTTCTCACATGGCCCCACAGTGTAACAATGGTCCCTTGGTTCCATGGTTCCTGGTCTGGTGCATTCCCCTCTCCCCTTCTCAGGCCGCCCTGCCAGCTGAGAAATGCTCACTGGGCCTGGGCCTTGGCCAGCAGCCCCTGGGCTCAGCTCCTCTGGAGCTCATCACAGACACTGTCTGCTCCAGGCTCAACCCTTCATTTCCTGGGGAGATGCCAAAGCCTCCACAGGGAACATTTCCCTTTGCTCATGGGAATGTCTCACAGGTGCCTTGTAGTGACTCTTTGTGTCTGTGTGCACACAGGAGTGCCTGTGCTCAGGGAAATGTGGCAGATATGCTGCTCCCTGAGGGCTTTGGATGCCTTGGATAGCTGAGCCAGTCAGGCCTGGAAGTAAGGTTAAGTCATGTCACCCTGATTCTTAAGATTTTCTAAAGCCTTCTGAGTTTCCATTCTGTTGGAGAACCTTCCCACACAATTTCTGTCAACAACATATTGTTTACAATCTTTTATGGGGGTGGACAAACTTGATGTACTAGTGGTTTGTCCAATGTCTTTGGACAGGTGGCTCATTCACTCTCCAATCCAATGTCACCTTTGGGAAAGTACAGAAATAAGAGTCAGAGTATAAACTTTTATCTTTACCTTGCAAATAGCAGGTGGCTCGCGTCGTGCTTTCACGTGTCTTATAGCGACAAAGTCACAAGCTGTAAGCAAAGTTAAATGCTGCTAAGAGTTGTTCTTTTGCTAATTTGTGAAGCTTAATAGAAGTTATAAGCGAAGTTGAATATTGTTAAGTGTTATTCCACAGCTCTGTTTAGCTTTTAGGCTGTATTCCTTTTATCCTTGCCCTCACTGTCCTTTCGTCACACACACACACAGACATTAACATACACACTCACACAAAAACACACAGAGACACACAGACACCGGGACAGTTCTTGACTCCTTTTTGGCTTGATTGCCTGGATTTTGTTTGGTATTATTGTTGCTTTGTTTCCTTGCTGTGCCTGAAGTGTCCAGTCAGGAGCAGAGTGACTCTTGCCAAGGAACTCTGTGGTGCTGTCACTTAATATTAAAGCTGTTTTATGCTACTCCCCTGCTGGGGATTTTTAAAGTGCTCTCAAGCCCTCCTTCATAAGAGGGTGAAGGAGCCCTGGCCAAGCTCTGGCCCTGGGGCACAGGGATGCTGCTAGGGAGTCCCTGTCTCCCTTTTCCAAGGTTGAAGGCCCTGAGCCCCTGTCCCCGTGTCAGGCTCTGGACTTGATCTCCTCGAACATCCTCAGGGGGAGGCTGCAGCGCCAGGGGCAGGGGGACCCAGAGGGACACGGGATACCACTGTGCACGTGCAGCTTTGGACTTGTCTGGGAGGAACTGTGAGTGGGAGCTGGCTTGAAGTGACCTCCCCAGTAAGGTCACAGAGCCCCTGAGATGTCACACTGCCTCCTGGGATGTCACAGCCCACCCTGGGATCTCACAAATCCCCCTTGTGATGTCACAGAGCCAGTGCTGCTCTATCACTCTGGGATGTCATACAGTTGCGCTGTGATGGCACAGAAGACTCTGGCATCACAAAGTCAGCCCGTGTCACAATCCTCTAGTGCAAGCGGGAATCATGACACTTCATTTTCCCCACCTCAGAATTAGCAGAAGTAGATAGGCTTATCATGAGAAACCGAATGTGATAAACATGTTAGAAATGAAAGGCTCCAAGTTATTAGTTATTATTTTAATAAAAGTTATTAAGTGTACCAAATATAAATTTTGAGAAAAATGGAAAAAAGCCACTATAAAAAAAAGTCAGTGTGGAGCCCGGGATTGCCACCAGGTGAGACACAGGTTTGACAGCTGCAGCAGAGGGTCCTCTATGCTTCACACCGACCGTCCTGTCTGACCCATTTTTATACCATTTTCCATGCCTGAGCCAGAGTCCCTTTTCTTCCTTTTTGGAGTGCATGTATTCATGTGGAGTTCTTTTCTCTGTGGCAAGTTGAACAATACATGTCCGGAGAGTGATGAAGACCTGTGTTTGCAGTTCCGGAATTCGGATTTGAGATGTACCTCCCTGATGGCTCTGACTATCTCGGTCTCGGATATTTATCGTGTATTTATCGTCCGGGTGTTTCTCGGACAACCTTGATGCACGATCCCTCTCTGGGCTGGCCACTTTCGTTCGCTTGTAAATAAAGTCCTCCCTCTCTTGTCCAGGTGGCTTTGACATGGTGTTGCAATCACTGTTGCTGGCTTGTGCAATTTAAAAACTTCTTATAAGAGTATAATTTAACAGCACATAACTATAAAATAGATGACAATTTTATTTGCACGAATTATCCTATAGACATATAACAGTCCTAATGATTCCTTGAGGCCTTGCAGTGTCACAATGTTCTCCATGGTTCCACAGGCCCCACAGTGTCATGTGACTCCTCTGTTCCATGAGTCCTGCAATGTCACAATGGACCTTTGGACCAATGGACCATGGGGCTTTGCAGTGTCACAACGCTCTCCTTTGGCTCCACAGGGTCACAATGGAGCACTGATTACAGGCAGCCTCTCTGTGTTACCCTGGAGCTTTGTTTCCGTGGGGTCTCGCAGTGTCCCAATGGAGCCTTGGTTGGATGGGGCCTCACAGTGTCACAATGATGCCTACATTCCACTGAGGCACACGGCGTCACTAGGGTCCCCTTGCTTCCATGAGGCCCAGCAATGTCACAGTGGTGTCCATGAATCCATGAGGACTCACAGTATCCCAATGGTCTCTTGATCTCACATGGTCCCACAGTGTCCCAATGGTCCCTTGGTCTCACAAGGCCCCACAGTGTCCCAATGGTCACTTCTTCTCACATGGCCCCACAGTGTAACAATGGTCCCTTGGTTCCATGGTTCCTGGTCTGGTGCATTCCCCTCTCCCCTTCTCAGGCCGCCCTGCCTGCTGAGAAATGCTCACTGGGCCTGGGCCTTGGCCAGCAGCCCCTGGGCTCAGCTCCTCTGGAGCTCATCACAGACACTGTCTGCTCCAGGCTCAACCCTTCATTTCCTGGGGAGATGCCAAAGCCTCCACAGGGAACATTTCCCTTTGCTCAGGGGAATTTCGCACAGGTGCCTTGTAGTGACTCTTTGTGTCTGTGTGCACACAGGAGTGCCTGTGCTCAGGGAAATGTGGCAGAAATGCTGCTCCCTGAGGGCTTTGGATGCCTTGGATAGCTGAGCCAGTCAGGCCTGGAAGTAAGGTTAAGTCATGTCACCCTGATTCTTAAGATTTTCTAAAGCCTTCTGAGTTTCCATTCTGTTGGAGAACCTTCCCACACAATTTCTGTCAACAACATATTGTTTACAATCTTTTATGGGGGTGGACAAACTTGATGTACTAGTGGTTTGTCCAATGTCTTTGGACAGGTGGCTCATTCACTCTCCAATCCAATGTCACCTTTGGGAAAGTACAGAAATAAGAGTCAGAGTATAAACTTTTATCTTTACCTTGCAAATAGCAGGTGGCTCGCGTCGTGCTTTCACGTGTCTTATAGCAACAAAGTCACAAGCTGTAAGCAAAGTTAAATGCTGCTAAGAGTTGTTCTTTTGCTAATTTGTGAAGCTTAATAGAAGTTATAAGCGAAGTTGAATATTGTTAAGTGTTATTCCACAGCTCTGTTTAGCTTTTAGGCTGTATTCCTTTTATCCTTGCCCTCACTGTCCTTTCGTCACACACACACACACACATTAACATACACACTCACACAAAATACACAGAGACACACAGACACCGGGACAGTTCTTGACTCCTTTTTGGTTTGATTGCCTGGATTTTGTTTGGTTTTGTTGTTGCTTTGTTTCCTTGGTGTGCCTGAAGTGTCCAGTCAGGAGCAGAGTGACTCTTGCCAAGGAACTCTGTAGTGCTGTCACTTAATATTAAAGCTGTTTTATGCTACTCCCCTGCTGGGGATTTTTAAAGTGCTCTCAAGCCCTCCTTCATAAGAGGGTGAAGGAGCCCTGGCCAAGCTCTGGCCCTGGGGCACAGGGATGCTGCTAGGGGGTCCCTGTCTCCCTTTTCCAAGTTTGAAGGCCCTGAGCCCCTGTCCCCGTGTAAGGCTCTGGACTTGATCTCCTCGAACATCCTCAGGGGGAGGCTGCAGCGCCAGGGGCAGGGGGACCCAGAGGGACACGGGATGCCACCGGGCACGAGCAGCTTTGGACTTGTCTGGGAGGAACTGTGAGTGGGAGCTGGCTTGAAGTGACCTCCCCAGTAAGGTCACAGAGCCCCTGAGATGTCACAATGCCTCCTGGGATGTCACAGCCCACCCTGAGATCTCACAAATCCCCCTTGTGATGTCACAGAGCCAGTGCTGCTCTATCACTCTGGGATGTCATACAGTTGCGCTGTGATGGCACAGAAGACTCTGGCATCACAAAGTCAGCCCGTGTCACAATCCTCTAGTGCAAGCGGGAATCATGACAGTTCATTTTCCCCACCTCAGAATTAGCAGAAGTAGATAGGCTTATCATGAGAAACCAAATGTGATAAACATGTTAGAAATGAAAGGCTCCAAGTTATTAGTTATTATTTTAATAAATGTTATTAAGTGTACCAAATATAAATTTTGAGAAAAATGGAAAAAAGCCACTATAAAAAAAAGTCAGTGTGGAGCCCGGGATTGCCACCAGGTGAGACACAGTTTTGACAGCTGCAGCAGAGGGTCCTCTATGCTTCACACCGACCGTCCTGTCTGACCCATTTTTATACCATTTTCCATGCCTGAGCCAGAGTTCCTTTTCTTCCTTTTTGGAGTGCATGTATTCATGTGGAGTTCTTTTCTCTGTGGCAAGTTGAACAATACATGTCCGGAGAGTGATGAAGACCTGTGTTTGCAGTCCCGGAATTCGGATTTGAGATGTACCTCCCTGATGGCTCTGACTATCTCGGTCTCGGATATTTATCGTGTATTTATCGTCCGGGTGTTTCTCGGACAACCTTGATGCACGATCCCACTCTGGGCTGGCCACTTTCCTTTGCTTGTAAATAAAGTCCTCCCTCTCTTGTCCAGGTGGCTTTGACATGGTGTTGCAATCACTGTTGCTGGCTTGTGCAATTTAAAAACTTCTTATAAGAGTATAATTTAACAGCACATAACTATAAAATAGATGACAATTTTATTTGCACGAATTATCCTATAGACATATAACAGTCCTAATGATTCCTTGAGGCCTTGCAGTGTCACAATGTTCTCCATGGTTCCACAGGCCCCACAGTGTCATGTGACTCCTCTGTTTGATGAGTCCAGCAATGTCACAATGGACCTTTGGACCAATGGACCATGGGGCTTTGCAGTGTCACAACGCTCTCCTTTGGCTCCACAGGGTCCCAATGGAGCACTGATTACAGGCAGCCTCTCTGTGTTACCCTGGAGCTTTGTTTCCGTGGGGTCTCGCAGTGTCCCAATGGAGCCTTGGTTGGATGGGGCCTCACAGTGTCACAATGATGCCTACATTCCACTGAGGCACACGGCATCACTAGAGTCCCCTTGCTTCCATGAGGCCCAGCAATGTCACAGTGGTGTCCATGAATCCATGAGGACTCACAGTGTCCCAATGGTCACTTCTTCTCACATGGCCCCACAGTGTAACAATGGTCCCTTGGTTCCATGGTTCCTGGTCTGGTGCATTCCCCTCTCCCCTTCTCAGGCCGCCCTGCCAGCTGAGAAATGCTCACTGGGCCTGGGCCTTGGCCAGCAGCCCCTGGGCTCAGCTCCTCTGGAGCTCATCACAGACACTGTCTGCTCCAGGCTCAACCCTTCATTTCCTGGGGAGATGCCAAAGCCTCCACAGGGAACATTTCCCTTTGCTCAGGGGAATTTCGCACAGGTGCCTTGTAGTGACTCTTTGTGTCTGTGTGCACACAGGAGTGCCTGTGCTCAGGGAAATGTGGCAGATATGCTGCTCCCTGAGGGCTTTGGATGCCTTGGATAGCTGAGCCAGTCAGGCCTGGAAGTAAGGTTAAGTCATGTCACCCTGATTCTTAAGATTTTCTAAAGCCTTCTGAGTTTCCATTCTGTTGGAGAACCTTCCCACACAATTTCTGTCAACAACATATTGTTTACGATCTTTTATGGGGGTGGACAAACTTGATGTACTAGTGGTTTGTCCAATGTCTTTGGACAGGTGGCTCATTCACTCTCCAATCCAATGTCACCTTTGGGAAAGTACAGAAATAAGAGTCAGAGTATAAACTTTTATCTTTACCTTGCAAATAGCAGGTGGCTCGCGTCGTGCTTTCACGTGTCTTATAGCGACAAAGACACAAGCTGTAAGCAAAGTTAAATGCTGCTAAGAGTTGTTCTTTTGCTAATTTGTGAAGCTTAATAGAAGTTATAAGCGAAGTTGAATATTGTTAAGTGTTATTCCACAGCTCTGTTTAGCTTTTAGGCTGTATTCCTTTTATCCTTGCCCTCACTGTCCTTTCGTCACACACACACACAGACATTAACATACACACTCACACAAAAACACACAGAGACACACAGACACCGGGACAGTTCTTGACTCCTTTTTGGTTTGATTGCCTGGATTTTGTTTGCTTTTGTTGTTGCTTTGTTTCCTTGCTGTGCCTGAAGTGTCCAGTCAGGAGCAGAGTGACTCTTGCCAAGGAACTCTGTGGTGCTGTCAATTAATATTAAAGCTGTTTTATGCTACTCCCCTGCTGGGGATTTTTAAAGTGCTCTCAAGCCCTCCTTCATAAGAGGGTGAAGGAGCCCTGGCCAAGCTCTGGCCCTGGGGCACAGGGATGCTGCTAGGGGGTCCCTGTCTCCCTGTTCCAACTTTGAGAGCCCTGAGCCCCTGTCCCCGTGTCAGGCTCTGGGCTTGATCTCCTCGAACATCCTCAGGGGGAGGCTGCAGCGCCAGAGACAGGAGGACCCAGAGGGACACGGGATGCCACTGTGCACGCGCAGCTTTGGACTTCTCTGGGAGGAACTGTGAGTGGGGGCTGGCTTGAAGTGACCTCCCCAGTAAGGTCACAGAGCCCCTGAGATGTCACACTGCCTCCTGGGATGTCACAGCCCACCCTGGGATCTCACAAATCCCCCTTGTGATGTCACAGAGCCAGTGCTGCTCTATCACTCTGGGATGTCATACAGTTGCGCTGTGATGGCACAGAAGACTCTGGCATCACAAAGTCAGCCCGTGTCACAATCCTCTAGTGCAAGCGGGAATCATGACACTTCATTTTCCCCACCTCAGAATTAGCAGAAGTAGATAGGCTTATCATGAGAAACCGAATGTGATAAACATGTTAGAAATGAAAGGCTCCAAGTTATTAGTTATTATTTTAATAAAAGTTATTAAGTGTACCAAATATAAATTTTGAGAAAAATGGAAAAAAGCCACTATAAAAAAAAGTCAGTGTGGAGCCCGGGATTGCCACCAGGTGAGACACAGGTTTGACAGCTGCAGCAGAGGGTCCTCTATGCTTCACACCGACCGTCCTGTCTGACCCATTTTTATACGATTTTCCATGCCTGAGCCAGAGTCCCTTTTCTTCCTTTTTGGAGTGCATGTATTCATGTGGAGTTCTTTTGTCTGTGGCAAGTTGAACAATACATGTCCGGAGAGTGATGAACAACTGTGTTTGCAGTCCCGGAATTCGGATTTGAGATGTACCTCCCTGATGGCTCTGACTATCTCGGTCTCAGATATTTATCGTGTATTTATCGTCCGGGTGTTTCTCGGACAACCTTGATGCACGATCCCTCTCTGGGCTGGCCACTTTCGTTCGCTTGTAAATAAAGTCCTCCCTCTCTTGTCCAGGTGGCTTTGACATGGTGTTGCAATCACTGTTGCTGGCTTGTGCAATTTAAAAACTTCTTATAAGAGTATAATTTAACAGCACATAACTATAAAATAGATGACAATTTTATTTGCACGAATTATCCTATAGACATATAACAGTCCTAATGATTCCTTGAGGCCTTGCAGTGTCACAATGTTCTCCATGGTTCCACAGGCCCCACAGTGTCATGTGACTCCTCTGTTCCATGAGTCCTGCAATGTCACAATGGACCTTTGGACCAATGGACCATGGGGCTTTGCAGTGTCACAACGCTCTCCTTTGGCTCCACATGGTCACAATGGAGCACTGATTACAGGCAGCCTCTCTGTGTTACCCTGGAGCTTTGTTTCCGTGGGGTCTCGCAGTGTCCCAATGGAGCCTTGGTTGGATGGGGCCTCACAGTCTCACAATGATGCCTACATTCCACTGAGGCAAACGGCGTCACTAGGGTCCCCTTGCTTCCATGAGGCCCAGCAATGTCACAGTGGTGTCCATGAATCCATGAGGACTCACAGTATCCCAATGGTCTCTTGATCTCACATGGTCCCACAGTGTCCCAATGGTCCCTTGGTCTCACAAGGCCCCACAGTGTCCCAATGGTCACTTCTTCTCACATGGCCCCACAGTGTAACAATGGTCCCTTGGTTCCATGGTTCCTGGTCTGGTGCATTCCCCTCTCCCCTTCTCAGGCCGCCCTGCCTGCTGAGAAATGCTCACTGGGCCTGGGCCTTGGCCAGCAGCCCCTGGGCTCAGCTCCTCTGGAGCTCATCACAGACACTGTCTGCTCCAGGCTCAACCCTTCATTTCCTGGGGAGATGCCAAAGCCTCCACAGGGAACATTTCCCTTTGCTCAGGGGAATGTCTCACAGGTGCCTTGTAGTGACTCTTTGTGTCTGTGTGCACACAGGAGTGCCTGTGCTCAGGGAAATGTGGCAGATATGCTGCTCCCTGAGGGCTTTGGATGCCTTGGATAGCTGAGCCAGTCAGGCCTGGAAGTAAGGTTAAGTCATGTCACCCTGATTCTTAAGATTTTCTAAAGCCTTCTGAGTTTCCATTCTGTTGGAGAACCTTCCCACACAATTTCTGTCAACAACATATTGTTTACAATCTTTTATGGGGCTGGACAAACTTGATGTACTAGTGCTTTGTCCAATGTCTTTGGACAGGTGGCTCACTCACTCTCCAATCCAATGTCACCTTTGGGAAAGTATAAAAGTTGGAGTCAGAGAATAAACTTTTCTCTTTACCTTGCAAATAGCAGGTGGCTCGCGTCGTGCTTTCACGTGTCTTATAGCGACAAAGTCACAAGCTGTAAGCAAAGTTAAATGCTGCTAAGAGTTGTTCTTTTGCTAATTTGTGAAGCTTAATAGAAGTTATAAGCGAAGTTGAATATTGTTAAGTGTTATTCCACAGCTCTGTTTAGCTTTTAGGCTGTATTCCTTTTATCCTTGCCCTCACTGTCCTTTCGTCACACACACACAGACATTAACATACACACTCACAAAAAATCACACAGAGACACACAGACACCGGGACAGTTCTTGACTCCTTTTTGGTTTGATTGCCTGGATTTTGTTTGGTTTTGTTGTTGCTTTGTTTCCTTGCTGTGCCTGAAGTGTCCAGTCAGGAGCAGAGTGACTCTTGCCAAGGAACTCTGTGGTGCTGTCACTTAATATTAAAGCTGTTTTATGCTACTCCCCTGCTGGGGATTTTTAAAGTGCTCTCAAGCCCTCCTTCATAAGAGGGTGAAGGAGCCCTGGCCAAGCTCTGGCCCTGGGGCACAGGGATGCTGCTAGGGGGTCCCTGTCTCCCTGTTCCAACTTTGAGAGCCCTGAGCCCCTGTCCCCGTGTCAGGCTCTGGGCTTGATCTCCTCGAACATCCTCAGGAGGAGGCTGCAGCGCCAGGGGCAGGGGGACCCAGAGGGACACGGGATGCCACTGTGCACCAGCAGCTTTGGACTTCTCTGGGAGGAACTGTGAGTGGGGGCTGGCTTGGAGTGACCTCCCCAGTAAGGTCACAGAGCCCCTGAGATGTCACACTGCCTCCTGGGATGTCACAGCCCACCCTGGGATCTCACAAATCCCCCTTGTGATGTCACAGAGCCAGTGCTGCTCTATCACTCTGGGATGTCATACAGTTGCGCTGTGATGGCACAGAAGACTCTGGCATCACAAAGTCAGCCCGTGTCACAATCCTCTAGTGCAAGCGGGAATCATGACACTTCATTTTCCCCACCTCAGAATTAGCAGAAGTAGATAGGCTTATCATGAGAAACCGAATGTGATAAACATGTTAGAAATGAAAGGCTCCAAGTTATTAGTTATTATTTTAATAAAAGTTATTAAGTGTACCAAATATAAATTTTGAGAAAAATGGAAAAAAGCCACTATAAAAAAAAGTCAGTGTGGAGCCCGGGATTGCCACCAGGTGAGACACAGTTTTGACAGCTGCAGCAGAGGGTCCTCTATGCTTCACACCGACCGTCCTGTCTGACCCATTTTTATACCATTTTCCATGCCTGAGCCAGAGTTCCTTTTCTTCCTTTTTGGAGTGCATGTATTCATGTGGAGTTCTTTTCTCTGTGGCAAGTTGAACAATACATGTCCGGAGAGTGATGAAGACCTGTGTTTGCAGTTCCGGAATTCGGATTTGAGATGTACCTCCCTGATGGCTCTGACTATCTCGGTCTCGGATATTTATCGTGTATTTATCGTCCGGGTGTTTCTCGGACAACCTGGATGCATGATCCCTCTCCGGTCTGGCCACTTTTGTTCGCTTGTAAATAAAGTCCTCCCTCTCTTGTCCAGGTGGCTTTGACATGGTGTTGCAATCACTGTTGCTGGCTTGTGCAATTTAAAAACTTCTTATAAGAGTATAATTTAACAGCACATAACTATAAAATAGATGACAATTTTATTTGCACGAATTATCCTATAGACATATAACAGTCCTAATGATTCCTTGAGGCCTTGCAGTGTCACAATGTTCTCCATGGTTCCACAGGCCCCACAGTGTCATGTGACTCCTCTGTTTGATGAGTCCAGCAATGTCACAATGGACCTTTGGACCAATGGACCATGGGGCTTTGCAGTGTCACAACGCTCTCCTTTGGCTCCACAGGGTCACAATGGAGCACTGATTACAGGCAGCCTCTCTGTGTTACCCTGGAGCTTTGTTTCCGTGGGGTCTCGCAGTGTCCCAATGGAGCCTTGGTTGGATGGGGCCTCACAGTCTCACAATGATGCCTACATTCCACTGAGGCACACGGCATCACTAGGGTCCCCTTGCTTCCATGAGGCCCAGCAATGTCACAGTGGTGTCCATGAATCCATGAGGACTCACAGTGTCCCAATGGTCACTTCTTCTCACATGGCCCCACAGTGTAACAATGGTCCCTTGGTCTCACAAGGCCCCACAGTGTCCCAATGGTCACTTCTTCTCACATGGCCCCACAGTGTAACAATGGTCCCTTGGTTCCATGGTTCCTGGTCTGGTGCATTCCCCTTTCCCCTTCTCAGGCCGCCCTGCCAGCTGAGAAATGCTCACTGGGCCTGGGCCTTGGCCAGCAGCCCCTGGGCTCAGCTCCTCTGGAGCTCATCACAGACACTGTCTGCTCCAGGCTCAACCCTTCATCCCCTGGGGAGATGCCAAAGCCTCCACAGGGAACATTTCCCTTTGCTCAGGGAATTTCTCACAGGTGCCTTGTAGTGACTCTTTGTGTCTGTGTGCACACAGGAGTGCCTGTGCTCAGGGAAATGTGGCAGATATGCTGCTCCCTGAGGGCTTTGGATGCCTTGGATAGCTGAGCCAGTCAGGCCTGGAAGTAAGGTTAAGTCATGTCACCCTGATTCTTAAGATTTTCTAAAGCCTTCTGAGTTTCCATTCTGTTGGAGAACCTTCCCACACAATTTCTGTCAACAACATATTGTTTACAATCTTTTATGGGGCTGGACAAACTTGATGTACTAGTGCTTTGTCCAATGTCTTTGGACAGGTGGCTCACTCACTCTCCAATCCAATGTCACCTTTGGGAAAGTATAAAAGTTGGAGTCAGAGAATAAACTTTTATCTTTACCTTGCAAATAGCAGGTGGCTCGCGTCGTGCTTTCACGTGTCTTATAGCGACAAAGTCACAAGCTGTAAGCAAAGTTAAATGCTGCTAAGAGTTGTTCTTTTGCTAATTTGTGAAGCTTAATAGAAGTTATAAGCGAAGTTGAATATTGTTAAGTGTTATTCCACAGCTCTGTTTAGCTTTTAGGCTGTATTCCTTTTATCCTTGCCCTCACTGTCCTTTCGTCACACACACACACAGACATTAACATACACACTCACACAAAAACACACAGAGACACACAGACACCGGGACAGTTCTTGACTCCTTTTTGGTTTGATTGCCTGGATTTTGTTTGGTTTTGTTGTTGCTTTGTTTCCTTGCTGTGCCTGAAGTGTCCAGTCAGGAGCAGAGTGACTCTTGCCAAGGAACTCTGTGGTGCTGTCACTTAATATTAAAGCTGTTTTATGCTACTCCCCTGCTGGGGATTTTTATAAGTGCTCTCAAGCCCTCCTTCATAAGAGGGTGAAGGAGCCCTGGCCAAGCTCTGGCCCTGGGGCACAGGGATGCTGCTAGGGGGTCCCTGTCTCCCTGTTCCAACTTTGAGGGCCCTGAGCCCCTGTCCCCGTGTCAGGCTCTGGGCTTGATCTCCTCGAACATCCTCAGGGGGAGGCTGCAGCGCCAGAGACAGGGGGACCCAGAGGGACACGGGATGCCACTGTGCACGCGCAGCTTTGGACTTCTCTGGGAGGAACTGTGAGTGGGGGCTGGCTTGAAGTGACCTCCCCAGTAAGGTCACAGAGCCCCTGAGATGTCACACTGCCTCCTGGGATGTCACAGCCCACCCTGGGATCTCACAAATCCCCCTTGTGATGTCACAGAGCCAGTGCTGCTCTATCACTCTGGGATGTCATACAGTTGCGCTGTGATGGCACAGAAGACTCTGGCATCACAAAGTCAGCCCGTGTCACAATCCTCTAGTGCAAGCGGGAATCATGACACTTCATTTTCCCCATCTCAGAATTAGCAGAAGTAGATAGGCTTATCATGAGAAACCGAATGTGATAAACATGTTAGAAATGAAAGGCTCCAAGTTATTAGTTATTATTTTAATAAAAGTTATTAAGTGTACCAAATATAAATTTTGAGAAAAATGGAAAAAAGCCACTATAAAAAAAAGTCAGTGTGGAGCCCGGGATTGCCACCAGGTGAGACACAGTTTTGACAGCTGCAGCAGAGGGTCCTCTATGCTTCGCACCGACCGTCCTGTCTGACCCATTTTTATACCATTTTCCATGCCTGAGCCAGAGTCCCTTTTCTTCCTTTTTGGAGTGCATGTATTCATGTGGAGTTCTTTTCTCTGTGGCAAGTTGAACAATACATGTCCGGAGAGTGATGAACACCTGTGTTTGCAGTCCCGGAATTCGGATTTGAGATGTACCTCCCTGATGGCTCTGACTATCTCGGTCTCGGATATTTATCGTGTATTTATCGTCCGGGTGTTTCTCGGACAACCTTGATGCACGATCCCTCTCTGGGCTGGCCACTTTCGTTCGCTTGTAAATAAAGTCCTCCCTCTCTTGTCCAGGTGGCTTTGACATGGTGTTGCAATCACTGTTGCTGGCTTGTGCAATTTAAAAACTTCTTATAAGAGTATAATTTAACAGCACATAACTATAAAATAGATGACAATTTTATTTGCACGAATTATCCTATAGACATATAACAGTCCTAATGATTCCTTGAGGCCTTGCAGTGTCACAATGTTCTCCATGGTTCCACAGGCCCCACAGTGTCATGTGACTCCTCTGTTTGATGAGTCCAGCAATGTCACAATGGACCTTTGGACCAATGGACCATGGGGCTTTGCAGTGTCACAACGCTCTCCTTTGGCTCCACATGGTCACAATGGAGCACTGATTACAGGCAGCCTCCCTGTGTTACCCTGGAGCTTTGTTTCCGTGGGGTCTCGCAGTGTCCCAATGGAGCCTTGGTTGGATGGGGCCTCACAGTGTCACAATGATGCCTACATTCCACTGAGGCACACGGCGTCACTAGGGTCCCCTTGCTTCCATGAGGCCCAGCAATGTCACAGTGGTGTCCATGAATCCATGAGGACTCACAGTATCCCAATGGTCTCTTGATCTCACATGGTCCCACAGTGTCCCAATGGTCCCTTGGTCTCACAAGGCCCCACAGTGTCCCAATGGTCACTTCTTCTCACATGGCCCCACAGTGTAACAATGGTCCCTTGGTTCCATGGTTCCTGGTCTGGTGCATTCCCCTCTCCCCTTCTCAGGCCGCCCTGCCAGCTGAGAAATGCCCACTGGGCCTGGGCCTTGGCCAGCAGCCCCTGGGCTCAGCTCCTCTGGAGCTCATCACAGACACTGTCTGCTCCAGGCTCAACCCTTCATTTCCTGGGGAGATGCCAAAGCCTCCACAGGGAACATTTCCCTTTGCTCATGGGAATGTCTCACAGGTGCCTTGTAGTGACTCTTTGTGTCTGTGTGCACACAGGAGTGCCTGTGCTCAGGGAAATGTGGCAGATATGCTGCTCCCTGAGGGCTTTGGATGCCTTGGATAGCTGAGCCAGTCAGGCCTGGAAGTAAGGTTAAGTCATGTCACCCTGATTCTTAAGATTTTCTAAAGCCTTCTGAGTTTCCATTCTGTTGGAGAACCTTCCCACACAATTTCTGTCAACAACATATTGTTTACAATCTTTTATGGGGGTGGACAAACTTGATGTACTAGTGTTTTGTCCAATGTCTTTGGACAGGTGGCTCATTCACTCTCCAATCCAATGTCACCTTTGGGAAAGTACAGAAATAAGAGTCAGAGTATAAACTTTTATCTTTACCTTGCAAATAGCAGGTGGCTCGCGTCGTGCTTTCACGTGTCTTATAGCGACAAAGTCACAAGCTGTAAGCAAAGTTAAATGCTGCTAAGAGTTGTTCTTTTGCTAATTTGTGAAGCTTAATAGAAGTTATAAGCGAAGTTGAATATTGTTAAGTGTTATTCCACAGCTCTGTTTAGCTTTTAGGCTGTATTCCTTTTATCCTTGCCCTCACTGTCCTTTCGTCACACACACACACAGACATTAACATACACACTCACACAAAAACACACAGAGACACACAGACACCGGGACAGTTCTTGACTCCTTTTTGGTTTGATTGCCTGGATTTTGTTTGGTTTTGTTGTTGCTTTGTTTCCTTGGTGTGCCTGAAGTGTCCAGTCAGGAGCAGAGTGACTCTTGCCAAGGAACTCTGTAGTGCTGTCACTTAATATTAAAGCTGTTTTATGCTACTCCCCTGCTGGGGATTTTTAAAGTGCTCTCAAGCCCTCCTTCATAAGAGGGTGAAAGAGCCCTGGCCAAGCTCTGGCCCTGGGGGCACAGGGATGCTGCTAGGGGGTCCCTGTCTCCCTTTTCCAAGTTTGAAGGCCCTGAGCCCCTGTCCCCGTGTCAGGCTCTGGACTTGATCTCCTCGAACATCCTCAGGGGGAGGCTGCAGCGCCAGGGGCAGGGGGACCCAGAGGGACACGGGATACCACTGTGCACCAGCAGCTTTGGACTTCTCTGGGAGGAACTGTGAGTGGGAGCTGGCTTGAAGTGACCTCCCCAGTAAGGTCACAGAGCCCCTGAGATGTCACACTGCCTCCTGGGATGTCACAGCCCACCCTGGGATCTCACAAATCCCCCTTGTGATGTCACAGAGCCAGTGCTGCTCTATCACTCTGGGATGTCATACAGTTGCGCTGTGATGGCACAGAAGACTCTGGCATCACAAAGTCAGCCCGTGTCACAATCCTCTAGTGCAAGCGGGAATCATGACAGTTCATTTTCCCCACCTCAGAATTAGCAGAAGTAGATAGGCTTATCATGAGAAACCGAATGTGATAAACATGTTAGAAATGAAAGGCTCCAAGTTATTAGTTATTTTAATAAAAGTTATTAAGTGTACCAAATATAAATTTTGAGAAAAATGGAAAAAAGCCACTATAAAAAAAAGTCAGTGTGGAGCCCGGGATTGCCACAAGGTGAGACACAGTTTTGACAGCTGCAGCAGAGGGTCCTCTATGCTTCACACCGACCGTCCTGTCTGACCCATTTTTATACCATTTTCCATGCCTGAGCCAGAGTTCCTTTTCTTCCTTTTTGGAGTGCATGTATTCATGTGGAGTTCTTTTCTCTGTGGCAAGTTGAACAATACATGTCCGGAGAGTGATGAACACCTGTGATTGCAGTTCCGGAATTAGGATTTGAGATGTACCTCCCTGATGGCTCTGACTATCTCGGTCTCGGATATTTATCGTGTATTTATCGTCCGGGTGTTTCTCGGACAACCTTGATGCATGATCCCTCTCTGGGCTGGCCACTTTCGTTCGCTTGTAAATAAAGTCCTCCCTCTCTTGTCCAGGTGGCTTTGACATGGTGTTGCAATCACTGTTGCTGGCTAGTGCAATTTAAAAACTTCTTATAAGAGTATAATTTAACAGCACATAACTATAAAATAGATGACAATTTTATTTGCACGAATTATCCTATAGACATATAACAGTCCTAATGATTCCTTGAGGCCTTGCAGTGTCACAATGGTCTCCATGGTTCCACAGGCCCCACAGTGTCATGTGACTCCTCTGTTCCATGAGTCCTGCAATGTCACAATGGACCTTTGGACCAATGGACCATGGGGCTTTGCAGTGTCACAACGGTCTCCTTTGGCTCCACATGGTCACAATGGAGCACTGATTACAGGCAGCCTCTCTGTGTCACCCTGGAGCTTTGTTTCCGTGGGGTCTCGGAGTGTCCCAATGGAGCCTTGGCTGGATGGGGCCTCACAGTGTCACAATGATGCCTACATTCCACTGAGGCACACGGCATCACTAGGGTCCCCTTGCTTCCATGAGGCCCAGCAATGTCACAGTGGTGTCCATGAATCCATGAGGACTCACAGTGTCCCAATGGTCACTTCTTCTCACATGGCCCCACAGTGTAACAATGGTCCCTTGTTTCCAGGGTTCCTGGTCTGGTGCATTCCCCTCTCCCCTTCTCAGGCCGCCCTGCCAGCTGAGAAATGCTCACTGGGCCAGGGCCTTGGCCAGCAGCCCATGGGCTCAGCTCCTCTGGAGCTCATCACAGACACTGTCTGCTCCAGGCTCAACCCTTCATCCCCTGGGGAGATGCCAAAGCCTCCACAGGGAACATTTCCCTTTGCCCAGGGGAATTTCTCACAGGTGCCTTGTAGTGACTCTTTGTGTCTGTGTGCACACAGGAGTGCCTGTGCTCAGGGAAAGGTGGCAGAAATGCTGCTCTCTGAGGGCTTTGATTGCCTTGGATAGCTGAGCCAGTCAGGCCTGGAAGTAAGGTTAAGTCATGTCACCCTGATTCTTAAGATTTTCTAAAGCCTTCTGACTTTACATTCTGTTGGAGAAGCTTCCCACACAATCTCTGTCAACAACATATTGTTTACAATCTTTTATGGGGGTGGACAAACTTGATGTACTAGTGTTTTGTCCAATGTCTTTTGACAGGTGGCCCATTCACTCTCCAATCCAATGTCACCTTTGGGAAAGTATAAAAGTTGGAGTCAGAGAATAAACTTTTATCTTTACCTTGCAAATTGCAGGTGGCTCGCGTCGTGCTTTCACGTGTCTTATAGCGACAAAGTCACAAGCTGTAAGCAAAGTTAAATGCTGCTAAGAGTTGTTCTTTTGCTAATTTGTGAAGCTTAATAGAAGTTATAAGCGAAGTTGAATATTGTTAAGTGTTATTCCACAGCTCTGTTTAGCTTTTAGGCTGTATTCCTTTTATCCTTGCCCTCACTGTCCTTTCGTCACACACACACACAGACATTAACATACACACTCACACAAAAACACACAGAGACACACAGACACCGGGACAGTTCTTGACTCCTTTTTGGTTTGATTGCCTGGATTTTGTTTGGTTTTGTTGTTGCTTTGTTTCCTTGCTGTGCCTGAAGTGTCCAGTCAGGAGCAGAGTGACTCTTGCCAAGGAACTCTGTGGTGCTGTCACTTAATATTAAAGCTGTTTTATGCTACTCCCCTGCTGGGGATTTTTATAAGTGCTCTCAAGCCCTCCTTCATAAGAGGGTGAAGGAGCCCTGGCCAAGCTCTGGCCCTGGGGCACAGGGATGCTGCTAGGGGGTCCCTGTCTCCCTGTTCCAACTTTGAGGGCCCTGAGCCCCTGTCCCCGTGTCAGGCTCTGGGCTTGATCTCCTCGAACATCCTCAGGGGGAGGCTGCAGCGCCAGAGACAGGGGGACCCAGAGGGACACGGGATGCCACTGTGCACGCGCAGCTTTGGACTTCTCTGGGAGGAACTGTGAGTGGGGGCTGGCTTGAAGTGACCTCCCCAGTAAGGTCACAGAGCCCCTGAGATGTCACACTGCCTCCTGGGATGTCACAGCCCACCCTGGGATCTCACAAATCCCCCTTGTGATGTCACAGAGCCAGTGCTGCTCTATCACTCTGGGATGTCATACAGTTGCGCTGTGATGGCACAGAAGACTCTGGCATCACAAAGTCAGCCCGTGTCACAATCCTCTAGTGCAAGCGGGAATCATGACACTTCATTTTCCCCATCTCAGAATTAGCAGAAGTAGATAGGCTTATCATGAGAAACCGAATGTGATAAACATGTTAGAAATGAAAGGCTCCAAGTTATTAGTTATTATTTTAATAAAAGTTATTAAGTGTACCAAATATAAATTTTGAGAAAAATGGAAAAAAGCCACTATAAAAAAAAGTCAGTGTGGAGCCCGGGATTGCCACCAGGTGAGACACAGTTTTGACAGCTGCAGCAGAGGGTCCTCTATGCTTCGCACCGACCGTCCTGTCTGACCCATTTTTATACGATTTTCCATGCCTGAGCCAGAGTCCCTTTTCTTCCTTTTTGGAGTGCATGTATTCATGTGGAGTTCTTTTCTCTGTGGCAAGTTGAACAATACATGTCCGGAGAGTGATGAACACCTGTGTTTGCAGTCCCGGAATTCGGATTTGAGATGTACCTCCCTGATGGCTCTGACTATCTCGGTCTCGGATATTTATCGTGTATTTATCGTCCGGGTGTTTCTCGGACAACCTTGATGCACGATCCCTCTCTGGGCTGGCCACTTTCGTTCGCTTGTAAATAAAGTCCTCCCTCTCTTGTCCAGGTGGCTTTGACATGGTGTTGCAATCACTGTTGCTGGCTTGTGCAATTTAAAAACTTCTTATAAGAGTATAATTTAACAGCACATAACTATAAAATAGATGACAATTTTATTTGCACGAATTATCCTATAGACATATAACAGTCCTAATGATTCCTTGAGGCCTTGCAGTGTCACAATGTTCTCCATGGTTCCACAGGCCCCACAGTGTCATGTGACTCCTCTGTTTGATGAGTCCAGCAATGTCACAATGGACCTTTGGACCAATGGACCATGGGGCTTTGCAGTGTCACAACGCTCTCCTTTGGCTCCACATGGTCACAATGGAGCACTGATTACAGGCAGCCTCCCTGTGTTACCCTGGAGCTTTGTTTCCGTGGGGTCTCGCAGTGTCCCAATGGAGCCTTGGTTGGATGGGGCCTCACAGTGTCACAATGATGCCTACATTCCACTGAGGCACACGGCGTCACTAGGGTCCCCTTGCTTCCATGAGGCCCAGCAATGTCACAGTGGTGTCCATGAATCCATGAGGACTCACAGTATCCCAATGGTCTCTTGATCTCACATGGTCCCACAGTGTCCCAATGGTCCCTTGGTCTCACAAGGCCCCACAGTGTCCCAATGGTCACTTTTTCTCACATGGCCCCACAGTGTAACAATGGTCCCTTGGTTCCATGGTTCCTGGTCTGGTGCATTCCCCTCTCCCCTTCTCAGGCCGCCCTGCCAGCTGAGAAATGCCCACTGGGCCTGGGCCTTGGCCAGCAGCCCCTGGGCTCAGCTCCTCTGGAGCTCATCACAGACACTGTCTGCTCCAGGCTCAACCCTTCATTTCCTGGGGAGATGCCAAAGCCTCCACAGGGAACATTTCCCTTTGCTCATGGGAATGTCTCACAGGTGCCTTGTAGTGACTCTTTGTGTCTGTGTGCACACAGGAGTGCCTGTGCTCAGGGAAATGTGGCAGATATGCTGCTCCCTGAGGGCTTTGGATGCCTTGGATAGCTGAGCCAGTCAGGCCTGGAAGTAAGGTTAAGTCATGTCACCCTGATTCTTAAGATTTTCTAAAGCCTTCTGAGTTTCCATTCTGTTGGAGAACCTTCCCACACAATTTCTGTCAACAACATATTGTTTACAATCTTTTATGGGGGTGGACAAACTTGATGTACTAGTGTTTTGTCCAATGTCTTTGGACAGGTGGCTCATTCACTCTCCAATCCAATGTCACCTTTGGGAAAGTACAGAAATAAGAGTCAGAGTATAAACTTTTATCTTTACCTTGCAAATAGCAGGTGGCTCGCGTCGTGCTTTCACGTGTCTTATAGCGACAAAGTCACAAGCTGTAAGCAAAGTTAAATGCTGCTAAGAGTTGTTCTTTTGCTAATTTGTGAAGCTTAATAGAAGTTATAAGCGAAGTTGAATATTGTTAAGTGTTATTCCACAGCTCTGTTTAGCTTTTAGGCTGTATTCCTTTTATCCTTGCCCTCACTGTCCTTTCGTCACACACACACACAGACATTAACATACACACTCACACAAAAACACACAGAGACACACAGACACCGGGACAGTTCTTGACTCCTTTTTGGTTTGATTGCCTGGATTTTGTTTGGTTTTGTTGTTGCTTTGTTTCCTTGGTGTGCCTGAAGTGTCCAGTCAGGAGCAGAGTGACTCTTGCCAAGGAACTCTGTAGTGCTGTCACTTAATATTAAAGCTGTTTTATGCTACTCCCCTGCTGGGGATTTTTAAAGTGCTCTCAAGCCCTCCTTCATAAGAGGGTGAAAGAGCCCTGGCCAAGCTCTGGCCCTGGGGGCACAGGGATGCTGCTAGGGGGTCCCTGTCTCCCTTTTCCAAGTTTGAAGGCCCTGAGCCCCTGTCCCCGTGTCAGGCTCTGGACTTGATCTCCTCGAACATCCTCAGGGGGAGGCTGCAGCGCCAGGGGCAGGGGGACCCAGAGGGACACGGGATACCACTGTGCACCAGCAGCTTTGGACTTCTCTGGGAGGAACTGTGAGTGGGAGCTGGCTTGAAGTGACCTCCCCAGTAAGGTCACAGAGCCCCTGAGATGTCACACTGCCTCCTGGGATGTCACAGCCCACCCTGGGATCTCACAAATCCCCCTTGTGATGTCACAGAGCCAGTGCTGCTCTATCACTCTGGGATGTCATACAGTTGCGCTGTGATGGCACAGAAGACTCTGGCATCACAAAGTCAGCCCGTGTCACAATCCTCTAGTGCAAGCGGGAATCATGACAGTTCATTTTCCCCACCTCAGAATTAGCAGAAGTAGATAGGCTTATCATGAGAAACCGAATGTGATAAACATGTTAGAAATGAAAGGCTCCAAGTTATTAGTTATTTTAATAAAAGTTATTAAGTGTACCAAATATAAATTTTGAGAAAAATGGAAAAAAGCCACTATAAAAAAAAGTCAGTGTGGAGCCCGGGATTGCCACCAGGTGAGACACAGTTTTGACAGCTGCAGCAGAGGGTCCTCTATGCTTCACACCGACCGTCCTGTCTGACCCATTTTTATACCATTTTCCATGCCTGAGCCAGAGTTCCTTTTCTTCCTTTTTGGAGTGCATGTATTCATGTGGAGTTCTTTTCTCTGTGGCAAGTTGAACAATACATGTCCGGAGAGTGATGAACACCTGTGATTGCAGTTCCGGAATTAGGATTTGAGATGTACCTCCCTGATGGCTCTGACTATCTCGGTCTCGGATATTTATCGTGTATTTATCGTCCGGGTGTTTCTCGGACAACCTTGATGCATGATCCCTCTCTGGGCTGGCCACTTTCGTTCGCTTGTAAATAAAGTCCTCCCTCTCTTGTCCAGGTGGCTTTGACATGGTGTTGCAATCACTGTTGCTGGCTAGTGCAATTTAAAAACTTCTTATAAGAGTATAATTTAACAGCACATAACTATAAAATAGATGACAATTTTATTTGCACGAATTATCCTATAGACATATAACAGTCCTAATGATTCCTTGAGGCCTTGCAGTGTCACAATGGTCTCCATGGTTCCACAGGCCCCACAGTGTCATGTGACTCCTCTGTTCCATGAGTCCTGCAATGTCACAATGGACCTTTGGACCAATGGACCATGGGGCTTTGCAGTGTCACAACGGTCTCCTTTGGCTCCACATGGTCACAATGGAGCACTGATTACAGGCAGCCTCTCTGTGTCACCCTGGAGCTTTGTTTCCGTGGGGTCTCGGAGTGTCCCAATGGAGCCTTGGCTGGATGGGGCCTCACAGTGTCACAATGATGCCTACATTCCACTGAGGCACACGGCATCACTAGGGTCCCCTTGCTTCCATGAGGCCCAGCAATGTCACAGTGGTGTCCATGAATGCATGAGGACTCACAGTGTCCCAATGGTCACTTCTTCTCACATGGCCCCACAGTGTAACAATGGTCCCTTGGTTCCAGGGTTCCTGGTCTGGTGCATTCCCCTCTCCCCTTCTCAGGCCGCCCTGCCAGCTGAGAAATGCTCACTGGGCCTGGGCCTTGGCCAGCAGCCCCTGGGCTCAGCTCCTCTGGAGCTCATCACAGACACTGTCTGCTCCAGGCTCAACCCTTCATTTCCTGGGGAGATGCCAAAGACTCCACAGGGAACATTTCTTTTTGCTCAGGGGAATTTCACACAGGTGCCTTGTAGTGACTCTTTGTGTCTGTGTGCACACAGGAGTGCCTGTGCTCAGGGAAATGTGGCAGATATGCTGCTCCCTGAGGGCTTTGGATGCCTTGGATAGCTGAGCCAGTCAGGCCTGGAAGTAAGGTTAAGTCATGTCACCCTGATTCTTAAGATTTTCTAAAGCCTTCTGAGTTTACATTCTGTTGGAGAACCTTCCCACACAATTTCTGTCAACAACATATTGTTTACAATCTTTTATGGGGGTGGACAAACTTGATGTACTAGTGTTTTGTCCAATGTCTTTTGACAGGTGGCCCATTCACGCTCCAATCCAATGTCACCTTTGGGAAAGTATAAAAGTTGGAATCAGAGAATAAACTTTTATCTTTACCTTGCAAATAGCAGGTGGCTCGCGTCGTGCTTTCACGTGTCTTATAGCGACAAAGTCACAAGCTGTAAGCAAAGTTAAATGCTGCTAAGAGTTGTTCTTTTGCTAATTTGTGAAGCTTAATAGAAGTTATAAGCGAAGTTGAATATTGTTAAGTGTTATTCCACAGCTCTGTTTAGCTTTTAGGCTGTATTCCTTTTATCCTTGCCCTCACTGTCCTTTCGTCACACATACACACACACACACACACACACACACACACACACAAACACACAGACACACACAGACACCGGGACAGTTCTTGACTCCTTTTTGGTTTGATTGCCTGGATTTTGTTTGCTTTTGTTGTTGCTTTGTTTCCCTGGTGTGCCTGAAGTGTCCAGTCAGGAGCAGAGTGACTCTTGCCAAGGAACTCTGTGGTGCTGTCACTTAATATTAAAGCTGTTTTATGCTACTCCCCTGCTAGGATTTTTAAAGTGCTCTCAAGCCCTCCTTGATAAGAGGGTGAAGGAGCCCTGGCCAAGCTCTGGCCCTGGGGGTACAGGGATGCTGCTAGGGGGTCCCTGTCTCCCTGTTCCAACTTTGACGGCCCTGAGCCCCTGTCCCCGTGTCAGGCTCTGGGCTTGATCTCCTCGAACATCCTCAGGGGGAGGCTGCAGCGCCAGGGGCAGGGGGACCCAGAAGGACATGAAATGCCACTGTGCACGAGCAGCTTTGGACTTCTCTGGGAGGAACTGTGAGTGGGAGCTGGCTTGAAGTGACCTCCCCAGTAAGGTCACAGAGCCCCTGAGATGTCACACTGCCTCCTGGGATGTCACAGCCCACCCTGGGATCTCACAAATCCCCCTTGTGATGTCACAGAGCCAGTGCTGCTCTATCACTCTGGGATGTCATACAGTTGCGCTGTGATGGCACAGAAGACTCTGGCATCACAAAGTCAGCCCGTGTCACAATCCTCTAGTGCAAGCGGGAATCATGACAGTTCATTTTCCCCATCTCAGAATTAGCAGAAATAGATAGGCTTATCATGAGAAACCGAATGTGATAAACATGTTAGAAATGAAAGGCTCCAAGTTATTAGTTATTATTTTAATAAAAGTTATTAAGTGTACCAAATATAAACTTTGAGAAAAATGAGAAAAAGCCAGTATAAAAAAAAGTCAGTGTGGAGCCCGGGATTGCCACCGGGTGAGACACAGGTTTGACAGCTGCAGCAGAGGGTCCTCTATGATTCACACCGACCGTCCTGTCTGACCCATTTTTATACGATTTTCCATGCCTGAGCCAGAGTCCCTTTTCTTCCTTTTTGGAGTGCATGTATTCATGTGGAGTTCTTTTCTCTGTGGCAAGTTGAACAATACATGTCCGGAGAGTGATGAACACCTGTGTTTGCAGTCCCGGAATTCGGATTTGAGATGTACCTCCCTGATGGCTCTGACTATCTCGGTCTCGGATATTTATCGTGTATTTATCGTCCAGGTGTTTCTCGGACAACCTTGATGCACGATCCCTCTCCGGGCTGGCCACTTTCCTTCGCTTGTAAATAAAGTCCTCCCTCTATTGTCCAGGTGGCTTTGACATGGTTCTGCAGTCACTGTTGCTGGTTTGTGCGATTTAAAAACTTCTTATAAGAGTATAATTTAACAGCACATAACTATAAAAGAGATGACAATTTTATTTGCACGAATTATCCTACACACATATAACAGTCCTGATGATTCCATGAGGCCTTGCAGTGTCACAATGTTCTCCATGGTTCCACAGGCCCCACAGTGTCATGTGACTCCTCTGTTCCATGAGTCCTGCAATGTCACAATGGACCTTTGGACCAATGGACCATGGGGCTTTGCAGTGTCACAACGCTCTCCTTTGGCTCCACATGGTCACAATGGAGCACTGATTACAGGCAGCCTCCCTGTGTCACCCTGGAGCTTTGTTTCCGTGGGGTCTCGCAGTGTCCCAATGGAGCCTTGGTTGGATGGGGCCTCACAGTGTCACAATGATGCCTACATTCCACTGAGGCACACGGCGTCACTAGGGTCCCCTTGCTTCCATGAGGCCCAGCAATGTCACAGTGGTGTCCATGAATCCATGAGGACTCACAGTGTCCCAATGGTCTCTTGATCTCACCTGGTCCCACAGTGTCCCAATGGTCCCTTGGTCTCACAAGGCCCCACAGTGTCCCAATGGTCACTTCTTCTCACATGGCCCCACAGTGTAACAATGGTCCCTTGTTTCCAGGGTTCCTGGTCTGGTGCATTCCCCTCTCCCCTTCTCAGGCCGCCCTGCCAGCTGAGAAATGCTCACTGGGCCAGGGCCTTGGCCAGCAGCCCATGGGCTCAGCTCCTCTGGAGCTCATCACAGACACTGTCTGCTCCAGGCTCAACCCTTCATCCCCTGGGGAGATGCCAAAGCCTCCACAGGGAACATTTCCCTTTGCCCAGGGGAATTTCTCACAGGTGCCTTGTAGTGACTCTTTGTGTCTGTGTGCACACAGGAGTGCCTGTGCTCAGGGAAAGGTGGCAGAAATGCTGCTCTCTGAGGGCTTTGATTGCCTTGGATAGCTGAGCCAGTCAGGCCTGGAAGTAAGGTTAAGTCATGTCACCCTGATTCTTAAGATTTTCTAAAGCCTTCTGACTTTACATTCTGTTGGAGAAGCTTCCCACACAATCTCTGTCAACAACATATTGTTTACAATCTTTTATGGGGGTGGACAAACTTGATGTACTAGTGTTTTGTCCAATGTCTTTTGACAGGTGGCCCATTCACTCTCCAATCCAATGTCACCTTTGGGAAAGTATAAAAGTTGGAGTCAGAGAATAAACTTTTATCTTTACCTTGCAAATTGCAGGTGGCTCGCGTCGTGCTTTCACGTGTCTTATAGCGACAAAGTCACAAGCTGTAAGCAAAGTTAAATGCTGCTAAGAGTTGTTCTTTTGCTAATTTGTGAAGCTTAATAGAAGTTATAAGCGAAGTTGAATATTGTTAAGTGTTATTCCACAGCTCTGTTTAGCTTTTAGGCTGTATTCCTTTTATCCTTGCCCTCACTGTCCTTTCGTCACACACACACACAGACATTAACATACACACTCACACAAAAACACACAGAGACACACAGACACCGGGACAGTTCTTGACTCCTTTTTGGTTTGATTGCCTGGATTTTGTTTGGTTTTGTTGTTGCTTTGTTTCCTTGCTGTGCCTGAAGTGTCCAGTCAGGAGCAGAGTGACTCTTGCCAAGGAACTCTGTGGTGCTGTCACTTAATATTAAAGCTGTTTTATGCTACTCCCCTGCTGGGGATTTTTAAAGTGCTCTCAAGCCCTCCTTCATAAGAGGGTGAAAGAGCCCTGGCCAAGCTCTGGCCCTGGGGGCACAGGGATGCTGCTAGTGGGTCCCTGTCTCCCTTTTCCAAGTTTGAAGGCCCTGAGCCCCTGTCCCCGTGTCAGGCTCTGGGCTTGATCTCCTCGAACATCCTCAGGGGGAGGCTGCAGCGCCAGGGGCAGGGGGACCCAGAGGGACACGGGATACCACTGTGCACGAGCAGCTTTGGACTTCTCTGGGAGGAACTGTGAGTGGGAGCTGGCTTGAAGTGACCTCCCCAGTAAGGTCGCAGAGCCCCTGAGATGTCACACTGCCTCCTGGGATGTCACAGCCCACCCTGGGATCTCACAAATCCCCCTTGTGATGTCACAGAGCCAGTGCTGCTCTATCACTCTGGGATGTCATACAGTTGCGCTGTGATGGCACAGAAGACTCTGGCATCACAAAGTCAGCCCGTGTCACAATCCTCTAGTGCAAGCGGGAATCATGACAGTTCATTTTCCCCACCTCAGAATTAGCAGAAGTAGATAGGCTTATCATGAGAAACCGAATGTGATAAACATGTTAGAAATGAAAGGCTCCAAGTTATTAGTTATTATTTTAATAAAAGTTATTAAGTGTACCAAATATAAATTTTGAGAAAAATGGAAAAAAGCCACTATAAAAAAAAGTCAGTGTGGAGCCCGGGATTGCCACCAGGTGAGACACAGTTTTGACAGCTGCAGCAGAGGGTCCTCTATGCTTCACACCGACCGTCCTGTCTGACCCATTTTTATACCATTTTCCATGCCTGAGCCAGAGTTCCTTTTCTTCCTTTTTGGAGTGCATGTATTCATGTGGAGTTCTTTTCTCTGTGGCAAGTTGAACAATACATGTCCGGAGAGTGATGAACACCTGTGTTTGCAGTTCCGGAATTCGGATTTGAGATGTACCTCCCTGATGGCTCTGACTATCTCGGTCTCGGATATTTATCGTGTATTTATCGTCCGGGTGTTTCTCGGACAACCTTGATGCATGATCCCTCTCTGGGCTGGCCACTTTCGTTCGCTTGTAAATAAAGTCCTCCCTCTCTTGTCCAGGTGGCTTTGACATGGTGTTGCAATCACTGTTGCTGGCTTGTGCAATTTAAAAACTTCTTATAAGAGTATAATTTAAGAGCACATAACTATAAAATAGATGACAATTTTATTTGCACGAATTATCCTATAGACATATAACAGTCCTAATGATTCCTTGAGGCCTTGCAGTGTCACAATGGTCTCCATGGTTCCACAGGCCCCACAGTGTCATGTGACTCCTCTGTTCCATGAGTCCTGCAATGTCACAATGGACCTTTGGACCAATGGACCATGGGGCTTTGCAGTGTCACAACGGTCTCCTTTGGCTCCACAGGGTCACAATGGAGCACTGATTACAGGCAGCCTCTCTGTGTCACCCTGGAGCTTTGTTTCCGTGGGGTCTCGGAGTGTCCCAATGGAGCCTTGGCTGGATGGGGCCTCACAGTGTCACAATGATGCCTACATTCCACTGAGGCACACGGCATCACTAGGGTCCCCTTGCTTCCATGAGGCCCAGCAATGTCACAGTGGTGTCCATGAATCCATGAGGACTCACAGTGTCCCAATGGTCACTTCTTCTCACATGGCCCCACAGTGTAACAATGGTCCCTTGGTTCCAGGGTTCCTGGTCTGGTGCATTCCCCTCTCCCCTTCTCAGGCCGCCCTGCCAGCTGAGAAATGCTCACTGGGCCAGGGCCTTGGCCAGCAGCCCCTGGGCTCAGCTCCTCTGGAGCTCATCACAGACACTGTCTGCTCCAGGCTCAACCCTTCATTTCCTGGGGAGATGCCAAAGACTCCACAGGGAACATTTCTTTTTGCTCAGGGGAATTTCGCACAGGTGCCTTGTAGTGACTCTTTGTGTCTGTGTGCACACAGGAGTGCCTGTGCTCAGGGAAATGTGGCAGATATGCTGCTCCCTGAGGGCTTTGGATGCCTTGGATAGCTGAGCCAGTCAGGCCTGGAAGTAAGGTTAAGTCATGTCACCCTGATTCTTAAGATTTTCTAAAGCCTTCTGAGTTTCCATTCTGTTGGAGAACCTTCCCACACAATTTCTGTCAACAACATATTGTTTACAATCTTTTATGGGGCTGGACAAACTTGATGTACTAGTGCTTTGTCCAATGTCTTTGGACAGGTGGCCCATTCACTCTCCAATCCTATGTCACCTTTGGGAAAGTATAAAAGTTGGAGTCAGAGAATAAACTTTTATCTTTACCTTGCAAATAGCAGGTGGCTCGCGTCGTGCTTTCACGTGTCTTATAGCGACAAAGTCACAAGCTGTAAGCAAAGTTAAATGCTGCTAAGAGTTGTTCTTTTGCTAATTTGTGAAGCTTAATAGAAGTTATAAGCGAAGTTGAATATTGCTAAGTGTTATTCCACAGCTCTGTTTAGCTTTTAGGCTGTATTCCTTTTATCCTTGCCCTCACTGTCCTTTCGTCACACATACACACACACACACACACACACACACACACACACACACACACACACACACACAAACACACAGAGACACACAGACACCGGGACAGTACTTGACTCCTTTTTGGTTTGATTGCCTGGATTTTGTTTGCTTTTGTTGTTGCTTTGTTTCCCTGGTGTGCCTGAAGTGTCCAGTCAGGAGCAGAGTGACTCTTGCCAAGGAACTCTGTGGTGCTGTCACTTAATATTAAAGCTGTTTTATGCTACTCCCCTGCTAGGATTTTTAAAGTGCTCTCAAGCCCTCCTTGATAAGAGTGTGAAGGAGCCCTGGCCAAGCTCTGGCCCTGGGGGTACAGGGATGCTGCTAGGGGGTCCCTGTCTCCCTGTTCCAACTTTGACGGCCCTGAGCCCCTGTCCCCGTGTCAGGCTCTGGGCTTGATCTCCTCGAACATCCTCAGGGGGAGGCTGCAGCGCCAGGGGCAGGGGGACACAGAGGGACACGAAATGCCACTGTGCACGAGCAGCTTTGGACTTCTCTGGGAGGAACTGTGAGTGGGAGCTGGCTTGAAGTGACCTCCCCAGTAAGGTCACAGAGCCCCTGAGATGTCACACTGCCTCCTGGGATGTCACAGCCCACCCTGGGATCTCACAAATCCCTCTTGTGATGTCACAGAGCCAGTGCTGCTCTATCACTCTGGGATGTCATACAGTTGCGCTGTGATGGCACAGAAGACTCTGGCATCACAAAGTCAGCCCGTGTCACAATCCTCTAGTGCAAGCGGGAATCATGACAGTTCATTTTCCCCATCTCAGAATTAGCAGAAGTAGATAGGCTTATCATGAGAAACCGAATGTGATAAACATGTTAGAAATGAAAGGCTCCAAGTTATTAGTTATTATTTTAATAAAAGTTATTAAGTGTACCAAATATAAACTTTGAGAAAAATGAGAAAAAGCCAGTATAAAAAAAAGTCAGTGTGGAGCCCGGGATTGCCACCGGGTGAGACACAGGTTGGACAGCTGCAGCAGAGGGTCCTCTATGATTCACACCGACCGTCCTGTCTGACCCATTTTTATACGATTTTCCATGCCTGAGCCAGAGTCCCTTTTCTTCCTTTTTGGAGTGCATGTATTCATGTGGAGTTCTTTTCTCTGTGGCAAGTTGAACAATACATGTCCGGAGAGTGATGAAGACCTGTGTTTGCAGTCCCGGAATTCGGATTTGAGATGTACCTCCCTGATGGCTCTGACTATCTCGGTCTCGGATATTTATCGTGTATTTATCGTCCAGGTGTTTCTCGGACAACCTTGATGCACGATCCCTCTCCGGGCTGGCCACTTTCCTTCGCTTGTAAATAAAGTCCTCCCTCTATTGTCCAGGTGGCTTTGACATGGTTCTGCAGTCACTGTTGCTGGTTTGTGCGATTTAAAAACTTCTTATAAGAGTATAATTTAACAGCACATAACTATAAAAGAGATGACAATTTTATTTGCACGAATTATCCTACACACATATAACAGTCCTAATGATTCCATGAGGCCTTGCAGTGTCACAATGTTCTCCATGGTTCCAGAGGCCCCACAGTGTCATGTGACTCCTCTGTTCCATGAGTCCTGCAATGTCACAATGGACCTTTGGACCAATGGACCATGGGGCTTTGCAGTGTCACAACGGTCTCCTTTGGCTCCACAGTGTCACAATGGAGCACTGATTACAGGCAGCCTCCCTGTGTCACCCTGGAGCTTTGTTTCCGTGGGGTCTCGCAGTGTCCCAATGGAGCCTTGGTTGGATGGGGCCTCACAGTGTCACAATGATGCCTACATTCCACTGAGGCACACGGCGTCACTAGGGTCCCCTTGCTTCCATGAGGCCCAGCAATGTCACAGTGGTGTCCATGAATCCATGTGGACTCATAGTGTCCCAATGGTCTCTTGATCTCACCTGGTCCCACAGTGTCCCAATGGTCCCTTGGTCTCACAAGGCCCCACAGTGTCCCAATGGTCACTTCTTCTCACATGGCCCCACAGTGTAACAATGGTCCCTTGGTTCCATGGTTCCTGGTCTGGTGCATTCCCCTCTCCCCTTCTCAGGCCGCCCTGCCAGCTGAGAAATGCTCACTGGGCCAGGGCCTTGGCCAGCAGCCCATGGGCTCAGCTCCTCTGGAGCTCATCACAGACACTGTCTGCTCCAGGCTCAACCCTTCATCCCCTGGGGAGATGCCAAAGCCTCCAAAGGGAACATTTCCCTTTGCCCAGGGGAATTTCTCACAGGTGCCTTGTAGTGACTCTTTGTGTCTGTGTGCACACAGGAGTGCCTGTGCTCAGGGAAAGGTGGCAGAAATGCTGCTCTCTGAGGGCTTTGATTGCCTTGGATAGCTGAGCCAGTCAGGCCTGGAAGTAAGGTTAAGTCATGTCACCCTGATTCTTAAGATTTTCTAAAGCCTTCTGAGTTTACATTCTGTTGGAGAAGCTTCCCACACAATCTCTGTCAACAACATATTGTTTACAATCTTTTATAGGGCTGGACAAACTTGATGTACTAGTGTTTTGTCCAATGTCTTTGGACAGGTGGCCCATTCACTCTCCAATCCAATGTCACCTTTGGGAAAGTATAAAAGTTGGAGTCAGAGAATAAACTTTTATCTTTACCTTGCAAATAGCAGGTGGCTCGCGTCGTGCTTTCACGTGTCTTATAGCGACAAAGTCACAAGCTGTAAGCAAAGTTAAATGCTGCTAAGAGTTGTTCTTTTGCTAATTTGTGAAGCTTAATAGAAGTTATAAGCGAAGTTGAATATTGTTAAGTGTTATTCCACAGCTCTGTTTAGCTTTTAGGCTGTATTCCTTTTATCCTTGCCCTCACTGTCCTTTCGTCACACATACACACACACACACACACACACACACACACACACACACACACACACACAAACACACAGAGACACACAGACACCGGGACCGTTCTTGACTCCTTTTTGGTTTGATTGCCTGGATTTTCTTTGGTTTTGTTGTTGCTTTGTTTCCTTGGTGTGCCTGAAGTGTCCAGTCAGGAGCAGAGTGACTCTTGCCAAGGAACTCTGTGGTGCTGTCACTTAATATTAAAGCTGTTTTATGCTACTCCCCTGCTGGGGATTTTTAAAGTGCTCTCAAGCCCTCCTTGATAAGAGGGTGAAGGAGCCCTGGCCAAGCTCTAGCTTTGCGGGCACGGGGATGCTGCTAGGGGGTCCCTGTCTCCCTTTTCCAAGTTTGAAGGCCCTGAGCCCCTGTCCCCATGTCAGGCTCTGGGCTTGATCTCCTCGAACATCCTCAGGGGGAGGCTGCAGCGCCAGGGGCAGGGGGACCCAGAAGGACACGGGATGCCACTGTGCACGAGCAGCTTTGGACTTGTCTGGGAGGAACTGTGAGTGGGAGCTGGCTTGAAGTGACCTCCCCAGTAAGGTCACAGAGCCCCTGAGATGTCACAATGCCTCCTGGGATGTCACAGCCCACCCTGGGATCTCACAAATCCCTCTTGTGATGTCACAGAGCCAGTGCTGCTCTATCACTCTGGGATGTCATACAGTTGCGCTGTGATGGCACAGAAGACTCTGGCATCACAAAGTCAGCCCGTGTCACAATCCTCTAGTGCAAGCGGGAATCATGACAGTTCATTTTCCCCATCTCAGAATTAGCAGAAATAGATAGGCTTATCATGAGAAACCGAATGTGATGAACATGTTAGAAATGAAAGGCTCCAAGTTATTAGTTATTATTTTAATAAAAGTTATTAAGTGTACCAAATATAAACTTTGAGAAAAATGAGAAAAAGCCAGTATAAAAAAAAGTCAGTGTGGAGCCCGGGATTGCCACCGGGTGAGACACAGGTTTGACAGCTGCAGCAGAGGGTCCTCTATGCTTCACACCGACCGTCCTGTCTGACCCATTTTAATACGATTTTCCATGCCTGAGCCAGAGTCCCTTTTCTTCCTTTTTGGAGTGCATGTATTCATGTGGAGTTCTTTTCTCTGTGGCAAGTTGAACAATACATGTCCGGAGAGTGATGAACACCTGTGTTTGCAGTCCCGGAATTCGGATTTGAGATGTACCTCCCTGATGGCTCTGACTATCTCGGTCTCGGATATTTATCGTGTATTTATCGTCCAGGTGTTTCTTGGACAACCTTGATGCACGATCCCTCTCCGGGCTGGCCACTTTCCTTCGCTTGTAAATAAAGTCCTCCCTCTCTTGTCCAGGTGGCTTTGACATGGTTCTGCAGTCACTGTTGCTGGTTTGTGCGATTTAAAAACTTCTTATAAGAGTATAATTTAACAGCACATAACTATAAAATAGATGACAATTTTATTTGCACGAATTATCCTACACACATATAACAGTCCTAATGATTCTTTGAGGCCTTGCAGTGTCACAATGTTCTCCATGGTTCCACAGGCCCCACAGTGTCATGTGACTCCTCTGTTCCATGAGTCCTGCAATGTCACAATGGACCTTTGGACCAATGGACCATGGGGCTTTGCAGTGTCACAACGCTCTCCTTTGGCTCCACAGTGTCACAATGGAGCACTGATTACAGGCAGCCTCCCTGTGTCACCCTGGAGCTTTGTTTCCGTGGGGTCTCGCAGTGTCCCAATGGAGCCTTGGTTGGATGGGGCCTCACAGTGTCACAATGATGCCTACATTCCACTGAGGCACACGGCGTCACTAGGGTCCCCTTGCTTCCATGAGGCCCAGCAATGTCACAGTGGTGTCCATGAATCCATGAGGACTCACAGTGTCCCAATGGTCTCTTGATCTCACATGGTCCCACAGTGTCCCAATGGTCCCTTGGTCTCACAAGGCCCCACAGTGTCCCAATGGTCACTTCTTCTCACATGGCCCCACAGTGTAACAATGGTCCCTTGTTTCCAGGGTTCCTGGTCTGGTGCATTCCCCTCTCCCCTTCTCAGGCCGCCCTGCCAGCTGAGAAATGCTCACTGGGCCAGGGCCTTGGCCAGCAACCCATGGGCTCAGCTCCTCTGGAGCTCATCACAGACACTGTCTGCTCCAGGCTCAACCCTTCATCCCCTGGGGAGATGCCAAAGCCTCCAAAGGGAACATTTCCCTTTGCCCAGGGGAATTTCTCACAGGTGCCTTGTAGTGACTCTTTGTGTCTGTGTGCACACAGGAGTGCCTGTGCTCAGGGAAAGGTGGCAGAAATGCTGCTCTCTGAGGGCTTTGATTGCCTTGGATAGCTGAGCCAGTCAGGCCTGGAAGTAAGGTTAAGTCATGTCACCCTGATTCTTAAGATTTTCTAAAGCCTTCTGAGTTTACATTCTGTTGGAGAACCTTCCCACACAATCTCTGTCAACAACATATTGTTTACAATCTTTTATGGGGGTGGACAAACTTGATGTACTAGTGTTTTGTCCAATGTCTTTTGACAGGTGGCCCATTCACTCTCCAATCCAATGTCACCTTTGGGAAAGTATAAAAGTTGGAGTCAGAGAATAAACTTTTATCTTTACCTTGCAAATAGCAGGTGGCTCGCGTCGTGCTTTCACGTGTCTTATAGCGACAAAGTCACAAGCTGTAAGCAAAGTTAAATGCTGCTAAGAGTTGTTCTTTTGCTAATTTGTGAAGCTTAATAGAAGTTATAAGCGAAGTTGAATATTGTTAAGTGTTATTCCACAGCTCTGTTTAGCTTTTAGGCTGTATTCCTTTTATCCTTGCCCTCACTGTCCTTTCGTCACACATACACACACACACACACACACACACACACACACACACACACACACACAAACACACAGAGACACACAGACACCGGGATAGTTCTTGACTCCTTTTTGGTTTGATTGCCTGGATTTTGTTTGCTTTTGTTGTTGCTTTGTTTCCGTGGTGTGCCTGAAGTGTCCAGTCAGGAGCAGAGTGACTCTTGCCAAGGAACTCTGTGGTGCTGTCAATTAATATTAAAGCTGTTTTATGCTATTCTATGCTACTCCCCTGCTAGGATTTTTAAAGTGCTCTCAAGCCCTCCTTGATAAGAGGGTGAAGGAGCCCTGGCCAAGCTCTGGCCCTGGGGGTACAGGGATGCTGCTAGGGGGTCCCTGTCTCCCTGTTCCAACTTTGACGGCCCTGAGCCCCTGTCCCCGTGTCAGGCTCTGGGCTTGATCTCCTCAAACATCCTCAGGGGGAGGCTGCAGCGCCAGGGGCAGGGGGACCCAGAGGGACACGGGATGCCACTGTGCACAAGCAGCTTTGGACTTCTCTGGGAGGAACTGTGAGTGGGGGCTGGCTTGAAGTGACCTCCCCAGTAAGGTCACAGAGCCCCTGAGATGTCACACTGCCTCCTGGGATGTCACAGCCCACCCTGGGATCTCACAAATCCCCCTTGTGATGTCACAGAGCCAGTGCTGCTCTATCACTCTGGGATGTCATACAGTTGCGCTGTGATGGCACAGAAGACTCTGGCATCACAAAGTCAGCCCGTGTCACAATCCTCTAGTGCAAGCGGGAGTCATGACAGTTCCTTTTCCCCATCTCAGAATTAGCAGAAGTAGATAGGCTTATCATGAGAAACTGAATGTGATAAACATGATATAAATGCAAGGCTCCAAGTTATTAGTTATTATTTTATTAAAAGTTATTAAGTGTACCAAATATAAACTTTGAGAAAAATGAAAAAAAGCCACTATAAAAAAAAGTCGGTGTGGAGCCCGGGATTGCCACCGGGTGAGACACAGGTTTGACAGCTGCAGCAGAGGGTCCTCTATGCTTCACACCGACCGTCCTGTCTGACCCATTTTTATACGATTTTCCTTGCCTTAGCCAGAGTCCCTTTTCTTCCTTTTTGGAGTGCATGTATTCATGTGGAGTTCTTTTCTCTGTGGCAAGTTGAACAATACAGGTCCGGAGAGTGATGAACACCTGTGTTTGCAGTCCCGGAATTCGGATTTGAGTTGTACCTCCCTAATGGCTCTGACTATCTCGGTCTCGGATATTTATCGTGTATTTATCGTCCGGGTGTTTCTCAGACAACCTTGATGTGTGATCCCTCTCCGGGCTGGCCACTTTCATTTGCTTGTAAATAAAGTCCTCCCTCTCTTGTCCAGGTGGCTTTGACATGGTGTTGCAATCGCTGTTGCTGGCTTGTGCGATTTAAAACCTTCTTATAAGAGTATAATTTAACAGCACATAACTATAAAATAGATGACAATTTTATTTGCACGAATTATCCTACACACATATAACAGTCCTAATGATTCTTTGAGGCCTTGCAGTGTCACAATGTTCTCCATGGTTCCACAGGCCCCACAGTGTCATGTGACTCCTCTGTTCCATGAGTCCTGCAATGTCACAATGGACCTTTGGACCAATGGACCATGGGGCTTTGCAGTGTCACAACGCTCTCCTTTGGCTCCACAGGGTCACAATGGAGCACTGATTACAGGCAGCCTCTCTGTGTCACCCTGGAGCTTTGTTTCCGTGGGGTCTCGCAGTGTCCCAATGGAGCCTTGGTTGGATGGGGCCTCACAGTGTCACAAGGATGCCTACATTCCATTGAGGCACACGGCATCACTAGGGTCCCCTTGCTTCCATGAGGCCCAGCAATGTCACAGTGGTGTCCATGAATCCATGAGGACTCACAGTGTCCCAATGGTCTCTTGATCTCACATGGTCCCACAGTGTCCCAATGGTCCCTTGGTCTCACAAGGCCCCACAGTGTCCCAATGGTCACTTCTTCTCACATGGCCCCACAGTGTAACAATGGTCCCTTGGTTCCATGGTTCCTGGTCTGGTGCATTCCCCTCTCCCCTTCTCAGACCGCCCTGCCAGCTGAGAAATGCTCACTGGGCCAGGGCCTTGGCCAGCAGCCCCTGGGCTCAGCTCCTCTGGAGCTCATCACAGACACTGTCTGCTCCAGGCTCAACCCTTCATCCCCTGGGGAGATGCCAAAGCCTCCACAGGGAACATTTCCCTTTGCCCAGGGGAATTTCTCACAGGTGCCTTGTAGTGACTCTTTGTGTCTGTGTGCACACAGGAGTGCCTGTGCTCAGGGAAAGGTGGCAGAAATGCTGCTCTCTGAGGGCTTTGATTGCCTTGGATAGCTGAGCCAGTCAGGCCTGGAAGTAAGGTTAAGTCATGTCACCCTGATTCTTAAGATTTTCTAAAGCCTTCTGAGTTTACATTCTGTTGGAGAAGCTTCCCACACAATCTCTGTCAACAACATATTGTTTACAATCTTTTATAGGGCTGGACAAACTTGATGTACTAGTGTTTTGTCCAATGTCTTTGGACAGGTGGCCCATTCACTCTCCAATCCAATGTCACCGTTTGGAAAGTATAAAAGTTGGAGTCAGAGAATAAACTTTTATCTTTACCTTGCAAATAGCAGGTGGCTCGCGTCGTGCTTTCACGTGTCTTATAGCGACAAAGTCACAAGCTGTAAGCAAAGTTAAATGCTGCTAAGAGTTGTTCTTTTGCTAATTTGTGAAGCTTAATAGAAGTTCTAAGCGAAGTTGAATATTGTTAAGTGTTATTCCACAGCTCTGTTTAGCTTTTAGGCTGTATTCCTTTTATCCTTGCCCTCACTGTCCTTTCGTCACACACACACACACACACACACACACACACAAACACACAAAAACACACAGAGACACACAGACACACAGAGACACACAGACACCGGGACAGTTCTTGACTCCTTTTCGGTTTGATTGCCTGGATTTTGTTTGCTTTTGTTGTTGCTTTGTTTCCCTGGTGTGCCTGAAGTGTCCAGTCAGGAGCAGAGTGACTCTTGCCAAGGAACTCTGTGGTGCTGTCACTTAATATTAAAGCTGTTTTATGCTACTCCCCTGCTAGGATTTTTAAAGTGCTCTCAAGCCCTCCTTGATAAGAGGGTGAAGGAGCCCTGGCCAAGCTCTGGCCCCGGGGGGCACAGGGATGCTGCTAGGGAGTCCCTGTCTCCCTGTTCCAACTTTGACGGCCCTGAGCCCCTGTCCCCGTGTCAGGCTCTGGGCTTGATCTCCTCAAACATCCTCAGGGGGAGGCTGCAGCGCCAGGGGCAGGGGGACCCAGAGGGACACGGGATGCCACTGTGCACAAGCAGCTTTGGACTTCTCTGGGAGGAACTGTGAGTGGGGGCTGGCTTGAAGTGACCTCCCCAGTAAGGTCACAGAGCCCCTGAGATGTCACACTGCCTCCTGGGATGTCACAGCCCACCCTGGGATCTCACAAATCCCCCTTGTGATGTCACAGAGCCAGTGCTGCTCTATCACTCTGGGATGTCATACAGTTGCGCTGTGATGGCACAGAAGACTCTGGCATCACAAAGTCAGCCTGTGTCACAATCCTCTAGTGCAAGCGGGAATCATGACAGTTCATTTTCCCCATCTCAGAATTAGCAGAAGTAGATAGGCTTGTCATGAGAAACTGAATGTGATAAACATGTTATAAATGCAAGGCTCCAAGTTATTAGTTATTATTTTAAAAAAAGTTATTAAGTGTACCAAATATAAATTTTGAGAAAAATGAAAAAATGCCACTATAAAAAAAAGTCAGCGTGGAGCCCGGGATTGCCATCGGGTGAGACACAGGTTTGACAGCTGCAGCAGAGGGTCCTCTATGCTTCACACCGACCGTCCTGTCTGACCCATTTTTATACCATTTTCCTTGCTTGAGCCAGAGTCCCCTTTCTTCCTTTTCAAAGTGCATGTATTCATGTGGAGTTCTTTTCTCTGTGGCAAGTTGAACAATACATGTCCGGAGAGTGATGAACACCTGTGTTTGCAGTCCCGGAATTCGGATTTGAGATGTACCTCCCTGATGGCTCTGACTATCTCGGTCTCGGATATTTATCGTGTATTTATCGTCCAGGTGTTTCTCGGACAACCTTGATGCACGATCCCTCTCCGGGCTGGCCACTTTCCTTCGCTTGTAAATAAAGTCCTCCCTCTCTTGTCCAGGTGGCTTTGACATGGTTCTGCAGTCACTGTTGCTGGTTTGTGCGATTTAAAAACTTCTTATAAGAGTATAATTTAACAGCACATAACTATAAAATAGATGACAATTTTATTTGCACGAATTATCCTACACACATATAACAGTCCTAATGATTCTTTGAGGCCTTGCAGTGTCACAATGTTCTCCATGGTTCCACAGGCCCCACAGTGTCATGTGACTCCTCTGTTCCATGAGTCCTGCAATGTCACAATGGACCTTTGGACCAATGGACCATGGGGCTTTGCAGTGTCACAACGCTCTCCTTTGGCTCCACAGTGTCACAATGGAGCACTGATTACAGGCAGCCTCCCTGTGTCACCCTGGAGCTTTGTTTCCGTGGGGTCTCGCAGTGTCCCAATGGAGCCTTGGTTGGATGGGGCCTCACAGTGTCACAATGATGCCTACATTCCACTGAGGCACACGGCGTCACTAGGGTCCCCTTGCTTCCATGAGGCCCAGCAATGTCACAGTGGTGTCCATGAATCCATGAGGACTCACAGTGTCCCAATGGTCTCTTGATCTCACATGGTCCCACAGTGTCCCAATGGTCCCTTGGTCTCACAAGGCCCCACAGTGTCCCAATGGTCACTTCTTCTCACATGGCCCCACAGTGTAACAATGGTCCCTTGGTTCCATGGTTCCTGGTCTGGTGCATTCCCCTCTCCCCTTCTCAGACCGCCCTGCCAGCTGAGAAATGCTCACTGGGCCAGGGCCTTGGCCAGCAGCCCCTGGGCTCAGCTCCTCTGGAGCTCATCACAGACACTGTCTGCTCCAGGCTCAACCCTTCATCCCCTGGGGAGATGCCAAAGCCTCCACAGGGAACATTTCCCTTTGCCCAGGGGAATTTCTCACAGGTGCCTTGTAGTGACTCTTTGTGTCTGTGTGCACACAGGAGTGCCTGTGCTCAGGGAAAGGTGGCAGAAATGCTGCTCTCTGAGGGCTTTGATTGCCTTGGATAGCTGAGCCAGTCAGGCCTGGAAGTAAGGTTAAGTCATGTCACCCTGATTCTTAAGATTTTCTAAAGCCTTCTGAGTTTACATTCTGTTGGAGAACCTTCCCACACAATCTCTGTCAACAACATATTGTTTACAATCTTTTATGGGGGTGGACAAACTTGATGTACTAGTGGTTTGTCCAATGTCTTTTGACAGGTGGCCCATTCACTCTCCAATCCAATGTCACCGTTGGGAAAGTATAAAAGTTGGAGTGAGAGAATAAACTTTTATCTTTACCTTGCAAATAGCAGGTGGCTCGCGTCGTGCTTTCACGTGTCTTATAGCGACAAAGTCACAAGCTGTAAGCAAAGTTAAATGCTGCTAAGAGTTGTTCTTTTGCTAATTTGTGAAGCTTAATAGAAGTTCTAAGCGAAGTTGAATATTGTTAAGTGTTATTCCACAGCTCTGTTTAGCTTTTAGGCTGTATTCCTTTTATCCTTGCCCTCACTGTCCTTTCGTCACACACACACACACACACACACACACACACACACACACACACACAGAGACACAGAGACACACAGACACCAGGACAGTTCTTGACTCCTTTTTGGTTTGATTGCCTGGATTTTGTTTGCTTTTGTTGTTGCTTTGTTTCCCTGGTGTGCCTGAAGTGTCCAGTCAGGAGCAGAGTGACTCTTGCCAAGGAACTCTGTGGTGCTGTCACTTAATATTAAAGCTGGTTTATGCTATTCTATGCTACTCCCCTGCTAGGATTTTTAAAGTGCTCTCAAGCCCTCCTTGATAAGAGGGTGAAGGAGCCCTGGCCAAGCTCTGGCCCCGGGGGGCACAGGGATGCTGCTAGGGGGTCCCTGTCTCCCTGTTCCAACTTTGACGGCCCTGAGCCCCTGTCCCCGTGTCAGGCTCTGGGCTTGATCTCCTCGAACATCCTCAGGGGGAGGCTGCAGCGCCAGGGGCAGGGGGACCCAGAGGGACACGGGATGCCACCGGGCACGAGCAGCTTTGGACTTCTCTGGGAGGAACTGTGAGTGGGAGCTGGCTTGAAGTGACCTCCCCAGTAAGGTCACAGAGCCCCTGAGATGTCACACTGCCTCCTGGGATGTCACAGCCCACCCTGGGATCTCACAAATCCCCCTTGTGATGTCACAGAGCCAGTGCTGCTCTAGCACTCTGGGATGTCATACAGTTGCGCTGTGATGGCACAGAAGACTCTGGCATCACAAAGTCAGCCCGTGTCACAATCCTCTAGTGCAAGCGGGAATCATGACAGTTCATTTTCCCCATCTCAGAATTAGCAGAAGTAGATAGGCTTATCATGAGAAACCGAATGTGATAAACATGTTAGAAATGAAAGGCTCCAAGTTATTAGTTATTAATTTAATAAAAGTTATTAAGTGTACCAAATATAAACTTTGAGAAAAATGAAAAAAAGCCACTATAAAAAAAGGTCAATGTGGAGCCCGGGATTGCCACCGGGTGAGACACAGGTTTGACAGCTGCAGCAGAGGGTCCTCTATGCTTCACACCGACCGTCCTGTCTGACCCATTTTTATACGATTTTCCTTGCCTGAGCCAGAGTCCCCTTTCTTCCTTTTCAAAGTGCATGTATTCATGTGGAGTTCTTTTCTCTGTGGCAAGTTGAACAATACGTGTCCGGAGAGTGATGAACACCTGTGTTTGCAGTCCCGGAATTCGGATTTGAGATGTACCTCCCTGATGGCTCTGACTATCTCGGTCTCGGATATTTATCGTGTATTTATCGTCCGGGTGTTTCTCGGACAACCTTGATGCATGATCCCTCTCTGGGCTGGCCACTTTCGTTCGCTTGTAAATAAAGTCCTCCCTCTCTCGTCCAGGTGGCTTTGACATGGTGTTGCAGTCGCAGTTGCTGGCTTGTGCGATTTAAAAACTTCCTATAAGAGTATAATTTAACAGCACATAACTATAAAAGAGACGACAATTTTATTTGCACGAATTATCCTATAGACATATAACAGTCCTAATGATTCCTTGAGGCCTTGCAGTGTCACAATGTTCTCCATGGTTCCACAGGCCCCACAGTGTCATGTTACTCCTCTGTTCCATGAGTCCTGCAATGTCACAATGGACCTTTGGACCAATGGACCATGGGGCTTTGCAGTGTCACAACGCTCTCCTTTGGCTCCACAGGGTCACAATGGAGCACTGATTACAGGCAGCCTCTCTGTGTTACCCTGGAGCTTTGTTTCCGTGGGGTCTCGCAGTGTCCCAATGGAGCCTTGGCTGGATGGGGCCTCACAGTGTCACAATGATGCCTACATTCCACTGAGGCACACGGCGTCACTAGGGTCCCCTTGCTTCCATGAGGCCCAGCAATGTCACAGTGGTGTCCATGAATCCATGAGGACTCACAGTATCCCAATGGTCTCTTGATCTCACATGGTCCCACAGTGTCCCAATGGTCCCTTGGGGTCACAAGGCCCCACAGTGTCCCAATGGTCACTTCTTCTCACATGGCCCCACAGTGTAACAATGGTCCCTTGGTTCCATGGTTCCTGGTCTGGTGCATTCCCCTTTCCCCTTCTCAGGCCACCCTGCCAGCTGAGAAATGCTCACTGGGCCTGGGCCTTGGCCAGCAGCCCCTGGGCTCAGCTCCTCTGGAGCTCATCACAGACACTGTCTGCTCCAGGCTCAACCCTTCATCCCCTGGGGAGATGCCAAAGCCTCCACAGGGAACATTTCCCTTTGCTCAGGGGAATTTCTCACAGGTGCCTTGTAGTGACTCTTTGTGTCTGTGTGCACACAGGAGTGCCTGTGCTCAGGGAAATGTGGCAGAAATGCTGCTCTCTGAGGGCTTTGATTGCCTTGGATAGCTGAGCCAGTCAGGCCTGGAAGTAAGGTTAAGTCATGTCACCCTGATTCTTAAGATTTTCTAAAGCCTTCTGAGTTTCCATTCTGTTGGAGAACCTTCCCACACAATTTTTTTCAACAACATATTGTTTACAATCTTTCATGGGGCTGGACAAACTTGATGTACTAGTGCTTTGTCCAATGTCTTTGGACAGGTGGTCCATTCACTCTCCAATCCAATGTCACCTTTGGGAAAGTATAAAAGTTGGAGTCAGAGAATAAACTTTTCTCTTTACCTTGAAAATAGCAGGTGGCTCGCGTCGTGCTTTCACGTGTCTAAATAGCGACAAAGTCACAAGCTGTAAGCAAAGTTAAATGCTGCTAAGAGTTGTTCTTTTGCTAATTTGTGAAGCTTAATAGAAGTTCTAAGCGAAGTTGAATATTGTTAAGTGTTATTCCACAGCTCTGTTTAGCTTTTAGGCTGTATTCCTTTTATCCTTGCCCTCACTGTCCTTTCGTCACACACACACACACACACACACACACACCCACACACACACACACACACAAACACACAGAGACACACAGACACCGGGACAGTTCTTGACTCCTTTTTGGTTTGATTGCCTGGATTTTGTTTGGTTTTCTTGTTGCTTTGTTTCCTTGGTGTGCCTGAAGTGTCCAGTCAGGAGCAGAGTGACTCTTGCCAAGGAACTCTGTGGTGCTGTCACTTAATATTAAAGCTGTTTTATGCTACTCCCCTGCTGGGGATTTTTAAAGTGCTCTCAAGCCCTCCTTCATAAGAGGGTGAAGGAGCCCTGGCCAAGCTCTGGCCCTGGGGGCACAGGGATGCTGCTAGGGGGTCCCTGTCTCCCTGTTCCAACTGTGACGGCCCTGAGTCCCTGTCCCCGTGTCAGGCTGTGGGCTTGATCTCCTCGAACATCCTCAGCAGGGGGCTGCAGCGCCAGGGGCAGGGGGACCCAGAGGGACACGGGATGCCACCGGGCACGAGCAGCTTTGGACTTCTCTGGGAGGAACTGTGAGTGGGAGCTGGCTTGAAGTGACCTCCCCAGTAAGGTCACAGAGCCCCTGAGATGTCACACTGCCTCCTGGGATGTCACAGCCCACCCTGAGATCTCACAAATCCCCCTTGTGATGTCACAGAGCCAGTGCTGCTCTAGCACTCTGGGATGTCATACAGTTGCGTTGTGATGGCACAGAAGACTCTGGCATCACAAAGTCAGCCCGTGTCACAATCCTCTAGTGCAAGCGGGAATCATGACAGTTCATTTTCCCCATCTCAGAATTAGCAGAAGTAGATAGGCTTATCATGAGAAACCGAATGTGATGAACATGTTAGAAATGCAAGGCTCCAAGTTATTAATTTTTAATTTAATAAAAGTTATTAAGTGTACCAAATATAAACTTTGAGAAAAATGAAAAAAAAGCCACTATAAAAAAAAGTCAATGTGGAGCCCGGGATTGCCACCGGGTGAGACACAGGTTGGACAGCTGCAGCAGAGGGTCCTCTATGCTTCACACCGACCGTCCTGTCTGACCCATTTTTATACGATTTTCCTTGCCTGAGCCAGAGTCCTCTTTCTTCCTTTTCAAAGTGCATGTATTCATGTGGAGTACTTTTCTCTGTGGCAAGTTGAACAATACGTGTCCGGAGAGTGATGAACACCTGTGTTTGCAGTCCCGGAATTCGGATTTGAGATGTACCTCCCTGATGGCTCTGACTATCTCGGTCTCGGATATTTATCGTGTATTTATCGTCCGGGTGTTTCTCGGACAACCTTGATGCATGATCCCTCTCTGGGCTGGCCACTTTCGTTCACTTGTAAATAAAGTCCTCCCTCTCTCGTCCAGGTGGCTTTGACATGGTGTTGCAATCGCTGTTGCTGGCTTGTGCGATTTAAAAACTTCCTATAAGAGTATAATTTAACAGCACATAACTATAAAAGAGACGACAATTTTATTTGCACGAATTATCCTATAGACATATAACAGTCCTAATGATTCCTTGAGGCCTTGCAGTGTCACAATGTTCTCCATGGTTCCACAGGCCCCACAGTGTCATGTGACTCCTCTGTTCCATGAGTCCTGCAATGTCACAATGGACCTTTGGACCAATGGACCATGGGGCTTTGCAGTGTCACAACGCTCTCCTTTGGCTCCACATGGTCACAATGCAGCACTGATTACAGGCAGCCTCTCTGTGTTACCCTGGAGCTTTGTTTCCGTGGGGTCTCGCAGTGTCCCAATGGAGCCTTGGCTGGATGGGGCCTCACAGTGTCACAATGATGCCTACATTCCACTGAGGCACACGGCGTCACTAGGGTCCCCTTGCTTCCATGAGGCCCAGCAATGTCACAGTGGTGTCCATGAATCCATGAGGACTCACAGTATCCCAATGGTCTCTTGATCTCACATGGTCCCACAGTGTCCCAATGGTCCCTTGGTCTCACATGACCCACAGTGTAAAAATGGTCCCTTGGTTCCATGGTTCCTGGTCTGGTGCATTCCCCTTTCCCCTTCTCAGGCCACCCTGCCAGCTGAGAAATGCTCACTGGGCCAGGGCCTTGGCCAGCAGCCCCTGGGCTCAGCTCCTCTGGAGCTCATCACAGACACTGTCTGCTCCAGGCTCAACCCTTCATTTCCTGGGGAGATGCCAAAGCCTCCACAGGGAACATTTCCCTTTGCTCAGGGGAATTTCTCACAGGTGCCTTGTAGTGACTCTTTGTGTCTGTGTGCACACAGGAGTGCCTGTGCTCAGGGAAATGTGGCAGAAATGCTGCTCTCTGAGGGCTTTGATTGCCTTGGATAGCTGAGCCAGTCAGGCCTGGAAGTAAGGTTAAGTCATGTCACCCTGATTCTTAAGATTTTCTAAAGCCTTCTGAGTTTCCATTCTGTTGGAGAACCTTCCCACACAATTTCTGTCAACAACATATTGTTTACAATCTTTTATGGGGCTGGACAAACTTGATGTACTAGTGCTTTGTCCAATGTCTTTGGACAGGTGGTCCATTCACTCTCCAATCCAATGTCACCTTTGGGAAAGTATAAAAGTTGGAGTCAGAGAATAAACTTTTCTCTTTACCTTGAAAATAGCAGGTGGCTCGCGTCGTGCTTTCACGTGTCTTATAGCGACAAAGTCACAAGCTGTAAGCAAAGTTAAATGCTGCTAAGAGTTGTTCTTTTGCTAATTTGTGAAGCTTAATAGAAGTTCTAAGCGAAGTTGAATATTGTTAAGTGTTATTCCACAGCTCTGTTTAGCTTTTAGGCTGTATTCCTTTTATCCTTGCCCTCACTGTCCTTTCGTCACACACACATACACACACACACACACACACACACACACGAACACACAGAGACACACAGACACCGGGACAGTTCTTGACTCCTTTTTGGTTTGATTGCCTGGATTTTGTTTGGTTTTGTTGTTGCTTTGTTTCCTTGGTGTGCCTGAAGTGTCCAGTCAGGAGCAGAGTGACTCTTGCCAAGGAACTCTGTGGTGCTGTCACTTAATATTAAAGCTGTTTTATGCTACTCCCCTGCTGGGGATTTTTAAAGTGCTCTCAAGCCCTCCTTCATAAGAGGGTGAAGGAGCCCTGGCCAAGCTCTGGCCCTGGGGGCACAGGGATGCTGCTAGGGGGTCCCTGTCTCCCTGTTCCAACTGTGACGGCCCTGAGTCCCTGTCCCCGTGTCAGGCTCTGGGCTTGATCTCCTCGAACATCCTCAGCAGGGGGCTGCAGCGCCAGGGGCAGGGGGACCCAGAGGGACACGGGATGCCACCGGGCACGAGCAGCTTTGGACTTCTCTGGGAGGAACTGTGAGTGGGAGCTGGCTTGAAGTGACCTCCCCAGTAAGGTCACAGAGCCCCTGAGATGTCACACTGCCTCCTGGGATGTCACAGCCCACCCTGAGATCTCACAAATCCCCCTTGTGATGTCACAGAGCCAGTGCTGCTCTAGCACTCTGGGATGTCATACAGTTGCGTTGTGATGGCACAGAAGACTCTGGCATCACAAAGTCAGCCCGTGTCACAATCCTTTAGTGCAAGCGGGAATCATGACAGTTCATTTTCCCCATCTCAGAATTAGCAGAAGTAGATAGGCTTATCATGAGAAACCGAATGTGATGAACATTTTAGAAATGCAAGGCTCCATGTTATTAATTTTTAATTTAATAAAAGTTATTAAGTGTACCAAATATAAACTTTGAGAAAAATGAAAAAAAGACACTATAAAAAAAAGTCAATGTGGAGCCCGGGATTGCCACCGGGTGAGACACAGGTTTGACAGCTGCAGCAGAGGGTCCTCTATGCTTCACACCGACCGTCCTGTCTGACCCATTTTTATACGATTTTCCTTGCCTGAGCCAGAGTCCCCTTTCTTCCTTTTCAAAGTGCATGTATTCATGTGGAGTTCTTTTCTCTGTGGCAAGTTGAACAATACGTGTCCGGAGAGTGATGAACACCTGTGTTTGCAGTCCCGGAATTCGGATTTGTGATGTACCTCCCTGATGGCTCTGACTATCTCGGTCTCGGATATTTATCGTGTATTTATCGTCCGGGTGTTTCTCGGACAACCTTGATGCATGATCCCTCTCTGGGCTGGCCACTTTCGTTCGCTTGTAAATAAAGTCCTCCCTCTCTCGTCCAGGTGGCTTTGACATGGTGTTGCAATCGCTGTTGCTGGCTTGTGCGATTGAAAAACTTCCTATAAGAGTATAATTTAACAGCACATAACTATAAAAGAGACGACAATTTTATTTGCACGAATTATCCTATAGACATATAACAGTCCTAATGATTCCTTGAGGCCTTGCAGTGTCACAATGTTCTCCATGGTTCCACAGGCCCCACAGTGTCATGTGACTCCTCTGTTCCATGAGTCCTGCAATGTCACAATGGACCTTTGGACCAATGGACCATGGGGCTTTGCAGTGTCACAACGCTCTCCTTTGGCTCCACAGGGTCACAATGGAGCACTGATTACAGGCAGCCTCTCTGTGTTACCCTGGAGCTTTGTTTCCGTGGGGTCTCGCAGTGTCCCAATGGAGCCTTGGTTGGATGGGGCCTCACAGTGTCACAATGATGCCTACATTCCACTGAGGCACACGGCGTCACTAGGGTCCCCTTGCTTCCATGAGGCCCAGCAATGTCACAGTGGTGTCCATGAATCCATGAGGACTCACAGTATCCCAATGGTCTCTTGATCTCACATGGTCCCACAGTGTCCCAATGGTCCCTTGGTCTCACAAGGCCCCACAGTGTCCCAATGGTCACTTCTTCTCACATGGCCCCACAGTGTAACAATGGTCCCTTGGTTCCATGGTTCCTGGTCTGGTGCATTCCCCTTTCCCCTTCTCAGGCCACCCTGCCAGCTGAGAAATGCTCACTGGGCCAGGGCCTTGGCCAGCAGCCCCTGGGCTCAGCTCCTCTGGAGCTCATCACAGACACTGTCTGCTCCAGGCTCAACCCTTCATTTCCTGGGGAGATGCCAAAGCCTCCACAGGGAACATTTCCCTTTGCTCAGGGGAATTTCTCACAGGTGCCTTGTAGTGACTCTTTGTGTCTGTGTGCACACAGGAGTGCCTGTGCTCAGGGAAATGTGGCAGAAATGCTGCTCTCTGAGGGCTTTGATTGCCTTGGATAGCTGAGCCAGTCAGGCCTGGAAGTAAGGTTAAGTCATGTCACCCTGATTCTTAAGATTTTCTAAAGCCTTCTGAGTTTCCATTCTGTTGGAGAACCTTCCCACACAATCTCTGTCAACAACATATTGTTTACAATCTTTTATGGGGCTGGACAAACTTGATGTACTAGTGCTTTGTCCAATGTCTTTGGACAGGTGGTCCATTCACTCTCCAATCCAATGTCACCTTTGGGAAAGTATAAAAGTTGGAGTCAGAGAATAAACTTTTCTCTTTACCTTGAAAATAGCAGGTGGCTCGCGTCGTGCTTTCACGTGTCTTATAGCGACAAAGTCACAAGCTGTAAGCAAAGTTAAATGCTGCTAAGAGTTGTTCTTTTGCTAATTTGTGAAGCTTAATAGAAGTTCTAAGCGAAGTTGAATATTGTTAAGTGTTATTCCACAGCTCTGTTTAGCTTTTAGGCTGTATTCCTTTTATCCTTGCCCTCACTGTCCTTTCGTCACACACACACACACACATTAACATACACACTCACACAAAAACACACAGAGACACACAGACACCGGGACAGTTCTTGACTCCTTTTTGGTTTGATTGCCTGGATTTTGTTTGGTTTTCTTGTTGCTTTGTTTCCTTGGTGTGCCTGAAGTGTCCAGTCAGGAGCAGAGTGACTCTTGCCAAGGAACTCTGTGGTGCTGTCAGTTAATATTAAAGCTGTTTTATGCTACTCCCCTGCTGGGGATTTTTAAAGTGCTCTCAAGCCCTCCTTCATAAGAGGGTGAAGGAGCCCTGGCCAAGCTCTGGCCCTGGGGGCACAGGGATGCTGCTAGGGGGTCCCTGTCTCCCTGTTCCAACTGTGACGGCCCTGAGTCCCTGTCCCCCTGTCAGGCTCTGGGCTTGATCTCCTCGAACATCCTCAGCAGGGGGCTGCAGCGCCAGGGGCAGGGGGACCCAGAGGGACACGGGATGCCACCGGGCACGAGCAGCTTTGGACTTCTCTGGGAGGAACTGTGAGTGGGAGCTGGCTTGAAGTGACCTCCCCAGTAAGGTCACAGAGCCCCTGAGATGTCACACTGCCTCCTGGGATGTCACAGCCCACCCTGAGATCTCACAAATCCCCCTTGTGATGTCACAGAGCCAGTGCTGCTCTAGCACTCTGGGATGTCATACAGTTGCGCTGTGATGGCACAGAAGACTCTGGCATCACAAAGTCAGCCCGTGTCACAATCCTTTAGTGCAAGCGGGAATCATGACAGTTCATTTTCCCCATCTCAGAATTAGCAGAAGTAGATAGGCTTATCATGAGAAACCGAATGTGATGAACATGTTAGAAATGCAAGGCTCCAAGTTATTAATTTTTAATTTAATAAAAGTTATTAAGTGTACCAAATATAAACTTTGAGAAAAATGAAAAAAAGACACTATAAAAAAAAGTCAATGTGGAGCCCGGGATTGCCACCGGGTGAGACACAGGTTGGACAGCTGCAGCAGAGGGTCCTCTATGCTTCACACCGACCGTCCTGTCTGACCCATTTTTATACGATTTTCCTTGCCTGAGCCAGAGTCCCCTTTCTTCCTTTTCAAAGTGCATGTATTCATGTGGAGTTCTTTTCTCTGTGGCAAGTTGAACAATACGTGTCCGGAGAGTGATGAACACCTGTGTTTGCAGTCCCGGAATTCGGATTTGAGATGTACCTCCCTGATGGCTCTGACTATCTCGGTCTCGGATATTTATCGTGTATTTATCGTCCGGGTGTTTCTCGGACAACCTTGATGCATGATCCCTCTCTGGGCTGGCCACTTTCGTTCGCTTGTAAATAAAGTCCTCCCTCTCTCGTCCAGGTGGCTTTGACATGGTGTTGCAATCGCTGTTGCTGGCTTGTGCGATTTAAAAACTTCCTATAAGAGTATAATTTAACAGCACATAACTATAAAAGAGACGACAATTTTATTTGCACGAATTATCCTATAGACATATAACAGTCCTAATGATTCCTTGAGGCCTTGCAGTGTCACAATGTTCTCCATGGTTCCACAGGCCCCACAGTGTCATGTGACTCCTCTGTTCCATGAGTCCTGCAATGTCACAATGGACCTTTGGACCAATGGACCATGGGGCTTTGCAGTGTCACAACGCTCTCCTTTGGCTCCACAGGGTCACAATGGAGCACTGATTACAGGCAGCCTCTCTGTGTTACCCTGGAGCTTTGTTTCCGTGGGGTCTCGCAGTGTCCCAATGGAGCCTTGGCTGGATGGGGCCTCACAGTGTCACAATGATGCCTACATTCCACTGAGGCACACGGCGTCACTAGGGTCCCCTTGCTTCCATGAGGCCCAGCAACGTCACAGTGGTGTCCATGAATCCATGAGGACTCACAGTATCCCAATGGTGTCTTGATCTCACATGGTCCCACAGTGTCCCAATGGTCCCTTGGTCTCACATGGCCCACAGTGTAAAAATGGTCCCTTGGTTCCATGGTTCCTGGTCTGGTGCATTCCCCTTTCCCCTTCTCAGGCCACCCTGCCAGCTGAGAAATGCTCACTGGGCCAGGGCCTTGGCCAGCAGCCCCTGGGCTCAGCTCCTCTGGAGCTCATCACAGACACTGTCTGCTCCAGGCTCAACCCTTCATCCCCTGGGGAGATGCCAAAGCTCCACAGGGAACATTTCCCTTTGCTCAGGGGAATTTCTCACAGGTGCCTTGTAGTGACTCTTTGTGTCTGTGTGCACACAGGAGTGCCTGTGCTCAGGGAAATGTGGCAGAAATGCTGCTCTCTGAGGGCTTTGATTGCCTTGGATAGCTGAGCCAGTCAGGCCTGGAAGTAAGGTTAAGTCATGTCACCCTGATTCTTAAGATTTTCTAAAGCCTTCTGAGTTTCCATTCTGTTGGAGAACCTTCCCACACAATTTCTGTCAACAACATATTGTTTACAATCTTTTATGGGGCTGGACAAACTTGATGTACTAGTGCTTTGTCCAATGTCTTTGGACAGGTGGTCCATTCACTCTCCAATCCAATGTCACCTTTGGGAAAGTATAAAAGTTGGAGTCAGAGAATAAACTTTTCTCTTTACCTTGAAAATAGCAGGTGGCTCGCTCGTCCTTTCACGTGTCTTATAGCGACAAAGTCACAAGCTGTAAGCAAAGTTAAATGCTGCTAAGAGTTGTTCTTTTGCTAATTTGTGAAGCTTAATAGAAGTTCTAAGCGAAGTTGAATATTGTTAAGTGTTATTCCACAGCTCTGTTTAGCTTTTAGGCTGTATTCCTTTTATCCTTGCCCTCACTGTCCTTTCGTCACACACACACACACACACACACACACACCCACACACACACACACACACACAAACACACAGAGACACACAGACACCGGGACAGTTCTTGACTCCTTTTTGGTTTGATTGCCTGGATTTTGTTTGGTTTTGTTGTTGCTTTGTTTCCTTGCTGTGCCTGAAGTGTCCAGTCAGGAGCAGAGTGACTCTTGCCAAGGAACTCTGTGGTGCTGTCACTTAATATTAAAGCTGTTTTTTGCTACTCCCCTGCTGGGGATTTTTAAAGTGCTCTCAAGCCCTCCTTCATAAGAGGGTGAAGGAGCCCTGGCCAAGCTCTGGCCCTGGGGGCACAGGGATGCTGCTAGGGGGTCCCTGTCTCCCTGTTCCAACTGTGACGGCCCTGAGCCCCTGTCCCCGTGTCAGGCTCTGGGCTTGATCTCCTCGAACATCCTCAGCAGGGGGCTGCAGCGCCAGGGGCAGGGGGACCCAGAGGGACACGGGATGCCACCGGGCACGAGCAGCTTTGGACTTCTCTGGGAGGAACTGTGAGTGGGAGCTGGCTTGAAGTGACCTCCCCAGTAAGGTCACAGAGCCCCTGAGATGTCACACTGCCTCCTGGGATGTCACAGCCCACCCTGAGATCTCACAAATCCCCCTTGTGATGTCACAGAGCCAGTGCTGCTCTAGCACTCTGGGATGTCATACAGTTGCGCTGTGATGGCACAGAAGACTCTGGCATCACAAAGTCAGCCCGTGTCACAATCCTTTAGTGCAAGCGGGAATCATGACAGTTCATTTTCCCCATCTCAGAATTAGCAGAAGTAGATAGGCTTATCATGAGAAACCGAATGTGATGAACATGTTAGAAATGCAAGGCTCCAAGTTATTAATTTTTAATTTAATAAAAGTTATTAAGTGTACCAAATATAAACTTTGAGAAAAATGAAAAAAAGACACTATAAAAAAAAGTCAATGTGGAGCCCGGGATTGCCACCGGGTGAGACACAGGTTGGACAGCTGCAGCAGAGGGTCCTCTATGCTTCACACCGACCGTCCTGTCTGACCCATTTTTATACCATTTTCCTTGCCTGAGCCAGAGTCCCCTTTCTTCCTTTTCAAAGTGCATGTATTCATGTGGAGTTCTTTTCTCTGTGGCAAGTTGAACAATACGTGTCCGGAGAGTGATGAACACCTGTGTTTGCAGTCCCGGAATTCGGATTTGAGATGTACCTCCCTGATGGCTCTGACTATCTCGGTCTCGGATATTTATCGTGTATTTATCGTCCGGGTGTTTCTCGGACAACCTTGATGCATGATCCCTCTCTGGGCTGGCCACTTTCGTTCGCTTGTAAATAAAGTCCTCCCTCTCTCGTCCAGGTGGCTTTGACATGGTGTTGCAATCGCTGTTGCTGGCTTGTGCGATTTAAAAACTTCCTATAAGAGTATAATTTAACAGCACATAACTATAAAAGAGACGACAATTTTATTTGCACGAATTATCCTATAGACATATAACAGTCCTAATGATTCCTTGAGGCCTTGCAGTGTCACAATGTTCTCCATGGTTCCACAGGCCCCACAGTGTCATGTGACTCCTCTGTTCCATGAGTCCTGCAATGTCACAATGGACCTTTGGACCAATGGACCATGGGGCTTTGCAGTGTCACAACGCTCTCCTTTGGCTCCACAGGGTCACAATGGAGCACTGATTACAGGCAGCCTCTCTGTGTTACCCTGGAGCTTTGTTTCCGTGGGGTCTCGCAGTGTCCCAATGGAGCCTTGGTTGGATGGGGCCTCACAGTGTCACAATGATGCCTACATTCCACTGAGGCACACGGCGTCACTAGGGTCCCCTTGCTTCCATGAGGCCCAGCAATGTCACAGTGGTGTCCATGAATCCATGAGGACTCACAGTATCCCAATGGTCTCTTGATCTCACATGGTCCCACAGTGTCCCAATGGTCCCTTGGTCTCACAAGGCCCCACAGTGTCCCAATGGTCACTTCTTCTCACATGGCCCCACAGTGTAACAATGGTCCCTTGGTTCCATGGTTCCTGGTCTGGTGCATTCCCCTTTCCCCTTCTCAGGCCGCCCTGCCAGCTGAGAAATGCTCACTGGGCCAGGGCCTTGGCCAGCAGCCCCTGGGCTCAGCTCCTCTGGAGCTCATCACAGACACTGTCTGCTCCAGGCTCAACCCTTCATTTCCTGGGGAGATGCCAAAGCCTCCACAGGGAGCATTTCCCTTTGCTCAGGGGAATTTCTCACAGGTGCCTTGTAGTGACTCTTTGTGTCTGTGTGCACACAGGAGTGCCTGTGCTCAGGGAAATGTGGCAGAAATGCTGCTCTCTGAGGGCTTTGATTGCCTTGGATAGCTGAGCCAGTCAGGCCTGGAAGTAAGGTTAAGTCATGTCACCCTGATTCTTAAGATTTTCTAAAGCCTTCTGAGTTTCCATTCTGTTGGAGAACCTTCCCACACAATTTCTGTCAACAACATATTGTTTACAATCTTTTATGGGGCTGGACAAACTTGATGTACTAGTGCTTTGTCCAATGTCTTTGGACAGGTGGTCCATTCACTCTCCAATCCAATGTCACCTTTGGGAAAGTATAAAAGTTGGAGTCAGAGAATAAACTTTTCTCTTTACCTTGAAAATAGCAGGTGGCTCGCGTCGTGCTTTCACGTGTCTTATAGCGACAAAGTCACAAGCTGTAAGCAAAGTTAAATGCTGCTAAGAGTTGTTCTTTTGCTAATTTGTGAAGCTTAATAGAAGTTCTAAGCGAAGTTGAATATTGTTAAGTGTTATTCCACAGCTCTGTTTAGCTTTTAGGCTGTATTCCTTTTATCCTTGCCCTCACTGTCCTTTCGTCACACACACACACACACACACACACACACCCACACACACACACACACACACAAACACACAGAGACACACAGACACCGGGACAGTTCTTGACTCCTTTTTGGTTTGATTGCCTGGATTTTGTTTGGTTTTCTTGTTGCTTTGTTTCCTTGGTGTGCCTGAAGTGTCCAGTCAGGAGCAGAGTGACTCTTGCCAAGGAACTCTGTGGTGCTGTCAGTTAATATTAAAGCTGTTTTATGCTACTCCCCTGCTGGGGATTTTTAAAGTGCCCTCAAGCCCTCCTTCATAAGAGGGTGAAGGAGCCCTGGCCAAGCTCTGGCCCTGGGGGCACAGGGATGCTGCTAGGGGGTCCCTGTCTCCCTGTTCCAACTGTGACGGCCCTGAGTCCCTGTCCCCGTGTCAGGCTCTGGGCTTGATCTCCTCGAACATCCTCAGCAGGGGGCTGCAGCGCCAGGGGCAGGGGGACCCAGAGGGACACGGGATGCCACTGTGCACCAGCAGCTTTGGACTTCTCTGGGAGGAACTGTGAGTGGGAGCTGGCTTGAAGTGACCTCCCCAGTAAGGTCACAGAGCCCCTGAGATGTCACACTGCCTCCTGGGATGTCACAGCCCACCCTGAGATCTCACAAATCCCCCTTGTGATGTCACAGAGCCAGTGCTGCTCTAGCACTCTGGGATGTCATACAGTTGCGCTGTGATGGCACAGAAGACTCTGGCATCACAAAGTCAGCCCGTGTCACAATCCTTTAGTGCAAGCGGGAATCATGACAGTTCATTTTCCCCATCTCAGAATTAGCAGAAGTAGATAGGCTTATCATGAGAAACCGAATGTGATGAACATGTTAGAAATGCAAGGCTCCAAGTTATTAATTTTTAATTTAATAAAAGTTATTAAGTGTACCAAATATAAACTTTGAGAAAAATGAAAAAAAGCCACTATAAAAAAAAGTCAATGTGGAGCCCGGGATTGCCACCGGGTGAGACACAGGTTTGACAGCTGCAGCAGAGGGTCCTCTATGCTTCACACCGACCGTCCTGTCTGACCCATTTTTATACGATTTTCCTTGCCTGAGCCAGAGTCCCCTTTCTTCCTTTTCAAAGTGCATGTATTCATGTGGAGTTCTTTTCTCTGTGGCAAGTTGAACAATACGTGTCCGGAGAGTGATGAACACCTGTGTTTGCAGTCCCGGAATTCGGATTTGAGATGTACCTCCCTGATGGCTCTGACTATCTCGGTCTCGGATATTTATCGTGTATTTATCGTCCGGGTGTTTCTCGGACAACCTTGATGCATGATCCCTCTCTGGGCTGGCCACTTTCGTTCGCTTGTAAATAAAGTCCTCCCTCTCTCGTCCAGGTGGCTTTGACATGGTGTTGCAATCGCTGTTGCTGGCTTGTGCGATTTAAAAACTTCCTATAAGAGTATAATTTAACAGCACATAACTATAAAAGAGACGACAATTTTATTTGCACGAATTATCCTATAGACATATAACAGTCCTAATGATTCCTTGAGGCCTTGCAGTGTCACAATGTTCTCCATGGTTCCACAGGCCCCACAGTGTCATGTGACTCCTCTGTTCCATGAGTCCTGCAATGTCAGAGTGGACCTTTGGACCAATGGACCATGGGGCTTTGCAGTGTCACAACGCTCTCCTTTGGCTCCACAGGGTCACAATGGAGCACTGATTACAGGCAGCCTCTCTGTGTTACCCTGGAGCTTTGTTTCCGTGGGGTCTCGCAGTGTCCCAATGGAGCCTTGGTTGGATGGGGCCTCACAGTGTCACAATGATGCCTACATTCCACTGAGGCACACGGCGTCACTAGGGTCCCCTTGCTTCCATGAGGCCCTGCAATGTCACAGTGGTGTCCATGAATCCATGAGGACTCACAGTATCCCAATGGTCTCTTGATCTCACATGGTCCCACAGTGTCCCAATGGTCCCTTGGTCTCACAAGGCCCCACAGTGTCCCAATGGTCACTTCTTCTCACATGGCCCCACAGTGTAACAATGGTCCCTTGGTTCCATGGTTCCTGGTCTGGTGCATTCCCCTTTCCCCTTCTCAGGCCACCCTGCCAGCTGAGAAATGCTCACTGGGCCTGGGCCTTGGCCAGCAGCCCCTGGGCTCAGCTCCTCTGGAGCTCATCACAGACACTGTCTGCTCCAGGCTCAACCCTTCATTTCCTGGGGAGATGCCAAAGCCTCCACAGGGAGCATTTCCCTTTGCTCAGGGGAATTTCTCACAGGTGCCTTGTAGTGACTCTTTGTGTCTGTGTGCACACAGGAGTGCCTGTGCTCAGGGAAATGTGGCAGAAATGCTGCTCTCTGAGGGCTTTGATTGCCTTGGATAGCTGAGCCAGTCAGGCCTGGAAGTAAGGTTAAGTCATGTCACCCTGATTCTTAAGATTTTCTAAAGACTTCTGAGTTTCCATTCTGTTGGAGAACCTTCCCACACAATTTCTGTCAACAACATATTGTTTACAATCTTTTATGGGGCTGGACAAACTTGATGTACTAGTGCTTTGTCCAATGTCTTTGGACAGGTGGTCCATTCACTCTCCAATCCAATGTCACCTTTGGGAAAGTATAAAAGTTGGAGTCAGAGAATAAACTTTTCTCTTTACCTTGAAAATAGCAGGTGGCTCGCGTCGTGCTTTCACGTGTCTTATAGCGACAAAGTCACAAGCTGTAAGCAAAGTTAAATGCTGCTAAGAGTTGTTCTTTTGCTAATTTGTGAAGCTTAATAGAAGTTCTAAGCGAAGTTGAATATTGTTAAGTGTTATTCCACAGCTCTGTTTAGCTTTTAGGCTGTATTCCTTTTATCCTTGCCCTCACTGTCCTTTCGTCACACACACACACACACACACACACACACCCACCCACACACACACACACACAAACACACAGAGACACACAGACACCGGGACAGTTCTTGACTCCTTTTTGGTTTGATTGCCTGGATTTTGTTTGGTTTTGTTGTTGCTTTGTTTCCTTGGTGTGCCTGAAGTGTCCAGTCAGGAGCAGAGTGACTCTTGCCAAGGAACTCTGTGGTGCTGTCAGTTAATATTAAAGCTGTTTTATGCTACTCCCCTGCTGGGGATTTTTAAAGTGCTCTCAAGCCCTCCTTCATAAGAGGGTGAAGGAGCCTTGGCCAAGCTCTGGCCCTGGGGGCACAGGGATGCTGCTAGGGGGTCCCTGTCTCCCTGTTCCAACTGTGACGGCCCTGAGTCCCTGTCCCCGTGTCAGGCTCTGGGCTTGATCTCCTCGAACATCCTCAGCAGGGGGCTGCAGCGCCAGGGGCAGGGGGACCCAGAGGGACACGGGATGCCACCGGGCACGAGCAGCTTTGGACTTCTCTGGGAGGAACTGTGAGTGGGAGCTGGCTTGAAGTGACCTCCCCAGTAAGGTCACAGAGCCCCTGAGATGTCACACTGCCTCCTGGGATGTCACAGCCCACCCTGAGATCTCACAAATCCCCCTTGTGATGTCACAGAGCCAGTGCTGCTCTAGCACTCTGGGATGTCATACAGTTGCGCTGTGATGGCACAGAAGACTCTGGCATCACAAAGTCAGCCCGTGTCACAATCCTTTAGTGCAAGCGGGAATCATGACAGTTCATTTTCCCCATCTCAGAATTAGCAGAAGTAGATAGGCTTATCATGAGAAACCGAATGTGATGAACATGTTAGAAATGCAAGGCTCCAAGTTATTAATTTTTAATTTAATAAAAGTTATTAAGTGTACCAAATATAAACTTTGAGAGAAATGAAAAAAAGCCACTATAAAAAAAAGTCAATGTGGAGCCCGGGATTGCCACCAGGTGAGACACAGGTTTGACAGCTGCAGCAGAGGGTCCTCTATGCTTCACACCGACCGTCCTGTCTGACCCATTTTTATACCATTTTCCTTGCCTGAGCCAGAGTCCCCTTTCTTCCTTTTCAAAATGCATGTATTCATGTGGAGTTCTTTTCTCTGTGGCAAGTTGAACAATACGTGTCCGGAGAGTGATGAACACCTGTGTTTGCAGTCCCGGAATTCGGATTTGAGATGTACCTCCCTGATGGCTCTGACTATCTCGGTCTCGGATATTTATCGTGTATTTATCGTCCGGGTGTTTCTCGGACAACCTTGATGCATGATCCCTCTCTGGGCTGGCCACTTTCGTTCGCTTGTAAATAAAGTCCTCCCTCTCTCGTCCAGGTGGCTTTGACATGGTGTTGCAGTCGCTATTGCTGGCTTGTGCGATTTAAAAACTTCCTATAAGAGTATAATTTAACAGCACATAACTATAAAAGAGACGACAATTTTATTTGCACGAATTATCCTATAGACATATAACAGTCCTAATGATTCCTTGAGGCCTTGCAGTGTCACAATGTTCTCCATGGTTCCACAGGCCCCACAGTGTCATGTGACTCCTCTGTTCCATGAGTCCTGCAATGTCACAATGGACCTTTGGACCAATGGACCATGGGGCTTTGCAGTGTCACAACGCTCTCCTTTGGCTCCACAGGGTCACAATGGAGCACTGATTACAGGCAGCCTCTCTGTGTTACCCTGGAGCTTTGTTTCCGTGGGGTCTCGCAGTGTCCCAATGGAGCCTTGGTTGGATGGGGCCTCACAGTGTCACAATGATGCCTACATTCCACTGAGGCACACGGCGTCACTAGGGTCCCCTTGCTTCCATGAGGCCCAGCAATGTCACAGTGGTGTCCATGAATCCATGAGGACTCACAGTATCCCAATGGTCTCTTGATCTCACATGGTCCCACAGTGTCCCAATGGTCCCTTGGTCTCACAAGGCCCCACAGTGTCCCAATGGTCACTTCTTCTCACATGGCCCCACAGTGTAACAATGGTCCCTTGGTTCCATGGTTCCTGGTCTGGTGCATTCCCCTCTCCCCTTCTCAGGCCGCCCTGCCAGCTGAGAAATGCTCACTGGGCCAGGGCCTTGGCCAGCAGCCCCTGGGCTCAGCTCCTCTGGAGCTCATCACAGACACTGTCTGCTCCAGGCTCAACCCTTCATCCCCTGGGGAGATGCCAAAGCCTCCACAGGGAACATTTCCCTTTGCTCAGGGGAATTTCTCACAGGTGCCTTGTAGTGACTCTTTGTGTCTGTGTGCACACAGGAGTGCCTGTGCTCAGGGAAATGTGGCAGAAATGCTGCTCTCTGAGGGCTTTGATTGCCTTGGATAGCTGAGCCAGTCAGGCCTGGAAGTAAGGTTAAGTCATGTCACCCTGATTCTTAAGATTTTCTAAAGCCTTCTGAGTTTCCATTCTGTTGGAGAACCTTCCCACACAATTTCTGTCAACAACATATTGTTTACAATCTTTTATGGGGCTGGACAAACTTGATGTACTAGTGCTTTGTCCAATGTCTTTGGACAGGTGGTCCATTCACTCTCCAATCCAATGTCACCTTTGGGAAAGTATAAAAGTTGGAGTCAGAGAATAAACTTTTCTCTTTACCTTGAAAATAGCAGGTGGCTCGCGTCGTGCTTTCACGTGTCTTATAGCGACAAAGTCACAAGCTGTAAGCAAAGTTAAATGCTGCTAAGAGTTGTTCTTTTGCTAATTTGTGAAGCTTAATAGAAGTTCTAAGCGAAGTTGAATATTGTTAAGTGTTATTCCACAGCTCTGTTTAGCTTTTAGGCTGTATTCCTTTTATCCTTGCCCTCACTGTCCTTTCGTCACACACACACACACACACACACACACACCCACACACACACACACACACACAAACACACAGAGACACACAGACACCGGGACAGTTCTTGACTCCTTTTTGGTTTGATTGCCTGGATTTTGTTTGGTTTTCTTGTTGCTTTGTTTCCTTGGTGTGCCTGAAGTGTCCAGTCAGGAGCAGAGTGACTCTTGCCAAGGAACTCTGTGGTGCTGTCAGTTAATATTAAAGCTGTTTTATGCTACTCCCCTGCTGGGGATTTTTAAAGTGCCCTCAAGCCCTCCTTCATAAGAGGGTGAAGGAGCCCTGGCCAAGCTCTGGCCCTGGGGGCACAGGGATGCTGCTAGGGGGTCCCTGTCTCCCTGTTCCAACTGTGACGGCCCTGAGTCCCTGTCCCCGTGTCAGGCTCTGGGCTTGATCTCCTCGAACATCCTCAGCAGGGGGCTGCAGCGCCAGGGGCAGGGGGACCCAGAGGGACACGGGATGCCACTGTGCACCAGCAGCTTTGGACTTCTCTGGGAGGAACTGTGAGTGGGAGCTGGCTTGAAGTGACCTCCCCAGTAAGGTCACAGAGCCCCTGAGATGTCACACTGCCTCCTGGGATGTCACAGCCCACCCTGAGATCTCACAAATCCCCCTTGTGATGTCACAGAGCCAGTGCTGCTCTAGCACTCTGGGATGTCATACAGTTGCGCTGTGATGGCACAGAAGACTCTGGCATCACAAAGTCAGCCCGTGTCACAATCCTTTAGTGCAAGCGGGAATCATGACAGTTCATTTTCCCCATCTCAGAATTAGCAGAAGTAGATAGGCTTATCATGAGAAACCGAATGTGATGAACATGTTAGAAATGCAAGGCTCCAAGTTATTAATTTTTAATTTAATAAAAGTTATTAAGTGTACCAAATATAAACTTTGAGAAAAATGAAAAAAAGACACTATAAAAAAAAGTCAATGTGGAGCCCGGGATTGCCACCGGGTGAGACACAGGTTGGACAGCTGCAGCAGAGGGTCCTCTATGCTTCACACCGACCGTCCTGTCTGACCCATTTTTATACGATTTTCCTTGCCTGAGCCAGAGTCCCCTTTCTTCCTTTTCAAAGTGCATGTATTCATGTGGAGTTCTTTTCTCTGTGGCAAGTTGAACAATACGTGTCCGGAGAGTGATGAACACCTGTGTTTGCAGTCCCGGAATTCGGATTTGAGATGTACCTCCCTGATGGCTCTGACTATCTCGGTCTCGGATATTTATCGTGTATTTATCGTCCGGGTGTTTCTCGGACAACCTTGATGCATGATCCCTCTCTGGGCTGGCCACTTTCATTCGCTTGTAAATAAAGTCCTCCCTCTCTCGTCCAGGTGGCTTTGACATGGTGTTGCAATCGCTGTTGCTGGCTTGTGCGATTTAAAAACTTCCTATAAGAGTATAATTTAACAGCACATAACTATAAAAGAGACGACAATTTTATTTGCACGAATTATCCTATAGACATATAACAGTCCTAATGATTCCTTGAGGCCTTGCAGTGTCACAATGTTCTCCATGGTTCCACAGGCCCCACAGTGTCATGTGACTCCTCTGTTCTATGAGTCCTGCAATGTCACAATGGACCTTTGGACCAATGGACCATGGGGCTTTGCAGTGTCACAACGCTCTCCTTTGGCTCCACAGGGTCACAATGGAGCACTGATTACAGGCAGCCTCTCTGTGTTACCCTGGAGCTTTGTTTCCGTGGGGTCTCGCAGTGTCCCAATGGAGCCTTGGCTGGATGGGGCCTCACAGTGTCACAATGATGCCTACATTCCACTGAGGCACACGGCGTCACTAGGGTCCCCTTGCTTCCATGAGGCCCAGCAATGTCACAGTGGTGTCCATGAATCCATGAGGACTCACAGTATCCCAATGGTCTCTTGATCTCACATGGTCCCACAGTGTCCCAATGGTCCCTTGGTGTCACAAGGCCCCACAGTGTCCCAATGGTCACTTCTTCTCACATGGCCCCACAGTGTAACAATGGTCCCTTGGTTCCATGGTTCCTGGTCTGGTGCATTCCCCTTTCCCCTTCTCAGGCCACCCTGCCAGCTGAGAAATGCTCACTGGGCCTGGGCCTTGGCCAGCAGCCCCTGGGCTCAGCTCCTCTGGAGCTCATCAAAGACACTGTCTGCTCCAGGCTCAACCCTTCATCCCCTGGGGAGATGCCAAAGCCTCCACAGGGAGCATTTCCCTTTGCTCAGGGGAATTTCTCACAGGTGCCTTGTAGTGACTCTTTGTGTCTGTGTGCACACAGGAGTGCCTGTGCTCAGGGAAATGTGGCAGAAATGCTGCTCTCTGAGGGCTTTGATTGCCTTGGATAGCTGAGCCAGTCAGGCCTGGAAGTAAGGTTAAGTCATGTCACCCTGATTCTTAAGATTTTCTAAAGCCTTCTGAGTTTCCATTCTGTTGGAGAACCTTCCCACACAATTTCTGTCAACAACATATTGTTTACAATCTTTTATGGGGCTGGACAAACTTGATGTACTAGTGCTTTGTCCAATGTCTTTGGACAGGTGGTCCATTCACTCTCCAATCCAATGTCACCTTTGGGAAAGTATAAAAGTTGGAGTCAGAGAATAAACTTTTCTCTTTACCTTGAAAATAGCAGGTGGCTCGCGTCGTGCTTTCACGTGTCTTATAGCGACAAAGTCACAAGCTGTAAGCAAAGTTAAATGCTGCTAAGAGTTGTTCTTTTGCTAATTTGTGAAGCTTAATAGAAGTTATAAGCGAAGTTGAATATTGTTAAGTGTTATTCCACAGCTCTGTTTAGCTTTTAGGCTGTATTCCTTTTATCCTTGCCCTCACTGTCCTTTCGTCACACACACACACACACACACACACACACCCACACACACACCCACACACACAAACACACAGAGACACACAGACACCGGGACAGTTCTTGACTCCTTTTTGGTTTGATTGCCTGGATTTTGTTTGGTTTTCTTGTTGCTTTGTTTCCTTGGTGTGCCTGAAGTGTCCAGTCAGGAGCAGAGTGACTCTTGCCAAGGAACTCTGTGGTGCTGTCACTTAATATTAAAGCTGTTTTATGCTACTCCCCTGCTGGGGATTTTTAAAGTGCTCTCAAGCCCTCCTTCATAAGAGGGTGAAGGAGCCCTGGCCAAGCTCTGGCCCTGGGGGCACAGGCATGCTGCTAGGGGGTCCCTGTCTCCCTGTTCCAACTGTGACGGCCCTGAGCCCCTGTCCCCGTGTCAGGCTCTGGGCTTGATCTCCTCGAACATCCTCAGGGGGAGGCTGCAGCGCCAGGGGCAGGGGGACCCAGAGGGACACGGGATGCCACCGGGCACGAGCAGCTTTGGACTTCTCTGGGAGGAACTGTGAGTGGGAGCTGGCTTGAAGTGACCTCCCCAGTAAGGTCACAGAGCCCCTGAGATGTCACACTGCCTCCTGGGATGTCACAGCCCACCCTGAGATCTCACAAATCCCCCTTGTGATGTCACAGAGCCAGTGCTGCTCTAGCACTCTGGGATGTCATACAGTTGCGCTGTGATGGCACAGAAGACTCTGGCATCACAAAGTCAGCCCGTGTCACAATCCTTTAGTGCAAGCGGGAATCATGACAGTTCATTTTCCCCATCTCAGAATTAGCAGAAGTAGATAGGCTTATCATGAGAAACCGAATGTGATGAACATGTTAGAAATGCAAGGCTCCAAGTTATTAATTTTTAATTTAATAAAAGTTATTAAGTGTACCAAATATAAACTTTGAGAAAAATGAAAAAAAGACACTATAAAAAAAAGTCAATGTGGAGCCCGGGATTGCCACCGGGTGAGACACAGGTTGGACAGCTGCAGCAGAGGGTCCTCTATGCTTCACACCGACCGTCCTGTCTGACCCATTTTTATACGATTTTCCTTGCCTGAGCCAGAGTCCCCTTTCTTCCTTTTCAAAGTGCATGTATTCATGTGGAGTTCTTTTCTCTGTGGCAAGTTGAACAATACGTGTCCGGAGAGTGATGAACACCTGTGTTTGCAGTCCCGGAATTCGGATTTGAGATGTACCTCCCTGATGGCTCTGACTATCTCGGTCTCGGATATTTATCGTGTATTTATCGTCCGGGTGTTTCTCGGACAACCTTGATGCATGATCCCTCTCTGGGCTGGCCACTTTCGTTCGCTTGTAAATAAAGTCCTCCCTCTCTCGTCCAGGTGGCTTTGACATGGTGTTGCAATCGCTGTTGCTGGCTTGTGCGATTGAAAAACTTCCTATAAGAGTATAATTTAACAGCACATAACTATAAAAGAGACGACAATTTTATTTGCACGAATTATCCTATAGACATATAACAGTCCTAATGATTCCTTGAGGCCTTGCAGTGTCACAATGTTCTCCATGGTTCCACAGGCCCCACAGTGTCATGTGACTCCTCTGTTCCATGAGTCCTGCAATGTCACAATGGACCTTTGGACCAATGGACCATGGGGCTTTGCAGTGTCACAACGCTCTCCTTTGGCTCCACAGGGTCACAATGGAGCACTGATTACAGGCAGCCTCTCTGTGTTACCCTGGAGCTTTGTTTCCGTGGGGTCTCGCAGTGTCCCAATGGAGCCTTGGTTGGATGGGGCCTCACAGTGTCACAATGATGCCTACATTCCACTGAGGCACACGGCGTCACTAGGGTCCCCTTGCTTCCATGAGGCCCAGCAATGTCACAGTGGTGTCCATGAATCCATGAGGACTCACAGTATCCCAATGGTCTCTTGATCTCACGAGGCCCCACAGTGTCCCAATGGTCCCTTGGTCTCACAAGGCCCCACAGTGTCCCAATGGTCACTTCTTCTCACATGGCCCCACAGTGTAACAATGGTCCCTTGGTTCCATGGTTCCTGGTCTGGTGCATTCCCCTTTCCCCTTCTCAGGCCACCCTGCCAGCTGAGAAATGCTCACTGGGCCTGGGCCTTGGCCAGCAGCCCCTGGGCTCAGCTCCTCTGGAGCTCATCAAAGACACTGTCTGCTCCAGGCTCAACCCTTCATCCCCTGGGGAGATGCCAAAGCCTCCACAGGGAGCATTTCCCTTTGCTCAGGGGAATTTCTCACAGGTGCCTTGTAGTGACTCTTTGTGTCTGTGTGCACACAGGAGTGCCTGTGCTCAGGGAAATGTGGCAGAAATGCTGCTCTCTGAGGGCTTTGATTGCCTTGGATAGCTGAGCCAGTCAGGCCTGGAAGTAAGGTTAAGTCATGTCACCCTGATTCTTAAGATTTTCTAAAGCCTTCTGAGTTTCCATTCTGTTGGAGAACCTTCCCACACAATTTCTGTCAACAACATATTGTTTACAATCTTTTATGGGGCTGGACAAACTTGATGTACTAGTGCTTTGTCCAATGTCTTTGGACAGGTGGTCCATTCACTCTCCAATCCAATGTCACCTTTGGGAAAGTATAAAAGTTGGAGTCAGAGAATAAACTTTTCTCTTTACCTTGAAAATAGCAGGTGGCTCGCGTCGTGCTTTCACGTGTCTTATAGCGACAAAGTCACAAGCTGTAAGCAAAGTTAAATGCTGCTAAGAGTTGTTCTTTTGCTAATTTGTGAAGCTTAATAGAAGTTATAAGCGAAGTTGAATATTGTTAAGTGTTATTCCACAGCTCTGTTTAGCTTTTAGGCTGTATTCCTTTTATCCTTGCCCTCACTGTCCTTTCGTCACACACACACACACACACACACACACACCCACACACACACCCACACACACAAACACACAGAGACACACAGACACCGGGACAGTTCTTGACTCCTTTTTGGTTTGATTGCCTGGATTTTGTTTGGTTTTGTTGTTGCTTTGTTTCCTTGGTGTGCCTGAAGTGTCCAGTCAGGAGCAGAGTGACTCTTGCCAAGGAACTCTGTGGTGCTGTCACTTAATATTAAAGCTGTTTTATGCTACTCCCCTGCTGGGGATTTTTAAAGTGCTCTCAAGCCCTCCTTCATAAGAGGGTGAAGGAGCCCTGGCCAAGCTCTGGCCCTGGGGGCACAGGCATGCTGCTAGGGGGTCCCTGTCTCCCTGTTCCAACTGTGACGGCCCTGAGTCCCTGTCCCCGTGTCAGGCTCTGGGCTTGATCTCCTCGAACATCCTCAGGGGGAGGCTGCAGCGCCAGGGGCAGGGGGACCCAGAGGGACACGGGATGCCACCGGGCACGAGCAGCTTTGGACTTCTCTGGGAGGAACTGTGAGTGGGAGCTGGCTTGAAGTGACCTCCCCAGTAAGGTCACAGAGCCCCTGAGATGTCACACTGCCTCCTGGGATGTCACAGCCCACCCTGAGATCTCACAAATCCCCCTTGTGATGTCACAGAGCCAGTGCTGCTCTAGCACTCTGGGATGTCATACAGTTGCGCTGTGATGGCACAGAAGACTCTGGCATCACAAAGTCAGCCCGTGTCACAATCCTTTAGTGCAAGCGGGAATCATGACAGTTCATTTTCCCCATCTCAGAATTAGCAGAAGTAGATAGGCTTATCATGAGAAACCGAATGTGATGAACATGTTAGAAATGCAAGGCTCCAAGTTATTAATTTTTAATTTAATAAAAGTTATTAAGTGTACCAAATATAAACTTTGAGAAAAATGAAAAAAAGACACTATAAAAAAAAGTCAATGTGGAGCCCGGGATTGCCACCGGGTGAGACACAGGTTGGACAGCTGCAGCAGAGGGTCCTCTATGCTTCACACCGACCGTCCTGTCTGACCCATTTTTATACGATTTTCCTTGCCTGAGCCAGAGTCCCCTTTCTTCCTTTTCAAAGTGCATGTATTCATGTGGAGTTCTTTTCTCTGTGGCAAGTTGAACAATACGTGTCCGGAGAGTGATGAACACCTGTGTTTGCAGTCCCGGAATTCGGATTTGAGATGTACCTCCCTGATGGCTCTGACTATCTCGGTCTCGGATATTTATCGTGTATTTATCGTCCGGGTGTTTCTCGGACAACCTTGATGCATGATCCCTCTCTGGGCTGGCCACTTTCGTTCGCTTGTAAATAAAGTCCTCCCTCTCTCGTCCAGGTGGCTTTGACATGGTGTTGCAATCGCTGTTGCTGGCTTGTGCGATTGAAAAACTTCCTATAAGAGTATAATTTAACAGCACATAACTATAAAAGAGACGACAATTTTATTTGCACGAATTATCCTATAGACATATAACAGTCCTAATGATTCCTTGAGGCCTTGCAGTGTCACAATGTTCTCCATGGTTCCACAGGCCCCACAGTGTCATGTGACTCCTCTGTTCCATGAGTCCTGCAATGTCACAATGGACCTTTGGACCAATGGACCATGGGGCTTTGCAGTGTCACAACGCTCTCCTTTGGCTCCACAGGGTCACAATGGAGCACTGATTACAGGCAGCCTCTCTGTGTTATCCTGGAGCTTTGTTTCCGTGGGGTCTCGCAGTGTCCCAATGGAGCCTTGGTTGGATGGGGCCTCACAGTGTCACAATGATGCCTACATTCCACTGAGGCACATGGCGTCACTAGGGTCCCCTTGCTTCCATGAGGCCCAGCAATGTCACAGTGGTGTCCATGAATCCATGAGGACTCACAGTATCCCAATGGTCTCTTGATCTCACGAGGCCCCACAGTGTCCCAATGGTCCCTTGGTCTCACAAGGCCCCACAGTGTCCCAATGGTCACTTCTTCTCACATGGCCCCACAGTGTAACAATGGTCCCTTGGTTCCATGGTTCCTGGTCTGGTGCATTCCCCTTTCCCCTTCTCAGGCCACCCTGCCAGCTGAGAAATGCTCACTGGGCCGGGGCCTTGGCCAGCAGCCCCTGGGCTCAGCTCCTCTGGAGCTCATCAAAGACACTGTCTGCTCCAGGCTCAAACCTTCATCCTCTGGGGAGATGCCAAAGCCTCCACAGGGAGCATTTCCCTTTGCTCAGGGGAATTTCTCACAGGTGCCTTGTAGTGACTCTTTGTGTCTGTGTGCACACAGGAGTGCCTGTGCTCAGGGAAATGTGGCAGAAATGCTGCTCTCTGAGGGCTTTGATTGCCTTGGATAGCTGATCCAGTCAGGCCTGGAAGTAAGGTTAAGTCATGTCACCCCGATTCTTAAGATTTTCTAAAGCCTTCTGAGTTTCCATTCTGTTGGAGAACCTTCCCACACAATTTCTGTCAACAACATATTGTTTACAATCTTTTATGGGGCTGGACAAACTTGATGTACTAGTGCTTTGTCCAATGTCTTTGGACAGGTGGTCCATTCACTCTCCAATCCAATGTCACCTTTGGGAAAGTATAAAAGTTGGAGTCAGAGAATAAACTTTTCTCTTTACCTTGAAAATAGCAGGTGGCTCGCGTCGTGCTTTCACGTGTCTTATAGCGACAAAGTCACAAGCTGTAAGCAAAGTTAAATGCTGCTAAGAGTTGTTCTTTTGCTAATTTGTGAAGCTTAATAGAAGTTATAAGCGAAGTTGAATATTGTTAAGTGTTATTCCACAGCTCTGTTTAGCTTTTAGGCTGTATTCCTTTTATCCTTGCCCTCACTGTCCTTTCGTCACACACACACACACACACACACACACACCCACACACACACCCACACACACAAACACACAGAGACACACAGACACCGGGACAGTTCTTGACTCCTTTTTGGTTTGATTGCCTGGATTTTGTTTGGTTTTGTTGTTGCTTTGTTTCCTTGCTGTGCCTGAAGTGTCCAGTCAGGAGCAGAGTGACTCTTGCCAAGGAACTCTGTGGTGCTGTCACTTAATATTAAAGCTGTTTTATGCTACTCCCCTGCTGGGGATTTTTAAAGTGCTCTCAAGCCCTCCTTCATAAGAGGGTGAAGGAGCCCTGGCCAAGCTCTGGCCCTGGGGGCACAGGCATGCTGCTAGGGGGTCCCTGTCTCCCTGTTCCAACTGTGACGGCCCTGAGTCCCTGTCCCCGTGTCAGGCTCTGGGCTTGATCTCCTCGAACATCCTCAGGGGGAGGCTGCAGCGCCAGGGGCAGGGGGACCCAGAGGGACACGGGATGCCACCGGGCACGAGCAGCTTTGGACTTCTCTGGGAGGAACTGTGAGTGGGAGCTGGCTTGAAGTGACCTCCCCAGTAAGGTCACAGAGCCCCTGAGATGTCACACTGCCTCCTGGGATGTCACAGCCCACCCTGAGATCTCACAAATCCCCCTTGTGATGTCACAGAGCCAGTGCTGCTCTAGCACTCTGGGATGTCATACAGTTGCGCTGTGATGGCACAGAAGACTCTGGCATCACAAAGTCAGCCCGTGTCACAATCCTTTAGTGCAAGCGGGAATCATGACAGTTCATTTTCCCCATCTCAGAATTAGCAGAAGTAGATAGGCTTATCATGAGAAACCGAATGTGATGAACATGTTAGAAATGCAAGGCTCCAAGTTATTAATTTTTAATTTAATAAAAGTTATTAAGTGTACCAAATATAAACTTTGAGAAAAATGAAAAAAAGACACTATAAAAAAAAGTCAATGTGGAGCCCGGGATTGCCACCGGGTGAGACACAGGTTGGACAGCTGCAGCAGAGGGTCCTCTATGCTTCACACCGACCGTCCTGTCTGACCCATTTTTATACGATTTTCCTTGCCTGAGCCAGAGTCCCCTTTCTTCCTTTTCAAAGTGCATGTATTCATGTGGAGTTCTTTTCTCTGTGGCAAGTTGAACAATACGTGTCCGGAGAGTGATGAACACCTGTGTTTGCAGTCCCGGAATTCGGATTTGAGATGTACCTCCCTGATGGCTCTGACTATCTCGGTCTCGGATATTTATCGTGTATTTATCGTCCGGGTGTTTCTCGGACAACCTTGATGCATGATCCCTCTCTGGGCTGGCCACTTTCGTTCGCTTGTAAATAAAGTCCTCCCTCTCTCGTCCAGGTGGCTTTGACATGGTGTTGCAATCGCTGTTGCTGGCTTGTGCGATTGAAAAACTTCCTATAAGAGTATAATTTAACAGCACATAACTATAAAAGAGACGACAATTTTATTTGCACGAATTATCCTATAGACATATAACAGTCCTAATGATTCCTTGAGGCCTTGCAGTGTCACAATGTTCTCCATGGTTCCACAGGCCCCACAGTGTCATGTGACTCCTCTGTTCCATGAGTCCTGCAATGTCACAATGGACCTTTGGACCAATGGACCATGGGGCTTTGCAGTGTCACAACGCTCTCCTTTGGCTCCACAGGGTCACAATGGAGCACTGATTACAGGCAGCCTCTCTGTGTTACCCTGGAGCTTTGTTTCCGTGGGGTCTCGCAGTGTCCCAATGGAGCCTTGGTTGGATGGGGCCTCACAGTGTCACAATGATGCCTACATTCCACTGAGGCACACGGCGTCACTAGGGTCCCCTTGCTTCCATGAGGCCCAGCAATGTCACAGTGGTGTCCATGAATCCATGAGGACTCACAGTATCCCAATGGTCTCTTGATCTCACGAGGCCCCACAGTGTCCCAATGGTCCCTTGGTCTCACAAGGCCCCACAGTGTCCCAATGGTCACTTCTTCTCACATGGCCCCACAGTGTAACAATGGTCCCTTGGTTCCATGGTTCCTGGTCTGGTGCATTCCCCTTTCCCCTTCTCAGGCCACCCTGCCAGCTGAGAAATGCTCACTGGGCCTGGGCCTTGGCCAGCAGCCCCTGGGCTCAGCTCCTCTGGAGCTCATCAAAGACACTGTCTGCTCCAGGCTCAACCCTTCATCCCCTGGGGAGATGCCAAAGCCTCCACAGGGAGCATTTCCCTTTGCTCAGGGGAATTTCTCACAGGTGCCTTGTAGTGACTCTTTGTGTCTGTGTGCACACAGGAGTGCCTGTGCTCAGGGAAATGTGGCAGAAATGCTGCTCTCTGAGGGCTTTGATTGCCTTGGATAGCTGAGCCAGTCAGGCCTGGAAGTAAGGTTAAGTCATGTCACCCTGATTCTTAAGATTTTCTAAAGCCTTCTGAGTTTCCATTCTGTTGGAGAACCTTCCCACACAATTTCTGTCAACAACATATTGTTTACAATCTTTTATGGGGCTGGACAAACTTGATGTACTAGTGCTTTGTCCAATGTCTTTGGACAGGTGGTCCATTCACTCTCCAATCCAATGTCACCTTTGGGAAAGTATAAAAGTTGGAGTCAGAGAATAAACTTTTCTCTTTACCTTGAAAATAGCAGGTGGCTCGCGTCGTGCTTTCACGTGTCTTATAGCGACAAAGTCACAAGCTGTAAGCAAAGTTAAATGCTGCTAAGAGTTGTTCTTTTGCTAATTTGTGAAGCTTAATAGAAGTTATAAGCGAAGTTGAATATTGTTAAGTGTTATTCCACAGCTCTGTTTAGCTTTTAGGCTGTATTCCTTTTATCCTTGCCCTCACTGTCCTTTCGTCACACACACACACACACACACACACACACCCACACACACACACACACACACAAACACACAGAGACACACAGACACCGGGACAGTTCTTGACTCCTTTTTGGTTTGATTGCCTGGATTTTGTTTGGTTTTCTTGTTGCTTTGTTTCCTTGGTGTGCCTGAAGTGTCCAGTCAGGAGCAGAGTGACTCTTGCCAAGGAACTCTGTGGTGCTGTCACTTAATATTAAAGCTGTTTTATGCTACTCCCCTGCTGGGGATTTTTAAAGTGCTCTCAAGCCCTCCTTCATAAGAGGGTGAAGGAGCCCTGGCCAAGCTCTGGCCCTGGGGGCACAGGGATGCTGCTAGGGGGTCCCTGTCTCCCTGTTCCAACTGTGACGGCCCTGAGTCCCTGTCCCCGTGTCAGGCTCTGGGCTTGATCTCCTCGAACATCCTCAGGGGGAGGCTGCAGCGCCAGGGGCAGGGGGACCCAGAGGGACACGGGATGCCACCGGGCACGAGCAGCTTTGGACTTCTCTGGGAGGAACTGTGAGTGGGAGCTGGCTTGAAGTGACCTCCCCAGTAAGGTCACAGAGCCCCTGAGATGTCACACTGCCTCCTGGGATGTCACAGCCCACCCTGAGATCTCACAAATCCCCCTTGTGATGTCACAGAGCCAGTGCTGCTCTAGCACTCTGGGATGTCATACAGTTGCGCTGTGATGGCACAGAAGACTCTGGCATCACAAAGTCAGCCCGTGTCACAATCCTTTAGTGCAAGCGGGAATCATGACAGTTCATTTTCCCCATCTCAGAATTAGCAGAAGTAGATAGGCTTATCATGAGAAACCGAATGTGATGAACATGTTAGAAATGCAAGGCTCCAAGTTATTAATTTTTAATTTAATAAAAGTTATTAAGTGTACCAAATATAAACTTTGAGAAAAATGAAAAAAAGACACTATAAAAAAAAGTCAATGTGGAGCCCGGGATTGCCACCGGGTGAGACACAGGTTGGACAGCTGCAGCAGAGGGTCCTCTATGCTTCACACCGACCGTCCTGTCTGACCCATTTTTATACGATTTTCCTTGCCTGAGCCAGAGTCCCCTTTCTTCCTTTTCAAAGTGCATGTATTCATGTGGAGTTCTTTTCTCTGTGGCAAGTTGAACAATACGTGTCCGGAGAGTGATGAACACCTGTGTTTGCAGTCCCGGAATTCGGATTTGAGATGTACCTCCCTGATGGCTCTGACTATCTCGGTCTCGGATATTTATCGTGTATTTATCGTCCGGGTGTTTCTCGGACAACCTTGATGCATGATCCCTCTCTGGGCTGGCCACTTTCGTTCGCTTGTAAATAAAGTCCTCCCTCTCTCGTCCAGGTGGCTTTGACATGGTGTTGCAATCGCTGTTGCTGGCTAGTGCGATTTAAAAACTTCCTATAAGAGTATAATTTAACAGCACATAACTATAAAAGAGACGACAATTTTATTTGCACGAATTATCCTATAGACATATAACAGTCCTAATGATTCCTTGAGGCCTTGCAGTGTCACAATGTTCTCCATGGTTCCACAGGCCCCACAGTGTCATGTGACTCCTCTGTTCCATGAGTCCTGCAATGTCACAATGGACCTTTGGACCAATGGACCATGGGGCTTTGCAGTGTCACAACGCTCTCCTTTGGCTCCACAGGGTCACAATGGAGCACTGATTACAGGCAGCCTCTCTGTGTTATCCTGGAGCTTTGTTTCCGTGGGGTCTCGCAGTGTCCCAATGGAGCCTTGGCTGGATGGGGCCTCACAGTGTCACAATGATGCCTACATTCCACTGAGGCACATGGCGTCACTAGGGTCCCCTTGCTTCCATGAGGCCCAGCAATGTCACAGTGGTGTCCATGAATCCATGAGGACTCACAGTATCCCAATGGTCTCTTGATCTCACATGGTCCCACAGTGTCCCAATGGTCCCTTGGTCTCACAAGGCCCCACAGTGTCCCAATGGTCACTTCTTCTCACATGGCCCCACAGTGTAACAATGGTCCCTTGGTTCCATGGTTCCTGGTCTGGTGCATTCCCCTTTCCCCTTCTCAGGCCACCCTGCCAGCTGAGAAATGCTCACTGGGCCTGGGCCTTGGCCAGCAGCCCCTGGGCTCAGCTCCTCTGGAGCTCATCAAAGACACTGTCTGCTCCAGGCTCAACCCTTCATCCCCTGGGGAGATGCCAAAGCCTCCACAGGGAGCATTTCCCTTTGCTCAGGGGAATTTCTCACAGGTGCCTTGTAGTGACTCTTTGTGTCTGTGTGCACACAGGAGTGCCTGTGCTCAGGGAAATGTGGCAGAAATGCTGCTCTCTGAGGGCTTTGATTGCCTTGGATAGCTGAGCCAGTCAGGCCTGGAAGTAAGGTTAAGTCATGTCACCCTGATTCTTAAGATTTTCTAAAGCCTTCTGAGTTTCCATTCTGTTGGAGAACCTTCCCACACAATTTCTGTCAACAACATATTGTTTACAATCTTTTATGGGGCTGGACAAACTTGATGTACTAGTGCTTTGTCCAATGTCTTTGGACAGGTGGTCCATTCACTCTCCAATCCAATGTCACCTTTGGGAAAGTATAAAAGTTGGAGTCAGAGAATAAACTTTTCTCTTTACCTTGAAAATAGCAGGTGGCTCGCGTCGTGCTTTCACGTGTCTTATAGCGACAAAGTCACAAGCTGTAAGCAAAGTTAAATGCTGCTAAGAGTTGTTCTTTTGCTAATTTGTGAAGCTTAATAGAAGTTCTAAGCGAAGTTGAATATTGTTAAGTGTTATTCCATAGCTCTGTTTAGCTTTTAGGCTGTATTCCTTTTATCCTTGCCCTCACTGTCCTTTCGTCACACACACACACACACACACACACACACCCACACACACACACACACACACAAACACACAGAGACACACAGACACCGGGACAGTTCTTGACTCCTTTTTGGTTTGATTGCCTGGATTTTGTTTGGTTTTCTTGTTGCTTTGTTTCCTTGGTGTGCCTGAAGTGTCCAGTCAGGAGCAGAGTGACTCTTGCCAAGGAACTCTGTGGTGCTGTCACTTAATATTAAAGCTGTTTTATGCTACTCCCCTGCTGGGGATTTTTAAAGTGCTCTCAAGCCCTCCTTCATAAGAGGGTGAAGGAGCCCTGGCCAAGCTCTGGCCCTGGGGGCACAGGCATGCTGCTAGGGGGTCCCTGTCTCCCTGTTCCAACTGTGACGGCCCTGAGTCCCTGTCCCCGTGTCAGGCTCTGGGCTTGATCTCCTCGAACATCCTCAGGGGGAGGCTGCAGCGCCAGGGGCAGGGGGACCCAGAGGGACACGGGATGCCACCGGGCACGAGCAGCTTTGGACTTCTCTGGGAGGAACTGTGAGTGGGAGCTGGCTTGAAGTGACCTCCCCAGTAAGGTCACAGAGCCCCTGAGATGTCACACTGCCTCCTGGGATGTCACAGCCCACCCTGAGATCTCACAAATCCCCCTTGTGATGTCACAGAGCCAGTGCTGCTCTAGCACTCTGGGATGTCATACAGTTGCGCTGTGATGGCACAGAAGACTCTGGCATCACAAAGTCAGCCCGTGTCACAATCCTTTAGTGCAAGCGGGAATCATGACAGTTCATTTTCCCCATCTCAGAATTAGCAGAAGTAGATAGGCTTATCATGAGAAACCGAATGTGATGAACATGTTAGAAATGCAAGGCTCCAAGTTATTAATTTTTAATTTAATAAAAGTTATTAAGTGTACCAAATATAAACTTTGAGAAAAATGAAAAAAAGACACTATAAAAAAAAGTCAATGTGGAGCCCGGGATTGCCACCGGGTGAGACACAGGTTGGACAGCTGCAGCAGAGGGTCCTCTATGCTTCACACCGACCGTCCTGTCTGACCCATTTTTATACGATTTTCCTTGCCTGAGCCAGAGTCCCCTTTCTTCCTTTTCAAAGTGCATGTATTCATGTGGAGTTCTTTTCTCTGTGGCAAGTTGAACAATACGTGTCCGGAGAGTGATGAACACCTGTGTTTGCAGTCCCGGAATTCGGATTTGAGATGTACCTCCCTGATGGCTCTGACTATCTCGGTCTCGGATATTTATCGTGTATTTATCGTCCGGGTGTTTCTCGGACAACCTTGATGCATGATCCCTCTCTGGGCTGGCCACTTTCGTTCGCTTGTAAATAAAGTCCTCCCTCTCTCGTCCAGGTGGCTTTGACATGGTGTTGCAATCGCTGTTGCTGGCTAGTGCGATTTAAAAACTTCCTATAAGAGTATAATTTAACAGCACATAACTATAAAAGAGACGACAATTTTATTTGCACGAATTATCCTATAGACATATAACAGTCCTAATGATTCCTTGAGGCCTTGCAGTGTCACAATGTTCTCCATGGTTCCACAGGCCCCACAGTGTCATGTGACTCCTCTGTTCCATGAGTCCTGCAATGTCACAATGGACCTTTGGACCAATGGACCATGGGGCTTTGCAGTGTCACAACGCTCTCCTTTGGCTCCACAGGGTCACAATGGAGCACTGATTACAGGCAGCCTCTCTGTGTTATCCTGGAGCTTTGTTTCCGTGGGGTCTCGCAGTGTCCCAATGGAGCCTTGGTTGGATGGGGCCTCACAGTGTCACAATGATGCCTACATTCCACTGAGGCACATGGCGTCACTAGGGTCCCCTTGCTTCCATGAGGCCCAGCAATGTCACAGTGGTGTCCATGAATCCATGAGGACTCACAGTATCCCAATGGTCTCTTGATCTCACATGGTCCCACAGTGTCCCAATGGTCCCTTGGTCTCACAAGGCCCCACAGTGTCCCAATGGTCACTTCTTCTCACATGGCCCCACAGTGTAACAATGGTCCCTTGGTTCCATGGTTCCTGGTCTGGTGCATTCCCCTTTCCCCTTCTCAGGCCACCCTGCCAGCTGAGAAATGCTCACTGGGCCTGGGCCTTGGCCAGCAGCCCCTGGGCTCAGCTCCTCTGGAGCTCATCAAAGACACTGTCTGCTCCAGGCTCAACCCTTCATCCCCTGGGGAGATGCCAAAGCCTCCACAGGGAGCATTTCCCTTTGCTCAGGGGAATTTCTCACAGGTGCCTTGTAGTGACTCTTTGTGTCTGTGTGCACACAGGAGTGCCTGTGCTCAGGGAAATGTGGCAGAAATGCTGCTCTCTGAGGGCTTTGATTGCCTTGGATAGCTGAGCCAGTCAGGCCTGGAAGTAAGGTTAAGTCATGTCACCCTGATTCTTAAGATTTTCTAAAGCCTTCTGAGTTTCCATTCTGTTGGAGAACCTTCCCACACAATTTCTGTCAACAACATATTGTTTACAATCTTTTATGGGGCTGGACAAACTTGATGTACTAGTGCTTTGTCCAATGTCTTTGGACAGGTGGTCCATTCACTCTCCAATCCAATGTCACCTTTGGGAAAGTATAAAAGTTGGAGTCAGAGAATAAACTTTTCTCTTTACCTTGAAAATAGCAGGTGGCTCGCGTCGTGCTTTCACGTGTCTTATAGCGACAAAGTCACAAGCTGTAAGCAAAGTTAAATGCTGCTAAGAGTTGTTCTTTTGCTAATTTGTGAAGCTTAATAGAAGTTATAAGCGAAGTTGAATATTGTTAAGTGTTATTCCACAGCTCTGTTTAGCTTTTAGGCTGTATTCCTTTTATCCTTGCCCTCACTGTCCTTTCGTCACACACACACACACACACACACACACACCCACACACACACACACACACACAAACACACAGAGACACACAGACACCGGGACAGTTCTTGACTCCTTTTTGGTTTGATTGCCTGGATTTTGTTTGGTTTTCTTGTTGCTTTGTTTCCTTGGTGTGCCTGAAGTGTCCAGTCAGGAGCAGAGTGACTCTTGCCAAGGAACTCTGTGGTGCTGTCACTTAATATTAAAGCTGTTTTATGCTACTCCCCTGCTGGGGATTTTTAAAGTGCTCTCAAGCCCTCCTTCATAAGAGGGTGAAGGAGCCCTGGCCAAGCTCTGGCCCTGGGGGCACAGGCATGCTGCTAGGGGGTCCCTGTCTCCCTGTTCCAACTGTGACGGCCCTGAGTCCCTGTCCCCGTGTCAGGCTCTGGGCTTGATCTCCTCGAACATCCTCAGGGGGAGGCTGCAGCGCCAGGGGCAGGGGGACCCAGAGGGACACGGGATGCCACCGGGCACGAGCAGCTTTGGACTTCTCTGGGAGGAACTGTGAGTGGGAGCTGGCTTGAAGTGACCTCCCCAGTAAGGTCACAGAGCCCCTGAGATGTCACACTGCCTCCTGGGATGTCACAGCCCACCCTGAGATCTCACAAATCCCCCTTGTGATGTCACAGAGCCAGTGCTGCTCTAGCACTCTGGGATGTCATACAGTTGCGCTGTGATGGCACAGAAGACTCTGGCATCACAAAGTCAGCCCGTGTCACAATCCTTTAGTGCAAGCGGGAATCATGACAGTTCATTTTCCCCATCTCAGAATTAGCAGAAGTAGATAGGCTTATCATGAGAAACCGAATGTGATGAACATGTTAGAAATGCAAGGCTCCAAGTTATTAATTTTTAATTTAATAAAAGTTATTAAGTGTACCAAATATAAACTTTGAGAAAAATGAAAAAAAGACACTATAAAAAAAAGTCAATGTGGAGCCCGGGATTGCCACCGGGTGAGACACAGGTTGGACAGCTGCAGCAGAGGGTCCTCTATGCTTCACACCGACCGTCCTGTCTGACCCATTTTTATACCATTTTCCTTGCCTGAGCCAGAGTCCCCTTTCTTCCTTTTCAAAGTGCATGTATTCATGTGGAGTTCTTTTCTCTGTGGCAAGTTGAACAATACGTGTCCGGAGAGTGATGAACACCTGTGTTTGCAGTCCCGGAATTCGGATTTGAGATGTACCTCCCTGATGGCTCTGACTATCTCGGTCTCGGATATTTATCGTGTATTTATCGTCCGGGTGTTTCTCGGACAACCTTGATGCATGATCCCTCTCTGGGCTGGCCACTTTCGTTCGCTTGTAAATAAAGTCCTCCCTCTCTCGTCCAGGTGGCTTTGACATGGTGTTGCAATCGCTGTTGCTGGCTTGTGCGATTGAAAAACTTCCTATAAGAGTATAATTTAACAGCACATAACTATAAAAGAGACGACAATTTTATTTGCACGAATTATCCTATAGACATATAACAGTCCTAATGATTCCTTGAGGCCTTGCAGTGTCACAATGTTCTCCATGGTTCCACAGGCCCCACAGTGTCATGTGACTCCTCTGTTCCATGAGTCCTGCAATGTCACAATGGACCTTTGGACCAATGGACCATGGGGCTTTGCAGTGTCACAACGCTCTCCTTTGGCTCCACAGGGTCACAATGGAGCACTGATTACAGGCAGCCTCTCTGTGTTACCCTGGAGCTTTGTTTCCGTGGGGTCTCGCAGTGTCCCAATGGAGCCTTGGCTGGATGGGGCCTCACAGTGTCACAATGATGCCTACATTCCACTGAGGCACATGGCGTCACTAGGGTCCCCTTGCTTCCATGAGGCCCAGCAATGTCACAGTGGTGTCCATGAATCCATGAGGACTCACAGTATCCCAATGGTCTCTTGATCTCACATGGTCCCACAGTGTCCCAATGGTCCCTTGGTCTCACAAGGCCCCACAGTGTCCCAATGGTCACTTCTTCTCACATGGCCCCACAGTGTAACAATGGTCCCTTGGTTCCATGGTTCCTGGTCTGGTGCATTCCCCTTTCCCCTTCTCAGGCCACCCTGCCAGCTGAGAAATGCTCACTGGGCCTGGGCCTTGGCCAGCAGCCCCTGGGCTCAGCTCCTCTGGAGCTCATCAAAGACACTGTCTGCTCCAGGCTCAACCCTTCATCCCCTGGGGAGATGCCAAAGCCTCCACAGGGAGCATTTCCCTTTGCTCAGGGGAATTTCTCACAGGTGCCTTGTAGTGACTCTTTGTGTCTGTGTGCACACAGGAGTGCCTGTGCTCAGGGAAATGTGGCAGAAATGCTGCTCTCTGAGGGCTTTGATTGCCTTGGATAGCTGAGCCAGTCAGGCCTGGAAGTAAGGTTAAGTCATGTCACCCTGATTCTTAAGATTTTCTAAAGCCTTCTGAGTTTCCATTCTGTTGGAGAACCTTCCCACACAATTTCTGTCAACAACATATTGTTTACAATCTTTTATGGGGCTGGACAAACTTGATGTACTAGTGCTTTGTCCAATGTCTTTGGACAGGTGGTCCATTCACTCTCCAATCCAATGTCACCTTTGGGAAAGTATAAAAGTTGGAGTCAGAGAATAAACTTTTCTCTTTACCTTGAAAATAGCAGGTGGCTCGCGTCGTGCTTTCACGTGTCTTATAGCGACAAAGTCACAAGCTGTAAGCAAAGTTAAATGCTGCTAAGAGTTGTTCTTTTGCTAATTTGTGAAGCTTAATAGAAGTTATAAGCGAAGTTGAATATTGTTAAGTGTTATTCCACAGCTCTGTTTAGCTTTTAGGCTGTATTCCTTTTATCCTTGCCCTCACTGTCCTTTCGTCACACACACACACACACACACACACACACCCACACACACACCCACACACACAAACACACAGAGACACACAGACACCGGGACAGTTCTTGACTCCTTTTTGGTTTGATTGCCTGGATTTTGTTTGGTTTTGTTGTTGCTTTGTTTCCTTGGTGTGCCTGAAGTGTCCAGTCAGGAGCAGAGTGACTCTTGCCAAGGAACTCTGTGGTGCTGTCACTTAATATTAAAGCTGTTTTATGCTACTCCCCTGCTGGGGATTTTTAAAGTGCTCTCAAGCCCTCCTTCATAAGAGGGTGAAGGAGCCCTGGCCAAGCTCTGGCCCTGGGGGCACAGGGATGCTGCTAGGGGGTCCCTGTCTCCCTGTTCCAACTGTGACGGCCCTGAGTCCCTGTCCCCGTGTCAGGCTCTGGGCTTGATCTCCTCGAACATCCTCAGGGGGAGGCTGCAGCGCCAGGGGCAGGGGGACCCAGAGGGACACGGGATGCCACCGGGCACGAGCAGCTTTGGACTTCTCTGGGAGGAACTGTGAGTGGGAGCTGGCTTGAAGTGACCTCCCCAGTAAGGTCACAGAGCCCCTGAGATGTCACACTGCCTCCTGGGATGTCACAGCCCACCCTGAGATCTCACAAATCCCCCTTGTGATGTCACAGAGCCAGTGCTGCTCTAGCACTCTGGGATGTCATACAGTTGCGCTGTGATGGCACAGAAGACTCTGGCATCACAAAGTCAGCCCGTGTCACAATCCTTTAGTGCAAGCGGGAATCATGACAGTTCATTTTCCCCATCTCAGAATTAGCAGAAGTAGATAGGCTTATCATGAGAAACCGAATGTGATGAACATGTTAGAAATGCAAGGCTCCAAGTTATTAATTTTTAATTTAATAAAAGTTATTAAGTGTACCAAATATAAACTTTGAGAAAAATGAAAAAAAGACACTATAAAAAAAAGTCAATGTGGAGCCCGGGATTGCCACCGGGTGAGACACAGGTTGGACAGCTGCAGCAGAGGGTCCTCTATGCTTCACACCGACCGTCCTGTCTGACCCATTTTTATACGATTTTCCTTGCCTGAGCCAGAGTCCCCTTTCTTCCTTTTCAAAGTGCATGTATTCATGTGGAGTTCTTTTCTCTGTGGCAAGTTGAACAATACGTGTCCGGAGAGTGATGAACACCTGTGTTTGCAGTCCCGGAATTCGGATTTGAGATGTACCTCCCTGATGGCTCTGACTATCTCGGTCTCGGATATTTATCGTGTATTTATCGTCCGGGTGTTTCTCGGACAACCTTGATGCATGATCCCTCTCTGGGCTGGCCACTTTCGTTCGCTTGTAAATAAAGTCCTCCCTCTCTCGTCCAGGTGGCTTTGACATGGTGTTGCAATCGCTGTTGCTGGCTAGTGCGATTTAAAAACTTCCTATAAGAGTATAATTTAACAGCACATAACTATAAAAGAGACGACAATTTTATTTGCACGAATTATCCTATAGACATATAACAGTCCTAATGATTCCTTGAGGCCTTGCAGTGTCACAATGTTCTCCATGGTTCCACAGGCCCCACAGTGTCATGTGACTCCTCTGTTCCATGAGTCCTGCAATGTCACAATGGACCTTTGGACCAATGGACCATGGGGCTTTGCAGTGTCACAACGCTCTCCTTTGGCTCCACAGGGTCACAATGGAGCACTGATTACAGGCAGCCTCTCTGTGTTATCCTGGAGCTTTGTTTCCGTGGGGTCTCGCAGTGTCCCAATAGAGCCTTGGTTGGATGGGGCCTCACAGTGTCACAATGATGCCTACATTCCACTGAGGCACACGGCGTCACTAGGGTCCCCTTGCTTCCATGAGGCCCAGCAATGTCACAGTGGTGTCCATGAATCCATGAGGACTCACAGTATCCCAATGGTCTCTTGATCTCACATGGTCCCACAGTGTCCCAATGGTCCCTTGGTCTCACAAGGCCCCACAGTGTCCCAATGGTCACTTCTTCTCACATGGCCCCACAGTGTAACAATGGTCCCTTGGTTCCATGGTTCCTGGTCTGGTGCATTCCCCTTTCCCCTTCTCAGGCCACCCTGCCAGCTGAGAAATGCTCACTGGGCCTGGGCCTTGGCCAGCAGCCCCTGGGCTCAGCTCCTCTGGAGCTCATCAAAGACACTGTCTGCTCCAGGCTCAACCCTTCATCCCCTGGGGAGATGCCAAAGCCTCCACAGGGAGCATTTCCCTTTGCTCAGGGGAATTTCTCACAGGTGCCTTGTAGTGACTCTTTGTGTCTGTGTGCACACAGGAGTGCCTGTGCTCAGGGAAATGTGGCAGAAATGCTGCTCTCTGAGGGCTTTGATTGCCTTGGATAGCTGAGCCAGTCAGGCCTGGAAGTAAGGTTAAGTCATGTCACCCTGATTCTTAAGATTTTCTAAAGCCTTCTGAGTTTCCATTCTGTTGGAGAACCTTCCCACACAATTTCTGTCAACAACATATTGTTTACAATCTTTTATGGGGCTGGACAAACTTGATGTACTAGTGCTTTGTCCAATGTCTTTGGACAGGTGGTCCATTCACTCTCCAATCCAATGTCACCTTTGGGAAAGTATAAAAGTTGGAGTCAGAGAATAAACTTTTCTCTTTACCTTGAAAATAGCAGGTGGCTCGCGTCGTGCTTTCACGTGTCTTATAGCGACAAAGTCACAAGCTGTAAGCAAAGTTAAATGCTGCTAAGAGTTGTTCTTTTGCTAATTTGTGAAGCTTAATAGAAGTTATAAGCGAAGTTGAATATTGTTAAGTGTTATTCCACAGCTCTGTTTAGCTTTTAGGCTGTATTCCTTTTATCCTTGCCCTCACTGTCCTTTCGTCACACACACACACACACACACACACACACCCACACACACACCCACACACACAAACACACAGAGACACACAGACACCGGGACAGTTCTTGACTCCTTTTTGGTTTGATTGCCTGGATTTTGTTTGGTTTTGTTGTTGCTTTGTTTCCTTGGTGTGCCTGAAGTGTCCAGTCAGGAGCAGAGTGACTCTTGCCAAGGAACTCTGTGGTGCTGTCACTTAATATTAAAGCTGTTTTATGCTACTCCCCTGCTGGGGATTTTTAAAGTGCTCTCAAGCCCTCCTTCATAAGAGGGTGAAGGAGCCCTGGCCAAGCTCTGGCCCTGGGGGCACAGGCATGCTGCTAGGGGGTCCCTGTCTCCCTGTTCCAACTGTGACGGCCCTGAGTCCCTGTCCCCGTGTCAGGCTCTGGGCTTGATCTCCTCGAACATCCTCAGGGGGAGGCTGCAGCGCCAGGGGCAGGGGGACCCAGAGGGACACGGGATGCCACCGGGCACGAGCAGCTTTGGACTTCTCTGGGAGGAACTGTGAGTGGGAGCTGGCTTGAAGTGACCTCCCCAGTAAGGTCACAGAGCCCCTGAGATGTCACACTGCCTCCTGGGATGTCACAGCCCACCCTGAGATCTCACAAATCCCCCTTGTGATGTCACAGAGCCAGTGCTGCTCTAGCACTCTGGGATGTCATACAGTTGCGCTGTGATGGCACAGAAGACTCTGGCATCACAAAGTCAGCCCGTGTCACAATCCTTTAGTGCAAGCGGGAATCATGACAGTTCATTTTCCCCATCTCAGAATTAGCAGAAGTAGATAGGCTTATCATGAGAAACCGAATGTGATGAACATGTTAGAAATGCAAGGCTCCAAGTTATTAATTTTTAATTTAATAAAAGTTATTAAGTGTACCAAATATAAACTTTGAGAAAAATGAAAAAAAGACACTATAAAAAAAAGTCAATGTGGAGCCCGGGATTGCCACCGGGTGAGACACAGGTTGGACAGCTGCAGCAGAGGGTCCTCTATGCTTCACACCGACCGTCCTGTCTGACCCATTTTTATACGATTTTCCTTGCCTGAGCCAGAGTCCCCTTTCTTCCTTTTCAAAGTGCATGTATTTATGTGGAGTTCTTTTCTCTGTGGCAAGTTGAACAATACGTGTCCGGAGAGTGATGAACACCTGTGTTTGCAGTCCCGGAATTCGGATTTGAGATGTACCTCCCTGATGGCTCTGACTATCTCGGTCTCGGATATTTATCGTGTATTTATCGTCCGGGTGTTTCTCGGACAACCTTGATGCATGATCCCTCTCTGGGCTGGCCACTTTCGTTCGCTTGTAAATAAAGTCCTCCCTCTCTCGTCCAGGTGGCTTTGACATGGTGTTGCAATCGCTGTTGCTGGCTAGTGCGATTTAAAAACTTCCTATAAGAGTATAATTTAACAGCACATAACTATAAAAGAGACGACAATTTTATTTGCACGAATTATCCTATAGACATATAACAGTCCTAATGATTCCTTGAGGCCTTGCAGTGTCACAATGTTCTCCATGGTTCCACAGGCCCCACAGTGTCATGTGACTCCTCTGTTCCATGAGTCCTGCAATGTCACAATGGACCTTTGGACCAATGGACCATGGGGCTTTGCAGTGTCACAACGCTCTCCTTTGGCTCCACAGGGTCACAATGGAGCACTGATTACAGGCAGCCTCTCTGTGTTACCCTGGAGCTTTGTTTCCGTGGGGTCTCGCAGTGTCCCAATGGAGCCTTGGTTGGATGGGGCCTCACAGTGTCACAATGATGCCTACATTCCACTGAGGCACATGGCGTCACTAGGGTCCCCTTGCTTCCATGAGGCCCAGCAATGTCACAGTGGTGTCCATGAATCCATGAGGACTCACAGTATCCCAATGGTCTCTTGATCTCACATGGTCCCACAGTGTCCCAATGGTCCCTTGGTCTCACAAGGCCCCACAGTGTCCCAATGGTCACTTCTTCTCACATGGCCCCACAGTGTAACAATGGTCCCTTGGTTCCATGGTTCCTGGTCTGGTGCATTCCCCTTTCCCCTTCTCAGGCCACCCTGCCAGCTGAGAAATGCTCACTGGGCCTGGGCCTTGGCCAGCAGCCCCTGGGCTCAGCTCCTCTGGAGCTCATCAAAGACACTGTCTGCTCCAGGCTCAACCCTTCATCCCCTGGGGAGATGCCAAAGCCTCCACAGGGAGCATTTCCCTTTGCTCAGGGGAATTTCTCACAGGTGCCTTGTAGTGACTCTTTGTGTCTGTGTGCACACAGGAGTGCCTGTGCTCAGGGAAATGTGGCAGAAATGCTGCTCTCTGAGGGCTTTGATTGCCTTGGATAGCTGAGCCAGTCAGGCCTGGAAGTAAGGTTAAGTCATGTCACCCTGATTCTTAAGATTTTCTAAAGCCTTCTGAGTTTCCATTCTGTTGGAGAACCTTCCCACACAATTTCTGTCAACAACATATTGTTTACAATCTTTTATGGGGCTGGACAAACTTGATGTACTAGTGCTTTGTCCAATGTCTTTGGACAGGTGGTCCATTCACTCTCCAATCCAATGTCACCTTTGGGAAAGTATAAAAGTTGGAGTCAGAGAATAAACTTTTCTCTTTACCTTGAAAATAGCAGGTGGCTCGCGTCGTGCTTTCACGTGTCTTATAGCGACAAAGTCACAAGCTGTAAGCAAAGTTAAATGCTGCTAAGAGTTGTTCTTTTGCTAATTTGTGAAGCTTAATAGAAGTTATAAGCGAAGTTGAATATTGTTAAGTGTTATTCCACAGCTCTGTTTAGCTTTTAGGCTGTATTCCTTTTATCCTTGCCCTCACTGTCCTTTCGTCACACACACACACACACACACACACACACCCACACACACACACACACACACAAACACACAGAGACACACAGACACCGGGACAGTTCTTGACTCCTTTTTGGTTTGATTGCCTGGATTTTGTTTGGTTTTGTTGTTGCTTTGTTTCCTTGGTGTGCCTGAAGTGTCCAGTCAGGAGCAGAGTGACTCTTGCCAAGGAACTCTGTGGTGCTGTCACTTAATATTAAAGCTGTTTTATGCTACTCCCCTGCTGGGGATTTTTAAAGTGCTCTCAAGCCCTCCTTCATAAGAGGGTGAAGGAGCCCTGGCCAAGCTCTGGCCCTGGGGGCACAGGGATGCTGCTAGGGGGTCCCTGTCTCCCTGTTCCAACTGTGACGGCCCTGAGTCCCTGTCCCCGTGTCAGGCTCTGGGCTTGATCTCCTCGAACATCCTCAGGGGGAGGCTGCAGCGCCAGGGGCAGGGGGACCCAGAGGGACACGGGATGCCACCGGGCACGAGCAGCTTTGGACTTCTCTGGGAGGAACTGTGAGTGGGAGCTGGCTTGAAGTGACCTCCCCAGTAAGGTCACAGAGCCCCTGAGATGTCACACTGCCTCCTGGGATGTCACAGCCCACCCTGAGATCTCACAAATCCCCCTTGTGATGTCACAGAGCCAGTGCTGCTCTAGCACTCTGGGATGTCATACAGTTGCGCTGTGATGGCACAGAAGACTCTGGCATCACAAAGTCAGCCCGTGTCACAATCCTCTAGTGCAAGCGGGAATCATGACAGTTCATTTTCCCCATCTCAGAATTAGCAGAAGTAGATAGGCTTATCATGAGAAACCGAATGTGATGAACATGTTAGAAATGCAAGGCTCCAAGTTATTAATTTTTAATTTAATAAAAGTTATTAAGTGTACCAAATATAAACTTTGAGAAAAATGAAAAAAAGCCACTATAAAAAAAAGTCAATGTGGAGCCCGGGATTGCCACCGGGTGAGACACAGGTTGGACAGCTGCAGCAGAGGGTCCTCTATGCTTCACACCGACCGTCCTGTCTGACCCATTTTTATACCATTTTCCTTGCCTGAGCCAGAGTCCCCTTTCTTCCTTTTCAAAGTGCATGTATTCATGTGGAGTTCTTTTCTCTGTGGCAAGTTGAACAATACGTGTCCGGAGAGTGATGAACACCTGTGTTTGCAGTCCCGGAATTCGGATTTGAGATGTACCTCCCTGATGGCTCTGACTATCTCGGTCTCGGATATTTATCGTGTATTTATCGTCCGGGTGTTTCTCGGACAACCTTGATGCATGATCCCTCTCTGGGCTGGCCACTTTCGTTCGCTTGTAAATAAAGTCCTCCCTCTCTCGTCCAGGTGGCTTTGACATGGTGTTGCAATCGCTGTTGCTGGCTTGTGCAATTGAAAAACTTCCTATAAGAGTATAATTTAACAGCACATAACTATAAAAGAGACGACAATTTTATTTGCACGAATTATCCTATAGACATATAACAGTCCTAATGATTCCTTGAGGCCTTGCAGTGTCACAATGTTCTCCATGGTTCCACAGGCCCCACAGTGTCATGTGACTCCTCTGTTCCATGAGTCCTGCAATGTCACAATGGACCTTTGGACCAATGGACCATGGGGCTTTGCAGTGTCACAACGCTCTCCTTTGGCTCCACAGGGTCACAATGGAGCACTGATTACAGGCAGCCTCTCTGTGTTACCCTGGAGCTTTGTTTCCGTGGGGTCTCGCAGTGTCCCAATGGAGCCTTGGCTGGATGGGGCCTCACAGTGTCACAATGATGCCTACATTCCACTGAGGCACATGGCGTCACTAGGGTCCCCTTGCTTCCATGAGGCCCAGCAATGTCACAGTGGTGTCCATGAATCCATGAGGACTCACAGTATCCCAATGGTCTCTTGATCTCACATGGTCCCACAGTGTCCCAATGGTCCCTTGGTCTCACAAGGCCCCACAGTGTCCCAATGGTCACTTCTTCTCACATGGCCCCACAGTGTAACAATGGTCCCTTGGTTCCATGGTTCCTGGTCTGGTGCATTCCCCTTTCCCCTTCTCAGGCCACCCTGCCAGCTGAGAAATGCTCACTGGGCCTGGGCCTTGGCCAGCAGCCCCTGGGCTCAGCTCCTCTGGAGCTCATCAAAGACACTGTCTGCTCCAGGCTCAACCCTTCATTTCCTGGGGAGATGCCAAAGCCTCCACAGGGAACATTTCCCTTTGCTCAGGGGAATTTCTCACAGGTGCCTTGTAGTGACTCTTTGTGTCTGTGTGCACACAGGAGTGCCTGTGCTCAGGGAAATGTGGCAGAAATGCTGCTCTCTGAGGGCTTTGATTGCCTTGGATAGCTGAGCCAGTCAGGCCTGGAAGTAAGGTTAAGTCATGTCACCCTGATTCTTAAGATTTTCTAAAGCCTTCTGAGTTTCCATTCTGTTGGAGAACCTTCCCACACAATTTCTGTCAACAACATATTGTTTACAATCTTTTATGGGGCTGGACAAACTTGATGTACTAGTGCTTTGTCCAATGTCTTTGGACAGGTGGTCCATTCACTCTCCAATCCAATGTCACCTTTGGGAAAGTATAAAAGTTGGAGTCAGAGAATAAACTTTTCTCTTTACCTTGAAAATAGCAGGTGGCTCGCGTCGTGCTTTCACGTGTCTTATAGCGACAAAGTCACAAGCTGTAAGCAAAGTTAAATGCTGCTAAGAGTTGTTCTTTTGCTAATTTGTGAAGCTTAATAGAAGTTATAAGCGAAGTTGAATATTGTTAAGTGTTATTCCACAGCTCTGTTTAGCTTTTAGGCTGTATTCCTTTTATCCTTGCCCTCACTGTCCTTTCGTCACACACACACACACACACACACACACACCCACACACACACCCACACACACAAACACACAGAGACACACAGACACCGGGACAGTTCTTGACTCCTTTTTGGTTTGATTGCCTGGATTTTGTTTGGTTTTGTTGTTGCTTTGTTTCCTTGCTGTGCCTGAAGTGTCCAGTCAGGAGCAGAGTGACTCTTGCCAAGGAACTCTGTGGTGCTGTCACTTAATATTAAAGCTGTTTTATGCTACTCCCCTGCTGGGGATTTTTAAAGTGCTCTCAAGCCCTCCTTCATAAGAGGGTGAAGGAGCCCTGGCCAAGCTCTGGCCCTGGGGGCACAGGGATGCTGCTAGGGGGTCCCTGTCTCCCTGTTCCAACTGTGACGGCCCTGAGTCCCTGTCCCCGTGTCAGGCTCTGGGCTTGATCTCCTCGAACATCCTCAGCAGGGGGCTGCAGCGCCAGGGGCAGGGGGACCCAGAGGGACACGGGATGCCACCGGGCACGAGCAGCTTTGGACTTCTCTGGGAGGAACTGTGAGTGGGAGCTGGCTTGAAGTGACCTCCCCAGTAAGGTCACAGAGCCCCTGAGATGTCACACTGCCTCCTGGGATGTCACAGCCCACCCTGAGATCTCACAAATCCCCCTTGTGATGTCACAGAGCCAGTGCTGCTCTAGCACTCTGGGATGTCATACAGTTGTGCTGTGATGGCACAGAAGACTCTGGCATTACAAAGTCAGCCCGTGTCACAATCCTCTAGTGCAAGCGGGAATCATGACAGTTCATTTTCCCCATCTCAGAATTAGCAGAAGTAGATAGGCTTATCATGAGAAACCGAATGTGATGAACATGTTAGAAATGCAAGGCTCCAAGTTATTAATTTTTAATTTAATAAAAGTTATTAAGTGTACCAAATATAAACTTTGAGAAAAATGAAAAAAAGACACTATAAAAAAAAGTCAATGTGGAGCCCGGGATTGCCACCGGGTGAGACACAGGTTGGACAGCTGCAGCAGAGGGTCCTCTATGCTTCACACCGACCGTCCTGTCGTACCCATTTTTATACGATTTTCCTTGCCTGAGCCAGAGTCCCCTTTCTTCCTTTTCAAAGTGCATGTATTCATGTGGAGTTCTTTTCTCTGTGGCAAGTTGAACAATACGTGTCCGGAGAGTGATGAACACCTGTGTTTGCAGTCCCGGAATTCGGATTTGAGATGTACCTCCCTGATGGCTCTGACTATCTCGGTCTCGGATATTTATCGTGTATTTATCGTCCGGGTGTTTCTCGGACAACCTTGATGCATGATCCCTCTCTGGGCTGGCCACTTTCGTTCGCTTGTAAATAAAGTCCTCCCTCTCTCGTCCAGGTGGCTTTGACATGGTGTTGCAATCGCTGTTGCTGGCTTGTGCGATTGAAAAACTTCCTATAAGAGTATAATTTAACAGCACATAACTATAAAAGAGACGACAATTTTATTTGCACAAATTATCCTATAGACATATAACAGTCCTAATGATTCCTTGAGGCCTTGCAGTGTCACAATGTTCTCCATGGTTCCACAGGCCCCACAGTGTCATGTGACTCCTCTGTTCCATGAGTCCTGCAATGTCACAATGGACCTTTGGACCAATGGACCATGGGGCTTTGCAGTGTCACAACGCTCTCCTTTGGCTCCACAGGGTCACAATGGAGCACTGATTACAGGCAGCCTCTCTGTGTTACCCTGGAGCTTTGTTTCCGTGGGGTCTCGCAGTGTCCCAATGGAGCCTTGGCTGGATGGGGCCTCACAGTGTCACAATGATGCCTACATTCCACTGAGGCACACGGCGTCACTAGGGTCCCCTTGCTTCCATGAGGCCCAGCAATGTCACAGTGGTGTCCATGAATCCATGAGGACTCACAGTATCCCAATGGTCTCTTGATATCACATGGTCCCACAGTGTCCCAATGGTCCCTTGGTCTCACAAGGCCCCACAGTGTCCCAATGGTCACTTCTTCTCACATGGCCCCACAGTGTAACAATGGTCCCTTGGTTCCATGGTTCCTGGTCTGGTGCATTCCCCTTTCCCCTTCTCAGGCCGCCCTGCCAGCTGAGAAATGCTCACTGGGCCAGGGCCTTGGCCAGCAGCCCCTGGGCTCAGCTCCTCTGGAGCTCATCACAGACACTGTCTGCTCCAGGCTCAACCCTTCATCCCCTGGGGAGATGCCAAAGCCTCCACAGGGAACATTTCCCTTTGCTCAGGGGAATTTCTCACAGGTGCCTTGTAGTGACTCTTTGTGTCTGTGTGCACACAGGAGTGCCTGTGCTCAGGGAAATGTGGCAGAAATGCTGCTCTCTGAGGGCTTTGATTGCCTTGGATAGCTGAGCCAGTCAGGCCTGGAAGTAAGGTTAAGTCATGTCACCCTGATTCTTAAGATTTTCTAAAGCCTTCTGAGTTTCCATTCTGTTGGAGAACCTTCCCACACAATTTCTGTCAACAACATATTGTTTACAATCTTTTATGGGGCTGGACAAACCTGATGTACTAGTGCTTTGTCCAATGTCTTTGGACAGGTGGTCCATTCACTCTCCAATCCAATGTCACCTTTGGGAAAGTATAAAAGTTGGAGTCAGAGAATAAACTTTTCTCTTTACCTTGAAAATAGCAGGTGGCTCGCGTCGTGCTTTCACGTGTCTTATAGCGACAAAGTCACAAGCTGTAAGCAAAGTTAAATGCTGCTAAGAGTTGTTCTTTTGCTAATTTGTGAAGCTTAATAGAAGTTATAAGCGAAGTTGAATATTGTTAAGTGTTATTCCACAGCTCTGTTTAGCTTTTAGGCTGTATTCCTTTTATCCTTGCCCTCACTGTCCTTTCGTCACACACACACACACACACACACACACCCCCACACACACACACACACACACAAACACACAGAGACACACAGACACCGGGACAGTTCTTGACTCCTTTTTGGTTTGATTGCCTGGATTTTGTTTGGTTTTGTTGTTGCTTTGTTTCCTTGGTGTGCCTGAAGTGTCCAGTCAGGAGCAGAGTGACTCTTGCCAAGGAACTCTGTGGTGCTGTCACTTAATATTAAAGCTGTTTTATGCTACTCCCCTGCTGGGGATTTTTAAAGTGCTCTCAAGCCCTCCTTCATAAGAGGGTGAAGGAGCCCTGGCCAAGCTCTGGCCCTGGGGGCACAGGGATGCTGCTAGGGGGTCCCTGTCTCCCTGTTCCAACTGTGACGGCCCTGAGTCCCTGTCCCCGTGTCAGGCTCTGGGCTTGATCTCCTCGAACATCCTCAGCAGGGGGCTGCAGCGCCAGGGGCAGGGGGACCCAGAGGGACACGGGATGCCACCGGGCACGAGCAGCTTTGGACTTCTCTGGGAGGAACTGTGAGTGGGAGCTGGCTTGAAGTGACCTCCCCAGTAAGGTCACAGAGCCCCTGAGATGTCACACTGCCTCCTGGGATGTCACAGCCCACCCTGAGATCTCACAAATCCCCCTTGTGATGTCACAGAGCCAGTGCTGCTCTAGCACTCTGGGATTTCATACAGTTGTGCTGTGATGGCACAGAAGACTCTGGCATTACAAAGTCAGCCCGTGTCACAATCCTCTAGTGCAAGCGGGAATCATGACAGTTCATTTTCCCCATCTCAGAATTAGCAGAAGTAGATAGGCTTATCATGAGAAACCGAATGTGATGAACATGTTAGAAATGCAAGGCTCCAAGTTATTAATTTTTAATTTAATAAAAGTTATTAAGTGTACCAAATATAAACTTTGAGAAAAATGAAAAAAAGCCACTATAAAAAAAAGTCAATGTGGAGCCCGGGATTGCCACCGGGTGAGACACAGGTTTGACAGCTGCAGCAGAGGGTCCTCTATGCTTCACACCGACCGTCCTGTCTGACCCATTTTTATACGATTTTCCTTGCCTGAGCCAGAGTCCCCTTTCTTCCTTTTCAAAGTGCATGTATTCATGTGGAGTTCTTTTCTCTGTGGCAAGTTGAACAATACGTGTCCGGAGAGTGATGAACACCTGTGTTTGCAGTCCCGGAATTCGGATTTGAGATGTACCTCCCTGATGGCTCTGACTATCTCGGACTCGGATATTTATCGTGTATTTATCGTCCGGGTGTTTCTCGGACAACCTTGATGCATGATCCCTCTCTGGGCTGGCCACTTTCGTTCGCTTGTAAATAAAGTCCTCCCTCTCTCGTCCAGGTGGCTTTGACATGGTGTTGCAATCGCTGTTGCTGGCTTGTGCGATTTAAAAACTTCCTATAAGAGTATAATTTAACAGCACATAACTATAAAAGAGACGACAATTTTATTTGCACGAATTATCCTATAGACATATAACAGTCCTAATGATTCCTTGAGGCCTTGCAGTGTCACAATGTTCTCCATGGTTCCACAGGCCCCACAGTGTCATGTGACTCCTCTGTTCCATGAGTCCTGCAATGTCACAATGGACCTTTGGACCAATGGACCATGGGGCTTTGCAGTGTCACAACGCTCTCCTTTGGCTCCACAGGGTCACAATGGAGCACTGATTACAGGCAGCCTCTCTGTGTTACCCTGGAGCTTTGTTTCCGTGGGGTCTCGCAGTGTCCCAATGGAGCCTTGGCTGGATGGGGCCTCACAGTGTCACAATGATGCCTACATTCAACTGAGGCACACGGCGTCACTAGGGTCCCCTTGCTTCCATGAGGCCCAGCAATGTCACAGTGGTGTCCATGAATCCATGAGGACTCACAGTATCCCAATGGTCTCTTGATCTCACATGGTCCCACAGTGTCCCAATGGCCCCTTGGTCTCACAAGGCCCCACAGTGTCCCAATGGTCACTTCTTCTCACATGGCCCCACAGTGTAACAATGGTCCCTTGGTTCCATGGTTCCTGGTCTGGTGCATTCCCCTTTCCCCTTCTCAGGCCACCCTGCCAGCTGAGAAATGCTCACTGGGCCAGGGCCTTGGCCAGCAGCCCCTGGGCTCAGCTCCTCTGGAGCTCATCACAGACACTGTCTGCTCCAGGCTCAACCCTTCATTTCCGGGGGAGATGCCAAAGCCTCCACAGGGAACATTTCCCTTTGCTCAGGGGAATTTCTCACAGGTGCCTTGTAGTGACTCTTTGTGTCTGTGTGCACACAGGAGTGCCTGTGCTCAGGGAAATGTGGCAGAAATGCTGCTCTCTGAGGGCTTTGATTGCCTTGGATAGCTGAGCCAGTCAGGCCTGGAAGTAAGGTTAAGTCATGTCACCCTGATTCTTAAGATTTTCTAAAGCCTTCTGAGTTTCCATTCTGTTGGAGAACCTTCCCACACAATTTCTGTCAACAACATATTGTTTACAATCTTTTATGGGGCTGGACAAACTTGATGTACTAGTGCTTTGTCCAATGTCTTTGGACAGGTGGTCCATTCACTCTCCAATCCAATGTCACCTTTGGGAAAGTATAAAAGTTGGAGTCAGAGAATAAACTTTTCTCTTTACCTTGAAAATAGCAGGTGGCTCGCGTCGTGCTTTCACGTGTCTTATAGCGACAAAGTCACAAGCTGTAAGCAAAGTTAAATGCTGCTAAGAGTTGTTCTTTTGCTAATTTGTGAAGCTTAATAGAAGTTATAAGCGAAGTTGAATATTGTTAAGTGTTATTCCACAGCTCTGTTTAGCTTTTAGGCTGTATTCCTTTTATCCTTGCCCTCACTGTCCTTTCGTCACACACACACACACACACACACACACACACACACACACACACACACACACACACACAAACACACAGAGACACACAGACACCGGGACAGTTCTTGACTCCTTTTTGGTTTGATTGCCTGGATTTTGTTTGGTTTTGTTGTTGCTTTGTTTCCTTGGTGTGCCTGAAGTGTCCAGTCAGGAGCAGAGTGACTCTTGCCAAGGAACTCTGTGGTGCTGTCACTTAATATTAAAGCTGTTTTATGCTACTCCCCTGCTGGGGATTTTTAAAGTGCTCTCAAGCCCTCCTTCATAAGAGGGTGAAGGAGCCCTGGCCAAGCTCTGGCCCTGGGGGCACAGGGATGCTGCTAGGGGGTCCCTGTCTCCCTGTTCCAACTGTGACGGCCCTGAGTCCCTGTCCCCGTGTCAGGCTCTGGGCTTGATCTCCTCGAACATCCTCAGCAGGGGGCTGCAGCGCCAGGGGCAGGGGGACCCAGAGGGACACGGGATGCCACCGGGCACAAGCAGCTTTGGACTTCTCTGGGAGGAACTGTGAGTGGGAGCTGGCTTGAAGTGACCTCCCCAGTAATGTCACAGAGCCCCTGAGATGTCACACTGCCTCCTGGGATGTCACAGCCCACCCTGAGATCTCACAAATCCCCCTTGTGATGTCACAGAGCCAGTGCTGCTCTAGCACTCTGGGATGTCATACAGTTGTGCTGTGATGGCACAGAAGACTCTGGCATTACAAAGTCAGCCCGTGTCACAATCCTCTAGTGCAAGCGGGAATCATGACAGTTCATTTTCCCCATCTCAGAATTAGCAGAAGTAGATAGGCTTATCATGAGAAACCGAATGTGATGAACATGTTAGAAATGCAAGGCTCCAAGTTATTAATTTTTAATTTAATAAAAGTTATTAAGTGTACCAAATATAAACTTTGAGAAAAATGAAAAAAAGCCACTATAAAAAAAAGTCAATGTGGAGCCCGGGATTGCCACCGGGTGAGACACAGGTTTGACAGCTGCAGCAGAGGGTCCTCTATGCTTCACACCGACCGTCCTGTCTGACCCATTTTTATACGATTTTCCTTGCCTGAGCCAGAGTCCCCTTTCTTCCTTTTCAAAGTGCATGTATTCATGTGGAGTTCTTTTCTCTGTGGCAAGTTGAACAATACGTGTCCGGAGAGTGATGAACACCTGTGTTTGCAGTCCCGGAATTCGGATTTGAGATGTACCTCCCTGATGGCTCTGACTATCTCGGACTCGGATATTTATCGTGTATTTATCGTCCGGGTGTTTCTCGGACAACCTTGATGCATGATCCCTCTCTGGGCTGGCCACTTTCGTTCGCTTGTAAATAAAGTCCTCCCTCTCTCGTCCAGGTGGCTTTGACATGGTGTTGCAATCGCTGTTGCTGGCTTGTGCGATTTAAAAACTTCCTATAAGAGTATAATTTAACAGCACATAACTATAAAAGAGACGACAATTTTATTTGCACGAATTATCCTATAGACATATAACAGTCCTAATGATTCCTTGAGGCCTTGCAGTGTCACAATGTTCTCCATGGTTCCACAGGCCCCACAGTGTCATGTGACTCCTCTGTTCCATGAGTCCTGCAATGTCACAATGGACCTTTGGACCAATGGACCATGGGGCTTTGCAGTGTCACAACGCTCTCCTTTGGCTCCACAGGGTCACAATGGAGCACTGATTACAGGCAGCCTCTCTGTGTTACCCTGGAGCTTTGTTTCCGTGGGGTCTCGCAGTGTCCCAATGGAGCCTTGGCTGGATGGGGCCTCACAGTGTCACAATGATGCCTACATTCCACTGAGGCACACGGCGTCACTAGGGTCCCCTTGCTTCCATGAGGCCCAGCAATGTCACAGTGGTGTCCATGAATCCATGAGGACTCACAGTATCCCAATGGTCTCTTGATCTCACATGGTCCCACAGTGTCCCAATGGTCCCTTGGTCTCACAAGGCCCCACAGTGTCCCAATGGTCACTTCTTCTCACATGGCCCCACAGTGTAACAATGGTCCCTTGGTTCCATGGTTCCTGGTCTGGTGCATTCCCCTCTCCCCTTCTCAGGCCGCCCTGCCAGCTGAGAAATGCTCACTGGGCCAGGGCCTTGGCCAGCAGCCCCTGGGCTCAGCTCCTCTGGAGCTCATCACAGACACTGTCTGCTCCAGGCTCAACCCTTCATCCCCTGGGGAGATGCCAAAGCCTCCACAGGGAGCATTTCCCTTTGCTCAGGGGAATTTCTCACAGGTGCCTTGTAGTGACTCTTTGTGTCTGTGTGCACACAGGAGTGCCTGTGCTCAGGGAAATGTGGCAGAAATGCTGCTCTCTGAGGGCTTTGATTGCCTTGGATAGCTGAGCCAGTCAGGCCTGGAAGTAAGGTTAAGTCATGTCACCCTGATTCTTAAGATTTTCTAAAGCCTTCTGAGTTTCCATTCTGTTGGAGAACCTTCCCACACAATTTCTGTCAACAACATATTGTTTACAATCTTTTATGGGGCTGGACAAACTTGATGTACTAGTGCTTTGTCCAATGTCTTTGGACAGGTGGTCCATTCACTCTCCAATCCAATGTCACCTTTGGGAAAGTATAAAAGTTGGAGTCAGAGAATAAACTTTTCTCTTTACCTTGAAAATAGCAGGTGGCTCGCGTCGTGCTTTCACGTGTCTTATAGCGACAAAGTCACAAGCTGTAAGCAAAGTTAAATGCTGCTAAGAGTTGTTCTTTTGCTAATTTGTGAAGCTTAATAGAAGTTATAAGCGAAGTTGAATATTGTTAAGTGTTATTCCACAGCTCTGTTTAGCTTTTAGGCTGTATTCCTTTTATCCTTGCCCTCACTGTCCTTTCGTCACACACACACACACACACACACACACACACCCACACACACACACACACACACAAACACACAGAGACACACAGACACCGGGACAGTTCTTGACTCCTTTTTGGTTTGATTGCCTGGATTTTGTTTGGTTTTGTTGTTGCTTTGTTTCCTTGGTGTGCCTGAAGTGTCCAGTCAGGAGCAGAGTGACTCTTGCCAAGGAACTCTGTGGTGCTGTCACTTAATATTAAAGCTGTTTTATGCTACTCCCCTGCTGGGGATTTTTAAAGTGCTCTCAAGCCCTCCTTCATAAGAGGGTGAAGGAGCCCTGGCCAAGCTCTGGCCCTGGGGGCACAGGCATGCTGCTAGGGGGTCCCTGTCTCCCTGTTCCAACTGTGACGGCCCTGAGTCCCTGTCCCCGTGTCAGGCTCTGGGCTTGATCTCCTCGAACATCCTCAGCAGGGGGCTGCAGCGCCAGGGGCAGGGGGACCCAGAGGGACACGGGATGCCACCGGGCACGAGCAGCTTTGGACTTCTCTGGGAGGAACTGTGAGTGGGAGCTGGCTTGAAGTGACCTCCCCAGTAAGGTCACAGAGCCCCTGAGATGTCACACTGCCTCCTGGGATGTCACAGCCCACCCTGAGATCTCACAAATCCCCCTTGTGATGTCACAGAGCCAGTGCTGCTCTAGCACTCTGGGATGTCATATAGTTGCGCTGTGATGGCACAGAAGACTCTGGCATCACAAAGTCAGCCCGTGTCACAATCCTTTAGTGCAAGCGGGAATCATGACAGTTCATTTTCCACATCTCAGAATTAGCAGAAGTAGATAGGCTTATCATGAGAAACCGAATGTGATGAACATGTTAGAAATGCAAGGCTCCAAGTTATTAATTTTTAATTTAATAAAAGTTATTAAGTGTACCAAATATAAACTTTGAGAAAAATGAAAAAAAGACACTATAAAAAAAAGTCAATGTGGAGCCCGGGATTGCCACCGGGTGAGACACAGGTTTGACAGCTGCAGCAGAGGGTCCTCTATGCTTCACACCGACCGTCCTGTCTGACCCATTTTTATACGATTTTCCTTGCCTGAGCCAGAGTCCCCTTTCTTCCTTTTCAAAGTGCATGTATTCATGTGGAGTTCTTTTCTCTGTGGCAAGTTGAACAATACGTGTCCGGAGAGTGATGAACACCTGTGTTTGCAGTCCCGGAATTCGGATTTGAGATGTACCTCCCTGATGGCTCTGACTATCTCGGTCTCGGATATTTATCGTGTATTTATCGTCCGGGTGTTTCTCGGACAACCTTGATGCATGATCCCTCTCTGGGCTGGCCACTTTCGTTCGCTTGTAAATAAAGTCCTCCCTCTCTCGTCCAGGTGGCTTTGACATGGTGTTGCAATCGCTGTTGCTGGCTTGTGCGATTGAAAAACTTCCTATAAGAGTATAATTTAACAGCACATAACTATAAAAGAGACGACAATTTTATTTGCACGAATTATCCTATAGACATATAACAGTCCTAATGATTCCTTGAGGCCTTGCAGTGTCACAATGTTCTCCATGGTTCCACAGGCCCCACAGTGTCATGTGACTCCTCTGTTCCATGAGTCCTGCAATGTCACAATGGACCTTTGGACCAATGGACCATGGGGCTTTGCAGTGTCACAACGCTCTCCTTTGGCTCCACAGGGTCACAATGGAGCACTGATTACAGGCAGCCTCTCTGTGTTACCCTGGAGCTTTGTTTCCGTGGGGTCTCGCAGTGTCCCAATGGAGCCTTGGCTGGATGGGGCCTCACAGTGTCACAATGATGCCTACATTCCACTGAGGCACACGGCGTCACTAGGGTCCCCTTGCTTCCATGAGGCCCAGCAATGTCACAGTGGTGTCCATGAATCCATGAGGACTCACAGTATCCCAATGGTCTCTTGATCTCACATGGTCCCACAGTGTCCCAATGGTCCCTTGGTCTCACAAGGCCCCACAGTGTCCCAATGGTCACTTCTTCTCACATGGCCCCACAGTGTAACAATGGTCCCTTGGTTCCATGGTTCCTGGTCTGGTGCATTCCCCTTTCGCCTTCTCAGGCCACCCTGCCAGCTGAGAAATGCTCACTGGGCCAGGGCCTTGGCCAGCAGCCCCTGGGCTCAGCTCCTCTGGAGCTCATCACAGACACTGTCTGCTCCAGGCTCAACCCTTCATCCCCTGGGGAGATGCCAAAGCCTCCACAGGGAACATTTCCCTTTGCTCAGGGGAATTTCTCACAGGTGCCTTGTAGTGACTCTTTGTGTCTGTGTGCACACAGGAGTGCCTGTGCTCAGGGAAATGTGGCAGAAATGCTGCTCTCTGAGGGCTTTGATTGCCTTGGATAGCTGAGCCAGTCAGGCCTGGAAGTAAGGTTAAGTCATGTCACCCTGATTCTTAAGATTTTCTAAAGCCTTCTGAGTTTCCATTCTGTTGGAGAACCTTCCCACACAATTTCTGTCAACAACATATTGTTTACAATCTTTTATGGGGCTGGACAAACTTGATGTACTAGTGCTTTGTCCAATGTCTTTGGACAGGTGGTCCATTCACTCTCCAATCCAATGTCACCTTTGGGAAAGTATAAAAGTTGGAGTCAGAGAATAAACTTTTCTCTTTACCTTGAAAATAGCAGGTGGCTCGCGTCGTGCTTTCACGTGTCTTATAGCGACAAAGTCACAAGCTGTAAGCAAAGTTAAATGCTGCTAAGAGTTGTTCTTTTGCTAATTTGTGAAGCTTAATAGAAGTTATAAGCGAAGTTGAATATTGTTAAGTGTTATTCCACAGCTCTGTTTAGCTTTTAGGCTGTATTCCTTTTATCCTTGCCCTCACTGTCCTTTCGTCACACACACACACACACACACACACACACCCACACACACACACACACACACAAACACACAGAGACACACAGACACCGGGACAGTTCTTGACTCCTTTTTGGTTTGATTGCCTGGATTTTGTTTGGTTTTGTTGTTGCTTTGTTTCCTTGGTGTGCCTGAAGTGTCCAGTCAGGAGCAGAGTGACTCTTGCCAAGGAACTCTGTGGTGCTGTCACTTAATATTAAAGCTGTTTTATGCTACTGCCCTGCTGGGGATTTTTAAAGTGCTCTCAAGCCCTCCTTCATAAGAGGGTGAAGGAGCCCTGGCCAAGCTCTGGCCCTGGGGGCACAGGGATGCTGCTAGGGGGTCCCTGTCTCCCTGTTCCAACTGTGACGGCCCTGAGCCCCTGTCCCCGTGTCAGGCTCTGGGCTTGATCTCCTCGAACATCCTCAGCAGGGGGCTGCAGCGCCAGGGGCAGGGGGACCCAGAGGGACACGGGATGCCACCGGGCACGAGCAGCTTTGGACTTCTCTGGGAGGAACTGTGAGTGGGAGCTGGCTTGAAGTGACCTCCCCAGTAAGGTCACAGAGCCCCTGAGATGTCACACTGCCTCCTGGGATGTCACAGCCCACCCTGAGATCTCACAAATCCCCCTTGTGATGTCACAGAGCCAGTGCTGCTCTAGCACTCTGGGATGTCATACAGTTACGCTGTGATGGCACAGAAGACTCTGGCATCACAAAGTCAGCCCGTGTCACAATCCTTTAGTGCAAGCGGGAATCATGACAGTTCATTTTCCACATCTCAGAATTAGCAGAAGTAGATAGGCTTATCATGAGAAACCGAATGTGATGAACATGTTAGAAATGCAAGGCTCCAAGTTATTAATTTTTAATTTAATAAAAGTTATTAAGTGTACCAAATATAAACTTTGAGAAAAATGAAAAAAAGCCACTATAAAAAAAAGTCAATGTGGAGCCCGGGATTGCCACCGGGTGAGACACAGGTTTGACAGCTGCAGCAGAGGGTCCTCTATGCTTCACACCGACCGTCCTGTCTGACCCATTTTTATACGATTTTCCTTGCCTGAGCCAGAGTCCCCTTTCTTCCTTTTCAAAGTGCATGTATTCATGTGGAGTTCTTTTCTCTGTGGCAAGTTGAACAATACGTGTCCGGAGAGTGATGAACACCTGTGTTTGCAGTCCCGGAATTCGGATTTGAGATGTACCTCCCTGATGGCTCTGACTATCTCGGTCTCGGATATTTATCGTGTATTTATCGTCCGGGTGTTTCTCGGACAACCTTGATGCATGATCCCTCTCTGGGCTGGCCACTTTCGTTCGCTTGTAAATAAAGTCCTCCCTCTCTCGTCCAGGTGGCTTTGACATGGTGTTGCAATCGCTGTTGCTGGCTTGTGCGATTTAAAAACTTCCTATAAGAGTATAATTTAACAGCACATAACTATAAAAGAGACGACAATTTTATTTGCACGAATTATCCTATAGACATATAACAGTCCTAATGATTCCTTGAGGCCTTGCAGTGTCACAATGTTCTCCATGGTTCCACAGGCCCCACAGTGTCATGTGACTCCTCTGTTCCATGAGTCCTGCAATGTCACAATGGACCTTTGGACCAATGGACCATGGGGCTTTGCAGTGTCACAACGCTCTCCTTTGGCTCCACAGGGTCACAATGGAGCACTGATTACAGGCAGCCTCTCTGTGTTACCCTGGAGCTTTGTTTCCGTGGGGTCTCGCAGTGTCCCAATGGAGCCTTGGCTGGATGGGGCCTCACAGTGTCACAATGATGCCTACATTCCACTGAGGCACACGGCGTCACTAGGGTCCCCTTGCTTCCATGAGGCCCAGCAATGTCACAGTGGTGTCCATGAATCCATGAGGACTCACAGTATCCCAATGGTCTCTTGATCTCACATGGTCCCACAGTGTCCCAATGGTCCCTTGGTCTCACAAGGCCCCACAGTGTCCCAATGGTCACTTCTTCTCACATGGCCCCACAGTGTAACAATGGTCCCTTGGTTCCATGGTTCCTGGTCTGGTGCATTCCCCTTTCCCCTTCTCAGGCCACCCTGCCAGCTGAGAAATGCTCACTGGGCCAGGGCCTTGGCCAGCAGCCCCTGGGCTCAGCTCCTCTGGAGCTCATCACAGACACTGTCTGCTCCAGGCTCAACCCTTCATCCCCTGGGGAGATGCCAAAGCCTCCACAGGGAACATTTCCCTTTGCTCAGGGGAATTTCACACAGGTGCCTTGTAGTGACTCTTTGTGTCTGTGTGCACACAGGAGTGCCTGTGCTCAGGGAAATGTGGCAGAAATGCTGCTCTCTGAGGGCTTTGATTGCCTTGGATAGCTGATCCAGTCAGGCCTGGAAGTAAGGTTAAGTCATGTCACCCCGATTCTTAAGATTTTCTAAAGCCTTCTGAGTTTCCATTCTGTTGGAGAACCTTCCCACACAATTTCTGTCAACAACATATTGTTTACAATCTTTTATGGGGCTGGACAAACTTGATGTACTAGTGCTTTGTCCAATGTCTTTGGACAGGTGGTCCATTCACTCTCCAATCCAATGTCACCTTTGGGAAAGTATAAAAGTTGGAGTCAGAGAATAAACTTTTCTCTTTACCTTGAAAATAGCAGGTGGCTCGCGTCGTGCTTTCACGTGTCTTATAGCGACAAAGTCACAAGCTGTAAGCAAAGTTAAATGCTGCTAAGAGTTGTTCTTTTGCTAATTTGTGAAGCTTAATAGAAGTTCTAAGCGAAGTTGAATATTGTTAAGTGTTATTCCACAGCTCTGTTTAGCTTTTAGGCTGTATTCCTTTTATCCTTGCCCTCACTGTCCTTTCGTCACACACACACACACACACACACACACCCACACACACACACACACACACAAACACACAGAGACACACAGACACCGGGACAGTTCTTGACTCCTTTTTGGTTTGATTGCCTGGATTTTGTTTGGTTTTGTTGTTGCTTTGTTTCCTTGGTGTGCCTGAAGTGTCCAGTCAGGAGCAGAGTGACTCTTGCCAAGGAACTCTGTGGTGCTGTCACTTAATATTAAAGCTGTTTTATGCTACTCCCCTGCTGGGGATTTTTAAAGTGCTCTCAAGCCCTCCTTCATAAGAGGGTGAAGGAGCCCTGGCCAAGCTCTGGCCCTGGGGGCACAGGGATGCTGCTAGGGGGTCCCTGTCTCCCTGTTCCAACTGTGACGGCCCTGAGTCCCTGTCCCCCTGTCAGGCTCTGGGCTTGATCTCCTCGAACATCCTCAGCAGGGGGCTGCAGCGCCAGGGGCAGGGGGACCCAGAGGGACACGGGCACGAGCAGCTTTGGACTTCTCTGGGAGGAACTGTGAGTGGGAGCTGGCTTGAAGTGACCTCCCCAGTAAGGTCACAGAGCCCCTGAGATGTCACACTGCCTCCTGGGATGTCACAGCCCACCCTGAGATCTCACAAATCCCCCTTGTGATGTCACAGAGCCAGTGCTGCTCTAGCACTCTGGGATGTCATACAGTTGCGCTGTGATGGCACAGAAGACTCTGGCATCACAAAGTCAGCCCGTGTCACAATCCTTTAGTGCAAGCGGGAATCATGACAGTTCATTTTCCACATCTCAGAATTAGCAGAAGTAGATAGGCTTATCATGAGAAACCGAATGTGATGAACATGTTAGAAATGCAAGGCTCCAAGTTATTAATTTTTAATTTAATAAAAGTTATTAAGTGTACCAAATATAAACTTTGAGAAAAATGAAAAAAAGCCACTATAAAAAAAAGTCAATGTGGAGCCCGGGATTGCCACCGGGTGAGACACAGGTTTGACAGCTGCAGCAGAGGGTCCTCTATTGTGGGAACTCAAAATGCCTCTCAGACATTTTTAGAGGCTCCAGGCCGTGGCCAGACGCAGTCTGGACCCCAGCAGGCAGCTGGATTTAGCTGTGATTTCGAGTTTGAACCATGGAATGAATTACCAACTTTGAAGGTAGAACAAGCAGTCACAAAGTGCTAGATAATATAGTAAATGTAGTCACAAAGTAGGGGGAAATATTTTTTGGTAGTGTACAGGGGGGTTTTAGTGCATGTACAGGGGGGTTTTTACTTTGTACATGGGGGTCAGAAGTTCTAAGATGGAGGAAAGTGGGCTGAACCCATCCTCCTTCTTTCTTCTTCCTTGCCTCCATGTTCTTGGTGATGTTGGCACTCACAGATTGGTTTAGAATAGAAAAACACTTGGTAACGTAGGTAATAGGTATTGGGGAATAATTGTAAACATGTTATACGTAATATATCTTATAAAAGATAGCAGCAGCCCTGGGCGGGGAGAGAGGAGAAGAAGACACCGGACAGTCAGGGTGTCAGGAGTGTGTGCCTCTCTGCCTGGGCCGCTGACCAAAGGGCCGCAGCCCGAGAACTTAATCTGTTAGATAACTAGCAATAAAACATCTTGAGACCGAACAAGAAGAGACTGTGGAGTTTTCCTTTGGGAACGCGGGTTGGAGGAGAAGCTCTACCACCACACAGGAACCCCAGCCAAACCCGGGGTTCCGACAACTGGCGTCCCTGGGTGGGCATCAGCAAGAAGACCAAAAAGAAACATCAAACAACCTCCAACCTGCATCAGCGGAGAAAAGAAAAAAAAAAAAAAGAAGAGAGAGAAGAGCAGAGCACACACTCGCCGCAAATTCCAAGACGAGAGGGAGCGGACAGCTCGAGATAAGAACCTGACCTTCACCGAAACAACTCGTCTCGGGGACTTTCCAGGGAGGAGACGACCCAGAAGCGCGCCTGGGATCTCTCACCTGTGACCTGCTGGACGGTGATCAGTGCCATCTCCGGACTGACCTCGAGCCGACACAGCTTTTGGTGAGAACGGTCAAAATTAAGAACATGGGGGGGGAATTCTCCCAAGAGGAAAAAGAAATAGTATCTGCTTTCCAGGGCATCATCTCTGCCCATCCGGTAGAGATTGCTCAAAAGGAGTTGAAAGATTTATTATTATGGGTGCGGTGTAACTTCCCACACTCAGATCCAGATTTGTTGTATGAGCCAAATTTTTGGCAGGAAATTAACAAGCAATTATATTATCAGGCTATAAAAAATAATAAGCTTGCCGCAAAACTTTTATCTTCAGCAAGAACAGTTTTAGAGTCACTCTCACAACGCGGCAGCTCAAGCCAGGCAGCTACGGCTCCTGGTGACAAACAGGAGGGGGGACAGTCCGGCCAGCAGCTTGGGACAGACCCTCTCCCCACAAGCACAGGACAAGCGGGAATGCTTTCTGTGGAACATCAGGGAGATGATACCCCATCGCGTCCCGTGTCCCCGGGTTCTCACTGTTCCTCAGTTTCCCAAGAGTCCCTAAGCTCCTCCGACGCAGAAATTCCCCAGACGGAGGCGGGCGAGCCAGGCACAGCTGCGACCCTCAGTGGGGGGAAGGCATTGCCCAAGTCCAAACCCACGGTGGGGGGGGCAGCGGCGGCAGCAGCAGCTCCGGTGGGGGAAGGTGCGAACGTGAGTGCAGAGCAGGGGGAGGAGGGAGAGGAAAGCGCCTCCACATCTGCGCGGGCTGGGAGTTCAAAACAGCCCGCGCAGAAGGCGAGGCCGGGGAGAGCGGCGGGGGCGGGACGGATCGGGGCGAAAGCGGGGGGTGCGAGTGTGGCGGTGGTACGCTCGGAGCGCCCGGTGACGCGTTCAATGTCGAGAATCCATGAGGCCGCAGGAGCGGCCGCCCAAAGGGCGGGGGAACTTAGCTCCCTGACCGCGGCAGCCCGGGCTGCTGAGGAAGCGGCAGAGGGACAGCGGGAGGCGTTCCTCGCTGCAGCTCAGGCGGCGGGCTTGCGCGCGAAGGTCGAGCAAAACCTAACAGCCACGGGTGGAGGGGATTTCTCACATTTCGAACGCGCGGGACGGGCACACAGGGGGCGGAGCCGGCGCGCGCAGGCTGTGGGTGCTGGCATGGAGCCAGGAGACGGGCAAAGTGAGACGGAGACATCAGGGCTGGAATGGGAACAGGAGGGTGATGGCGTCAGCCTTGGGGGCGACGGCAGTGGCTCTGATTCGGAGGCGGTGCGGGGCGGAGCGAGGCCAAAGCATAGCCAGGGTTGGAGCAGGAGCGTTCACTCCCCTGAGATGACGCAGGCAGGGATGGGGCGTGGCCAGGAGGTAAACATTCCTCAGGGCACCGCTCCATCACAGTTCCCATGGCAACAGACAGCCCAAGCCCACGGCCAATCCCTGTCTGCTTCTGACATGACCAAATTAGAACAGTTGTTACAAAAAGAGTCAGTTTCATCAACTGCAGGGATTGCAAACGTGAATCAGTTATTAGGAGAAATGCTCAAAGGTTTATCGGGAATTAGTGCGGGATTTGCAAATGTAAATCAGTTGACAGAGGAGGTGTTAAAATGTTTGTCAGAAGTGCAGATTGAAGAGCAGAGTGCGGTTCCGACCTCAGCTGGTCAGGCGGCAGCGCCATCTAGCGGCGGAACCACAACATTGCAACAGGCTTCGCAGAACTTGTCAGGTCGAGGCACTGCGCCACCTAGTGGTGGGACTGTGACATTGCAGGACTTTTTTCCAGTTTCTTATAAGAAAAAATCCAGGGTGAAAAAAGTCACATCTGCACGGCAGCAGGAACCTCCACTGACACCGGAACAGTGCGGGACTCAGGACACTTCTGCTGAGGCGCAGCAACGGGAGGAAACGATACGCATCACTGCTTCGGAGGGTGTCCCAGCTTGGACAATTCCAAAATCAAGGTCTGCCAAACTTTCGGGGCAGGGAGAGTCAATTTTAATATCAAAGGGGGTTGTTGAATTTCTTTTACGATATTTAAGCACAGCCTTGGAGTCACAGCCAGAACTGTTGGTTCATCTTCCAAAAATTTTCCAAATAATGCAAGGCAGTCGTGTGTTCTCCTCCACAGCAGATGCTTCACTTTTCTCCAGAGGCTTCCAGCCTTCGTCTTCACAGATGCTGCAGACGCCATTGGTATCGGTGAGTGCTGCTGCACCAGAACTGCAGCCACAACAGATGACTCCACTCTACAGGCAAGTACCCACTGAATTTACAGCTTTGCAGAGCGCAAAAGTGGACTGGCAGGACATTCGAGCAGAATTGGAGAAAGAGAAAGGTTTATTGCAGGGCTCGGGAAATATAATGATGCCAGTGAACTATGACGCTCAGGGCCAAAACCCAAGATGGGAACGCCTGGATCGTGGAGCAATCAAAGATTTAGCTAAGGCCATTCGGGACAATGGGTTGTCATCACCATATTTCAAGCAAATGTTAAAAAGTATTTTTGGAATGTATGATTTGACACCGTATGATCTTAAATATCTTGCGACATCAGTTCTTACAGACACCCAAGCTCTCGTATGGCAGAAGGCGTGGAGGAGATCCCTGGAAGAGCTGAGAGCCAGATACCAGGGCGGGCCGAATGCGAACCTCACCATGGCGCAGCTTGCTGGTGATCCTCCTGAGGACGATCCAACTCAACAGGCTGTGAGGCTCCCGCGTCACGTGCTCAGCGACATCAAAGAGGCAGCACGGAGGGCGATTCTTCAAATTGCTCCAGCGGGGGTCCAGGACACAATCTACACCGAGATCAAACAAGGTCCTGCAGAGCCGTTTTCTTCATTCGTGGATCGTCTTTCTCAGGCGGTGGAGCGGCAGGTGAGCGAGGAGGGAGCGAAACCACATCTGGTCAAAAGCCTCGCGTTCTCCAATGCCAATCCGGAGTGCAGACGGATCATCAGCATGATGCCGCACCAGGCCACCTTGGCAGACATGATCGAGGCGTGCAGCAAGGTGGGGACACCACAACATGTTGCTTCCATCATGGAAGAGCACTTGGGGGATCAAATTGAAAAACGTGTTAGGGAAGCTCTTGCAAATTATACAAAGAGCAACCCTAATGCAGAGAGACGGTGCTTTGGGTGTGGGGCACAAGGACATATTAAAAGGAACTGCCCACAACTTTCAAAGCCCAACAAGCCACCAGACCTTTGCCCTCGGTGCAGGAGAGGGAAACATCTCGCCAGTGAGTGTCACTCACAGACAGATGTGGATGGGAAACTTCTTCCTATTCCGGGAAACGGGAAAAAGAGCGCGAATCAACGCCAGCGCGCTCAGACACAAATCCTGGCAGTGACACAGAACCAACAGGGACAATCCTCGGGGAGCAACAAACAGAACCTCTCAGCAGAGCAATCTCCAAAATCCCCAGCGACCCAGACTTGGTACCACCCGGATTCCAATGCATCTTGGCAACCTCCAAATTGACGTGTCTTTTGGACAATAGCCATGCAGTGATACCTACAGGTGTCACAGGGACCTCTTGGAAAAGACAGGACTTTTTAATAATGGCCAGGGACAGGAGCAGTATCCTTGGACTTGTTGTTTATCCATCTTTGATTTCAGCAAACTGTAATGAGGAGCTGATGGTCACGGCAAAAGCCTTGCGACCACCTCTGACAATTCCACAAAACACACCGATTGCTCGAGCTATGGCTTTGCCATCTCATCCAGAAAGGCAAGCCATGCCGGTGTTCAACAAACGGGACTCTTTTCCTGGTGATCAAGCAGAAGTGCATGCATCTTGGGTGAAACATTTGAGCCGGGATCGGCCCATTGTTACTTGTCAGTTGACTTGTAACGAAAAGACAATTGCTATTACAGGGATGCTTGACACAGGAGCGGATGTTACAGTTATTTCATACATTTTTTGGCCTCGGGAATGGGACTTGGTTGCACCTTTGGGTTCTCTCACAGGCATAGGGGGGAGTTCCCTGTGCATGCAGAGTGAGAACGCAATTGTTGTCACAGGTCCGGGAAAAAAGACAGCAGTTATCCGTCCTTTCATCGTGCAAAAGCCCATCACAGTATGGGGAAGGGACCTTTTGGCACAATGGGGACTGAAATTAGAATTGGATTTTTAACAGGGGTCACTGTGGCACTCGCCACTTTGAAACTGACCTGGAAAACAAATGATCCTGTTTGGGTGGATCAGTGGCCCCTGGAGCAGAAAAAATTGAGTGCATTGAAAAAGTTGGTCCAAGAACAGCTGCAGAAGGGACACATCAAACCAACAAACAGCCCATGGAATTCCCCAGTGTTTGTCATTCACAAGAAAACTTCAGGGTCTTGGAGACTGCTTCATGATCTCAGGAAAATCAACGAGGTCATCGAGGACATGGGGCCACTGCAGCTTGGGCTTCCATCTCTCTCGATGATCCCAAGGGACTGGTCGCTTGTGATCATTGATCTCAAGGACTGTTTTTTCAGCATTCCACTTCATCCAGATGATGCCCCACGCTTTGCATTTTCTGTTCCAAGCATCAACAGAGAAGAACCTTTGCAGAGATACCACTGGACGGTTCTTCCTCAGGGACTCAAAAACTCTCCAAGCATTTGCCAATGGTACGTGGCCCAAGCCTTGCATCCAGCACGAGAAAAACATCCAAAAGCAAAAATTATCCATTATATGGATGATTTGCTCATTGCAGCGCCAACAAAACAAGAGGTGCAAGAAGTTCGCGACTGTGTGATTGCGCAGGTGCAAAAAGCAGGACTGGAAATTAGTACACCGAAAATACAGGAAATTGCACCTTGGAAATACCTGGGGTGGAAGATCACGAAACAAACAATAAGGCCACAGAAACTGGAAATCAATACAAAGATCACCAATCTCCAGGATTTGCAACAGCTTTTGGGGGAGATCAACTGGATGAGACCGATCCTGGGAATCACCAATGACGACATCTCATCGTTGCTTGATCTTATGAGAGGGGACAATAACATCAAATCTCCCAGAACTCTGACGCCTGAAGCAAAAAAGGACCTTGAAAAGATCACAGACATGATTCAGCAGAGACAAGCACATCGCTTTGTAGAATCATTGCCTTTTCATTTAGCAGTGTTGGGGGAAACAGCACAGTTATATGGGTTGGTTTTCCAATGGGATTTGTCTCAAACGGACCCTCTTTTGTTGATAGAGTGGGTTTTCTTAGCTTACAGGCCCTCAAAAACAATTCTTACGGATCTAGAAATGGTAGCACAGATTATCATTAAGGCGAGAACCAGGTTGTTGACAATGTCAGGCAGAGATTTCTCAGTTATTCATGTTCCTTTGAAAAAAGTATATTTTGAATGGGCGATGCAGAAATCACAGGATTTTGCAATTGCTTTGTTAGGTTATCCAGGAATTTGTACTGTTCATTTTCCAGCTCACAGGATGCTGAATGCGAAGGTAAGTCTCAGAGAAAAGCCAAAAATAAGCCAGGAACCAGTGGATGGGATGACAGTGTTCACCGATGGTTCAGGAAAAACTCATAAATCAGTAGTTACATGGCAAAATTCTAAAACAGGGGAGTGGGAATCAGACATAAAAATGGTACAGGGTTCGCCACAAATTGTAGAATTGGCAGCAGTTGTCAGGGTTTTTCAATTGTTTCGGGAACCTCTCAATCTGGTCACAGATTCAGCATATGTTGCAAATGTGGTCAGACGGTTGGAGGGATCACTTTTGAAACACACTGACAATGAAATTTTATATTCATATCTGTCATGCATGAGAACAATTTTGGAAAACAGAGAACACAAATATTTTGTTACACATATCAGGGCACACTCATCACTCCCAGGGTTCTTAGCAGAGGGAAATGCTCAAGCAGACAAACTCACAATGACCATATCTCAGACATTGCCGGATATTTTTGAGCAGGCAAAATTGAGCCATGCATTTTTCCATCAGAATGCACAGGCATTGGTGGAATCCTTTCGCCTCTCCAAAAGTCAGGCGAGGGAGATCATCAATGCTTGTCCAGACTGTCAGCTTGTGCAGCCTCCTGCGTCTACAGGAGCTGTCAATCCAAGGGGATTGCAGAGTCTTCAGCTCTGGCAGGCTGATGTCACAAAATACCCATCTTTTGGGAGGCTCAAAAATATCCATGTTTCAGTTGACACATTTTCAGGGGCAATTTTTGCATCATTACATACAGGGGAAACCGCAGAACATGCCTGCAGACACTTTTTGCAAGCTTTCGCATCACTCGGGGTGCCACAAGAAATAAAAACAGATAATGGTCCAACTTATACAGGCAAAGTGCTTGACAAATTTTTGAAAAAATGGGGAGTGAAACACATTTTTGGTATTCCTTATTCTCCCACAAGTCAAGCAATCATTGAAAGAACACATCACACCCTGAAATCCCTTTTGGATAAACAGAAAAGGGGAGAGGCAGGTTCAACACCTTATATGCGGCTGAACAAAGCTCTGTATGTATTGAATTTTTTAAATGGTTCTTTCTCAGAGCCCACACCACCAATTGTTAGGCATTTTACAAACAGTACACAAGCAAAGTTAAGGGAAAATCCTTTGGTTTTGATCAGAAATCCGGAATCAGGACAAATTGAAGGTCCATTTACATTAATAACTTGGGGCAAGGGTTTCGCTTGTGTTTCCACAGAGCGAGGACCGAAGTGGGTGTCGGCGAGGCACGTGAAACCTTTCCGGGTGCAGACGCAGGTGGACGTGGACCCGAGGAGCAAAGAAGAGAGCACGCAGACGGAGGCAGACAAGGACGCTGCAGGCGTCTCGTCAGACAACAATTAATTATTCAGAGACTTGGGGTTTTTCGGGGAAATTAAGTGTCATTTAAATATTGCTGCATTGCAAGGTTTTTCACAAAGGTTGGGGACATGGACATGGAGTTTAGACAGGTAGTGTTCATGTGTCTCATTTTCTTGTCCGTTGCTTTGGACAATGAGACAGATTTTCCCATGAAACAACCAAGGGAAAATGTGTGGGAAACTTTGGCAAAGGCAGCGGGTCTGGACAGTATTTGTCTGACTCATTCAAAGCCAGGGAAACCATTTTCAACATGTTTGGTAGGTGTACCAGTGAAGGAGTGGCCAATTCCAAAAAATATCCCTCTAAAGGTTTTAAAAACCTGTTCAGATCCTATGGAAGGGTGGCATGTTTGGACACCATACCTTCCTGTGGCTCACCTGGAACCTCCAGAACTAGACATTTTTGGGTCAACAAAAATGAAATATTGCATCAAATTTGATCCAGTGGGAGTGGCAAAGACAGATAATCATACAATAGATGTCACTCCAAATCTATCTTTTTATAAAAATGCATCATCTTGGTGCAATTACACCAAGGTGACAAGCAAAGCATCCCTTCAACACCCAGTCACTTTACCGAAGGGAGTGTTTTTGATTTGCGGGGACAGAGTTTGGCCTGCTATCCCTGCAAAAATCAAGGGCGGTCCATGCAGCATTGGGGAACTCTCATTGATTGCACCTGATTTGAAAACTTTAAAGGAGCAGACACGCAGGGAAGAAAGATCCCTTGATCAATACAGTCCAAATTGTGATGATGATGTTTATACCTGGGACAAGGCTCGGAGAATTGCAGTTGCAATTTTCTCACCCCAAACAGCATCGGGGGTGGCCTTGACACAATTGGACCACATAGCTTGCTGGTTGAGCAAACACAGTCGTGCCATTTCGTCTGCACTGAGTGACATGTTAACAGACATCAGCAGTGCAAGACAGGCAGTGCTTCAAAACAGGGCAGCAATTGATTATTTGCTGCTGTCACATGGGCACGGATGTGAAGAATTTGAGGGGATGTGCTGCATGAACTTGTCAGATCATTCAAAATCCATTCATGAAAATATAAAACAAATAGAAAGTAGTATCACCAAGCTGAAAAAAGTAACAGGGTCCTGGTGGGATGATTTCTTTAACCTTTTTGATCTCTCACCAGTGTGGAAAGAAATTTTGAAAGTAATATCATATATTCTTATAGGGCTTGTAGTTCTTCTGCTTGTCATGCCATGCATTTTCATGTGTATTCGAAGGGCCTTGAACAAAGTGGCAAAGCAGGTGTTTTTGGTTCAAACAGGGAGGGGAGATGTGGGAACTCAAAATGCCTCTCAGACATTTTTAGAGGCTCCAGGCCGTGGTCAGACGCAGTCTGGACCCCAGCAGGCAGCTGGATTTAGCTGTGATTTCGAGTTTGAACCATGGAATGAATTACCAACTTTGAAGGTAGAACAAGCAGTCACAAAGTGCTAGATAATATAGTAAATGTAGTCACAAAGTAGGGGGAAATATTTTTTGGTAGTGTACAGGGGGGTTTTAGTGCATGTACAGGGGGGTTTTTACTTTGTACATGGGGGTCAGAAGTTCTAAGATGGAGGAAAGTGGGCTGAACCCATCCTCCTTCTTTCTTCTTCCTTGCCTCCATGTTCTTGGTGATGTTGGCACTCACAGATTGGTTTAGAATAGAAAAACACTTGGTAACGTAGGTAATAGGTATTGGGGAATAATTGTAAACATGTTATACGTAATATATCTTATAAAAGATAGCAGCAGCCCTGGGCGGGGAGAGAGGAGAAGAAGACACCGGACAGTCAGGGTGTCAGGAGTGTGTGCCTCTCTGCCTGGGCCGCTGACCAAAGGGCCGCAGCCCGAGAACTTAATCTGTTAGATAACTAGCAATAAAACATCTTGAGACCGAACAAGAAGAGACTGTGGAGTTTTCCTTTGGGAACGCGGGTTGGAGGAGAAGCTCTACCACCACACAGGAACCCCAGCCAAACCCGGGGTTCCGACACTCTATGCTTCACACCGACCGTCCTGTCTGACCCATTTTTATACGATTTTCCTTGCCTGAGCCAGAGTCCCCTTTCTTCCTTTTCAAAGTGCATGTATTCATGTGGAGTTCTTTTCTCTGTGGCAAGTTGAACAATACGTGTCCGGAGAGTGATGAACACCTGTGTTTGCAGTCCCGGAATTCGGATTTGAGATGTACCTCCCTGATGGCTCTGACTATCTCGGTCTCGGATATTTATCGTGTATTTATCGTCCGGGTGTTTCTCGGACAACCTTGATGCATGATCCCTCTCTGGGCTGGCCACTTTCGTTCGCTTGTAAATAAAGTCCTCCCTCTCTCGTCCAGGTGGCTTTGACATGGTGTTGCAGTCGCAGTTGCTGGCTTGTGCGATTTAAAAACTTCCTATAAGAGTATAATTTAACAGCACATAACTATAAAAGAGACGACAATTTTATTTGCACGAATTATCCTATAGACATATAACAGTCCTAATGATTCCTTGAGGCCTTGCAGTGTCACAATGTTCTCCATGGTTCCACAGGCCCCACAGTGTCATGTGACTCCTCTGTTCCATGAGTCCTGCAATGTCACAATGGACCTTTGGACCAATGGACCATGGGGCTTTGCAGTGTCACAACGCTCTCCTTTGGCTCCACAGGGTCACAATGGAGCACTGATTACAGGCAGCCTCTCTGTGTTACCCTGGAGCTTTGTTTCCGTGGGGTCTCGCAGTGTCCCAATGGAGCCTTGGCTGGATGGGGCCTCACAGTGTCACAATGATGCCTACATTCCACTGAGGCACACGGCGTCACTAGGGTCCCCTTGCTTCCATGAGGCCCAGCAATGTCACAGTGGTGTCCATGAATCCATGAGGACTCACAGTATCCCAATGGTCTCTTGATCTCACATGGTCCCACAGTGTCCCAATGGTCCCTTGGTCTCACAAGGCCCCACAGTGTCCCAATGGTCACTTCTTCTCACATGGCCCCACAGTGTAACAATGGTCCCTTGGTTCCATGGTTCCTGGTCTGGTGCATTCCCCTCTCCCCTTCTCAGGCCACCCTGCCAGCTGAGAAATGCTCACTGGGCCAGGGCCTTGGCCAGCAGCCCCTGGGCTCAGCTCCTCTGGAGCTCATCACAGACACTGTCTGCTCCAGGCTCAACCCTTCATCCCCTGGGGAGATGCCAAAGCCTCCACAGGGAACATTTCCCTTTGCTCAGGGGAATTTCTCACAGGTGCCTTGTAGTGACTCTTTGTGTCTGTGTGCACACAGGAGTGCCTGTGCTCAGGGAAATGTGGCAGAAATGCTGCTCTCTGAGGGCTTTGATTGCCTTGGATAGCTGAGCCAGTCAGGCCTGGAAGTAAGGTTAAGTCATGTCACCCCGATTCTTAAGATTTTCTAAAGCCTTCTGAGTTTCCATTCTGTTGGAGAACCTTCCCACACAATTTCTGTCTACAACATATTGTTTACAATCTTTTATGGGGCTGGACAAACTTGATGTACTAGTGCTTTGTCCAATGTCTTTGGACAGGTGGTCCATTCACTCTCCAATCCAATGTCACCTTTGGGAAAGTATAAAAGTTGGAGTCAGAGAATAAACTTTTCTCTTTACCTTGAAAATAGCAGGTGGCTCGCGTCGTGCTTTCACGTGTCTTATAGCGACAAAGTCACAAGCTGTAAGCAAAGTTAAATGCTGCTAAGAGTTGTTCTTTTGCTAATTTGTGAAGCTTAATAGAAGTTATAAGCAAAGTTGAATATTGTTAAGTGTTATTCCACAGCTCTGTTTAGCTTTTAGGCTGTATTCCTTTTATCCTTGCCCTCACTGTCCTTTCGTCACACACACACACACACACACACACACACCCACACACACACACACACACACAAACACACAGAGACACATAGACACCGGGACAGTTCTTGACTCCTTTTTGGTTTGATTGCCTGGATTTTGTTTGGTTTTCTTGTTGCTTTGTTTCCTTGGTGTGCCTGAAGTGTCCAGTCAGGAGCAGAGTGACTCTTGCCAAGGAACTCTGTGGTGCTGTCACTTAATATTAAAGCTGTTTTATGCTACTCCCCTGCTGGGGATTTTTAAAGTGCTCTCAAGCCCTCCTTCATAAGAGGGTGAAGGAGCCCTGGCCAAGCTCTGGCCCTGGGGGCACAGGGATGCTGCTAGGGGGTCCCTGTCTCCCTGTTCCAACTGTGACGGCCCTGAGCCCCTGTCCCCGTGTCAGGCTCTGGGCTTGATCTCCTCGAACATCCTCAGCAGGGGGCTGCAGCGCCAGGGGCAGGGGGACCCAGAGGGACACGGGATGCCACCGGGCACGAGCAGCTTTGGACTTCTCTGGGAGGAACTGTGAGTGGGAGCTGGCTTGAAGTGACCTCCCCAGTAAGGTCACAGAGCCCCTGAGATGTCACACTGCCTCCTGGGATGTCACAGCCCACCCTGAGATCTCACAAATCCCCCTTGTGATGTCACAGAGCCAGTGCTGCTCTAGCACTCTGGGATGTCATACAGTTGCGCTGTGATGGCACAGAAGACTCTGGCATCACAAAGTCAGCCCGTGTCAAAATCCTTTAGTGCAAGCGGGAATCATGACAGTTCATTTTCCCCATCTCAGAATTAGCAGAAATAGATAGGCTTATCATGAGAAACTGAATGTGATGAACATGTTAGAAATGCAAGGCTCCAAGTTATTAATTTTTAATTTAATAAAAGTTATTAAGTGTACCAAATATAAACTTTGAGAAAAATGAAAAAAAGACACTATAAAAAAAAGTCAATGTGGAGCCCGGGATTGCCACCGGGTGAGACACAGGTTTGACAGCTGCAGCAGAGGGTCCTCTATGCTTCACACCGACCGTCCTGTCTGACCCATTTTTATACGATTTTCCTTGCCTGAGCCAGAGTCCCCTTTCTTCCTTTTCAAAGTGCATGTATTCATGTGGAGTTCTTTTCTCTGTGGCAAGTTGAACAATACGTGTCCGGAGAGTGATGAACACCTGTGTTTGCAGTCCCGGAATTCGGATTTGAGATGTACCTCCCTGATGGCTCTGACTATCTCGGTCTCGGATATTTATCGTGTATTTATCGTCCGGGTGTTTCTCGGACAACCTTGATGCATGATCCCTCTCTGGGCTGGCCACTTTCGTTCGCTTGTAAATAAAGTCCTCCCTCTCTCGTCCAGGTGGCTTTGACATGGTGTTGCAATCGCTGTTGCTGGCTTGTGCGATTTAAAAACTTCCTATAAGGGTATAATTTAACAGCACATAACTATAAAAGAGACGACAATTTTATTTGCACAAATTATCCTATAGACATATAACAGTCCTAATGATTCCTTGAGGCCTTGCAGTGTCACAATGTTCTCCATGGTTCCACAGGCCCCACAGTGTCATGTGACTCCTCTGTTCCATGAGTCCTGCAATGTCACAATGGACCTTTGGACCAATGGACCATGGGGCTTTGCAGTGTCACAACGCTCTCCTTTGGCTCCACAGGGTCACAATGGAGCACTGATTACAGGCAGCCTCTCTGTGTTACCCTGGAGCTTTGTTTCCGTGGGGTCTCGCAGTGTCCCAATGGAGCCTTGGTTGGATGGGGCCTCACAGTGTCACAATGATGCCTACATTCCACTGAGGCACACGGCGTCACTAGGGTCCCCTTGCTTCCATGAGGCCCAGCAATGTCACAGTGGTGTCCATGAATCCATGAGGACTCACAGTGTCCCAATGGTCTCTTGATCTCACATGGTCCCACAGTGTCCCAATGGCCCCTTGGTCTCACAAGGCCCCACAGTGTCCCAATGGTCACTTCTTCTCACATGGCCCCACAGTGTAACAATGGTCCCTTGGTTCCATGGTTCCTGGTCTGGTGCATTCCCCTCTCCCCTTCTCAGGCCGCCCTGCCAGCTGAGAAATGCTCACTGGGCCAGGGCCTTGGCCAGCAGCCCCTGGGCTCAGCTCCTCTGGAGCTCATCACAGACACTGTCTGCTCCAGGCTCAACCCTTCATTTCCTGGGGAGATGCCAAAGCCTCCGCAGGGAACATTTCCCTTTGCTCAGGGGAATTTCACACAGGTGCCTTGTAGTGACTCTTTGTGTCTGTGTGCACACAGGAGTGCCTGTGCTCAGGGAAATGTGGCAGAAATGCTGCTCTCTGAGGGCTTTGGTTGCCTTGGATAGCTGAGCCAGTCAGGCCTGGAAGTAAGGTTAAGTCATGTTACCCTGATTCTTAAGATTTTCTAAAGCCTTCTGAGTTTCCATTCTGTTGGAGAACCTTCCCACACAATTTCTGTCAACAACATATTGTTTACAATCTTTTATGGGGCTGGACAAACTTGATGTACTAGTGCTTTGTCCAATGTCTTTGGACAGGTGGTCCATTCACTCTCCAATCCAATGTCACCTTTGGGAAAGTATAAAAGTTGGAGTCAGAGAATAAACTTTTAGCTTTACCTTGCAAATAGCAGGTGGCTCGCGTCGTGCTTTCACGTGTCTTATAGCGACAAAGTCACAAGCTGTAAGCAAAGTTAAATGCTGCTAAGAGTTGTTCTTTTGCTAATTTGTGAAGCTTAATAGAAGTTCTAAGCGAAGTTGAATATTGTTAAGTGTTATTCCACAGCTCTGTTTAGCTTTTAGGCTGTATTCCTTTTATCCTTGCCCTCACTGTCCTTTCGTCACACACACACACACACACACATTAACATACACACTCACACAAAAACACACAGAGACACACAGACACCGGGACAGTTCTTGACTCCTTTTTGGTTTGATTGCCTGGATTTTGTTTGGTTTTGTTGTTGCTTTGTTTCCTTGCTGTGCCTGAAGTTTCCAGTCAGGAGCAAAGTGACTCTTGCCAAGGAACTCTGTGGTGCTGTCACTTAATATTAAAGCTGTTTTATGCTACTCCCCTGCTGGGGATTTTTATAAGTGCTCTCAAGCCCTCCTTCATAAGAGGGTGAAGGAGCCCTGGCCAAGCTCTGGCCCTGGGGGCACAGGGATGCTGCTAGGGGGTCCCTGTCTCCCTGTTACAACTTTCAGGGCCCTGAGCCCTGTCCCTGTGTCAGGCTCTGGGCTTGATCTCCTCGAACATCCTCAGGAGGAGGCTGCAGCGCCAGGGGCAGGGGGACCCAGAGGGACACGGGATACCACTGTGCACCAGCAGCTTTGGACTTCTCTGGGAGGAACTGTGAGTGGGAGCTGGCTTGAAGTGACCTCCCCAGTAAGGTCACAGAGCCCCTGAGATGTCACACTGCCTCCTGGGATGTCACAGCCCACCCTGAGATCTCACAAATCCCCCTTGTGATGTCACAGAGCCAGTGCTGCTCTATCACTCTGGGATATCATACAGTTACGCTGTGATGGCAGAGAAGACTCTGGCATCACAAAGTCAGCCCGTGTCACAATCCTCTAGTGCAAGCGGGAATCATGACAATTTTTTTTCCCCATCTCAGAATTAGCAGAAGTAGATAGGCTTATCATGAGAAACCGAATGTGATAAACATGTTAGAAATGAAAGGCTCCAAGTTATTAGTTATTAATTTAATAAAAGTTATTAAGTGTACCAAATATAAGTTTTGAGAAAAATGGAAAAAAGCCACTATAAAAAAAAGTCAGTGTGGAGCCCGGGATTGCCACCGGGTGAGACACAGGTTTGACAGCTGCAGCAGAGGGTCCTCTATGCTTCACACCGACCGTCCTGTCCGACCCATTTTTATACCATTTTCCATGCCTGAGCCAGAGTCCCTTTTCTTCCTTTTTGGAGTGCATGTATTCATGTGGAGTTCTTTTCTCTGTGGCAAGTTGAACAATACATGTCCGGAGAGTGATGAACACCTGTGTTTGCAGTCCCGGAATTCGGATTTGAGATGTACCTCCCTGATGGCTCTGACTATCTCGGTCTCGGATATTTATCGTGTATTTATGGTCCGGGTGTTTCTCGGACAACCTTGATGCATGATCCCTCTCCGGGCTGGCCACTTTCGTTCGCTTGGAAATAAAGTCCTCCCTCTCTTGTCCAGGTGGCTTTCACATGGTGTTGCAATCACTGTTGCTGGCTTGTGCTATTTAAAAACTTCTTATAAGAGTATAATTTAACAGCACATAACCATAAAATAGATGACAATTTTATTTGCACGAATTATCCTATAGACATATAACAGTCCTAATGATTCCTTGAGGCCTTGCAGTGTCACAATGTTCTCCATGGTTCCACAGGCCCCACAGTGTCATGTGACTCCTCTGTTCCATGAGTCCTGCAATGTCACAATGGACCTTTGGACCAATGGACCATGGGGCTTTGCAGTGTCACAACGCTCTCCTTTGGCTCCACAGGGTCACAATGGAGCACTGATTACAGGCAGCCTCTCTGTGTTACCCTGGAGCTTTGTTTCCGTGGGGTCTCACAGTGTCCCAATGGAGCCTTGGTTGGATGGGGCCTCACAGTGTCACAATGATGCCTACATTCCACTGAGGCACACGGCGTCACTAGGGTCCCCTTGCTTCCATGAGGCCCAGCAATGTCACAGTGGTGTCCATGAATCCATGAGGACTCACAGTGTCCCAATGGTCTCTTGATCTCACATGGTCCCACAGTGTCCCAATGGCCCCTTGGTCTCACAAGGCCCCACAGTGTCCCAATGGTCACTTCTTCTCACATGGCCCCACAGTGTAACAATGGTCCCTTGGTTCCATGGTTCCTGGTCTGGTGCATTCCCCTCTCCCCTTCTCAGGCCGCCCTGCCAGCTGAGAAATGCTCATTGGGCCAGGGCCTTGGCCAGCAGCCCCTGGGCTCAGCTCCTCTGGAGCTCATCACAGACACTGTCTGCTCCAGGCTCAACCCTTCATTTCCTGGGGAGATGCCAAAGCCTCCGCAGGGAACATTTCCCTTTGCTCAGGGGAATTTCACACAGGTGCCTTGTAGTGACTCTTTGTGTCTGTGTGCACACAGGAGTGCCTGTGCTCAGGGAAATGTGGCAGATATGCTGCTCCCTGAGGACTTTGGATGCCTTGGATAGCTGAGCCAGTCAGGCCTGGAAGTAAGGTTAAGTCATGTTACCCTGATTCTTAAGATTTTCTAAAGCCTTCTGAGTTTCCATTCTGTTGGAGAACCTTCCCACACAATTTCTGTCAACAACATATTGTTTACAATCTTTTATGGGGGTGGACAAACTTGATGTACTAGTGGTTTGTCCAATGTCTTTGGAGAGGTGGCCCATTCACTCTCCAATCCAATGTCACCTTTGGGAAAGTATAAAAGTTGGAGTCAGAGAATAAACTTTTATCTTTACCTTGCAAATAGCAGGTGGCTCGCGTCGTGCTTTCACGTGTCTTATAGCGACAAAGTCACAAGCTGTAAGCAAAGTTAAATGCTGCTAAGAGTTGTTCTTTTGCTAATTTGTGAAGCTTAATAGAAGTTCTAAGCGAAGTTGAATATTGTTAAGTGTTATTCCACAGCTCTGTTTAGCTTTTAGGCTGTATTCCTTTTATCCTTGCCCTCACTGTCCTTTCGTCACACACACACACACACACATTAACATACACACTCACACAAAAACACACAGAGACACACAGACACCGGGACAGTTCTTGACTCCTTTTTGGTTTGATTGCCTGGATTTTGTTTGGTTTTGTTGTTGCTTTGTTTCCTTGCTGTGCCTGAAGTTTCCAGTCAGGAGCAAAGTGACTCTTGCCAAGGAACTCTGTGGTGCTGTCACTTAATATTAAAGCTGTTTTATGCTACTCCCCTGCTGGGGATTTTTATAAGTGCTCTCAAGCCCTCCTTCATAAGAGGGTGAAGGAGCCCTGGCCAAGCTCTGGCCCTTGGGGCACAGGGATGCTGCTAGGGGGTCCCTGTCTCCCTGTTACAACTTTCAGGGCCCTGAGCCCCTGTCCCCGTGTCAGGCTCTGGGCTTGATCTCCTCGAACATCCTCAGGAGGAGGCTGCAGCGCCAGGGGCAGGGGGACCCAGAGGGACACGCGATGCCACTGTGCACCAGCAGCTTTGGACTTCTCTGGGAGGAACTGTGAGTGGGAGCTGGCTTGAAGTGACCTCCCCAGTAAGGTCACAGAGCCCCTGAGATGTCACACTGCCTCCTGGGATGTCACAGCCCACCCTGAGATCTCACAAATCCCCCTTGTGATGTCACAGAGCCAGTGCTGCTCTATCACTCTGGGATATCATACAGTTACGCTGTGATGGCACAGAAGACTCTGGCATCACAAAGTCAGCCCGTGTCACAATCCTCTAGTGCAAGCGGGAATCATGACAATTTTTTTTCCCCATCTCAGAATTAGCAGAAGTAGATAGGCTTATCATGAGAAACCGAATGTGATAAACATGTTAGAAATGAAAGGCTCCAAGTTATTAGTTATTAATTTAATAAAAGTTATTAAGTGTACCAAATATAAGTTTTGAGAAAAATGGAAAAAAGCCACTATAAAAAAAAGTCAGTGTGGAGCCCGGGATTGCCACCGGGTGAGACACAGGTTTGACAGCTGCAGCAGAGGGTCCTCTATGCTTCACACCGACCGTCCTGTCCGACCCATTTTTATACCATTTTCCATGCCTGAGCCAGAGTCCCTTTTCTTCCTTTTTGGAGTGCATGTATTCATGTGGAGTTCTTTTCTCTGTGGCAAGTTGAACAATACATGTCCGGAGAGTGATGAACACCTGTGTTTGCAGTCCCGGAATTCGGATTTGAGATGTACCTCCCTGATGGCTCTGACTATCTCGGTCTCGGATATTTATCGTGTATTTATGGTCCGGGTGTTTCTCGGACAACCTTGATGCATGATCCCTCTCCGGGCTGGCCACTTTCGTTCGCTTGTAAATAAAGTCCTCCCTCTCTTGTCCAGGTGGCTTTGACATGGTGTTGCAATCACTGTTGCTGGCTTGTGCAATTTAAAAACTTCTTATAAGAGTATAATTTAACAGCACATAACCATAAAATAGATGACAATTTTATTTGCACGAATTATCCTATAGACATATAACAGTCCTAATGATTCCTTGAGGCCTTGCAGTGTCACAATGTTCTCCATGGTTCCACAGGCCCCACAGTGTCATGTGACTCCTCTGTTCCATGAGTCCTGCAATGTCACAATGGACCTTTGGACCAATGGACCATGGGGCTTTGCAGTGTCACAACGCTCTCCTTTGGCTCCACAGGGTCACAATGGAGCACTGATTACAGGGAGCCTCTCTGTGTTACCCTGGAGCTTTGTTTCCGTGGGGTCTCACAGTGTCCCAATGGAGCCTTGGTTGGATGGGGCCTCACAGTGTCACAATGATGCCTACATTCCACTGAGGCACACGGCGTCACTAGGGTCCCCTTGCTTCCATGAGGCCCAGCAATGTCACAGTGGTGTCCATGAATCCATGAGGACTCACAGTGTCCCAATGGTCTCTTGATCTCACATGGTCCCACAGTGTCCCAATGGCCCCTTGGTCTCACAAGGCCCCACAGTGTCCCAATGGTCACTTCTTCTCACATGGCCCCACAGTGTAACAATGGTCCCTTGGTTCCATGGTTCCTGGTCTGGTGCATTCCCCTCTCCCCTTCTCAGGCCGCCCTGCCAGCTGAGAAATGCTCACTGGGCCAGGGCCTTGGCCAGCAGCCCCTGGGCTCAGCTCCTCTGGAGCTCATCACAGACACTGTCTGCTCCAGGCTCAACCCTTCATTTCCTGGGGAGATGCCAAAGCCTCCGCAGGGAACATTTCCCTTTGCTCAGGGGAATTTCACACAGGTGCCTTGTAGTGACTCTTTGTGTCTGTGTGCACACAGGAGTGCCTGTGCTCAGGGAAATGTGGCAGATATGCTGCTCCCTGAGGACTTTGGATGCCTTGGATAGCTGAGCCAGTCAGGCCTGGAAGTAAGGTTAAGTCATGTTACCCTGATTCTTAAGATTTTCTAAAGCCTTCTGAGTTTACATTCTGTTGGAGAACCTTCCCACACAATTTCTGTCAACAACATATTGTTTACAATCTTTTATGGGGGTGGACAAACTTGATGTACTAGTGGTTTGTCCAATGTCTTTGGAGAGGTGGCCCATTCACTCTCCAATCCAATGTCACCTTTGGGAAAGTATAAAAGTTGGAGTCAGAGAATAAACTTTTATCTTTACCTTGCAAATAGCAGGTGGCTCGCGTCGTGCTTTCACGTGTCTTATAGCGACAAAGTCACAAGCTGTAAGCAAAGTTAAATGCTGCTAAGAGTTGTTCTTTTGCTAATTTGTGAAGCTTAATAGAAGTTATAAGCGAAGTTGAATATTGTTAAGTGTTATTCCACAGCTCTGTTTAGCTTTTAGGCTGTATTCCTTTTATCCTTGCCCTCACTGTCCTTTCGTCACACACACACACACACACATTAACATACACACTCACACAAAAACACACAGAGACACACAGACACCGGGACAGTTCTTGACTCCTTTTTGGTTTGATTGCCTGGATTTTGTTTGGTTTTGTTGTTGCTTTGTTTCCTTGCTGTGCCTGAAGTTTCCAGTCAGGAGCAGAGTGACTCTTGCCAAGGAACTCTGTGGTGCTGTCACTTAATATTAAAGCTGTTTTATGCTACTCCCCTGCTGGGGATTTTTATAAGTGCTCTCAAGCCCTCCTTCATAAGAGGGTGAAGGAGCCCTGGCCAAGCTCTGGCCCTGGGGGCACAGGGATGCTGCTAGGGGGTCCCTGTCTCCCTGTTACAACTTTCAGGGCCCTGAGCCCCTGTCCCCGTGTCAGGCTCTGGGCTTGATCTCCTCGAACATCCTCAGGAGGAGGCTGCAGCGCCAGGGGCAGGGGGACCCAGAGGGACACGCGATGCCACTGTGCACCAGCAGCTTTGGACTTCTCTGGGAGGAACTGTGAGTGGGAGCTGGCTTGAAGTGACCTCCCCAGTAAGGTCACAGAGCCCCTGAGATGTCACACTGCCTCCTGGGATGTCACAGCCCACCCTGAGATCTCACAAATCCCCCTTGTGATGTCACAGAGCCAGTGCTGCTCTATCACTCTGGGATATCATACAGTTACGCTGTGATGGCACAGAAGACTCTGGCATCACAAAGTCAGCCCGTGTCACAATCCTCTAGTGCAAGCGGGAATCATGACAATTTTTTTTCCCCATCTCAGAATTAGCAGAAGTAGATAGGCTTATCATGAGAAACCGAATGTGATAAACATGTTAGAAATGAAAGGCTCCAAGTTATTAGTTATTAATTTAATAAAAGTTATTAAGTGTACCAAATATAAGTTTTGAGAAAAATGGAAAAAAGCCACTATAAAAAAAAGTCAGTGTGGAGCCCGGGATTGCCACCGGGTGAGACACAGGTTTGACAGCTGCAGCAGAGGGTCCTCTATGCTTCACACCGACCGTCCTGTCCGACCCATTTTTATACCATTTTCCATGCCTGAGCCAGAGTCCCTTTTCTTCCTTTTTGGAGTGCATGTATTCATGTGGAGTTCTTTTCTCTGTGGCAAGTTGAACAATACATGTCCGGAGAGTGATGAACACCTGTGTTTGCAGTCCCGGAATTCGGATTTGAGATGTACCTCCCTGATGGCTCTGACTATCTCGGTCTCGGATATTTATCGTGTATTTATGGTCCGGGTGTTTCTCGGACAACCTTGATGCATGATCCCTCTCCGGGCTGGCCACTTTCGTTCGCTTGTAAATAAAGTCCTCCCTCTCTTGTCCAGGTGGCTTTGACATGGTGTTGCAATCACTGTTGCTGGCTTGTGCAATTTAAAAACTTCTTATAAGAGTATAATTTAACAGCACATAACCATAAAATAGATGACAATTTTATTTGCACGAATTATCCTATAGACATATAACAGTCCTAATGATTCCTTGAGGCCTTGCAGTGTCACAATGTTCTCCATGGTTCCACAGGCCCCACAGTGTCATGTGACTCCTCTGTTCCATGAGTCCTGCAATGTCACAATGGACCTTTGGACCAATGGACCATGGGGCTTTGCAGTGTCACAACGCTCTCCTTTGGCTCCACAGGGTCACAATGGAGCACTGATTACAGGGAGCCTCTCTGTGTTACCCTGGAGCTTTGTTTCCGTGGGGTCTCACAGTGTCCCAATGGAGCCTTGGTTGGATGGGGCCTCACAGTGTCACAATGATGCCTACATTCCACTGAGGCACACGGCGTCACTAGGGTCCCCTTGCTTCCATGAGGCCCAGCAATGTCACAGTGGTGTCCATGAATCCATGAGGACTCACAGTGTCCCAATGGTCTCTTGATCTCACATGGTCCCACAGTGTCCCAATGGCCCCTTGGTCTCACAAGGCCCCACAGTGTCCCAATGGTCACTTCTTCTCACATGGCCCCACAGTGTAACAATGGTCCCTTGGTTCCATGGTTCCTGGTCTGGTGCATTCCCCTCTCCCCTTCTCAGGCCGCCCTGCCAGCTGAGAAATGCTCACTGGGCCAGGGCCTTGGCCAGCAGCCCCTGGGCTCAGCTCCTCTGGAGCTCATCACAGACACTGTCTGCTCCAGGCTCAACCCTTCATTTCCTGGGGAGATGCCAAAGCCTCCGCAGGGAACATTTCCCTTTGCTCAGGGGAATTTCACACAGGTGCCTTGTAGTGACTCTTTGTGTCTGTGTGCACACAGGAGTGCCTGTGCTCAGGGAAATGTGGCAGATATGCTGCTCCCTGAGGACTTTGGATGCCTTGGATAGCTGAGCCAGTCAGGCCTGGAAGTAAGGTTAAGTCATGTTACCCTGATTCTTAAGATTTTCTAAAGCCTTCTGAGTTTACATTCTGTTGGAGAACCTTCCCACACAATTTCTGTCAACAACATATTGTTTACAATCTTTTATGGGGGTGGACAAACTTGATGTACTAGTGGTTTGTCCAATGTCTTTGGAGAGGTGGCCCATTCACTCTCCAATCCAATGTCACCTTTGGGAAAGTATAAAAGTTGGAGTCAGAGAATAAACTTTTATCTTTACCTTGCAAATAGCAGGTGGCTCGCGTCGTGCTTTCACGTGTCTTATAGCGACAAAGTCACAAGCTGTAAGCAAAGTTAAATGCTGCTAAGAGTTGTTCTTTTGCTAATTTGTGAAGCTTAATAGAAGTTCTAAGCGAAGTTGAATATTGTTAAGTGTTATTCCACAGCTCTGTTTAGCTTTTAGGCTGTATTCCTTTTATCCTTGCCCTCACTGTCCTTTCGTCACACACACACACACACACATTAACATACACACTCACACAAAAACACACAGAGACACACAGACAACGGGACAGTTCTTGACTCCTTTTTGGTTTGATTGCCTGGATTTTGTTTGGTTTTGTTGTTGCTTTGTTTCCTTGCTGTGCCTGAAGTTTCCAGTCAGGAGCAGAGTGACTCTTGCCAAGGAACTCTGTGGTGCTGTCACTTAATATTAAAGCTGTTTTATGCTACTCCCCTGCTGGGGATTTTTATAAGTGCTCTCAAGCCCTCCTTCATAAGAGGGTGAAGGAGCCCTGGCCAAGCTCTGGCCCTGGGGGCACAGGGATGCTGCTAGGGGGTCCCTGTCTCCCTGTTACAACTTTCAGGGCCCTGAGCCCCTGTCCCCGTGTCAGGCTCTGGGCTTGATCTCCTCGAACATCCTCAGGAGGAGGCTGCAGCGCCAGGGGCAGGGGGACCCAGAGGGACACGCGATGCCACTGTGCACCAGCAGCTTTGGACTTCTCTGGGAGGAACTGTGAGTGGGAGCTGGCTTGAAGTGACCTCCCCAGTAAGGTCACAGAGCCCCTGAGATGTCACTCTGCCTCCTGGGATGTCACAGCCCACCCTGAGATCTCACAAATCCCCCTTGTGATGCCACAGAGCCAGTGCTGCTCTATCACTCTGGGATGTCATACAGTTGCGCTGTGATGGCACAGAAGACTCTGGCATCACAAAGTCAGCCCGTGTCACAATCCTCTAGTGCAAGCGGGAATCATGACAGTTCATTTTCCCCATCTCAGAATTAGCAGAAGTAGATAGGCTTATCATGAGAAACCGAATCTGATAAACATGTTAGAAATGAAAGGCTCCAAGTTATTAGTTATTAATTTAATAAAAGTTATTAAGTGTACCAAATATAAGTTTTGAGAAAAATGGAAAAAAAGCCACTATAAAAAAAAGTCAGTGTGGAGCCCGGGATTGCCACCAGGTGAGACACAGGTTGGACAGCTGCAGCAGAGGGTCCTCTGTGCTTCACACCAACCATCCTGTCTGACCCATTTTTATACCATTTTCCATGCCTGAGCCAGACTCCCTTTTCTACCTTTTTGGAGTGCATGTATTCATGTGGAGTTCTTTTCTCTGTGGCAAGTTGAACAATACCTGTCCGGAGAGTGATGAACACCTGTGTTTGCAGTCCCGGAATTCGGATTTGAGATGTACCTCCCTGATGGCTCTGACTATCTCGGTCTCGGATATTTATCGTGTATTTATGGTCCGGGTGTTTCTCGGAAAACCTTGATGCACGATCCCTCTCTGGGCTGGCCACTTTCGTTCGCTTGTAAATAAAGTCCTCCCTCTCTTGTCCAGGTGGCTTTGACATGGTGTTGCAATCGCTGTTGCTGGCTTGTGCAATTTAAAAACTTCTTATAAGAGTATAATTTAACAGCACATAACTATAAAATAGATGACAATTTTATTTCCACAAATTATCCTATAGACATATAACAGTCCTAATGATTCCTTGAGGCCTTGCAGTGTCACAATGTTCTCCATGGTTCCACAGGCCCCACAGTGTCATGTGACTCCTCTGTTCCATGAGTCCTGCAATGTCACAATGGACCTTTGGACCAATGGACCATGGGGCTTTGCAGTGTCACAACGCTCTCCTTTGGCTCCACAGGGTCACAATGGAGCGCTGATTACAGGCAGCCTCTCTGTGTTACCCTGGAGCTTTGTTTCCATGAAGTCTCGGAGTGTCCCAATGCAGCCTTGGTTGGATGGGGCCTCACAGTGTCACAATGATGCCTACATTCCACTGAGGCACATGGCGTCACTTGGGTCCCCTTGCTTCCATGAGGCCCAGCAATGTCACAGTGGTGTCCATGAATCCATGAAGACGCACAGTGTCCCAATGGTCTCTTGATCTCACATGGTCCCACAGTGTCCCAATGGCCCCTTGGTCTCACAAGGCCCCACAGTGTCCCAATGGTCACTTCTTCTCACATGGCCCCACAGTGTAACAATGGTCCCTTGGTTCCATGGTTCCTGGTCTGGTGCATTCCCCTCTCCCCTTCTCAGGCCGCCCTGCCAGCTGAGAAATGCTCACTGGGCCTGGGCCTTGGCCAGCAGCCCCTGGGCTCAGCTCCTCTGGAGCTCATCACAGACACTGTCTGCTCCAGGCTCAACCCTTCATTTCCTGGGGAGATGCCAAAGCCTCCGCAGGGAACATTTCCCTTTGCTCAGGGGAATTTCACACAGGTGCCTTGTAGTGACTCTTTGTGTCTGTGTGCACACAGGAGTGCCTGTGCTCAGGGAAATGTGGCAGATATGCTGCTCCCTGAGGACTTTGGATGCCTTGGATAGCTGAGCCAGTCAGGCCTGGAAGTAAGGTTAAGTCATGTCACCCTGATTCTTAAGATTTTCTAAAGCCTTCTGAGTTTACATTCTGTTGGAGAACCTTCCCACACAATTTCTGTCAACAACATATTGTTTACAATCTTTTATGGGGGTGGACAAACTTGATGTACTAGTGGTTTGTCCAATGTCTTTGGAGAGGTGGCCCATTCACTCTCCAATCCAATGTCACCTTTGGGAAAGTATAAAAGTTGGAGTCAGAGAATAAACTTTTATCTTTACCTTGAAAATAGCAGGTGGCTCGCGTCGTGCTTTCACGTGTCTTATAGCGACAAAGTCACAAGCTGTAAGCAAAGTTAAATGCTGCTAAGAGTTGTTCTTTTGCTAATTTGTGAAGCTTAATAGAAGTTCTAAGCGAAGTTGGATATTGTTAAGTGTTATTCCACAGCTCTGTTTAGCTTTTAGGCTGTATTCCTTTTCTCCTTGCCCTCACTGTCCTTTCGTCACACACACACAGACATTAACATACACACTCACAAAAAAACACACAGAGACACAGAGACACTGGGACAGTTCTTGACTCCTTTTTGGTTTGATTGCCTGGATTTTGTTTGGTTTTGTTGTTGCTTTGTTTCCTTGGTGTGCCTGAAGTGTCCAGTCAGGAGCAGAGTGACTCTTGCCAAGGAACTCTGTGGTGCTGTCACTTAATATTAAAGCTGTTTTATGCTACTCCCCTGCTGGGGATTTTTATAAGTGCTCTCAAGCCCTCCTTCATAAGAGGGTGAAGGAGCCCTGGCCAAGCTCTGGCCCTGGGGGCACAGGGATGCTGCTAGGGGGTCCCTGTCTCCCTGTTACAACTTTGACGGCCCTGAGCCCCTGTCCCCGTGTCAGGCTCTGGGCTTGATCTCCTCGAACATCCTCAGGAGGAGGCTGCAGCGCCAGGGGCAGGGGGACCCAGAGGGACACGCGATGCCACTGTGCACCAGCAGCTTTGGACTTCTCTGGGAGGAACTGTGAGTGGGAGCTGGCTTGAAGTGACCTCCCCAGTAAGGTCACAGAGCCCCTGAGATGTCACACTGCCTCCTGGGATGTCACAGCCCACCCTGGGATCTCACAAATCCCCCTTGTGATGCCACAGAGCCAGTGCTGCTCTATCACTCTGGGATGTCATACAGTTGCGCTGTGATGGCACAGAAGACTCTGGCATCACAAAGTCAGCCCGTGTCACAATCCTCTAGTGCAAGCGGGAATCATGACAGTTCATTTTCCCCACCTCAGAATTAGCAGAAGTAGATAGGCTTATCATGAGAAACCGAATGTGATTAACATGTTAGAAATGAAAGGCTCCAAGTTATTAGTTATTAATTTAATAAAAGTTATTAAGTGTACCAAATATAAGTTTTGAGAAAAATGGAAAAAAGCCACTATAAAAAAAAGTCAGTGTGGAGCCCGGGATTGCCACCAGGTGAGACACAGGTTTGACAGCTGCAGCAGAGGGTCCTCTATGCTTCACACCGACCGTCCTGTCTGACCCATTTTTATACCATTTTCCATGCCTGAGCCAGAGTCCCTTTTCTTCCTTTTTGGAGTGCATGTATTCATGTGGAGTTCTTTTCTCTGTGGCAAGTTGAACAATACATGTCCGGAGAGTGATGAACACCTGTGTTTGCAGTCCCGGAATTCGGATTTGAGATGTACCTCCCTGATGGCTCTGACTATCTCGGTCTCGGATATTTATCGTGTATTTATGGTCCGGGTGTTTCTCGGACAACCTTGATGCATGATCCCTCTCCGGGCTGGCCACTTTCGTTCGCTTGGAAATAAAGTCCTCCCTCTCTTGTCCAGGTGGCTTTCACATGGTGTTGCAATCACTGTTGCTGGCTTGTGCAATTTAAAAACTTCTTATAAGAGTATAATTTAACAGCACATAACCATAAAATAGATGACAATTTTATTTGCACGAATTATCCTATAGACATATAACAGTCCTAATGATTCCTTGAGGCCTTGCAGTGTCAAAATGTTCTCCATGGTTCCACAGGCCACACAGTGTTCATGTGACTCCTCTGTTCCATGAGTCCTGCAATGTCACAATGGACCTTTGGAACAATGGACCATGGGGCTTTGCAGTGTCACAACGCTCTCCTTTGGCTCCACAGGGTCACAATGGAGCACTGATTACAGGCAGCCTCTCTGTGTTACCCTGGAGCTTTGTTTCCGTGGGGTCTCGCAGTGTCCCAATGGAGCCTTGGTTGGATGGGGCCTCACAGTGTCACAATGATTCCTACATTCCACTGAGGCACACGGCGTCACTTGGGTCCCCTTGCTTCCATGAGGCCCAGCAATGTCACAGTGGTGTCCATGAATCCATGAGGACTCACAGTGTCCCAATGGTCTCTTGATCTCACATGGTCCCACAGTGTCCCAATGGTCCCTTGGTCTCACAAGGCCCCACAGTGTCCCAATGGTCACTTCTTCTCACATGGCCCCACAGTGTAACAATGGTCCCTTGGTTCCATGGTTCCTGGTCTGGTGCATTCCCCTCTCCCCTTCTCAGGCCGCCCTGCCAGCTGAGAAATGCTCACTGGGCCTGGGCCTTGGCCAGCAGCCCCTGGGCTCAGCTCCTCTGGAGCTCATCACAGACACTGTCTGCTCCAGGCTCAACCCTTCATTTCCTGGGGAGATGCCAAAGCCTCCGCAGGGAACATTTCCCTTTGCTCAAGGGAATTTCACACAGGTGCCTTGTAGTGACTCTTTGTGTCTGTGTGCACACAGGAGTGCCTGTGCTCAGGGAAATGTGGCAGATATGCTGCTCCCTGAGGACTTTGGATGCCTTGGATAGCTGAGCCAGTCAGGCCTGGAAGTAAGGTTAAGTCATGTTACCCTGATTCTTAAGATTTTCTAAAGCCTTCTGAGTTTCCATTCTGTTGGAGAACCTTCCCACACAATTTCTGTCAACAACATATTGTTTACAATCTTTTATGGGGGTGGACAAACTTGATGTACTAGTGGTTTGTCCAATGTCTTTGGAGAGGTGGCCCATTCACTCTCCAATCCAATGTCACCTTTGGGAAAGTATAAAAGTTGGAGTCAGAGAATAAACTTTTCTCTTTACCTTGAAAATAGCAGGTGGCTCGCGTCGTGCTTTCACGTGTCTTATAGCGACAAAGTCACAAGCTGTAAGCAAAGTTAAATGCTGCTAAGAGTTGTTCTTTTGCTAATTTGTGAAGCTTAATAGAAGTTCTAAGCGAAGTTGAATATTGTTAAGTGTTATTCCACAGCTCTGTTTAGCTTTTAGGCTGTATTCCTTTTATCCTTGCCCTCACTGTCCTTTCGTCACACACACACACACACATTAACATACACACTCACACAAAAACACACAGAGACACACAGACACCGGGACAGTTCTTGACTCCTTTCTGGTTTGATTGCCTGGATTTTGTTTGGTTTTGTTGTTGCTTTGTTTCCTTGCTGTGCCTGAAGTTTCCAGTCAGGAGCAGAGTGACTCTTGCCAAGGAACTCTGTGGTGCTGTCACTTAATATTAAAGCTGTTTTATGCTACTCCCCTGCTGGGGATTTTTATAAGTGCTCTCAAGCCCTCCTTCATAAGAGGGTGAAGGAGCCCTGGCCAAGCTCTGGCCCTGGGGGCACAGGGATGCTGCTAGGGGGTCCCTGTCTCCCTGTTACAAATTTCAGGGCCCTGAGCCCCTGTCCCCGTGTCAGGCTCTGGGCTTGATCTCCTCGAACATCCTCAGGAGGAGGCTGCAGCGCCAGGGGCAGGGGGACCCAGAGGGACACGCGATGCCACTGTGCACCAGCAGCTTTGGACTTCTCTGGGAGGAACTGTGAGTGGGAGCTGGCTTGAAGTGACCTCCCCAGTAAGGTCACAGAGCCCCTGAGATGTCACTCTGCCTCCTGGGATGTCACAGCCCACCCTGGGATCTCACAAATCCCCCTTGTGATGCCACAGAGCCAGTGCTGCTCTATCACTCTGGGATGTCATACAGTTGCGCTGTGATGGCAGAGAAGACTCTGGCATCACAAAGTCAGCCCGTGTCACAATCCTCTAGTGCAAGCGGGAATCATGACAGTTCATTTTCCCCATCTCAGAATTAGCAGAAGTAGATAGGCTTATCATGAGAAACCGAATCTGATAAACATGTTAGAAATGAAAGGCTCCAAGTTATTAGTTATTAATTTAATAAAAGTTATTAAGTGTACCAAATATAAGTTTTGAGGAAAATGGAAAAAAGCCACTATAAAAAAAAGTCAGTGTGGAGCCCGGGATTGCCACCAGGTGAGACACAGGTTGGACAGCTGCAGCAGAGGGTCCTCTATGCTTCACACCAACCATCCTGTCTGACCCATTTTTATACCATTTTCCATGCCTGAGCCAGACTCCCTTTTCTACCTTTTTGGAGTGCATGTATTCATGTGGAGTTCTTTTCTCTGTGGCAAGTTGAACAATACCTGTCCGGAGAGTGATGAACACCTGTGTTTGCAGTCCCGGAATTCGGATTTGAGATGTACCTCCCTGATGGCTCTGACTATCTCGGTCTCGGATATTTATCGTGTATTTATGGTCCGGGTGTTTCTCGGAAAACCTTGATGCACGATCCCTCTCTGGGCTGGCCACTTTCGTTCGCTTGTAAATAAAGTCCTCCCTCTCTTGTCCAGGTGGCTTTGACATGGTGTTGCAATCGCTGTTGCTGGCTTGTGCAATTTAAAAACTTCTTATAAGAGTATAATTTAACAGCACATAACTATAAAATAGATGACAATTTTATTTCCACAAATTATCCTATAGACATATAACAGTCCTAATGATTCCTTGAGGCCTTGCAGTGTCACAATGTTCTCCATGGTTCCACAGGCCCCACAGTGTCATGTGACTCCTCTGTTCCATGAGTCCTGCAATGTCACAATGGACCTTTGGACCAATGGACCATGGGGCTTTGCAGTGTCACAACGCTCTCCTTTGGCTCCACAGGGTCACAATGGAGCGCTGATTACAGGCAGCCTCTCTGTGTTACCCTGGAGCTTTGTTTCCATGAAGTCTCGGAGTGTCCCAATGCAGCCTTGGTTGGATGGGGCCTCACAGTGTCACAATGATGCCTACATTCCACTGAGGCACATGGCGTCACTTGGGTCCCCTTGCTTCCATGAGGCCCAGCAATGTCACAGTGGTGTCCATGAATCCATGAAGACGCACAGTGTCCCAATGGTCTCTTGATCTCACATGGTCCCACAGTGTCCCAATGGCCCCTTGGTCTCACAAGGCCCCACAGTGTCCCAATGGTCACTTCTTCTCACATGGCCCCACAGTGTAACAATGGTCCCTTGGTTCCATGGTTCCTGGTCTGGTGCATTCCCCTCTCCCCTTCTCAGGCCGCCCTGCCAGCTGAGAAATGCTCACTGGGCCTGGGCCTTGGCCAGCAGCCCCTGGGCTCAGCTCCTCTGGAGCTCATCACAGACACTGTCTGCTCCAGGCTCAACCCTTCATTTCCTGGGGAGATGCCAAAGCCTCCGCAGGGAACATTTCCCTTTGCTCAGGGGAATTTCACACAGGTGCCTTGTAGTGACTCTTTGTGTCTGTGTGCACACAGGAGTGCCTGTGCTCAGGGAAATGTGGCAGATATGCTGCTCCCTGAGGACTTTGGATGCCTTGGATAGCTGAGCCAGTCAGGCCTGGAAGTAAGGTTAAGTCATGTCACCCTGATTCTTAAGATTTTCTAAAGCCTTCTGAGTTTACATTCTGTTGGAGAACCTTCCCACACAATTTCTGTCAACAACATATTGTTTACAATCTTTTATGGGGGTGGACAAACTTGATGTACTAGTGGTTTGTCCAATGTCTTTGGACAGGTGGCTCATTCACTCTCCAATCCAATGTCACCTTTGGGAAAGTATAAAAGTTGGAGTCAGAGAATAAACTTTTATCTTTACCTTGAAAATAGCAGGTGGCTCGCGTCGTGCTTTCACGTGTCTTATAGCGACAAAGTCACAAGCTGTAAGCAAAGTTAAATGCTGCTAAGAGTTGTTCTTTTGCTAATTTGTGAAGCTTAATAGAAGTTCTAAGCGAAGTTGAATATTGTTAAGTGTTATTACACAGCTCTGTTTAGCTTTTAGGCTGTATTCCTTTTATCCTTGCCCTCACTGTCCTTTCGTCACACACACACACACACACATTAACATACACACTCACACAAAAACACACAGAGACACACAGACAACGGGACAGTTCTTGACTCCTTTTTGGTTTGATTGCCTGGATTTTGTTTGGTTTTGTTGTTGCTTTGTTTCCTTGCTGTGCCTGAAGTTTCCAGTCAGGAGCAGAGTGACTCTTGCCAAGGAACTCTGTGGTGCTGTCACTTAATATTAAAGCTGTTTTATGCTACTCCCCTGCTGGGGATTTTTATAAGTGCTCTCAAGCCCTCCTTCATAAGAGGGTGAAGGAGCCCTGGCCAAGCTCTGGCCCTGGGGGCACAGGGATGCTGCTAGGGGGTCCCTGTCTCCCTGTTACAACTTTCAGGGCCCTGAGCCCCTGTCCCCGTGTCAGGCTCTGGGCTTGATCTCCTCGAACATCCTCAGGAGGAGGCTGCAGCGCCAGGGGCAGGGGGACCCAGAGGGACACGGGATGCCACTGTGCACCAGCAGCTTTGGACTTCTCTGGGAAAAACTGTGAGTGGGGGCTGGCTTGAAGTGACCTCCCCAGTAAGGTCACAGAGCCCCTGAGATGTCACACTGCCTCCTGGGATGTCACAGCCCACCCTGGGATCTCACAAATCCCCCTTGTGATGTCACAGAGCCAGTGCTGCTCTAGCACTCTGGGATGTCATACAGTTGCGCTGTGATGGCACAGAAGACTCTGGCATCACAAAGTCAGCCCGTGTCACAATCCTCTAGTGCAAGCGGGAATCATGACAGTTCATTTTCCCCACCTCAGAATTAGCATTAGTAGATAGGCTTATCATGAGAAACCGAATGTGATAAACATGTTAGAAATGAAAGGCTCCAAGTTATTAGTTATTATTTTAATTAAAGTTATTAAGCGTACCAAATATAAGTTTTGAGAAAAATGGAAAAAAGCCACTATAAAAAAAAGTCAGTGTGGAACCTTGGGATTCCCACCAGGTGAGACACAGTTTTGACAGCTGCAGCAGAGGGTCCTCTATGCTTCACACCGACCGTCCTGTCTGACCCATTTTTATACCATTTTCCATGCCTGAGCCAGAGTCCCTTTTCTTCCTTTTTGGAGTGCATGTATTCATGTGGAGTTCTTTTCTCTGTGGCAAGTTGAACAATACATGTCCGGAGAGTGATGAACACCTGTGTTTGCAGTCCCGGAATTCGGATTTGAGATGTACCTCCCTGATGGCTCTGACTATCTCGGTCTCGGATATTTATCGTGTATTTATGGTCCGGGTGTTTCTCGGACAACCTTGATGCACGATCCCTCTCTGGGCTGGCCACTTTCGTTCGCTTGTAAATAAAGTCCTCCCTCTCTTGTCCAGGTGGCTTTGACATGGTGTTGCAATCGCTGTTGCTGGCTTGTGCAATTTAAAAACTTCTTATAAGAGTATAATTTAACAGCACATAACCATAAAATAGATGACAATTTTATTTGCACGAATTATCCTATAGACATATAACAGTCCTAATGATTCCTTGAGGCCTTGCAGTGTCACAATGTTCTCCATGGTTCCACAGGCCCCACAGTGTCATGTGACTCCTCTGTTCCATGAGTCCTGCAATGTCACAATGGACCTTTGGACCAATGGACCATGGGGTGTTGCAGTGTCACAACGCCCTCCTTTGGCTCCACAGGGTCACAATGGAGCACTGATTACAGGCAGCCTCTCTGTGTTACCCTGGAGCTTTGTTTCCGTGGGGTCTCGCAGTGTCCCAATGGAGCCTTGGTTGGATGGGGCCTCACAGTGTCACAATGATGCCTACATTCCACTGAGGCACACGGCGTCACTAGGGTCCCCTTGCTTCCATGAGGCCCAGCAATGTCACAGTGGTGTCCATGAATCCATGAGGACTCACAGTGTCCCAATGGTCTCTTGATCTCACATGGTCCCACAGTGTCCCAAAGGCCCCTTGGTCTCACAAGGCCCCACAGTGTCCCAATGGTCACTTCTTCTCACATGGCCCCACAGTGTAACAATGGTCCCTTGGTTCCATGGTTCCTGGTCTGGTGCATTCCCCTCTCCCCTTCTCAGGCCGCCCTGCCAGCTGAGAAATGCTCACTGGGCCTGGGCCTTGGCCAGCAGCCCCTGGGCTCAGCTCCTCTGGAGCTCATCACAGACACTGTCTGCTCCAGGCTCAACCCTTCATTTCCTGGGGAGATGCCAAAGCCTCCGCAGGGAACATTTCCCTTTGCTCAGGGGAATTTCACACAGGTGCCTTGTAGTGACTCTTTGTGTCTGTGTGCACACAGGAGTGCCTGTGCTCAGGGAAATGTGGCAGATATGCTGCTCCCTGAGGACTTTGGATGCCTTGGATAGCTGAGCCAGTCAGGCCTGGAAGTAAGGTTAAGTCATGTTACCCTGATTCTTAAGATTTTCTAAAGCCTTCTGAGTTTACATTCTGTTGGAGAACCTTCCCACACAATTTCTGTCAACAACATATTGTTTACAATCTTTTATGGGGCTGGACAAACTTGATGTACTAGTGCTTTGTCCAATGTCTTTGGAGAGGTGGCCCATTCACTCTCCAATCCAATGTCACCTTTGGGAAAGTATAAAAGTTGGAGTCAGAGAATAAACTTTTATCTTTACCTTGCAAATAGCAGGTGGCTCGCGTCGTGCTTTCACGTGTCTTATAGCGACAAAGTCACAAGCTGTAAGCAAAGTTAAATGCTGCTAAGAGTTGTTCTTTTGCTAATTTGTGAAGCTTAATAGAAGTTCTAAGCGAAGTTGAATATTGTTAAGTGTTATTCCACAGCTCTGTTTAGCTTTTAGGCTGTATTCCTTTTATCCTTGCCCTCACTGTCCTTTCGTCACACACACACACACACATTAACATACACACTCACACAAAAACACACAGAGACACACAGACACCGGGACAGTTCTTGACTCCTTTTTGGTTTGATTGCCTGGATTTTGTTTGGTTTTGTTGTTGCTTTGTTTCCTTGCTGTGCCTGAAGTTTCCAGTCAGGAGCAGAGTGACTCTTGCCAAGGAACTCTGTGGTGCTGTCACTTAATATTAAAGCTGTTTTATGCTACTCCCCTGCTGGAGATTTTTATAAGTGCTCTCAAGCCCTCCTTCATAAGAGGGTGAAGGAGCCCTGGCCAAGCTCTGGCCCTGGGGGCACAGGGATGCTGCTAGGGGGTCCCTGTCTCCCTGTTACAACTTTCAGGGCCCTGAGCCCCTGTCCCCGTGTCAGGCTCTGGGCTTGATCTCCTCGAACATCCTCAACGGGAGGCTGCAGCGCCAGGGGCAGGGGGACCCAGAGGGACACGCGATGCCACTGTGCACCAGCAGCTTTGGACTTCTCTGGGAGGAACTGTGAGTGGGAGCTGGCTTGAAGTGACCTCCCCAGTAAGGTCACAGAGCCCCTGAGATGTCACTCTGCCTCCTGGGATGTCACAGCCCACCCTGGGATCTCACAAATCCCCCTTGTGATGCCACAGAGCCAGTGCTGCTCTATCACTCTGGGATGTCATACAGTTGCGCTGTGATGGCACAGAAGACTCTGGCATCACAAAGTCAGCCCGTGTCACAATCCTCTAGTGCAAGCGGGAATCATGACAGTTCATTTTCCCCATCTCAGACTTAGCAGAAGTAGATAGGCTTATCATGAGAAACCGAATGTGATAAACATGTTAGAAATGAAAGGCTCCAAGTTATTAGTTATTAATTTAATAAAAGTTATTAAGTGTACCAAATATAAATTTTGAGAAAAATGGAAAAAAGCCACTATAAAAAAAAGTCAGTGTGGAGCCCGGGATTGCCACCGGGTGAGACACAGGTTGGACAGCTGCAGCAGAGGGTCCTCTATGCTTCACACCGACCGTCCTGTCTGACCCATTTTTATACCATTTTCCTTGCCTGAGCCAGAGTCCCCTTTCTTCCTTTTTGGAGTGCATGTATTCATGTGGAGTTCTTTTCTCTGTGGCAAGTTGAACAATACATGTCCGGAGAGTGATGAACACCTGTGTTTGCAGTCCCGGAATTCGGATTTGAGATGTACCTCCCTGATGGCTCTGACTATCTCGGTCTCGGATATTTATCGTGTATTTATGGTCCGGGTGTTTCTCGGACAACCTTGATGCATGATCCCTCTCTGGGCTGGCCACTTTCGTTCGCTTGTAAATAAAGTCCTCCCTCTCTTGTCCAGGTGGCTTCGACATGGTGTTGCAATCACTGTTGCTGGCTTGTGCAATTTAAAAACTTCTTATAAGAGTATAATTTAACAGCACATAACTATAAAATAGATGACAATTTTATTTCCACAAATTATCATATAGACATATAACAGTCCTAATGATTCCTTGAGGCCTTGCAGTGTCACAATGTTCTCCATGGTTCCACAGGCCCCACAGTGTCATGTGACTCCTCTGTTCCATGAGTCCTGCAATGTCACAATGGACCTTTGGACCAATGGACCATGGGGTGTTGCAGTGTCACAACGCCCTCCTTTGGCTCCACAGGGTCACAATGGAGCACTGATTACAGGCAGCCTCTCTGTGTTACCCTGGAGCTTTGTTTCCGTGGGGTCTCGCAGTGTCCCAATGGAGCCTTGGTTGGATGGGGCCTCACAGTGTCACAATGATGCCTACATTCCACTGAGGCACACGGCGTCACTAGGGTCCCCTTGCTTCCATGAGGCCCAGCAATGTCACAGTGGTGTCCATGAATCCATGAGGACTCACAGTGTCCCAATGGTCTCTTGATCTCACATGGTCCCACAGTGTCCCAAAGGCCCCTTGGTCTCACAAGGCCCCACAGTGTCCCAATGGTCACTTCTTCTCACATGGCCCCACAGTGTAACAATGGTCCCTTGGTTCCATGGTTCCTGGTCTGGTGCATTCCCCTCTCCCCTTCTCAGGCCGCCCTGCCAGCTGAGAAATGCTCACTGGGCCTGGGCCTTGGCCAGCAGCCCCTGGGCTCAGCTCCTCTGGAGCTCATCACAGACACTGTCTGCTCCAGGCTCAACCCTTCATTTCCTGGGGAGATGCCAAAGCCTCCGCAGGGAACATTTCCCTTTGCTCAGGGGAATTTCACACAGGTGCCTTGTAGTGACTCTTTGTGTCTGTGTGCACACAGGAGTGCCTGTGCTCAGGGAAATGTGGCAGATATGCTGCTCCCTGAGGACTTTGGATGCCTTGGATAGCTGAGCCAGTCAGGCCTGGAAGTAAGGTTAAGTCATGTCACCCTGATTCTTAAGATTTTCTAAAGCCTTCTGAGTTTACATTCTGTTGGAGAACCTTCCCACACAATTTCTGTCAACAACATATTGTTTACAATCTTTTATGGGGCTGGACAAACTTGATGTACTAGTGCTTTGTCCAATGTCTTTGGAGAGGTGGCCCATTCACTCTCCAATCCAATGTCACCTTTGGGAAAGTATAAAAGTTGGAGTCAGAGAATAAACTTTTATCTTTACCTTGCAAATAGCAGGTGGCTCGCGTCGTGCTTTCACGTGTCTTATAGCGACAAAGTCACAAGCTGTAAGCAAAGTTAAATGCTGCTAAGAGTTGTTCTTTTGCTAATTTGTGAAGCTTAATAGAAGTTCTAAGCGAAGTTGAATATTGTTAAGTGTTATTCCACAGCTCTGTTTAGCTTTTAGGCTGTATTCCTTTTATCCTTGCCCTCACTGTCCTTTCGTCACACACACACACACACATTAACATACACACTCACAAAAAAACACACAGAGACACAGAGACACTGGGACAGTTCTTGACTCCTTTTTGGTTTGATTGCCTGGATTTTGTTTGGTTTTGTTGTTGCTTTGTTTCCTTGCTGTGCCTGAAGTGTCCAGTCAGGAGCAGAGTGACTCTTGCCAAGGAACTCTGTGGTGCTGTCACTTAATATTAAAGCTGTTTTATGCTACTCCCCTGCTGGGGATTTTTAAAGTGCTCTCAAGCCCTCCTTCATAAGAGGGTGAAGGAGCCCTGGCCAAGCTCTGGCCCTGGGGGCACAGGGATGCTGCTAGGGGGTCCCTGTCTCCCTGTTCCAACTTTGACGGCCCTGAGCCCCTGTCCCCGTGTCAGGCTCTGGGCTTGATCTCCTCGAACATCCTCAGGGGGAGGCTGCAGCGCCAGGGGGAGGGGGGCCCAGAGGGACACGGGATGCCACCGGGCACGAGCAGCTTTGGACTTCTCTGGGAGGAACTGTGAGTGGGGGCTGGCTTGAAGTGACCTCCCCAGTAAGGTCACAGAGCCCCTGAGATGTCACTCTGCCTCCTGGGATGTCACAGCCCACCCTGGGATCTCACAAATCCCCCTTGTGATGTCACAGAGCCAGTGCTGCTCTATCACTCTGGGATGTCATACAGTTGCGCTGTGATGGCACAGAAGACTCTGGCATCACAAAGTCAGCCCGTGTCACAATCCTCTAGTGCAAGCGGGAATCATGACAGTTCATTTTCCCCACCTCAGAATTAGCAGAAGTAGATAGGCTTATCATGAGAAACCAAATGTGATAAACATGTTAGAAATGAAAGGCTCCAAGTTATTAGTTATTATTTTAATAAAAGTTATTAAGTGTACCAAATATAAATTTTGAGAAAAATGGAAAAAAGCCACTGTAAAAAAAAGTCAGTGTGTAACCTTGGGATTGCCACCAGGTGAGACACAGGTTTGACAGCTGCAGCAGAGGGTCCTCTATGCTTCACACCGACCGTCCTGTCTGACCCATTTTTATACCATTTTCCATGCCTGAGCCAGAGTCCCTTTTCTTCCTTTTTGGAGTGCATGTATTCATGTGGAGTTCTTTTCTCTGTGGCAAGTTGAACAATACCTGTCCGGAGAGTGATGAACACCTGTGTTTGCAGTCCCGGAATTCGGATTTGAGATGTACCTCCCTGATGGCTCTGACTATCTCGGTCTCGGATATTTATCGTGTATTTATGGTCCGGGTGTTTCTCGGAAAACCTTGATGCACGATCCCTCTCTGGGCTGGCCACTTTCGTTCGCTTGTAAATAAAGTCCTCCCTCTCTTGTCCAGGTGGCTTCGACATGGTGTTGCAATCACTGTTGCTGGCTTGTGCAATTTAAAAACTTCTTATAAGAGTATAATTTAACAGCACATAACTATAAAATAGATGACAATTTTATTTCCACAAATTATCATATAGACATAGAACAGTCCTAATGATTCCTTGAGGCCTTGCAGTGTCACAATGTTCTCCATGGTTCCACAGGCCCCACAGTGTCATGTGACTCCTCTGTTCCATGAGTCCTGCAATGTCACAGTGGACCTTTGGAACAATGGATCATGGTGCTTTGCAGTGTCACAACGCTCTCCTTTGGCTCCACAGGGTCACAATGGAGCACTGATTACAGGCAGCCTCTCTGTGTTACCCTGGAGCTTTCTTTCCGTGGGGTCTCGCAGTGTCCCAATGGAGCCTTGGCTGGATGGGGCCTCACAGTGTCACAATGATGCCTACATTCCACTGAGGCACACGGCGTCACTAGGGTCCCCTTGCTTCCATGAGGCCCAGCAATGTCACAGTGGTGTCCATGAATCCATGAGGACTCACAGTGTCCCAATGGTCTCTTGATCTCACATGGTCCCACAGTGTCCCAATGGTCCCTTGGTCTCACAAGGCCCCACAGTGTCCCAATGGTCACTTCTTCTCACATGGCCCCACAGTGTAACAATGGTCCCTTGGTTCCATGGTTCCTGGTCTGGTGCATTCCCCTCTCCCCTTCTCAGGCCACCCTGCCAGCTGAGAAATGCTCACTGGGCCTGGGCCTTGGCCAGCAGCCCCTGGGCTCAGCTCCTCTGGAGCTCATCACAGACACTGTCTGCTCCAGGCTCAACCCTTCATTTCCTGGGGAGATGCCAAAGCCTCCGCAGGGAACATTTCCCTTTGCTCAGGGGAATTTCGCACAGGTGCCTTGTAGTGACTCTTTGTGTCTGTGTGCACACAGGAGTGCCTGTGCTCATGGAAATGTGGCAGATATGCTGCTCCCTGAGGGCTTTGGATGCCTTGGATAGCTGAGCCAGTCAGGCCTGGAAGTAAGGTTAAGTCATGTCACCCTGATTCTTAAGATTTTCTAAAGCCTTCTGAGTTTACATTCTGTTGGAGAACCTTCCCACACAATTTCTGTCAACAACATATTGTTTACAATCTTTTATGGGGGTGGACAAACTTGATGTACTAATGGCTTGTCCAATGTCTTTGGACAGGTGGCTCATTCACTCTCCAATCCAATGTCACCTTTGGGAAAGTATAAAAGTTGGAGTCAGAGAATAAACTTTTATCTTTACCTTGCAAATAGCAGGTGGCTCGCGTCGTGCTTTCACGTGTCTTATAGCGACAAAGTCACAAGCTGTAAGCAAAGTTAAATGCTGCTAAGAGTTGTTCTTTTGCTAATTTGTGAAGCTTAATAGAAGTTCTAAGCGAAGTTGAATATTGTTAAGTGTTATTCCACAGCTCTGTTTAGCTTTTAGGCTGTATTCCTTTTATCCTTGCCCTCACTGTCCTTTCGTCACACACACACACACACATTAACATACACACTCACAAAAAAACACACAGAGACACAGAGACACTGGGACAGTTCTTGACTCCTTTTTGGTTTGATTGCCTGGATTTTGTTTGGTTTTGTTGTTGCTTTGTTTCCTTGGTGTGCCTGAAGTGTCCAGTCAGGAGCAGAGTGACTCTTGCCAAGGAACTCTGTGGTGCTGTCACTTAATATTAAAGCTGTTTTATGCTACTCCCCTGCTGGGTATTTTTAAAGTGCTCTCAAGCCCTCCTTCATAAGAGGGTGAAGGAGCCCTGGCCAAGCTCTGGCCCTGGGGGCACAGGGATGCTGCTAGGGGGTCCCTGTCTCCCTGTTCCGTCCAACTTTGAGGGCCCTGAGCCCCTGTCCCCGTGTCAGGCTCTGGGCTTGATCTCCTTGAACATCCTCAGGAGGAGGCTGCAGCGCCAGGGGGAGGGGGGCCCAGAGGGACACGGGATGCCACCGGGCACGAGCAGCTTTGGACTTCTCTGGGAGGAACTGTGAGTGGGGGCTGGCTTGAAGTGACCTCCCCAGTAAGGTCACAGAGCCCCTGAGATGTCACTCTGCCTCCTGGGATGTCACAGCCCACCCTGGGATCTCACAAATCCCCCTTGTGATGTCACAGAGCCAGTGCTGCTCTATCACTCTGGGATGTCATACAGTTGCGCTGTGATGGCACAGAAGACTCTGGCATCACAAAGTCAGCCCGTGTCACAATCCTCTAGTGCAAGCGGGAATCATGACAGTTCATTTTCCCCACCTCAGAATTAGCAGAAGTAGATAGGCTTATCATGAGAAACCAAATGTGATAAACATGTTAGAAATGAAAGGCTCCAAGTTATTAGTTATTATTTTAATAAAAGTTATTAAGTGTACCAAATATAAATTTTGAGAAAAATGGAAAAAAGCCACTGTAAAAAAAAGTCAGTGTGGAGCCCGGGATTGCCACCGGGTGAGACACAGGTTTGACAGCTGCAGCAGAGGGTCCTCTATGCTTCACACCAACCGTCCTGTCTGACCCATTTTTATACCATTTTCCATGCCTGAGCCAGAGTCCCTTTTCTTCCTTTTTGGAGTGCATGTATTCATGTGGAGTTCTTTTCTCTGTGGCAAGTTGAACAATACATGTCCGGAGAGTGATGAACACCTGTGTTTGCAGTCCCGGAATTCGGATTTGAGATGTACCTCCCTGATGGCTCTGACTATCTCAGTCTCGGATATTTATCGTGTATTTATGGTCCGGGTGTTTCTCGGACAACCTTGATGCATGATCCCTCTCTGGGCTGGCTCCTTTCGTTCGCTTGTAAATAAAGTCCTCCCTCTCTTGTCCAGGTGGCTTCGACATGGTGTTGCAATCACTGTTGCTGGCTTGTGCAATTTAAAAACTTCTTATAAGAGTATAATTTAACAGCACATAACTATAAAATAGATGACAATTTTATTTGCACAAATTATCCTATAGACATATAACAGTCCTAATGATTCCTTGAGGCCTTGCAGTGTCACAATGTTCTCCATGGTTCCACAGGCCCCACAGTGTCATGTGACTCCTCTGTTCCATGAGTCCTGCAATGTCACAATGGACCTTTGGACCAATGGACCATGGGGCTTTGCAGTGTCACAACGCTCTCCTTTGGCTCCACAGGGTCACAATGGAGCACTGATTACAGGCAGCCTCTCTGTGTTACCCTGGAGCTTTGTTTCCGTGGGGTCTCGCAGTGTCCCAATGGAGCCTTGGTTGGATGGGGCCTCACAGTGTCACAATGATTCCTACATTCCACTGAGGCACACGGCGTCACTAGGGTCCCCTTGCTTCCATGAGGCCCAGCAATGTCACAGTGGTGTCCATGAATCCATGAGGACTCACAGTGTCCCAATGGTCTCTTGATCTCACATGGTCCCACAGTGTCCCAATGGTCCCTTGGTCTCACAAGGCCCCACAGTGTAACAATGGTCCCTTGGTTCCATGGTTCCTGGTCTGGTGCATTCCCCTTTCCCCTTCTCAGGCTGTCCTGCCAGCTGAGAAATGCTCACTGGGCCAGGGCCTTGGCCAGCAGCCCCTGGGCTCAGCTCCTCTGGAGCTCATCACAGACACTGTCTGCTCCAGGTTCAACCCTTCATTTCCTGGGGAGATGCCAAAGCCTCCGCAGGGAATATTTCCCTTTGATCAGGGGAATTTCGCACAGGTGCCTTGTAGTGACTCTTTGTGTCTGTGTGCACACAGGAGTGCCTGTGCTCATGGAAATGTGGCAGATATGCTGCTCCCTGAGGGCTTTGGATGCCTTGGATAGCTGAGCCAGTCAGGCCTGGAAGTAAGGTTAAGTCATGTCACCCCGATTCTTAAGATTTTCTAAAGCCTTCTGAGTTTACATTCTGTTGGAGAACCTTCCCACACAATTTCTGTCAACAACATATTGTTTACAATCTTTTATGGGGGTGGACAAACTTGATGTACTAGTGGTTTGTCCAATGTCTTCGGACAGGTGGCTCATTCACTCTCCAATCCAATGTCACCTTTGGGAAAGTATAAAAGTTGGAGTCAGAGAATAAACTTTTATCTTTACCTTGCAAATAGCAGGTGGCTCGCGTCGTGCTTTCACGTGTCTTATAGCGACAAAGTCACAAGCTGTAAGCAAAGTTAAATGCTGCTAAGAGTTGTTCTTTTGCTAATTTGTGAAGCTTAATATAAGTTATAAGCGAAGTTGAATATTGTTAAGTGTTATTCCACAGCTCTGTTTAGCTTTTAGGCTGTATTCCTTTTATCCTTGCCCTCACTGTCCTTTCGTCACACACACACAGACATTAACATACACACTCACAAAAAAACACACAGAGACACAGAGACACTGGGACAGTTCTTGACTCCTTTTTGGTTTGATTGCCTGGATTTTGTTTGGTTTTGTTGTTGCTTTGTTTCCTTGGTGTGCCTGAAGTGTCCAGTCAGGAGCAGAGTGACTCTTGCCAAGGAACTCTGTGGTGCTGTCACTTAATATTAAAGCTGTTTTATGCTACTCCCCTGCTGGGGATTTTTAAAGTGCTCTCAAGCCCTCCTTCATAAGAGGGTGAAGGATCCCTGGCCAAGCTCTGGCCCTGGGGGCACAGGGATGCTGCTAGGGGGTCCCTGTCTCCCTGTTCCAACTTTGACGGCCCTGAGCCCCTGTCCCCGTGTCAGGCTGTGGGCTTGATCTCCTCGAACATCCTCAGGGGGAGGCTGCAGCGCCAGGTGCAGGGGGACCCAGAGGGGCAGGGGATGCCACTGTGCACCAGCAGCTTTGGACTTCTCTGGGAGGAGCTGTGAGTGGGGGCTGGCTTGAAGTGACCTCCCCAGTAAGGTCACAGAGCCCCTGAGATGTCACTCTGCCTCCTGGGATGTCACAGCCCACCCTGGGATCTCACAAATCCCCCTTGTGATGTCACAGAGCCAGTGCTGCTCTATCACTCTGGGATGTCATACAGTTGCGCTGTGATGGCACAGAAGACTCTGGCATCACAAAGTCAGCCCGTGTCACAATCCTCTAGTACAAGCGGGAATCATGACAGTTCATTTTCCCCACCTCAGAATTAGCAGAAGTAGATAGGCTTATCATGAGAAACCAAATGTGATAAACATGTTAGAAATGAAAGGCTCCAAGTTATTAGTTATTATTTTAATAAAAGTTATTAAGTGTACCAAATATAAATTTTGAGAAAAATGGAAAAAAGCCACTGTAAAAAAAAGTCAGTGTGTAACCTTGGGATTGCCACCAGGTGAGACACAGGTTTGACAGCTGCAGCAGAGGGTCCTCTATGCTTCACACCGACCGTCCTGTCTGACCCATTTTTATACCATTTTCCATGCCTGAGCCAGAGTCCCTTTTCTTCCTTTTTGGAGTGCATGTATTCATGTGGAGTTCTTTTCTCTGTGGCAAGTTGAACAATACCTGTCCGGAGAGTGATGAACACCTGTGTTTGCAGTCCCGGAATTCGGATTTGAGATGTACCTCCCTGATGGCTCTGACTATCTCGGTCTCGGATATTTATCGTGTATTTATGGTCCGGGTGTTTCTCGGAAAACCTTGATGCACGATCCCTCTCTGGGCTGGCCACTTTCGTTCGCTTGTAAATAAAGTCCTCCCTCTCTTGTCCAGGTGGCTTCGACATGGTGTTGCAATCACTGTTGCTGGCTTGTGCAATTTAAAAACTTCTTATAAGAGTATAATTTAACAGCACATAACTATAAAATAGATGACAATTTTATTTGCACAAATTATCATATAGACATAGAACAGTCCTAATGATTCCTTGAGGCCTTGCAGTGTCACAATGTTCTCCATGGTTCCACAGGCCCCACAGTGTCATGTGACTCCTCTGTTCCATGAGTCCTGCAATGTCACAGTGGACCTTTGGAACAATGGATCATGGGGCTTTGCAGTGTCACAACGCTCTCCTTTGGCTCCACAGGGTCACAATGGAGCACTGATTACAGGCAGCCTCTCTGTGTTACCCTGGAGCTTTCTTTCCGTGGGGTCTCGCAGTGTCCCAATGGAGCCTTGGCTGGATGGGGCCTCACAGTGTCACAATGATGCCTACATTCCACTGAGGCACACGGCGTCACTAGGGTCCCCTTGCTTCCATGAGGCCCAGCAATGTCACAGTGGTGTCCATGAATCCATGAGGACTCACAGTGTCCCAATGGTCTCTTGATCTCACATGGTCCCACAGTGTCCCAATGGTCCCTTGGTCTCACAAGGCCCCACAGTGTAACAATGGTCCCTTGGTTCCATGGTTCCTGGTCTGGTGCATTCCCCTTTCCCCTTCTCAGGCTGTCCTGCCAGCTGAGAAATGCTCACTGGGCCAGGGCCTTGGCCAGCAGCCCCTGGGCTCAGCTCCTCTGGAGCTCATCACAGACACTGTCTGCTCCAGGTTCAACCCTTCATTTCCTGGGGAGATGCCAAAGCCTCCGCAGGGAATATTTCCCTTTGCTCAGGGGAATTTCGCACAGGTGCCTTGTAGTGACTCTTTGTGTCTGTGTGCACACAGGAGTGCCTGTGCTCATGGAAATGTGGCAGATATGCTGCTCCCTGAGGGCTTTGGATGCCTTGGATAGCTGAGCCAGTCAGGCCTGGAAGTAAGGTTAAGTCATGTCACCCCGATTCTTAAGATTTTCTAAAGCCTTCTGAGTTTACATTCTGTTGGAGAACCTTCCCACACAATTTCTGTCAACAACATATTGTTTACAATCTTTTATGGGGGTGGACAAACTTGATGTACTAGTGGTTTGTCCAATGTCTTCGGACAGGTGGCTCATTCACTCTCCAATCCAATGTCACCTTTGGGAAAGTATAAAAGTTGGAGTCAGAGAATAAACTTTTATCTTTACCTTGCAAATAGTAGGTGGCTCGCGTCGTGCTTTCACGTGTCTTATAGCGACAAAGTCACAAGCTGTAAGCAAAGTTAAATGCTGCTAAGAGTTGTTCTTTTGCTAATTTGTGAAGCTTAATATAAGTTATAAGCGAAGTTGAATATTGTTAAGTGTTATTCCACAGCTCTGTTTAGCTTTTAGGCTGTATTCCTTTTATCCTTGCCCTCACTGTCCTTTCGTCACACACACACAGACATTAACATACACACTCACAAAAAAACACACAGAGACACAGAGACACTGGGACAGTTCTTGACTCCTTTTTGGTTTGATTGCCTGGATTTTGTTTGGTTTTGTTGTTGCTTTGTTTCCTTGGTGTGCCTGAAGTGTCCAGTCAGGAGCAGAGTGACTCTTGCCAAGGAACTCTGTGGTGCTGTCACTTAATATTAAAGCTGTTTTATGCTACTCCCCTGCTGGGGATTTTTAAAGTGCTCTCAAGCCCTCCTTCATAAGAGGGTGAAGGAGCCCTGGCCAAGCTCTGGCCCTGGGGGCACAGGGATGCTGCTAGGGGGTCCCTGTCTCCCTGTTCCAACTTTGACGGCCCTGAGCCCCTGTCCCCGTGTCAGGCTGTGGGCTTGATCTCCTCGAACATCCTCAGGGGGAGGCTGCAGCGCCAGGGGCAGGGGGACCCAGAGGGGCAGGGGATGCCACTGTGCACCAGCAGCTTTGGACTTCTCTGGGAGGAGCTGTGAGTGGGGGCTGGCTTGAAGTGACCTCCCCAGTAAGGTCACAGAGCCCCTGAGATGTCACTCTGCCTCCTGGGATGTCACAGCCCACCCTGGGATCTCACAAATCCCCCTTGTGATGTCACAGAGCCAGTGCTGCTCTATCACTCTGGGATGTCATACAGTTGCGCTGTGATGGCACAGAAGACTCTGGCATCACAAAGTCAGCCCGTGTCACAATCCTCTAGTGCAAGCGGGAATCATGACAGTTCATTTTCCCCACCTCAGAATTAGCAGAAGTAGATAGGCTTATCATGAGAAACCAAATGTGATAAACATGTTAGAAATGAAAGGCTCCAAGTTATTAGTTATTATTTTAATAAAAGTTATTAAGTGTACCAAATATAAATTTTGAGAAAAATGGAAAAAAGCCACTGTAAAAAAAAGTCAGTGTGTAACCTTGGGATTGCCACCAGGTGAGACACAGGTTTGACAGCTGCAGCAGAGGGTCCTCTATGCTTCACACCGACCGTCCTGTCTGACCCATTTTTATACCATTTTCCATGCCTGAGCCAGAGTCCCTTTTCTTCCTTTTTGGAGTGCATGTATTCATGTGGAGTTCTTTTCTCTGTGGCAAGTTGAACAATACCTGTCCGGAGAGTGATGAACACCTGTGTTTGCAGTCCCGGAATTCGGATTTGAGATGTACCTCCCTGATGGCTCTGACTATCTCGGTCTCGGATATTTATCGTGTATTTATGGTCCGGGTGTTTCTCGGAAAACCTTGATGCACGATCCCTCTCTGGGCTGGCCACTTTCGTTCGCTTGTAAATAAAGTCCTCCCTCTCTTGTCCAGGTGGCTTCGACATGGTGTTGCAATCACTGTTGCTGGCTTGTGCAATTTAAAAACTTCTTATAAGAGTATAATTTAACAGCACATAACTATAAAATAGATGACAATTTTATTTCCACAAATTATCATATAGACATAGAACAGTCCTAATGATTCCTTGAGGCCTTGCAGTGTCACAATGTTCTCCATGGTTCCACAGGCCCCACAGTGTCATGTGACTCCTCTGTTCCATGAGTCCTGCAATGTCACAGTGGACCTTTGGAACAATGGATCATGGTGCTTTGCAGTGTCACAACGCTCTCCTTTGGCTCCACAGGGTCACAATGGAGCACTGATTACAGGCAGCCTCTCTGTGTTACCCTGGAGCTTTCTTTCCGTGGGGTCTCGCAGTGTCCCAATGGAGCCTTGGCTGGATGGGGCCTCACAGTGTCACAATGATGCCTACATTCCACTGAGGCACACGGCGTCACTAGGGTCCCCTTGCTTCCATGAGGCCCAGCAATGTCACAGTGGTGTCCATGAATCCATGAGGACTCACAGTGTCCCAATGGTCTCTTGATCTCACATGGTCCCACAGTGTCCCAATGGTCCCTTGGTCTCACAAGGCCCCACAGTGTCCCAATGGTCACTTCTTCTCACATGGCCCCACAGTGTAACAATGGTCCCTTGGTTCCATGGTTCCTGGTCTGGTGCATTCCCCTCTCCCCTTCTCAGGCCACCCTGCCAGCTGAGAAATGCTCACTGGGCCTGGGCCTTGGCCAGCAGCCCCTGGGCTCAGCTCCTCTGGAGCTCATCACAGACACTGTCTGCTCCAGGCTCAACCCTTCATTTCCTGGGGAGATGCCAAAGCCTCCGCAGGGAACATTTCCCTTTGCTCAGGGGAATTTCGCACAGGTGCCTTGTAGTGACTCTTTGTGTCTGTGTGCACACAGGAGTGCCTGTGCTCATGGAAATGTGGCAGATATGCTGCTCCCTGAGGGCTTTGGATGCCTTGGATAGCTGAGCCAGTCAGGCCTGGAAGTAAGGTTAAGTCATGTCACCCTGATTCTTAAGATTTTCTAAAGCCTTCTGAGTTTACATTCTGTTGGAGAACCTTCCCACACAATTTCTGTCAACAACATATTGTTTACAATCTTTTATGGGGGTGGACAAACTTGATGTACTAATGGCTTGTCCAATGTCTTTGGACAGGTGGCTCATTCACTCTCCAATCCAATGTCACCTTTGGGAAAGTATAAAAGTTGGAGTCAGAGAATAAACTTTTATCTTTACCTTGCAAATAGCAGGTGGCTCGCGTCGTGCTTTCACATGTCTTATAGCGACAAAGTCACAAGCTGTAAGCAAAGTTAAATGCTGCTAAGAGTTGTTCTTTTGCTAATTTGTGAAGCTTAATAGAAGTTCTAAGCGAAGTTGAATATTGTTAAGTGTTATTCCACAGCTCTGTTTAGCTTTTAGGCTGTATTCCTTTTATCCTTGCCCTCACTGTCCTTTCGTCACACACACACACACACATTAACATACACACTCACAAAAAAACACACAGAGACACAGAGACACTGGGACAGTTCTTGACTCCTTTTTGGTTTGATTGCCTGGATTTTGTTTGGTTTTGTTGTTGCTTTGTTTCCTTGGTGTGCCTGAAGTGTCCAGTCAGGAGCAGAGTGACTCTTGCCAAGGAACTCTGTGGTGCTGTCACTTAATATTAAAGCTGTTTTATGCTACTCCCCTGCTGGGGATTTTTAAAGTGCTCTCAAGCCCTCCTTCATAAGAGGGTGAAGGAGCCCTGGCCAAGCTCTGGCCCTGGGGGCACAGGGATGCTGCTAGGGGGTCCCTGTCTCCCTGTTCCAACTGTGACGGCCCTGAGCCCCTGTCCCCGTGTCAGGCTCTGGGCTTGATCTCCTCGAACATCCTCAGGGGGAGGCTGCAGCGCCAGGGGGAGGGGGGCCCAGAGGGACACGGGATGCCACCGGGCACGAGCAGCTTTGGACTTCTCTGGGAGGAACTGTGAGTGGGGGCTGGCTTGAAGTGACCTCCCCAGTAAGGTCACAGAGCCCCTGAGATGTCACTCTGCCTCCTGGGATGTCACAGCCCACCCTGGGATCTCACAAATCCCCCTTGTGATGTCACAGAGCCAGTGCTGCTCTATCACTCTGGGATGTCATACAGTTGCGCTGTGATGGCACAGAAGACTCTGGCATCACAAAGTCAGCCCGTGTCACAATCCTCTAGTGCAAGCGGGAATCATGACAGTTCATTTTCCCCACCTCAGAATTAGCAGAAGTAGATAGGCTTATCATGAGAAACCAAATGTGATAAACATGTTAGAAATGAAAGGCTCCAAGTTATTAGTTATTATTTTAATAAAAGTTATTAAGTGTACCAAATATAAATTTTGAGAAAAATGGAAAAAAGCCACTGTAAAAAAAAGTCAGTGTGGAGCCCGGGATTGCCACCGGGTGAGACACAGGTTTGACAGCTGCAGCAGAGGGTCCTCTATGCTTCACACCAACCGTCCTGTCTGACCCATTTTTATACCATTTTCCATGCCTGAGCCAGAGTCCCTTTTCTTCCTTTTTGGAGTGCATGTATTCATGTGGAGTTCTTTTCTCTGTGGCAAGTTGAACAATACATGTCCGGAGAGTGATGAACACCTGTGTTTGCAGTCCCGGAATTCGGATTTGAGATGTACCTCCCTGATGGCTCTGACTATCTCAGTCTCGGATATTTATCGTGTATTTATGGTCCGGGTGTTTCTCGGACAACCTTGATGCATGATCCCTCTCTGGGCTGGCCACTTTCGTTCGCTTGTAAATAAAGTCCTCCCTCTCTTGTCCAGGTGGCTTCGACATGGTGTTGCAATCACTGTTGCTGGCTTGTGCAATTTAAAAACTTCTTATAAGAGTATAATTTAACAGCACATAACTATAAAATAGATGACAATTTTATTTGCACAAATTATCCTATAGACATATAACAGTCCTAATGATTCCTTGAGGCCTTGCAGTGTCACAATGTTCTCCATGGTTCCACAGGCCCCACAGTGTCATGTGACTCCTCTGTTCCATGAGTCCTGCAATGTCACAATGGACCTTTGGACCAATGGACCATGGGGCTTTGCAGTGTCACAACGCTCTCCTTTGGCTCCACATGGTCACAATGGAGCACTGATTACAGGCAGCCTCTCTGTGTTACCCTGGAGCTTTGTTTCCGTGGGGTCTCGCAGTGTCCCAATGGAGCCTTGGTTGGATGGGGCCTCACAGTGTCACAATGATGCCTACATTCCACTGAGGCACATGGCGTCACTAGGGTCCCCTTGCTTCCATGAGGCCCAGCAATGTCACAGTGGTGTCCATGAATCCATGAGGACTCACAGTGTCCCAATGGTCTCTTGATCTCACATGGTCCCACAGTGTCCCAATGGTCCCTTGGTCTCACAAGGCCCCACAGTGTAACAATGGTCCCTTGGTTCCATGGTTCCTGGTCTGGTGCATTCCCCTTTCCCCTTCTCAGGCTGTCCTGCCAGCTGAGAAATGCTCACTGGGCCAGGGCCTTGGCCAGCAGCCCCTGGGCTCAGCTCCTCTGGAGCTCATCACAGACACTGTCTGCTCCAGGTTCAACCCTTCATTTCCTGGGGAGATGCCAAAGCCTCCGCAGGGAATATTTCCCTTTGCTCAGGGGAATTTCGCACAGGTGCCTTGTAGTGACTCTTTGTGTCTGTGTGCACACAGGAGTGCCTGTGCTCATGGAAATGTGGCAGATATGCTGCTCCCTGAGGGCTTTGGATGCCTTGGATAGCTGAGCCAGTCAGGCCTGGAAGTAAGGTTAAGTCATGTCACCCCGATTCTTAAGATTTTCTAAAGCCTTCTGAGTTTACATTCTGTTGGAGAACCTTCCCACACAATTTCTGTCAACAACATATTGTTTACAATCTTTTATGGGGGTGGACAAACTTGATGTACTAGTGGTTTGTCCAATGTCTTCGGACAGGTGGCTCATTCACTCTCCAATCCAATGTCACCTTTGGGAAAGTATAAAAGTTGGAGTCAGAGAATAAACTTTTATCTTTACCTTGCAAATAGCAGGTGGCTCGCGTCGTGCTTTCACGTGTCTTATAGCGACAAAGTCACAAGCTGTAAGCAAAGTTAAATGCTGCTAAGAGTTGTTCTTTTGCTAATTTGTGAAGCTTAATATAAGTTATAAGCGAAGTTGAATATTGTTAAGTGTTATTCCACAGCTCTGTTTAGCTTTTAGGCTGTATTCCTTTTATCCTTGCCCTCACTGTCCTTTCGTCACACACACACAGACATTAACATACACACTCACAAAAAAACACACAGAGACACAGAGACACTGGGACAGTTCTTGACTCCTTTTTGGTTTGATTGCCTGGATTTTGTTTGGTTTTGTTGTTGCTTTGTTTCCTTGGTGTGCTTGAAGTGTCCAGTCAGGAGCAGAGTGACTCTTGCCAAGGAACTCTGTGGTGCTGTCACTTAATATTAAAGCTGTTTTATGCTACTCCCCTGCTGGGGATTTTTAAAGTGCTCTCAAGCCCTCCTTCATAAGAGGGTGAAGGAGCCCTGGCCAAGCTCTGGCCCTGGGGGCACAGGGATGCTGCTAGGGGGTCCCTGTCTCCCTGTTCCAACTTTGACGGCCCTGAGCCCCTGTCCCCGTGTCAGGCTGTGGGCTTGATCTCCTCGAACATCCTCAGGGGGAGGCTGCAGCGCCAGGTGCAGGGGGACCCAGAGGGGCAGGGGATGCCACTGTGCACCAGCAGCTTTGGACTTCTCTGGGAGGAGCTGTGAGTGGGGGCTGGCTTGAAGTGACCTCCCCAGTAAGGTCACAGAGCCCCTGAGATGTCACTCTGCCTCCTGGGATGTCACAGCCCACCCTGGGATCTCACAAATCCCCCTTGTGATGTCACAGAGCCAGTGCTGCTCTATCACTCTGGGATGTCATACAGTTGCGCTGTGATGGCACAGAAGACTCTGGCATCACAAAGTCAGCCCGTGTCACAATCCTCTAGTACAAGCGGGAATCATGACAGTTCATTTTCCCCACCTCAGAATTAGCAGAAGTAGATAGGCTTATCATGAGAAACCAAATGTGATAAACATGTTAGAAATGAAAGGCTCCAAGTTATTAGTTATTATTTTAATAAAAGTTATTAAGTGTACCAAATATAAATTTTGAGAAAAATGGAAAAAAGCCACTGTAAAAAAAAGTCAGTGTGTAACCTTGGGATTGCCACCAGGTGAGACACAGGTTTGACAGCTGCAGCAGAGGGTCCTCTATGCTTCACACCGACCGTCCTGTCTGACCCATTTTTATACCATTTTCCATGCCTGAGCCAGAGTCCCTTTTCTTCCTTTTTGGAGTGCATGTATTCATGTGGAGTTCTTTTCTCTGTGGCAAGTTGAACAATACCTGTCCGGAGAGTGATGAACACCTGTGTTTGCAGTCCCGGAATTCGGATTTGAGATGTACCTCCCTGATGGCTCTGACTATCTCGGTCTCGGATATTTATCGTGTATTTATGGTCCGGGTGTTTCTCGGAAAACCTTGATGCACGATCCCTCTCTGGGCTGGCCACTTTCGTTCGCTTGTAAATAAAGTCCTCCCTCTCTTGTCCAGGTGGCTTCGACATGGTGTTGCAATCACTGTTGCTGGCTTGTGCAATTTAAAAACTTCTTATAAGAGTATAATTTAACAGCACATAACTATAAAATAGATGACAATTTTATTTGCACAAATTATCCTATAGACATATAACAGTCCTAATGATTCCTTGAGGCCTTGCAGTGTCACAATGTTCTCCATGGTTCCACAGGCCCCACAGTGTCATGTGACTCCTCTGTTCCATGAGTCCTGCAATGTCACAGTGGACCTTTGGAACAATGGATCATGGGGCTTTGCAGTGTCACAACGCTCTCCTTTGGCTCCACAGGGTCACAATGGAGCACTGATTACAGGCAGCCTCTCTGTGTTACCCTGGAGCTTTCTTTCCGTGGGGTCTCGCAGTGTCCCAATGGAGCCTTGGCTGGATGGGGCCTCACAGTGTCACAATGATGCCTACATTCCACTGAGGCACACGGCGTCACTAGGGTCCCCTTGCTTCCATGAGGCCCAGCAATGTCACAGTGGTGTCCATGAATCCATGAGGACTCACAGTGTCCCAATGGTCTCTTGATCTCACATGGTCCCACAGTGTCCCAATGGTCCCTTGGTCTCACAAGGCCCCACAGTGTCCCAATGGTCACTTCTTCTCACATGGCCCCACAGTGTAACAATGGTCCCTTGGTTCCATGGTTCCTGGTCTGGTGCATTCCCCTCTCCCCTTCTCAGGCCACCCTGCCAGCTGAGAAATGCTCACTGGGCCTGGGCCTTGGCCAGCAGCCCCTGGGCTCAGCTCCTCTGGAGCTCATCACAGACACTGTCTGCTCCAGGCTCAACCCTTCATTTCCTGGGGAGATGCCAAAGCCTCCGCAGGGAACATTTCCCTTTGCTCAGGGGAATTTCGCACAGGTGCCTTGTAGTGACTCTTTGTGTCTGTGTGCACACAGGAGTGCCTGTGCTCATGGAAATGTGGCAGATATGCTGCTCCCTGAGGGCTTTGGATGCCTTGGATAGCTGAGCCAGTCAGGCCTGGAAGTAAGGTTAAGTCATGTCACCCTGATTCTTAAGATTTTCTAAAGCCTTCTGAGTTTACATTCTGTTGGAGAACCTTCCCACACAATTTCTGTCAACAACATATTGTTTACAATCTTTTATGGGGGTGGACAAACTTGATGTACTAATGGCTTGTCCAATGTCTTTGGACAGGTGGCTCATTCACTCTCCAATCCAATGTCACCTTTGGGAAAGTATAAAAGTTGGAGTCAGAGAATAAACTTTTATCTTTACCTTGCAAATAGCAGGTGGCTCGCGTCGTGCTTTCACATGTCTTATAGCGACAAAGTCACAAGCTGTAAGCAAAGTTAAATGCTGCTAAGAGTTGTTCTTTTGCTAATTTGTGAAGCTTAATAGAAGTTCTAAGCGAAGTTGAATATTGTTAAGTGTTATTCCACAGCTCTGTTTAGCTTTTAGGCTGTATTCCTTTTATCCTTGCCCTCACTGTCCTTTCGTCACACACACACACACACATTAACATACACACTCACAAAAAAACACACAGAGACACAGAGACACTGGGACAGTTCTTGACTCCTTTTTGGTTTGATTGCCTGGATTTTGTTTGGTTTTGTTGTTGCTTTGTTTCCTTGGTGTGCCTGAAGTGTCCAGTCAGGAGCAGAGTGACTCTTGCCAAGGAACTCTGTGGTGCTGTCACTTAATATTAAAGCTGTTTTATGCTACTCCCCTGCTGGGGATTTTTAAAGTGCTCTCAAGCCCTCCTTCATAAGAGGGTGAAGGGGCCCTGGCCAAGCTCTGGCCCTGGGGGCACAGGGATGCTGCTAGGGGGTCCCTGTCTCCCTGTTCCAACTGTGACGGCCCTGAGCCCCTGTCCCCGTGTCAGGCTCTGGGCTTGATCTCCTCGAACATCCTCAGCAGGGGGCTGCAGCGCCAGGGGCAGGGGGACCCAGAGGGACACGGGATGCCACCGGGCACGAGCAGCTTTGGACTTCTCTGGGAGGAACTGTGAGTGGGAGCTGGCTTGAAGTGACCTCCCCAGTAAGGTCACAGAGCCCCTGAGATGTCACACTGCCTCCTGGGATGTCACAGCCCACCCTGAGATCTCACAAATCCCTCTTGTGATGTCACAGAGCCAGTGCTGCTCTATCACTCTAGGAAGTCATACAGTTGCGCTGTGATGGCACAGAAGACTCTGGCATCACAAAGTCAGCCCGTGTCACAATCCTCTAGTGCAAGCGGGAATCATGACAGTTCATTTTCCCCATCTCAGACTTAGCAGAAGTAGATAGGCTTATCATGAGAAACCGAATCTGATAAACATGTTAGAAATGAAAGGCTCCAAGTTATTAGTTATTAATTTAATAAAAGTTATTAAGTGTACCAAATATAAATTTTGAGAAAAATGGAAAAAAGCCACTATAAAAAAAAGTCAGTGTGGAGCCCGGGATTGCCACCGGGTGAGACACAGGTTTGACAGCTGCAGCAGAGGGTCCTCTATGCTTCACACCAACCGTCCTGTCTGACCCATTTTTATACGATTTTCCTTGCCTGAGCCAGAGTCCCTTTTCTTCCTTTTTGGAGTGCATGTATTCATGTGGAGTTCTTTTCTCTGTGGCAAGTTGAACAATACATGTCCGGAGAGTGATGAACACCTGTGTTTGCAGTCCCGGAATTCGGATTTGAGATGTACCTCCCTGATGGCTCTGACTATCTCGGTCTCGAATATTTATCGTGTATTTATGGTCCGGGTGTTTCTCGGACAACCTTGATGCATGATCCCTCTCTGGGCTGGCCACTTTCGTTCGCTTGTAAATAAAGTCCTCCCTCTCTTGTCCAGGTGGCTTCGACATGGTGTTGCAATCACTGTTGCTGGCTTGTGCAATTTAAAAACTTCTTATAAGAGTATAATTTAACAGCACATAACTATAAAATAGATGACAATTTTATTTGCACAAATTATCCTATAGACATATAACAGTCCTAATGATTCCTTGAGGCCTTGCAGTGTCACAATGTTCTCCATGGTTCCACAGGCCCCACAGTGTCATGTGACTCCTCTGTTCCATGAGTCCTGCAATGTCACAGTGGACCTTTGGAACAATGGATCATGGGGCTTTGCAGTGTCACAACGCTCTCCTTTGGCTCCACAGGGTCACAATGGAGCACTGATTACAGGCAGCCTCTCTGTGTTACCCTGGAGCTTTGTTTCCGTGGGGTCTCGCAGTGTCCCAATGGAGCCTTGGTTGGATGGGGCCTCACAGTGTCACAATGATGCCTACATTCCACTGAGGCACATGGCGTCACTAGGGTCCCCTTGCTTCCATGAGGCCCAGCAATGTCACAGTGGTGTCCATGAATCCATGAGGACTCACAGTGTCCCAATGGTCTCTTGATCTCACATGGTCCCACAGTGTCCCAATGGTCCCTTGGTCTCACAAGGCCCCACAGTGTAACAATGGTCACTTCTTCTCACATGGCCCCACAGTGTAACAATGGTCCCTTGGTTCCATGGTTCCTGGTCTGGTGCATTCCCCTCTCCCCTTCTCAGGCCGCCCTGCCAGCTGAGAAATGCTCACTGGGCCAGGGCCTTGGCCAGCAGCCCCTGGGCTCAGCTCCTCTGGAGCTCATCACAGACACTGTCTGCTCCAGGCTCAACCCTTCATTTCCTGGGGAGATGCCAAAGCCTCCGCAGGGAACATTTCCCTTTGCTCAGGGGAATTTCGCACAGGTGCCTTGAAGTGACTCTTTGTGTCTGTGTGCACACAGGAGTGCCTGTGCTCATGGAAATGTGGCAGATATGCTGCTCCCTGAGGGCTTTGATTGCCTTGGATAGCTGAGCCAGTCAGGCCTGGAAGTAAGGTTAAGTCATGTCACCCCGATTCTTAAGTTTTTCTAAAGCCTTCTGAGTTTCCATTCTGTTGGAGAACCTTCCCACACAATTTCTGTCAACAACATATTGTTTACAATCTTTTATGGGGGTGGACAAACTTGATGTACTAATGGCTTGTCCAATGTCTTCGGACAGGTGGCTCATTCACTCTCCAATCCAATGTCACCTTTGGGAAAGTATAAAAGTTGGAGTCAGAGAATAAACTTTTATCTTTACCTTGCAAATAGCAGGTGGCTCGCGTCGTGCTTTCACGTGTCTTATAGCGACAAAGTCACAAGCTGTAAGCAAAGTTAAATGCTGCTAAGAGTTGTTCTTTTGCTAATTTCTGAAGCTTAATAGAAGTTATAAGCGAAGTTGAATATTGTTAAGTGTTATTCCACAGCTCTGTTTAGCTTTTAGGCTGTATTCCTTTTATCCTTGCCCTCACTGTCCTTTCGTCACACACACACACACACATTAACATACACACTCACAAAAAAACACACAGAGACACAGAGACACTGGGACAGTTCTTGACTCCTTTTTGGTTTGATTGCCTGGATTTTGTTTGGTTTTGTTGTTGCTTTGTTTCCTTGGTGTGCCTGAAGTGTCCAGTCAGGAGCAGAGTGACTCTTGCCAAGGAACTCTGTGGTGCTGTCACTTAATATTAAAGCTGTTTTATGCTACTCCCCTGCTGGGGATTTTTAAAGTGCTCTCAAGCCCTCCTTCATAAGAGGGTGAAGGAGCCCTGGCCAAGCTCTGGCCCTGGGGGCACAGGGATGCTGCTAGGGGGTCCCTGTCTCCCTGTTCCAACTTTGACGGCCCTGAGCCCCTGTCCCCGTGTCAGGCTCTGGGCTTGATCTCCTCGAACATCCTCAGGGGGAGGCTGCAGCGCCAGGTGCAGGGGGACCCAGAGGGGCAGGGGATGCCACTGTGCACCAACAGCTTTGGACTTCTCTGGGAGGAGCTGTGAGTGGGGGCTGGCTTGAAGTGACCTCCCCAGTAAGGTCACAGAGCCCCTGAGATGTCACACTGCCTCCTGGGATGTCACAGCCCACCCTGGGATCTCACAAATCCCCCTTGTGATGTCACAGAGCCAGTGCTGCTCTATCACTCTGGGATGTCATACAGTTGCGCTGTGATGGCACAGAAGACTCTGGCATCACAAAGTCAGCCCGTGTCACAATCCTCTAGTGCAAGCGGGAATCATGACAGTTCATTTTCCCCACCTCAGAATTAGCAGAAGTAGATAGGCTTATCATGAGAAACCAAATGTGATAAACATGTTAGAAATGAAAGGCTCCAAGTTATTAGTTATTATTTTAATAAAAGTTATTAAGTGTACCAAATATAAATTTTGAGAAAAATGGAAAAAAGCCACTGTAAAAAAAAGTCAGTGTGTAACCTTGGGATTGCCACCAGGTGAGACACAGGTTTGACAGCTGCAGCAGAGGGTCCTCTATGCTTCACACCGACCGTCCTGTCTGACCCATTTTTATACCATTTTCCATGCCTGAGCCAGAGTCCCTTTTCTTCCTTTTTGGAGTGCATGTATTCATGTGGAGTTCTTTTCTCTGTGGCAAGTTGAACAATACATGTCCGGAGAGTGATGAACACCTGTGTTTGCAGTCCCGGAATTCGGATTTGAGATGTACCTCCCTGATGGCTCTGACTATCTCGGTCTCGGATATTTATCGTGTATTTATGGTCCGGGTGTTTCTCGGAAAACCTTGATGCACGATCCCTCTCTGGGCTGGCCACTTTCGTTCGCTTGTAAATAAAGTCCTCCCTCTCTTGTCCAGGTGGCTTCGACATGGTGTTGCAATCACTGTTGCTGGCTTGTGCAATTTAAAAACTTCTTATAAGAGTATAATTTAACAGCACATAACTATAAAATAGATGACAATTTTATTTGCACAAATTATCCTATAGACATATAACAGTCCTAATGATTCCTTGAGGCCTTGCAGTGTCACAATGTTCTCCATGGTTCCACAGGCCCCACAGTCTCATGTGACTCCTCTGTTCCATGAGTCCTGCAATGTCACAATGGACCTTTGGACCAATGGACCATGGGGCTTTGCAGTGTCACAACGCTCTCCTTTGGCTCCACAGGGTCACAATGGAGCACTGATTACAGGCAGCCTCTCTGTGTTACCCTGGAGCTTTGTTTCCGTGGGGTCTCGCAGTGTCCCAATGGAGCCTTGGTTGGATGGGGCCTCACAGTGTCACAATGATGCCTACATTCCACTGAGGCACACGGCATCACTAGGGTCCCCTTGCTTCCATGAGGCCCAGCAATGTCACAGTGGTGTCCATGAATCCATGAGGACTCACAGTATCCCAATGGTCTCTTGATCTCACATGGTCCCACAGTGTCCCAATGGTCCCTTGGTCTCACAAGGCCCCACAGTGTCCCAATGGTCACTTCTTCTCACATGGCCCCACAGTGTAACAATGGTCCCTTGGTTCCATGGTTCCTGGTCTGGTGCATTCCCCTCTCCCCTTCTCAGGCCGCCCTGCCAGCTGAGAAATGCTCACTGGGCCTAGGCCTTGGCCAGCAGCCCCTGAGCTCAGCTCCTCTGGAGCTCATCACAGACACTGTCTGCTCCAGGTTCAGCCCTTCATCCCCTGGGGAGATGCCAAAGCCGGAATGGGAACAGGTGAGTGGTTATGTCAGTCTCGGGGGGTATGATAGTGGCTCTGAATCAGAGGCGGTGCGGGGCAGAGCGAGGCCGAAGCATAGCCGGGGTTGGAGCAGAAGCGTTCTCTCCCCCGTGATGATGCAGGCACGGACGGGGCGTGGCCAGGATGTAAAAATTCCTCAGGGCACGGTTCCGTCATCATTCCCATGGCAACAGACAGCCCAAGCCCAGGGCCAATCCCTGTCAGCTTCAGACATGGCCAAATTAGAACAATTATTGCAACAAGAGTCAGTTTCTCCGATTGCAGGGATCGCAAACGTGAATCAGTTGTTAGGAGAAATGCTTAAAGGTTTATCAGGAATATTGCGGAATTTGCTAATGTAAATCAATTGTCAGAAGAAATGCTCAAATGTTTATCGGAAGTGCAGATTGAAGAGCAGAGTGCGGTTCCCACCTCAGCTGGTCAGGCGGCAGCGCCATCTAGCGGCGCATCCACAACATTGCAACAGGCTTCGCAGAACTTGTCCGGTCAAGGCACTGCGCCACCCAGTGGTGGGACCGTGACATTGCAGGACTTTTTTCCAGTTTCTTATAAGAAAAACTCCAGGGTGAAAAAGGTCACATCTGCACGGCAGCAGGAACCTCCACTGACACCGGAACAGTGCGGGACTCAGGACACTTCTGCTGAGGCGCAGCAACGGGATGAAACGATACGCATCACTGCTTCAGAGGGTGTCCCAGCTTGGACAATTCCAAAATCAAGGTCTGACAAAATTTCGGGGCAGGGAGAGTCAATTTTAATATCAAAGGGGGTTGTTGAATTTCTTTTACAATATTTAAGCACAGCCTTGGAGTCACAGCCAGAACTGTTGGTTCATCTTCCAAAAATTTTCCAAATAATGCAGGGCAGTCGTGTGTTCTCCTCCACAGCAGATGCTTCACTTTTCTCCAGAGACTCTCAGCCTTCATCTTCGCAGATGCTGCAGACGCCGTTGGTATCGGTGAGTGCTACTGCACCAGAGCTGCAGCCACAACAGATGACTCCACTCTACAGGCAAGTACCCACTGAATTTACGGCTTTGCAGAGTGCAAAAGTGGACTGGCAGGACATTCGAGCAGAGTTGGAGAAGGAGAAAGGTTTATTACAGGGCTCGGGAAACATAATGATGCCAGTGAACTATGACGCTCAGGGCCAAAACCCGAGATGGGAACACCTGGATTGTGGAGCAATCAAAGATTTAGCTAAGGCCATTTGGGACAATGGGTTGTCATCACCATATTTCAAGCAGATGTTAAAAAGTATTTTTGGCATGTATGACTTAACACCATATGATCTTAAATATCTTGCAACATCAGTTCTTACAGACACCCAAGCTCTCATGTGGCAGAAGGCGTGGAGGAGATCCCTGGAGGAGCTGAGAGCCAGATACCAGGGCGGGCCAAATGCAAACCTCACCATGGTGCAGCTTGCTGGTGATCCTCCTGAGGACGGTCTAACTCAACAGGCGGTGAGGCTCCCGCATCACGTGCTCAGCGACATCAAAGAGGCAGCATGGAGGGCAATTCTTCAGATTGCTCCAGCGGGGGTCCAGGACAACATCTACACTGAGATCAAACAGGGTCCTTCAGAGCCGTTTTCTTCATTCGTGGATCGTCTTTCTCAGGCGGTGGAGCGGCAGGTGAGTGAGGAGGGAGGGAAACCACACCTGGTCAAAAGCCTCGCGTTCTCCAATGCCAATCCGGAGTGCAGACGGATCATCAGCATGATGCCGCACCAGGCCACCTTGGCAGACATGATCGGGGCGTGCAGCAAGGTGGGGACACCACAACATGTTGCTTCCATCATGGAGGAACACTTGGGGGATCAAATTGAAAAACGTGTTAGGGAAGTTCTTGCAAATTATGCAAAGGGCAACTCCAGTGCAGACAGACGGTGCTTTGGGTGTGGGACACAAGAACATATTAAAAGGAACTGCCCACAACTTGCAAAGACCAACAAGCCACCAGACCTTTGCCATTGATTCAGGAGAGGGAAACATCTTGCAAGTGAGTGTCATTCACAGACAGATGTGGATGGGAAACTTCTCCCGATTCCGGGAAATGGGAAAAAGAGCGCGAATCAACGCCAGTGCGCTCAGGCAAAAATCCTGGCGGTGACACAGAACCAACAGGAACAATCCTCGGGGAGCAACAAACAGAACCCCTCGGCAGAGCAATCTCCAAAATCCCCAGCAACCCAGACTTGGTACCATCTGGGTTCCAATGCGTCTTGGCAACCTCCAAATTGATGTGTCTTTTGGACAATAGCCATGCAGTGATACCTACAGGTGTCACAGGGACTTCTTGGAAAAGGCAGGACTTTTTAATAATGGCCAGGGACAGAAGTACTATCCTTGGACTTGTTGTTTATCCATCTTTGATTTCAGCAAACCATAATGAGGAGCTGATGGTCACGGCAAAAGCCTTGCGACCACCTCTGACAATTCCACAAAACACACCGATTGCTCGAGCTATGGCTTTGTCATCTCATCCAGAAAGGCAAGCCATGCCGGTGTTCAACAAACGTGATTCTTTTCCTGGTGATCAAGCAGACGTGCATGCATCTTGGGTGAAACATTTGAGCCGGGATCGACCCATCGTTACTCGTCAGTTGACTTGTAACGAAAAGACAATTGCTATTACAGGGATGCTCGACATAGGAGCGGATGTTACAGTTATTTCATACATTTTTTGGCCTCGGGAATGGGACTTGGTTGCAGCTTTGGGTTCTCTCACAGGCATAGGGGGGAGTTCCCTGTGCATGCAGAGAGAGAATGCAATTGTTGTCACAGGCCCGGGAAAAAAGACAGCAGTTATCTGTCCTTTCATCGTGCAAAAGCCCATCACAGTGTGGGGAAGAGACCTTTTGGCACAATGGGGACTGAAATTAGAGTTGGATTTTTAACAGGGGTCACTGTGGCACTCGACACTCTGAAATTGACCTGGAAAACAAATGATCCTGTTTGGGTGGATCAGTGGCCCCTGGAGTGGAGAAAATTGAGTGCGTTGAAAAAGTTGGTCCAGGAACAGCTGCAGAAGGGACACATCAAACAATCAGACAGCCCATGGAACTCCCCAATGTTCGTCATTCGCAAGAAAACTTCAGGGTCTTGGAGACTGCTTCATGATCTCAGGAAAATCAACGAGGTCATCAGGACATGGGGCCACTGCAGCTTGGGCTTCCATCTCTCTCGATGATCCCGAGGGACTGGTCGCTTGTGATCATTGATCTCAAGGACTGTTTTTTCAGCATTCCACTTCATCCAGATGATGCTCCATGCTTTGCATTTTCTGTCCCAAGTATCAACAGAGAAGAACCTCTGCAAAGACACCACTGGACGGTTCTTCCTCAGGGGCTCAAAAATTCTCCAAGTATTTGCCAATGGTACGTGGCCCAAGCTTTGCATCCAGCATGAGAGAAACATCCAAAAAAATATTATCCATTATATGGACAATTTGCTCTTTGCAGCACCAACAAAACAGGAGGTGCAAGAGGTTCGTGACTGTGTGATTGCGCAGGTGCAAAAAGCAGGACTGGAAAATAGTACACCAAAAATACAGGAAATTGCACCTTGGAAATACTTGGGATGGAAGATCACAAAGCAAACGATAAGGCCACAGAAACTGGAAATCAACACAAAGGTCACCAATCTCCAGGACTTGCAACAGCTTTTGGGGAGATCAACTGGATGAGACCGATCCTGGGAATCACCAATGATGACATCTCGTCATTGCTTGATCTTTTGAGAGGGGACAACAACATCAAATCTCCCAGAACTCTGACGCCTGAAGCAAAAAGAAACCTTGAAAAGATCACAGACATGATTCAGCAGAGACAAGCACATCGCTCTGTAGAATCATTGCCTTTTCATTTAGCGGTGTTGGGTGAAACAGCACAGATATGGGTTGATTTTTCAGTGGGATTTGTCTCAAGTGGACCCTCTTTTGTTGATAGAGTGAGTTTTTTTAGCTTAGAGGCCCTCAAAAACAATTCTCACAGATCTAGAAATGGTAGCACAGATTATTATCAAGGCGAGAACCAGGTTGCTGACAATGTCAGGCAGAGATTTCTCAGTTATTCATGGTCCTTTGAAAATAGTGTATTTTGAATGGGCAATGCAGAAATCACAGGATTTTGCAATTGCTTTGTTAGGATATCTGGGAGTTTGTACAATTCGTTTTCCAGCTCACAGGATGCTGAATGTGAAAGTAAGTTTCAGGGAAAAACCAAAAATAAGCCAGGAACCAGTGGAAGGGGTGACAGTGTTCACTGACGGTTCGGGAAAAACTCAGAAATCAGTAGTTACATGGCAAAACCCAAAAACAGGGGAGTGGGAATCAGACATTAAAATGGTACAGGGTTCACCACAAATTGTGGAATTGGCAGCAGTGGTCAGGGTTTTTCAATTGTTTCAGGAACCTCTCAATCTGATCACAGATTCAGCATATGTTGTGAATGTGGTCAAACGGTTAGAGGAATCACTTTTGAAACACACTGACAATGAAATTTCATATTTATCATGCATGAGGACAATTCTAGAAGGTAGAGAACACGAATATTTTGTTATACATATCTAGGCACATTCATCACTCCCAGGGTTCTTAGCAGAAGGAAATGCTCACGCAGACAGGCTCAAAATGACCATATCTCAGACATTGCCAGATATTTTTAAGCAGGCAAAATTGAGCCATGCTTTTTTCCATCAAAATGCACAGCCATTGATGGAATCCTTTTGCCTCTCTAAAAGTCAGGCAAAGGAGATCATCAGTGCTTGTCCAGACTGTCAGCTTGTGCAGCCTCCTGCATCTACAGGAGCTGTCAATCCAAGGGGATTGCAGAGTCTTCAGCTCTGGCAAGCTGATGTCACAAAATACCCATCCTTTGGGAGGCTCAAAAATATCCATGTTTCAGTAGACACATTTTCAGGGGCGATTTTTGCATCATTACATACAGGGGAGACCGCAGAACATGCCTGCAGACACTTTCTACAAGCATTTGCATCACTCAGGGTGCCACAAGAAATAAAAACAGATAATGGTCCAACTTATACAGGCAAGGTGCTTGACAAATTTCTGAAAAAATGGGGAGTGAAACACACTTCTGGTATTCCTTATTCTCCCTCAGGTCAAGCAATCATTGAAAGAACACATCACACCCTGAAATCCCTTTTTGGATAAACAGAAAAGGGGAGAGGCAGGCACAACACCTTATATGCAGCTGAACAAAGCTCTGTATGTGTTGAATTTTTTAAATGGTTCATTCTCAGAGCCCACACCACCAATTGTTAGGCATTTTACAAACAGTGCACAAGCAAAGTTAAGGGAAAATCCTTTGGTTTTGATCAGAAATCCAGAATCAGGACAAATTGAAGGTCCATTTACATTAATAACTTGGGGCAAGGGTTTCTCTTGTGTTTCCACAGAGCGAGGACCAAAGTGGGTGTTGGCGAGGCACGTGAAACCTTTTCAGGTGCGGACGCAGGTGGACGCGGACCCGAGGAGCAAAGAAGAGAGCACGCAGACGGAGGCAGACAACAACACTGCAGACGTCTTGTCAGACAACGATTGATTACCCAGAGACTAGGGTTTTTTTTCAGGTAAATTAAGTGTTATTTGAGTGTTGCTGTATTGCAAGGTTTTTCACAGAGTTTGGGGACATGGACATGGAGTTTAGACAGGCAGTGTTCATGTGTCTCCTCTTGGCTGTTGCTTTGGGCAATGAGACAGACTTTCCCATGAAACAACCAAGGGAAAATGTGTGGGAAACTTTGGCAAAGGCAGCGGGTCTGGACAGTATTTGTCTGACTCATTCAAAGCCAGGGAAACCATTTTCAACATGTTTGGTAGGTGTGCCAGTGAAGGAGTGGCCAATTCCAAAAAATATCCCTCCAAAGGTTTTGAAAACTTTTTCAGATCCTATGGAAGGATGGCATGTTTGAACGCAGTACCTCCCTGTGCCTCACCTGGAACCCCCAGAGTTAGACATTTTTGGGTCAACAAAAATGAAATACTGCATCAAATTTAATCCAGTGGGAGTGGCAAAGACAGATAATCATACAATAGATGTCACTCCAAATCAGCCTTTTTATAAAAATGCATCATCCTGCTGCAATTACACCAAGGTGACGAGCAAATCATCCCTTCAACACCCAGCCACTTTACCGAAGGGAGTGTTTCTGATTTGCGGGGACAGAGTTTGTCCTGCTATCCCTGCAAAAGTCAAGGGCAGTCCATGCAGCATTGGGGAGCTCTCATTGATAACACCTGATTTGAAAACTTTAAAGGAGCAGACATGCAAAGAAAAAAAGATCCTTTGATCAATAGAGTCCAAATTGTGATGATGATGTTTATACCTGGGACAAGGCTCGGAGAATTGCAGTTGCAATTTTCTCGCCCCAAACAGCATCAGGGGTGGCCTTGACACAATTGGACCACATAGCTTGCTGGTTGAGCAAACACAGTCGTGCCATTTCGTCTGCACTGAGTGACATGTTAACAGACATCAGCAGTGCAAGACAGGCAGTGCTTCAAAACAGGGCGGCAATTGATTATTTGTTGCTGTCACATGGGCACGGATGTGAAAAATTTGAGGGGATGTGCTGCATGAACTTGTCAGATCATTCAAAATCCATTCATGAAAAAATAAAACAGTTAGAAAGTAGTATCACCAAGTTGAAAAAAGTAACAGGATCCTGGTGGGATGATTTCTTTAACCTTTTTGATGTCTCACCAGTGTGGAAAGAAATTTTAAAAATAATATTTTACATTCTTATAGGGCTTGTAGTTCTTCTGCTTGTTATGCCATGCATTTTCATGTGTATTCGAAGGGCCTTCAACAAAGTGGCAAAGCAGGTGTTTTTGGTTCAAACAGGGAGGGGAGATGTGGGAACTCAAAATGTCTCTCAGACATTTTTAGAGGTTCCAGGCCTTGGTCAGAGGAACTCTAGACCCCAGCAGGCAGCTGGAATCAGCTGTGATTTTGAGTTTGAGCCATGGAATGAATTACCAACTTTTAAGGTGGAAAAATCAGTCACAAAGCGTTAGATACTATAGTAAAAGTAGTTACAAAGTAGAGGGAAGTTTTTTTTTTTGGTACAGGGGGTTTTAGCACATGTACAGGGGGGTTTTACTTTGTACATGGGGGTCAGAAGTTCTAAGATGGAGGAAAGTGGGCTGTTCCTGTTCTTCCTCCTTCTTCTTCCTTACATCCATGTTCTTGGTGATGTTGGCACTCACAGATTGGTTTAGAGTAGAAAAGCACTTGGGAATATAGGTAGTAGGTATTGGGGAATAATTGTAAACATGTTATACGTAATATATCTTATAAAAGATAGCAGCAGCCCTGGGCGGGGAGGGAGAAGAAGAAGACACTGGACAGTCAGGGTGTCAGGAGTGTGTGCGTCTCTGCCCGGGCCGCTGATCAAACAGCCGCAGCCCGAGAACATAATCTGTTAGATAACTAGCAATAAATTGTCTTGAGACTGAACAACAAGAGACTCTGGAGTTTTTCTTTGGAAGCACGGGTTGGAAGAGAGACTTTACTGCCACACGAGACCCCAAACCAAACCCAGGGTTCTCACAACTTGCAAATCCAATTAAGGGTAAGGACCATCCCACGAGATAAAAAGATAATAGTTCAAGTCATGAATTGACCCACTGGGGAATCCAAGGTTTGTGCGACCACTTTTTATGGGAAAATTTATGTATTGGAGTGTATGACCTGGCAAAGGCAGTCACAAGTGGATGTGCGATTTGCCTGAAAACTGACCAATAGGTAATGAGAAAAACAGCACATGGGGGAGGAAAACTTGCTTTAAGTCCTTTCCAAAACATACAAGTAGATTTCAGTAAAATGCCCTCTGTGCAGAGGTACAAACATTTACTAGTGATCGTAGATCATCTCACTCACTGTGCAGAGGCTTTCCCAATCAAAAGAAGTTGCAAAAATAATCTTAGAAAATATCATACCTCGATAGGGGCTAGTCAGTAACATTGACTCGCACTGAGGTCCACATTTTGTCGCTTGAACTTTGCATCAAGTAACAAAAGCCCTGGGGATAAGGTAGAGATTGCACACCCCATGGCATCTTCAAAACTCGAGAAGGGCAGACAGGATGAATAGAACTCTTAAAAATGTAACAACCAAATTAATTAAAGAGACAAAAATGAATTAGCTCAAATATTTACCTCTTACTCTCTTGTGCATCAGAACAAGACCTCGGTCCGACATAGGGGCTTCTCCTTATGAAATAATGTTTAGACTCCCTCTTCTAATCACCCCTTTCAGTACTGCAGATTATTTAGAAGGGGAGGCAGCAACTCAAAAATATTTAAAAACCATAAGAAAATCCCTAGAAGGCCTCAGAAAGAAGGGGTATCTCCCCCAAACCTCCCCTCTGGATACCAATGCCCACATCAGTCCTGAGGATTGGGTGTTAATAAAATCCTAGAGCACCACCACTCCACTAACCCTCAAATTTGAAGGACCTTTCCAGGTGTTCAAGAAAAAGGCTGAACCCATATCACCAGAGTAAAAGGATCAGTGCCACCCCCAGACACCAGACCAGACCCAAGAGGGTCACCCAACTCCTCTTGTATATGGATGGTAATTAGGGGACCAGAAGACTTAAAATTAACTTTAAAAAAAACTTGCTAGAAGCTGATATACAGTAAGGTAGTAGTAACCGTTTCTGAGTTAAAGTACCACAGTAAAAGTTTAAGCAATTTGTAATTGTTTAATAAGTGTCCTTTAGCCAAAGAAGTCAACTGAAGAAATTTTTAGAATATTATTCAGTCTTCCGTTGCCTCTAGGAATTAAGAGAATTACCCAAAGAAGCTAACCCTCAAAAGCCAGAGACTGTAAGTTGATGCGGGCTTAAGCCCGATCAAAGAAATAGTGGAGGGATTTATTATGAACAAAACAGCCTTGCTGAGACATTTCGGTTTGGGCTAAGTACTGACATTGAAATATTAATTAGCGAATTGCTCCTGGGAATCACCTACACCCCCACCCACACTACCATTCTAGGACTGGGATGCAAAATAGAGAGACCAGTGGAATCACGGGAGGGGGTTTTGGGGATGAAAACACCCCTAAATGGAAGGCTGGGCACAGTGGAGGGGGCTGGATGGGTGCGCTGCTTGGGGAAAAGGGAACCACATCCCTGGTCTGTGTCTGACCTGTCACCATAGCCTGCAGGGGACCAGACTGGACTGGGCTGTGGGAAGCAGGAACAAAGGAACAACTCTTCCTGGTGTTCCCAGGAGGGAAGGACAGGGGACAGCTGCTGCTGCACTTTGGCAGCAGGCTCTGCACATCCCCTCACCCTTCGGCTACCAGGACTTCAGACACAGACTGCACATCTCTTCACCTCCGGCTACCAGTGTGCCACGGAGACTCCAGGGACAGACTCTGCAGCCTTCTTGCCCTTTGGCTACTGGGAAAAAGCTACAAAAGCGGGGGCAAGCTCTGTATTGAGCTCCCTGCCCAGCTGATCTTTTTAATAAATAGCTGAACATTAATAAAGGCATGAGCCCTGTTTACTACATGAAGGCCCCCAAAATTCCACTAAAAACACCCAAAATCCCCTAAAAATCACCGCTGTTGTGCCCCCGTCCCCCGAATCCCCCATACCCCATTCAGGGTGGGCCTGGGACTGCCTGGGACCCCCAGATCTCCATAGGACCCCCTCCAGGAACCCCAATCCACCCCAGAGCCCCCCCCAAAGTTGGCCCAGGACCCCCTGAGAGCCCCCCAGACCCCAATTGCACCCAGCCCAGGATGCCCCCTGAGACCCCCCCCAGACCCTTCCCAAGACCCCCCCCAGGACCCTTCCAGGACCCTGCAGACCCCGCCCCAAACCCAACCTGGGACCCACCTGCCTCTCCCCAGATCCCTCCAGGACCTTTCCCGAAAACGCCCAACCGCCCCCCAGACCCTCTCTGGGACCTTTCCAGGTGCCCCAAAGCCCCTCCCCAAAACCTCCAAAACCTCCTAGGACGCCACCAGGACCCCCCAAACCGCTCCCCCAACTCCGCCCAGACCCTCCCAAGACCCCTCCTCCAGGCCCTTCTCAGGACCCATCCCCACCCCCCAGGTCCCCCCACAATGCTCCAAGACCCCTCCCCAGACTCTCCCTGACACCTCCAGGACCCCTCAGGATCCCCCACCCAAGAGCCCTCCAGGACGCCCAGACTGCCCCGAGGACTCCTCCATGAGCCATCCAGGACCCCCCCAGAGCCCTCCCTAAACTCCCCCCGGATCCCTCCCCAAAGGCCCCCGATCCCCCCAGGACCCCTCCCCAGCCCCCCCAGCCCCTCCCAGCCCCCGGCCCCTGTGCGGAGCCCCCTCCCCAGCGTTGCGGCCCCCGCGGCTCCCGCGGCTCCCGCCTCTCCCAGCGCCTCCCCCGCTCTGGCAGCGCCGCCCGCAGGGCCCGCCCGAGCCCGGGGGGCGGGGCCTCCGGGGGAGGGGCGCCGCTCCCGGCTCCCTCTGATTGGCTGCAGCCGCGCGCTGATTGGTTGGTTCGGCACGGGGCGCGCCGCTATTGGCTGGAGGAGCCCGCGCGCGCGGTGCAGGCGGGAAATTGTCAGGGGAGCGCGGCTGAGGAGGGGCTGAGGTGGGGCCGGGGAAACTGAACGGGGGGTTTGGGGCGGCTCGGGGAGAAATTGGGGATTTCTGGGGAACTGACAGGAAATAGGCGTGTGTCTGCTGGGTTTGGGGGAATGAGGAGGCTTTAGGGAGCTTTGGGGGGAGCTTGAGAGCTTCTGGAGCGTTCTCCGTTGGGTTTAGGGGGATCTGAGGGTAATTGCGGGGGTCCGAGGGCACTTTGGCGGAGTTGTGAGAGGAACTGGAGGGATCTGGGGGTTCTGAGGTGGCTCTGGGGTCAATTTTGGGGTAAAGTGGGGGGATCTGAGGGTAATTTGGGGGCTTTAGGTGGGTCTGGGGTGGATTTGGGGCTCTGGGGACACCTAAAGGGGTGCCAGGGGGTGAAGGGGTCGCAGCCCCCCAGACGCCCCCTGAAGCCCCCCTGTCCCCACAGAGGGGTCCCGGCCCTGGCGGTGCAGGACCCCCGGCCCCAGCCCAGCATCTCCATCAACCACCTGAACCGGGACACCAAGGAGGACGGGGATGGCTGGGGGGTCCTGGGGGCTCTGAGAGTGTCCGTGCCTGTCCCCAGGGGCTCAGGCTGTCCCCTGGGTGTCCCCGAGCTGGGGAAGTCCCTCTGCGCCGTTTCCTCGCCGTTTGGGCAGATTTTGGACATTTTGGTGCGGCGCAGTCTCGGCCTGCGGGGCCAGGCCTTCCTCACCTTCAGGGAGATGAGCAGCGCCACCAACGCCCTGCGCTCCCTGCAGGGCTTCCCCTCCTGCGGCCAACCCGTGGGGAGACAGCGACTGGGGGAGTTCTGGCACTGGGGAAAGAACTGCAATGCTGGGGAAAAACCGCCAAACTCTGGCCTCAGATATCCCCAAAGTCCAACTTGGCATCCCACCAAACTCATTCACCCTGAGCACCCCAAAGCTTCCCTTTCTATGACAAGCCCATGGTAAGACCGAAATGCTGGGTGAAATCCTGGAATTCTCATGGAAAAAACCCAAAATCCTGAGGAAAAAAAACAAACCCAACCAGGATTCCCCCCAAAATCCCATCAAGAATCCCTGAAATTGAGTTGGAAACACCCCTAAATCCAACCAGGAACCCCCCAAAGCTTCCCCTTCTATGACGAGTCCATGGTGAGACCCAAATCCTTGGGAAAATCCTGACATTTTGGGAAAAAATCCTGAAATTCTGGGAGAAATCCTGAATTCCTGGGGGAAAAACTCAAAATGCAGCCTCAAATATCGCCAAAATCAAACCAGGAACCGCCCCAAAGCTTCCCCTTCTACCAAATGCCCATGGTAAGAGACAAATCAGAGTAGAAGTCCTGGGATTTTGGGAACAATCCTGAAATTCTGGGAAAAACTCCAAAATCCTTGGGAAAAAACCCAAATCCAGCCTCAGTATCCCTAAAATCCACCCTAACGCCCCCCCCCCTCACCCGCCAAAGCTTCCCCTTCCGGGACAAACCAGTGGTAATAGCAGAATCTTCAGGCAAATACCCAAATTTTGGGAAAAATCCTGTAATTCTGGGACAAAAGCACAAAATTCAATTGGGAACCCACCCAAAATCTGTCCAGGAGCCCCCAAGAATTCACCCTGAATCTCCTAAACCTTCCCCTTCTACCCCACAGTGAGACCCAAATTCAGGGAAAAATCCACAGATTCTTGAAAAAACAGGAAATCTTGGGAAAAAGCCTGAAATCTGGGGAAGAAACGGAAATCTCACCAGAAATCCACCCCCCAATCCCCTGGGAATGACCCCAAATCCCTGCTGGAACCTCCCCAATTCCTCTGAATTACCCCAAAATCCTGCTGAAATTCCCTGAATTCCTTCTAGGACTTGCCAAAATCCCTCAAAAACGTCCCTGATTGCTTCTGGAACTGCCCCAGATCCATTCTGGAGCATCCCCAAATCCCTCCGAACTTCTGAAAATCCCTTGGAAGACCCCAAAATCCCTCTTGAAACTCTCCCAGATCCCCTCTGAATTCCCCCAGATCCCTCAGAAAGCCCCAGATCCCCTCTGGAGCCTCTTCCAGATCCCCCCAAAATCCTCGGGAACAACCCCAAACCCCCCGAGCCGTCCCCAGCTCCCCCCGGAGTGATCCCAAATCCCCCCGGAGCCAGCCCAGGTCCCCTCTGGAAGCTCCCCGAGTCCCTCGGGAAGCCGCAGATCCCCGGGAGCCGCCGGGCAGCGCCGGGAAAGCCCAAAGCCCCGCGGCAGTGCCGCATCCCGGCCGGAGCTGCCCCGGGAGCCCCGCGGGGCCGGGGCCGGGGCCGGGATGCGCCGTCCCAGCGGATCCAGCGCGCCCGGCCGGGCTCGGCCAGCGCGGCCCAGGGCAGGGAGCGCTGGTGGGGCGGGAGCGGGAGCGGAGCGCGAACGGGACCAGCGCAGAGCCAAGGGGGGAGAGGCCCCGGCCCCACAGAGAGCGGGGCCGGAGCGCGGGGCCGGGCGGGGATGGCTCGGCGATTGTTCCGGGCGATTCGGGCACTCGCAGCGATCTCTGCGGGATTCTTGGGCTGCTCCTGGGAGGTTTGGCTGGGATTTTGAGGGAAGTTTTCGTGGGGATTTTTTGGGTGGATTTCCTCGCACTTCGGGTGGGATGTGATAGGACTTGGGGGCATTTTTTGGGGAATTTGAGAGGGGTTTGGTGGGATTTCGGCGCGGATTTTTTGAGTGTATTTGGTGTGGATTTTGCGGGGGTTTAGGGAAATTTTGGTCGGATATTTTGGGTGATTTGGTGGGATTTTTTGTGTGGATTTTGTGTGATTGGGGGATTTTTGGCTGCATTTTTGTACAAATTTTTCTCTGTGGATTCTGTGGGATTTTCATGGGGATTTAGTGGGACTTTTTGTGGGATTTTTGTGTGGCATTTAAGGGGATTTTGGGGGCGATTTTTATGGGGATTTTGAGGGATTTCTGTGAGCCTTGGGGTGATTTTTTGTGGATTTTTTTGGGTGAGTTTTGTGGGCTTTTGGGTGGAATTTTTGTGGAGATTTACCTGGGATTTTGTGTGGTTTTTCTGGCATTTTCAAGGAATCTACAGTGGAATTTTTGTGGGAATTTTATGGTATTTTTGGTGGGATTTTTTGTGAGGATTTTGAGTCGATTTCTATTGGATTTTGGGGAGTTTTGGGGGATTTTTTAGGAAGATTTTAGTTGGGTTTTGGGTGTTTTGGGGGGGATTTTTATGGGATTTTGATGATATTTTTGTGAGGACTTTTGGTGATATTTTTGTGAGGGTGAGTGGTGCCTTTGGTTCCAACCAACTTTCCTCCCCGAGCCAACGTTACCCACTCCCTCACACGTCCCCCCCGTGCCTTCCCACTGCCTTGTCCTGTCTGGGCTTCCACAGCCCCTCATCCCTTCGTGGCCCCATCCCCTCAGAGTCTCCCCCAGCCTGGCCAACCTGATCCATCAAGAGGCACCTGGGAGCCCTCAGCATTCCAGGCAGCAACACACGGGCAGGAGGACACGGATGGCGCTTCCTGCCTGGGACAGGGCTTGTGGCCATCTCCAGGCACCGCTCTCACAGAGATCCCCACAGCTCCAGCCCCTGCCCATCTGCTCTGTGGGCAGCACAAAGGCTTCAGCAGAACCCCCAAAGGCCAAGGGGCTTCTGGCCATTTTCCCTGCAACCCTGCATGCCTGGGCAGCTTGCTGAGCCCAGGAACCCTTTTCTCCCTCTTCCCCTAGGCCCTGCAGAGCCTGGGCAGCAAAAGAAAGATCCTGGGAGTCTGTCTATTACAACACATCCTATATTTCTATGCTAAAGAAAAACAAAAAGAAGAAAAGAACAATCCTAAAGAAACGAAACATTCCTGCTGGCTCGAGTGGCCCCAGCAGACAGAGCCTCTGGGATCAGCTCTCTGCAGAGCTGCAGCAGCGCAGCCAGCTGAGCCCCGACAGACGAGGCCGTCTCCTCCATGCCCTGCAGAGCCGATCATGCAGGCTGTGGAAGCGGGAATATCGAGCTCTCTCTATTCCCTGGAGGACAGACAATGTTTGAACTGCCAGGCTCGCAACGGCAACACTGATGTCATTGGCCGTGTCTTCTAGGGCTGAAAGAGAGAGGAACAGCGCCATGGTCAGTTCCCGCATCTGAGGGGACCCGAGGAGATCCCTGTGCCAGGGCCATCCCAGCCGGCTCTGGCCATGGCCAGCAGGGAGCAGGGACCAGCCGGATCAGCCCAAAGCTGCTAGCCACGAATCCCCCAGGTGCCCTGAAAGCTCTGTGTGCTCTGTCCACGCTGCCCCTGGTCTGCACAGGGAGCAGAGCCCTCCGCAGCCGGGGCAGGGCTCGCAGCTCCCCCGCCAGCCCTCGCGTGCAGCCCACTGCCCTCACTCACCCTCACAGATGAGATGGAGCTCTTCCTTCCTCCCCCTCAGGTACCGCCCGGCCGTCCCTGGGAACACAGAGCCTGTCAGGCCCAGCGGCACAGCTCCCTGCCAGCGGCGCCGCCAGCCCTGTGCCCACACGCCCTCCTGGCCCGGCTCGTGGCTCACCCATGAACCTGACGGCCGCCTCTCGCAGGGGCTCCTGTGGGCTCTGCAGGTAGGGCAGGGCCCGGCGCAGGTGCTCGGCCACGCTGCTGCTGTCCTCTGCCAGCTGGAGAGAGCGACAGGAGGGAAGGGTTGGCCCCGCAGCCCCCCGGGCCGGGGCTCCATGGGCACCCGGCTCGGGCCACAGGAGCCTGGAGCAGAGCCCGCGCGGCCTCGGGCTGCAGCAGCGGGCAGGGGCACAGCTGCCAGCCCGCACACCGAGCACCGCGCTCAGGGGCTGCTCCAGGCTGGGGCTGCGGCTTCCCGGCCCTCCTTACCAGGATCTCAATGAACCTCCAAAGTTTCTCCTTCTTTACAGGCTTTTCAAGATCTCTCCTGTTCAGGAATTTGGCCACACAAAGCAGGGTTTCCCAAGAAGCCTGGAGAGCAGTAGAGACACGGAAATGGCCCCACAGCCCAGGATCAGCATCCCTGTGCCAGGGCCAGGAGGAGGATGCAGCCTGCCAGGCGCCAGGGCAGGAGGCAGCCAAGCCCCCTCCCAGGGCGACAGCAGCAGCCCGTGAGTCCTCACCTCTGCCACACTCTGATTCTCATCATGGCAGTGGAAGAAGAGTGGGAGCAGGCTGTGACACACTTGTGTCATCAGGAGCTTTTTCTCTTCTTCCACTACAGTAGACAGCAAGGCTCGAAATACAAACATGGAGATCCACTGCACATGCCAGTCATCCTGTGTAACAGGAAGGAAACAAGACCTTGGCATCAGCTGATTCTGGCCCACCTTGGCGCAGGCCTGCATCTCCACAGGGCACCAAGTGTCTGGGCAGCAGCCAGTGGCCGTGGCTGAGGGCACAGAGCCTTACGTGTTCAAAGAGTGGCAGGAGCACCTTAGCCAGCTGCAGGGCGATGGGGCTGGGTATTGGGGTGTCATTATCCAAGAAGAAATCACTAAGTAGAACAATGCTCATCCTGACCACATCACTATCATTTTCCTGCAGGAGCTCCCCGAGGCTTTCGGTCAGGCTCCGCATTCTTTTGGCCTGTGCGGAACAAAAGTGTGTGAAAGGCCACCCTGCTGCCACAGGGCCCAGAGGCCAAAGGCCTGTCCCGCAGCCCTCGGGCAGCTGAAGTGGGAGGCAGGAGAGCTGGGAGCGGCTGACCCAGTGCCTGAAGACCAGCAACTGTGTTCCCCAGCACCACGCTGCCTGCACGGCTTCAGCTGCTGCCCCCTCCTTACCATCGAGGGATTATCCCTGACCAAGAGGAGGGCTCTCAGAACCTGGCGGCGCATCTCCGTGTGCTCACTCAGCAAGTGCCTCGACAAGAGATCCATGATGCTGTCACTGCATGCACTCAAGTCCAGGCAATGCAGGACCTGAAAGGCACAGGGCAGTGACAGGGGACCTGGCCGGCAGGAGCCCAGAACCGCACAGGGCGGGGACCAGGCAGCAGCGCAGGGCGTGGGCACCATCCCAGGCAGCTGCGGCTACGAGAGGGCAGAGAGCTGGGAGGCAGCGCCGGCCTTCAGACTCACCTCCACAAGGAATGCCAGGGCAGGGAAGTGCCAGTATGGCATCTCTTTGCGGAGCAACTGAAGGAGATAGTCTAAGATGCTTTTACACTCATCGATGGATTCTTTGCCCATCTCCCTGGAAGGCAGAAAATGGCACTAAGATGTGGCAGCAGCTCTCTGGCCTCAGAGAGAAACAAACAACTTTCCCAGGCATCGCCTGAGAAAGTCTGAGAAGATCAGAGGAAAGAATGAAAAAACATTCTTATCTTAACATGCTGCACCTGGCATTATGAACATTCGGAATATGTTACAGAGATTTGTCTACCAAAATGTGCTTTCTTAAGTAACTAATGGTATAGTGTTTAGACTAGAAAACACATTAAATCAACCTATATCATAACTATCTATAAGAACAATGGGTTTCTTAATAATAATTATTATTGATCGGACCTCTGAAATACATGGAGTCAGTGATAATTACTGGCCGGGGGCCCGCTCCTACGACACTAAGACCCTGAGTCGGGGGGGGAAGCCCCTCCCAGGACAGACTGATGCAGTTCTTGTCTTTACCCCCCACCCTGCAGGGGGACCTGGGCCCTTTGAGATGTGGCTGCTGCTGGGCACCCTCCTCTCCCAGCCTTTCCCAGTCTGCTTGGCTGTCCCTCGTCCCTCTGGCCCATGGCCATGGGGACTGAGTGGGATATCCCAGCCACAGAGCACAAATGCCGGGAGCAATGGGGAGAAGGGGGTCTCACCTGGCCAGCAGACCCACGGCATAAATGTGGGTGTCAGCACAGAGCAGCGTGTCCCAGCCACGCTTGCGCTCCATTGACAACACCACATCCTCATAGTCCATTTGGCACAGCAGGGACTTCAGGGTCCTCACTGCAAACCTGAGTGCAGAGCAAAGCCCGGGTCACACTGGGAGCACTGGCTCCTGCCCTGGCCATGTGGCAGGGACAGAAGGATTGGGATAGAGCACCTGTTGGGGCTGCTGGCAAGGCCATGTTCTTCCTGGCATCCCTTCCAGAAGGTATCCACCTCCTCTGGCATCTCTTTGGTGCTGAAGAACACTTGGAAGAGCAGATGCACAAATAACTGCGGGAAATGCTCATCCACTATATCTGGGACACAGCGCTCCTGAAGGATCTTCCATATCACCACAGTTGCCTGCAAAGGACGAAGCCCCCCGAGGCAGCGTTCAGTGCCAAGGTGTCCGTGGGACAGGGCCCGAGCGTGGCAGGGAGAGGCCCAGAGAGACACAGGGGGAGCAGCGGGCCTGGTGGCCCTGCAGCTGTCCCTAGGCCAGCTTTCAGGCCAGTGCCTGAGGCAGGGAGATGCAGTGGGGAAAGGAGGATGGAGAGCTGCTGGACAGGTGGCCTTGGGGCCAGCAAAGTCCACTGGCAGAAACTCACAGCCAGGGCAAAGACAGTCATTCTGTTCCCATCGCAGGTGCTCATGCTGTGCTCTGGCCAGCTCCCCAGCACATCCAGGAGTATCTGCTGTGCCAGCTCTGCAGTCCAGGGTGTGCACATGATGGTCTTCCACATGGCCATGGCAGCTCTGCGGGGTTAGAGCTCTGTCTCAGGGCATCTCAGACACAGCACCGTGGTCTGGGCATCTCTAGAGGCCCGGGTTGACTGCCGGCTCTGCCTTTGCCCACTGCCCCTCTCCAGCAGCAGCCAGGCAGCCCAGCCCTGTGGGGACAGGCCCCTGTGGGACAACGAGGGAGCATGGCAGCAGGCTTGGGGCTGACATGCCAGGGCCTGGAAAGGGAGCAGCCAGAGGGCCCTGGGACTCTCTGTTGGTCAGAAACCTGGCCCAGGCTGTACAGGGCGATGGGTTGGGGTGAGCCCTGAGCCCTCTGGGCAGATGGGCCCCATACCTGTCACAGGATGGGGCCACACGCAGGAGTGTCATTACTGCCTCATTTGGCTGCGCTTCTGTGAGATACAGCAGGGCGGTGTCCAGCCTGTGCTCAGCAGAATCATTGGCCATGAGCCACTGGTGGATGTATCTCACCATGCCGGGCACCTGGAGAAGGCACAGGGAGACTTGGAAAGCTGCCAGAGGGATCAGCGTTCCCAGGGTCCCCGGAGAAGTGCTTCCCTTCCCGCCGCACTGCGATGGCCTCAAAGGCTCACAGGGGCCAGCACTAGTGGCTTGGAAAGCCATGTGACTCATGGGGCAATTGAAGCCTGGCCACATCTGCTTACTTGCTCTGCTCTGGGAACACCACTCTGCACAAGCAAATCCAGCAGGGCGGCACTGGTCTCATGTCCGAGGAGCTCTGAGTATGCTCTGAGCCCAGGGCTCATGACACTGGTCTCTTCCTGCCGAATTCTCTTGATGAATTTGCAAACAAGCTGTAGGAGAAGAGCAAGAAGCCATGGGGTGCTGCAGGTGTGCTGCTGGGCTGAGCAGTGACAGCAGGCCCAGCCCAGGTGGGGATGGCTGCAGGTACCTGTGCTGTTCTGTGGAAGCGGCCATGGGCGGGTTCCTGCTCTTGTGTCTGGTCCAGGGCTGCATCTGGGAAAGAGCGAGCGCAGCCCGAGCTGAGGGGCTGCCGGAGAGGCCGGAGAACACAGCCCAGCCCTGCGCTGCCCAGGCAGGGACAGCCCCGTGACGGCCCAGGGCATGGAGCACGGCTGTGGGGTGTCTGCCCGGCCCCTATTCCATCCTGACCATGGGCATGGCCCCAGGGGATGGGATGGCATGGCATGGCATGGCATGGCATGGCACGGCATGGCATGGCATGGCATGGCATGGCATGGCATGGCATGGGGCCAAGCTGGCTGCAGGCACCAGCCCTGCGGCCCAGCTCTGCCACTCACCCTTCTGCCGTGGCTGGAACTGCTCCAGCTCTTCAGGCTGCTGTGCTGGGGCAGTTCCAGGGCCTTCTTTCTCCTCCTTCCCCCAGGCCAGCTTGGGCACGCTCGCAGGTCTGTGCTCTACGACACTGCCTGGATTCATGGCTGCTTGCAGAAGGTGAAAAGGAAAAGGTCCAAGTCAGCAAGTGCTGCAGTCGTGCCTTGAGGGCACCTGCAAGTGTGAAGACTTGGCAAGGCTACAGGACAGCAAGTCCTGCACTCTGCTCTTGGGGCTCCAGCCACAAGGACAGGAGACTCCTGTCAAGGACAGTGAAAAGCAAATGCCACAGTCTGCCCTCGAGGGCAGCTGCAGAAGATTTGCCTTGGGAAGGCCAGGGGTCACCAAGTGCTCTGCTCTGGCCACGAGCTCACCTGCAGGAGTAATACCTCGGGAAAGCTCTGGGTCAGCAAGGAACGAGTGGCTGTGCGAGGGCTCCTCACAGCACCGCTCTCTCGCGTCCTCTCTCGTCGTGTGCACCGAGCACTGTGGAGTGTAACTGTAACTTGTAACTGCCAACACCTCTGCCAGAGCGTGTCACCAAGGGCCCTTGGAATCCCTGTCCCGTTCCATTCCATGGTGACCATGCTGCACGGTGTCACCAAGGGCCCTTGGAATCCCTGTCCCGTTCCATTCCACGGTGACCATGCTGCACCCTGTCACCAAGGGCCCTTGCACGCACTGCCACCTGCCCTGGGGCCACCCCGTGCCCACCCAAAGTGGCCCAGGTTGGAAGGAATCCCTGGCCCCAAGTGTCTGAGACAGCCCGACGGGATCTTTAGGAATGACTCAGACCATCAGCCAACGCTGCCCTGCTCTGCAGGCTCAGGGCAGCAGAAGGAGCCCCCACGGGCTCTGCAGGAGCTGGCAGAGGCTGCCCAGCAGGGAGGCCATGGGGCACAGAGCCCCAAGGCTGCCCAGGGCCCCACGGCACAGGGGCCGTTCCCAGCCCCAATGCTCCTGGCCTGGCCTGGGCTGCACAGGGGCTGTGGCACCATGGCTGGGCCAGCACAGGGCCACAAAGGGGCCCCGCAGCCGCTGCCGGGGCTGGCAGCAAGTCCGGGCACAGACAAGGAATTGCTGAGCATGGCCTGCGCTGGCCAGGGCTGACTGTGCCAAAGGCAGAGCTCAGCTGCTCTTGATGCCTGCAGGAAAAGTCAAGAGGCCAAAGAGCCTCCATGGCTGTGCTGGGGACAGAGGCTGGAGGAGGGAAATGCAGGGAAGCTGTGGCATGGGGAGGACATGCAATTCCAGCAGACACCTCAGCCTGCAAGGTGCTCTGCTCTACCTCAGCTCCTCTCTTAGATATGCCAATCCCAGCTCAGCACCTCAGGGTACTGGGGCCCAACAAGTAGAACATGCCTGTTCATGGAAAGGGGAGCAGGTTTCAATATCTCTCTGTTCCATAACATACAAGCAAATCTTTATTATCTGCCTCACTGGAGAACTTTGAAGAAATGGTAATGTTTTCCCACCCAGAACAGCAATTTCCTGGCTCTACTGCTTTCTTCTACTGATGGCAGGAGAAGAAATACTCATCTTCCCCTCTACCTCTGCCACCAACATTCAGTATAATATTTCATGACGCGCTTCCTTTGGGTGTTTCCAGGACTCCTGGTTAAATGGCCCTATCTAAGGACATCTCTTCATTTAGAGCAGCTGCATGTATGTCCTTCCCATTGCTCCCAGATTTCCTCCTGCAGCTGTTCTCTGGTCATTCCAATGCATCTCCTTTAAATGGCTTCATGCTTTGAGCTTTTGGGAGTTTCCCAATTTTTCAGAAGTTTAAATAACTCCTTACTCAGCATCTTATTGTAAGTTTTACCTATCACCTCTTCTTATGCCTTTGTCTAAAATCCTGCCTTTATGGCAATGCCTTGTAGATGGTGGACATGTCAGATGCTGCTGGGATGTCACAAGGAGCAGAGGGAAGGGTTTTGCTTGATTCAATTTATCATATTCACATTTTTTGATGTTGGCCATGAAGAGAAAGTTTTCAGTACCCTCCTACCCCTGCCTCTGTGCGAACTGGCCAAGGAGAGACCGGGCGGGGGCGGCAAAAGTCTGCAGGCGGTGCCAGGGAGTCTGATGGGGCAGGGCGGGGCGCTCCCAACCATGGCTGGGCGGGGGCCGCGACAGACAGGGGCAGGGGCAGGGGCAGGGGCAGGGGCAGGGGCAGGGGCAGGGGCAGGGGCAGGGCAGGGGCGGGGAGAGAGGGGATGCGAGAGTGTGCGGCCGTGCGAGCGGGAGCGGCGGGGGCGGTGGGGAGCGGTGGTGTCTGAGGAGCCGGGCGTGTGTCCCTGTGTCTGTCTCTCTCTCTGTGTCAACGAGGCCCGAGGGCGGGCGGCTTCGTGCCGGCCCCGGGCGCCTCGGCACCGAGCCCCCGCGGCCCCCCAGGCTCCTTCCGAGCACCGAAGACCTCTGCGGGCCCTGAAGGAACCGGCCCCAAAGCGGCCGCCCGCTTGCCGGCGGTGCTGCCGGCGGCGGGGCGGGCCGGGCCGAGTCGCACCGGGGCCGGCGGCTGCGAGCTGATTTCCGCCGCACGGACGGGCTTCTCTTCCCCGCTGGCCCCGCTGACATTCTCTTCTGCGGGGCAGGGCTGTGTCGGCTCCCGGACGGGGGGCGGGGGGCACTGGGGACGCCGTTTCCACAGTTCTGCACCTCAGGAGACCCCAGCACAGGGCACGGGCTGCCCGTCGGCTCGCCTGCGAGTGCTCTGCATAATAAAGGAAACTGAACAAAATCTGCCAAGAAAATTTCTTTTTCGGCTAAGTTTCTCATACCAGGCAAATAGAAGAGCCATTCTTTCAAGAAAGGAGAAAATGGGGGGGAATAAAACCCTAAAGACAAACTGAATAAAACCCCAAACCAAAAAAATCTCAAAACAAAACACAAAACCCAAAGGAAAAAAACCCAAAAAATCCAAAACAAAACCAGAAAACCCAAAACAAAAGCCCTGCACCTCACCTGCCCTCCAAAAAACCACCCCAAAAAACGAAATACAACCCAGAAAAATACAAAAATATGTGTTGGTCTTGAAAGTGGGCGGTTTATGGGCTGGGATGGGGCTGCTAGAGCTGTCCGGCTCTGGGCTGTAAGGAGGCTGTGAGCTTCCCCTGGCTCCAGGGCCGCCGGTGCTGGGTCGGCACCCTTGCGGCAAGCGTTGTCAGGGGGCAGCAGGTCTACTCTTGCTCCAGGCAAGCCTGGGGCAATCAGGTCTACCCGTCTCCGGAGCCATCAGGTCTACCAGGATCTGGGGACTCCCGGCTCTTGGCGGTGCCCGTGCCACGGGCAGTGACGGGTGACATCAGGTCATCCCCAACTCCGCGCCGGCCCAGGGTTATCAGGTCTACCCAGCTCCAGGGTCACCTGCTTCGTGGCAGGACCTTCATGGCCAGGGTCAACAGGTCTACCCCGATGCTGAGTGACCGTAAGGTGTTGTGGCCAGGACAACAGGTCTACCCTGGCTCCAGGGCTGCTGGGTTCATTGCAGTGCCCTGGATGTGAGCGGTGGCGGGGGACAAAAGGTCTACCCTGGCTCCGGGCCGGCCCGGGGCCATCAGGACTACCCCTCTCCACGGCCGCCGTGCTCGTGGTTGCGCTCAAGCTGCGGGTGGGATTGACAGCTAGCAGAACAGAATGGTTGGCAAAAGATCTGCCACCACCAGACACCAGACCACACCCAACAGGGTCACCCACCTCCTCTTGTCTATGGACGGTAATTAGGGGACCTGAAGACTTAAAACTAATTTTAAAAAACTTGCTAGAAGCTGATATACAGTAAGGTAGTAATAACCATTTCTGAGTTAAAGTACCACGGTAAAAGTTTAAACACTTTGTAATTCTTTAATAAGTGTCCTTTAGCCAAGCAGGTCAACTGAAGAAAGTTTTAGTTAGAATATTATTAAGTCTCACTTAGTTGCTAGGAATTAAGAGAATTACCCAAAGAAGCTAACCCTCAAAAGCCAGAGACTGTAAGTTGATGCGGGCTTAAGCCCGATCAAAGAAATAGTGGAGGGATTTATTATGAAGAAAACAGCCTTGCTGAGACATTTCGGTTTGGGCTAAGTACTGACATTGAAATATTAATTAGCGAATTGCTCCTGGGAATCACCTACACCCCCACCCACACTACCATTCTAGGACTGGGATGCAAAATAGAGAGACCAGTGGAATCACGGGAGGGGGTTTTGGGGATGAAAACACCCCTAAGTGGAAGGCTGGGCACAGTGGAGGGGGCTGGATGGGTGCGCTGCTTGGGGAAAAGGGAACCACATCCCTGGTCTGTGTCTGACCTGTCACCATAGCCTGCAGGGGACCAGACTGGACTGGGCTGTGGGAAGCAGGAACAAAGGAACAACTCTTCCTGGTGTTCCCAGGAGGGAAGGACAGGGGACAGCTGCTGCTGCACTTTGGCAGCAGGCTCTGCACATGCCCTCACCCTTCGGCTACCAGGACTTCAGACACAGACTGCACACCTCTTCACCTCCGGCTACCAGTGTGCCACGGAGACTCCAGGGACAGACTCTGCAGCCTTCTCGCCCTTTGGCTACTGGGAAAAAGCTACAACAGCGGGGGTGAGCTCTGTATTGAGCTCCCTTGCTCTGCTGATCTTTTGAATAAAGAGCTGAACATTAATAAAGGCACGAGCCCTGTTTACTACATGAAGGCCCCCAAAATTCCACTAAAAAGCCCCAAAATCCCCTAAAAATCACTGCTGTTGTGCCCCCGTCCCCCGAATCCCCCATACCCCATTCAGGGTGGGCCTGGGACTGCCTGGGACCCCCAGATCTCCATAGGACCCCCTCCAGGAACCCCAAATCTTCCCCAGAGCCCCCCGCCAAAGTTGGCCCAGGACCCCCTGAGAGCCCCCAGACCCCAATTGCACCCAGCCCAGGATGCCCCCTGAGACCCCCTGAGACCCTTCCCAAGACCCCCCCCAGGACCCTTCCAGGACCCTCCAGACCCCGCCCCAAACCCAACTCTGGACCCCCCAGCCTCTCCCCAGATCCCTCCAGGACCTCTCCCAAAAACCCCCAACCCCCCCCAGACCCTCTCTGGGACCCTTCCAGATCCCCCAAAGCCCCTCCCCAAAACCTCCTAGGACGCCACCAGGACCCCCCAAACCGCTCCCCCAACTCCGCCCAGACCCTCCCAAGACCCCCCCTCCAGGCCCCTCTCAGGACCCATCCCCACCCCCCAGGTCCCCCCACAATGCTCCAAGACCCCTCCCCAGACTCTCCCTGACACCTCCAGGACCCCTCAGGATCCCCCACCCAAGAGCCCTCCAGGACGCCCAGACTGCCCCGAGGACTCCTCCATGAGCCATCCAGGACCCCCCAGAGCCCTCCCTAAACTCCCCCCGGATCCCTCCCCAAAGGCCCCCGATCCCCCCAGGACCCCTCCCCAGCCCCCCCAGCCCCTCCCAGCCCCCGGCCCCTGTGCGGAGCCCCCTCCCCAGCGTTGCGGCCCCCGCGGCTCCCGCGGCTCCCGCCTCTCCCAGCGCCTCCCCCGCTCTGGCAGCGCCGCCCGCAGGGCCCGCCCGAGCCCGGGGGGCGGGGCCGCCGGGGGAGGGGCGCCGCTCCCGGCTCCCTCTGATTGGCTGCAGCCGCGCGCTGATTGGTTGGTTCGGCACGGGGCGCGCCGCTATTGGCTGGAGGAGCCCGCGCGCGCGGTGCAGGCGGGAAATTGTCAGGGGAGCGCGGCTGAGGAGGGGCTGAGGTGGGGCCGGGGAAACTGAACGGGGGGTTTGGGGCGGCTCGGGGAGAAATTGGGGATTTCTGGGGAACTGACAGGAAATAGGCGTGTGTCTGCTGGGTTTGGGGGAATGAGGGGGCTTTAGGGAGCTTTGGGGGGAGCTTGAGAGCTTCTGGAGCGTTCTCCGTTGGGTTTAGGGGGATCTGAGGGTAATTGCGGGGGTCCGAGGGGACTTTGGCGGAGTTGTGAGAGGAACTGGGGGGATCTGGGGGTTCTGAGGTGGCTCTGGGGTCAATTTTGGGGTAAAGTGGGGGGATCTGAGGGTAATTTGGGGGCTTTAGGTGGGTCTGGGGTGGATTTGGGGCTCTGGGGACACCTAAAGGGGTGCCAGGGGGTGAAGGGGTCGCAGCCCCCCAGACGCCCCCTGAAGCTCCCCTGTCCCCACAGAGGGGTCCCGGCCCTGGCGGTGCAGGACCCCCGGCCCCAGCCCAGCATCTCCATCAACCACCTGAACCGGGACACCAAGGAGGACGGGGATGGCTGGGGGGTCCTGGGGGCTCTGAGAGTGTCCGTGCCTGTCCCCAGGGGCTCAGGCTGTCCCCTGGGTGTCCCCGAGCTGGAGAAGTCCCTCTGCGCCGTTTCCTCGCCGTTTGGGCAGATTTTGGACATTTTGGTGCGGCGCAGTCTCGGCCTGCGGGGCCAGGCCTTCCTCACCTTCAGGGAGATGAGCAGCGCCACCAACGCCCTGCGCTCCCTGCAGGGCTTCCCCTCCTGCGGCCAACCCGTGGGGAGACAGCGACTGGGGGAGTTCTGGCACTGGGGAAAGAACTGCAATGCTGGGGAAAAACCGCCAAACTCTGGCCTCAGATACCCCCAAAGTCCAACTTGGAATCCCACCAAACTCATTCACCCTGAACACCCCAAAGCTTCCCTTTCTATGACAAGCCCATGGTAAGACAGAAATGCTGGGTGAAATCCTGGAATTCTCATGGAAAAAACCCAAAATCCTGAGGAAAAAAAACAAACCCAACCAGGATTCCCCCCAAAATCCCATCAAGAATCCCTGAAATTGAGTTGGAAACACCCCTAAATCCAACCAGGAACCCCCCAAAGCTTCCCCTTCTATGACGAGTCCATGGTGAGACCCAAATCCTTGGGAAAATCCTGACATTTTGGGAAAAAATCCTGAAATTCTGGGAGAAATCCTGAATTCCTGGGGGAAAAACTCAAAATGCAGCCTCAAATATCCCCAAAATCCAACCAGGAACCGCCCCAAAGCTTCCCCTTCTACCAAATGTCCATGGTAAGAGACAAATCAGAGTAGAAGTCCTGGGATTTTGGGAACAATCCTGAAATTCTGGGAAAAACTCCAAAATCCTTGGGAAAAAACCCAAATCCAGCCTCAGTTATCCCTAAAATTCACCCTAACGCCCCCCCCCCCCCCCCCACCCGCCAAAGCTTCCCCTTCCGGGACAAACCAGTGGTAATAGCAGAATCTTCAGGCAAATACCCAAATTTTGGGAAAAATCCTGTAATTCTGGGACAAAAGCACAAAATTCAATTGGGAACCCACCCAAAATCCGTCCAGGAGCCCCCAAGAATTCACCCTGAATCTCCTAAACCTTCCCCTTCTACCCCACAGTGAGACCCAAATTCAGGGAAAAATCCACAGATTCTTGAAAAAACAGGAAATCTTGGGAAAAAGCCTGAAATCTGGGGAAGAAACGGAAATCTCACCAGAAATCCACCCCCCAATCCCCTGGGAATGACCCCAAATCCCTGCTGGAACCTCCCCAATTCCTCTGAATTACCCCAAAATCCTGCTGAAATTCCCTGAATTCCTTCTAGGACTTGCCAAAATCCCTCAAAAACGTCCCTGATTGCTTCTGGAACTGCCCCAGATCCATTCTGGAGCATCCCCAAATCCCTCCGAACTTCTGAAAATCCCTTGGAAGACCCCAAAATCCCTCTTGAAACTCTCCCAGATCCCCTCTGAATTCCCCCAGATCCCTCAGAAAGCCCCAGATCCCCTCTGGAGCCTCTTCCAGATCCCCCCAAAATCCTCGGGAACAACCCCAAACCCCCCGAGCCGTCCCCAGCTCCCCCCGGAGTGATCCCAAATCCCCCCGGAGCCAGCCCAGGTCCCCTCTGGAAGCTCCCCGAGTCCCTCGGGAAGCCGCAGATCCCCGGGAGCCGCCGGGCAGCGCCGGGAAAGCCCAAAGCCCCGCGGCAGTGCCGCATCCCGGCCGGAGCTGCCCCGGGAGCCCCGCGGGGCCGGGGCCGGGGCCGGGATGCGCCGTCCCAGCGGATCCAGCGCGCCCGGCCGGGCTCGGCCAGCGCGGCCCAGGGCAGGGAGCGCTGGTGGGGCGGGAGCGGGAGCGGAGCGCGAACGGGACCAGCGCAGAGCCAAGGGGGGAGAGGCCCCGGCCCCACAGAGAGCGGGGCCGGAGCGCGGGGCCGGGCGGGGATGGCTCGGCGATTGTTCCGGGCGATTCGGGCACTCGCAGCGATCTCTGCGGGATTCTTGGGCTGCTCCTGGGAGGTTTGGCCGGGATTTTGAGGGAAGTTTTCGTGGGGATTTTTTGGGTGCATGTCCTCGCACTTCGGGTGGGATGTGATAGGACTTGGGGGCATTTTTTGGGGAATTTGAGAGGGGTTTGGTGGGATTTCGGCGCGGATTTTTTGAGTGTATTTGGTGTGGATTTTGCGGGGGTTTAGGGAAATTTTGGTCGGATATTTTGGGTGATTTGGTGGGATTTTTTGTGTGGATTTTGTGTGATTGGGGGATTTTTGGCTGCATTTTTGTACAAATTTTTCTCTGTGGATTCTGTGGGATTTTCATGGGGATTTAGTGGGACTTTTTGTGGGATTTTTGTGTGGCATTTAAGGGGATTTTGGGGGCGATTTTTATGGGGATTTTGAGGGATTTCTGTGAGCCTTGGGGTGATTTTTTGTGGATTTTTTTGGGTGAGTTTTGTGGGCTTTTGGGTGGAATTTTTGTGGAGATTTACCTGGGATTTTGTGTGGTTTTTCTGGCATTTTCAAGGAATCTACAGTGGAATTTTTGTGGGAATTTTATGGTATTTTTGGTGGGATTTTTTGTGAGGATTTTGAGTCGATTTCTATTGGATTTTGGGGAGTTTTGGGGGATTTTTTAGGAAGATTTTAGTTGGGTTTTGGGTGTTTTGGGGGGGATTTTTATGGGATTTTGATGATATTTTTGTGAGGACTTTTGGTGATATTTTTGTGAGGGTGAGTGGTGCCTTTGGTTCCAACCAACTTTCCTCCCCGAGCCAACGTTACCCACTCCCTCACACGTCCCCCCCGTGCCTTCCCACTGCCTTGTCCTGTCTGGGCTTCCACAGCCCCTCATCCCTTCGTGGCCCCATCCCCTCAGAGTCTCCCCCAGCCTGGCCAACCTGATCCATCAAGAGGCACCTGGGAGCCCTCAGCATTCCAGGCAGCAACACACGGGCAGGAGGACACGGATGGCGCTTCCTGCCTGGGACAGGGCTTGTGGCCATCTCCAGGCACCGCTCTCACAGAGATCCCCACAGCTCCAGCCCCTGCCCATCTGCTCTGTGGGCAGCACAAAGGCTTCAGCAGAACCACCAAAGGCCAAGGGGCTTCTGGCCATTTTCCCTGCAACCCTGCATGCCTGGGCAGCTTGCTGAGCCCAGGAACCCTTTTCTCCCTCTTCCCCTAGGCCCTGCAGAGCCTGGGCAGCAAAAGAAAGATCCTGGGAGTCTGTCTATTACAACACATCCTATATTTCTATGCTAAAGAAAAACAAAAAGAAGAAAAGAACAATCCTAAAGAAACGAAACATTCCTGCTGGCTCGAGTGGCCCCAGCAGACAGAGCCTCTGGGATCAGCTCTCTGCAGAGCTGCAGCAGCGCAGCCAGCCGAGCCCCGACAGACGAGGCCGTCTCCTCCATGCCCTGCAGAGCCGATCATGCAGGCTGTGGAAGCGGGAATATCGAGCTCTCTCTATTCCCTGGAGGACAGACAATGTTTGAACTGCCAGGCTCGCAACGGCGACACTGATGTCATTGGCCGTGTCTTCTAGGACTGAAAGAGAGAGGAACAGCGCCATGGTCAGTTCCCGCATCTGAGGGGACCCGAGGAGATCCCTGTGCCAGGGCCATCCCAGCCGGCTCTGGCTATGGCCAGCAGGGAGCAGGGACCAGCTGGATCAGCCCAAAGCTGCTGGCCACGAATCCCCCAGGTGCCCTGAAAGCTCTGTGTGCTCTGTCCACGCTGCCCCTGGTCTGCACAGGGAGCAGAGCCCTCCACAGCCGGGGCAGGGCTCGCAGCTCCCCCGCCAGCCCTCGCTGGCAGCCCGCTGCCCTCACTCACCCTCACAGATGAGATGGAGCTCTTCCTTCCTCCCCCTCAGGTACCGCCCGGCCGTCCCTGGGAACACAGAGCCTGTCAGGCCCAGCGGCACAGCTCCCTGCCAGCGGCGCCGCCAGCCCTGTGCCCACACGCCCTCCTGGCCCAGCTCGTGGCTCACCCATGAACCTGACGGCCGCCTCTCGCAGGGGCTCCTGTGGGCTCTGCAGGTAGGGCAGGGCCCGGCGCAGGTGCTCGGCCACGCTGCTGCTGTCCTCTGCCAGCTGGAGAGAGCGACAGGAGGGAAGGGTTGGCCCCGCAGCCCCCCGGGCCGGGGCTCCATGGGCACCCGGCTCGGGCTGCAGGAGCCTGGAGCAGAGCCCGCGCGGCCTCGGGCTGCAGCAGCGGGCAAGGGCACAGCTGCCAGCCCGCACACCGAGCACCGCGCTCAGGGGCTGCTCCAGGCTGGGGCTGCGGCTTCCCGGCCCTCCTTACCAGGATCTCAATGAACCTCCAAAGTTTCTCCTTCTTTACAGGCTTTTCAAGATCTCTCCTGTTCAGGAATTTGGCCACACAAAGCAGGGTTTCCCAAGAAGCCTGGAGAGCAGTAGAGACACGGAAATGGCCCCACAGCCCAGGATCAGCATCCCTGTGCCAGGGCCGGGAGGAGGATGCAGCCTGCCAGGCGCCAGGGCAGGAGGCAGCCAAGCCCCCTCCCAGGGCGACAGCAGCAGCCCGTGAGTCCTCACCTCTGCCACACTCTGATTCTCATCATGGCAGTGGAAGAAGAGTGGGAGCAGGCTGTGACACACTTGTGTCATCAGGAGCTTTTTCTCTTCTTCCACTACAGTAGACAGCAAGGCTCGAAATACAAACATGGAGATCCACTGCACATGCCAGTCATCCTGTGTAACAGGAAGGAAACAAGACCTTGGCATCAGCTGATTCTGGCCCACCTTGGCGCAGGCCTGCATCTCCACAGGGCACCAAGTGTCTGGGCAGCAGCCAGTGGCCGTGGCTGAGGGCACAGAGCCTTACGTGTTCAAAGAGTGGCAGGAGCACCTTAGCCAGCTGCAGGGCGATGGGGCTGGGTATTGGGGTGTCATTATCCAAGAAGAAATCACTAAGTAGAACAATGCTCATCCTGACCACATCACTATCATTTTCCTGCAGGAGCTCCCCGAGGCTTTCGGTCAGGCTCCGCATTCTTTTGGCCTGTGCGGAACAAAAGTGTGTGAAAGGCCACCCTGCTGCCACAGGGCCCAGAGGCCAAAGGCCTGTCCCGCAGCCCTCGGGCAGCTGAAGTGGGAGGCAGGAGAGCTGGGAGCGGCTGACCCAGTGCCTGAAGACCAGCAACTGTGTTCCCCAGCACCACGCTGCCTGCACGGCTTCAGCTGCTGCCCCCTCCTTACCATCGAGGGATTATCCCTGACCAAGAGGAGGGCTCTCAGAACCTGGCGGCGCATCTCCGTGTGCTCACTCAGCAAGTGCCTCGACAAGAGATCCATGATGCTGTCACTGCATGCACTCAAGTCCAGGCAATGCAGGACCTGAAAGGCACAGGGCAGTGACAGGGGACCCGGCCGGCAGGAGCCCAGAACCGCACAGGGCGGGGACCAGGCAGCAGCGCAGGGCGTGGGCACCATCCCAGGCAGCTGCGGCTACGAGAGGGCAGAGAGCTGGGAGGCAGCGCCGGCCTTCAGACTCACCTCCACAAGGAATGCCAGGGCAGGGAAGTGCCAGTATGGCATCTCTTTGCGGAGCAACTGAAGGAGATAGTCTAAGATGCTTTTACACAAGTCGATGGATTCTTTGCCCATCTCCCTGGAAGGCAGAAAATGGCACTAAGATGTGGCAGCAGCTCTCTGGCCTCAGAGAGAAACAAACAACTTTCCCAGGCATCGCCTGAGAAAGTCTGAGAAGATCAGAGGAAAGAATGAAAAAACATTCTTATCTTAACATGCTGCACCTGGCATTGTGAACATTCGGAATATGTTACAGAGATTTGTCTACCAAAATGTGCTTTCTTAAGTAACTAATGGTATAGTGTTTAGACTAGAAAACACATTAAATCAACCTATATCATAACTATCTATAAGAACAATGGGTTTCTTAATAATAATTATTATTGATCGGACCTCTGAAATACATGGAGTCAGTGATAATTACTGGCCGGGGGCCCGCTCCTACGACACTAAGACCCTGAGTCGGGGGGGGAAGCCCCTCCCAGGACAGACTGATGCAGTTCTTGTCTTTACCCCCCACCCTGCAGGGGGACCTGGGCCCTTTGAGATGTGGCTGCTGCTGGGCACCCTCCTCTCCCAGCCTTTCCCAGTCTGCTTGGCTGTCCCTCGTCCCTCTGGCCCATGGCCATGGGGACTGAGTGGGATATCCCAGCCACAGAGCACAAATGCCGGGAGCAATGGGGAGAAGGGGGTCTCACCTGGCCAGCAGACCCACGGCATAAATGTGGGTGTCAGCACAGAGCAGCGTGTCCCAGCCACGCTTGCGCTCCATTGACAACACCACATCCTCATAGTCCATTTGGCACAGCAGGGACTTCAGGGTCCTCACTGCAAACCTGAGTGCAGAGCAAAGCCCGGGTCACACTGGGAGCACTGGCTCCTGCCCTGGCCATGTGGCAGGGACAGAAGGATTGGGATAGAGCACCTGTTGGGGCTGCTGGCAAGGCCATGTTCTTCCTGGCATCCCTTCCAGAAGGTATCCACCTCCTCTGGCATCTCTTTGGTGCTGAAGAACACTTGGAAGAGCAGATGCACAAATAACTGCGGGAAATGCTCATCCACTATATCTGGGACACAGCGCTCCTGAAGGATCTTCCATATCACCACAGTTGCCTGCAAAGGACAAAGTCCCCCGAGGCAGCGTTCAGTGCCAAGGTGTCCGTGGGACAGGGCCCGAGCGTGGCAGGGAGAGGCCCAGAGAGCCACAGGGGGAGCAGCGGGCCTGGTGGCCCTGCAGCTGTCCCTAGGCCAGCTTTCAGGCCAGTGCCTGAGGCAGGGAGATGCAGTGGGGAAAGGAGGATGGAGAGCTGCTGGACAGGTGGCCTTGGGGCCAGCAAAGTCCACTGGCAGAAACTCACAGCCAGGGCAAAGACAGTCATTCTGTTCCCATCGCAGGTGCTCATGCTGTGCTCTGGCCAGCTCCCCAGCACATCCAGGAGTATCTGCTGTGCCAGCTCTGCAGTCCAGGGTGTGCACATGATGGTCTTCCACATGGCCATGGCAGCTCTGCGGGGTTAGAGCTCTATCTCAGGGCATCTCAGACACAGCACCGTGGTCTGGGCATCTCTAGAGGCCCGGGTTGACTGCCGGCTCTGCCTTTGCCCACTGCCCCTCTCCAGCAGCAGCCAGGCAGCCCAGCCCTGTGGGGACAGGCCCCTGTGGGACAACGAGGGAGCATGGCAGCAGGCTTGGGGCTGACATGCCAGGGCCTGGAAAGGGAGCAGCCAGAGGGCCCTGGGACTCTCTGTTGGTCAGAAACCTGGCCCAGGCTGTACAGGGCGATGGGTTGGGGTGAGCCCTGAGCCCTCTGGGCAGATGGGCCCCATACCTGTCACAGGATGGGGCCACACGCAGGAGTGTCATTACTGCCTCATTTGGCTGCGCTTCTGTGAGATACAGCAGGGCGGTGTCCAGCCTGTGCTCAGCAGAATCATTGGCCATGAGCCGCTGGTGGATGTATCTCACCATGCCGGGCACCTGGAGAAGGCACAGGGAGACTTGGAAAGCTGCCAGAGGGAGCAGCGTTCCCAGGGTCCCCAGAGAAGTGCTTCCCTTCCCGCCGCACTGCGATGGCCTCAAAGGCTCACAGGGGCCAGCACTAGTGGCTTGGGAAGCCATGTGACTCATGGGGCAATTGAAGCCTGGCCACATCTGCTTACTTGCTCTGCTCTGGGAACACCACTCTGCACAAGCAAATCCAGCAGGGCGGCACTGGTCTCATGTCCGAGGAGCTCTGAGTATGCTCTGAGCCCAGGGCTCATGACACTGGTCTCTTCCTGCCGAATTCTCTTGATGAATTTGCAAACAAGCTGTAGGAGAAGAGCAAGAAGCCATGGGGTGCTGCAGGTGTGCTGCTGGGCTGAGCAGTGACAGCAGGCCCAGCCCAGGTGGGGATGGCTGCAGGTACCTGTGCTGTTCTGTGGAAGCGGCCATGGGCGGGTTCCTGCTCTTGTGTCTGGTCCAGGGCTGCATCTGGGAAAGAGCGAGCGCAGCCCGAGCTGAGGGGCTGCCGGAGAGGCCGGAGAACACAGCCCAGCCCTGCGCTGCCCAGGCAGGGACAGCCCCGTGACGGCCCAGGGCATGGAGCACGGCTGTGGGGTGTCTGCCCGGCCCCTATTCCATCCTGACCATGGGCATGGCCCCAGGGGATGGGATGGCATGGCATGGCATGGCATGGCATGGCACGGCATGGCATGGCATGGCATGGCATGGCATGGCATGGCATGGCATGGCATGGGGCCAAGCTGGCTGCAGGCACCAGCCCTGCGGCCCAGCTCTGCCACTCACCCTTCTGCCGTGGCTGGAACTGCTCCAGCTCTTCAGGCTGCTGTGCTGGGGCAGTTCCAGGGCCTTCTTTCTCCTCCTTCCCCCAGGCCAGCTTGGGCACGCTCGCAGGTCTGTGCTCTACGACACTGCCTGGATTCATGGCTGCTTGCAGAAGGTGAAAAGGAAAAGGTCCAAGTCAGCAAGTGCTGCAGTCGTGCCTTGAGGGCACCTGCAAGTGTGAAGACTTGGCAAGGCTACAGGACAGCAAGTCCTGCACTCTGCTCTTGGGGCTCCAGCCACAAGGACAGGAGACTCCTGTCAAGGACAGTGAAAAGCAAATGCCACAGTCTGCCCTCGAGGGCAGCTGCAGAAGATTTGCCTTGGGAAGGCCAGGGGTCACCAAGTGCTCTGCTCTGGCCACGAGCTCACCTGCAGGAGTAATACCTCGGGAAAGCTCTGGGTCAGCAAGGAACGAGTGGCTGTGCGAGGGCTCCTCACAGCACCGCTCTCTCGCGTCCTCTCTCGTCGTGTGCACCGAGCACTGTGGAGTGTAACTGTAACTTGTAACTGCCAACACCTCTGCCAGAGCGTGTCACCAAGGGCCCTTGGAATCCCTGTCCCGTTCCATTCCATGGTGACCATGCTGCACGGTGTCACCAAGGGCCCTTGGAATCCCTGTCCCGTTCCATTCCACGGTGACCATGCTGCACCCTGTCACCAAGGGCCCTTGCACGCACTGCCACCTGCCCTGGGGCCACCCCGTGCCCACCCAAAGTGGCCCAGGTTGGAAGGAATCCCTGGCCCCAAGTGTCTGAGACAGCCCGACGGGATCTTTAGGAATGACTCAGACCATCAGCCAACGCTGCCCTGCTCTGCAGGCTCAGGGCAGCAGAAGGAGCCCCCACGGGCTCTGCAGGAGCTGGCAGAGGCTGCCCAGCAGGGAGGCCATGGGGCACAGAGCCCCAAGGCTGCCCAGGGCCCCACGGCACAGGGGCCGTTCCCAGCCCCAATGCTCCTGGCCTGGCCTGGGCTGCACAGGGGCTGTGGCACCATGGCTGGGCCAGCACAGGGCCACAAAGGGGCCCCGCAGCCGCTGCCGGGGCTGGCAGCAAGTCCGGGCACAGACAAGGAATTGCTGAGCATGGCCTGCGCTGGCCAGGGCTGACTGTGCCAAAGGCAGAGCTCAGCTGCTCTTGATGCCTGCAGGAAAAGTCAAGAGGCCAAAGAGCCTCCATGGCTGTGCTGGGGACAGAGGCTGGAGGAGGGAAATGCAGGGAAGCTGTGGCATGGGGAGGACATGCAATTCCAGCAGACACCTCAGCCTGCAAGGTGCTCTGCTCTACCTCAGCTCCTCTCTTAGATATGCCAATCCCAGCTCAGCACCTCAGGGTACTGGGGCCCAACAAGTAGAACATGCCTGTTCATGGAAAGGGGAGCAGGTTTCAATATCTCTCTGTTCCATAACATACAAGCAAATCTTTATTATCTGCCTCACTGGAGAACTTTGAAGAAATGGTAATGTTTTCCCACCCAGAACAGCAATTTCCTGGCTCTACTGCTTTCTTCTACTGATGGCAGGAGAAGAAATACTCATCTTCCCCTCTACCTCTGCCACCAACATTCAGTATAATATTTCATGACGCGCTTCCTTTGGGTGTTTCCAGGACTCCTGGTTAAATGGCCCTATCTAAGGACATCTCTTCATTTAGAGCAGCTGCATGTATGTCCTTCCCATTGCTCCCAGATTTCCTCCTGCAGCTGTTCTCTGGTCATTCCAATGCATCTCCTTTAAATGGCTTCATGCTTTAAGCTTTTGGGAGTTTCCCAATTTTTCAGAAGTTTAAATAACTCCTTACTCAGCATCTTATTGTAAGTTTTACCTATCACCTCTTCTTATGCCTTTGTCTAAAATCCTGCCTTTATGGCAATGCCTTGTAGATGGTGGACATGTCAGATGCTGCTGGGATGTCACAAGGAGCAGAGGGAAGGGTTTTGCTTGATTCAATTTATCATATTCACATTTTTTGATGTTGGCCATGAAGAGAAAGTTTTCAGTACCCTCCTACCCCTGCCTCTGTGCGAACTGGCCAAGGAGAGACCGGGCGGGGGCGGCAAAAGTCTGCAGGCGGTGCCAGGGAGTCTGATGGGGCAGGGCGGGGCGCTCCCAACCATGGCTGGGCGGGGGCCGCGACAGACAGGGGCAGGGGCAGGGGCAGGGGCAGGGGCAGGGGCAGGGGCAGGGGCAGGGGCAGGGGCAGGGGCAGGGGCAGGGGCAGGGCAGGGGCGGGGAGAGAGGGGATGCGAGAGTGTGCGGCCGTGCGAGCGGGAGCGGCGGGGGCGGTGGGGAGCGGTGGTGTCTGAGGAGCCGGGCGTGTGTCCCTGTGTCTGTCTCTCTCTCTGTGTCAACGAGGCCCGAGGGCGGGCGGCTTCGTGCCGGCCCCGGGCGCCTCGGCACCGAGCCCCCGCGGCCCCCCAGGCTCCTTCCGAGCACCGAAGACCTCTGCGGGCCCTGAAGGAACCGGCCCCAAAGCGGCCGCCCGCTTGCCGGCGGTGCTGCCGGCGGCGGGGCGGGCCGGGCCGAGTCGCACCGGGGCCGGCGGCTGCGAGCTGATTTCCGCCGCACGGACGGGCTTCTCTTCCCCGCTGGCCCCGCTGACATTCTCTTCTGCGGGGCAGGGCTGTGTCGGCTCCCGGACGGGGGGCGGGGGGCACTGGGGACGCCGTTTCCACAGTTCTGCACCTCAGGAGACCCCAGCACAGGGCACGGGCTGCCCGTCGGCTCGCCTGCGGGTGCTCTGCATAATAAAGGAAACTGAACAAAATCTGCCAAGAAAATTTCTTTTTCGGCTAAGTTTCTCATACCAGGCAAATAGAAGAGCCATTCTTTCAAGAAAGGAGAAAATGGGGGGGAATAAAACCCTAAAGACAAACTGAATAAAACCCCAAACCAAAAAAATCTCAAAACAAAACACAAAACCCAAAGGAAAAAAACCCAAAAAATCCAAAACAAAACCAGAAAACCCAAAACAAAAGCCCTGCACCTCACCTGCCCTCCAAAAAACCACCCCAAAAAACGAAATACAACCCAGAAAAATACAAAAATATGTGTTGGTCTTGAAAGTGGGCGGTTTATGGGCTGGGATGGGGCTGCTAGAGCTGTCCGGCTCTGGGCTGTAAGGAGGCTGTGAGCTTCCCCTGGCTCCAGGGCCGCCGGTGCTGGGTCGGCACCCTTGCGGCAAGCGTTGTCAGGGGGCAGCAGGTCTACTCTTGCTCCAGGCAAGCCTGGGGCAATCAGGTCTACCCGTCTCCGGAGCCATCAGGTCTACCAGGATCTGGGGACTCCCGGCTCTTGGCGGTGCCCGTGCCACGGGCAGTGACGGGTGACATCAGGTCATCCCCAACTCCGCGCCGGCCCAGGGTTATCAGGTCTACCCAGCTCCAGGGTCACCTGCTTCGTGGCAGGACCTTCATGGCCAGGGTCAACAGGTCTACCCCGATGCTGAGTGACCGTAAGGTGTTGTGGCCAGGACAACAGGTCTACCCTGGCTCCAGGGCTGCTGGGTTCATTGCAGTGCCCTGGATGTGAGCGGTGGCGGGGGACAAAAGGTCTACCCTGGCTCCGGGCCGGCCCGGGGCCATCAGGACTACCCCTCTCCACGGCCACCGTGCTCGTGGTTGCGCTCAAGCTGCGGGTGGGATTGACAGCTAGCAGAACAGAATGGTTGGAAAAAGATCTGCCACCACCAGACACCAGACCACACCCAACAGGGTCACCCACCTCCTCTTGTCTATGGACGGTAATTAGGGGACCTGAAGACTTAAAACTAATTTTAAAAAACTTGCTAGAAGCTGATATACAGTAAGGTAGTAATAACCATTTCTGAGTTAAAGTACCACGGTAAAAGTTTAAACACTTTGTAATTCTTTAATAAGTGTCCTTTAGCCAAGCAGGTCAACTGAAGAAAGTTTTAGTTAGAATATTATTAAGTCTCACTTAGTTGCTAGGAATTAAGAGAATTACCCAAAGAAGCTAACCCTCAAAAGCCAGAGACTGTAAGTTGATGCGGGCTTAAGCCCGATCAAAGAAATAGTGGAGGGATTTATTATGAAGAAAACAGCCTTGCTGAGACATTTCGGTTTGGGCTAAGTACTGACATTGAAATATTAATTAGCGAATTGCTCCTGGGAATCACCTACACCCCCACCCACACTACCATTCTAGGACTGGGATGCAAAATAGAGAGACCAGTGGAATCACGGGAGGGGGTTTTGGGGATGAAAACACCCCTAAGTGGAAGGCTGGGCACAGTGGAGGGGGCTGGATGGGTGCGCTGCTTGGGGAAAAGGGAACCACATCCCTGGTCTGTGTCTGACCTGTCACCATAGCCTGCAGGGGACCAGACTGGACTGGGCTGTGGGAAGCAGGAACAAAGGAACAACTCTTCCTGGTGTTCCCAGGAGGGAAGGACAGGGGACAGCTGCTGCTGCACTTTGGCAGCAGGCTCTGCACATGCCCTCACCCTTTGGCTACCAGGACTTCAGACACAGACTGCACACCTCTTCACCTCCGGCTACCAGTGTGCCACGGAGACTCCAGGGACAGACTCTGCAGCCTTCTCGCCCTTTGGCTACTGGGAAAAAGCTACAACAGCGGGGGTGAGCTCTGTATTGAGCTCCCTTGCTCTGCTGATCTTTTGAATAAAGAGCTGAACATTAATAAAGGCACGAGCCCTGTTTACTACATGAAGGCCCCCAAAATTCCACTAAAAAGCCCCAAAATCCCCTAAAAATCACTGCTGTTGTGCCCCCGTCCCCCGAATCCCCCATACCCCATTCAGGGTGGGCCTGGGACTGCCTGGGACCCCCAGATCTCCATAGGACCCCCTCCAGGAACCCCAAATCTTCCCCAGAGCCCCCCGCCAAAGTTGGCCCAGGACCCCCTGAGAGCCCCCAGACCCCAATTGCACCCAGCCCAGGATGCCCCCTGAGACCCCCTGAGACCCTTCCCAAGACCCCCCCCAGGACCCTTCCAGGACCCTCCAGACCCCGCCCCAAACCCAACTCTGGACCCCCCAGCCTCTCCCCAGATCCCTCCAGGACCTCTCCCAAAAACCCCCAACCCCCCCCAGACCCTCTCTGGGACCCTTCCAGATCCCCCAAAGCCCCTCCCCAAAACCTCCAAAACCTCCTAGGACGCCACCAGGACCCCCCAAACCGCTCCCCCAACTCCGCCCAGACCCTCCCAAGACCCCCCCTCCAGGCCCCTCTCAGGACCCATCCCCACCCCCCAGGTCCCCCCACAATGCTCCAAGACCCCTCCCCAGACTCTCCCTGACACCTCCAGGACCCCTCAGGATCCCCCACCCAAGAGCCCTCCAGGACGCCCAGACTGCCCCGAGGACTCCTCCATGAGCCATCCAGGACCCCCCAGAGCCCTCCCTAAACTCCCCCCGGATCCCTCCCCAAAGGCCCCCGATCCCCCCAGGACCCCTCCCCAGCCCCCCCAGCCCCTCCCAGCCCCCGGCCCCTGTGCGGAGCCCCCTCCCCAGCGTTGCGGCCCCCGCGGCCCCCGCGGCTCCCGCCTCTCCCAGCGCCTCCCCCGCTCTGGCAGCGCCGCCCGCAGGGCCCGCCCGAGCCCGGGGGGCGGGGCCGCCGGGGGAGGGGCGCCGCTCCCGGCTCCCTCTGATTGGCTGCAGCCGCGCGCTGATTGGTTGGTTCGGCACGGGGCGCGCCGCTATTGGCTGGAGGAGCCCGCGCGCGCGGTGCAGGCGGGAAATTGTCAGGGGAGCGCGGCTGAGGAGGGGCTGAGGTGGGGCCGGGGAAACTGAACGGGGGGTTTGGGGCGGCTCGGGGAGAAATTGGGGATTTCTGGGGAACTGACAGGAAATAGGCGTGTGTCTGCTGGGTTTGGGGGAATGAGGGGGCTTTAGGGAGCTTTGGGGGGAGCTTGAGAGCTTCTGGAGCGTTCTCCGTTGGGTTTAGGGGGATCTGAGGGTAATTGCGGGGGTCCGAGGGGACTTTGGCGGAGTTGTGAGAGGAACTGGGGGGATCTGGGGGTTCTGAGGTGGCTCTGGGGTCAATTTTGGGGTAAAGTGGGGGGATCTGAGGGTAATTTGGGGGCTTTAGGTGGGTCTGGGGTGGATTTGGGGCTCTGGGGACACCTAAAGGGGTGCCAGGGGGTGAAGGGGTCGCAGCCCCCCAGACGCCCCCTGAAGCCCCCCTGTCCCCACAGAGGGGTCCCGGCCCTGGCGGTGCAGGACCCCCGGCCCCAGCCCAGCATCTCCATCAACCACCTGAACCGGGACACCAAGGAGGACGGGGATGGCTGGGGGGTCCTGGGGGCTCTGAGAGTGTCCGTGCCTGTCCCCAGGGGCTCAGGCTGTCCCCTGGGTGTCCCCGAGCTGGAGAAGTCCCTCTGCGCCGTTTCCTCGCCGTTTGGGCAGATTTTGGACATTTTGGTGCGGCGCAGTCTCGGCCTGCGGGGCCAGGCCTTCCTCACCTTCAGGGAGATGAGCAGCGCCACCAACGCCCTGCGCTCCCTGCAGGGCTTCCCCTCCTGCGGCCAACCCGTGGGGAGACAGCGACTGGGGGAGTTCTGGCACTGGGGAAAGAACTGCAATGCTGGGGAAAAACCGCCAAACTCTGGCCTCAGATACCCCCAAAGTCCAACTTGGCATCCCACCAAATTCATTCACCCTGAGCACCCCAAAGCTTCCCTTTCTATGACAAGCCCATGGTAAGACAGAAATGCTGGGTGAAATCCTGGAATTCTCATGGAAAAAACCCAAAATCCTGAGGAAAAAAAACAAACCCAACCAGGATTCCCCCCAAAATCCCATCAAGAATCCCTGAAATTGAGTTGGAAACACCCCTAAATCCAACCAGGAACCCCCCAAAGCTTCCCCTTCTATGACGAGTCCATGGTGAGACCCAAATCCTTGGGAAAATCCTGACATTTTGGGAAAAAATCCTGAAATTCTGGGAGAAATCCTGAATTCCTGGGGGAAAAACTCAAAATGCAGCCTCAAATATCCCCAAAATCCAACCAGGAACCGCCCCAAAGCTTCCCCTTCTACCAAATGTCCATGGTAAGAGACAAATCAGAGTAGAAGTCCTGGGATTTTGGGAACAATCCTGAAATTCTGGGAAAAACTCCAAAATCCTTGGGAAAAAACCCAAATCCAGCCTCAGTTATCCCTAAAATTCACCCTAACGCCCCCCCCCCCCCCCCCCTCACCCGCCAAAGCTTCCCCTTCCGGGACAAACCAGTGGTAATAGCAGAATCTTCAGGCAAATACCCAAATTTTGGGAAAAATCCTGTAATTCTGGGACAAAAGCACAAAATTCAATTGGGAACCCACCCAAAATCCGTCCAGGAGCCCCCAAGAATTCACCCTGAATCTCCTAAACCTTCCCCTTCTACCCCACAGTGAGACCCAAATTCAGGGAAAAATCCACAGATTCTTGAAAAAACAGGAAATCTTGGGAAAAAGCCTGAAATCTGGGGAAGAAACGGAAATCTCACCAGAAATCCACCCCCCAATCCCCTGGGAATGACCCCAAATCCCTGCTGGAACCTCCCCAATTCCTCTGAATTACCCCAAAATCCTGCTGAAATTCCCTGAATTCCTTCTAGGACTTGCCAAAATCCCTCAAAAACGTCCCTGATTGCTTCTGGAACTGCCCCAGATCCATTCTGGAGCATCCCCAAATCCCTCCGAACTTCTGAAAATCCCTTGGAAGACCCCAAAATCCCTCTTGAAACTCTCCCAGATCCCCTCTGAATTCCCCCAGATCCCTCAGAAAGCCCCAGATCCCCTCTGGAGCCTCTTCCAGATCCCCCCAAAATCCTCGGGAACAACCCCAAACCCCCCGAGCCGTCCCCAGCTCCCCCCGGAGTGATCCCAAATCCCCCCGGAGCCAGCCCAGGTCCCCTCTGGAAGCTCCCCGAGTCCCTCGGGAAGCCGCAGATCCCCGGGAGCCGCCGGGCAGCGCCGGGAAAGCCCAAAGCCCCGCGGCAGTGCCGCATCCCGGCCGGAGCTGCCCCGGGAGCCCCGCGGGGCCGGGGCCGGGGCCGGGATGCGCCGTCCCAGCGGATCCAGCGCGCCCGGCCGGGCTCGGCCAGCGCGGCCCAGGGCAGGGAGCGCTGGTGGGGCGGGAGCGGGAGCGGAGCGCGAACGGGACCAGCGCAGAGCCAAGGGGGGAGAGGCCCCGGCCCCACAGAGAGCGGGGCCGGAGCGCGGGGCCGGGCGGGGATGGCTCGGCGATTGTTCCGGGCGATTCGGGCACTCGCAGCGATCTCTGCGGGATTCTTGGGCTGCTTCTGGGAGGTTTGGCTGGGATTTTGAGGGAAGTTTTCGTGGGGATTTTTTGGGTGCATGTCCTCGCACTTCGGGTGGGATGTGATAGGACTTGGGGGCATTTTTTGGGGAATTTGAGAGGGGTTTGGTGGGATTTCGGCGCGGATTTTTTGAGTGTATTTGGTGTGGATTTTGCGGGGGTTTAGGGAAATTTTGGTCGGATATTTTGGGTGATTTGGTGGGATTTTTTGTGTGGATTTTGTGTGATTGGGGGATTTTTGGCTGCATTTTTGTACAAATTTTTCTCTGTGGATTCTGTGGGATTTTCATGGGGATTTAGTGGGACTTTTTGTGGGATTTTTGTGTGGCATTTAAGGGGATTTTGGGGGCGATTTTTATGGGGATTTTGAGGGATTTCTGTGAGCCTTGTGATTTTTTGTGGATTTTTTTGGGTGAGTTTTGTGGGCTTTTGGGTGGAATTTTTGTGGAGATTTACCTGGGATTTTGTGTGGTTTTTCTGGCATTTTCAAGGAATCTACAGTGGAATTTTTGTGGGAATTTTATGGTATTTTTGGTGGGATTTTTTGTGAGGATTTTGAGTCGATTTCTATTGGATTTTGGGGAGTTTTGGGGGATTTTTTAGGAAGATTTTAGTTGGGTTTTGGGTGTTTTGGGGGGGATTTTTATGGGATTTTGATGATATTTTTGTGAGGACTTTTGGTGATATTTTTGTGAGGGTGAGTGGTGCCTTTGGTTCCAACCAACTTTCCTCCCCGAGCCAACGTTACCCACTCCCTCACACGTCCCCCCCGTGCCTTCCCACTGCCTTGTCCTGTCTGGGCTTCCACAGCCCCTCATCCCTTCGTGGCCCCGTCCCCTCAGAGTCTCCCCCAGCCTGGCCAACCTGATCCATCAAGAGGCACCTGGGAGCCCTCAGCATTCCAGGCAGCAACACACGGGCAGGAGGACATGGATGGCGCTTCCTGCCTGGGACAGGGCTTGTGGCCATCTCCAGGCACCGCTCTCACAGAGATCCCCACAGCTCCAGCCCCTGCCCATCTGCTCTGTGGGCAGCACAAAGGCTTCAGCAGAACCCCCAAAGGCCAAGGGGCTTCTGGCCATTTTCCCTGCAACCCTGCATGCCTGGGCAGCTTGCTGAGCCCAGGAACCCTTTTCTCCCTCTTCCCCTAGGCCCTGCAGAGCCTGGGCAGCAAAAGAAAGATCCTGGGAGTCTGTCTATTACAACACATCCTATATTTCTATGCTAAAGAAAAACAAAAAGAAGAAAAGAACAATCCTAAAGAAACGAAACATTCCTGCTGGCTCGAGTGGCCCCAGCAGACAGAGCCTCTGGGATCAGCTCTCTGCAGAGCTGCAGCAGCGCAGCCAGCCGAGCCCCGACAGACGAGGCCGTCTCCTCCATGCCCTGCAGAGCCGATCATGCAGGCTGTGGAAGCGGGAATATCGAGCTCTCTCTATTCCCTGGAGGACAGACAATGTTTGAACTGCCAGGCTCGCAACGGCAACACTGATGTCATTGGCCGTGTCTTCTAGGGCTGAAAGAGAGAGGAACAGCGCCATGGTCAGTTCCCACATCTGAGGGGACCCAAGGAGATCCCTGTGCCAGGGCCATCCCAGCCGGCTCTGGCTATGGCCAGCAGGGAGCAGGGACCAGCTGGATCAGCCCAAAGCTGCTGGCCACGAATCCCCCAGGTGCCCTGAAAGCTCTGTGTGCTCTGTCCACGCCGCCCCTGGTCTGCACAGGGAGCAGAGCCCTCCACAGCCGGGGCAGGGCTCGCAGCTCCCCCGCCAGCCCTCGCTGGCAGCCCGCTGCCCTCACTCACCCTCACAGATGAGATGGAGCTCTTCCTTCCTCCCCCTCAGGTACCGCCCGGCCGTCCCTGGGAACACAGAGCCTGTCAGGCCCAGCGGCACAGCTCCCTGCCAGCGGCGCCGCCAGCCCTGTGCCCACACGCCCTCCTGGCCCGGCTCGTGGCTCACCCATGAACCTGACGGCCGCCTCTCGCAGGGGCTCCTGTGGGCTCTGCAGGTAGGGCAGGGCCCGGCGCAGGTGCTCGGCCACGCTGCTGCTGTCCTCTGCCAGCTGGAGAGAGCGACAGGAGGGAAGGGTTGGCCCCGCAGCCCCCCGGGCCGGGGCTCCATGGGCACCCGGCTCGGGCCGCAGGAGCCTGGAGCAGAGCCCGCGCGGCCTCGGGCTGCAGCAGCGGGCAGGGGCACAGCTGCCAGCCCGCACACCGAGCACCGCGCTCAGGGGCTGCTCCAGGCTGGGGCTGCGGCTTCCCGGCCCTCCTTACCAGGATCTCAATGAACCTCCAAAGTTTCTCCTTCTTTACAGGCTTTTCAAGATCTCTCCTGTTCAGGAATTTGGCCACACAAAGCAGGGTTTCCCAAGAAGCCTGGAGAGCAGTAGAGACACGGAAATGGCCCCACAGCCCAGGATCAGCATCCCTGTGCCAGGGCCGGGAGGAGGATGCAGCCTGCCAGGCGCCAGGGCAGGAGGCAGCCAAGCCCCCTCCCAGGGCGACAGCAGCAGCCCGTGAGTCCTCACCTCTGCCACACTCTGATTCTCATCATGGCAGTGGAAGAAGAGTGGGAGCAGGCTGTGACACACTTGTGTCATCAGGAGCTTTTTCTCTTCTTCCACTACAGTAGACAGCAAGGCTCGAAATACAAACATGGAGATCCACTGCACATGCCAGTCATCCTGTGTAACAGGAAGGAAACAAGACCTTGGCATCAGCTGATTCTGGCCCACCTTGGCGCAGGCCTGCATCTCCACAGGGCACCAAGTGTCTGGGCAGCAGCCAGTGGCCGTGGCTGAGGGCACAGAGCCTTACGTGTTCAAAGAGTGGCAGGAGCACCTTAGCCAGCTGCAGGGCGATGGGGCTGGGTATTGGGGTGTCATTATCCAAGAAGAAATCACTAAGTAGAACAATGCTCATCCTGACCACATCACTATCATTTTCCTGCAGGAGCTCCCCGAGGCTTTCGGTCAGGCTCCGCATTCTTTTGGCCTGTGCGGAACAAAAGTGTGTGAAAGGCCACCCTGCTGCCACAGGGCCCAGAGGCCAAAGGCCTGTCCCGCAGCCCTCGGGCAGCTGAAGTGGGAGGCAGGAGAGCTGGGAGCGGCTGACCCAGTGCCTGAAGACCAGCAACTGTGTTCCCCAGCACCACGCTGCCTGCACGGCTTCAGCTGCTGCCCCCTCCTTACCATCGAGGGATTATCCCTGACCAAGAGGAGGGCTCTCAGAACCTGGCGGCGCATCTCCGTGTGCTCACTCAGCAAGTGCCTCGACAAGAGATCCATGATGCTGTCACTGCATGCACTCAAGTCCAGGCAATGCAGGACCTGAAAGGCACAGGGCAGTGACAGGGGACCCGGCCGGCAGGAGCCCAGAACCGCACAGGGCGGGGACCAGGCAGCAGCGCAGGGCGTGGGCACCATCCCAGGCAGCTGCGGCTACGAGAGGGCAGAGAGCTGGGAGGCAGCGCCGGCCTTCAGACTCACCTCCACAAGGAATGCCAGGGCAGGGAAGTGCCAGTATGGCATCTCTTTGCGGAGCAACTGAAGGAGATAGTCTAAGATGCTTTTACACAAGTCGATGGATTCTTTGCCCATCTCCCTGGAAGGCAGAAAATGGCACTAAGATGTGGCAGCAGCTCTCTGGCCTCAGAGAGAAACAAACAACTTTCCCAGGCATCGCCTGAGAAAGTCTGAGAAGATCAGAGGAAAGAATGAAAAAACATTCTTATCTTAACATGCTGCACCTGGCATTATGAACATTCGGAATATGTTACAGAGATTTGTCTACCAAAATGTGCTTTCTTAAGTAACTAATGGTATAGTGTTTAGACTAGAAAACACATTAAATCAACCTATATCATAACTATCTATAAGAACAATGGGTTTCTTAATAATAATTATTATTGATCGGACCTCTGAAATACATGGAGTCAGTGATAATTACTGGCCGGGGGCCCGCTCCTACGACACTAAGACCCTGAGTCGGGGGGGGAAGCCCCTCCCAGGACAGACTGATGCAGTTCTTGTCTTTACCCCCCACCCTGCAGGGGGACCTGGGCCCTTTGAGATGTGGCTGCTGCTGGGCACCCTCCTCTCCCAGCCTTTCCCAGTCTGCTTGGCTGTCCCTCGTCCCTCTGGCCCATGGCCATGGGGACTGAGTGGGATATCCCAGCCACAGAGCACAAATGCCGGGAGCAATGGGGAGAAGGGGGTCTCACCTGGCCAGCAGACCCACGGCATAAATGTGGGTGTCAGCACAGAGCAGCGTGTCCCAGCCACGCTTGCGCTCCATTGACAACACCACATCCTCATAGTCCATTTGGCACAGCAGGGACTTCAGGGTCCTCACTGCAAACCTGAGTGCAGAGCAAAGCCCGGGTCACACTGGGAGCACTGGCTCCTGCCCTGGCCATGTGGCAGGGACAGAAGGATTGGGATAGAGCACCTGTTGGGGCTGCTGGCAAGGCCATGTTCTTCCTGGCATCCCTTCCAGAAGGTATCCACCTCCTCTGGCATCTCTTTGGTGCTGAAGAACACTTGGAAGAGCAGATGCACAAATAACTGCGGGAAATGCTCATCCACTATATCTGGGACACAGCGCTCCTGAAGGATCTTCCATATCACCACAGTTGCCTGCAAAGGACAAAGTCCCCCGAGGCAGCGTTCAGTGCCAAGGTGTCCGTGGGACAGGGCCCGAGCGTGGCAGGGAGAGGCCCAGAGAGCCACAGGGGGAGCAGCGGGCCTGGTGGCCCTGCAGCTGTCCCTAGGCCAGCTTTCAGGCCAGTGCCTGAGGCAGGGAGATGCAGTGGGGAAAGGAGGATGGAGAGCTGCTGGACAGGTGGCCTTGGGGCCAGCAAAGTCCACTGGCAGAAACTCACAGCCAGGGCAAAGACAGTCATTCTGTTCCCATCGCAGGTGCTCATGCTGTGCTCTGGCCAGCTCCCCAGCACATCCAGGAGTATCTGCTGTGCCAGCTCTGCAGTCCAGGGTGTGCACATGATGGTCTTCCACATGGCCATGGCAGCTCTGCGGGGTTAGAGCTCTGTCTCAGGGCATCTCAGACACAGCACCGTGGTCTGGGCATCTCTAGAGGCCCGGGTTGACTGCCGGCTCTGCCTTTGCCCACTGCCCCTCTCCAGCAGCAGCCAGGCAGCCCAGCCCTGTGGGGACAGGCCCCTGTGGGACAACGAGGGAGCATGGCAGCAGGCTTGGGGCTGACATGCCAGGGCCTGGAAAGGGAGCAGCCAGAGGGCCCTGGGACTCTCTGTTGGTCAGAAACCTGGCCCAGGCTGTACAGGGCGATGGGTTGGGGTGAGCCCTGAGCCCTCTGGGCAGATGGGCCCCATACCTGTCACAGGATGGGGCCACACGCAGGAGTGTCATTACTGCCTCATTTGGCTGCGCTTCTGTGAGATACAGCAGGGCGTTGTCCAGCCTGTGCTCAGCAGAATCATTGGCCATGAGCCACTGGTGGATGTATCTCACCATGCCGGGCACCTGGAGAAGGCACAGGGAGACTTGGAAAGCTGCCAGAGGGATCAGCGTTCCCAGGGTCCCCAGAGAAGTGCTTCCCTTCCCGCCGCACTGCGATGGCCTCAAAGGCTCACAGGGGCCAGCACTAGTGGCTTGGAAAGCCATGTGACTCATGGGGCAATTGAAGCCTGGCCACATCTGCTTACTTGCTCTGCTCTGGGAACACCACTCTGCACAAGCAAATCCAGCAGGGCGGCACTGGTCTCATGTCCGAGGAGCTCTGAGTATGCTCTGAGCCCAGGGCTCATGACACTGGTCTCTTCCTGCCGAATTCTCTTGATGAATTTGCAAACAAGCTGTAGGAGAAGAGCAAGAAGCCATGGGGTGCTGCAGGTGTGCTGCTGGGCTGAGCAGTGACAGCAGGCCCAGCCCAGGTGGGGATGGCTGCAGGTACCTGTGCTGTTCTGTGGAAGCGGCCATGGGCGGGTTCCTGCTCTTGTGTCTGGTCCAGGGCTGCATCTGGGAAAGAGCGAGCGCAGCCCGAGCTGAGGGGCTGCCGGAGAGGCCGGAGAACACAGCCCAGCCCTGCGCTGCCCAGGCAGGGACAGCCCCGTGACGGCCCAGGGCATGGAGCACGGCTGTGGGGTGTCTGCCCGGCCCCTATTCCATCCTGACCATGGGCATGGCCCCAGGGGATGGGATGGCATGGCATGGCATGGCATGGCACGGCATGGCATGGCATGGCATGGCATGGCATGGCATGGCATGGCATGGCATGGCATGGGGCCAAGCTGGCTGCAGGCACCAGCCCTGCGGCCCAGCTCTGCCACTCACCCTTCTGCCGTGGCTGGAACTGCTCCAGCTCTTCAGGCTGCTGTGCTGGGGCAGTTCCAGGGCCTTCTTTCTCCTCCTTCCCCCAGGCCAGCTTGGGCACGCTCGCAGGTCTGTGCTCTACGACACTGCCTGGATTCATGGCTGCTTGCAGAAGGTGAAAAGGAAAAGGTCCAAGTCAGCAAGTGCTGCAGTCGTGCCTTGAGGGCACCTGCAAGTGTGAAGACTTGGCAAGGCTACAGGACAGCAAGTCCTGCACTCTGCTCTTGGGGCTCCAGCCACAAGGACAGGAGACTCCTGTCAAGGACAGTGAAAAGCAAATGCCACAGTCTGCCCTCGAGGGCAGCTGCAGAAGATTTGCCTTGGGAAGGCCAGGGGTCACCAAGTGCTCTGCTCTGGCCACGAGCTCACCTGCAGGAGTAATACCTCGGGAAAGCTCTGGGTCAGCAAGGAACGAGTGGCTGTGCGAGGGCTCCTCACAGCACCGCTCTCTCGCGTCCTCTCTCGTCGTGTGCACCGAGCACTGTGGAGTGTAACTGTAACTTGTAACTGCCAACACCTCTGCCAGAGCGTGTCACCAAGGGCCCTTGGAATCCCTGTCCCGTTCCATTCCATGGTGACCATGCTGCACGGTGTCACCAAGGGCCCTTGGAATCCCTGTCCCGTTCCATTCCACGGTGACCATGCTGCACCCTGTCACCAAGGGGCCTTGCACGCACTGCCACCTGCCCTGGGGCCACCCCGTGCCCACCCAAAGTGGCCCAGGTTGGAAGGAATCCCTGGCCCCAAGTGTCTGAGACAGCCCGACGGGATCTTTAGGAATGACTCAGACCATCAGCCAACGCTGCCCTGCTCTGCAGGCTCAGGGCAGCAGAAGGAGCCCCCACGGGCTCTGCAGGAGCTGGCAGAGGCTGCCCAGCAGGGAGGCCATGGGGCACAGAGCCCCAAGGCTGCCCAGGGCCCCACGGCACAGGGGCCGTTCCCAGCCCCAATGCTCCTGGCCTGGCCTGGGCTGCACAGGGGCTGTGGCACCATGGCTGGGCCAGCACAGGGCCACAAAGGGGCCCCGCAGCCGCTGCCGGGGCTGGCAGCAAGTCCGGGCACAGACAAGGAATTGCTGAGCATGGCCTGCGCTGGCCAGGGCTGACTGTGCCAAAGGCAGAGCTCAGCTGCTCTTGATGCCTGCAGGAAAAGTCAAGAGGCCAAAGAGCCTCCATGGCTGTGCTGGGGACAGAGGCTGGAGGAGGGAAATGCAGGGAAGCTGTGGCATGGGGAGGACATGCAATTCCAGCAGACACCTCAGCCTGCAAGGTGCTCTGCTCTACCTCAGCTCCTCTCTTAGATATGCCAATCCCAGCTCAGCACCTCAGGGTACTGGGGCCCAACAAGTAGAACATGCCTGTTCATGGAAAGGGGAGCAGGTTTCAATATCTCTCTGTTCCATAACATACAAGCAAATCTTTATTATCTGCCTCACTGGAGAACTTTGAAGAAATGGTAATGTTTTCCCACCCAGAACAGCAATTTCCTGGCTCTACTGCTTTCTTCTACTGATGGCAGGAGAAGAAATACTCATCTTCCCCTCTACCTCTGCCACCAACATTCAGTATAATATTTCATGACGCGCTTCCTTTGGGTGTTTCCAGGACTCCTGGTTAAATGGCCCTATCTAAGGACATCTCTTCATTTAGAGCAGCTGCATGTATGTCCTTCCCATTGCTCCCAGATTTCCTCCTGCAGCTGTTCTCTGGTCATTCCAATGCATCTCCTTTAAATGGCTTCATGCTTTAAGCTTTTGGGAGTTTCCCAATTTTTCAGAAGTTTAAATAACTCCTTACTCAGCATCTTATTGTAAGTTTTACTTATCACCTCTTCTTATGCCTTTGTCTAAAATCCTGCCTTTATGGCAATGCCTTGTAGATGGTGGACATGTCAGATGCTGCTGGGATGTCACAAGGAGCAGAGGGAAGGGTTTTGCTTGATTCAATTTATCATATTCACATTTTTTGATGTTGGCCATGAAGAGAAACTTTTCAGTACCCTCCTACCCCTGCCTCTGTGCGAACTGGCCAAGGAGAGACCGGGCGGGGGCGGCAAAAGTCTGCAGGCGGTGCCAGGGAGTCTGATGGGGCAGGGCGGGGCGCTCCCAACCATGGCTGGGCGGGGGCCGCGACAGACAGGGGCAGGGGCAGGGGCAGGGGCAGGGGCAGGGGCAGGGGCAGGGGCAGGGGCAGGGGCGGGGGCAGGGGCAGGGGCAGGGGCAGGGCAGGGGCGGGGAGAGAGGGGATGCGAGAGTGTGCGGCCGTGCGAGCGGGAGCGGCGGGGGCGGTGGGGAGCGGTGGTGTCTGAGGAGCCGGGCGTGTGTCCCTGTGTCTGTCTCTCTCTCTGTGTCAACGAGGCCCGAGGGCGGGCGGCTTCGTGCCGGCCCCGGGCGCCTCGGCACCGAGCCCCCGCGGCCCCCCAGGCTCCTTCCGAGGACCGAAGACCTCTGCGGGCCCTGAAGGAACCGGCCCCAAAGCGGCCGCCCGCTTGCCGGCGGTGCTGCCGGCGGCGGGGCGGGCCGGGCCGAGTCGCACCGGGGCCGGCGGCTGCGAGCTGATTTCCGCCGCACGGACGGGCTTCTCTTCCCCGCTGGCCCCGCTGACATTCTCTTCTGCGGGGCAGGGCTGTGTCGGCTCCCGGACGGGGGGCGGGGGGCACTGGGGACGCCGTTTCCACAGTTCTGCACCTCAGGAGACCCGAGCACAGGGCACGGGCTGCCCGTCGGCTCGCCTGCGGGTGCTCTGCATAATAAAGGAAACTGAACAAAATCTGCCAAGAAAATTTCTTTTTCGGCTAAGTTTCTCATACCAGGCAAATAGAAGAGCCATTCTTTCAAGAAAGGAGAAAATGGGGGGGAATAAAACCCTAAAGACAAACTGAATAAAACCCCAAACCAAAAAAATCTCAAAACAAAACACAAAACCCAAAGGAAAAAAACCCAAAAAATCCAAAACAAAACCAGAAAACCCAAAACAAAAGCCCTGCACCTCACCTGCCCTCCAAAAAACCACCCCAAAAAACGAAATACAACCCAGAAAAATACAAAAATATGTGTTGGTCTTGAAAGTGGGCGGTTTATGGGCTGGGATGGGGCTGCTAGAGCTGTCCGGCTCTGGGCTGTAAGGAGGCTGTGAGCTTCCCCTGGCTCCAGGGCCGCCGGTGCTGGGTCGGCACCCTTGCGGCAAGCGTTGTCAGGGGGCAGCAGGTCTACTCTTGCTCCAGGCAAGCCTGAGGCAATCAGGTCTACCCGTCTCCGGAGCCATCAGGTCTACCAGGATCTGGGGACTCCCGGCTCTTGGCGGTGCCCGTGCCACGGGCAGTGACGGGTGACATCAGGTCATCCCCAACTCCGCGCCGGCCCAGGGTTATCAGGTCTACCCAGCTCCAGGGTCACCTGCTTCGTGGCAGGACCTTCATGGCCAGGGTCAACAGGTCTACCCCGATGCTGAGTGACCGTAAGGTGTTGTGGCCAGGACAACAGGTCTACCCTGGCTCCGGGGCTGCTGGGTTCATTGCAGTGCCCTGGATGTGAGCGGTGGCGGGGGACAAAAGGTCTACCCTGGCTCCGGGCCGGCCTGGGGCCATCAGGACTACCCCTCTCCACGGCCGCCGTGCTCGTGGTTGCGCTCAAGCTGCGGGTGGGATTGACAGCTAGCAGAACAGAATGGTTGGAAAAAGATCTGCCACCACCAGACACCAGACCACACCCAACAGGGTCACCCACCTCCTCTTGTATATGGACGGTAATTAGGGGACCCGAAGACTTAAAACTAATTTAAAAAAACTTGCTAGAAGCTGATATACAGTAAGGTAGTAATAACCATTTCTGAGTTAAAGTACCACGGTAAAAGTTTAAACACTTTGTAATTCTTTAATAAGTGTCCTTTAGCCAAGCAGGTCAACTGAAGAAAGTTTTAGTTAGAATATTATTAAGTCTCACTTAGTTGCTAGGAATTAAGAGAATTACCCAAAGAAGCTAACCCTCAAAAGCCAGAGACTGTAAGTTGATGCGGGCTTAAGCCCGATCAAAGAAATAGTGGAGGGATTTATTATGAAGAAAACAGCCTTGCTGAGACATTTCGGTTTGGGCTAAGTACTGACATTGAAATATTAATTAGCGAATTGCTCCTGGGAATCACCTACACCCCCACCCACACTACCATTCTAGGACTGGGATGCAAAATAGAGAGACCAGTGGAATCACGGGAGGGGGTTTTGGGGATGAAAACACCCCTAAGTGGAAGGCTGGGCACAGTGGAGGGGGCTGGATGGGTGCGCTGCTTGGGGAAAAGGGAACCACATCCCTGGTCTGTGTCTGACCTGTCACCATAGCCTGCAGGGGACCAGACTGGACTGGGCTGTGGGAAGCAGGAACAAAGGAACAACTCTTCCTGGTGTTCCCAGGAGGGAAGGACAGGGGACAGCTGCTGCTGCACTTTGGCAGCAGGCTCTGCACATGCCCTCACCCTTCGGCTACCAGGACTTCAGACACAGACTGCACACCTCTTCACCTCCGGCTACCAGTGTGCCACGGAGACTCCAGGGACAGACTCTGCAGCCTTCTCACCCCTCGGCTACTGGGAAAAAGCTACAACAGCGGGGGTGAGCTCTGTATTGAGCTCCCTTGCTCTGCTGATCTTTTGAATAAAGAGCTGAACATTAATAAAGGCACGAGCCCTGTTTACTACATGAAGGCCCCCAAAATTCCACTAAAAAGCCCCAAAATCCCCTAAAAATCACCGCTGTTGTGCCCCCGTCCCCCGAATCCCCCATACCCCATTCAGGGTGAGCCTGGGACTGCCTGGGACCCCCAGATCTCCATAGGACCCCCTCCAGGAACCCCAAATCTTCCCCAGAGCCCCCCGCCAAAGTTGGCCCAGGACCCCCTGAGAGCCCCCAGACCCCAATTGCACCCAGCCCAGGATGCCCCCTGAGACCCCCTGAGACCCTTCCCAAGACCCCCCCCAGGACCCTCCAGACCCCGCCCCAAACCCAACTCTGGACCCCCCAGCCTCTCCCCAGATCCCTCCAGGACCTCTCCCAAAAACCCCCAACCCCCCCCAGACCCTCTCTGGGACCCTTCCAGATCCCCCAAAGCCCCTCCCCAAAACCTCCAAAACCTCCTAGGACGCCACCAGGACCCCCCAAACCGCTCCCCCAACTCCGCCCAGACCCTCCCAAGACCCCCCCTCCAGGCCCCTCTCAGGACCCATCCCCACCCCCCAGGTCCCCCCACAATGCTCCAAGACCCCTCCCCAGACTCTCCCTGACACCTCCAGGACCCCTCAGGATCCCCCACCCAAGAGCCCTCCAGGACGCCCAGACTGCCCCGAGGACTCCTCCATGAGCCATCCAGGACCCCCCAGAGCCCTCCCTAAACTCCCCCCGGATCCCTCCCCAAAGGCCCCCGATCCCCCCAGGACCCCTCCCCAGCCCCCCCAGCCCCTCCCAGCCCCCGGCCCCTGTGCGGAGCCCCCTCCCCAGCGTTGCGGCCCCCGCGGCTCCCGCGGCTCCCGCCTCTCCCAGCGCCTCCCCCGCTCTGGCAGCGCCGCCCGCAGGGCCCGCCCGAGCCCGGGGGGCGGGGCCGCCGGGGGAGGGGCGCCGCTCCCGGCTCCCTCTGATTGGCTGCAGCCGCGCGCCGATTGGTTGGTTCGGCACGGGGCGCGCCGCTATTGGCTGGAGGAGCCCGCGCGCGCGGTGCAGGCGGGAAATTGTCAGGGGAGCGCGGCTGAGGAGGGGCTGAGGTGGGGCCGGGGAAACTGAACGGGGGGTTTGGGGCGGCTCGGGGAGAAATTGGGGATTTCTGGGGAACTGACAGGAAATAGGCGTGTGTCTGCTGGGTTTGGGGGAATGAGGGGGCTTTAGGGAGCTTTGGGGGGAGCTTGAGAGCTTCTGGAGCGTTCTCCGTTGGGTTTAGGGGGATCTGAGGGTAATTGCGGGGGTCCGAGGGGACTTTGGCGGAGTTGTGAGAGGAACTGGGGGGATCTGGGGGTTCTGAGGTGGCTCTGGGGTCAATTTTGGGGTAAAGTGGGGGGATCTGAGGGTAATTTGGGGGCTTTAGGTGGGTCTGGGGTGGATTTGGGGCTCTGGGGACACCTAAAGGGGTGCCAGGGGGTGAAGGGGTCGCAGCCCCCCAGACGCCCCCTGAAGCCCCCCTGTCCCCACAGAGGGGTCCCGGCCCTGGCGGTGCAGGACCCCCGGCCCCAGCCCAGCATCTCCATCAACCACCTGAACCGGGACACCAAGGAGGACGGGGATGGCTGGGGGGTCCTGGGGGCTCTGAGAGTGTCCGTGCCTGTCCCCAGGGGCTCAGGCTGTCCCCTGGGTGTCCCCGAGCTGGAGAAGTCCCTCTGCGCCGTTTCCTCGCCGTTTGGGCAGATTTTGGACATTTTGGTGCGGCGCAGTCTCGGCCTGCGGGGCCAGGCCTTCCTCACCTTCAGGGAGATGAGCAGCGCCACCAACGCCCTGCGCTCCCTGCAGGGCTTCCCCTCCTGCGGCCAACCCGTGGGGAGACAGCGACTGGGGGAGTTCTGGCACTGGGGAAAGAACTGCAATGCTGGGGAAAAACCGCCAAACTCTGGCCTCAGATACCCCCAAAGTCCAACTTGGAATCCCACCAAACTCATTCACCCTGAGCACCCCAAAGCTTCCCTTTCTATGACAAGCCCATGGTAAGACAGAAATGCTGGGTGAAATCCTGGAATTCTCATGGAAAAAACCCAAAATCCTGAGGAAAAAAAACAAACCCAACCAGGATTCCCCCCAAAATCCCATCAAGAATCCCTGAAATTGAGTTGGAAACACCCCTAAATCCAACCAGGAACCCCCCAAAGCTTCCCCTTCTATGACGAGTCCATGGTGAGACCCAAATCCTTGGGAAAATCCTGACATTTTGGGAAAAAATCCTGAAATTCTGGGAGAAATCCTGAATTCCTGGGGGAAAAACTCAAAATGCAGCCTCAAATATCCCCAAAATCCAACCAGGAACCGCCCCAAAGCTTCCCCTTCTACCAAATGTCCATGGTAAGAGACAAATCAGAGTAGAAGTCCTGGGATTTTGGGAACAATCCTGAAATTCTGGGAAAAACTCCAAAATCCTTGGGAAAAAACCCAAATCCAGCCTCAGTTATCCCTAAAATTCACTCTAACGCCCCCCCCCCCCCCCCCCCCCACCCGCCAAAGCTTCCCCTTCCGGGACAAACCAGTGGTAATAGCAGAATCTTCAGGCAAATACCCAAATTTTGGGAAAAATCCTGTAATTCTGGGACAAAAGCACAAAATTCAATTGGGAACCCACCCAAAATCCGTCCAGGAGCCCCCAAGAATTCACCCTGAATCTCCTAAACCTTCCCCTTCTACCCCACAGTGAGACCCAAATTCAGGGAAAAATCCACAGATTCTTGAAAAAACAGGAAATCTTGGGAAAAAGCCTGAAATCTGGGGAAGAAACGGAAATCTCACCAGAAATCCACCCCCCAATCCCCTGGGAATGACCCCAAATCCCTGCTGGAACCTCCCCAATTCCTCTGAATTACCCCAAAATCCTGCTGAAATTCCCTGAATTCCTTCTAGGACTTGCCAAAATCCCTCAAAAACGTCCCTGATTGCTTCTGGAACTGCCCCAGATCCATTCTGGAGCATCCCCAAATCCCTCCGAACTTCTGAAAATCCCGTGGAAGACCCCAAAATCCCTCTTGAAACTCTCCCAGATCCCCTCTGAATTCCCCCAGATCCCTCAGAAAGCCCCAGATCCCCTCTGGAGCCTCTTCCAGATCCCCCCAAAATCCTCGGGAACAACCCCAAACCCCCCGAGCCGTCCCCAGCTCCCCCCGGAGTGATCCCAAATCCCCCCGGAGCCAGCCCAGGTCCCCTCTGGAAGCTCCCCGAGTCCCTCGGGAAGCCGCAGATCCCCGGGAGCCGCCGGGCAGCGCCGGGAAAGCCCAAAGCCCCGCGGCAGTGCCGCATCCCGGCCGGAGCTGCCCCGGGAGCCCCGCGGGGCCGGGGCCGGGGCCGGGATGCGCCGTCCCAGCGGATCCAGCGCGCCCGGCCGGGCTCGGCCAGCGCGGCCCAGGGCAGGGAGCGCTGGTGGGGCGGGAGCGGGAGCGGAGCGCGAACGGGACCAGCGCAGAGCCAAGGGGGGAGAGGCCCCGGCCCCACAGAGAGCGGGGCCGGAGCGCGGGGCCGGGCGGGGATGGCTCGGCGATTGTCCCGGGCGATTCGGGCACTCGCAGCGATCTCTGCGGGATTCTTGGGCTGCTCCTGGGAGGTTTGGCTGGGATTTTGAGGGAAGTTTTCGTGGGGATTTTTGGGGTGGATTTCCTCGCACTTCGGGTGGGATGTGATAGGACTTGGGGGCATTTTTTGGGGAATTTGAGAGGGGTTTGGTGGGATTTCGGCGCGGATTTTTTGAGTGTATTTGGTGTGGATTTTGCGGGGGTTTAGGGAAATTTTGGTCGGATATTTTGGGTGATTTGGTGGGATTTTTTGTGTGGATTTTGTGTGATTGGGGGATTTTTGGCTGCATTTTTGTACAAATTTTTCTCTGTGGATTCTGTGGGATTTTCATGGGGATTTAGTGGGACTTTTTGTGGGATTTTTGTGTGGCATTTAAGGGGATTTTGGGGGCGATTTTTATGGGGATTTTGAGGGATTTCTGTGAGCCTTGGGGTGATTTTTTGTGGATTTTTTTGGGTGAGTTTTGTGGGCTTTTGGGTGGAATTTTTGTGGAGATTTACCTGGGATTTTGTGTGGTTTTTCTGGCATTTTCAAGGAATCTACAGTGGAATTTTTGTGGGAATTTTATGGTATTTTTGGTGGGATTTTTTGTGAGGATTTTGAGTCGATTTCTATTGGATTTTGGGGAGTTTTGGGGGATTTTTTAGGAAGATTTTAGTTGGGTTTTGGGTGTTTTGGGGGGGATTTTTATGGGATTTTGATGATATTTTTGTGAGGACTTTTGGTGATATTTTTGTGAGGGTGAGTGGTGCCTTTGGTTCCAACCCACTTTCCTCCCCGAGCCAACGTTACCCACTCCCTCACACGTCCCCCCCGTGCCTTCCCACTGCCTTGTCCTGTCTGGGCTTCCACAGCCCCTCATCCCTTCGTGGCCCCGTCCCCTCAGAGTCTCCCCCAGCCTGGCCAACCTGCCCCATCAAGAGGCACCTGGGAGCCCTCAGCATTCCAGGCAGCAACACACGGGCAGGAGGACACGGATGGCGCTTCCTGCCTGGGACAGGGCTTGTGGCCATCTCCAGGCACCGCTCTCACAGAGATCCCCACAGCTCCAGCCCCTGCCCATCTGCTCTGTGGGCAGCACAAAGGCTTCAGCAGAACCACCAAAGGCCAAGGGGCTTCTGGCCATTTTCCCTGCAACCCTGCATGCCTGGGCAGCTTGCTGAGCCCAGGAACCCTTTTCTCCCTCTTCCCCTAGGCCCTGCAGAGCCTGGGCAGCAAAAGAAAGATCCTGGGAGTCTGTCTATTACAACACATCCTATATTTCTATGCTAAAGAAAAACAAAAAGAAGAAAAGAACAATCCTAAAGAAACGAAACATTCCTGCTGGCTCGAGTGGCCCCAGCAGACAGAGCCTCTGGGATCAGCTCTCTGCAGAGCTGCAGCAGCGCAGCCAGCCGAGCCCCGACAGACGAGGCCGTCTCCTCCATGCCCTGCAGAGCCGATCATGCAGGCTGTGGAAGCGGGAATATCGAGCTCTCTCTATTCCCTGGAGGACAGACAATGTTTGAACTGCCAGGCTCGCAACGGCGACAGTGATGTCATTGGCCGTGTCTTCTAGGGCTGAAAGAGAGAGGAACAGCGCCATGGTCAGTTCCCGCATCTGAGGGGACCCGAGGAGATCCCTGTGCCAGGGCCATCCCAGCCGGCTCTGGCTATGGCCAGCAGGGAGCAGGGACCAGCCGGATCAGCCCAAAGCTGCTGGCCACGAATCCCCCAGGTGCCCTGAAAGCTCTGTGTGCTCTGTCCACGCCGCCCCTGGTCTGCACAGGGAGCAGAGCCCTCCACAGCCGGGGCAGGGCTCGCAGCTCCCCCGCCAGCCCTCGCTGGCAGCCCGCTGCCCTCACTCACCCTCACAGATGAGATGGAGCTCTTCCTTCCTCCCCCTCAGGTACCGCCCGGCCGTCCCTGGGAACACAGAGCCTGTCAGGCCCAGCGGCACAGCTCCCTGCCAGCGGCGCCGCCAGCCCTGTGCCCACACGCCCTCCTGGCCCGGCTCGTGGCTCACCCATGAACCTGACGGCCGCCTCTCGCAGGGGCTCCTGTGGGCTCTGCAGGTAGGGCAGGGCCCGGCGCAGGTGCTCGGCCACGCTGCTGCTGTCCTCTGCCAGCTGGAGAGAGCGACAGGAGGGAAGGGTTGGCCCCGCAGCCCCCCGGGCCGGGGCTCCATGGGCACCCGGCTCGGGCCGCAGGAGCCTGGAGCAGAGCCCGCGCGGCCTCGGGCTGCAGCAGCGGGCAGGGGCACAGCTGCCAGCCCGCACACCGAGCACCGCGCTCAGGGGCTGCTCCAGGCTGGGGCTGCGGCTTCCCGGCCCTCCTTTACCAGGATCTCAATGAACCTCCACAGTTTCTCCTTCTTTACAGGTTTTTCAAGAACTCTCCTGTTTAAGAATTTGGCCACACAAAGCAGGGTTTCCCAAGAAGCCTGGAGAGCAATAGAGACACGGAAATGGCCCCACAGCCCAGGATCAGCATCCCTGTGCCAGGGCCAGGAGGAGGATGCAGCCTGCCAGGCGCCAGGGCAGGAGGCAGCCAAGCCCCCTCCCAGGGCGACAGCAGCAGCCCGTGAGTCCTCACCTCTGCCACACTCTGATTCTCATCATGGCAGTGGAAGAAGAGTGGCAGCAGGCTGTGACACACTTGTGTCATCAGGAGCTTTTTCTCTTCTTCCACTACAGTAGACAGCAAGGCTCGAAATACAAACATGGAGATCCACTGCACATGCCAGTCATCCTGTGTAACAGGAAGGAAACAAGACCTTGGCATCAGCTGATTCTGGCCCACCTTGGCGCAGGCCTGCATCTCCACAGGGCACCAAGTGTCTGGGCAGCAGCCAGTGGCCGTGGCTGAGGGCACAGAGCCTTACGTGTTCAAAGAGTGGCAGGAGCACCTTAGCCAGCTGCAGGGCGATGGGGCTGGGTATTGGGGTGTCATTATCCAAGAAGAAATCACTAAGTAGAACAATGCTCATCCTGACCACATCACTATCATTTTCCTGCAGGAGCTCCCCGAGGCTTTCGGTCAGGCTCCGCATTCTTTTGGCCTGTGCGGAACAAAAGTGTGTGAAAGGCCACCCTGCTGCCACAGGGCCCAGAGGCCAAAGGCCTGTCCCGCAGCCCTCGGGCAGCTGAAGTGGGAGGCAGGAGAGCTGGGAGCGGCTGACCCAGTGCCTGAAGACCAGCAACTGCGTTCCCCAGCACCACGCTGCCTGCACGGCTTCAGCTGCTGCCCCCTCCTTACCATCGAGGGATTATCCCTGACCAAGAGGAGGGCTCTCAGAACCTGGCGGCGCATCTCCGTGTGCTCACTCAGCAAGTGCCTCGACAAGAGATCCATGATGATGTCAGTGCATGCACTCAAGTCCAGGCAATGCAGGACCTGAAAGGCACAGGGCAGTGACAGGGGACCCGGCCGGCAGGAGCCCAGAACCGCACAGGGCGGGGACCAGGCAGCAGCGCAGGGCGTGGGCACCATCCCAGGCAGCTGCGGCTACGAGAGGGCAGAGAGCTGGGAGGCAGCGCCGGCCTTCAGACTCACCTCCACAAGGAATGCCAGGGCAGGGAAGTGCCAGTATGGCATCTCTTTGCGGAGCAACTGAAGGAGATAGTCTAAGATGCTTTTACACAAGTCGATGGATTCTTTGCCCATCTCCCTGGAAGGCGGAAAATGGCACTTAGATGTGGCAGCAGCTCTCTGGCCTCAGAGAGAAACAAACAACTTTCCCAGGCATCGCCTGAGAAAGTCTGAGAAGATCAGAGGAAAGAATGAAGAAACATTCTTATCTTAACATGCTGCACCTGGTATTGTGAACATCCGAATATGTTACGGAGATTTGTCTACCAAAGGGTGCTTTCTTAAGTAACTAATGGTATAGTGTTTAGACTAGAAAACACATTAAATCAACCTATATCATAACTATCTATAAGAACAATGGGTTTCTTAATAATAATTATTATTGATCGGACCTCTGAAATACATGGAGTCAGTGATAATTACTGGCCGGGGGCCCGCTCCTACGACACTAAGACCCTGAGTCGGGGGGGGAAGCCCCTCCCAGGACAGACTGATGCAGTTCTTGTCTTTACCCCCCACCCTGCAGAGGGACCTGGGCCCTTTAAGATGTGGCTGCTGCTGGGCACCCTCCTCTCCCAGCCTTTCCCAGTCTGCTTGGCTGTCCCTTGTCCCTCTGGCCCATGGCCATTGGGACTGAGTGGGATATCCCAGACACAGAGCACAAATGCGGGGAGCAATGGGGAGAAGGGGGTCTCACCTGGCCAGCAGACCCACGGCATAAATGTGGGTGTCAGCACAGAGCAGCGTGTCCCAGCCACGCTTGCGCTCCATTGACAACACCACATCCTCATAGTCCATTTGGCACAGCAGGGACTTCAGGGTCCTCACTGCAAACCTGAGTGCAGAGCAAAGCCCGGGTCACACTGGGAGCACTGGCTCCTGCCCTGGCCATGTGGCAGGGACAGAAGGATTGGGATAGAGCACCTGTTGGGGCTGCTGGCAAGGCCATGTTCTTCCTGGCATCCCTTCCAGAAGGTATCCACCTCCTCTGGCATCTCTTTGGTGCTGAAGAACACTTGGAAGAGCAGATGCACAAATAACTGCGGGAAATGCTCATCCACTATATCTGGGACACAGCGCTCCTGGAGGATCTTCCATATCACCACAGTTGCCTGCAAAGGACGAAGCCCCCCGAGGCAGCGTTCATTGCCAAGGTGTCCGTGGGACAGGGCCCGAGCGTGGCAGGGAGAGGCCCAGAGAGACACAGGGGGAGCAGCGGGCCTGGTGGCCCTGCAGCTGTCCCTAGGCCAGCTTTCAGGCCAGTGCCTGAGGCAGGGAGATGCAGTGGGGAAAGGAGGATGGAGAGCTGCTGGACAGGTGGCCTTGGGGCCAGCAAAGTCCACTGGCAGAAACTCACAGCCAGGGCAAAGACAGTCATTCTGTTCCCATCGCAGGTGCTCATGCTGTGCTCTGGCCAGCTCCCCAGCACATCCAGGAGTATCTGCTGTGCCAGCTCTGCAGTCCAGGGTGTGCACATGATGGTCTTCCACATGGCCATGGCAGCTCTGCGGGGTTAGAGCTCTGTCTCAGGGCATCTCAGACACAGCACCGTGGTCTGGGCATCTCTAGAGGCCCGGGTTGACTGCCGGCTCTGCCTTTGCCCACTGCCCCTCTCCAGCAGCAGCCAGGCAGCCCAGCCCTGTGGGGACAGGCCCCTGTGGGACAACGAGGGAGCATGGCAGCAGGCTTGGGGCTGACATGCCAGGGCCTGGAAAGGGAGCAGCCAGAGGGCCCTGGGACTCTCTGTTGGTCAGAAACCTGGCCCAGGCTGTACAGGGCGATGGGTTGGGGTGAGCCCTGAGCCCTCTGGGCAGATGGGCCCCATACCTGTCACAGGATGGGGCCACACGCAGGAGTGTCATTACTGCCTCATTTGGCTGCGCTTCTGTGAGATACAGCAGGGCGTTGTCCAGCCTGTGCTCAGCAGAATCATTGGCCATGAGCCACTGGTGGATGTATCTCACCATGCCGGGCACCTGGAGAAGGCACAGGGAGACTTGGAAAGCTGCCAGAGGGAGCAGCGTTCCCAGGGTCCCCAGAGAAGTGCTTCCCTTCCCGCCGCACTGCGATGGCCTCAAAGGCTCACAGGGGCCAGCACTAGTGGCTTGGGAAGCTATGTGACTCATGGGGCAATTGAAGCCTGGCCACATCTGCTTACTTGCTCTGCTCTGGGAACACCACTCTGCACAAGCAAATCCAGCAGGGCGGCACTGGTCTCATGTCCGAGGAGCTCTGAGTATGCTCTGAGCCCAGGGCTCATGACACTGGTCTCTTCCTGCCGAATTCTCTTGATGAATTTGCAAACGAGCTGTAGGAGAAGAGCAAGAAGCCATGGGGTGCTGCAGGTGTGCTGCTGGGCTGAGCAGTGACAGCAGGCCCAGCCCAGGTGGGGATGGCTGCAGGTACCTGTGCTGTTCTGTGGAAGCGGCCATGGGCGGGTTCCTGCTCTTGTGTCTGGTCCAGGGCTGCATCTGGGAAAGAGCGAGCGCAGCCAGGGCTGAGGGTCTGCGGGAGAGGCCGGAGAACACAGCCCAGCCCTGCGCTGCCCAGGCAGGGACAGCCCCGCAACGGCCCAGAGCATGGAGCACGGCTGTGGGGTGTCTGCCCGGCCCCTATTCCATCCTGACCATGGGCATGGCCCCAGGGGATGGGATGGCATGGCATGGCATGGCATGGCACGGCATGGCATGGCATGGCATGGCATGGCATGGCATGGCATGGCATGGGGCCAAGCTGGCTGCAGGCACCAGCCCTGTGGCCCAGCTCTGCCACTCACCCTTCTGCCGTGGCTGGAACTGCTCCAGCTCTTCAGGCTGCTGTGCTGGGGCAGTTCCAGGGCCTTCTTTCTCCTCCTTCCCCCAGGCCAGCTTGGGCACGCTCGCAGGTCTGAGCTCTACGTCGCTGCCTGGATTCATGGCTGCTTGCAGAAGGTGAAAAGGAAAAGGTCCAAGTCAGCAAGTGCTGCAGTCGTGCCTTGAGGGCACCTGCAAGTGTGAAGACTTGGCAAGGCTACAGGACGGCAAGTCCTGCACTCTGCTCTTGGGGCTCCAGCCACAAGGACAGGAGACTCCTGTCAAGGACAGTGAAAAGCAAATGCCACAGTCTGCCCTCGAGGGCAGCTGCAGAAGATTTGCCTTGGGAAGGCCAGGGGTCACCAAGTGCTCTGCTCTGGCCACGAGCTCACCTGCAGGAGTAATACCTCGGGAAAGCTCTGGGTCAGCAAGGAACGAGTGGCTGTGCGAGGGCTCCTCACAGCACCGCTCTCTCGCGTCCTCTCTCGTCGTGTGCACCGAGCACTGTGGAGTGTAACTGTAACTTGTAACTGCCAACACCTCTGCCAGAGCGTGTCACCAAGGGCCCTTGGAATCCCTGTCCCGTTCCATTCCATGGTGACCATGCTGCACGGTGTCACCAAGGGCCCTTGGAATCCCTGTCCCGTTCCATTCCACGGTGACCATGCTGCACGGTGTCACCAAGGGCCCTTGGAATCCCTGTCCCGTTCCATTCCACGGTGACCATGCTGCACCCTGTCACCAAGGGCCCTTGGATCCCCTGTCCCGTTCCATTCCACGGTGACCATGCTGCACCCTGTCACCAAGGGCCCTTGGATCCCCTGTCCCATTCCATTCCACGGTGACCATGCTGCACCGTGTCACCAAGGGCCCTTGCACGCACTGCCACCTGCCCTGGGGCCAGCCCCAGCCCCCCAGAGTGGCCCAGGGTGGAAGGAATGCCTTGCCCCAGGTGTGTCAGACAGCCAGAAAGGATCTTTAGGAAGGGCTCAGCCCATCAGCAAACGCTGCCCTGCTCTGCGGGCTCAGAGCAGCAGGAGCCCCCGCAGCTGCCGACGCAGCCGCGGCGGGAAGGGCACGGGGCCTCCACAGAAGCTGGCACGGCCTCCTCGGGACACGTCCCACACGGTGGCCATCCTAAGCACGGCCGTGGGACACAGACCAGGAACGTGTGGGCCAGGGCAGGAATGCTGCTCTGAGCCCTGGGGCCCGGGCAGCGCTGACAGCAGCAGGTGAGGCACAGTCCCCGCCCAAGCAGAGTTCCCCCGAGCCCTGGCAGCACCGGTGCCCGTCTCCTGCCCAGAAACCTGTGCCCCAAAAGGGCTTCTCTGCCAGAGGGCAGCCAAAGCTGGTGTGCACTGGGGGCTGTGCTCTGTCCTACAGGGGCTATTGGTAGCAGCACCTGGAGCAACTGGTGGCAACATTTGGTGCGTGTCAGATGTTGTTGCTCCTTCCCAGAATGATTTTTTCATGGAGGGGATTAGCAGTAGCACAGAAACACCAACAGCTACTGAACTTCACAGGACAAAGGGACTCCACCGAAACACTGCCGTGTTTCCTTGTGCTTTTGCGTCTTTCTTGCACTCTGAAAGAAAAAGAATTGCCCCAAGCCCTGCTATTCAAATCTCCAGCTGCTGTGTGTCTTCCTGTGGCAGCTCTCTGCAAACAAAACTGGCTGCCTGCTCAGCTGGGCAATGGACGGCCACAAACAGGGAGGGCCCTGGTGAACATCTCTTTGGTCTCGTGGGGCAGCGAGGGCACAGGAGACAAAGACTGCTCCTCCCGAGTTCATGGGGCAACAGAGAGATTTTATTTCCCAAGCCCCCCCTTACACAGGGCATTTGAAAGACCAGGCCTGGAAGCTCTCATCGGTTTTAGCTCCACGCTCCTTCAGGTTCTGGCCCGTGAGGTGCCTGCAGTTTTGGGAGATATTTGATTGGTCAAGACCCCTGTCAATCATGGGAACACCTCACCCTCCTTTTCTTTATAAAATTCTGTGTATTGTTCTCTGTCACCCATCTGCAAGGGCCCTTTGCCAACATGGTGACAGAGGACAGCGTGCATCTAATTTGCACTGGAGCTGCAGCATTCCCCTCCAGGAACTGTTAGGGGAGAACTCAGGCCACAGGCATAATGCTTCTTGGTTACAAATTGAACTTATCTCTAAAAGCAGAAAGCTATTTAATCCTGAGCCCATTAAACACTTAGAGAAAAACCCAATTTTAAAAAACAACCTTTAAGCACTTGATCCCTTGGGGAAAAACCAAACTTCCAGAAAACAATCTGTAAACAGAAAAACTGTTTGCAAACTTGAGAAATAATTTGTAAACAAATCAAATCCATCTATGAACTGTCCATGAGGCAGGTGATCATTTGTAATGCTGTCTGTGGTTTCCAGTGTCCATATTTTAGGCAGCTGTATTGTACTGTTGTAGGATTTATTGTAAAACATGAGAACAGACTCAGAGGGGAGGAGGGTGTACCCTCAATCCAACCCCTTTCCCCTTTTTTCTTTGTATAAAAATAATAATAGGAACAGAACATGGACTTTGAATACTATTAACTTATGCAACGTTTCATCCACATTTACTGAAAAGGTTCAGGGCGAAGAACTTGATTGGGAGATGTTTTGATCAGGGCAAGGAACTTGGTTGGGAGACATTTTCTGTATTTATATTTTATCTAGTGCAAACCATATACTTTTTTCCCTTTGTTAGAAGTTAGAAATTTTGTTATTGACTTTAATAGCTGACTTTTCACTTTTAAAATTATGACAAGTGGCAGAATGTCAGTGAAAATCTCTGCAACTGCAATTTGCTTATGATAAATCAATGTTCTATGTGTACCTCAGTGGATATTCTTTGAATCATACCAGTTTATCTTAAAGCAATGCAAGAATAATTACTCGAATATTAAGAAAAGACATGTTAATGCACATACTAGGACTTCTTTAGGACAATGATTTACTAAAATATGAATATCAATCTAATATCGATATCCAACTGAGATGGACAAAAACTCTCTATGGGTTTAAAGTTAGAAAGTGTATGTTTATTGAGACAGCCGGGCAGTACCTGGGATAATTCCCTAATGCACACTGCAAAAATCACAGGTATTACAAAGCTTTTCTATTTACAGAAGTCTTGAATACACAAAATATGAATGCATATTCATATCCCTGTCACTTCCTCTGATTCGCTTCACATGCTGATTGGCAAAAAGGCAATTAAGCATGTGTAGTTCTGTTCCCTGAAATGAGTCTGGGGTCCATTTTGGGGAGGGGTTTCCAAAATGAGGAAGTAAAATAAGTCTTCCTCGTTCTGACCTTTCTGCCTTTCCCATGCACACGTGACAAATGAATCCTTGCCGTTTTCCTGTGCTTAATGGATTCCTAAAGTATGGGAAGTCTGCAACTGTTTTTGTGTCCCTGAAATCTGTTTATCACATTCTGTTTCACATGATAAGCACAGCTACCCAAGCATAAAGCTGGCAAGCAATGAGTTAATAGATCCTGGATATCTTATCTAAGATCCAACTACTGTTAACTATGAACAAAGCCCATTTATCTACTTTCGATAAGTCAGCAACATCTAATTTAACTATCATCTTAACTTTCCTAAAATTCTTAATTCTTCAAAATTAATGTCTCACCGGGATTGGGGACAGGGAATGGGAATGGGGACAGGGAATGGGAATGGGGACAGGGAATGGGGAATGGGAATGGAGACAGGGACTGGGAGTGGTGACAGAGACAGGGAATGGGGACAGGGACCGGGAATGGGGACAGGGAATAGGACTGGGACAGGGACAGGGACAGGGACAGGGAATACGGTACAAGGATCAAGAATGGGGTCCGGATTGGGATGGGAGCAGGACGGGAACGGGACGGGGGGACACGGGAACAGGCAGGGGCAAGGGGAGTATGGAAGGGGAGTAAGGAATGGGGCAGCCGCTGCAGGTGGACGAGGCGTTGGGATGGGGCACATGGAGACAGTTCCAGGGCAGGGGATCCTTGACCAGCTGCCCAGAACCTCCACCAGGGTCTCCCAGGGCAACTGGAGCCGCTCAGCCTGGGGTGCCCAAAGCCCTGAGCAACTCCCAGGTCCCTCCCAGGAACCCCCAAGTCCTTCAAACCCAGCATCCCCCATATCCCCTGCAAGACCCCCCCCCTCCATGTCCCTATCCTTGTCTTAGCTCAACATCTTTATTTTTGCCTGCTTTTAAGAGTTTTGAAAGGGCAAAGAGAAATGAAAAGAAAATCCAGGCCACGGGGAGCCAGGAGGATGTGGAGCCCCTCCAGCCGGGTGTCTTCCCAACATGGATCAGCAACACCACGGGTCACCAGGGCTCTGCCCACTGGGGCTCACTGGGGATCATCCAGCACGGATCCTCCCATGGGGGATGGAGCTGGAGCAGTGCACGGAGCTCTTCCCACACTGGGGCACTCGCAGGGCTGCCCTTCGTCTATGCCGGGCCAGGGGGACAGGCCGTGCCCCCTGTCCCCTGCTGCTGGGCCAGGGGTGTTATGGACAAATTCAATTGGGGAGGCTAATTATAGATAAATCAATTAACAAGAATTTATTAAGCAAGTGGTATTAAGCAAATGAACAGTGCTGGGCGGCTGGGGAGCCTCTGCTCTGCCACGGTGCACCTTCCCCCTTTTACCTTTTTGTTTTTATAGTCCCTTTTTATTTCCTGTTGACGCATTTTCTCTCGATGCACTCTGCGTCGGTGCAATTGGTTCCTGGGGGGTCTTTTGTTCTGCCCTTGGTGGTCATAGGAATGAAGGCTCCTCCTCTTCCTTGCAGATTGTCCTTGGCCTAAAAGTTAACTTGTATATAATTAGTTACACAGTCTTCTATGCTAATTGCATTCCCTACTCAGTTCAGATTCTTATCTCCTATATCGCTCGTTTTGATGAGCAAAACAATTTTTATTTATTACAATTCCCCCTTTTTCTCTTTACCAATTTGTTCATTAAAACGCTTTAACTCTTGGTAGCTTAAGACCAGGGTTTCATCTACTTCTAAGTCCCTGGGCAATGTTTCCTACCTATCTCTAATAAGTGTTAGATGAGCTGCCTCTAATCTTCCTTTTACAATGTCTATGATTTTATTAAAAATGTAAGGTCTGAAAGTTAAACTTAGTAACAACAATATTACGGGACCTGCAATCTCCCTTATACAGAATTTCTCCTTGAGTGCCATACCCCGGAGTTTTGCACCCCTCAGGGTACCATGAGGTCTTTAAAAATTTACCTGGATGGGTGACAGCCAAGGCGGTTGCTATGGTTTCACAGCCCCCATACCCACACAGATATTCCCCGGGATAATGACAATATCCCCTCCAAGGATTGGAACTAGGACGCCAATAGGTAGCCCGGAGTTCAGGTTTACTCCATCTCCACATAGAGTCTGCCAAGTCTTTGTTAGTAACAAAAAAAATGGGAGCTACAGTGGTGGCATTATGCTTAACAACTTTCCCTTGGTCTATTTTGGTCAGAGTCCAATTAAATGGCTGGTGTGCATAGTCCCCTTGACCAGGCCAGGTACAACATATAACTAATATGCACAGAATTTGCTAGCAAGGGTGGAGTCCAAACTGCCCCAGGGTTTGATTATCATTATCTCCCCATTCCCAGTGTTTGTTTTGACATGTTATTGCCGGGCTCACCTTTACCCTTGGGAGATCAGTATCCTTGAGGCAGTTCTTGAAATACTTTGAATTGTCCCAGTCTGAGGGCTCTTTCCTCCACCGCTTCTTATCCCTCTGCCTCGCTCGCCGACTCGGTTGCTCCAAGCCGCGAGGCGCACCATCTTCTCGGAGCAAGGATATTCTTCAAGAGGACCCAAACTCTGTTTTTGCTGCCTCTTTTTGAATGATTTCCAGTTTTTATCCTTCACTTGTGGTGAGTCACACTGAATCCCAGGTAAAGTTTTCCAGCAATTCCCTTTTATAATTTGAACAATTAAGGGAATTGGTTCATTGGAGTGGAAACAACAATTTTCAGGTCTGGCCCCCTTAGTAAACACCTCCCATCACTCTTGGGATTCCCTTGGTAGGGTCCCGTTCTCTTCTCCAATCCTTAGGACTGACTTTGTCAGTTCTCTTTCTAACTGATAACACCCTTAACAAATACCCCTAGGAGGAGTGCCTCTGTAACTATGGACCCACCACCGTTCCTGGCAAATTTTACAAATATAGCATACAAAAGGGTAACAATCACAATCCTTATTTGTACAATATACTCTAAAATCATTAGTTATAGGATATCCATAGTCCAATATCTCACTCTACCAGCTGGTTCGTACAATTTTTACTGAGTCCATTCAGTCCATTTAAATGTGACCTTAAGGTCCCCGGGCTGGCTGGTTATTCTCCAGGGCTCTTGGGCAGCAGCAGGAATCGCTCCCTTTATTTGGCTCGCATGGGTCCACCCCTCCTCGGCAGTTCTGACTGCAGATTCTGTAGTGAGTAAAACAACATAGGGGGCTCCCCAGTTTGGGGTTAGTGAGGTTTCTTTCTAGGTTTCTTATTAAAACCTTATCACCTGGATTTATATTGTGGATTGCTAGGTCTAAAGGAGGTTGTTGCACTAGTAACCCAGCTCTTCTAAGGCCTTCCTGAGCCTTCATAAGTTGCATGACATATTGGTTAATTTGTTGATTACTTATTTCAGGGTGATCTATAGGAGAATCCATGTCATAAGGCATCCCATAAAGCATTTCAAATGGAGAAATTCCAATATCGGTTCTGGGCTGAGTTCTTATATTTAACAAGGCTAAAGGTAAACATTTTACCCAAGATAACTGTGTTTTATACATCAATTTAGTTAGTTGTTTCGTAATTTTCCCATTTACCCTTTTCACTTTACCTGAGCTTTGTGGATGCTGGGGAGTATGATATTGCCACTTTGTTCCTAGAGCTGTAACTACTTCTTTAATTATTTTGGAGGCAAAGTGTGGCCCTCTGTCTGAGTCTAGTACTTCTGCTAGTCTGTAGCAGGGGATTATCTCTTCTAATAGTATTTTTACTACTGTTTGTGTACTTGCCCTGGAGGTAGGGAATGCCTCTACAAAGTGAGTCAAGTGATCTATTATCACCAATAAGTGTTTATACCTTCCTACTTCAGGCAAATCAGTAAAATAGATTTGAATGTGGGAAAACGGTCTATGTGCCAATTCCCGCCCCCCCCATTTCCCACACCACTCAGGATTTCTCACACCTGGGTCTACTCCTGGGTCAGGGGTCTCTTCAGCCCCGCTAGAAATCTCAGCCCTCATTCTAGAGAGACTGCAGACTGTATAGAGAAAGTTACCAGATTAAACACCAGGAAGATGGTCTCTTTAACAGTCAGGGGAAACGGAACATTCTCTAATAGGGAGCTAAGAGATTCTGAGGAGAAGAAGGAAAGCAAAGGCTGAAAAGCCTCGTCCCCTGCTTCCCCTCTAACAAACTGGCTGCACAACCATGACTATGAGCCATGCATTCCTGGAACAGACTTCAGCACCTTTATAAACCCTCTGCAAGCCATTACACCCATGCCCAGCCCGATGGATATTCTGGTTAGTGCCCTTCTACTGCAAAAACTACGTATTAGGGACAATACCAGAGCTATTCCTGAATAAGAAAATAAACCTAGGGACCATAGAGGGATTAAGATCTCAAAAAAATTTAGGGACCAGAAACACATACAGGCCTCCACTCTAAAAGACACTCTGAATTCAATCAACAAAGCCAGTAACTGCTCCATACTAACACAAAGTAATTGGAACCAAAATATGATTAGAATGGGGTTTGTTTTTTCACTCTCTCCAGCCACGAAATGGGCAGCAAAATATTTGTCCTCGTTTAGGGCAAATCTGGGGAAAAACCTCTGGAAGGAGCCCCCAGAAAACAATCCCCCACAGCCCCTCCCCACCCACCTGAATCAGGAAGAATTTTCTCTGAGAGAAGTGGAAAATAACCTGTTTATTTAACAAACAAAACCCTTCCCAGCACTAAAAAAATTAACAACACCAGATGACAACAAAACTCTTTCACCACTCTGCAGAGATGACAAATCCAGAAAGTCTCTCCTGGGAGTGGTCGCCCGGGTCTGGGCGCTGGGGATTGCTCTGGGCACTGGGGATGGCTGCTGCAGATCACAGAGCGCAGGCTCTCGGTGCTTCTCGGTGTTTAGAGGGTCCCAGTCCAGAGCAGGTTGGATGGTATTCAGGAAAGGGAAAGGGAAAAGAAACAGTCCAGGGAAAGAATTGGACTGCTTAGCTAAACTAATTTAAAAAGCAAAGGCAAAAGCAAAAGCAAGCAAAAAAGCAAAGCAAAGCAAGCAAAAGCCAGCAAGCAAAAGAAAGCAAGTCAGTCAACACTGGCCTCTTCTAGACAGCAGACCATGGGGGCAGGTGAGCCGGCCGATAACAAGGCAAAACAAACCTTCACTTTCTGAGTCAGTTCTGAGAGCACAGAACATAATATCAAACATAAACAGAACACACGATTGGAGATACAAACACCATAATGTCACCCTTGGACATTCCACCCCTTACCTCCATATCTTCAACATCATGTAAAAACTCCATCAAGTAAAAACTTCCATCTTTCACTTACTCATACATATTTCCTTCTATTTCACTTGCTCAAACCTTTGAGCCTTACACATTTCCTTCTGTCTCATGTCTGTGTGTTTTCGTGTACAGACACTGGCAGTAAAATCCAGCAAATAGTGATATTTGCACGAGTCTCACCCCACAGTCAGATCCCCCTGAGGTACACATCGTGTTGCTCCATCTCTCTGCATTATCCACCATGTACAACCTGGTCCCTGAGCAAAGACAATCCCACAAATGGGTTTTTCTTACTTGAGGCAGAATTGATCCACACTGATTTCCCTAACAAACCTCTGACATGTGCCACTGGGACTTTATCTCCATCTACTATATTCAGGGGCTCAGACTGGGCAGGACCTGCTCAATTGGTGGAACCTTGGCTGTTAACTAACCAGGTGGCCTTTGCTAAATGCTGCTCCCAATTTTTGAAAGAACCCCCACCCAATGCTTTTAAGATTGTTTTTAACAGTCCATTGTGCCTCTCCACTTTGCCTGCAGCTGGTGCATGGTTTGGGATGTGGTACGCCCACTCAATGCCATGTTCCCTAGCCCAGGTGTTGATAAGGCTGTTCTTGAAATGAGTCCCATTGTCTGACTCAATCCTCTCAGGGGTACCATGCCTCCAAAGGACCTGCTTCTCAAGGCCCAGGATGGTGTTACGGGCTATAGCATGAGACACAGGGTAGCTTTCCAACCATCCAGTGGTGGCTTCTACCATGGTCAGCACGTAGCGCTTGCCTTGGCGTGTCTGGGGCAGTGTGATATAGTCAATCTGCCAGGCCTCCCCATACTTGTCCTTGGACCACCGCCCACCATACCACAGAGGATTCACCCGCTTGGCCTGTTTGATGGCAGCACACGTCTCACAGTCATGGATAACCTGGGAAACACTGTCCATGGTTAGAGCCACCCCTCGGTCTCGTGCCCGCTTGTAGGTGGCATCTCTGCCCTGATGGCCTGAGGTATCATGGGCCCATCGAGGCAGGAACAACTCCCCCTTATGGTGCCAGTCTAAGTCTATCTTTGACACCTCTATTCCTGCTGCCTGATCTACCTGCTCATTGTTTTGGTGCTCCTCATTAGCCTGACTTTTGGGGACATGGGCATCTACATGATGGACTTTCACTGTTAGTTTATCCACCCGAGAGGCAATGTCTTTCCATATATCAGCAGCCCAGATTGGTTTTCCTCTATGTTGCCAGTTGGCCTTTCTCCACCTTCCCAGCCAGATCCACAGAGCATTGGCTACCATCCACGAATCAGTACAAAGGTAGAGCTTTGGCCACTTCTCCCTTTCAGCAATGTCTAGAGCCAGCTGAACGGCCTTGAGCTCAGCAAGTTGGCTCGATTCACTTTCTCCTTCAGTAGCTTGTGCAACTTGGCGTGTGGTGCTCCATACGGCTGCTTTCCACTTCCGGTTCATCCCTAAGATGCGACAGGAACCGTCAGTGAAAAGAGCGTAGCAGGTCTCCTCTGCTGGTAGTTGGTTGTATGGTGGAGCTTCTTCAGCCTGTGTCACTTCTCCCTGCTCTTTTTTGTTAGTGAGGCCAAAGTTTTCACTTTCCGTCCAGTCTGTAATTATCTCCAAAATCCCAGGGTGATTCGGGTTTCCAATACGGCATGCTGTGTGATGAGGGCAATCCACTCGCTCCATGTGGCGTCAGTGGCATGGTGGGTGGAGGGAACCTTTGCTTTGAACATCCACCCCAGCACCGGCAGTCAGGGTGCCAGGAGGAGTTGTGCTTCTGTGCCAATCACCTCCGAGGCAGCTTGAACTCCTTCATAGGAAGCCAAGATTCCCTTCTCTGTTGGGATGTAGCTGGCTTCAGACCATCTGTAACTTTGGATCCAGAATCCCAATGGTGGGCCTCGAATCTGCCCAGGCACCTTCTGCCAAAGGCTCCAGGACAGACCATTGTTCCCAGATGCAGAGTAGAGCACATTCCTCAACTCTGGTCCTGTGCTGACTGGGCCAAGGGCCACAGCATGAGCGATCTCCTGCTTGATCTGGGTGAAGGCTTGTTGCTGCTCAAGGCCCCAGTGGAAATCATTCTTCTTTCGGGTAACCAGATAAAGAGGGCTCACAATCTGGCTATACTCGGGAATATGCATTCTCCAGAAACCTATGGCACCTAGGAAAGCTTGTGTTTCCTTTTTGCTGGTTGGTGGGGACATAGCCCTGATCTTGTTGATGACCTCAGTGGGAATCTGGTGCCATCCGTCATGCCATTTCAGTCCCAGGAACTGGATCTCTTCAGCAGGTCCATTGACTTTGCTTTTCTTGATGGCGAAGCTTCTAGTAGTATCTGGATGATCTTCTCACCTGTCTCAAACACTTCCATTGCCGTGTTCCCTCACACAATGATGCCATTTATGTACTGCAGGTGTTCTGGAGCCTCACCCTTTTCCAGTGCAGCCTGGATCAGTCCATGGCAGATGGTGGGGCTCTGCTTCCACACCTGGAGCAGTCAGTTCCAGGAGTACTGCACACCCTTCCGGGTGAAAGGAAACTGAGGCCTGCATTCTACTGCCAGAGGAATGGAGAAAAATGCATTAGCAATGTCAGCAGGGGTGTACCACTTTGCTGCCTTGGACTCCAGCTCATACTGGAGTTCCAGCATGTCCAGCACAGCAGCGCTCAGCGGTGGAGTCACTTCATTCAAGCCACAATAATCCACAGTCAATCTCCATTCTCCATCAGACATGTGCACAGGCCAGATGGGGCTGTGGAAGGGTGAGTGGGCCTTACTGACCACCCCTTGGCTCTCCAGCTCACAGATCATTCTGTGGATGGGGATCAAAGCACCTTGATTTGTCTGATACTGCCGGTTGTGCACTGTTGAGGTGGCAATTGGTACTCATTGCTCTTCCACCCTCAGGAGTCCTACTGCAGATGGGTTCTCAGACAGTCCAGGCAAGGTGTTCAATTGCTTAATGTCCTCTGCCTCTGCAGCAGCTATGCCAAAAGCCCACCTGAGTCCCTTTGGGTCTCTGTAACATCCGTTCTGGAGGAAGTCTATGCCCAGAACACACGGGGCCTCTGGGCTGGTCACAATGGATGTTTCTGCTGCTCATTCCCAGCCAGGCTCACCTCAGCTCCCAACAGGGTCAATTGCTGCGATCCCCCCGTCACCCCGGCAATGGAAACAGGTTCTGCCCCCACATGTCCCGATGGCATTGGGGTACACTGCGCACCAGTGTCACCTAAGGCTTCAAATTTCTGTGGCTCTGATGTGCCAGGCCATCGGATCCACACCATCCAGAAGATCCAGTTTTCCAGTGCTTCTCCCTGGCTAGAGACAGGGCCCCTCTAACCCTGGTTATTGTTTCTTTCCTAGGCATACATGGTAGAGGTATTTTAAAGGTGATCTGACAAATCATACTCAGCAGCTCGGTCATGGGAGGCTGAGGCTACCTTCACTTTACTGGAATTCCCTCGGTCAGTGCTTCCCTCCTTGAGCTGACACACCCACGCTGCCAGGACAGAAATGGGTTTCCCATCCCACCTTCCCATGTCTTCCCCATGGTCACACAGAAAGAACCCCAGGCCAGCCCGTGGGGCGTACCCTCTCTCTCTGGCTGGGGAACGTTGGGCTCTGACTTTGGGGCCTGTGACTCACACTGGGGCAAATGTGGGAACTGTTCCTCCTCACCTCCTCCCTCATCTCCCTCATGTCCTCTTTGAGTTCCTTGCCCACAGCAGAGCCATGAGCCTGCACTGGGCCATGGATCATACTCTCACAATTTCTCAGCTGTTGGCAGCAGAGCCCACTGTCTCTCGGCTGTTATCAGCATTAATCGTGGCAATGAAGGTGGTGTACTGAGATGGCCCCAGCCTTGCCAGACTCAACAGCATTTTCCCTGTGCCCCTGACCTTGTCGGGGTCATTATCATGCTGTCCATCCCTCCCAAAGAGTACCTCCAATGCTGCCATTTCCTTCAGCTGTTGGTCCCTTCCTCAAGGGTTTTCCATCATGTTCTGTGCTGGTGCTCCTGCATTCTCACCCTGTGAACAAACCTCTCTCTGGCACTCATTAAAATCCACTCCCAGAGGGAAAGGGACCCTGGCTCCCTTACAAAAATCTGATTCATACCTGAGCCGTGGGTCAAGGGTCCCATATTCCTTGCCTCACCACCATCCAGCTGGACACCTGTACCCATGAGGTCTCAGACTTGAAGCAGTCAGGTTGTATAAGCCTCACGTCTCTGACGTACAATGTCCTTGTGCAGGTTACGGAGACTTTTGTACATCAGGGACTTGGTGATGATCGCAACCTCTGGTTCCCCTGTGGGTTGTGAGGGCCTTCCCTTATCTGGGTGCTCTGATTCCATCTTAGACCTCCTTGTTTCTACAGGGGCGACTGCTGCTGGCTGTGGCTGCCTTTGTGGCTCAGCTGGAACCTGGACAGTTCTAACATCTGTGGGTTCCACTGCTGCCCCATCAGACTCTCCTTTTTCGAGGCAGGGGGAGGGCTTCTCACCAGCTGGGGAAATGCACTCCTTCAGCATCTCCTGCATCTCCCTCACCAGACCCCCACCCAGTCTGGGTGGTTCATATCTGGGGTGGCTGTGGGGCAGGGTCAGGCTCTGGGGCAGCAGCATCCCTGGTCTCTGGGGCCGTGTCAGGTTCTGGGCTGGGTGTCAGGGTGGTTATCCAGGTTAATCTTCCCTTGTCTCTCAGTGCCAAATAGAACAGGGCTAACAGCAACACAGCCCCTGTATGATATCATTGGTATTTGGAGTGGATCTGAGCCCTTCACAAACTGGTGGGGCAGCCCCAAAGAGATGGTTAAAGGCTTGGGAGAAAATTTCCCCCGGTGTCATTTCCTCACAGTAGGTGCCATTATTAAAGTAACCCCAAAAGCACACAGTTAGTGTGTGATAGCTGTGAATCCATGTGCCTGCTTCCCAGAGGAAGTTAAAGATCCTGAATTCTTCCCCTTATTCACCCATAAAACAAACCAGAGAACAGCCACAGCAGCCTTGGCTGTAGGAGCCGTGTTTAGATCAGGGCCTGCAAATGGAGAAATGCAGCCACGGTTCCGTGCCACCCAAACCAGGGCAGGCTGGAGCACAGGGTGCCGCTTAACGAGGTTTCTGTAGCAGCACACAAAAATCAAAAATTGGATTACTCAAGAAATGTTATTCCCTTTTTTGTTTCTTTGCCTTCGAGCTACACTTTGGGTGCCAAAATCTGTCTTGGTTTGCAAAGACAGGAGTCTGCTAAGGAAGGCAGGAGCCTCCCTGAAACGGGGAAAAAAATAAATGTAGAACCCCCTCCCTGTAAATTGCTATAAATTTGAAGTTAAGGGCGACTCTCAGGCAAAAATATGGGAGCAGGAAAAACAGTTCTTTATTAGGGAAGAAAACTAAAAGATAAAATAAACAATGCAGTGAACCAACCTCTAACAGATGGCAATTGAATACATCTTGCCTTGCAGTCTAGGACAACAACTTATTCAGCATGAATCACATCCATTTACCACATGCCCCTTACCGACAGATATTGCCCACCTGGGGCTGACATGCCAAAAGTTTTTTAAAAAATTATGCATTTTTTCATAATTAAAATTTAATTAAATCTTAATAAACGAATACAATTAATTAATTTTAGCTTAATAACAATTAAAATTTAATTTTGATTATGCATAAAAATATTATTAAATCTTTTATTATTTAATTTTAATGCTTCTATAAAAAAATCTCTATATGTGTTTTCTAACTAAAAACTTATTGGTCATTGGTTCTAAGTAACACAATTCCCTTCATTAATTCATTGACCACTCTTGGCTATTGATTTTGCCCTCTTTATTCTAATTTTTGTTTATTTGTATTATTTTTGTCATAATTTCTTATCATTTTCACAGGCAGGGTAAAAGCGGCCACTTTGGGGCCCACGGAGACATTTCTGGGCAGATTTGGGGCAGTTTTGTGTCTGGGGAGGGAATTCAGAGAGAACTTGAGGGTCTGGGGGACCCCTGGGGGAGCCGGGCGGGCGCTTGGAGGGGCACTCAGGGATCCCGAGGGGCAGTTCGGGGTCCGGGGGAGCACTCGGGGGTCCGGGGCCCTGGAGGTCAGCGAGGGGAATTTGGGGCCCTTCGGGGTCCGGGGGAGCACTCGGGGGGCTCGGGCGGGGCTCGCTGGGCGCGGGGGCTGATGGGAGTTGTAGGCGCGGATACAATGCGGTGTAACGGGGCCGCGGAGCATCACGGGAGTTCTAGGCGCAGCTACAGCTGCTCTCGGTGGGGCCCGGGGCATGACGGGAGATGAAGTCACGGCTGGAACAGCGCTGCCTGTGCGCCGCGGAGCATGACGGGAGCTGTATCCCGGAAGTGGCTCGGACGCGGCGTTTGGGGTCCGGGAAGGCCTCGGGAGACACTTTTGTATGGGGCAGATGGGGGCGGATACTGGAGGGGGGGAGGGTGTCTTTGTAGAGCGCGGGGCATGCCGGGCGTTGTAGTCCCGGCCCCAATGGGGCTCTATTGGGCTGCGGGGCATTATGGGAGTTGTAAGCAAAAAGAATAGACGCCGCTGACTCCAGGCACCGCCCCCAAAGCCATGATCCCTGACGCTGATTGGTTGGGAGCTGTGATGGGCGGGAGCCTCGGCCAATGGGAGGTGGCAGAGGCGGGAACGGCCATTCAACCCCTCCAATTCCTCCCAGCACAGCCCAGTTCATCCCCAGTACAGCCCAGTACAGCCCCAGTGCCCCTCCAGTCCCTCCCAGCACAGCCCAGTCCCTCCCAATACACCTGAGTTCATTCCCAGGCCCTCCCAGTCCCCCCAGTGCCATCCATATCCCGCTCCAGTGTCCCCCAGTCTTCCCCACAGCGTTCCCGCCCATTGCGGGGCAGCGGCGCAGACGGAATGTCCTGCGGCCCAAACCTCCTGCTCCTGCCACACAGCGCCAGCCTTCTCCCCTCCTCCTCCTCTCCCAGCACGGCACAAATTCCAGCTTGGAGGAAGCTTCCCCAGAGAGGGCTGTGGCTCCTGTCTCAGCCCGAGTGTCCCTGCAGAGGAACAGGGCATCTTTCAGGCACTTCCACAAGCTCAGGGTTCCCATTTCATGGGGAATCTGGGATGAAAATGGCCTTTTTCAGAAAGACAAATGCAGAGGAGATGGATTAGAAATTATTTGGGAAAAGTGACCCTTCTTCCAGACAAAGTTCACCAAGTCATTGCCTGCATTTCTCCTTTTCAGGTTCTTACAGTCATCTCCTGAAAGGTCCAGATTGTTCTGGTGCTTTTCATGAACTGATTGAACTCTTGATATATATCAGTGCATGAGATGTGGAAGCTTCTAAAATGAACACAGAAACAAACTCCCTCTGTCAGCCCATTTTCATCTTCTACATCACTTTCAAGCTGTCCATAGGGATGTTGGAATGATTATCAGAGAGCTCCCCATTTCTGGCTGCAGGCTCTGGAGATTCTTTCTCTGCATTCAGTCAGGCTTGCATTCCCTGACAATTCCTGGTAGCCCATCATGGTTTCTGCTGGAAATAAAGGGCCAGGAGACCTTGTGCTCCTTTCTTGACAGGCCTTTATTATAAAGAAAGCCTATGGGGGTGGGGGCTCGGGGTTCGCGACGCCGCCGCTGCTCCCAGTTAAGTCGACGTCCCGGAGGAGGGGTAGACGATCCTGTCGACTACGGCAGAATCGGAGTCTGCGCCCTCACGGGATACGTCCCGAGACTCGTTCGTAGCTCGCTGGTCCAGGGGTCTCTTTGCACTCTTGCTCCCTTAAGTTTATGGCGATCACCTTCAGAGTTTTTACGAGTCTTTTCTAGTCCTCTGAAGGTTTCCCTACAGATGTGTGTAGATTATTTGGTCATCTTTGTCCTTGGCTCGTTGTCAGAGTCCATTCTGTTGTGCGTAGAAGTCCGATAATTACCAGTCAACGCTCGCTTGGCCCTCTGGGAAATCGGAGGCCTCCTCTGGGAGTGGTTTTCTGGGAGCAGCTTTGGAACTACCCGACGCAGTGGGACAAGGGGACAGAAAATGCTTCTTAAACTACCAACAACAACACACCCGGTAAGTAGAAGGTCTTCATAAGGGGATTTTTAACAAAATACTTATAACAGGAGAGGGGTACAGAGACTTAAGGCGTTAACTAGGGGAATGTAGTCTGGGTATAGGGGTAAATATATGAGGTAATTAACAAGGGATTTCTGAACTGTAAGGAGATAAAACAGGCAGAAGATTAGACATTAAATTTCATCTATAACAATTCCCCCCTCTCTTATTTTGACCGGGCGTAAGCCCGCGTCAATTAGCCACTTCTGGCTCCTGAACATGAACCTTTTTTTGCTCTTCGATATTGTTCATATGCTTCTTTGGCTGCTTCCTGTTCTGCACTTTTTAGCATCATTACTTTGGTCTGCTTATTGTTTTGAGAGGTTTCTAGGGTAGTGGGAATCATATAGCTAGATCGGATTATTGATATAATTATTTTGCTTAAACAGGGTATGAGGCAAGGAAGAAACATTAATCCAACCAATCCTGCTATAGCAAAGAAAGCCGCTTTTTTCCACCAGTTACTTCTCCAAGACCAAAAATTATCCCACCAGTCTGAATTAATTAGTGGGGTCCACTCCTGGGTTCCTACATGTGCAATTTTTCTAATTTCTTTGGAGATGTTACGAATGACCTCACTTTTATCATTTATTTCAAGGCAGCACTCAGTAGTGTTAAACTTCCCGCATATTCCTCCTTCATCCGCCAATAGGTAATCAACAGCTAGTCTTATTTGATACACTACTGTTCGAGTCTGGGAGAGTTGGTCACTTACATGTTCTAGGGCCAGGGCTGTCCTATTTGACCTTCGTGGTATATGCACCCTCTCTCCTTTTTATTTAAACTCCAGTATCTGTTGGGTTCTTGGGGGACCCATCGAGTAAGGAAAGGTGTCCCTTTTGTTAGCAAGTATCTTTTGCAGGCTAACCTGCCTACTGAGGTGCGAAACTGGCTTCCCGTCCGTAGGATACATTCCTCCCCGATCACATCGCCTTTCAATTCCCACTTTTCCTTTCTTCTATAGCCTGGCATCATTTGTTCTTCCCCTGATAGTTGGATTCCTAAAATTTCCCTCGGTTTAAGACTTATGCCTTCCCAAGGCCATACATCCGACATTTGTGTACTCCCACAAACCCAGCATCTGGTAATATTTAGTTCTTTACTGATTTTCTCCATTAAGTCAATGAATAGATTTTTACCACTTAAATCTTCCCACTCTTTGTTACTAATTGTCATATCCACCTTTCTTTCTTTAATGATGTCTATTTCTCCTTTTATTATTCCTCTCTTTTCAAAGCATAACCAAGTATCTTTCATGGGACACTCCCCTAGGATCCGTTGCCTAAACGAGGCTGTGTTCTTGGTGATCCACTAGATCTTCCCTCCCTCTTGGCAGGTCTCTAATTGTGACTGATTATAGCAGGAAGGGCTCAGGTTGCTGTGTACTCTAATCAGGGATTCCAGGTTCTCCCCATCGTATAATGGATGGTAGCACTTGATACAGGAGTCTATTCCTCCCGTGCCATAGAAGCACATTATTACTATTATTAGTGCTTTCATGGAGGGTTGACCCCTTTTTCTCAGGAGTCCGGTAGGAGCCATTATTCTCGACCTCCCCCGGTCTTGCCTCCTGGAATTGTCTCCTGGGTTTTGTACTGGGGAGCCGAATCCTTGTCCTCCCTGCTTCCCTCCCGTTTTCTCCCTCTTTTGGAATTTGTTTTCTCCTGAGGGGTACTTGTCCCAGGAAAGATATGCGATATGCCTTTAAGAAAGTGCAGCTGTGCCTTTGGGGGGGGGTTTCAAACACTAATAACAGTTAAAACATATCTGGAAAACTTATGAACTTCCTTACTTATAACTAGTTCTGTCTGTAGAAATTATACTGGTAGCAGAAGTTACTGGCGTGGTTTTGCTATTATCAGTCCTTAGGGGTTTTTTTCAGTTTCACCTTTAGAGCTCCAGTGGGAAAAGCAGTCCAGGTTGGGGTGGTTTCTGTGGAATCGGTGTCCTCACTCGGGGGTTTCACAGGCCCTTTGACTCTTGAGATGTGTGTCCACCCTTTCTCCAGAGTCCTAACCGCAGTATGAGTGGTGAGCAGGACTTGATATGGTCCTTCAAATCGGGGAGTAAGAGGAACATTATTCCATGATTTAATCAAAACCCAGTCACCAGGATTAATGTTATGGGTGCATACTTCTAAGGGAGGGGTCTGAGGGAGGTACCCCTTTTTCCTAAGTTGTTCTAGCGTTTTTACAATAGTTTCTAAGTACTTCCGAGAGGCTTCTTCCCCTTCTACATATTGAGCAGTACTATAAGGGGAGAGTAAAAATGGGAGGCCAAACAACATTTCATAGGGGGATACTCCGAGGTCTGCCCTAGGGCGGGTTCTTATTTGTAGTAACGCTAGAGGAAGGCACTGTATCCAATCTAGGCCCGTTTCTAGAGCTAGTTTTGTAAGGGTGGTCTTGATAGTCTTATTCATTCTTTCGACCTTTCCAGAGCTTTGGGGGTGCCACGGGGTATGTAACCTCCATCGAATGCCCAGGGCTTCAGTAATATCATGCAGAACGCGGGCTGTGAAGTGAGGGCCTTGGTCGGAGTCGATGTTATTTATTAGCCCGTATCGGGGGATAAGGTTCTCTAATAATATTTTTACTACTGTCCCTGAGGTTTCGTTGCGAGTGGGGAAAACCTCAGGCCAGTGGGTCAGATGATCTACGATTACCAAAAGGTGTTTATATCCCCTTGCTGGAGGCATCTCTGTAAAGTCAATCTGCACATTCTGGAATGGCCTCTCGGCCAGTTCTCTCCCGCCTGCTATAGGTTTCCTCATTACTTTCTGGTTTACTTTTTGGCACGTTATACAGCCCTGAGTGACAGCTCTCGCAATGTCATATACCCCTTTACACGCATAATTTCTCAAGAAATGATCACAGAGCCCTTGGGTTCCCCAATGGGTAAGTTGGTGCATTTCAGCTAGGAGTCTCCGTGCTAGGGCCTTACATATAAACTTCCTCCCATCTGGAAGTACCCACTCCCCTTGGGGCCCTTGTTGTAATTTTAGATCTTTTATTGCTTTTTGTTCCTGCTCAGTAAATATTAGTTTTTCTTGCATGGTATTCTCTTCCCTGTTTGTCTCAGTTGCACGAGTTAGTTTCAGGATTTTGATCGACTCCTCTGGGTCTTGAGCTGCTCTTTTTGCCGCCAAATCAGCCGCTCGGTTCCCCCTTACTTCTAAGGAATCACCCTTCCTATGTCCTTTCACATGCACTACTGCAATCTCCTCAGGCCCTTTTAATGCTTCCAGGAGGGATTGGATCATTTCTCTGTGTACTAAATCCCTTCCCTTGGAGTTCAAATAACCCCTTTCCTCCCAAATTTTTCCGAAGGTGTGGACTATACCAAAAGCGTACCGAGAATCGGTAAAGATGGTTCCACACTTCTTGTCTAGGAGCTCTAACCCTCTTTTTAGAGCATATATTTCACATAGTTGTGCCGACCATTGTGCTGGCAATTTCCCTTTTTCCAGAACTTCTAGATCTCCTTCACTAGATACTTGCACTATTGCATATCCCGATTTCCGTGCTCCATCTACTACTCTTGATGACCCATCACTGAAATATATTTCCCCTTGTCCTAGGGGTATATCACTTAAATCTGCCCTCACTTTCGTCTGCAGGCTAATCACCTCCATGCACTGATGTTCAAAGCCCGATGCCGGTTCACCTGACAAAAACTGGGCCGGATTTATTAGTTTGGTGGTCGTTAGCTCTAGGTGGTCTGAGCTCATCAGCATGATTTCATACTTTAATATCCGGGCGTCTGAGAGCCACTTATGCGCCCCTTGGCTAAGGGTTCCCTTGATGTCATGGGGGGTATATGCCCTAATTTTCCCTTGAAATGTTAGTTTGTTGGCTTCTTCTACAATAAGGGCTGTGGCTGCAATGGCTTGGAGGCAAGTGGGCCATCCCCGGGCTACTGGATCTAGGAGTTTTGACAAATAAGCAATGGGCTTCTTAAAACCCGCCCAATCCTGAGTCAATACCCCATGGGCTATCCCTTCCTCTGTATTAATAAATAGATGGAATTCTTTTTTCAGATCTGGCAGTCCCAGGGCTGGTGCGGAAATAAGTGCCTGCTTGAGCCCTTCTAGCTTTTCATTATCCTCTTTTGTCCACTCTACTGGGTCCGGGAGAACTAGCTTTTCATATAAGAATTTGACTTTTTGTGTGTAACCTTCTATCCATAATTTGCAGTAACCGAATAGGCCTAATAATTTTCTGATGTCCCTTTTTGTTTTTGGGGATGGGAGGGAGATAATTCCTGATATCCTTTCAGGATTTAGTTTCTTGTACCCTGGTCCAATCATATGTCCTAGGTATATTACCTGGGGTTCCATAAACTGTAATTTATTTCTTGATACTTTTAATCCAATCTCCCCCAAATAATTCAATAACTTTATGCTAGTCCTTCGGACCTGTTCTTGATCCTCCCCGGAGACTAGAAGGTCATCTACATATTGTAGGATCTGGACTCCTTCCTCTGGGGCAAATACTTCCAATATTTTTTCTAAAGTTTGCCCAAAAAGGTTAGGGGACTCGCAGAAGCCCTGCGGCAACCGAGTCCATCTCAGCTGCATTCTCCTACTCCCTTCGGTGTTTTCCCATTGGAAGGCAAACCAATCCCGACATTCCGGGGCTAATGGGCAGGCCCAGAAAGCATCTTTCAGATCTACCACCGTAAACCAGGCGTGGCAACAAGGAATTTTACTTAGGAGGGTGTACGGGTCTGGTACAGTAGGGTGTTTTGTGATGGTCCTCTTGTTGATCTCTCTAAGATCCTGTACTAATCGATATTTTCCTTCTGCCTTTCGGACGGCCAGAATTGGGGTGTTATGGGGTGACATGCAGGACTCTAGGATCCCTTCACTCAGCAAGGATTGAATAATGGGCTCCAGTCCCCTTCTACTTTCTAATGATAGTGGATACTGTTTGACCTGTACAGGGGGTCCTTCTGTCATTTGTACCTTCAAGGGAGGAATGTCTAATCTCCCATACTTCCCTGTCTCCGCCCAGACTCTTTGATCTATCTTTCCCAATTCTACTTCAGTCAGCTTAAACATTTTCACTACCATTCTCCCTCCCTGGGGAATTATCCCTATTCCCAGTTGGATTTGGATGTCCCTCCCCAACAGGTTAGTATCTAGATCTGGGAGGTAGACCAGGTCTACTTGACTTATTTGTGAGTTCCCTCTTACCAGTACTTTTTCTAATACCGATGCAAAAAAAGGCCTGCTTTCCGCCCCTACAAGCTCACATGTTTTATCCCCAATTTTTACTCCGCGTGGAACTGCACTTATGCTAGATCGATCTGCTCCAGTGTCAACTAAAAACTCAAACTCTTGGAAGTGGGGACCCACCTCTAAAGTTATCAAGGGCTCTATAGGATGGTACACGGGGTCCCCTAGAACGTAGAGCCCCTGACACCCCTAATCTTCCCCTCTTAACACTTTTTCCAAGGCTTCCTGTTCTCTTATCATAACCTCATCTCGGGCGGCTTTCTCACACTCTCTCCTAAAATGTCCACTCTCTCCACAGTAGTAGCATTTTAGATCTCTGGGCTGCCTAGGTTTCATATGGCCATGTGCTGCCGAAGCTTTATGTCCTCCAGGTGGATTCGAACTTCCCATTCCTCCTGCTGGTTCCTTCTTTATCCCTACACTTTCCTTTGTCCCCACACTTTCCCTTGCCACCGCCACCATCATACGGGCCTTATTCCTCATCTTCTCCTCCTCCCTACGCAAGTACACTTTCAAAGCCTCCTTCAACAACTCATTAATCCCTTTCTCTTGCCAGTCTTCTAACTTTTCTAGTTTCCTCCTGATATCCGGCCATGCCTTGGACACAAATTGAACCTTTAGCAGTACTTGGCCTTCTCTACTCTCTGGGTCTATGGTGGAATATTGCTGGAAACTCCTTTTCAATCTCCCTAACCAAGCCGCTGGAGTCTCCTCCTTTTCCTGGCAGCAATCGAATGCCAACTTTGAGTTGGTTCCTTTTGGAACAGCTTCCCTAATTCCCCTAATCATCAACGTTCGGTATTCTTCCATATTCCGTCTGTCCCGCTCCCTATTGGGGTCCCAGCCCGGATCATTGACTGGTAGCTTACACTCTGCAGTGACCCCGGTCTGATTCTCCCTGTCCCAAATCTTCACTGCTGCTGCCCGAACTAACTTCACCTCTTCCGGACTAAACAGGATTCTTAAAATAGAGGTGAGCTCCCCCCAGGTGTAGATATTGGGACCCAGGAATTGATCAACCTGCTGTGCTACCCCGACCGGATCTTCTACCAGGTTACTTAGTTCCTTTTTAAAACTTCTTACCTCTGAAGAGGTTAGAGGTGCATTTACATACCCTATTCCCCCGAGGACTCCCCCCATGGGTACCTCTCTCAGAGGGAATAGTCTGTCAGTCTGCAGGGTCCGAGACCGAGTGTTGCAATACGGACCCTTGTCTAAACTCTCTCCTGGGATTTCATTACAGGTCTGAGGCGGTGGTGGCTCTTTAGGTTCAGTCTCGTTATTTGCTACAAGCTGAGATTTTTCCCATAGTAAGGGAGGCTTAGGGACCACCTTCGGTGAGGGGGATTGAGACATCTGAGTGGTCGATTTTGCTGATAGGTGTCCAGAGTGAACTGAGGGACTCAGGGTATATGGGGGAAGGACGGGGGTAGAGAGAGGATCGGTGACTAGGGAAGAGGCTGGGACTTGGGACTGGTCCTTAGGAGTTAAGGGAACAGAAGTTATGGGAGTGATAGGTGGTGGGGGTAAAAGATGGGGAACCTGAGAAGGGGAGGAGAACATTGGGACAAGAGTTAGAGCAAGAGGCGTCTGGGGAGCAGAAGGAATCGCCTGAGGTGGCGCAGCAGGTATTGACTGGTCGGACTGGGGCGGTGAAAAACTGGGTGAAGAAGAAACATGGGTTAGGAGTGGGATCTGAGGTGGAGACAAAGGTACGGGAATAGAGTCCGGAGGAGAGGGTAGTGGAATGGGGTTTCGGGGTCGCGAGGGAGGTTCGAGGGGAGGGGGCAAATGATCCAGAGGATCCCAGTTTTTACTTCTTTCCTCCCTTTCCCCTTCTCCTCCCTCCTTATGTTCCTTCAATTTACACATTCTTGCTGACTTCACACCAGGTCTTTCCCTTACCCAGCATTCCGCATACACTAGTTGGTCCCTATCTGGTTCGAGTTGGCTACTTAAGCCTTCCTTCAATTGATTGCACATCCAAACATCTGCTGACCCGAACCCTGGCCACTCAATACCTAATTCTGGCCATACTTCCATACAGAAATGAATCATTTTAATCTTGTCTAAGTCCCGTGTCCACTCATTCCTTTCCCACTCATCTAACATTCTCCCGAGGGGGCTATCCGGGGGAATGTTCCTGACCTTCTTAGCTCTCTTTCCACGGGAAGACTTCTTACTCCCACACTGTCCCATCTTAGCAAAAAAAAAAATCTAACGTGCCCCTACCCGAACGCAAAACAACTGACGGGCAACACAAATGAAACTCAACTTATTCCTCCTACAACTGATGTTCAGGAAAAAAAACTTCTACCTCCTGTGGCCTATCACTGGCCGGTCCACAGAAACTAAAACCCCGCAGTCCCCCGTCCCGGGGCCTCCTCCCCAAGGAGACTGCCTGAACTTAAATAAAACCCAGGGGTCCCTTCCCACACCCTTTTCCTCGGGTTGGGTCCCAGCGGCTACCCCTCGGTCGGGGAGCTTTTGGAGTGGGGTTCAAACGGGCTAATCCCTCCCCCAGTCCGCAACCCCCCTTCCCAGGAACCCAGAGCCCGATCCCAGCGGGGTCAGCGCTACCCCCTTTCGGCCGCTCCTGGGTCCTGACCTATGAGGCCGGGTCCTAACGGAGGTCTCGGGGGCCCACCCTGGCCCCTACTCCCTCCCCGTACCTCCCGTGAGGCTCGGTCTTAGCGGGGGCCCGGGGTCCTCCCTCCCTCCACCTCACACCGTACACAGGGAAGCCACCCAGCTATCCCTGAAGGGAGACGTCTCACTCGCCTCTCTGGGCCCCGAACCGGGCCTCTTTCGCTTCCCCCCGTTCCCGGCCGGCCCCCTCGCGGGAGTCCGGAACCGCGGTACTAGGGGGTCCCACTCACTTCGGGGGTCCGAGCTGCCGGCCCCCGTCTCATTCACTCACACACTCGCTCGTCTCCCGTATCCCGCCGCCGGGGGTCTCACCAGTCCGACGCTTGCGGGTCGTCGACTCCTCCTCCGTAGGCTGTTCTTGTCGTCCGGATGAGGCCAGCTGTCCCACGAAGGCTCGAGGAGGGTGGCCAGTCCTCTCCGGTCCTCGTAGGCGTGGCCAATCCCGGACGAGCCCCCAAATTGCTGGAAATAAAGGGCCAGGAGACCTTGTGCTCCTTTCTTGACAGGCCTTTATTATAAAGAAAGCCTATGGGGGTGGGGGCTCGGGGTTCGCGACGCCGCCGCTGCTCCCAGTTAAGTCGACGTCCCGGAGGAGGGGTAGACGATCCTGTCGACTACGGCAGAATCGGAGTCTGCGCCCTCACGGGATACGTCCCGAGACTCGTTCGTAGCTCGCTGGTCCAGGGGTCTCTTTGCACTCTTGCTCCCTTAAGTTTATGGCGATCACCTTCAGAGTTTTTACGAGTCTTTTCTAGTCCTCTGAAGGTTTCCCTACAGATGTGTGTAGATTATTTGGTCATCTTTGTCCTTGGCTCGTTGTCAGAGTCCATTCTGTTGTGCGTAGAAGTCCGATAATTACCAGTCAACGCTCGCTTGGCCCTCTGGGAAATCGGAGGCCTCCTCTGGGAGTGGTTTTCTGGGAGCAGCTTTGGAACTACCCGACGCAGTGGGACAAGGGGACAGAAAATGCTTCTTAAACTACCAACAACAACACACCCGGTAAGTAGAAGGTCTTCATAAGGGGATTTTTAACAAAATACTTATAACAGGAGAGGGGTACAGAGACTTAAGGCGTTAACTAGGGGAATGTAGTCTGGGTATAGGGGTAAATATATGAGGTAATTAACAAGGGATTTCTGAACTGTAAGGAGATAAAACAGGCAGAAGATTAGACATTAAATTTCATCTATAACAGTTTCTTAGGGCAGAACAATAACAGTGAGAATCTCACCAATGGCCCAACTGCCCAGCCCACAAGGAAAAGAAAGAACAAGTTGTAAAATTCTTCAACTATTTGTCCCACTTTTCTGCAAGAGTCGAGCTGCACACACGGTGTGGAAAGCCAAGAGAAGCTGCAGCTGGTGGCACATCTTGTGACAGAAGCTGCTCAAAGCTTCCTTGTCCTCCAGCAAAGGTTCTTGGAAACAGCAAACAGGACTGTGGAGAAGATTCTAGGAAAACGGAAACAGCTTTTAAGAAATGAAATGAAAATGGAAAGAAACAATCCAAGATGTTTTTCTCTGTTTATTTTTAGGCTACCCTTTTCTATCTTTCACTACTTCTCCTTCCCACTAATTGCAAATGGATCTCACTTCTAAGATCCACGACTTGGCAAGTTTTAGACAGTGTAAAATACCATGAGCTTCACATAGTTTGCCTTCCCCTGGTTTTTTTTTTTTTTTTTTTTTTTTTTTTTTTTTTCTTTTTTTGGATATCAGTGCTGGGGACTAAGTGCAGTTCTTGGGTCAGGTACAAATTCAGCATTGAGGGAATGTACTCCAAGAGTGTCTGACCCTCAGCAGGGACAATGAACAGCAGTGACCGAGGGGATTCCTGTGCCCCTGAGCAGTGAATCAAAGACGGAAGCAATCCGGGCAGCAGATATTCTTTATTGCAGCGCTGGGCACATGGGGGATCTCTCTTCTTAACATGTGCATCGTGCAGCTAAGAAAGCTGTGATTTATCTTACTAAAACATGCATATTCATTACAAGTCCTGAAAATTATTTACATATTCATGATTATTCCGAGATAAGGATGCGCAAGCGTAGTTGCATTTTTGGGTGGTCTTCGGTGGTCGTCAGGGGTCCTCTGGTGGTCGTCCATAGTCTTCATCACTCTGTCTGCTAGTTGAACTTTTATTTCGAGCATGCGTGGTAGTTTTTCTGTGCTCTGGGCCCCATCTTTTCCTCCTTTCATGATATATGGCCTATTCAACTGACCACAGTCCATCTGCTGAGTATGCATTCTTTACATATCATCAGGAAGCTTATCAGAGTAAAGGAAGCTTATCAGAGTAAAATACATAGCCAAGGACAAAGTTTCTACATCTGTTTGCTAATGTCTAGAATAACAGGATACTGGTGCATATACATAGCACATAACGTTTTCTTCACTTAATTCTTTTCTAGTCATTTAACCCTTAAGTAGTTCTGAACAGGTCAGGTCCCTGTATCAAGTCCCCCCTTTTCTATAACCATTGCAAATTCTTTTGCAATCATATTACGCCTCCATATCTATATCTTTCAACATTAGTTGCTTCTTTGTTACAAAGTAAGACATACTTAATTAAAATCCAGACTATGATAATTAACAATATTACAAGTATTACGGAAATAAAAAGTTGTTTTAACCAATTCAAATTAGGTAACCAGGATGTTAGGACTTTCCACAATTCTTCAAATCCCCACGAGGTGTCATCCTTGGTTACCTCATGGAGTATCTTAGTCTGTTTCCAGATTTCACTTAAATCTGTAGCAATTCGATTATTCTGATCTACATATACACAGCAACTTGTATTTATAATGGTACAAACCCCCCCTCGTGAAGCCAATAATAAATCTAAAGCCATTCTATTTTGCTGCACTACTTGTGCAAGGCTATTTATCTCAATCTGCTGTGCTTGAATTGCATCTATTGTTTTATTTTCAATGTCTTCTACTACTGCTGAAATATTTATTATAGCTTTTTCTAATTCACTTACCCCTAGCCAAGGGAGAAACCATCTAGCAAAGGAATGAAATGCATTCTGCCTTTTTATTAGGGGATTTTCTACTTCCCGTCTAATTCTTCGAATATGTGTTTGAAGCCAACCTTCGGATAAATGATTATGTATAGTTATGTTTGGGACTACGGCTCCCAGGGTGCATGTTCCCACCCAATTTTCAGGTAACACTTTCCATGCAGTATCATTGCACAGCCAATACCATCCTTTTCCTTCTGGAACTGGCCAGAGGGTACTATTAATAGAGGTGGGGGACCCGATATATTTTATTTTATTACAACCCGTTTGATTTCCTACATATTGGACGTTATTACAACTCCCAACTTTATCTAATCCTTTAGGTGGGTTACACCTCTGCACACATTTATAGTAAGATTTTTTAATTGGAGGGTTATGAATTTTTAATGGCTGAGCTCTATATGTATAATTTACCCAGGTGGTATTCTCTCAATATCTCGTCCACGGATTATTACCAGGTATGGGGATGCCTATTAACAAGATCTGTTTTTCACTGTATTCAGGCATATGTGTACATATCCAACAATTAGTTCTATTCAGAGTTCGAGATATACCTTCCGTCAGCGAAAGATGAAGATTCAAATCCCACCGTGCCCAGGCTCCCCCATAGGTCAAGATAATCTGGAAAATCGCAATCTGGTAGGTCCTACGGGAGTAGCAGTCCATGGTTTCGTAGGGGCCTTCTTTATTTTCGAGTAGTGAATCCAAGCTGGGTGTTCTTTAATCTTTACCGCAGTGAATGTTGTCAGCAGCACTTGATATGGACCTTTCCACTTTTCCTCCAAGGGTTGTCCTGAAAAATTCTTAACATATACATAATCACCAGGTTCAAAGGCATGGAGGGGGTGATCTAATCCCCTTACTCTAGTACCCAAAACATTTTTATGTATTTCTGATAATTGTTTCTGCAATGCTTTCATGTATTCCAGTAAATATCCTTCCCCAATTTGTGCCAATTTTTCACCTTTAAATTGAAGTTGATAGGGTCGCCCATATAATATTTCAAAAGGGCTTAAATTTTCCTTTGTCCGAGGTTTAACTCTTATTCTCAATAATGCCAATGGTAAAGCTTGGGGCCAAGTTCTTGGGCTAATACTCCAAGTGCCATCCCCTGTCTTTCATGTGAGAATAATAAAAAGGGTTTAGAGACATCTGGTAAGCCGAGGGCCGGAGCCTTCATCAGTTCCTTTTTAAGTTTCTTGAAGGCGGCTCGAGCCTCTGCCGTCCATTTTATTTTAAGTCGGGTTTTCTTTAGCAGTTCATATAGAGGTTTAACTATTACACCATAGTTGTATATCCATAAGCGGCACCAACCTGCCATTCCCAAGAATGTCCGCAATTCCTTGGCTGTTTGAGGCTCCGGGGTGCGACAAATTGCCTCTTTTCGCTCAGTTCCCAATTCTCTTTGTCCTCTGGAAATTTTTAATCCTAAATAAGTTACTCGCTGTTGCACTATTTGAGCCTTTTGTTGGGATACTCTGTATCCATTCATTCCTAGGAAATTGAGAAGTTCTATAGTCCATGAGAGACACTCTTCCCTGTTTTCAGTGGCTATTAAAAGATCATCAACATATTGCACGAGGACTCCTTTACCATCTGGGGGAGTCCAATTTTCCAAATCTTTAGCTAACTGATTTCCAAAAATCGTAGGGCTGTTTTTAAATCCTTGTGGTAGTACTGCCCAAGTTAATTGTGTTTTTCTTCCTGAATCCGGATTTTCCCATTCAAAAGCAAATAGCTTCTGACTTTCTGAGGCCAGCGGCAAACAGAAGAAGGCATCTTTGAGATCCAGTACAGTAAACCAATGTAAGGTATCTCTCAATTTAGTTAATAGTGTGTATGGGTTGGCTACAACCGGGTGGATGTCTTCAACTATTTTATTAATTGCCCTTAGGTCTTGTACTAATCTATAACTTTTTCCATCTGCCTTTTTAACGGGTAAAATCGGAGTGTTGTATTCTGATTCGCATTCCGTTAGCAAATTGTATTGCAGAAATCGATTAATAATATTTTTGATTCCTTCCCTGTCTTCTAGCCTTAAGGGATATTGTTTAATTCTTACCGGCTTTACTCCTGGTTTCAACTTGATTACGACAGGGCTTGCATTTTTGGCTTTCCCCGGAACTTCACTAGCCCAAACCCCTGGATATACCGGGTCCAAAACCTCTCTAGGTATTTCAGAATGGCTTTGAGTTTGTATTAAGGCTAGACTCAAAACTTCCACTAATTGTTCTTCTTGAATTTGAAATTCAATTTTTCCTTTCTGAAAAACAATTTTTGCCTCAAGTTGTTCTAGCAAATCTCGCCCTAGCAAGGGCTTTGGGGAATTTGGTAAATATAGAAACCTGTGAATTCCAATTTGTTTTCCAAGCCGATAATTAAGTGGTTTAAGGAAATAAGCTTTTTCCTTTTGTCCTGTAGCTCCAATTACAGTGATAAAATCTTTGTCTTTCGGCATTAATTGTTGGTTCAGTACCGAATAGGAAGCCCCGGTATCAACAAGGAAATCTATTTCTTTCTTTTCTTTCCCTAGCTCAATTTTAACCAGGGGATCCGCTAGGGTGGTTTCCCCCGGTCCCCTTCACTGGTTTGAGCCCATCTGGGCTAACAAAGGGGGCTTTCTTGTCAACTTAGGACATTCCCCTTTCCAGTGCCCTATTTCCTTACAGTATGCACACTGATTTGACTGTAAGGTTGGGCGCTGCCTCTTTTCTTTATTATTTTGAGTTCCACTTTTCTGCTTTTCCAATGCAGCCACCGTGGCTTCCGCAATTACCTGTCCCATTTTATACTTGCCCTGCTCCTCTCGGTTTCTATATATCCTCCAGGCTTCTTCTAGCAGCTTTTCTAAATCTCTAATATCAGGTTCTTTCAGCTTTTGGAGTTTTCTCCTTATGTCTTTTGATGACTGTCCCAAAAATAAGGAAACTAGCTGTTGTCTGCCTGTATCAGAAGCGGGATCTAGGGTGGTATATTTTCTCATAGCAGTCCGTAATTTGTCAAGAAACTCCGTAGGAGTTTCTGCCGAGTTTTGCTTGATTTCATATAAATTTGACCAATTTACTGCCTTCGGTACGGCCGTCCCGATACCAATCTTAATCTATTCTTGGTATCTTTTAAGTAGCCTGTAATCTTGGTCGTCATTTGGGTCCCAATTAGGGTCATCTCTAGGGACGTGGGTTTCGACCGTACCCTGAAGGGTTCCTGCCGTGATTTGAATTTGTACTTGTGTACGAGCACTTTTAATTATTAATTGTTTTTCTGTTTCAGTTAAGGCATCCAACATCAAATCTATATCTTTCCAATCTGGATCCTGATTTTTAACTATTAATTCAAATCATTTTGCCACCCCTTCCGGATCATCCCGGTATTCCTTTACTACTTCTCGCCAAACATCTAAGTCATTCATAGAAAAGGGAATCTTAATTCTGGTGGGTCCTGTTGCTCCCATCGCTTGCCTTAACGGGGCTTGAATTATCGGCCCCATTTTACTCCGAGTTCGAGCTGTGATGGGAGAAAAGTTCATTTTTCCAGGGACAGCCTCACCAGATTTTTCTATGCGATTACTTTTATCTGATTCATCTGATGAGGTAGAAGGTCGGGATCTAGGGGGGGGAGGGGTTTCCGGGGGAGAAGGGGGTTGGGGTGGAGAACTATAATCTTCTATTCTTTCCTCTGTTTCTTTAAGTTTTATACACCTTTGCCCTATACTGCAAGCCGAACAACACCGTTTTAACCTAGTCCCATTCTTTCTCTGTTCCTTTTCCATAGCTAACACCAAAGGATCCTGGGGTGCTACGTTTATCCTACATTCCTTCTGCCATTCAGGGTGATTCCGCAAAGTGAAAAACATATCCGCATATCCCACTTCATCCCACTTTCCTTCCCGCCTTAAAAACAACATTAACTGCAACAAAGTATTATATTGCAAAGTTCCATTGAACGGCCACTTCTCACTCTCTTCTAACTTATACAAAGGCCACCACTGGTTACAATATTTAATTAATGTTTTCTTATTCACTGTCCCTCCAGGAGTCCCACCTATTTCTTTCCAATGCATTAAAATACAACCCAAAGGGCTCTTCTTCACGATTCCCCCGCTCTGTCGTCCACCCATTATACTATGCACCAAACAGGACACTTTTTACAGCAACACAAAATTCCAACAACAATCAGAATAATTCTAAAAATAAGCAACCAAACCCAGTACGTGTTAAACAGTTCCCAAACCATTAACTCAGAAGCGTATGTCTTAATATACTAAAGTAGTAGACCAAAACCAAATACGATCGTATAACAAACACAAACTCTGCGGGGAGCTTATTCAAAACCAAATACGATCATATAACAAACGCTACCCCCTGCGGGGAGCTTATCCAAAACCAAATACGATCGTATAACAAACGCTACCCCCTGCGGGGAGCTTAACCAAAACCAAATACGATCGTATAACAAACGCTACCCCCTGCGGGGAGCTTAACCAAATGACCGGTCCCAAACAAATAATAATAAAGAATACCTGTGCCGCCGGGGCGAACGGAGTTCTTGTCTGCTCCCGCGGTGATCCGAATGAGGCGAGGAGCCCCTCCGGGAAGATCCCGGGGGTACCCTAGGGAGTCCTGTTCCCAGCGGGTCCCGCGGCCGAGCAGAGAGTCCTCCTGCCTGGCTCGCCAAATTGAATCAAAGACGGAAGCAATCCGGGCAGCAGATATTCTTTATTGCAGCGCTGGGCACATGGGGGATCTCTCTTCCTAACATGTGCATCGTGCAGCTAAGAAAGCTGTGATTTATCTTACTAAAACATGCATATTCATTACAAGTCCTGAAAATTATTTACATATTCATGATTATTCCGAGATAAGGATGCGCAAGCGTAGTTGCATTTTTGGGTGGTCTTCGGTGGTCGTCAGGGGTCCTCTGGTGGTCGTCCATAGTCTTCATCACTCTGTCCGCTAGTTGAACTTTTATTTCGAGCATGCGTGGTAGTTTTTCTGTGCTCTGGGCCCCATCTTTTCCTCCTTTCATGATATATGGCCTATTCAACTGACCACAGTCCATCTGCTGAGTATGCATTCTTTACATATCATCAGGAAGCTTATCAGAGTAAAGGAAGCTTATCAGAGTAAAATACATAGCCAAGGACAAAGTTTCTACATCTGTTTGCTAATGTCTAGAATAACAGGATACTGGTGCATATACATAGCACATAACGTTTTCTTCACTTAATTCTTTTCTAGTCATTTAACCCTTAAGTAGTTCTGAACAGGTCAGGTCCCTGTATCAAGTCCCCCCTTTTCTATAACCATTGCAAATTCTTTTGCAATCATATTACGCCTCCATATCTATATCTTTCAACATTAGTTGCTTCTTTGTTACAAAGTAAGACATACTTAATTAAAATCCAGACTATGATAATTAACAATATTACAAGTATTACGGAAATAAAAAGTTGTTTTAACCAATTCAAATTAGGTAACCAGGATGTTAGGACTTTCCACAATTCTTCAAATCCCCACGAGGTGTCATCCTTGGTTACCTCATGGAGTATCTTAGTCTGTTTCCAGATTTCACTTAAATCTGTAGCAATTCGATTATTCTGATCTACATATACACAGCAACTTGTATTTATAATGGTACAAACCCCCCCTCGTGAAGCCAATAATAAATCTAAAGCCATTCTATTTTGCTGCACTACTTGTGCAAGGCTATTTATCTCAATCTGCTGTGCTTAAATTGCATCTATTGTTTTATTTTCAATGTCTTCTACTACTGCTGAAATATTTATTATAGCTTTTTCTAATTCACTTACCCCTAGCCAAGGGAAAAACCATCTAGCAAAGGAATGAAATGCATTCTGCCTTTTTATTAGGGGATTTTCTACTTCCCGTCTAATTCTTCGAATATGTGTTTGAAGCCAACCTTCGGATAAATGATTATGTATAGTTATGTTTGGGACTACGGCTCCCAGGGTGCATGTTCCCACCCAATTTTCAGGTAACACTTTCCATGCAGTATCATTGCACAGCCAATACCATCCTTTTCCTTCTGGAACTGGCCAGAGGGTACTATTAATAGAGGTGGGGGACCCGATATATTTTATTTTATTACAACCCGTTTGATTTCCTACATATTGGACGTTATTACAGCAGGAGTCCAGGCTCTGGGTCTGGGCTGGACACGGCAAAGTTCCCGTGTTTGGACAGGCTCAGGGGCTGCCCCGGGGAGTGCGGGGCTGGGCGTGGGGGCGAGCGGGCAGCGGATACACGGACACGGGGACACATGGACACATGGACACAGGGACACATGGACACGGAGCTTCAGCTGCAGCGGCAGCAGCGGCAGCGAAAGCAGCGAAAGCAGCGAAAGCAGCGAAAGCAGCGAAAGCAGCGAAAGCAGCGAAAGCATCCGGCACCGGGGCGAGCTGGTGATGAGCCGGGCCAGCGGCAGAAGCCGGGCCGTGCCGGGCGGGGCTGAGCCGGGGCCCGGCAGGGTGGGAGCTGCCAGGATGCCTGGAGGGAGAGCGGGCGTGGGGCCAGCGCAGGGCGCAGAGCATCCCGGGCTGGCTGAGGGGTTCCCGACCCCCGGCACGGCATCAGCCCCACTGACGGCATCGTGCTCCTCCCGCAGCCCCATGGCACCAGCGCAGCCCTGGAGATCGCGCTGCTGGACAAGGTCTCCTCTGGCTGTGCTGGTGTCATTCAGCTCCTGGAGTGGCTTCAGCTCCCCGACAGCTTTGTGCTGGTGCTGGAGCATCCGGAGCGGTGCCAGGACCTGTCGGGTTCCCTGGCGGAGCGGGGGTTCCTGCCGGAGGAGGAGGCTTAGGGGCTGCTCCTCCAGGTGCTGGAGGCCGTGCGGCGCTGCCCCAGCTGCGGGGTCCTGCACAGGGACATCAAACCAGGGGACATCCTGCTCGACCTGGCCACCGGGCAGCTGACACTGATCAAATTTGGCTGTGGCACTTTCCTCCAAGACACAGCCTACACCCAGTTTGCAGGTGAGCCCTGCCAGGGGATGCTCCTGGGCGTTTCATGGCCCAGCCGAGGTGCAGCACCGGGGCTTCCCCTATTGCAGCCGGGATGGGATTAATGCTGGAGCCAGGTTGATTTGTGTGGGGTGTGAGGGGGCCAACTCCCATCCCTGCCGACAGCCTTCAGGACCCACTGTGCCCTGGGCTGGGGCTGGAGCTGGGGCAGCCAGCCCGACAAAAACCCTCATGGGGGTAGCAGAGAGGGGGTCTGACCCCGTGCCCAGATGGTTTGGTGTGCAGGTGAGGAAGGGCTTGGACTGCTGTGCTCCCCTTGTTTGCCTTGGCTTATTAACATTTTGTGGGGCCATGCAAGCACGGAGGAGAGGGGGTTTTCTCCACTACTGGGTGAGCTTTTCTTTTGTGTGTCATGGTTGTGCCTTCCCAGGGCTTCTGCTGCCCTCTTCCAGCACCAGTGGCTTCTTTTCCAGCCCTGAGTCTGTACACAAGTCCCAGGTGCTGGCGAGAGGGCAGCAGTCACACTGTGTGCCACTGGGGCAGCCCCCGCATGCCCAGGGGTGCTGGGGCCAGGCTCTGGGAGCAGCAGCATCCCCCTGATGAACTGTCTGTGTTCCACAGGAACCCTGTCCTACAGCCCACCAGAGTGGATCCGCCAGCAACGCTACCACGGCGAGGCAGCGACAATCTGGTCCCTGGGCCTCCTGCTGCACCACCTGGTCATGGGGAAGCACCCGTTCAGGAGGGGCCAGGAGATATCTGGGGCAGATCTTGTTCCCAAGACGGCTCTCTCAAGGTGGAGTCTCATCGCTGGGCACAGGGGCAAAGCCAGTGCTGGGAGACAGCAGCAGCTTGTGAGCATCTCACTCTGGCAGCTGCTGAGGAGGTGGCACATGTCCTGTTCTCCTGCTCTCCTCCAAACAGAGAATCCATGGGGAAGTTTAGGCCCAGCTCTGGGCACACCCAGCATGGCCTGGGCATGGGAACAGGGGGCAACTTCTCCAACTGACTGGTGGATTGCTGGTTTCTCTCCCCAGAGTGCCAGGATGTCATTAAGAGGGGTTTGTCCATGCAGCCCTTGGACAGGCCATCCTTAGAAGAGCTTTTCCGTGATCCTTGGGTGCAGGGAGTTCCTCTGCCCTAGAAGATGGGAGAGATCCAAGTGCACAGTTGGATCCAGGGGCCTGGCAGGTAACAGCTCCACACATCTCTTGGCACTCAGTGGCAAAGCTAACCAGACAGGTTTTGTCCTGCCTGTAGCTCTGAGCAGGGGCCAGCAGAAGGGAAGACGCAGCTCTTGGGCTGGAGCTGAGCTGGAGACCTGGTGTGGCAAGCACTGGGGGCCACCATCCCCCTGGTTTTGCTTGCCATGGTTCATGGATGGCTGGGGCCCTGGGCAGAGCCCTGACAGCCTGGTCTGACCCAGGGAAGGAGAAGGAACCCCTGGAGAAGCTGTCCCAGGTGGGGCTGCTGCTGCTGGGGACAGCGAGGACAACACCAAGGATGACAACCTCTTGCACCACCTGACCACCGGCAGGCTGAAGATGATGGACTTTGATTCCGACATCTCATTCAAAGTCAGGTTCCACAGGGAATTTGCAGATGAGTCCACACACAGGGGGATGCTCCCAGATTTGGGCATTGCACAGCCTGGCTGGGAACCAAAGGTTTCCCCTTTGCTGGGGCAGATGCAGCTGATCCTTCAGTCGGCTGCCAGGCTGCTTCTGGCAGGGCCGGGGGCATGGGCTGGGGTGGGTACGAAATGGGAGTGGGCTCCTGGCCCTGCCAACAGCCCCCAGCACCCACCGTGCACCGGGCTGGGGCTGGGCTGGGGCAGCCAGCCCGACACAAACAAACCCCCATGGTGGGAGCAGAGGTGGGACTCCAGAGCCTGTGCAGGGGCTGCTTTGCTTTGCAGGCAAGGAAGGGCTTGGGCTGCTCCACTGCCCTTGTTTGCTTTGGGATCACCATGGGGGCAGTGCAGGGGAAGAGAGAAAGCCTGGGATTCCCTCACCCATGGTGGGTTTTTCCCTGGCATGCAGGGGTTGGGCCTTCCTTAAGGCCCTGACAGAGGTAAGATCTTTGACCTTTTTTCTTGTTCCCCTTTTTGTCTGTAACCTATTTTCCATAATTTGATGTTTGTTTTTCTAGAGGAAGCGTTCCAGGTGGGGCCCAGTCTGGATCAGGACGTGCTTGGGAGCAGCTGCAGCGTGGATGGGCTGTGCCCTTGGAGAAGGCTGAGGGCATCGTTTGGGAGCAGCTTTTCTTCCAGTGGGGGATGGCGTGAGGTGGGTCCTGTCTGCTGGGGATGGTGGGATCAGAGCTCTGGGGAGATGGCAGCGAGCACAGGAGCGTCCTGCTCTGGGCAGCTGCTGAGGGCTGGAGGTGCCGTGGCTGGCTGCAGGCTGGGCACATGTCCTGCCCTCCTGCTCTGCTCCCAAAGGCAGCAGTGATGGGCAGCTCTGGGCACAGCTCTGGCACGGCCAGCATGGCCTGGGCACCGCGGGCGGCTGGGACAAGGGGACAGGAGCCTTCAGCTGATGGGGCTTTCTGGTTTCTCTCCTTGCAGCCGGGCTCTGTGGGTGCTGAGGCTGCTCTGGGCTCTGCCAGGGCTCTGCTGGAGCTCAGCACCGGGCCACAATCAGCCAAAGAAGAAATGGGGTGACCTGCAGCACAGACTGGCTTGAGCATTTCAGCAACACAGCTCAAGTTTGTGGGGTGTACACCTCCAAGGAAAAACATGGCACCACCCAAAAAATAAACTTGTTCAATATCTTCTGAAATGAAAGCAATCTCAGATGACCCCAAATTACTTTTTGCAGCTTGCTCAAGCTGTAGCTCAGCCCTTCTCTGAACTGTTCTCTCCCCCACCTGCCTTTTACTTCCCAACTGCTCCCTCTTTTCCCCCAGAGAGTTCCCAGCCCATTCCAGTCTCCATCACACTGTTGCCTTCCTTGGTGCCCCTCACCATGAGGAAGGCCAAGCCCCAGGCTTATGGACTCATCCTGTCACTGGCTGAGGAGCAGCAATGTCTCAGAGGCCTGGTGGGATTTTAGTGTCATTGAGAGCTGCTCTCCAGCCCTCAGCTCTCCTCACTGCTGTGTTCCCACTCCATTTTCCTCGTCCTTGCAGCAGGATGAGCTCTGTGAATCCCCTTGAGCCTCCCCACTCTTCCCAGCCCATGCACCCACCTCAGTAAGGCTGAAGCTGCAGCTTCTCTGTCTCCTCTGGCACACCAGTGCAGTCCCCTGTGCGGGGAGCCCCAGCCCCAGAGCCCAGCACTCAGCAGTGCATTCGGGGCTGGAGCAGCTGCCCTGGAGCCCTGCCTTGGCTCTTTGTGGCAGGGAATGCTCCCTGTTTGCAGCTGTCCCTGCAGGATGGCCCCAGGGCAGAGCCCAGCCGGGCTCCCACTGCAGCCCCTGAAGCTTGGGGCAGACAGTGGTCCCAGAGCTGAGGTTCACGGGGAGCTCCCGGAGCTGTGCCTCGCACTCTATTGCCGTGTGTCACCGTGCAGGCTGGCTTGTACTGGGTGAATGTACCAGCCCTGGTTTGACTGACAGGGGCCGGGCCCATCACATCTCTCCCAAGGCTGCAGGCATTGCCCAGGCCAGAATCTGAAGGGGCACAGAGATCAGACCAGTGAAATCATCCAGACTGCATTTTTCAAAGGCCCTTTAGAAGGAAGATCTTGAGAATAAACGTGCTGTTTGCCACATGAACATTGGGGTGAGTGGTCTCTTTGGCTCCAACCCATTTTCCTCCCCGAGCCAACGTTACCCACTCCCTCACACGTCCCCCCCGTGCCTTCCCACTGCCTTGTCCTGTCAGGGCTTCCACAGCCCCTCATCCCTTCGTGGCCCCGTCCCCTCAGGGTCTCCCCCAGCCTGGCCAACCTGCCCCATCAAGAGGCACCTGGGAGCCCTCAGCATTCCAGGCAGCAACACACGGGCAGGAGGACACGGATGGCGCTTCCTGCCTGGGACAGGGCTTGTGGCCATCTCCAGGCACCGCTCTCACAGAGATCCCCACAGCTCCAGCCCCTGCCCATCTGCTCTGTGGGCAGCACAAAGGCTTCAGCAGAACCACCAAAGGCCAAGGGGCTTCTGGCCATTTTCCCTGCAACCCTGCATGCCTGGGCAGCTTGCTGAGCCCAGGAACCCTTTTCTCCCTCTTCCCCTAGGCCCTGCAGAGCCTGTGCAGCAAAAGAAAGATCCTGGGAGTCTGTCTATTACAACACATCCTATATTTCTATGCTAAAGAAAAACAAAAAAATGGAAAGAGCTATCTTGAATAAATGAAACATTCCTGCTGGCTCAGGTGGTCCCAGCAGACAGAGCCTCTGGGATCAGCTCTCTGCAGAGCTGCAGCAGCGCAGCCAGCCGAGCCCCGACAGACGAGGCCGTCTCCTCCATGCCCTGCAGAGCCGATCATGCAGGCTGTGGAAGCGGGAATATCGAGCTCTCTCTATTCCCTGGAGGACATATAACGTTTGAACTGCCAGGCTCGCAACGGCAACACTGATGTCATTGGCCGTGTCTTCTAGGGCTGAAAGAGAGAAGAACAGTGCCATGGTCAGTTCCCACATCTGAGGGGACCCGAGGAGATCCCTGTGCCAGGGCCATCCCAGCCGGCTCTGGCTATGGCCAGCAGGGAGCAGGGACCAGCTGGATCAGCCCAAAGCTGCTGGCCACGAATCCCCCAGGTGCCCTGAAAGCTCTGTGTGCTCTGTCCACGCCGGCCCTGGTCTGCACAGGGAGCAGAGCCCTCCACAGCCGGGGCAGGGCTCGCAGCTCCCCCGCCAGCCCTCGCGTGCAGCCCGCTGCCCTCACTCACCCTCACAGATGAGATGGAGCTCTTCCTTCCTCCCCCTCAGGTACCGCCCGGCCGTCCCTGGGAACACAGAGCCTGTCAGGCCCAGCGGCACAGCTCCCTGCCAGCGGCTCTGCCAGCCCTGTGCCCACACGCCCTCCTGGCCCGGCTCGTGGCTCACCCATGAACCTGACGGCCGCCTCTCGCAGGGGCTCCTGTGGGCTCTGCAGGTAGGGCAGGGCCCGGCGCAGGTGCTCGGCCACGCTGCTGCTGTCCTCTGCCAGCTGGAGAGAGCGACAGGAGGGAAGGGTTGGCCCCGCAGCCCCCCGGGCCGGGGCTCCCTGGGCACCCGGCTCGGGCCGCAGGAGCCTGGAGCAGAGCCCGCGCGGCCTCGGGCTGCAGCAGCGGGCAGGGGCACAGCTGCCAGCCCGCACACCGAGCACCGCGCTCAGGGGCTGCTCCAGGCTGGGGCTGCGGCTTCCCGGCCCTCCTTACCAGGATCTCAATGAACCTCCACAGTTTCTCCTTCTTTACAGGTTTTTCAAGATCTCTCCTGTTTAAGAATTTGGCCACACAAAGCAGGGTTTCCCAAGAAGCCTGGAGAGCAGTAGAGACACGGAAATGGCCCCACAGCCCAGGATCAGCATCCCTGTGCCAGGGCCAGGAGGAGGATGCAGCCTGCCAGGCGCCAGGGCAGGAGGCAGCCAAGCCCCCTCCCAGGGCGACAGCAGCAGCCCGTGAGTCCTCACCTCTGCCACACTCTGATTCTCATCATGGCAGTGGAAGAAGAGTGGGAGCAGGCTGTGACACACTTGTGTCATCAGGAGCTTTTTCTCTTCTTCCACTACAGTAGACAGCAAGGCTCGAAATACAAACATGGCGATCCACTGCACATGCCAGTCATCCTGTGTAACAGGAAGGAAACAAGACCTTGGCATCAGCTGATTCTGGCCCACCTTGGCGCAGGCCTGCATCTCCACAGGGCACCAAGTGTCTGGGCAGCAGCCAGTGGCCGTGGCTGAGGGCACAGAGCCTTACGTGTTCAAAGAGTGGCAGGAGCACCTTAGCCAGCTGCAGGGCGATGGGGCTGGGTATTGGGGTGTCATTATCCAAGAAGAAATCACTAAGTAGAACAATGCTCATCCTGACCACATCACTATCATTTTCCTGCAGGAGCTCCCCGAGGCTTTCGGTCAGGCTCCGCATTCTTTTGGCCTGTGCGGAACAAAAGTGTGTGAAAGGCCACCCTGCTGCCACAGGGCCCAGAGGCCAAAGGCCTGTCCCGCAGCCCTCGGGCAGCTGAAGTGGGAGGCAGGAGAGCTGGGAGCGGCTGACCCAGTGCCTGAAGACCAGCAACTGTGTTCCCCAGCACCACGCTGCCTGCACGGCTTCAGCTGCTGCCCCCTCCTTACCATCGAGGGATTATCCCTGAGCAAGAGGAGGGCCCTCAGAACCTGGCGGCGCATCTCTGTGTGCTCACTCAGCAAGTGCCTCGACAAGAGATCCATGATGATGTCAGTGCATGCACTCAAGTCCAGGCAATGCAGGACCTGAAAGGCACAGGGCAGTGACAGGGGACCCGGCCGGCAGGAGCCCAGAACCGCACAGGGCGGGGACCAGGCAGCAGCGCAGGGCGTGGGCACCATCCCAGGCAGCTGCGGCTACGAGAGGGCAGAGAGCTGGGAGGCAGCGCCGGCCTTCAGACTCACCTCCACAAGGAATGCCAGGGCAGGGAAGTGCCAGTATGGCATCTCTTTGCGGAGCAACTGAAGGAGATAGTCTAAGATGCTTTTACACAAGTCGATGGATTCTTTGCCCATCTCCCTGGAAGGCGGAAAATGGCACTTAGATGTGGCAGCAGCTCTCTGGCCTCAGAGAGAAACAAACAACTTTCCCAGGCATCGCCTGAGAAAGTCTGAGAAGATCAGAGGAAAGAATGAAGAAACATTCTTATCTTAACATGCTGCACCTGGTATTGTGAACATCCGAATATGTTACGGAGATTTGTCTACCAAAGGGTGCTTTCTTAAGTAACTAATGGTGATAGTGTTTAGACTAGAAAACACATTAAATCAACCTATATCATAACTATCTATAAGAACAATGGGTTTCTTAATAATAATTATTATTGATCGGACCTCTGAAATATATGGAGTCAGTGATAATGATTATCTGGCCGGGGGACCGCCCCTATGAAACTAAGACCCTGAGCCGGGGGGGGGGGAAGCCCCTCCCAGGACAGACTGATGCAGTTCTTGTCTTTACCCCCCACCCTGCAGGGGGACCTGGGCCTGTCACCCTGATTCTTAAGACTTCCTAAAGCCTTCTGAGTTTACATTCCTTTGGAGAACTTTCCCACACAATTTCTGTAAACAACGTATTGTTTACATTCTTTTATGGGGGTGGAGAGCACTTGATGTACTGGTGGTTTGTCCAATGTCTTTGGAGAGGTGGCCCGTTCACTATCCAATCCAATGTCACCCTTGGGAAGGTATAAAAGACAGAGTCAGATTATAAACGTTCCTTTTTACCTTGCAAGCAGCAGGTGGTCCGCGTGGAGCTTTCACGTGTCTCACAGCGACATCTGGTGACCGCCGACGTGTATTGCAGCTTAGGCTGAAAGCACGCGGGTGAGGTGTTTTTTTCTCTCTCTGTCCAGCGCTCTGCCTGTCGCTATTGTTGGTAATGGAGAGTTTTGAGAGCATCAAGGAGGAGTCAGTGGCTTTGAGCGTTTGGAGGGAGGTGTTGAAGCGGAAACGCGTTCTCTTTTATTGGGATGATTTTGAGAGGCTGTTTTTATGGGCAAGGGAACAGGGATTCTTTCCCAGTCTTGCCGAGGCTCTGTCCTGGGAGAAATGGGCTCCTGTGGGAGACCGCCTCATGGATGCCCTGCTTGATAATCGTTTTGAAGGCATTGGGCCGCTGCTCATGTTGTGGAAGAGATTGGATGCCATCTGGCAGGGCTCTGACACTGGTGGCTCTCGTGATTCTCTGAGAAATTTTTCTGCCTCTGATGTTGGGGAGTCCGAGTCCCTGGGGCGTGGCCCGGATTCCCCTTGTGCCCAGGAGAGTGACTCAGAGGACGGCTTCTCCTCTGGGGAGCCCCGGGCTCCCAGCCCGCTGGCTCCGAGCGTCCGGTCGGTGGAGCGGGTCCGACCGCCCCGCCCTGCCCCGCGCCGCCGGCGTGGTGGGACGAAGGGGAAAGCACTTCCTCTTTGTGCCTTCCCGGCGCTCGGGGGCGAACGAGGGCTTGTGGACCAGCCCTCGCCTCGGGTTGCATCTGGCTCAGTGAAGGTGAATTGCCCGAATTGCGGGGTCACGTTCCCCTTGAAAGCGACCCAGGCGGATTCGCCCGGATCGGTTTCGGGTTCATCTTCCGAGGATGAGTCAGCTCCAATCCCTGAGCCTGCGCAGCCTGCTGGGCGTGCGCAGGCGGTGGGGGCCGCCAAGGACGGGGCGTTGGTCTCTGTTCCGTCGGGCTCTGCCCCAGCAGGCGGGCAGCCCGTCCGGTCCCGCCTGATGGGGGCGGTGCCCGCCGGGCAGTTGCGTGTTGCAGGTCCAAAACTCCTTGGAGGCGTGCCGGCCTCCGTTGTGTCGTCCCGCAGTGACATTTCTCCGCGCTCCGCGTCTCCCTCTACATCCCGCCCTTCCCCCGCCCCGGGGGACAGGAGTGCTGAGCTGGGGTTGCGGTCCGCGCCGCTGCCTGCGTCCGCCACAGTGTCCTCTGCTGATGGTGCGGAGGGCACTGCTGGGACGCCGGCTGGGTCGGCTCCATCTTCCCCGCCTGCCGCGGGGGCTGGGACTGCTGACGCGGCTGGCGGGAGACCGGTGACTCCCCGTGGCCGTGGATCCTCCCTGTCGTCCTTGTGGACCCTCCCCCCTTGCCAGGTGACCGTGCGCCCGAGAAACTACGGGCGGTTCTGGCAGGAGGTCCTCGATAAGGCTGAGGAGATGTGTGACCTTGGTCCCTCGCAGAGCCTGCCGGATCACGGGGAAGGCTCCTCTGGCTCTGCTGATGCTGCAGGGGGTGTGGTGTCCAGTGATGTCGCACTGCCTCACAGCCCAGGAGCTTCCACCGTCCCAGAGTCCACGGGACATGAAACAGTGGACGATGCAGCCTTGCCAGGGGGTCTTCAGGCTTTCCCTGTGCTCAGGGGTGTTACTCACAACACTCATCAGCCCTTTTCGTTTAAGGTGTTGAAGGAAATCCGAGACACTGTGGCACAATATGGTCTTGGGTCTGATGAGGTTATGCACACGATTCGGCTACTTGTTACTGACCTGCTGGCGCCTTTTGATATTCGCGCTGTGGCACAGGCTCTTTTTAACCCTGTGCAGTTTGACCTGTTTGAGGACAAATGGGTTAGTCTAGTGGCTAGTGCAGTGCGGAAGAATGCTACACGGGGGCAGCAGGATCCCAGGCGTGTTGTTAACGCTGACATGTTGATGGGCACAGGAAATTATGTTGATCCTCGGGGGCAGGCTGGATACGATCCTCTTGTGCTTGATCAATGTCGGACGTTAGGCTTGGCAGCTATAATCCAGGCCCTAGAAATGGCTGCTCCAATGGAGCCCTTTCTGACTGTTGTTCAAAGGGCTGACGAGCCTTTCATAGACTTTGCATCGAGGTTGACTGCCTCTGTAGAGCGGCAGGTGGTAGAACCTGAGCTGAGGCGAATGGTCCTTGCAAGATTTGCTAGGATCCATTGTAACGCAGAATGCAAAAGAGTCATACAGGCTCTTCCTGAAGGGGCTACCATTTCACAGATGGCAGCAGCCTGTGTAGACATAGGCCCGTCGGTTCGGAAGGTGGATTCTTGGGCTGCTGCCGCACAGCCAGTCTGGAAGCAGCCGCAGGGGGCTGCTCAGACAAGCACCAAATGAGGGAAGAAAACACAGAAGGGAAAATTTCCCTTGTATGTGTGTGGCCAGTGCGGAAGGCCAGGCCATCTATCAGATGTTTGCAAGGCGACTGTTCATGCAAGTGGCCAGGCAATCCCGAGCTCGGGAAACGGGAAGCGGAGCGCGAAAGGGGGGCGCGCTCAGACACAAGTTCCTCTCCAGACCCCGGAGCCCATGGAGGTCTGCTCAGCCAGCTCGTAGCCAGCACCTGCGGGTCAGCAGGTGTGGATGTCTGCACAGCAGCAACAGTTGTTTTAGACTCTTGCAAGGTGCACAAGGTTCCCCTGGATGCCTTTGGTCCTTTGGGTGAGGGCATGAGTGCCTTCCTTATGGGGAGGTCTAGTGCCACCCTTCAGGGCATCATTGTGCATCTGGGTCTTATAGATGCAGACTTCACAGGGCAGATCTGTGCAATGATCTCCACGCCCACCCCCCCTGTTACAATCCCAAAAGGGACACGGCTTGCTCAACTTGTGCCTTTTAAGTCTTCTGTTCGCAGGACGGCTGACCAGTCACGAGGGGATGGCGGTTTTGGATCCACTGGACCGCCTCAAGTTCACTGGACCGCTGTCCTGACTAAAGACCGTCCCGAGATGCTGTGTACCCTGTCCATCCCTGGTGCGACGCTGTCAGAGATCCGCCTGCGCGGGCTCCTTGACAGCGGCGCTGATGTCACGGTTCTCTCCCTTGCCGCCTGGCCTCCAGATTGGCCCCTGGATCCAGCGGAGACGTCTGTTGCGGGCCTGGGAGGAACAGCGCGATGTTATGTGAGCCAGCGGCCCATGCTGGTCACAAACCCAGAGGGACAGACGGCTTGGATCAGGCCTCATGTTACTTCTTCTCCTGCTAACCTCTGGGGGAGGGATGTTTTGTCTGCATGGGGGGTGCGCATCGGGACGGGTTTTTGATGGGGGCCACTGCAGCGAAGGGCGAGGAGTGTCCTACGCCTCCTATACGGTGGCTGGTGGATACACCTGTTTGGGAAAACCAGTGGCCCCTCCCTCAAGATAAACTGACCGCCCTTCAAAATTTAGTGCAGGAACAGTTGGACCAGGGTCGTTTGGAGCCTTCCAGGAGCCCCTGGAACACCCCTGTTTTCTGCATCAAAAAGAAGTTTGGGAAATGGAGGTTGTTACAGGACCTCCGGAAGGTCAATGCTGTCATGGAAGGCATGGGAACATTACAGGCGGGCATGCCATCGCCTACCATGCTTCCTGCAGGCTGGCCGATCTTCATCGTGGATTTGAAGGATTGCTTCTTTACAATTCCTTTGCATCCCGATGACAGACCAAAATTTGCCTTCACAGTGCCAGCAGTTGACAATGATGATCCCGCACAGCGATATCAATGGAGAGTTCTGCCACAGGGGATGCGCAACTCCCCAGTTATATGCCAATGGTATGTGGCTCGTGCCTTGTCTGGAGTTCGCAAGCAGTTCCCTGATGCATGTCTGTATCATTATATGGACGACATCCTGGTGGCTGCGTCCACTCAGGAGGAGCTGCTGAGGATTCAGCCTCGGTTGCTCGATGCTTTGCATGCTCATGGGTTGCAGGTGGCTCCAGAAAAGGTTCAGCAACAACCTCCTTGGAAGTATTTGGGGGTCAAAATTCTGGAACGGACAATCCAACACCAGGAGGTGCAATTTGTGCATTCGGTGAAGACACTGAATGATGTTCAAAAACTGATGGGTGTCATCACCTGGTTACGTCCATACTTGGGACTAACCGACGCACAACTGTCTCCTGTGTATGATCTGTTGAAAGGAGACCCTGATTTAAAATCACCTCGCACATTGACCCCTGAGGCACGTCAGGTGCTGGAGGAGGTTCAGCAGGCTGTTTCTGCCCGTCAGGTTTATCGCATTGATCTTTCCGTTGATGTCACTGTGTTCGTTACCACTCCAGATTTGCATCCCACAGGTATCATTGGTCAATGGAGTGACAAATGGTCTGATCCCTTGCACATTTTGGAATGGGTTTTCCTGCCCCATCAGCCGCAGAAGACGGCAACGACATTGGCTGAGTTGATTGCTCGGTTGATAATCAAATGCCGGCAACGGTGTTTGCAATTGATGGGTGCGGATCCTGCAAAGATCGTACTCCCAATATCCCGGGAGGACTTTGACTGGAGCTTTGCACACTGTGTGTCCATGCAATGTGCTCTGGAAAATTTTTCAGGGCAAATCACTTATCATTTGCCCAGCCACAAGCTACTGCAGGTGGCGAAATCTACGCAGATCTCTTTGCGGCCCAAAAATAGTCAGGAACCCGTGCAAGGACCCACCGTCTTTACTGATGGTTCAGGGAAAACAGGAAAGGCCATTGTTACTTGGAAGGACGGATCTGAGTGGCAGGTTCTGAAAGCTCATCAGGAGGGGTCGGCCCAATTGGTTGAGTTGAGGGCTGCTGTTATGGCATTTGAGAGATTTTCCCAGGAACCTTTCAATTTGGTCACGGATTCTGCCTATGTGGCTGACATCGCACAGCGGTTGGGTCACTCAGTTTTGAAGGAGGTCAGTAACCCTGCCTTGTTTCATTTACTGAAGACCTTGTGGTGTGCTATTCAGGCCCGGGTTCATCCGTTTTACGTTCTGCATGTGAGAAGTCACACCAATTTACCAGGGTTTGTGGCGGAAGGTAACGCGAGGGCTGACAGGTTGGCTAATCCAGCGTGGGTAGCACCTCAGCCTGATACACTCGCGCAGGCCAAGGCATCGCATGGGTTTTTCCATCAGAATGCACATACTCTGCAGAAGCAGTTTCAGCTGACACCGACAGAGGCTCGTGGCATTGTTGAGTCCTGTGACGACTGCCATGCACTTGCTCCACCTCTACCAGCAGGGGTAAACCCTAGAGGCCTTAGGGCCCTGGAGCTTTGGCAGACCGATGTCACCCAGATTGCTGAGTTTGGCCGGCTCAAGTATGTGCGTGTCACGGTGGACACGTTCTCCTCTGCAATGTGGGCTTCCGCTCACACTGGAGAAAAGGCCCGCGATGTCATTGCCCACTGGAGGCAGGCCTTTGCCGTTCTAGGCATACCTTCTGCTGTGAAAACCGACAGTGGTCCTGCTTACGCATCGCAGCAGGTGTGGCAGTTCCTGCAGTTGTGGGGGGTGTCACACAAGTTTGGTATCGCCCACTCTCCAACTGGCCAAGCTATTGTAGAACGTGCTCATGGTACTCTGAAGCGGGTTCTTCAAAAACAAAAACGGGGAATGCAGGGTGAGACCCCACACAGCCGGTTGGAGAAAGCATTGTACACCATCAATCATCTTACGGTGCAGCAGAATTCAAATAACCCTGTCATTTTAAATCATCATCTCTCGTTGCAGGCTTCAGACAAGGCACATCAGCCTCGAGCAAAAGTTTGAGTGCGGAATTTAGTCACCAAACAATGGGAAGGTCCCTATGACCTTATCGCTTCGGGGCGCGGGTATGCTTGTGTATCCACAGATACTGGGGTGCGCTGGGTACCTTCGAAGTGTGTTCGTCCTGATCTGAAACCGCAGAGACAGAACCCGATCAACGGGCAACATGGAAACCGTGACAAAACTGAAAGGCATCAAATGGATGGATCGTCGAGTGATGACTCAGTTGACGATGATGGCGGGTGATGGCTCTGACGATTCCTCCGTGAATGGACATTGAACCTTATTTATTTATCTATCTATTTATTTATTTTTCTTCCTTTTCTTTTAAACTAAAAAGGGTGAGATGTCACCCTGATTCTTAAGACTTCCTAAAGCCTTCTGAGTTTACATTCCTTTGGAGAACTTTCCCACACAATTTCTATAAACAACGTATTGTTTACATTCTTTTATGGGGGTAGAGAGCACTTGATGTACTGGTGGTTTGTCCAATGTCTTTGGAGAGGTGGCCCGTTCACTCTCGAATCCAATGTCACCCTTGGGAAGGTATAAAAGACAGAGTCAGACAATAAACGTTCCTTTTATACCTTGCAAGCAGCAGGTGGTCCGCGTGGTGATTTCACGTGTCCCACAGCGACAGAGAACCTTCCCACACAATTTCTGTCAACAACATATTGTTTACAATCTTTTATGGGGCTGGACAAACTTGATGTACTAGTGCTTTGTCCAATGTCTTTGGACAGGTGGTCCATTCACTCTCCAATCCAATGTCACCTTTGGGAAAGTATAAAAGTTGGAGTCAGAGAATAAACTTTTCTCTTTACCTTGAAAATAGCAGGTGGCTCGCATCGTGCTTTCACGTGTCTTATAGCGACAAAGTCACAAGCTGTAAGCAAAGTTAAATGCTGCTAAGAGTTGTTCTTTTGCTAATTTGTGAAGCTTAATAGAAGTTATAAGTGAAGTTGAATATTGTTAAGTGTTATTCCACAGCTCTGTTTAGCTTTTAGGCTGTATTCCTTTTATCCTTGCCCTCACTGTCCTTTCGTCACACACACACACACACACACACACACACAAACACACACCCACACACACACACAAACACACAGAGACACACAGACACTGGGACAGTTCTTGACTCCTTTTTGGTTTGATTGCCTGGATTTTGTTTGGTTTTGTTGTTGCTTTGTTTCCTTGGTGTGCCTGAAGTGTCCAGTCAGGAGCAGAGTGACTCTTGCCAAGGAACTCTGTGGTGCTGTCACTTAATATTAAAGCTGTTTTATGCTACTCCCCTGCTGGGGATTTTTAAAGTACTCTCAAGCCCTCCTTCATAAGAGGGTGAAGGAGCCCTGGCCAAGCTCTGGCCCTGGGGGCACAGGGATGCTGCTAGGGGGTCCCTGTCTCCCTGTTCCAACTGTGACGGCCCTGAGCCCCTGTCCCCGTGTCAGGCTCTGGGCTTGATCTCCTCGAACATCCTCAGTGGGAGGCTGCAGCGCCAGGGGCAGGGGGACCCAGAGGGACACGGGATGCCACCGGGCACGAGCAGCTTTGGACTTCTCTGGGAGGAACTGTGAGTGGGAGCTGGCTTGAAGTGACCTCCCCAGTAAGGTCACAGAGCCCCTGAGATGTCACACTGCCTCCTGGGATGTCACAGCCCACCCTGAGATCTTACAAATCCCCCTTGTGATGTCACAGAGCCAGTGCTGCTCTATCACTCTGGGATGTCATACAGTTGCTCTGTGATGGCACAGAAGACTCTGGCATCACAAAGTCAGCCCGTGTCACAATCCTCTAGTGCAAGCGGGAATCATGACAGTTCATTTTCCCCATCTCAGAATTAGCAGAAGTAGACAGGCTTATCATGAGAAACTGAATGTGATGAACATGTTAGAAATGCAAGGCTCCAAGTTATTAATTTTTAATTTAATAAAAGTTATTAAGTGTACCAAATATAAACTTTGAGAAAAATGAAAAAAAGCCACTATAAAAAAAAGTCAGTGTGGAGCCCGGGATTGCCACCGGGTGAGACACAGGTTTGACAGCTGCAGCAGAGGGTCCTCTATGCTTCACACCGACCGTCCTGTCTGACCCATTTTTATACCATTTTCCTTGCCTGAGCCAGAGTCCCCTTTCTTCCTTTTCAAAGTGCATGTATTCATGTGGAGTTCTTTTCTCTGTGGCAAGTTGAACAATACGTGTCCGGAGAGTGATGAACACCTGTGTTTGCAGTCCCGGAATTCGGATTTGAGATGTACCTCCCTGATGGCTCTGACTATCTCGGTCTCGGATATTTATCGTGTATTTATCGTCCGGGTGTTTCTTGGACAACCTTGATGCATGATCCCTCTCTGGGCTGGCCACTTTCGTTCGCTTGTAAATAAAGTCCTCCCTCTCTCGTCCAGGTGGCTTTGACATGGTGTTGCAATCACTGTTGCTGGCTTGTGCGATTTAAAAACTTCCTATAAGAGTATAATTTAACAGCACATAACTATAAAAGAGACGACAATTTTATTTGCACGAATTATCCTATAGACATATAACAGTCCTAATGATTCCTTGAGGCCTTGCAGTGTCACAATGTTCTCCATGGTTCCACAGGCCCCACAGTGTCATGTGACTCCTCTGTTCCATGAGTCCTGCAATGTCACCGTGGACCTTTGGACCAATGGACCATGGGGCTTTGCAGTGTCACAACGCTCTCCTTTGGCTCCACAGGGTCACAATGGAGCACTGATTACAGGCAGCCTCTCTGTGTTACCCTGGAGCTTTGTTTCCGTGGGGTCTCGCAGTGTCCCAATGGAGCCTTGGTTGGATGGGGCCTCACAGTGTCACAATGATGCCTACATTCCACTGAGGCACACGGCGTCACCAGGGTCCCCTTGCTTCCATGAGGCCCAGCAATGTCACAGTGGTGTCCATGAATCCATGAGGACTCACAGTATCCCAATGGTCTCTTGATCTCACATGGTCCCACAGTGTCCCAATGGTCCCTTGGTCTCACAAGGACCCACAGTGTCCCAATGGTCCCTTGGTCTCACAAGGCCCCACAGTGTCCCAATGGTCACTTCTTCTCACATGGCCCCACAGTGTAACAATGGTCCCTTGGTTCCATGGTTCCTGGTCTGGTGCATTCCCCTTTCCCCTTCTCAGGCCGCCCTGCCAGCTGAGAAATGCTCACTGGGCCAGGGCCTTGGCCAGCAGCCCCTGGGCTCAGCTCCTCTGGAGCTCATCACAGACACTGTCTGCTCCAGGCTCAACCCTTCATCCCCTGGGGAGATGCCAAAGCCTCCACAGGGAGCATTTCCCTTTGCTCAGGGGAATTTCTCACAGGTGCCTTGTAGTGACTCTTTGTGTCTGTGTGCACACAGGAGTGCCTGTGCTCAGGGAAATGTGGCAGAAATGCTGCTCTCTGAGGGCTTTGATTGCCTTGGATAGCTGAGCCAGTCAGGCCTGGAAGTAAGGTTAAGTCATGTCACCCTGATTCTTAAGATTTTCTAAAGCCTTCTGAGTTTCCATTCTGTTGGAGAACCTTCCCACACAATTTCTGTCAACAACATATTGTTTACAATCTTTTATGGGGCTGGACAAACTTGATGTACTAGTGCTTTGTCCAATGTCTTTGGACAGGTGGCCCATTCACTCTCATATCCAATGTCACCTTTGGGAAAGTATAAAAGTTGGAGTCAGAGAATAAACTTTTCTCTTTACCTTGAAAATAGCAGGTGGCTCGCGTCGTGCTTTCACGTGTCTTATAGCGACAAAGTCACAAGCTGTAAGCAAAGTTAAATGCTGCTAAGAGTTGTTCTTTTGCTAATTTGTGAAGCTTAATAGAAGTTATAAGCGAAGTTGAATATTGTTAAGTGTTATTCCACAGCTCTGTTTAGCTTTTAGGCTGTATTCCTTTTATCCTTGCCCTCACTGTCCTTTCGTCACACACACACACACACACACACACACACACACACACACACACCCACACCCACACACACACAAGCATACAGAGACACACAGACACCGGGACAGTTCTTGACTCCTTTTTGGTTTGATTGCCTGGATTTTGTTTGGTTTTGTTGTTGCTTTGTTTCCTTGCTGTGCCTGAAGTGTCCAGTCAGGAGCAGAGTGACTCTTGCCAAGGAACTCTGTGGTGCTGTCACTTAATATTAAAGCTGTTTTATGCTACTCCCCTGCTGGGGATTTTTAAAGTGCTCTCAAGCCCTCCTTCATAAGAGGGTGAAGGAGCCCTGGCCAAGCTCTGGCCCTGGGGGCACAGGGATGCTGCTAGGGGGTCCCTGTCTCCCTGTTCCAACTGTGACGGCCCTGAGTCCCTGTCCCCGTGTCAGGCTCTGGGCTTGATCTCCTCGAACCTCCTCAGGGGGAGGCTGCAGCGCCAGGGGCAGGGGGACCCAGAGGGACACGGGATGCCACCGGGCACGAGCAGCTTTGGACTTCTCTGGGAGGAACTGTGAGTGGGAGCTGGCTTGAAGTGACCTCCCCAGTAAGGTCACAGAGCCCCTGAGATGTCACACTGCCTCCTGGGATGTCACAGCCCACCCTGAGATCTCACAAATCCCCCTTGTGATGTCACAGAGCCAGTGCTGCTCTAGCACTCTGGGATGTCATACAGTTGCGCTGTGATGGCACAGAAGACTCTGGCATCACAAAGTCAGCCCGTGTCACAATCCCCTAGTGCAAGCGGGAATCATGACAGTTAATTTTCCCCATCTCAGAATTAGCAGAAGTAGATAGGCTTATCATGAGAAACTGAATGTGATGAACATGTTAGAAATGCAAGGCTCCAAGTTATTAATTTTTAATTTAATAAAAGTTATTAAGTGTACCAAATATAAACTTTGAGAAAAATGAAAAAAAGACACTATAAAAAAAAGTCAGTGTGGAGCCCGGGATTGCCACCGGGTGAGACACAGGTTTGACAGCTGCAGCAGAGGGTCCTCTATGCTTCACACCGACCGTCCTGTCTGACCCATTTTTATACGATTTTCCTTGCCTGAGCCAGAGTCCCCTTTCTTCCTTTTCAAAGTGCATGTATTCATGTGGAGTTCTTTTCTCTGTGGCAAGTTGAACAATACGTGTCCGGAGAGTGATGAACACCTGTGTTTGCAGTCCCGGAATTCGGATTTGAGATGTACCTCCCTGATGGCTCTGACTATCTCGGTCTCGGATATTTATCGTGTATTTATCGTCCGGGTGTTTCTCGGACAACCTTGATGCATGATCCCTCTCTGGGCTGGCCACTTTCGTTCGCTTGTAAATAAAGTCCTCCCTCTCTCGTCCAGGTGGCTTTGACATGGTTTTGCAATCGCTGTTGCTGGCTTGTGCGATTTAAAAACTTCCTATAAGAGTATAATTTAACAGCACATAACTATAAAAGAGACGACAATTTTATTTGCACAAATTATCCTATAGACATATAACAGTCCTAATGATTCCTTGAGGCCTTGCAGTGTCACAATGTTCTCCATGGTTCCACAGGCCCCACAGTGTCATCTGACTCCTCTGTTCCATGAGTCCTGCAATGTCACAATGGACCTATGGACCAATGGACCATGGGGGTTTGCAGTGTCACAACGGTCTCCTTTGGCTCCACAGGGTCACAATGGAGCACTGATTACAGGCAGCCTCTCTGTGTTACCCTGGAGCTTTGTTTCCGTGGGGTCTCGCAGTGTCCCAATGGAGCCTTGGCTGGATGGGGCCTCACAGTGTCACAATGATGCCTACATTCCACTGAGGCACACGGCGTCACCAGGGTCCCCTTGCTTCCATGAGGCCCAGCAATGTCACAGTGGTGTCCATGAATCCATGAGGACTCACAGTATCCCAATGGTCTCTTGATCTCACATGGTCCCACAGTGTCCCAATGGTCCCTTGGTCTCACAAGGCCCCACAGTGTCCCAATGGTCACTTCTTCTCACATGGCCCCACAGTGTAACAATGGTCCCTTGGTTCCATGGTTCCTGGTCTGGTGCATTCCCCTTTCCCCTTCTCAGGCCGCCCTGCCAGCTGAGAAATGCTCACTGGGCCAGGGCCTTGGCCAGCAGCCCCTGGGCTCAGCTCCTCTGGAGCTCATCACAGACACTGTCTGCTCCAGGCTCAACCCTTCATCCCCTGGGGAGATGCCAAAGCCTCCACAGGGAGCATTTCCCTTTGCTCAGGGGAATTTCTCACAGGTGCCTTGTAGTGACTCTTTGTGTCTGTGTGCACACAGGAGTGCCTGTGCTCAGGGAAATGTGGCAGAAATGCTGCTCTCTGAGGGCTTTGATTGCCTTGGATAGCTGAGCCAGTCAGGCCTGGAAGTAAGGTTAAGTCATGTCACCCTGATTCTTAAGATTTTCTAAAGCCTTCTGAGTTTCCATTCTGTTGGAGAACCTTCCCACACAATTTCTGTCAACAACATATTGTTTACAATCTTTTATGGGGCTGGACAAACTTGATGTACTAGTGCTTTGTCCAATGTCTTTGGACAGGTGGCCCATTCACTCTCATATCCAATGTCACCTTTGGGAAAGTATAAAAGTTGGAGTCAGAGAATAAACTTTTCTCTTTACCTTGAAAATAGCAGGTGGCTCGCGTCGTGCTTTCACGTGTCTTATAGCGACAAAGTCACAAGCTGTAAGCAAAGTTAAATGCTGCTAAGAGTTGTTCTTTTGCTAATTTGTGAAGCTTAATAGAAGTTATAAGCGAAGTTGAATATTGTTAAGTGTTATTCCACAGCTCTGTTTAGCTTTTAGGCTGTATTCCTTTTATCCTTGCCCTCACTGTCCTTTCGTCACACACACACACACACACACACACACCCCCACACACACACACACACACACAAGCACACAGAGACACACAGACACCGGGACAGTTCTTGACTCCTTTTTGGTTTGATTGCCTGGATTTTGTTTGGTTTTCTTGTTGCTTTGTTTCCTTGGTGTGCCTGAAGTGTCCAGTCAGGAGCAGAGTGACTCTTGCCAAGGAACTCTGTGGTGCTGTCACTTAATATTAAAGCTGTTTTATGCTACTCCCCTGCTGGGGATTTTTAAAGTGCTCTCAAGCCCTCCTTCATAAGAGGGTGAAGGAGCCCTGGCCAAGCTCTGGCCCTGGGGGCACAGGGATGCTGCTAGGGGGTCCCTGTCTCCCTGTTCCAACTGTGACAGCCCTGAGCCCCTGTCCCCGTGTCAGGCTCTGGGCTTGATCTCCTCGAACATCCTCAGCAGGGGGCTGCAGCGCCAGGGGCAGGGGGACCCAGAGGGACACGGGATGCCACCGGGCACGAGCAGCTTTGGACTTCTCTGGGAGGAACTGTGAGTGGGAGCTGGCTTGAAGTGACCTCCCCAGTAAGGTCACAGAGCCCCTGAGATGTCACACTGCCTCCTGGGATGTCACAGCCCACCCTGAGATCTCACAAATCCCCCTTGTGATGTCACAGAGCCAGTGCTGCTCTATCACTCTGGGATGTCATACAGTTGCGCTGTGATGGCACAGAAGACTCTGGCATCACAAAGTCAGCCCGTGTCACAATCCTTTAGTGCAAGCGGGAATCATGACAGTTCATTTTCCCCATCTCAGAATTAGCAGAAGTAGATAGGCTTATCATGAGAAACCGAATGTGATGAACATGTTAGAAATGCAAGGCTCCAAGTTATTAATTTTTAATTTAATAAAAGTTATTAAGTGTACGAAATATAAACTTTGAGATAAATGAAAAAAAGCCACTATAAAAAAAAGTCAATGTGGAGCCCGGGATTGCCACCGGGTGAGACACAGGTTTGACAGCTGCAGCAGAGGGTCCTCTATGCTTCACACCGACCGTCCTGTCTGACCCATTTTTATACGATTTTCCTTGCCTGAGCCAGAGTCCCCTTTCTTCCTTTTCAAAGTGCATGTATTCATGTGGAGTTCTTTTCTCTGTGGCAAGTTGAACAATACGTGTCCGGAGAGTGATGAACACCTGTGTTTGCAGTCCCGGAATTCGGATTTGAGATGTACCTCCCTGATGGCTCTGACTATCTCGGTCTCGGATATTTATCGTGTATTTATCGTCCGGGTGTTTCTCGGACAACCTTGATGCATGATCCCTCTCTGGGCTGGCCACTTTCGTTCGCTTGTAAATAAAGTCCTCCCTCTCTCGTTCAAGTGGCTTTGACATGGTGTTGCAATCGCTGTTGCTGGCTTGTGCGATTTAAAAACTTCCTATAAGAGTATAATTTAACAGCACATAACTATAAAAGAGACGACAATTTTATTTGCACAAATTATCCTATAGACATATAACAGTCCTAATGATTCCTTGAGGCCTTGCAGTGTCACAATGTTCTCCATGGTTCCACAGGCCCCACAGTGTCATCTGACTCCTCTGTTCCATGAGTCCTGCAATGTCACAATGGACCTTTGGACCAATGGACCATGGGGCTTTGCAGTGTCACAACGCTCTCCTTTGGCTCCACAGGGTCACAATGGAGCACTGATTACAGGCAGCCTCTCTGTGTTACCCTGGAGCTTTGTTTCCGTGGGGTCTCGCAGTGTCCCAATGGAGCCTTGGCTGGATGGGGCCTCACAGTGTCACAATGATGCCTACATTCCACTGAGGCACACGGCGTCACTAGGGTCCCCTTGCTTCCATGAGGCCCAGCAATGTCACAGTGGTGTCTATGAATCCATGAGGACTCACAGTATCCCAATGGTCTCTTGATCTCACATGGTCCCACAGTGTCCCAATGGTCCCTTGGTCTCACAAGGCCCCACAGTGTCCCAATGGTCACTTCTTCTCACATGGCCCCACAGTGTAACAATGGTCCCTTGGTTCCATGGTTCCTGGTCTGGTGCATTCCCCTTTCCCCTTCTCAGGCCACCCTGCCAGCTGAGAAATGCTCACTGGGCCTGGGCCTTGGCCAGCAGCCCCTGGGCTCAGCTCCTCTGGAGCTCATCACAGACACTGTCTGCTCCGGGCTCAACCCTTCATCTCCTGGGGAGATGCCAAAGCCTCCACAGGGAACATTTCCCTTTGCTCAGGGGAATTTCTCACAGGTGCCTTGTAGTGACTCTTTGTGTCTGTGTGCACACAGGAGTGCCTGTGCTCAGGGAAATGTGGCAGAAATGCTGCTCTCTGAGGGCTTTGATTGCCTTGGATAGCTGAGCCAGTCAGGCCTGGAAGTAAGGTTAAGTCATGTCACCCTGATTCTTAAGATTTTCTAAAGCCTTCTGAGTTTCCATTCTGTTGGAGAACCTTCCCACACAATTTCTGTCAACAACATATTGTTTACAATCTTTTATGGGGCTGGACAAACTTGATGTACTAGTGCTTTGTCCAATGTCTTTGTACAGGTGGTCCATTCACTCTCCAATCCAATGTCACCTTTGGGAAAGTATAAAAGTTGGAGTCAGAGAATAAACTTTTCTCTTTACCTTGAAAATAGCAGGTGGCTCGCGTCGTGCTTTCACGTGTCTTATAGCGACAAAGTCACAAGCTGTAAGCAAAGTTAAATGCTGCTAAGAGTTGTTCTTTTGCTAATTTGTGAAGCTTAATAGAAGTTATAAGCGAAGTTGAATATTGTTAAGTGTTATTCCACAGCTCTGTTTAGCTTTTAGGCTGTATTCCTTTTATCCTTGCCCTCACTGTCCTTTCGTCACACACACACACACACACCCACACACACACACACACACAAACACACAGAGACACACAGACACCGGGACAGTTCTTGACTCCTTTTTGGTTTGATTGCCTGGATTTTGTTTGGTTTTCTTGTTGCTTTGTTTCCTTGGTGTGCCTGAAGTGTCCAGTCAGGAGCAGAGTGACTCTTGCCAAGGAACTCTGTGGTGCTGTCACTTAATATTAAAGCTGTTTTATGCTACTCCCCTGCTGGGGATTTTTAAAGTGCTCTCAAGCCCTCCTTCATAAGAGGGTGAAGGAGCCCTGGCCAAGCTCTGGCCCTGGGGGCACAGGGATGCTGCTAGGGGGTCCCTGTCTCCCTGTTCCAACTGTGACGGCCCTGAGTCCCTGTCCCCGTGTCAGGCTCTGGGCTTGATCTCCTCGAACATCCTCAGCAGGGGGCTGCAGCGCCAGGGGCAGGGGGACCCAGAGGGACACGGGATGCCACCGGGCACGAGCAGCTTTGGACTTCTCTGGGAGGAACTGTGAGTGGGAGCTGGCTTGAAGTGACCTCCCCAGTAAGGTCACAGAGCCCCTGAGATGTCACACTGCCTCCTGGGATGTCACAGCCCACCCTGAGATCTCACAAATCCCCCTTGTGATGTCACAGAGCCAGTGCTGCTCTAGCACTCTGGGATGTCATACAGTTGCGTTGTGATGGCACAGAAGACTCTGGCATCACAAAGTCAGCCCGTGTCACAATCCTCTAGTGCAAGCGGGAATCATGACAGTTCATTTTCCCCACCTCAGAATTAGCAGAAGTAGATAGGCTTATCATGAGAAACCGAATGTGATAAACATGTTAGAAATGCAAGGCTCCAAGTTATTAATTTTTAATTTAATAAAAGTTATTAAGTGTACCAAATATAAACTTTGAGAAAAATGAAAAAAAGCCACTATAAAAAAAAGTCAATGTGGAGCCCGGGATTGCCACCGGGTGAGACACAGGTTTGACAGCTGCAGCAGAGGGTCCTCTATGCTTCACACCGACCGTCCTGTCTGACCCATTTTTATACGATTTTCCTTGCCTGAGCCAGAGTCCCCTTTCTTCCTTTTCAAAGTGCATGTATTCATGTGGAGTTCTTTTCTCTGTGGCAAGTTGAACAATACGTGTCCGGAGAGTGATGAACACCTGTGTTTGCAGTCCCGGAATTCAGATTTGAGATGTACCTCCCTGATGGCTCTGACTATCTCGGTCTCGGATATTTATCGTGTATTTATCGTCCGGGTGTTTCTCGGACAACCTTGATGCATGATCCCTCTCTGGGCTGGCCACTTTCGTTCGCTTGTAAATAAAGTCCTCCCTCTCTCGTCCAGGTGGCTTTGACATGGTGTTGCAGTCGCTGTTGCTGGCTTGTGCGATTTAAAAAGTTCCTATAAGAGTATAATTTAACAGCACATAACTATAAAAGAGACGACAATTTTATTTGCACGAATTATCCTATAGACATATAACAGTCCTAATGATTCCTTGAGGCCTTGCAGTGTCACAATGTTCTCCATGGTTCCACAGGCCCCACAGTGTCATCTGACTCCTCTGTTCCATGAGTCCTGCAATGTCACAATGGACCTTTGGACCAATGGACCATGGGGCTTTGCAGTGTCACAACGCTCTCCTTTGGCTCCACAGGGTCACAATGGAGCACTGATTACAGGCAGCCTCTCTGTGTTACCCTGGAGCTTTGTTTCCGTGGGGTCTCGCAGTGTCCCAATGGAGCCTTGGTTGGATGGGGCCTCACAGTGTCACAATGATGCCTACATTCCACTGAGGCACACGGCGTCACTAGGGTCCCCTTGCTTCCATGAGGCCCAGCAATGTCACAGTGGTGTCCATGAATCCATGAGGACTCACAGTATCCCAATGGTCTCTTGATCTCACATGGTCCCACAGTGTCCCAATGGTCCCTTGGTCTCACAAGGCCCCACAGTGTCCCAATGGTCACTTCTTCTCACATGGCCCCACAGTGTAACAATGGTCCCTTGGTTCCATGGTTCCTGGTCTGGTGCATTCCCCTTTCCCCTTCTCAGGCCACCCTGCCAGCTGAGAAATGCTCACTGGGCCAGGGCCTTGGCCAGCAGCCCCTGGGCTCAGCTCCTCTGGAGCTCATCACAGACACTGTCTGCTCCAGGCTCAACCCTTCATTTCCTGGGGAGATGCCAAAGCCTCCACAGGGAACATTTCCCTTTGCTCAGGGGAATTTCTCACAGGTGCCTTGTAGTGACTCTTTGTGTCTGTGTGCACACAGGAGTGCCTGTGCTCAGGGAAATGTGGCAGAAATGCTGCTCTCTGAGGGCTTTGATTGCCTTGGATAGCTGAGCCAGTCAGGCCTGGAAGTAAGGTTAAGTCATGTCACCCTGATTCTTAAGATTTTCTAAAGCCTTCTGAGTTTCCATTCTGTTGGAGAACCTTCCCACACAATTTCTGTCAACAACATATTGTTTACAATCTTTTATGGGGCTGGACAAACTTGATGTACTAGTGCTTTGTCCAATGTCTTTGGACAGGTGGTCCATTCACTCTCCAATCCAATGTCACCTTTGGGAAAGTATAAAAGTTGGAGTCAGAGAATAAACTTTTCTCTTTACCTTGAAAATAGCAGGTGGCTCGCGTCGTGCTTTCACGTGTCTTATAGCGACAAAGTCACAAGCTGTAAGCAAAGTTAAATGCTGCTAAGAGTTGTTCTTTTGCTAATTTGTGAAGCTTAATAGAAGTTATAAGCGAAGTTGAATATTGTTAAGTGTTATTCCACAGCTCTGTTTAGCTTTTAGGCTGTATTCCTTTTATCCTTGCCCTCACTGTCCTTTCGTCACACACACACACACACACCCACACACACACACACACACAAACACACAGAGACACACAGACACCGGGACAGTTCTTGACTCCTTTTTGGTTTGATTGCCTGGATTTTGTTTGGTTTTCTTGTTGCTTTGTTTCCTTGGTGTGCCTGAAGTGTCCAGTCAGGAGCAGAGTGACTCTTGCCAAGGAACTCTGTGGTGCTGTCACTTAATATTAAAGCTGTTTTATGCTACTCCCCTGCTGGGGATTTTTAAAGTGCTCTCAAGCCCTCCTTCATAAGAGGGTGAAGGAGCCCTGGCCAAGCTCTGGCCCTGGGGGCACAGGGATGCTGCTAGGGGGTCCCTGTCTCCCTGTTCCAACTGTGACGGCCCTGAGTCCCTGTCCCCGTGTCAGGCTCTGGGCTTGATCTCCTCGAACATCCTCAGCAGGGGGCTGCAGCGCCAGGGGCAGGGGGACCCAGAGGGACACGGGATGCCACCGGGCACGAGCAGCTTTGGACTTCTCTGGGAGGAACTGTGAGTGGGAGCTGGCTTGAAGTGACCTCCCCAGTAAGGTCACAGAGCCCCTGAGATGTCACACTGCCTCCTGGGATGTCACAGCCCACCCTGAGATCTCACAAATCCCCCTTGTGATGTCACAGAGCCAGTGCTGCTCTAGCACTCTGGGATGTCATACAGTTGCGTTGTGATGGCACAGAAGACTCTGGCATCACAAAGTCAGCCCGTGTCACAATCCTCTAGTGCAAGCGGGAATCATGACAGTTCATTTTCCCCACCTCAGAATTAGCAGAAGTAGATAGGCTTATCATGAGAAACCGAATGTGATAAACATGTTAGAAATGCAAGGCTCCAAGTTATTAATTTTTAATTTAATAAAAGTTATTAAGTGTACCAAATATAAACTTTGAGAAAAATGAAAAAAAGACACTATAAAAAAAAGTCAATGTGGAGCCCGGGATTGCCACCGGGTGAGACACAGGTTTGACAGCTGCAGCAGAGGGTCCTCTATGCTTCACACCGACCGTCCTGTCTGACCCATTTTTATACGATTTTCCTTGCCTGAGCCAGAGTCACCTTTCTTCCTTTTCAAAGTGCATGTATTCATGTGGAGTTCTTTTCTCTGTGGCAAGTTGAACAATACGTGTCCGGAGAGTGATGAACACCTGTGTTTGCAGTCCCGGAATTCGGATTTGAGATGTACCTCCCTGATGGCTCTGACTATCTCGGTCTCGGATATTTATCGTGTATTTATCGTCCGGGTGTTTCTCGGACAACCTTGATGCATGATCCCTCTCTGGGCTGGCCACTTTCGTTCGCTTGTAAATAAAGTCCTCCCTCTCTCGTCCAGGTGGCTTTGACATGGTGTTGCAATCGCTGTTGCTGGCTTGTGCGATTTAAAAAGTTCCTATAAGAGTATAATTTAACAGCACATAACTATAAAAGAGACGACAATTTTATTTGCACGAATTATCCTATAGACATATAACAGTCCTAATGATTCCTTGAGGCCTTGCAGTGTCACAATGTTCTCCATGGTTCCACAGGCCCCACAGTGTCATCTGACTCCTCTGTTCCATGAGTCCTGCAATGTCACAATGGACCTTTGGACCAATGGACCATGGGGCTTTGCAGTGTCACAACGCTCTCCTTTGGCTCCACAGGGTCACAATGGAGCACTGATTACAGGCAGCCTCTCTGTGTTACCCTGGAGCTTTGTTTCCGTGGGGTCTCGCAGTGTCCCAATGGAGCCTTGGTTGGATGGGGCCTCACAGTGTCACAATGATGCCTACATTCCACTGAGGCACACGGCGTCACTAGGGTCCCCTTGCTTCCATGAGGCCCAGCAATGTCACAGTGGTGTCCATGAATCCATGAGGACTCACAGTATCCCAATGGTCTCTTGATCTCACATGGTCCCACAGTGTCCCAATGGTCCCTTGGTCTCACAAGGCCCCACAGTGTCCCAATGGTCACTTCTTCTCACATGGCCCCACAGTGTAACAATGGTCCCTTGGTTCCATGGTTCCTGGTCTGGTGCATTCCCCTTTCCCCTTCTCAGGCCACCCTGCCAGCTGAGAAATGCTCACTGGGCCAGGGCCTTGGCCAGCAGCCCCTGGGCTCAGCTCCTCTGGAGCTCATCACAGACACTGTCTGCTCCAGGCTCAACCCTTCATTTCCGGGGGAGATGCCAAAGCCTCCACAGGGATCATTTCCCTTTGCTCAGGGGAATTTCTCACAGGTGCCTTGTAGTGACTCTTTGTGTCTGTGTGCACACAGGAGTGCCTGTGCTCAGGGAAATGTGGCAGAAATGCTGCTCTCTGAGGGCTTTGATTGCCTTGGATAGCTGAGCCAGTCAGGCCTGGAAGTAAGGTTAAGTCATGTCACCCTGATTCTTAAGATTTTCTAAAGCCTTCTGAGTTTCCATTCTGTTGGAGAACCTTCCCACACAATTTCTGTCAACAACATATTGTTTACAATCTTTTATGGGGCTGGACAAACTTGATGTACTAGTGCTTTGTCCAATGTCTTTGGACAGGTGGTCCATTCACTCTCCAATCCAATGTCACCTTTGGGAAAGTATAAAAGTTGGAGTCAGAGAATAAACTTTTCTCTTTACCTTGAAAATAGCAGGTGGCTCGCGTCGTGCTTTCACGTGTCTTATAGCGACAAAGTCACAAGCTGTAAGCAAAGTTAAATGCTGCTAAGAGTTGTTCTTTTGCTAATTTGTGAAGCTTAATAGAAGTTATAAGCGAAGTTGAATATTGTTAAGTGTTATTCCACAGCTCTGTTTAGCTTTTAGGCTGTATTCCTTTTATCCTTGCCCTCACTGTCCTTTCGTCACACACACACACACACCCCCACACACACACACACACACAAACACACAGAGACACACAGACACCGGGACAGTTCTTGACTCCTTTTTGGTTTGATTGCCTGGATTTTGTTTGGTTTTCTTGTTGCTTTGTTTCCTTGGTGTGCCTGAAGTGTCCAGTCAGGAGCAGAGTGACTCTTGCCAAGGAACTCTGTGGTGCTGTCACTTAATATTAAAGCTGTTTTATGCTACTCCCCTGCTGGGGATTTTTAAAGTGCTCTCAAGCCCTCCTTCATAAGAGGGTGAAGGAGCCCTGGCCAAGCTCTGGCCCTGGGGGCACAGGGATGCTGCTAGGGGGTCCCTGTCTCCCTGTTCCAACTGTGACGGCCCTGAGTCCCTGTCCCCGTGTCAGGCTCTGGGCTTGATCTCCTCGAACATCCTCAGCAGGGGGCTGCAGCGCCAGGGGCAGGGGGACCCAGAGGGACACGGGATGCCACCGGGCACGAGCAGCTTTGGACTTCTCTGGGAGGAACTGTGAGTGGGAGCTGGCTTGAAGTGACCTCCCCAGTAAGGTCACAGAGCCCCTGAGATGTCACACTGCCTCCTGGGATGTCACAGCCCACCCTGAGATCTCACAAATCCCCCTTGTGATGTCACAGAGCCAGTGCTGCTCTAGCACTCTGGGATGTCATACAGTTGCGTTGTGATGGCACAGAAGACTCTGGCATCACAAAGTCAGCCCGTGTCACAATCCTCTAGTGCAAGCGGGAATCATGACAGTTCATTTTCCCCACCTCAGAATTAGCAGAAGTAGATAGGCTTATCATGAGAAACCGAATGTGATAAACATGTTAGAAATGCAAGGCTCCAAGTTATTAATTTTTAATTTAATAAAAGTTATTAAGTGTACCAAATATAAACTTTGAGAAAAATGAAAAAAAGCCACTATAAAAAAAAGTCAATGTGGAGCCCGGGATTGCCACCGGGTGAGACACAGGTTTGACAGCTGCAGCAGAGGGTCCTCTATGCTTCACACCGACCGTCCTGTCTGACCCATTTTTATACGATTTTCCTTGCCTGAGCCAGAGTCCCCTTTCTTCCTTTTCAAAGTGCATGTATTCATGTGGAGTTCTTTTCTCTGTGGCAAGTTGAACAATACGTGTCCGGAGAGTGATGAACACCTGTGTTTGCAGTCCCGGAATTCGGATTTGAGATGTACCTCCCTGATGGCTCTGACTATCTTGGTCTCGGATATTTATCGTGTATTTATCGTCCGGGTGTTTCTCGGACAACCTTGATGCATGATCCCTCTCTGGGCTGGCCACTTTCGTTCGCTTGTAAATAAAGTCCTCCCTCTCTCGTCCAGGTGGCTTTGACATGGTGTTGCAGTCGCTGTTGCTGGCTTGTGCGATTTAAAAAGTTCCTATAAGAGTATAATTTAACAGCACATAACTATAAAAGAGACGACAATTTTATTTGCACGAATTATCCTATAGACATATAACAGTCCTAATGATTCCTTGAGGCCTTGCAGTGTCACAATGTTCTCCATGGTTCCACAGGCCCCACAGTGTCATCTGACTCCTCTGTTCCATGAGTCCTGCAATGTCACAATGGACCTTTGGACCAATGGACCATGGGGCTTTGCAGTGTCACAACGCTCTCCTTTGGCTCCACAGGGTCACAATGGAGCACTGATTACAGGCAGCCTCTCTGTGTTACCCTGGAGCTTTGTTTCCGTGGGGTCTCGCAGTGTCCCAATGGAGCCTTGGTTGGATGGGGCCTCACAGTGTCACAATGATGCCTACATTCCACTGAGGCACACGGCGTCACTAGGGTCCCCTTGCTTCCATGAGGCCCAGCAATGTCACAGTGGTGTCCATGAATCCATGAGGACTCACAGTATCCCAATGGTCTCTTGATCTCACATGGTCCCACAGTGTCCCAATGGTCCCTTGGTCTCACAAGGCCCCACAGTGTCCCAATGGTCACTTCTTCTCACATGGCCCCACAGTGTAACAATGGTCCCTTGGTTCCATGGTTCCTGGTCTGGTGCATTCCCCTTTCCCCTTCTCAGGCCACCCTGCCAGCTGAGAAATGCTCACTGGGCCAGGGCCTTGGCCAGCAGCCCCTGGGCTCAGCTCCTCTGGAGCTCATCACAGACACTGTCTGCTCCAGGCTCAACCCTTCATTTCCTGGGGAGATGCCAAAGCCTCCACAGGGAACATTTCCCTTTGCTCAGGGGAATTTCTCACAGGTGCCTTGTAGTGACTCTTTGTGTCTGTGTGCACACAGGAGTGCCTGTGCTCAGGGAAATGTGGCAGAAATGCTGCTCTCTGAGGGCTTTGATTGCCTTGGATAGCTGAGCCAGTCAGGCCTGGAAGTAAGGTTAAGTCATGTCACCCTGATTCTTAAGATTTTCTAAAGCCTTCTGAGTTTCCATTCTGTTGGAGAACCTTCCCACACAATTTCTGTCAACAACATATTGTTTACAATCTTTTATGGGGCTGGACAAACTTGATGTACTAGTGCTTTGTCCAATGTCTTTGGACAGGTGGTCCATTCACTCTCCAATCCAATGTCACCTTTGGGAAAGTATAAAAGTTGGAGTCAGAGAATAAACTTTTCTCTTTACCTTGAAAATAGCAGGTGGCTCGCGTCGTGCTTTCACGTGTCTTATAGCGACAAAGTCACAAGCTGTAAGCAAAGTTAAATGCTGCTAAGAGTTGTTCTTTTGCTAATTTGTGAAGCTTAATAGAAGTTATAAGCGAAGTTGAATATTGTTAAGTGTTATTCCACAGCTCTGTTTAGCTTTTAGGCTGTATTCCTTTTATCCTTGCCCTCACTGTCCTTTCGTCACACACACACACACACACACACACACACACCCACACACACACACACACACACAAACACACAGAGACACACAGACACCGGGACAGTTCTTGACTCCTTTTTGGTTTGATTGCCTGGATTTTGTTTGGTTTTGTTGTTGCTTTGTTTCCTTGGTGTGCCTGAAGTGTCCAGTCAGGAGCAGAGTGACTCTTGCCAAGGAACTCTGTGGTGCTGTCACTTAATATTAAAGCTGTTTTATGCTACTCCCCTGCTGGGGATTTTTAAAGTGCTCTCAAGCCCTCCTTCATAAGAGGGTGAAGGAGCCCTGGCCAAGCTCTGGCCCTGGGGGCACAGGGATGCTGCTAGGGGGTCCCTGTCTCCCTGTTCCAACTGTGACGGCCCTGAGTCCCTGTCCCCGTGTCAGGCTCTGGGCTTGATCTCCTCGAACATCCTCAGCAGGGGGCTGCAGCGCCAGGGGCAGGGGGACCCAGAGGGACACGGGATGCCACCGGGCACGAGCAGCTTTGGACTTCTCTGGGAGGAACTGTGAGTGGGAGCTGGCTTGAAGTGACCTCCCCAGTAAGGTCACAGAGCCCCTGAGATGTCACACTGCCTCCTGGGATGTCACAGCCCACCCTGAGATCTCACAAATCCCCCTTGTGATGTCACAGAGCCAGTGCTGCTCTAGCACTCTGGGATGTCATACAGTTGCGTTGTGATGGCACAGAAGACTCTGGCATCACAAAGTCAGCCCGTGTCACAATCCTCTAGTGCAAGCGGGAATCATGACAGTTCATTTTCCCCACCTCAGAATTAGCAGAAGTAGATAGGCTTATCATGAGAAACCGAATGTGATAAACATGTTAGAAATGCAAGGCTCCAAGTTATTAATTTTTAATTTAATAAAAGTTATTAAGTGTACCAAATATAAACTTTGAGAAAAATGAAAAAAAGACACTATAAAAAAAAGTCAATGTGGAGCCCGGGATTGCCACCGGGTGAGACACAGGTTTGACAGCTGCAGCAGAGGGTCCTCTATGCTTCACACCGACCGTCCTGTCTGACCCATTTTTATACGATTTTCCTTGCCTGAGCCAGAGTCCCCTTTCTTCCTTTTCAAAGTGCATGTATTCATGTGGAGTTCTTTTCTCTGTGGCAAGTTGAACAATACGTGTCCGGAGAGTGATGAACACCTGTGTTTGCAGTCCCGGAATTCGGATTTGAGATGTACCTCCCTGATGGCTCTGACTATCTCGGTCTCGGATATTTATCGTGTATTTATCGTCCGGGTGTTTCTCGGACAACCTTGATGCATGATCCCTCTCTGGGCTGGCCACTTTCGTTCGCTTGTAAATAAAGTCCTCCCTCTCTCGTCCAGGTGGCTTTGACATGGTGTTGCAGTCGCTGTTGCTGGCTTGTGCGATTTAAAAAGTTCCTATAAGAGTATAATTTAACAGCACATAACTATAAAAGAGACGACAATTTTATTTGCACGAATTATCCTATAGACATATAACAGTCCTAATGATTCCTTGAGGCCTTGCAGTGTCACAATGTTCTCCATGGTTCCACAGGCCCCACAGTGTCATCTGACTCCTCTGTTCCATGAGTCCTGCAATGTCACAATGGACCTTTGGACCAATGGACCATGGGGCTTTGCAGTGTCACAACGCTCTCCTTTGGCTCCACAGGGTCACAATGGAGCACTGATTACAGGCAGCCTCTCTGTGTTACCCTGGAGCTTTGTTTCCGTGGGGTCTCGCAGTGTCCCAATGGAGCCTTGGTTGGATGGGGCCTCACAGTGTCACAATGATGCCTACATTCCACTGAGGCACACGGCGTCACTAGGGTCCCCTTGCTTCCATGAGGCCCAGCAATGTCACAGTGGTGTCCATGAATCCATGAGGACTCACAGTATCCCAATGGTCCCTTGATCTCACATGGTCCCACAGTGTCCCAATGGTCCCTTGGTCTCACAAGGCCCCACAGTGTCCCAATGGTCACTTCTTCTCACATGGCCCCACAGTGTAACAATGGTCCCTTGGTTCCATGGTTCCTGGTCTGGTGCATTCCCCTTTCCCCTTCTCAGGCCACCCTGCCAGCTGAGAAATGCTCACTGGGCCAGGGCCTTGGCCAGCAGCCCCTGGGCTCAGCTCCTCTGGAGCTCATCACAGACACTGTCTGCTCCAGGCTCAACCCTTCATTTCCGGGGGAGATGCCAAAGCCTCCACAGGGAACATTTCCCTTTGCTCAGGGGAATTTCTCACAGGTGCCTTGTAGTGACTCTTTGTGTCTGTGTGCACACAGGAGTGCCTGTGCTCAGGGAAATGTGGCAGAAATGCTGCTCTCTGAGGGCTTTGATTGCCTTGGATAGCTGAGCCAGTCAGGCCTGGAAGTAAGGTTAAGTCATGTCACCCTGATTCTTAAGATTTTCTAAAGCCTTCTGAGTTTCCATTCTGTTGGAGAACCTTCCCACACAATTTCTGTCAACAACATATTGTTTACAATCTTTTATGGGGCTGGACAAACTTGATGTACTAGTGCTTTGTCCAATGTCTTTGGACAGGTGGTCCATTCACTCTCCAATCCAATGTCACCTTTGGGAAAGTATAAAAGTTGGAGTCAGAGAATAAACTTTTCTCTTTACCTTGAAAATAGCAGGTGGCTCGCGTCGTGCTTTCACGTGTCTTATAGCGACAAAGTCACAAGCTGTAAGCAAAGTTAAATGCTGCTAAGAGTTGTTCTTTTGCTAATTTGTGAAGCTTAATAGAAGTTATAAGCGAAGTTGAATATTGTTAAGTGTTATTCCACAGCTCTGTTTAGCTTTTAGGCTGTATTCCTTTTATCCTTGCCCTCACTGTCCTTTCGTCACACACACACACACACACACACACACACACCCACACACACACACACACACACAAACACACAGAGACACACAGACACCGGGACAGTTCTTGACTCCTTTTTGGTTTGATTGCCTGGATTTTGTTTGGTTTTGTTGTTGCTTTGTTTCCTTGGTGTGCCTGAAGTGTCCAGTCAGGAGCAGAGTGACTCTTGCCAAGGAACTCTGTGGTGCTGTCACTTAATATTAAAGCTGTTTTATGCTACTCCCCTGCTGGGGATTTTTAAAGTGCTCTCAAGCCCTCCTTCATAAGAGGGTGAAGGAGCCCTGGCCAAGCTCTGGCCCTGGGGGCACAGGGATGCTGCTAGGGGGTCCCTGTCTCCCTGTTCCAACTGTGACGGCCCTGAGTCCCTGTCCCCGTGTCAGGCTCTGGGCTTGATCTCCTCGAACATCCTCAGCAGGGGGCTGCAGCGCCAGGGGCAGGGGGACCCAGAGGGACACGGGATGCCACCGGGCACGAGCAGCTTTGGACTTCTCTGGGAGGAACTGTGAGTGGGAGCTGGCTTGAAGTGACCTCCCCAGTAAGGTCACAGAGCCCCTGAGATGTCACACTGCCTCCTGGGATGTCACAGCCCACCCTGAGATCTCACAAATCCCCCTTGTGATGTCACAGAGCCAGTGCTGCTCTAGCACTCTGGGATGTCATACAGTTGCGTTGTGATGGCACAGAAGACTCTGGCATCACAAAGTCAGCCCGTGTCACAATCCTCTAGTGCAAGCGGGAATCATGACAGTTCATTTTCCCCATCTCAGAATTAGCAGAAGTAGATAGGCTTATCATGAGAAACCGAATGTGATAAACATGTTAGAAATGCAAGGCTCCAAGTTATTAATTTTTAATTTAATAAAAGTTATTAAGTGTACCAAATATAAACTTTGAGAAAAATGAAAAAAAGCCACTATAAAAAAAAGTCAATGTGGAGCCCGGGATTGCCACCGGGTGAGACACAGGTTTGACAGCTGCAGCAGAGGGTCCTCTATGCTTCACACAGACCGTCCTGTCTGACCCATTTTTATACGATTTTCCTTGCCTGAGCCAGAGTCCCCTTTCTTCCTTTTCAAAGTGCATGTATTCATGTGGAGTTCTTTTCTCTGTGGCAAGTTGAACAATACGTGTCCGGAGAGTGATGAACACCTGTGTTTGCAGTCCCGGAATTCGGATTTGAGATGTACCTCCCTGATGGCTCTGACTATCTCGGTCTCGGATATTTATCGTGTATTTATCGTCCGGGTGTTTCTCGGACAACCTTGATGCATGATCCCTCTCTGGGCTGGCCACTTTCGTTCGCTTGTAAATAAAGTCCTCCCTCTCTCGTCCAGGTGGCTTTGACATGGTGTTGCAGTCGCTGTTGCTGGCTTGTGCGATTTAAAAACTTCCTATAAGAGTATAATTTAACAGCACATAACTATAAAAGAGACGACAATTTTATTTGCACGAATTATCCTATAGACATATAACAGTCCTAATGATTCCTTGAGGCCTTGCAGTGTCACAATGTTCTCCATGGTTCCACAGGCCCCACAGTGTCATGTGACTCCTCTGTTCCATGAGTCCTGCAATGTCACAATGGACCTTTGGACCAATGGACCATGGGGCTTTGCAGTGTCACAACGCTCTCCTTTGGCTCCACAGGGTCACAATGGAGCACTGATTACAGGCAGCCTCTCTGTGTTACCCTGGAGCTTTGTTTCCGTGGGGTCTCGCAGTGTCCCAATGGAGCCTTGGTTGGATGGGGCCTCACAGTGTCACAATGATGCCTACATTCCACTGAGGCACACGGCGTCACTAGGGTCCCCTTGCTTCCATGAGGCCCAGCAATGTCACAGTGGTGTCCATGAATCCATGAGGACTCACAGTATCCCAATGGTCCCTTGATCTCACATGGTCCCACAGTGTCCCAATGGTCCCTTGGTCTCACAAGGCCCCACAGTGTCCCAATGGTCACTTCTTCTCACATGGCCCCACAGTGTAACAATGGTCCCTTGGTTCCATGGTTCCTGGTCTGGTGCATTCCCCTTTCCCCTTCTCAGGCCACCCTGCCAGCTGAGAAATGCTCACTGGGCCAGGGCCTTGGCCAGCAGCCCCTGGGCTCAGCTCCTCTGGAGCTCATCACAGACACTGTCTGCTCCAGGCTCAACCCTTCATTTCCGGGGGAGATGCCAAAGCCTCCACAGGGAACATTTCCCTTTGCTCAGGGGAATTTCTCACAGGTGCCTTGTAGTGACTCTTTGTGTCTGTGTGCACACAGGAGTGCCTGTGCTCAGGGAAATGTGGCAGAAATGCTGCTCTCTGAGGGCTTTGATTGCCTTGGATAGCTGAGCCAGTCAGGCCTGGAAGTAAGGTTAAGTCATGTCACCCTGATTCTTAAGATTTTCTAAAGCCTTCTGAGTTTCCATTCTGTTGGAGAACCTTCCCACACAATTTCTGTCAACAACATATTGTTTACAATCTTTTATGGGGCTGGACAAACTTGATGTACTAGTGCTTTGTCCAATGTCTTTGGACAGGTGGTCCATTCACTCTCCAATCCAATGTCACCTTTGGGAAAGTATAAAAGTTGGAGTCAGAGAATAAACTTTTCTCTTTACCTTGAAAATAGCAGGTGGCTCGCGTCGTGCTTTCACGTGTCTTATAGCGACAAAGTCACAAGCTGTAAGCAAAGTTAAATGCTGCTAAGAGTTGTTCTTTTGCTAATTTGTGAAGCTTAATAGAAGTTATAAGCGAAGTTGAATATTGTTAAGTGTTATTCCACAGCTCTGTTTAGCTTTTAGGCTGTATTCCTTTTATCCTTGCCCTCACTGTCCTTTCGTCACACACACACACACACACACACACACACACACACACACACACACACACACACACAAACACACAGAGACACACAGACACCGGGACAGTTCTTGACTCCTTTTTGGTTTGATTGCCTGGATTTTGTTTGGTTTTGTTGTTGCTTTGTTTCCTTGGTGTGCCTGAAGTGTCCAGTCAGGAGCAGAGTGACTCTTGCCAAGGAACTCTGTGGTGCTGTCACTTAATATTAAAGCTGTTTTATGCTACTCCCCTGCTGGGGATTTTTAAAGTGCTCTCAAGCCCTCCTTCATAAGAGGGTGAAGGAGCCCTGGCCAAGCTCTGGCCCTGGGGGCACAGGGATGCTGCTAGGGGGTCCCTGTCTCCCTGTTCCAACTGTGACGGCCCTGAGTCCCTGTCCCCGTGTCAGGCTCTGGGCTTGATCTCCTCGAACATCCTCAGCAGGGGGCTGCAGCGCCAGGGGCAGGGGGACCCAGAGGGACACGGGATGCCACCGGGCACGAGCAGCTTTGGACTTCTCTGGGAGGAACTGTGAGTGGGAGCTGGCTTGAAGTGACCTCCCCAGTAAGGTCACAGAGCCCCTGAGATGTCACACTGCCTCCTGGGATGTCACAGCCCACCCTGAGATCTCACAAATCCCCCTTGTGATGTCACAGAGCCAGTGCTGCTCTAGCACTCTGGGATGTCATACAGTTGCGTTGTGATGGCACAGAAGACTCTGGCATCACAAAGTCAGCCCGTGTCACAATCCTCTAGTGCAAGCGGGAATCATGACAGTTCATTTTCCCCATCTCAGAATTAGCAGAAGTAGATAGGCTTATCATGAGAAACCGAATGTGATAAACATGTTAGAAATGCAAGGCTCCAAGTTATTAATTTTTAATTTAATAAAAGTTATTAAGTGTACCAAATATAAACTTTGAGAAAAATGAAAAAAAGCCACTATAAAAAAAAGTCAATGTGGAGCCCGGGATTGCCACCGGGTGAGACACAGGTTTGACAGCTGCAGCAGAGGGTCCTCTATGCTTCACACAGACCGTCCTGTCTGACCCATTTTTATACGATTTTCCTTGCCTGAGCCAGAGTCCCCTTTCTTCCTTTTCAAAGTGCATGTATTCATGTGGAGTTCTTTTCTCTGTGGCAAGTTGAACAATACGTGTCCGGAGAGTGATGAACACCTGTGTTTGCAGTCCCGGAATTCGGATTTGAGATGTACCTCCCTGATGGCTCTGACTATCTCGGTCTCGGATATTTATCGTGTATTTATCGTCCGGGTGTTTCTCGGACAACCTTGATGCATGATCCCTCTCTGGGCTGGCCACTTTCGTTCGCTTGTAAATAAAGTCCTCCCTCTCTCGTCCAGGTGGCTTTGACATGGTGTTGCAGTCGCTGTTGCTGGCTTGTGCGATTTAAAAAGTTCCTATAAGAGTATAATTTAACAGCACATAACTATAAAAGAGACGACAATTTTATTTGCACGAATTATCCTATAGACATATAACAGTCCTAATGATTCCTTGAGGCCTTGCAGTGTCACAATGTTCTCCATGGTTCCACAGGCCCCACAGTGTCATCTGACTCCTCTGTTCCATGAGTCCTGCAATGTCACAATGGACCTTTGGACCAATGGACCATGGGGCTTTGCAGTGTCACAACGCTCTCCTTTGGCTCCACAGGGTCACAATGGAGCACTGATTACAGGCAGCCTCTCTGTGTTACCCTGGAGCTTTGTTTCCGTGGGGTCTCGCAGTGTCCCAATGGAGCCTTGGTTGGATGGGGCCTCACAGTGTCACAATGATGCCTACATTCCACTGAGGCACACGGCGTCACTAGGGTCCCCTTGCTTCCATGAGGCCCAGCAATGTCACAGTGGTGTCCATGAATCCATGAGGACTCACAGTATCCCAATGGTCTCTTGATCTCACATGGTCCCACAGTGTCCCAATGGTCCCTTGGTCTCACAAGGCCCCACAGTGTCCCAATGGTCACTTCTTCTCACATGGCCCCACAGTGTAACAATGGTCCCTTGGTTCCATGGTTCCTGGTCTGGTGCATTCCCCTTTCCCCTTCTCAGGCCACCCTGCCAGCTGAGAAATGCTCACTGGGCCAGGGCCTTGGCCAGCAGCCCCTGGGCTCAGCTCCTCTGGAGCTCATCACAGACACTGTCTGCTCCAGGCTCAACCCTTCATTTCCGGGGGAGATGCCAAAGCCTCCACAGGGAACATTTCCCTTTGCTCAGGGGAATTTCTCACAGGTGCCTTGTAGTGACTCTTTGTGTCTGTGTGCACACAGGAGTGCCTGTGCTCAGGGAAATGTGGCAGAAATGCTGCTCTCTGAGGGCTTTGATTGCCTTGGATAGCTGAGCCAGTCAGGCCTGGAAGTAAGGTTAAGTCATGTCACCCTGATTCTTAAGATTTTCTAAAGCCTTCTGAGTTTCCATTCTGTTGGAGAACCTTCCCACACAATTTCTGTCAACAACATATTGTTTACAATCTTTTATGGGGCTGGACAAACTTGATGTACTAGTGCTTTGTCCAATGTCTTTGGACAGGTGGTCCATTCACTCTCCAATCCAATGTCACCTTTGGGAAAGTATAAAAGTTGGAGTCAGAGAATAAACTTTTCTCTTTACCTTGAAAATAGCAGGTGGCTCGCGTCGTGCTTTCACGTGTCTTATAGCGACAAAGTCACAAGCTGTAGGCAAAGTTAAATGCTGCTAAGAGTTGTTCTTTTGCTAATTTGTGAAGCTTAATAGAAGTTATAAGCGAAGTTGAATATTGTTAAGTGTTATTCCACAGCTCTGTTTAGCTTTTAGGCTGTATTCCTTTTCTCCTTGCCCTCACTGTCCTTTCGTCACACACACACACACACACACACACACACCCACACCCACACACACACACACAAACACACAGAGACACACAGACACCCGGACAGTTCTTGACTCCTTTTTGGTTTGATTGCCTGGATTTTGTTTGGTTTTGTTGTTGCTTTGTTTCCTTGGTGTGCCTGAAGTGTCCAGTCAGGAGCAGAGTGACTCTTGCCAAGGAACTCTGTGGTGCTGTCACTTAATATTAAAGCTGTTTTATGCTACTCCCCTGCTGGGGATTTTTAAAGTGCTCTCAAGCCCTCCTTCATAAGAGGGTGAAGGAGCCCTGGCCAAGCTCTGGCCCTGGGGGCACAGGGATGCTGCTAGGGGGTCCCTGTCTCCCTGTTCCAACTGTGACGGCCCTGAGTCCCTGTCCCCGTGTCAGGCTCTGGGCTTGATCTCCTCGAACATCCTCAGCAGGGGGCTGCAGCGCCAGGGGCAGGGGGACCCAGAGGGACACGGGATGCCACCGGGCACGAGCAGCTTTGGACTTCTCTGGGAGGAACTGTGAGTGGGAGCTGGCTTGAAGTGACCTCCCCAGTAAGGTCACAGAGCCCCTGAGATGTCACACTGCCTCCTGGGATGTCACAGCCCACCCTGAGATCTCACAAATCCCCCTTGTGATGTCACAGAGCCAGTGCTGCTCTAGCACTCTGGGATGTCATACAGTTGCGTTGTGATGGCACAGAAGACTCTGGCATCACAAAGTCAGCCCGTGTCACAATCCTCTAGTGCAAGCGGGAATCATGACAGTTCATTTTCCCCATCTCAGAATTAGCAGAAGTAGATAGGCTTATCATGAGAAACCGAATGTGATAAACATGTTAGAAATGCAAGGCTCCAAGTTATTAATTTTTAATTTAATAAAAGTTATTAAGTGTACCAAATATAAACTTTGAGAAAAATGAAAAAAAGCCACTATAAAAAAAAGTCAATGTGGAGCCCGGGATTGCCACCGGGTGAGACACAGGTTTGACAGCTGCAGCAGAGGGTCCTCTATGCTTCACACCGACCGTCCTGTCTGACCCATTTTTATACGATTTTCCTTGCCTGAGCCAGAGTCCCCTTTCTTCCTTTTCAAAGTGCATGTATTCATGTGGAGTTCTTTTCTCTGTGGCAAGTTGAACAATACGTGTCCGGAGAGTGATGAACACCTGTGTTTGCAGTCCCGGAATTCGGATTTGAGATGTACCTCCCTGATGGCTCTGACTATCTCGGTCTCGGATATTTATCGTGTATTTATCGTCCGGGTGTTTGTCGGACAACCTTGATGCATGATCCCTCTCTGGGCTGGCCACTTTCGTTCGCTTGTAAATAAAGTCCTCCCTCTCTCGTCCAGGTGGCTTTGACATGGTGTTGCAATCGCTGTTGCTGGCTTGTGCGATTTAAAAACTTCCTATAAGAGTATAATTTAACAGCACATAACTATAAAAGAGACGACAATTTTATTTGCACGAATTATCCTATAGACATATAACAGTCCTAATGATTCCTTGAGGCCTTGCAGTGTCACAATGTTCTCCATGGTTCCACAGGCCCCACAGTGTCATGTGACTCCTCTGTTCCATGAGTCCTGCAATGTCACAATGGACCTTTGGACCAATGGACCATGGGGCTTTGCAGTGTCACAACGCTCTCCTTTGGCTCCACAGGGTCACAATGGAGCACTGATTACAGGCAGCCTCTCTGTGTTACCCTGGAGCTTTGTTTCCGTGGGGTCTCGCAGTGTCCCAATGGAGCCTTGGTTGGATGGGGCCTCACAGTGTCACAATGATGCCTACATTCCACTGAGGCACACGGCGTCACTAGGGTCCCCTTGCTTCCATGAGGCCCAGCAATGTCACAGTGGTGTCCATGAATCCATGAGGACTCACAGTATCCCAATGGTCTCTTGATCTCACATGGTCCCACAGTGTCCCAATGGTCCCTTGGTCTCACAAGGCCCCACAGTGTCCCAATGGTCACTTCTTCTCACATGGCCCCACAGTGTAACAATGGTCCCTTGGTTCCATGGTTCCTGGTCTGGTGCATTCCCCTTTCCCCTTCTCAGGCCACCCTGCCAGCTGAGAAATGCTCACTGGGCCAGGGCCTTGGCCAGCAGCCCCTGGGCTCAGCTCCTCTGGAGCTCATCACAGACACTGTCTGCTCCAGGCTCAACCCTTCATTTCCGGGGGAGATGCCAAAGCCTCCACAGGGATCATTTCCCTTTGCTCAGGGGAATTTCTCACAGGTGCCTTGTAGTGACTCTTTGTGTCTGTGTGCACACAGGAGTGCCTGTGCTCAGGGAAATGTGGCAGAAATGCTGCTCTCTGAGGGCTTTGATTGCCTTGGATAGCTGAGCCAGTCAGGCCTGGAAGTAAGGTTAAGTCATGTCACCCTGATTCTTAAGATTTTCTAAAGCCTTCTGAGTTTCCATTCTGTTGGAGAACCTTCCCACACAATTTCTGTCAACAACATATTGTTTACAATCTTTTATGGGGCTGGACAAACTTGATGTACTAGTGCTTTGTCCAATGTCTTTGGACAGGTGGTCCATTCACTCTCCAATCCAATGTCACCTTTGGGAAAGTATAAAAGTTGGAGTCAGAGAATAAACTTTTCTCTTTACCTTGAAAATAGCAGGTGGCTCGCGTCGTGCTTTCACGTGTCTTATAGCGACAAAGTCACAAGCTGTAGGCAAAGTTAAATGCTGCTAAGAGTTGTTCTTTTGCTAATTTGTGAAGCTTAATAGAAGTTATAAGCGAAGTTGAATATTGTTAAGTGTTATTCCACAGCTCTGTTTAGCTTTTAGGCTGTATTCCTTTTATCCTTGCCCTCACTGTCCTTTCGTCACACACACACACACACACACACACACCCCCCCACACACACACACACACAAACACACAGAGACACACAGACACCGGGACAGTTCTTGACTCCTTTTTGGTTTGATTGCCTGGATTTTGTTTGGTTTTGTTGTTGCTTTGTTTCCTTGGTGTGCCTGAAGTGTCCAGTCAGGAGCAGAGTGACTCTTGCCAAGGAACTCTGTGGTGCTGTCACTTAATATTAAAGCTGTTTTATGCTACTCCCCTGCTGGGGATTTTTAAAGTGCTCTCAAGCCCTCCTTCATAAGAGGGTGAAGGAGCCCTGGCCAAGCTCTGGCCCTGGGGGCACAGGGATGCTGCTAGGGGGTCCCTGTCTCCCTGTTCCAACTGTGACGGCCCTGAGTCCCTGTCCCCGTGTCAGGCTCTGGGCTTGATCTCCTCGAACATCCTCAGGGGGAGGCTGCAGCGCCAGGGGCAGGGGGACCCAGAGGGACACGGGATGCCACCGGGCACGAGCAGCTTTGGACTTCTCTGGGAGGAACTGTGAGTGGGAGCTGGCTTGAAGTGACCTCCCCAGTAAGGTCACAGAGCCCCTGAGATGTCACACTGCCTCCTGGGATGTCACAGCCCACCCTGAGATCTCACAAATCCCCCTTGTGATGTCACAGAGCCAGTGCTGCTCTAGCACTCTGGGATGTCATACAGTTGCGTTGTGATGGCACAGAAGACTCTGGCATCACAAAGTCAGCCCGTGTCACAATCCTCTAGTGCAAGCGGGAATCATGACAGTTCATTTTCCCCATCTCAGAATTAGCAGAAGTAGATAGGCTTATCATGAGAAACCGAATGTGATAAACATGTTAGAAATGCAAGGCTCCAAGTTATTAATTTTTAATTTAATAAAAGTTATTAAGTGTACCAAATATAAACTTTGAGAAAAATGAAAAAAAGCCACTATAAAAAAAAGTCAATGTGGAGCCCGGGATTGCCACCGGGTGAGACACAGGTTTGACAGCTGCAGCAGAGGGTCCTCTATGCTTCACACCGACCGTCCTGTCTGACCCATTTTTATACGATTTTCCTTGCCTGAGCCAGAGTCCCCTTTCTTCCTTTTCAAAGTGCATGTATTCATGTGGAGTTCTTTTCTCTGTGGCAAGTTGAACAATACGTGTCCGGAGAGTGATGAACACCTGTGTTTGCAGTCCCGGAATTCGGATTTGAGATGTACCTCCCTGATGGCTCTGACTATCTCGGTCTCGGATATTTATCGTGTATTTATCGTCCGGGTGTTTCTCGGACAACCTTGATGCATGATCCCTCTCTGGGCTGGCCACTTTCGTTCGCTTGTAAATAAAGTCCTCCCTCTCTCGTCCAGGTGGCTTTGACATGGTGTTGCAATCGCTGTTGCTGGCTTGTGCGATTTAAAAACTTCCTATAAGAGTATAATTTAACAGCACATAACTATAAAAGAGACGACAATTTTATTTGCACGAATTATCCTATAGACATATAACAGTCCTAATGATTCCTTGAGGCCTTGCAGTGTCACAATGTTCTCCATGGTTCCACAGGCCCCACAGTGTCATGTGACTCCTCTGTTCCATGAGTCCTGCAATGTCACAATGGACCTTTGGACCAATGGACCATGGGGCTTTGCAGTGTCACAACGCTCTCCTTTGGCTCCACAGGGTCACAATGGAGCACTGATTACAGGCAGCCTCTCTGTGTTACCCTGGAGCTTTGTTTCCGTGGGGTCTCGCAGTGTCCCAATGGAGCCTTGGTTGGATGGGGCCTCACAGTGTCACAATGATGCCTACATTCCACTGAGGCACACGGCGTCACTAGGGTCCCCTTGCTTCCATGAGGCCCAGCAATGTCACAGTGGTGTCCATGAATCCATGAGGACTCACAGTATCCCAATGGTCTCTTGATCTCACATGGTCCCACAGTGTCCCAATGGTCCCTTGGTCTCACAAGGCCCCACAGTGTCCCAATGGTCACTTCTTCTCACATGGCCCCACAGTGTAACAATGGTCCCTTGGTTCCATGGTTCCTGGTCTGGTGCATTCCCCTTTCCCCTTCTCAGGCCACCCTGCCAGCTGAGAAATGCTCACTGGGCCAGGGCCTTGGCCAGCAGCCCCTGGGCTCAGCTCCTCTGGAGCTCATCACAGACACTGTCTGCTCCAGGCTCAACCCTTCATTTCCGGGGGAGATGCCAAAGCCTCCACAGGGATCATTTCCCTTTGCTCAGGGGAATTTCTCACAGGTGCCTTGTAGTGACTCTTTGTGTCTGTGTGCACACAGGAGTGCCTGTGCTCAGGGAAATGTGGCAGAAATGCTGCTCTCTGAGGGCTTTGATTGCCTTGGATAGCTGAGCCAGTCAGGCCTGGAAGTAAGGTTAAGTCATGTCACCCTGATTCTTAAGATTTTCTAAAGCCTTCTGAGTTTCCATTCTGTTGGAGAACCTTCCCACACAATTTCTGTCAACAACATATTGTTTACAATCTTTTATGGGGCTGGACAAACTTGATGTACTAGTGCTTTGTCCAATGTCTTTGGACAGGTGGTCCATTCACTCTCCAATCCAATGTCACCTTTGGGAAAGTATAAAAGTTGGAGTCAGAGAATAAACTTTTCTCTTTACCTTGAAAATAGCAGGTGGCTCGCGTCGTGCTTTCACGTGTCTTATAGCGACAAAGTCACAAGCTGTAGGCAAAGTTAAATGCTGCTAAGAGTTGTTCTTTTGCTAATTTGTGAAGCTTAATAGAAGTTATAAGCGAAGTTGAATATTGTTAAGTGTTATTCCACAGCTCTGTTTAGCTTTTAGGCTGTATTCCTTTTATCCTTGCCCTCACTGTCCTTTCGTCACACACACACACACACACACACACACCCCCACACACACACACACACACAAACACACAGAGACACACAGACACCGGGACAGTTCTTGACTCCTTTTTGGTTTGATTGCCTGGATTTTGTTTGGTTTTCTTGTTGCTTTGTTTCCTTGGTGTGCCTGAAGTGTCCAGTCAGGAGCAGAGTGACTCTTGCCAAGGAACTCTGTGGTGCTGTCACTTAATATTAAAGCTGTTTTATGCTACTCCCCTGCTGGGGATTTTTAAAGTGCTCTCAAGCCCTCCTTCATAAGAGGGTGAAGGAGCCCTGGCCAAGCTCTGGCCCTGGGGGCACAGGGATGCTGCTAGGGGGTCCCTGTCTCCCTGTTCCAACTGTGACGGCCCTGAGTCCCTGTCCCCGTGTCAGGCTCTGGGCTTGATCTCCTCGAACATCCTCAGGGGGAGGCTGCAGCGCCAGGGGCAGGGGGACCCAGAGGGACACGGGATGCCACCGGGCACGAGCAGCTTTGGACTTCTCTGGGAGGAACTGTGAGTGGGAGCTGGCTTGAAGTGACCTCCCCAGTAAGGTCACAGAGCCCCTGAGATGTCACACTGCCTCCTGGGATGTCACAGCCCACCCTGAGATCTCACAAATCCCCCTTGTGATGTCACAGAGCCAGTGCTGCTCTAGCACTCTGGGATGTCATACAGTTGCGTTGTGATGGCACAGAAGACTCTGGCATCACAAAGTCAGCCCGTGTCACAATCCTCTAGTGCAAGCGGGAATCATGACAGTTCATTTTCCCCATCTCAGAATTAGCAGAAGTAGATAGGCTTATCATGAGAAACCGAATGTGATAAACATGTTAGAAATGCAAGGCTCCAAGTTATTAATTTTTAATTTAATAAAAGTTATTAAGTGTACCAAATATAAACTTTGAGAAAAATGAAAAAAAGCCACTATAAAAAAAAGTCAATGTGGAGCCCGGGATTGCCACCGGGTGAGACACAGGTTTGACAGCTGCAGCAGAGGGTCCTCTATGCTTCACACCGACCGTCCTGTCTGACCCATTTTTATACGATTTTCCTTGCCTGAGCCAGAGTCCCCTTTCTTCCTTTTCAAAGTGCATGTATTCATGTGGAGTTCTTTTCTCTGTGGCAAGTTGAACAATACGTGTCCGGAGAGTGATGAACACCTGTGTTTGCAGTCCCGGAATTCGGATTTGAGATGTACCTCCCTGATGGCTCTGACTATCTCGGTCTCGGATATTTATCGTGTATTTATCGTCCGGGTGTTTCTCGGACAACCTTGATGCATGATCCCTCTCTGGGCTGGCCACTTTCGTTCGCTTGTAAATAAAGTCCTCCCTCTCTCGTCCAGGTGGCTTTGACATGGTGTTGCAGTCGCTGTTGCTGGCTTGTGCGATTTAAAAACTTCCTATAAGAGTATAATTTAACAGCACATAACTATAAAAGAGACGACAATTTTATTTGCACGAATTATCCTATAGACATATAACAGTCCTAATGATTCCTTGAGGCCTTGCAGTGTCACAATGTTCTCCATGGTTCCACAGGCCCCACAGTGTCATGTGACTCCTCTGTTCCATGAGTCCTGCAATGTCACAATGGACCTTTGGACCAATGGACCATGGGGCTTTGCAGTGTCACAACGGTCACCTTTGGCTCCACAGGGTCACAATGGAGCACTGATTACAGGCAGCCTCTCTGTGTTACCCTGGAGCTTTGTTTCCGTGGGGTCTCGCAGTGTCCCAATGGAGCCTTGGTTGGATGGGGCCTCACAGTGTCACAATGATGCCTACATTCCGCTGAGGCACACGGCGTCACTAGGGTCCCCTTGCTTCCATGAGGCCCAGCAATGTCACAGTGGTGTCCATGAATCCATGAGGACTCACAGTATCCCAATGGTCTCTTGATCTCACATGGTCCCACAGTGTCCCAATGGTCCCTTGGTCTCACAAGGCCCCACAGTGTCCCAATGGTCACTTTTTCTCACATGGCCCCACAGTGTAACAATGGTCCCTTGGTTCCATGGTTCCTGGTCTGGTGCATTCCCCTTTCCCCTTCTCAGGCCACCCTGCCAGCTGAGAAATGCTCACTGGGCCAGGGCCTTGGCCAGCAGCCCCTGGGCTCAGCTCCTCTGGAGCTCATCACAGACACTGTCTGCTCCAGGCTCAACCCTTCATTTCCGGGGGAGATGCCAAAGCCTCCACAGGGAACATTTCCCTTTGCTCAGGGGAATTTCTCACAGGTGCCTTGTAGTGACTCTTTGTGTCTGTGTGCACACAGGAGTGCCTGTGCTCAGGGAAATGTGGCAGAAATGCTGCTCTCTGAGGGCTTTGATTGCCTTGGATAGCTGAGCCAGTCAGGCCTGGAAGTAAGGTTAAGTCATGTCACCCTGATTCTTAAGATTTTCTAAAGCCTTCTGAGTTTCCATTCTGTTGGAGAACCTTCCCACACAATTTCTGTCAACAACATATTGTTTACAATCTTTTATGGGGCTGGACAAACTTGATGTACTAGTGCTTTGTCCAATGTCTTTGGACAGGTGGCTCATTCACTCTCCAATCCAATGTCACCTTTGGGAAAGTATAAAAGTTGGAGTCAGAGAATAAACTTTTCTCTTTACCTTGAAAATAGCAGGTGGCTCGCGTCGTGCTTTCACGTGTCTTATAGCGACAAAGTCACAAGCTGTAAGCAAAGTTAAATGCTGCTAAGAGTTGTTCTTTTGCTAATTTGTGAAGCTTAATAGAAGTTATAAGCGAAGTTGAATATTGTTAAGTGTTATTCCACAGCTCTGTTTAGCTTTTAGGCTGTATTCCTTTTATCCTTGCCCTCACTGTCCTTTCGTCACACACACACACACACACACACACACACACCCACACCCACACACACACACACAAACACACAGAGACACACAGACACCGGGACAGTTCTTGACTCCTTTTTGGTTTGATTGCCTGGATTTTGTTTGGTTTTCTTGTTGCTTTGTTTCCTTGGTGTGCCTGAAGTGTCCAGTCAGGAGCAGAGTGACTCTTGCCAAGGAACTCTGTGGTGCTGTCACTTAATATTAAAGCTGTTTTATGCTACTCCCCTGCTGGGGATTTTTAAAGTGCTCTCAAGCCCTCCTTCATAAGAGGGTGAAGGAGCCCTGGCCAAGCTCTGGCCCTGGGGGCACAGGGATGCTGCTAGGGGGTCCCTGTCTCCCTGTTCCAACTGTGACGGCCCTGAGTCCCTGTCCCCGTGTCAGGCTCTGGGCTTGATCTCCTCGAACATCCTCAGCAGGGGGCTGCAGCGCCAGGGGCAGGGGGACCCAGAGGGACACGGGATGCCACCGGGCACGAGCAGCTTTGGACTTCTCTGGGAGGAACTGTGAGTGGGAGCTGGCTTGAAGTGACCTCCCCAGTAAGGTCACAGAGCCCCTGAGATGTCACACTGCCTCCTGGGATGTCACAGCCCACCCTGAGATCTCACAAATCCCCCTTGTGATGTCACAGAGCCAGTGCTGCTCTAGCACTCTGGGATGTCATACAGTTGCGTTGTGATGGCACAGAAGACTCTGGCATCACAAAGTCAGCCCGTGTCACAATCCTCTAGTGCAAGCGGGAATCATGACAGTTCATTTTCCCCATCTCAGAATTAGCAGAAGTAGATAGGCTTATCATGAGAAACTGAATGTGATAAACATGTTAGAAATGCAAGGCTCCAAGTTATTAATTTTTAATTTAATAAAAGTTATTAAGTGTACCAAATATAAACTTTGAGAAAAATGAAAAAAAGCCACTATAAAAAAAAGTCAATGTGGAGCCCGGGATTGCCACCGGGTGAGACACAGGTTTGACAGCTGCAGCAGAGGGTCCTCTATGCTTCACACCGACCGTCCTGTCTGACCCATTTTTATACGATTTTCCTTGCCTGAGCCAGAGTCCCCTTTCTTCCTTTTCAAAGTGCATGTATTCATGTGGAGTTCTTTTCTCTGTGGCAAGTTGAACAATACGTGTCCGGAGAGTGATGAACACCTGTGTTTGCAGTCCCGGAATTCGGATTTGAGATGTACCTCCCTGATGGCTCTGACTATCTCGGTCTCGGATATTTATCGTGTATTTATCGTCCGGGTGTTTCTCGGACAACCTTGATGCATGATCCCTCTCTGGGCTGGCCACTTTCGTTCGCTTGTAAATAAAGTCCTCCCTCTCTCGTCCAGGTGGCTTTGACATGGTGTTGCAATCGCTGTTGCTGGCTTGTGCGATTTAAAAACTTCCTATAAGAGTATAATTTAACAGCACATAACTATAAAAGAGACGACAATTTTATTTGCACGAATTATCCTATAGACATATAACAGTCCTAATGATTCCTTGAGGCCTTGCAGTGTCACAATGTTCTCCATGGTTCCACAGGCCCCACAGTGTCATGTGACTCCTCTGTTCCATGAGTCCTGCAATGTCACAATGGACCTTTGGACCAATGGACCATGGGGCTTTGCAGTGTCACAACGGTCTCCTTTGGCTCCACAGGGTCACAATGGAGCACTGATTACAGGCAGCCTCTCTGTGTTACCCTGGAGCTTTGTTTCCGTGGGGTCTCGCAGTGTCCCAATGGAGCCTTGGTTGGATGGGGCCTCACAGTGTCACAATGATGCCTACATTCCACTGAGGCACACGGCGTCACTAGGGTCCCCTTGCTTCCATGAGGCCCAGCAATGTCACAGTGGTGTCCATGAATCCATGAGGACTCACAGTATCCCAATGGTCTCTTGATCTCACATGGTCCCACAGTGTCCCAATGGTCCCTTGGTCTCACAAGGCCCCACAGTGTCCCAATGGTCACTTCTTCTCACATGGCCCCACAGTGTAACAATGGTCCCTTGGTTCCATGGTTCCTGGTCTGGTGCATTCCCCTCTCCCCTTCTCAGGCCGCCCTGCCAGCTGAGAAATGCTCACTGGGCCTGGGCCTTGGCCAGCAGCCCCTGGGCTCAGCTCCTCTGGAGCTCATCACAGACACTGTCTGCTCCAGGCTCAACCCTTCATCCCCTGGGGAGATGCCAAAGCCTCCACAGGGAACATTTCCCTTTGCTCAGGGGAATTTCTCACAGGTGCCTTGTAGTGACTCTTTGTGTCTGTGTGCACACAGGAGTGCCTGTGCTCAGGGAAATGTGGCAGAAATGCTGCTCTCTGAGGGCTTTGATTGCCTTGGATAGCTGAGCCAGTCAGGCCTGGAAGTAAGGTTAAGTCATGTCACCCCGATTCTTAAGATTTTCTAAAGCCTTCTGAGTTTCCATTCTGTTGGAGAACCTTCCCACACAATTTCTGTCAACAACATATTGTTTACAATCTTTTATGGGGCTGGACAAACTTGATGTACTAGTGCTTTGTCCAATGTCTTTGGACAGGTGGTCCATTCACTCTCCAATCCAATGTCACCTTTGGGAAAGTATAAAAGTTGGAGTCAGAGAATAAACTTTTCTCTTTACCTTGAAAATAGCAGGTGGCTCGCGTCGTGCTTTCACGTGTCTTATAGCGACAAAGTCACAAGCTGTAAGCAAAGTTAAATGCTGCTAAGAGTTGTTCTTTTGCTAATTTGTGAAGCTTAATAGAAGTTATAAGCGAAGTTGAATATTGTTAAGTGTTATTCCACAGCTCTGTTTAGCTTTTAGGCTGTATTCCTTTTATCCTTGCCCTCACTGTCCTTTCGTCACACACACACACACACACACACACACCCACACACACACACACACACACAAACACACAGAGACACACAGACACCGGGACAGTTCTTGACTCCTTTTTGGTTTGATTGCCTGGATTTTGTTTGGTTTTGTTGTTGCTTTGTTTCCTTGGTGTGCCTGAAGTGTCCAGTCAGGAGCAGAGTGACTCTTGCCAAGGAACTCTGTGGTGCTGTCACTTAATATTAAAGCTGTTTTATGCTACTCCCCTGCTGGGGATTTTTAAAGTGCTCTCAAGCCCTCCTTCATAAGAGGGTGAAGGAGCCCTGGCCAAGCTCTGGCCCTGGGGGCACAGGGATGCTGCTAGGGGGTCCCTGTCTCCCTGTTACAACTGTGACGGCCCTGAGCCCCTGTCCCCGTGTCAGGCTCTGGGCTTGATCTCCTCGAACATCCTCAGCAGGGGGCTGCAGCGCCAGGGGCAGGGGGACCCAGAGGGACACGGGATGCCACCGGGCACGAGCAGCTTTGGACTTCTCTGGGAGGAACTGTGAGTGGGAGCTGGCTTGAAGTGACCTCCCCAGTAAGGTCACAGAGCCCCTGAGATGTCACACTGCCTCCTGGGATGTCACAGCCCACCCTGAGATCTCACAAATCCCCCTTGTGATGTCACAGAGCCAGTGCTGCTCTAGCACTCTGGGATGTCATACAGTTGCGCTGTGATGGCACAGAAGACTCTGGCATCACAAAGTCAGCCCGTGTCACAATCCTCTAGTGCAAGCGGGAATCATGACAGTTCATTTTCCCCATCTCAGAATTAGCAGAAGTAGATAGGCTTATCATGAGAAACTGAATGTGATGAACATGTTAGAAATGCAAGGCTCCAAGTTATTAATTTTTAATTTAATAAAAGTTATTAAGTGTACCAAATATAAACTTTGAGAAAAATGAAAAAAAGACACTATAAAAAAAAGTCAATGTGGAGCCCGGGATTGCCACCGGGTGAGACACAGGTTTGACAGCTGCAGCAGAGGGTCCTCTATGCTTCACACCGACCGTCCTGTCTGACCCATTTTTATACGATTTTCCTTGCCTGAGCCAGAGTCCCCTTTCTTCCTTTTCAAAGTGCATGTATTCATGTGGAGTTCTTTTCTCTGTGGCAAGTTGAACAATACGTGTCCGGAGAGTGATGAACACCTGTGTTTGCAGTCCCGGAATTCGGATTTGAGATGTACCTCCCTGATGGCTCTGACTATCTCGGTCTCGGATATTTATCGTGTATTTATCGTCCGGGTGTTTCTCGGACAACCTTGATGCATGATCCCTCTCTGGGCTGGCCACTTTCGTTCGCTTGTAAATAAAGTCCTCCCTCTCTTGTCCAGGTGGCTTTGACATGGTGTTGCAATCGCTGTTGCTGGCTTGTGCGATTTAAAAACTTCCTATAAGAGTATAATTTAACAGCACATAACTATAAAAGAGACGACAATTTTATTTGCACGAATTATCCTATAGACATATAACAGTCCTAATGATTCCTTGAGGCCTTGCAGTGTCACAATGTTCTCCATGGTTCCACAGGCCCCACAGTGTCATGTGACTCCTCTGTTCCATGAGTCCTGCAATGTCACAATGGACCTTTGGACCAATGGACCATGGGGCTTTGCAGTGTCACAACGCTCTCCTTTGGCTCCACAGGGTCACAATGGAGCACTGATTACAGGCAGCCTCTCTGTGTTACCCTGGAGCTTTGTTTCCGTGGGGTCTCGCAGTGTCCCAATGGAGCCTTGGCTGGATGGGGCCTCACAGTGTCACAATGATGCCTACATTCCACTGAGGCACACGGCGTCACTAGGGTCCCCTTGCTTCCATGAGGCCCAGCAATGTCACAGTGGTGTCCATGAATCCATGAGGACTCACAGTATCCCAATGGTCTCTTGATCTCACATGGTCCCACAGTGTCCCAATGGTCCCTTGGTCTCACAAGGCCCCACAGTGTCCCAATGGTCACTTCTTCTCACATGGCCCCACAGTGTAACAATGGTCCCTTGGTTCCATGGTTCCTGGTCTGGTGCATTCCCCTCTCCCCTTCTCAGGCCACCCTGCCAGCTGAGAAATGCTCACTGGGCCAGGGCCTTGGCCAGCAGCCCCTGGGCTCAGCTCCTCTGGAGCTCATCACAGACACTGTCTGCTCCAGGCTCAACCCTTCATCCCCTGGGGAGATGCCAAAGCCTCCACAGGGAACATTTCCCTTTGCTCAGGGGAATTTCTCACAGGTGCCTTGTAGTGACTCTTTGTGTCTGTGTGCACACAGGAGTGCCTGTGCTCAGGGAAATGTGGCAGAAATGCTGCTCTCTGAGGGCTTTGATTGCCTTGGATAGCTGAGCCAGTCAGGCCTGGAAGTAAGGTTAAGTCATGTCACCCCGATTCTTAAGATTTTCTAAAGCCTTCTGAGTTTCCATTCTGTTGGAGAACCTTCCCACACAATTTCTGTCAACAACATATTGTTTACAATCTTTTATGGGGCTGGACAAACTTGATGTACTAGTGCTTTGTCCAATGTCTTTGGACAGGTGGTCCATTCACTCTCCAATCCAATGTCACCTTTGGGAAAGTATAAAAGTTGGAGTCAGAGAATAAACTTTTCTCTTTACCTTGAAAATAGCAGGTGGCTCGCGTCGTGCTTTCACGTGTCTTATAGCGACAAAGTCACAAGCTGTAAGCAAAGTTAAATGCTGCTAAGAGTTGTTCTTTTGCTAATTTGTGAAGCTTAATAGAAGTTATAAGCGAAGTTGAATATTGTTGTGTGTTATTCCACAGCTCTGTTTAGCTTTTAGGCTGTATTCCTTTTATCCTTGCCCTCACTGTCCTTTCGTCACACACACACACACACACACACACACACCCACACACACACACACACACACACAAACACACAGAGACACACAGACACCGGGACAGTTCTTGACTCCTTTTTGGTTTGATTGCCTGGATTTTGTTTGGTTTTCTTGTTGCTTTGTTTCCTTGGTGTGCCTGAAGTGTCCAGTCAGGAGCAGAGTGACTCTTGCCAAGGAACTCTGTGGTGCTGTCACTTAATATTAAAGCTGTTTTATGCTACTCCCCTGCTGGGGATTTTTAAAGTGCTCTCAAGCCCTCCTTCATAAGAGGGTGAAGGAGCCCTGGCCAAGCTCTGGCCCTGGGGGCACAGGGATGCTGCTAGGGGGTCCCTGTCTCCCTGTTCCAACTGTGACGGCCCTGAGTCCCTGTCCCCGTGTCAGGCTCTGGGCTTGATCTCCTCGAACATCCTCAGCAGGGGGCTGCAGCGCCAGGGGCAGGGGGACCCAGAGGGACACGGGATGCCACCGGGCACGAGCAGCTTTGGACTTCTCTGGGAGGAACTGTGAGTGGAAGCTGGCTTGAAGTGACCTCCCCAGTAAGGTCACAGAGCCCCTGAGATGTCACACTGCCTCCTGGGATGTCACAGCCCACCCTGAGATCTCACAAATCCCCCTTGTGATGTCACAGAGCCAGTGCTGCTCTAGCACTCTGGGATGTCATACAGTTGCGCTGTGATGGCACAGAAGACTCTGGCATCACAAAGTCAGCCCGTGTCACAATCCTCTAGTGCAAGCGGGAATCATGACAGTTCATTTTCCCCATCTCAGAATTAGCAGAAGTAGATAGGCTTATCATGAGAAACTGAATGTGATGAACATGTTAGAAATGCAAGGCTCCAAGTTATTAATTTTTAATTTAATAAAAGTTATTAAGTGTACCAAATATAAACTTTGAGAAAAATGAAAAAAAGACACTATAAAAAAAAGTCAATGTGGAGCCCGGGATTGCCACCGGGTGAGACACAGGTTTGACAGCTGCAGCAGAGGGTCCTCTATGCTTCACACCGACCGTCCTGTCTGACCCATTTTTATACGATTTTCCTTGCCTGAGCCAGAGTCCCCTTTCTTCCTTTTCAAAGTGCATGTATTCATGTGGAGTTCTTTTCTCTGTGGCAAGTTGAACAATACGTGTCCGGAGAGTGATGAACACCTGTGTTTGCAGTCCCGGAATTCGGATTTGAGATGTACCTCCCTGATGGCTCTGACTATCTCGGTCTCGGATATTTATCGTGTATTTATCGTCCGGGTGTTTCTTGGACAACCTGGATGCATGATCCCTCTCTGGGCTGGCCACTTTCGTTCGCTTGTAAATAAAGTCCTCCCTCTCTCGTCCAGGTGGCTTTTACATGGTGTTGCAATCGCTGTTGCTGGGTTGTGCGATTTAAAAACTTCCTATAAGAGTATAATTTAACAGCACATAACTATAAAAGAGACGACAATTTTATTTGCACGAATTATCCTATAGACATATAACAGTCCTAATGATTCCTTGAGGCCTTGCAGTGTCACAATGTTCTCCATGGTTCCACAGGCCCCACAGTGTCATGTGACTCCTCTGTTCCATGAGTCCTGCAATGTCACAATGGACCTTTGGACCAATGGACCATGGGGCTTTGCAGTGTCACAACGCTCTCCTTTGGCTCCACAGGGTCACAATGGAGCACTGATTACAGGCAGCCTCTCTGTGTTACCCTGGAGCTTTGTTTCCGTGGGGTCTCGCAGTGTCCCAATGGAGCCTTGGCTGGATGGGGCCTCACAGTGTCACAATGATGCCTACATTCCACTGAGGCACACGGCGTCACTAGGGTCCCCTTGCTTCCATGAGGCCCAGCAATGTCACAGTGGTGTCCATGAATCCATGAGGACTCACAGTATCCCAATGGTCTCTTGATCTCACATGGTCCCACAGTGTCCCAATGGTCCCTTGGTCTCACAAGGCCCCACAGTGTCCCAATGGTCACTTCTTCTCACATGGCCCCACAGTGTAACAATGGTCCCTTGGTTCCATGGTTCCTGGTCTGGTGCATTCCCCTTTCCCCTTCTCAGGCCACCCTGCCAGCTGAGAAATGCTCACTGGGCCTGGGCCTTGGCCAGCAGCCCCTGGGCTCAGCTCCTCTGGAGCTCATCACAGACACTGTCTGCTCCAGGCTCAACCCTTCATCCCCTGGGGAGATGCCAAAGCCTCCACAGGGAACATTTCCCTTTGCTCAGGGGAATTTCTCACAGGTGCCTTGTAGTGACTCTTTGTGTCTGTGTGCACACAGGAGTGCCTGTGCTCAGGGAAATGTGGCAGAAATGCTGCTCTCTGAGGGCTTTGATTGCCTTGGATAGCTGAGCCAGTCAGGCCTGGAAGTAAGGTTAAGTCATGTCACCCCGATTCTTAAGATTTTCTAAAGCCTTCTGAGTTTCCATTCTGTTGGAGAACCTTCCCACACAATTTCTGTCAACAACATATTGTTTACAATCTTTTATGGGGCTGGACAAACTTGATGTACTAGTGCTTTGTCCAATGTCTTTGGACAGGTGGTCCATTCACTCTCCAATCCAATGTCACCTTTGGGAAAGTATAAAAGTTGGAGTCAGAGAATAAACTTTTCTCTTTACCTTGAAAATAGCAGGTGGCTCGCGTCGTGCTTTCACGTGTCTTATAGCGACAAAGTCACAAGCTGTAAGCAAAGTTAAATGCTGCTAAGAGTTGTTCTTTTGCTAATTTGTGAAGCTTAATAGAAGTTCTAAGCGAAGTTGAATATTGTTAAGTGTTATTCCACAGCTCTGTTTAGCTTTTAGGCTGTATTCCTTTTATCCTTGCCCTCACTGTCCTTTCGTCACACACACACACACACACACACACACACACACACACCCACACACACACACACACACACAAACACACAGAGACACACAGACACCGGGACAGTTCTTGACTCCTTTTTGGTTTGATTGCCTGGATTTTGTTTGGTTTTGTTGTTGCTTTGTTTCCTTGGTGTGCCTGAAGTGTCCAGTCAGGAGCAGAGTGACTCTTGCCAAGGAACTCTGTGGTGCTGTCACTTAATATTAAAGCTGTTTTATGCTACTCCCCTGCTGGGGATTTTTAAAGTGCTCTCAAGCCCTCCTTCATAAGAGGGTGAAGGAGCCCTGGCCAAGCTCTGGCCCTGGGGGCACAGGGATGCTGCTAGGGGGTCCCTGTCTCCCTGTTACAACTTTCAGGGCCCTGAGCCCCTGTCCCCGTGTCAGGCTCTGGGCTTGATCTCCTCGAACATCCTCAGGGGGAGGCTGCAGCGCCAGGGGCAGGGGGACCCAGAGGGACACGGGATGCCACCGGGCACGAGCAGCTTTGGACTTCTCTGGGAGGAACTGTGAGTGGAAGCTGGCTTGAAGTGACCTCCCCAGTAAGGTCACAGAGCCCCTGAGATGTCACACTGCCTCCTGGGATGTCACAGCCCACCCTGAGATCTCACAAATCCCCCTTGTGATGTCACAGAGCCAGTGCTGCTCTAGCACTCTGGGATGTCATACAGTTGCGCTGTGATGGCACAGAAGACTCTGGCATCACAAAGTCAGCCCGTGTCACAATCCTCTAGTGCAAGCGGGAATCATGACAGTTCATTTTCCCCATCTCAGAATTAGCAGAAGTAGATAGGCTTATCATGAGAAACTGAATGTGATGAACATGTTAGAAATGCAGGGCTCCAAGTTATTAATTTTTAATTTAATAAAAGTTATTAAGTGTACCAAATATAAACTTTGAGAAAAATGAAAAAAAGACACTATAAAAAAAAGTCAATGTGGAGCCCGGGATTGCCACCGGGTGAGACACAGGTTTGACAGCTGCAGCAGAGGGTCCTCTATGCTTCACACCGACCGTCCTGTCTGACCCATTTTTATACGATTTTCCTTGCCTGAGCCAGAGTCCCCTTTCTTCCTTTTCAAAGTGCATGTATTCATGTGGAGTTCTTTTCTCTGTGGCAAGTTGAACAATACATGTCCGGAGAGTGATGAACACCTGTGTTTGCAGTCCCGGAATTCGGATTTGAGATGTACCTCCCTGATGGCTCTGACTATCTCGGTCTCGGATATTTATCGTGTATTTATCGTCCGGGTGTTTCTCGGACAACCTTGATGCATGATCCCTCTCTGGGCTGGCCACTTTCGTTCGCTTGTAAATAAAGTCCTCCCTCTCTCGTCCAGGTGGCTTTGACATGGTGTTGCAATCGCTGTTGCTGGCTTGTGCGATTTAAAAACTTCCTATAAGAGTATAATTTAACAGCACATAACTATAAAAGAGACGACAATTTTATTTGCACGAATTATCCTATAGACATATAACAGTCCTAATGATTCCTTGAGGCCTTGCAGTGTCACAATGTTCTCCATGGTTCCACAGGCCCCACAGTGTCATGTGACTCCTCTGTTCCATGAGTCCTGCAATGTCACAATGGACCTTTGGACCAATGGACCATGGGGCTTTGCAGTGTCACAACGCTCTCCTTTGGCTCCACAGGGTCACAATGGAGCACTGATTACAGGCAGCCTCTCTGTGTTACCCTGGAGCTTTGTTTCCGTGGGGTCTCGCAGTGTCCCAATGGAGCCTTGGCTGGATGGGGCCTCACAGTGTCACAATGATGCCTACATTCCACTGAGGCACACGGCGTCACTAGGGTCCCCTTGCTTCCATGAGGCCCAGCAATGTCACAGTGGTGTCCATGAATCCATGAGGACTCACAGTATCCCAATGGTCTCTTGATCTCACATGGTCCCACAGTGTCCCAATGGTCCCTTGGTCTCACAAGGCCCCACAGTGTCCCAATGGTCACTTCTTCTCACATGGCCCCACAGTGTAACAATGGTCCCTTGGTTCCATGGTTCCTGGTCTGGTGCATTCCCCTCTCCCCTTCTCAGGCCACCCTGCCAGCTGAGAAATGCTCACTGGGCCAGGGCCTTGGCCAGCAGCCCCTGGGCTCAGCTCCTCTGGAGCTCATCACAGACACTGTCTGCTCCAGGCTCAACCCTTCATCCCCTGGGGAGATGCCAAAGCCTCCACAGGGAACATTTCCCTTTGCTCAGGGGAATTTCACACAGGTGCCTTGTAGTGACTCTTTGTGTCTGTGTGCACACAGGAGTGCCTGTGCTCAGGGAAATGTGGCAGAAATGCTGCTCTCTGAGGGCTTTGATTGCCTTGGATAGCTGAGCCAGTCAGGCCTGGAAGTAAGGTTAAGTCATGTCACCCCGATTCTTAAGATTTTCTAAAGCCTTCTGAGTTTCCATTCTGTTGGAGAACCTTCCCACACAATTTCTGTCAACAACATATTGTTTACAATCTTTTATGGGGCTGGACAAACTTGATGTACTAGTGCTTTGTCCAATGTCTTTGGACAGGTGGTCCATTCACTCTCCAATCCAATGTCACCTTTGGGAAAGTATAAAAGTTGGAGTCAGAGAATAAACTTTTCTCTTTACCTTGAAAATAGCAGGTGGCTCGCGTCGTGCTTTCACGTGTCATATAGCGACAAAGTCACAAGCTGTAAGCAAAGTTAAATGCTGCTAAGAGTTGTTCTTTTGCTAATTTGTGAAGCTTAATAGAAGTTATAAGCGAAGTTGAATATTGTTAAGTGTTATTCCACAGCTCTGTTTAGCTTTTAGGCTGTATTCCTTTTATCCTTGCCCTCACTGTCCTTTCGTCACACACACACACACACACACACACACACCCACACACACACACACACACACAAACACACAGAGACACACAGACACCGGGACAGTTCTTGACTCCTTTTTGGTTTGATTGCCTGGATTTTGTTTGGTTTTGTTGTTGCTTTGTTTCCTTGGTGTGCCTGAAGTGTCCAGTCAGGAGCAGAGTGACTCTTGCCAAGGAACTCTGTGGTGCTGTCACTTAATATTAAAGCTGTTTTATGCTACTCCCCTGCTGGGGATTTTTAAAGTGCTCTCAAGCCCTCCTTCATAAGAGGGTGAAGGAGCCCTGGCCAAGCTCTGGCCCTGGGGGCACAGGGATGCTGCTAGGGGGTCCCTGTCTCCCTGTTCCAACTGTGACGGCCCTGAGTCCCTGTCCCCGTGTCAGGCTCTGGGCTTGATCTCCTCGAACATCCTCAGCAGGGGGCTGCAGCGCCAGGGGCAGGGGGACCCAGAGGGACACGGGATGCCACCGGGCACGAGCAGCTTTGGACTTCTCTGGGAGGAACTGTGAGTGGGAGCTGGCTTGAAGTGACCTCCCCAGTAAGGTCACAGAGCCCCTGAGATGTCACACTGCCTCCTGGGATGTCACAGCCCACCCTGAGATCTCACAAATCCCCCTTGTGATGTCACAGAGCCAGTGCTGCTCTATCACTCTGGGATGTCATACAGTTGCGCTGTGATGGCACAGAAGACTCTGGCATCACAAAGTCAGCCCGTGTCACAATCCTCTAGTGCAAGCGGGAATCATGACAGTTTTTTTTCCCCATCTCAGAATTAGCAGAAGTAGATAGGCTTATCATGAGAAACCGAAAGTGATAAACATGTTAGAAATGAAAGGCTCCAAGTTATTAGTTATTAATTTAATAAAAGTTATTAAGTGTACCAAATATAAGTTTTGAGAAAAATGGAAAAAAGCCACTATAAAAAAAAGTCAGTGTGGAGCCCGGGATTGCCACCGGGTGAGACACAGGTTTGACAGCTGCAGCAGAGGGTCCTCTATGCTTCACACAGACCGTCCTGTCTGACCCATTTTTATACGATTTTCCTTGCCTGAGCCAGAGTCCCCTTTCTTCCTTTTCAAAGTGCATGTATTCATGTGGAGTTCTTTTCTCTGTGGCAAGTTGAACAATACGTGTCCGGAGAGTGATGAACACCTGTGTTTGCAGTCCCGGAATTCGGATTTGAGATGTACCTCCCTGATGGCTCTGACTATCTCGGTCTCGGATATTTATCGTGTATTTATCGTCCGGGTGTTTCTCGGACAACCTTGATGCATGATCCCTCTCTGGGCTGGCCACTTTCGTTCACTTGTAAATAAAGTCCTCCCTCTCTCGTCCAGGTGGCTTTGACATGGTGTTGCAATCGCTGTTGCTGGCTTGTGCGATTTAAAAACTTCCTATAAGAGTATAATTTAACAGCACATAACTATAAAAGAGACGACAATTTTATTTGCACGAATTATCCTATAGACATATAACAGTCCTAATGATTCCTTGAGGCCTTGCAGTGTCACAATGTTCTCCATGGTTCCACAGGCCCCACAGTGTCATGTGACTCCTCTGTTCCATGAGTCCTGCAATGTCACAATGGACCTTTGGACCAATGGACCATGGGGCTTTGCAGTGTCACAACGCTCTCCTTTGGCTCCACAGGGTCACAATGGAGCACTGATTACAGGCAGCCTCTCTGTGTTACCCTGGAGCTTTGTTTCCGTGGGGTCTCGCAGTGTCCCAATGGAGCCTTGGCTGGATGGGGCCTCACAGTGTCACAATGATGCCTACATTCCACTGAGGCACACGGCGTCACTAGGGTCCCCTTGCTTCCATGAGGCCCAGCAATGTCACAGTGGTGTCCATGAATCCATGAGGACTCACAGTATCCCAATGGTCTCTTGATCTCACATGGTCCCACAGTGTCCCAATGGTCCCTTGGTCTCACAAGGCCCCACAGTGTCCCAATGGTCACTTCTTCTCACATGGCCCCACAGTGTAACAATGGTCCCTTGGTTCCATGGTTCCTGGTCTGGTGCATTCCCCTCTCCCCTTCTCAGGCCACCCTGCCAGCTGAGAAATGCTCACTGGGCCAGGGCCTTGGCCAGCAGCCCCTGGGCTCAGCTCCTCTGGAGCTCATCACAGACACTGTCTGCTCCAGGCTCAACCCTTCATCCCCTGGGGAGATGCCAAAGCCTCCACAGGGAACATTTCCCTTTGCTCAGGGGAATTTCACACAGGTGCCTTGTAGTGACTCTTTGTGTCTGTGTGCACACAGGAGTGCCTGTGCTCAGGGAAATGTGGCAGAAATGCTGCTCTCTGAGGGCTTTGATTGCCTTGGATAGCTGAGCCAGTCAGGCCTGGAAGTAAGGTTAAGTCATGTCACCCCGATTCTTAAGATTTTCTAAAGCCTTCTGAGTTTCCATTCTGTTGGAGAACCTTCCCACACAATTTCTGTCAACAACATATTGTTTACAATCTTTTATGGGGCTGGACAAACTTGATGTACTAGTGCTTTGTCCAATGTCTTTGGACAGGTGGTCCATTCACTCTCCAATCCAATGTCACCTTTGGGAAAGTATAAAAGTTGGAGTCAGAGAATAAACTTTTCTCTTTACCTTGAAAATAGCAGGTGGCTCGCGTCGTGCTTTCACGTGTCATATAGCGACAAAGTCACAAGCTGTAAGCAAAGTTAAATGCTGCTAAGAGTTGTTCTTTTGCTAATTTGTGAAGCTTAATAGAAGTTATAAGCGAAGTTGAATATTGTTAAGTGTTATTCCACAGCTCTGTTTAGCTTTTAGGCTGTATTCCTTTTATCCTTGCCCTCACTGTCCTTTCGTCACACACACACACACACACACACACACACCCACACACACACACACACACACAAACACACAGAGACACACAGACACCGGGACAGTTCTTGACTCCTTTTTGGTTTGATTGCCTGGATTTTGTTTGGTTTTCTTGTTGCTTTGTTTCCTTGGTGTGCCTGAAGTGTCCAGTCAGGAGCAGAGTGACTCTTGCCAAGGAACTCTGTGGTGCTGTCACTTAATATTAAAGCTGTTTTATGCTACTCCCCTGCTGGGGATTTTTAAAGTGCTCTCAAGCCCTCCTTCATAAGAGGGTGAAGGAGCCCTGGCCAAGCTCTGGCCCTGGGGGCACAGGGATGCTGCTAGGGGGTCCCTGTCTCCCTGTTACAACTTTCAGGGCCCTGAGCCCCTGTCCCCGTGTCAGGCTCTGGGCTTGATCTCCTCGAACATCCTCAGGGGGAGGCTGCAGCGCCAGGGGCAGGGGGACCCAGAGGGACACGGGATGCCACCGGGCACGAGCAGCTTTGGACTTCTCTGGGAGGAACTGTGAGTGGAAGCTGGCTTGAAGTGACCTCCCCAGTAAGGTCACAGAGCCCCTGAGATGTCACACTGCCTCCTGGGATGTCACAGCCCACCCTGAGATCTCACAAATCCCCCTTGTGATGTCACAGAGCCAGTGCTGCTCTAGCACTCTGGGATGTCATACAGTTGCGCTGTGATGGCACAGAAGACTCTGGCATCACAAAGTCAGCCCGTGTCACAATCCTCTAGTGCAAGCGGGAATCATGACAGTTCATTTTCCCCATCTCAGAATTAGCAGAAGTAGATAGGCTTATCATGAGAAACTGAATGTGATGAACATGTTAGAAATGCAGGGCTCCAAGTTATTAATTTTTAATTTAATAAAAGTTATTAAGTGTACCAAATATAAACTTTGAGAAAAATGAAAAAAAGACACTATAAAAAAAAGTCAATGTGGAGCCCGGGATTGCCACCGGGTGAGACACAGGTTTGACAGCTGCAGCAGAGGGTCCTCTATGCTTCACACCGACCGTCCTGTCTGACCCATTTTTATACGATTTTCCTTGCCTGAGCCAGAGTCCCCTTTCTTCCTTTTCAAAGTGCATGTATTCATGTGGAGTTCTTTTCTCTGTGGCAAGTTGAACAATACATGTCCGGAGAGTGATGAACACCTGTGTTTGCAGTCCCGGAATTCGGATTTGAGATGTACCTCCCTGATGGCTCTGACTATCTCGGTCTCGGATATTTATCGTGTATTTATCGTCCGGGTGTTTCTCGGACAACCTTGATGCATGATCCCTCTCTGGGCTGGCCACTTTCGTTCGCTTGTAAATAAAGTCCTCCCTCTCTCGTCCAGGTGGCTTTGACATGGTGTTGCAATCGCTGTTGCTGGCTTGTGCGATTTAAAAACTTCCTATAAGAGTATAATTTAACAGCACATAACTATAAAAGAGACGACAATTTTATTTGCACGAATTATCCTATAGACATATAACAGTCCTAATGATTCCTTGAGGCCTTGCAGTGTCACAATGTTCTCCATGGTTCCACAGGCCCCACAGTGTCATGTGACTCCTCTGTTCCATGAGTCCTGCAATGTCACAATGGACCTTTGGACCAATGGACCATGGGGCTTTGCAGTGTCACAACGCTCTCCTTTGGCTCCACAGGGTCACAATGGAGCACTGATTACAGGCAGCCTCTCTGTGTTACCCTGGAGCTTTGTTTCCGTGGGGTCTCGCAGTGTCCCAATGGAGCCTTGGCTGGATGGGGCCTCACAGTGTCACAATGATGCCTACATTCCACTGAGGCACACGGCGTCACTAGGGTCCCCTTGCTTCCATGAGGCCCAGCAATGTCACAGTGGTGTCCATGAATCCATGAGGACTCACAGTATCCCAATGGTCTCTTGATCTCACATGGTCCCACAGTGTCCCAATGGTCCCTTGGTCTCACAAGGCCCCACAGTGTCCCAATGGTCACTTCTTCTCACATGGCCCCACAGTGTAACAATGGTCCCTTGGTTCCATGGTTCCTGGTCTGGTGCATTCCCCTCTCCCCTTCTCAGGCCACCCTGCCAGCTGAGAAATGCTCACTGGGCCAGGGCCTTGGCCAGCAGCCCCTGGGCTCAGCTCCTCTGGAGCTCATCACAGACACTGTCTGCTCCAGGCTCAACCCTTCATCCCCTGGGGAGATGCCAAAGCCTCCACAGGGAACATTTCCCTTTGCTCAGGGGAATTTCACACAGGTGCCTTGTAGTGACTCTTTGTGTCTGTGTGCACACAGGAGTGCCTGTGCTCAGGGAAATGTGGCAGAAATGCTGCTCTCTGAGGGCTTTGATTGCCTTGGATAGCTGAGCCAGTCAGGCCTGGAAGTAAGGTTAAGTCATGTCACCCCGATTCTTAAGATTTTCTAAAGCCTTCTGAGTTTCCATTCTGTTGGAGAACCTTCCCACACAATTTCTGTCAACAACATATTGTTTACAATCTTTTATGGGGCTGGACAAACTTGATGTACTAGTGCTTTGTCCAATGTCTTTGGACAGGTGGTCCATTCACTCTCCAATCCAATGTCACCTTTGGGAAAGTATAAAAGTTGGAGTCAGAGAATAAACTTTTCTCTTTACCTTGAAAATAGCAGGTGGCTCGCGTCGTGCTTTCACGTGTCATATAGCGACAAAGTCACAAGCTGTAAGCAAAGTTAAATGCTGCTAAGAGTTGTTCTTTTGCTAATTTGTGAAGCTTAATAGAAGTTATAAGCGAAGTTGAATATTGTTAAGTGTTATTCCACAGCTCTGTTTAGCTTTTAGGCTGTATTCCTTTTATCCTTGCCCTCACTGTCCTTTCGTCACACACACACACACACACACACACACACCCACACACACACACACACACACAAACACACAGAGACACACAGACACCGGGACAGTTCTTGACTCCTTTTTGGTTTGATTGCCTGGATTTTGTTTGGTTTTCTTGTTGCTTTGTTTCCTTGGTGTGCCTGAAGTGTCCAGTCAGGAGCAGAGTGACTCTTGCCAAGGAACTCTGTGGTGCTGTCACTTAATATTAAAGCTGTTTTATGCTACTCCCCTGCTGGGGATTTTTAAAGTGCTCTCAAGCCCTCCTTCATAAGAGGGTGAAGGAGCCCTGGCCAAGCTCTGGCCCTGGGGGCACAGGGATGCTGCTAGGGGGTCCCTGTCTCCCTGTTACAACTTTCAGGGCCCTGAGCCCCTGTCCCCGTGTCAGGCTCTGGGCTTGATCTCCTCGAACATCCTCAGGGGGAGGCTGCAGCGCCAGGGGCAGGGGGACCCAGAGGGACACGGGATGCCACCGGGCACGAGCAGCTTTGGACTTCTCTGGGAGGAACTGTGAGTGGAAGCTGGCTTGAAGTGACCTCCCCAGTAAGGTCACAGAGCCCCTGAGATGTCACACTGCCTCCTGGGATGTCACAGCCCACCCTGAGATCTCACAAATCCCCCTTGTGATGTCACAGAGCCAGTGCTGCTCTAGCACTCTGGGATGTCATACAGTTGCGCTGTGATGGCACAGAAGACTCTGGCATCACAAAGTCAGCCCGTGTCACAATCCTCTAGTGCAAGCGGGAATCATGACAGTTCATTTTCCCCATCTCAGAATTAGCAGAAGTAGATAGGCTTATCATGAGAAACTGAATGTGATGAACATGTTAGAAATGCAGGGCTCCAAGTTATTAATTTTTAATTTAATAAAAGTTATTAAGTGTACCAAATATAAACTTTGAGAAAAATGAAAAAAAGACACTATAAAAAAAAGTCAATGTGGAGCCCGGGATTGCCACCGGGTGAGACACAGGTTTGACAGCTGCAGCAGAGGGTCCTCTATGCTTCACACCGACCGTCCTGTCTGACCCATTTTTATACGATTTTCCTTGCCTGAGCCAGAGTCCCCTTTCTTCCTTTTCAAAGTGCATGTATTCATGTGGAGTTCTTTTCTCTGTGGCAAGTTGAACAATACATGTCCGGAGAGTGATGAACACCTGTGTTTGCAGTCCCGGAATTCGGATTTGAGATGTACCTCCCTGATGGCTCTGACTATCTCGGTCTCGGATATTTATCGTGTATTTATCGTCCGGGTGTTTCTCGGACAACCTTGATGCATGATCCCTCTCTGGGCTGGCCACTTTCGTTCGCTTGTAAATAAAGTCCTCCCTCTCTCGTCCAGGTGGCTTTGACATGGTGTTGCAATCGCTGTTGCTGGCTTGTGCGATTTAAAAACTTCCTATAAGAGTATAATTTAACAGCACATAACTATAAAAGAGACGACAATTTTATTTGCACGAATTATCCTATAGACATATAACAGTCCTAATGATTCCTTGAGGCCTTGCAGTGTCACAATGTTCTCCATGGTTCCACAGGCCCCACAGTGTCATGTGACTCCTCTGTTCCATGAGTCCTGCAATGTCACAATGGACCTTTGGACCAATGGACCATGGGGCTTTGCAGTGTCACAACGCTCTCCTTTGGCTCCACAGGGTCACAATGGAGCACTGATTACAGGCAGCCTCTCTGTGTTACCCTGGAGCTTTGTTTCCGTGGGGTCTCGCAGTGTCCCAATGGAGCCTTGGCTGGATGGGGCCTCACAGTGTCACAATGATGCCTACATTCCACTGAGGCACACGGCGTCACTAGGGTCCCCTTGCTTCCATGAGGCCCAGCAATGTCACAGTGGTGTCCATGAATCCATGAGGACTCACAGTATCCCAATGGTCTCTTGATCTCACATGGTCCCACAGTGTCCCAATGGTCCCTTGGTCTCACAAGGCCCCACAGTGTCCCAATGGTCACTTCTTCTCACATGGCCCCACAGTGTAACAATGGTCCCTTGGTTCCATGGTTCCTGGTCTGGTGCATTCCCCTCTCCCCTTCTCAGGCCACCCTGCCAGCTGAGAAATGCTCACTGGGCCAGGGCCTTGGCCAGCAGCCCCTGGGCTCAGCTCCTCTGGAGCTCATCACAGACACTGTCTGCTCCAGGCTCAACCCTTCATCCCCTGGGGAGATGCCAAAGCCTCCACAGGGAACATTTCCCTTTGCTCAGGGGAATTTCACACAGGTGCCTTGTAGTGACTCTTTGTGTCTGTGTGCACACAGGAGTGCCTGTGCTCAGGGAAATGTGGCAGAAATGCTGCTCTCTGAGGGCTTTGATTGCCTTGGATAGCTGAGCCAGTCAGGCCTGGAAGTAAGGTTAAGTCATGTCACCCCGATTCTTAAGATTTTCTAAAGCCTTCTGAGTTTCCATTCTGTTGGAGAACCTTCCCACACAATTTCTGTCAACAACATATTGTTTACAATCTTTTATGGGGCTGGACAAACTTGATGTACTAGTGCTTTGTCCAATGTCTTTGGACAGGTGGTCCATTCACTCTCCAATCCAATGTCACCTTTGGGAAAGTATAAAAGTTGGAGTCAGAGAATAAACTTTTCTCTTTACCTTGAAAATAGCAGGTGGCTCGCGTCGTGCTTTCACGTGTCATATAGCGACAAAGTCACAAGCTGTAAGCAAAGTTAAATGCTGCTAAGAGTTGTTCTTTTGCTAATTTGTGAAGCTTAATAGAAGTTATAAGCGAAGTTGAATATTGTTAAGTGTTATTCCACAGCTCTGTTTAGCTTTTAGGCTGTATTCCTTTTATCCTTGCCCTCACTGTCCTTTCGTCACACACACACACACACACACACACACACACCCACACACACACACACACACACACAAACACACAGAGACACACAGACACCGGGACAGTTCTTGACTCCTTTTTGGTTTGATTGCCTGGATTTTGTTTGGTTTTCTTGTTGCTTTGTTTCCTTGGTGTGCCTGAAGTGTCCAGTCAGGAGCAGAGTGACTCTTGCCAAGGAACTCTGTGGTGCTGTCACTTAATATTAAAGCTGTTTTATGCTACTCCCCTGCTGGGGATTTTTAAAGTGCTCTCAAGCCCTCCTTCATAAGAGGGTGAAGGAGCCCTGGCCAAGCTCTGGCCCTGGGGGCACAGGGATGCTGCTAGGGGGTCCCTGTCTCCCTGTTACAACTTTCAGGGCCCTGAGCCCCTGTCCCCGTGTCAGGCTCTGGGCTTGATCTCCTCGAACATCCTCAGGGGGAGGCTGCAGCGCCAGGGGCAGGGGGACCCAGAGGGACACGGGATGCCACCGGGCACGAGCAGCTTTGGACTTCTCTGGGAGGAACTGTGAGTGGAAGCTGGCTTGAAGTGACCTCCCCAGTAAGGTCACAGAGCCCCTGAGATGTCACACTGCCTCCTGGGATGTCACAGCCCACCCTGAGATCTCACAAATCCCCCTTGTGATGTCACAGAGCCAGTGCTGCTCTATCACTCTGGGATGTCATACAGTTGCGCTGTGATGGCACAGAAGACTCTGGCATCACAAAGTCAGCCCGTGTCACAATCCTCTAGTGCAAGCGGGAATCATGACAGTTCATTTTCCCCATCTCAGAATTAGCAGAAGTAGATAGGCTTATCATGAGAAACTGAATGTGATGAACATGTTAGAAATGCAGGGCTCCAAGTTATTAATTTTTAATTTAATAAAAGTTATTAAGTGTACCAAATATAAACTTTGAGAAAAATGAAAAAAAGACACTATAAAAAAAAGTCAATGTGGAGCCCGGGATTGCCACCGGGTGAGACACAGGTTTGACAGCTGCAGCAGAGGGTCCTCTATGCTTCACACCGACCGTCCTGTCTGACCCATTTTTATACGATTTTCCTTGCCTGAGCCAGAGTCCCCTTTCTTCCTTTTCAAAGTGCATGTATTCATGTGGAGTTCTTTTCTCTGTGGCAAGTTGAACAATACATGTCCGGAGAGTGATGAACACCTGTGTTTGCAGTCCCGGAATTCGGATTTGAGATGTACCTCCCTGATGGCTCTGACTATCGCGGTCTCGGATATTTATCGTGTATTTATCGTCCGGGTGTTTCTCGGACAACCTTGATGCATGATCCCTCTCTGGGCTGGCCACTTTCGTTCGCTTGTAAATAAAGTCCTCCCTCTCTCGTCCAGGTGGCTTTGACATGGTGTTGCAATCACTGTTGCTGGCTTGTGCGATTTAAAAACTTCCTATAAGAGTATAATTTAACAGCACATAACTATAAAAGAGACGACAATTTTATTTGCACGAATTATCCTATAGACATATAACAGTCCTAATGATTCCTTGAGGCCTTGCAGTGTCACAATGTTCTCCATGGTTCCACAGGCCCCACAGTGTCATGTGACTCCTCTGTTCCATGAGTCCTGCAATGTCACAATGGACCTTTGGACCAATGGACCATGGGGCTTTGCAGTGTCACAACGCTCTCCTTTGGCTCCACAGGGTCACAATGGAGCACTGATTACAGGCAGCCTCTCTGTGTTACCCTGGAGCTTTGTTTCCGTGGGGTCTCGCAGTGTCCCAATGGAGCCTTGGTTGGATGGGGCCTCACAGTGTCACAATGATGCCTACATTCCACTGAGGCACACGGCGTCACTAGGGTCCCCTTGCTTCCATGAGGCCCAGCAATGTCACAGTGGTGTCCATGAATCCATGAGGACTCACAGTGTCCCAATGGTCTCTTGATCTCACATGGTCCCACAGTGTCCCAATGGTCCCTTGGTCTCACAAGGCCCCACAGTGTCCCAATGGTCACTTCTTCTCACATGGCCCCACAGTGTAACAATGGTCCCTTGGTTCCATGGTTCCTGGTCTGGTGCATTCCCCTCTCCCCTTCTCAGGCCGCCCTGCCAGCTGAGAAATGCTCACTGGGCCTGGGCCTTGGCCAGCAGCCCCTGGGCTCAGCTCCTCTGGAGCTCATCACAGACACTGTCTGCTCCAGGCTCAACCCTTCATTTCCTGGGGAGATGCCAAAGCCTCCGCAGGGAACATTTCCCTTTGCTCAGGGGAATTTCACACAGGTGCCTTGTAGTGACTCTTTGTGTCTGTGTGCACACAGGAGTGCCTGTGCTCAGGGAAATGTGGCAGATATGCTGCTCCCTGAGGACTTTGGATGCCTTGGATAGCTGAGCCAGTCAGGCCTGGAAGTAAGGTTAAGTCATGTTACCCTGATTCTTAAGATTTTCTAAAGCCTTCTGAGTTTACATTCTGTTGGAGAACCTTCCCACACAATTTCTGTCAACAACATATTGTTTACAATCTTTTATGGGGCTGGACAAACTTGATGTACTAGTGGTTTGTCCAATGTCTTTGGACAGGTGGCCCATTCACTCTCCAATCCAATGTCACCTTTGGGAAAGTATAAAAGTTGGAGTCAGAGAATAAACTTTTAGCTTTACCTTGCAAATAGCAGGTTTCTCGCGTCGTGCTTTCACGTGTCTTATAGCGACAAAGTCACAAGCTGTAAGCAAAGTTAAATGCTGCTAAGAGTTGTTCTTTTGCTAATTTGTGAAGCTTAATAGAAGTTATAAGCGAAGTTGAATATTGTTAAGTGTTATTCCACAGCTCTGTTTAGCTTTTAGGCTGTATTCCTTTTATCCTTGCCCTCACTGTCCTTTCGTCACACACACACACACACACATTAACATACACACTCACACAAAAACACACAGAGACACACAGACACCTGGACAGTTCTTGACTCCTTTTTGGTTTGATTGCCTGGATTTTGTTTGGTTTTGTTGTTGCTTTGTTTCCTTGCTGTGCCTGAAGTGTCCAGTCAGGAGCAGAGTGACTCTTGCCAAGGAAATCTGTGGTGCTGTCACTTAATATTAAAGCTGTTTTATGCTACTCCCCTGCTGAGGATTTTTATAAGTGTTCTCAAGCCCTCCTTCATAAGAGGGTGAAGGAGCCCTGGCCAAGCTCTGGCCCTGGGGGCACAGGGATGCTGCTAGGGGGTCCCTGTCTCCCTGTTACAACTTTCAGGGCCCTGAGCCCCTGTCCCCGTGTCAGGCTCTGGGCTTGATCTCCTTGAACATCCTCAGGAGGAGGCTGCAGCGCCAGGGGCAGGGGGACCCAGAGGGACACGGGATACCACTGTGCACCAGCAGCTTTGGACTTCTCTGGGAGGAACTGTGAGTGGGGGCTGGCTTGAAGTGACCTCCCCAGTAAGGTCACAGAGCCCCTGAGATGTCATACTGCCTCCTGGGATGTCACAGCCCACCCTGAGATCTCACAAATCCCCCTTGTGATGTCACAGAGCCAGTGCTGCTCTATCACTCTGGGATGTCATACAGTTACGCAGTGATGGCACAGAAGACTCTGGCATCACAAAGTCAGCCCGTGTCACAATCCTCTAGTGCAAGCGGGAATCATGACAGTTTTTTTTCCCCATCTCAGAATTAGCAGAAGTAGATAGGCTTATCATGAGAAACCGAAAGTGATAAACATGTTAGAAATGAAAGGCTCCAAGTTATTAGTTATTAATTTAATAAAAGTTATTAAGTGTACCAAATATAAGTTTTGAGAAAAATGGAAAAAAGCCACTATAAAAAAAAGTCAGTGTGGAGCCCGGGATTGCCACCGGGTGAGACACAGGTTTGACAGCTGCAGCAGAGGGTCCTCTATGCTTCACACCGACCGTCCTGTCCGACCCATTTTTATACCATTTTCCATGCCTGAGCCAGAGTCCCTTTTCTTCCTTTTTGGAGTGCATGTATTCATGTGGAGTTCTTTTCTCTGTGGCAAGTTGAACAATACATGTCCGGAGAGTGATGAACACCTGTGTTTGCAGTCCCGGAATTCGGATTTGAGATGTACCTCCCTGATGGCTCTGACTATCTCGGTCTCGGATATTTATCGTGTATTTATGGTCCGGGTGTTTCTCGGACAACCTTGATGCATGATCCCTCTCCGGGCTGGCCACTTTCGTTCGCTTGGAAATAAAGTCCTCCCTCTCTTGTCCAGGTGGCTTTCACATGGTGTTGCAATCACTGTTGCTGGCTTGTGCAATTTAAACACTTCTTATAAGAGTATAATTTAACAGCACATAACCATAAAATAGATGACAATTTTATTTGCACGAATTATCCTATAGACATATAACAGTCCTAATGATTCCTTGAGGCCTTGCAGTGTCACAATGTTCTCCATGGTTCCACAGGCCCCACAGTGTCATGTGACTCCTCTGTTCCATGAGTCCTGCAATGTCACAGTGGACCTTTGGACCAATGGACCATGGGGCTTTGCAGTGTCACAACGCTCTCCTTTGGCTCCACAGGGTCACAATGGAGCACTGATTACAGGCAGCCTCTCTGTGTTACCCTGGAGCTTTGTTTCCGTGGGGTCTCACAGTGTCCCAATGGAGCCTTGGTTGGATGGGGCCTCACAGTGTCACAATGATGCCTACATTCCACTGAGGCACACGGCGTCACTAGGGTCCCCTTGCTTCCATGAGGCCCAGCAATGTCACAGTGGTGTCCATGAATCCATGAGGACTCACAGTGTCCCAATGGTCTCTTGATCTCACATGGTCCCACAGTGTCCCAATGGCCCCTTGGTCTCACAAGGCCCCACAGTGTCCCAATGGTCACTTCTTCTCACATGGCCCCACAGTGTAACAATGGTCCCTTGGTTCCATGGTTCCTGGTCTGGTGCATTCCCCTCTCCCCTTCTCAGGCCGCCCTGCCAGCTGAGAAATGCTCACTGGGCCAGGGCCTTGGCCAGCAGCCCCTGGGCTCAGCTCCTCTGGAGCTCATCACAGACACTGTCTGCTCCAGGCTCAACCCTTCATTTCCTGGGGAGATGCCAAAGCCTCCACAGGGAACATTTCCCTTTGCTCAGGGGAATTTCTCACAGGTGCCTTGTAGTGACTCTTTGTGTCTGTGTGCACACAGGAGTGCCTGTGCTCAGGGAAATGTGGCAGAAATGCTGCTCTCTGAGGGCTTTGATTGCCTTGGATAGCTGAGCCAGTCAGGCCTGGAAGTAAGGTTAAGTCATGTTACCCTGATTCTTAAGATTTTCTAAAGCCTTCTGAGTTTCCATTCTGTTGGAGAACCTTCCCACACAATTTCTGTCAACAACATATTGTTTACAATCTTTTATGGGGGTGGACAAACTTGATGTACTAGTGGTTTGTCCAATGTCTTTGGAGAGGTGGCCCATTCACTCTCCAATCCAATGTCACCTTTGGGAAAGTATAAAAGTTGGAGTCAGAGAATAAACTTTTATCTTTACCTTGCAAATAGCAGGTGGCTCGCGTCGTGCTTTCACGTGTCTTATAGCGACAAAGTCACAAGCTGTAAGCAAAGTTAAATGCTGCTAAGAGTTGTTCTTTTGCTAATTTGTGAAGCTTAATAGAAGTTATAAGCGAAGTTGAATATTGTTAAGTGTTATTCCACAGCTCTGTTTAGCTTTTAGGCTGTATTCCTTTTATCCTTGCCCTCACTGTCCTTTCGTCACACACACACACACACACATTAACATACACACTCACACAAAAACACACAGAGACACACAGACACCGGGACAGTTCTTGACTCCTTTTTGGTTTGATTGCCTGGATTTTGTTTGGTTTTGTTGTTGCTTTGTTTCCTTGCTGTGCCTGAAGTTTCCAGTCAGGAGCAGAGTGACTCTTGCCAAGGAACTCTGTGGTGCTGTCACTTAATATTAAAGCTGTTTTATGCTACTCCCCTGCTGGGGATTTTTATAAGTGCTCTCAAGCCCTCCTTCATAAGAGGGTGAAGGAGCCCTGGCCAAGCTCTGGCCCTGGGGGCACAGGGATGCTGCTAGGGGGTCCCTGTCTCCCTGTTCCAACTGTGACGGCCCTGAGTCCCTGTCCCCGTGTCAGGCTCTGGGCTTGATCTCCTCGAACATCCTCAGGAGGAGGCTGCAGCGCCAGGGGCAGGGGGACCCAGAGGGACACGGGATACCACTGTGCACCAGCAGCTTTGGACTTCTCTGGGAGGAACTGTGAGTGGGGGCTGGCTTGAAGTGACCTCCCCAGTAAGGTCACAGAGCCCCTGAGATGTCACACTGCCTCCTGGGATGTCACAGCCCACCCTGAGATCTCACAAATCCCCCTTGTGATGTCACAGAGCCAGTGCTGCTCTAGCACTCTGGGATATCATACAGTTACGCTGTGATGGCACAGAAGACTCTGGCATCACAAAGTCAGCCCGTGTCACAATCCTCTAGTGCAAGCGGGAATCATGACAGTTTTTTTTCCCCATCTCAGAATTAGCAGAAGTAGATAGGCTTATCATGAGAAACCGAATCTGATAAACATGTTAGAAATGAAAGGCTCCAAGTTATTAGTTATTAATTTAATAAAAGTTATTAAGTGTACCAAATATAAGTTTTGAGAAAAATGGAAAAAAGCCACTATAATAAAAAGTCAGTGTGGAGCCCGGGATTGCCACCGGGTGAGACACAGGTTTGACAGCTGCAGCAGAGGGTCCTCTATGCTTCACACCGACCGTCCTGTCTGACCCATTTTTATACCATTTTCCATACCTGAGCCAGAGTCCCCTTTCTTCCTTTTTGGAGTGCATGTATTCATGTGGAGTTCTTTTCTCTGTGGCAAGTTGAACAATACATGTCCGGAGAGTGATGAACACCTGTGTTTGCAGTCCCGGAATTCGGATTTGAGATGTACCTCCCTGATGGCTCTGACTATCTCGGTCTCGGATATTTATCGTGTATTTATGGTCCGGGTGTTTCTCGGACAACCTTGATGCATGATCCCTCTCCGGGCTGGCCACTTTCATTCGCTTGGAAATAAAGTCCTCCCTCTCTTGTCCAGGTGGCTTTCACATGGTGTTGCAATCACTGTTGCTGGCTTGTGCAATTTAAAAACTTCTTATAAGAGTATAATTTAACAGCACATAACCATAAAATAGATGACAATTTTATTTGCACGAATTATCCTATAGACATATAACAGTCCTAATGATTCCTTGAGGCCTTGCAGTGTCACAATGTTCTCCATGGTTCCACAGGCCCCACAGTGTCATGTGACTCCTCTGTTCCATGAGTCCTGCAATGTCACAGTGGACCTTTGGACCAATGGACCATGGGGCTTTGCAGTGTCACAACGCTCTCCTTTGGCTCCACAGGGTCACAATGGAGCACTGATTACAGGCAGCCTCTCTGTGTTACCCTGGAGCTTTGTTTCCGTGGGGTCTCACAGTGTCCCAATGGAGCCTTGGTTGGATGGGGCCTCACAGTGTCACAATGATGCCTACATTCCACTGAGGCACACGGCGTCACTAGGGTCCCCTTGCTTCCATGAGGCCCAGCAATGTCACAGTGGTGTCCATGAATCCATGAGGACTCACAGTGTCCCAATGGTCTCTTGATCTCACATGGTCCCACAGTGTCCCAATGGCCCCTTGGTCTCACAAGGCCCCACAGTGTCCCAATGGTCACTTCTTCTCACATGGCCCCACAGTGTAACAATGGTCCCTTGGTTCCATGGTTCCTGGTCTGGTGCATTCCCCTCTCCCCTTCTCAGGCCGCCCTGCCAGCTGAGAAATGCTCACTGGGCCAGGGCCTTGGCCAGCAGCCCCTGGGCTCAGCTCCTCTGGAGCTCATCACAGACACTGTCTGCTCCAGGCTCAACCCTTCATTTCCTGGGGAGATGCCAAAGCCTCCACAGGGAACATTTCCCTTTGCTCAGGGGAATTTCTCACAGGTGCCTTGTAGTGACTCTTTGTGTCTGTGTGCACACAGGAGTGCCTGTGCTCAGGGAAATGTGGCAGAAATGCTGCTCTCTGAGGGCTTTGATTGCCTTGGATAGCTGAGCCAGTCAGGCCTGGAAGTAAGGTTAAGTCATGTTACCCTGATTCTTAAGATTTTCTAAAGCCTTCTGAGTTTCCATTCTGTTGGAGAACCTTCCCACACAATTTCTGTCAACAACATATTGTTTACAATCTTTTATGGGGGTGGACAAACTTGATGTACTAGTGGTTTGTCCAATGTCTTTGGAGAGGTGGCCCATTCACTCTCCAATCCAATGTCACCTTTGGGAAAGTATAAAAGTTGGAGTCAGAGAATAAACTTTTATCTTTACCTTGCAAATAGCAGGTGGCTCGCGTCGTGCTTTCACGTGTCTTATAGCGACAAAGTCACAAGCTGTAAGCAAAGTTAAATGCTGCTAAGAGTTGTTCTTTTGCTAATTTGTGAAGCTTAATAGAAGTTATAAGCGAAGTTGAATATTGTTAAGTGTTATTCCACAGCTCTGTTTAGCTTTTAGGCTGTATTCCTTTTATCCTTGCCCTCACTGTCCTTTCGTCACACACACACACACACACATTAACATACACACTCACACAAAAACACACAGAGACACACAGACACCGGGACAGTTCTTGACTCCTTTTTGGTTTGATTGCCTGGATTTTGTTTGGTTTTGTTGTTGCTTTGTTTCCTTGCTGTGCCTGAAGTTTCCAGTCAGGAGCAGAGTGACTCTTGCCAAGGAACTCTGTGGTGCTGTCACTTAATATTAAAGCTGTTTTATGCTACTCCCCTGCTGGGGATTTTTATAAGTGCTCTCAAGCCCTCCTTCATAAGAGGGTGAAGGAGCCCTGGCCAAGCTCTGGCCCTGGGGGCACAGGGATGCTGCTAGGGGGTCCCTGTCTCCCTGTTCCAACTGTGACGGCCCTGAGTCCCTGTCCCCGTGTCAGGCTCTGGGCTTGATCTCCTCGAACATCCTCAGGAGGAGGCTGCAGCGCCAGGGGCAGGGGGACCCAGAGGGACACGGGATACCACTGTGCACCAGCAGCTTTGGACTTCTCTGGGAGGAACTGTGAGTGGGGGCTGGCTTGAAGTGACCTCCCCAGTAAGGTCACAGAGCCCCTGAGATGTCACACTGCCTCCTGGGATGTCACAGCCCACCCTGAGATCTCACAAATCCCCCTTGTGATGTCACAGAGCCAGTGCTGCTCTAGCACTCTGGGATATCATACAGTTACGCTGTGATGGCACAGAAGACTCTGGCATCACAAAGTCAGCCCGTGTCACAATCCTCTAGTGCAAGCGGGAATCATGACAGTTTTTTTTCCCCATCTCAGAATTAGCAGAAGTAGATAGGCTTATCATGAGAAACCGAATCTGATAAACATGTTAGAAATGAAAGGCTCCAAGTTATTAGTTATTAATTTAATAAAAGTTATTAAGTGTACCAAATATAAGTTTTGAGAAAAATGGAAAAAAGCCACTATAAAAAAAAGTCAGTGTGGAGCCCGGGATTGCCACCGGGTGAGACACAGGTTTGACAGCTGCAGCAGAGGGTCCTCTATGCTTCACACCGACCGTCCTGTCTGACCCATTTTTATACCATTTTCCATACCTGAGCCAGAGTCCCCTTTCTTCCTTTTTGGAGTGCATGTATTCATGTGGAGTTCTTTTCTCTGTGGCAAGTTGAACAATACATGTCCGGAGAGTGATGAACACCTGTGTTTGCAGTCCCGGAATTCGGATTTGAGATGTACCTCCCTGATGGCTCTGACTATCTCGGTCTCGGATATTTATCGTGTATTTATGGTCCGGGTGTTTCTCGGACAACCTTGATGCATGATCCCTCTCCGGGCTGGCCACTTTCATTCGCTTGGAAATAAAGTCCTCCCTCTCTTGTCCAGGTGGCTTTCACATGGTGTTGCAATCACTGTTGCTGGCTTGTGCAATTTAAAAACTTCTTATAAGAGTATAATTTAACAGCACATAACCATAAAATAGATGACAATTTTATTTGCACGAATTATCCTATAGACATATAACAGTCCTAATGATTCCTTGAGGCCTTGCAGTGTCACAATGTTCTCCATGGTTCCACAGGCCCCACAGTGTCATGTGACTCCTCTGTTCCATGAGTCCTGCAATGTCACAATGGACCTTTGGACCAATGGACCATGGGGCTTTGCAGTGTCACAACGCTCTCCTTTGGCTCCACAGGGTCACAATGGAGCACTGATTACAGGCAGCCTCTCTGTGTTACCCTGGAGCTTTGTTTCCGTGGGGTCTCACAGTGTCCCAATGGAGCCTTGGTTGGATGGGGCCTCACAGTGTCACAATGATGCCTACATTCCACTGAGGCACACGGCGTCACTAGGGTCCCCTTGCTTCCATGAGGCCCAGCAATGTCACAGTGGTGTCCATGAATCCATGAGGACTCACAGTGTCCCAATGGTCCCTTGATCTCACATGGTCCCACAGTGTCCCAATGGTCCCTTGGTCTCACAAGGCCCCACAGTGTCCCAATGGTCACTTCTTCTCACATGGCCCCACAGTGTAACAATGGTCCCTTGGTTCCATGGTTCCTGGTCTGGTGCATTCCCCTCTCCCCTTCTCAGGCCGCCCTGCCAGCTGAGAAATGCTCACTGGGCCTGGGCCTTGGCCAGCAGCCCCTGGGCTCAGCTCCTCTGGAGCTCATCACAGACACTGTCTGCTCCAGGCTCAACCCTTCATCCCCTGGGGAGATGCCAAAGCCTCTGCAGGGAACATTTCCCTTTGCTCAGGGGAATTTCACACAGGTGCCTTGTAGTGACTCTTTGTGTCTGTGTGCACACAGGAGTGCCTGTGCTCAGGGAAATGTGGCAGATATGCTGCTCCCTGAGGGCTTTGGATGCCTTGGATAGCTGAGCCAGTCAGGCCTGGAAGTAAGGTTAAGTCATGTTACCCTGATTCTTAAGATTTTCTAAAGCCTTCTGAGTTTCCATTCTGTTGGAGAACCTTCCCACACAATTTCTGTCAACAACATATTGTTTACAATCTTTTATGGGGCTGGACAAACTTGATGTACTAGTGGTTTGTCCAATGTCTTTGGAGAGGTGGCCCATTCACTCTCCAATCCAATGTCACCTTTGGGAAAGTATAAAACTTGGAGTCAGAGAATAAACTTTTATCTTTACCTTGCAAATAGCAGGTGGCTCGCGTCGTGCTTTCACGTGTCTTATAGCGACAAAGTCACAAGCTGTAAGCAAAGTTAAATGCTGCTAAGAGTTGTTCTTTTGCTAATTTGTGAAGCTTAATAGAAGTTATAAGCGAAGTTGAATATTGTTAAGTGTTATTCCACAGCTCTGTTTAGCTTTTAGGCTGTATTCCTTTTATCCTTGCCCTCACTGTCCTTTCGTCACACACACACACACACACATTAACATACACACTCACACAAAAACACACAGAGACACACAGACACCGGGACAGTTCTTGACTCCTTTTTGGTTTGATTGCCTGGATTTTGTTTGGTTTTGTTGTTGCTTTGTTTCCTTGCTGTGCCTGAAGTTTCCAGTCAGGAGCAGAGTGACTCTTGCCAAGGAACTCTGTGGTGCTGTCACTTAATATTAAAGCTGTTTTATGCTACTCCCCTGCTGGGGATTTTTATAAGTGCTCTCAAGCCCTCCTTCATAAGAGGGTGAAGGAGCCCTGGCCAAGCTCTGGCCCTGGGGGCACAGGGATGCTGCTAGGGGGTCCCTGTCTCCCTGTTCCAACTGTGACGGCCCTGAGTCCCTGTCCCCGTGTCAGGCTCTGGGCTTGATCTCCTCGAACATCCTCAGGAGGAGGCTGCAGCGCCAGGGGCAGGGGGACCCAGAGGGACACGGGATACCACTGTGCACCAGCAGCTTTGGACTTCTCTGGGAGGAACTGTGAGTGGGGGCTGGCTTGAAGTGACCTCCCCAGTAAGGTCACAGAGCCCCTGAGATGTCACACTGCCTCCTGGGATGTCACAGCCCACCCTGAGATCTCACAAATCCCCCTTGTGATGTCACAGAGCCAGTGCTGCTCTAGCACTCTGGGATATCATACAGTTACGCTGTGATGGCACAGAAGACTCTGGCATCACAAAGTCAGCCCGTGTCACAATCCTCTAGTGCAAGCGGGAATCATGACAGTTTTTTTTCCCCATCTCAGAATTAGCAGAAGTAGATAGGCTTATCATGAGAAACCGAATCTGATAAACATGTTAGAAATGAAAGGCTCCAAGTTATTAGTTATTAATTTAATAAAAGTTATTAAGTGTACCAAATATAAGTTTTGAGAAAAATGGAAAAAAGCCACTATAAAAAAAAGTCAGTGTGGAGCCCGGGATTGCCACCGGGTGAGACACAGGTTTGACAGCTGCAGCAGAGGGTCCTCTATGCTTCACACCGACCGTCCTGTCTGACCCATTTTTATACCATTTTCCATACCTGAGCCAGAGTCCCCTTTCTTCCTTTTTGGAGTGCATGTATTCATGTGGAGTTCTTTTCTCTGTGGCAAGTTGAACAATACATGTCCGGAGAGTGATGAACACCTGTGTTTGCAGTCCCGGAATTCGGATTTGAGATGTACCTCCCTGATGGCTCTGACTATCTCGGTCTCGGATATTTATCGTGTATTTATGGTCCGGGTGTTTCTCGGACAACCTTGATGCATGATCCCTCTCCGGGCTGGCCACTTTCATTCGCTTGGAAATAAAGTCCTCCCTCTCTTGTCCAGGTGGCTTTCACATGGTGTTGCAATCACTGTTGCTGGCTTGTGCAATTTAAAAACTTCTTATAAGAGTATAATTTAACAGCACATAACCATAAAATAGATGACAATTTTATTTGCACGAATTATCCTATAGACATATAACAGTCCTAATGATTCCTTGAGGCCTTGCAGTGTCACAATGTTCTCCATGGTTCCACAGGCCCCACAGTGTCATGTGACTCCTCTGTTCCATGAGTCCTGCAATGTCACAGTGGACCTTTGGACCAATGGACCATGGGGCTTTGCAGTGTCACAACGCTCTCCTTTGGCTCCACAGGGTCACAATGGAGCACTGATTACAGGCAGCCTCTCTGTGTTACCCTGGAGCTTTGTTTCCGTGGGGTCTCACAGTGTCCCAATGGAGCCTTGGTTGGATGGGGCCTCACAGTGTCACAATGATGCCTACATTCCACTGAGGCACACGGCGTCACTAGGGTCCCCTTGCTTCCATGAGGCCCAGCAATGTCACAGTGGTGTCCATGAATCCATGAGGACTCACAGTGTCCCAATGGTCTCTTGATCTCACATGGTCCCACAGTGTCCCAATGGCCCCTTGGTCTCACAAGGCCCCACAGTGTCCCAATGGTCACTTCTTCTCACATGGCCCCACAGTGTAACAATGGTCCCTTGGTTCCATGGTTCCTGGTCTGGTGCATTCCCCTCTCCCCTTCTCAGGCCGCCCTGCCAGCTGAGAAATGCTCACTGGGCCTGGGCCTTGGCCAGCAGCCCCTGGGCTCAGCTCCTCTGGAGCTCATCACAGACACTGTCTGCTCCAGGCTCAACCCTTCATTTCCTGGGGAGATGCCAAAGCCTCCACAGGGAACATTTCCCTTTGCTCAGGGGAATTTCTCACAGGTGCCTTGTAGTGACTCTTTGTGTCTGTGTGCACACAGGAGTGCCTGTGCTCAGGGAAATGTGGCAGAAATGCTGCTCTCTGAGGGCTTTGATTGCCTTGGATAGCTGAGCCAGTCAGGCCTGGAAGTAAGGTTAAGTCATGTTACCCTGATTCTTAAGATTTTCTAAAGCCTTCTGAGTTTCCATTCTGTTGGAGAACCTTCCCACACAATTTCTGTCAACAACATATTGTTTACAATCTTTTATGGGGGTGGACAAACTTGATGTACTAGTGGTTTGTCCAATGTCTTTGGAGAGGTGGCCCATTCACTCTCCAATCCAATGTCACCTTTGGGAAAGTATAAAAGTTGGAGTCAGAGAATAAACTTTTATCTTTACCTTGCAAATAGCAGGTGGCTCGCGTCGTGCTTTCACGTGTCTTATAGCGACAAAGTCACAAGCTGTAAGCAAAGTTAAATGCTGCTAAGAGTTGTTCTTTTGCTAATTTGTGAAGCTTAATAGAAGTTATAAGCGAAGTTGAATATTGTTAAGTGTTATTCCACAGCTCTGTTTAGCTTTTAGGCTGTATTCCTTTTATCCTTGCCCTCACTGTCCTTTCGTCACACACACACACACACACATTAACATACACACTCACACAAAAACACACAGAGACACACAGACACCGGGACAGTTCTTGACTCCTTTTTGGTTTGATTGCCTGGATTTTGTTTGGTTTTGTTGTTGCTTTGTTTCCTTGCTGTGCCTGAAGTTTCCAGTCAGGAGCAGAGTGACTCTTGCCAAGGAACTCTGTGGTGCTGTCACTTAATATTAAAGCTGTTTTATGCTACTCCCCTGCTGGGGATTTTTATAAGTGCTCTCAAGCCCTCCTTCATAAGAGGGTGAAGGAGCCCTGGCCAAGCTCTGGCCCTGGGGGCACAGGGATGCTGCTAGGGGGTCCCTGTCTCCCTGTTCCAACTGTGACGGCCCTGAGTCCCTGTCCCCGTGTCAGGCTCTGGGCTTGATCTCCTCGAACATCCTCAGGAGGAGGCTGCAGCGCCAGGGGCAGGGGGACCCAGAGGGACACGGGATACCACTGTGCACCAGCAGCTTTGGACTTCTCTGGGAGGAACTGTGAGTGGGGGCTGGCTTGAAGTGACCTCCCCAGTAAGGTCACAGAGCCCCTGAGATGTCACACTGCCTCCTGGGATGTCACAGCCCACCCTGAGATCTCACAAATCCCCCTTGTGATGTCACAGAGCCAGTGCTGCTCTAGCACTCTGGGATATCATACAGTTACGCTGTGATGGCACAGAAGACTCTGGCATCACAAAGTCAGCCCGTGTCACAATCCTCTAGTGCAAGCGGGAATCATGACAGTTTTTTTTCCCCATCTCAGAATTAGCAGAAGTAGATAGGCTTATCATGAGAAACCGAATCTGATAAACATGTTAGAAATGAAAGGCTCCAAGTTATTAGTTATTAATTTAATAAAAGTTATTAAGTGTACCAAATATAAGTTTTGAGAAAAATGGAAAAAAGCCACTATAATAAAAAGTCAGTGTGGAGCCCGGGATTGCCACCGGGTGAGACACAGGTTTGACAGCTGCAGCAGAGGGTCCTCTATGCTTCACACCGACCGTCCTGTCTGACCCATTTTTATACCATTTTCCATACCTGAGCCAGAGTCCCCTTTCTTCCTTTTTGGAGTGCATGTATTCATGTGGAGTTCTTTTCTCTGTGGCAAGTTGAACAATACATGTCCGGAGAGTGATGAACACCTGTGTTTGCAGTCCCGGAATTCGGATTTGAGATGTACCTCCCTGATGGCTCTGACTATCTCGGTCTCGGATATTTATCGTGTATTTATGGTCCGGGTGTTTCTCGGACAACCTTGATGCATGATCCCTCTCCGGGCTGGCCACTTTCATTCGCTTGGAAATAAAGTCCTCCCTCTCTTGTCCAGGTGGCTTTCACATGGTGTTGCAATCACTGTTGCTGGCTTGTGCAATTTAAACACTTCTTATAAGAGTATAATTTAACAGCACATAACCATAAAATAGATGACAATTTTATTTGCACGAATTATCCTATAGACATATAACAGTCCTAATGATTCCTTGAGGCCTTGCAGTGTCACAATGTTCTCCATGGTTCCACAGGCCCCACAGTGTCATGTGACTCCTCTGTTCCATGAGTCCTGCAATGTCACAATGGACCTTTGGACCAATGGACCATGGGGCTTTGCAGTGTCACAACGCTCTCCTTTGGCTCCACAGGGTCACAATGGAGCACTGATTACAGGCAGCCTCTCTGTGTTACCCTGGAGCTTTGTTTCCGTGGGGTCTCACAGTGTCCCAATGGAGCCTTGGTTGGATGGGGCCTCACAGTGTCACAATGATGCCTACATTCCACTGAGGCACACGGCGTCACTAGGGTCCCCTTGCTTCCATGAGGCCCAGCAATGTCACAGTGGTGTCCATGAATCCATGAGGACTCACAGTGTCCCAATGGTCCCTTGATCTCACATGGTCCCACAGTGTCCCAATGGTCCCTTGGTCTCACAAGGCCCCACAGTGTCCCAATGGTCACTTCTTCTCACATGGCCCCACAGTGTAACAATGGTCCCTTGGTTCCATGGTTCCTGGTCTGGTGCATTCCCCTCTCCCCTTCTCAGGCCGCCCTGCCAGCTGAGAAATGCTCACTGGGCCTGGGCCTTGGCCAGCAGCCCCTGGGCTCAGCTCCTCTGGAGCTCATCACAGACACTGTCTGCTCCAGGCTCAACCCTTCATCCCCTGGGGAGATGCCAAAGCCTCTGCAGGGAACATTTCCCTTTGCTCAGGGGAATTTCACACAGGTGCCTTGTAGTGACTCTTTGTGTCTGTGTGCACACAGGAGTGCCTGTGCTCAGGGAAATGTGGCAGATATGCTGCTCCCTGAGGGCTTTGGATGCCTTGGATAGCTGAGCCAGTCAGGCCTGGAAGTAAGGTTAAGTCATGTTACCCTGATTCTTAAGATTTTCTAAAGCCTTCTGAGTTTCCATTCTGTTGGAGAACCTTCCCACACAATTTCTGTCAACAACATATTGTTTACAATCTTTTATGGGGGTGGACAAACTTGATGTACTAGTGGTTTGTCCAATGTCTTTGGAGAGGTGGCCCATTCACTCTCCAATCCAATGTCACCTTTGGGAAAGTATAAAACTTGGAGTCAGAGAATAAACTTTTATCTTTACCTTGCAAATAGCAGGTGGCTCGCGTCGTGCTTTCACGTGTCTTATAGCGACAAAGTCACAAGCTGTAAGCAAAGTTAAATGCTGCTAAGAGTTGTTCTTTTGCTAATTTGTGAAGCTTAATAGAAGTTCTAAGCGAAGTTGAATATTGTTAAGTGTTATTCCACAGCTCTGTTTAGCTTTTAGGCTGTATTCCTTTTCTCCTTGCCCTCACTGTCCTTTCGTCACACACACACACACACATTAACATACACACTCACACAAAAACACACAGAGACACACAGACACCGGGACAGTTCTTGACTCCTTTTTGGTTTGATTGCCTGGATTTTGTTTGGTTTTGTTGTTGCTTTGTTTCCTTGCTGTGCCTGAAGTTTCCAGTCAGGAGCAGAGTGACTCTTGCCAAGGAACTCTGTGGTGCTGTCACTTAATATTAAAGCTGTTTTATGCTACTCCCCTGCTGGGGATTTTTATAAGTGCTCTCAAGCCCTCCTTCATAAGAGGGTGAAGGAGCCCTGGCCAAGCTCTGGCCCTGGGGGCACAGGGATGCTGCTAGGGGATCCCTGTCTCCCTGTTACAACTTTCAGGGCCCTGAGCCCCTGTCCCCGTGTCAGGCTCTGGGCTTGATCTCCTCGAACATCCGCAGGAGGAGGCTGCAGCGCCAGGGGCAGGGGGACCCAGAGGGACACGGGATGCCACTGTGCACCAGCAGCTTTGGACTTCTCTGGGAGGAACTGTGAGTGGGAGCTGGCTTGAAGTGACCTCCCCAGTAAGGTCACAGAGCCCCTGAGATGTCACTCTGCCTCCTGGGATGTCACAGCCCACCCTGGGATTTCACAAATCCCCCTTGTGATGCCACAGAGCCAGTGCTGCTCTATCACTCTGGGATGTCATACAGTTGCGCTGTGATGGCACAGAAGACTCTGGCATCACAAAGTCAGCCCGTGTCACAATCCTCTAGTGCAAGCGGGAATCATGACAGTTCATTTTCCCCATCTCAGAATTAGCAGAAGTAGATAGGCTTATCATGAGAAACCGAATCTGATAAACATGTTAGAAATGAAAGGCTCCAAGTTATTAGTTATTAATTTAATAAAAGTTATTAAGTGTACCAAACATAAGTTTTGAAAAAAATGGAAAAAAGCCACTATAAAAAAAAGTCAGTGTGGAGCCCGGGATTGCCACCAGGTGAGACACAGGTTGGACAGCTGCAGCAGAGGGTCCTCTATGCTTCACACCGACCGTCCTGTCTGACACATTTTTATACCATTTTCCATGCCTGAGCCAGACTCCCTTTTCTACCTTTTTGGAGTGCATGTATTCATGTGGAGTTCTTTTCTCTGTGGCAAGTTGAACAATACGAGTCCGGAGAGTGATGAACACCTGTGTTTGCAGTCCCGGAATTCGGATTTGAGATGTACCTCCCTGATGGCTCTGACTATCTCGGTCTCGGATATTTATCGTGTATTTATCGTCCGGGTGTTTCTCGGACAACCTTGATGCACGATCCCTCTCTGGGCTGGCCACTTTCGTTCGCTTGTAAATAAAGTCCTCCCTCTCTTGTCCAGGTGGCTTTGACATGGTGTTGCAATCGCTGTTGCTGGCTTGTGCAATTTAAAAACTTCTTATAAGTGTATAATTTAACAGCACATAACTATAAAAGAGACGACAATTTTATTTGCACAAATTATCCTATAGACATATAACAGTCCTAATGATTCCTTGAGGCCTTGCAGTGTCACAATGTTCTCCATGGTTCCACAGGCCCCACAGTGTCATGTGACTCCTCTGTTCCATGAGTCCTGCAATGTCACAGTGGACCTTTGGACCCATGGACCATGGGGCTTTGCAGTGTCACAACGCTCTCCTTTGGCTCCACAGGGTCACAATGGATTACTGATTACAGGCAGCCTCTCTGTGTTACCCTGGAGCTTTGTTTCCGTGGGGTCTCGCAGTGTCCCAATGGAGCCTTGGTTGGATGGGGCCTCACAGTGTCACAATGATGCCTACATTCCACTGAGGCACATGGCATCACTAGGGTCCCCTTGCTTCCATGAGGCCCAGCAATGTCACAGTGGTGTCCATGAATCCATGAGGACTCACAGTGTCCCAATGGTCTCTTGATCTCACATGGCCCCACAGTGTAACTATTGTCCCTTGGTTCCATGGTTCCTGGTCTGGTGCATTCCCCTCTCCCCTTCTCAGGCCGCCCTGCCAGCTGAGAAATGCTCACTAGGCCTTGGCCTTGGCCAGCAGCCCCTGGGCTCAGCTCCTCTGGAGCTCATCACAGACACTGTCTGCTCCAGGCTCAACCCTTCATTTCCTGGGGAGATGCCAAAGCCTCCACAGGGAACATTTCCCTTTGCTCAGGGGAATTTCGCACAGGTGCCTTGTAGTGACTCTTTGTTTCTGTGTGCACACAGGAGTGCCTGTGCTCAGGGAAATATGGCAGATATGCTGCTCCCTGAGGGCTTTGGATGCCTTGGATAGCTGAGCCAGTCAGGCCTGGAAGTAAGGTTAAGTCATGTCACCCTGATTCTTAAGATTTTCTAAAGCCTTCTGAGTTTCCATTCTGTTGGAGAACCTTCCCACACAATTTCTGTCAACAACATATTGTTTACAATCTTTTATGGGGCTGGACAAACTTGATGTACTAGTGGTTTGTCCAATGTCTTTGGACAGGTGGCTCATTCACTCTCCAATCCAATGCCACCTTTGGGAAAGTATAAAACTTGGAGTCAGAGAATAAACTTTTATCTTTACCTTGCAAATAGCAGGTGGCTCGCGTCGTGCTTTCACGTGTCTTATAGCGACAAAGTCACAAGCTGTAAGCAAAGTTAAATGCTGCTAAGAGTTGTTCTTTTGCTAATTTGTGAAGCTTAATAGAAGTTCTAAGCGAAGTTGAATATTGTTAAGTGTTATTCCACAGCTCTGTTTAGCTTTTAGGCTGTATTCCTTTTATCCTTGCCCTCACTGTCCTTTCGTCACACACTCACACAAAAACACACAGAGACACACAGACACCGGGACAGTTCTTGACTCCTTTTTGGTTTGATTGCCTGGATTTTGTTTGGTTTTGTTGTTGCTTTGTTTCCTTGCTGTGCCTGAAGTTTCCAGTCAGGAGCAGAGTGACTCTTGCCAAGGAACTCTGTGGTGCTGTCACTTAATATTAAAGCTGTTTTATGCTACTCCCCTGCTGGGGATTTTTATAAGTGCTCTCAAGCCCTCCTTCATAAGAGGGTGAAGGAGCCCTGGCCAAGCTCTGGCCCTGGGGGCACAGGGATGCTGCTAGGGGGTCCCTGTCTCCCTGTTACAACTTTCAGGGCCCTGAGCCCCTGTCCCCGTGTCAGGCTCTGGGCTTGATCTCCTCGAACATCCTCAGCGGGAGGCTGCAGCGCCAGGGGCAGGGGGACCCAGAGGGACACGGGATGCCACTGTGCACCAGCAGCTTTGGACTTCTCTGGGAGGAACTGTGAGTGGGAGCTGGCTTGAAGTGACCTCCCCAGTAAGGTCACAGAGCCCCTGAGATGTCACTCTGCCTCCTGGGATGTCACAGCCCACCCTGGGATCTCACAAATCCCCCTTGTGATGCCACAGAGCCAGTGCTGCTCTATCACTCTGGGATGTCATACAGTTGCGCTGTGATGGCACAGAAGACTCTGGCATCACAAAGTCAGCCCGTGTCACAATCCTCTAGTGCAAGCGGGAATCATGACAGTTTTTTTTCCCCATCTCAGAATTAGCAGAAGTAGATAGGCTTATCATGAGAAACCAAATGTGATAAACATGTTAGAAATGAAAGGCTCCAAGTTATTAGTTATTAATTTAATAAAAGTTATTAAGTGTACCAAATATAAATTTTGAGAAAAATGGAAAAAAGCCACTATAAAAAAAAGTCAATGTGGAGCCCGGGATTGCCACCGGGTGAGACACAGGTTTGACAGCTGCAGCAGAGGGTCCTCTATGCTTCACACCGACCATCCTGTCTGACCCATTTTTATACCATTTTCCATGCCTGAGCCAGACTCCCTTTTCTTCCTTTTTGGAGTGCATGTATTCATGTGGAGTTCTTTTCTCTGTGGCAAGTTGAACAATACGAGTCCGGAGAGTGATGAACACCTGTGTTTGCAGTCCCGGAATTCGGATTTGAGATGTACCTCCCTGATGGCTCTGACTATCTCGGTCTCGGATATTTATCGTGTATTTATGGTCCGGGTGTTTCTCAGAAAACCTTGATGCACGATCCCTCTCTGGGCTGGCCACTTTCATTCGCTTGGAAATAAAGTCCTCCCTCTCTTGTCCAGGTGGCTTCGACATGGTGTTGCAATCACTGTTGCTGGCTTGTGCAATTTAAAATCTTCTTATAAGAGTATAATTTAACAGCACATAACTATAAAATAGACGACAATTTTATTTGCACGAATTATCCTATAGACATATAACAGTCCTAATGATTCCTTGAGGCCTTGCAGTGTCACAATGTTCTCCATGGTTCCACAGGCCCCACAGTGTCATGTGACTCCTCTGTTCCATGAGTCCTGCAATGTCACAATGGACATTTGGAACAATGGACCATGGGGCTTTGCAGTGTCACAACGCTCTCCTTTGGCTCCACAGGGTCACAATGGAGCACTGATTACAGGCAGCCTCTCTGTGTTACCCTGGAGCTTTGTTTCCATGGGGTCTCGGAGTGTCCCAATGGAGCCTTGGCTGGATGGGGCCTCACAGTGTCACAATGATGCCTACATTCCACTGAGGCACATGGCGTCACTAGGGTCCCCTTGCTTCCATGAGGCCCAGCAATGTCACAGTGGTGTCCATGAATCCATGAGGACTCACAGTGTCCCAATGGTCTCTTGATCTCACATGGTCCCACAGTGTCCCAATGGTCCCTTGGTCTCACAAGGCCCCACAGTGTCCCAATGGTCTCTTGATCTCACATGGCCCCACAGTGTAACTATTGTCCCTTGGTTCCATGGTTCCTGGTCTGGTGCATTCCCCTCTCCCCTTCTCAGGCCGCCCTGCCAGCTGAGAAATGCTCACTAGGCCTTGGCCTTGGCCAGCAGCCCCTGGGCTCAGCTCCTCTGGAGCTCATCACAGACACTGTCTGCTCCAGGCTCAACCCTTCATTTCCTGGGGAGATGCCAAAGCCTCCACAGGGAACATTTCCCTTTGCTCAGGGGAATTTCGCACAGGTGCCTTGTAGTGACTCTTTGTTTCTGTGTGCACACAGGAGTGCCTGTGCTCAGGGAAATATGGCAGATATGCTGCTCCCTGAGGGCTTTGGATGCCTTGGATAGCTGAGCCAGTCAGGCCTGGAAGTAAGGTTAAGTCATGTCACCCTGATTCTTAAGATTTTCTAAAGCCTTCTGAGTTTCCATTCTGTTGGAGAACCTTCCCACACAATTTCTGTCAACAACATATTGTTTACAATCTTTTATGGGGCTGGACAAACTTGATGTACTAGTGGTTTGTCCAATGTCTTTGGACAGGTGGCTCATTCACTCTCCAATCCAATGCCACCTTTGGGAAAGTATAAAACTTGGAGTCAGAGAATAAACTTTTATCTTTACCTTGCAAATAGCAGGTGGCTCGCGTCGTGCTTTCACGTGTCTTATAGCGACAAAGTCACAAGCTGTAAGCAAAGTTAAATGCTGCTAAGAGTTGTTCTTTTGCTAATTTGTGAAGCTTAATAGAAGTTCTAAGCGAAGTTGAATATTGTTAAGTGTTATTCCACAGCTCTGTTTAGCTTTTAGGCTGTATTCCTTTTATCCTTGCCCTCACTGTCCTTTCGTCACACACTCACACAAAAACACACAGAGACACACAGACACCGGGACAGTTCTTGACTCCTTTTTGGTTTGATTGCCTGGATTTTGTTTGGTTTTGTTGTTGCTTTGTTTCCTTGCTGTGCCTGAAGTTTCCAGTCAGGAGCAGAGTGACTCTTGCCAAGGAACTCTGTGGTGCTGTCACTTAATATTAAAGCTGTTTTATGCTACTCCCCTGCTGGGGATTTTTATAAGTGCTCTCAAGCCCTCCTTCATAAGAGGGTGAAGGAGCCCTGGCCAAGCTCTGGCCCTGGGGGCACAGGGATGCTGCTAGGGGGTCCCTGTCTCCCTGTTACAACTTTCAGGGCCCTGAGCCCCTGTCCCCGTGTCAGGCTCTGGGCTTGATCTCCTCGAACATCCTCAGCGGGAGGCTGCAGCGCCAGGGGCAGGGGGACCCAGAGGGACACGGGATGCCACTGTGCACCAGCAGCTTTGGACTTCTCTGGGAGGAACTGTGAGTGGGAGCTGGCTTGAAGTGACCTCCCCAGTAAGGTCACAGAGCCCCTGAGATGTCACTCTGCCTCCTGGGATGTCACAGCCCACCCTGGGATCTCACAAATCCCCCTTGTGATGCCACAGAGCCAGTGCTGCTCTATCACTCTGGGATGTCATACAGTTGCGCTGTGATGGCACAGAAGACTCTGGCATCACAAAGTCAGCCCGTGTCACAATCCTCTAGTGCAAGCGGGAATCATGACAGTTTTTTTTCCCCATCTCAGAATTAGCAGAAGTAGATAGGCTTATCATGAGAAACCAAATGTGATAAACATGTTAGAAATGAAAGGCTCCAAGTTATTAGTTATTAATTTAATAAAAGTTATTAAGTGTACCAAATATAAATTTTGAGAAAAATGGAAAAAAGCCACTATAAAAAAAAGTCAATGTGGAGCCCGGGATTGCCACCGGGTGAGACACAGGTTTGACAGCTGCAGCAGAGGGTCCTCTATGCTTCACACCGACCATCCTGTCTGACCCATTTTTATACCATTTTCCATGCCTGAGCCAGACTCCCTTTTCTTCCTTTTTGGAGTGCATGTATTCATGTGGAGTTCTTTTCTCTGTGGCAAGTTGAACAATACGAGTCCGGAGAGTGATGAACACCTGTGTTTGCAGTCCCGGAATTCGGATTTGAGATGTACCTCCCTGATGGCTCTGACTATCTCGGTCTCGGATATTTATCGTGTATTTATGGTCCGGGTGTTTCTCAGAAAACCTTGATGCACGATCCCTCTCTGGGCTGGCCACTTTCATTCGCTTGGAAATAAAGTCCTCCCTCTCTTGTCCAGGTGGCTTCGACATGGTGTTGCAATCACTGTTGCTGGCTTGTGCAATTTAAAATCTTCTTATAAGAGTATAATTTAACAGCACATAACTATAAAATAGACGACAATTTTATTTGCACGAATTATCCTATAGACATATAACAGTCCTAATGATTCCTTGAGGCCTTGCAGTGTCACAATGTTCTCCATGGTTCCACAGGCCCCACAGTGTCATGTGACTCCTCTGTTCCATGAGTCCTGCAATGTCACAATGGACATTTGGAACAATGGACCATGGGGCTTTGCAGTGTCACAACGCTCTCCTTTGGCTCCACAGGGTCACAATGGAGCACTGATTACAGGCAGCCTCTCTGTGTTACCCTGGAGCTTTGTTTCCATGGGGTCTCGGAGTGTCCCAATGGAGCCTTGGCTGGATGGGGCCTCACAGTGTCACAATGATGCCTACATTCCACTGAGGCACATGGCGTCACTAGGGTCCCCTTGCTTCCATGAGGCCCAGCAATGTCACAGTGGTGTCCATGAATCCATGAGGACTCACAGTGTCCCAATGGTCTCTTGATCTCACATGGTCCCACAGTGTCCCAATGGTCCCTTGGTCTCACAAGGCCCCACAGTGTCCCAATGGTCACTTCTTCTCACATGGCCCCACAGTGTAACAATGGTCCCTTGGTTCCATGGTTCCTGGTCTGGTGCATTCCCCTCTCCCCTTCTCAGGCCGCCCTGCCAGCTGAGAAATGCTCACTGGGCCTGGGCCTTGGCCAGCAGCCCCTGGGCTCAGCTCCTCTGGAGCTCATCACAGACACTGTCTGCTCCAGGCTCAACCCTTCATTTCCTGGGGAGATGCCAAAGCCTCCGCAGGGAACATTTCCCTTTGCTCAGGGGAATTTCACACAGGTGCCTTGTAGTGACTCTTTGTGTCTGTGTGCACACAGGAGTGCCTGTGCTCAGGGAAATGTGGCAGATATGCTGCTCCCTGAGGGCTTTGGATGCCTTGGATAGCTGAGCCAGTCAGGCCTGGAAGTAAGGTTAAGTCATGTTACCCTGATTCTTAAGATTTTCTAAAGCCTTCTGAGTTTACATTCTGTTGGAGAACCTTCCCACACAATTTCTGTCAACAACATATTGTTTACAATCTTTTATGGGGCTGGACAAACTTGATGTACTAGTGGTTTGTCCAATGTCTTTGGAGAGGTGGCCCATTCACTCTCCAATCCAATGTCACCTTTGGGAAAGTATAAAAGTTGGAGTCAGAGAATAAACTTTTATCTTTACCTTGCAAATAGCAGGTGGCTCGCGTCGTGCTTTCACGTGTCTTATAGCGACAAAGTCACAAGCTGTAAGCAAAGTTAAATGCTGCTAAGAGTTGTTCTTTTGCTAATTTGTGAAGCTTAATAGAAGTTCTAAGCGAAGTTGAATATTGTTAAGTGTTATTCCACAGCTCTGTTTAGCTTTTAGGCTGTATTCCTTTTCTCCTTGCCCTCACTGTCCTTTCGTCACACACACACACACACATTAACATACACACTCACAAAAAAACACACAGAGACACAGAGACACTGGGACAGTTCTTGACTCCTTTTTGGTTTGATTGCCTGGATTTTGTTTGGTTTTGTTGTTGCTTTGTTTCCTTGGTGTGCCTGAAGTGTCCAGTCAGGAGCAGAGTGACTCTTGCCAAGGAACTCTGTGGTGCTGTCACTTAATATTAAAGCTGTTTTATGCTACTCCCCTGCTGGGGATTTTTAAAGTGCTCTCAAGCCCTCCTTCATAAGAGGGTGAAGGAGCCCTGGCCAAGCTCTGGCCCTGGGGGCACAGGGATGCTGCTAGGGGGTCCCTGTCTCCCTGTTACAACTTTCAGGGCCCTGAGCCCCTGTCCCCGTGTCAGGCTCTGGGCTTGATCTCCTCGAACATCCTCAGCGGGAGGCTGCAGCGCCAGGGGCAGGGGGACCCAGATGGACACGGGATGCCACTGTGCACCAGCAGCTTTGGACTTCTCTGGGAGGAACTGTGAGTGGGGGCTGGCTTGAAGTGACCTCCCCAGTAAGGTCACAGAGCCCCTGAGATGTCACACTGCCTCCTGGGATGTCACAGCCCACCCTGGGATCTCACAAATCCCCCTTGTGATGTCACAGAGCCAGTGCTGCTCTATCACTCTGGGATGTCATACAGTTGCGCTGTGATGGCACAGAAGACTCTGGCATCACAAAGTCAGCCCGTGTCACAATCCTCTAGTGCAAGCGGGAATCATGACAGTTCATTTTCCCCATCTCAGACTTAGCAGAAGTAGATAGGCTTATCATGAGAAACCGAATCTGATAAACATGTTAGAAATGAAAGGCTCCAAGTTATTAGTTATTAATTTAATAAAAGTTATTAAGTGTACCAAATATAAGTTTTGAAAAAAATGGAAAAAAGCCACTATAAAAAAAAGTCAGTGTGGAGCCCGGGATTGCCACCAGGTGAGACACAGGTTGGACAGCTGCAGCAGAGGGTCCTCTATGCTTCAAACCAACCATCCTGTCTGACCCATTTTTATACCATTTTCCATACCTGAGCCAGAGTCCCCTTTCTTCCTTTTTGGAGTGCATGTATTCATGTGGAGTTCTTTTCTCTGTGGCAAGTTGAACAATACATGTCCGGAGAGTGATGAACACCTGTGTTTGCAGTCCCGGAATTCGGATTTGAGATGTACCTCCCTGATGGCTCTGACTATCTCGGTCTCGGATATTTATCGTGTATTTATGGTCCGGGTGTTTCTCGGACAACCTTGATGCATGATCCCTCTCCGGGCTGGCCACTTTCATTCGCTTGGAAATAAAGTCCTCCCTCTCTTGTCCAGGTGGCTTTCACATGGTGTTGCAATCACTGTTGCTGGCTTGTGCAATTTAAAAACTTCTTATAAGAGTATAATTTAACAGCACATAACCATAAAATAGATGACAATTTTATTTGCACGAATTATCCTATAGACATATAACAGTCCTAATGATTCCTTGAGGCCTTGCAGTGTCACAATGTTCTCCATGGTTCCACAGGCCCCACAGTGTCATGTGACTCCTCTGTTCCATGAGTCCTGCAATGTCACAATGGACCTTTGGACCAATGGACCATGGGGCTTTGCAGTGTCACAACGCTCTCCTTTGGCTCCACAGGGTCACAATGGAGCACTGATTACAGGCAGCCTCTCTGTGTTACCCTGGAGCTTTGTTTCCGTGGGGTCTCACAGTGTCCCAATGGAGCCTTGGTTGGATGGGGCCTCACAGTGTCACAATGATGCCTACATTCCACTGAGGCACACGGCGTCACTAGGGTCCCCTTGCTTCCATGAGGCCCAGCAATGTCACAGTGGTGTCCATGAATCCATGAGGACTCACAGTGTCCCAATGGTCCCTTGATCTCACATGGTCCCACAGTGTCCCAATGGTCCCTTGGTCTCACAAGGCCCCACAGTGTCCCAATGGTCACTTCTTCTCACATGGCCCCACAGTGTAACAATGGTCCCTTGGTTCCATGGTTCCTGGTCTGGTGCATTCCCCTCTCCCCTTCTCAGGCCGCCCTGCCAGCTGAGAAATGCTCACTGGGCCTGGGCCTTGGCCAGCAGCCCCTGGGCTCAGCTCCTCTGGAGCTCATCACAGACACTGTCTGCTCCAGGCTCAACCCTTCATCCCCTGGGGAGATGCCAAAGCCTCTGCAGGGAACATTTCCCTTTGCTCAGGGGAATTTCACACAGGTGCCTTGTAGTGACTCTTTGTGTCTGTGTGCACACAGGAGTGCCTGTGCTCAGGGAAATGTGGCAGATATGCTGCTCCCTGAGGGCTTTGGATGCCTTGGATAGCTGAGCCAGTCAGGCCTGGAAGTAAGGTTAAGTCATGTTACCCTGATTCTTAAGATTTTCTAAAGCCTTCTGAGTTTCCATTCTGTTGGAGAACCTTCCCACACAATTTCTGTCAACAACATATTGTTTACAATCTTTTATGGGGGTGGACAAACTTGATGTACTAGTGGTTTGTCCAATGTCTTTGGAGAGGTGGCCCATTCACTCTCCAATCCAATGTCACCTTTGGGAAAGTATAAAACTTGGAGTCAGAGAATAAACTTTTATCTTTACCTTGCAAATAGCAGGTGGCTCGCGTCGTGCTTTCACGTGTCTTATAGCGACAAAGTCACAAGCTGTAAGCAAAGTTAAATGCTGCTAAGAGTTGTTCTTTTGCTAATTTGTGAAGCTTAATAGAAGTTCTAAGCGAAGTTGAATATTGTTAAGTGTTATTCCACAGCTCTGTTTAGCTTTTAGGCTGTATTCCTTTTCTCCTTGCCCTCACTGTCCTTTCGTCACACACACACACACACATTAACATACACACTCACACAAAAACACACAGAGACACACAGACACCGGGACAGTTCTTGACTCCTTTTTGGTTTGATTGCCTGGATTTTGTTTGGTTTTGTTGTTGCTTTGTTTCCTTGCTGTGCCTGAAGTTTCCAGTCAGGAGCAGAGTGACTCTTGCCAAGGAACTCTGTGGTGCTGTCACTTAATATTAAAGCTGTTTTATGCTACTCCCCTGCTGGGGATTTTTATAAGTGCTCTCAAGCCCTCCTTCATAAGAGGGTGAAGGAGCCCTGGCCAAGCTCTGGCCCTGGGGGCACAGGGATGCTGCTAGGGGATCCCTGTCTCCCTGTTACAACTTTCAGGGCCCTGAGCCCCTGTCCCCGTGTCAGGCTCTGGGCTTGATCTCCTCGAACATCCGCAGGAGGAGGCTGCAGCGCCAGGGGCAGGGGGACCCAGAGGGACACGCGATGCCACTGTGCACCAGCAGCTTTGGACTTCTCTGGGAGGAACTGTGAGTGGGAGCTGGCTTGAAGTGACCTCCCCAGTAAGGTCACAGAGCCCCTGAGATGTCACACTGCCTCCTGGGATGTCACAGCCCACCCTGGGATTTCACAAATCCCCCTTGTGATGCCACAGAGCCAGTGCTGCTCTATCACTCTGGGATGTCATACAGTTGCGCTGTGATGGCACAGAAGACTCTGGCATCACAAAGTCAGCCCGTGTCACAATCCTCTAGTGCAAGCGGGAATCATGACAGTTCATTTTCCCCATCTCAGAATTAGCAGAAGTAGATAGGCTTATCATGAGAAACCGAATCTGATAAACATGTTAGAAATGAAAGGCTCCAAGTTATTAGTTATTAATTTAATAAAAGTTATTAAGTGTACCAAACATAAGTTTTGAAAAAAATGGAAAAAAGCCACTATAAAAAAAAGTCAGTGTGGAGCCCGGGATTGCCACCAGGTGAGACACAGGTTGGACAGCTGCAGCAGAGGGTCCTCTATGCTTCACACCGACCGTCCTGTCTGACACATTTTTATACCATTTTCCATGCCTGAGCCAGACTCCCTTTTCTACCTTTTTGGAGTGCATGTATTCATGTGGAGTTCTTTTCTCTGTGGCAAGTTGAACAATACGAGTCCGGAGAGTGATGAACACCTGTGTTTGCAGTCCCGGAATTCGGATTTGAGATGTACCTCCCTGATGGCTCTGACTATCTCGGTCTCGGATATTTATCGTGTATTTATCGTCCGGGTGTTTCTCGGACAACCTTGATGCACGATCCCTCTCTGGGCTGGCCACTTTCGTTCGCTTGTAAATAAAGTCCTCCCTCTCTTGTCCAGGTGGCTTTGACATGGTGTTGCAATCGCTGTTGCTGGCTTGTGCAATTTAAAAACTTCTTATAAGTGTATAATTTAACAGCACATAACTATAAAAGAGACGACAATTTTATTTGCACAAATTATCCTATAGACATATAACAGTCCTAATGATTCCTTGAGGCCTTGCAGTGTCACAATGTTCTCCATGGTTCCACAGGCCCCACAGTGTCATGTGACTCCTCTGTTCCATGAGTCCTGCAATGTCACAGTGGACCTTTGGACCCATGGACCATGGGGCTTTGCAGTGTCACAACGCTCTCCTTTGGCTCCACAGGGTCACAATGGATTACTGATTACAGGCAGCCTCTCTGTGTTACCCTGGAGCTTTGTTTCCGTGGGGTCTCGCAGTGTCCCAATGGAGCCTTGGTTGGATGGGGCCTCACAGTGTCACAATGATGCCTACATTCCACTGAGGCACATGGCATCACTAGGGTCCCCTTGCTTCCATGAGGCCCAGCAATGTCACAGTGGTGTCCATGAATCCATGAGGACTCACAGTGTCCCAATGGTCTCTTGATCTCACATGGCCCCACAGTGTAACTATTGTCCCTTGGTTCCATGGTTCCTGGTCTGGTGCATTCCCCTCTCCCCTTCTCAGGCCGCCCTGCCAGCTGAGAAATGCTCACTAGGCCTTGGCCTTGGCCAGCAGCCCCTGGGCTCAGCTCCTCTGGAGCTCATCACAGACACTGTCTGCTCCAGGCTCAACCCTTCATTTCCTGGGGAGATGCCAAAGCCTCCACAGGGAACATTTCCCTTTGCTCAGGGGAATTTCGCACAGGTGCCTTGTAGTGACTCTTTGTTTCTGTGTGCACACAGGAGTGCCTGTGCTCAGGGAAATATGGCAGATATGCTGCTCCCTGAGGGCTTTGGATGCCTTGGATAGCTGAGCCAGTCAGGCCTGGAAGTAAGGTTAAGTCATGTCACCCTGATTCTTAAGATTTTCTAAAGCCTTCTGAGTTTCCATTCTGTTGGAGAACCTTCCCACACAATTTCTGTCAACAACATATTGTTTACAATCTTTTATGGGGCTGGACAAACTTGATGTACTAGTGCTTTGTCCAATGTCTTTGGACAGGTGGCTCATTCACTCTCCAATCCAATGCCACCTTTGGGAAAGTATAAAACTTGGAGTCAGAGAATAAACTTTTATCTTTACCTTGCAAATAGCAGGTGGCTCGCGTCGTGCTTTCACGTGTCTTATAGCGACAAAGTCACAAGCTGTAAGCAAAGTTAAATGCTGCTAAGAGTTGTTCTTTTGCTAATTTGTGAAGCTTAATAGAAGTTCTAAGCGAAGTTGAATATTGTTAAGTGTTATTCCACAGCTCTGTTTAGCTTTTAGGCTGTATTCCTTTTATCCTTGCCCTCACTGTCCTTTCGTCACACACTCACACAAAAACACACAGAGACACACAGACACCGGGACAGTTCTTGACTCCTTTTTGGTTTGATTGCCTGGATTTTGTTTGGTTTTGTTGTTGCTTTGTTTCCTTGCTGTGCCTGAAGTTTCCAGTCAGGAGCAGAGTGACTCTTGCCAAGGAACTCTGTGGTGCTGTCACTTAATATTAAAGCTGTTTTATGCTACTCCCCTGCTGGGGATTTTTATAAGTGCTCTCAAGCCCTCCTTCATAAGAGGGTGAAGGAGCCCTGGCCAAGCTCTGGCCCTGGGGGCACAGGGATGCTGCTAGGGGGTCCCTGTCTCCCTGTTACAACTTTCAGGGCCCTGAGCCCCTGTCCCCGTGTCAGGCTCTGGGCTTGATCTCCTCGAACATCCTCAGCGGGAGGCTGCAGCGCCAGGGGCAGGGGGACCCAGAGGGACACGGGATGCCACTGTGCACCAGCAGCTTTGGACTTCTCTGGGAGGAACTGTGAGTGGGAGCTGGCTTGAAGTGACCTCCCCAGTAAGGTCACAGAGCCCCTGAGATGTCACTCTGCCTCCTGGGATGTCACAGCCCACCCTGGGATCTCACAAATCCCCCTTGTGATGCCACAGAGCCAGTGCTGCTCTATCACTCTGGGATGTCATACAGTTGCGCTGTGATGGCACAGAAGACTCTGGCATCACAAAGTCAGCCCGTGTCACAATCCTCTAGTGCAAGCGGGAATCATGACAGTTTTTTTTCCCCATCTCAGAATTAGCAGAAGTAGATAGGCTTATCATGAGAAACCAAATGTGATAAACATGTTAGAAATGAAAGGCTCCAAGTTATTAGTTATTAATTTAATAAAAGTTATTAAGTGTACCAAATATAAATTTTGAGAAAAATGGAAAAAAGCCACTATAAAAAAAAGTCAATGTGGAGCCCGGGATTGCCACCGGGTGAGACACAGGTTTGACAGCTGCAGCAGAGGGTCCTCTATGCTTCACACCGACCATCCTGTCTGACCCATTTTTATACCATTTTCCATGCCTGAGCCAGACTCCCTTTTCTTCCTTTTTGGAGTGCATGTATTCATGTGGAGTTCTTTTCTCTGTGGCAAGTTGAACAATACGAGTCCGGAGAGTGATGAACACCTGTGTTTGCAGTCCCGGAATTCGGATTTGAGATGTACCTCCCTGATGGCTCTGACTATCTCGGTCTCGGATATTTATCGTGTATTTATGGTCCGGGTGTTTCTCAGAAAACCTTGATGCACGATCCCTCTCTGGGCTGGCCACTTTCATTCGCTTGGAAATAAAGTCCTCCCTCTCTTGTCCAGGTGGCTTCGACATGGTGTTGCAATCACTGTTGCTGGCTTGTGCAATTTAAAATCTTCTTATAAGAGTATAATTTAACAGCACATAACTATAAAATAGACGACAATTTTATTTGCACGAATTATCCTATAGACATATAACAGTCCTAATGATTCCTTGAGGCCTTGCAGTGTCACAATGTTCTCCATGGTTCCACAGGCCCCACAGTGTCATGTGACTCCTCTGTTCCATGAGTCCTGCAATGTCACAATGGACATTTGGAACAATGGACCATGGGGCTTTGCAGTGTCACAACGCTCTCCTTTGGCTCCACAGGGTCACAATGGAGCACTGATTACAGGCAGCCTCTCTGTGTTACCCTGGAGCTTTGTTTCCATGGGGTCTCGGAGTGTCCCAATGGAGCCTTGGCTGGATGGGGCCTCACAGTGTCACAATGATGCCTACATTCCACTGAGGCACATGGCGTCACTAGGGTCCCCTTGCTTCCATGAGGCCCAGCAATGTCACAGTGGTGTCCATGAATCCATGAGGACTCACAGTGTCCCAATGGTCTCTTGATCTCACATGGTCCCACAGTGTCCCAATGGTCCCTTGGTCTCACAAGGCCCCACAGTGTCCCAATGGTCACTTCTTCTCACATGGCCCCACAGTGTAACAATGGTCCCTTGGTTCCATGGTTCCTGGTCTGGTGCATTCCCCTCTCCCCTTCTCAGGCCGCCCTGCCAGCTGAGAAATGCTCACTGGGCCTGGGCCTTGGCCAGCAGCCCCTGGGCTCAGCTCCTCTGGAGCTCATCACAGACACTGTCTGCTCCAGGCTCAACCCTTCATTTCCTGGGGAGATGCCAAAGCCTCCGCAGGGAACATTTCCCTTTGCTCAGGGGAATTTCACACAGGTGCCTTGTAGTGACTCTTTGTGTCTGTGTGCACACAGGAGTGCCTGTGCTCAGGGAAATGTGGCAGATATGCTGCTCCCTGAGGGCTTTGGATGCCTTGGATAGCTGAGCCAGTCAGGCCTGGAAGTAAGGTTAAGTCATGTTACCCTGATTCTTAAGATTTTCTAAAACCTTCTGAGTTTACATTCTGTTGGAGAACCTTCCCACACAATTTCTGTCAACAACATATTGTTTACAATCTTTTATGGGGCTGGACAAACTTGATGTACTAGTGGTTTGTCCAATGTCTTTGGAGAGGTGGCCCATTCACTCTCCAATCCAATGTCACCTTTGGGAAAGTATAAAAGTTGGAGTCAGAGAATAAACTTTTATCTTTACCTTGCAAATAGCAGGTGGCTCGCGTCGTGCTTTCACGTGTCTTATAGCGACAAAGTCACAAGCTGTAAGCAAAGTTAAATGCTGCTAAGAGTTGTTCTTTTGCTAATTTGTGAAGCTTAATAGAAGTTCTAAGCGAAGTTGAATATTGTTAAGTGTTATTCCACAGCTCTGTTTAGCTTTTAGGCTGTATTCCTTTTCTCCTTGCCCTCACTGTCCTTTCGTCACACACACACACACACATTAACATACACACTCACAAAAAAACACACAGAGACACAGAGACACTGGGACAGTTCTTGACTCCTTTTTGGTTTGATTGCCTGGATTTTGTTTGGTTTTGTTGTTGCTTTGTTTCCTTGGTGTGCCTGAAGTGTCCAGTCAGGAGCAGAGTGACTCTTGCCAAGGAACTCTGTGGTGCTGTCACTTAATATTAAAGCTGTTTTATGCTACTCCCCTGCTGGGGATTTTTAAAGTGCTCTCAAGCCCTCCTTCATAAGAGGGTGAAGGAGCCCTGGCCAAGCTCTGGCCCTGGGGGCACAGGGATGCTGCTAGGGGGTCCCTGTCTCCCTGTTCCAACTGTGACGGCCCTGAGCCCCTGTCCCCGTGTCAGGCTCTGGGCTTGATCTCCTCGAACATCCTCAGCGGGAGGCTGCAGCGCCAGGGGCAGGGGGACCCAGATGGACACGGGATGCCACTGTGCACCAGCAGCTTTGGACTTCTCTGGGAGGAACTGTGAGTGGGGGCTGGCTTGAAGTGACCTCCCCAGTAAGGTCACAGAGCCCCTGAGATGTCACACTGCCTCCTGGGATGTCACAGCCCACCCTGGGATCTCACAAATCCCCCTTGTGATGTCACAGAGCCAGTGCTGCTCTATCACTCTGGGATGTCATACAGTTGCGCTGTGATGGCACAGAAGACTCTGGCATCACAAAGTCAGCCCGTGTCACAATCCTCTAGTGCAAGCGGGAATCATGACAGTTCATTTTCCCCATCTCAGACTTAGCAGAAGTAGATAGGCTTATCATGAGAAACCGAATCTGATAAACATGTTAGAAATGAAAGGCTCCAAGTTATTAGTTATTAATTTAATAAAAGTTATTAAGTGTACCAAATATAAGTTTTGAAAAAAATGGAAAAAAGCCACTATAAAAAAAAGTCAGTGTGGAGCCCGGGATTGCCACCAGGTGAGACACAGGTTGGACAGCTGCAGCAGAGGGTCCTCTATGCTTCAAACCAACCATCCTGTCTGACCCATTTTTATACCATTTTCCATGCCTGAGCCAGACTGCATTTTCTACCTTTTTGGAGTGCATGTATTCATGTGGAGTTCTTTTCTCTGTGGCAAGTTGAACAATACATGTCCGGAGAGTGATGAACACCTGTGTTTGCAGTCCCGGAATTCGGATTTGAGATGTACCTCCCTGATGGCTCTGACTATCTCGGTCTCGGATATTTATCGTGTATTTATCGTCCGGGTGTTTCTCGGACAACCTTGATGCACGATCCCTCTCTGGGCTGGCCACTTTCGTTCGCTTGGAAATAAAGTCCTCCCTCTCTTGTCCAGGTGGCTTTGACATGGTGTTGCAATCACTGTTGCTGGCTTGTGCAATTTAAACACTTCTTATAAGAGTATAATTTAACAGCACATAACTATAAAATAGATGACAATTTTATTTGCACGAATTATCCTATAGACATATAACAGTCCTAATGATTCCTTGAGGCCTTGCAGTGTCACAATGTTCTCCATGGTTCCACAGGCCCCACAGTGTCATGTGACTCCTCTGTTCCATGAGTCCTGCAATGTCACAATGGACCTTTGGACCAATGGACCATGGGGCTTTGCAGTGTCACAACGCTCTCCTTTGGCTCCACAGGGTCACAATGGAGCACTGATTACAGGCAGCCTCTCTGTGTTACCCTGGAGCTTTGTTTCCGTGGGGTCTCGCAGTGTCCCAATGGAGCCTTGGTTGGATGGGGCCTCACAGTGTCACAATGATGCCTACATTCCACTGAGGCACACGGCGTCACTAGGGTCCCCTTGCTTCCATGAGGCCCAGCAATGTCACAGTGGTGTCCATGAATCCATGAGGACTCACAGTGTCCCAATGGTCTCTTGATCTCACATGGTCCCACAGTGTCCCAATGGTCCCTTGGTCTCACAAGGCCCCACAGTGTCCCAATGGTCACTTCTTCTCACATGGCCCCACAGTGTAACAATGGTCCCTTGGTTCCATGGTTCCTGGTCTGGTGCATTCCCCTCTCCCCTTCTCAGGCCACCCTGCCAGCTGAGAAATGCTCACTGGGCCAGGGCCTTGGCCAGCAGCCCCTGGGCTCAGCTCCTCTGGAGCTCATCACAGACACTGTCTGCTCCAGGCTCAACCCTTCATTTCCTGGGGAGATGCCAAAGCCTCCACAGGGAACATTTCCCTTTGCTCAGGGGAATTTCGCACAGGTGCCTTGTAGTGACTCTTTGTGTCTGTGTGCACACAGGAGTGCCTGTGCTCAGGGAAATGTGGCAGATATGCTGCTCTCTGAGGGCTTTGGTTGCCTTGGATAGCTGAGCCAGTCAGGCCTGGAAGTAAGGTTAAGTCATGTCACCCTGATTCTTAAGATTTTCTAAAGCCTTCTGAGTTTACATTCTGTTGGAGAACCTTCCCACACAATTTCTGTCAACAACATATTGTTTACAATCTTTTATGGGGCTGGACAAACTTGATGTACTAGTGGTTTGTCCAATGTCTTTGGACAGGTGGCCCATTCACTCTCCAATCCAATGTCACCTTTGGGAAAGTATAAAAGTTGGAGTCAGAGAATAAACTTTTATCTTTACCTTGCAAATAGCAGGTGGCTCGCGTCGTGCTTTCACGTGTCTTATAGCGACAAAGTCACAAGCTGTAAGCAAAGTTAAATGCTGCTAAGAGTTGTTCTTTTGCTAATTTGTGAAGCTTAATAGAAGTTCTAAGCGAAGTTGAATATTGTTAAGTGTTATTCCACAGCTCTGTTTAGCTTTTAGGCTGTATTCCTTTTCTCCTTGCCCTCACTGTCCTTTCGTCACACACACACACACACACACACAGAGACACACAGACACCGGGACAGTTCTTGACTCCTTTTTGGTTTGATTGCCTGGATTTTGTTTGGTTTTGTTGTTGCTTTGTTTCCTTGCTGTGCCTGAAGTTTCCAGTCAGGAGCAGAGTGACTCTTGCCAAGGAACTCTGTGGTGCTGTCACTTAATATTAAAGCTGTTTTATGCTACTCCCCTGCTGGGGATTTTTATAAGTGCTCTCAAGCCCTCCTTCATAAGAGGGTGAAGGAGCCCTGGCCAAGCTCTGGCCCTGGGGGCACAGGGATGCTGCTAGGGGGTCCCTGTCTCCCTGTTACAACTTTCAGGGCCCTGAGCCCCTGTCCCCGTGTCAGGCTCTGGGCTTGATCTCCTCGAACATCCTCAGCGGGAGGCTGCAGCGCCAGGGGCAGGGGGACCCAGAGGGACACGGGATGCCACTGTGCACCAGCAGCTTTGGACTTCTCTGGGAGGAACTGTGAGTGGGAGCTGGCTTGAAGTGACCTCCCCAGTAAGGTCACAGAGCCCCTGAGATGTCACTCTGCCTCCTGGGATGTCACAGCCCACCCTGGGATCTCACAAATCCCCCTTGTGATGCCACAGAGCCAGTGCTGCTCTATCACTCTGGGATGTCATACAGTTGCGCTGTGATGGCACAGAAGACTCTGGCATCACAAAGTCAGCCCGTGTCACAATCCTCTAGTGCAAGCGGGAATCATGACAGTTCATTTTCCCCATCTCAGAATTAGCAGAAGTAGATAGGCTTATCATGAGAAACCAAATGTGATAAACATGTTAGAAATGAAAGGCTCCAAGTTATTAGTTATTAATTTAATAAAAGTTATTAAGTGTACCAAATATAAATTTTGAGAAAAATGGAAAAAAGCCACTATAAAAAAAAGTCAATGTGGAGCCCGGGATTGCCACCGGGTGAGACACAGGTTTGACAGCTGCAGCAGAGGGTCCTCTATGCTTCACACCGACCATCCTGTCTGACCCATTTTTATACCATTTTCCATGCCTGAGCCAGACTCCCTTTTCTTCCTTTTTGGAGTGCATGTATTCATGTGGAGTTCTTTTCTCTGTGGCAAGTTGAACAATACGAGTCCGGAGAGTGATGAACACCTGTGTTTGCAGTCCCGGAATTCGGATTTGAGATGTACCTCCCTGATGGCTCTGACTATCTCGGTCTCGGATATTTATCGTGTATTTATGGTCCGGGTGTTTCTCAGAAAACCTTGATGCACGATCCCTCTCTGGGCTGGCCACTTTCGTTCGCTTGGAAATAAAGTCCTCCCTCTCTTGTCCAGGTGGCTTCGACATGGTGTTGCAATCACTGTTGCTGGCTTGTGCAATTTAAAATCTTCTTATAAGAGTATAATTTAACAGCACATAACTATAAAATAGACGACAATTTTATTTGCACGAATTATCCTATAGACATATAACAGTCCTAATGATTCCTTGAGGCCTTGCAGTGTCACAATGTTCTCCATGGTTCCACAGGCCCCACAGTGTCATGTGACTCCTCTGTTCCATGAGTCCTGCAATGTCACAATGGACCTTTGGACCAATGGACCATGGGGCTTTGCAGTGTCACAACGCTCTCCTTTGGCTCCACAGGGTCACAATGGAGCACTGATTACAGGCAGCCTCTCTGTGTTACCCTGGAGCTTTGTTTCCATGGGGTCTCGGAGTGTCCCAATGGAGCCTTGGCTGGATGGGGCCTCACAGTGTCACAATGATGCCTACATTCCACTGAGGCACATGGCGTCACTAGGGTCCCCTTGCTTCCATGAGGCCCAGCAATGTCACAGTGGTGTCCATGAATCCATGAGGACTCACAGTGTCCCAATGGTCTCTTGATCTCACATGGTCCCACAGTGTCCCAATGGTCCCTTGGTGTCACAAGGCCCCACAGTGTCCCAATGGTCACTTCTTCTCACATGGCCCCACAGTGTAACAATGGTCCCTTGGTTCCATGGTTCCTGGTCTGGTGCATTCCCCTCTCCCCTTCTCAGGCCGCCCTGCCAGCTGAGAAATGCTCACTGGGCCTGGGCCTTGGCCAGCAGCCCCTGGGCTCAGCTCCTCTGGAGCTCATCACAGACACTGTCTGCTCCAGGCTCAACCCTTCATCCCCTGGGGAGATGCCAAAGCCTCCACAGGGAACATTTCCCTTTGCTCAGGGGAATTTCACACAGGTGCCTTGTAGTGACTCTTTGTGTCTGTGTGCACACAGGAGTGCCTGTGCTCAGGGAAATGTGGCAGATATGCTGCTCCCTGAGGGCTTTGGATGCCTTGGATAGCTGAGCCAGTCAGGCCTGGAAGTAAGGTTAAGTCATGTTACCCTGATTCTTAAGATTTTCTAAAGCCTTCTGAGTTTCCATTCTGTTGGAGAACCTTCCCACACAATTTCTGTCAACAACATATTGTTTACAATCTTTTATGGGGCTGGACAAACTTGATGTACTAGTGGTTTGTCCAATGTCTTTGGAGAGGTGGCCCATTCACTCTCCAATCCAATGTCACCTTTGGGAAAGTATAAAAGTTGGAGTCAGAGAATAAACTTTTATCTTTACCTTGCAAATAGCAGGTGGCTCGCGTCGTGCTTTCACGTGTCTTATAGCGACAAAGTCACAAGCTGTAAGCAAAGTTAAATGCTGCTAAGAGTTGTTCTTTTGCTAATTTGTGAAGCTTAATAGAAGTTATAAGCGAAGTTGAATATTGTTAAGTGTTATTCCACAGCTCTGTTTAGCTTTTAGGCTGTATTCCTTTTCTCCTTGCCCTCACTGTCCTTTCGTCACACACACACACACACACACACACACACACACACACACACACACACACACAAACACACAGAGACACACAGACACCGGGACAGTTCTTGACTCCTTTTTGGTTTGATTGCCTGGATTTTGTTTGGTTTTGTTGTTGCTTTGTTTCCTTGCTGTGCCTGAAGTGTCCAGTCAGGAGCAGAGTGACTCTTGCCAAGGAACTCTGTGGTGCTGTCACTTAATATTAAAGCTGTTTTATGCTACTCCCCTGCTGGGGATTTTTAAAGTGCTCTCAAGCCCTCCTTCATAAGAGGGTGAAGGAGCCCTGGCCAAGCTCTGGCCCTGGGGGCACAGGGATGCTGCTAGGGGGTCCCTGTCTCCCTGTTCCAACTGTGACGGCCCTGAGTCCCTGTCCCCGTGTCAGGCTCTGGGCTTGATCTCCTCGAACATCCTCAGCAGGGGGCTGCAGCGCCAGGGGCAGGGGGACCCAGAGGGACACGGGATGCCACCGGGCACGAGCAGCTTTGGACTTCTCTGGGAGGAACTGTGAGTGGGAGCTGGCTTGAAGTGACCTCCCCAGTAAGGTCACAGAGCCCCTGAGATGTCACACTGCCTCCTGGGATGTCACAGCCCACCCTGAGATCTCACAAATCCCCCTTGTGATGTCACAGAGCCAGTGCTGCTCTAGCACTCTGGGATGTCATACAGTTGCGCTGTGATGGCACAGAAGACTCTGGCATCACAAAGTCAGCCCGTGTCACAATCCTCTAGTGCAAGCGGGAATCATGACAGTTCATTTTCCCCATCTCAGAATTAGCAGAAGTAGATAGGCTTATCATGAGAAACTGAATGTGATGAACATGTTAGAAATGCAAGGCTCCAAGTTATTAATTTTTAATTTAATAAAAGTTATTAAGTGTACCAAATATAAACTTTGAGAAAAATGAAAAAAAGACACTATAAAAAAAAGTCAATGTGGAGCCCGGGATTGCCACCGGGTGAGACACAGGTTTGACAGCTGCAGCAGAGGGTCCTCTATGCTTCACACCGACCGTCCTGTCTGACCCATTTTTATACGATTTTCCTTGCCTGAGCCAGAGTCCCCTTTCTTCCTTTTCAAAGTGCATGTATTCATGTGGAGTTCTTTTCTCTGTGGCAAGTTGAACAATACGTGTCCGGAGAGTGATGAACACCTGTGTTTGCAGTCCCGGAATTCGGATTTGAGATGTACCTCCCTGATGGCTCTGACTATCTCGGTCTCGGATATTTATCGTGTATTTATCGTCCGGGTGTTTCTCGGACAACCTTGATGCATGATCCCTCTCTGGGCTGGCCACTTTCGTTCGCTTGTAAATAAAGTCCTCCCTCTCTCGTCCAGGTGGCTTTGACATGGTGTTGCAATCGCTGTTGCTGGCTTGTGCGATTTAAAAACTTCCTATAAGAGTATAATTTAACAGCACATAACTATAAAAGAGACGACAATTTTATTTGCACGAATTATCCTATAGACATATAACAGTCCTAATGATTCCTTGAGGCCTTGCAGTGTCACAATGTTCTCCATGGTTCCACAGGCCCCACAGTGTCATGTGACTCCTCTGTTCCATGAGTCCTGCAATGTCACAATGGACCTTTGGACCAATGGACCATGGGGCTTTGCAGTGTCACAACGCTCTCCTTTGGCTCCACAGGGTCACAATGGAGCACTGATTACAGGCAGCCTCTCTGTGTTACCCTGGAGCTTTGTTTCCGTGGGGTCTCGCAGTGTCCCAATGGAGCCTTGGCTGGATGGGGCCTCACAGTGTCACAATGATGCCTACATTCCACTGAGGCACACGGCATCACTAGGGTCCCCTTGCTTCCATGAGGCCCAGCAATGTCACAGTGGTGTCCATGAATCCATGAGGACTCACAGTATCCCAATGGTCTCTTGATCTCACATGGTCCCACAGTGTCCCAATGGTCCCTTGGTCTCACAAGGCCCCACAGTGTCCCAATGGTCACTTCTTCTCACATGGCCCCACAGTGTAACAATGGTCCCTTGGTTCCATGGTTCCTGGTCTGGTGCATTCCCCTTTCCCCTTCTCAGGCCACCCTGCCAGCTGAGAAATGCTCACTGGGCCAGGGCCTTGGCCAGCAGCCCCTGGGCTCAGCTCCTCTGGAGCTCATCACAGACACTGTCTGCTCCAGGCTCAACCCTTCATTTCCTGGGGAGATGCCAAAGCCTCCACAGGGAACATTTCCCTTTGCTCAGGGGAATTTCTCACAGGTGCCTTGTAGTGACTCTTTGTGTCTGTGTGCACACAGGAGTGCCTGTGCTCAGGGAAATGTGGCAGAAATGCTGCTCTCTGAGGGCTTTGATTGCCTTGGATAGCTGAGCCAGTCAGGCCTGGAAGTAAGGTTAAGTCATGTCACCCTGATTCTTAAGATTTTCTAAAGCCTTCTGAGTTTCCATTCTGTTGGAGAACCTTCCCACACAATTTCTGTCAACAACATATTGTTTACAATCTTTTATGGGGGTGGACAAACTTGATGTACTAGTGCTTTGTCCAATGTCTTTGGACAGGTGGTCCATTCACTCTCCAATCCAATGTCACCTTTGGGAAAGTATAAAAGTTGGAGTCAGAGAATAAACTTTTCTCTTTACCTTGAAAATAGCAGGTGGCTCGCGTCGTGCTTTCACGTGTCTTATAGCGACAAAGTCACAAGCTGTAAGCAAAGTTAAATGCTGCTAAGAGTTGTTCTTTTGCTAATTTGTGAAGCTTAATAGAAGTTATAAGCGAAGTTGAATATTGTTAAGTGTTATTCCACAGCTCTGTTTAGCTTTTAGGCTGTATTCCTTTTATCCTTGCCCTCACTGTCCTTTCGTCACACACACACACACACACACACACACACCCACACACACACACACACACAAACACACAGAGACACACAGACACCGGGACAGTTCTTGACTCCTTTTTGGTTTGATTGCCTGGATTTTGTTTGGTTTTGTTGTTGCTTTGTTTCCTTGGTGTGCCTGAAGTGTCCAGTCAGGAGCAGAGTGACTCTTGCCAAGGAACTCTGTGGTGCTGTCACTTAATATTAAAGCTGTTTTATGCTACTCCCCTGCTGGGGATTTTTAAAGTGCTCTCAAGCCCTCCTTCATAAGAGGGTGAAGGAGCCCTGGCCAAGCTCTGGCCCTGGGGGCACAGGGATGCTGCTAGGGGGTCCCTGTCTCCCTGTTCCAACTGTGACGGCCCTGAGCCCCTGTCCCCGTGTCAGGCTCTGGGCTTGATCTCCTCGAACATCCTCAGCAGGGGGCTGCAGCGCCAGGGGCAGGGGGACCCAGAGGGACACGGGATGCCACCGGGCACGAGCAGCTTTGGACTTCTCTGGGAGGAACTGTGAGTGGGAGCTGGCTTGAAGTGACCTCCCCAGTAAGGTCACAGAGCCCCTGAGATGTCACACTGCCTCCTGGGATGTCACAGCCCACCCTGAGATCTCACAAATCCCCCTTGTGATGTCACAGAGCCAGTGCTGCTCTAGCACTCTGGGATGTCATACAGTTGCGCTGTGATGGCACAGAAGACTCTGGCATCACAAAGTCAGCCCGTGTCACAATCCTCTAGTGCAAGCGGGAATCATGACACTTCATTTTCCCCACCTCAGAATTAGTAGAAGTAGATAGGCTTATCATGAGAAACTGAATGTGATGAACATGTTAGAAATGCAAGGCTCCAAGTTATTAATTTTTAATTTAATAAAAGTTATTAAGTGTACCAAATATAAACTTTGAGAAAAATGAAAAAAAGACACTATAAAAAAAAGTCAATGTGGAGCCCGGGATTGCCACCGGGTGAGACACAGGTTTGACAGCTGCAGCAGAGGGTCCTCTATGCTTCACACCGACCGTCCTGTCTGACCCATTTTTATACGATTTTCCTTGCCTGAGCCAGAGTCCCCTTTCTTCCTTTTCAAAGTGCATGTATTCATGTGGAGATCTTTTCTCTGTGGCAAGTTGAACAATACGTGTCCGGAGAGTGATGAACACCTGTGTTTGCAGTCCCGGAATTCGGATTTGAGATGTACCTCCCTGATGGCTCTGACTATCTCGGTCTCGGATATTTATAGTGTATTTATCGTCCGGGTGTTTCTCGGACAACCTTGATGCATGATCCCTCTCTGGGCTGGCCACTTTCGTTTGCTTGTAAATAAAGTCCTCCCTCTCTCGTCCAGGTGGCTTTGACATGGTGTTGCAATCGCTGTTGCTGGCTTGTGCGATTTAAAAACTTCCTATAAGAGTATAATTTAACAGCACATAACTATAAAAGAGACGACAATTTTATTTGCACGAATTATCCTATAGACATATAACAGTCCTAATGATTCCTTGAGGCCTTGCAGTGTCACAATGTTCTCCATGGTTCCACAGGCCCCACAGTGTCATGTGACTCCTCTGTTCCATGAGTCCTGCAATGTCACAGTGGACCTTTGGACCAATGGACCATGGGGCTTTGCAGTGTCACAACGCTCTCCTTTGGCTCCACAGGGTCACAATGGAGCACTGATTACAGGCAGCCTCTCTGTGTTACCCTGGAGCTTTGTTTCCATGGGGTCTCGCAGTGTCCCAATGGAGCCTTGGCTGGATGGGGCCTCACAGTGTCACAATGATGCCTACATTCCACTGAGGCACACGGCGTCACTAGGGTCCCCTTGCTTCCATGAGGCCCAGCAATGTCACAGTGGTGTCCATGAATCCATGAGGACTCACAGTGTCCCAATGGTCCCTTGATCTCACATGGTCCCACAGTGTCCCAATGGTCCCTTGGTCTCACAAGGCCCCACAGTGTCCCAATGGTCACTTCTTCTCACATGGCCCCACAGTGTAACAATGGTCCCTTGGTTCCATGGTTCCTGGTCTGGTGCATTCCCCTCTCCCCTTCTCAGGCCGCCCTGCCAGCTGAGAAATGCTCACTGGGCCTGGGCCTTGGCCAGCAGCCCCTGGGCTCAGCTCCTCTGGAGCTCATCACAGACACTGTCTGCTCCAGGCTCAACCCTTCATCCCCTGGGGAGATGCCAAAGCCTCCACAGGGAACATTTCCCTTTGCTCAGGGGAATTTCTCACAGGTGCCTTGTAGTGACTCTTTGTGTCTGTGTGCACACAGGAGTGCCTGTGCTCAGGGAAATGTGGCAGAAATGCTGCTCTCTGAGGGCTTTGATTGCCTTGGATAGCTGAGCCAGTCAGGCCTGGAAGTAAGGTTAAGTCATGTTACCCTGATTCTTAAGATTTTCTAAAGCCTTCTGAGTTTCCATTCTGTTGGAGAACCTTCCCACACATTTTCTGTCAACAACATATTGTTTACAATCTTTTATGGGGCTGGACAAACTTGATGTACTAGTGGTTTGTCCAATGTCTTTGGACAGGTGGTCCATTCACTCTCCAATCCAATGTCACCTTTGGGAAAGTATAAAAGTTGGAGTCAGAGAATAAACTTTTCTCTTTACCTTGAAAATAGCAGGTGGCTCGCGTCGTGCTTTCACGTGTCTTATAGCGACAAAGTCACAAGCTGTAAGCAAAGTTAAATGCTGCTAAGAGTTGTTCTTTTGCTAATTTGTGAAGCTTAATAGAAGTTATAAGCGAAGTTGAATATTGTTAAGTGTTATTCCACAGCTCTGTTTAGCTTTTAGGCTGTATTCCTTTTATCCTTGCCCTCACTGTCCTTTCGTCACACACACACACACACACACACATTAACATACACACTCACACACAAACACACAGAGACACACAGACACCGGGACAGTTCTTGACTCCTTTTTGGTTTGATTGCCTGGATTTTGTTTGGTTTTGTTGTTGCTTTGTTTCCTTGGTGTGCCTGAAGTGTCCAGTCAGGAGCAGAGTGACTCTTGCCAAGGAACTCTGTGGTGCTGTCACTTAATATTAAAGCTGTTTTATGCTACTCCCCTGCTGGGGATTTTTAAAGTGCTCTCAAGCCCTCCTTCATAAGAGGGTGAAGGAGCCCTGGCCAAGCTCTGGCCCTGGGGGCACAGGGATGCTGCTAGGGGGTCCCTGTCTCCCTGTTCCAACTGTGACGGCCCTGAGCCCCTGTCCCCGTGTCAGGCTCTGGGCTTGATCTCCTCGAACATCCTCAGCAGGGGGCTGCAGTGCCAGGGGCAGGGGGACCCAGAGGGACACGGGATGCCACCGGGCACGAGCAGCTTTGGACTTCTCTGGGAGGAACTGTGAGTGGGAGCTGGCTTGAAGTGACCTCCCCAGTAAGGTCACAGAGCCCCTGAGATGTCACACTGCCTCCTGGGATGTCACAGCCCACCCTGAGATCTCACAAATCCCCCTTGTGATGTCACAGAGCCAGTGCTGCTCTAGCACTCTGGGATGTCATACAGTTGCGCTGTGATGGCACAGAAGACTCTGGCATCACAAAGTCAGCCCGTGTCACAATCCTCTAGTGCAAGCGGGAATCATGACAGTTCATTTTCCCCATCTCAGAATTAGCAGAAGTAGATAGGCTTATCATGAGAAACCGAATGTGATGAACATGTTAGAAATGCAAGGCTCCAAGTTATTAATTTTTAATTTAATAAAAGTTATTAAGTGTACCAAATATAAACTTTGAGAAAAATGAAAAAAAGACACTATAAAAAAAAGTCAATGTGGAGCCCGGGATTGCCACCGGGTGAGACACAGGTTGGACAGCTGCAGCAGAGGGTCCTCTATGCTTCACACCGACCGTCCTGTCTGACCCATTTTTATACGATTTTCCTTGCCTGAGCCAGAGTCCCCTTTCTTCCTTTTCAAAGTGCATGTATTCATGTGGAGTTCTTTTCTCTGTGGCAAGTTGAACAATACGTGTCCGGAGAGTGATGAACACCTGTGTTTGCAGTCCCGGAATTCGGATTTGAGATGTACCTCCCTGATGGCTCTGACTATCTCGGTCTCGGATATTTATAGTGTATTTATCGTCCGGGTGTTTCTCGGACAACCTTGATGCATGATCCCTCTCTGGGCTGGCCACTTTCGTTCACTTGTAAATAAAGTCCTCCCTCTCTCGTCCAGGTGGCTTTGACATGGTGTTGCAATCGCTGTTGCTGGCTTGTGCGATTTAAAAACTTCCTATAAGAGTATAATTTAACAGCACATAACTATAAAAGAGACGACAATTTTATTTGCACGAATTATCCTATAGACATATAACAGTCCTAATGATTCCTTGAGGCCTTGCAGTGTCACAATGTTCTCCATGGTTCCACAGGCCCCACAGTGTCATGTGACTCCTCTGTTCCATGAGTCCTGCAATGTCACAATGGACCTTTGGACCAATGGACCATGGGGCTTTGCAGTGTCACAACGCTCTCCTTTGGCTCCACAGGGTCACAATGGAGCACTGATTACAGGCAGCCTCTCTGTGTTACCCTGGAGCTTTGTTTCCGTGGGGTCTCGCAGTGTCCCAATGGAGCCTTGGTTGGATGGGGCCTCACAGTGTCACAATGATGCCTACATTCCACTGAGGCACACGGCGTCACTAGGGTCCCCTTGCTTCCATGAGGCCCAGCAATGTCACAGTGGTGTCCATGAATCCATGAGGACTCACAGTGTCCCAATGGTCTCTTGATCTCACATGGTCCCACAGTGTCCCAATGGCCCCTTGGTTCCATGGTTCCTGGTCTGGTGCATTCCCCTCTCCCCTTCTCAGGCCGCCCTGCCAGCTGAGAAATGCTCACTGGGCCTGGGCCTTGGCCAGCAGCCCCTGGGCTCAGCTCTTCTGGAGCTCATCACAGACACTGTCTGCCCCAGGCTCAACCCTTCATCCCCTGGGGAGATGCCAAAGCCTCCACAGGGAACATTTCCCTTTGCTCAGGGGAATTTCACACAGGTGCCTTGTAGTGACTCTTTGTGTCTGTGTGCACACAGGAGTGCCTGTGCTCAGGGAAATGTGGCAGATATGCTGCTCCCTGAAGGCTTTGGATGCCTTGGATAGCTGAGCCAGTCAGGCCTGGAAGTAAGGTTAAGTCATGTTACCCTGATTCTTAAGATTTTCTAAAGCCTTCTGAGTTTACATTCTGTTGGAGAACCTTCCCACACAATTTCTGTCAACAACATATTGTTTACAATCTTTTATGGGGGTGGACAAACTTGATGTACTAGTGGTTTGTCCAATGTCTTTGGAGAGGTGGTCCATTCACTCTCCAATCCAATGTCACCTTTGGGAAAGTATAAAAGTTGGAGTCAGAGAATAAACTTTTAGCTTTACCTTGCAAATAGCAGGTGGCTCGCGTCGTGCTTTCACGTGTCTTATAGCGACAAAGTCACAAGCTGTAAGCAAAGTTAAATGCTGCTAAGAGTTGTTCTTTTGCTAATTTGTGAAGCTTAATAGAAGTTCTAAGCGAAGTTGAATATTGTTAAGTGTTATTCCACAGCTCTGTTTAGCTTTTAGGCTGTATTCCTTTTATCCTTGCCCTCACTGTCCTTTCGTCACACACACACACACACACATTAACATACACACTCACACAAAAACACACAGAGACACACAGACACCTGGACAGTTCTTGACTCCTTTTTGGTTTGATTGCCTGGATTTTGTTTGGTTTTGTTGTTGCTTTGTTTCCTTGCTGTGCCTGAAGTGTCCAGTCAGGAGCAGAGTGACTCTTGCCAAGGAAATCTGTGGTGCTGTCACTTAATATTAAAGCTGTTTTATGCTACTCCCCTGCTGAGGATTTTTATAAGTGTTCTCAAGCCCTCCTTCATAAGAGGGTGAAGGAGCCCTGGCCAAGCTCTGGCCCTGGGGGCACAGGGATGCTGCTAGGGGGTCCCTGTCTCCCTGTTACAACTTTCAGGGCCCTGAGGCCCTGTCCCCGTGTCAGGCTCTGGGCTTGATCTCCTCGAACATCCTCAGGAGGAGGCTGCAGCGCCAGGGGCAGGGGGACCCAGAGGGACACGGGATACCACTGTGCACCAGCAGCTTTGGACTTCTCTGGGAGGAACTGTGAGTGGGGGCTGGCTTGAAGTGACCTCCCCAGTAAGGTCACAGAGCCCCTGAGATGTCACACTGCCTCCTGGGATGTCACAGCCCACCCTGAGATCTCACAAATCCCCCTTGTGATGTCACAGAGCCAGTGCTGCTCTATCACTCTGGGATATCATACAGTTACGCTGTGATGGCACAGAAGACTCTGGCATCACAAAGTCAGCCCATGTCACAATCCTCTAGTGCAAGCGGGAATCATGACAGTTTTTTTCCCCATCTCAGACTTAGCAGAAGTAGATAGGCTTATCATGAGAAACCGAATGTGATAAACATGTTAGAAATGAAAGGCTCCAAGTTATTAGTTATTAATTTAATAAAAGTTATTAAGTGTACCAAATATAAGTTTTGAGAAAAATGGAAAAAAGCCACTATAAAAAAAAGTCAGTGTGAAGCCCGGGATTGCCACCGGGTGAGACACAGGTTGACAGCTGCAGCAGAGGGTCCTCTATGCTTCACACCGACCGTCCTGTCCGACCCATTTTTATACCATTTTCCATGCCTGAGCCAGAGTCCCTTTTCTTCCTTTTTGGAGTGCATGTATTCATGTGGAGTTCTTTTCTCTGTGGCAAGTTGAACAATACATGTCCGGAGAGTGATGAACACCTGTGTTTGCAGTCCCGGAATTCGGATTTGAGATGTACCTCCCTGATGGCTCTGACTATCTCGGTCTCGGATATTTATCGTGTATTTATGGTCCGGGTGTTTCTCGGACAACCTTGATGCATGATCCCTCTCCGGGCTGGCCACTTTCGTTCGCTTGTAAATAAAGTCCTCCCTCTCTTGTCCAGGTGGCTTTCACATGGTGTTGCAATCACTGTTGCTGGCTTGTGCAATTTAAAAACTTCTTATAAGAGTATAATTTAACAGCACATAACCATAAAATAGATGACAATTTTATTTGCACGAATTATCCTATAGACATATAACAGTCCTAATGATTCCTTGAGGCCTTGCAGTGTCACAATGTTCTCCATGGTTCCACAGGCCCCACAGTGTCATGTGACTCCTCTGTTCCATGAGTCCTGCAATGTCACAATGGACCTTTGGACCAATGGACCATGGGGCTTTGCAGTGTCACAACGCTCTCCTTTGGCTCCACAGGGTCACAATGGAGCACTGATTACAGGCAGCCTCTCTGTGTTACCCTGGAGCTTTGTTTCCGTGGGGTCTCGCAGTGTCCCAATGGAGCCTTGGTTGGATGGGGCCTCACAGTGTCACAATGATGCCTACATTCCACTGAGGCACACGGCGTCACTAGGGTCCCCTTGCTTCCATGAGGCCCAGCAATGTCACAGTGGTGTCCATGAATCCATGAGGACTCACAGTGTCCCAATGGTCTCTTGATCTCACATGGTCCCACAGTGTCCCAATGGCCCCTTGGTCTCACAAGGCCCCACAGTGTCCCAATGGTCACTTCTTCTCACATGGCCCCACAGTGTAACAATGGTCCCTTGGTTCCATGGTTTCTGGTCTGGTGCATTCCCCTCTCCCCTTCTCAGGCCGCCCTGCCAGCTGAGAAATGCTCACTGGGCCTGGGCCTTGGCCAGCAGCCCCTGGGCTCAGCTCCTCTGGAGCTCATCACAGACACTGTCTGCTCCAGGCTCAACCCTTCATTTCCTGGGGAGATGCCAAAGCCTCCGCAGGGAACATTTCCCTTTGCTCAGGGGAATTTCGCACAGGTGCCTTGTAGTGACTCTTTGTGTCTGTGTGCACACAGAAGTGCCTGTGCTCAGGGAAATGTGGCAGATATGCTGCTCCCTGAGGACTTTGGATGCCTTGGATAGCTGAGCCAGTCAGGCCTGGAAGTAAGGTTAAGTCATGTTACCCTGATTCTTAAGATTTTCTAAAGCCTTCTGAGTTTACATTCTGTTGGAGAACCTTCCCACACAATTTCTGTCAACAACATATTGTTTACAATCTTTTATGGGGGTGGACAAACTTGATGTACTAGTGGTTTGTCCAATGTCTTTGGAGAGGTGGCCCATTCACTCTCCAATCCAATGTCACCTTTGGGAAAGTATAAAAGTTGGAGTCAGAGAATAAACTTTTATCTTTACCTTGCAAATAGCAGGTGGCTCGCGTCGTGCTTTCACGTGTCTTATAGCGACAAAGTCACAAGCTGTAAGCAAAGTTAAATGCTGCTAAGAGTTGTTCTTTTGCTAATTTGTGAAGCTTAATAGAAGTTCTAAGCGAAGTTGAATATTGTTAAGTGCCGCGCTCCCGCCCCGGTTCCCTTTGTCTCAGCCCCGGCTAGCTCTCATCCTGGGGCGAGGGCGGGCGATGGAGGCACCCTCCGCCGCTCCCAGCTGGGGTTTGGAGGGTGCCTTTGTGGGTTCCGGGCAGCGCTAGCAAGCCTCGCGGTGGTAAATGAAGAGCGGATCCTGCTGGGGGCTAAGTCCGAGTTTATTGTAGCCCAACGGGGCCAAATATCCTAGAACGGTGCCAGCCAACAGGAACAAGCACAAGGTGCTTGCACTGGCTTATAAACTGTAAGGGAGGGGTATCCAACGACCAATGGGGATAGGGATAGGGGGTGGCTCCGGGATGGGGGGATATGGTGGGGTCCAATGGGGGAAGGATATGGGGGGAGCCCCAGGTCCTCGCCCAATCACCCGGTGCCCTGAGTAGAAGCTTCTGGATGGATGGGAAGGGGCACCGAGTGATAGACAAGGCACCCGGGGGGGGTAAAATGCCTCTTTCAGGGTGATGGATAGATACTGGGAAGGCGGGAAGGGCGGACAAGGCGGGAAAACTGGGGATAAACCAAGTTGCACACGGGGGTACAAAGGAATAAACCAATACATAATACAGGGATAATAAAACATATACATAACGCAACTCCACATCTCCTCCTTTTTTTGTTTAAAAAGAAAGAAAGGTGAAGAGGATAAAGTAAGTCTTTAAACGGGGGCTTCACAGTCACTGGGTTCATTTTGAAACTAGATGTTTCCTTTTTCTGGAAATTCTTCTTTTTGAAACCCTTCTTTGTTCAAGGGTTTCAGTTCATCACTATGTTAAAGCTTGTAATAAACACAATGAGTCCCAGCAGCAGCAAAAGTCCTGTTTCTTTAGAAAGCAACTGAAATTAATAGTTGAGGTAGGGGAGGTCTAACTCAAAGGGGAACAGAGAATCCCAGGAGCCAGGGAGGGAAGAGGGGGGACCAGGTGAGGGGGACCTTTTCCGCCGTCGGAGGGCGGCGTACCCAACTTGAGGACTGTCCGGTTTTCTCTTCTGGGTCTTAGGGACATATGGTCTGACGAATTTGGAAGGGACCCATCTCAGGCCTGAGGGCGTGGATACGCAAGCGTACCCCCGTCCCCAGGTGACCAAGTCATAGGGTCCTTCTTGCCGCCAGGTCTCAGGGTTTTTAATGAGAACTGGCGGCTTTTCTCTGACCTTGCTCTGCTCGTAGGAATTAAAGTGCCTCGCGATGGGGGGGTTGAGGCACTCGAAGGAACAGTTTAAGAAATTGATGGTAAAAAGGGCCCGCCCTAACTGAACCTGGGGGGACTCATTTTTAGCTGACGACTGTTGTTGTTTAAGCATCCTTTTGATGCTTTGATGAGTCCTCTCTACCACGGCATGACCTGTCGGGGAATAGGCGATGCCAGTTTTATGTTCTATTCCCCATTGCTGCAGGAAGCCTGCGAATTCCTTGGATGTGTACCCGGGGGCATTGTCTGTTTTTATCTGTTTTGGGACGCCTAGCATGGAGAAGGCTTGTATCAGGTGTTTTTCTACTTCCTTGGCCTTCTCCCCTGTGTGGGCAGAGGCGAAAACTGCTCCAGAGAAGGTGTCCACGGAGACATGGACGTACTTCATCCTCCCGAAGGAGGGGATATGAGTAACGTCCATCTGCCACACCTCACAGGACTTCAGACCCCTAGGGTTAGCCCCTGCGCTCACCGATGGTAGTGGGAGCGACTTACAGGACGGGCATGTGGCCACAATGGCCTTGGCCTGGTCCCGGGTTAGATGGAACTGCCGGACCAGACCAGGCGCATTTTGATGGTAAAGCTGGTGGCTTATTTTGGCCTGTTGGAACTTGTCCGGGAGCGGCGCCAGCTGTGCGGGGGCGGCAGCGAGGGAATCGGCACGGCGATTGCCCTCGGCCAAGAACCCCGGCAGGTCGGTGTGTGACCTGATATGCATCACATAAAACGGTTGCTCTCGGTGGGAGACTAGCCTTATCAGCTTAGAGAGCAACCTGTTAAGGGCATCGTTGGAGACACCTTGCAGGATTGCATCCTGTGCTCTAGACACTACACCTGCTACATAGGCCGAATCAGTTACCAAATTAAAAGGTTCAGAGAACCGCTCAAAAGCTCTAACGACTGCGGCCAACTCAGCTACTTGAGGGGATCCTTCTACTTCAACAACATCTGCCTCCCACTGCTGAGTTTGAGGATCTTTCCAAGTCACTACTGACTTGTGGGACCCTCCGGACGCGTCCGTAAAAACTGTTAGAGCCTTTAAGGGTTTTTTGCTCTGAATTTGTTTTGTTGACAGAGTGAATTGGATTTCGGAATTGAAAATTTTGTGGGCCGGTCTCAAAACAGAAATTTTTCCGGTGTAGCTGTCCAGTGCAAACTGCAATGATTCATTCTCTTGCAGCAGGTGTTCTAACATTGCCTTTGTGAATTGGCCCGATTCTAATTTCAAAGGAATGTGGATGTGATCAAAGTCACACCCCGCCAGCTCCCGAATCCGCGTTCTCGCTTTGCGGATTAGCTCTGCCACCAGCTCTTGTGGCCGTGTCAACCTTTTGGATCGTGAATGACTCAGGAATACCCACTCTATGATGGAGAGTGGGTCCCTTTTGTCCTGATCCTTGCCCTTTCCTAGGGTGTCTGCCCATTGGAAGATGACACCGTGGAGGTGTGGCAGTCTGCCCAATATGATGAATCTGAAGGGCAGGCCCGGATCGTACCTGTGGGCCTGCCTGGCAGACATTGCCTCCTGAACCTTCTGCAAAGCAGCTTTGGCCTCTGGAGTGAGTTCCCTGGGAGAACTAGGCTCTTCCCCCCCTTTCAATAAATTGAAAAGAGGGGCTAGGTCTTCGTTGTTAATACCTAACCAGGGTCTCACCCAGTTTAAAGACCCACACAGCTGCTGTACGTCGGCTAGAGTCCGAATTGAATTTTTTATGGCCAATTTCTGCGGAACAATGGTCCGCTTGTTTATTTCTAAACCCAGGTACTTCCAAGGTGGCATTTTTTGAATCTTATTTTCTCGCAGCTCGAACCCTACAGCAACCAACGCACTGGTTGTCAGTTCAAGCGCGTGTGTAAGTAGATCGCTGTTGGGGGCACAAATAAGAATATCATCCATATAGTGCTGGATGATCACGCCCTCGGTGGCTGCACGCACAGGGGACAGCAATGAAGAGACGTACCACTGGCAAATGCTTGGGCTGACTTTCATGCCTTGGGGAAGAACTTTCCAGTGGTATCTCTCCATTGGGGCTTCTCGGTTGATGGAAGGAACCGAGAAGGCGAACCGTGGTGCGTCATCAGGGTGTAGGGGAATTTGGAAAAAACAATTTTTGATGTCAATGACAGCTAATTCCCAATTTTCTGGTAACATCGTGGGGGACGGCATCCCTGGCTGGAGAGGACCCATGTCTTCTATTACATTGTTGATGGCGCGAAGGTCATGAAGGAGGCGCCACTCGTCTTTGCCAGGTTTTTTCAGGACAAAGACAGGGGAATTCCAGGGGGATGTTGTTTCCTGGATATTCCCTTTGGCAAGTTGCTCCTTCACGAGCTCCCGAAGCGCTTTTAATTTCTGTTTATTGAGCGGCCACTGCTCTACCCACACTGGTGTATCTGTGAGCCAATTAAGTTTCCGGGTAGGACGCTCTTCAGTGACTGTTGCCCGAAAAACCTGGGGGGTCGGGATGTTAATTGTGACCCCCCACTGGGCCATCAGGTCTCTCCCCCATAAGGGTTCTGTGTAATCTAATACGAACGGGCGTAAATAGGCCGATTGTCCGTTCGGCCCCTCAAATTTTACGATGTTTTTTGATTGCTTTGCCAATTGAGAACCCCCTACACCTTGAATTTTCCCTGCCACGTTTTGCAATTCCCAGCGTGACGGCCAATCCCGTGCGGGAATGACTGTCACGTCTGCTCCTGTATCTAGGAGACCGCTTAGGTGTTTGTACTCCCCATCCTTCCGCATATAGCAGGAGAGCTTTGGTCTTTCCTTCCCTATGACCTGGGCCTGGCACACCTGGTAGCTTTTCTTTGCTGACTTCTTCCATAGATCCTCAGGGTGTGCCGGAGGCCCAGATGCTGGAATGGCTTGGGCGATGATTTGGCCCTTGGGAAGGAAGACTGGAGGATGGGGGCAGTGCAGCCACACCACTAATCGCTCGGTGTTCCTAGATGTCAGGGATGGTGCAATAGTGACTTCGAGAGGCGTGAATTTTGTGTCCCCAAGAACGATGTACTTACTGTGGAGGTTCCTCCAGGTTCCTGGGTCCTCTGTGTCGACAGCGATGGAGTGCCAGTCGCTGTCCCTTAGGTGCAGAGCCTCAGTCAGGGCCAACCTATATGGGGAGAAATCAGATACGATGTTAAGTATCGGCTTGGGCTGGTTCGGGCCTCGACCCAGCCAAGCAGTGGGAATGAAATCCACATTTTCTCTCATATAGGCTGGTTTGTCAGCCATAATCTGGTGTGTCAAGTCCAGTGAAATGTCCTCAGGTGGGCATTGCAGGTAGTCGTCTCTCCCCTCCTCTGATGTTATAGAACCCACAATATTTATGTCCTCGCGCAGGGAGGGACTGCGCTGATGACTCAGTTTTTTTGTTTTCCCCCCGAGTTGGGGGCACTCTTTTCTTGTCGCTGCTGTTTAAACCTAAAAAACTCGTCCCTCAGCGGGCATTGGGAAGCCCAATGTCCCTTCTGCCTACATAGATTGCAGGCCTGATGGTGTTGTTGTCCCCTCGGGGGTGTTCCTGTAGGGCGGCGATCTGGAGAAGGGGTGGCTGGCGGTGTTACGGCTTTAACGAAGGCTACTCTCTTTGTTGGTGGTTTAGGAGTCTCTGGAATGTCTTTAGCAGGAACTGTCACCTTCCTCGCACAGACTTGTAGCATGCTTTGAAGGGTAGGCTCAGGGTCCAGGGGCAGACTGAGGATGGCTTGCCGGCACACGTCGTTAGCGTTCTGCTTCGCAACTGTGGCAAGCATCCTCTCTCGCAGCCTCTCGTCCGGGACCTGAGCCTCCATCGCGTGATGCAAGCGATCCACGAACGCGACAAAAGGTTCTAGGGGTTCCTGCTTTAGGGACAAGAAGTTAATAACCGTACCGCTGGGTCTTAACTTAAAAAACGCCTTTTCTGCTGCCCTAGTGCTGACTTGCAGCGCCTCTCTGGGGATTTTTTCCGCCTGCTTGGTCCCCATTTTCCAATCCCCCTCCCCGCACAAGTGGTCTAGCGATATTACAGCCCCATCTTTATCCCTAGAGCTATCTGCATTGGCCCAGAGGTCAGGTAACACCTCTCTGATCTCCTGCTTCCACTCGGACTCCCAGATGAGGAATTCTCCGTGGGTAATTAAACAGGAGAAGAGAGTTCGCATGTCTGCTGGGACATATTCTTTGGAGGAGAGGGTTGCTTTTAATAAGCCTTGGAAGTATTCGCTTTCCATCCCGAACCCCTTCTTGGCCTTGCAGAGCTCTTTGATGGTCTGCTGGGGGATGGGGGACCACTGTGCAAGGGGCCTACCCCCTTGCCGCGGGGTACAGGTGACAGGTGCGGCCGAGAAGGCAGGTAGGGACTGGGGTGGATCGGGGTTCCCACGCTCCCCCCCCCCGGAACCGAAAGCGTGGGAACTGGAAGTGGGGTCGTGGGAACCAGGGGACGAGGCGTGGTCTGGAGCAGGAGGAGTGGTATGGTGGGGACTCCCCTCCCCGGGGGTGGAGCTGAGGGGTGGGGTGTTGAATAATTCAAGGAAGGGGGAGTTGACGGGGGGTGGAGGAGGGAGGTGGGCGGAGAAATCCGGGGAGCAGAAGGGGTTGGTCTGCCGGAAGGGATTATGGGAGGGGGGAGGACAGGTATCTTGGGAAGAAGGAGCACGAGTGGCGGGAAAACCCACGCGGTCACCTCCATCTTGTGTCCTGGGGAAGGGGGAAGAAGGGGAGCCATTTCGTGGGGTTTGGGGATGGAGGATGGGGGATGAGGGATCTTCGGGGGTCTGGGATAACTGAAAACGAACGGAGTCTCTACGGGACGGGGCTGTACAGCGCGGGGAAGAAGGGGAACGGGTAGAAGCAGAGACAGTGCCTGCACCGCTCTGCGGGGTGTCTAGGGTATTCTCAGAGGGGCCAGAATCTGCCTGCGGGCAATGCCGGGATGCCTGTCTGATAATACCCGACTTCGGGAGAGAGGGAGAGTTTTGCCGCAGTTTTCCCGCAGCGCCCGCCGCAGCCGCAGCCTCGGGAGCAGCGACAGCAGCTGCCCTGCGCCCCGCTGCAGCGGCGAGCGCTGCATCGTACTGCAGCGACCGGGCTGAGGGACAGGGAAGCGGAGTAGGGTTATATGAACTACCCGCCGAACTGGGGATCGGTTTGTTTGCGGCTGGCTGTGGCAGACTTTCGTAGCGATATTTAATTATATCGCGAATTTGGAGAGCCAAATGGGTGAATATGGAGAGAGAGAGATCCGACTGTCGCAGGATCTTCTCCGCTACCTGTTCCCAAAAAGGGGCTTGGTATAATTTAGCTGGCGAAATGTCAGGGAAAGTTTGCGACAACCACTGAACGAACCGTTTTACTTCAGATTTTTTAACCTTAATTCCCCCCACTAAAAGGATACCCACAACTTGGGAATAAATGCTCTTCTGCGGCACGGACAGCCTTGCACCCATGGCTGTTAGATGTTAAATCGTGCTGCAGCGCCTACGATTGGGAAAATACGAACGAAAAACAAAAGACCACACTTCCGGCTTTGTCGCGGTCCTTAAGCTTCCCGCCCGGAAAGGGAAGCACCAAAAACAGGAATTTTTTCCCCGAACCCCGGGGAAAAAGAAACCCACCAAAAAGGGATCCTTCCCCTAAAACCTAGGGGAAAGGAACCAACCAAAAAAAAAGGACCGGGAAAGCCCCAGGGGCCCCTATACTCACAAACCACAGGGGTCCGAGAGGGAAGGGTGGAAAAGAAAAACCAATCGCAGGGCTTCTCCGCGAGAGAATCGACTCCGGAGGTGCGTTCCAGAGCTGCCGATCCTGTCCCCAAGAGTGCCACCCACTAAAACGTGGGTCTGCTCTCGCCGGGGTAGCTGACGGCCAGGAGGACGATTCTTCAGGTCTGCGCGACCCTAAAATCCTCAAACGAGGGTCCAACGCCGCGAAAACGGGGCCGCTCGTTGGGCGCCAGCTGCCGCGCTCCCGCCCCGGTTCCCTTTGTCTCAGCCCCGGCTAGCTCTCATCCTGGGGCGAGGGCGGGCGATGGAGGCACCCTCCGCCGCTCCCAGCTGGGGTTTGGAGAGTGCCTTTGTGGGTTCCGGGCAGCGCTAGCAAGCCTCGCGGTGGTAAATGAAGAGCGGATCCTGCTGGGGGCTAAGTCCGAGTTTATTGTAGCCCAACGGGGCCAAATATCCTAGAACGGTGCCAGCCAACAGGAACAAGCACAAGGTGCTTGCACTGGCTTATAAACTGTAAGGGAGGGGTATCCAACGACCAATGGGGATAGGGATAGGGGGTGGCTCCGGGATGGGGGGATATGGTGGGGTCCAATGGGGGAAGGATATGGGGGGAGCCCCAGGTCCTCGCCCAATCACCCGGTGCCCTGAGTAGAAGCTTCTGGATGGATGGGAAGGGGCACCGAGTGATAGACAAGGCACCCGGGGGGGGTAAAATGCCTCTTTCAGGGTGATGGATAGATACTGGGAAGGTGGGAAGGGAGGACAAGGCGGGAAAACTGGGGATAAACCAAGTTGCACACGGGGGTACAAAGGAATAAACCAATACATAATACAGGGATAATAAAACATATACATAACGCAACTCCACAGTTAAGTGTTATTCCACAGCTCTGTTTAGCTTTTAGGCTGTATTCCTTTTATCCTTGCCCTCACTGTCCTTTCGTCACACACACACACACACACATTAACATACACACTCACACAAAAACACACAGAGACACACAGACACCGGGACAGTTCTTGACTCCTTTTTGGTTTGATTGCCTGGATTTTGTTTGGTTTTGTTGTTGCTTTGTTTCCTTGCTGTGCCTGAAGTTTCCAGTCAGGAGCAGAGTGACTCTTGCCAAGGAACTCTGTGGTGCTGTCACTTAATATTAAAGCTGTTTTATGCTACTCCCCTGCTGGGGATTTTTATAAGTGCTCTCAAGCCCTCCTTCATAAGAGGGTGAAGGAGCCCTGGCCAAGCTCTGGCCCTGGGGGCACAGGGATGCTGCTAGGGGGTCCCTGTCTCCCTGTTACAACTTTCAGGGCCCTGAGCCCCTGTCCCCGTGTCAGGCTCTGGGCTTGATCTCCTTGAACATCCTCAGGAGGAGGCTGCAGCGCCAGGGGCAGGGGGACCCAGAGGGACACGGGATACCACTGTGCACCAGCAGCTTTGGACTTCTCTGGGAGGAACTGTGAGTGGGGGCTGGCTTGAAGTGACCTCCCCAGTAAGGTCACAGAGCCCCTGAGATGTCACACTGCCTCCTGGGATGTCACAGCCCACCCTGAGATCTCACAAATCCCCCTTGTGATGTCACAGAGCCAGTGCTGCTCTAGCACTCTGGGATATCATACAGTTACGCTGTGATGGCACAGAAGACTCTGGCATCACAAAGTCAGCCCGTGTCACAATCCTCTAGTGCAAGCGGGAATCATGACAGTTTTTTTTCCCCATCTCAGAATTAGCAGAAGTAGATAGGCTTATCATGAGAAACCGAATGTGATAAACATGTTAGAAATGAAAGGCTCCAAGTTATTAGTTATTAATTTAATAAAAGTTATTAAGTGTACCAAATATAAGTTTTGAAAAAAATGGAAAAAAGCCACTGTAAAAAAAAGTCAGTGTGGAGCCCGGGATTGCCACCGGGTGAGACACAGGTTTGACAGCTGCAGCAGAGGGTCCTCTATGCTTCACACCGACCGTCCTGTCCGACCCATTTTTATACCATTTTCCATGCCTGAGCCAGAGTCCCTTTTCTTCCTTTTTGGAGTGCATGTATTCATGTGGAGTTCTTTTCTCTGTGGCAAGTTGAACAATACATGTCCGGAGAGTGATGAACACCTGTGTTTGCAGTCCCGGAATTCGGATTTGAGATGTACCTCCCTGATGGCTCTGACTATCTCGGTCTCGGATATTTATCGTGTATTTATGGTCCGGGTGTTTCTCGGACAACCTTGATGCATGATCCCTCTCCGGGCTGGCCACTTTCGTTCGCTTGTAAATAAAGTCCTCCCTCTCTTGTCCAGGTGGCTTTCACATGGTGTTGCAATCACTGTTGCTGGCTTGTGCAATTTAAAAACTTCTTATAAGAGTATAATTTAACAGCACATAACCATAAAATAGATGACAATTTTATTTGCACGAATTATCCTATAGACATATAACAGTCCTAATGATTCCTTGAGGCCTTGCAGTGTCACAATGTTCTCCATGGCTCCACAGGCCCCACAGTGTCATGTGACTCCTCTGTTCCATGAGTCCTGCAATGTCATAATGGACCTTTGGACCAATGGACCATGGGGCTTTGCAGTGTCACAACGCTCTCCTTTGGCTCCACATGGTCACAATGGAGCACTGATTACAGGCAGCCTCTCTGTGTTACCCTGGAGCTTTGTTTCCGTGGGGTCTCACAGTGTCCCAATGGAGCCTTGGTTGGATGGGGCCTCACAGTGTCACAATGATGCCTACATTCCACTGAGGCACACGGCGTCACTAGGGTCCCCTTGCTTCCATGAGGCCCAGCAATGTCACAGTGGTGTCCATGAATCCATGAGGACTCACAGTGTCCCAATGGTCTCTTGATCTCACATGGTCCCACAGTGTCCCAATGGCCCCTTGGTCTCACAAGGCCCCACAGTGTCCCAATGGTCACTTCTTCTCACATGGCCCCACAGTGTAACAATGGTCCCTTGGTTCCATGGTTCCTGGTCTGGTGCATTCCCCTCTCCCCTTCTCAGGCCGCCCTGCCAGCTAAGAAATGCTCACTGGGCCAGGGCCTTGGCCAGCAGCCCCTGGGCTCAGCTCCTCTGGAGCTCATCACAGACACTGTCTGCTCCAGGCTCAACCCTTCATTTCCTGGGGAGATGCCAAAGCCTCCACAGGGAACATTTCCCTTTGCTCAGGGGAATTTCTCACAGGTGCCTTGTAGTGACTCTTTGTGTCTGTGTGCACACAGGAGTGCCTGTGCTCAGGGAAATGTGGCAGAAATGCTGCTCCCTGAGGACTTTGGATGCCTTGGATAGCTGAGCCAGTCAGGCCTGGAAGTAAGGTTAAGTCATGTTACCCTGATTCTTAAGATTTTCTAAAGCCTTCTGAGTTTCCATTCTGTTGGAGAACCTTCCCACACAATTTCTGTCAACAACATATTGTTTACAATCTTTTATGGGGGTGGACAAACTTGATGTACTAGTGGTTTGTCCAATGTCTTTGGAGAGGTGGCCCATTCACTCTCCAATCCAATGTCACCTTTGGGAAAGTATAAAAGTTGGAGTCAGAGAATAAACTTTTATCTTTACCTTGCAAATAGCAGGTGGCTCGCGTCGTGCTTTCACGTGTCTTATAGCGACAAAGTCACAAGCTGTAAGCAAAGTTAAATGCTGCTAAGAGTTGTTCTTTTGCTAATTTGTGAAGCTTAATAGAAGTTCTAAGCGAAGTTGAATATTGTTAAGTGTTATTCCACAGCTCTGTTTAGCTTTTAGGCTGTATTCCTTTTATCCTTGCCCTCACTGTCCTTTCGTCACACACACACACACACACACATTAACATACACACTCACACAAAAACACACAGAGACACACAGACACCGGGACAGTTCTTGACTCCTTTTTGGTTTGATTGCCTGGATTTTGTTTGGTTTTGTTGTTGCTTTGTTTCCTTGCTGTGCCTGAAGTTTCCAGTCAGGAGCAGAGTGACTCTTGCCAAGGAACTCTGTGGTGCTGTCACTTAATATTAAAGCTGTTTTATGCTACTCCCCTGCTGGGGATTTTTATAAGTGCTCTCAAGCCCTCCTTCATAAGAGGGTGAAGGAGCCCTGGCCAAGCTCTGGCCCTGGGGGCACAGGGATGCTGCTAGGGGGTCCCTGTCTCCCTGTTACAACTTTCAGGGCCCTGAGCCCCTGTCCCCGTGTCAGGCTCTGGGCTTGATCTCCTTGAACATCCTCAGGAGGAGGCTGCAGCGCCAGGGGCAGGGGGACCCAGAGGGACACGGGATACCACTGTGCACCAGCAGCTTTGGACTTCTCTGGGAGGAACTGTGAGTGGGGGCTGGCTTGAAGTGACCTCCCCAGTAAGGTCACAGAGCCCCTGAGATGTCACACTGCCTCCTGGGATGTCACAGCCCACTCTGAGATCTCACAAATCCCCCTTGTGATGTCACAGAGCCAGTGCTGCTCTAGCACTCTGGGATATCATACAGTTACGCTGTGATGGCACAGAAGACTCTGGCATCACAAAGTCAGCCCGTGTCACAATCCTCTAGTGCAAGCGGGAATCATGACAGTTTTTTTTCCCCATCTCAGAATTAGCAGAAGTAGATAGGCTTATCATGAGAAACCGAATGTGATAAACATGTTAGAAATGAAAGGCTCCAAGTTATTAGTTATTAATTTAATAAAAGTTATTAAGTGTACCAAATATAAGTTTTGAGAAAAATGGAAAAAAGCCACTATAAAAAAAAGTCAGTGTGGAGCCCGGGATTGCCACCGGGTGAGACACAGGTTTGACAGCTGCAGCAGAGGGTCCTCTATGCTTCACACCGACCGTCCTGTCCGACCCATTTTTATACCATTTTCCATGCCTGAGCCAGAGTTCCTTTTCTTCCTTTTTGGAGTGCATGTATTCATGTGGAGTTCTTTTCTCTGTGGCAAGTTGAACAATACATGTCCGGAGAGTGATGAACACCTGTGTTTGCAGTCCCGGAATTCGGATTTGAGATGTACCTCCCTGATGGCTCTGACTATCTCGGTCTCGGATATTTATCGTGTATTTATGGTCCGGGTGTTTCTCGGACAACCTTGATGCATGATCCCTCTCCGGGCTGGCCACTTTCGTTCGCTTGTAAATAAAGTCCTCCCTCTCTTGTCCAGGTGGCTTTCACATGGTGTTGCAATCACTGTTGCTGGCTTGTGCAATTTAAAAACTTCTTATAAGAGTATAATTTAACAGCACATAACCATAAAATAGATGACAATTTTATTTGCACGAATTATCCTATAGACATATAACAGTCCTAATGATTCCTTGAGGCCTTGCAGTGTCACAATGTTCTCCATGGTTCCACAGGCCCCACAGTGTCATGTGACTCCTCTGTTCCATGAGTCCTGCAATGTCACAATGGACCTTTGGACCAATGGACCATGGGGCTTTGCAGTGTCACAACGCTCTCCTTTGGCTCCACAGGGTCACAATGGAGCACTGATTACAGGCAGCCTCTCTGTGTTACCCTGGAGCTTTGTTTCCGTGGGGTCTCACAGTGTCCCAATGGAGCCTTGGTTGGATGGGGCCTCATAGTGTCACAATGATGCCTACATTCCACTGAGGCACACGGCGTCACTAGGGTCCCCTTGCTTCCATGAGGCCCAGCAATGTCACAGTGGTGTCCATGAATCCATGAGGACTCACAGTGTCCCAATGGTCTCTTGATCTCACATGGTCCCACAGTGTCCCAATGGTCCCTTGGTCTCACAAGGCCCCACAGTGTCCCAATGGTCACTTCTTCTCACATGGCCCCACAGTGTAACAATGGTCCCTTGGTTCCATGGTTCCTGGTCTGGTGCATTCCCCTCTCCCCTTCTCAGGCCGCCCTGCCAGCTGAGAAATGCTCACCGGGCCAGGGCCTTGGCCAGCAGCCCCTGAGCTCAGCTCCTCTGGAGCTCATCACAGACACTGTCTGCTCCAGGCTCAACCCTTCATTTCCTGGGGAGATGCCAAAGCCTCCACAGGGAACATTTCCCTTTGCTCAGGGGAATTTCACACAGGTGCCTTGTAGTGACTCTTTGTGTCTGTGTGCACACAGGAGTGCCTGTGCTCAGGGAAATGTGGCAGATATGCTGCTCCCTGAGGACTTTGGATGCCTTGGATAGCTGAGCCAGTCAGGCCTGGAAGTAAGGTTAAGTCATGTTACCCTGATTCTTAAGATTTTCTAAAGCCTTCTGAGTTTCCATTCTGTTGGAGAACCTTCCCACACAATTTCTGTCAACAACATATTGTTTACAATCTTTTATGGGGGTGGACAAACTTGATGTACTAGTGGTTTGTCCAATGTCTTTGGAGAGGTGGCCCATTCACTCTCCAATCCAATGTCACCTTTGGGAAAGTATAAAAGTTGGAGTCAGAGAATAAACTTTTATCTTTACCTTGCAAATAGCAGGTGGCTCGCGTCGTGCTTTCACGTGTCTTATAGCGACAAAGTCACAAGCTGTAAGCAAAGTTAAATGCTGCTAAGAGTTGTTCTTTTGCTAATTTGTGAAGCTTAATAGAAGTTCTAAGCGAAGTTGAATATTGTTAAGTGTTATTCCACAGCTCTGTTTAGCTTTTAGGCTGTATTCCTTTTATCCTTGCCCTCACTGTCCTTTCGTCACACACACACACACACACACATTAACATACACACTCACACAAAAACACACAGAGACACACAGACACCGGGACAGTTCTTGACTCCTTTTTGGTTTGATTGCCTGGATTTTGTTTGGTTTTGTTGTTGCTTTGTTTCCTTGCTGTGCCTGAAGTTTCCAGTCAGGAGCAGAGTGACTCTTGCCAAGGAACTCTGTGGTGCTGTCACTTAATATTAAAGCTGTTTTATGCTACTCCCCTGCTGGGGATTTTTATAAGTGCTCTCAAGCCCTCCTTCATAAGAGGGTGAAGGAGCCCTGGCCAAGCTCTGGCCCTGGGTGCACAGGGATGCTGCTAGGGGGTCCCTGTCTCCCTGTTACAACTTTCAGGGCCCTGAGCCCCTGTCCCCGTGTCAGGCTCTGGGCTTGATCTCCTCGAACATCCTCAGGAGGAGGCTGCAGCGCCAGGGGCAGGGGGACCCAGAGGGACACGGGATACCACTGTGCACCAGCAGCTTTGGACTTCTCTGGGAGGAACTGTGAGTGGGGGCTGGCTTGAAGTGACCTCCCCAGTAAGGTCACAGAGCCCCTGAGATGTCACACTGCCTCCTGGGATGTCACAGCCCACCCTGAGATCTCACAAATCCCCCTTGTGATGTCACAGAGCCAGTGCTGCTCTAGCACTCTGGGATATCATACAGTTACGCTGTGATGGCACAGAAGACTCTGGCATCACAAAGTCAGCCCGTGTCACAATCCTCTAGTGCAAGCGGGAATCATGACAGTTTTTTTTCCCCATCTCAGAATTAGCAGAAGTAGATAGGCTTATCATGAGAAACCGAATGTGATAAACATGTTAGAAATGAAAGGCTCCAAGTTATTAGTTATTAATTTAATAAAAGTTATTAAGTGTACCAAATATAAGTTTTGAGAAAAATGGAAAAAAGCCACTATAAAAAAAAGTCAGTGTGGAGCCCGGGATTGCCACCGGGTGAGACACAGGTTTGACAGCTGCAGCAGAGGGTCCTCTATGCTTCACACCGACCGTCCTGTCCGACCCATTTTTATACCATTTTCCATGCCTGAGCCAGAGTCCCTTTTCTTCCTTTTTGGAGTGCATGTATTCATGTGGAGTTCTTTTCTCTGTGGCAAGTTGAACAATACATGTCCGGAGAGTGATGAACACCTGTGTTTGCAGTCCCGGAATTCGGATTTGAGATGTACCTCCCTGATGGCTCTGACTATCTCGGTCTCGGATATTTATCGTGTATTTATGGTCCGGGTGTTTCTCGGACAACCTTGATGCATGATCCCTCTCCGGGCTGGCCACTTTCGTTCGCTTGTAAATAAAGTCCTCCCTCTCTTGTCCAGGTGGCTTTCACATGGTGTTGCAATCACTGTTGCTGGCTTGTGCAATTTAAAAACTTCTTATAAGAGTATAATTTAACAGCACATAACCATAAAATAGATGACAATTTTATTTGCACGAATTATCCTATAGACATATAACAGTCCTAATGATTCCTTGAGGCCTTGCAGTGTCACAATGTTCTCCATGGCTCCACAGGCCCCACAGTGTCATGTGACTCCTCTGTTCCATGAGTCCTGCAATGTCATAATGGACCTTTGGACCAATGGACCATGGGGCTTTGCAGTGTCACAACGCTCTCCTTTGGCTCCACATGGTCACAATGGAGCACTGATTACAGGCAGCCTCTCTGTGTTACCCTGGAGCTTTGTTTCCGTGGGGTCTCACAGTGTCCCAATGGAGCCTTGGTTGGATGGGGCCTCACAGTGTCACAATGATGCCTACATTCCACTGAGGCACACGGCGTCACTAGGGTCCCCTTGCTTCCATGAGGCCCAGCAATGTCACAGTGGTGTCCATGAATCCATGAGGACTCACAGTGTCCCAATGGTCTCTTGATCTCACATGGTCCCACAGTGTCCCAATGGCCCCTTGGTCTCACAAGGCCCCACAGTGTCCCAATGGTCACTTCTTCTCACATGGCCCCACAGTGTAACAATGGTCCCTTGGTTCCATGGTTCCTGGTCTGGTGCATTCCCCTCTCCCCTTCTCAGGCCGCCCTGCCAGCTAAGAAATGCTCACTGGGCCAGGGCCTTGGCCAGCAGCCCCTGGGCTCAGCTCCTCTGGAGCTCATCACAGACACTGTCTGCTCCAGGCTCAACCCTTCATTTCCTGGGGAGATGCCAAAGCCTCCACAGGGAACATTTCCCTTTGCTCAGGGGAATTTCTCACAGGTGCCTTGTAGTGACTCTTTGTGTCTGTGTGCACACAGGAGTGCCTGTGCTCAGGGAAATGTGGCAGAAATGCTGCTCCCTGAGGACTTTGGATGCCTTGGATAGCTGAGCCAGTCAGGCCTGGAAGTAAGGTTAAGTCATGTTACCCTGATTCTTAAGATTTTCTAAAGCCTTCTGAGTTTCCATTCTGTTGGAGAACCTTCCCACACAATTTCTGTCAACAACATATTGTTTACAATCTTTTATGGGGGTGGACAAACTTGATGTACTAGTGGTTTGTCCAATGTCTTTGGAGAGGTGGCCCATTCACTCTCCAATCCAATGTCACCTTTGGGAAAGTATAAAAGTTGGAGTCAGAGAATAAACTTTTATCTTTACCTTGCAAATAGCAGGTGGCTCGCGTCGTGCTTTCACGTGTCTTATAGCGACAAAGTCACAAGCTGTAAGCAAAGTTAAATGCTGCTAAGAGTTGTTCTTTTGCTAATTTGTGAAGCTTAATAGAAGTTCTAAGCGAAGTTGAATATTGTTAAGTGTTATTCCACAGCTCTGTTTAGCTTTTAGGCTGTATTCCTTTTATCCTTGCCCTCACTGTCCTTTCGTCACACACACACACACACACACATTAACATACACACTCACACAAAAACACACAGAGACACACAGACACCGGGACAGTTCTTGACTCCTTTTTGGTTTGATTGCCTGGATTTTGTTTGGTTTTGTTGTTGCTTTGTTTCCTTGCTGTGCCTGAAGTTTCCAGTCAGGAGCAGAGTGACTCTTGCCAAGGAACTCTGTGGTGCTGTCACTTAATATTAAAGCTGTTTTATGCTACTCCCCTGCTGGGGATTTTTATAAGTGCTCTCAAGCCCTCCTTCATAAGAGGGTGAAGGAGCCCTGGCCAAGCTCTGGCCCTGGGGGCACAGGGATGCTGCTAGGGGGTCCCTGTCTCCCTGTTACAACTTTCAGGGCCCTGAGCCCCTGTCCCCGTGTCAGGCTCTGGGCTTGATCTCCTTGAACATCCTCAGGAGGAGGCTGCAGCGCCAGGGGCAGGGGGACCCAGAGGGACACGGGATACCACTGTGCACCAGCAGCTTTGGACTTCTCTGGGAGGAACTGTGAGTGGGGGCTGGCTTGAAGTGACCTCCCCAGTAAGGTCACAGAGCCCCTGAGATGTCACACTGCCTCCTGGGATGTCACAGCCCACTCTGAGATCTCACAAATCCCCCTTGTGATGTCACAGAGCCAGTGCTGCTCTAGCACTCTGGGATATCATACAGTTACGCTGTGATGGCACAGAAGACTCTGGCATCACAAAGTCAGCCCGTGTCACAATCCTCTAGTGCAAGCGGGAATCATGACAGTTTTTTTTCCCCATCTCAGAATTAGCAGAAGTAGATAGGCTTATCATGAGAAACCGAATGTGATAAACATGTTAGAAATGAAAGGCTCCAAGTTATTAGTTATTAATTTAATAAAAGTTATTAAGTGTACCAAATATAAGTTTTGAGAAAAATGGAAAAAAGCCACTATAAAAAAAAGTCAGTGTGGAGCCCGGGATTGCCACCGGGTGAGACACAGGTTTGACAGCTGCAGCAGAGGGTCCTCTATGCTTCACACCGACCGTCCTGTCCGACCCATTTTTATACCATTTTCCATGCCTGAGCCAGAGTTCCTTTTCTTCCTTTTTGGAGTGCATGTATTCATGTGGAGTTCTTTTCTCTGTGGCAAGTTGAACAATACATGTCCGGAGAGTGATGAACACCTGTGTTTGCAGTCCCGGAATTCGGATTTGAGATGTACCTCCCTGATGGCTCTGACTATCTCGGTCTCGGATATTTATCGTGTATTTATGGTCCGGGTGTTTCTCGGACAACCTTGATGCATGATCCCTCTCCGGGCTGGCCACTTTCGTTCGCTTGTAAATAAAGTCCTCCCTCTCTTGTCCAGGTGGCTTTCACATGGTGTTGCAATCACTGTTGCTGGCTTGTGCAATTTAAAAACTTCTTATAAGAGTATAATTTAACAGCACATAACCATAAAATAGATGACAATTTTATTTGCACGAATTATCCTATAGACATATAACAGTCCTAATGATTCCTTGAGGCCTTGCAGTGTCACAATGTTCTCCATGGTTCCACAGGCCCCACAGTGTCATGTGACTCCTCTGTTCCATGAGTCCTGCAATGTCACAATGGACCTTTGGACCAATGGACCATGGGGCTTTGCAGTGTCACAACGCTCTCCTTTGGCTCCACAGGGTCACAATGGAGCACTGATTACAGGCAGCCTCTCTGTGTTACCCTGGAGCTTTGTTTCCGTGGGGTCTCACAGTGTCCCAATGGAGCCTTGGTTGGATGGGGCCTCATAGTGTCACAATGATGCCTACATTCCACTGAGGCACACGGCGTCACTAGGGTCCCCTTGCTTCCATGAGGCCCAGCAATGTCACAGTGGTGTCCATGAATCCATGAGGACTCACAGTGTCCCAATGGTCTCTTGATCTCACATGGTCCCACAGTGTCCCAATGGTCCCTTGGTCTCACAAGGCCCCACAGTGTCCCAATGGTCACTTCTTCTCACATGGCCCCACAGTGTAACAATGGTCCCTTGGTTCCATGGTTCCTGGTCTGGTGCATTCCCCTCTCCCCTTCTCAGGCCGCCCTGCCAGCTGAGAAATGCTCACCGGGCCAGGGCCTTGGCCAGCAGCCCCTGAGCTCAGCTCCTCTGGAGCTCATCACAGACACTGTCTGCTCCAGGCTCAACCCTTCATTTCCTGGGGAGATGCCAAAGCCTCCACAGGGAACATTTCCCTTTGCTCAGGGGAATTTCACACAGGTGCCTTGTAGTGACTCTTTGTGTCTGTGTGCACACAGGAGTGCCTGTGCTCAGGGAAATGTGGCAGATATGCTGCTCCCTGAGGACTTTGGATGCCTTGGATAGCTGAGCCAGTCAGGCCTGGAAGTAAGGTTAAGTCATGTTACCCTGATTCTTAAGATTTTCTAAAGCCTTCTGAGTTTCCATTCTGTTGGAGAACCTTCCCACACAATTTCTGTCAACAACATATTGTTTACAATCTTTTATGGGGGTGGACAAACTTGATGTACTAGTGGTTTGTCCAATGTCTTTGGAGAGGTGGCCCATTCACTCTCCAATCCAATGTCACCTTTGGGAAAGTATAAAAGTTGGAGTCAGAGAATAAACTTTTATCTTTACCTTGCAAATAGCAGGTGGCTCGCGTCGTGCTTTCACGTGTCTTATAGCGACAAAGTCACAAGCTGTAAGCAAAGTTAAATGCTGCTAAGAGTTGTTCTTTTGCTAATTTGTGAAGCTTAATAGAAGTTCTAAGCGAAGTTGAATATTGTTAAGTGTTATTCCACAGCTCTGTTTAGCTTTTAGGCTGTATTCCTTTTCTCCTTGCCCTCACTGTCCTTTCGTCACACACACACACACACACACATTAACATACACACTCACACAAAAACACACAGAGACACACAGACACCGGGACAGTTCTTGACTCCTTTTTGGTTTGATTGCCTGGATTTTGTTTGGTTTTGTTGTTGCTTTGTTTCCTTGCTGTGCCTGAAGTTTCCAGTCAGGAGCAGAGTGACTCTTGCCAAGGAACTCTGTGGTGCTGTCACTTAATATTAAAGCTGTTTTATGCTACTCCCCTGCTGGGGATTTTTATAAGTGCTCTCAAGCCCTCCTTCATAAGAGGGTGAAGGAGCCCTGGCCAAGCTCTGGCCCTGGGTGCACAGGGATGCTGCTAGGGGGTCCCTGTCTCCCTGTTACAACTTTCAGGGCCCTGAGCCCCTGTCCCCGTGTCAGGCTCTGGGCTTGATCTCCTCGAACATCCTCAGGAGGAGGCTGCAGCGCCAGGGGCAGGGGGACCCAGAGGGACACGGGATACCACTGTGCACCAGCAGCTTTGGACTTCTCTGGGAGGAACTGTGAGTGGGAGCTGGCTTGAAGTGACCTCCCCAGTAAGGTCACAGAGCCCCTGAGATGTCACTCTGCCTCCTGGGATGTCACAGCCCACCCTGAGATCTCACAAATCCCCCTTGTGATGTCACAGAGCCAGTGCTGCTCTAGCACTCTGGGATATCATACAGTTACGCTGTGATGGCACAGAAGACTCTGGCATCACAAAGTCAGCCCGTGTCACAATCCTCTAGTGCAAGCGGGAATCATGACAGTTTTTTTTCCCCATCTCAGAATTAGCAGAAGTAGATAGGCTTATCATGAGAAACCGAATGTGATAAACATGTTAGAAATGAAAGGCTCCAAGTTATTAGTTATTAATTTAATAAAAGTTATTAAGTGTACCAAATATAAGTTTTGAGAAAAATGGAAAAAAGCCACTATAAAAAAAAGTCAGTGTGGAGCCCGGGATTGCCACCGGGTGAGACACAGGTTTGACAGCTGCAGCAGAGGGTCCTCTATGCTTCACACCGACCGTCCTGTCCGACCCATTTTTATACCATTTTCCATGCCTGAGCCAGAGTCCCTTTTCTTCCTTTTTGGAGTGCATGTATTCATGTGGAGTTCTTTTCTCTGTGGCAAGTTGAACAATACATGTCCGGAGAGTGATGAACACCTGTGTTTGCAGACCCGGAATTCGGATTTGAGATGTACCTCCCTGATGGCTCTGACTATCTCGGTCTCGGATATTTATCGTGTATTTATGGTCCGGGTGTTTCTCGGACAACCTTGATGCATGATCCCTCTCCGGGCTGGCCACTTTCGTTCGCTTGTAAATAAAGTCCTCCCTCTCTTGTCCAGGTGGCTTTCACATGGTGTTGCAATCACTGTTGCTGGCTTGTGCTATTTAAAAACTTCTTATAAGAGTATAATTTAACAGCACATAACCATAAAATAGATGACAATTTTATTTGCACGAATTATCCTATAGACATATAACAGTCCTAATGATTCCTTGAGGCCTTGCAGTGTCACAATGTTCTCCATGGTTCCACAGGCCCCACAGTGTCATGTGACTCCTCTGTTCCATGAGTCCTGCAATGTCACAATGGACCTTTGGACCAATGGACCATGGGGCTTTGCAGTGTCACAACGCTCTCCTTTGGCTCCACAGGGTCACAATGGAGCACTGATTACAGGCAGCCTCTCTGTGTTACCCTGGAGCTTTCTTTCCGTGGGGTCTCGCAGTGTCCCAATGGAGCCTTGGTTGGATGGGGCCTCACAGTGTCACAATGATGCCTACATTCCACTGAGGCACACGGCGTCACTAGGGTCCCCTTGCTTCCATGAGGCCCAGCAATGTCACAGTGGTGTCCATGAATCCATGAGGACTCACAGTGTCCCAATGGTCTCTTGATCTCACATGGTCCCACAGTGTCCCAATGGCCCCTTGGTCTCACAAGGCCCCACAGTGTCCCAATGGTCACTTCTTCTCACATGGCCCCACAGTGTAACAATGGTCCCTTGGTTCCATGGTTTCTGGTCTGGTGCATTCCCCTCTCCCCTTCTCAGGCCGCCCTGCCAGCTGAGAAATGCTCACTGGGCCTGGGCCTTGGCCAGCAGCCCCTGGGCTCAGCTCCTCTGGAGCTCATCACAGACACTGTCTGCTCCAGGCTCAACCCTTCATTTCCTGGGGAGATGCCAAAGCCTCCGCAGGGAACATTTCCCTTTGCTCAGGGGAATTTCGCACAGGTGCCTTGTAGTGACTCTTTGTGTCTGTGTGCACACAGAAGTGCCTGTGCTCAGGGAAATGTGGCAGATATGCTGCTCCCTGAGGACTTTGGATGCCTTGGATAGCTGAGCCAGTCAGGCCTGGAAGTAAGGTTAAGTCATGTTACCCTGATTCTTAAGATTTTCTAAAGCCTTCTGAGTTTACATTCTGTTGGAGAACCTTCCCACACAATTTCTGTCAACAACATATTGTTTACAATCTTTTATGGGGGTGGACAAACTTGATGTACTAGTGGTTTGTCCAATGTCTTTGGACAGGTGGCCCATTCACTCTCCAATCCAATGTCACCTTTGGGAAAGTATAAAAGTTGGAGTCAGAGAATAAACTTTTATCTTTACCTTGCAAATAGCAGGTGGCTCGCGTCGTGCTTTCACGTGTCTTATAGCGACAAAGTCACAAGCTGTAAGCAAAGTTAAATGCTGCTAAGAGTTGTTCTTTTGCTAATTTGTGAAGCTTAATAGAAGTTCTAAGCGAAGTTGAATATTGTTAAGTGCCGCGCTCCCGCCCCGGTTCCCTTTGTCTCAGCCCCGGCTAGCTCTCATCCTGGGGCGAGGGCGGGCGATGGAGGCACCCTCCGCCGCTCCCAGCTGGGGTTTGGAGGGTGCCTTTGTGGGTTCCGGGCAGCGCTAGCAAGCCTCGCGGTGGTAAATGAAGAGCGGATCCTGCTGGGGGCTAAGTCCGAGTTTATTGTAGCCCAACGGGGCCAAATATCCTAGAACGGTGCCAGCCAACAGGAACAAGCACAAGGTGCTTGCACTGGCTTATAAACTGTAAGGGAGGGGTATCCAACGACCAATGGGGATAGGGATAGGGGGTGGCTCCGGGATGGGGGGATATGGTGGGGTCCAATGGGGGAAGGATATGGGGGGAGCCCCAGGTCCTCGCCCAATCACCCGGTGCCCTGAGTAGAAGCTTCTGGATGGATGGGAAGGGGCACCGAGTGATAGACAAGGCACCCGGGGGGGGTAAAATGCCTCTTTCAGGGTGATGGATAGATACTGGGAAGGCGGGAAGGGCGGACAAGGCGGGAAAACTGGGGATAAACCAAGTTGCACACGGGGGTACAAAGGAATAAACCAATACATAATACAGGGATAATAAAACATATACATAACGCAACTCCACATCTCCTCCTTTTTTTGTTTAAAAAGAAAGAAAGGTGAAGAGGATAAAGTAAGTCTTTAAACGGGGGCTTCACAGTCACTGGGTTCATTTTGAAACTAGATGTTTCCTTTTTCTGGAAATTCTTCTTTTTGAAACCCTTCTTTGTTCAAGGGTTTCAGTTCATCACTATGTTAAAGCTTGTAATAAACACAATGAGTCCCAGCAGCAGCAAAAGTCCTGTTTCTTTAGAAAGCAACTGAAATTAATAGTTGAGGTAGGGGAGGTCTAACTCAAAGGGGAACAGAGAATCCCAGGAGCCAGGGAGGGAAGAGGGGGGACCAGGTGAGGGGGACCTTTTCCGCCGTCGGAGGGCGGCGTACCCAACTTGAGGACTGTCCGGTTTTCTCTTCTGGGTCTTAGGGACATATGGTCTGACGAATTTGGAAGGGACCCATCTCAGGCCTGAGGGCGTGGATACGCAAGCGTACCCCCGTCCCCAGGTGACCAAGTCATAGGGTCCTTCTTGCCGCCAGGTCTCAGGGTTTTTAATGAGAACTGGCGGCTTTTCTCTGACCTTGCTCTGCTCGTAGGAATTAAAGTGCCTCGCGATGGGGGGGTTGAGGCACTCGAAGGAACAGTTTAAGAAATTGATGGTAAAAAGGGCCCGCCCTAACTGAACCTGGGGGGACTCATTTTTAGCTGACGACTGTTGTTGTTTAAGCATCCTTTTGATGCTTTGATGAGTCCTCTCTACCACGGCTTGACCTGTCGGGGAATAGGCGATGCCAGTTTTATGTTCTATTCCCCATTGCTGCAGGAAGCCTGCGAATTCCTTGGATGTGTACCCGGGGGCATTGTCTGTTTTTATCTGTTTTGGGACGCCTAGCATGGAGAAGGCTTGTATCAGGTGTTTTTCTACTTCCTTGGCCTTCTCCCCTGTGTGGGCAGAGGCGAAAACTGCTCCAGAGAAGGTGTCCACGGAGACATGGACGTACTTCATCCTCCCGAAGGAGGGGATATGAGTAACGTCCATCTGCCACACCTCACAGGACTTCAGACCCCTAGGGTTAGCCCCTGCGCTCACCGATGGTAGTGGGAGCGACTTACAGGACGGGCATGTGGCCACAATGGCCTTGGCCTGGTCCCGGGTTAGATGGAACTGCCGGACCAGACCAGGCGCATTTTGATGGTAAAGCTGGTGGCTTATTTTGGCCTGTTGGAACTTGTCCGGGAGCGGCGCCAGCTGTGCGGGGGCGGCAGCGAGGGAATCGGCACGGCGATTGCCCTCGGCCAAGAACCCCGGCAGGTCGGTGTGTGACCTGATATGCATCACATAAAACGGTTGCTCTCGGTGGGAGACTAGCCTTATCAGCTTAGAGAGCAACCTGTTAAGGGCATCGTTGGAGACACCTTGCAGGATTGCATCCTGTGCTCTAGACACTACACCTGCTACATAGGCCGAATCAGTTACCAAATTAAAAGGTTCAGAGAACCGCTCAAAAGCTCTAACGACTGCGGCCAACTCAGCTACTTGAGGGGATCCTTCTACTTCAACAACATCTGCCTCCCACTGCTGAGTTTGAGGATCTTTCCAAGTCACTACTGACTTGTGGGACCCTCCGGACGCGTCCGTAAAAACTGTTAGAGCCTTTAAGGGTTTTTTGCTCTGAATTTGTTTTGTTGACAGAGTGAATTGGATTTCGGAATTGAAAATTTTGTGGGCCGGTCTCAAAACAGAAATTTTTCCGGTGTAGCTGTCCAGTGCAAACTGCAATGATTCATTCTCTTGCAGCAGGTGTTCTAACATTGCCTTTGTGAATTGGCCCGATTCTAATTTCAAAGGAATGTGGATGTGATCAAAGTCACACCCCGCCAGCTCCCGAATCCGCGTTCTCGCTTTGCGGATTAGCTCTGCCACCAGCTCTTGTGGCCGTGTCAACCTTTTGGATCGTGAATGACTCAGGAATACCCACTCTATGATGGAGAGTGGGTCCCTTTTGTCCTGATCCTTGCCCTTTCCTAGGGTGTCTGCCCATTGGAAGATGACACCGTGGAGGTGTGGCAGTCTGCCCAATATGATGAATCTGAAGGGCAGGCCCGGATCGTACCTGTGGGCCTGCCTGGCAGACATTGCCTCCTGAACCTTCTGCAAAGCAGCTTTGGCCTCTGGAGTGAGTTCCCTGGGAGAACTAGGCTCTTCCCCCCCTTTCAATAAATTGAAAAGAGGGGCTAGGTCTTCGTTGTTAATACCTAACCAGGGTCTCACCCAGTTTAAAGACCCACACAGCTGCTGTACGTCGGCTAGAGTCCGAATTGAATTTTTTATGGCCAATTTCTGCGGAACAATGGTCCGCTTGTTTATTTCTAAACCCAGGTACTTCCAAGGTGGCATTTTTTGAATCTTATTTTCTCGCAGCTCGAACCCTACAGCAACCAACGCACTGGTTGTCAGTTCAAGCGCGTGTGTAAGTAGATCGCTGTTGGGGGCACAAATAAGAATATCATCCATATAGTGCTGGATGATCACGCCCTCGGTGGCTGCACGCACAGGGGACAGCAATGAAGAGACGTACCACTGGCAAATGCTTGGGCTGACTTTCATGCCTTGGGGAAGAACTTTCCAGTGGTATCTCTCCATTGGGGCTTCTCGGTTGATGGAAGGAACCGAGAAGGCGAACCGTGGTGCGTCATCAGGGTGTAGGGGAATTTGGAAAAAACAATTTTTGATGTCAATGACAGCTAATTCCCAATTTTCTGGTAACATCGTGGGGGACGGCATCCCTGGCTGGAGAGGACCCATGTCTTCTATTACATTGTTGATGGCGCGAAGGTCATGAAGGAGGCGCCACTCGTCTTTGCCAGGTTTTTTCAGGACAAAGACAGGGGAATTCCAGGGGGATGTTGTTTCCTGGATATTCCCTTTGGCAAGTTGCTCCTTCACGAGCTCCCGAAGCGCTTTTAATTTCTGTTTATTGAGCGGCCACTGCTCTACCCACACTGGTGTATCTGTGAGCCAATTAAGTTTCCGGGTAGGACGCTCTTCAGTGACTGTTGCCCGAAAAACCTGGGGGGTCGGGATGTTAATTGTGACCCCCCACTGGGCCATCAGGTCTCTCCCCCATAAGGGTTCTGTGTAATCTAATACGAACGGGCGTAAATAGGCCGATTGTCCGTTCGGCCCCTCAAATTTTACGATGTTTTTTGATTGCTTTGCCAATTGAGAACCCCCTACACCTTGAATTTTCCCTGCCACGTTTTGCAATTCCCAGCGTGACGGCCAATCCCGTGCGGGAATGACTGTCACGTCTGCTCCTGTATCTAGGAGACCGCTTAGGTGTTTGTACTCCCCATCCTTCCGCATATAGCAGGAGAGCTTTGGTCTTTCCTTCCCTATGACCTGGGCCTGGCACACCTGGTAGCTTTTCTTTGCTGACTTCTTCCATAGATCCTCAGGGTGTGCCGGAGGCCCAGATGCTGGAATGTCTTGGGCGATGATTTGGCCCTTGGGAAGGAAGACTGGAGGATGGGGGCAGTGCAGCCACACCACTAATCGCTCGGTGTTCCTAGATGTCAGGGATGGTGCAATAGTGACTTCGAGAGGCGTGAATTTTGTGTCCCCAAGAACGATGTACTTACTGTGGAGGTTCCTCCAGGTTCCTGGGTCCTCTGTGTCGACAGCGATGGAGTGCCAGTCGCTGTCCCTTAGGTGCAGAGCCTCAGTCAGGGCCAACCTATATGGGGAGAAATCAGATACGATGTTAAGTATCGGCTTGGGCTGGTTCGGGCCTCGACCCAGCCAAGCAGTGGGAATGAAATCCACATTTTCTCTCATATAGGCTGGTTTGTCAGCCATAATCTGGTGTGTCAAGTCCAGTGAAATGTCCTCAGGTGGGCATTGCAGGTAGTCGTCTCTCCCCTCCTCTGATGTTATAGAACCCACAATATTTATGTCCTCGCGCAGGGAGGGACTGCGCTGATGACTCAGTTTTTTTGTTTTCCCCCCGAGTTGGGGGCACTCTTTTCTTGTCGCTGCTGTTTAAACCTAAAAAACTCGTCCCTCAGCGGGCATTGGGAAGCCCAATGTCCCTTCTGCCTACATAGATTGCAGGCCTGATGGTGTTGTTGTCCCCTCGGGGGTGTTCCTGTAGGGCGGCGATCTGGAGAAGGGGTGGCTGGCGGTGTTACGGCTTTAACGAAGGCTACTCTCTTTGTTGGTGGTTTAGGAGTCTCTGGAATGTCTTTAGCAGGAACTGTCACCTTCCTCGCACAGACTTGTAGCATGCTTTGAAGGGTAGGCTCAGGGTCCAGGGGCAGACTGAGGATGGCTTGCCGGCACACGTCGTTAGCGTTCTGCTTCGCAACTGTGGCAAGCATCCTCTCTCGCAGCCTCTCGTCCGGGACCTGAGCCTCCATCGCGTGATGCAAGCGATCCACGAACGCGACAAAAGGTTCTAGGGGTTCCTGCTTTAGGGACAAGAAGTTAATAACCGTACCGCTGGGTCTTAACTTAAAAAACGCCTTTTCTGCTGCCCTAGTGCTGACTTGCAGCGCCTCTCTGGGGATTTTTTCCGCCTGCTTGGTCCCCATTTTCCAATCCCCCTCCCCGCACAAGTGGTCTAGCGATATTACAGCCCCATCTTTATCCCTAGAGCTATCTGCATTGGCCCAGAGGTCAGGTAACACCTCTCTGATCTCCTGCTTCCACTCGGACTCCCAGATGAGGAATTCTCCGTGGGTAATTAAACAGGAGAAGAGAGTTCGCATGTCTGCTGGGACATATTCTTTGGAGGAGAGGGTTGCTTTTAATAAGCCTTGGAAGTATTCGCTTTCCATCCCGAACCCCTTCTTGGCCTTGCAGAGCTCTTTGATGGTCTGCTGGGGGATGGGGGACCACTGTGCAAGGGGCCTACCCCCTTGCCGCGGGGTACAGGTGACAGGTGCGGCCGAGAAGGCAGGTAGGGACTGGGGTGGATCGGGGTTCCCACGCTCCCCCCCCCCCGGAACCGAAAGCGTGGGAACTGGAAGTGGGGTCGTGGGAACCAGGGGACGAGGCGTGGTCTGGAGCAGGAGGAGTGGTATGGTGGGGACTCCCCTCCCCGGGGGTGGAGCTGAGGGGTGGGGTGTTGAATAATTCAAGGAAGGGGGAGTTGACGGGGGGTGGAGGAGGGAGGTGGGCGGAGAAATCCGGGGAGCAGAAGGGGTTGGTCTGCCGGAAGGGATTATGGGAGGGGGGAGGACAGGTATCTTGGGAAGAAGGAGCACGAGTGGCGGGAAAACCCACGCGGTCACCTCCATCTTGTGTCCTGGGGAAGGGGGAAGAAGGGGAGCCATTTCGTGGGGTTTGGGGATGGAGGATGGGGGATGAGGGATCTTCGGGGGTCTGGGATAACTGAAAACGAACGGAGTCTCTACGGGACGGGGCTGTACAGCGCGGGGAAGAAGGGGAACGGGTAGAAGCAGAGACAGTGCCTGCACCGCTCTGCGGGGTGTCTAGGGTATTCTCAGAGGGGCCAGAATCTGCCTGCGGGCAATGCCGGGATGCCTGTCTGATAATACCCGACTTCGGGAGAGAGGGAGAGTTTTGCCGCAGTTTTCCCGCAGCGCCCGCCGCAGCCGCAGCCTCGGGAGCAGCGACAGCAGCTGCCCTGCGCCCCGCTGCAGCGGCGAGCGCTGCATCGTACTGCAGCGACCGGGCTGAGGGACAGGGAAGCGGAGTAGGGTTATATGAACTACCCGCCGAACTGGGGATCGGTTTGTTTGCGGCTGGCTGTGGCAGACTTTCGTAGCGATATTTAATTATATCGCGAATTTGGAGAGCCAAATGGGTGAATATGGAGAGAGAGAGATCCGACTGTCGCAGGATCTTCTCCGCTACCTGTTCCCAAAAAGGGGCTTGGTATAATTTAGCTGGCGAAATGTCAGGGAAAGTTTGCGACAACCACTGAACGAACCGTTTTACTTCAGATTTTTTAACCTTAATTCCCCCCACTAAAAGGATACCCACAACTTGGGAATAAATGCTCTTCTGCGGCACGGACAGCCTTGCACCCATGGCTGTTAGATGTTAAATCGTGCTGCAGCGCCTACGATTGGGAAAATACGAACGAAAAACAAAAGACCACACTTCCGGCTTTGTCGCGGTCCTTAAGCTTCCCGCCCGGAAAGGGAAGCACCAAAAACAGGAATTTTTTCCCCGAACCCCGGGGAAAAAGAAACCCACCAAAAAGGGATCCTTCCCCTAAAACCTAGGGGAAAGGAACCAACCAAAAAAAAAGGACCGGGAAAGCCCCAGGGGCCCCTATACTCACAAACCACAGGGGTCCGAGAGGGAAGGGTGGAAAAGAAAAACCAATCGCAGGGCTTCTCCGCGAGAGAATCGACTCCGGAGGTGCGTTCCAGAGCTGCCGATCCTGTCCCCAAGAGTGCCACCCACTAAAACGTGGGTCTGCTCTCGCCGGGGTAGCTGACGGCCAGGAGGACGATTCTTCAGGTCTGCGCGACCCTAAAATCCTCAAACGAGGGTCCAACGCCGTGAAAACGGGGCCGCTCGTTGGGCGCCAGCTGCCGCGCTCCCGCCCCGGTTCCCTTTGTCTCAGCCCCGGCTAGCTCTCATCCTGGGGCGAGGGCGGGCGATGGAGGCACCCTCCGCCGCTCCCAGCTGGGGTTTGGAGAGTGCCTTTGTGGGTTCCGGGCAGCGCTAGCAAGCCTCGCGGTGGTAAATGAAGAGCGGATCCTGCTGGGGGCTAAGTCCGAGTTTATTGTAGCCCAACGGGGCCAAATATCCTAGAACGGTGCCAGCCAACAGGAACAAGCACAAGGTGCTTGCACTGGCTTATAAACTGTAAGGGAGGGGTATCCAACGACCAATGGGGATAGGGATAGGGGGTGGCTCCGGGATGGGGGGATATGGTGGGGTCCAATGGGGGAAGGATATGGGGGGAGCCCCAGGTCCTCGCCCAATCACCCGGTGCCCTGAGTAGAAGCTTCTGGATGGATGGGAAGGGGCACCGAGTGATAGACAAGGCACCCGGGGGGGGTAAAATGCCTCTTTCAGGGTGATGGATAGATACTGGGAAGGTGGGAAGGGAGGACAAGGCGGGAAAACTGGGGATAAACCAAGTTGCACACGGGGGTACAAAGGAATAAACCAATACATAATACAGGGATAATAAAACATATACATAACGCAACTCCACAGTTAAGTGTTATTCCACAGCTCTGTTTAGCTTTTAGGCTGTATTCCTTTTATCCTTGCCCTCACTGTCCTTTCGTCACACACACACACACACACATTAACATACACACTCACACAAAAACACACAGAGACACACAGACACCGGGACAGTTCTTGACTCCTTTTTGGTTTGATTGCCTGGATTTTGTTTGGTTTTGTTGTTGCTTTGTTTCCTTGCTGTGCCTGAAGTTTCCAGTCAGGAGCAGAGTGACTCTTGCCAAGGAACTCTGTGGTGCTGTCACTTAATATTAAAGCTGTTTTATGCTACTCCCCTGCTGGGGATTTTTATAAGTGCTCTCAAGCCCTCCTTCATAAGAGGGTGAAGGAGCCCTGGCCAAGCTCTGGCCCTGGGGGCACAGGGATGCTGCTAGGGGGTCCCTGTCTCCCTGTTACAACTTTCAGGGCCCTGAGCCCCTGTCCCCGTGTCAGGCTCTGGGCTTGATCTCCTTGAACATCCTCAGGAGGAGGCTGCAGCGCCAGGGGCAGGGGGACCCAGAGGGACACGGGATACCACTGTGCACCAGCAGCTTTGGACTTCTCTGGGAGGAACTGTGAGTGGGGGCTGGCTTGAAGTGACCTCCCCAGTAAGGTCACAGAGCCCCTGAGATGTCACACTGCCTCCTGGGATGTCACAGCCCACCCTGAGATCTCACAAATCCCCCTTGTGATGTCACAGAGCCAGTGCTGCTCTATCACTCTGGGACGTCATACAGTTACGCTGTGATGGCACAGAAGACTCTGGCATCACAAAGTCAGCCCGTGTCACAATCCTCTAGTGCAAGCGGGAATCATGACAGTTTTTTTTCCCCATCTCAGAATTAGCAGAAGTAGATAGGCTTATCATGAGAAACCGAATGTGATAAACATGTTAGAAATGAAAGGCTCCAAGTTATTAGTTATTAATTTAATAAAAGTTATTAAGTGTACCAAATATAAGTTTTGAGAAAAATGGAAAAAAGCCACTATAAAAAAAAGTCAGTGTGGAGCCCGGGATTGCCACCGGGTGAGACACAGGTTTGACAGCTGCAGCAGAGGGTCCTCTATGCTTCACACCGACCGTCCTGTCCGACCCATTTTTATACCATTTTCCATGCCTGAGCCAGAGTCCCTTTTCTTCCTTTTTGGAGTGCATGTATTCATGTGGAGTTCTTTTCTCTGTGGCAAGTTGAACAATACATGTCCGGAGAGTGATGAACACCTGTGTTTGCAGTCCCGGAATTCGGATTTGAGATGTACCTCCCTGATGGCTCTGACTATCTCGGTCTCGGATATTTATCGTGTATTTATGGTCCGGGTGTTTCTCGGACAACCTTGATGCATGATCCCTCTCCGGGCTGGCCACTTTCGTTCGCTTGGAAATAAAGTCCTCCCTCTCTTGTCCAGGTGGCTTTCACATGGTGTTGCAATCACTGTTGCTGGCTTGTGCAATTTAAAAACTTCTTATAAGAGTATAATTTAACAGCACATAACCATAAAATAGATGACAATTTTATTTGCACGAATTATCCTATAGACATATAACAGTCCTAATGATTCCTTGAGGCCTTGCAGTGTCACAATGTTCTCCATGGCTCCACAGGCCCCACAGTGTCATGTGACTCCTCTGTTCCATGAGTCCTGCAATGTCATAATGGACCTTTGGACCAATGGACCATGGGGCTTTGCAGTGTCACAACGCTCTCCTTTGGCTCCACATGGTCACAATGGAGCACTGATTACAGGCAGCCTCTCTGTGTTACCCTGGAGCTTTGTTTCCGTGGGGTCTCACAGTGTCCCAATGGAGCCTTGGTTGGATGGGGCCTCACAGTGTCACAATGATGCCTACATTCCACTGAGGCACACGGCGTCACTAGGGTCCCCTTGCTTCCATGAGGCCCAGCAATGTCACAGTGGTGTCCATGAATCCATGAGGACTCACAGTGTCCCAATGGTCTCTTGATCTCACATGGTCCCACAGTGTCCCAATGGCCCCTTGGTCTCACAAGGCCCCACAGTGTCCCAATGGTCACTTCTTCTCACATGGCCCCACAGTGTAACAATGGTCCCTTGGTTCCATGGTTCCTGGTCTGGTGCATTCCCCTCTCCCCTTCTCAGGCCGCCCTGCCAGCTAAGAAATGCTCACTGGGCCAGGGCCTTGGCCAGCAGCCCCTGGGCTCAGCTCCTCTGGAGCTCATCACAGACACTGTCTGCTCCAGGCTCAACCCTTCATTTCCTGGGGAGATGCCAAAGCCTCCACAGGGAACATTTCCCTTTGCTCAGGGGAATTTCTCACAGGTGCCTTGTAGTGACTCTTTGTGTCTGTGTGCACACAGGAGTGCCTGTGCTCAGGGAAATGTGGCAGATATGCTGCTCCCTGAGGACTTTGGATGCCTTGGATAGCTGAGCCAGTCAGGCCTGGAAGTAAGGTTAAGTCATGTTACCCTGATTCTTAAGATTTTCTAAAGCCTTCTGAGTTTCCATTCTGTTGGAGAACCTTCCCACACAATTTCTGTCAACAACATATTGTTTACAATCTTTTATGGGGGTGGACAAACTTGATGTACTAGTGGTTTGTCCAATGTCTTTGGAGAGGTGGCCCATTCACTCTCCAATCCAATGTCACCTTTGGGAAAGTATAAAAGTTGGAGTCAGAGAATAAACTTTTATCTTTACCTTGCAAATAGCAGGTGGCTCGCGTCGTGCTTTCACGTGTCTTATAGCGACAAAGTCACAAGCTGTAAGCAAAGTTAAATGCTGCTAAGAGTTGTTCTTTTGCTAATTTGTGAAGCTTAATAGAAGTTCTAAGCGAAGTTGAATATTGTTAAGTGTTATTCCACAGCTCTGTTTAGCTTTTAGGCTGTATTCCTTTTATCCTTGCCCTCACTGTCCTTTCGTCACACACACACACACACACACATTAACATACACACTCACACAAAAACACACAGAGACACACAGACACCGGGACAGTTCTTGACTCCTTTTTGGTTTGATTGCCTGGATTTTGTTTGGTTTTGTTGTTGCTTTGTTTCCTTGCTGTGCCTGAAGTTTCCAGTCAGGAGCAGAGTGACTCTTGCCAAGGAACTCTGTGGTGCTGTCACTTAATATTAAAGCTGTTTTATGCTACTCCCCTGCTGGGGATTTTTATAAGTGCTCTCAAGCCCTCCTTCATAAGAGGGTGAAGGAGCCCTGGCCAAGCTCTGGCCCTGGGGGCACAGGGATGCTGCTAGGGGGTCCCTGTCTCCCTGTTACAACTTTCAGGGCCCTGAGCCCCTGTCCCCGTGTCAGGCTCTGGGCTTGATCTCCTCGAACATCCTCAGGAGGAGGCTGCAGCGCCAGGGGCAGGGGGACCCAGAGGGACACGGGATACCACTGTGCACCAGCAGCTTTGGACTTCTCTGGGAGGAACTGTGAGTGGGGGCTGGCTTGAAGTGACCTCCCCAGTAAGGTCACAGAGCCCCTGAGATGTCACACTGCCTCCTGGGATGTCACAGCCCACTCTGAGATCTCACAAATCCCCCTTGTGATGTCACAGAGCCAGTGCTGCTCTAGCACTCTGGGATATCATACAGTTACGCTGTGATGGCACAGAAGACTCTGGCATCACAAAGTCAGCCCGTGTCACAATCCTCTAGTGCAAGCGGGAATCATGACAGTTTTTTTTCCCCATCTCAGAATTAGCAGAAGTAGATAGGCTTATCATGAGAAACCGAATGTGATAAACATGTTAGAAATGAAAGGCTCCAAGTTATTAGTTATTAATTTAATAAAAGTTATTAAGTGTACCAAATATAAGTTTTGAGAAAAATGGAAAAAAGCCACTATAAAAAAAAGTCAGTGTGGAGCCCGGGATTGCCACCGGGTGAGACACAGGTTTGACAGCTGCAGCAGAGGGTCCTCTATGCTTCACACCGACCGTCCTGTCCGACCCATTTTTATACCATTTTCCATGCCTGAGCCAGAGTTCCTTTTCTTCCTTTTTGGAGTGCATGTATTCATGTGGAGTTCTTTTCTCTGTGGCAAGTTGAACAATACATGTCCGGAGAGTGATGAACACCTGTGTTTGCAGTCCCGGAATTCGGATTTGAGATGTACCTCCCTGATGGCTCTGACTATCTCGGTCTCGGATATTTATCGTGTATTTATGGTCCGGGTGTTTCTCGGACAACCTTGATGCATGATCCCTCTCCGGGCTGGCCACTTTCGTTCGCTTGTAAATAAAGTCCTCCCTCTCTTGTCCAGGTGGCTTTCACATGGTGTTGCAATCACTGTTGCTGGCTTGTGCAATTTAAAAACTTCTTATAAGAGTATAATTTAACAGCACATAACCATAAAATAGATGACAATTTTATTTGCACGAATTATCCTATAGACATATAACAGTCCTAATGATTCCTTGAGGCCTTGCAGTGTCACAATGTTCTCCATGGTTCCACAGGCCCCACAGTGTCATGTGACTCCTCTGTTCCATGAGTCCTGCAATGTCACAATGGACCTTTGGACCAATGGACCATGGGGCTTTGCAGTGTCACAACGCTCTCCTTTGGCTCCACAGGGTCACAATGGAGCACTGATTACAGGCAGCCTCTCTGTGTTACCCTGGAGCTTTGTTTCCGTGGGGTCTCACAGTGTCCCAATGGAGCCTTGGTTGGATGGGGCCTCACAGTGTCACAATGATGCCTACATTCCACTGAGGCACACGGCGTCACTAGGGTCCCCTTGCTTCCATGAGGCCCAGCAATGTCACAGTGGTGTCCATGAATCCATGAGGACTCACAGTGTCCCAATGGTCTCTTGATCTCACATGGTCCCACAGTGTCCCAATGGTCCCTTGGTCTCACAAGGCCCCACAGTGTCCCAATGGTCACTTCTTCTCACATGGCCCCACAGTGTAACAATGGTCCCTTGGTTCCATGGTTCCTGGTCTGGTGCATTCCCCTCTCCCCTTCTCAGGCCGCCCTGCCAGCTGAGAAATGCTCACCGGGCCAGGGCCTTGGCCAGCAGCCCCTGGGCTCAGCTCCTCTGGAGCTCATCACAGACACTGTCTGCTCCAGGCTCAACCCTTCATTTCCTGGGGAGATGCCAAAGCCTCCACAGGGAACATTTCCCTTTGCTCAGGGGAATTTCACACAGGTGCCTTGTAGTGACTCTTTGTGTCTGTGTGCACACAGGAGTGCCTGTGCTCAGGGAAATGTGGCAGATATGCTGCTCCCTGAGGACTTTGGATGCCTTGGATAGCTGAGCCAGTCAGGCCTGGAAGTAAGGTTAAGTCATGTTACCCTGATTCTTAAGATTTTCTAAAGCCTTCTGAGTTTCCATTCTGTTGGAGAACCTTCCCACACAATTTCTGTCAACAACATATTGTTTACAATCTTTTATGGGGGTGGACAAACTTGATGTACTAGTGGTTTGTCCAATGTCTTTGGAGAGGTGGCCCATTCACTCTCCAATCCAATGTCACCTTTGGGAAAGTATAAAAGTTGGAGTCAGAGAATAAACTTTTATCTTTACCTTGCAAATAGCAGGTGGCTCGCGTCGTGCTTTCACGTGTCTTATAGCGACAAAGTCACAAGCTGTAAGCAAAGTTAAATGCTGCTAAGAGTTGTTCTTTTGCTAATTTGTGAAGCTTAATAGAAGTTCTAAGCGAAGTTGAATATTGTTAAGTGTTATTCCACAGCTCTGTTTAGCTTTTAGGCTGTATTCCTTTTATCCTTGCCCTCACTGTCCTTTCGTCACACACACACACACACACATTAACATACACACTCACACAAAAACACACAGAGACACACAGACACCGGGACAGTTCTTGACTCCTTTTTGGTTTGATTGCCTGGATTTTGTTTGGTTTTGTTGTTGCTTTGTTTCCTTGCTGTGCCTGAAGTTTCCAGTCAGGAGCAGAGTGACTCTTGCCAAGGAACTCTGTGGTGCTGTCACTTAATATTAAAGCTGTTTTATGCTACTCCCCTGCTGGGGATTTTTATAAGTGCTCTCAAGCCCTCCTTCATAAGAGGGTGAAGGAGCCCTGGCCAAGCTCTGGCCCTGGGTGCACAGGGATGCTGCTAGGGGGTCCCTGTCTCCCTGTTACAACTTTCAGGGCCCTGAGCCCCTGTCCCCGTGTCAGGCTCTGGGCTTGATCTCCTCGAACATCCTCAGGAGGAGGCTGCAGCGCCAGGGGCAGGGGGACCCAGAGGGACACGGGATACCACTGTGCACCAGCAGCTTTGGACTTCTCTGGGAGGAACTGTGAGTGGGGGCTGGCTTGAAGTGACCTCCCCAGTAAGGTCACAGAGCCCCTGAGATGTCACACTGCCTCCTGGGATGTCACAGCCCACCCTGAGATCTCACAAATCCCCCTTGTGATGTCACAGAGCCAGTGCTGCTCTAGCACTCTGGGATATCATACAGTTACGCTGTGATGGCACAGAAGACTCTGGCATCACAAAGTCAGCCCGTGTCACAATCCTCTAGTGCAAGCGGGAATCATGACAGTTTTTTTTCCCCATCTCAGAATTAGCAGAAGTAGATAGGCTTATCATGAGAAACCGAATGTGATAAACATGTTAGAAATGAAAGGCTCCAAGTTATTAGTTATTAATTTAATAAAAGTTATTAAGTGTACCAAATATAAGTTTTGAGAAAAATGGAAAAAAGCCACTATAAAAAAAAGTCAGTGTGGAGCCCGGGATTGCCACCGGGTGAGACACAGGTTTGACAGCTGCAGCAGAGGGTCCTCTATGCTTCACACCGACCGTCCTGTCCGACCCATTTTTATACCATTTTCCATGCCTGAGCCAGAGTCCCTTTTCTTCCTTTTTGGAGTGCATGTATTCATGTGGAGTTCTTTTCTCTGTGGCAAGTTGAACAATACATGTCCGGAGAGTGATGAACACCTGTGTTTGCAGTCCCGGAATTCGGATTTGAGATGTACCTCCCTGATGGCTCTGACTATCTCGGTCTCGGATATTTATCGTGTATTTATGGTCCGGGTGTTTCTCGGACAACCTTGATGCATGATCCCTCTCCGGGCTGGCCACTTTCGTTCGCTTGGAAATAAAGTCCTCCCTCTCTTGTCCAGGTGGCTTTCACATGGTGTTGCAATCACTGTTGCTGGCTTGTGCTATTTAAAAACTTCTTATAAGAGTATAATTTAACAGCACATAACCATAAAATAGATGACAATTTTATTTGCACGAATTATCCTATAGACATATAACAGTCCTAATGATTCCTTGAGGCCTTGCAGTGTCACAATGTTCTCCATGGTTCCACAGGCCCCACAGTGTCATGTGACTCCTCTGTTCCATGAGTCCTGCAATGTCACAATGGACCTTTGGACCAATGGACCATGGGGCTTTGCAGTGTCACAACGCTCTCCTTTGGCTCCACAGGGTCACAATGGAGCACTGATTACAGGCAGCCTCTCTGTGTTACCCTGGAGCTTTGTTTCCGTGGGGTCTCACAGTGTCCCAATGGAGCCTTGGCTGGATGGGGCCTCACAGTGTCACAATGATGCCTACATTCCACTGAGGCACACGGCGTCACTAGGGTCCCCTTGCTTCCATGAGGCCCAGCAATGTCACAGTGGTGTCCATGAATCCATGAGGACTCACAGTGTCCCAATGGTCTCTTGATCTCACATGGTCCCACAGTGTCCCAATGGCCCCTTGGTCTCACAAGGCCCCACAGTGTCCCAATGGTCACTTCTTCTCACATGGCCCCACAGTGTAACAATGGTCCCTTGGTTCCATGGTTCCTGGTCTGGTGCATTCCCCTCTCCCCTTCTCAGGCCGCCCTGCCAGCTGAGAAATGCTCACCGGGCCAGGGCCTTGGCCAGCAGCCCCTGGGCTCAGCTCCTCTGGAGCTCATCACAGACACTGTCTGCTCCAGGCTCAACCCTTCATTTCCTGGGGAGATGCCAAAGCCTCCGCAGGGAACATTTCCCTTTGCTCAGGGGAATTTCACACAGGTGCCTTGTAGTGACTCTTTGTGTCTGTGTGCACACAGGAGTGCCTGTGCTCAGGGAAATGTGGCAGATATGCTGCTCCCTGAGGACTTTGGATGCCTTGGATAGCTGAGCCAGTCAGGCCTGGAAGTAAGGTTAAGTCATGTTACCCTGATTCTTAAGATTTTCTAAAGCCTTCTGAGTTTACATTCTGTTGGAGAACCTTCCCACACAATTTCTGTCAACAACATATTGTTTACAATCTTTTATGGGGGTGGACAAACTTGATGTACTAGTGGTTTGTCCAATGTCTTTGGAGAGGTGGCCCATTCACTCTCCAATCCAATGTCACCTTTGGGAAAGTATAAAAGTTGGAGTCAGAGAATAAACTTTTATCTTTACCTTGCAAATAGCAGGTGGCTCGCGTCGTGCTTTCACGTGTCTTATAGCGACAAAGTCACAAGCTGTAAGCAAAGTTAAATGCTGCTAAGAGTTGTTCTTTTGCTAATTTGTGAAGCTTAATAGAAGTTCTAAGCGAAGTTGAATATTGTTAAGTGTTATTCCACAGCTCTGTTTAGCTTTTAGGCTGTATTCCTTTTATCCTTGCCCTCACTGTCCTTTCGTCACACACACACACACACACATTAACATACACACTCACACAAAAACACACAGAGACACACAGACACCGGGACAGTTCTTGACTCCTTTTTGGTTTGATTGCCTGGATTTTGTTTGGTTTTGTTGTTGCTTTGTTTCCTTGCTGTGCCTGAAGTTTCCAGTCAGGAGCAGAGTGACTCTTGCCAAGGAACTCTGTGGTGCTGTCACTTAATATTAAAGCTGTTTTATGCTACTCCCCTGCTGGGGATTTTTATAAGTGCTCTCAAGCCCTCCTTCATAAGAGGGTGAAGGAGCCCTGGCCAAGCTCTGGCCCTGGGGGCACAGGGATGCTGCTAGGGGGTCCCTGTCTCCCTGTTACAACTTTCAGGGCCCTGAGCCCCTGTCCCCGTGTCAGGCTCTGGGCTTGATCTCCTCGAACATCCTCAGGAGGAGGCTGCAGCGCCAGGGGCAGGGGGACCCAGAGGGACACGGGATACCACTGTGCACCAGCAGCTTTGGACTTCTCTGGGAGGAACTGTGAGTGGGGGCTGGCTTGAAGTGACCTCCCCAGTAAGGTCACAGAGCCCCTGAGATGTCACACTGCCTCCTGGGATGTCACAGCCCACCCTGAGATCTCACAAATCCCCCTTGTGATGTCACAGAGCCAGTGCTGCTCTAGCACTCTGGGATATCATACAGTTACGCTGTGATGGCACAGAAGACTCTGGCATCACAAAGTCAGCCCGTGTCACAATCCTCTAGTGCAAGCGGGAATCATGACAGTTTTTTTCCCCATCTCAGACTTAGCAGAAGTGGATAGGCTTATCATGAGAAACCGAATGTGATAAACATGTTAGAAATGAAAGGCTCCAAGTTATTAGTTATTAATTTAATAAAAGTTATTAAGTGTACCAAATATAAGTTTTGAGAAAAATGGAAAAAAGCCACTATAAAAAAAAGTCAGTGTGGAGCCCGGGATTGCCACCGGGTGAGACACAGGTTTGACAGCTGCAGCAGAGGGTCCTCTATGCTTCACACCGACCGTCCTGTCCGACCCATTTTTATACCATTTTCCATGCCTGAGCCAGAGTCCCTTTTCTTCCTTTTTGGAGTGCATGTATTCATGTGGAGTTCTTTTCTCTGTGGCAAGTTGAACAATACATGTCCGGAGAGTGATGAACACCTGTGTTTGCAGTCCCGGAATTCGGATTTGAGATGTACCTCCCTGATGGCTCTGACTATCTCGGTCTCGGATATTTATCGTGTATTTATGGTCCGGGTGTTTCTCGGACAACCTTGATGCATGATCCCTCTCCGGGCTGGCCACTTTCGTTCGCTTGTAAATAAAGTCCTCCCTCTCTTGTCCAGGTGGCTTTCACATGGTGTTGCAATCACTGTTGCTGGCTTGTGCAATTTAAAAACTTCTTATAAGAGTATAATTTAACAGCACATAACCATAAAATAGATGACAATTTTATTTGCACGAATTATCCTATAGACATATAACAGTCCTAATGATTCCTTGAGGCCTTGCAGTGTCACAATGTTCTCCATGGTTCCACAGGCCCCACAGTGTCATGTGACTCCTCTGTTCCATGAGTCCTGCAATGTCACAATGGACCTTTGGACCAATGGACCATGGGGCTTTGCAGTGTCACAACGCTCTCCTTTGGCTCCACAGGGTCACAATGGAGCACTGATTACAGGCAGCCTCTCTGTGTTACCCTGGAGCTTTCTTTCCGTGGGGTCTCGCAGTGTCCCAATGGAGCCTTGGTTGGATGGGGCCTCACAGTGTCACAATGATGCCTACATTCCACTGAGGCACACGGCGTCACTAGGGTCCCCTTGCTTCCATGAGGCCCAGCAATGTCACAGTGGTGTCCATGAATCCATGAGGACTCACAGTGTCCCAATGGTCTCTTGATCTCACATGGTCCCACAGTGTCCCAATGGCCCCTTGGTCTCACAAGGCCCCACAGTGTCCCAATGGTCACTTCTTCTCACATGGCCCCACAGTGTAACAATGGTCCCTTGGTTCCATGGTTTCTGGTCTGGTGCATTCCCCTCTCCCCTTCTCAGGCCGCCCTGCCAGCTGAGAAATGCTCACTGGGCCTGGGCCTTGGCCAGCAGCCCCTGGGCTCAGCTCCTCTGGAGCTCATCACAGACACTGTCTGCTCCAGGCTCAACCCTTCATTTCCTGGGGAGATGCCAAAGCCTCCGCAGGGAACATTTCCCTTTGCTCAGGGGAATTTCGCACAGGTGCCTTGTAGTGACTCTTTGTGTCTGTGTGCACACAGAAGTGCCTGTGCTCAGGGAAATGTGGCAGATATGCTGCTCCCTGAGGACTTTGGATGCCTTGGATAGCTGAGCCAGTCAGGCCTGGAAGTAAGGTTAAGTCATGTTACCCTGATTCTTAAGATTTTCTAAAGCCTTCTGAGTTTACATTCTGTTGGAGAACCTTCCCACACAATTTCTGTCAACAACATATTGTTTACAATCTTTTATGGGGGTGGACAAACTTGATGTACTAGTGGTTTGTCCAATGTCTTTGGACAGGTGGCCCATTCACTCTCCAATCCAATGTCACCTTTGGGAAAGTATAAAAGTTGGAGTCAGAGAATAAACTTTTATCTTTACCTTGCAAATAGCAGGTGGCTCGCGTCGTGCTTTCACGTGTCTTATAGCGACAAAGTCACAAGCTGTAAGCAAAGTTAAATGCTGCTAAGAGTTGTTCTTTTGCTAATTTGTGAAGCTTAATAGAAGTTCTAAGCGAAGTTGAATATTGTTAAGTGCCGCGCTCCCGCCCCGGTTCCCTTTGTCTCAGCCCCGGCTAGCTCTCATCCTGGGGCGAGGGCGGGCGATGGAGGCACCCTCCGCCGCTCCCAGCTGGGGTTTGGAGGGTGCCTTTGTGGGTTCCGGGCAGCGCTAGCAAGCCTCGCGGTGGTAAATGAAGAGCGGATCCTGCTGGGGGCTAAGTCCGAGTTTATTGTAGCCCAACGGGGCCAAATATCCTAGAACGGTGCCAGCCAACAGGAACAAGCACAAGGTGCTTGCACTGGCTTATAAACTGTAAGGGAGGGGTATCCAACGACCAATGGGGATAGGGATAGGGGGTGGCTCCGGGATGGGGGGATATGGTGGGGTCCAATGGGGGAAGGATATGGGGGGAGCCCCAGGTCCTCGCCCAATCACCCGGTGCCCTGAGTAGAAGCTTCTGGATGGATGGGAAGGGGCACCGAGTGATAGACAAGGCACCCAGGGGGGGTAAAATGCCTCTTTCAGGGTGATGGATAGATACTGGGAAGGCGGGAAGGGCGGACAAGGCGGGAAAACTGGGGATAAACCAAGTTGCACACGGGGGTACAAAGGAATAAACCAATACATAATACAGGGATAATAAAACATATACATAACGCAACTCCACATCTCCTCCTTTTTTTGTTTAAAAAGAAAGAAAGGTGAAGAGGATAAAGTAAGTCTTTAAACGGGGGCTTCACAGTCACTGGGTTCATTTTGAAACTAGATGTTTCCTTTTTCTGGAAATTCTTCTTTTTGAAACCCTTCTTTGTTCAAGGGTTTCAGTTCATCACTATGTTAAAGCTTGTAATAAACACAATGAGTCCCAGCAGCAGCAAAAGTCCTGTTTCTTTAGAAAGCAACTGAAATTAATAGTTGAGGTAGGGGAGGTCTAACTCAAAGGGGAACAGAGAATCCCAGGAGCCAGGGAGGGAAGAGGGGGGACCAGGTGAGGGGGACCTTTTCCGCCGTCGGAGGGCGGCGTACCCAACTTGAGGACTGTCCGGTTTTCTCTTCTGGGTCTTAGGGACATATGGTCTGACGAATTTGGAAGGGACCCATCTCAGGCCTGAGGGCGTGGATACGCAAGCGTACCCCCGTCCCCAGGTGACCAAGTCATAGGGTCCTTCTTGCCGCCAGGTCTCAGGGTTTTTAATGAGAACTGGCGGCTTTTCTCTGACCTTGCTCTGCTCGTAGGAATTAAAGTGCCTCGCGATGGGGGGGTTGAGGCACTCGAAGGAACAGTTTAAGAAATTGATGGTAAAAAGGGCCCGCCCTAACTGAACCTGGGGGGACTCATTTTTAGCTGACGACTGTTGTTGTTTAAGCATCCTTTTGATGCTTTGATGAGTCCTCTCTACCACGGCTTGACCTGTCGGGGAATAGGCGATGCCAGTTTTATGTTCTATTCCCCATTGCTGCAGGAAGCCTGCGAATTCCTTGGATGTGTACCCGGGGGCATTGTCTGTTTTTATCTGTTTTGGGACGCCTAGCATGGAGAAGGCTTGTATCAGGTGTTTTTCTACTTCCTTGGCCTTCTCCCCTGTGTGGGCAGAGGCGAAAACTGCTCCAGAGAAGGTGTCCACGGAGACATGGACGTACTTCATCCTCCCGAAGGAGGGGATATGAGTAACGTCCATCTGCCACACCTCACAGGACTTCAGACCCCTAGGGTTAGCCCCTGCGCTCACCGATGGTAGTGGGAGCGACTTACAGGACGGGCATGTGGCCACAATGGCCTTGGCCTGGTCCCGGGTTAGATGGAACTGCCGGACCAGACCAGGCGCATTTTGATGGTAAAGCTGGTGGCTTATTTTGGCCTGTTGGAACTTGTCCGGGAGCGGCGCCAGCTGTGCGGGGGCGGCAGCGAGGGAATCGGCACGGCGATTGCCCTCGGCCAAGAACCCCGGCAGGTCGGTGTGTGACCTGATATGCATCACATAAAACGGTTGCTCTCGGTGGGAGACTAGCCTTATCAGCTTAGAGAGCAACCTGTTAAGGGCATCGTTGGAGACACCTTGCAGGATTGCATCCTGTGCTCTAGACACTACACCTGCTACATAGGCCGAATCAGTTACCAAATTAAAAGGTTCAGAGAACCGCTCAAAAGCTCTAACGACTGCGGCCAACTCAGCTACTTGAGGGGATCCTTCTACTTCAACAACATCTGCCTCCCACTGCTGAGTTTGAGGATCTTTCCAAGTCACTACTGACTTGTGGGACCCTCCGGACGCGTCCGTAAAAACTGTTAGAGCCTTTAAGGGTTTTTTGCTCTGAATTTGTTTTGTTGACAGAGTGAATTGGATTTCGGAATTGAAAATTTTGTGGGCCGGTCTCAAAACAGAAATTTTTCCGGTGTAGCTGTCCAGTGCAAACTGCAATGATTCATTCTCTTGCAGCAGGTGTTCTAACATTGCCTTTGTGAATTGGCCCGATTCTAATTTCAAAGGAATGTGGATGTGATCAAAGTCACACCCCGCCAGCTCCCGAATCCGCGTTCTCGCTTTGCGGATTAGCTCTGCCATCAGCTCTTGTGGCCGTGTCAACCTTTTGGATCGTGAATGACTCAGGAATACCCACTCTATGATGGAGAGTGGGTCCCTTTTGTCCTGATCCTTGCCCTTTCCTAGGGTGTCTGCCCATTGGAAGATGACACCGTGGAGGTGTGGCAGTCTGCCCAATATGATGAATCTGAAGGGCAGGCCCGGATCGTACCTGTGGGCCTGCCTGGCAGACATTGCCTCCTGAACCTTCTGCAAAGCAGCTTTGGCCTCTGGAGTGAGTTCCCTGGGAGAACTAGGCTCTTCCCCCCCTTTCAATAAATTGAAAAGAGGGGCTAGGTCTTCGTTGTTAATACCTAACCAGGGTCTCACCCAGTTTAAAGACCCACACAGCTGCTGTACGTCGGCTAGAGTCCGAATTGAATTTTTTATGGCCAATTTCTGCGGAACAATGGTCCGCTTGTTTATTTCTAAACCCAGGTACTTCCAAGGTGGCATTTTTTGAATCTTATTTTCTCGCAGCTCGAACCCTACAGCAACCAACGCACTGGTTGTCAGTTCAAGCGCGTGTGTAAGTAGATCGCTGTTGGGGGCACAAATAAGAATATCATCCATATAGTGCTGGATGATCACGCCCTCGGTGGCTGCACGCACAGGGGACAGCAATGAAGAGACGTACCACTGGCAAATGCTTGGGCTGACTTTCATGCCTTGGGGAAGAACTTTCCAGTGGTATCTCTCCATTGGGGCTTCTCGGTTGATGGAAGGAACCGAGAAGGCGAACCGTGGTGCGTCATCAGGGTGTAGGGGAATTTGGAAAAAACAATTTTTGATGTCAATGACAGCTAATTCCCAATTTTCTGGTAACATCGTGGGGGACGGCATCCCTGGCTGGAGAGGACCCATGTCTTCTATTACATTGTTGATGGCGCGAAGGTCATGAAGGAGGCGCCACTCGTCTTTGCCAGGTTTTTTCAGGACAAAGACAGGGGAATTCCAGGGGGATGTTGTTTCCTGGATATTCCCTTTGGCAAGTTGCTCCTTCACGAGCTCCCGAAGCGCTTTTAATTTCTGTTTATTGAGCGGCCACTGCTCTACCCACACTGGTGTATCTGTGAGCCAATTAAGTTTCCGGGTAGGACGCTCTTCAGTGACTGTTGCCCGAAAAACCTGAGGGGTCGGGATGTTAATTGTGACCCCCCACTGGGCCATCAGGTCTCTCCCCCATAAGGGTTCTGTGTAATCTAATACGAACGGGCGTAAATAGGCCGATTGTCCGTTCGGCCCCTCAAATTTTACGATGTTTTTTGATTGCTTTGCCAATTGAGAACCCCCTACACCTTGAATTTTCCCTGCCACGTTTTGCAATTCCCAGCGTGACGGCCAATCCCGTGCGGGAATGACTGTCACGTCTGCTCCTGTATCTAGGAGACCGCTTAGGTGTTTGTACTCCCCATCCTTCCGCATATAGCAGGAGAGCTTTGGTCTTTCCTTCCCTATGACCTGGGCCTGGCACACCTGGTAGCTTTTCTTTGCTGACTTCTTCCATAGATCCTCAGGGTGTGCCGGAGGCCCAGATGCTGGAATGGCTTGGGCGATGATTTGGCCCTTGGGAAGGAAGACTGGAGGATGGGGGCAGTGCAGCCACACCACTAATCGCTCGGTGTTCCTAGATGTCAGGGATGGTGCAATAGTGACTTCGAGAGGCGTGAATTTTGTGTCCCCAAGAACGATGTACTTACTGTGGAGGTTCCTCCAGGTTCCTGGGTCCTCTGTGTCGACAGCGATGGAGTGCCAGTCGCTGTCCCTTAGGTGCAGAGCCTCAGTCAGGGCCAACCTATATGGGGAGAAATCAGATACGATGTTAAGTATCGGCTTGGGCTGGTTCGGGCCTCGACCCAGCCAAGCAGTGGGAATGAAATCCACATTTTCTCTCATATAGGCTGGTTTGTCAGCCATAATCTGGTGTGTCAAGTCCAGTGAAATGTCCTCAGGTGGGCATTGCAGGTAGTCGTCTCTCCCCTCCTCTGATGTTATAGAACCCACAATATTTATGTCCTCGCGCAGGGAGGGACTGCGCTGATGACTCAGTTTTTTTGTTTTCCCCCCGAGTTGGGGGCACTCTTTTCTTGTCGCTGCTGTTTAAACCTAAAAAACTCGTCCCTCAGCGGGCATTGGGAAGCCCAATGTCCCTTCTGCCTACATAGATTGCAGGCCTGATGGTGTTGTTGTCCCCTCGGGGGTGTTCCTGTAGGGCGGCGATCTGGAGAAGGGGTGGCTGGCGGTGTTACGGCTTTAACGAAGGCTACTCTCTTTGTTGGTGGTTTAGGAGTCTCTGGAATGTCTTTAGCAGGAACTGTCACCTTCCTCGCACAGACTTGTAGCATGCTTTGAAGGGTAGGCTCAGGGTCCAGGGGCAGACTGAGGATGGCTTGCCGGCACACGTCGTTAGCGTTCTGCTTCGCAACTGTGGCAAGCATCCTCTCTCGCAGCCTCTCGTCCGGGACCTGAGCCTCCATCGCGTGATGCAAGCGATCCACGAACGCGACAAAAGGTTCTAGGGGTTCCTGCTTTAGGGACAAGAAGTTAATAACCGTACCGCTGGGTCTTAACTTAAAAAACGCCTTTTCTGCTGCCCTAGTGCTGACTTGCAGCGCCTCTCTGGGGATTTTTTCCGCCTGCTTGGTCCCCATTTTCCAATCCCCCTCCCCGCACAAGTGGTCTAGCGATATTACAGCCCCATCTTTATCCCTAGAGCTATCTGCATTGGCCCAGAGGTCAGGTAACACCTCTCTGATCTCCTGCTTCCACTCGGACTCCCAGATGAGGAATTCTCCGTGGGTAATTAAACAGGAGAAGAGAGTTCGCATGTCTGCTGGGACATATTCTTTGGAGGAGAGGGTTGCTTTTAATAAGCCTTGGAAGTATTCGCTTTCCATCCCGAACCCCTTCTTGGCCTTGCAGAGCTCTTTGATGGTCTGCTGGGGGATGGGGGACCACTGTGCAAGGGGCCTACCCCCTTGCCGCGGGGTACAGGTGACAGGTGCGGCCGAGAAGGCAGGTAGGGACTGGGGTGGATCGGGGTTCCCACGCTCCCCCCCCCCGGAACCGAAAGCGTGGGAACTGGAAGTGGGGTCGTGGGAACCAGGGGACGAGGCGTGGTCTGGAGCAGGAGGAGTGGTATGGTGGGGACTCCCCTCCCCGGGGGTGGAGCTGAGGGGTGGGGTGTTGAATAATTCAAGGAAGGGGGAGTTGACGGGGGGTGGAGGAGGGAGGTGGGCGGAGAAATCCGGGGAGCAGAAGGGGTTGGTCTGCCGGAAGGGATTATGGGAGGGGGGAGGACAGGTATCTTGGGAAGAAGGAGCACGAGTGGCGGGAAAACCCACGCGGTCACCTCCATCTTGTGTCCTGGGGAAGGGGGAAGAAGGGGAGCCATTTCGTGGGGTTTGGGGATGGAGGATGGGGGATGAGGGATCTTCGGGGGTCTGGGATAACTGAAAACGAACGGAGTCTCTACGGGACGGGGCTGTACAGCGCGGGGAAGAAGGGGAACGGGTAGAAGCAGAGACAGTGCCTGCACCGCTCTGCGGGGTGTCTAGGGTATTCTCAGAGGGGCCAGAATCTGCCTGCGGGCAATGCCGGGATGCCTGTCTGATAATACCCGACTTCGGGAGAGAGGGAGAGTTTTGCCGCAGTTTTCCCGCAGCGCCCGCCGCAGCCGCAGCCTCGGGAGCAGCGACAGCAGCTGCCCTGCGCCCCGCTGCAGCGGCGAGCGCTGCATCGTACTGCAGCGACCGGGCTGAGGGACAGGGAAGCGGAGTAGGGTTATATGAACTACCCGCCGAACTGGGGATCGGTTTGTTTGCGGCTGGCTGTGGCAGACTTTCGTAGCGATATTTAATTATATCGCGAATTTGGAGAGCCAAATGGGTGAATATGGAGAGAGAGAGATCCGACTGTCGCAGGATCTTCTCCGCTACCTGTTCCCAAAAAGGGGCTTGGTATAATTTAGCTGGCGAAATGTCAGGGAAAGTTTGCGACAACCACTGAACGAACCGTTTTACTTCAGATTTTTTAACCTTAATTCCCCCCACTAAAAGGATACCCACAACTTGGGAATAAATGCTCTTCTGCGGCACGGACAGCCTTGCACCCATGGCTGTTAGATGTTAAATCGTGCTGCAGCGCCTACGATTGGGAAAATACGAACGAAAAACAAAAGACCACACTTCCGGCTTTGTCGCGGTCCTTAAGCTTCCCGCCCGGAAAGGGAAGCACCAAAAACAGGAATTTTTTCCCCGAACCCCGGGGAAAAAGAAACCCACCAAAAAGGGATCCTTCCCCTAAAACCTAGGGGAAAGGAACCAACCAAAAAAAAAGGACCGGGAAAGCCCCAGGGGCCCCTATACTCACAAACCACAGGGGTCCGAGAGGGAAGGGTGGAAAAGAAAAACCAATCGCAGGGCTTCTCCGCGAGAGAATCGACTCCGGAGGTGCGTTCCAGAGCTGCCGATCCTGTCCCCAAGAGTGCCACCCACTAAAACGTGGGTCTGCTCTCGCCGGGGTAGCTGACGGCCAGGAGGACGATTCTTCAGGTCTGCGCGACCCTAAAATCCTCAAACGAGGGTCCAACGCTGCGAAAACGGGGCCGCTCGTTGGGCGCCAGCTGCCGCGCTCCCGCCCCGGTTCCCTTTGTCTCAGCCCCGGCTAGCTCTCATCCTGGGGCGAGGGCGGGCGATGGAGGCACCCTCCGCCGCTCCCAGCTGGGGTTTGGAGAGTGCCTTTGTGGGTTCCGGGCAGCGCTAGCAAGCCTCGCGGTGGTAAATGAAGAGCGGATCCTGCTGGGGGCTAAGTCCGAGTTTATTGTAGCCCAACGGGGCCAAATATCCTAGAACGGTGCCAGCCAACAGGAACAAGCACAAGGTGCTTGCACTGGCTTATAAACTGTAAGGGAGGGGTATCCAACGACCAATGGGGATAGGGATAGGGGGTGGCTCCGGGATGGGGGGATATGGTGGGGTCCAATGGGGGAAGGATATGGGGGGAGCCCCAGGTCCTCGCCCAATCACCCGGTGCCCTGAGTAGAAGCTTCTGGATGGATGGGAAGGGGCACGGAGTGATAGACAAGGCACCCGGGGGGGGTAAAATGCCTCTTTCAGGGTGATGGATAGATACTGGGAAGGTGGGAAGGGAGGACAAGGCGGGAAAACTGGGGATAAACCAAGTTGCACACGGGGGTACAAAGGAATAAACCAATACATAATACAGGGATAATAAAACATATACATAACGCAACTCCACAGTTAAGTGTTATTCCACAGCTCTGTTTAGCTTTTAGGCTGTATTCCTTTTATCCTTGCCCTCACTGTCCTTTCGTCACACACACACACACACACATTAACATACACACTCACACAAAAACACACAGAGACACACAGACACCGGGACAGTTCTTGACTCCTTTTTGGTTTGATTGCCTGGATTTTGTTTGGTTTTGTTGTTGCTTTGTTTCCTTGCTGTGCCTGAAGTTTCCAGTCAGGAGCAGAGTGACTCTTGCCAAGGAACTCTGTGGTGCTGTCACTTAATATTAAAGCTGTTTTATGCTACTCCCCTGCTGGGGATTTTTATAAGTGCTCTCAAGCCCTCCTTCATAAGAGGGTGAAGGAGCCCTGGCCAAGCTCTGGCCCTGGGTGCACAGGGATGCTGCTAGGGGGTCCCTGTCTCCCTCTTCCAACTGTGACGGCCCTGAGCCCCTGTCCCCGTGTCAGGCTCTGGGCTTGATCTCCTCGAACATCCTCAGGGGGAGGCTGCAGCGCCAGGGGCAGGGGGACCCAGAGGGACACGGGATGCCACTGTGCACCAGCAGCTTTGGACTTCTCTGGGAGGAACTGTGAGTGGGGGCTGGCTTGAAGTGACCTCCCCAGTAAGGTCACAGAGCCCCTGAGATGTCACACTGCCTCCTGGGATGTCACAGCCCACCCTGAGATCTCACAAATCCCCCTTGTGATGTCACAGAGCCAGTGCTGCTCTATCACTCTGGGATATCATACAGTTACGCTGTGATGGCACAGAAGACTCTGGCATCACAAAGTCAGCCCGTGTCACAATCCTCTAGTGCAAGCGGGAATCATGACAGTTTTTTTTCCCCATCTCAGAATTAGCAGAAGTAGATAGGCTTATCATGAGAAACCGAATGTGATAAACATGTTAGAAATGAAAGGCTCCAAGTTATTAGTTATTAATTTAATAAAAGTTATTAAGTGTACCAAATATAAGTTTTGAGAAAAATGGAAAAAAGCCACTATAAAAAAAAGTCAGTGTGGAGCCCGGGATTGCCACCGGGTGAGACACAGGTTTGACAGCTGCAGCAGAGGGTCCTCTATGCTTCACACCGACCGTCCTGTCCGACCCATTTTTATACCATTTTCCATGCCTGAGCCAGAGTCCCTTTTCTTCCTTTTTGGAGTGCATGTATTCATGTGGAGTTCTTTTCTCTGTGGCAAGTTGAACAATACATGTCCGGAGAGTGATGAACACCTGTGTTTGCAGTCCCGGAATTCGGATTTGAGATGTACCTCCCTGATGGCTCTGACTATCTCGGTCTCGGATATTTATCGTGTATTTATGGTCCGGGTGTTTCTCGGACAACCTTGATGCATGATCCCTCTCCGGGCTGGCCACTTTCGTTCGCTTGGAAATAAAGTCCTCCCTCTCTTGTCCAGGTGGCTTTCACATGGTGTTGCAATCACTGTTGCTGGCTTGTGCAATTTAAAAACTTCTTATAAGAGTATAATTTAACAGCACATAACCATAAAATAGATGACAATTTTATTTGCACGAATTATCCTATAGACATATAACAGTCCTAATGATTCCTTGAGGCCTTGCAGTGTCACAATGTTCTCCATGGTTCCACAGGCCCCACAGTGTCATGTGACTCCTCTGTTCCATGAGTCCTGCAATGTCACAATGGACCTTTGGACCAATGGACCATGGGGCTTTGCAGTGTCACAACGCTCTCCTTTGGCTCCACAGGGTCACAATGGAGCACTGATTACAGGCAGCCTCTCTGTGTTACCCTGGAGCTTTGTTTCCGTGGGGTCTCACAGTGTCCCAATGGAGCCTTGGCTGGATGGGGCCTCACAGTGTCACAATGATGCCTACATTCCACTGAGGCACACGGCGTCACTAGGGTCCCCTTGCTTCCATGAGGCCCAGCAATGTCACAGTGGTGTCCATGAATCCATGAGGACTCACAGTGTCCCAATGGTCTCTTGATCTCACATGGTCCCACAGTGTCCCAATGGCCCCTTGGTCTCACAAGGCCCCACAGTGTCCCAATGGTCACTTCTTCTCACATGGCCCCACAGTGTAACAATGGTCCCTTGGTTCCATGGTTCCTGGTCTGGTGCATTCCCCTCTCCCCTTCTCAGGCCGCCCTGCCAGCTGAGAAATGCTCACCGGGCCAGGGCCTTGGCCAGCAGCCCCTGGGCTCAGCTCCTCTGGAGCTCATCACAGACACTGTCTGCTCCAGGCTCAACCCTTCATTTCCTGGGGAGATGCCAAAGCCTCCGCAGGGAACATTTCCCTTTGCTCAGGGGAATTTCACACAGGTGCCTTGTAGTGACTCTTTGTGTCTGTGTGCACACAGGAGTGCCTGTGCTCAGGGAAATGTGGCAGATATGCTGCTCCCTGAGGACTTTGGATGCCTTGGATAGCTGAGCCAGTCAGGCCTGGAAGTAAGGTTAAGTCATGTTACCCTGATTCTTAAGATTTTCTAAAGCCTTCTGAGTTTCCATTCTGTTGGAGAACCTTCCCACACAATTTCTGTCAACAACATATTGTTTACAATCTTTTATGGGGGTGGACAAACTTGATGTACTAGTGGTTTGTCCAATGTCTTTGGAGAGGTGGCCCATTCACTCTCCAATCCAATGTCACCTTTGGGAAAGTATAAAAGTTGGAGTCAGAGAATAAACTTTTATCTTTACCTTGCAAATAGCAGGTGGCTCGCGTCGTGCTTTCACGTGTCTTATAGCGACAAAGTCACAAGCTGTAAGCAAAGTTAAATGCTGCTAAGAGTTGTTCTTTTGCTAATTTCTGAAGCTTAATAGAAGTTCTAAGCTAAGTTGAATATTGTTAAGTGTTATTCCACAGCTCTGTTTAGCTTTTAGGCTGTATTCCTTTTATCCTTGCCCTCACTGTCCTTTCGTCACACACACACACACACACATTAACATACACACTCACACAAAAACACACAGAGACACACAGACACCGGGACAGTTCTTGACTCCTTTTTGGTTTGATTGCCTGGATTTTGTTTGGTTTTGTTGTTGCTTTGTTTCCTTGCTGTGCCTGAAGTTTCCAGTCAGGAGCAGAGTGACTCTTGCCAAGGAACTCTGTGGTGCTGTCACTTAATATTAAAGCTGTTTTATGCTACTCCCCTGCTGGGGATTTTTATAAGTGCTCTCAAGCCCTCCTTCATAAGAGGGTGAAGGAGCCCTGGCCAAGCTCTGGCCCTGGGGGCACAGGGATGCTGCTAGGGGGTCCCTGTCTCCCTGTTACAACTTTCAGGGCCCTGAGCCCCTGTCCCCGTGTCAGGCTCTGGGCTTGATCTCCTCAAACATCCTCAGGAGGAGGCTGCAGCGCCAGGGGCAGGGGGACCCAGAGGGACACGGGATACCACTGTGCACCAGCAGCTTTGGACTTCTCTGGGAGGAACTGTGAGTGGGGGCTGGCTTGAAGTGACCTCCCCAGTAAGGTCACAGAGCCCCTGAGATGTCACACTGCCTCCTGGGATGTCACAGCCCACCCTGAGATCTCACAAATCCCCCTTGTGATGTCACAGAGCCAGTGCTGCTCTAGCACTCTGGGATATCATACAGTTACGCTGTGATGGCACAGAAGACTCTGGCATCACAAAGTCAGCCCGTGTCACAATCTTCTAGTGCAAGCGGGAATCCTGACAGTTTTTTTTCCCCATCTCAGAATTAGCAGAAGTAGATAGGCTTATCATGAGAAACCGAATGTGATAAACATGTTAGAAATGAAAGGCTCCAAGTTATTAGTTATTAATTTAATAAAAGTTATTAAGTGTACCAAATATAAGTTTTGAGAAAAATGGAAAAAAGCCACTATAAAAAAAGTCAGTGTGGAGCCCGGGATTGCCACCGGGTGAGACACAGGTTTGACAGCTGCAGCAGAGGGTCCTCTATGCTTCACACCGACCGTCCTGTCCGACCCATTTTTATACCATTTTCCATGCCTGAGCCAGAGTCCCTTTTCTTCCTTTTTGGAGTGCATGTATTCATGTGGAGTTCTTTTCTCTGTGGCAAGTTGAACAATACATGTCCGGAGAGTGATGAACACCTGTGTTTGCAGTCCCGGAATTCGGATTTGAGATGTACCTCCCTGATGGCTCTGACTATCTCGGTCTCGGATATTTATCGTGTATTTATGGTCCGGGTGTTTCTCGGACAACCTTGATGCATGATCCCTCTCCGGGCTGGCCACTTTCGTTCGCTTGGAAATAAAGTCCTCCCTCTCTTGTCCAGGTGGCTTTCACATGGTGTTGCAATCACTGTTGCTGGCTTGTGCAATTTAAAAACTTCTTATAAGAGTATAATTTAACAGCACATAACCATAAAATAGATGACAATTTTATTTGCACGAATTATCCTATAGACATATAACAGTCCTAATGATTCCTTGAGGCCTTGCAGTGTCAAAATGTTCTCCATGGTTCCACAGGCCCCACAGTGTCATGTGACTCCTCTGTTCCATGAGTCCTGCAATGTCACAATGGACCTTTGGACCAATGGACCATGGGGCTTTGCAGTGTCACAACGCTCTCCTTTGGCTCCACAGGGTCACAATGGAGCACTGATTACAGGCAGCCTCTCTGTGTTACCCTGGAGCTTTGTTTCCGTGGGGTCTCACAGTGTCCCAATGGAGCCTTGGTTGGATGGGGCCTCACAGTGTCACAATGATGCCTACATTCCACTGAGGCACATGGCGTCACTAGGGTCCCCTTGCTTCCATGAGGCCCAGCAATGTCACAGTGGTGTCCATGAATCCATGAGGACTCACAGTGTCCCAATGGTCCCTTGATCTCACATGGTCCCACAGTGTCCCAATGGTCCCTTGGTCTCACAAGGCCCCACAGTGTCCCAATGGTCACTTCTTCTCACATGGCCCCACAGTGTAACAATGGTCCCTTGGTTCCATGGTTCCTGGTCTGGTGCATTCCCCTTTCCCCTTCTCAGGCCGCCCTGCCAGCTGAGAAATGCTCACCGGGCCAGGGCCTTGGCCAGCAGCCCCTGGGCTCAGCTCCTCTGGAGCTCATCACAGACACTGTCTGCTCCAGGCTCAACCCTTCATTTCCTGGGGAGATGCCAAAGCCTCCGCAGGGAACATTTCCCTTTGCTCAGGGGAATTTCACACAGGTGCCTTGTAGTGACTCTTTGTGTCTGTGTGCACACAGGAGTGCCTGTGCTCAGGGAAATGTGGCAGATATGCTGCTCCCTGAGGACTTTGGATGCCTTGGATAGCTGAGCCAGTCAGGCCTGGAAGTAAGGTTAAGTCATGTTACCCTGATTCTTAAGATTTTCTAAAGCCTTCTGAGTTTCCATTCTGTTGGAGAACCTTCCCACACAATTTCTGTCAACAACATATTGTTTACAATCTTTTATGGGGGTGGACAAACTTGATGTACTAGTGGTTTGTCCAATGTCTTTGGAGAGGTGGCCCATTCACTCTCCAATCCAATGTCACCTTTGGGAAAGTATAAAAGTTGGAGTCAGAGAATAAACTTTTATCTTTACCTTGAAAATAGCAGGTGGCTCGCGTCGTGCTTTCACGTGTCTTATAGCGACAAAGTCACAAGCTGTAAGCAAAGTTAAATGCTGCTAAGAGTTGTTCTTTTGCTAATTTGTGAAGCTTAATAGAAGTTCTAAGCTAAGTTGAATATTGTTAAGTGTTATTCCACAGCTCTGTTTAGCTTTTAGGCTGTATTCCTTTTATCCTTGCCCTCACTGTCCTTTCGTCACACACACACACACACACATTAACATACACACTCACACAAAAACACACAGAGACACACAGACACCGGGACAGTTCTTGACTCCTTTTTGGTTTGATTGCCTGGATTTTGTTTGGTTTTGTTGTTGCTTTGTTTCCTTGGTGTGCCTGAAGTGTCCAGTCAGGAGCAGAGTGACTCTTGCCAAGGAACTCTGTGGTGCTGTCACTTAATATTAAAGCTGTTTTATGCTACTCCCCTGCTGGGGATTTTTATAAGTGCTCTCAAGCCCTCCTTCATAAGAGGGTGAAGGAGCCCTGGCCAAGCTCTGGCCCTGGGGGCACAGGGATGCTGCTAGGGGGTCCCTGTCTCCCTGTTACAACTTTCAGGGCCCTGAGCCCCTGTCCCCGTGTCAGGCTCTGGGCTTGATCTCCTCAAACATCCTCAGGAGGAGGCTGCAGCGCCAGGGGCAGGGGGACCCAGAGGGACACGGGATACCACTGTGCACCAGCAGCTTTGGACTTCTCTGGGAGGAACTGTGAGTGGGGGCTGGCTTGAAGTGACCTCCCCAGTAAGGTCACAGAGCCCCTGAGATGTCACACTGCCTCCTGGGATGTCACAGCCCACCCTGAGATCTCACAAATCCCCCTTGTGATGTCACAGAGCCAGTGCTGCTCTAGCACTCTGGGATATCATACAGTTACGCTGTGATGGCACAGAAGACTCTGGCATCACAAAGTCAGCCCGTGTCACAATCTTCTAGTGCAAGCGGGAATCCTGACAGTTTTTTTTCCCCATCTCAGAATTAGCAGAAGTAGATAGGCTTATCATGAGAAACCGAATGTGATAAACATGTTAGAAATGAAAGGCTCCAAGTTATTAGTTATTAATTTAATAAAAGTTATTAAGTGTACCAAATATAAGTTTTGAGAAAAATGGAAAAAAGCCACTATAAAAAAAGTCAGTGTGGAGCCCGGGATTGCCACCGGGTGAGACACAGGTTTGACAGCTGCAGCAGAGGGTCCTCTATGCTTCACACCGACCGTCCTGTCCGACCCATTTTTATACCATTTTCCATGCCTGAGCCAGAGTCCCTTTTCTTCCTTTTTGGAGTGCATGTATTCATGTGGAGTTCTTTTCTCTGTGGCAAGTTGAACAATACATGTCCGGAGAGTGATGAACACCTGTGTTTGCAGTCCCGGAATTCGGATTTGAGATGTACCTCCCTGATGGCTCTGACTATCTCGGTCTCGGATATTTATCGTGTATTTATGGTCCGGGTGTTTCTCGGACAACCTTGATGCATGATCCCTCTCCGGGCTGGCCACTTTCGTTCGCTTGGAAATAAAGTCCTCCCTCTCTTGTCCAGGTGGCTTTCACATGGTGTTGCAATCACTGTTGCTGGCTTGTGCAATTTAAAAACTTCTTATAAGAGTATAATTTAACAGCACATAACCATAAAATAGATGACAATTTTATTTGCACGAATTATCCTATAGACATATAACAGTCCTAATGATTCCTTGAGGCCTTGCAGTGTCAAAATGTTCTCCATGGTTCCACAGGCCCCACAGTGTCATGTGACTCCTCTGTTCCATGAGTCCTGCAATGTCACAATGGACCTTTGGACCAATGGACCATGGGGCTTTGCAGTGTCACAACGCTCTCCTTTGGCTCCACAGGGTCACAATGGAGCACTGATTACAGGCAGCCTCTCTGTGTTACCCTGGAGCTTTGTTTCCGTGGGGTCTCACAGTGTCCCAATGGAGCCTTGGTTGGATGGGGCCTCACAGTGTCACAATGATGCCTACATTCCACTGAGGCACATGGCGTCACTAGGGGCCCCTTGCTTCCATGAGGCCCAGCAATGTCACAGTGGTGTCCATGAATCCATGAGGACTCACAGTGTCCCAATGGTCCCTTGATCTCACATGGTCCCACAGTGTCCCAATGGTCCCTTGGTCTCACAAGGCCCCACAGTGTCCCAATGGTCACTTCTTCTCACATGGCCCCACAGTGTAACAATGGTCCCTTGGTTCCATGGTTCCTGGTCTGGTGCATTCCCCTTTCCCCTTCTCAGGCCGCCCTGCCAGCTGAGAAATGCTCACCGGGCCAGGGCCTTGGCCAGCAGCCCCTGGGCTCAGCTCCTCTGGAGCTCATCACAGACACTGTCTGCTCCAGGCTCAACCCTTCATTTCCTGGGGAGATGCCAAAGCCTCCACAGGGAACATTTCCCTTTGCTCAGGGGAATTTCACACAGGTGCCTTGTAGTGACTCTTTGTGTCTGTGTGCACACAGGAGTGCCTGTGCTCAGGGAAATGTGGCAGATATGCTGCTCCCTGAGGACTTTGGATGCCTTGGATAGCTGAGCCAGTCAGGCCTGGAAGTAAGGTTAAGTCATGTCACCCTGATTCTTAAGATTTTCTAAAGCCTTCTGAGTTTCCATTCTGTTGGAGAACCTTCCCACACAATTTCTGTCAACAACATATTGTTTACAATCTTTTATGGGGCTGGACAAACTTGATGTACTAGTGGTTTGTCCAATGTCTTTGGAGAGGTGGCCCATTCACTCTCCAATCCAATGTCACCTTTGGGAAAGTATAAAAGTTGGAGTCAGAGAATAAACTTTTATCTTTACCTTGCAAATAGCAGGTGGCTCGCGTCGTGCTTTCACGTGTCTTATAGCGACAAAGTCACAAGCTGTAAGCAAAGTTAAATGCTGCTAAGAGTTGTTCTTTTGCTAATTTGTGAAGCTTAATAGAAGTTCTAAGCGAAGTTGAATATTGTTAAGTGTTATTCCACAGCTCTGTTTAGCTTTTAGGCTGTATTCCTTTTATCCTTGCCCTCACTGTCCTTTCGTCACACACACACACACACATTAACATACACACTCACACAAAAACACACAGAGACACACAGACACCGGGACAGTTCTTGACTCCTTTCTGGTTTGATTGCCTGGATTTTGTTTGGTTTTGTTGTTGCTTTGTTTCCTTGCTGTGCCTGAAGTTTCCAGTCAGGAGCAGAGTGACTCTTGCCAAGGAACTCTGTGGTGCTGTCACTTAATATTAAAGCTGATTTATGCTACTCCCCTGCTGGGGATTTTTATAAGTGCTCTCAAGCCCTCCTTCATAAGAGGGTGAAGGAGCCCTGGCCAAGCTCTGGCCCTGGGGGCACAGGGATGCTGCTAGGGGGTCCCTGTCTCCCTGTTCCAACTGTGACGGCCCTGAGCCCCTGTCCCCGTGTCAGGCTCTGGGCTTGATCTCCTCGAACATCCTCAGGAGGAGGCTGCAGCGCCAGGGGCAGGGGGACCCAGAGGGAAACGGGATGCCACTGTGCACCAGCAGCTTTGGACTTCTCTGGGAGGAACTGTGAGTGGGAGCTGGCTTGAAGTGACCTCCCCAGTAAGGTCACAGAGCCCCTGAGATGTCACTCTGCCTCCTGGGATGTCACAGCCCACCCTGGGATCTCACAAATCCCCCTTGTGATGTCACAGAGCCAGTGCTGCTCTATCACTCTGGGATGTCATACAGTTGCGCTGTGATGGCACAGAAGACTCTGGCATCACAAAGTCAGCCCGTGTCACAATCCTCTAGTGCAAGCGGGAATCATGACAGTTCATTTTCCCCATCTCAGAATTAGCAGAAGTAGATAGGCTTATCATGAGAAACCGAATCTGATAAACATGTTAGAAATGAAAGGCTCCAAGTTATTAGTTATTAATTTAATAAAAGTTATTAAGTGTACCAAATATAAGTTTTGAGAAAAATGGAAAAAAGCCACTATAAAAAAAAGTCAGTGTGGAGCCCGGGATTGCCACCAGGTGAGACACAGGTTTGACAGCTGCAGCAGAGGGTCCTCTATGCTTCACACAAACCATCCTGTCTGACCCATTTTTATACCATTTTCCATGCCTGAGCCAGACTCCCTTTTCTACCTTTTTGGAGTGCATGTATTCATGTGGAGTTCTTTTCTCTGTGGCAAGTTGAACAATACCTGTCCGGAGAGTGATGAACACCTGTGTTTGCAGTCCCGGAATTCGGATTTGAGATGTACCTCCCTGATGGCTCTGACTATCTCGGTCTCGGATATTTATCGTGTATTTATGGTCCGGGTGTTTCTCGGAAAACCTTGATGCACGATCCCTCTCCGGGCTGGCCACTTTCGTTCGCTTGTAAATAAAGTCCTCCCTCTCTTGTCCAGGTGGCTTTGACATGGTGTTGCAATCGCTGTTGCTGGCTTGTGCAATTTAAAAACTTCTTATAAGAGTATAATTTAACAGCACATAACTATAAAATAGATGACAATTTTATTTGCACGAATTATCCTATAGACATATAACAGTCCTAATGATTCCTTGAGGCCTTGCAGTGTCACAATGTTCTCCATGGTTCCACAGGCCCCACAGTGTCATGTGACTCCTCTGTTCCATGAGTCCTGCAATGTCACAATGGACCTTTGGACCAATGGACCATGGGGCTTTGCAGTGTCACAACGCTCTCCTTTGGCTCCACAGGGTCACAATGGAGCGCTGATTACAGGCAGCCTCTCTGTGTTACCCTGGAGCTTTGTTTCCATGGGGTCTCGGAGTGTCCCAATGGAGCCTTGGCTGGATGGGGCCTCACAGTGTCACAATGATGCCTACATTCCACTGAGGCACATGGCGTCACTTGGGTCCCCTTGCTTCCATGAGGCCCAGCAATGTCACAGTGGTGTCCATGAATCCATGAAGACGCACAGTGTCCCAATGGTCTCTTGATCTCACATGGTCCCACAGTGTCCCAATGGCCCCTTGGTCTCACAAGGCCCCACAGTGTCCCAATGGTCACTTCTTCTCACATGGCCCCACAGTGTAACAATGGTCCCTTGGTTCCATGGTTCCTGGTCTGGTGCATTCCCCTCTCCCCTTCTCAGGCCGCCCTGCCAGCTGAGAAATGCTCACTGGGCCTGGGCCTTGGCCAGCAGCCCCTGGGCTCAGCTCCTCTGGAGCTCATCACAGACACTGTCTGCTCCAGGCTCAACCCTTCATTTCCTGGGGAGATGCCAAAGCCTCCGCAGGGAACATTTCCCTTTGCTCAGGGGAATTTCACACAGGTGCCTTGTAGTGACTCTTTGTGTCTGTGTGCACACAGGAGTGCCTGTGCTCAGGGAAATGTGGCAGAAATGCTGCTCTCTTAGGGCTTTGGATGCCTTGGATAGCTGAGCCAGTCAGGCCTGGAAGTAAGGTTAAGTCATGTCACCCTGATTCTTAAGATTTTCTAAAGCCTTCTGAGTTTACATTCTGTTGGAGAACCTTCCCACACAATTTCTGTCAACAACATATTGTTTACAATCTTTTATGGGGCTGGACAAACTTGATGTACTAGTGGTTTGTCCAATGTCTTTGGACAGGTGGCTCATTCACTCTCCAATCCAATGTCACCTTTGGGAAAGTATAAAAGTTGGAGTCAGAGAATAAACTTTTCTCTTTACCTTGAAAATAGCAGGTGGCTCGCGTCGTGCTTTCACGTGTCTTATAGCGACAAAGTCACAAGCTGTAAGCAAAGTTAAATGCTGCTAAGAGTTGTTCTTTTGCTAATTTGTGAAGCTTAATAGAAGTTCTAAGCGAAGTTGAATATTGTTAAGTGTTATTACACAGCTCTGTTTAGCTTTTAGGCTGTATTCCTTTTATCCTTGCCCTCACTGTCCTTTCGTCACACACACACACACACACATTAACATACACACTCACACAAAAACACACAGAGACACACAGACAACGGGACAGTTCTTGACTCCTTTTTGGTTTGATTGCCTGGATTTTGTTTGGTTTTGTTGTTGCTTTGTTTCCTTGCTGTGCCTGAAGTTTCCAGTCAGGATCAGAGTGACTCTTGCCAAGGAACTCTGTGGTGCTGTCACTTAATATTAAAGCTGTTTTATGCTACTCCCCTGCTGGGGATTTTTATAAGTGCTCTCAAGCCCTCCTTCATAAGAGGGTGAAGGAGCCCTGGCCAAGCTCTGGCCCTGGGGGCACAGGGATGCTGCTAGGGGGTCCCTGTCTCCCTGTTACAAATTTCAGGGCCCTGAGCCCCTGTCCCCGTGTCAGGCTCTGGGCTTGATCTCCTCGAACATCCTCAGGAGGAGGCTGCAGCGCCAGGGGCAGGGGGACCCAGAGGGACACGGGATGCCACTGTGCACCAGCAGCTTTGGACTTCTCTGGGAAAAACTGTGAGTGGGGGCTGGCTTGAAGTGACCTCCCCAGTAAGGTCACAGAGCCCCTGAGATGTCACACTGCCTCCTGGGATGTCACAGCCCACCCTGAGATCTCACAAATCCCCCTTGTGATGTCACAGAGCCAGTGCTGCTCTATCACTCTGGGATGTCATACAGTTGCGCTGTGATGGCACAGAAGACTCTGGCATCACAAAGTCAGCCCATGTCACAATCCTCTAGTGCAAGCGGGAATCATGACAGTTCATTTTCCCCACCTCAGAATTAGCATTAGTAGATAGGCTTATCATGAGAAACCGAATGTGATAAACATGTTAGAAATGAAAGGCTCCAAGTTATTAGTTATTATTTTAATAAAAGTTATTAAGTGTACCAAATATAAGTTTTGAGAAAAATGGAAAAAAGCCACTATAAAAAAAAGTCAGTGTGGAACCTTGGGATTCCCACCAGGTGAGACACAGTTTTGACAGCTGCAGCAGAGGCTCCTCTATGCTTCACACCGACCGTCCTGTCTGACCCATTTTTATACCATTTTCCATGCCTGAGCCAGAGTCCCTTTTCTTCCTTTTTGGAGTGCATGTATTCATGTGGAGTTCTTTTCTCTGTGGCAAGTTGAACAATACATGTCCGGAGAGTGATGAACACCTGTGTTTGCAGTCCTGGAATTCGGATTTGAGATGTACCTCCCTGATGGCTCTGACTATCTCGGTCTCGGATATTTATCGTGTATTTATCGTCCGGGTGTTTCTCGGACAACCTTGATGCACGATCCCTCTCTGGGCTGGCCACTTTCGTTCGCTTATAAATAAAGTCCTCCCTCTCTTGTCCAGGTGGCTTCGACATGGTGTTGCAATCACTGTTGCTGGCTTGTGCAATTTAAAAACTTCTTATAAGAGTATAATTTAACAGCACATAACCATAAAATAGATGACAATTTTATTTGCACGAATTATCCTATAGACATATAACAGTCCTAATGATTCCTTGAGGCCTTGCAGTGTCACAATGTTCTCCATGGTTCCACAGGCCCCACAGTGTCATGTGACTCCTCTGTTCCATGAGTCCTGCAATGTCACAATGGACCTTTGGACCAATGGACCATGGGGCTTTGCAGTGTCACAACGCTCTCCTTTGGCTCCACAGGGTCACAATGGAGCACTGATTACAGGCAGCCTCTCTGTGTTACCCTGGAGCTTTGTTTCCGTGGGGTCTCGCAGTGTCTCAGTGGAGCCTTGGTTGGATGGGGCCTCACAGTGTCACAATGATGCCTACATTCCACTGAGGCACATGGCATCACTAGGGTCACCTTGCTTCCATGAGGCCCAGCAATGTCACAGTGGTGTCCATGAATCCATGAGGACTCACAGTATCCCAATGGTCTCTTGAGCTGACATGGCCCCACAGTGTAACTATTGTCCCTTGGTTCCATGGTTCCTGGTCTGGTGCATTCCCCTCTCCCCTTCTCAGGCCGCCCTGCCAGCTGAGAAATGCTCACTGGGCCTGGGCCTTGGCCAGCAGCCCCTGGGCTCAGCTCCTCTGGAGCTCATCACAGACACTGTCTGCTCCAGGCTCAACCCTTCATTTCCTGGGGAGATGCCAAAGCCTCCACAGGGAACATTTCCCTTTGCTCAGGGGAATTTCGCACAGGTGCCTTGTAGTGACTCTTTGTGTCTGTGTGCACACAGGAGTGCCTGTGCTCAGGGAAATGTGGCAGATATGCTGCTCCCTGAGGGCTTTGGATGCCTTGGATAGCTGAGCCAGTCAGGCCTGGAAGTAAGGTTAAGTCATGTCACCCTGATTCTTAAGATTTTCTAAAGCCTTCTGAGTTTACATTCTGTTGGAGAACCTTCCCACACAATTTCTGTCAACAACATATTGTTTACAATCTTTTATGGGGCTGGACAAACTTGATGTACTAGTGGTTTGTCCAATGTCTTTGGACAGGTGGCTCATTCACTCTCCAATCCAATGCCACCTTTGGGAAAGTATAAAACTTGGAGTCAGAGAATAAACTTTTATCGTTACCTTGCAAATAGCAGGTGGCTCGCGTCGTGCTTTCACGTGTCTTATAGCGACAAAGTCACAAGCTGTAAGCAAAGTTAAATGCTGCTAAGAGTTGTTCTTTTGCTAATTTGTGAAGCTTAATAGAAGTTCTAAGCGAAGTTGAATATTGTTAAGTGTTATTCCACAGCTCTGTTTAGCTTTTAGGCTGTATTCCTTTTCTCCTTGCCCTCACTGTCCTTTCGTCACACACACACAGACATTAACATACACACTCACAAAAAAACACACAGAGACACAGAGACACTGGGACAGTTCTTGACTCCTTTTTGGTTTGATTGCCTGGATTTTGTTTGGTTTTGTTGTTGCTTTGTTTCCTTGGTGTGCCTGAAGTGTCCAGTCAGGAGCAGAGTGACTCTTGCCAAGGAACTCTGTGGTGCTGTCACTTAATATTAAAGCTGTTTTATGCTACTCCCCTGCTGGGTATTTTTAAAGTGCTCTCAAGCTCTCCTTCATAAGAGGGTGAAGGATACCTGGCCAAGCTCTGGCCCTGGGGGCACAGGGATGCCGCTAGGGGGTCCCTGTCTCCCTGTTCCGTCCAAGTTTGAGGGCCCTGAGCCCCTGTCCCCGTGTCAGGCTGTGGGCTTGATCTCCTCGAACATCCTCGGGGGGAGGCTGCAGCGCCAGGGGCAGGGGGACCCAGAGGTACACGGGATGCCACTGTGCACCAGCAGCTTTGGACTTCTCTGGGAGGAACTGTGAGTGGGAGCTGGCTTGAAGTGACCTCCCCAGTAAGGTCACAGAGCCCCTGAGATGTCACACTGCCTCCTGGGATGTCACAGCCCACCCTGGGATCTCACAAATCCCCCTTGTGATGTCACAGAGCCAGTGCTGCTCTATCACTCTGGGATGTCATACAGTTGCGCTGTGATGGCACAGAAGACTCTGGCATCACAAAGTCAGCCCGTGTCACAATCCTCTAGTGCAAGCGGGAATCATGACAGTTCATTTTCCCCGCCTCAGAATTCGCAGAAGTAGATAGGCTTATCATGAGAAACCGAATGTGATAAACATGTTAGAAAAGAAAGGCTCCAAGTTATTAGTTATTATTTTAATAAAAGTTATTAAGTGTACCAAATATAAATTTTGAGAAAAATGGAAAAAAGCCACTATAAAAAAAAGTCAGTGTGGGGCCCGGGATTGCCACCGGGTGAGACACAGGTTTGACAGCTGCAGCAGAGGGTCCTCTATGCTTCACACCGACCGTCCTGTCTGACCCATTTTTATACCATTTTCCATGCCTGAGCCAGAGTCCCTTTTCTTCCTTTTTGGAGTGCATGTATTCATGTGGAGTTCTTTTCTCTGTGGCAAGTTGAACAATACATGTCCGGAGAGTGATGAACACCTGTGTTTGCAGTCCTGGAATTCGGATTTGAGATGTACCTCCCTGATGGCTCTGACTATCTCGGTCTCGGATATTTATCGTGTATTTATCGTCCGGGTGTTTCTCGGACAACCTTGATGCATGATCCCTCTCCGGGCTGGCCACTTTCGTTCGCTTGGAAATAAAGTCCTCCCTCTCTTGACCAGGTGGCTTTCACATGGTGTTGCAATCACTGTTGCTGGCTTGTGCAATTTAAAAACTTCTTATAAGAGTATAATTTAACAGCACATAACCATAAAATAGATGACAATTTTATTTCCACAAATTATCCTATAGACATATAACAGTCCTAATGATTCCTTGAGGCCTTGCAGTGTCACAATGTTCTCCATGGTTCCACAGGCCCCACAGTGTCATGTGACTCCTCTGTTCCATGAGTCCTGCAATGTCACAATGGACCTTTGGACCAATGGACCATGGGGCTTTGCAGTGTCACAACGCTCTCCTTTGGCTCCACAGGGTCACAATGGAGCACTGATTACAGGCAGCCTCTCTGTGTTACCCTGGAGCTTTGTTTCCGTGGGGTCTCGCAGTGTCTCAGTGGAGCCTTGGTTGGATGGGGCCTCACAGTGTCACAATGATGCCTATATTCCACTGAGGCACACGGCGTCACTAGGGTCCCCTTGCTTCCATGAGGCCCAGCAATGTCACAGTGGTGTCCATGAATCCATGAGGACTCACAGTGTCCCAATGGTCTCTTGATCTCACATGGTCCCACAGTGTCCCAAAGGCCCCTTGGTCTCACAAGGCCCCACAGTGTCCCAATGGTCACTTCTTCTCACATGGCCCCACAGTGTAACAATGGTCCCTTGGTTCCATGGTTCCTGGTCTGGTGCATTCCCCTCTCCCCTTCTCAGGCCGCACTGCCAGCTGAGAAATGCTCACTGGGCCAGGGCCTTGGCCAGCAGCCCCTGGGCTCAGCTCCTCTGGAGCTCATCACAGACACTGTCTGCTCCAGGCTCAACCCTTCATTTCCTGGGGAGATGCCAAAGCCTCCGCAGGGAACATTTCCCTTTGCTCAGGGGAATTTCACACAGGTGCCTTGTAGTGACTCTTTGTGTCTGTGTGCACACAGGAGTGCCTGTGCTCAGGGAAATGTGGCAGATATGCTGCTCCCTGAGGGCTTTGGATGCCTTGGATAGCTGAGCCAGTCAGGCCTGGAAGTAAGGTTAAGTCATGTTACCCTGATTCTTAAGATTTTCTAAAGCCTTCTGAGTTTACATTCTGTTGGAGAACCTTCCCACACAATTTCTGTCAACAACGTATTGTTTACAATCTTTTATGGGGCTGGACAAACTTGATGTACTAGTGGTTTGTCCAATGTCTTTGGACAGGTGGCCCATTCACTCTCCAATCCAATGTCACCTTTGGGAAAGTATAAAAGTTGGAGTCAGAGAATAAACTTTTATCTTTACCTTGCAAATAGCAGGTGGCTCGCGTCGTGCTTTCACGTGTCTTATAGCGACAAAGTCACAAGCTGTAAGCAAAGTTAAATGCTGCTAAGAGTTGTTCTTTTGCTAATTTGTGAAGCTTAATAGAAGTTCTAAGCGAAGTTGAATATTGTTAAGTGTTATTCCACAGCTCTGTTTAGCTTTTAGGCTGTATTCCTTTTATCCTTGCCCTCACTGTCCTTTCGTCACACACACACAGACATTAACATACACACTCACAAAAAAACACACAAAGACACAGAGACACTGGGACAGTTCTTGACTCCTTTTTGGTTTGATTGCCTGGATTTTGTTTGGTTTTGTTGTTGCTTTGTTTCCTTGGTGTGCCTGAAGTGTCCAGTCAGGAGCAGAGTGACTCTTGCCAAGGAACTCTGTGGTGCTGTCACTTAATATTAAAGCTGTTTTATGCTACTCCCCTGCTGGGTATTTTTAAAGTGCTCTCAAGCTCTCCTTCATAAGAGGGTGAAGGATCCCTGGCCAAGCTCTGGCCCTGGGGGCACAGGGATGCTGCTAGGGGGTCCCTGTCTCCCTGTTCCGTCCAAGTTTGAGGGCCCTGAGCCCCTGTCCCCGTGTCAGGCTGTGGGCTTGATCTCCTCGAACATCCTCGGGGGGAGGCTGCAGCGCCAGGGGCAGGGGGACCCAGAGGGACACGCAATGCCACTGTGCACCAGCAGCTTTGGACTTCTCTGGGAGGAACTGTGAGTGGGAGCTGGCTTGAAGTGACCTCCCCAGTAAGGTCACAGAGCCCCTGAGATGTCACACTGCCTCCTGGGATGTCACAGCCCACCCTGGGATCTCACAAATCCCCCTTGTGATGTCACAGAGCCAGTGCTGCTCTATCACTCTGGGATGTCATACAGTTGCGCTGTGATGGCACAGAAGACTCTGGCATCACAAAGTCAGCCCGTGTCACAATCCTCTAGTGCAAGCGGGAATCATGACAGTTCATTTTCCCCACCTCAGAATTCGCAGAAGTGGATAGGCTTATCATGAGAAACCGAATGTGATAAACATGTTAGAAAAGAAAGGCTCCAAGTTATTAGTTATTATTTTAATAAAAGTTATTAAGTGTACCAAATATAAATTTTGAGAAAAATGGAAAAAAGCCACTATAAAAAAAAGTCAGTGTGGAGCCCGGGATTGCCACCGGGTGAGACACAGGTTTGACAGCTGCAGCAGAGGGTCCTCTATGCTTCACACCGACCGTCCTGTCCGACCCATTTTTATACCATTTTCCATGCCTGAGCCAGAGTCCCTTTTCTTCCTTTTTGGAGTGCATGTATTCATGTGGAGTTCTTTTCTCTGTGGCAAGTTGAACAATACATGTCCGGAGAGTGATGAACACCTGTGTTTGCAGTCCCGGAATTCGGATTTGAGATGTACCTCCCTGATGGCTCTGACTATCTCGGTCTCGGATATTTATCGTGTATTTATGGTCCGGGTGTTTCTCGGACAACCTTGATGCATGATCCCTCTCCGGGCTGGCCACTTTCGTTCGCTTGTAAATAAAGTCCTCCCTCTCTTGTCCAGGTGGCTTTCACATGGTGTTGCAATCACTGTTGCTGGCTTGTGCAATTTAAAAACTTCTTATAAGAGTATAATTTAACAGCACATAACCATAAAATAGATGACAATTTTATTTGCACGAATTATCCTATAGACATATAACAGTCCTAATGATTCCTTGAGGCCTTGCAGTGTCACAATGTTCTCCATGGTTCCACAGGCCCCACAGTGTCATGTGACTCCTCTGTTCCATGAGTCCTGCAATGTCACAATGGACCTTTGGACCAATGGACCATGGGGCTTTGCAGTGTCACAACGCTCTCCTTTGGCTCCACAGGGTCACAATGGAGCACTGATTACAGGCAGCCTCTCTGTGTTACCCTGGAGCTTTGTTTCCGTGGGGTCTCACAGTGTCCCAATGGAGCCTTGGTTGGATGGGGCCTCACAGTGTCACAATGATGCCTACATTCCACTGAGGCACACGGCGTCACTAGGGTCCCCTTGCTTCCATGAGGCCCAGCAATGTCACAGTGGTGTCCATGAATCCATGAGGACTCACAGTGTCCCAATGGTCTCTTGATCTCACATGGTCCCACAGTGTCCCAATGGCCCCTTGGTCTCACAAGGCCCCACAGTGTCCCAATGGTCACTTCTTCTCACATGGCCCCACAGTGTAACAATGGTCCCTTGGTTCCATGGTTCCTGGTCTGGTGCATTCCCCTCTCCCCTTCTCAGGCCGCCCTGCCAGCTGAGAAATGCTCACCGGGCCAGGGCCTTGGCCAGCAGCCCCTGGGCTCAGCTCCTCTGGAGCTCATCACAGACACTGTCTGCTCCAGGCTCAACCCTTCATTTCCTGGGGAGATGCCAAAGCCTCCGCAGGGAACATTTCCCTTTGCTCAGGGGAATTTCACACAGGTGCCTTGTAGTGACTCTTTGTGTCTGTGTGCACACAGGAGTGCCTGTGCTCAGGGAAATGTGGCAGATATGCTGCTCCCTGAGGACTTTGGATGCCTTGGATAGCTGAGCCAGTCAGGCCTGGAAGTAAGGTTAAGTCATGTTACCCTGATTCTTAAGATTTTCTAAAGCCTTCTGAGTTTCCATTCTGTTGGAGAACCTTCCCACACAATTTCTGTCAACAACATATTGTTTACAATCTTTTATGGGGGTGGACAAACTTGATGTACTAGTGGTTTGTCCAATGTCTTTGGAGAGGTGGCCCATTCACTCTCCAATCCAATGTCACCTTTGGGAAAGTATAAAAGTTGGAGTCAGAGAATAAACTTTTATCTTTACCTTGCAAATAGCAGGTGGCTCGCGTCGTGCTTTCACGTGTCTTATAGCGACAAAGTCACAAGCTGTAAGCAAAGTTAAATGCTGCTAAGAGTTGTTCTTTTGCTAATTTCTGAAGCTTAATAGAAGTTCTAAGCTAAGTTGAATATTGTTAAGTGTTATTCCACAGCTCTGTTTAGCTTTTAGGCTGTATTCCTTTTATCCTTGCCCTCACTGTCCTTTCGTCACACACACACACACACACATTAACATACACACTCACACAAAAACACACAGAGACACACAGACACCGGGACAGTTCTTGACTCCTTTTTGGTTTGATTGCCTGGATTTTGTTTGGTTTTGTTGTTGCTTTGTTTCCTTGCTGTGCCTGAAGTTTCCAGTCAGGAGCAGAGTGACTCTTGCCAAGGAACTCTGTGGTGCTGTCACTTAATATTAAAGCTGTTTTATGCTACTCCCCTGCTGGGGATTTTTATAAGTGCTCTCAAGCCCTCCTTCATAAGAGGGTGAAGGAGCCCTGGCCAAGCTCTGGCCCTGGGGGCACAGGGATGCTGCTAGGGGGTCCCTGTCTCCCTGTTACAACTTTCAGGGCCCTGAGCCCCTGTCCCCGTGTCAGGCTCTGGGCTTGATCTCCTCAAACGTCCTCAGGAGGAGGCTGCAGCGCCAGGGGCAGGGGGACCCAGAGGGACACGGGATACCACTGTGCACCAGCAGCTTTGGACTTCTCTGGGAGGAACTGTGAGTGGGGGCTGGCTTGAAGTGACCTCCCCAGTAAGGTCACAGAGCCCCTGAGATGTCACACTGCCTCCTGGGATGTCACAGCCCACCCTGAGATCTCACAAATCCCCCTTGTGATGTCACAGAGCCAGTGCTGCTCTAGCACTCTGGGATATCATACAGTTACGCTGTGATGGCACAGAAGACTCTGGCATCACAAAGTCAGCCCGTGTCACAATCTTCTAGTGCAAGCGGGAATCCTGACAGTTTTTTTTCCCCATCTCAGAATTAGCAGAAGTAGATAGGCTTATCATGAGAAACCGAATGTGATAAACATGTTAGAAATGAAAGGCTCCAAGTTATTAGTTATTAATTTAATAAAAGTTATTAAGTGTACCAAATATAAGTTTTGAGAAAAATGGAAAAAAGCCACTATAAAAAAAGTCAGTGTGGAGCCCGGGATTGCCACCGGGTGAGACACAGGTTTGACAGCTGCAGCAGAGGGTCCTCTATGCTTCACACCGACCGTCCTGTCCGACCCATTTTTATACCATTTTCCATGCCTGAGCCAGAGTCCCTTTTCTTCCTTTTTGGAGTGCATGTATTCATGTGGAGTTCTTTTCTCTGTGGCAAGTTGAACAATACATGTCCGGAGAGTGATGAACACCTGTGTTTGCAGTCCCGGAATTCGGATTTGAGATGTACCTCCCTGATGGCTCTGACTATCTCGGTCTCGGATATTTATCGTGTATTTATGGTCCGGGTGTTTCTCGGACAACCTTGATGCATGATCCCTCTCCGGGCTGGCCACTTTCGTTCGCTTGGAAATAAAGTCCTCCCTCTCTTGTCCAGGTGGCTTTCACATGGTGTTGCAATCACTGTTGCTGGCTTGTGCAATTTAAAAACTTCTTATAAGAGTATAATTTAACAGCACATAACCATAAAATAGATGACAATTTTATTTGCACGAATTATCCTATAGACATATAACAGTCCTAATGATTCCTTGAGGCCTTGCAGTGTCAAAATGTTCTCCATGGTTCCACAGGCCCCACAGTGTCATGTGACTCCTCTGTTCCATGAGTCCTGCAATGTCACAATGGACCTTTGGACCAATGGACCATGGGGCTTTGCAGTGTCACAACGCTCTCCTTTGGCTCCACAGGGTCACAATGGAGCACTGATTACAGGCAGCCTCTCTGTGTTACCCTGGAGCTTTGTTTCCGTGGGGTCTCACAGTGTCCCAATGGAGCCTTGGTTGGATGGGGCCTCACAGTGTCACAATGATGCCTACATTCCACTGAGGCACATGGCGTCACTAGGGTCCCCTTGCTTCCATGAGGCCCAGCAATGTCACAGTGGTGTCCATGAATCCATGAGGACTCACAGTGTCCCAATGGTCCCTTGATCTCACATGGTCCCACAGTGTCCCAATGGTCCCTTGGTCTCACAAGGCCCCACAGTGTCCCAATGGTCACTTCTTCTCACATGGCCCCACAGTGTAACAATGGTCCCTTGGTTCCATGGTTCCTGGTCTGGTGCATTCCCCTTTCCCCTTCTCAGGCCGCCCTGCCAGCTGAGAAATGCTCACCGGGCCAGGGCCTTGGCCAGCAGCCCCTGGGCTCAGCTCCTCTGGAGCTCATCACAGACACTGTCTGCTCCAGGCTCAACCCTTCATTTCCTGGGGAGATGCCAAAGCCTCCGCAGGGAACATTTCCCTTTGCTCAGGGGAATTTCACACAGGTGCCTTGTAGTGACTCTTTGTGTCTGTGTGCACACAGGAGTGCCTGTGCTCAGGGAAATGTGGCAGATATGCTGCTCCCTGAGGACTTTGGATGCCTTGGATAGCTGAGCCAGTCAGGCCTGGAAGTAAGGTTAAGTCATGTTACCCTGATTCTTAAGATTTTCTAAAGCCTTCTGAGTTTCCATTCTGTTGGAGAACCTTCCCACACAATTTCTGTCAACAACATATTGTTTACAATCTTTTATGGGGGTGGACAAACTTGATGTACTAGTGGTTTGTCCAATGTCTTTGGAGAGGTGGCCCATTCACTCTCCAATCCAATGTCACCTTTGGGAAAGTATAAAAGTTGGAGTCAGAGAATAAACTTTTATCTTTACCTTGAAAATAGCAGGTGGCTCGCGTCGTGCTTTCACGTGTCTTATAGCGACAAAGTCACAAGCTGTAAGCAAAGTTAAATGCTGCTAAGAGTTGTTCTTTTGCTAATTTGTGAAGCTTAATAGAAGTTCTAAGCTAAGTTGAATATTGTTAAGTGTTATTCCACAGCTCTGTTTAGCTTTTAGGCTGTATTCCTTTTATCCTTGCCCTCACTGTCCTTTCGTCACACACACACACACACACATTAACATACACACTCACACAAAAACACACAGAGACACACAGACACCGGGACAGTTCTTGACTCCTTTTTGGTTTGATTGCCTGGATTTTGTTTGGTTTTGTTGTTGCTTTGTTTCCTTGGTGTGCCTGAAGTGTCCAGTCAGGAGCAGAGTGACTCTTGCCAAGGAACTCTGTGGTGCTGTCACTTAATATTAAAGCTGTTTTATGCTACTCCCCTGCTGGGGATTTTTATAAGTGCTCTCAAGCCCTCCTTCATAAGAGGGTGAAGGAGCCCTGGCCAAGCTCTGGCCCTGGGGGCACAGGGATGCTGCTAGGGGGTCCCTGTCTCCCTGTTACAACTTTCAGGGCCCTGAGCCCCTGTCCCCGTGTCAGGCTCTGGGCTTGATCTCCTCAAACATCCTCAGGAGGAGGCTGCAGCGCCAGGGGCAGGGGGACCCAGAGGGACACGGGATACCACTGTGCACCAGCAGCTTTGGACTTCTCTGGGAGGAACTGTGAGTGGGGGCTGGCTTGAAGTGACCTCCCCAGTAAGGTCACAGAGCCCCTGAGATGTCACACTGCCTCCTGGGATGTCACAGCCCACCCTGAGATCTCACAAATCCCCCTTGTGATGTCACAGAGCCAGTGCTGCTCTAGCACTCTGGGATATCATACAGTTACGCTGTGATGGCACAGAAGACTCTGGCATCACAAAGTCAGCCCGTGTCACAATCTTCTAGTGCAAGCGGGAATCCTGACAGTTTTTTTTCCCCATCTCAGAATTAGCAGAAGTAGATAGGCTTATCATGAGAAACCGAATGTGATAAACATGTTAGAAATGAAAGGCTCCAAGTTATTAGTTATTAATTTAATAAAAGTTATTAAGTGTACCAAATATAAGTTTTGAGAAAAATGGAAAAAAGCCACTATAAAAAAAGTCAGTGTGGAGCCCGGGATTGCCACCGGGTGAGACACAGGTTTGACAGCTGCAGCAGAGGGTCCTCTATGCTTCACACCGACCGTCCTGTCCGACCCATTTTTATACCATTTTCCATGCCTGAGCCAGAGTCCCTTTTCTTCCTTTTTGGAGTGCATGTATTCATGTGGAGTTCTTTTCTCTGTGGCAAGTTGAACAATACATGTCCGGAGAGTGATGAACACCTGTGTTTGCAGTCCCGGAATTCGGATTTGAGATGTACCTCCCTGATGGCTCTGACTATCTCGGTCTCGGATATTTATCGTGTATTTATGGTCCGGGTGTTTCTCGGACAACCTTGATGCATGATCCCTCTCCGGGCTGGCCACTTTCGTTCGCTTGGAAATAAAGTCCTCCCTCTCTTGTCCAGGTGGCTTTCACATGGTGTTGCAATCACTGTTGCTGGCTTGTGCAATTTAAAAACTTCTTATAAGAGTATAATTTAACAGCACATAACCATAAAATAGATGACAATTTTATTTGCACGAATTATCCTATAGACATATAACAGTCCTAATGATTCCTTGAGGCCTTGCAGTGTCAAAATGTTCTCCATGGTTCCACAGGCCCCACAGTGTCATGTGACTCCTCTGTTCCATGAGTCCTGCAATGTCACAATGGACCTTTGGACCAATGGACCATGGGGCTTTGCAGTGTCACAACGCTCTCCTTTGGCTCCACAGGGTCACAATGGAGCACTGATTACAGGCAGCCTCTCTGTGTTACCCTGGAGCTTTGTTTCCGTGGGGTCTCACAGTGTCCCAATGGAGCCTTGGTTGGATGGGGCCTCACAGTGTCACAATGATGCCTACATTCCACTGAGGCACATGGCGTCACTAGGGTCCCCTTGCTTCCATGAGGCCCAGCAATGTCACAGTGGTGTCCATGAATCCATGAGGACTCACAGTGTCCCAATGGTCCCTTGATCTCACATGGTCCCACAGTGTCCCAATGGTCCCTTGGTCTCACAAGGCCCCACAGTGTCCCAATGGTCACTTCTTCTCACATGGCCCCACAGTGTAACAATGGTCCCTTGGTTCCATGGTTCCTGGTCTGGTGCATTCCCCTTTCCCCTTCTCAGGCCGCCCTGCCAGCTGAGAAATGCTCACCGGGCCAGGGCCTTGGCCAGCAGCCCCTGGGCTCAGCTCCTCTGGAGCTCATCACAGACACTGTCTGCTCCAGGCTCAACCCTTCATTTCCTGGGGAGATGCCAAAGCCTCCACAGGGAACATTTCCCTTTGCTCAGGGGAATTTCACACAGGTGCCTTGTAGTGACTCTTTGTGTCTGTGTGCACACAGGAGTGCCTGTGCTCAGGGAAATGTGGCAGATATGCTGCTCCCTGAGGACTTTGGATGCCTTGGATAGCTGAGCCAGTCAGGCCTGGAAGTAAGGTTAAGTCATGTCACCCTGATTCTTAAGATTTTCTAAAGCCTTCTGAGTTTCCATTCTGTTGGAGAACCTTCCCACACAATTTCTGTCAACAACATATTGTTTACAATCTTTTATGGGGCTGGACAAACTTGATGTACTAGTGGTTTGTCCAATGTCTTTGGAGAGGTGGCCCATTCACTCTCCAATCCAATGTCACCTTTGGGAAAGTATAAAAGTTGGAGTCAGAGAATAAACTTTTATCTTTACCTTGCAAATAGCAGGTGGCTCGCGTCGTGCTTTCACGTGTCTTATAGCGACAAAGTCACAAGCTGTAAGCAAAGTTAAATGCTGCTAAGAGTTGTTCTTTTGCTAATTTGTGAAGCTTAATAGAAGTTCTAAGCGAAGTTGAATATTGTTAAGTGTTATTCCACAGCTCTGTTTAGCTTTTAGGCTGTATTCCTTTTATCCTTGCCCTCACTGTCCTTTCGTCACACACACACACACACATTAACATACACACTCACACAAAAACACACAGAGACACACAGACACCGGGACAGTTCTTGACTCCTTTCTGGTTTGATTGCCTGGATTTTGTTTGGTTTTGTTGTTGCTTTGTTTCCTTGCTGTGCCTGAAGTTTCCAGTCAGGAGCAGAGTGACTCTTGCCAAGGAACTCTGTGGTGCTGTCACTTAATATTAAAGCTGATTTATGCTACTCCCCTGCTGGGGATTTTTATAAGTGCTCTCAAGCCCTCCTTCATAAGAGGGTGAAGGAGCCCTGGCCAAGCTCTGGCCCTGGGGGCACAGGGATGCTGCTAGGGGGTCCCTGTCTCCCTGTTACAAATTTCAGGGCCCTGAGCCCCTGTCCCCGTGTCAGGCTCTGGGCTTGATCTCCTCGAACATCCTCAGGAGGAGGCTGCAGCGCCAGGGGCAGGGGGACCCAGAGGGAAACGGGATGCCACTGTGCACCAGCAGCTTTGGACTTCTCTGGGAGGAACTGTGAGTGGGAGCTGGCTTGAAGTGACCTCCCCAGTAAGGTCACAGAGCCCCTGAGATGTCACTCTGCCTCCTGGGATGTCACAGCCCACCCTGGGATCTCACAAATCCCCCTTGTGATGTCACAGAGCCAGTGCTGCTCTATCACTCTGGGATGTCATACAGTTGCGCTGTGATGGCACAGAAGACTCTGGCATCACAAAGTCAGCCCGTGTCACAATCCTCTAGTGCAAGCGGGAATCATGACAGTTCATTTTCCCCATCTCAGAATTAGCAGAAGTAGATAGGCTTATCATGAGAAACCGAATCTGATAAACATGTTAGAAATGAAAGGCTCCAAGTTATTAGTTATTAATTTAATAAAAGTTATTAAGTGTACCAAATATAAGTTTTGAGAAAAATGGAAAAAAGCCACTATAAAAAAAAGTCAGTGTGGAGCCCGGGATTGCCACCAGGTGAGACACAGGTTTGACAGCTGCAGCAGAGGGTCCTCTATGCTTCACACAAACCATCCTGTCTGACCCATTTTTATACCATTTTCCATGCCTGAGCCAGACTCCCTTTTCTACCTTTTTGGAGTGCATGTATTCATGTGGAGTTCTTTTCTCTGTGGCAAGTTGAACAATACCTGTCCGGAGAGTGATGAACACCTGTGTTTGCAGTCCCGGAATTCGGATTTGAGATGTACCTCCCTGATGGCTCTGACTATCTCGGTCTCGGATATTTATCGTGTATTTATGGTCCGGGTGTTTCTCGGAAAACCTTGATGCACGATCCCTCTCCGGGCTGGCCACTTTCGTTCGCTTGTAAATAAAGTCCTCCCTCTCTTGTCCAGGTGGCTTTGACATGGTGTTGCAATCGCTGTTGCTGGCTTGTGCAATTTAAAAACTTCTTATAAGAGTATAATTTAACAGCACATAACTATAAAATAGATGACAATTTTATTTGCACGAATTATCCTATAGACATATAACAGTCCTAATGATTCCTTGAGGCCTTGCAGTGTCACAATGTTCTCCATGGTTCCACAGGCCCCACAGTGTCATGTGACTCCTCTGTTCCATGAGTCCTGCAATGTCACAATGGACCTTTGGACCAATGGACCATGGGGCTTTGCAGTGTCACAACGCTCTCCTTTGGCTCCACAGGGTCACAATGGAGCGCTGATTACAGGCAGCCTCTCTGTGTTACCCTGGAGCTTTGTTTCCATGGGGTCTCGGAGTGTCCCAATGGAGCCTTGGCTGGATGGGGCCTCACAGTGTCACAATGATGCCTACATTCCACTGAGGCACATGGCGTCACTTGGGTCCCCTTGCTTCCATGAGGCCCAGCAATGTCACAGTGGTGTCCATGAATCCATGAAGACGCACAGTGTCCCAATGGTCTCTTGATCTCACATGGTCCCACAGTGTCCCAATGGTCCCTTGGTCTCACAAGGCCCCACAGTGTCCCAATGGTCACTTCTTCTCACATGGCCCCACAGTGTAACAATGGTCCCTTGGTTCCATGGTTCCTGGTCTGGTGCATTCCCCTCTCCCCTTCTCAGGCCGCCCTGCCAGCTGAGAAATGCTCACTGGGCCTGGGCCTTGGCCAGCAGCCCCTGGGCTCAGCTCCTCTGGAGCTCATCACAGACACTGTCTGCTCCAGGCTCAACCCTTCATTTCCTGGGGAGATGCCAAAGCCTCCGCAGGGAACATTTCCCTTTGCTCAGGGGAATTTCACACAGGTGCCTTGTAGTGACTCTTTGTGTCTGTGTGCACACAGGAGTGCCTGTGCTCAGGGAAATGTGGCAGATATGCTGCTCTCTTAGGGCTTTGGATGCCTTGGATAGCTGAGCCAGTCAGGCCTGGAAGTAAGGTTAAGTCATGTTACCCTGATTCTTAAGATTTTCTAAAGCCTTCTGAGTTTCCATTCTGTTGGAGAACCTTCCCACACAATTTCTGTCAACAACATATTGTTTACAATCTTTTATGGGGGTGGACAAACTTGATGTACTAGTGGTTTGTCCAATGTCTTTGGAGAGGTGGCCCATTCACTCTCCAATCCAATGTCACCTTTGGGAAAGTATAAAAGTTGGAGTCAGAGAATAAACTTTTATCTTTACCTTGAAAATAGCAGGTGGCTCGCGTCGTGCTTTCACGTGTCTTATAGCGACAAAGTCACAAGCTGTAAGCAAAGTTAAATGCTGCTAAGAGTTGTTCTTTTGCTAATTTGTGAAGCTTAATAGAAGTTCTAAGCTAAGTTGAATATTGTTAAGTGTTATTCCACAGCTCTGTTTAGCTTTTAGGCTGTATTCCTTTTATCCTTGCCCTCACTGTCCTTTCGTCACACACACACACACACACATTAACATACACACTCACACAAAAACACACAGAGACACACAGACACCGGGACAGTTCTTGACTCCTTTTTGGTTTGATTGCCTGGATTTTGTTTGGTTTTGTTGTTGCTTTGTTTCCTTGGTGTGCCTGAAGTGTCCAGTCAGGAGCAGAGTGACTCTTGCCAAGGAACTCTGTGGTGCTGTCACTTAATATTAAAGCTGTTTTATGCTACTCCCCTGCTGGGGATTTTTATAAGTGCTCTCAAGCCCTCCTTCATAAGAGGGTGAAGGAGCCCTGGCCAAGCTCTGGCCCTGGGGGCACAGGGATGCTGCTAGGGGGTCCCTGTCTCCCTGTTACAACTTTCAGGGCCCTGAGCCCCTGTCCCCGTGTCAGGCTCTGGGCTTGATCTCCTCAAACATCCTCAGGAGGAGGCTGCAGCGCCAGGGGCAGGGGGACCCAGAGGGACACGGGATACCACTGTGCACCAGCAGCTTTGGACTTCTCTGGGAGGAACTGTGAGTGGGGGCTGGCTTGAAGTGACCTCCCCAGTAAGGTCACAGAGCCCCTGAGATGTCACACTGCCTCCTGGGATGTCACAGCCCACCCTGAGATCTCACAAATCCCCCTTGTGATGTCACAGAGCCAGTGCTGCTCTAGCACTCTGGGATATCATACAGTTACGCTGTGATGGCACAGAAGACTCTGGCATCACAAAGTCAGCCCGTGTCACAATCTTCTAGTGCAAGCGGGAATCCTGACAGTTTTTTTTCCCCATCTCAGAATTAGCAGAAGTAGATAGGCTTATCATGAGAAACCGAATGTGATAAACATGTTAGAAATGAAAGGCTCCAAGTTATTAGTTATTAATTTAATAAAAGTTATTAAGTGTACCAAATATAAGTTTTGAGAAAAATGGAAAAAAGCCACTATAAAAAAAGTCAGTGTGGAGCCCGGGATTGCCACCGGGTGAGACACAGGTTTGACAGCTGCAGCAGAGGGTCCTCTATGCTTCACACCGACCGTCCTGTCCGACCCATTTTTATACCATTTTCCATGCCTGAGCCAGAGTCCCTTTTCTTCCTTTTTGGAGTGCATGTATTCATGTGGAGTTCTTTTCTCTGTGGCAAGTTGAACAATACATGTCCGGAGAGTGATGAACACCTGTGTTTGCAGTCCCGGAATTCGGATTTGAGATGTACCTCCCTGATGGCTCTGACTATCTCGGTCTCGGATATTTATCGTGTATTTATGGTCCGGGTGTTTCTCGGACAACCTTGATGCATGATCCCTCTCCGGGCTGGCCACTTTCGTTCGCTTGGAAATAAAGTCCTCCCTCTCTTGTCCAGGTGGCTTTCACATGGTGTTGCAATCACTGTTGCTGGCTTGTGCAATTTAAAAACTTCTTATAAGAGTATAATTTAACAGCACATAACCATAAAATAGATGACAATTTTATTTGCACGAATTATCCTATAGACATATAACAGTCCTAATGATTCCTTGAGGCCTTGCAGTGTCAAAATGTTCTCCATGGTTCCACAGGCCCCACAGTGTCATGTGACTCCTCTGTTCCATGAGTCCTGCAATGTCACAATGGACCTTTGGACCAATGGACCATGGGGCTTTGCAGTGTCACAACGCTCTCCTTTGGCTCCACAGGGTCACAATGGAGCACTGATTACAGGCAGCCTCTCTGTGTTACCCTGGAGCTTTGTTTCCGTGGGGTCTCACAGTGTCCCAATGGAGCCTTGGTTGGATGGGGCCTCACAGTGTCACAATGATGCCTACATTCCACTGAGGCACATGGCGTCACTAGGGTCCCCTTGCTTCCATGAGGCCCAGCAATGTCACAGTGGTGTCCATGAATCCATGAGGACTCACAGTGTCCCAATGGTCCCTTGATCTCACATGGTCCCACAGTGTCCCAATGGTCCCTTGGTCTCACAAGGCCCCACAGTGTCCCAATGGTCACTTCTTCTCACATGGCCCCACAGTGTAACAATGGTCCCTTGGTTCCATGGTTCCTGGTCTGGTGCATTCCCCTTTCCCCTTCTCAGGCCGCCCTGCCAGCTGAGAAATGCTCACCGGGCCAGGGCCTTGGCCAGCAGCCCCTGGGCTCAGCTCCTCTGGAGCTCATCACAGACACTGTCTGCTCCAGGCTCAACCCTTCATTTCCTGGGGAGATGCCAAAGCCTCCACAGGGAACATTTCCCTTTGCTCAGGGGAATTTCACACAGGTGCCTTGTAGTGACTCTTTGTGTCTGTGTGCACACAGGAGTGCCTGTGCTCAGGGAAATGTGGCAGATATGCTGCTCCCTGAGGACTTTGGATGCCTTGGATAGCTGAGCCAGTCAGGCCTGGAAGTAAGGTTAAGTCATGTCACCCTGATTCTTAAGATTTTCTAAAGCCTTCTGAGTTTCCATTCTGTTGGAGAACCTTCCCACACAATTTCTGTCAACAACATATTGTTTACAATCTTTTATGGGGCTGGACAAACTTGATGTACTAGTGGTTTGTCCAATGTCTTTGGAGAGGTGGCCCATTCACTCTCCAATCCAATGTCACCTTTGGGAAAGTATAAAAGTTGGAGTCAGAGAATAAACTTTTATCTTTACCTTGCAAATAGCAGGTGGCTCGCGTCGTGCTTTCACGTGTCTTATAGCGACAAAGTCACAAGCTGTAAGCAAAGTTAAATGCTGCTAAGAGTTGTTCTTTTGCTAATTTGTGAAGCTTAATAGAAGTTCTAAGCGAAGTTGAATATTGTTAAGTGTTATTCCACAGCTCTGTTTAGCTTTTAGGCTGTATTCCTTTTATCCTTGCCCTCACTGTCCTTTCGTCACACACACACACACACATTAACATACACACTCACACAAAAACACACAGAGACACACAGACACCGGGACAGTTCTTGACTCCTTTCTGGTTTGATTGCCTGGATTTTGTTTGGTTTTGTTGTTGCTTTGTTTCCTTGCTGTGCCTGAAGTTTCCAGTCAGGAGCAGAGTGACTCTTGCCAAGGAACTCTGTGGTGCTGTCACTTAATATTAAAGCTGATTTATGCTACTCCCCTGCTGGGGATTTTTATAAGTGCTCTCAAGCCCTCCTTCATAAGAGGGTGAAGGAGCCCTGGCCAAGCTCTGGCCCTGGGGGCACAGGGATGCTGCTAGGGGGTCCCTGTCTCCCTGTTACAAATTTCAGGGCCCTGAGCCCCTGTCCCCGTGTCAGGCTCTGGGCTTGATCTCCTCGAACATCCTCAGGAGGAGGCTGCAGCGCCAGGGGCAGGGGGACCCAGAGGGAAACGGGATGCCACTGTGCACCAGCAGCTTTGGACTTCTCTGGGAGGAACTGTGAGTGGGAGCTGGCTTGAAGTGACCTCCCCAGTAAGGTCACAGAGCCCCTGAGATGTCACTCTGCCTCCTGGGATGTCACAGCCCACCCTGGGATCTCACAAATCCCCCTTGTGATGTCACAGAGCCAGTGCTGCTCTATCACTCTGGGATGTCATACAGTTGCGCTGTGATGGCACAGAAGACTCTGGCATCACAAAGTCAGCCCGTGTCACAATCCTCTAGTGCAAGCGGGAATCATGACAGTTCATTTTCCCCATCTCAGAATTAGCAGAAGTAGATAGGCTTATCATGAGAAACCGAATCTGATAAACATGTTAGAAATGAAAGGCTCCAAGTTATTAGTTATTAATTTAATAAAAGTTATTAAGTGTACCAAATATAAGTTTTGAGAAAAATGGAAAAAAGCCACTATAAAAAAAAGTCAGTGTGGAGCCCGGGATTGCCACCAGGTGAGACACAGGTTTGACAGCTGCAGCAGAGGGTCCTCTATGCTTCACACAAACCATCCTGTCTGACCCATTTTTATACCATTTTCCATGCCTGAGCCAGACTCCCTTTTCTACCTTTTTGGAGTGCATGTATTCATGTGGAGTTCTTTTCTCTGTGGCAAGTTGAACAATACCTGTCCGGAGAGTGATGAACACCTGTGTTTGCAGTCCCGGAATTCGGATTTGAGATGTACCTCCCTGATGGCTCTGACTATCTCGGTCTCGGATATTTATCGTGTATTTATGGTCCGGGTGTTTCTCGGAAAACCTTGATGCACGATCCCTCTCCGGGCTGGCCACTTTCGTTCGCTTGTAAATAAAGTCCTCCCTCTCTTGTCCAGGTGGCTTTGACATGGTGTTGCAATCGCTGTTGCTGGCTTGTGCAATTTAAAAACTTCTTATAAGAGTATAATTTAACAGCACATAACTATAAAATAGATGACAATTTTATTTGCACGAATTATCCTATAGACATATAACAGTCCTAATGATTCCTTGAGGCCTTGCAGTGTCACAATGTTCTCCATGGTTCCACAGGCCCCACAGTGTCATGTGACTCCTCTGTTCCATGAGTCCTGCAATGTCACAATGGACCTTTGGACCAATGGACCATGGGGCTTTGCAGTGTCACAACGCTCTCCTTTGGCTCCACAGGGTCACAATGGAGCGCTGATTACAGGCAGCCTCTCTGTGTTACCCTGGAGCTTTGTTTCCATGGGGTCTCGGAGTGTCCCAATGGAGCCTTGGCTGGATGGGGCCTCACAGTGTCACAATGATGCCTACATTCCACTGAGGCACATGGCGTCACTTGGGTCCCCTTGCTTCCATGAGGCCCAGCAATGTCACAGTGGTGTCCATGAATCCATGAAGACGCACAGTGTCCCAATGGTCTCTTGATCTCACATGGTCCCACAGTGTCCCAATGGTCCCTTGGTCTCACAAGGCCCCACAGTGTCCCAATGGTCACTTCTTCTCACATGGCCCCACAGTGTAACAATGGTCCCTTGGTTCCATGGTTCCTGGTCTGGTGCATTCCCCTCTCCCCTTCTCAGGCCGCCCTGCCAGCTGAGAAATGCTCACTGGGCCTGGGCCTTGGCCAGCAGCCCCTGGGCTCAGCTCCTCTGGAGCTCATCACAGACACTGTCTGCTCCAGGCTCAACCCTTCATTTCCTGGGGAGATGCCAAAGCCTCCGCAGGGAACATTTCCCTTTGCTCAGGGGAATTTCACACAGGTGCCTTGTAGTGACTCTTTGTGTCTGTGTGCACACAGGAGTGCCTGTGCTCAGGGAAATGTGGCAGATATGCTGCTCTCTTAGGGCTTTGGATGCCTTGGATAGCTGAGCCAGTCAGGCCTGGAAGTAAGGTTAAGTCATGTCACCCTGATTCTTAAGATTTTCTAAAGCCTTCTGAGTTTCCATTCTGTTGGAGAACCTTCCCACACAATTTCTGTCAACAACATATTGTTTACAATCTTTTATGGGGCTGGACAAACTTGATGTACTAGTGGTTTGTCCAATGTCTTTGGACAGGTGGCTCATTCACTCTCCAATCCAATGTCACCTTTGGGAAAGTATAAAAGTTGGAGTCAGAGAATAAACTTTTCTCTTTACCTTGAAAATAGCAGGTGGCTCGCGTCGTGCTTTCACGTGTCTTATAGCGACAAAGTCACAAGCTGTAAGCAAAGTTAAATGCTGCTAAGAGTTGTTCTTTTGCTAATTTGTGAAGCTTAATAGAAGTTCTAAGCGAAGTTGAATATTGTTAAGTGTTATTACACAGCTCTGTTTAGCTTTTAGGCTGTATTCCTTTTATCCTTGCCCTCACTGTCCTTTCGTCACACACACACACACACACATTAACATACACACTCACACAAAAACACACAGAGACACACAGACAACGGGACAGTTCTTGACTCCTTTTTGGTTTGATTGCCTGGATTTTGTTTGGTTTTGTTGTTGCTTTGTTTCCTTGCTGTGCCTGAAGTTTCCAGTCAGGATCAGAGTGACTCTTGCCAAGGAACTCTGTGGTGCTGTCACTTAATATTAAAGCTGTTTTATGCTACTCCCCTGCTGGGGATTTTTATAAGTGCTCTCAAGCCCTCCTTCATAAGAGGGTGAAGGAGCCCTGGCCAAGCTCTGGCCCTGGGGGCACAGGGATGCTGCTAGGGGGTCCCTGTCTCCCTGTTACAAATTTCAGGGCCCTGAGCCCCTGTCCCCGTGTCAGGCTCTGGGCTTGATCTCCTCGAACATCCTCAGGAGGAGGCTGCAGCGCCAGGGGCAGGGGGACCCAGAGGGACACGGGATGCCACTGTGCACCAGCAGCTTTGGACTTCTCTGGGAAAAACTGTGAGTGGGGGCTGGCTTGAAGTGACCTCCCCAGTAAGGTCACAGAGCCCCTGAGATGTCACACTGCCTCCTGGGATGTCACAGCCCACCCTGAGATCTCACAAATCCCCCTTGTGATGTCACAGAGCCAGTGCTGCTCTATCACTCTGGGATGTCATACAGTTGCGCTGTGATGGCACAGAAGACTCTGGCATCACAAAGTCAGCCCATGTCACAATCCTCTAGTGCAAGCGGGAATCATGACAGTTCATTTTCCCCACCTCAGAATTAGCATTAGTAGATAGGCTTATCATGAGAAACCGAATGTGATAAACATGTTAGAAATGAAAGGCTCCAAGTTATTAGTTATTATTTTAATAAAAGTTATTAAGTGTACCAAATATAAGTTTTGAGAAAAATGGAAAAAAGCCACTATAAAAAAAAGTCAGTGTGGAACCTTGGGATTCCCACCAGGTGAGACACAGTTTTGACAGCTGCAGCAGAGGCTCCTCTATGCTTCACACCGACCGTCCTGTCTGACCCATTTTTATACCATTTTCCATGCCTGAGCCAGAGTCCCTTTTCTTCCTTTTTGGAGTGCATGTATTCATGTGGAGTTCTTTTCTCTGTGGCAAGTTGAACAATACATGTCCGGAGAGTGATGAACACCTGTGTTTGCAGTCCTGGAATTCGGATTTGAGATGTACCTCCCTGATGGCTCTGACTATCTCGGTCTCGGATATTTATCGTGTATTTATGGTCCGGGTGTTTCTCGGACAACCTTGATGCATGATCCCTCTCCGGGCTGGCCACTTTCGTTCGCTTGGAAATAAAGTCCTCCCTCTCTTGTCCAGGTGGCTTTCACATGGTGTTGCAATCACTGTTGCTGGCTTGTGCAATTTAAAAACTTCTTATAAGAGTATAATTTAACAGCACATAACCATAAAATAGATGACAATTTTATTTGCACGAATTATCCTATAGACATATAACAGTCCTAATGATTCCTTGAGGCCTTGCAGTGTCAAAATGTTCTCCATGGTTCCACAGGCCCCACAGTGTCATGTGACTCCTCTGTTCCATGAGTCCTGCAATGTCACAATGGACCTTTGGACCAATGGACCATGGGGCTTTGCAGTGTCACAACGCTCTCCTTTGGCTCCACAGGGTCACAATGGAGCACTGATTACAGGCAGCCTCTCTGTGTTACCCTGGAGCTTTGTTTCCGTGGGGTCTCACAGTGTCCCAATGGAGCCTTGGTTGGATGGGGCCTCACAGTGTCACAATGATGCCTACATTCCACTGAGGCACATGGCGTCACTAGGGTCCCCTTGCTTCCATGAGGCCCAGCAATGTCACAGTGGTGTCCATGAATCCATGAGGACTCACAGTGTCCCAATGGTCCCTTGATCTCACATGGTCCCACAGTGTCCCAATGGTCCCTTGGTCTCACAAGGCCCCACAGTGTCCCAATGGTCACTTCTTCTCACATGGCCCCACAGTGTAACAATGGTCCCTTGGTTCCATGGTTCCTGGTCTGGTGCATTCCCCTTTCCCCTTCTCAGGCCGCCCTGCCAGCTGAGAAATGCTCACCGGGCCAGGGCCTTGGCCAGCAGCCCCTGGGCTCAGCTCCTCTGGAGCTCATCACAGACACTGTCTGCTCCAGGCTCAACCCTTCATTTCCTGGGGAGATGCCAAAGCCTCCACAGGGAACATTTCCCTTTGCTCAGGGGAATTTCACACAGGTGCCTTGTAGTGACTCTTTGTGTCTGTGTGCACACAGGAGTGCCTGTGCTCAGGGAAATGTGGCAGATATGCTGCTCCCTGAGGACTTTGGATGCCTTGGATAGCTGAGCCAGTCAGGCCTGGAAGTAAGGTTAAGTCATGTCACCCTGATTCTTAAGATTTTCTAAAGCCTTCTGAGTTTCCATTCTGTTGGAGAACCTTCCCACACAATTTCTGTCAACAACATATTGTTTACAATCTTTTATGGGGCTGGACAAACTTGATGTACTAGTGGTTTGTCCAATGTCTTTGGAGAGGTGGCCCATTCACTCTCCAATCCAATGTCACCTTTGGGAAAGTATAAAAGTTGGAGTCAGAGAATAAACTTTTATCTTTACCTTGCAAATAGCAGGTGGCTCGCGTCGTGCTTTCACGTGTCTTATAGCGACAAAGTCACAAGCTGTAAGCAAAGTTAAATGCTGCTAAGAGTTGTTCTTTTGCTAATTTGTGAAGCTTAATAGAAGTTCTAAGCGAAGTTGAATATTGTTAAGTGTTATTCCACAGCTCTGTTTAGCTTTTAGGCTGTATTCCTTTTATCCTTGCCCTCACTGTCCTTTCGTCACACACACACACACACATTAACATACACACTCACACAAAAACACACAGAGACACACAGACACCGGGACAGTTCTTGACTCCTTTCTGGTTTGATTGCCTGGATTTTGTTTGGTTTTGTTGTTGCTTTGTTTCCTTGCTGTGCCTGAAGTTTCCAGTCAGGAGCAGAGTGACTCTTGCCAAGGAACTCTGTGGTGCTGTCACTTAATATTAAAGCTGATTTATGCTACTCCCCTGCTGGGGATTTTTATAAGTGCTCTCAAGCCCTCCTTCATAAGAGGGTGAAGGAGCCCTGGCCAAGCTCTGGCCCTGGGGGCACAGGGATGCTGCTAGGGGGTCCCTGTCTCCCTGTTACAAATTTCAGGGCCCTGAGCCCCTGTCCCCGTGTCAGGCTCTGGGCTTGATCTCCTCGAACATCCTCAGGAGGAGGCTGCAGCGCCAGGGGCAGGGGGACCCAGAGGGAAACGGGATGCCACTGTGCACCAGCAGCTTTGGACTTCTCTGGGAGGAACTGTGAGTGGGAGCTGGCTTGAAGTGACCTCCCCAGTAAGGTCACAGAGCCCCTGAGATGTCACTCTGCCTCCTGGGATGTCACAGCCCACCCTGGGATCTCACAAATCCCCCTTGTGATGTCACAGAGCCAGTGCTGCTCTATCACTCTGGGATGTCATACAGTTGCGCTGTGATGGCACAGAAGACTCTGGCATCACAAAGTCAGCCCGTGTCACAATCCTCTAGTGCAAGCGGGAATCATGACAGTTCATTTTCCCCATCTCAGAATTAGCAGAAGTAGATAGGCTTATCATGAGAAACCGAATCTGATAAACATGTTAGAAATGAAAGGCTCCAAGTTATTAGTTATTAATTTAATAAAAGTTATTAAGTGTACCAAATATAAGTTTTGAGAAAAATGGAAAAAAGCCACTATAAAAAAAAGTCAGTGTGGAGCCCGGGATTGCCACCAGGTGAGACACAGGTTTGACAGCTGCAGCAGAGGGTCCTCTATGCTTCACACAAACCATCCTGTCTGACCCATTTTTATACCATTTTCCATGCCTGAGCCAGACTCCCTTTTCTACCTTTTTGGAGTGCATGTATTCATGTGGAGTTCTTTTCTCTGTGGCAAGTTGAACAATACCTGTCCGGAGAGTGATGAACACCTGTGTTTGCAGTCCCGGAATTCGGATTTGAGATGTACCTCCCTGATGGCTCTGACTATCTCGGTCTCGGATATTTATCGTGTATTTATGGTCCGGGTGTTTCTCGGAAAACCTTGATGCACGATCCCTCTCCGGGCTGGCCACTTTCGTTCGCTTGTAAATAAAGTCCTCCCTCTCTTGTCCAGGTGGCTTTGACATGGTGTTGCAATCGCTGTTGCTGGCTTGTGCAATTTAAAAACTTCTTATAAGAGTATAATTTAACAGCACATAACTATAAAATAGATGACAATTTTATTTGCACGAATTATCCTATAGACATATAACAGTCCTAATGATTCCTTGAGGCCTTGCAGTGTCACAATGTTCTCCATGGTTCCACAGGCCCCACAGTGTCATGTGACTCCTCTGTTCCATGAGTCCTGCAATGTCACAATGGACCTTTGGACCAATGGACCATGGGGCTTTGCAGTGTCACAACGCTCTCCTTTGGCTCCACAGGGTCACAATGGAGCGCTGATTACAGGCAGCCTCTCTGTGTTACCCTGGAGCTTTGTTTCCATGGGGTCTCGGAGTGTCCCAATGGAGCCTTGGCTGGATGGGGCCTCACAGTGTCACAATGATGCCTACATTCCACTGAGGCACATGGCGTCACTTGGGTCCCCTTGCTTCCATGAGGCCCAGCAATGTCACAGTGGTGTCCATGAATCCATGAAGACGCACAGTGTCCCAATGGTCTCTTGATCTCACATGGTCCCACAGTGTCCCAATGGTCCCTTGGTCTCACAAGGCCCCACAGTGTCCCAATGGTCACTTCTTCTCACATGGCCCCACAGTGTAACAATGGTCCCTTGGTTCCATGGTTCCTGGTCTGGTGCATTCCCCTCTCCCCTTCTCAGGCCGCCCTGCCAGCTGAGAAATGCTCACTGGGCCTGGGCCTTGGCCAGCAGCCCCTGGGCTCAGCTCCTCTGGAGCTCATCACAGACACTGTCTGCTCCAGGCTCAACCCTTCATTTCCTGGGGAGATGCCAAAGCCTCCGCAGGGAACATTTCCCTTTGCTCAGGGGAATTTCACACAGGTGCCTTGTAGTGACTCTTTGTGTCTGTGTGCACACAGGAGTGCCTGTGCTCAGGGAAATGTGGCAGATATGCTGCTCTCTTAGGGCTTTGGATGCCTTGGATAGCTGAGCCAGTCAGGCCTGGAAGTAAGGTTAAGTCATGTCACCCTGATTCTTAAGATTTTCTAAAGCCTTCTGAGTTTCCATTCTGTTGGAGAACCTTCCCACACAATTTCTGTCAACAACATATTGTTTACAATCTTTTATGGGGCTGGACAAACTTGATGTACTAGTGGTTTGTCCAATGTCTTTGGACAGGTGGCTCATTCACTCTCCAATCCAATGTCACCTTTGGGAAAGTATAAAAGTTGGAGTCAGAGAATAAACTTTTCTCTTTACCTTGAAAATAGCAGGTGGCTCGCGTCGTGCTTTCATGTGTCTTATAGCGACAAAGTCACAAGCTGTAAGCAAAGTTAAATGCTGCTAAGAGTTGTTCTTTTGCTAATTTGTGAAGCTTAATAGAAGTTCTAAGCGAAGTTGAATATTGTTAAGTGTTATTACACAGCTCTGTTTAGCTTTTAGGCTGTATTCCTTTTATCCTTGCCCTCACTGTCCTTTCGTCACACACACACACACACACATTAACATACACACTCACACAAAAACACACAGAGACACACAGACAACGGGACAGTTCTTGACTCCTTTTTGGTTTGATTGCCTGGATTTTGTTTGGTTTTGTTGTTGCTTTGTTTCCTTGCTGTGCCTGAAGTTTCCAGTCAGGATCAGAGTGACTCTTGCCAAGGAACTCTGTGGTGCTGTCACTTAATATTAAAGCTGTTTTATGCTACTCCCCTGCTGGGGATTTTTATAAGTGCTCTCAAGCCCTCCTTCATAAGAGGGTGAAGGAGCCCTGGCCAAGCTCTGGCCCTGGGGGCACAGGGATGCTGCTAGGGGGTCCCTGTCTCCCTGTTACAAATTTCAGGGCCCTGAGCCCCTGTCCCCGTGTCAGGCTCTGGGCTTGATCTCCTCGAACATCCTCAGGAGGAGGCTGCAGCGCCAGGGGCAGGGGGACCCAGAGGGACACGGGATGCCACTGTGCACCAGCAGCTTTGGACTTCTCTGGGAAAAACTGTGAGTGGGGGCTGGCTTGAAGTGACCTCCCCAGTAAGGTCACAGAGCCCCTGAGATGTCACACTGCCTCCTGGGATGTCACAGCCCACCCTGAGATCTCACAAATCCCCCTTGTGATGTCACAGAGCCAGTGCTGCTCTATCACTCTGGGATGTCATACAGTTGCGCTGTGATGGCACAGAAGACTCTGGCATCACAAAGTCAGCCCATGTCACAATCCTCTAGTGCAAGCGGGAATCATGACAGTTCATTTTCCCCACCTCAGAATTAGCATTAGTAGATAGGCTTATCATGAGAAACCGAATGTGATAAACATGTTAGAAATGAAAGGCTCCAAGTTATTAGTTATTATTTTAATAAAAGTTATTAAGTGTACCAAATATAAGTTTTGAGAAAAATGGAAAAAAGCCACTATAAAAAAAAGTCAGTGTGGAACCTTGGGATTCCCACCAGGTGAGACACAGTTTTGACAGCTGCAGCAGAGGCTCCTCTATGCTTCACACCGACCGTCCTGTCTGACCCATTTTTATACCATTTTCCATGCCTGAGCCAGAGTCCCTTTTCTTCCTTTTTGGAGTGCATGTATTCATGTGGAGTTCTTTTCTCTGTGGCAAGTTGAACAATACATGTCCGGAGAGTGATGAACACCTGTGTTTGCAGTCCTGGAATTCGGATTTGAGATGTACCTCCCTGATGGCTCTGACTATCTCGGTCTCGGATATTTATCGTGTATTTATCGTCCGGGTGTTTCTCGGACAACCTTGATGCACGATCCCTCTCTGGGCTGGCCACTTTCGTTCGCTTATAAATAAAGTCCTCCCTCTCTTGTCCAGGTGGCTTCGACATGGTGTTGCAATCACTGTTGCTGGCTTGTGCAATTTAAAAACTTCTTATAAGAGTATAATTTAACAGCACATAACCATAAAATAGATGACAATTTTATTTGCACGAATTATCCTATAGACATATAACAGTCCTAATGATTCCTTGAGGCCTTGCAGTGTCACAATGTTCTCCATGGTTCCACAGGCCCCACAGTGTCATGTGACTCCTCTGTTCCATGAGTCCTGCAATGTCACAATGGACCTTTGGACCAATGGACCATGGGGCTTTGCAGTGTCACAACGCTCTCCTTTGGCTCCACAGGGTCACAATGGAGCACTGATTACAGGCAGCCTCTCTGTGTTACCCTGGAGCTTTGTTTCCGTGGGGTCTCGCAGTGTCTCAGTGGAGCCTTGGTTGGATGGGGCCTCACAGTGTCACAATGATGCCTACATTCCACTGAGGCACATGGCATCACTAGGGTCACCTTGCTTCCATGAGGCCCAGCAATGTCACAGTGGTGTCCATGAATCCATGAGGACTCACAGTATCCCAATGGTCTCTTGAGCTGACATGGCCCCACAGTGTAACTATTGTCCCTTGGTTCCATGGTTCCTGGTCTGGTGCATTCCCCTCTCCCCTTCTCAGGCCGCCCTGCCAGCTGAGAAATGCTCACTGGGCCTGGGCCTTGGCCAGCAGCCCCTGGGCTCAGCTCCTCTGGAGCTCATCACAGACACTGTCTGCTCCAGGCTCAACCCTTCATTTCCTGGGGAGATGCCAAAGCCTCCACAGGGAACATTTCCCTTTGCTCAGGGGAATTTCGCACAGGTGCCTTGTAGTGACTCTTTGTGTCTGTGTGCACACAGGAGTGCCTGTGCTCAGGGAAATGTGGCAGATATGCTGCTCCCTGAGGGCTTTGGATGCCTTGGATAGCTGAGCCAGTCAGGCCTGGAAGTAAGGTTAAGTCATGTCACCCTGATTCTTAAGATTTTCTAAAGCCTTCTGAGTTTACATTCTGTTGGAGAACCTTCCCACACAATTTCTGTCAACAACATATTGTTTACAATCTTTTATGGGGCTGGACAAACTTGATGTACTAGTGGTTTGTCCAATGTCTTTGGACAGGTGGCTCATTCACTCTCCAATCCAATGCCACCTTTGGGAAAGTATAAAACTTGGAGTCAGAGAATAAACTTTTATCGTTACCTTGCAAATAGCAGGTGGCTCGCGTCGTGCTTTCACGTGTCTTATAGCGACAAAGTCACAAGCTGTAAGCAAAGTTAAATGCTGCTAAGAGTTGTTCTTTTGCTAATTTGTGAAGCTTAATAGAAGTTCTAAGCGAAGTTGAATATTGTTAAGTGTTATTCCACAGCTCTGTTTAGCTTTTAGGCTGTATTCCTTTTCTCCTTGCCCTCACTGTCCTTTCGTCACACACACACAGACATTAACATACACACTCACAAAAAAACACACAGAGACACAGAGACACTGGGACAGTTCTTGACTCCTTTTTGGTTTGATTGCCTGGATTTTGTTTGGTTTTGTTGTTGCTTTGTTTCCTTGGTGTGCCTGAAGTGTCCAGTCAGGAGCAGAGTGACTCTTGCCAAGGAACTCTGTGGTGCTGTCACTTAATATTAAAGCTGTTTTATGCTACTCCCCTGCTGGGTATTTTTAAAGTGCTCTCAAGCTCTCCTTCATAAGAGGGTGAAGGATACCTGGCCAAGCTCTGGCCCTGGGGGCACAGGGATGCCGCTAGGGGGTCCCTGTCTCCCTGTTCCGTCCAAGTTTGAGGGCCCTGAGCCCCTGTCCCCGTGTCAGGCTGTGGGCTTGATCTCCTCGAACATCCTCGGGGGGAGGCTGCAGCGCCAGGGGCAGGGGGACCCAGAGGTACACGGGATGCCACTGTGCACCAGCAGCTTTGGACTTCTCTGGGAGGAACTGTGAGTGGGAGCTGGCTTGAAGTGACCTCCCCAGTAAGGTCACAGAGCCCCTGAGATGTCACACTGCCTCCTGGGATGTCACAGCCCACCCTGGGATCTCACAAATCCCCCTTGTGATGTCACAGAGCCAGTGCTGCTCTATCACTCTGGGATGTCATACAGTTGCGCTGTGATGGCACAGAAGACTCTGGCATCACAAAGTCAGCCCGTGTCACAATCCTCTAGTGCAAGCGGGAATCATGACAGTTCATTTTCCCCGCCTCAGAATTCGCAGAAGTAGATAGGCTTATCATGAGAAACCGAATGTGATAAACATGTTAGAAAAGAAAGGCTCCAAGTTATTAGTTATTATTTTAATAAAAGTTATTAAGTGTACCAAATATAAATTTTGAGAAAAATGGAAAAAAGCCACTATAAAAAAAAGTCAGTGTGGGGCCCGGGATTGCCACCGGGTGAGACACAGGTTTGACAGCTGCAGCAGAGGGTCCTCTATGCTTCACACCGACCGTCCTGTCTGACCCATTTTTATACCATTTTCCATGCCTGAGCCAGAGTCCCTTTTCTTCCTTTTTGGAGTGCATGTATTCATGTGGAGTTCTTTTCTCTGTGGCAAGTTGAACAATACATGTCCGGAGAGTGATGAACACCTGTGTTTGCAGTCCTGGAATTCGGATTTGAGATGTACCTCCCTGATGGCTCTGACTATCTCGGTCTCGGATATTTATCGTGTATTTATCGTCCGGGTGTTTCTCGGACAACCTTGATGCATGATCCCTCTCCGGGCTGGCCACTTTCGTTCGCTTGGAAATAAAGTCCTCCCTCTCTTGACCAGGTGGCTTTCACATGGTGTTGCAATCACTGTTGCTGGCTTGTGCAATTTAAAAACTTCTTATAAGAGTATAATTTAACAGCACATAACCATAAAATAGATGACAATTTTATTTCCACAAATTATCCTATAGACATATAACAGTCCTAATGATTCCTTGAGGCCTTGCAGTGTCACAATGTTCTCCATGGTTCCACAGGCCCCACAGTGTCATGTGACTCCTCTGTTCCATGAGTCCTGCAATGTCACAATGGACCTTTGGACCAATGGACCATGGGGCTTTGCAGTGTCACAACGCTCTCCTTTGGCTCCACAGGGTCACAATGGAGCACTGATTACAGGCAGCCTCTCTGTGTTACCCTGGAGCTTTGTTTCCGTGGGGTCTCGCAGTGTCTCAGTGGAGCCTTGGTTGGATGGGGCCTCACAGTGTCACAATGATGCCTATATTCCACTGAGGCACACGGCGTCACTAGGGTCCCCTTGCTTCCATGAGGCCCAGCAATGTCACAGTGGTGTCCATGAATCCATGAGGACTCACAGTGTCCCAATGGTCTCTTGATCTCACATGGTCCCACAGTGTCCCAAAGGCCCCTTGGTCTCACAAGGCCCCACAGTGTCCCAATGGTCACTTCTTCTCACATGGCCCCACAGTGTAACAATGGTCCCTTGGTTCCATGGTTCCTGGTCTGGTGCATTCCCCTCTCCCCTTCTCAGGCCACCCTGCCAGCTGAGAAATGCTCACTGGGCCAGGGCCTTGGCCAGCAGCCCCTGGGCTCAGCTCCTCTGGAGCTCATCACAGACACTGTCTGCTCCAGGCTCAACCCTTCATTTCCTGGGGAGATGCCAAAGCCTCCGCAGGGAACATTTCCCTTTGCTCAGGGGAATTTCGCACAGGTGCCTTGTAGTGACTCTTTGTGTCTGTGTGCACACAGGAGTGCCTGTGCTCAGGGAAATGTGGCAGATATGCTGCTCCCTGAGGGCTTTGGATGCCTTGGATAGCTGAGCCAGTCAGGCCTGGAAGTAAGGTTAAGTCATGTTACCCTGATTCTTAAGATTTTCTAAAGCCTTCTGAGTTTACATTCTGTTGGAGAACCTTCCCACACAATTTCTGTCAACAACGTATTGTTTACAATCTTTTATGGGGCTGGACAAACTTGATGTACTAGTGGTTTGTCCAATGTCTTTGGACAGGTGGCCCATTCACTCTCCAATCCAATGTCACCTTTGGGAAAGTATAAAAGTTGGAGTCAGAGAATAAACTTTTATCTTTACCTTGCAAATAGCAGGTGGCTCGCGTCGTGCTTTCACGTGTCTTATAGCGACAAAGTCACAAGCTGTAAGCAAAGTTAAATGCTGCTAAGAGTTGTTCTTTTGCTAATTTGTGAAGCTTAATAGAAGTTCTAAGCGAAGTTGAATATTGTTAAGTGTTATTCCACAGCTCTGTTTAGCTTTTAGGCTGTATTCCTTTTATCCTTGCCCTCACTGTCCTTTCGTCACACACACACAGACATTAACATACACACTCACAAAAAAACACACAAAGACACAGAGACACTGGGACAGTTCTTGACTCCTTTTTGGTTTGATTGCCTGGATTTTGTTTGGTTTTGTTGTTGCTTTGTTTCCTTGGTGTGCCTGAAGTGTCCAGTCAGGAGCAGAGTGACTCTTGCCAAGGAACTCTGTGGTGCTGTCACTTAATATTAAAGCTGTTTTATGCTACTCCCCTGCTGGGTATTTTTAAAGTGCTCTCAAGCTCTCCTTCATAAGAGGGTGAAGGATCCCTGGCCAAGCTCTGGCCCTGGGGGCACAGGGATGCTGCTAGGGGGTCCCTGTCTCCCTGTTCCGTCCAAGTTTGAGGGCCCTGAGCCCCTGTCCCCGTGTCAGGCTGTGGGCTTGATCTCCTCGAACATCCTCGGGGGGAGGCTGCAGCGCCAGGGGCAGGGGGACCCAGAGGGACACGCAATGCCACTGTGCACCAGCAGCTTTGGACTTCTCTGGGAGGAACTGTGAGTGGGAGCTGGCTTGAAGTGACCTCCCCAGTAAGGTCACAGAGCCCCTGAGATGTCACACTGCCTCCTGGGATGTCACAGCCCACCCTGGGATCTCACAAATCCCCCTTGTGATGTCACAGAGCCAGTGCTGCTCTATCACTCTGGGATGTCATACAGTTGCGCTGTGATGGCACAGAAGACTCTGGCATCACAAAGTCAGCCCGTGTCACAATCCTCTAGTGCAAGCGGGAATCATGACAGTTCATTTTCCCCACCTCAGAATTCGCAGAAGTGGATAGGCTTATCATGAGAAACCGAATGTGATAAACATGTTAGAAAAGAAAGGCTCCAAGTTATTAGTTATTATTTTAATAAAAGTTATTAAGTGTACCAAATATAAATTTTGAGAAAAATGGAAAAAAGCCACTATAAAAAAAAGTCAGTGTGGAGCCCGGGATTGCCACTGGGTGAGACACAGGTTTGACAGCTGCAGCAGAGGGTCCTCTGTGCTTCACACCGACCGTCCTGTCCGACCCATTTTTATACCATTTTCCATGCCTGAGCCAGAGTCCCTTTTCTTCCTTTTTGGAGTGCATGTATTCATGTGGAGTTCTTTTCTCTGTGGCAAGTTGAACAATACATGTCCGGAGAGTGATGAACACCTGTGTTTGCAGTCCCGGAATTCGGATTTGAGATGTACCTCCCTGATGGCTCTGACTATCTCGGTCTCGGATATTTATCGTGTATTTATGGTCCGGGTGTTTCTCGGACAACCTTGATGCATGATCCCTCTCCGGGCTGGCCACTTTCGTTCGCTTGTAAATAAAGTCCTCCCTCTCTTGTCCAGGTGGCTTTCACATGGTGTTGCAATCACTGTTGCTGGCTTGTGCAATTTAAAAACTTCTTATAAGAGTATAATTTAACAGCACATAACCATAAAATAGATGACAATTTTATTTGCACGAATTATCCTATAGACATATAACAGTCCTAATGATTCCTTGAGGCCTTGCAGTGTCACAATGTTCTCCATGGTTCCACAGGCCCCACAGTGTCATGTGACTCCTCTGTTCCATGAGTCCTGCAATGTCACAATGGACCTTTGGACCAATGGACCATGGGGCTTTGCAGTGTCACAACGCTCTCCTTTGGCTCCACAGGGTCACAATGGAGCACTGATTACAGGCAGCCTCTCTGTGTTACCCTGGAGCTTTGTTTCCGTGGGGTCTCGCAGTGTCCCAATGGAGCCTTGGTTGGATGGGGCCTCACAGTGTCACAATGATGCCTACATTCCACTGAGGCACACGGCGTCACTAGGGTCCCCTTGCTTCCATGAGGCCCAGCAATGTCACAGTGGTGTCCATGAATCCATGAGGACTCACAGTGTCCCAATGGTCTCTTGATCTCACATGGTCCCACAGTGTCCCAAAGGCCCCTTGGTCTCACAAGGCCCCACAGTGTCCCAATGGTCACTTCTTCTCACATGGCCCCACAGTGTAACAATGGTCCCTTGGTTCCATGGTTCCTGGTCTGGTGCATTCCCCTCTCCCCTTCTCAGGCCGCCCTGCCAGCTGAGAAATGCTCACTGGGCCTGGGCCTTGGCCAGCAGCCCCTGGGCTCAGCTCCTCTGGAGCTCATCACAGACACTGTCTGCTCCAGGCTCAACCCTTCATTTCCTGGGGAGATGCCAAAGCCTCCGCAGGGAACATTTCCCTTTGCTCAGGGGAATTTCACACAGGTGCCTTGTAGTGACTCTTTGTGTCTGTGTGCACACAGGAGTGCCTGTGCTCAGGGAAATGTGGCAGATATGCTGCTCCCTGAGGACTTTGGATGCCTTGGATAGCTGAGCCAGTCAGGCCTGGAAGTAAGGTTAAGTCATGTTACCCTGATTCTTAAGATTTTCTAAAGCCTTCTGAGTTTACATTCTGTTGGAGAACCTTCCCACACAATTTCTGTCAACAACGTATTGTTTACAATCTTTTATGGGGCTGGACAAACTTGATGTACTAGTGGTTTGTCCAATGTCTTTGGACAGGTGGCCCATTCACTCTCCAATCCAATGTCACCTTTGGGAAAGTATAAAAGTTGGAGTCAGAGAATAAACTTTTATCTTTACCTTGCAAATAGCAGGTGGCTCGCGTCGTGCTTTCACGTGTCTTATAGCGACAAAGTCACAAGCTGTAAGCAAAGTTAAATGCTGCTAAGAGTTGTTCTTTTGCTAATTTGTGAAGCTTAATAGAAGTTCTAAGCGAAGTTGAATATTGTTAAGTGTTATTCCACAGCTCTGTTTAGCTTTTAGGCTGTATTCCTTTTATCCTTGCCCTCACTGTCCTTTCGTCACACACACACACACACATTAACATACACACTCACACAAAAACACACAGAGACACACAGACACCGGGACAGTTCTTGACTCCTTTCTGGTTTGATTGCCTGGATTTTGTTTGGTTTTGTTGTTGCTTTGTTTCCTTGCTGTGCCTGAAGTTTCCAGTCAGGAGCAGAGTGACTCTTGCCAAGGAACTCTGTGGTGCTGTCACTTAATATTAAAGCTGTTTTATGCTACTCCCCTGCTGGGGATTTTTATAAGTGCTCTCAAGCCCTCCTTCATAAGAGGGTGAAGGAGCCCTGGCCAAGCTCTGGCCCTGGGGGCACAGGGATGCTGCTAGGGGGTCCCTGTCTCCCTGTTACAAATTTCAGGGCCCTGAGCCCATGTCCCCGTGTCAGGCTCTGGGCTTGATCTCCTCGAACATCCTCAGGAGGAGGCTGCAGCGCCAGGGGCAGGGGGACCCAGAGGTACACGGGATGCCACTGTGCACCAGCAGCTTTGGACTTCTCTGGGAGGAACTGTGAGTGGGAGCTGGCTTGAAGTGACCTCCCCAGTAAGGTCACAGAGCCCCTGAGATGTCACTCTGCCTCCTGGGATGTCACAGCCCACCCTGGGATTTCACAAATCCCCCTTGTGATGCCACAGAGCCAGTGCTGCTCTATCACTCTGGGATGTCATACAGTTGCGCTGTGATGGCACAGAAGACTCTGGCATCACAAAGTCAGCCCGTGTCACAATCCTCTAGTGCAAGCGGGAATCATGACAGTTCATTTTCCCCATCTCAGAATTAGCAGAAGTAGATAGGCTTATCATGAGAAACCGAATCTGATAAACATGTTAGAAATGAAAGGCTCCAAGTTATTAGTTATTAATTTAATAAAAGTTATTAAGTGTACCAAATATAAGTTTTGAGAAAAATGGAAAAAAGCCACTATAAAAAAAAGTCAGTGTGGAGCCCGGGATTGCCACCAGGTGAGACACAGGTTGGACAGCTGCAGCAGAGGGTCCTCTATGCTTCACACCGACCGTCCTGTCTGACCCATTTTTATACCATTTTCCATGCCTGAGCCAGACTCCCTTTTCTACCTTTTTGGAGTGCATGTATTCATGTGGAGATCTTTTCTCTGTGGCAAGTTGAACAATACCTGTCCGGAGAGTGATGAACACCTGTGTTTGCAGTCCCGGAATTCGGATTTGAGATGTACCTCCCTGATGGCTCTGACTATCTCGGTCTCGGATATTTATCGTGTATTTATCGTCCGGGTGTTTCTCGGACAACCTTGATGCACGATCCCTCTCTGGGCTGGCCACTTTCGTTCGCTTGGAAATAAAGTCCTCCCTCTCTTGTCCAGGTGGCTTTGACATGGTGTTGCAATCGCTGTTCCTGGCTTGTGCAATTTAAAAACTTCTTATAAGTGTATAATTTAACAGCACATAACTATAAAATAGATGACAATTTTATTTGCACAAATTATCCTATAGACATATAACAGTCCTAATGATTCCTTGAGGCCTTGCAGTGTCACAATGTTCTCCATGGTTCCACAGGCCCCACAGTGTCATGTGACTCCTCTGTTCCATGAGTCCTGCAATGTCACAATGGACCTTTGGACCAATGGACCATGGGGCTTTGCAATGTCACAACGCCCTCCTTTGGCTCCACAGGGTCACAATGGAGCACTGATTACAGGCAGCCTCTCTGTGTTACCCTGGAGCTTTGTTTCCATGGGGTCTCGCAGTGTCCCAATGGAGCCTTGGTTGGATGGGGCCTCACAGTGTCACAATGATGCCTACATTCCACTGAGGCACATGGCATCACTAGGGTCCCCTTGCTTCCATGAGGCCCAGCAATGTCACAGTGGTGTCCATGAATCCATGAGGACTCACAGTGTCCCAATGGTCTCTTGATCTCACATGGTCCCACAGTGTCCCAATGGTCCCTTGGTCTCACAAGGCCCCACAGTGTCCCAATGGTCACTTCTTCTCACATGGCCCCACAGTGTAACAATGGTCCCTTGGTTCCATGGTTCCTGGTCTGGTGCATTCCCCTCTCCCCTTCTCAGGCCGCCCTGCCAGCTGAGAAATGCTCACTGGGCCAGGGCCTTGGCCAGCAGCCCCTGGGCTCAGCTCCTCTGGAGCTCATCACAGACACTGTCTGCTCCAGGCTCAACCCTTCATTTCCTGGGGAGATGCCAAAGCCTCCGCAGGGAACATTTCCCTTTGCTCAGGGGAATTTCACACAGGTGCCTTGTAGTGACTCTTTGTGTCTGTGTGCACACAGGAGTGCCTGTGCTCAGGGAAATGTGGCAGATATGCTGCTCCCTGAGGGCTTTGGATGCCTTGGATAGCTGAGCCAGTCAGGCCTGGAAGTAAGGTTAAGTCATGTTACCCTGATTCTTAAGATTTTCTAAAGCCTTCTGAGTTTACATTCTGTTGGAGAACCTTCCCACACAATTTCTGTCAACAACATATTGTTTACAATCTTTTATGGGGCTGGACAAACTTGATGTACTAGTGGTTTGTCCAATGTCTTTGGAGAGGTGGCCCATTCACTCTCCAATCCAATGTCACCTTTGGGAAAGTATAAAAGTTGGAGTCAGAGAATAAACTTTTATCTTTACCTTGCAAATAGCAGGTGGCTCGCGTCGTGCTTTCACGTGTCTTATAGCGACAAAGTCACAAGCTGTAAGCAAAGTTAAATGCTGCTAAGAGTTGTTCTTTTGCTAATTTGTGAAGCTTAATAGAAGTTCTAAGCGAAGTTGAATATTGTTAAGTGTTATTCCACAGCTCTGTTTAGCTTTTAGGCTGTATTCCTTTTATCCTTGCCCTCACTGTCCTTTCGTCACACACACACAGACATTAACATACACACTCACAAAAAAACACACAAAGACACAGAGACACTGGGACAGTTCTTGACTCCTTTTTGGTTTGATTGCCTGGATTTTGTTTGGTTTTGTTGTTGCTTTGTTTCCTTGGTGTGCCTGAAGTGTCCAGTCAGGAGCAGAGTGACTCTTGCCAAGGAACTCTGTGGTGCTGTCACTTAATATTAAAGCTGTTTTATGCTACTCCCCTGCTGGGTATTTTTAAAGTGCTCTCAAGCTCTCCTTCATAAGAGGGTGAAGGATCCCTGGCCAAGCTCTGGCCCTGGGGGCACAGGGATGCTGCTAGGGGGTCCCTGTCTCCCTGTTCCGTCCAAGTTTGAGGGCCCTGAGCCCCTGTCCCCGTGTCAGGCTGTGGGCTTGATCTCCTCGAACATCCTCGGGGGGAGGCTGCAGCGCCAGGGGCAGGGGGACCCAGAGGGACACGCAATGCCACTGTGCACCAGCAGCTTTGGACTTCTCTGGGAGGAACTGTGAGTGGGAGCTGGCTTGAAGTGACCTCCCCAGTAAGGTCACAGAGCCCCTGAGATGTCACACTGCCTCCTGGGATGTCACAGCCCACCCTGGGATCTCACAAATCCCCCTTGTGATGTCACAGAGCCAGTGCTGCTCTATCACTCTGGGATGTCATACAGTTGCGCTGTGATGGCACAGAAGACTCTGGCATCACAAAGTCAGCCCGTGTCACAATCCTCTAGTGCAAGCGGGAATCATGACAGTTCATTTTCCCCACCTCAGAATTCGCAGAAGTGGATAGGCTTATCATGAGAAACCGAATGTGATAAACATGTTAGAAAAGAAAGGCTCCAAGTTATTAGTTATTATTTTAATAAAAGTTATTAAGTGTACCAAATATAAATTTTGAGAAAAATGGAAAAAAGCCACTATAAAAAAAAGTCAGTGTGGAGCCCGGGATTGCCACTGGGTGAGACACAGGTTTGACAGCTGCAGCAGAGGGTCCTCTGTGCTTCACACCGACCGTCCTGTCCGACCCATTTTTATACCATTTTCCATGCCTGAGCCAGAGTCCCTTTTCTTCCTTTTTGGAGTGCATGTATTCATGTGGAGTTCTTTTCTCTGTGGCAAGTTGAACAATACATGTCCGGAGAGTGATGAACACCTGTGTTTGCAGTCCCGGAATTCGGATTTGAGATGTACCTCCCTGATGGCTCTGACTATCTCGGTCTCGGATATTTATCGTGTATTTATGGTCCGGGTGTTTCTCGGACAACCTTGATGCATGATCCCTCTCCGGGCTGGCCACTTTCGTTCGCTTGTAAATAAAGTCCTCCCTCTCTTGTCCAGGTGGCTTTCACATGGTGTTGCAATCACTGTTGCTGGCTTGTGCAATTTAAAAACTTCTTATAAGAGTATAATTTAACAGCACATAACCATAAAATAGATGACAATTTTATTTGCACGAATTATCCTATAGACATATAACAGTCCTAATGATTCCTTGAGGCCTTGCAGTGTCACAATGTTCTCCATGGTTCCACAGGCCCCACAGTGTCATGTGACTCCTCTGTTCCATGAGTCCTGCAATGTCACAATGGACCTTTGGACCAATGGACCATGGGGCTTTGCAGTGTCACAACGCTCTCCTTTGGCTCCACAGGGTCACAATGGAGCACTGATTACAGGCAGCCTCTCTGTGTTACCCTGGAGCTTTGTTTCCGTGGGGTCTCGCAGTGTCCCAATGGAGCCTTGGTTGGATGGGGCCTCACAGTGTCACAATGATGCCTACATTCCACTGAGGCACACGGCGTCACTAGGGTCCCCTTGCTTCCATGAGGCCCAGCAATGTCACAGTGGTGTCCATGAATCCATGAGGACTCACAGTGTCCCAATGGTCTCTTGATCTCACATGGTCCCACAGTGTCCCAAAGGCCCCTTGGTCTCACAAGGCCCCACAGTGTCCCAATGGTCACTTCTTCTCACATGGCCCCACAGTGTAACAATGGTCCCTTGGTTCCATGGTTCCTGGTCTGGTGCATTCCCCTCTCCCCTTCTCAGGCCGCCCTGCCAGCTGAGAAATGCTCACTGGGCCTGGGCCTTGGCCAGCAGCCCCTGGGCTCAGCTCCTCTGGAGCTCATCACAGACACTGTCTGCTCCAGGCTCAACCCTTCATTTCCTGGGGAGATGCCAAAGCCTCCGCAGGGAACATTTCCCTTTGCTCAGGGGAATTTCACACAGGTGCCTTGTAGTGACTCTTTGTGTCTGTGTGCACACAGGAGTGCCTGTGCTCAGGGAAATGTGGCAGATATGCTGCTCCCTGAGGACTTTGGATGCCTTGGATAGCTGAGCCAGTCAGGCCTGGAAGTAAGGTTAAGTCATGTTACCCTGATTCTTAAGATTTTCTAAAGCCTTCTGAGTTTACATTCTGTTGGAGAACCTTCCCACACAATTTCTGTCAACAACGTATTGTTTACAATCTTTTATGGGGCTGGACAAACTTGATGTACTAGTGGTTTGTCCAATGTCTTTGGACAGGTGGCCCATTCACTCTCCAATCCAATGTCACCTTTGGGAAAGTATAAAAGTTGGAGTCAGAGAATAAACTTTTATCTTTACCTTGCAAATAGCAGGTGGCTCGCGTCGTGCTTTCACGTGTCTTATAGCGACAAAGTCACAAGCTGTAAGCAAAGTTAAATGCTGCTAAGAGTTGTTCTTTTGCTAATTTGTGAAGCTTAATAGAAGTTCTAAGCGAAGTTGAATATTGTTAAGTGTTATTCCACAGCTCTGTTTAGCTTTTAGGCTGTATTCCTTTTATCCTTGCCCTCACTGTCCTTTCGTCACACACACACACACACATTAACATACACACTCACACAAAAACACACAGAGACACACAGACACCGGGACAGTTCTTGACTCCTTTCTGGTTTGATTGCCTGGATTTTGTTTGGTTTTGTTGTTGCTTTGTTTCCTTGCTGTGCCTGAAGTTTCCAGTCAGGAGCAGAGTGACTCTTGCCAAGGAAATCTGTGGTGCTGTCACTTAATATTAAAGCTGTTTTATGCTACTCCCCTGCTGGGGATTTTTATAAGTGCTCTCAAGCCCTCCTTCATAAGAGGGTGAAGGAGCCCTGGCCAAGCTCTGGCCCTGGGGGCACAGGGATGCTGCTAGGGGGTCCCTGTCTCCCTGTTACAAATTTCAGGGCCCTGAGCCCATGTCCCCGTGTCAGGCTCTGGGCTTGATCTCCTCGAACATCCTCAGGAGGAGGCTGCAGCGCCAGGGGCAGGGGGACCCAGAGGTACACGGGATGCCACTGTGCACCAGCAGCTTTGGACTTCTCTGGGAGGAACTGTGAGTGGGAGCTGGCTTGAAGTGACCTCCCCAGTAAGGTCACAGAGCCCCTGAGATGTCACTCTGCCTCCTGGGATGTCACAGCCCACCCTGGGATTTCACAAATCCCCCTTGTGATGCCACAGAGCCAGTGCTGCTCTATCACTCTGGGATGTCATACAGTTGCGCTGTGATGGCACAGAAGACTCTGGCATCACAAAGTCAGCCCGTGTCACAATCCTCTAGTGCAAGCGGGAATCATGACAGTTCATTTTCCCCATCTCAGAATTAGCAGAAGTAGATAGGCTTATCATGAGAAACCGAATCTGATAAACATGTTAGAAATGAAAGGCTCCAAGTTATTAGTTATTAATTTAATAAAAGTTATTAAGTGTACCAAATATAAGTTTTGAGAAAAATGGAAAAAAGCCACTATAAAAAAAAGTCAGTGTGGAGCCCGGGATTGCCACCAGGTGAGACACAGGTTGGACAGCTGCAGCAGAGGGTCCTCTATGCTTCACACCGACCGTCCTGTCTGACCCATTTTTATACCATTTTCCATGCCTGAGCCAGACTCCCTTTTCTACCTTTTTGGAGTGCATGTATTCATGTGGAGATCTTTTCTCTGTGGCAAGTTGAACAATACCTGTCCGGAGAGTGATGAACACCTGTGTTTGCAGTCCCGGAATTCGGATTTGAGATGTACCTCCCTGATGGCTCTGACTATCTCGGTCTCGGATATTTATCGTGTATTTATCGTCCGGGTGTTTCTCGGACAACCTTGATGCACGATCCCTCTCTGGGCTGGCCACTTTCGTTCGCTTGGAAATAAAGTCCTCCCTCTCTTGTCCAGGTGGCTTTGACATGGTGTTGCAATCGCTGTTCCTGGCTTGTGCAATTTAAAAACTTCTTATAAGTGTATAATTTAACAGCACATAACTATAAAATAGATGACAATTTTATTTGCACAAATTATCCTATAGACATATAACAGTCCTAATGATTCCTTGAGGCCTTGCAGTGTCACAATGTTCTCCATGGTTCCACAGGCCCCACAGTGTCATGTGACTCCTCTGTTCCATGAGTCCTGCAATGTCACAATGGACCTTTGGACCAATGGACCATGGGGCTTTGCAATGTCACAACGCCCTCCTTTGGCTCCACAGGGTCACAATGGAGCACTGATTACAGGCAGCCTCTCTGTGTTACCCTGGAGCTTTGTTTCCATGGGGTCTCGCAGTGTCCCAATGGAGCCTTGGTTGGATGGGGCCTCACAGTGTCACAATGATGCCTACATTCCACTGAGGCACATGGCATCACTAGGGTCCCCTTGCTTCCATGAGGCCCAGCAATGTCACAGTGGTGTCCATGAATCCATGAGGACTCACAGTGTCCCAATGGTCTCTTGATCTCACATGGTCCCACAGTGTCCCAATGGTCCCTTGGTCTCACAAGGCCCCACAGTGTCCCAATGGTCACTTCTTCTCACATGGCCCCACAGTGTAACAATGGTCCCTTGGTTCCATGGTTCCTGGTCTGGTGCATTCCCCTCTCCCCTTCTCAGGCCGCCCTGCCAGCTGAGAAATGCTCACTGGGCCAGGGCCTTGGCCAGCAGCCCCTGGGCTCAGCTCCTCTGGAGCTCATCACAGACACTGTCTGCTCCAGGCTCAACCCTTCATTTCCTGGGGAGATGCCAAAGCCTCCGCAGGGAACATTTCCCTTTGCTCAGGGGAATTTCACACAGGTGCCTTGTAGTGACTCTTTGTGTCTGTGTGCACACAGGAGTGCCTGTGCTCAGGGAAATGTGGCAGATATGCTGCTCCCTGAGGGCTTTGGATGCCTTGGATAGCTGAGCCAGTCAGGCCTGGAAGTAAGGTTAAGTCATGTTACCCTGATTCTTAAGATTTTCTAAAGCCTTCTGAGTTTACATTCTGTTGGAGAACCTTCCCACACAATTTCTGTCAACAACATATTGTTTACAATCTTTTATGGGGCTGGACAAACTTGATGTACTAGTGGTTTGTCCAATGTCTTTGGAGAGGTGGCCCATTCACTCTCCAATCCAATGTCACCTTTGGGAAAGTATAAAAGTTGGAGTCAGAGAATAAACTTTTATCTTTACCTTGCAAATAGCAGGTGGCTCGCGTCGTGCTTTCACGTGTCTTATAGCGACAAAGTCACAAGCTGTAAGCAAAGTTAAATGCTGCTAAGAGTTGTTCTTTTGCTAATTTGTGAAGCTTAATAGAAGTTCTAAGCGAAGTTGAATATTGTTAAGTGTTATTCCACAGCTCTGTTTAGCTTTTAGGCTGTATTCCTTTTATCCTTGCCCTCACTGTCCTTTCGTCACACACTCACACAAAAACACACAGAGACACACAGACACCGGGACAGTTCTTGACTCCTTTTTGGTTTGATTGCCTGGATTTTGTTTGGTTTTGTTGTTGCTTTGTTTCCTTGCTGTGCCTGAAGTTTCCAGTCAGGAGCAGAGTGACTCTTGCCAAGGAACTCTGTGGTGCTGTCACTTAATATTAAAGCTGTTTTATGCTACTCCCCTGCTGGGGATTTTTATAAGTGCTCTCAAGCCCTCCTTCATAAGAGGGTGAAGGAGCCCTGGCCAAGCTCTGGCCCTGGGGGCACAGGGATGCTGCTAGGGGGTCCCTGTCTCCCTGTTACAACTTTCAGGGCCCTGAGTCCCTGTCCCCGTGTCAGGCTCTGGGCTTGATCTCCTCGAACATCCTCAGGAGGAGGCTGCAGCGCCAGGGGCAGGGGGACCCAGAGGTACACGGGATGCCACTGTGCACCAGCAGCTTTGGACTTCTCTGGGAGGAACTGTGAGTGGGAGCTGGCTTGAAGTGACCTCCCCAGTAAGGTCACAGAGCCCCTGAGATGTCACTCTGCCTCCTGGGATGTCACAGCCCACCCTGGGATTTCACAAATCCCCCTTGTGATGCCACAGAGCCAGTGCTGCTCTATCACTCTGGGATGTCATACAGTTGCGCTGTGATGGCACAGAAGACTCTGGCATCACAAAGTCAGCCCGTGTCACAATCCTCTAGTGCAAGCGGGAATCATGACAGTTCATTTTCCCCATCTCAGAATTAGCAGAAGTAGATAGGCTTATCATGAGAAACCGAATCTGATAAACATGTTAGAAATGAAAGGCTCCAAGTTATTAGTTATTAATTTAATAAAAGTTATTAAGTGTACCAAATATAAGTTTTGAGAAAAATGGAAAAAAGCCACTATAAAAAAAAGTCAGTGTGGAGCCCGGGATTGCCACCGGGTGAGACACAGGTTTGACAGCTGCAGCAGAGGGTCCTCTATGCTTCACACCGACCGTCCTGTCTGACCCATTTTTATACCATTTTCCATGCCTGAGCCAGACTCCCTTTTCTTCCTTTTTGGAGTGCATGTATTCATGTGGAGTTCTTTTCTCTGTGGCAAGTTGAACAATACGTGTCCGGAGAGTGATGAACACCTGTGTTTGCAGTCCCGGAATTCGGATTTGAGATGTACCTCCCTGATGGCTCTGACTATCTCGGTCTCGGATATTTATCGTGTATTTATCGTCCGGGTGTTTCTCAGAAAACCTTGATGCACGATCCCTCTCTGGGCTGGCCACTTTCGTTCGCTTGGAAATAAAGTCCTCCCTCTCTTGTCCAGGTGGCTTTGACATGGTGTTGCAATCACTGTTGCTGGCTTGTGCAATTTAAAATCTTCTTATAAGAGTATAATTTAACAGCACATAACTATAAAATAGACGACAATTTTATTTGCACGAATTATCCTATAGACATATAACAGTCCTAATGATTCCTTGAGGCCTTGCAGTGTCACAATGTTCTCCATGGTTCCACAGGCCCCACAGTGTCATGTGACTCCTCTGTTCCATGAGTCCTGCAATGTCACAATGGACCTTTGGACCAATGGACCATGGGGCTTTGCAGTGTCACAACGCTCTCCTTTGGCTCCACAGGGTCACAATGGAGCACTGATTACAGGCAGCCTCTCTGTGTTACCCTGGAGCTTTGTTTCCATGGGGTCTCGGAGTGTCCCAATGGAGCCTTGGCTGGATGGGGCCTCACAGTGTCACAATGATGCCTACATTCCACTGAGGCACATGGCGTCACTAGGGTCCCCTTGCTTCCATGAGGCCCAGCAATGTCACAGTGGTGTCCATGAATCCATGAGGACTCACAGTGTCCCAATGGTCTCTTGATCTCACATGGTCCCACAGTGTCCCAATGGTCCCTTGGTCTCACAAGGCCCCACAGTGTCCCAATGGTCACTTCTTCTCACATGGCCCCACAGTGTAACAATGGTCCCTTGGTTCCATGGTTCCTGGTCTGGTGCATTCCCCTCTCCCCTTCTCAGGCCGCCCTGCCAGCTGAGAAATGCTCACTGGGCCAGGGCCTTGGCCAGCAGCCCCTGGGCTCAGCTCCTCTGGAGCTCATCACAGACACTGTCTGCTCCAGGCTCAACCCTTCATTTCCTGGGGAGATGCCAAAGCCTCCGCAGGGAACATTTCCCTTTGCTCAGGGGAATTTCACACAGGTGCCTTGTAGTGACTCTTTGTGTCTGTGTGCACACAGGAGTGCCTGTGCTCAGGGAAATGTGGCAGATATGCTGCTCCCTGAGGACTTTGGATGCCTTGGATAGCTGAGCCAGTCAGGCCTGGAAGTAAGGTTAAGTCATGTTACCCTGATTCTTAAGATTTTCTAAAGCCTTCTGAGTTTACATTCTGTTGGAGAACCTTCCCACACAATTTCTGTCAACAACATATTGTTTACAATCTTTTATGGGGCTGGACAAACTTGATGTACTAGTGGTTTGTCCAATGTCTTTGGACAGGTGGCCCATTCACTCTCCAATCCAATGTCACCTTTGGGAAAGTATAAAAGTTGGAGTCAGAGAATAAACTTTTATCTTTACCTTGCAAATAGCAGGTGGCTCGCGTCGTGCTTTCACGTGTCTTATAGCGACAAAGTCACAAGCTGTAAGCAAAGTTAAATGCTGCTAAGAGTTGTTCTTTTGCTAATTTGTGAAGCTTAATAGAAGTTCTAAGCGAAGTTGAATATTGTTAAGTGTTATTCCACAGCTCTGTTTAGCTTTTAGGCTGTATTCCTTTTATCCTTGCCCTCACTGTCCTTTCGTCACACACTCACACAAAAACACACAGAGACACACAGACACCGGGACAGTTCTTGACTCCTTTTTGGTTTGATTGCCTGGATTTTGTTTGGTTTTGTTGTTGCTTTGTTTCCTTGCTGTGCCTGAAGTTTCCAGTCAGGAGCAGAGTGACTCTTGCCAAGGAACTCTGTGGTGCTGTCACTTAATATTAAAGCTGTTTTATGCTACTCCCCTGCTGGGGATTTTTAAAGTGCTCTCAAGCCCTCCTTCATAAGAGGGTGAAGGAGCCCTGGCCAAGCTCTGGCCCTGGGGGCACAGGGATGCTGCTAGGGGGTCCCTGTCTCCCTGTTACAACTTTCAGGGCCCTGAGCCCCTGTCCCCGTGTCAGGCTCTGGGCTTGATCTCCTCGAACATCCTCAGCGGGAGGCTGCAGCGCCAGGGGCAGGGGGACCCAGAGGGACACGCAATGCCACTGTGCACCAGCAGCTTTGGACTTCTCTGGGAGGAACTGTGAGTGGGAGCTGGCTTGAAGTGACCTCCCCAGTAAGGTCACAGAGCCCCTGAGATGTCACTCTGCCTCCTGGGATGTCACAGCCCACCCTGGGATCTCACAAATCCCCCTTGTGATGCCACAGAGCCAGTGCTGCTCTATCACTCTGGGATGTCATACAGTTGCGCTGTGATGGCACAGAAGACTCTGGCATCACAAAGTCAGCCCGTGTCACAATCCTCTAGTGCAAGCGGGAATCATGACAGTTCATTTTCCCCATCTCAGAATTAGCAGAAGTAGATAGGCTTATCATGAGAAACCAAATGTGATAAACATGTTAGAAATGAAAGGCTCCAAGTTATTAGTTATTAATTTAATAAAAGTTATTAAGTGTACCAAATATAAATTTTGAGAAAAATGGAAAAAAGCCACTATAAAAAAAAGTCAATGTGGAGCCCGGGATTGCCACCGGGTGAGACACAGGTTTGACAGCTGCAGCAGAGGGTCCTCTATGCTTCACACCGACCGTCCTGTCTGACCCATTTTTATACCATTTTCCATGCCTGAGCCAGACTCCCTTTTCTTCCTTTTTGTGCTTTTCTCTGTGGCAAGTTGAACAATACGTGTCCGGAGAGTGATGAACACCTGTGTTCGCAGTCCCGGAATTCGGATTTGAGATGTACCTCCCTGATGGCTCTGACTATCTCGGTCTCGGATATTTATCGTGTATTTATGGTCCGGGTGTTTCTCGGACAACCTTGATGCATGATCCCTCTCTGGGCTGGCCACTTTCGTTCACTTGTAAATAAAGTCCTCCCTCCCTTGTCCAGGTGGCTTTGACATGGTGTTGCAATCACTGTTGCTGGCTTGTGCAATTTAAAAACTTCTTATAAGAGTATAATTTAACAGCACATAACTATAAAATAGATGACAATTTTATTTGCACATATTATCCTATAGACATATAACAGTCCTAATGATTCCTTGAGGCCTTGCAGTGTCACAATGTTCTCCATGGTTCCACAGGCCCCACAGTGTCATGTGACTCCTCTGTTCCATGAGTCCTGCAATGTCACAATGGACCTTTGGACCAATGGACCATGGGGCTTTGCAGTGTCACAATGCTCTCCTTTGGCTCCACAGGGTCACAATGGAGCACTGTTTACTGGCAGCCTCTCTGTGTTACCCTGGAGCTTTGTTTCCGTGGGGTCTCGCAGTGTCCCAATGGAGCCTTGGTTGGATGGGGCCTCACAGTGTCACAATGATGCCTACATTCCACTGAGGCACACGGCGTCACTAGGGTCCCCTTGCTTCCATGAGGCCCAGCAATGTCACAGTGGTGTCCATGAATCCATGAGGACTCACAGTGTCCCAATGGTCTCTTGATCTCACATGGTCCCACAGTGTCCCAATGGCCCCTTGGTCTCACAAGGCCCCACAGTGTCCCAATGGTCACTTCTTCTCACATGGCCCCACAGTGTAACAATGGTCCCTTGGTTCCATGGTTCCTGGTCTGGTGCATTCCCCTCTCCCCTTCTCAGGCCGCCCTGCCAGCTGAGAAATGCTCACTGGGCCTGGGCCTTGGCCAGCAGCCCCTGGGCTCAGCTCCTCTGGAGCTCATCACAGACACTGTCTGCTCCAGGCTCAACCCTTCATTTCCTGGGGAGATGCCAAAGCCTCCACAGGGAACATTTCCCTTTGCTCAGGGGAATTTCGCACAGGTGCCTTGTAGTGACTCTTTGTGTCTGTGTGCACACAGGAGTGCCTGTGCTCATGGAAATGTGGCAGATATGCTGCTCTCTGAGGGCTTTGGTTGCCTTGGATAGCTGAGCCAGTCAGGCCTGGAAGTAAGGTTAAGTCATGTTACCCTGATTCTTAAGATTTTCTAAAGCCTTCTGAGTTTACATTCTGTTGGAGAACCTTCCCACACAATTTCTGTCAACAACATATTGTTTACAATCTTTTATGGGGCTGGACAAACTTGATGTACTAGTGGTTTGTCCAATGTCTTTGGACAGGTGGCTCATTCACTCTCCAATCCAATGTCACCTTTGGGAAAGTATAAAAGTTGGAGTCAGAGAATAAACTTTTCTCTTTACCTTGAAAATAGCAGGTGGCTCGCATCGTGCTTTCACGTGTCTTATAGCGACAAAATCACAAGCTGTAAGCAAAGTTAAATGCTGCTAAGAGTTGTTCTTTTGCTAATTTGTGAAGCTTAATAGAAGTTATAAGCGAAGTTGAATATTGTTAAGTGTTATTCCACAGCTCTGTTTAGCTTTTAGGCTGCATTCCTTTTATCCTTGCCCTCACTGTCCTTTCGTCACACACACACACACACACACACACACACATACACACACACACAAACACACACACACACACACACACACGCAAACACTCAGAGACACACAGACACCGGGACAGTTCTTGACTCCTTTTTGGTTTGATTGCCTGGATTTTGTTTGGTTTTGTTGTTGCTTTGTTTCCTTGGTGTGCCTGAAGTGTCCAGTCAGGAGCAGAGTGACTCTTGCCAAGGAACTCTGTGGTGCTGTCACTTAATATTAAAGCTGTTTTATGCTACTCCCCTGCTGGGTATTTTTAAAGTGCTCTCAAGCCCTCCTTCATAAGAGGGTGAAGGAGCCCTGGCCAAGCTCTGGCCCTGGGGGCACAGGGATGCTGCTAGGGGGTCCCTGTCTCCCTGTTCCGTCCAAGTTTGAGGGCCCTGAGCCCCTGTCCCCGTGTCAGGCTCTGGGCTTGATCTCCTCGAACATCCTCAGCGGGAGGCTGCAGCGCCAGGGGCAGGGGGACCCAGAGGGACACGGGATGCCACCGGGCACGAGCAGCTTTGGACTTCTCTGGGAGGAACTGTGAGTGGGGGCTGGCTTGAAGTGACCTCCCCAGTAAGGTCACAGAGCCCCTGAGATGTCACACTGCCTCCTGGGATGTCACAGCCCACCCTGGGATCTCACAAATCCCCCTTGTGATGTCACAGAGCCAGTGCTGCTCTATCACTCTGGGATGTCATACAGTTGCGCTGTGATGGCACAGAAGACTCTGGCATCACAAAGTCAGCCCGTGTCACAATCCTCTAGTGCAAGCGGGAATCATGACAGTTCATTTTCCCCACCTCAGAATTAGCAGAAGTAGATAGGCTTATCATGAGAAACCAAATGTGATAAACATGTTAGAAATGAAAGGCTCCAAGTTATTAGTTATTATTTTAATAAAAGTTATTAAGTGTACCAAATATAAATTTTGAGAAAAATGGAAAAAAGCCACTGTAAAAAAAAGTCAGTGTGGAGCCCGGGATTGCCACCGGGTGAGACACAGGTTTGACAGCTGCAGCAGAGGGTCCTCTATGCTTCACACCAACCGTCCTGTCTGACCCATTTTTATACCATTTTCCATGCCTGAGCCAGAGTCCCTTTTCTTCCTTTTTGGAGTGCATGTATTCATGTGGAGTTCTTTTCTCTGTGGCAAGTTGAACAATACATGTCCGGAGAGTGATGAACACCTGTGTTTGCAGTCCCGGAATTCGGATTTGAGATGTACCTCCCTGATGGCTCTGACTATCTCAGTCTCGGATATTTATCGTGTATTTATGGTCCGGGTGTTTCTCGGACAACCTTGATGCATGATCCCTCTCTGGGCTGGCCACTTTCGTTCGCTTGTAAATAAAGTCCTCCCTCTCTTGTCCAGGTGGCTTCGACATGGTGTTGCAATCACTGTTGCTGGCTTGTGCAATTTAAAAACTTCTTATAAGAGTATAATTTAACAGCACATAACTATAAAATAGATGACAATTTTATTTGCACAAATTATCCTATAGACATATAACAGTCCTAATGATTCCTTGAGGCCTTGCAGTGTCACAATGTTCTCCATGGTTCCACAGGCCCCACAGTGTCATCTGACTCCTCTGTTCCATGAGTCCTGCAATGTCACAGTGGACCTTTGGACCAATGGACCATGGGGCTTTGCAGTGTCACAACGCTCTCCTTTGGCTCCACAGGGTCACAATGGAGCACTGATTACAGGCAGCCTCTCTGTGTTACCCTGGAGCTTTGTTTCCGTGGGGTCTCGCAGTGTCCCAATGGAGCCTTGGTTGGATGGGGCCTCACAGTGTCACAATGATGCCTACATTCCACTGAGGCACATGGCGTCACTAGGGTCCCCTTGCTTCCATGAGGCCCAGCAATGTCACAGTGGTGTCCATGAATCCATGAGGACTCACAGTGTCCCAATGGTCTCTTGATCTCACATGGTCCCACAGTGTCCCAATGGTCCCTTGGTCTCACAAGGCCCCACAGTGTCCCAATGGTCACTTCTTCTCACATGGCCCCACAGTGTAACAATGGTCCCTTGGTTCCATGGTTCCTGGTCTGGTGCATTCCCCTCTCCCCTTCTCAGGCCGCCCTGCCAGCTGAGAAATGCTCACTGGGCCTGGGCCTTGGCCAGCAGCCCCTGGGCTCAGCTCCTCTGGAGCTCATCACAGACACTGTCTGCTCCAGGCTCAACCCTTCATTTCCTGGGGAGATGCCAAAGCCTCCACAGGGAACATTTCCCTTTGCTCAGGGGAATTTCGCACAGGTGCCTTGTAGTGACTCTTTGTGTCTGTGTGCACACAGGAGTGCCTGTGCTCAGGGAAATGTGGCAGATATGCTGCTCCCTGAGGGCTTTGGATGCCTTGGATAGCTGAGCCAGTCAGGCCTGGAAGTAAGGTTAAGTCATGTCACCCCGATTCTTAAGATTTTCTAAAGCCTTCTGAGTTTACATTCTGTTGGAGAACCTTCCCACACAATTTCTGTCAACAACATATTGTTTACAATCTTTTATGGGGCTGGACAAACTTGATGTACTAGTGGTTTGTCCAATGTCTTCGGACAGGTGGCTCATTCACTCTCCAATCCAATGTCACCTTTGGGAAAGTATAAAAGTTGGAGTCAGAGAATAAACTTTTATCTTTACCTTGCAAATAGCAGGTGGCTCGCGTCGTGCTTTCACGTGTCTTATAGCGACAAAGTCACAAGCTGTAAGCAAAGTTAAATGCTGCTAAGAGTTGTTCTTTTGCTAATTTGTGAAGCTTAATAGAAGTTATAAGCGAAGTTGAATATTGTTAAGTGTTATTCCACAGCTCTGTTTAGCTTTTAGGCTGTATTCCTTTTCTCCTTGCCCTCACTGTCCTTTCGTCACACACACACAGACATTAACATACACACTCACAAAAAAACACACAGAGACACAGAGACACTGGGACAGTTCTTGACTCCTTTTTGGTTTGATTGCCTGGATTTTGTTTGGTTTTGTTGTTGCTTTGTTTCCTTGGTGTGCCTGAAGTGTCCAGTCAGGAGCAGAGTGACTCTTGCCAAGGAACTCTGTGGTGCTGTCACTTAATATTAAAGCTGTTTTATGCTACTCCCCTGCTAGGATTTTTAAAGTGCTCTCAAGCCCTCCTTCATAAGAGGGTGAAGGAGCCCTGGCCAAGCTCTGGCCCTGGGGGCACAGGGATGCTGCTAGGGGGTCCCTGTCTCCCTGTTCCAACTTTGACGGCCCTGAGCCCCTGTCCCCGTGTCAGGCTGTGGGCTTGATCTCCTCGAACATCCTCAGGGGGAGGCTGCAGCGCCAGGGGCAGGGGGACCCAGAGGGACACGGGATGCCACTGTGCACAAGCAGCTTTGGACTTCTCTGGGAGGAGCTGTGAGTGGGGGCTGGCTTGAAGTGACCTCCCCAGTAAGGTCACAGAGCCCCTGAGATGTCACACTGCCTCCTGGGATGTCACAGCTCACCCTGGGATCTCACAAATCCCCCTTGTGATGTCACAGAGCCAGTGCTGCTCTATCACTCTGGGATGTCATACAGTTGCGCTGTGATGGCACAGAAGACTCTGGCATCACAAAGTCAGCCCGTGTCACAATCCTCTAGTGCAAGCGGGAATCATGACAGTTCATTTTCCCCACCTCAGAATTAGCAGAAGTAGATAGGCTTATCATGAGAAACCAAATGTGATGAACATGTTAGAAATGAAAGGCTCCAAGTTATTAGTTATTATTTTAATAAAAGTTATTAAGTGTACCAAATATAAATTTTGAGAAAAATGGAAAAAAGCCACTGTAAAAAAAAGTCAGTGTGGAGCCCGGGATTGCCACCAGGTGAGACACAGGTTTGACAGCTGCAGCAGAGGGTCCTCTATGCTTCACACCGACCGTCCTGTCTGACCCATTTTTATACCATTTTCCATGCCTGAGCCAGAGTCCCTTTTCTTCCTTTTTGGAGTGCATGTATTCATGTGGAGTTCTTTTCTCTGTGGCAAGTTGAACAATACATGTCCGGAGAGTGATGAACACCTGTGTTTGCAGTCCCGGAATTCGGATTTGAGATGTACCTCCCTGATGGCTCTGACTATCTCGGTCTCGGATATTTATCGTGTATTTATGGTCCGGGTGTTTCTCGGAAAACCTTGATGCACGATCCCTCTCTGGGCTGGCCACTTTCGTTCGCTTGGAAATAAAGTCCTCCCTCTCTTGTCCAGGTGGCTTCGACATGGTGTTGCAATCACTGTTGCTGGCTTGTGCAATTTAAAAACTTCTTATAAGAGTATAATTTAACAGCACATAACTATAAAATAGATGACAATTTTATTTGCACAAATTATCCTATAGACATATAACAGTCCTAATGATTCCTTGAGGCCTTGCAGTGTCACAATGTTCTCCATGGTTCCACAGGCCCCACAGTCTCATGTGACTCCTCTGTCCCATGAGTCCTGCAATGTCACAATGGACCTTTGGACCAATGGACCATGGGGCTTTCCAGTGTCACAACGCTCTCCTTTGGCTCCACAGGGTCACAATGGAGCACTGATTACAGGCAGCCTCTCTGTGTTACCCTGGAGCTTTGTTTCCGTGGGGTCTCGCAGTGTCCCAATGGAGCCTTGGTTGGATGGGGCCTCACAGTGTCACAATGATGCCTACATTCCACTGAGGCACACGGCGTCACTAGGGTCCCCTTGCTTCCATGAGGCCCAGCAATGTCACAGTGGTGTCCATGAATCCATGAGGACTCACAGTATCCCAATGGTCTCTTGATCTCACATGGTCCCACAGTGTCCCAATGGTCCCTTGGTGTCACAAGGCCCCACAGTGTCCCAATGGTCACTTCTTCTCACATGGCCCCACAGTGTAACAATGGTCCCTTGGTTCCATGGTTCCTGGTCTGGTGCATTCCCCTCTCCCCTTCTCAGGCCGCCCTGCCAGCTGAGAAATGCTCACTGGGCCTGGGCCTTGGCCAGCAGCCCCTGAGCTCAGCTCCTCTGGAGCTCATCACAGACACTGTCTGCTCCAGGTTCAGCCCTTCATCCCCTGGGGAGATGCCAAAGCCGGAATGGGAACAGGTGAGTGGTTATGTCAGTCTCGGGGGGTACGATAGTGGCTCTGAATCAGAGGCGGTGCGGGGCAGAGCGAGGCCGAAGCATAGCCGGGGTTGGAGCAGAAGCGTTCTCTCCCCCGTGATGATGCAGGCACGGACGGGGCGTGGCCAGGATGTAAAAATTCCTCAGGGCACGGTTCCGTCATCATTCCCATGGCAACAGACAGCCCAAGCCCAGGGCCAATCCCTGTCAGCTTCAGACATGGCCAAATTAGAACAATTATTGCAACAAGAGTCAGTTTCTCCGATTGCAGGGATCGCAAACGTGAATCAGTTGTTAGGAGAAATGCTTAAAGGTTTATCAGGAATATTGCGGAATTTGCTAATGTAAATCAATTGTCAGAAGAAATGCTCAAATGTTTATCGGAAGTGCAGATTGAAGAGCAGAGTGCGGTTCCCACCTCAGCTGGTCAGGCGGCAGCGCCATCTAGCGGCGCATCCACAACATTGCAACAGGCGGCACAGAACTTGTCCGGTCAAGGCACTGCGCCACCCAGTGGTGGGACCGTGACATTGCAGGACTTTTTTCCAGTTTCTTATAAGAAAAACTCCAGGGTGAAAAAGGTCACATCTGCACGGCAGCAGGAACCTCCACTGACACCAGAACAGTGCGGGACTCAGGACACTTCTGCTGAGGCGCAGCAACGGGATGAAACGATACGCATCACTGCTTCGGAGAGTGTCCCAGCTTGGACAATTCCAAAATCAAGGTCTGCCAAAATTTCGGGGCAGGGAGAGTAAATTTTAATATCAAAGGGGGTTGTTGAATTTCTTTTACAATATTTAAGCACAGCCTTGGAGTCACAGCCAGAACTGTTGGTTCATCTTCCAAAAATTTTCCAAATAATGCAGGGCAGTCGTGTGTTCTCCTCCACAGCAGATGCTTCACTTTTCTCCAGAGACTCTCAGCCTTCATCTTCGCAGATGCTGCAGACGCCGTTGGTATCGGTGAGTGCTACTGCACCAGAGCTGCAGCCACAACAGATGACTCCACTCTACAGGCAAGTACCCACTGAATTTACAGCTTTGCAGAGTGCAAAAGTGGACTGGCAGGACATTCGAGCAGAGTTGGAGAAGGAGAAAGGTTTATTACAGGGCTCGGGAAACATAATGATGCCAGTGAACTATGACGCTCAGGGCCAAAACCCGAGATGGGAACACCTGGATTGTGGAGCAATCAAAGATTTAGCTAAGGCCATTTGGGACAATGGGTTGTCATCACCATATTTCAAGCAGATGTTAAAAAGTATTTTTGGCATGTATGACTTAACACCATATGATCTTAAATACCTTGCAACATCAGTTCTTACAGACACCCTAGGTCTCATGTGGCAGAAGGCGTGGAGGAGATCCCTGGAGGAGCTGAGAGCCAGATACCAGGGTGGGCCAAATGCAAACCTCACCATGGTGCAGCTTGCTGGTGATCCTCCTGAGGACGGTCTAACTCAACAGGCGGTGAGGCTCCCGCATCACGTGCTCAGCGACATCAAAGAGGCAGCACGGAGGGCAATTCTTCAGATTGCTCCAACGGGGGTCCAGGACAACATCTACACTGAGATCAAACAGGGTCCTTCAGAGCCGTTTTCTTCATTTGTGGATCGTCTTTCTCAGGCAGTGGAGCGGCAGGTGAGCGAGGAGGGAGCGAAACCACACCTGGTCAAAAGCCTTGCGTTCTCCAATGCCAAGCCGGAGTGCAGACGGATCATCAGCATGATGCCGCACCAGGCCACCTTGGCAGACATGATCGAGGCGTGCAGCAAGGTGGGGACACCACAACATGTTGCTTCCATCATGGAGGAACACTTGGGGGATCGAATTGAAAAACGTGTTAGGGAAGTTCTTGCAAATTATGCAAAGGGCAACTCCAGTGCAGACAGACGGTGCTTTGGGTGTGGGACACAAGAACATATTAAAAGGAACTGCCCACAACTTGCAAAGACCAACAAGCCACCAGACCTTTGCCATTGATTCAGGAGAGGGAAACATCTTGCAAGTGAGTGTCATTCACAGACAGATGTGGGTGGGAAACTTCTCCCGATTCCGGGAAATGGGAAAAAGAGCGCGAATCAACGCCAGTGCGCTCAGGCAAAAATCCTGGCGGTGACACAGAACCAACAGGAACAATCCTCGGGGAGCAACAAACAGAACCCCTCGGCAGAGCAATCTCCAAAATCCCCAGCAACCCAGACTTGGTACCACCTGGGTTCCAATGCGTCTTGGCAACCTCCAAATTGATGTGTCTTTTGGACAATAGCCATGCAGTGATACCTACAGGTGTCACAGGGACTTCTTGGAAAAGGCAGGACTTTTTAATAATGGCCAGGGACAGAAGAACTATCCTTGGACTTGTTGTTTATCCATCTTTGATTTCAGCAAACCATAATGAGGAGCTGATGGTCACGGCAAAAGCCTTGCGACCACCTCTGACAATTCCACAAAACACACCGATTGCTCGAGCTATGGCTCTGCCATCTCATCCAGAAAGGCAAGCCATGCCGGTGTTCAACAAACGGGACTCTTTTCCTGGTGATCAAGCAGAGGTGCATGCATCTTGGGTGAAACATTTGAGCCGGGATCGGCCCATCGTTACTTGTCAGTTGACTTGTAAAGAAAAGACAATTGCTATTACAGGGATGCTTGACACAGGAGCGGATGTTACAGTTATTTCATACATTTTTTGGCCTCGGGAATGGGACTTGGTTGCACCTTTGGGTTCTCTCACAGGCATAGGGGGGAGTTCCCTGTGCATGCAGAGAGAGAATGCAATTGTTGTCACAGGCCCGGGAAAAAAGACAGCAGTTATCCGTCCTTTCATCGTGCAAAAGCCCATCACAGTGTGGGGAAGGGACCTTTTGGCACAATGGGGACTGAAATTAGAATTGGATTTTTAACAGGGGTCACTGTGGCACTCGCCACTCTGAAATTGACCTGGAAAACAAATGATCCTGTTTGAGTGGATCAGTGGACCATAGAGCAGAAAAAATTGAGTGCATTGAAAAAGTTGGTCCAGGAACAGCTGCAGAAGGGACACATCAAACCAACAGACAGCCCATGGAACTCCCCAGTGTTCGTCATTCACAAGAAAACTTCAGGGTCTTGGAGACTGCTTTATGATCTCAGGAAAATCAACGAGGTCATCGAGGACATGGGGCCACTGCAGCTTGGGCTTCCATCTCTCTCGATGATCCCGAGGGACTGGTCGCTTGTGATCATTGATCTCAAGGACTGTTTTTTCAGCATTCCACTTCATCCAGATGATGCTCCACGCTTTGCATTTTCTGTCCCAAGCATCAACAGAGAAGAACCTCTGCAAAGATACCACTGAACAGTTCTTCCTCAGGGGCTCAAAAATTCTCCAAGCATTTGCCAATGGTACATGGCCCAAGCTTTGCATCCATCATGAGAGAAACATACAAAACCAAAAATTATCCATTATATGGATGATCTGCTCATTGCAGCACCAACAAAACAGGAGGTGCAAGAGGTTCGTGACTGTGTGATTGCGCAGGTGCAAAAAGCAGGACTGGAAACTAGTACACCAAAAATACAGGAAATTGCACCTTGGAAATACTTGGGATGGAAGATCACAAAGCAAACGATAAGGCCACAGAAACTGGAAATCAACACAAAGGTCACCAATCTCCAGGACTTGCAACAGCTTTTGGGGGAGATCAACTGGATGAGACCGACCCTGGGAATCACCAATGATGACATCTCGTCATTGCTCGATCTTTTGAGAGGGGACAACAACATCCAATCTCCCAGAACTCTGACGCCTGAAGCAAAAAGAGACCTTGAAAAGATCACAGACATGATTCAGCAGAGAAAAGAACATCGCTCTGTAGAATCATTGCCTTTTCATTTAGCAGTGTTGGCGGAAACAGCACAGCTATATGGGTTGATTTCTCAGTGGGATTTGTCTCAAGTGGACCCTCTTTTGTTAATAGAGTGGGATATTTTAGCTTACAGGCCCTCAAAAACAATTCTCACAGATCTAGAAATGGTAGCACAGATTATTATCAAGGCGAGAACCAGGTTGCTGACAATGTCAGGCAGAGATTTCTCAGTTATTCATGTTCTTTTGAAAATAGTGTATTTTGAATGGGCGATGCAGAAATCACAGGATTTTGTAGTTGCTTTGTTAGGATATCCGGGAGTTTGTACAATTCATTTTCCAGCTCACAGGATGCTGAATGCAAAAGTAAGTTTCAGGGAAAAACCGAAAATAAGCCAGGAACCAGTGGAAGGGGTGACAGTGTTCACTGATGGTTCAGGAAAAACTCAGAAATCAGTAGTTACATGGCAAAACCCAAAAACAGGGGAGTGGTAATCAGACATTAAAATGGTACAGGGTTCGCCACAAATTGTGGAATTGGCAGCAGTGGTCAGGGTTTTTCAATTGTTTCAGGAACCTCTCAATCTGATCACAGATTCAGCATATGTTGTGAATGTGGTCAAACAGTTAGAGGAATCACTTTTGAAACACACTGACAATGAAATTTTATATTCATATTTGTCATGCATGAGGACAATTCTAGAAAGTAGAGAACACGAATATTTTGTTACACATATCAGGGCACATTCATCACTCCCACGGTTCTTAGCAGCAGAAATGCTCACGCACACAGACTCACAATGACCGTATCTCAGACATTGCCAGATATTTTTGAGCAGGCAAAATTGAGCCATGCATTTTTCCATCAAAATGCACAGCCATTGATGGAATCCTTTCGCCTCTCTAAAAGTCAGGCATAGGAGATCATCAGTGCTTGTCCAGACTGTCAGCTTGTGCAGCCTCCTGCATCTACAGGAACTGTCAATCCAAGGGGATTGCAGAGTCTTCAGCTCTGGCAAGCTGATGTCACAAAATACCCATCCTTTGGGAGGCTCAAAAATATCCATGTTTCAGTAGACACATTTTCAGGGGCGATTTTTGCATCATTACATACAGGGGAGACCGCAGAACATGCCTGCAGACACTTTCTACAAGCATTTGCATCACTCGGGGTGCCACAAGAAATAAAAACAGATAATGGTCCAACTTATACAGGCAAGGTGCTTGAAAAATTTCTGAAAAAATGGGGAGTGAAACACACTTTTGGTATTCCTTATTCTCCCTCAGGTCAAGCAATCATTGAAAGAACATCACACCCTGAAATCCCTTTTGGATAAACAGAAAAGGGGAGAGGCAGGCACAACACCTTATATGTGGCTGAACAAAGCTCTGTATGTGTTGAATTTTTTAAATAGTTCATTCTCAGAGCCCACACCACCAATTGTCAGGCATTTTACAAACAGTGCACAAGCAAAGTTAAGGGAAAATCCTTTGGTTTTGATCAGAAATCCGGAATCAGGACAAATTGAAGGTCCATTTACATTAAATCTTGGGGCAAGGGTTTCTCTTGTGTTTCCACACAGTGAGGGCCGAATTGGTTGTCGGCGAGTTACATGAAACCTTTTCAGGTGCGGACGCAGGTGGACGCGGACCCGAGGAGCAAAGAAGAGAGCACGCAGACGGAGGCAGACAACGACGCTGCAGACGTCTCGTCAGACAACGATTGATTACGCAGAGACTTGGGGTTTTTTCGGGTAAATTAAGTGTTATTTGAGTGTTGCTGTATTGCAGGGATTTTCACAGAGGTTGGGGACATGGACATGGAGTTTAGACAGGTAGTGTTCATGTGTCTCATTCTCTTGCCTGTTGCTTTGGGCAATGAGACAGATTTTCCCATGAAACAACCGAGGGAAAATGTGTGGGAAACTTTGGCAAAGGCAGCAGGTCTGGACAGTATTTGTCTGATTCATTCAAAGCCAGGGAAACAATTTTCAACATGTTTGGTAGGTGTGCCAGTGAAGGAGTGGCCAATTCCAAAAAATATCCCTCCAAAGGTTTTGAAAACTTTTGCAGATCCTATGGAAGGATGGCATGTTTGGACGCAATACCTTCCTGTGCCTCACCTGGAACCCCCAGAGTTCGACATTTTTGGGTCAACAAAAATGAAATACTGCATCAAATTTAATCCAGTGGGAGTGGCAAAGACAGATAATCATACAATAGATGTCACTCCAATTCAGCCTTTTTATAAAAATGCATCATCCTGGTGCAATTACACCAAGGTGACGAGCAAATCATCCCTTCAACACCCAGCCACTTTACCGAAGGGAGTGTTTTTGATTTGTGGGGACAGAGTTTGTCCTGATATCCCTGCAAAAGTCAAGGGCAGTCCATGCAGCATTGGGGAGTTCTCATTGATAACACCTGATTTGAAAACTTTAAAGGAACAGACATGCAGGGAAAAAAGATCCCTTGATCAATAGAGTCCAAATTGTGATGATGATGATGTTTATACCTGGGACAAGGCTCGGAGGATTGCAGTTGCAATTTTCTCACCCCAAACAGCATCAGAGGTGGCCTTGACACAATTGGACCACATAGCTTGCTGGTTGAGCAAACACAGTCGTGCCATTTCGTCTGCACTGAGTGACATGTTAACAGACATCAGCAGTGCAAGACAGGCAGTGCTTCAAAACAGGGCAGCAATTGACTATTTGTTGCTGTCACATGGGCACGGATGTGAAGAATTTGAGGGGATGTGCTGCATGAACTTGTCAGATCATTCAAAATCCATTCATGAAAAAATAAAACAGTTAGAAAGTAGTATCACCAAGTTGAAAAAAGTAACAGGATCCTGGTGGGATGATTTCTTTAACCTTTTTGATCTCTCACCAGTGTGGAAAGAAATTTTAAAAACAATATTTTACATTCTTATAGGGCTTGTAGTTCTTCTGCTTATTATGCCATGCATTTTCATGTGTATTCTAAGGGCCTTGAACAAAGTGGCAAAGCAGGTGTTTTTGGTTCAAACAGGGAGGGGAGATGTGGGAACTCAAAATGTCTCTCAGACATTTTTAGAGGTTCCAGGCCTTTGTCAGAGCATTCTAGACCCCAGCAAGCAGCTGGAATCAGCTGTGATTTGAGTTTGAGCCATGGAATGAATTACCAACTTTTAAGGTGGAAAAATCAGTCACAAAGGGTTAGATAGTATAGTAAAAGTAGTTACAAAGTAGAGGGGAAATTTTTTTAGTATTGTACAGGGGGGTTTTAGCATATATACAGGGGGGTTTTTACTTTGTACATGGGGGTCAGAAGTTCTAAGATGGAGGAAAGTGGGCTGTTCCTGTCCTTCCTCTTTCTTCTTCCTTACATCCATGTTCTTGGTGATGTTGGCATTCGCAGATTGGTTTAGAGTAGAAAAGCACTTGGGAATATAGGTAGTAGGTATTGGGGAATAATTGTAAACATGTTATACGTAATATATCTTATAAAAGATAGCAGCAGCCCTGGGTGGGGAGGGAGAAGAAGACACTGGACAGTCAGGGTGTCAAGAGTGTGTGCGTCTCTGCCCGGGCCGCTGATCAAACAGCCGCAGCCCGAGAACATAATCTGTTAGATAACTAGCAATAAATCATCTTGAGACCGAACAACAAGAGACTGTGGAGTTTTTCTTTGGAAGCACGGGTTGGAAGAGAGACTTTACCACCACACGAGACCCCCAAACCAAACCCAGGGTTCTCACAATTTGCAAATCCAATTAAGGGTAAGGACCATCCCACGAGATAAAAAGATAATAGTTCAAGTCATGAATTGATCCACTGGGGAATCCAAGGTTTGTGTGACCACTTTTTATGGGAAAATTTATCTATTGGAGTGTATGACCTGGCAAAGGCAGTCACAAGTGGATGTGTGATTTGCCTGAAAGCTGACCAATAGGTAATGAGAAAAACAGCACATGGGGGAGGAAAACTTGCTTTAAGACCTTTCCAAAACATACAAGTAGATTTCAGTAAAATGCCCTCTGTGCAGAGGTACAAACATTTACTAGTGATCGTAGATCATCTCACTCACTGGGCGGAGGCTTTCCCAATCAAAAGAAGTTGCAAAAATAATCTTAGAAAATATCATACCTCGATACGGGCTAGTCAGTAACATTGACTCGCACTGAGGTCCACATTTTGTCGCTTGAACTTTGCATCAAGTAACAAAAGCCCTGGGGATAAGGTAGAGATTGCACACCCCATGGCATCTTCAAAGCTCGAGTAGGGGAGGAAGGATGAATAGAACTCTTAAAAATGTAACAACCAAATTAATTAAAGAGACAAAAATGAATTAGCTCAAATATTTACCTCTTACTGTCTTGTGCATTAGAACAAGACCTCGGTCCGACATAGGGGCTTCTCCTTATGAAATAATGTTTAGACTCCCTCTTCTAATCACCCCTTTCAGTACTGCAGATTATTTAGAAGGGGAGGCAGCAACTCAAAAATATTAAAAAACCATAAGAAAATCCCTAGAAAGCCTCAGAAAGAAGGAATATCTCCCCCAAACCTCCCCTCTGGATACCAATGCCCACATCAGTCCTGAGGATTGGGTGTTAATAAAATCCTAGAGCACCACCACTCCACTAACCCTCAGATTTGAAGGACCTTTCCAGGTGTTCAAGAAAAAGGCTGAACCCATATCACCAGAGTAAAAGGATCAGTGCCACCCCCAGACACCAGACCAGACCCAATAGGGTCACCCACCTCCTCTTGTATATGGATGGTAATTAGGGGACCAGAAGACTTAAAATTAACTTTAAAAAAACTTGCTAGAAGCTGATATACAGTAAGGTAGTAATAACCGTTTCTGAGTTAAAGTACCACAGTAAAAGTTTAAACACTTTGTAATTGTTTAATACGTGTCCTTTAGTCAAAGAAGTCAACAGAAGAAATTTTTAGTTAGAATATTATTCAGTCTTATGTTGCTTCTAGGAATTAAGAGAATTACCCAAAGAAGGTAACCCTCAAAAGCCAGAGACTGTAAGTTGATGCAGGCTTAAGCCCGATCAAAGAAATAGTGGAGGGATTTATTATGAACAAAACAGCCTTGCTGAGACATTTCGGTTTGGGCTAAGTACTGACATTGAAATATTAATTAGCGAATTGCTCCTGAGAATCACCTACACCCCCACCCACACTACCATTCTAGGATTGGGATGCAAAATAGAGAGACCAGTGGAATCACGGGAGGGGGTTTTGGGGATGAAAACACCCCTAAGTGGAAGGCTGGGCACAGTGGAGGGGGCTGGATGGGTGCGCTGCTTGGGGAAAAGGGAACCACATCCCTGGTCTGTGTCTGACCTGTCACCATAGCCTGCAGGGGACCAGACTGGACTGGGCTGTGGGAAGCAGGAACAAAGGAACAACTCTTCCTGGTGTTCCCAGGAGGGAAGGACAGGGGACAGCTGCTGCTGCACTTTGGCAGCAGGCTCTGCACATGCCCTCACCCTTCGGCTACCAGGACTTCAGACACAGACTGCACACCTCTTCACCTCCGGCTACCAGTGTGCCACGGAGACTCCAGGGACAGACTCTGCAGCCTTCTCACCCCTCGGCTACTGGGAAAAAGCTACAAAAGCGGGGGCAAGCTCCGTGTTGAGCTCCCTGCCCAGCTGATCTTTATAATAAATAGCTGAACATTAATAAAGGCATGAGCCCTGATTACTACACGAAGCCCCCCAAAATTTCACTAAAAAGCCCCCAAATCCCCTAAAAATCAGAAGAAGAGCCTCCAGAACCCCAGAGAATCCCACAAAATCCCAGTGGAACCCACTAAAATTAAAAACAAAAAACCTCCCAATAATTTCAATAAACCCTTTAAAAAGAACCCCTTCCAAAACGACAATAAAGTCCCCCAAAATCCAAAACTCCCTACATCCACAAAACGCCCTCAAAACCTAATAATTCTCCCAAAAGACTCCAAGAATTCCCCCTTAACTCCCAAGAAAATCCCCCCAAAGTCCACAACCACCACCAAAATCCCCCCAAAATTCCCCCAGACTCACTGGGGGCTGTCCTGGGTCAGGGGGCACCAGCCAGTGGAACAGGAGCAACTTCAGGGGCCCTTGGAAATTTTTGGGGAGGGGGCACCATGGAAGATCCTCCCAAAAATGGGGGAAGGGGGAACCCCTGTTGTGCCCCCTCGCCCCGAAACGCCCAGACCCCATTCAGGGTGGGCATCAGACTGCCTGGGACCCCCAGATCTCCATAGGACCCCCTCCAGGAACCCCAATCCTCCCCAGAGCCCCTTCAAGGTTGGCCCAGGACCCCCTGAGAGCCCCCAGACCCCAATTGGGCCCAGCCTAGGATGTCCCCTGAGACCCCCCCAGACCGTTCCCAAGACCCCACCCAGGACCCTTCCAGGACCCTCCAGACCCCGCCCCAAACCCAACTCTGGACCCCCCAGCCTCTCCCCAGATCCCTCCAGGACCTCTCCCAAAAACCCCTAACTCCCCCCAGACCCTCTCTGGGACCTTTCCAGATCCCCCAAAGCCCCTCCCCAAAACCTCCAAAACCTCCTAGGACGCCACCAGGACCCCCCAAACCGCTCCCCCAACTCCGCCCAGACCCTCCCAAGACCCCCCCTCCAGGCCCCTCTCAGGACCCATCCCCACCCCCCAGGTCCCCCCACAATGCTCCAAGACCCCTCCCCAGACTCTCCCTGACACCTCCAGGACCCCTCAGGATCCCCCACCCAAGAGCCCTCCAGGACGCCCAGACTGCCCCGAGGACTCCTCCATGAGCCATCCAGGACCCCCCAGAGCCCTCCCTAAACTCCCCCCGGCTCCCTCCCCAAAGGCCCCCGATCCCCCCAGGACCCCTCCCCAGCCCCCCCAGCCCCTCCCAGCCCCCGGCCCCTGTGCGGAGCCCCCTCCCCAGCGTTGCGGCCCCCGCGGCTCCCGCGGCTCCCGCCTCTCCCAGCGCCTCCCCCGCTCTGGCAGCGCCGCCCGCAGGGCCCGCCCGAGCCCGGGGGGCGGGGCCGCCGGGGGAGGGGCGCCGCTCCCGGCTCCCTCTGATTGGCTGCAGCCGCGCGCTGATTGGTTGGTTCGGCACGGGGCGCGCCGCTATTGGCTGGAGGAGCCCGCGCGCGCGGTGCAGGCGGGAAATTGTCAGGGGAGCGCGGCTGAGGAGGGGCTGAGGTGGGGCCGGGGAAACTGAACGGGGGGTTTGGGGCGGCTCGGGGAGAAATTGGGGATTTCTGGGGAACTGACAGGAAATAGGCGTGTGTCTGCTGGGTTTGGGGGAATGAGGGGGCTTTAGGGAGCTTTGGGGGGAGCTTGAGAGCTTCTGGAGCGTTCTCCGTTGGGTTTAGGGGGATCTGAGGGTAATTGCGGGGGTCCGAGGGGACTTTGGCGGAGTTGTGAGAGGAACTGGAGGGATCTGGGGGTTCTGAGGTGGCTCTGGGGTCAATTTTGGGGTAAAGTGGGGGGACCTGAGGGTAATTTGGGGGCTTTAGGTGGGTCTGGGGTGGATTTGGGGCTCTGGGGACACCTAAAGGGGTGCCAGGGGGTGAAGGGGTCGCAGCCCCCCAGACGCCCCCTGAAGCCCCCCTGTCCCCACAGAGGGGTCCCGGCCCTGGCGGTGCAGGACCCCCGGCCCCAGCCCAGCATCTCCATCAACCACCTGAACCGGGACACCAAGGAGGACGGGGATGGCTGGGGGGTCCTGGGGGCTCTGAGAGTGTCCGTGCCTGTCCCCAGGGGCTCAGGCTGTCCCCTGGGTGTCCCCGAGCTGGAGAAGTCCCTCTGCGCCGTTTCCTCGCCCTTTGGGCAGATTTTGGACATTTTGGTGCGGCGCAGTCTCGGCCTGCGGGGCCAGGCCTTCCTCACCTTCAGGGAGATGAGCAGCGCCACCAACGCCCTGCGCTCCCTGCAGGGCTTCCCCTCCTGCGGCCAACCCGTGGGGAGACAGCGACTGGGGGAGTTCTGGCACTGGGGAAAGAACTGCAATGCTGGGGAAAAACCGCCAAACTCTGGCCTCAGATACCCCCAAAGTCCAACTTGGAATCCCACCAAACTCATTCACCCTGAACACCCCAAAGCTTCCCTTTCTATGACAAGCCCATGGTAAGACAGAAATGCTGGGTGAAATCCTGGAATTCTCATGGAAAAAACCCAAAATCCTGAGGAAAAAAAACAAACCCAACCAGGATTCCCCCCAAAATCCCATCAAGAATCCCTGAAATTGAGTTGGAAACACCCCTAAATCCAACCAGGAACCCCCCAAAGCTTCCCCTTCTATGACGAGTCCATGGTGAGACCCAAATCCTTGGGAAAATCCTGACATTTTGGGAAAAAATCCTGAAATTCTGGGAGAAATCCTGAATTCCTGGGGGAAAAACTCAAAATGCAGCCTCAAATATCCCCAAAATCCAACCAGGAACCGCCCCAAAGCTTCCCCTTCTACCAAATGTCCATGGTAAGAGACAAATCAGAGTAGAAGTCCTGGGATTTTGGGAACAATCCTGAAATTCTGGGAAAAACTCCAAAATCCTTGGGAAAAAACCCAAATCCAGCCTCAGTTATCCCTAAAATTCACCCTAACGCCCCCCCCCCCCCCTCACCCGCCAAAGCTTCCCCTTCCGGGACAAACCAGTGGTAATAGCAGAATCTTCAGGCAAATACCCAAATTTTGGGAAAAATCCTGTAATTCTGGGACAAAAGCACAAAATTCAATTGGGAACCCACCCAAAATCCGTCCAGGAGCCCCCAAGAATTCACCCTGAATCTCCTAAACCTTCCCCTTCTACCCCACAGTGAGACCCAAATTCAGGGAAAAATCCACAGATTCTTGAAAAAACAGGAAATCTTGGGAAAAAGCCTGAAATCTGGGGAAGAAACGGAAATCTCACCAGAAATCCACCCCCCAATCCCCTGGGAATGACCCCAAATCCCTGCTGGAACCTCCCCAATTCCTCTGAATTACCCCAAAATCCTGCTGAAATTCCCTGAATTCCTTCTAGGACTTGCCAAAATCCCTCAAAAACGTCCCTGATTGCTTCTGGAACTGCCCCAGATCCATTCTGGAGCATCCCCAAATCCCTCCGAACTTCTGAAAATCCCTTGGAAGACCCCAAAATCCCTCTTGAAACTCTCCCAGATCCCCTCAGAATTCCCCCAGATCCCTCAGAAAGCCCCAGATCCCCTCTGGAGCCTCTTCCAGATCCCCCCAAAATCCTCGGGAACAACCCCAAACCCCCCGAGCCGTCCCCAGCTCCCCCCGGAGTGATCCCAAATCCCCCCGGAGCCAGCCCAGGTCCCCTCTGGAAGCTCCCCGAGTCCCTCGGGAAGCCGCAGATCCCCGGGAGCCGCCGGGCAGCGCCGGGAAAGCCCAAAGCCCCGCGGCAGTGCCGCATCCCGGCCGGAGCTGCCCCGGGAGCCCCGCGGGGCCGGGGCCGGGGCCGGGATGCGCCGTCCCAGCGGATCCAGCGCGCCCGGCCGGGCTCGGCCAGCGCGGCCCAGGGCAGGGAGCGCTGGTGGGGCGGGAGCGGGAGCGGAGCGCGAACGGGACCAGCGCAGAGCCAAGGGGGGAGAGGCCCCGGCCCCACAGAGAGCGGGGCCGGAGCGCGGGGCCGGGCGGGGATGGCTCGGCGATTGTTCCGGGCGATTCGGGCACTCGCAGCGATCTCTGCGGGATTCTTGGGCTGCTTCTGGGAGGTTTGGCTGGGATTTTGAGGGAAGTTTTCGTGGGGATTTTTTGGGTGCATGTCCTCGCACTTCGGGTGGGATGTGATAGGACTTGGGGGCATTTTTTGGGGAATTTGAGAGGGGTTTGGTGGGATTTCGGCGCGGATTTTTTGAGTGTATTTGGTGTGGATTTTGCGGGGGTTTAGGGAAATTTTGGTCGGATATTTTGGGTGATTTGGTGGGATTTTTTGTGTGGATTTTGTGTGATTGGGGGATTTTTGGCTGCATTTTTGTACAAATTTTTCTCTGTGGATTCTGTGGGATTTTCATGGGGATTTAGTGGGACTTTTTGTGGGATTTTTGTGTGGCATTTAAGGGGATTTTGGGGGCGATTTTTATGGGGATTTTGAGGGATTTCTGTGAGCCTTGGGGTGATTTTTTGTGGATTTTTTTGGGTGAGTTTTGTGGGCTTTTGGGTGGAATTTTTGTGGAGATTTACCTGGGATTTTGTGTGGTTTTTCTGGCATTTTCAAGGAATCTACAGTGGAATTTTTGTGGGAATTTTATGGTATTTTTGGTGGGATTTTTTGTGAGGATTTTGAGTCGATTTCTATTGGATTTTGGGGAGTTTTGGGGGATTTTTTAGGAAGATTTTAGTTGGGTTTTGGGTGTTTTGGGGGGGATTTTTATGGGATTTTGATGATATTTTTGTGAGGACTTTTGGTGATATTTTTGTGAGGGTGAGTGGTGCCTTTGGTTCCAACCAACTTTCCTCCCCGAGCCAACGTTACCCACTCCCTCACACGTCCCCCCGTGCCTTCCCACTGCCTTGTCCTGTCAGGGCTTCCACAGCCCCTCATCCCTTCGTGGCCCCGTCCCCTCAGGGTCTCCCCCAGCCTGGCCAACCTGCCCCATCAAGAGGCACCTGGGAGCCCTCAGCATTCCAGGCAGCAACACACGGGCAGGAGGACACGGATGGCGCTTCCTGCCTGGGACAGGGCTTGTGGCCATCTCCAGGCACCGCTCTCACAGAGATCCCCACAGCTCCAGCCCCTGCCCATCTGCTCTGTGGGCAGCACAAAGGCTTCAGCAGAACCCCCAAAGGCCAAGGGGCTTCTGGCCATTTTCCCTGCAACCCTGCATGCCTGGGCAGCTTGCTGAGCCCAGGAACCCTTTTCTCCCTCTTCCCCTAGGCCCTGCAGAGCCTGGGCAGCAAAAGAAAGATCCTGGGAGTCTGTCTATTACAACACATCCTATATTTCTATGCTAAAGAAAAACAAAAAGAAGAAAAGAACAATCCTAAAGAAACGAAACATTCCTGCTGGCTCGAGTGGCCCCAGCAGACAGAGCCTCTGGGATCAGCTCTCTGCAGAGCTGCAGCAGCGCAGCCAGCCGAGCCCCGACAGACGAGGCCGTCTCCTCCATGCCCTGCAGACCCGATCATGCAGGCTGTGGAAGCGGGAATATCGAGCTCTCTCTATTCCCTGGAGGACAGACAATGTTTGAACTGCCAGGCTCGCAACGGCAACACTGATGTCATTGGCCGTGTCTTCTAGGGCTGAAAGAGAGAGGAACAGCGCCATGGTCAGTTCCCGCATCTGAGGGGACCCGAGGAGATCCCTGTGCCAGGGCCATCCCAGCCGGCTCTGGCTATGGCCAGCAGGGAGCAGGGACCAGCTGGATCAGCCCAAAGCTGCTGGCCACGAATCCCCCAGGTGCCCTGAAAGCTCTGTGTGCTCTGTCCACGCTGCCCCTGGTCTGCACAGGGAGCAGAGCCCTCCACAGCCGGGGCAGGGCTCGCAGCTCCCCCGCCAGCCCTCGCTGGCAGCCCGCTGCCCTCACTCACCCTCACAGATGAGATGGAGCTCTTCCTTCCTCCCCCTCAGGTACCGCCCGGCCATCCCTGGGAACACAGAGCCTGTCAGGCCCAGCGGCACAGCTCCCTGCCAGCGGCGCCGCCAGCCCTGTGCCCACACGCCCTCCTGGCCCGGCTCGTGGCTCACCCATGAACCTGACGGCCGCCTCTCGCAGGGGCTCCTGTGGGCTCTGCAGGTAGGGCAGGGCCCGGCGCAGGTGCTCGGCCACGCTGCTGCTGTCCTCTGCCAGCTGGAGAGAGCGACAGGAGGGAAGGGTTGGCCCCGCAGCCCCCCGGGCCGGGGCTCCATGGGCACCCGGCTCGGGCCGCAGGAGCCTGGAGCAGAGCCCGCGCGGCCTCGGGCTGCAGCAGCGGGCAGGGGCACAGCTGCCAGCCCGCACACCGAGCACCGCGCTCAGGGGCTGCTCCAGGCTGGGGCTGCGGCTTCCCGGCCCTCCTTACCAGGATCTCAATGAACCTCCAAAGTTTCTCCTTCTTTACAGGCTTTTCAAGATCTCTCCTGTTCAGGAATTTGGCCACACAAAGCAGGGTTTCCCAAGAAGCCTGGAGAGCAGTAGAGACACGGAAATGGCCCCACAGCCCAGGATCAGCATCCCTGTGCCAGGGCCGGGAGGAGGATGCAGCCTGCCAGGCGCCAGGGCAGGAGGCAGCCAAGCCCCCTCCCAGGGCGACAGCAGCAGCCCGTGAGTCCTCACCTCTGCCACACTCTGATTCTCATCATGGCAGTGGAAGAAGAGTGGGAGCAGGCTGTGACACACTTGTGTCATCAGGAGCTTTTTCTCTTCTTCCACTACAGTAGACAGCAAGGCTCGAAATACAAACATGGAGATCCACTGCACATGCCAGTCATCCTGTGTAACAGGAAGGAAACAAGACCTTGGCATCAGCTGATTCTGGCCCACCTTGGCGCAGGCCTGCATCTCCACAGGGCACCAAGTGTCTGGGCAGCAGCCAGTGGCCGTGGCTGAGGGCACAGAGCCTTACGTGTTCAAAGAGTGGCAGGAGCACCTTAGCCAGCTGCAGGGCGATGGGGCTGGGTATTGGGGTGTCATTATCCAAGAAGAAATCACTAAGTAGAACAATGCTCATCCTGACCACATCACTATCATTTTCCTGCAGGAGCTCCCCGAGGCTTTCGGTCAGGCTCCGCATTCTTTTGGCCTGTGCGGAACAAAAGTGTGTGAAAGGCCACCCTGCTGCCACAGGGCCCAGAGGCCAAAGGCCTGTCCCGCAGCCCTCGGGCAGCTGAAGTGGGAGGCAGGAGAGCTGGGAGCGGCTGACCCAGTGCCTGAAGACCAGCAACTGTGTTCCCCAGCACCACGCTGCCTGCACGGCTTCAGCTGCTGCCCCCTCCTTACCAGCGAGGGATTATCCCTGACCAAGAGGAGGGCTCTCAGAACCTGGCGGCGCATCTCCGTGTGCTCACTCAGCAAGTGCCTCGACAAGAGATCCATGATGCTGTCACTGCATGCACTCAAGTCCAGGCAATGCAGGACCTGAAAGGCACAGGGCAGTGACAGGGGACCCGGCCGGCAGGAGCCCAGAACCGCACAGGGCGGGGACCAGGCAGCAGCGCAGGGCGTGGGCACCATCCCAGGCAGCTGCGGCTACGAGAGGGCAGAGAGCTGGGAGGCAGCGCCGGCCTTCAGACTCACCTCCACAAGGAATGCCAGGGCAGGGAAGTGCCAGTATGGCATCTCTTTGCGGAGCAACTGAAGGAGATAGTCTAAGATGCTTTTACACTCATCGATGGATTCTTTGCCCATCTCCCTGGAAGGCAGAAAATGGCACTAAGATGTGGCAGCAGCTCTCTGGCCTCAGAGAGAAACAAACAACTTTCCCAGGCATCGCCTGAGAAAGTCTGAGAAGATCAGAGGAAAGAATGAAAAAACATTCTTATCTTAACATGCTGCACCTGGCATTGTGAACATTCGGAATATGTTACAGAGATTTGTCTACCAAAATGTGCTTTCTTAAGTAACTAATGGTATAGTGTTTAGACTAGAAAACACATTAAATCAACCTATATCATAACTATCTATAAGAACAATGGGTTTCTTAATAATAATTATTATTGATCGGACCTCTGAAATACATGGAGTCAGTGATAATTACTGGCCGGGGGCCCGCTCCTACGACACTAAGACCCTGAGTCGGGGGGGGAAGCCCCTCCCAGGACAGACTGATGCAGTTCTTGTCTTTACCCCCCACCCTGCAGGGGGACCTGGGCCCTTTGAGATGTGGCTGCTGCTGGGCACCCTCCTCTCCCAGCCTTTCCCAGTCTGCTTGGCTGTCCCTCGTCCCTCTGGCCCATGGCCATGGGGACTGAGTGGGATATCCCAGACACAGAGCACAAATGCCGGGAGCAATGGGGAGAAGGGGGTCTCACCTGGCCAGCAGACCCACGGCATAAATGTGGGTGTCAGCACAGAGCAGCGTGTCCCAGCCACGCTTGCGCTCCATTGACAACACCACATCCTCATAGTCCATTTGGCACAGCAGGGACTTCAGGGTCCTCACTGCAAACCTGAGTGCAGAGCAAAGCCCGGGTCACACTGGGAGCACTGGCTCCTGCCCTGGCCATGTGGCAGGGACAGAAGGATTGGGATAGAGCACCTGTTGGGGCTGCTGGCAAGGCCATGTTCTTCCTGGCATCCCTTCCAGAAGGTATCCACCTCCTCTGGCATCTCTTTGGTGCTGAAGAACACTTGGAAGAGCAGATGCACAAATAACTGCGGGAAATGCTCATCCACTATATCTGGGACACAGCGCTCCTGAAGGATCTTCCATATCACCACAGTTGCCTGCAAAGGACAAAGTCCCCCGAGGCAGCGTTCAGTGCCAAGGTGTCCGTGGGACAGGGCCCGAGCGTGGCAGGGAGAGGCCCAGAGAGACACAGGGGGAGCAGCGGGCCTGGTGGCCCTGCAGCTGTCCCTAGGCCAGCTTTCAGGCCAGTGCCTGAGGCAGGGAGATGCAGTGGGGAAAGGAGGATGGAGAGCTGCTGGACAGGTGGCCTTGGGGCCAGCAAAGTCCACTGGCAGAAACTCACAGCCAGGGCAAAGACAGTCATTCTGTTCCCATCGCAGGTGCTCATGCTGTGCTCTGGCCAGCTCCCCAGCACATCCAGGAGTATCTGCTGTGCCAGCTCTGCAGTCCAGGGTGTGCACATGATGGTCTTCCACATGGCCATGGCAGCTCTGCGGGGTTAGAGCTCTGTCTCAGGGCATCTCAGACACAGCACCGTGGTCTGGGCATCTCTAGAGGCCCGGGTTGACTGCCGGCTCTGCCTTTGCCCACTGCCCCTCTCCAGCAGCAGCCAGGCAGCCCAGCCCTGTGGGGACAGGCCCCTGTGGGACAACGAGGGAGCATGGCAGCAGGCTTGGGGCTGACATGCCAGGGCCTGGAAAGGGAGCAGCCAGAGGGCCCTGGGACTCTCTGTTGGTCAGAAACCTGGCCCAGGCTGTACAGGGCGATGGGTTGGGGTGAGCCCTGAGCCCTCTGGGCAGATGGGCCCCATACCTGTCACAGGATGGGGCCACACGCAGGAGTGTCATTACTGCCTCATTTGGCTGCGCTTCTGTGAGATACAGCAGGGCGTTGTCCAGCCTGTGCTCAGCAGAATCATTGGCCATGAGCCACTGGTGGATGTATCTCACCATGCCGGGCACCTGGAGAAGGCACAGGGAGACTTGGAAAGCTGCCAGAGGGATCAGCGTTCCCAGGGTCCCCAGAGAAGTGCTTCCCTTCCCGCCGCACTGCGATGGCCTCAAAGGCTCACAGGGGCCAGCACTAGTGGCTTGGAAAGCCATGTGACTCATGGGGCAATTGAAGCCTGGCCACATCTGCTTACTTGCTCTGCTCTGGGAACACCACTCTGCACAAGCAAATCCAGCAGGGCGGCACTGGTCTCATGTCCGAGGAGCTCTGAGTATGCTCTGAGCCCAGGGCTCATGACACTGGTCTCTTCCTGCCGAATTCTCTTGATGAATTTGCAAACAAGCTGTAGGAGAAGAGCAAGAAGCCATGGGGTGCTGCAGGTGTGCTGCTGGGCTGAGCAGTGACAGCAGGCCCAGCCCAGGTGGGGATGGCTGCAGGTACCTGTGCTGTTCTGTGGAAGCGGCCATGGGCGGGTTCCTGCTCTTGTGTCTGGTCCAGGGCTGCATCTGGGAAAGAGCGAGCGCAGCCCGAGCTGAGGGGCTGCCGGAGAGGCCGGAGAACACAGCCCAGCCCTGCGCTGCCCAGGCAGGGACAGCCCCGTGACGGCCCAGGGCATGGAGCACGGCTGTGGGGTGTCTGCCCGGCCCCTATTCCATCCTGACCATGGGCATGGCCCCAGGGGATGGGATGGCATGGCATGGCATGGCATGGCACGGCACGGCATGGCATGGCATGGCATGGCATGGCATGGCATGGCATGGCATGGGGCCAAGCTGGCTGCAGGCACCAGCCCTGCGGCCCAGCTCTGCCACTCACCCTTCTGCCGTGGCTGGAACTGCTCCAGCTCTTCAGGCTGCTGTGCTGGGGCAGTTCCAGGGCCTTCTTTCTCCTCCTTCCCCCAGGCCAGCTTGGGCACGCTCGCAGGTCTGTGCTCTACGACACTGCCTGGATTCATGGCTGCTTGCAGAAGGTGAAAAGGAAAAGGTCCAAGTCAGCAAGTGCTGCAGTCGTGCCTTGAGGGCACCTGCAAGTGTGAAGACTTGGCAAGGCTACAGGACAGCAAGTCCTGCACTCTGCTCTTGGGGCTCCAGCCACAAGGACAGGAGACTCCTGTCAAGGACAGTGAAAAGCAAATGCCACAGTCTGCCCTCGAGGGCAGCTGCAGAAGATTTGCCTTGGGAAGGCCAGGGGTCACCAAGTGCTCTGCTCTGGCCACGAGCTCACCTGCAGGAGTAATACCTCGGGAAAGCTCTGGGTCAGCAAGGAACGAGTGGCTGTGCGAGGGCTCCTCACAGCACCGCTCTCTCGCGTCCTCTCTCGTCGTGTGCACCGAGCACTGTGGAGTGTAACTGTAACTTGTAACTGCCAACACCTCTGCCAGAGCGTGTCACCAAGGGCCCTTGGAATCCCTGTCCCGTTCCATTCCATGGTGACCATGCTGCACGGTGTCACCAAGGGCCCTTGGAATCCCTGTCCCGTTCCATTCCACGGTGACCATGCTGCACCCTGTCACCAAGGGCCCTTGCACGCACTGCCACCTGCCCTGGGGCCACCCCGTGCCCACCCAAAGTGGCCCAGGTTGGAAGGAATCCCTGGCCCCAAGTGTCTGAGACAGCCCGACGGGATCTTTAGGAATGACTCAGACCATCAGCCAACGCTGCCCTGCTCTGCAGGCTCAGGGCAGCAGAAGGAGCCCCCACGGGCTCTGCAGGAGCTGGCAGAGGCTGCCCAGCAGGGAGGCCATGGGGCACAGAGCCCCAAGGCTGCCCAGGGCCCCACGGCACAGGGGCCGTTCCCAGCCCCAATGCTCCTGGCCTGGCCTGGGCTGCACAGGGGCTGTGGCACCATGGCTGGGCCAGCACAGGGCCACAAAGGGGCCCCGCAGCCGCTGCCGGGGCTGGCAGCAAGTCCGGGCACAGACAAGGAATTGCTGAGCATGGCCTGCGCTGGCCAGGGCTGACTGTGCCAAAGGCAGAGCTCAGCTGCTCTTGATGCCTGCAGGAAAAGTCAAGAGGCCAAAGAGCCTCCATGGCTGTGCTGGGGACAGAGGCTGGAGGAGGGAAATGCAGGGAAGCTGTGGCATGGGGAGGACATGCAATTCCAGCAGACACCTCAGCCTGCAAGGTGCTCTGCTCTACCTCAGCTCCTCTCTTAGATATGCCAATCCCAGCTCAGCACCTCAGGGTACTGGGGCCCAACAAGTAGAACATGCCTGTTCATGGAAAGGGGAGCAGGTTTCAATATCTCTCTGTTCCATAACATACAAGCAAATCTTTATTATCTGGCTCACTGGAGAACTTTGAAGAAATGGTAATGTTTTCCCACCCAGAACAGGAATTTCCTGGCTCTACTGCTTTCTTCTACTGATGGCAGGAGAAGAAATACTCATCTTCCCCTCTACCTCTGCCACCAACATTCAGTATAATATTTCATGACGCGCTTCCTTTGGGTGTTTCCAGGACTCCTGGTTAAATGGCCCTATCTAAGGACATCTCTTCATTTAGAGCAGCTGCATGTATGTCCTTCCCATTGCTCCCAGATTTCCTCCTGCAGCTGTTCTCTGGTCATTCCAATGCATCTCCTTTAAATGGCTTCATGCTTTGAGCTTTTGGGAGTTTCCCAATTTTTCAGAAGTTTAAATAACTCCTTACTCAGCATCTTATTGTAAGTTTTACCTATCACCTCTTCTTATGCCTTTGTCTAAAATCCTGCCTTTATGGCAATGCCTTGTAGATGGTGGACATGTCAGATGCTGCTGGGATGTCACAAGGAGCAGAGGGAAGGGTTTTGCTTGATTCAATTTATCATATTCACATTTTTTGATGTTGGCCATGAAGAGAAAGTTTTCAGTACCCTCCTACCCCTGCCTCTGTGCGAACTGGCCAAGGAGAGACCGGGCGGGGGCGGCAAAAGTCTGCAGGCGGTGCCAGGGAGTCTGATGGGGCAGGGCGGGGCGCTCCCAACCATGGCTGGGCGGGGGCCGCGACAGACAGGGGCAGGGGCAGGGGCAGGGGCAGGGGCAGGGGCAGGGGCAGGGGCAGGGGCAGGGGCAGGGGCAGGGGCAGGGGCAGGGGCAGGGCAGGGGCGGGGAGAGAGGGGATGCGAGAGTGTGCGGCCGTGCGAGCGGGAGCGGCGGGGGCGGTGGGGAGCGGTGGTGTCTGAGGAGCCGGGCGTGTGTCCCTGTGTCTGTCTCTCTCTCGGTGTCAACGAGGCCCGAGGGCGGGCGGCTTCGTGCCGGCCCCGGGCGCCTCGGCACCGAGCCCCCGCGGCCCCCCAGGCTCCTTCCGAGCACCGAAGACCTCTGCGGGCCCTGAAGGAACCGGCCCCAAAGCGGCCGCCCGCTTGCCGGCGGTGCTGCCGGCGGCGGGGCGGGCCGGGCCGAGTCGCACCGGGGCCGGCGGCTGCGAGCTGATTTCCGCCGCACGGACGGGCTTCTCTTCCCCGCTGGCCCCGCTGACATTCTCTTCTGCGGGGCAGGGCTGTGTCGGCTCCCGGACGGGGGGCGGGGGGCACTGGGGACGCCGTTTCCACAGTTCTGCACCTCAGGAGACCCCAGCACAGGGCACGGGCTGCCCGTCGGCTCGCCTGCGAGTGCTCTGCATAATAAAGGAAACTGAACAAAATCTGCCAAGAAAATTTCTTTTTCGGCTAAGTTTCTCATACCAGGCAAATAGAAGAGCCATTCTTTCAAGAAAGGAGAAAATGGGGGGGAATAAAACCCTAAAGACAAACTGAATAAAACCCCAAACCAAAAAAATCTCAAAACAAAACACAAAACCCAAAGGAAAAAAACCCAAAAAATCCAAAACAAAACCAGAAAACCCAAAACAAAAGCCCTGCACCTCACCTGCCCTCCAAAAAACCACCCCAAAAAACGAAATACAACCCAGAAAAATACAAAAATATGTGTTGGTCTTGAAAGTGGGCGGTTTATGGGCTGGGATGGGGCTGCTAGAGCTGTCCGGCTCTGGGCTGTAAGGAGGCTGTGAGCTTCCCCTGGCTCCAGGGCCACCGGTGCTGGGTCGGCACCCTTGCGGCAAGCGTTGTCAGGGGGCAGCAGGTCTACTCTTGCTCCAGGCAAGCCTGGGGCAATCAGGTCTACCCGTCTCCGGAGCCATCAGGTCTACCAGGATCTGGGGACTCCCGGCTCTTGGCGGTGCCCGTGCCACGGGCAGTGACGGGTGACATCAGGTCATCCCCAACTCCGCGCCGGCCCAGGGTTATCAGGTCTACCCAGCTCCAGGGTCACCTGCTTCGTGGCAGGACCTTCATGGCCAGGGTCAACAGGTCTACCCCGATGCTGAGTGACCGTAAGGTGTTGTGGCCAGGACAACAGGTCTACCCTGGCTCCGGGGCTGCTGGGTTCATTGCAGTGCCCTGGATGTGAGCGGTGGCGGGGGACAAAAGGTCTACCCTGGCTCCGGGCCGGCCCGGGGCCATCAGGACTACCCCTCTCCACGGCCGCCGTGCTCGTGGTTGCGCTCAAGCTGCGGGTGGGATTGACAGCTAGCAGAACAGAATGGTTGGAAAAAGATCTGCCACCACCAGACACCAGACCACACCCAACAGGGTCACCCACCTCCTCTTGTCTATGGACGGTAATTAGGGGACCTGAAGACTTAAAACTAATTTTAAAAAACTTGCTAGAAGCTGATATACAGTAAGGTAGTAATAACCATTTCTGAGTTAAAGTACCACGGTAAAAGTTTAAACACTTTGTAATTCTTTAATAAGTGTCCTTTAGCCAAGCAGGTCAACTGAAGAAAGTTTTAGTTAGAATATTATTAAGTCTCACTTAGTTGCTAGGAATTAAGAGAATTACCCAAAGAAGTAGCCCTCAAAAGCCAGAGACTGTAAGTTGATGCGGGCTTAAGCCCGATCAAAGAAATAGTGGAGGGATTTATTATGAAGAAAACAGCCTTGCTGAGACATTTCGGTTTGGGCTAAGTACTGACATTGAAATATTAATTAGCGAATTGCTCCTGGGAATCACCTACACCCCCACCCACACTACCATTCTAGGACTGGGATGCAAAATAGAGAGACCAGTGGAATCACGGGAGGGGGTTTTGGGGATGAAAACACCCCTAAGTGGAAGGCTGGGCACAGTGGAGGGGGCTGGATGGGTGCGCTGCTTGGGGAAAAGGGAACCACATCCCTGGTCTGTGTCTGACCTGTCACCATAGCCTGCAGGGGACCAGACTGGACTGGGCTGTGGGAATGCAGGAACAAAGGAACAACTCTTCCTGGTGTTCCCAGGAGGGAAGGACAGGGGACAGCTGCTGCTGCACTTTGGCAGCAGGCTCTGCACATGCCCTCACCCTTTGGCTACCAGGACTTCAGACACAGACTGCACACCTCTTCACCTCCGGCTACCAGTGTGCCACGGAGACTCCAGGGACAGACTCTGCAGCCTTCTCGCCCTTTGGCTACTGGGAAAAAGCTACAACAGCGGGGGTGAGCTCTGTATTGAGCTCCCTTGCTCTGCTGATCTTTTGAATAAAGAGCTGAACATTAATAAAGGCACGAGCCCTGTTTACTACATGAAGGCCCCCAAAATTCCACTAAAAAGCCCCAAAATCCCCTAAAAATCACTGCTGTTGTGCCCCCGTCCCCCGAATCCCCCATACCCCATTCAGGGTGGGCCTGGGACTGCCTGGGACCCCCAGATCTCCATAGGACCCCCTCCAGGAACCCCAAATCTTCCCCAGAGCCCCCCGCCAAAGTTGGCCCAGGACCCCCTGAGAGCCCCCAGACCCCAATTGCACCCAGCCCAGGATGCCCCCTGAGACCCCCTGAGACCCTTCCCAAGACCCCCCCCAGGACCCTTCCAGGACCCTCCAGACCCCGCCCCAAACCCAACTCTGGACCCCCCAGCCTCTCCCCAGATCCCTCCAGGACCTCTCCCAAAAACCCCCAACCCCCCCCAGACCCTCTCTGGGACCCTTCCAGATCCCCCAAAGCCCCTCCCCAAAACCTCCAAAACCTCCTAGGACGCCACCAGGACCCCCCAAACTCCGCCCAGACCCTCCCAAGACCCCCCCTCCAGGCCCCTCTCAGGACCCATCCCCACCCCCCAGGTCCCCCCACAATGCTCCAAGACCCCTCCCCAGACTCTCCCTGACACCTCCAGGACCCCTCAGGATCCCCCACCCAAGAGCCCTCCAGGACGCCCAGACTGCCCCGAGGACTCCTCCATGAGCCATCCAGGACCCCCCAGAGCCCTCCCTAAACTCCCCCCGGCTCCCTCCCCAAAGGCCCCCGATCCCCCCAGGACCCCTCCCCAGCCCCCCCAGCCCCTCCCAGCCCCCGGCCCCTGTGCGGAGCCCCCTCCCCAGCGTTGCGGCCCCCGCGGCTCCCGCGGCTCCCGCCTCTCCCAGCGCCTCCCCCGCTCTGGCAGCGCCGCCCGCAGGGCCCGCCCGAGCCCGGGGGGCGGGGCCGCCGGGGGAGGGGCGCCGCTCCCGGCTCCCTCTGATTGGCTGCAGCCGCGCGCTGATTGGTTGGTTCGGCACGGGGCGCGCCGCTATTGGCTGGAGGAGCCCGCGCGCGCGGTGCAGGCGGGAAATTGTCAGGGGAGCGCGGCTGAGGAGGGGCTGAGGTGGGGCCGGGGAAACTGAACGGGGGGTTTGGGGCGGCTCGGGGAGAAATTGGGGATTTCTGGGGAACTGACAGGAAATAGGCGTGTGTCTGCTGGGTTTGGGGGAATGAGGGGGCTTTAGGGAGCTTTGGGGGGAGCTTGAGAGCTTCTGGAGCGTTCTCCGTTGGGTTTAGGGGGATCTGAGGGTAATTGCGGAGGTCCGAGGGGACTTTGGCGGAGTTGTGAGAGGAACTGGGGGGATCTGGGGGTTCTGAGGTGGCTCTGGGGTCAATTTTGGGGTAAAGTGGGGGGATCTGAGGGTAATTTGGGGGCTTTAGGTGGGTCTGGGGTGGATTTGGGGCTCTGGGGACACCTAAAGGGGTGCCAGGGGGTGAAGGGGTCGCAGCCCCCCAGACGCCCCCTGAAGCCCCCCTGTCCCCACAGAGGGGTCCCGGCCCTGGCGGTGCAGGACCCCCGGCCCCAGCCCAGCATCTCCATCAACCACCTGAACCGGGACACCAAGGAGGACGGGGATGGCTGGGGGGTCCTGGGGGCTCTGAGAGTGTCCGTGCCTGTCCCCAGGGGCTCAGGCTGTCCCCTGGGTGTCCCCGAGCTGGAGAAGTCCCTCTGCGCCGTTTCCTCGCCGTTTGGGCAGATTTTGGACATTTTGGTGCGGCGCAGTCTCGGCCTGCGGGGCCAGGCCTTCCTCACCTTCAGGGAGATGAGCAGCGCCACCAACGCCCTGCGCTCCCTGCAGGGCTTCCCCTCCTGCGGCCAACCCGTGGGGAGACAGCGACTGGGGGAGTTCTGGCACTGGGGAAAGAACTGCAATGCTGGGGAAAAACCGCCAAACTCTGGCCTCAGATACCCCCAAAGTCCAACTTGGAATCCCACCAAACTCATTCACCCTGAACACCCCAAAGCTTCCCTTTCTATGACAAGCCCATGGTAAGACAGAAATGCTGGGTGAAATCCTGGAATTCTCATGGAAAAAACCCAAAATCCTGAGGAAAAAAAACAAACCCAACCAGGATTCCCCCCAAAATCCCATCAAGAATCCCTGAAATTGAGTTGGAAACACCCCTAAATCCAACCAGGAACCCCCCAAAGCTTCCCCTTCTATGACGAGTCCATGGTGAGACCCAAATCCTTGGGAAAATCCTGACATTTTGGGAAAAAATCCTGAAATTCTGGGAGAAATCCTGAATTCCTGGGGGAAAAACTCAAAATGCAGCCTCAAATATCCCCAAAATCCAACCAGGAACCGCCCCAAAGCTTCCCCTTCTACCAAATGTCCATGGTAAGAGACAAATCAGAGTAGAAGTCCTGGGATTTTGGGAACAATCCTGAAATTCTGGGAAAAACTCCAAAATCCTTGGGAAAAAACCCAAATCCAGCCTCAGTTATCCCTAAAATTCACCCTAACGCCCCCCCCCCCCCCCCTCACCCGCCAAAGCTTCCCCTTCCGGGACAAACCAGTGGTAATAGCAGAATCTTCAGGCAAATACCCAAATTTTGGGAAAAATCCTGTAATTCTGGGACAAAAGCACAAAATTCAATTGGGAACCCACCCAAAATCCGTCCAGGAGCCCCCAAGAATTCACCCTGAATCTCCTAAACCTTCCCCTTCTACCCCACAGTGAGACCCAAATTCAGGGAAAAATCCACAGATTCTTGAAAAAACAGGAAATCTTGGGAAAAAGCCTGAAATCTGGGGAAGAAACGGAAATCTCACCAGAAATCCACCCCCCAATCCCCTGGGAATGACCCCAAATCCCTGCTGGAACCTCCCCAATTCCTCTGAATTACCCCAAAATCCTGCTGAAATTCCCTGAATTCCTTCTAGGACTTGCCAAAATCCCTCAAAAACGTCCCTGATTGCTTCTGGAACTGCCCCAGATCCATTCTGGAGCATCCCCAAATCCCTCCGAACTTCTGAAAATCCCTTGGAAGACCCCAAAATCCCTCTTGAAACTCTCCCAGATCCCCTCAGAATTCCCCCAGATCCCTCAGAAAGCCCCAGATCCCCTCTGGAGCCTCTTCCAGATCCCCCCAAAATCCTCGGGAACAACCCCAAACCCCCCGAGCCGTCCCCAGCTCCCCCCGGAGTGATCCCAAATCCCCCCGGAGCCAGCCCAGGTCCCCTCTGGAAGCTCCCCGAGTCCCTCGGGAAGCCGCAGATCCCCGGGAGCCGCCGGGCAGCGCCGGGAAAGCCCAAAGCCCCGCGGCAGTGCCGCATCCCGGCCGGAGCTGCCCCGGGAGCCCCGCGGGGCCGGGGCCGGGGCCGGGATGCGCCGTCCCAGCGGATCCAGCGCGCCCGGCCGGGCTCGGCCAGCGCGGCCCAGGGCAGGGAGCGCTGGTGGGGCGGGAGCGGGAGCGGAGCGCGAACGGGACCAGCGCAGAGCCAAGGGGGGAGAGGCCCCGGCCCCACAGAGAGCGGGGCCGGAGCGCGGGGCCGGGCGGGGATGGCTCGGCGATTGTTCCGGGCGATTCGGGCACTCGCAGCGATCTCTGCGGGATTCTTGGGCTGCTTCTGGGAGGTTTGGCTGGGATTTTGAGGGAAGTTTTCGTGGGGATTTTTTGGGTGCATGTCCTCGCACTTCGGGTGGGATGTGATAGGACTTGGGGGCATTTTTTGGGGAATTTGAGAGGGGTTTGGTGGGATTTCGGCGCGGATTTTTTGAGTGTATTTGGTGTGGATTTTGCGGGGGTTTAGGGAAATTTTGGTCGGATATTTTGGGTGATTTGGTGGGATTTTTTGTGTGGATTTTGTGTGATTGGGGGATTTTTGGCTGCATTTTTGTACAAATTTTTCTCTGTGGATTCTGTGGGATTTTCATGGGGATTTAGTGGGACTTTTTGTGGGATTTTTGTGTGGCATTTAAGGGGATTTTGGGGGCGATTTTTATGGGGATTTTGAGGGATTTCTGTGAGCCTTGGGGTGATTTTTTGTGGATTTTTTTGGGTGAGTTTTGTGGGCTTTTGGGTGGAATTTTTGTGGAGATTTACCTGGGATTTTGTGTGGTTTTTCTGGCATTTTCAAGGAATCTACAGTGGAATTTTTGTGGGAATTTTATGGTATTTTTGGTGGGATTTTTTGTGAGGATTTTGAGTCGATTTCTATTGGATTTTGGGGAGTTTTGGGGGATTTTTTAGGAAGATTTTAGTTGGGTTTTGGGTGTTTTGGGGGGGATTTTTATGGGATTTTGATGATATTTTTGTGAGGACTTTTGGTGATATTTTTGTGAGGGTGAGTGGTGCCTTTGGTTCCAACCAACTTTCCTCCCCGAGCCAACGTTACCCACTCCCTCACACGTCCCCCCGTGCCTTCCCACTGCCTTGTCCTGTCTGGGCTTCCACAGCCCCTCATCCCTTCGTGGCCCCATCCCCTCAGAGTCTCCCCCAGCCTGGCCAACCTGCCCCATCAAGAGGCACCTGGGAGCCCTCAGCATTCCAGGCAGCAACACACGGGCAGGAGGACACGGATGGCGCTTCCTGCCTGGGACAGGGCTTGTGGCCATCTCCAGGCACCGCTCTCACAGAGATCCCCACAGCTCCAGCCCCTGCCCATCTGCTCTGTGGGCAGCACAAAGGCTTCAGCAGAACCCCCAAAGGCCAAGGGGCTTCTGGCCATTTTCCCTGCAACCCTGCATGCCTGGGCAGCTTGCTGAGCCCAGGAACCCTTTTCTCCCTCTTCCCCTAGGCCCTGCAGAGCCTGGGCAGCAAAAGAAAGATCCTGGGAGTCTGTCTATTACAACACATCCTATATTTCTATGCTAAAGAAAAACAAAAAGAAGAAAAGAACAATCCTAAAGAAACGAAACATTCCTGCTGGCTCGAGTGGCCCCAGCAGACAGAGCCTCTGGGATCAGCTCTCTGCAGAGCTGCAGCAGCGCAGCCAGCTGAGCCCCGACAGACGAGGCCGTCTCCTCCATGCCCTGCAGAGCCGATCATGCAGGCTGTGGAAGCGGGAATATCGAGCTCTCTCTATTCCCTGGAGGACAGACAATGTTTGAACTGCCAGGCTCGCAACGGCAACACTGATGTCATTGGCCGTGTCTTCTAGGGCTGAAAGAGAGAGGAACAGCGCCATGGTCAGTTCCCGCATCTGAGGGGACCGGAGGAGATCCCTGTGCCAGGGCCATCCCAGCCGGCTCTGGCTATGGCCAGCAGGGAGCAGGGACCAGCCGGATCAGCCCAAAGCTGCTGGCCACGAATCCCCCAGGTGCCCTGAAAGCTCTGTGTGCTCTGTCCACGCCGCCCCTGGTCTGCACAGGGAGCAGAGCCCTCCGCAGCCGGGGCAGGGCTCGCAGCTCCCCCGCCAGCCCTCGCGTGCAGCCCGCTGCCCTCACTCACCCTCACAGATGAGATGGAGCTCTTCCTTCCTCCCCCTCAGGTACCGCCCGGCCGTCCCTGGGAACACAGAGCCTGTCAGGCCCAGCGGCACAGCTCCCTGCCAGCGGCGCCGCCAGCCCTGTGCCCACACGCCCTCCTGGCCCGGCTCGTGGCTCACCCATGAACCTGACGGCCGCCTCTCGCAGGGGCTCCTGTGGGCTCTGCAGGTAGGGCAGGGCCCGGCGCAGGTGCTCGGCCACGCTGCTGCTGTCCTCTGCCAGCTGGAGAGAGCGACAGGAGGGAAGGGTTGGCCCCGCAGCCCCCCGGGCCGGGGCTCCATGGGCACCCGGCTCGGGCCGCAGGAGCCTGGAGCAGAGCCCGCGCGGCCTCGGGCTGCAGCAGCGGGCAGGGGCACAGCTGCCAGCCCGCACACCGAGCACCGCGCTCAGGGGCTGCTCCAGGCTGGGGCTGCGGCTTCCCGGCCCTCCTTACCAGGATCTCAATGAACCTCCAAAGTTTCTCCTTCTTTACAGGCTTTTCAAGATCTCTCCTGTTCAGGAATTTGGCCACACAAAGCAGGGTTTCCCAAGAAGCCTGGAGAGCAGTAGAGACACGGAAATGGCCCCACAGCCCAGGATCAGCATCCCTGTGCCAGGGCCAGGAGGAGGATGCAGCCTGCCAGGCGCCAGGGCAGGAGGCAGCCAAGCCCCCTCCCAGGGCGACAGCAGCAGCCCGTGAGTCCTCACCTCTGCCACACTCTGATTCTCATCATGGCAGTGGAAGAAGAGTGGGAGCAGGCTGTGACACACTTGTGTCATCAGGAGCTTTTTCTCTTCTTCCACTACAGTAGACAGCAAGGCTCGAAATACAAACATGGAGATCCACTGCACATGCCAGTCATCCTGTGTAACAGGAAGGAAACAAGACCTTGGCATCAGCTGATTCTGGCCCACCTTGGCGCAGGCCTGCATCTCCACAGGGCACCAAGTGTCTGGGCAGCAGCCAGTGGCCGTGGCTGAGGGCACAGAGCCTTACGTGTTCAAAGAGTGGCAGGAGCACCTTAGCCAGCTGCAGGGCGATGGGGCTGGGTATTGGGGTGTCATTATCCAAGAAGAAATCACTAAGTAGAACAATGCTCATCCTGACCACATCACTATCATTTTCCTGCAGGAGCTCCCCGAGGCTTTCGGTCAGGCTCCGCATTCTTTTGGCCTGTGCGGAACAAAAGTGTGTGAAAGGCCACCCTGCTGCCACAGGGCCCAGAGGCCAAAGGCCTGTCCCGCAGCCCTCGGGCAGCTGAAGTGGGAGGCAGGAGAGCTGGGAGCGGCTGACCCAGTGCCTGAAGACCAGCAACTGTGTTCCCCAGCACCACGCTGCCTGCACGGCTTCAGCTGCTGCCCCCTCCTTACCATCGAGGGATTATCCCTGACCAAGAGGAGGGCTCTCAGAACCTGGCGGCACATCTCCGTGTGCTCACTCAGCAAGTGCCTCGACAAGAGATCCATGATGCTGTCACTGCATGCACTCAAGTCCAGGCAATGCAGGACCTGAAAGGCACAGGGCAGTGACAGGGGACCCGGCCGGCAGGAGCCCAGAACCGCACAGGGCGGGGACCAGGCAGCAGCGCAGGGCGTGGGCACCATCCCAGGCAGCTGCGGCTACGAGAGGGCAGAGAGCTGGGAGGCAGCGCCGGCCTTCAGACTCACCTCCACAAGGAATGCCAGGGCAGGGAAGTGCCAGTATGGCATCTCTTTGCGGAGCAACTGAAGGAGATAGTCTAAGATGCTTTTACACTCATCGATGGATTCTTTGCCCATCTCCCTGGAAGGCAGAAAATGGCACTAAGATGTGGCAGCAGCTCTCTGGCCTCAGAGAGAAACAAACAACTTTCCCAGGCATCGCCTGAGAAAGTCTGAGAAGATCAGAGGAAAGAATGAAAAAACATTCTTATCTTAACATGCTGCACCTGGCATTGTGAACATTCGGAATATGTTACAGAGATTTGTCTACCAAAATGTGCTTTCTTAAGTAACTAATGGTATAGTGTTTAGACTAGAAAACACATTAAATCAACCTATATCATAACTATCTATAAGAACAATGGGTTTCTTAATAATAATTATTATTGATCGGACCTCTGAAATACATGGAGTCAGTGATAATTACTGGCCGGGGGCCCGCTCCTACGACACTAAGACCCTGAGTCGGGGGGGGAAGCCCCTCCCAGGACAGACTGATGCAGTTCTTGTCTTTACCCCCCACCCTGCAGGGGGACCTGGGCCCTTTGAGATGTGGCTGCTGCTGGGCACCCTCCTCTCCCAGCCTTTCCCAGTCTGCTTGGCTGTCCCTCGTCCCTCTGGCCCATGGCCATGGGGACTGAGTGGGATATCCCAGACACAGAGCACAAATGCCGGGAGCAATGGGGAGAAGGGGGTCTCACCTGGCCAGCAGACCCACGGCATAAATGTGGGTGTCAGCACAGAGCAGCGTGTCCCAGCCACGCTTGCGCTCCATTGACAACACCACATCCTCATAGTCCATTTGGCACAGCAGGGACTTCAGGGTCCTCACTGCAAACCTGAGTGCAGAGCAAAGCCCGGGTCACACTGGGAGCACTGGCTCCTGCCCTGGCCATGTGGCAGGGACAGAAGGATTGGGATAGAGCACCTGTTGGGGCTGCTGGCAAGGCCATGTTCTTCCTGGCATCCCTTCCAGAAGGTATCCACCTCCTCTGGCATCTCTTTGGTGCTGAAGAACACTTGGAAGAGCAGATGCACAAATAACTGCGGGAAATGCTCATCCACTATATCTGGGACACAGCGCTCCTGAAGGATCTTCCATATCACCACAGTTGCCTGCAAAGGACAAAGTCCCCCGAGGCAGCGTTCAGTGCCAAGGTGTCCGTGGGACAGGGCCCGAGCGTGGCAGGGAGAGGCCCAGAGAGACACAGGGGGAGCAGCGGGCCTGGTGGCCCTGCAGCTGTCCCTAGGCCAGCTTTCAGGCCAGTGCCTGAGGCAGGGAGATGCAGTGGGGAAAGGAGGATGGAGAGCTGCTGGACAGGTGGCCTTGGGGCCAGCAAAGTCCACTGGCAGAAACTCACAGCCAGGGCAAAGACAGTCATTCTGTTCCCATCGCAGGTGCTCATGCTGTGCTCTGGCCAGCTCCCCAGCACATCCAGGAGTATCTGCTGTGCCAGCTCTGCAGTCCAGGGTGTGCACATGATGGTCTTCCACATGGCCATGGCAGCTCTGCGGGGTTAGAGCTCTGTCTCAGGGCATCTCAGACACAGCACCGTGGTCTGGGCATCTCTAGAGGCCCGGGTTGACTGCCGGCTCTGCCTTTGCCCACTGCCCCTCTCCAGCAGCAGCCAGGCAGCCCAGCCCTGTGGGGACAGGCCCCTGTGGGACAACGAGGGAGCATGGCAGCAGGCTTGGGGCTGACATGCCAGGGCCTGGAAAGGGAGCAGCCAGAGGGCCCTGGGACTCTCTGTTGGTCAGAAACCTGGCCCAGGCTGTACAGGGCGATGGGTTGGGGTGAGCCCTGAGCCCTCTGGGCAGATGGGCCCCATACCTGTCACAGGATGGGGCCACACGCAGGAGTGTCATTACTGCCTCATTTGGCTGCGCTTCTGTGAGATACAGCAGGGCGTTGTCCAGCCTGTGCTCAGCAGAATCATTGGCCATGAGCCACTGGTGGATGTATCTCACCATGCCGGGCACCTGGAGAAGGCACAGGGAGACTTGGAAAGCTGCCAGAGGGATCAGCGTTCCCAGGGTCCCCAGAGAAGTGCTTCCCTTCCCGCCGCACTGCGATGGCCTCAAAGGCTCACAGGGGCCAGCACTAGTGGCTTGGAAAGCCATGTGACTCATGGGGCAATTGAAGCCTGGCCACATCTGCTTACTTGCTCTGCTCTGGGAACACCACTCTGCACAAGCAAATCCAGCAGGGCGGCACTGGTCTCATGTCCGAGGAGCTCTGAGTATGCTCTGAGCCCAGGGCTCATGACACTGGTCTCTTCCTGCCGAATTCTCTTGATGAATTTGCAAACAAGCTGTAGGAGAAGAGCAAGAAGCCATGGGGTGCTGCAGGTGTGCTGCTGGGCTGAGCAGTGACAGCAGGCCCAGCCCAGGTGGGGATGGCTGCAGGTACCTGTGCTGTTCTGTGGAAGCGGCCATGGGCGGGTTCCTGCTCTTGTGTCTGGTCCAGGGCTGCATCTGGGAAAGAGCGAGCGCAGCCCGAGCTGAGGGGCTGCCGGAGAGGCCGGAGAACACAGCCCAGCCCTGCGCTGCCCAGGCAGGGACAGCCCCGTGACGGCCCAGGGCATGGAGCACGGCTGTGGGGTGTCTGCCCGGCCCCTATTCCATCCTGACCATGGGCATGGCCCCAGGGGATGGGATGGCATGGCATGGCATGGCATGGCACGGCACGGCATGGCATGGCATGGCATGGCATGGCATGGCATGGCATGGCATGGCATGGCATGGGGCCAAGCTGGCTGCAGGCACCAGCCCTGCGGCCCAGCTCTGCCACTCACCCTTCTGCCGTGGCTGGAACTGCTCCAGCTCTTCAGGCTGCTGTGCTGGGGCAGTTCCAGGGCCTTCTTTCTCCTCCTTCCCCCAGGCCAGCTTGGGCACGCTCGCAGGTCTGTGCTCTACGACACTGCCTGGATTCATGGCTGCTTGCAGAAGGTGAAAAGGAAAAGGTCCAAGTCAGCAAGTGCTGCAGTCGTGCCTTGAGGGCACCTGCAAGTGTGAAGACTTGGCAAGGCTACAGGACAGCAAGTCCTGCACTCTGCTCTTGGGGCTCCAGCCACAAGGACAGGAGACTCCTGTCAAGGACAGTGAAAAGCAAATGCCACAGTCTGCCCTCGAGGGCAGCTGCAGAAGATTTGCCTTGGGAAGGCCAGGGGTCACCAAGTGCTCTGCTCTGGCCACGAGCTCACCTGCAGGAGTAATACCTCGGGAAAGCTCTGGGTCAGCAAGGAACGAGTGGCTGTGCGAGGGCTCCTCACAGCACCGCTCTCTCGCGTCCTCTCTCGTCGTGTGCACCGAGCACTGTGGAGTGTAACTGTAACTTGTAACTGCCAACACCTCTGCCAGAGCGTGTCACCAAGGGCCCTTGGAATCCCTGTCCCGTTCCATTCCATGGTGACCATGCTGCACGGTGTCACCAAGGGCCCTTGGAATCCCTGTCCCGTTCCATTCCACGGTGACCATGCTGCACCGTGTCACCAAGGGCCCTTGCACGCACTGCCACCTGCCCTGGGGCCACCCCGTGCCCACCCAAAGTGGCCCAGGTTGGAAGGAATCCCTGGCCCCAAGTGTCTGAGACAGCCCGACGGGATCTTTAGGAATGACTCAGACCATCAGCCAACGCTGCCCTGCTCTGCAGGCTCAGGGCAGCAGAAGGAGCCCCCACGGGCTCTGCAGGAGCTGGCAGAGGCTGCCCAGCAGGGAGGCCATGGGGCACAGAGCCCCAAGGCTGCCCAGGGCCCCACGGCACAGGGGCCGTTCCCAGCCCCAATGCTCCTGGCCTGGCCTGGGCTGCACAGGGGCTGTGGCACCATGGCTGGGCCAGCACAGGGCCACAAAGGGGCCCCGCAGCCGCTGCCGGGGCTGGCAGCAAGTCCGGGCACAGACAAGGAATTGCTGAGCATGGCCTGCGCTGGCCAGGGCTGACTGTGCCAAAGGCAGAGCTCAGCTGCTCTTGATGCCTGCAGGAAAAGTCAAGAGGCCAAAGAGCCTCCATGGCTGTGCTGGGGACAGAGGCTGGAGGAGGGAAATGCAGGGAAGCTGTGGCATGGGGAGGACATGCAATTCCAGCAGACACCTCAGCCTGCAAGGTGCTCTGCTCTACCTCAGCTCCTCTCTTAGATATGCCAATCCCAGCTCAGCACCTCAGGGTACTGGGGCCCAACAAGTAGAACATGCCTGTTCATGGAAAGGGGAGCAGGTTTCAATATCTCTCTGTTCCATAACATACAAGCAAATCTTTATTATCTGGCTCACTGGAGAACTTTGAAGAAATGGTAATGTTTTCCCACCCAGAACAGGAATTTCCTGGCTCTACTGCTTTCTTCTACTGATGGCAGGAGAAGAAATACTCATCTTCCCCTCTACCTCTGCCACCAACATTCAGTATAATATTTCATGACGCGCTTCCTTTGGGTGTTTCCAGGACTCCTGGTTAAATGGCCCTATCTAAGGACATCTCTTCATTTAGAGCAGCTGCATGTATGTCCTTCCCATTGCTCCCAGATTTCCTCCTGCAGCTGTTCTCTGGTCATTCCAATGCATCTCCTTTAAATGGCTTCATGCTTTGAGCTTTTGGGAGTTTCCCAATTTTTCAGAAGTTTAAATAACTCCTTACTCAGCATCTTATTGTAAGTTTTACCTATCACCTCTTCTTATGCCTTTGTCTAAAATCCTGCCTTTATGGCAATGCCTTGTAGATGGTGGACATGTCAGATGCTGCTGGGATGTCACAAGGAGCAGAGGGAAGGGTTTTGCTTGATTCAATTTATCATATTCACATTTTTTGATGTTGGCCATGAAGAGAAAGTTTTCAGTACCCTCCTACCCCTGCCTCTGTGCGAACTGGCCAAGGAGAGACCGGGCGGGGGCGGCAAAAGTCTGCAGGCGGTGCCAGGGAGTCTGATGGGGCAGGGCGGGGCGCTCCCAACCATGGCTGGGCGGGGGCCGCGACAGACAGGGGCAGGGGCAGGGGCAGGGGCAGGGGCAGGGGCAGGGGCAGGGGCAGGGGCAGGGCAGGGGCGGGGAGAGAGGGGATGCGAGAGTGTGCGGCCGTGCGAGCGGGAGCGGCGGGGGCGGTGGGGAGCGGTGGTGTCTGAGGAGCCGGGCGTGTGTCCCTGTGTCTGTCTCTCTCTCGGTGTCAACGAGGCCCGAGGGCGGGCGGCTTCGTGCCGGCCCCGGGCGCCTCGGCACCGAGCCCCCGCGGCCCCCCAGGCTCCTTCCGAGGACCGAAGACCTCTGCGGGCCCTGAAGGAACCGGCCCCAAAGCGGCCGCCCGCTTGCCGGCGGTGCTGCCGGCGGCGGGGCGGGCCGGGCCGAGTCGCACCGGGGCCGGCGGCTGCGAGCTGATTTCCGCCGCACGGACGGGCTTCTCTTCCCCGCTGGCCCCGCTGACATTCTCTTCTGCGGGGCAGGGCTGTGTCGGCTCCCGGACGGGCGGCGGGGGGCACTGGGGACGCCGTTTCCACAGTTCTGCACCTCAGGAGACCCGAGCACAGGGCACGGGCTGCCCGTCGGCTCGCCTGCGAGTGCTCTGCATAATAAAGGAAACTGAACAAAATCTGCCAAGAAAATTTCTTTTTCGGCTAAGTTTCTCATACCAGGCAAATAGAAGAGCCATTCTTTCAAGAAAGGAGAAAATGGGGGGGAATAAAACCCTAAAGACAAACTGAATAAAACCCCAAACCAAAAAAATCTCAAAACAAAACACAAAACCCAAAGGAAAAAAACCCAAAAAATCCAAAACAAAACCAGAAAACCCAAAACAAAAGCCCTGCACCTCACCTGCCCTCCAAAAAACCACCCCAAAAAACGAAATACAACCCAGAAAAATACAAAAATATGTGTTGGTCTTGAAAGTGGGCGGTTTATGGGCTGGGATGGGGCTGCTAGAGCTGTCCGGCTCTGGGCTGTAAGGAGGCTGTGAGCTTCCCCTGGCTCCAGGGCCGCCGGTGCTGGGTCGGCACCCTTGCGGCAAGCGTTGTCAGGGGGCAGCAGGTCTACTCTTGCTCCAGGCAAGCCTGGGGCAATCAGGTCTACCCGTCTCCGGAGCCATCAGGTCTACCAGGATCTGGGGACTCCCGGCTCTTGGCGGTGCCCGTGCCACGGGCAGTGACGGGTGACATCAGGTCATCCCCAACTCCGCGCCGGCCCAGGGTTATCAGGTCTACCCAGCTCCAGGGTCACCTGCTTCGTGGCAGGACCTTCATGGCCAGGGTCAACAGGTCTACCCCGATGCTGAGTGACCGTAAGGTGTTGTGGCCAGGACAACAGGTCTACCCTGGCTCCAGGGCTGCTGGGTTCATTGCAGTGCCCTGGATGTGAGCGGTGGCGGGGGACAAAAGGTCTACCCTGGCTCCGGGCCGGCCCGGGGCCATCAGGACTACCCCTCTCCACGGCCGCCGTGCTCGTGGTTGCGCTCAAGCTGCGGGTGGGATTGACAGCTAGCAGAACAGAATGGTTGGCAAAAGATCTGCCACCACCAGACACCAGACCACACCCAACAGGGTCACCCACCTCCTCTTGTCTATGGACGGTAATTAGGGGACCTGAAGACTTAAAACTAATTTTAAAAAACTTGCTAGAAGCTGATATACAGTAAGGTAGTAATAACCATTTCTGAGTTAAAGTACCACGGTAAAAGTTTAAACACTTTGTAATTCTTTAATAAGTGTCCTTTAGCCAAGCAGGTCAACTGAAGAAAGTTTTAGTTAGAATATTATTAAGTCTCACTTAGTTGCTAGGAATTAAGAGAATTACCCAAAGAAGCTAACCCTCAAAAGCCAGAGACTTTAAGTTGATGCGGGCTTAAGCCCGATCAAAGAAATAGTGGAGGGATTTATTATGAAGAAAACAGCCTTGCTGAGACATTTCGGTTTGGGCTAAGTACTGACATTGAAATATTAATTAGCGAATTGCTCCTGGGAATCACCTACACCCCCACCCACACTACCATTCTAGGACTGGGATGCAAAATAGAGAGACCAGTGGAATCACGGGAGGGGGTTTTGGGGATGAAAACACCCCTAAGTGGAAGGCTGGGCACAGTGGAGGGGGCTGGATGGGTGCGCTGCTTGGGGAAAAGGGAACCACATCCCTGGTCTGTGTCTGACCTGTCACCATAGCCTGCAGGGGACCAGACTGGACTGGGCTGTGGGAATGCAGGAACAAAGGAACAACTCTTCCTGGTGTTCCCAGGAGGGAAGGACAGGGGACAGCTGCTGCTGCACTTTGGCAGCAGGCTCTGCACATGCCCTCACCCTTTGGCTACCAGGACTTCAGACACAGACTGCACACCTCTTCACCTCCGGCTACCAGTGTGCCACGGAGACTCCAGGGACAGACTCTGCAGCCTTCTCGCCCTTTGGCTACTGGGAAAAAGCTACAACAGCGGGGGTGAGCTCTGTATTGAGCTCCCTTGCTCTGCTGATCTTTTGAATAAAGAGCTGAACATTAATAAAGGCACGAGCCCTGTTTACTACATGAAGGCCCCCAAAATTCCACTAAAAAGCCCCAAAATCCCCTAAAAATCACTGCTGTTGTGCCCCCGTCCCCCGAATCCCCCATACCCCATTCAGGGTGGGCCTGGGACTGCCTGGGACCCCCAGATCTCCATAGGACCCCCTCCAGGAACCCCAAATCTTCCCCAGAGCCCCCCGCCAAAGTTGGCCCAGGACCCCCTGAGAGCCCCCAGACCCCAATTGCACCCAGCCCAGGATGCCCCCTGAGACCCCCTGAGACCCTTCCCAAGACCCCCCCCAGGACCCTTCCAGGACCCTCCAGACCCCGCCCCAAACCCAACTCTGGACCCCCCAGCCTCTCCCCAGATCCCTCCAGGACCTCTCCCAAAAACCCCCAACCCCCCCCAGACCCTCTCTGGGACCCTTCCAGATCCCCCAAAGCCCCTCCCCAAAACCTCCAAAACCTCCTAGGACGCCACCAGGACCCCCCAAACCGCTCCCCCAACTCCGCCCAGACCCTCCCAAGACCCCCCCTCCAGGCCCCTCTCAGGACCCATCCCCACCCCCCAGGTCCCCCCACAATGCTCCAAGACCCCTCCCCAGACTCTCCCTGACACCTCCAGGACCCCTCAGGATCCCCCACCCAAGAGCCCTCCAGGACGCCCAGACTGCCCCGAGGACTCCTCCATGAGCCATCCAGGACCCCCCAGAGCCCTCCCTAAACTCCCCCCGGCTCCCTCCCCAAAGGCCCCCGATCCCCCCAGGACCCCTCCCCAGCCCCCCCAGCCCCTCCCAGCCCCCGGCCCCTGTGCGGAGCCCCCTCCCCAGCGTTGCGGCCCCCGCGGCTCCCGCGGCTCCCGCCTCTCCCAGCGCCTCCCCCGCTCTGGCAGCGCCGCCCGCAGGGCCCGCCCGAGCCCGGGGGGCGGGGCCGCCGGGGGAGGGGCGCCGCTCCCGGCTCCCTCTGATTGGCTGCAGCCGCGCGCTGATTGGTTGGTTCGGCACGGGGCGCGCCGCTATTGGCTGGAGGAGCCCGCGCGCGCGGTGCAGGCGGGAAATTGTCAGGGGAGCGCGGCTGAGGAGGGGCTGAGGTGGGGCCGGGGAAACTGAACGGGGGGTTTGGGGCGGCTCGGGGAGAAATTGGGGATTTCTGGGGAACTGACAGGAAATAGGCGTGTGTCTGCTGGGTTTGGGGGAATGAGGGGGCTTTAGGGAGCTTTGGGGGGAGCTTGAGAGCTTCTGGAGCGTTCTCCGTTGGGTTTAGGGGGATCTGAGGGTAATTGCGGGGGTCCGAGGGGACTTTGGCGGAGTTGTGAGAGGAACTGGAGGGATCTGGGGGTTCTGAGGTGGCTCTGGGGTCAATTTTGGGGTAAAGTGGGGGGATCTGAGGGTAATTTGGGGGCTTTAGGTGGGTCTGGGGTGGATTTGGGGCTCTGGGGACACCTAAAGGGGTGCCAGGGGGTGAAGGGGTCGCAGCCCCCCAGACGCCCCCTGAAGCCCCCCTGTCCCCACAGAGGGGTCCCGGCCCTGGCGGTGCAGGACCCCCGGCCCCAGCCCAGCATCTCCATCAACCACCTGAACCGGGACACCAAGGAGGACGGGGATGGCTGGGGGGTCCTGGGGGCTCTGAGAGTGTCCGTGCCTGTCCCCAGGGGCTCAGGCTGTCCCCTGGGTGTCCCCGAGCTGGAGAAGTCCCTCTGCGCCGTTTCCTCGCCGTTTGGGCAGATTTTGGACATTTTGGTGCGGCGCAGTCTCGGCCTGCGGGGCCAGGCCTTCCTCACCTTCAGGGAGATGAGCAGCGCCACCAACGCCCTGCGCTCCCTGCAGGGCTTCCCCTCCTGCGGCCAACCCGTGGGGAGACAGCGACTGGGGGAGTTCTGGCACTGGGGAAAGAACTGCAATGCTGGGGAAAAACCGCCAAACTCTGGCCTCAGATACCCCCAAAGTCCAACTTGGCATCCCACCAAACTCATTCACCCTGAGCACCCCAAAGCTTCCCTTTCTATGACAAGCCCATGGTAAGACAGAAATGCTGGGTGAAATCCTGGAATTCTCATGGAAAAAACCCAAAATCCTGAGGAAAAAAAACAAACCCAACCAGGATTCCCCCCAAAATCCCATCAAGAATCCCTGAAATTGAGTTGGAAACACCCCTAAATCCAACCAGGAACCCCCCAAAGCTTCCCCTTCTGGGACAAACCTGTGGCAATAGCAGAATCTTCAGGAAAATACCCAAATTTGGGGAAAAATCCTGAAATTCTGGGACAAAAGCACAAAATTCAATTGGGAACCCACCCAAAATCCGTCCAGGAGCCCCCAAGAATTCACCCTGAATCTCCCAAACCTTCCCCTTCTACCCCACAGTGAGACCCAAATTCAGGGAAAAATCCACAGATTCTTGAAAAAACAGGAAATCTTGGGAAAAAGCCTGAAATCTGGGGAAGAAACGGAAATCTCACCAGAAATCCACCCCCCAATCCCCTGGGAATGACCCCAAATCCCTGCTGGAACCTCCCCAATTCCTCTGAATTACCCCAAAATCCTGCTGAAATTCCCCGAATTCCTTCTAGGACTTGCCAAAATCCCTCAAAAACGTCCCTGATTGCTTCTGGAACTGCCCCAGATCCATTCTGGAGCATCCCCAAATCCCTCCGAACTTCTGAAAATCCCTTGGAAGACCCCAAAATCCCTCTTGAAACTCTCCCAGATCCCCTCTGAATTCCCCCAGATCCCTCAGAAAGCCCCAGATCCCCTCTGGAGCCTCTTCCAGATCCCCCCAAAATCCTCGGGAACAACCCCAAACCCCCCGAGCCGTCCCCAGCTCCCCCCGGAGTGATCCCAAATCCCCCCGGAGCCAGCCCAGGTCCCCTCTGGAAGCTCCCCGAGTCCCTCGGGAAGCCGCAGATCCCCGGGAGCCGCCGGGCAGCGCCGGGAAAGCCCAAAGCCCCGCGGCAGTGCCGCATCCCGGCCGGAGCTGCCCCGGGAGCCCCGCGGGGCCGGGGCCGGGGCCGGGATGCGCCGTCCCAGCGGATCCAGCGCGCCCGGCCGGGCTCGGCCAGCGCGGCCCAGGGCAGGGAGCGCTGGTGGGGCGGGAGCGGGAGCGGAGCGCGAACGGGACCAGCGCAGAGCCAAGGGGGGAGAGGCCCCGGCCCCACAGAGAGCGGGGCCGGAGCGCGGGGCCGGGCGGGGATGGCTCGGGGATTGTTCCGGGCGATTCGGGCACTCGCAGCGATCTCTGCGGGATTCTTGGGCTGCTTCTGGGAGGTTTGGCTGGGATTTTGAGGGAAGTTTTCGTGGGGATTTTTTTGGTGGATTTCCTCACACTTCGGGTGGGATGTGATAGGACATGGGGGCATTTTTTGGGGAATTTGAGAGGGGTTTGGTGGGATTTTGGCGTGGATTTTTTGAGTGGATTTGGTGTGGATTTTGCAGGGGTTTGGGGGAAATTTTGGTTGGATATTTTGGGTGATTTGGTGGGATTTTTTGTGTGGATTTTGTGTGATTGGGGGATTTTTGGCTGCATTTTTGTACAGATTTTTCTCTGTGGATTCTGTGGGATTTTCATGGGGATTTAGTGGGACTTTTTGTGGGATTTTTGTGTGGCATTTAAGGGGATTTTGGGGGCGATTTTTATGGGGATTTTGAGGGATTTCTGTGAGCCTTGGGGTGATTTTTGTGGGGATTTTTTTGGGTGAGTTTTGTGGGCTTTTGGGTGGAATTTTTGTGGAGATTTACCTGGGATTTTGTGTGGTTTTTCTGGCATTTTCAAGGAATCTACAGTGGAATTTTTGTGGGAATTTTATGGTATTTTTGGTGGGATTTTTTGTGAGGATTTTGAGTCGATTTCTATTGGATTTTGGGGAGTTTTGGGGGAATTTATGAAGATTTTAGTTGGGTTTTGGGTGTTTTGGGGGGGATTTTTATGGGATTTTGATGATATTTTTGTGAGGACTTTTGATGATATTTTTGTGAGGGTGAGTGGTGCCTTTGGTTCCAATCCACTTTCCTCCCCGAGCCAACGTTACCCACTCCCTCACACGTCCCCCCCGTGCCTTCCCACTGCCTTGTCCTGTCAGGGCTTCCACAGCCCCTCATCCCTTCGTGGCCCCGTCCCCTCAGGGTCTCCCCCAGCCTGGCCAACCTGCCCCATCAAGAGGCACCTGGGAGCCCTCAGCATTCCAGGCAGCAACACACGGGCAGGAGGACACGGATGGCGCTTCCTGCCTGGGACAGGGCTTGTGGCCATCTCCAGGCACCGCTCTCACAGAGATCCCCACAGCTCCAGCCCCTGCCCATCTGCTCTGTGGGCAGCACAAAGGCTTCAGCAGAACCACCAAAGGCCAAGGGGCTTCTGGCCATTTTCCCTGCAACCCTGCATGCCTGGGCAGCTTGCTGAGCCCAGGAACCCTTTTCTCCCTCTTCCCCTAGGTCCTGCAGAGCCTGGGCAGCAAAGGAAAGATCCTGGGAGTCTGTCTATTACAACACATCCTATATTTCTATGCTAAAGAAAAACAAAAAGAAGAAAAGAACAATCCTAAAGAAACGAAACATTCCTGCTGGCTCGAGTGGCCCCAGCAGACAGAGCCTCTGGGATCAGCTCTCTGCAGAGCTGCAGCAGCGCAGCCAGCCGAGCCCCGACAGACGAGGCCGTCTCCTCCATGCCCTGCAGAGCCGATCATGCAGGCTGTGGAAGCGGGAATATCGAGCTCTCTCTATTCCCTGGAGGACAGACAATGTTTGAACTGCCAGGCTCGCAACGGCAACACTGATGTCATTGGCCGTGTCTTCTAGGGCTGAAAGAGAGAGGAACAGCGCCATGGTCAGTTCCCGCATCTGAGGGGACCCGAGGAGATCCCTGTGCCAGGGCCATCCCAGCCGGCTCTGGCCATGGCCAGCAGGGAGCAGGGACCAGCTGGATCAGCCCAAAGCTGCTGGCCACGAATCCCCCAGGTGCCCTGAAAGCTCTGTGTGCTCTGTCCACGCTGCCCCTGGTCTGCACAGGGAGCAGAGCCCTCCACAGCCGGGGCAGGGCTCGCAGCTCCCCCGGCAGCCCTCGCGTGCAGCCCGCTGCCCTCACTCACCCTCACAGATGAGATGGAGCTCTTCCTTCCTCCCCCTCAGGTACCGCCCGGCCGTCCCTGGGAACACAGAGCCTGTCAGGCCCAGCGGCACAGCTCCCTGCCAGCGGCGCCGCCAGCCCTGTGCCCACACGCCCTCCTGGCCCGGCTCGTGGCTCACCCATGAACCTGACGGCCGCCTCTCGCAGGGGCTCCTGTGGGCTCTGCAGGTAGGGCAGGGCCCGGCGCAGGTGCTCGGCCACGCTGCTGCTGTCCTCTGCCAGCTGGAGAGAGCGACAGGAGGGAAGGGTTGGCCCCGCAGCCCCCCGGGCCAGGGCTCCATGGGCACCCGGCTCGGGCCGCAGGAGCCTGGAGCAGAGCCCGCGCGGCCTCGGGCTGCAGCAGCGGGCAGGGGCACAGCTGCCAGCCCGCACACCGAGCACCGCGCTCAGGGGCTGCTCCAGGCTGGGGCTGCGGCTTCCCGGCCCTCCTTACCAGGATCTCAATGAACCTCCACAGTTTCTCCTTCTTTCCAGGTTTTTCAAGATCTCTCCTGTTCAGGAATTTGGCCACACAAAGCAGGGTTTCCCAAGAAGCCTGGAGAGCAGTAGAGACACGGAAATGGCCCCACAGCCCAGGATCAGCATCCCTGTGCCAGGGCCAGGAGGAGGATGCAGCCTGCCAGGCGCCAGGGCAGGAGGCAGCCAAGCCCCCTCCCAGGGCGACAGCAGCAGCCCGTGAGTCCTCACCTCTGCCACACTCTGATTCTCATCATGGCAGTGGAAGAAGAGTGGGAGCAGGCTGTGACACACTTGTGTCATCAGGAGCTTTTTCTCTTCTTCTACTACAGCAGACAGCAAGGCTCGAAATACAAACATGGAGATCCACTGCACGTGGCCATCATCCTATGTAACAGGAAGGAAACAAGACCTTGGCATCAGCTGATTCTGGCCCACCTTGGCGCAGGCCTGCATCTTCACAGGGCACCACAAGTCTGGGCAGCAGCCAGTGGCCGTGGCTGAGGGCACAGAGCCTTACGTGTTCAAAGAGTGGCAGGAGCACCTTAGCCAGCTGCAGGGCGATGGGGCTGGGTATTGGGGTGTCATTATCCAGGAACAAATCACTAAGTAGAACAATGCTCATCCTGACCACATCACTATCATTTTCCTGCAGGAGCTCCCCGAGGCTTTCGGTCAGGCTCCGCATTCTTTTGGCCTGTGCGGAACAAAAGTGTGTGAAAGGCCACCCTGCTGCCACAGGGCCCAGAGGCCAAAGGCCTGTCCCGCAGCCCTCGGGCAGCTGAAGTGGGAGGCAGGAGAGCTGGGAGCAGCTGACCCAGTGCCTGAAGACCAGCAACTGTGTTCCCCAGCACCACGCTGCCTGCACGGCTTCAGCTGCTGCCCCCTCCTTACCAGCGAGGGATTATCCCTGACCAAGAGGAGGGCTCTCAGAACCTGGCGGCGCATCTCCGTGTGCTCACTCAGCAAGTGCCTCGACAAGAGATCCATGATGCTGTCACTGCATGCACTCAAGTCCAGGCAATGCAGGACCTGAAAGGCACAGGGCAGTGACAGGGCCCGGCACAACCCGCAGCGCCCGGCGCGGCTCCCTCCAGCCAGGCACTGCGGCTCCAGGCGGAATATTCAGCGCACGGAATCTCTGTCAGCGCTGCTCACATTGCAAAACCAGCTGCTGCCGAGGCAATCCCAGCTCCCACTGAAGCCTCCCACCCAAAATGCTGCCTTCAGCTCGGACACCGGTAAGAAACCCAAGAGTAAACTGAAAGCTGATTAGAGAATCTTGCACAATCACACCCAAGAGCATTTTGTTATAAAATCACAAATATTAACAGAAGCTGAGAAAGTCAACAATGTTAGAAAACAAGCTTCCAACAATGGGACTCGAAGAGCTAAGAGCATGTGTTTGAATGGAATAAGCCCTCTCTGACATGTGAGCAATGCCATGGAATTTCTCAAACCAGGGAAATAGGGAGGCCTGGCAGCAGCAGCTTCACACACAGCAATGACAGAGAACAGGGCAGGGCAAGAGGCTGACAAAACTCTAACCGCTACTTGCAATGAAGTACCTTTGTTTCCAGTTCTAATCTAGCCACTATTAATATAGAGTCCAAAAGACTAAAAATACTAGTAATAATAATAACAACTGTACCATTAATAGCAAAAAATTGAGAGAATAGAAATAATAAGAATTAATAGTGGTAATAAAAACCCTACCATACTTATACCAGGTTTGCATGGCCAGGTTTTGGTAAGGCAGGGGATCTAGGAGCAGCTTCTGTGAGAGCAGCTGTTCCTCCATGTCCCACAGAGTCAATTCCAGCTGGCTCCAGGACAGACTGGCTGCTGGACAAGGCTGGCCCAGTTAGAAATGGTGGTAACACCTTTGGAATAAGAGATTTAAGGAAATGGGTGATCCTGGAATTGTGGCTGTGAGCAGGGAGGAACAGGGTGAGGACCTGTGAGGGGAACAGCTCTGCACACCCCCAGGGCAGGGCAGGGCAGGAGGGGCAGGAGCTGCTCCAGCTGCTGGAGCTGATTGCCCTGAGATTCCCTGGTCAGTCCCTGGGGAGGCAGCTGGGCCCTGCAGCCTGCCCTGCAGCCTATGGAGGGCACGGAGGGCAGAGATGCACCTGCAGCGCCTGGAGGAGCCCATGCTGGAGCAGGGGGATGCCTGAGCGGAGGCTGCGACCCCATGAGAAACCTGTGCTGGAGCAGGGACCTGGCAGGGACCTGCAAACCCCTGGAGAGGAGCCCACGCTGGAGCAGGGCCCTGCCAGGACTTGTGAGCCCATGGAGGAGCGAGCCACGCTGCAGCAGCTTGTGGAGAACTGCTGTCCGTGGGATGAACTCACCGTGGAGAAGTTCATGGAGAAGTGTCTCCAGGAGGGACCCCTGGCACAGCAGGGGAATGACTCCTCTCCCCAAGCAGCAGGAGAAACAACAGGGGATGAACTGACCAGAGCCCCCATTCCCTGTCTCCCTGCACCCACTGTGGGGGGAGGTAGAGCTGGGAAGGAGGGAGGAAAAGGCAGAAGGTGTTTTTAAAGCTTTGTTTTACTTCTCACTATCCTGCCCTGATCCAGATAGCAAAAATTCCATTAATATCTCCAATTTTGAAAATGGGTTGCCCATGATGGCATTTGCTGAGTGATCTGTCGCAGTCCTTAGCTCAACCCATGAAGCCTTCATTCTGTTTTCTCCCTCCTGTCCTTCTCTGGAGGGGAGTGAGAGAGCAGCTTTGGTGGGTGCCTGACATCCAGCCAGGGTGAACAGACAACACTTCCTTTCCTTCATTCATTCTTTCTTTCCAGAGGTCACTGTGAAGGGGTTGAGTGGGGCTTTGACAGAGGGAGTGAAGGTGGTGGGGAATGGAGGAGACAGGAGCCACAGGGACATGGGACAGGCATCAGAGGGGCCTGGGCAGCTGGCAGGGGGCACGGCCTGTCCCCCTGGCCCAGCAGCAGGGGACAGGGGGCACAGCCTGTCCCCCTGGCCCAGCAGCAGCCCCATGCCCTGCCCAAGGTGCTCCCAGCAGGGGCTGGGCCCCAGAGGCAGGGGGAGACCCCAGTCCCGGGGCAGCGTTTCTGCCCCGTCCCCTGTCCAGCCCAGCCTGCCCCGTGTGCACAGTGACCGCTGGCACGGGCTGCCCTGGACACTGTGACCTGCTGGGGACACTGAGAGCTGCCCCGCTGTGACACTACCCTTGGGATTGCACAGGCACCAAACAAACCCCATCCAGCACCGCCCCTTGTCATGTCCCAGACACTGGAGAGCATCAGAGCCAGCCCCGCTCCTGGTGATGTCCCAGGCACCAGGGCACATCCCAGCCCTGCTCCTGTTGATGTCCAGGCACCAGGACACATCCCAGCCCCGTTCTTGGTGATAGATTTCAGGGGCACAAAAACAGTTGCAGACTTCCCATACTTTAGGGATCCATTAAGCACAGGAAAACGGCAAGGATTCATTTGTCACGTATGCATGGGAAAGGCAGAAAGGTCAGAACGAGGAAGACTTATTTTGCTTCTTCATTTTGGAGACCCCTCCCCAAAATGGACCTCCAACTCATTTCAGGGAACAGAACTACACATGCTTAATTGCCTTTTTGCCAATTAGCACATGAAACGGAGCAGAGGAAGTGACAGGGATATGAATATGCATTCATATTTGTGTATTCAAGACTTCTGCAAATAAAAAAGCTTTGTAATACCTGTGATTTTTGCAGTGTGCATTAGGGAATTATCCCATGTACTGCCTGGCTGTCTCAATAAACATACACTTTCTAACTTTAAACCCTTAGAGAGTTTTTGTCCATCTCAGTTGGATATCGATATTAAATTGATACTCATATTTCAGTAAATCATTGTCTTAAAGATGTCCTAGTATGTGTATTAACATGTCTTTTCTTAATATTCTAGTAATTATTCTTGCATTGTTTCAAGATAAACTGGTATGATTCAAAGAATATCCACTGAAGTACACATAGAACATCGATTTATCATAAGCAAATTGCAGTTGCAAAGTTTTTTCACTGAAATTCTGCCACTTGTCATCATTTTAAAAGTCAGCTATTAAAGTCAACAACAAAATTTCTAACTTCTAACAAAGGGAAAAAAGTATATGGTTTGCACTAGAAAAAATAGAAATACAGAAAATGTCTCCCAACCAAGTTCCTTGTCCTGATCAAAACATCTCCCAATCAAGTTCTTCGCTGTGAACCTGGCTGGTAAAGAAAAATATTATCAGTAAACGTGGATGAAATTTTGCATAAGTTAATAGTATTCGAAATCCATGTTCTAATCCTATGATTATTTCTTAGACAAAGAAAAAAGGGGAAAGGGGTTGGATTGAGGGTACACCTTCCTCCCCTCTGAGTCTGTTCTCATGTTTTACAATAAATCCTACAATAGTACAATACAGCTGCCTAAAATATGGACACTGGAAACCACAGACAACATTACAAATGATCACCTGCCTCATGGACAGTTCATATAAGGACTTTACTTGTTTACAAATTATTTCTCATGTTTACAAACAGTTTTTCTGTTTACAGATTGTTTTCTGGGAGTTCAGTTTTTCCCCAAGGGATCAAGTGCTTAAAGGTTGTTTTATAAAATTGGGTTTTTCTCTAAGGGTTAAATGGGCTCAGGGTTAAATAGCTTTCTGCTTTTAGAGATAAGTTCAATTTGTAACCAAGAAGCATTATGCCTGTGGCTTGAGTTCTCCCCTAACAGTTCCTGGAGGGGAATGCTGCAGCTCCAGTGCAAATTAGATGCACGCTGTCCTCTGTCCCCATGTTGGCAAAGGGCCCTTGCAGATGGGTGACAGAGAACAATACACAGAATTTTATAAAGAAAAGAAGAGTGAGGTGTTACCATGATTGACAGGGGTCTTGACCAATCAAATATCTCCCAAAACTGCAGGCACCTCACAGGCCAGAACCTGAACGGGCGTGGAGCTCAAACCAATGAGAGCTTCCAGGCCTGGTCTTTCAAATGCCCTGTGTAAGGGGGGGCTTGGGAAATAAAATCTCTCTGTTGCCCCATGAACTCGGGAGGAGCAGTCTTTGTCTCCTGTGCCCTCGCTGCCCCACGAGACCAAAGAGATGTTCACCAGGGCCCTCCCTGTTTGTGGCTGTCCATTGCCCAGCTGAGCAGGCAGCCAGTTGTGTTTGCAGTGAGCTGCCACAGGCAGACACACAGCAGCTGGAGATTTGAATAGCAGGGCTTGGGCCAAATCTTTTTCTTTCAGAGTGCAAGAAAGACACAAAAGCACAAGGAAACACGACAGTGTTTTGGTGGAGTCTCTTTGTCCTGTGAAGTTCAGTAGCTGTTGGTGTTTCTGTGCTCCTGCTAATCCCTTCCATGAAAAAATCATCCCAGGAAGGAGCAACAACATCTGACACGCACCAAATGTTGCCACCAGTTGCTCCAGGTGCTGCTACCAATAGCCCCTGTAGGACAGAGCACAGCCCCCAGTGCACACCAGCTTTGGCTGCCCTCTGGCAGAGAAGCCCTTTTGGGGCACAGGTTTCTGGGCAGGAGACGGGCACCGGTGCTGCCAGGGCTCGGGGGAACTCTGCTTGGGCGGGGACTGTGCCTCACCTGCTGCTGTCAGCGCTGCCCGGGCCCCAGGGCTCAGAGCAGCATTCCTGCCCTGGTCCACATGTTCCCGGTCTGTGTCCCACGGCCGTGCTTAGGACGGCCACCATGTGGGACGTGTCCCGAGGAGGCCGTGCCAGCTTCTGTGGAGGCCCCGTGCCCTTCCCGCCGCGGCTGCGTCGGCAGCTGCGGGGGCTCCTGCTGCTCTGAGCCCGCAGAGCAGGGCAGCGTTTGCTGATGGGCTGAGCCCTTCCTAAAGATCCTGTTGGGCTGTCTGACACACCTGGGCCAAGGCATTCCTTCCACCCTGGGCCACTCTGGGGGGCTGGGGCTGGCCCCAGGGCAGGTGGCAGTGCGTGCAAGGGCCCTTTGTGACACGGTGCAGCATGGTCACCGTGGAATGGAACGGGACAGGGGATCCAAGGGCCCTTGGTGACAGGGTGCAGCATGGTCACCGTGGAATGGAACGGGACAGGGATTCCAAGGGCCCTTGGTGACACGCTCTGGCAGAGGTGTTGGCAGTTACAAGTTACAGTTACACTCCACAGTGCTCGGTGCACAGGACGAGAGAGGACGCGAGAGAGCGGTGCTGTGAGGAGCCCTCGCACAGCCACTCGTTCCTTGCTGACCCAGAGCTTTCCCAAGGTATTACTCCTGCAGGTGAGCTCGTGGCCAGACCAGAGCACTTGGTGACGCCTGGCCTTCCCGAGGCAAATCTTCTGCAGCTGCCCTCGAGGGCAGACTGTGGCATTTGCACCATCCTTGACAGGAGTCTCCTGTCCTTGTGGCTGGAGCCCCAAGAGCAGAGTGCAGGACTTGCTGTCCTGTAGCCTTGCCAAGTCTTCACTCTTGCAGGTGCCCTCAAGGCACGACTGCAGCACTTGCTGACTCGGACCTTTTCCTTTTCACCTTCTGCAAGCAGCCATGAATCCAGGCAGTGTCGTAGAGCACAGACCTGCGAGCGGGCCCAAGCTGGCCCGGGGGAAGGAGGAGAAAGAAGGCCCTGGAGCTGCCCCAGCACAGCAGCCTGAAGAGCTGGAGCAGTTCCAGCCACGGCAGAAGGGTGAGTGGCAGAGCTGGGCCGCAGGGCTGGTGCCTGCAGCCTGCTTGGCCCCATGCCATGCCATGCCATGCCATGCCATGCCATGCCATGCCATGCCATGCCATGCCATGCCATGCCATCCCATCCCATCCCATCCCCTGGGGCCATGCTCATGGACAGGATGGAATAGGGGCCGGGCAGACACCCCACAGCCGTGCTCCGTGCCCTGGGCCGTCGCGGGGCTGTCCCTGCCTGGGCAGCTCAGGGCTGGGCTGTGTTCTCCGGCCTCTCCCGCAGCCCCTCAGCTCGGGCTGCGCTCGCTCTTTGCCAGGTGCAGCCGTGCAGCGCACACGAGAGCAGGAACGCACCCGTGGCCGCTTCCGCAGAACAGCGCAGGTACCTGCAGCCATCCCCACCTGGGCTGGGCCTGCTGGCACTGCTCAGCCCAGCACTGTGCTCGGAGCACTCCATGCAGCATCCCGGGCTTCTTGCCCTTCTGCTGCAGATGGTTTGCAAATTCATGAAGAGGATTCGGGAGGAAGAGAGCAGCGCCATGGGCACCGTGCTCAGAGCGTACTCTCCCATCTTCAAAACCAAGACCAGCGCTGCCCTGCTGGATATGCTTGTGGAGGAGGGTCCTTCCAGCCCAAAGCAAGTAAGCAGCCTGTGGCCTGGCTATTCTTCTCCCAGCAATTGCTTGGCCTCCCAAGCCACACCTGCTGCTCCCTGGGAGCCTTTGAGGCCATGGCAGTGTGGTGGCAAGGGAAGCACTTCTCTGGGGCAGCTGGGCACATTCCTTCCTCCAGCAGCTTTCCAAGTCTCCCCTTCCTTCTCCAGGTGCCCGCCATGGTGAGGTACATCCACCAGTGGCTCGTGGCCAATGAGTTTCCTGAATACAATCTGTACAGGCCCCTTCTGGATCTGACAGAGGCACAGCCCTCTGACGTGGTGATGGCTCTCCTGCGTGTGGCCCCATTGTGTGACAGGTACGGGGCCCACCTGCCCAGAGGGCTCGGGGCTCAGCAGCCCTTCCCCCTGTGCAGCCTGTCCCAGGTGTCTGACACAGAGAATTCCAGGGCCCTCTGGCTGCTCCCTTTGCCAGCCCTGGCCCCTGCCAGCCCCCCAGCGTGCTGCCATGCTTCCCCCCTGCCCCTCAGGGGCCAGTGCCCACAGGGCTGGGCTGCCTGCGTGCTGCCAGTGAGGGGCAGTGGGCAGAGGCAGGGCTGGCAGAGCAGCTCAGCTCCCCGCTGCCGCCCAGGCCACGCTGCTGTGTCCCAGACTCCTCTGAGACAGAGCTCTGACCCCACAGAGCTGCTCTGGCCATGTGGAAGAGCATCATGTGCTCGCTGAGGACTGCAGAGCCAGCCATGCTCGTGCTCCTGGATGTGCTGGGGAGCTGGCCAGAGCACAGCACGTGCACCTCCGATGGGGACCACACGGCTGTCCTTGCCCTGGCTGTGAGTTTCTGCCTTTGCTGGCCCCAAGGCCACCTTTCCAGCAGCTCTCCATCCTCCCTCCCTCACAGCGTCTCCCTGCCTCAGGCGCTGGGCTGAAACCTGGCCTCGGGGCAGCTCCAGGGCCACCAGGCCCGGTGCTCCCCCTGCGTCTCTCCGGGCCTCTCCCTCCCGTGCTCGGGCCCTGCCACACGGACACCTCGGCACTGAGCGCTGTCTCGGGCTGCTCTGTCCTTTGCAGGCAACCGTGGTGATGTGGAAGATCCTCCAGCTGCCCTGTGTGCCACATGTAGTCACCGTGCATTTCCCCGGCCTCTTTGTGCATCTGCTCTTCCAAGTGTTCTTCAGCACTCTGGATGTGCCAGAGGAGGTCAATACCTTCTGGAAGGGATGTCAGCAGCAACACGGTCTTGCCACCAGCCCCAGCAGGTGCTCCATGCCAGTCCTCCTGTCCCTGCCATGTGCCCAGGGCAGGGGCCAGTGCTCCCAGTGTAACCTCAGCTTTGCTCTGTGCACAGCTTTGCAGAGCAGACCCTCAAGGCCCTGCTCTGCCAACTTCACTATGAGGATGTGGTGGTGGCCATGGAAGACAAGCGTGGCTGGGACACCCTGCTCTGTGCTGACACCCACCACTGTGCTGTGGGCGTGCTGGCCAGGTGAGACCCCCTGCTCCCCAGCTGTCCCCAGCATGTGTGCCCTGTGCCCGAAGTGCCCCACACAGTCCCCGTGGCCGTGGGCCAGAAGGCCTTGTCACCAAGGGATGGCCAAGGAGGCTGCAAAAGGCTGGGAGAGGAGTGTGCCCAAGAGCAGCAACCTCCCAGAGGGCTCAGCTGCCCCTTGCAGGGTGGTGGAGAAAGGCCAGACGCTGTGAGGCAGTCCTGGGAGAGGTTTGCCCCCGCTGGCTCAGGGCTTTGACTCGTGTTTCCTCCTGTCAGAGAAATGCACCGCGCATCCGAAGCCGCGTGTTCCAGGATTGCATTCCACCTGCTCGGGCTGCTCAGCAAGGACACGCCATGCCGGGATTTGGCCACCCTGGCGTTCCTTGTGGAGGTGAGCCTGAAGGCCGGCGCTGCCTCGCTGAGCTGCCTCCCGGCTCTCTGCCCTCTCTTGGCCGCAGTGCCTGGGACGGAGCCCGCGCCCTGTGCTGCTGCCTGGGCCCGGCCCTGGGCGGTTCTGGGCTCCCGCCAGCCGCTCCCCCGTCACCGGCCTGTGCCTTTCAGATCCTGGAGCACCTGAATGTGAGTGAGTGCCGTGACAGCATCCTGCAGTTCTTCTCCAAGCACCTGCAGAGCGAGTGCAGGGGGAGGCGTCGCTTGGCACTCCGAGGCCTCGTGGCGCTCGGCACCACCAGTGTCTCGGTGAGAAGAGCGCAGGGGCTGAAGCCGTGCTGCCAGCGTGGGGCTGGGGAAGGCAGTCCCTGGGGCTTGGCTGGCCTTGGGGCACTGGGGCAGCTGCTGCCAGCTCTCCTGCCTCCTGCTGCAGCTGCCTCAGGGCTTTGGCACAGGCCTTTGGCCCCTGGGCCCTGTGGCAGCAGGATGGTGTTTCACACACTTGTGTTCCACAAGTAGATGGCCATAAGGATGTGGAGCCTGCATGAGAGGCTCGTGGAACTCCTGAAGGAAGATGACAGCACCATGCTCAGGATGACCACGGTTCTCCTCAGAGCGTTATTTTTCTGCAATGGTGCCCCAATAACCAGCGCCCTCGCCCTGCAGCTGGCTGAGGCGCTCCTGCCACTCTTTGACAACGTAAGGCTCTGCGCCTCCAGCCACAGCCAGCGGGTGCTGCCCGCACACTTTGTGCCCTGTGTACTCACAGGCTGTGCCCAGGTGGGCCTGAAGCAGCTGATGATGAGGTCTTTCTTCCTTCCTTTCATACAGGAGGACAGCCAGGTGCAGTTGTGCTCCATGTTTATCTTCCGGGAGATGCTGGATTTTTTTCCAGAAGAGGAAAAAAAGACCCTGGATGCACACGTGCGCCAGAGCCTGCTGCCACTCTCCATGCACTGCCATGATGAGAACCAGCGAGTGGCAGAGGTGAGGACTCGGCAGCTGCCGCTGGCCCCTGGCAGGGGCTGGGCTGGCCCTGCCCTGGCGCCTCGCAGGCTGCAGCCCCTGCTGGCCTTGGCACAGGGATGGGGTCCTGCACCCTGGGCTGTGGGGCCATCTCCGCATCTCTGCTGCTCTCCAGGCTTCTCAGGAAACACTGCTTTGTGCGGCCGAGTTCCTCAAGAGGAGGGATCTTGTACAGCTGGTGCAGAACCAGAAGCTGTGGCAGTTCAGCGAGTGCCTGGTAAGGAGGGCCGGGAAGCCGCAGCCCCAGCCTGGAGCAGCCCCTGAGCGCGGTGCTCGGTGTGCGGGCTGGCAGCTGTGCCCCTGCCCGCTGCTGCAGCCCGAGGCCGCGCGGGCTCTGCTCCAGGCTCCTGCGGCCCGAGCCGGGTGCCCATGGAGCCCCGGCCTGGGGGGCTGCGGGACCAACCCTTCCCTCCTGTCGCTCTCTCCAGCTGGCAGAGGACAGCAGCAGCGTGGCCGAGCACCTGCGCCGGGCCCTGCCCTACCTGCAGAGCCCACAGGAGCCCCTGCGAGAGGCGGCCATCAGGTTCATGGGTGAGCCACGAGCCGGGCCAGGAGGGCGTGTGGGCACAGGGCTGGCAGAGCCGCTGGCAGGGAGCTGTGCCCTGGGCCTGACAGGCTCTGTGTTCCCAGGGACGGCCGGGCGGTACCTGAGGGGGAGGAAGGAAGAGCTCCATCTCATCTGTGAGGGTGACCAAGGGCAGCGGGCTGCCAGCGGGGGCTGCCGGGGGAGCTGCGAGCCCTGCCCCGGCTGCGGAGCGCTCTGCTCCCTGTGCGGACCAGGGCCGGTGTGGGCAGAGCACACAGAGCTTTCAGGGCACCTGGGGGATTCGTGGCCAGCAGCTTCGGGCTGATCCAGCTGGTCCCTGGTCCCTCTGGCCATGGCCAGAGCCGGCTGGGATGGCCCTGGCACAGAGTCCCCTCGGGTCCCCTCAGATGTGGGAACTGACCATGGCTCTGTTCCTCTCTCTTTCAGCCCTTGAAGGCTTGGAAAATGACATCAGTGTCGATGTCGCAAGCCTGGCAGTTCAAACACCGTACATCGTCCAGGAAGCAGAGAGAGCTCCATATTCCATCTTTGACAGCCTGCGTGATCGGCTCTGCAGGGCATGGAGGAGACGGCCTCGTCTGTCGGGGCTCGGCTGGCTGCGCTGCTGCAGCTCTGCACAGAGCTAATTCCAGAGGCTCTGTCTGCTGGGGCCACCTGAGCCAGCAGGAATGTTTTGTTTCGTTAAGATTGTTCTTTTCTTTCTTTTTGTTTTTCTTTAGCATGTTAATATAGGATGTGTTGCTATAGACAGACTCCCAGGATCTTTCTTTTGCTGCCCAGGCTCTGCAGGGCCAAGGGGAAGAGGGAGGAAAGGGTTCCTGGGCTCAGCAAGCTGCTCAGGCTTGCAGGGTTGCAGGGAAAATGGCCAGAAGCCCCTTGGCCATTGGTGGCTCTGATGAAGCCTTTGTGCTGCCCACAGAGCAGATGGGCAGGGGCTGGAGCTGTGGGGATCTCTGTGAGAGCAGTGCCTGTAGATGGCCACAAGCCCTGTCCCAGGCAGGAAGCGCCATCCGTGTCCTCCTGCCCGTGTGTTGCTGCCTGGAATGCTGAGGGCTCCCAGGTGCCTCTTGGTGGGGCTCCTCTGGAGCTCCTGTGGGGCTGCAGCGCTGCTGCCGGGCAGGTTGGCTGGGCTGGGGAGACCCTGAGGGGACGGGGCCACAAAGGGATGAGGGGCTGTGGGAGCCCTGACAGGACAAGGCAGTGGGAAGGCACGGGGGGCACGTGTGAGGGAGTGGGTGACGTTGGCTCGGGGAGGAAAGTGGGTTGGAGCCAAAGAGACCACTCACCCTGATGTTTGTGTGGCAAACAGAGCACGTTTATTCTCAAGCCCTTCCTCCTAAAGGGCCTTTGAAAACCCAGTCTGGATGATTTCACTGCTCTGATCTCTGTGCCCCTTCAGATTCTGGCCCTTGGCAATGCCTGCAGCCTTGGGAGAGATGTGATGGGCCCGGCCCCTGTCAGTCAAAGCAGGGCTGGTACATTCACCCCGTAGAAGCCAGCCTGCACGGTGACACACGGCAATAGAGTGCGAGGCACAGCTCCGGGAGCTCCCCGGGAACCTCAGCTCTGGGACCACTGTCTGCCCCAAGCTTCAGGGGCTGCAGTGGGAGCCCGGCTGGGCTCTGCTCTGGGGCCATCCTGCAGGGACAGCTGCAAACAGGGAGCATTCCCTGCCACAAAGAGCCAAGGCAGGGCTCCAGGGCAGCTGCTCCAGCCCCGAATGCACTGCTGAGTGCTGGGCTCTGGGGCTGGGGCTCCCCGCACAGGGGACTGCACTGGTGTGCCAGAGGGGACAGAGAAGCTGCAGCTTCAGCCTAACTGAGGTGGGTGCATGGGCTGGGAAGAGTGGGGAGGCTCCAGGGGATTCACAGAGCTCATCCTGCTGCAAGGATGAGGAAAAGGGAGCGGGAACTCAGCAGTGAGGAGAGCTGGGGGCTGGAGAGCAGCTCTCAATGACACTAAAATCCCACCGGACCTCTGAGACATTGCTGCTCCTCAGCCAGTGACAGGATGAGTCCCTAAGCCTGGGGCTTGGCCTTCCTCATGGTGAGGGGCACCAGGGAAGGCAACAGTGTGATGGAGACTGGAATGGGCTGGGAACTCTCTGGGGGAAAAGAGGGAGCAGTTGGGAAGTAAAAGGCAGGTGGGGGAGAGAACAGTTCAGAGAAGGGCTGAGCTACAGCTTGAGCAAGCTGCAAAAAGTCATTTGGGGTCATCCCAGATTGATTTCATTTCAGAAGTTATTGAACAAGTTTATTTTTTGGGTGGCTGCATGTTTTCTTGAGCTGTGTTGCTGAAATGCTCAAGCCAGTCTGTGCTGCAGGTCACCCCATTTCTTCTTTGGCTGATTATGGCCCGGTGCTGAGCTCCAGCAGAGCCCTGGCAGAGCCCAGAGCAGCCTCAGCACCCGCAGAGCCCGGATGCAAGGAGAGAAACCAGAAAGCGCCGTCAGCTGAAGGCTCCTGTCCCCTTGTCCCAGCCGCCCACGGTGCCCAGGCCATGCTGGCCGTGCCAGAGCTGTGCCCAGAGCTGCCCATCACTGCTGCCTTTGGGAGCAGAGCAGGAGGGCAGGACATGTGCCCAGCCTGCAGCCAGCCACGGCACCTCCAGCCCTCAGCAGCTGCCCAGAGCAGGACGCTCCTGTGCTCGCTGCCATCTCCCCAAAGCTCTGATCCCACCATCCCCAGCAGACAGGACCCACCTCACGCCATCCCCCGCTGGAAGAAAAGCTGCTCCCAAACGATGCCCTCAGCCTTCTCCAAGGGCACGGCCCATCCACGCCGCAGCTGCTCCCAAGCACATCCTGATCCAGACCGGATCTCCACCTGGAATGCTTCCTCTAGAAAAACAAACATCAAATTATTGAAAATAGATTACAGACAAAAAGGGGAACAAGAAAAAAGGTCAAAAATCTTATCTCTGTCAGGGCCCTAAGGAAGGCCCAACCCCTGCGTGCCAGGGAAAAACCCACCATGGGGGAGGGAATCCCAGGCTTTCTCCCTTCCCCTGCACTGCCCCCATGGTGATCCCAAAGCAAACAAGGGCAGTGGAGCAGCCCAAGCCCTTCCTTGCCTGCAAAGCAAAGCAGCCCCTGCACAGGGTCTGGAGTCCCATCTCTGCTCCCACCATGGGGGTTTGTTTGTGTCAGGCTGGCTGCCCCAGCCCAGCCCCAGCCCGGGGCACGGTGGGTGCTGGGGGCTGTTGGCAGGGCCAGGAGCCCACTCCCATTTTGTACCCACCCCAGCCCATGCCCCCAGCCCTTCCAAAAGCAGCCTGGCAGCCGACTGAAGGATCAGCTGCATCCGCCCCAGCAAAGGGGAAACCTTTGGTTCCCGGCCAGGCTGTGCAATGCCCAAATCTGGGAGCATTCCCCTGTGTGTGGACTCATCTGCAAACTCCCTGTGGAGCCTGGCTTTGGAGGAGGTGTCAGAATCAAAGTCCACCATCTTCAGCCTGCCGGTGGTCAGGTGGAGCAAGAGGTTGTCATCCTTGACATCATCCTCACTGTCCCCAGCAGCAGCAGCCCCACCTGGGACAGCTTCTCCAGGGGCTCCTTCTCCTTCCCTGGGCCAGACCAGGCTGTCAGGGCTCTGCCCAGGGCCCCAGCCATCCACGAACCATGGCAAGCAAAACCAGGGGGATGGTGGCCCGCAGTGCTTTCCACACCAGATCTCCAGCTCAGCTCCAGCCCATGAGCTGCGTGTTCTCTTCTGCTGACCCCTGCTCAGAGCTACAGGCAGGACAAAACCTGTCTGGTTGGCTTTGCCATTGCTTGCCAAGCGATGTGTGGAGCTGTTACCTGCCAGGCCCCTGGATCCAACTGTGTACTTGGATCTCTCCCATCTTCTAGGGCAGAGGAACACCCTGCACCCAAGGATCACGGAAAATCTCTCCTAAGGATGGCCTATCCAAGGGCTGCATGGACAAACACCTCTTAATGACATCCTGGCACTCTGGGGAGAGAAACCAGCAATCACCAGTCAGCTGGAGAAGTTGCCCCCTGTTCCTGTCCCCAGGCCATGCTGGGTGTGCCCAGAGCTGGGCCTAAACTTCCCCATGGATTCTCTGTTTGGAGGAGAGCAGGAGAACAGGACATGTGCCACCTCCTCAGCAGCTGCCAGAGCAGGACGCCCACAAGTTGCTGCTGTCTCCCAGCACTGGTATTGCCCCTGAGGCCAGAGATGAGGATCCACCTTGATAGAGCCGTCCTGGGAACAAGATCTGCCCCCAGATATCTCCTGGCCCCTCCTGAACAGGAGCGTCCCCCTGACCAGGTGGTGCAGCAGGAGGCCCAGGGACCAGATCGTTGCTGCCTCGCCGTGGTAGCATTGCTGGTGGATCCCCTCTGGTGGGCTGTAGGACAGGGTTCCTGTGGAACACAGACACAGTTCATCAGGGGGATGCTGCAGCCTCCAGCACCTGGCAGAGCAGCCCCCGCGCCTCCTCCTCCGGCAGGAACCCCCGCTCCGCCAGGAAACCCGACAGGTCCTGGCACCGCTCCGGATGCTCCAGCACCAGCACAAAGCTGTCGGGGAGCTGAAGCCACTCCAGGAGCTCAATGACACCAGCACAGCCAGAGGAGACCTTGTCCAGCAGCACGATCTCCAGGGCTGCGCTGGTGCCGTGGGGCTGCGGGAGGAGCACGATGCCGTCAGTGGGGCTGATGCCGTGCCGGGGGTCGGGAACCCCTCAGCCAGCCCGGGATGCTCTGCGCCCTGCGCTGGCCCCACGCCCGCTCTCCCTCCAGGCGTCCTGGCAGCTCCCACCCTGCCGGGCCCCGGCTCATCCCCGCCCGGCACGGCCCGGTTTCTGCCACTGGCCCCGCTCGCTCACCAGCACGCCCCGGTGCCGGATGCTTTCGCTGCTTTCACTGCTTTCGCTGCTTTCGCTGCTTTCGCTGCCGCTGCTGCCGCTGCAGCTGAAGCTCCGTGTGTCCCCGTGTCCATGTGTCCCCGTGTCCGTGTGTCCATATCCGTGTTTCCCCGTGTCCGTGTGTCCCTGTGTCCGTGTGTCCCCGTGTCCGTGTGTCCCCATGTCCGTGTGTCCATGTCCGTGTTTGCCCGTGTCCGTGTGTTCCTGTGTCCGTGTGTCCCCGTGTCCGTGTGTCCATATCCATGTGTCCCTGTGTCCGTGTGTCCCGTGTCCGTGTATCCGCTGCCCGCTCACCCCCGCGCCCAGCCCCGCGCTCCCCAGGGCAGCCCCTGAGCCTGTCCAAACACGGGAACTTTGCCGTGTCCAGCCCAGACCCAGAGCCTGGACTCCTGCCCAGGAGCACAGGAATCCCCTCGGTCACGGCTGTGCATTGTCCCTGCTGAGGGTCAAACACTCTTGGAGCACATTCCCTCAATGCTGAATTTGTACCTGACCCAAGAACTGCACTTAGTCCCCAGCACTGATATCCAAAAAAAAAAAAAAAACCCCAAAAAAACAAACCAAAACAGGGGAAGGCAAACTGTGTGTAGCTCATGGTATTTTACACTGTCTAAAACTTGCCACGTTGTGGATCATAGAAGTGAGATCCACTTGCAATTAGTGGGAAGGAGAAGTAGTGAAAGATAGAAAAGGGTAGCATAAAAATAAACAGAGAAAAACATCTTGGATTGTTTCTTTCCATTTTCATTTCATTTCTTAAAAGCTGTTTCAGTTTTCCTAGAATCTTCTCCACAGTCCTGTTTGCTGTTTCCAAGAACCTTGGCTGGAGAACGAGGAAGCTTTGAGCAGCTTCTGTCACAAGATGTGCCACCAGCTGCAGCTTCTCTTGCCTTTCCACACCGTGTGTGCAGCTCGACTCTTGCAGAAAAGCGGGACAAATAGTTGAAGAACTTTACAATTTGTTCTTTCTTTTCCTTGTGGGCTGGGCAGTTGTGCCATTGGTGAGATTTTCACTATTATTGTTCTACCCTAAGAAACCATGATGGGCTACAAGGAATTGTCAGGGAATGCAAGCCTGACTGAATGCAGAGAAAGAATATCCAGAGCCTGCAGCCAGAAATGGAGAGCTGTGTGATAATCATTCCAACACCCCTATGGACAGCTTGAAAGTGATGTAGAAGATGAAAATGGGCTGACAGAGGGAGTTTGTTTCTGTGTTCATTTTAGAAGCTTCCACATCTCATGCACTGATATCTATCAAGAGTTCAATCAGTTCATGAAAAGCACCAGAACAATCTGGACCTTTCAGGAGATGACTGTAAGAACCTGAAAAGGAGAAATGCAGGCAATGACTTGGTGAACTTTGTCTGGAAGAAGGGTCACTTTTCCCAAATAATTTCTAATCCATCTCCTCTGCATTTGTCTTTCAGAAAAAGGCCATTTTCATCCCAGATTCCCCATGAAATGGGAACCCTGAGCTTGTGGAAGTGCCTGAAAGATGCCCTGTTCCTCTGCAGGGACACTCGGACTGAGACAGGAGCCACAGCCCTCTCTGGGGAAGCCTCCTCCGAGCTGGAATTTGTGCCGTGCTGGGAGAGGAGGAGGGGAGAAGGCTGGCACTGTGTGGCAGGAGCAGGAGGTTTGGGCCGCAGGACATTCCGTCTGCGCCGCTGCCCCGCAATGGGTGGGAACGCTGTGGGGAAGACTGGGGGACACTGGAGCAGGATATGGATGACACTGGGGGGACTGGGAGGGCCTGGGAATTAACTCAGGTGTATTGGGAGGGACTGGGCTGTACTGGGAGGGACTGGAGGGACACTGGGGCTGTACTGGGCTGTACTGGGGATGAACTGGGCTGTGCTGGGAGGGACTGGAGGGGTTGAATGGCTGTTCCCACCCGCACTGCCTCCCATTGGCCGAGGCTCCCGCCTATCACGATTCCAACCAATCAGCGCGTGGGATCACGGCTTTGGGGGCGGGGCCTAAGGCCTGCGCCATCTTTTCTTTTGCCTACAACTCCCGTCATGCTCTGCGGCCCCATAGAGCCCCATTAAAGCCGGGACTACAACGCCCGTCATGCCCCGCGCTCCACAGAACCCCGGTACCGCCCCCATCTGTCCCATCAGTGTCCCCCAGACCCTCCGGGACCCCCAAGTGCCCTCAGCGCCCATTCGGGACCCCCAAAATTTTACTGGCAAAGTACAAAAGAACAAGGAACTTTGGAAAAGTATTTAATACAAATCCAATCCAACTTAAATCACTTGTCACAGCTGTAACTTCATTCCCTCAGCCCATTTAACCTGGAAACCCCTAAACACTGCAGTTGTTCAGGTACCCAAAACTGTTCCATATAAAGAGCATTAGGAGAGGAAAGAGAGAGAGGCAGGAAGAGAGAAGCTCCACAGAACGACACACATGTGGCTCCCAGCTCCTGGGGCTCCAGTGTGGGTGAGACACAAACCCCAGGAGAAGGCAGAGTCCATACCAGGGGCTGACCTTGTGCTCCTTGGTTTTAAGCCCCTGGGCCTTCGTGGGCCTCCCCCCAGCTGGGACTTCTGATATCTCAGGTGTTCAGAGCTGGGTCAGCGCTGTCCCAGCAGAGTGACTGATCGACAGCTCAGCCCAAGGTGTCTGGGGACATTGATCTCATCCAGCCTCTGACAGCGACCACGGTGACACTGGGGAACCTCATGGAGCTTCATGGAGCCATGGGTCAGTTGTGACAAGGCAGGTCCAAGGACACCGTGGTGACACTGGGGAACCTCATCGAGCCATGGATCAGTTGTGACACTGTGAGGACCTCGTGGAATCAGAGGAGACCATTGGGAAGCTCCCATGGATCCAAGGGCCCAGGGTGACACTGTGGAGCCCAGAGTGTCATGGAGGAGCCATTTTAACACTGTAGGTCCCCATGGAACCAAGGGAACATGGGACAGGCTGATGCCTTAAGTTTTAGCTTCCATATTTTCCCAATTCTGTGCTGTATCAGTCTGTAACTCTGAACTTCATGCAGAGTGTCAGCAAGTTCTTTTACAGTGTAGTCAGACAAAACAATCCTTTTCCTGCCCGAGAACCATAGACACCGCTGCAGCTTCAGGCCCAAAAATTGAAAACACCAGCGAATTGAGGAGAGCAGACTGGGAGGGTGGGGCTGCATAACCTGAAGGTGTAATTGGACAATTAACCCCAATATGGAAATGAACCAAATCTTACAAAAGTGTGTAAACGTGTGACCTGCGTCCATCCTGGGTGTACCCTCAGCCAGGCCCTTGTACTGCCCAGGTGAATCCTTTGAAGGCCTTTTTAATAAATCCCCACTTTACTCCTGTAACACTGTCCAGCCTCTGCTCTAGGTGGCCTCTCAAGGCATCAAGGCCTGGCTGGCTGGGCCACCTGGGGGCCACCTGACAGGTCCAGCTGACCTTGGCATGTCCAGGGCTGCTGCTCATCTGCCCCTGGAGCACTGTGGCTCGGTGCTCTCCTTCCTGTGGAAAGAACTGTCCTTCTCTTCCAGGTGCCCATGGCCAAAATTTGTATTCCTCTTCTTAGTTTGCTTCTATGCAAAGATTGTTCCCAGATGAAACCTGCCAGGACAGACAGACCTGGCTGGCTTGGCCACCCAGGGGCCACCTCTCATCTTCCTGTGAAACACTGGGACCCTGTGCTTTTCTTTCTTATGGGAAAAAAGCACCTTTCACATCCAGGCACCCATGGCCAAAGTTGGGAATCCGCCTCCAGGATTCCCTATATCCAGGGATTTCTCCCAGGTGAAAGCTTCCAGAAGAGACAAGTCTGGCTGGCCTTGGTCTCCAAAGAGCTGATCCGTATCTGCCTTTGAAACACTGGGGCTTTGTGCTTTCCTTTATGATGAAAAGAACTCTTCTTCCTGCCCAGGTGCCCATGGCCAGAATTGAGATTCCACCTTCAAAATTCTGAATATCCAAGGATTTCCCCCAGATGAAAGGTGCCAGGAGAGACAGGTCTGGCTCTCTTGGCCTATGGTGACCACCTCTCATCTCCTTCCAAAACACCTGGGCTCCACGCTTCTCTTTCCTATGGGAAAAACCATCCATCTCGACCAGATGCCCATGGCCAAAGTTTGGAATCCTCCTCCAGAATTCCCTAGGTCCAAGGATTTCTCAGTGACAAAAGCTGCTAGGAAAAACAGGTCTGGCTGGCCCGGCCTCCCAGGAGCCTTCTCTCTCTGCTTCTGCCCCTGCAACAGTGGGGCTCAGTGCTTTCCTTCCTATGGAAAAGAACCATCCTTCTTAACAATGCAGAAATGGCTGAAACTGGGGTTCCACCTCCCAAATTCCCTATATCCAAGGGTTGCTTTCAGACAAAAAAAATACCACAACGGAGAGGTCTGGCTGCCCTTGGCCTCTGATGGTCACCTTTCATCTGCCCCTGAAACACCAGTGTTCCGTGCTTGCCTTCCTATGGAAAAGAACCGTCCTTCTCCTCCAGGCAGCCAGGTCTGAAACTGGCATTCCACCTCTAAAATTCCCTATATCCAAGGACAAAATCTGCCAGCACCATCTGATCTGGCTGCCTTTGGCCTCTGGTGGCTGTGGCTCATCTGCCCCTGCAGCACTGGGGCTGGGTTGTTCCCTTCCTGTGCGGAGCATGGTGGCATGATGAGGACCTGGAGGAACCATGGAGTCCATTGTGAAACTTTGGGGCCACGGTGACACCGTGGGGCTCCATGGAACCCAGAGACCACCATGAATCTGTGGGGCCTTGTGGAACCATGGAGACCATTCCGACCCTTCAGGGCCTGGTGTCACCAAGGGGGCATTGTGACACTTCAGGGCCTTCTGGAAACAAGGGACCAGGCTCCATGGAATGAGGGGAACAGGGAACAGGTCTGGCAGGCTTGGCCTCCCAGGGACCACCTGACAGGTCTGGCTGATCTTGGAATGTCAAGGGCTGCTTCTCATCTGCCCATGAACCACTGGGGCTCTGTGCTTTCCTTGCTATGGAAAAGAACTGTCCCTCTTTTCAGACACCCATGGACAAAATTGGTATTTCCCCTAAAAAATTTCCTGTATGCAAGGGTATCTGCCAGAAAAAAACCTTCCAGCTCTGGCTGGCCTTGGCCTCTGATGGTCACATCTCAGTTGCCTCAGAAGCACTGGGGCTCTGTGCCTTCCTTTCTGCAGAAAAGAACTGACCCTCTTGTCCAGGGGCCATGGCAGGAACTGGAATGTGGCCGCCAAAATTCCATCTATCCTAGGATTGCTCCCAGACAAAAGCTGCCAGGACAGACAGTTCTGCCTGGCCTTGGCCTCTGGTGATATGAGCAGACGGTTTTCCTTTGCAAACACCTTGGAGAGGGCCGAGAGATCTCCCGAGCTGGGTTTTGCAGGCCTCAGGAACATAACCCATGTATGGAGGCTGATGTGCCTGGGCTCAGCTGTGAAGAGACTGAGGACAGATCAGGAGTGGCCTGGCAGGGCTTGAAAGGTGGATTCCGAAATGGTGGAGCTTTTCTCCATAGTGGGAATCAGGCAGGGAGAGAAATTATGCCACAAATGCAGCTGGGGAAATCCAGACTGGACACAGGAGGAGAAAGGAATTTCCCTCCCAGGGCAGGGCTGTGGTGCAGCACGTCCCCAGCAGGAGCCTGGAGCAGCCCAAGGCTTTGTGTGGCCAGGCAGGGGCAGCAGGAGGCAGAGCTGCCAGCAAAGGAAGGGCCAGCGAGGTGGGGCAGCCGGGGGTGACGACAGCCTGCAGGGACAGAGGCGCAGGGCAGGGACACCGTGGGACAGCCTGGGCTGCAGAGGGCTCAGGGATGTGCAGCAGCTGCAAGGCCCTGACAGAGCCAACCTGTGCAGCCCTTTGGCCATGGCTGCTGGCCCTGGGCCTGAGGCCACGAGGGGACAAGTGACCCTTGCAGCCCTGGGGCCTCAGTGCCTCCTTGTCCCTGCTCAGCAGCCTGGCAGGGGCCGCCCCATGGTCCTGCCCTTGGCACTGCACATCCCCACATGCCAGTGCCCATCCCGGGAAGAGCCCTGAGCAATGAGGGAGGGACAGGATCTGCCTTGCCAGGGGCTGGGGCTCAGGCCTGTGCCCTTTGCATTCCTGAAACACATCCAGGTTTGCTCAGCACCAGAGACACCTTTCCCTTGCTTGTCTCCAGCTGTCATCAGTGCCTCCAGTGTTGTGCTCTGACTGGAACCTGGGGACACTTTCTCAGTCCTGTCCCTCAGTGGGACCCATGTGTGAGAACCCCGGGTTTGGTTTGGGGTCTCGTGTGGTGGTAAAGCTTCTCCTCCAACCCGTGTTCCCAAAGAAAAACTCCGCACCCTCTTCTTGCTCGGTCTCAAGACGATTTATTGCTAGTTATCTAACAGATTAGGTTCTCGGGCTGCGGCCCTTTGGTCAGCGGCCCAGGCAGAGAGGCACACACTCCTGACACCCTGACTGTCTGGTGTCTTCTTCTTCTCTCTCCCCGCCCAGGGCTGCTGCTATCTTTTATAAGATATATTACATATAACATGTTTACAATTATTCCCCAATACCTATTACCTACGTTACCAAGTGTTTTTCTATTCTAAACCAATCTGTGAGTGCCAACATCACCAAGAACATGGAGGTAAGGAAGAAGAAAGAAGAAGGATGGGTTCAGCCCACTTTCCTCCATCTTAGAACTTCTGACCCCCCATGTACAAAGTAAAAACCCCCCTGTACATGCACTAAAACACCCCTGTACACTACCAAAAAATTTTTCCCTCTACTTTGTGACTGCATTTACTATACTATCTAGCATTTTGTGACTGCTTGTTCCACCTTCAAAGTTGGTAATTCATTCCATGGTTCAAACTCGAAATCACAGCTAAATCCAGCTGCCTGCCGGGTCCAGACTGCGTCTGACCACGGCCTGGAACCTCTAAAAATGTCTGAGAGACATTTTGAGTTCCCACATCTCCCCTCCCTGTTTGAACCAAAAACACCTGCTTTGCCACTTTGTTCAAGGCCCTTCGAATACACATGAAAATGCATGGCAGAACAAGCAGAAGAACTACAAGCCCTATAAGAATGTAAGATATTATTTTCAAAATTTCTTTCCACACTGGTGAGAGATCAAAAAGGTTAAAGAAATCATCCCACCAGGACCCTGTTACTTTTTTCAACTTGGTGATACTACTTTCTATTTGTTTTATATTTTCATGAATGGATTTTGAATGATCGGACAAATTCATGCAGCACATCCCCTCAAATTCTTCACATCCGTGCCCATGTGACAGCAGCAAATAATCAATTGCTGCCCTGTTTTGAAGCACTGCCTGTCTTGCACTGCTGATATCTGTTAACATGTCACTCAGTGCAGACGAAATGGCATGACTGTGTTTGCTCAACCAGCAAGCTATGTGGTCCAATTGTGTCAAGGCCACCCCTGATGCTGTTTGGGGCGAGAAAATTGCAACTGCAATTCTCTGAGCCTTGTCCCAGGTATAAACATCATCATCACAATTCGGACTATATTGATCAAGGGATCTTTTTTCCCCTGCGTGTCTGTTCCTTTAAAGTTTTCAAATCAGGCGTTATCAATGAGAGCTCCCCAATGCTGCATGGACCACCCTTGATTTTTGCAGGGATAGCAGGCCAAACTCTGTCCCCGCAAATCAAAAACACTCCCTTTGGTAAAGTGACTGGGTGTTGAAGGGATGCTTTGCTTGTCACCTTGGTGTAATTGCACCAGGATGATGCATTTTTATAAAAAGACTGATTCGAAGTGACATCTATTGTATGATTATCTGTCTTTGCCACTCCCACTGGATTAAATTTGATACAGTATTTCATTTTTGTTGACCCAAAAATGTCTAACTCTGGGGGTTCCAGGTGAGCCACAGGAAGGTATTGTGTCCAAACATGCCACCCTTCCACAGGATCCGAAAAGGTTTTCAAAACCTTTGGAGGGATATTTTTTGGAATTGGCCACTCCTTCACTGGCACACCTACCAAACATGTTGAAAATGGTTTCCCTGGCTTTGAATGAGTCAGACAAATACTGTCCAGACCCGCTGCCTTTGCCAAAGTTTCCCACACATTTTCCCTTGGTTGTTTCATGGGAAAGTCTGTCTCATTGTCCAAAGCAACAGACAAGAGAATGAGACACATGAACACTGCCTGTCTAAACTCCATGTCCATGTCCCCAACCTCTGTGAAAATCCCTGCAATACACCAACACTCAAATAACACTTAATTTCCCCAAAAAACCACTAAGTCTCTGGGTAATCAATCGTTGTCTGACGAGACGTCTGCAGCGTCGTTGTCTGCCTCCGTCTGCATGCTCTCTTCTTTGCTCCTCGGGTCTGTGTCCACCTGTGTCTGCACCCGAAAAGGTTTCACATGCCTCGCCGACACCCACTTCGGTCCTCGCTCTGTGGAAACACAAGCGAAACCCTTGGCCCAAGTTATTAATGTAAATGGACCTTCAATTTGTCCTGATTCTGGATTTCTGATCAAAACCAAAGGATTTTCCCTTTACTTTGCTTGTGCACTGTTTGTAAAATGCCTGACAATTGGTGGTGTGGGCTCTGAGAAAGAACCATTTAAAAAATTCAATACATACAGAGCTTTGTTCAGCTGCATATAAGGTGTTGAGCCTGCCTCTCCCCTTTTCTGTTTATCCAAAAGGAATTTCAGGGTGTGATGTGTTCTTTCAATGATTGCTTGACCTGAGGGAGAATAAGGAATACCAAAAATGTGCTTCACTCCCCATTTTTTCAGAAATTTGTCAAGCACCTTGCCTGTATAAGTTGGACCATTATCTGTTTTTATTTCTTGTGGCATCCCGAGTGATGCAAATGCTTGTAAAAAGTGTCTGCAGGCATGTTCTGCGGTTTCCCCTGTATGTAATGATGCAAAAATCGCCCCTGAAAATGTGTCAGCTGAGACACGGATATTTTTGAGCCTCCCAAAAGATGGGTGTTTTGTGACATCAGCTTGCCAGAGCTGAAGACTCTGCAATCCCCTTGGATTGACAGCTCCTGTAGACGCAGGAGGCTGCACAAGCTGACAGTCTGGACAAGCACTGATGATCTCCTTTGCCTGACTTTTAGAAAGGCAAAAGGATTCCATCAATGCCTGTGCATTCTGATGGAAAAAAGCATGGCTCAATTTTGCCTGCTCAAAAATATCCGGCAATGTCTGAGATATGGTCATTGTAAGTCTGTCTGCTTGAGCATTTCCCTCTGCTAAGAACCCTGGGAGTGATGAGTGTGCCCTGATATGTGTAACAAAATATTCATGTTCTCTATTTTCCAGAATTGTCCTCATGCATGACAAATATGAATATAAAATTTCATTGTCAGTGTGTTTCAAAAGTGATCCCTCTAACCGTTTGACCACATTTGCAACATATGCTGAATCTGTGACCAGATTGAGAGGTTCCTGAAACAATTGAAAAACCCTGGCCACTGCTGCCAATTCCACAATTTGTGGTGAACCCTGTACCATTTTTATGTCTGATTTCCACTCCCCTGTTTTTGAATTTTGCCATGTAACTACTGATTTGTGAGTTTTTCCCGAACCATCAGTGAATACTGTCACCCCATCCACTGGTTCCTGGCTTATTTTTGGCTTTTCCCTGAAACTTACTTTCGCATTCAGCATCCTGTGAGCTGGAAAATGAACTGTACAAATTCCTGGATAACCCAACAAAGCAATTGTAAAATCCTGTGATTTCTGCATCGCCCATTCAAAATACACTTTTTTCAAAGGAACATGAATAACTGAGAAATCTCTGCCTGACATTGTCAGCAACCTGTTTCTCACCTTGATAATAATCTGTGCTACCATTTCTAGATCTGTGAGAATTGTTTTTGAGGGCCTGTAAGCTAAGAAAACCCACTCTATCAACAAAAGAGGGTCCATTTGAGACAAATCCCATTGAAAAATCAACCCATATAACTGTGCCATTTCCCCCAACACTGCTAAATGAAAAGGCAATGATTCTACAAAGTGATGTGCTTGTCTCTGCTGAATCATGTCTGTGATCTTTTCAAGGTCTCTTTTTGCTTCAGGCGTCAGAGTTCTGGGAGATTTGATGTTATTGTCCCCTCTCAAAAGGTCGAGCAATGACGAGATGTCATCATTGGTGATTCCCAGGATCGGTCTCATCCAGTTATCTCCCCCAAAAGCTGTTGCAAGTCCTGGAGATTGGTGACCTTTGTGTTGACTTTCAGTTTCTGTGGCCTTATTGTTTGTTTTGTGATCTTCCATCCCAGGTATTTCCAAGGTGCAATTTCCTGTATTTTTGGTGTACTAATTTCCAGTCCTGATTTTTGCACCTGCACAATCACACAGTCATGAACCTCTTGCACCTCCTGTTTTGTTGGTGCTGCAATGAGAAAATCATCCATATAATGGATAATTTTTGTTTTTGGATGTTTTTCTCGTGCTGGATGCAAAGCTTGGGCCACGTACCATTGGCAAATGCTTGGAGAATTTTTGAGCCCCTGAGGAAGAACCGTCCAGTGGTGTCTTTGCAGAGGTTCTTCTCTGTTGATGCTTGGGACAGAAAATGCAAAGCGTGAAGCATCATCTGGATGAAGTGGAATGCTGAAAAAACAGTCCTTGAGATCAATGATCACAAGCGACCAGTCCCTCTGGATTATCGAGAGAGATGGAAGCCCAAGCTGCAGTGGCCCCATGTCCTGATGACCTCGTTGATTTTCCTGAGATCATAAAGCAGTCTCCAAGACCCTGAAGTTTTCTTGTGAATGACGAACACTGGGGAGTTCCATGGGCTGTCTGTTGGTTTGATGTGTCCCTTCTGCAGCTGTTCCTGGACCAACTTTTTCAATGCACTCAATTTTTTCCGCTCCAGGGGACACTGATCCACCCAAACAGGATCATTTGTTTTCCAGGTCAGTTTCAGAGTGGCGAGTGCCACAGTGACCCCTGTTAAAAATCCAATTCTAATTTCAGTCCCCATTGTGCCAAAAGGTCCCTTCCCCACACTGTGATGGGCTTTTGCATGATGAAAGGACGGATAACTGCTGTCTTTTTTCCTGGGCCTGTGACAACAATTGTGTTCTCACTCTGCATGCACAGGGAACTCCCCCCTATGCCTGTGAGAGAACCCAAAGGTGCAACCAAGTCCCATTCCCAAGGCCAAAAAATGTATGAAATAACTGTAACATCCGCTCCTGTGTCAAGCATCCCTGTAATAGCAATTGTCTTCTCGTTACAAGTCAACTGACAAGTAACAATGGGCCGATCCCGGCTCAAATGTTTCACCCAAGATGCATGCACCTCTGCTTGATCACCAGGAAAAGAGTCCCGTTTGTTGAACACCGGCATGGCTTGCCTTTCTGGATGAGATGGCAAAGCCATGGCTCGAGCAATCGGTGTGTTTTGTGGAATTGTCAGAGGTGGTCGCAAGGCTTTTGCCGTGACCATCAACTCCTCATTACGGTTTGCTGAAATCAAAGATGGATAAACAACAAGTCCAAGAATACTGCTCCTGTCCCTGGCCATTATTAAAAAGTCCTGCCTTTTCCAAGAAGTCCCTGTGACACCTGTAGGTATCACTGCATGGCTATTGTCCAAAAGACACGTCAACTTGGAGGTTGCCAAGATGCATTGGAATCCGGGTGGTACCAAGTCTGGGTCGCTGGGGATTTTGGAGATTGCTCTGCTGAGGTGTTCTGTTTGTTGCTCCCCGAGGATTGTTCCTGCTGGTTCTGTGTCACCGCCAGGATTTTTGCCTGAGCGCGCTGGCGTTGATTTGCGCTCTTTTTCCCGTTTCCCGGAATAGGAAGAAGTTTCCCATCCATATCTGTCTGTGAGTGACACTCACTTGTGAGATGTTTCCCTCTCCTGCATCGAGGGCAAAGGTCTGGTGGTTTGTTGGGCTTTGCAAGTTGTGGGCAGTTCCTTTTAATATGTCCTTGTGTCCCACACCCAAAGCACTGTCTCTCTGCATTGGAGTTGCCCTTTGTATAATTTGCAAGAGCTTCCCTAACACGTTTTTCAATTTGATCCCCCAAGTGTTCCTCCATGATGGAAGCAACATGTTGTGGTGTCCCCACCTTGCTGCACGCCTCGACCATGTCTGCCAAGGTGGCCTGGTGCGGCATCATGCTGATGATCCGTCTGCACTCCGGATTGGCATTGGAGAACGCGAGGCTTTTGGTCAGATGTGGTTTCGCTCCCTCCTCGCTCACCTGCCGCTCCACCGCCTGAGAAAGATGATCCACAAATGAAGAAAACGGCTCCAAAGGACCCTGTTTGATCTCGGTGTAGATGGTGTCCTGGACCCCCGCTGGAGCAATCTGAAGAATTGCCCTCCATGCTGCCTCTTTGATGTCACTGAGCACGTGACACAGGAGCCTCACCGCCTATTGAGTTGGATCATCCTCAGGAGGATCACCAGCAAGCTGCGCCATGGTGAGGTTTGCATTCGGCCCGCCCTGGTATCTGGCTCTCAGCTCCTCCAGGGATCTCCTCCACACCTTCTGCCACACAAGAGCTTGGGTGTCTGTAAGAACTGATGTCGCAAGATATTTAGGATCGTATGGTGTTAAATCATACATGCCAAAAATGCTTTTTAACATCTGCTTGAAATATGGTGATGACAACCCATTGTCCCTAATGGCCTTAGCTAAATCTTTGATTGCTCCACGATCCAGGCGTTCCCATCTCGGGTTTTGGCCCTGAGCGTCCTAGTTCACCGGCATCATTATATTTCCTGAGCCCTGCAATAAACCTTTCTCTTTCTCCAACTCTGCTCGAATGTCCTGCCAGTCCACTTTTGCGCTCTGCAAAGCTGTAAATTCAGTGGGTACTTGCCTGTAGAGTGGAGTCATCTGTTGTGGCTGCAGCTCTGGTGCAGTAGCACTCACCGATACCAACGGCGTCTGCAGCATCTGCGAAGATGAAGGCTGGAAGTCTCTGGAGAAAAGTGAAGCATCTGCTGTGGAGGAGAACACACGACTGCCTTGCATTATTTGGAAAATTTTTGGAAGATGAACCAACAGTTCTGGCTGTGACTCCAAGGCTGTGCTTAAATATCGTAAAAGAAATTCAACAACCCCCTTTGATATTAAAATTGTCTCTCCCTGCCCCGAAAGTTTGGCAGACCTTGATTTTGGAATTGTCCAAGCTGGGACACCCTGCGAAGCGGTGATGCGTATTGTTTCATCCCGTTGCTGCGCCTCAGCAGAAGTGTCCTGAGTCCCGCACTGTTCTGGTGTCAGTGGAGGTTCCTGCTGCCGTGCAGATGTGACCTTTTTCACCCTGGAGTTTTTCTTATAAGAAACTGGAAAAAAGTCCTGCAATGTCACGGTCCCACCACTGGGTGGCGCAGTGCCCTGACCAGACAAGTTCTGTGCCGCCTGTTGCAATGTTGTGGTTCCGCCACTAGATGGCGCTGCCGCCTGACCAGCTGAGGTGGGAACCGCACTCTGCTCTTCAATCTGCACTTCCGATAAACATCTGAGCATTTCTTCTGACAATTGATTTACATTTGCAAATCCCGCAATAATTCCTGATAAACCTTTGAGCATTTCTCCTAATAACTGATTCACGTTTGCAATCCTTGCATTTGGTGAAACTGACTCTTGTTGCAATAACTGTTCCAATTTGGTCATGTCAGAAGCCGACAGGGATTGGCCGTGGGCTTGGGCTGTCTGTTGCCATGGGAACTGTGATGGAGCGGTGCCCTGAGGAATGTTTACCTCCTGGCCACGCCCCATCCCTGCCTGCATCATCTCAGGGGAGTGATCGCTCCTGCTCCGACCCTGGCTATGCTTTGGCCTCGCTCCGCCCCGCACCGCCTCCGAATCAGAGCCACTGCCGTCCCCCACAAGGCTGACGCAACCTCCCTCTTGTTCCCATTCCAGCCCTGATGTCTCCGTCTCACTTTTCCTGTCTCCTGGCTCCATGCCAGCACCCACAGCCCGCGCGCGCCAGCTCTGCCCCCTGTGTGCCCGTCCCGCGCATTCGAAATGTGAGAAATCCCCTCCACCCGTGGCTGTCGGGTTTTGCTCGACCTTCACACACGTGCCCGCCGCCTGAGCTGCAGTGAGGAACGCCTCCCGCTGTCCCTCTGCCGCTTTCTCAGCAGCCCGGGCTGCCGCGGTCAGGGAGCCAAATTCCCGCACCCTTTGGGCGGCCGCTTCTGCGGCCTCACAGATTCCCGACATTGAACGTGTCACCGGGCGCTCCGAGCGTACCACCGCCGCACTCGCACTCCCCGCTTTCGCCCCGATCCGTCCCGCCCCCGCCGCTCTCCCCGGCCTCGCTTTCTGCGCGGGCTGTTTTGAACTCCCAGCCTGCGCAGATGTGGAGGCGCTTTCCTCTCCCTCCTCCCCCTGCTCTGCACTCACGTTCGCACCTTCCCCCACCGGAGCCGCCACCGCTGCCACCCTGCCATGAGTTTGGACTTGGGCAATGTCTTCCTCCCACCGAGGGTGGCGGCTGTGCCTGGCTCGCCCGCCTCTGTCTGGGGAATTTCTGCATCGGAGGAGCTTAGGGACTCTTGGGAAACTGAGGAACAGTGAGAACCCGGGGACACGGGACGCGATGGGGTATCATCTCCCTGATGTTCCACAGGAAGCAATCCTGCCTGTCCTGTGTCTGTGGTGAGAGGGGCTGTCCTGAGCTGCTGGCTGGACTGTCCCCCGCTCTGTTTGTCACCAGGAGCCGTAGCTGCCTGGCTTGAGCTGCCACGTTGTGAGAGTGACTCTAAAACTGTTCTTGCTGAAGATAAAAGTTTTGCGGCAAGCTTATTATTTCTTATAGCCTGATAATATAATTGCTTATTAATTTCCTGCCAAAAATTTGGCTCAAACGATAAATCTGGATCTGAGTGTGGGAAGTTACACCTCACCCACAATAATAAATCTTTCATCTCCTTTTGAGCAATCTCCACCGGATGGGCAGAGATGATGCCCTGGAAGGCAGATACTATTTCTTTTTCCTCTTGGGAGAATTCCCCCACCATGTTCTTAATTTTGACCGTTCTCACCAAAAGCTGTGTCGGCTCGAGGTCAGTCCGGAGATGGCACTGATCACCGTCCAGCAGGTCACAGGTGAGAGATCCCAGGTGCGCTTCTGGGTCGTCTCCTCCCTGGAAAGTCCCCGAGATGACTTGTTTCAGTGAAGGCCAGGTTCTTATCTCGAGCTGTCTGCTCCCTCTCTTCTTGGAATTTGCTGCGAGTGTGTGTGCTCTGCTCTTCTCTTTTTTTTCTTCTCCGCTGATGCAGGTGGGAGGTTGTTTGATGTTTCTTTTCGGTCTTCTTGCTGATGCCCGCAAAGGGACGCCAGATGTGAGAACCCCAGGTTTGGTTTGGGGTCTCGTGTGGTGGTAAAGCTTCTCCTCCAACCCGTGCGTCCAAAGAAAAACTCTGCAGTCTCTTGTTATTCGGTCTAAAGACGATTTATTGCTAGTTATCTAACAGATTATGTTCTCGGGCTGCGGCTGTTTGATCAGCGGCCCGGGCAGAGAGGCACACACTCCTGACACCCTGACTGTCCGGTGTCTTCTTCTCTCTACCAGCCCAGGGCTGCTGCTATCTTTTATAAGATATATTACGCATAGCATGTTTACAATTATTCCCCAATACCTACTCCTATATTACCAGGTGCTTTTCTACTCTAAACCAATCTGTGAGTGCCAACATCACCAAGAACATGGAGGTAAGGAAGAAGAAAGAGGAAGAATGGGATCAGCCCACTTTCCTCCATCTTAGAACTTCTGACCCCCATGTACAATAGAAAACCCCGCCCCTGTACATGTGCTAAAACCCCTCTGTACAATACTAAAAAAATTTCCCCTCTACTTTGTAACTACTTTTACTATACTATCTAACCCTTTCTGACTGTTTGTTCCACCTTCAAAGTTGGTAGTTCATTCCATGGCTCAAACTCAAAATCACAGCTGATTCCAGCTGCCTGCTGGGGTCTAGAGTGCCTCTGACAAAGGCCTGGAGCCTCTAAAAATGTCTGAGAGACATTTTGAGTTCCCACAGATGAGGAGCCTTCATTCCTATGACCACCAAGGGCAGAAAAAAAAAGACCTCCTAGCAACTAATTGCACTGGCACAGAGTGCATTGAGAAAAAAATATCTCTACCATAAAAAAAAAAAAAAGAAAAAGAAAAAAAGGACTATAAAAACAAAAACGTCAAAGGGGGAGGGTGCGTGCCATGGTGGAGAGGAGACTCCCCGGCCACCCAGAGCTGCCTTTTTTGCTTAATACTGCTTGCTTAATAAATTCTTGTTAGTTGATTTATCTGTAATTGGCCTCCCCAATTGAATTTGTCCATAATCCAGGCATCCAGGGAGCATCCTTTTGCCTATGCAAGGGATTGAAAACAGGCAAGTGCCCAAGAGAGGAGGCTGCTCTGTGCCCTTGGGGGCATGGACAGAGCAGGGAGGGGGCCCAGGATATTTGTCAGCGCCAGCCTCTGTCTGTGCCAGCCCTTGGCAGCCCTGGCTGCTGAGCCCAGCTCTACCCTGGGCTGAGTTTGGCTGTGGCCCAGCTCCATCCTCCTGCAGGGCTCAGGGCCTGTTCCCGGCCGTGGCCAGCCCTGGCTGCCTCTCTGCTGGCCCAGAGGCCGGCAGAGCCCGGGCAGGGCTGTCTGTGCAGCCCCACAGGTGCCACGGGCTCTGCAGGAGCTGGCAGAGGCTGCCCAGCAGGGAGGCCATGGGGCACAGAGCCCCAAGGCTGCTGTGGGTACCTAATAAGTGCTTGAATGTCTTCAGGAACATGTGAATTGTCCCAGCTGATAGCATTTCACTGAGGGTTCTGAGATAATGGGCCTGCAGGTGCCCCTCTCTCTGTCCCTTAGTGTTTCCCAGCTGTTGTTATCCTTATCAGAATGGTGACTGATCTTGGGATCTGTTTTCCTTCCAGTCACTGGTCTCCCAGGCATCTGACTCCTCTCAAGATCAATGTCCAAGTCCCTTCTCAGGCCCAAAGAGGCTCTCCTGGTTTCATGCCTCATCCCAGGTTTCTTATCTACATGTTCAGCTGGTTTCTTCGGCAGAAATCTTATTTTGTCCCTGATTTATTTAGCCATTTTGGTTGTGATGTGTGTTCTGCAATGAGTTTATTGATGTTTTTGTTCCCCTCAAACTGAGCCTCCAATCTTATCAGTAGTTCTTACTCTTCTTTAGTCAAGAATATTTTGTGGGCTTTTTTGACCACAACATCCCCTGCAGCATTACAGGCTGGGGACAAAGGGGCTGGACAGTGGCCAGGCAGAAAGGGACCTGGGGGGACTGATGGACAGCAGGCTGGACATGAGCCAGCAGTGTGCCCAGGTGGTCAAGAAGGCCAATGGTTCCTGGGCTGGATCAGAAATGGTGTGGCCAGTAGGAGCAGGGCAGTGATTCTTCCTCTGTGTTCAGGACTGGTTGGGCAGCACCTCGAGTGCTGTGTCCAGTTCTGGGCCACCAATTTAGGAAGGACATGGAGGGGTGGAGCATGTCCAGAGAAGGGTAACAAGGCTGCTGAGGTGTGTGGAACACAATTCCTGTGAGGAGTGGCTGAGGGATCTCTTGTTGTTTAACCTGAGGAAGAGGAGGCTCAGAGGAGACAAGGCGGTGTCAGGGACTAGGTTGGACTTTTGATGTCCAAGGTTTTTTCCAACCTTGCTGGTTGTGTTATTCTCTGAAACCACCCTTGGAGCAGTTGCAGGATTGCCCAGAACAGGGAGCCCCACAGCCAGACACAGCAGCCCAGATGTGCCCCCCTGGTCTGTGGTGCCTCTGGCAAGAGAGCAGCATGAGGCATGCAGGAGCCTCCAGACAATTCCTGAAGCATTTGTAGGATGATCCTGTTCCCCAGGGGACATTCCCATGGTGCCAATTTTGGGAGTGAGGCCAAAGTGGAAAGGGCAAACAGGGATGGGCTGCCTGCAAGAGAGGGAAAAGCAGTGGGCAACAGGAAGAAATTTGTAGCAGGAGGAATAAAGAAAGCAAAGGTGAAGCCAAGGAAATGCTCAGGGCAGTTTGGGGGTGGCTGCCAGGCAGCCCTGGCTCTGAGCAGCAGCGTCTGCAGTGGGACAGGAGACTCCCAGCTGATGGGAACAAACTTTCTGGCTGACTGCAGAGGCCAGGACAAAGCTGAGTGGTTTCCCTGCCATGCCCCAGCCCTTCCTGGCCCCTGGGGCTGATGGCATTTGTGCTCCCTCAGGTTCAAGTCCCTACACCGACACCGTGGGGATGCTTCCACCTGCTGTGTGCAATGCAAACAGGGGCTGCTGAGCCTGTCCTGCCGTGTCTGTGCCTGCAAGGACAAAGCACCTGTGTGAGCTGGGGGAGATGCCAGGGCTGCAGAGGGTGGTTATTGTTGACAGATCCATGAGGATGCTCTGGCATGGTGCCCTGGGCTGTCCAGCACACTGGGGATGGATCAGCCCCTGATCTTCTGTTCCTTCCCATCTCCCTCAGGGACCCTGCAGAGCACCAGCCATGCTGTTTGGCCACAGCCTGCCAACAGCCACCCTGGGGCTGCTCACAGGGGTTTGCTGTGCAGAGCATTGGCCTGGCCATGTTCTTGTGAGAGCCTGGGCAAAGAGCCTGGAGCCCCCAGGCCCTGGCTTGAGGCATCAGCACTGCCCCAGCAGTGCCCATGGCCTGTCCCTGCTTCAGCCCCGGCACTGCCACCCCCAGGACTGTGCCCGGCCCCGAGAGCACTCAGGCCCTGAAGCAACACCAGGGCCACCAGGGCAGTGGGGCAGTGGCACAGGAGCAGCACTGGCAGCACCAAGTGCTGCTGCTCCTGGGCACAGCTGCTGTGCCAGCACTGATCTGCCCCAGCTCTGCACACAGACATTGCTGCTGCAGCTCCAGAGAAGGCAACAAAAGGGGTAACTCTGGAGAAAAACTTTGCTGGGAGATCCTTTATTTCCTTTAAAGCCACCAAGAGCACAGACCCTCCTTGACACATTCTGTGGGCACAGGGAAGGTGGACAGAAACAAAATGAGAAATGGCACGAGGAATGGCTTTTCTTTGTGGACAACATGTGAAAACTAAAACAAAGTGAAAAAAAACCCACCACAATGCAACCAACAAGAAATATCAAAGATTACTTTTATTCCAAGTGATTTGTAGTTTATTAGAATTTATTTGCCGGCACTTTAATGTTCCTGAAATCATCCAGTCATCAGTGTCCACACTGCAGCCTTGAGCTCCTGGTTCCCTAGGCTGTGGATGAGGGGGTTCAGGGCTGGAGTCACCACTGAATACAGAACTGACAGTCCCAGATCCAGGAATGGTGAAGAGATGGAGAGGGGCTTCAGGCAGACATTGTGCCAGTTACAAACAGGGAGAGCAGAGGCTGATGAGGGAGAGAGGTGGAAAAGGCTTTGTGCCATCCCTGCTCAGAGGGGATGCTCAGCACGGCCCTGGATATAGGCACAGAGGAGAAAACAATGAACACAAAACATCTGAATCTTAAATGTACTCTAACTGCAATGAGCCCAAGTTCCCTGAGATAGGATTTGGATCAAGGGAGCTTCAATTTCTGGGGTATTTCACAGAAGAACTGGCCCAGAGCATTGCTCTGGCAAAGGGGCAGGGAAAATGATTTGGCTGGGTGCAGCAGTGAAAGGAGAAAGCCAGTGGCCCAGGCAGCTGCTCTGTTTAGCTTTTAGGCTGTATTCCTTTTATCCTTGCCCTCACTGTCCTTTTGTCACACACACACACACACACACAAACACACACACACACAAACACACACACACACACAGAGACACACAGACTCCGGGACAGTTCTTGACTCCTTTTTGGTTTGATTACCTGGATTTTGTTTGGTTTTGTTGTTGCTTTGTTTCCTTGGTGTGCCTGAAGTGTCCAGTCAGGAGCAGAGTGACTCTTGCCAAGGAACTCTGTGGTTCTGTCACTTAATATTAAAGCTGTTTTATGCTACTCCCCTGCTGGGGATTTTTAAAGTGCTCTCAAGCCCTCCTTCATAAGAGGGTGAAGGAGCCCTGGCCAAGCTCTGGCCCTGGGGGCACAGGGATGCTGCTAGGGGGTCCCTGTCTCCCTGTTCCAACTGTGACGGCCCTGAGCCCCTGTCCCCGTGTCAGGCTCTGGGCTTGATCTCCTCGAACATCCTCAGCGGGAGGCTGCAGCGCCAGGGGCAGGGGGACCCAGAGGGACACGGGATGCTACTGTGCACCAGGAGCTTTGGACTTCTCTGGGAGGAACTGTGAGTGGGAGCTGGCTTGAAGTGACCTCCCCAGTAAGGTCACAGAGCCCCTGAGATGTCACACTGTCTCCTGGGATGTCACAGCCCACCCTGGGATCTCACAAATCCCCCTTGTGATGTCACAGAGCCAGTGCTGCTCTATCACTCTGGGATGTCATACAGTTGTGCTGTGATGGCACAGAAGACTCTGACATCACAAAGTCAGCCCGTGTCACAATCCTCGAGTGCAAGCAGGAATCATGATGGTTCGTTTTCCTGATCTCAGAGTGCAAAAACCACATAGAAGGGATTTTCAGTATTAATCAAAACAAATGCACCTTTTATTGAGTGCCCACAGGAAATGCTATAGAAGGATTAGAAAGGAGATAAAGGGTAGAAAGAGAGAGAGAAAAAGAGTGGAGAGGAATAGCTATGAAGGGAGAGACAAAATCCTCCTGTTCCAACCAATAGTTCCCTCTTCATATGTCAAGGAGAATCTCAATGACTTTAGTTAACTCAGAGCTTTTTTTTAATATGTCGAGGGAGCAGGTACAGGACAGTTGAGAATAAGTCCGTTGAGAACAAGTACAGACAGCCGTGTTCCAAACAGGACAAACCAGCCCCAGCTGTTAGCAGTGCCCATTGATTCAGGACTGCTTTCCCTGGGAAACCAGTCTTGGTGCAGCGAGCACATCTGCAGGTAACACTTGTGAGACATCCCGCTTCAGTCAGGCCATCACCTCTGTGTTAGAATCTTAGGGGTCTCAATCTCAGTCCTTGGGGGGGCTTCAATCTCTGTCCTTGGTGGCAGTCGTGAGGCAGATGAGGGATCTTCCCTGGGGGGAAGTTCTCCAAAGCGAGTGGTATCTGGCCAAGAGGTGGGCAAATTCATGGGGAGCGGGGATCGTGAAGCTGGTGTAAGTGTACAGAGAAGCTGCTAATTGCCAGTCCCTGCTCAAAGCGGTGCACCGTGTGCACAGCACGCACACCTGCAAACAATCACTTGGCAAGCATCCACCTCAACCAGACCAGAACTCCTGCCAGGGTCTTCAGGGTCTTAGTCTCAGTACTTGTGAGGATCGTGAGGCAGATGAGGGAAACTTTGGACTGTCTCTTACAGCCTGTGATGTCTCTGTCTGTTCTGTGATGTCACGGCCTGCTCTGTGATGTTACTCAGGCACCCAGTGATGTCACAACCCACTCTGGTGTCACACAGCCACCCTCCATGGTGGTAGAGTTGGCTCTATGGCCTTACACCCTACTCTATGATATCACAGCCATATCTGTGACAACACAACCCCCTCTGAGATGTCACAAAATCCTCTCTTTGCTGTCATATGGTCACTCTGTAATGTCACAGCACACACTTTGACCTCATAGCCCGCTCTATGATGGCATACAGCCGTGCCATGATGTCACGGCCTGCTCTGTGTTGTCACACAGTCCCCTCTATGATGGTGTAGTTGCTCAATGACCTCACACAACAAACTCTGTGATGTCATAGCCCAATCTGTGACCCCAAACAACTCATTCTGTGCTGTCACACAGCCCCTTTTTGACCTCATCGCTGCTCTGGGCCTCTGTGACACAGCCCCCTCTGGGACATCGCACAGCCCCTGCCATTGCTGAGCCCCTGAGAGTTCTGTCTGTGCCCTGCTCATGTCCCTGGGATGCCCTGGCAGTGCCCCAGCCCTGCTGGGCTGTGCACAGGAGCTGCTCCTGGCCAGAGCTGTCTCTCTGCAGCTCTGCCCTTGCCAGGAGCTGCCTCTGGGCCAGGAGCCCGGCACATCTCAGCAGCACAGACACAGGACAAGGACTTTGGTCATCCTCTGGGGGCTTTGGCGCTGTTTGCATCTGACTCATCAGTCCTTCTGAGTGTGCTCAAAAATTTCTTTCTCCTGGTATCTAGTCTCGGGCTCTCCAGGTGTCCTTGGTGCCATTATTTCTTTCTCATGCTTATATCCTCTATGGAGAAAAGCTCCACCATCTCTGAAACCACCCTTCAGTCTCTCCCAGACTACTCCTGTTCTATCCTCAGTCTTCACACCACTGAGCCCAGAGCCCGCAGCCTCTACCTGCTGGTTATGTGATGAGGCCTCCAACCCATCTTGGGAGATTTTTGGGTCCTCTCAAAGGTCTGTGAAAATGGAAAAGTAGTGGTCAAAGGTATTCTCTCTCAAATCTTGCAGTGGCAGAAAAAGGGTCAATATCTTTCAACTGAATCAGGCTGGATTTACATTTGTTAGAAGAAAGAAATATTTTACAATGATGAGAGTGGAACAAAACTGCAACTGTTTTTTCAGAGAAGTGGATGTGCTATCCCAGGATTTATCCAAGAGCAGGAGCTTTGTGCAACCTGGCATAGTGAAACCCTGTCCCCTCGCCAAGGATGGAGTTCCTGTTGTGTGGTGTAGGAACATAAAAAGGTAAAAAAATTTAGAAAGTAGAAAAAGGACCCAGAAAGTTGACATGAGGCTGAGAAAGGCTGAGAAATTTCAAAACCTTCTAATGGGAAGCTAGGAAAGTAAGAACCAAGTGAATACATGTTACAGAATTTCTGAGAGACAGAGGTCATGATTTATGTTTGGAATAAGGTTTGAGCTACCCAGTCAGACTAGGCCTGATAAGCGGCCTTGATGGGGCCTCAAAGCCTTTGATGCAGTGAGAATTCAGTTGTGGCGCAGTCAGAAATTATGTTAAGGTAACTACAAAGTAATCAGCTGTCCGAGCATGAATTAGAGTAGAGCTGCAGTGAGAAAAGTTTAGCCACCTTAAGGAAAAGGTAAACAATGTTAGCTTGCCAATCAGAGTGCCTTTGTTTTTGTAAACTATGTAGGAGCTTATGTAAACTACCATCTTATCTGGAATAAGGGGAGAACATTTGATTAACCACATTGGTTCAGACTTCCATTTGTCCTGTCCAGTATCCCCTTTTCCTGAGATTCCCTGGCTTTTAATACATTTATATTTATCATAAGGAACAAGAAAGAACAAGAACTTATTGATAGTTCGAGATGTGAAAAGTTCTAGCTATATGCTTTGCAAAGATAGAAAAAGTTTCAATCTTATTTAATGAATTATTGTGTATTGTTTGAAGTTCATAGAAGTCCTTTTGTTAATATTAAAGCCACATGAGTCCTTGTCTTATCAGTAAGACTATAATGACTTTCCACCTTTTCTTTTATGCTATTGGATCAAAGAATATGTAAAGAAAGGCTTTGCATAAGCTGCCATCTTGTCTTTGATCTGGATTTGCATAGATGTTGTTATTTTCTCTGTGTCTCTTGCTTTTTGCTTGTATGATAGAGACAGATAATAAATCCTAAGTCTGCAACCTGTCAGAGTCCCATCCCGCCTGCAGCTTGGGGGCCACCACGGGCACGGTGCCCGGGGAGAGGGGATAGACCTGATGGCCCCGGGCCGACCCAGAGCCGGGGTAGAGCTGTTGTCCCCCGCCACCGCACAACGCCCAAGCACCGATGCGGGGCCGGCAGCCCCGGAACTGGGTAGACCTGATAGTCCCGGGCTAGGCAGGAGCCAGGGTAGACCTGTTGTTCCCATGCTGCTGCACACATCATGGGCGCTGCCCAGAGCCTGGTGGACCCGGAGACTGGTAGACGTGTTGTACGGAGCCGGCCATGAGCCGGAGTAGACCTGTTGCCTTCACCAACGCGTGCCACATGGCGCCACTCCGAGCTCGGTGGCCCTGGACCAGGAGAGACCTGATAATCCCGGGCCAGACTGAAGGCGGGGTAGACCTGTTGTCCATCACCACTGCACGCTGCCCAGAAGTCACCACAAGCCCAGCGGACCCTGCGCAGAGTAGACCTGATCACCACGGCTGACCCAAAGCTGGGTACCCCGCAACCTCACACAGCTCGGGTGCCCCCACAAGCCCGGCGGCTCTGCAGCAGGGTAGACCTGTTGTAGGGAGCTGGCCATGAGCTGGGGTAGACCTGTTGTCCCATGCCAATATCTACACTGATGATCTGGATGAGGGCACTGAGTCCATCATCATCAAATTTGCAGATGACACCAAACTGGGTGTGAGTATGGATCTGCTGGAGGGTAGGAGGGCTCTGCACAGGGAGCTGGACAGGCTGGATCCAGGGGCCAAATCCAGCAAGGGGAGGTTTAACAAGACCAAGTGACGCTGCACTGAACCAGGAGGTCAGTGTTACTCTCTGGGGCCTCGTGGAACAACAAAGACCACTGTGACATGGGGGCACCTTGTATAACCAAGAGGCCATTGTGACAATGCAAGTACTTGTTGAAGAAAAGGAAGAATTTTGGCAGCAGGGTTCTCCTTGGGACCAAGAGGCCATTGTGACACCATGGAACCAAGGAGGCCATTGCTGCACAGTGAGACCTCCTGGAACCAAGGATCCACTGTGACACTGCAGGGCCCTGGGGGACCAAGGGGCCATTGTGACACTGCAGGGCTTAAGGGTCCAAGGGACTTAGTGACACCAAGGGGTCCCATGGAACCAAAGTAACATTGTGACACTGGGATGCCTGACAGAATCATGGAGAAAATTGGGACACTCTAGGGCTTCATGGAATCATAGTGACACCAAGTGGAGAAGGAATGTTGATCTGCTGGAGGGTAGGAGGGCTCTGCAGAGGTCCCAAATCCAACAGTGTGAGGTTTAACAAGTCCAAGTGACGGGTCCTGCACTTTGGACACAACATCCCCTGCAGCACTACAGGCTGGGGACAAAGGGGCTGGACAGCGACCAGGCAGAAAGGGACCTGGGGGACTGATGGACAGCAGGCTGGACGTGAGCCAGCAGTGTGTCCAGGTGGCCAAGAAGGCCAATGGCTCCTGGGCTGGATCAGGAATGGTGTGGCCAGGAGGAGCAGGGCAGTGATGCTTCCCCTGTATGTTAAGCACTGGTTGAGCAGCACCTCGAGTGCTGTGTCCAGTTATGGCCCCCAATTTAGGAAGGACATGGAGGGCCATGTCCATAGAAGGGCAACAAGGCTGGTGAGGGCTGTGGAACACAATTCCTGTGAGGAGGGACTGAGGGGTTGTTTATCCTAGAGAAGAGGAGGCTTGGGAGCAGCAAGGTGGTGTCAGGGTTGTCAGGGCACAGGTTAAATTTGATGACATCCAAGGTCTTTTCCAACCTTGCTGATTGTGTTATTCTCATAAAACCACCCTTGGAGCAGCTGCAGGATGAGCCCTGTCCTGAGGCATCAGCGCTGCCCCAGCAGTGCCCATGGCCTGTCCCTGCTGCAGCCCCAGCACTGCCACCCCCAAGACTGTGCCCGGCTGTAGTAGTGCGTTTTTTATATATATTTTATGTACGGTTTTATATATTTGTATTTCCCAATGGTTTGTCCCTGTTTCCCCCCTATTGCTGAGTTGGTCCATTCTTTTGTTTTCGTTTTCCCGCCTGGTCCTCCTTCCCGCCTTCCCGGCACCTGTCCGTCATCCCCAAAACTGCTGTGTCATTCCCCTGTCCCCTCCCAGGTGCCTTGTCCGTCACTCGGTGTTCCTTCCCCTCTATCCAGAAGCTTCCACTCAGGGCACCGAGTGATTGGACGAGGGCCTGGGGCCACTCCCCTGACCCTTCCCCATTGGACCAGGTGGAATCACCCCACCTTGGAGCCACTCCCTTCCCCGTTCCCCATTGGTTCCCCCCTCACAGTTCACCACTCCCACACCCCTCCCACATGTTATAAAAGTCTGTGCCGAACCCCACTCGGGGTTCCAGTCGGCAGGTGTTTCTTCCCCGTGTTTGGCCACGTTGGCCCATTAATAAAGAAGAGTTTACCCCCGGCTGGATCCGGCTTTTCTTTTCCTCTCCGAGGCTTCGCCAGCGACTCGAATCAGGACCCACGAGGACACCTCCTTAACCCCGTCAGGGTGCAGCGGGAGGTGCCTCTATTGCCCGTTCTCACCCCAGGTGCAGAGCTAGCCGGGGTTGGAGAAGAGAAGATCAAAGGGCATCTGGGGCTGAGGAGCGCGGCACCCGGCCCCGAGAGCACTCAGGCCCTGCAGCAACACCAGGGCCACCAGGGCAGCGGGGCAGGGCCACGGGAGCAGCACTGGCAACACCAAGTGCTGCTGCTCCTGGGCACAGCTGCTGTGCCAGCACTGATCTGCCCCAGCTCTGCACACAGATATTGCTGCTGCAGCTCCAGAGAAGGCAACAAAAAGGGTAACCCTGGAGAAAACTTTGCTGGGAGATCTTTTATTTCCTTTAAAGCCACCAAGAGCTCAGCCATCGTTGACACATTCTGTGAGCACAGGGAAGGTGGACAGAAACAAAATGAGAAATGGCACGAGGAATGGCTTTTCTTTGTGGACAATATGTGAAAACTAAAACAAAGTGAAAGAAAACCCACCACAATGCAACCAACAAGAAATATCAAAGATTACTTTTATTCCAAGTAATTTGCAGTTTATTAGAATTTATTTGCTGGCACTTTAATGTTCCTGAAATCATCCAGTTATCAGTGTCCACACTGCAGACTTGAGCTCCTGGTTCCTCAGGCTGTAGATGTGGGGTTTCAGGGCTGGAGTCACCACCGAATAGAGAACTGACAGTGCCACATCCCGGGATGGAGAAGAGATGGAGAGGGGCTTCAGGCAGACAAATGTGCCAGTTACAAAAAGGGTCAGCTGGGGTCACCTGTGCTGGCTGTGTCCCCTCCCAGCCTCCCCGCAGCCCCAGCCCCTCCCCAGCGTGGCCCAGAGGGGCAGGACAGGCCTTGGCTTGGTGGGAGCTCAGCAAGAGCAAAACCATCTCAGTGTGCTCAGCCCTGTGCTCAGCACCCAGCCCAGCAGTGTCTCAGTGCCAGTGTCTGTGCCATCAGTCCCAAAAAGGGGTTTCCATGGCACCTGCCAGGACAGGTGGCCCAGGTGTCACACCCGCTGAGGGCTGCCATGGACACAGTGCCCAGCACTGCCCCTTTCTGTCTGCCTGACCTGGCCTTTGGCCCTGGCACTGCCGTTTGCTGCTGGTTCCGCGGTGCCTGACCGGCCAGCGTGACACAGGGCAGGTGGCCATGGCACAAGGGCCCAGCAAGGGATCCCCTCTGGCTCCGGGCTGTGACAGCAGCCCTGAGGAACGGCCCAGGGCAGGCTTCCATGGCAACCAACCATCACAACGCCTCCAGGCATTGGTTGCCATGGCACCAAACTAAGGAATGGATCCCTGTGGGTGTTGCTGTGGCACCTGGTGGCACCAAGGAGTGGCACTGCAATTGTGCCTGGAACAGCCCCAGCACCGCTTTGTCCTGAGGGCTGCCATGGCAGCCGAGGGCAGCAGCAGCTCTGCAGGCAAGTGGCCATGGAACCTGGCTGCAGAAAGGGGTCCTGGGCTGGTTTCCAAGGAAACTTGAACTGATGAGGCTTGCCATGGCACCCAAACCCAGCAGTGGGGTCAGTGCAGTGACCATGGCAAGAGTCCCTTGCAATGGCCCAGTGCAGGTTGGGCTGATGATCCACCCTCACCGCTGGCCCAGGGCAGGTCTGCAGTGCTCTTGGAGGCACCTTGGGCTTGGCACACACTTGAGGAGGGTGTCTGTTTTCAATGGGGAAACCCAGGAGTTTCATTTGCTACAAAAAGTAAAGAAGGAAAAGCCAACTTTGCCTGAGTGCAGCCAGTTCTCCAAGCAAAGCAGGTCCCAGGTGAGTGAGGAGAGACAGGATGGGGATGGGGAATGCATACATTCTATTTAAAACAAGAACCTCTGCCTGTTATGTGTCAACTGCTTTTTTTAATCCCCATGGTGTCTTCGAATCTGAGCAAGGCCTGAAGAAATTAGCTTTTTCTGATACAAAAAACATAAATTCCTCTTCTCTGGAAGATTTAGGTATTCGGTGACAGTTACTTCAAAGCAAGTATCTCATTCCTTAAAAAAAACCCCATTGACATAATTTTTATTGTAACTACTAAAGCTTCATTTTAACTGTAAAACTACATTTACCATACTATTAAAATGTTAATACAGCACAACTAATCAATATAATATAACACATAGAGTAAATATCTGCATAGAGCCATATAATATGCATTTTTCACATCCATGCTGGCTCAGACCTCCAGGCACAGCTCTTCTGAACAGGCCAGACCTCCTCAGGAGAGTCCCGGGATCAATATCAGTCACTGAATGCTGTAATCTTCTCTTGTGTAATAAGAACAGCAATAAAAGACACCCTTTAAAACAGGAATACATATTTCCTAGAAGCTCTTTTAAATATCACTCCATAAATATTGCAGGAAAGCTTCTTAATGAATGACACTAGAGCAGAGAGAAATCAAGGCAGAGCCATGGTTTGTCAGGACTGGCTTGATCCTAATGAGCCCCGTGGTGCATTTGGAGCTGAGCCCTGGAACCTCAGGGCCTGAGAGGAGATGCCACAAACCTTTCCAGGAGTCAAAGTCACAGAAAAACCCAGAGTGTCTCAAGGCATAAATGGGTCCCACTGAGGACCATCCCCAGCACAGGCTTCTCATGGACTCCTTGTAGGAGAGAATTGGAGGCAAAGATGGCACAAAAAGCTCTGACAGACTCAGTGTGGAAAGGAAATTCCAAAGTACCTTCAAGACCTTGAGTATCTCAAAGCATTAATGAGCCCCAATGAGTGTCAGTACAAAGCTCTCAAAGGACTCATTAAAGCTAATTGGGGTCATAAAGATAACTGGGGCCATGATTGCACAAACCTCTCACAGAGTCTGTATCAGAAGGGAAACAGCAAGTACTTTAAAATAACTGAAGTACCTTGAAGCATTAATGAGCCCACTCTCTGTTGTTACTGACAAAGCCTCTTCAGGGACTAATTACAGCAGATAATTGGAGGCCATGATTGCACAAACCTCTCAGAGTCTCCAAGGCAAAAGCCAAATCCAAAGTCCTTTGAGAAACCTGCAGTCCCTGGGAGCATTAAGGAGCCCCCAGGGCCATTCCTGACCAAGGTTCCCCAGGGACTCCTTCCAGCAGATCCTTGAGGCCACTGGGATGTGGGCTGTGGGGGATGCTGAGGGCAGGACCAGGGGGTGACAGTGCCCAGCCTGGCTGGGGCTGTGCCAGGAGGCCCCAGTGCCTCAGCACAAGGTGTCTCCTGACAGCTCTTGGTGGCACAGACCCTGCTGTGCCCCAGGGCACCAAGACTTGGCTTCTCTTTGTCCCCACCTGTCATCAGTGCCTCCAGTTCTCTGCTCTGGCTGGGGCATAGAGACACTTTCTCATTTTTGTCCCTCATTCAGACTCATTAAAAATCAAATAAACTTTGGAGATGGATTCTGACGTGAGTTCTTGAGAGGTTTCTTTAGCTTCCTCTCAGGGACTGATGCCTAGGGCCTCAGCACAAATCCCCAGAGCGTCATTAAAGTCCTTGTGCTGTGTCTGTGCTGCTGAGCTGGGCTGGGCTTCTGGTACAGAAGCAGCTCCTGAACACCAAGAGCTTCAAAGGTCCAGCTCTCTTGATGAGCAGCTCTTCTCCCAGCCCAGCAGGGCCGGGGCACTGCCTGCAGCCACCGCAGGCACAGCACAGGGCACAGAGAATTAACGGGATGGACTCTTTATCTCCTCCTGCTCGTATCCACAATTTCTCATATAACAACTCCAGATGTTCTTCCTTTAAAAATTCAACCAACGTCTCATCTGAAGATTGCACCAATCTGTGCAATCTCCGCGCCTGTATACTTGGAATTAGCGCCCCCAACTTGATAATACCTAAACCACCGTCCTTATTGCTCGAATATAAATGGCATCACATGTACTCGGGGGAAGATGCAGCCACTCCTTGACCAATTTTCGAACCTGCTGGTCAAGGGCTTCCAGGAGCCCAAGATGGATCTTGGTATGGTCAGCCAGACGTACCAGCCTCTGGATGGTATAAGTTCTGAGTATATCCACTTTCTGAAGAGGTTTAAGGGGTGAATTCCCAATCCGATTGAGCCAATCTCCCAGTTTCTCAGACAAACCTGAATCAGCAAAGCCTGTCCACGGATCTATCCATGTGCCCAGATATTTCTCAGAGCTCCCTGGGTCGATCTTGTTCAGGGGGGACCCATTAATCTTCCATGGAGGACAATCATTGATGTTATATGAGTCCTTTGTTGGTCTAATATAAAATCCATGGCATTTTTCACCCTGTGTTCGCAGACCAGTAAGTTCACAAAAGGTCTCGAGAATTTTGATGTTATCACACATGCCTTCCCAGGAATCACTCATCAGCACTAAATCATCAGCAAAGGCCATAGCTGTTATTTTCAACCTGCCCTGGTGGAACCCTTTACCCTCTGTTTCAAGTTTACATAGGAGGGGATCAAGTGCGAGGTTGAACAGCAAAGGTGACATGGGGTCGCCCTGCTTGACACCCAAGTGAATATATATGGGGTCCATTTTCTCCTTCCCAAGAGAAATGTACGTTTTAATATTCCTGTACATTTCCCTTACCAACTGAATCATATGTGGATCGACCCCTCTCTGAACCAAACCCCGAAATATATGCTGATGACATACAGTGTCAAAAGCCTTGGCAATGTCCACAAACACCACCCCCAGATGTTTGTGCTCCCTTTTAGCATTTTTCACCACAAGTTGTAACAACTTGAGGTTTTCGGAACATCCTGAGGCACAAATAAAACGCCGTTGATGGGGGTGAATGGGACATGCTTCCTGCCATGTCCAGGAAGGTGTCTGGTGGCTGATTTGTCTGTCAGTCCTGCAGCAGGATGAGCCCAGACTGGCCATTCCAGGATTATCCCCTGCGAGTGTCTGCGATGCCAAGTGTCGCAGCTGCAAATACAGGCAGGCAAGGGGCAGGCTGAGGGGAGTTGGGCACATCCCCCCCTGAGAGGCAGCCCTGGTGCTCTCTGTGCAAGATCCCTGTGGGCATTTCAAAGCACATCTCACAGGAGCGCTCTCTGGGGTGAGCTGAGCCACGCTGAGTATGTGTGGCAGCACATTTCTCCTTGTGCTGTCACAAGTACAGGCTTTGCAGAAAGCTCCCTGCGAAGGCAGAGCTCATACCACACTCTCTGCACCAGGCCCTCATTTCCAGATAGCTCTGACAGGCCTCCCGGGCTGACACCTGCCAATCTCACCTCCTCCTTGGGTGTAAACCAGATTTGTAAGTTCTGCCACCGTTGCGGATCAAGGGTTCCTTGGGAGGGCATCACTTCAAAGGGACAGGGCTCATCCTCCGGCGCCTGCTGCTTCTGGCATAGGGCTGGTGTCACGTATTTGTGCCGATTGTTCTGGGCACAGAAACCAACCGTGTGAGGTCTCCTCGGTCTGCGAGGACAGAGCCTCACTTCCTGAGTGCTCTGAGACACTGATGCGGTGCTGAGAGCACCCACAGCCAAACCAAGAGTGGCCCCCATAGCCTAGAGCTGCAGGGAAAACCTGTAGACAGGGCGGGCAGATGGGGAACTACTGTCCTCAGAGAAGGAGGAGGAATGGGTGAATTTGCCACCTTGTCCTGCAAATCCTGTACAACCTTCCAAGCTATAACATCGTGCTTGTCCTGTTGTCCCGAATTTGGGACAGCCTTGTACACAGGAAAGGCTTGAAGCTTACCTTGAACTGAAGCATCATCATCCTCACTTGTGCTCCCCCTGGGGAGGACAGGAATCAACTGGCCGCTAGGTATGGTCTCTGCCTCCTTGAGAGGCGGGTTCAAAACCGCACCACCAGGCTTTCCCACCCGCTCTAACAAATCCTAATCACACACTTCCGAAGCGCTTTGCCTGACCGCATCCCAAAGGCGATGGGGATTTATTGGTCACACAAACACCTGACAGGGAGGTAGCGTCCACAGATCTCTCTGGGACGCTCGCCGCCCTTGTCGGTATTCCGACAGACGGTCAGGCCCCCGTGACAGAATCGAGTAGATCAAATCATCGCTGTCACTACCTGCCTCCTGTGACAGGGGCGTGGGGGACAGTCCGCCATCCACAGGGGAGGGTGGGCTGACGAGAGACACTGTTATGTGTAATAAATATAATTCGCACCATTCCTCATATGAAATATGTAATATTGGATATTTGTTAAATCATGCCTGTCATATTAGTTCCCCCCCCTTTACAGGTGAGACTGGATGTATAAGAAACTGATTTACAAGTAAAAGGATGTGGCTTGGCCAGGAGATGGGCCATGTCTGAGCTCCAGGTGTTAATCATCACGATCATCAGTGCTGATCGTCCAAGATGGATATCATGGAAATCCTCAGACAGATCCATGTGAATGCAGCCTTCCCGTAAACTCTCATCAAGAATTCAACTACTCCAGACATTGAATTATTTCTCCTCATCACCAAAAAAAGAAAATCTTATTAACCTATAAACTCTGAATAGAAGAAAGACTAACTGCTCAAATCTTGGCCTCAGGCGGAATTTTCCCTATAAAAACCACTTGTGCCAGGATGGAGGTGTGTGGGCATAGGAGAAAACCTCTGCTGAGGCTGACTCCTTGTTGCACACCCAGGGTCGACCCCGGGCTCGGCTCTGTCCTTTCCATGTGGCTGACTAGATAGAATTTGACCGCAAATAAAATTATTTTTATTTTTAATCTGGCTGAATAAATTCTCATTTATAACAACACCGCGGCTGGGGAAGCGGCTACGACCGCGAAGCCGAAGCACTGGGCGCGGCCCCCGAGCCAACAGCTCCCGAACCAGAAGGGCCAGCCGCCGGTGACGGGGCGGAGACTGGGACCATCACCGGCCGCTCGGTGGATCCTTCCATCGCAGGTGGCAGTATGAAAGGATCAGCAGGAGATTGCAACACCGTGGATGTGACGTGCGTTGAAGCTGCAGTCATCGGAGGCAGGAACGGCACTGGCTGCTGGGGCGCAGCAGGCATCACGGGCACTGAAGCAACAGCGGGCGGGGCAGGAGGCAGAACCGCCGCCGCCGAAGCTGCAGGCGGGGCGAGAGGCAGAGGTGCTGCCGCTGAAACGGGGCGGGGGCAGGAACCAGAGGCGCCGCTGGAGCCGCCGAAGCGGCGGGCATGGCAAAAGGCAGAACCGCTCCAGCCGCGGGCGCCGGGCCCCATCGCTGGGAGCACCTGTGCCACGGCAGGCGTGGCGTGGAAAGCAGGCACCACTCCCAGCGCTGGTGTCAGTCCCGGAGCAGGGAGGGCCGAAAACAACACCAAAGTGCCCCCCACAACATGCTGCTGAACCATCGACACCGGCACCGTGAAAGAAATCAAGTCAGTCGCAGCACACGTCGCGCAGCGGGACGTTCCGGGAAGCAGCTGCGCTGGCCCCGCCGGTAGAACCGGAGCCCCCGCGGGAGGCGGGGGGTGTGGTGGGCATGAACCAAAGGCTGCATCCCTGCCCCCAGCGAGGCCCATACATCTGTGCAGGCTCCATAGCTGATAACGAAGCTGCAGACTGGAGAGGGGCCCCACAAGGGCTGAACCAGCTGAGCCGCCTGGTCAACCGCCGGACGGGCCCTGGGCTGTCGCGGCGAAGACGGGACAGCCCCCTGTTATAAATTGTGACACGGCAATTTGAAGTGTCTTAATTCAATAAAGCAATTTTATTTAAAATTAGCAAGCGAGTAAGGCAGGCAAAATCCAGCGCTGGGCGGCCGGGGAGTCTCCTGCTCCACCAACGGCGCGCAAAAATGTTCTGTCCCAACCTTCCTTTTATTCCCCCCCTTTCTCCTTGCAGACGTGACTCTCCAAATGCAGTCTGAGTCTGGTCGTTGTGATAGCTTCTAAGTCTCTTCTTTTGAGATACAGCAAGCAGACCAGATACACACACGCCCAGGACTTTAATCTCAACCTCCTTATCACCTTGTAAGCAAATAAGCATTTCAAAGACACACCAGTACATTCTTAGCCACTATCTTATGCAAAACAAATTAGGTTAACATACCACAGTACATTCTTATGCAAACCAAGATAAGCAAGCATATTACAGTGAACAAATTATCTTCTACTTATCTCACCCCCGACAGGCCGTGCAAAGGGGGGTGGGCCGAGCCCGAGAGCTGCGATGATGGCACTCCCAGCGCCGCCTGAAAAGCAGGTGCTGCCACTGGCACCGTGCCCAAGGCAGATTGAGCCTGCTCAGCCAGCCGGGGCACAGTCTGCTGTGCAACCTGCGGCTGATTGTCCGGCAAAGAATTCCCAGGCTGAGTAGAGCCATGGGGTTGGGGAGTGCTGGGACCAGCAGGAGTCCCCGGTGACACGGGAGGCTTGCGGGGCGTCCCATCATGTCCCGACACCCCGCTCCGCGCCGTGGAGGACTGGGCATCGCCCGGCCCGTCTGCCTGTCCCCGCTCCCCGAGACACGGCTGCACACAGAAGCGGCGGCGTCACTCCCGGAGAGAACACCCTCGGCATCCCTGCTCCCCGGGGCTCCCTCCCGCAGGGGCACATACACGCGCCTCCAGACCGAAAAGTGCGGACACCTCCGCGTCCCCCTTGTGCATCTGCTTCATGAGGCACCGCCCCAAATCGCGCCAGAGCTTTCGATCGAAGGCCTGCCCAATGTCCGCGGAGAATCCATGGTCCCGAGCCCAGATTAAGAGCAGTACCAGTTCCTCATCAGAGACCCGAACTCCCATCTGCGGGATAGAGGCTTTCCAGGCGGACAAGACCGTCCGATCAGCTGCAGACGCCTGATTCCCCATTGCTATGAAACCTCCTGTTTGTGAACATCCACTTTTAGAGACAAGACAGCCCGCTCCTCCAGGGAAAACCTGTCCCGCACAGTCCCGGCTTTTAAAAGCCGCACCACGGTCCAAATAGGACCAAGCCTTCTACAGAAGGCGTGGAGTTCCAGCGTTACCTTTCTTAAGAAGGCAAAGGTGTCTGTTCACAGCCACAGGCTGGTGGCACGGTGCCGCGCCGCCGAGACCCCCCCGCAAGACGCTGAGGTTCAGGTCACCAGCCCAGGCCATAGATTCACGAAGGGTCACCAGACCCTGTTTCTCAGGGTTAGGGGCAATTCCACGTCAGCGGTCACCAGATGTTGGTGTCGAGGTAGGACGGGAATGAAGAGACTGCTCAGAAGGCTGCGAGAGTAAAACTCTGGTTTATTCAAAATACACTGCTCTTTTATACAGAGCTTCGTGAGGACCAAATCCATTGGTTCTGTAGTGAAAACAACCCACCCCATTGGAGCAATGTGCTTCATGCACAGTGATAGAACTTAACAATAAACAATGGAATAACAAGAGAGATAAAGAACTATTTACATTCTTCTCCAGCTCTTTCCCCGGCTTCTGCCTGGCTAGAAATTCTCAGTTTCTTTCTTTGACTGAATCTGAGACCCACAGAGCCGGATGGTCTCAACCTGGCACTGCCCAACGGGGATGTCAGAGAACTGCAGTGTGTTCTTGGAGAGTTCAAGCGATGGTTCCAGCACAGTGGCACAGAGGCGGATGTGAGACGTGGGGCCATTTGTCACCTGGAGAAGGACAGAGAATTCAGCAGAGGGTGCAGGTGACATCTGCTGCTGCGCCCAGCCTGCTGCCTGCCCCAAGAGCTGTGGTACCTCTATGGGCAGCAGCACATCCACGTCACCCGGTGGCTGGTGGGCACTTTCAAAGTGCACTTCAAATGCCACGGTGTGGCTGGGGGGCAGGCTCTTTATCAGGCCTAGGTCCATGCTGAAACCTGGAACAGATGAACACAAAGCAGCTGAGATACACGAGGAACACGAAATGTGCCATAAGCACTTAAAGCCTTACAGGTGTCCTGGCTGAGAGGGCTGGGGAAAGCCCCACACTGTTCTGTGACCTGGATAAAAACTTAGAGTGCACCTGAACAGCCCTCAGACACAGTGAGCCACTGTGATGGAAGTGCAGCCTTGCCTCGAGGTCTCTTTTGGAAGCTTCTTTTGATCCACCAGAGGATCTCACAGGCTGTTTCTTCAATAAAGGCTGAATACAGGTGCTGTGACAGTGTGAACTCCAAACAAAGCATTTCCAAAACACAGCAGACCCCCCTGGTTGCCAAAACAAGCCCACAGAGTGCCCAAAGAAACTCGATGCTCGTGGGAGCCAAGGGCAGAGGATGCTGAGAGGTGACCAGGGTGATGAGCCCATCTGGCCTCTGCACTGAAGTGTTAGGGCAGGCACAGGCAGGCCAGGAGAGGTCCCTGGGCATGGATGGCCAGGAGAATTCTGCCTCTAAAGCTCCCAGCAGGGGCACTGAGAAGAAAAAAGCTCAAAAACCTCCCCAAGTTCAGTGGCTTAAGCTAATCTGTCTGAAACACCTCCTTCAAGGCCACAGGAAGTGTCTCCAGCACTGCTTACCTGTATCCTGCAGGGCAGACAGATCAGCCTGGAAGGACACTGGGATCTGCTCAGGGTTGGTGATCTCCAGAGTGCTTTTCTCAGTGAAACCCTTAAGGACAGGGCCCATGTCCAGGATATACTCGGGCAGCTTAACTCTGCAAGGAGGATTAAGGACAGTCCTTAAACCACAGCCTGGCTGCATGTCCAAGAGGACAGCCATAAATAAAGTGGCTATTTCTTTATTCACTGCTGTAAAAACTCAGCTCAAGCCCATGAAACCCATGGCCTGACCACCTGACAAAGAGTTTGGGAAGTCAGGAGGAGTCCTGACAAGTCCTAGGTTGTATCAGCTACTAACAGTACCTGCAAATAAAATTATTTAAAATGGACACTGGCCACAGCTCCTCTGCCATGAAAAGCCAGTACAGGTGAGTCCACTGGTTCTCCACTGGTCTCAGTGGAACTGCCCAGCCTGGGGTACAGCCTGAGGCTGAAATTGTTTTGGGGCCTAGAATATGATTTGCCTGCACAGGAAATCTTCATTGCTCTGCAACCAGACCACATGATCTGCTCTGCAGAGCATCTGCTTCCTGCATTGAAACCTCTGCTGCTTGTGCTGCATCATGATGGTCACAGGGACCCACCAAGTTTCCTAGACAAGCCCTGCCACCCCACCAGGATTCAAGCCATCTGATTTGGGGTTTTAAAGGGTTCCCTTCTCCTTTTGCTTAGTGTGCTCTGTTAGTTGGAACCACGACATCAGCTGGGAGCTGTCTCTTTCAGAGCTAGTCAGCAGGGACAGAATTTATCCTGCCTGGAAGGGCTGGAAGGTCTGCACTGGGTCCCCTCAGCTCTAGGGACAGAACCCCACACTTGTGGGGAACTGAGCAGTCCAAAGCTCAGCGTGATGCTGGGGAAGGGAGGACACCCCACTGCTCACGTGTGGTGTGTCACAGCCACCGGGACCAGACCCCTTCTGGACTCCAGGCTATTCCCAGCTCTGCAGGCCCAAGGAGATCTCAGGAGAAGGGGACATGGCTGGGTGTTCCCCATGGGGCACCTGGAGATGGGGATGGGAGTCCCTACTCACTTGACAAGACTATGGCATAGCTGGTTGTTAGGGAACCTGCCCTTTGGGAGATGGTATGTGAGCCTTTTCTGCCGCTCCAGAGCAGCCTTCTTTATCAGCATCCTCATCGTGTCTATCTGCAGCTGAGTGTTTGGCTGAGGAAAGGGAAAAAGTACTTGGTTAGCAAAGGTCCTTCCCAAGGCCCAGCCTGCACCTGAGAAAGGATCCCACCCTGCTCTTGTTGGGAGGGGGCGTGGGGTCCTCCTGTCCGGCTGCTCAGTGTCTGTGACACCTCCTGGTCTCTTAGCCAGGACCTCATCTCCAGGGAAGTAACTCCAGCATCTTTGCCTACCCAGATTCTCAGCAAAGCTGCTCTGGCCAGGCAGACAGACCAGCCAGGAACCTTCCAGAGCTCCAGACACTTGCCTCCCCCAGCCAGTACCAAGGCAGCTTGAACAAAAACTGTCTTGGAAGGGAATCAGGACCAAGCTGGTGCCTCTTGGAGATGAGCACCACCAGCACAGCCCCAGGGCACAATCAGGCAGCTGCTGTTCAGGTCTGTAACTCTGGCAGGGCTTGAGTTGGGACTAACAAACTCCCCAGCAATGACCTGCATCCCCTTCAAAGCACCATCAACTCCATCCCTGGAGCATGGCCTTCAGGACCTCTCCCTGGGGTAGCCAGGAAGTTGATGCAGCCCCAGAAGAGACCATGAGCAGAGTGTCAGCCCTAGGGGCAATGCTGAGATGACACAAGGTTGTAAGTGGGCAGGGAGGTCCCAGGTGCCATCAGGGCACTGGGGAGCTGCTGTGGGCTGCAAGGGGCTCAGGTGACACGGAGAAGGTGGCATGTGCCAAATGGGGCTGCAGCTGTTCTTACTACCGTGCCAGAGCCGAGCAAATGGGGCTTCAGGTCCTGAGTCTTCAGATCCCGAGTCTCCGAGGTCTGAGTCTTTGGAGTCTGAGTTTTCAGAGTCTGAGACTTCAGGCTCTGAGTCTTCTGAACAACTTTTGATTTATTCCTCTCACTGTACTGTTGCAGGTGTTTTGCAGTCTCTTTCAGTAGCTTCTCATATTTTTCATTTTCTGAAGGAAGAAAACATCCGCAAAGAGAAGTGTGAGCAAAGTGCCAGTCCCATTTCAGCTGGCAAGTCCCCACCTCCCAACATTGGTTTCTTCCAGAAAGAAATCCCTTAAGCCCTCTATGGGAAGTGGATGCTGCTGCTCCTTGCTGAATCCTCACGTTCTCTCCCTCCCCACCAAGGAGCATCTCATCCCCTGCAATGTCACACAAATCCAACCCTGCCAGAAGCCCTGCCAGCCTCTCCTACAGCTTTCCAAGCCCTTCACTCTCGCCACCATCCTTCAGGACCCTGCCAGATGTGCTGGCAGGATCTGCAGGATGGCTCCTGGGACAAAGCCCACATGGCATCCTCTGCTCAAGACTCATGAAGCAACCAGGGGGGCTTGAGTTGGCCTGGGAGTCCTGCAGACCTCCAGGCTCGGTGGGGTTGGCATGAGCTGCCCCATGGGCTTACGGTCGGGAACAAAACCAGAGCGGCCCTTCCTGGGGCAGACAGGCCGTGCCCACCTGTGGTGTTCCAGGGCAGGTTCACGCTGATCAAGGGACAGCACGCTTCTCCTTTCAGGGTGATATTTTTTGGGTCCAGATCATCCACTTCAAGCTGGTAAATCCTGATGAAAGCTCCTGGTATTCCTGGCATGTAAGAGAATTCCAGCTCTTGCTTCTCGCCAGGTGCAATGAAGCCCTGCAGGGACAGGAGAAGAGGGAGGGAATGCATCAGTGTTTGATGGGGGATCAGGGGACACACAGGCTCAGGAGACAGACTCTCATCTGGAATAAACCATCAGACCACATCACCTTCGTGATAAATATATTACAGTGTTGGTTTTCACAACTGTTAAATACAATGTGGTTTATAAGGTTGACTTCTGTAAAAGAAGTTTTGCTAAAGTTTAGAGTTCTTTTAATGCAAATGTTGTGTTGTGATACTAATGTTGATGAAGAGTTGTTGTAATATTAACATTTAACATTTATATAATGTTAAATTATAACATATATATAATATTAAATTTATAATATATATTAATTTATAACATATAAAAAGTATATAACATACACATATAAATATATTAATTTATAACATATATATATAATATTAAATTTAACACTTAATAGTGAAGGAATGGAAACCTGTTGAATATGTTGAAAAGTAACAAATGACCACCACTAGGACAACTGCACATGCTCCAAAAAAGTGGTACAGAGGGGAAACTATGTCAAAATTTTTGAATATATCTAACCATTTGTAAATATGTATTAGGCTGATGCAATACCCCAGGGATATAAGGGGTGTTGCTGTGTTGACTGGTGTGCCTGTGGCTGCAGCTAAGCACCCAGTGCTGTTACTTCTGCTTTATTGACTTTGTCCTCTATTGTCTCTTATTAAGTTTTTTTTTAATTTTAACTGAGGAGTGGCCTTTGTTTCTCACACCTTCTACCTTCCCTGTATCCAAAAGTGCACCGTGTGTCCTCCCCAGGGCTCACAAGGCTGCAGCCCCAGCACAGCCTGATACGAGCACAGCCCTGCTGTTAACAGGCTTTGCCCTCTGCCAGCAAGAGCCTGCCTCCACAAAAAAAACTTCTGCTGCCGCTGGGGAAGGGAAGCCTCTGCTCTCAGCAGGGCCAGCAGCTCCTCTCGTCCCTTGGAGGATTCAGGCATGCAGAAATGGGAAAGCAAATTACTTCCCACTTCAAGGAGGGACAAAGGCAGGAGTGCTGCTTCATCTCAAAGACATCCAGGCAGGACTGAGAGGCTTGGGCAGTGGTGGGATGCTGCTAATCTTTCTCGCTGCTCTTCCAGCCCCGCTCCCTGGCCCCCTCACTGCCCCACAAAGCCGCTGCACAGCAGCAGGGCTGGAGGAGGCAGGGAGCAGCAAGCCTAGTAAGGGACATGTAAGTGGTGCTTAGCTGGCAGTGGGGAGGCAGGGCCAAGGACAATGTCCTGTGTGATCACACCCTGGGTAAGGTGACCCTCAGAAACGCTCCAGTGCCAGCACAGCCTGAGATCTCAGCCCTCAGGGTCCCCACAGTGACTATGAGGAACCAATTATATTTTTAGTCATGCCTCAGCATAGGCTATAAATCCATTTTCTGACACGGGGTGAAAAACTACAATAGGGGTTGTCCACGTGCTGGGAGCCCTAACTCATCCCACTTTAAAGGAGGTTGTGGCAGACAATGCAGGCAGGCTCCGTGTCTGGGGGCTGCCAGCGACCTCCCCCTCGGAGGAGGGCAGACCCCAAAGCCCAGGAAAACTTTGCCCGCCTGACCAAATCCTCCTGAAAGGGCTGAGTTACGGGAGTGTGAAAAACACATTCACTCTCCTGTGAAAATGTAAAAAGTTTAATAAAGGACAATAGGAGACAAAGACCACAGCAAAGGTTGTTAGGGCCAGGTGCATCTTGGCACTCATCCAGGAGCACACACTTACCTTCGGGGACACCCCTTAAATACCTTTTCATTACACCAGGCTGTTGCATATTCATAGTCCTTATGTATTTCCATAAACTAGTTTACATATTCCAGGAACCATTTTACATAGCCCCTCCTTGGTTCTGCCTTTTTAGGGCATTTGTGTTTCTTAGCTGGGTTTTGGCTCCTTCTCTTGATTGCTTCCAGTTCGGGCCTTGGTCCTCACTGCCTTCAGACGGTGAGTGCTGATGGTGGCAGATCTGCACAGGTGTCCTCATCCTGTGTTCACTGGGTGTTATCCCATCCGAGCAGGCATTTTAACACGAGCATGGCTATTTCACTGCTATGTCTAAGCTTAACCAGCAGCAGAAATACAAACTACATCTTTATAACAAAGTTACTTTAACACCACACATATAAAATCCATTTTAATATGTGGTATGCACATTCCCTGAACAGAGAGACGCATGATTCTCTCTCCCAGGATTTTTCCTGGGAAGCTGTGAGACACAGTGAGAAAGCTCAAGGAAAACAATTCTTCTCTCTATTCACTGCTCCTGTTGTTTGCACATGTGAAATGTGTTATGGAGATTGCTTACTGAGGAGGGATTTGTTAATTAGACATCAGTGATGGCTGTTTGGATTGATTGGCCAATTGGGTCAAAGCTGGACTATCTGCACACAATCACAGGTTTTTCTTCAGTATTTTTTAGTATGATATAGTTCTAGTACAATATATTATAAGAGGATATAATAAAGCAATTATTCAGCCTTCTACAACATAGACTCAGAGCATTCTCTGCACGGGGGGGTCACATTGCTTTGATATTAATATTTGCAAAAAGCCAATATTATAATATGTATCTATGACAGGAGGAATCTTAGCATATAAAAGCACTGCCAGTTTTTCCCTGCCATTTTTGGTTTTTTTGTTGGGCTGGGAGCACCTGGAGGGCCTGGCTCCCTGCAGAGCCACTTCTTCCCTGTCTCTCTACCCTGCTGTCGCCACTTCCCTGCTCACCAGGGTAAGCTGGTGCTCCGCTGTCTCCATGAAAAACATGAACATTGATCTTATATGTGTCGTGTTAAAGTAACTTAGTTATAAAGATATAGTTTTTATTTCTGTTGTTAATTAAGCTTAGTGAAATAGCTGATATAATGTGCTTGGGTTAAAGTGCCTGCTTGCATGGGATGGCATCCAGTGAACATATGAAGAAGACACCTGTACAGATCTGCCAACCATCAGCACTCACCGTCTGAAGGCAGCCTGGGCTGGGGCCAGAACTGAAGATGATGACAAAAAAGGACTAAAAACGCAGCCAAGGAATAGGCACGCTCCAAAAAGGGCAGATCCAAGGAGGAGCCATGCTAAGCAATTCTTAGGACATGTAAACTAGTTTAGGGGAAAAGTTTACTATGCATAAGAGTCTGTAAATATGCAACAGGCTGATGTAATGGAAAAGGCACTTTAGGGGTATCCCCGAAGGTGACAGTGTGCTCCTGGCTGAGTGCCAAGATGCACCCGGCTGTAATAACCTTTGCTCTGTGGCCTTTGTCTCCTATTGTCCTTTCTTAAACGTTTTACAAGTTCACAGGAGAGGGAACATGTTTTTCACCGTGCAGCTGGCAGCACACTTGCTCCACCTGCCCAGCAGGACGCCGACGGAGCGTCCCAGGGTTCCAGCAGTAATGCTCTGTCCCTGTCCTCTGTTACTTTCTCCATTTCTCGTTTTCTCTCTGCTCTCTTTTCTATCCCCTTCTGGTCGGGACCATACCCTCTCTTTATCAACAAACAGTTCTCAGATACAGTACTTCCTGCGTTTGTGCCTTGTTTTTGTCCGAGAAATCTACCAAAAAGAATTCTCCTCTACTCCCCTGACAGCAGGACAGGACAATGACCAACACATTCGAGCCTCCTGCTGGTGTCTGCCTCTGACAGCAGATCCACCCACCAGCCAAGGCCATGGGGAATCTATCAGGAGAGCCCTTGTTAGACCTTCTCTGCCCCCAGCAGAAATTGCTTACAGCTCTCTCTCTCTCTCATGACTGGGTTTGGGTTTTTCCCTCTGAATTTTTTCCCCCTTTCTTCCCCTCCTTTTTCCCTTTAATGCTTTCCTGGGCCACCTGGCACAGGGCTGCGGTCCGTCACTTGTGCTACTTACAGTGGTGGGATTGACCAGAAACACACCAGGCAGATGCTGGTCATAAATGTTAGGCTTCAGCACCCAGGTGAACTCAGTCCTGCCAGTGTTCTCCAGAGTGACCGTGCTGTGACCAATTTCATTAAATATCTGGAGAGAAGGCACAGGAGTGGGAAGTTACAGACCCAGGCCTGCTGCTGGGAATCTCCTTCCTCTCTCCTGGGCTTGGAAGCAGACACATCGTGGGAGAAGGGTCCAGGGAGGAGATAAGGGCACTTGGGAACCCGGGGAACCCCCAGGCACAGGGCACCAGGACCACGGAGCTCTGGCAGCACACAGAGGTGTGGTAACAACCGTGTGAGGGCCAGCAATAAATGAACCGGGGGACACAGGCCCTCTGAGAGGTCACCAACAGCCAGGAGAAACCGAGACAGCACTGAGGCATTCCAGGAGAAAAGGCATGCAACTATTGTCAAGCAACACACATGCAACAAGGGAGTCACACAGGGCAACACAGACAGGGCCAGCAGCTGGAAATATCTGTGGGCTTTCAGCTGGAAAGTGGGGATTATTCTGGGACAGTCTCTCCAACTATAGCGACTGGAAGCCCAACTTCTTCCCTTGATTATTTGTGGATTAAGCAGGAGCTTTAGACGAGCATCTCCTTGGAGGTCAGGCTTTAGGTGTGGATCAGCAGAGGGATGTCTCAGGGACATGACCCCCAGGGCATCCCCACTGGGACCCTGCCTGCCCCAGGAGGCAGTCTTAGGCACCCAGAAAAAGAGGCACTCCCTACATTTTTGGAGATGGCTATTTTGAACCAGGTTGGATGCCAGATGTGTCCCTCAAAGGTTGTACTTCCAAGCCCCAGAGCCAACAAAGGGGCTGGGGAGGGGAGGGAGCCCTGGGCCGAGGTGGGCAGGAACCCGCTGACCGTGGTTCCAGGGCAAGGAGCTGTGCCAGGGGCTGTGTGTGGTACCTGAGGGCCACAGTTGATCTCCCAGCAGCTCAGGGAGTAGCTGAGGCGTGAGGTGATCAGCTCCACCTTGTAGGTGGGGCCTCCCTCCACGCAGCACAGCGCCTTCACGCTGGGGAGGATGTTGCAGCAGCCAGAGAAGGTGAAGGAGACCTGCTGGCTCTCTCCTGGCTGCAGCACACCTGACAGCGGCAGGATACTGAAAGCCTGGATGGAGGACAGGAGAGATTGAGGTGTTGAGCATGGAAATGGGTGCAGAAGAGCATCTTGGAGCAGAGTGCAGCTGTACCTGGAGGGGCCTATTCCCCAGCCAAAATCACCCTAATCTCATCCTGCATCCATGCCACTGACCAGTGGAGGGACCATGGGGAAAATCTCCCATACTCACGGATCAATGCGTTAATTAATACACTACATTGAAGTGAACTGGGATGTCTTCTGGCAGTAGAAATTCTCTCTGATTCACAACATGCCTTTAAAAAGCATTTCTTACTGCTTTTAGAAAAGGAGGAGACTCAGAGTAAGGGCTCTTGGAGCTCAGGGAGCTCAGGGAAGGACTCCAGCCCCACTCATCTGACTCCTGAGGCTTTCCCCCCCCCCTCTCTCTGATTTGTATCCTGCTTCCTCCAGGTGCTACAGCAAAAGCTCCTGCAAAAATTTCCTATGGACCACCTGATGAGGTCCAGGGGGAGCAATGCCCTCCATAGGTGCTGCACAGCGTCCTTGGGCAGCCCTACACCATGTCCTGCATGGCCCCTCCAACAACCAGTTGGTTCAGCAGCACTTTGTGGTGAGCCTGGAGGGACGTGAAGCCCCTCTGTGGACAGTGCTGGGGGCCACCAGTGGGACTGGGAGCTACAGCCCTGCTTGCCACGCTGGCAATGGGTGAGTGAGACAGATTCCCTCTTACCTTCTCCGCTTCGAGGGGAGCATGAGGTGCATCCACGGAGGACGCGATTCCTGCCAGCTCCCGTGGGAGGTGAGGGGGTCCAGGAGTTTGTGGTGGCACCTGAAAAACAAGCCATTTTCTATGCCAGGAGGGAGACAGCCACTTTGCAAAGTCTCAGTTTGTAAGGCAGCTTCAGGGCCACCAGTGCAATACCAGCTCTCGGAAAAGGGTAGGTGAAGATCAGGACTCATCTCAGCTTGCTCTGGGAAGGAAGCTGGAGGTCTTACCATGATGATGCAGATAAAAGTCTCATCTTACATTGTGAAGAAAACCAGGCACAAAAATCCCACACTCAGCACAGGTCTGTAGGATCTGAGTGAGCTTCTCCAAGGAAAACTCTCCTCTTTCTCCCTCTCACACACCCCATATCCAGCCACAGGCCCTGCTGCCCAACCCACAGGGGCACAGGACAGCAGGGCAGCAAAAAGGGAGGTCAGCACGAGCGTGACTTGTCAGTGGCAAGCTGGGGAGGCAACACAAGCAGTGTGTGTACAAAAAAATCTACCTCTGTTCCTAAAGATTGGGTGAAATCCTGTGCTTCTTTCAGGGCACTGTTTGCCTCCTCCTTTCTAATCCTGAATCTCCTTCTATATGCTGAGTAATCCAAATGGGAGGATCTCTGCTCCTTTGGTGGTTGGGGTTTGAATTTAGGTGGCTTAAGCTCATATCTGGAAAACAACAGAAATGTGAACAGGGATCTGCAGTGGGAGGGAGGAGGGAGGGACACCTGCACGAGCAGCGCCTGCTCATGATGCAGCCCCTGAGTGGGTGCTGGAGTGCTGAACTGAGAAATGGTTTGATCCAGCCCTTCCCAATCCAGGCTGGAGCAGGTCTGTTGTAAAGGCAGCCCAGGGATGACGCCGAGGCAGCAGCAGTGCAGCAGCTGCAGCTGCTTGCACTGAGCACCTACAGAGGACAGGGATTAACAGCTTGTGGGGATGCAAAAAGTGGGAGAGGGAAAGACACAGAAGACAAGCAGGAAGGTGGGGTTTGAGGCACCGAGGGGCAGACCCGGCCAGTGAGGAGCCAGCCCAGCAAACCCCAGTGCCCAATGCCAGAAACTCTGAAGCTCCACCAGGAATTTATCAGGAATGTTTCCCTGACAGTGTTGGGGGGGTTGGTTGATATTTTCCAACACTCCCAGGTGACTCAGGTCACAGTCCCCATTTTAAATTGAGGCAGGTGCTCAGGGTAACTCTGCTTGTGTTTCTAATGCCACATGAGGGACACAGTCGAGCCGTGCCTGCCTGTCACCCTGCTGAGCTGCAAGTGCTCCCCACACAGTCAAACACGACCTGGATGCTCCATCCCCAGACAGGCATTCAGGGCCTGTAATGACCTGCTCCCCAAGGAATCACTGCCTTTAGCTTTGTAGCTTGTTACCTAAGGCTGGGTTTAATTTCTGGGTGAGGGGCAGTCTCGTCATAACCCCCAAGAGATCCCTAATCATCTATTCCACTGTCTTTAGTTTTAATGAATGCTTTGAAGCAACTTCCCAGTTGTCCAGACAATGATATTTTTCACTCTAAAGCAGAAACTCTGAGGGAGGCAGGGATAGGAGATGATGTGATGAACAAGTCCTGCTGTCAAACAGGACAAAACCCACCAGGGACATGTTGCAGGGGAAAAGTCAAAACGAGTAATGGGTCACAAAAAAAGAGAGTGAAGATCCAAGGTGTGTGCTGAAAGCTGACCCCTGGGAGGGAAATCATCCTGGCAGTAAAGGAATTGTCTCAGCAAAGAAGGAAAGGGGAGGTAACAGACATTCAGCATCAGCCCAGGCACCAGGTAGCTTTTCTCTGGTGTTGGGACTTTCTGGGCATCCTGCAGCACAGTGCGAGGGAGGAAGGCAAGGAGCAGAGAGCTGCTCCTGCAGAGAGGACCCATCCCAAAGCAGAGGGGCCAGAAGGGGCTCCAGCAGCACTGTGGAGCTGGGACTAGGAGCCTTCATCAAGGTGACATTGCCTCAGGCCACAGAGGTCTGAGAAATCAGCTTTCACCCCAGCTTTCCTTCCCAGGGGAAACCCCTGTGGGGCCTAGGCAGCACCAAATTGGTGGAAAACCTTTTCTCTGAGCATCCAGGCTGACCACGGCTGGTCAGTGTTATTTGAACAAAGAAAAGCCAGAAGCAGTCTGTCAGATCCTAGGCCAACAGCTTTGTTCTTTGCCAAGTACAAGCAGGGCACCAGGAAGAAGAGCTTCAAGGAGAGGGCAAAGGTGCACATACCCCAGCTTGTCCGCCTGGCTGTCCCAACAGAGTGACCAGTGGTACTTGGTGAGAAGAAGGCTGCAGTTGGTCATCTCCAGAGAGCGCACTCCCTCAGTGCCACCCACGAACTCCAGGGTGCTGGGCTGGATTTGCAGATTTGGGAAGCAGTTTTTTCTCCAAAGGGCATCATGGAACACCAGGGAGGTGTCAGTGAGGCAACAGGTCTTGGTGTTGGGAGAGCCTAGGAAAAGGACACAAGTGTCCATTTAGGCACCAATTATGGCATGACTCAGTTCCCTTTGACACTGATTCCAGACTGCAGCCTTGAAAATGCCCACTCCTAGCCCTGCTGAACACTGCAAGCTTCTCTCTCTCTGATGGGGAGGAGCTCCCTCACCCGCTTCAAACCAGCACCAGTTATCTCTCAGGGATGAGTGTGCACCCAGACCCAGCATTTACTCTGAGAATTCAAGCTGCAAAATTCCCTGTTAAGTCTGCCAACACTCCCATTGTATTCAAAATACATAAGCAGTGAGTGACATGAATTCACACCCATTCTGGTCACTGTGATTACTGTTGCCTTTCTTGTTTCATTTATTCAAAACGCAACAAGTGCTTCAGCAGTGATAAGGGTGGGGAAGAAGCAGCTCAAGAAAGCTTCCTTCCTTCCTTCCTTCCTTCCTTCCTTCCTTCCTTCCTTCCTTCCTTCCTTCCTCCCTCTCTCGGAAACTTCTGTTATTGTGTTGTTGTTTGTGCCGATATATTCCAGTAAAGAATTGTTATTCCCTTTCCCATATTTTTGCCTGGAAGCCCCATTATTTCCAAGGTATAATAATTTGGAGGGAAGGGGTCATCTTTCCATTCCAGGAAGATTCCCGCCTTCCTTGACAGACATCTGTCTTTTAAACCAGGACAGGGACATCAGAAAATACTGCCTTTCTATTTTCCTTGGTTCTATTTGATCTCACAGTGGGAAATATACTGACTTTTTATTCTATTGGTTCTGTTTGATATCAGAGTGGCAAAAATACTGACTTTCTATTCTATTGGTTCTATTTGATCTCAGATTGGCAAAAAAACTGACTTTCTATTCTATTGGTTCTATTTGATCTCACAGTGGCAAAAAAAAATGACTTTCTATTCCTTGGTTCAATTTGATCTCAGATTGGCAAAAAAACTGACTTTCTATTCTATTGGTTCTATTTGATCTCACAGTGGCAAAAAAAATGACTTTCTATTCCTTGGTTCTATTTGATCTCACAGTGGCAGAATGCTACCTGGGGCACCCAGCAGCCCTGGAGTTCACACCCTGAAGAGGCTGCTGTGGCAGACCATGAGTGAGGGATGCTTTTATGTTCCAGTGCTCCATTTTGGAAGGCACAGATCCCCCACACTGTGTCCCAGCCCAGGGAACACTCACCAGAGGAGATGTCCTGGAAGTTGGGCTTAATGGCATCCAAGAGTGAAGTTGGTCCGGTGACACTGCCCCTGCCGTGGCGAGGACAGAGGAGGAGATGGCTTGGTTAAAGGGAATTCAAGCACAGGTCTGGCTGTCGTGGCTCGGGGGTGTAAAACCTGGTGTCAGGGCAGGTTTGAAATCAACACCCTGCCATGTGCACAGGGCAGGCAGGAAAAGCCCCCTGGTTGCTGGTGGTCCCATGAAGGACCCTGAACACACATCCAGACATGGCTCTGTGCCTCAGTTTCCCCATCTGTAACGTGATGGACATAAAGGTGTCCCCACAAACTTCTGTAACCTTTGCTGCTTTGCTACTCCCTAGCTGCAACTGCTGCTCCCATGGAGGATCTTTCTCAGGAGATTTTGACCCACACAATCATTACAGAATTTTGAGACATGAAGTCAGGGAAGCCCCAAACACCCTCTGAAAAGAGCAGCAACAGTTCTACACAGTGGGCAGATGAATCCTGGAGGAAAGGACCAGCTTGTCAGCAGTGCACCAGCTGGCACAGCCAAGAGCAATAGCTTAAACAACCAAACAGGGGTGTCCTGAATCTAGCACACCACCTCACCTGTCCTTAAACTCAGCAGACAGGCTCCAAAAGCCACAACATCCACTGAAATCAGCACTTGGAGCTGCACAACATCATGAGTTTATTTCATGGCTGATGCCAATTGATGCCCACTCTGCCTTTTGGTTAAAAATCAAGGACCAGCTGTGCCTTCTGTTGTATTCACAGGACTGCCACTGGCTCTGCTCTACACCTCTCAACAAGAGACACCTGCCCTTGCTCAAGGAGAAAGCTGCTTGTGCAATAACACCCCATGAGCAGTTTGGGGGAGGGACAGAGCAGAAACAATTATTTGACGGTGAAATGTTCCCTCTTGATTTCAAAAGTAAAAAAACCCAGCACTTTTCCTCTAAAAACAAATCCAGCATACTTGTTTCTCTACTATGGGCAGACCTACTCACCACTTTTCTCTTGCTAAGTAATAACTTTCTTGTTCTTTTTAATCCATCTCCTTTATCTCATTGGTATAATCGACTGCAGTTTGCTTTCATTCCTTCACTGCCTTGACCCAGTGCCTCCCAACAGCAGCTCCCAGCTCCAAAGCTCCAGAGCAGCCAGCACCAGCTCTCCTGCTTACCCTACAGGATCCTAGCAGCACATGGCTCAGGCTAGCAGGGACAAGCCCTCATGCTGCTGTGGTGCTGAGGACTGAGCTCTGCCTCCCCTATTTTCAGCCCCTCTCCCTTCTGCTGGCCAGGATTCTCTCTTGCCATGGCTCCAGCCCACAGGATGACACGCCTGTCCTTGGGACAGTTCCTGCTGCAGTTCCTGTGTCCCACATCAGCCCTTTCCTGGCTGTGGAAAGGAGGTACCAGAGCACTCTGTGCACAGGAGCTGGGAGCACGGCTCGTGCCTCACAGCATGGCCATGAGAGCTGAGGTGGGGCTGCTGCTGCCCCTCTGGGATGGATTATTAATGGGAATTTTTACAAACACTGCTGCTGGTGCAGAATCACCCAGGCTGGGCCACCTCCAAAGCCCTGGGGGCCTTGCTGGCTGTTCGGGGGGACATCCCAGAGCAGCTACTGCCCAAAGCTGATCCATCCCACTGCCTGCCATGGCCCACGGCAGAGGGAGATCCCTGCAGGGAGGATCGTGCCAGCTCCCAGGTACCCACACAGGGCAGGAGGCATCCTCACACTAAGGCAATTCCAGGATCAAAGCAGAGATCAGAACCTCAGGAAACACCTTTTTTCTCTGCTCAGCCCCAAAATGAGGGAGATGTCCCAGAGACAGCCACAGATGTGCCCACCAAGCTCCCACAGTCCTTACTTGATAGTCAGGAGTGCAGACCTATGAGATCCAGCCACACTGAACTGGAATTCTTCCTCAAACGTCCCCAGCACGGTGGCACTGAAGTAGACCTGGATCGTCTGGGTCCCACCTGGTGCAATGACGCCCTCCTTGGGTGCAAACTTGAAGTAGAAGCCCACGTTTGCATTTGAAGATATATAGGTGAAGGGAGCATCAATAGCTCCTAGGTTAATCAGCTGCACCTGTAGCAGCAAGAAAGCAAAATGGAAATAACCTTCTCGTGAGTTGTCTAATGATGCAATAAACATACACTTTCTAACTTTACACTGCTAGAGAGTTTTTGTCCGTCTCAGTTGCATATCGATATTAGATCGATATTCATATTTTAGTAAGTCACACCCAGGCTTGCTGCTGCCTCAGGAGCCATCAGGATCCATCCCAAGTCCTGCTCTCACCTCATGAACGTAAGGGGTGTTGACAGAAACGTTCCCAAGGTTCAGTTTGCGACAGTTCAGCTCAACCAGGGGTCCTTTGCCGTGTCCTCTGAGGCGCAGGGGCAGCCTGCTCTCACAGCCTGGGGAGAGATGTCCATTTCAGTACAATAATTCCCTCTGTTACACTGCATTTTCCAGGCTGCCTCAGTGCGAGTCCCTGACTCTGAGCTGGATGCCACCAGCTCCTGATGCTGCAGGAGAAGATATGGACCCTTCTGTTCCCTCAGGAGATATCCCTTGGGGCTGACTTGCAATTTCTAACCCATTCCTTAGGCTGGTTTCCAATCTTAGCCACCAGTCTGCTGAGTTTCAAACACCTCTGAGGTCCTGTAGTGGCAGGCCAAGCAGTAACGCGTATAAATTGAAAGAAAGGAAATTTAGGTTAGATATTAGGAAGGAATTTTTTACTGTGAGGGTGGTGAGACACTGGAGCAGGTTCCCCAGGGGCGTTGTGGAGGTTCCAGCCCTGAAAGTGTTCAAAGCCAGGCTGGATGGGCTTGGAGCTCCCTGATCTAGTGGGAAGTGTCCCTGCCCAGAGGCCTTTAAGGTCCATTCCATCCTGAACTTACTATGACTCTGTGGTTTCCTTCCCATGCACTCAGAGGAGCTCTGAAATCCATTCAGTGCAGGCACAAAGCTCATACAGAGTTTGGCAATTGCCAAACTACCTGGCCCAGTAGCACACGGCTTTGTTGCCAAAATCCTCAACTTCTGGCACTCAGCATCGTGTTCTACTTCCACAGACTGAGCTGCAAGGTGACAATTCCCACACAGGGACAGAGGCAAGTGCTGGCCAAGGGTGCTCCTTCACAAACACCCTGGGCTCACTGGGCTCAGCCACTCTGGTCTGGTGGTGCCTGGGCAGTGGGAGCAACCCAGGGTCAGGAAGCCCATTTCTAACTCAGCTCCTACCACCTGATGATGGAGCCGTGTCAAATGGACCATCCTGGAGGTCAGTGGCCTAGAGGGGCTCAGTGCTTGTTCACTAAAGCTGTTCTGCTCTGCAGCTCTTTGGCCTGTGAGGAAATGCTGGCAAAGCCATGGCAGGAAAACCTCTCCCTGCACTGTCTGGGTTGTTCTGGGATCAGGAACCCAGACACAGGATTCTGAGCCCTGGCCTTGCACAGGAGACTCCCTGGAAGCTGCAGGGCCAGTGGGGATGTGCCAGCACTGCCCTGCTGGCCAGGGACTCTTCCCAGCAGTTACAGGGGAGCCCAGTGGGCTCAGGCTTGCACCATGGCTGCACTGAGGCTGAGAGAAGCAGGGGAAAGGAGCTGGACCTGAGATGTTGCAGTAAGCCACACTTCGGTACTCCAGTGCCTCTATGGGTTTGAAGGTCACCTTGATTTCAGCCGAACAATTTGGCCCAATTTCTCCCTCCTAAAACAGAAAGAGACAGCAAAACATGTATCTTCAAACTTCACATTTCTTGTTTTCAACCACAGTCCTGCAAGCCTTAGTTTAGAGCATCAGTGATGAGTTAACAGCACAAGGAGCTCAAGGAAACACTCCAAACCCAGCTCAGCACACTGCTGGAAGCTCTTGGTGCTCAGCTGATCAGCTCCCACTCTCCACAATGTTCCTACTGCTCTGACACAAGCCCTTGGTCACTTCATGCTGCTGTCAGCTACAGCGGGATGCAACTGCCACTGTGCACTCATGGCTCTTCACAAGAAGAGAACATGATCCCCTTCCTTGGAAATAAAAATATTCGTTTAACCTTTTTTGAAAGAAAGCAGCAGTGGGGATTATTCTGGGATTTACTCCAAGATAGGAAGGGATTTTGCACTGTGCAGACACCAGGCATTCATCATCTCTCACATCTTCAGTACTCAGAATCAGGGCTCTGGCTGATTGGGAGGATGTGGGGGTTTGCTTGCACAAACAGAAAAGGAAAATGTTTTCTGTCCCTGTGTGCAGGAGAACTCAAAAGGCCCATTTAAACCTTCCACCCTTGTGTCCAAGCTCCAAGAGGACACTGGAAGGGACACTCAGAAATAGTGCAAGGCGTGGTCACAGGTGGGGATGGGCATTTCTATGATTAACCATGGCAAGCTTGAGCTCAGTATGTGAACTGGCAGAGCTCCAACACCCTCTGCTGAGCCCCTGCCTACAAGAACTGCTCCCTGTGGACACTGCAGGACAGCACGGAGCGCCCCTGAGCTCCAGCCCTGGCAGCAGATCTCGGCTTTGTCAGGCTCCCAGCCCTGCCCTGAGCCTGCAGGGCAGAAATGCTTCCAGCAGGGAGCTTCTGCAGCTGCACCAAAACTCGATGTCCTCCCTCCCAGCACATCGGGCCAGCTGAGGATCTGCGAGTGACCACATCCGGGTGGGAGGAGGGAGAGGGGGAGGAGGAGGAGGAGGAGGAGGAGGAAGAGGAAGAGGGGAAGGAGGAAAATGAGGTTCTCAGCTATCACTTACCACTGGCTCAATGAAGAAAATGTCATCGGAGAACAGCATGGGGTCTTGTTGCACCTTTGCTATCTCCTCCAGGACCGTGTTGCTCAGGAGGGCCGTGTGCTCTTCACAAGAGCTCATCTCTGACTCCGACGTTTCTTCCTCCGTTAAGTTTTCCTGCGACATCTCTGACCACGGCCGCAGAAAACGACACTGCCTGCAGCCACAGGAGAGACAAGGCCAGCAGATCGTTTAAGAAGCCACATATTTGCAGAGGGAAGTGTGAGCGCAGGAGAGCAAAGCACCTGGGGAGGAGCAGCAGCAGCTCCCCAGCAAGGGCTGACCCCAAGCCATGGGGTCCCACATGGATCAGAGGATAACCTGCTGTTCACTGGCACAGCAGATCGTTTCACTCCACACCTGCAAGCTCAGGAGATGTTTCCAAAGCCAGAGAAAACTTCCTGGCTCAAAGCCTCTGACAAAACTGAGGGAGAACCGACCAGGCACTTCAAGTGGATTTTCCTACCACTGAGCTGCTCAGGGGAGGCAGATAAAGATCATGGAGCAGGACTTCCTTGGGAAGGGGAGACAAAGCTGGGCTGCAGCTACGTGTTACCAGCGTCACTCTTTGTTTCTGCCATTTTGGACCTGCCCTGATCCCTACTCTGCCTTTCACAAGAGCATCCCACAGCACTTCCAAAGGAAATGGATAAATTCAGGCACCGCACCCCTTCAGTGACATTCAAGGTTTTATGCATGAAAACAGAAGCTCTGAGAGGTGAGGGGACTTTGCTGTGCAGGAGGGAGACAGAAAACTCCTGGAGAGGCCTTTTCATGACCCAGAGCTTTTTGGGTCCCATCCCAGTGCATGGTAGTATAATGTCCTGAGAGGGAAAGGATCCTGCACTGTGTCCTCTCATTAAAAAGTCCTCTTGGCTCTGAGATTTCAAAAGCTGCTCTGACAGCAGGACAGTGGCCTTGCCTAAGACTGGAAGTAAGGGAGAACAAAATGTCCTGGTGGCAGTCCAGGACACAAACTGGCATGAAAACAAATGTAATTGGAAAAAAAACCCACAAAACCAAAACCAGGTTGAAGTTTACTTTGGGGCAACCGAGTTGCTTTTGAGGGCAAAGCAGGTCACCTGGGGTCCAGGCTGAGGCAGGGAAGTGGGGAAAAATGGAAATAAAGAGCCCAGGGAAGTAGCCAGATAAGGTCATGGGGTTTTTGTTGACACACAGAGCTTGTATGGAAGTCAGACATTGAGTAAGGAGATGGAGAACAGTGGAAAACCAAGAAGCCCAGGGCACTAAAGCCATTCAGGTGGGCAAGGGTCAATCTCCTGGTTCTTTGCAGGCAATTTAAAATGACTGGGGACTGCAAGCAACCGGGCCCTCAGCAACCAGGGGCTTGCCACAGCAGTTTTGGTCCAGCAGTTTTGGCTCAGCAGTTTTGGCCTAGCAGTTTTGGCTCAGCAGTTTTAGCCCAGCAGTTTTGGCTCAGCAGTTTTGGTTCAGCAGTTTTGGCTCAGCAGTTTTGGCCCAGCAGTTTTGGCTCAGCAGTTTTAGCCCAGCAGTTTTGGCTCAGCAGTTTTGTTTCAGCAGCTTTGGCTCAGCAGTTTTGTTTCAGCAGTTCTGGTTCAGCAGTTTTGGCTCAGCAGTTTTGTTTCAGCAGTTTTGGCCCAGCATTTTTTTCAGTTTTTGTGTGGTAGTTTGCACAAGCAGCCTGAGCAGAAAAGGTGCAGCCACCCACCCTCCTTGTGCAGAGGGTTGTGTCTTTTTGCTGGTTGTGAGGTGCTTGCCTGGTTTTTTTTTCTTTCTTCTTTATGTTTTTTTTTCCCAGCAATGGCTTACAAATGATGAAGAGCCATTGCTGCTGCCAGCAGGAGTGCACTAACTCAAAGAGAACCCCCCAGGAAGGGCACAGCTGTCCAGGCCCCTGGCTGCAGGGAGGGTCTGAGCCTGGTGTTAATGGCAGAGGAAGTGCAGAAGACACCTGTGTGTGGTGTGAGCAGCTGAAGGATCTGCTCTGCCCAGTGGCAGAGTTAAAGGAAGAAGTGGGAAGGCTGAGGAGCATTAGGGAGAGTGACACAGAAATAAAGTGGTGGAGTTACACACCTCCAACCCTGAGAGAAACTCAGCAGGAGTCAGAGGAGCTCTGCCCCTCTTGGGATCAGGCAGAAGGAGGAGACCTAGGACCCAGTGGGGAATGGGAATGGGTCTCTCCTGGGGAGGCAATAAAATTCCATCCTGACCCTGTACAGGATTCCATCCTGCACTTGGTCTGTCAGACAGATCACAGCCTCAAGAATTAAGAAGAAAAGAAGGGTAATGGGTAGTGGTAGTAGGTGATTCCCTTCTAAGGGGAGCTGAGGGCCCTTAGATCGACTGGATCAATTCCACAGGGAAGTCTGTGCCTCCCTGGGGCCCATTTACAGGATATCACCAGGAAATTCCCTAATAACTAAATGAACTTCATCTCTTCACCACTGTCTGGGGTACAGTGACTGTGAAATAATAGGAGTTCTCAATATTCAGTGAAACAAGGAGGGGCATCAACAAAAGTTTCACTCTGGGCTTCTGGAGGGCAGATTTGGCCTGTTCAAGAGGCTGATTTGGCAAGAACCCTGGGAAACAGCCCTTAAAAACAAAGGGGTCCAGGAAGGATGGACATACTTCTAGAAAGAAGTCTTGAAGGCACAGGAACAGACTGTCCCTCTGTGCTGAAAGACAAGCTGGCAGGGAAGACAACCAGCCTGGATGGGCAAGGACCTTCTGAAGGATCTAAGGGGAAAAAAGAGGGTGTATCACCTTTGGAAAGAGAGTGAGCTGTTTAAGGATGTTGCCAGGTCATGTAGGAAGAAGATTGGAGAGGCGAAAGCCCAATGAGAACTTGAGGAAATTGAGTCATTGCAACTAACCTTTCCTTCCCAAAATGCCACCCTTGGTTGGAGTTTTAAGTGAAACTGGAATGCTCAGTGCTGAGCTCCTGAAGCCAGCAGGGACACACACCCTAGGGCCAGGCATGGTTTACTTGGCCCAAACCATTCAAAAGCACCAACACCCCCTGAGGCCACACGTCAGTTTTAGTCTTGGGCCATGTATCTCACTGAAATGAGATATGAAATGTCAGACCAACCTCCTCTTCTCTCGATTCTCTCCTTCCTCGGTAGGAAAAGCCTTCCACTGGAAGTGGGCCGTGACGTTACTCCTGTTCTCAATGAACATGGTTTTGTGGTTTGACATGGTGATGAACGTCGTCTCAACCGCCACGAAATTTGTGCTCAACCCGATGTTGAGCTCTACAGCTTCTGCGTGGAGCTCTGTGTGGGTACTTCCTTCATCTGGAACAAAGCAACGGGGAGTCTTTGCTCAGCTCACTGGCTGATGGAAGCATGAGGAACAAAGCAAACCACAGGTCACAGAAGAAAGTGTCACAGTTTTCAGCTGAGTGAGCAGTTCCATGGATCAGTCCATTTATCACATCCTGACAGCTCTGTGTGTACAGCGTGACGATGTCCTGGGGACCTCCTTAAACACCTTATTTCTGGGAGTGTTTGTGCAGATTTGGCCCCAGGGTGACAGTATGTGCAGTGAGATTTGTCAGATGTGCTCTGGTGACCCACTCAGATCACCAGGATTTCTGCATCAAAGTCCTTCAGGTGACGCTGAGGAGCCCTGTTCAGTCCTGGCTTGCCCAGGCTCTCCCTGGGCATCCCAGGGGACTCCTGTCTCTCCTGATCCCTTGGATCCCTTGTTGCTGACAAGAAAATTTGCCTGGGGGCATGTGGGCAGCAAAAGTGAAGTGATGGCCCACAGCAGGAGGGGACACAGGTGAGGAAACACAACCAGTCTGGCTCTGCAATATGACAAACCACTACAAAATGAACACCGTGAAAATCATCATCATCTCCCTGTCCAAACCCACAGCCACATCAGTCTTGAAATATTTTATATTGTTCTGATCTCAAAAACCAAGCTGGAGCATTTCAGATTAAATAAAAAAGGGACAAAGGGAAGATTAATAAGTACAGAGCAGCTTCTATATGAAGACTGACTGGGATTCCTCAGTCTAGAAATCACATGGGAGATAGATGTGAGAGGTTTGCAACAGCATGAATGGCCTGGGAAATGGGGACGAGGAAAAATTTATCTTGATTTGTCACCAAACAGGAACTCGAGGGCCTGGAAATGTTATTAGACAAGAACTAATATATGTGTAAGGGCAGTATAGAAATAGGGTCTGTGACAAGCCAGTGGAGAAGCAGCATATGGGACAGAGGTGTGCAAGAAACACATTGCATTGGAGAGAGTCTGATGCAAACCTCACACCTCACATACAGCACTGCCTAGGAATAAAACAAAACTTCACCCAGGCATAGCCACACGGTAGTGGAGAATCAGGGATCCTCCTTCCTCCACTCAGCAACTCCCAGCAAAACAAGAGTCCAAAAATCTTAGTCCCGTTAGAGGGGATCCACTTTCTCAACCCCCTAAACACCAAGGAGTTCTCTGTTTTCTTTGGGATAAAGCTGAACAGGGGAGGGACCTCTAGAGGGAATGGAGGGGGACAGGACAACAGTGAGCGATGGTGCAGAACTGTTCTGTGCCCGTGCAGGGCCCAGCACTCACCTGTGTTGCAGCACAGAGACCCGGAATAGTCACCGGTCGTCAGCGCGTGAAATCCCACTGTCACCTGCACGGTGTCACCAGCGCCCACAGTTCCCGTGGCCGGATCCACGGAGAAAGGACTGCAACACAAAGAGAGGGCAGCAGCTGCAATGTTCTGGCTCCTGCTGTTGCTCTTTCCCAGCCCTGGTACCACCCAAAGGGGTTTTGCACAAGGATAGAGCCTCACCTCTGGGTGCTCAGCTGGTAGTGAACTGCCCGGTTACTGACATTACGAACCAGCAGAGTCTTCTGGCTGCTGTGCTTGACCGGACACTCCGAGAAGTCCAGCTGGTCAGGGAACTCCAGGGTAGCTCGGGCACCAATGGCCCGAATTGGCACAACTATCCTTTCCCTTGCAGTGGTGCAGACGAACTCGTGGGAATAATCCTGCAGGAAAGGAACCTAGCTCAGCACAGGACATTTAGTGCCATCCCCATGGCAGAAGAAAAACCTACAACCCTTCAAGGGCATCAATTTACCTATTCCACCCTAAAATGAATGCTAAATTCTACTAATATGTCACATTTTAAGGTCACCAGCGCACTTTGCAAAACCTATCTCAATGGCATTAAGCTCTTGTGTCACTTGGGTCATCCTTAGGCCACCATAATTTTACTCTAAATTTTAATGATGCTAAATAATTCCTAAGTCCCTTCTAAGGAGCATGGAGCTAGGGAACACAGAACATTCCTGTTTAGGTTTCTATAGTCCCACTGTCTGAGAAGAGAACAAAGTGTTAAAGTGACTCTAATCAGCAAAAAGAAGATGAGAAACCAGCTGCACCCAAAGAGCTCCTGCACCTCTGGCCTGGTGCAGAAACATGGGTTGGCTCAGACCTGCCTTCTAACTTTGCCTGTCCAACCAAGTCAGGGGAAGAACAGCGCTAAGAGATGCCAGCATGCTGTTGGAAAGAGCCTCCCTTTGCTTCCCGGCAAGGCTTCCCCCTTCCATGCCACGTCCCAAACCCTTCTGTGTGAACAAGCCTCCAGATCACAGCACTGAGATCAGACTTGCCAGGGCCCCAGTACCAGTGTTCAAACCTCCCCAAAAAAGCAGGTTTGGCACGGAATGGGTGCCAGCTGACAGGGCCACCACAGTGACAGGCGTGAAGGCAGAGGCACAGCAGTGTCACTGCTGTGGGGTCACAGCTCTGCCTGCAGGTCGTGCCTGCCCTACACGAGCTCTTTCAGGCAGGTGACCAAGTCCCCTGCAGCTCACCAACCTCCTGCTGGCTAAGGGCACCTAGAGCCCAGTGTGCCCGTGCCAGGCCGGGCTCACAGGCCCAGCACATCCTCTGCCCTGGCCCTGCAGCTGTATCATGGTCACTTGTGCTCTGGGACAGCACAGCTGCAAGGCTGGAGAACAGAGGGTGTGAAAAAGCACCATCTTTGCTCCAGCCCAGGGTGAGGCAGGGAAGCTGTTGCCAGTCAGGAAGGAGGAAAGCTCTCGGACCTCTTTGTTCCTCTAGTGTTCTCCATAACAATGAAATCCCTTCCACTGTACCTAGAGATGGTCAAAGATCTATCAACACCCCTCTGTCATTTTTGCTGCTCCCCTGCATCTTCCTCGGGGATGCTCAGGAATGTGCAGGGGGGGAAGCAGAGCCTGTCAGGCCTGGGCGCAGTGCCTGACAGCAGGAGCCAAGCTGTGACTGGCTGCAGGCTGCCTGCCCACGGCCTGGAGCCAGGCTCACAGCACGGAATGGGGCTGCACGGAGAGCAGGGAAAACAACGGCTTTGGAGGTAATTCTGTGTTTTGGCTCCTCCAGTCTCACCTTGCCCTTGCCGGGGGTGAAGCGGATGCGCACAGGGGCAGGCACACCCGGCGTCACAACACGGTACGCGTCGTTGGAGCCCGCGAGCTGGAAGTAAGGCGAGCTCTCCATGGAGACCTTCACCACCTCAGGCAACTGCAGGAAAGACATGAAACGATTGTTTTGCCACTCATGGAAACAGGACAAGAGGAGACCTGTCCGTGCCCTGGTGAATCCCTCCTTGACCCCTTTTCCAAAAGCACTTTCAGCTGTGGAGCCACAGGCACGTAATTCCTGAGGGTGAACCCAAATCCCTTCTGGGTCCAGCATTTTGGCCAGGGGCAGTAGGGCAGTGCCTGGTGGGAAGGAAAGGCCAAGCAGGTCATCACCAGCAGGATGGAGACAGAGCACTTGAACCAAGTCATCTGCATATTCAACCAGAACAAAAAACCTGCTGGCTCCTGCCTGCACACAGCCACGCAGTAGTCGTGTTCCAGAGGGATTTTGTGCTGCCTGAAAGCAAAACAGCACATTATCCTGGGGGAAGGAAGAAATTCCCTTCTAGCAGATGAGATTTGGGTAGGGCAGTTCTGGGGATACAGTCATGCAGGCAGGCCAGCAAGAGAGGAGACCAAACACTTTGGCCTTACTGGGAATAAAAGCAAACCTGAAAAGCAAAAGGAACACAGCAAGACAACCCCTAAAACAAGGAGATGGCAAAGAGAATTTAAATGGGCAGTAAAGCAGTGAGGAAGAATCATAAAACCATGAGAGCAATCAGCTGGCCAAAAGTGACAGAAACACAGACAGGCTGTGCCTACTGACTATGGGCTTTGAAGGCATTTTCTGCCTGGAGAAACATGACCAGCACTGACTCACAGTGTGGTTCCAGAATTAAAAGCCAGTCTTGGCTCTCCAGGGGTTCTTGCTGCCTGTGCAGGCAAGCTGGGCTGTTGGGCATTCCCACCTGCAGCCAGCAGGCCAGGTTCTGTCCTCTGGGATACACAGACACAGCAAACATGCATTTTCTAGCACATAGATATCAACCCCCGAGCACCAAAATGCTCTCAAGAAGTCTAAAGTGGATGATTTTGACTCCCTCCTGTCTCTTGCCACCAGCCCACTCTTGGCACAAGGCTCATTTGAGAAAATGTTTTCCTGACTGAAATGCAAATGGTCTCCATTTTCCTCTTTACAGTGGAACACAACTGCTGATGTTTTTCGCCTTTTTCCCTCTCAACTCTCTTGGGAAACTGCAAAACAATCACAATTTCAAGTGAAGGTAAAAACCTCCAGGAGCACATGGCTTTGGATATGCTGTGGTTCTCCAAAGGGAAAGCAGAGCTCCAAGTTTCTTTTGGAAAACCTGAGCAGAGCTGGATGAAGCCTAGCAGGAGCCCAAAGTGACACCTAAAGGCTTCTGGCTGCTTCTGCTACATCAGCCTGATCCCAGGGCTCTTTCAGAACACACTTCCTGCAGTGCCAGTGCCAGTGATGAAAAGTGATTCCAGCATAAAGTGGAGAGGGCTCAGCCCCTGAGCTTTGGCTCTGAGCTGCACAAAGGGAGCCAAACAGGCTGAGAGAGGCAGAGGAGCCAAGATTAATCTAGGAGACACAGGATGTGGTATACACTCAAGGCAAAGCATGAGAGCAGGTAAGAACTGTACAGCCCTCAACATTCCTATCAATCCAGAGCTTTCAAGAGAAGGCAACTCCTTTGGGATACCATCAACACATGGCCAAAATCAGGGAGAATTCCCAGCACAAGATTTCCACCATCTTGCAGAACAAAGGTGCTGAGATGTTTCCTTGTGGATGTGCTGCAGCAGGTAACTTGCTTTGCTGTACACTCTGGGAATTACACCACTCTTCTCTTCCAGCACACTGTTACAGCTCCAGCCCCCAGCACTTACCTTGTCCTTATTCATGAGAGACACCACCATTTCAGAGACCTCATGAGCGACAAAGCCCTGAAACACCACCTCTGGTGGGGAAACCTGAAGCAAGTTCTGCTTCGGGGGAACTGACGACAGCTGGAGAGGCGAGAGAGAGCAGGGAAAGGTTCAGCTGCTGGGAGGAAGGGTCGTGAAGGATCCCTTACACTGATCCCCAGTGAAGTACAGGCTCTGGGTGAGCACGTCTGCCCAGCCCACACTGGGCAAACAGTGGCTCACCCACCTCTGCTCTGAGCTGATCAAGAGCTGCTGGGCCACACAGAGCAGGCTCAAGCCAAGCTGCTCTTTTGGCACGTATTTCTCCAGGTTTCCTTCTCCAGAATGCCAGGCAGCACTTACTTTAAGCACAGCCCTGTGCCCATGTGGTCACAGAGCTCTGAGGCACTGAGTGAGCACTCATGGAGTAAGTAAAATCCACAAATTTACATCAGACTCCATGGGAAACGATTTTAGGATGTCCTTTACTCTGAGACAGGGAAACCAAGGCCCACACAACTGCAAATATCTTTTTTGATCTAGAACTTAGACATCAGTAAGAAGAGAACAGTACCAGAGGAGGTGTGAGAGGTGAGGTGATATTTTGCTGAAGCCAAAAGGTTATCTAGCGAAAGAATGGAATTTGTTGGTTCTGTGTGTTGTTTGTGGCTTGGATTTGTTCAGGTTGGTTTGTTGGGTGCTGCTGTAAGAAGGACAGGGTTGAAGAGCTGACCAAAAGGAAGCAGGATGAGAGGGGAGGGGACAGAAAAGCTGGCAGCTGGACAGAATGGAAGTTCCTGAGTGCCCATCCAAGGGGAAAGGGGACAGGGACCGCCCTGGCTGGGTACAAAGGAGATAGAAAGATTGCCATTTTCTCAGAGGGTGTATTTGTTCATCTCTGGGAGGAGGGAGGCATGCCCAACTCAGCTGAATTGTTACTCGTTACAGAATTTCTGTGAGAGAGAGAGAGCATGATTTATGTCTGCAGTGAGACTTGAGCTCCCCCTCAGACAGGCCCTGATGAGCGGCCTTGGTGGGGCCTCGAAGCCTTTGATGCAGTGAGAATTCAGTAGTGGCCAGTCAGAAATTGTGTTAAGGTAACTACAAAGCAATCAGCTGTCCGAGCATGAATTGGAGTAGAGCTGCAGTGTGAAAAGCCTGACCACCTTAAGGCAAAGGTAAACAATGACAGCTTGCCAATCAGAGTGCCTTTGTAAACTGTAAACTATATCAGAGTGTATATAAACTGCCATCTTATCACAAATAAGGGAAGAACGTTGCATTAATCATATTGCTTGGATGTGTGTTCTGTCCTGTCCAATTTTCCAATTTTATGAGGTCGCTGGCTTTTGTTACTAATAAATAGTTTTCTTTTGTCCTCTTTAATTGCATTTAAAAGTTAGTGCATTTCAAACAGAGGTAAAAGCAAAAATAAAGTAACACAGAATTTAGGAAAAAGACAAATGAGTGAGTGCTGAATGAGGAAAAGGTTCAGTTATTTTCTGAGCAACTTGAGTGAAGGTAGAGTTGGTGACTCCTTTTTCCATGAGCTTTAAATGGGTGCTTTCTTGTAATTATTGCCATCTCACATGATACCATTGTAGAGGCACGTCTGGGATGACACAACAACAGCAAATGCTTCTGGAGCAGAGACATTGCTTTGAGAAAACTCTCCCCTTTGCCCGCCTTCTCCAGCCACACTGCTGTCACTCCAGAGACACAAGCAGGCCTCCTGTGTGACTCCCCCGGAGACACAGTCTGCTGAAGGGAGTGGCTGCAGCATCCTGGCCTTTAGTTGTGCCCTTCCCTGAGGTGTTCCCAACGCCCCTCTCCAGGGCAATCCTTAACCAGCGTCTCTTGCTGCCAATTTCTTGCTCAACAGCCCACCTTGGTCACCTACCCCTTTGGGCTGTGCTTTATACTGAGCCAGTCCTGCCAGAAAAGCAGCTTTAAACACACCTCTAAGTAGGCACTGATGCAGATAAAGCACATCCATTCCCCTCTGCCCAGGGCGAGTCCCCTGCACATCTGGCAGCCTGCTAAATCTAACACCCCGTCAGGGTCCAACACATTGTTCCAACCCAAAGCATTAATGAAATTCATTTTGTTCAATCTGAAGTAATTCCTGCAGCTCCTCGGCCTTCAAAGGCCAGCGCTGCCACTCGGAAGGGAATCCTATGACCCCGGGCATTTGATGGCGACCACACCAAAGCAAGAGGTGGCTACTTCAGCAGGAGAATGGCAAATGGCAATTTTGTGCCTTTGTGTCCCCAGCCTTCCCCCCATTGTTTTAGCAATGGCAGCTACACTTAGGCAGTTTCAGCAGAGGTTATTTGTGTTGGCTCAGTGCAGATCAGGACTCCCATCCACCACTACCAGCAGTTTGCACCGACAACAGGACCTGGACACTGAGGTATTTTGCTGGAGGCAAGCCTGTCACAAGCACACACCCTCTTCAAACTTCACATCAAACAGGTGTGGAAAAGAGCAGGAAAAGGCTACCTTTTGACTGGTGTTACTCATGTCTAGAAATGGGCCAGTTCTGGGTGGAATATTCCCTGCAGTGCTGGTCTTCTTCCTGTTGAAAAACTTCTCCCACAGGGACTTAGAAGGAAGCAGCTGAAAGGCAAAAATAAACCAGCTAGAGTCTCAGAGATGTGCTTGTTCAGAAAAGCTTTTCTTGAACAAGTGGCACTGGTGAACAATTTGTGATCACATAGTCTAGGACAGTCCTGGAAGCCCTGGAAGTTACTTGCTGAAATACTTAGCACAGATAAATTAATAATACAGAGTGGAATACACATACTCCAACCACACAGCTGTGTCCCATTAGCTTCTCCATGATGTAATGTGACATCTTTGGGAATTTCTCCTCTTTGGGCATTTGTTTCCTCTTATATTTCAGTGGATTGAGGCATTGACCTTTACAGAGAGTGGGGAGGAGCTCTCAGAACTCCCCAAACTCCATCCATGGACAACACTGAGAACTCACAGCAAGGAGCTATCGCTGCTGGGGGAGTCCAAGAGACGCAAGAAAGGAACGTTGTACCAAGAATGAGGAGCACAGGAATGTGTCCAAGTTTTAATTTTCTCTGTTAATCTGCATTTGTTTTCTCTGTCTGGACTCACAGACCCCTCCACAGAAGAAAACAGAGGGGTCTCCTTGACAGAGCCTCAGCAGTGGGGCATCTTCACTCCAGTGAGCTCCAGACACCAAGGGACCTTTGTGGCCTTGACTCCAGCACTGCCTGCAGGGCTGGATCTGCATCCACACAGGAGATGAGAGAGAGCAGCTGGCTTGGAAGCTCTTCCAGCTGGGACCAGCCATGTCTCTCTAGGCTTTGGGCAGAGTTTGAGCTTTCTCCGCCCCACCACATGCCCAGGTGCCTAAGGGCCAGTGGGTCAGAGCAGCACAGGTGAGTGGCCAGCCTGACAGAAGGAATTGCTGTGGCAAAGGGAAAGGGACAGAAGACACGCTCGGGGCTTCAGCTGCACATTGGTTTCACTTGGCTCAGCCAGGCAAGACCCTGAGGCAACACACGGTGTTCCCTACAGCACCAGGACAGCCCCCACCAAGAGCCAGGAGCACGGCACAAAGAGGTGGGGAGGGCGTCTGCAGCTTCACAGCGCTGCTGACAACAGGGGCAGGGAGAGGAGGGACACGAGGGGAGTTTTAACACAGCCCCAGTGCGTACTTACAGTGAAAGACTTCAGCGCTTCCCTGGACCAAAGACGGGGTGTCAGGATCTTTTCTCGGAATCCAGAAGCCATTTTGAAGGGAGGATATCCCAGATAAATGACAATGCCTCAAGGAAACTGGAAGGAGCAGCAATGGAACTCTGAAAATCCAGAACCCAATTCCTGGCAGATTCAAGGCATATACTGGTGCTAAAAATTTTATAGTATTTGGAAGTAGCTAAATGCTTGTTTGGTGTAAGTAGCTAGTATTGTTAGGCCTCTAGCTGGACTTTATTTGAACTATATGGCTATGTTGTACAATTCAAAGATGGATCATACTGAAACCTGGAGCTAAAAATATGAACATTAATAATAGTTAGAACAAAGATATAGCTTAAATATTAAATACTTAAAAATACCTCAAGTGGATCTCCTCTTCTTTAGGCTAAACCAGCCCTGTTCTCTCAGCTGTTCCTCACAGGACTTGTGAGAGACTGCAGTGTTATGGCTAATGGCTTAAATATTGTTATAAAGGACTTTCTGCCCATTGTGACTGCATAAAGAAGCTGCGACCACCCAAGCCAACCCTTCCCTGAAAACACCTCCTGGCTGGAACTTTGGACTGTGAGTTAAGCTGCCTAAGGGAACTTGAAACAAGACAAAGGTGACACTATTGCCCAGTTATCTCAGGTCTGGGGAGAAGTAAACAAAGCTGAGGAGAAAACCTATCCACAACAAAGCCAAACCCAGCAGCTGTCCTGAAAATCAGCTCTGTCTGGGTTCAGGGCAGGGAATTCATAGCCACAGACTCATCTGCTGAGGCCAGCTTTGCACACAAACCTCTCATCAAAGACCTCCAAAGTGCCCCCAGACCCATCCCTGAGGCCTTGCACCAGATGACTGCAGGCCATGCCAGGTAACACAACAGATCTGAAAATCCAGAACCCAATTCATGGCAGACTCAAAGGATATACTGGTGCTAAAGATTTGATATTATTTGAAAGTAGCAATAGATGGAGTCAGACTTGCCCCACCCCAGGGAGGTCCCACCTTGCCCAAATCTGCATTAATCCACTGGAGTCTTATGTTTTGCGAGAGAGACCTCACCACAGAGAAGACCAGAAGAGGATTTTATGGTATGCTCATGGGATCCATGGAATGGTGATAATTTTTACTTAATCTGTCTCTGTCCTCTCTTTCTCCTCCCTCTTCCGAACCCCACCTTCCCTGCCACTTTTTCTTTCTTTTTCTCTCTATTCCTCACATTTACTGTTAAATAAAATCCAGACTATTGACTTTGGCAATTCAGAGGCATCTCCCTAATAATTTTAATAACCAGATGATAACAACCCACTGAAACTTGACCAGAACTCATTCACCTTTAAGCAGTTTAAGCAATCACTATAGGAAAAAAATGTATAGACTAGTACATTTATGTGGGAACCCCAGCCTTGTTTTGGGGCCACATGTGGTGGTGAAATTCCTCCTCCAACCCGTGCTTCCAAAGAAAAACTCCGCAGGCTTAGCTGTTCGGTCTCAAGGCAGTTTATTGCTAGTTATCTAACAGATTATGTTCTTGGACTGCAGCTATTTGATCAGTGGCCTGGGTAGAGGCACACACACACCCTGACATCCTCTCTATCTGCTGTCTTCTTCGTCTCTCTCCCTGCCCAGGGTTGCTGCTATCTTTTATAAGATATATTACGTATAACATGTTTACAATTATTCCCCAATACCTACTACCTACGTTGCCAAGTGTTTTTCTACTCTAAACCAATCTGTGAGTGCCAACATCACCAAGAACATGGAGGCAAGGAAGAAGAAGGAAGAAGGATGGGTTCAGCCCACTTTCCTCCATCTTAGAACTTCTGACCCTCATGTACAAAGTGAAAACCCCCCTGTACAATACTAAAAAAATTTCCCCTCTACTTCGTAACTACTTATACTATACTATCTAACCTTTTGTGATTGCTTGTTCCACCTCCAAAGTTGGTAATTCATTCCATGGCTCAAACTCAAAATCACAGTTGTTTTTCAGCTGTCTGCCAGGGTCTAGAATGCTTCTGACCAAGGCCTGGAACCTCTAAAAATGTCTAAGAGACATTTTGAGTTCCCACATCTCCCCTCCCTGTTTGAACCAGAAACACCTGCTTTGCCATGTTGTTCAAGGCTCTTCGAATGCACATGAAAATGCATGGCAGAACAAGTAGAACTACAAACCCTATAAGAATATATAACACTATTTTAAAAAGTTTTTCCACAATGGTGAAAGATTAAAAAAGCCAATGAAATCATTTCACCAGAATCTTGTAAGTTTCTCTTTTCTCAATTTGCTGATACTACTTTGCATGTTTCATATTTTCATGAATAGATTTTGAATGATCAAGCAAGTTCATGCAGCATGTCCCCTCAAATTTTTCACATCCGTGCCCATGTGACAGCAGCAAATAACCAACTGCTGCCTTGTTCTGAAGCACCGCTTGTCTTGCACTGCTGATATTTGTTAACATGTCACTCAGTGCAGATGAAATGGCACGATTATGTTTACTCAATCTAGCATGCTATGTGGTCCAATTGTGTCAAGGTCACCCCCAACGCTGTTTTTGGGGTGAGAAAATTGCAACTGCAATTCTCCGAGCCTTGTCCCAAATACAGACATCATTATCACAATTTGGCTATATTGTTCAAAGGACCTTTTCTCTTTCCTGTGTGTCTGCTCCTTTAAAGTTTTCAAATCAGGTGTTATCAATGAGAACTCCTCAATGCTGCATGGACTGCTTTTGACTTTTGCAGGGATAGCAGGCCAAATTCTGTCCCTGCAAATGAAAAAACACTCCCTTCGGTAAAGTGGCTGGGTGTTGAAGGGATAGTTTGCTCATCACTTTGGTGTGATTGCACCAGGCATTTCTATGAAAGAACTGATTTGGAATGATATCTACTATCTGATTATCTATCTTTGCCACTCTCAATGGATTGAATTCGGTACCAAATCCCATTTTTGTCGATCCAAAAATTTGCCAACTCTGGAGGTTCAAAGTGAGCCACAGGAAGGAACAGTGTCCAGACACGCCATCCCTCCATAGGATTCGAAAAGGACTTCAGAACCTTTTTGGAGGGGTGTTCCCTGGAATTGGACATTCCTTCACTGGCACACCTACCAAGCATGTCAAAAATTGTTTCCCCAGTTTTGAATGGGTCAGGCAAATGCTGTCCAGACCCGCTGCCTTTGCCAAAGTCTCCCACACCTTTTCCCTTGGTTGTCTCATGAGAAAGCCTGTCCCATTGCCCAAGGCAACAAGCAAAGGAATGAAGTACATGAACACTATCTGTCTGAACCCCATGTCCATGTCCCCAACCTTTGTGAGAAACCCCGCAATGCAGCAACATCCAAACAACATTTGATTCCCCAGAAAACCCCAAGTCTCTGAGTTGCCAATCGCTGTCCGACGAGACGTCTGCAGCGTTGCTGTCCATCTTTGTCTGCGTGCTTGCTTCTCTGCTTCTCTGGTCCATGTTCACTGGCATCTGCACCCGATGAGGTTTCACGTGCCTTGCCGACACCCACTTCGATCCTCGTTCTATAGAAACACAAACAAAACCCTTGCCCCAAGTTATTAATGTAAATGAACTTTCAATTTGTCCTGACTCTGGGTTTTTGACAAAACTGAAGAATTTTCCCTTAGCACTGCTCGTGCACTGTTTGTAAAATGTCTGACAATTCACATACAAAACTTTGTTCAACTGCATGTGAGATGTTGCTCCTGTCTCCTCCTTTTCTGTTTATCCAAATGGATTTCAAGGTATGATATATTCTGTGGTTTCTCCTGTATGTCATGATCCAAAAATTGCTCCTGAAAATGTGTGAACTGAAACATAAATGTGAAAACATATCAACTGAAACACAAATGTTTTCAAGCTTCTCAAAAAATGCATATTTTGTGACATCAGTTTGCCACAGCTGAAGACTTTTTTCAAACCTCTCAAATTGGTCACTCCTGTAAATACAGGACGCTGTACAAACTGACACTCTGACAAGCATTGATGATTTCCTTTGCCTGACCTTTAGAAAGCGAAAGGATTCCATCAATGTTTGTATACTTTTCTGAAAAAATGCATGGCTCAATTTTTCTTGCTCAAAAATGTCTGGCAGTGTTTGTGAGATGGACACTGTGAATCTGTCTACATGAACATTTACTTTTACTAAAAACCTCAGAAATGAAGAATGCATTCTGATGTGCATAACAAAATATTTATGTTCTCTGTCTATCAGGATTATTTTCATACATAATAGATACGAATATAAAACTTCATTGTCCGTATGTTTTAAAAGTGATTCCTCTAATTGTTTGGCCACATTTGCAATATACACTGAATCTGTGGTCAGATTAATGGCTTCTGAAATAACTGAAAAACCTTGACTATTACTACTAATTTTACAATTTGTGGTGAGTCTTTTACCATTTTTTACATCTGATTCCCATTTCTCTATTTTTGGAATTTTCCATGTGATTTGTGAGTTTTCCTTGAACTATCAGTAAACACTGTCATCTTTTCTATTAATTCTTAACTTATTTTTGATTTTTCTCTAAAACTTATTTTTGCATTTAACGTATTGTGAGCTAAAAAATGAACTGTGCAAATTTCTGGGTATTCTAACAACGTGATTGAGAAATCTTGTGACTTTGGATTGTCCACTCAAAATATTTTTTCTTTCTTTAAATGTAAATGAATGATTAGGAAATCTCTGCCTGACATTATCAGCAATCCAGTGTTTGCCTTAACAATGATCTGAGCCATTATCTCTATAATAACACTTTTTGAGGGCCTGTAAGATAAAAACAAAGATCTATTTTAAACTTTATGAAAACATTACCACGATCCTTGCTCAAAGTTATTAACTTGACTGATTTTTTTTTTTTTCAATTTGATCCATCCAGTGTCTGGCACTCTCCTCATATTTTCCTCGACAATCAGTGAAATCAAATCTACAAAAGAACAATCTCAAAAGATTAAAATATACAAAATTTTCATTACTTATTCCAGCCTTATTTCAGGCACTTCTTCACTTCTCTTCTTTTCTCTCTTTACACCTTTTTTCTTTTTTCTCTCTTTCTCTTCTTCTCTTTTGAAACAAGAAGGTTAAAATATAAAACATAATATAGAACAAGACAAAATATCTTAATAATAAAATGCAGAAAACTTATCAAAATCAATAACAATTCAAAAGAGTTCAAAAGAAAGATTCTAAATAACATATATAAAATTGAACAAAGCATAATTATCAGAAACATTGTGCCAGTGGTTCAGAGTCTGCAAACAGCTGAAACACTTGTTTCCAGTGAAAATTGACATTCCCTTCCCGGGCAGGGCTGACAAGTCTCACCACAAAGCTGTGTCAGCTGTCAAATTTGTAGGATCGAATTGATGGATCAAAATGATCTATACAACATTCATTTTTGTGCAAAAACCTCTGAATTTTGCTGGCAAACTCATCCGTCCAAGTTAAAATCAGGGCCTGGCCAAAACCCAAACTTTAAATTGGAGTGATGCTCTTTATCATACTATCTTAAACAAAGCTTATACTAACATTACATATATGATACCTAAAACATAACAACTTATTATAACATTTTCATATGAAATAAACACTCAAAGTTCAAACTGATAAATTGATCAAATGACACGAGGATTCATTCTTCTTGAAACTCCTTTGAAGGAAACAGATGTTTTTTCAATTGAAAGAAACCATAAAATAAACATTAACAAAACATTGTCAGAATGCTTCAGGCATTTGTCTCTGAGACTTTCTGAAAAACATTCAAGAATGTTAAAAAATAGAAATGCAATGATTCCACTCACAAGAAATATAAAAACAAACCAGAGAGTTCACCTAGAAAAATGCACAACATAGTTAAAATCCAAAATAAAACTTCAGAATGACATGTAACCTGGATGAGATTACAAAAACAACAATAAAACATACGAAAATTCGCTATGAAAGAACAAAGCACAGAGCTTCACCTGATAACATGATAAAATTTCTTAACAATAACATTTATAAAACACTTAAATAGTTAAACGCAAAAGAAAGAATTTGGAAACAAACACTCTTTGTATCATTACACAAAGAAATAACAAAATAAGCAAGTGATCATTAAACAATGAAATCGATCTCAGAAAAACTCAGAATAAATTTCTCCAAGACTCTTATACACTGATAAACTTACAATAAAACAGAAAAGACTAAAATAAAACCAAAAATCTGATAGACTGTTTCTTCCCTTTAACTTAATATTCATTATCATCTCATAAACTCTTTCAATCAAAACCTTATTATTCTTAAAGAAAAACAACTAAACTTTGTTAATTAAACAAACTTAACCTTTGAAAAACTTAAAATAATTTTTTGAATTAAACACTACTTAAACTTAACATATAAAATATTGGTAAAAAATCCCTAAATTATATTAACTTTATGAAACCTATATATATATATATATCAAATTAACAATATATAAATTCATTATCAATTAAATGCTTATAAACTTAACTTTTTCAGGTCCCAAACTAAGATAAACTTAAAGTGATATACTCTAATTAAACAATACTTAAACTTAAATTAAACTATATATAAAATTCAATTCTATTATTAATAAAATGCTAAAATACAACTTAACTTAAACCTTAACATAATAAATTACTAAAGTTTCATGCTATTCAATTCTCTATCTCAATTCTCATTATACTATCTCTTTTTCACATTATGTTCTATAAACAATATCATTTCACCACACCGGATGGGTGCATGTGCTGATCAATTCTGTCACCTAACTAAAAAATCTGGGGTTAGCATTTAGAAACATTGGAGAAGTTTGAAGAAGGAGACCCTTGATTTCAAGTGGCGACTTAGCTGTATCTTATTTTTTGGGTGAATGTTGGAATTTCATCTCATCATTGCTGTGGGACATTTGGTGTAATAGATGTGATTGCAAAAAGTTATTTACTTTGGCTGCTGTGGTTTCTGGGCTGTGCCGTGTATTTGTTGTTAATGTTTTGATGTGCACTGCAGTGGAAAAAGCTTCAGCATGTCACACCGCAGCTCTGCTGTGGAGAGGCAGCGACCAAGGAGATCCCTGCCTTGGCTCTGCCCAGTCCCCGCTCACGCCCAGCGTCGGCTGCGCTGGACCCGTGCCTGCAATCTGTCCCTCTCTGACACTTCTGCGTTCGCTTTAACTTCTGCAAACGCAGTGTGTATTCTGGATTCACCCGTCTCTGTCTGTGTCGCCATGGGAACGAGAGAAGGAACACCAGCCCCGACTGCACCCCGCCGCGCCGGCCCCGGCCACGGCCGTGAGCTCGGGAATGTCCCCTCTCACGCCCGACTGAACCTGGCACCATTCCGGTCCCGCCCGGGTCGTCCCGTCCGGCCCCGGTGTCTGTCCCTGCTCAGCGTGGTTCGGCGCTCTGATGACGTCATCAGCGCGCGACCGCCGCTCCCCGCCACCGCCGCGCCCCGCGCCGCGTCCCGCGCTCGGGATTCCCCCCCCGCGGTCACCGCGCAGTCTGTGGGCACTTGGCTGGCTGGCGGCCGCCGCCGCCGCTGACGCTGTCTGTGCCTGTGCCGCGCTCGAGATGCGAAAGACCCCGCTCTACCGTTCGGCGCACTTCGCTCTCCAATATGTACTTCCGACAATTAATTTACATTCGCAAACCCCGTACTAATTCCTGATAAACTTTCAGTCTAACATTTCTTCTAACAACCGATCTATGTGTAACTCATTTTTGATGCAATAACTATTCTGTTCTGGCCGTCTGAAACTCACAGGGGTGGCTGTGGGTTTGTGCTGGCTGTTGCCATGGGAACCGCAACGGACCATGCCCTGAGTCATCCTGGCCACGCCCCGTCCCTGCCTGTGTCACCCCGGGGGTGAGGACGCTCCTGCTCTGGTCCCGGCCGTGCTTTCGCCTAACTCCAGCTCGCAGCGCCCGGTTCAGAGCCACTGCCATCCCTCCCCAGGCTGACACAATCACACTCTCTGTTCCCATTCCGGTCCCGATGTTTCCCATTTCGCTTTGCCCCTCTCCTGACTGTCCCAGCACCCACAGCCCGCGCGCACCGGCCCCGCCCCGCCTGCGCCCGCCCCACGCGTTCCAGATGCGAGAAATTCTTTGCACCCGTGGCTCTCGGGCTTTGCTCGACCTTCACGCGCGTGCCCGCCGCCTGAGCTGCAGCAAGGGACGCCTCTCGCTGTCCCTCTGCTATTTCCTCAGCGGGTCTGGCTGCTGCGGTCCGGGAGCTGCCCGCCGCCTCTTGGGTGGCCGCTCTTGCGGCTTCACGGATTCTCGACACTGAACGCGCCACGGGACGCTCGGGACGCCTGGCCGCTGCACCCGCGCCCCCGCTGCCCCGTGTCTGCGCTGTTCCCGCTGCCCCCCCTCTCGCCTGCACCGCGGGCTGTTTTGAACTCCCAGCCCGAGCAGCCACGAGAGATTTGTCCTCTCCCCTCCTCTTCCCTCTCTGCTCTGCACTCCCTCTGCACCCTCCCCCACCGGAGCCGCCGCCACCGCCGCTGCCCCTCCCGCCGCGGGTTTGGACTCGAGCAGTGCTGGTCCCTTCCCCCACCGGGGGCTGCGGCTGTGCTTGGCTTATCTCTCTGTCTGGGGGACTTGCATTGGAGGAGCTCAGGGATTGAGGTTCGAGGGAAACTGAGGAACAGTGGGAACCCGGACACACAGGGCATGATGACAGACCATCCCCTGATTGTCCATGGAAGGCAGTCCTGCTTTCCCTGGATCTGTGGTGAGGAAAACTGCCCCGAGCTGCTGGCTGGGCGATCTTTCCCCTTTGTGCTCCCATAGAAACCCCAGCTGTCCGGCTGGACGTGCCGTGCTGTAGAGCTGGCTATAATATTGTCCTTGTTAAAAGCAAAAGTTTTGCAGCAGTCTTATCTTTTTGTCCTTTTGTGGCTCAGTAATAAAGTTACTTATTGATCTTTTGCCAAAAATTCAATCCCAAGAAAAAATATATATCTGTGTGCGAGTGACTACACCGCACCTATGATAACAAAGCTTTCATTTCATTTGGGCTGTCTCTACCTGATGGGTAGAAGTTTCGCCCTATAGGGCTAAAAAAAAGTCTTTGGTGTGTCCTTGGGAAAATTCCTTCCCTCCCCATGTTCTTAATTTCAACCATTCTCACCAAAAGCTGAGTCAGCATGAAGTCAGTCCGGAGATGGCACTGTCCATTGTCCAGCAGGTCACAGGCGAGGAATCCCAGGCGCGCTTCTGGTTTCTCTCCTCCTGGCTGTCCTCCGGACGAAATGCCTTGGTGAAGGTCAAGTTCTTATCTTGAGCTTTCCGCTCCCTCTCTTCTTGAAAATGCGGAGAGTGTGTACTGCTCTTCTTTTTTTTTTCTTCTTTCTTTTTCTGCCGATGAAGGTTGGAGGTTGTTTGATGTTTCTTTTTCTTCTTTTTGTTGATGCCCGACCAGGGACGCCAGATGTGGGAACCCCAGCCTTGTTTTGGGGCCACATGTGGTGGTGAAATTCCTCCTCCAACCCGTGCTTCCAAAGAAAAACTCCGCAGGCTTAGCTGTTCGGTCTCAAGGCAGTTTATTGCTAGTTATCTAACAGATTATGTTCTTGGACTGCAGCTATTTGATCAGTGGCCTGGGTAGAGGCACACACACACCCTGACATCCTCTCTATCTGCTGTCTTCTTCGTCTCTCTCCCCGCCCAGGGTTGCTGCTATCTTTTATAAGATATATTACGTATAACATGTTTACAATTATTCCCCAATACCTACTACCTACGTTGCCAAGTGTTTTTCTACTCTAAACCAATCTGTGAGTGCCAACATCACCAAGAACATGGAGGCAAGGAAGAAGAAGGAAGAAGGATGGGTTCAGCCCACTTTCCTCCATCTTAGAACTTCTGACCCTCATGTACAAAGTGAAAACCCCCCTGTACAATACTAAAAAAATTTCCCCTCTACTTCGTAACTACTTATACTATACTATCTAACCTTTTGTGATTGCTTGTTCCACCTCCAAAGTTGGTAATTCATTCCATGGCTCAAACTCAAAATCACAGTTGTTTTTCAGCTGTCTGCCAGGGTCTAGAATGCTTCTGACCAAGGCCTGGAACCTCTAAAAATGTCTAAGAGACATTTTGAGTTCCCACACATTTAGAAAATGTTGTATTTCTTCAGTGCAAAAATGCACAATCAGTAGCCCATATGTCATTCATCCACTCAGCTGTACATGCCACTGAACTGCTGCACCAGAGGACTGGCATTATCACACCCTGCATTTCCCTTTGGCATTCTCTTTCAGAGTGCAGATGAGACAAAACCAAAAAGTTCAGCTTTAGTCAATCTTTACCTTCAAAGGAAATTCAGGACTGTGTAGCAGAGACCAATGCTCTGTGAATTCAGGAATCCTTTGCAGAAACCAATGCTCTGTGAATTCTGGAGTCCTGTGCAGAGACCAATGCTCTGCGAATTCGGGAATCTCGTGCAGAGACCAATGCCCTGTGAATTCGGGAATCCTTTGCAGAGACCAATGCTCTGTGAATTCTGGAATTCTGTGCAGAGACCAATGCTCTGTGAAATCAGGAATCCCGTGCAGAGACCGATGCTCTGCAAATTCGGGAATCCTTTGCAGAGACCAATGCTCTGTGAAATCAGGAATCCCGTGCAGAGACCAATGCTCTGCGAATTCGGGAATCCCGTGCAGAGAGCGATGCTCTGCGAATTCGGGAATCCCGTGCAGAGAGCGATGCTCTGTGAATTCGGGAATCCCGTGCAGAGAGCGATGCTCTGTGAATTCGGGGATCCCGTGCAGAGAGCGATGCTCTGTGAATTCGGGAATCCCGTGCAGGGAGCGATGGTCTGTGAATTCGGGAATCCCGTGCAGGGAGCGATGCTCTGTGAATTCGGGAATCCCGTGCAGGGAGCGATGGTCTGTGAATTCGGGAATCCCGTGCAGGGAGCGATGCTCTCTGAACAATCACTTGGCGAATGGCCCAGTGTAGCCGCCCGCTGGAGCCCAGGCTGGCACAACCAGCCAGGAGCGCTCTGTGGCTGCTGAGCCGAGCCGAGCACATCACCGCCGCTCGTCACAGACGCCGCCGCCGCGTTCGCGGTTTCCAGGCACCCACGGCACCCGATGGGCGGGGCCGGGCCGAGCCGGGCCGAGCCGCGGCGATTTTCAAAGGAGATTGTCACTTGAGCTACTGACTTGACTTCGGTGCTTTCTGTGAAAAACACCAATCACTTGGTTTTTAAGATTTTAAAAGTTTAATAATTAAAGTAATAAACTACCAATTAGAGTAATAAAAATTTAAGAGTTAGGACAATTACAAGACAATAAAAAGCAAAGAATTACGGACGTCCGGATGCTGTCCGTGAAAAACGCTGCGAAGCCTTTTCCGCCCTGCGCCGCCGGGATCTGCCCGGCGACCGATGACATCATTGGAGACTCGGGCTGCCATTGGCGGGCAGCAAAGAGCGGAGCCAATGGCGGGGCCGGAGGCGGCTCTGGGGGCGGGGCCGCAGCGGAGCAGCGCCATGACTCCAGCGCTGGGGCTGGGGGCGCTCCTGGGCCCCGGGGCGGCGGCGAGAGGCGAGGGGGACCCCCGGCACCGGGACTCTTTGATCGCCCATTCCGGAGCACCGAGGGGCCCTGAGCCATTCCCGGGCGCCGCCATCCCCCCGCACCCATTCCCAGCATGGGTTCTACCCTGCACCCCCTTACCCGGCACCAGCAACCCCCGCACCCCTTTCCCGGCCATCCTGCCTCTCCCAGCCCCCAGAGCCCCCTTTTCCTTCGCCCAGAGATCCCCTGGACCCCTATCCTTGCCTTTCCCAGCGCCCAGCCCCTCCTTTCCTCAACGCCGAGGACACCCGGGACCCCTATTCCCAGCCAGCCCGGGTTTTCCCACCTTTTGCGGAGAATGGGGACACCGGGGAGCCGTGGAGCTCCCTTTCCTGGATACAAGAACGCCCTTAACCCCGCCCATCCCACCTCTACCCACCCCAGCCTTCCCCTTTTCTTAATCCTGGAACCCCCTAACCCCGTTCCCAGCGCTCCCGCTCCCCCTTTCCTTCCCCCGTGCCCCCCCAGCCCCCAAATCTCCGTGTGCCCCCAGTTCTCCTGTCCCTGCGTTCCCTGCCCCTGGCGCTGTCGGAGCCCCGCCCGGGGTTCCCGCAGTTCGTGTCCATGGGGTCCCTGGATGGGATCCCCTTCCAGCGGAGCCGCAGCCGAGCCGGGATCTCGGCACAGCCAGAGCCGGCACAGGGAGCGGAGGACTTCTCCTCCCCCTGCCTGCTGGCTGGGGCGAATCTCAGCAGAGGCAGAGCCTTGGCTGAGCTGGCCCGGCCCGGGGCTGCTCCTGGGGCCTGGCGGACCCTGGCTCGGCCTGGGGAGCAGCAGGGTGGGCCTCAGCAGTGGCCAGATGTTAGCAGCTGCAGCGCTAACAGCTCGGCCCCGCGGCCTCTCCTCCCGCTGCAGCTGGTGGGCTTCCCAGGAAGGGGATTTTTCCTTTTTTACGTGCATGTTCACAGAGGCATATCAGCTTTCTCAGCGGTTTAACAGATTGTCAGTTGTCAAAGCTAATTACTGATTGGGTTTTGTGTCAGACATGGAGGAAACTGCTCCTAGCTTCTCTGTGCATTTCTGCCACAAGCACCTCCCATGCAAAACCACCACAGGATAGCAACAGGGGGCTGGGGATGGAAACTGACCACAGCAACAGGGGGCTAGTCATGTTTGCCTATGAAGGAACCGAGTTGCCACGGGCACTCAGAGAGGTTCCATGGGGACTTTCTGAGACTCTCCAGACTGTTCAAGAGCTGGAATGTCACACACAGAGAGACAGGGGCTCCATGGAGACCTCCCAGAGCTTTCTGGGGATGGAAAGAGCCGTGTGGTCAGAGGCAGTCACAGACATTCCATGGTGACATCCCAGTGGACCTTGGGCTGCAAAGGCACCGGTCGGTCACAGGCACTCACAGGGGCCCCATGGTGACATCCCAGGAGTGCCCAGGCTGCCAAACAGCCAGGATGTCCCAGACACTCAAAGCTGTTCCTGTCATGGGCAGAGTGGGAGCTTCAGGCAAAAGCTTTATTTCTTTATTGGAGAAACTCCTGCTGAGTCATGAGGTGGAGAAATGATACCCAGCAGCCGCCCTGAAACCCCCAAATCCTCCAGGACTGCTAGACTTCTAAAATTCCTTCTAAGAGAGGAGCCTCTGAATGGCTGGATCCAATCCCAGCCCCAGATTTGGCAAAGGTGTAAAAGACTGGACAGGTGGAATTGAACTTCAATGCAATTTGTCCCACAGGATTAGCGATGGAATAACAGATATATTTATAGAAATATAATGGAACAGTTCATACTGAGTGCTATCACACAGCACTTACAGGATGGCCAGGGTACCAGACCCAGTCAGCATGGGTTTAAAAAGGGTAGGTCATGTCTGAACAATCTGGTCTCCTTCTATGACCAGGTGACCCATCTGGTGGATGCAGGAAGGGCTGTGGATGTTGGTTATTCAGACTTCAGCAAGGCCTTTGATACAGTCTCCCACAGCACAGTCCTGGAGAAGCTGGCAGCCCACGGCTTGGACAGGAGCACACTTTGCTGGGTTAGGAACAGGCTGGATGGCCAGGCCCAGAGAGTGGTGGTGAATGGTGCCGCATCCAGCTGGGGACACTCACCAGTGGTGTCCCTCAGGGCTCTGTACTGGGACCAGTTCTACTTAATATTTTTAGAGATGACAGGGATGAGGGCATCAAGTCCATCATTAATAAATTTGCAGATGACACTAAGCTGTGAGCTTGTGTTGATCTATTGGTAGGAAGGAGGGCACTGCAGAGAGACTTAGATCGGTTGGATGGATGGGCAGAGTCCAACAACATGAAGTTTAATAAGTCTATGTGCCAAGTTCTACATTTTGGCCACAAAAATCCCCTACAAGGTTAAAAGCTGGGACAGGGTGGCTGGACAGTGTTCAGGCAAAAAGGGACCAGGGGGTGCTTGTTGACAGCCGGTTGAATATGAGCCAGCAATGTGCCTTGGTGGCCAGGAAGCCAATGGAATCCTGGCCTGCATTAGGAATTGTGTGACCAGCAGGAGCAGGGAGGTCATTCTTCCCCTGTACTCGGTGCTGGTGAGACTGCACCTTGAGTGCTGTGTCCAGTTCTGGGCCCCTCATTTGGGAAGGACGTTGAGATCCTTGACCATGTCCAGAGGAGGGCAACAAGGCTGGTGAGGGGCTTGGAACACAAGCCCTATGAGGAACATTTGAAGGAACTGGGGTTGTTTAGCCTGGAGAAGAGGAGGCTTAGAGGTGACCTTATTGCTCTCTACAACTTCCTGAAGGGAGGTTGTAGACAGGTGGGGGTCGGTCCCTTCCGCCAAGAAGCAACCAACAGAACAAGAGGACACAGTCTCAAGCTATGTCAGGGAAGGTTCAGATTGGATATTAGGAAAAAAAAATTCACCAAAAGAATAATAAAGTACTGTAATTGTTTTCCTAGGGACGTGGTAGAATCCCCATCTCTGGATATGTTTTAAAAAAGACTGGAAATGGCACTTTATGTTATGGTCTAGTTGAGGTGTTAGGGCATAGGTTGGACTTGATGATCTTAGAGGTCTCTTCAACCTCATTATTCTGTGATTCTGTGAAATACAGCTCTGATTGATTCTGATCATGATTAGACAGGAAGATCTTAATCAATGTTATTTACTCCACAGCATAGGAGCTGTAATTATTATTAGAATATTCTGCTCCAGGAAGGAATTTTGAAGTCAACAGGGCCTTGCTGGAGTGGTTTGAGCCCATTGCAGGCAGAGCCACCTGCTCCAGCAGGAACTGCCTTTCCTGTGCCATGAGCAGGGCAGGTCCCGCTGCAGGAAAAGCCCCAGGCCAGCCCCAGCACAGGGAAGGCCTCGGGCACAAGGGCAGAGTGCCCTGCTGGGAGCTGTGGCAGGGACAGCCTGAGGCACCACAGGCACCTTGGCAGCAGCAGCTGCTTGCAAGGCATGGCCAGAAGCCTCCCTTGGCAACGCGACCTGGTGTCCACCACTGTGGAGCTGCTGCCTCAGGGGTCATTCCTTGCTGTGCTCTGGAAAGCCACTTGTGCTCCAGGAGTCTGACTGGGAAGCAATTGGCCCCAGCTCCTTGGCGACAAGATATTGATGACAAAACTCTTCATACCAGCAGAGACAAGGCAGGAGCAGAGGAAAGGGGAGAGCCAGGCCCAGGGGACAGGGCTGCCATCATCCGAGGTGATGGCTGTGAGGTCACTGCTACTGCAGCAGCCTGGCTGCCCTCAGCAGACATTCTGGCCAGAAGCCTTGTGAGGTCACCCAGCACATCAGAGAACCCACACAACAGGAATTCCATCCTTGGGGAGGGGACGGCACTTCACTATGTCAGGTTGCACAAAGCTCCTGCTCTTGGACAATTCCTGGGATGGAGAATCCACTTCTCTGTAAAAAAAACAGCTGCTGTTTTGTTCCACTTTGTCACAGCTCAGTGCAGGCATAGTGCTAGGGCACCCATGAAAATATTTTCCTCAAATGTCTACTGTGAGATGTGACCAGAGACAGAGCAGAGCAGGCCCAAGCTTAGAAATAAAGAAAAAAAAACTTAATTTACCTACAACTATAATAAAAGGAACACTCAGAATTCAGAATGAAAACCTTCCAAAACATTCCTTTTCGCCCCACCCAATTTCCACCAAAACACAGTGAGACAAAATTTTGGACCTTCAATCAAGTAACCACCACTCCAATAAATCAATTCTCAGTGTTTCTCCACCCCTCTGTCCTGCAGGGGCTGGCCGGGTTCCATTCCCTTCACCCCCTTCTCTGTCCGGCACTCCTGGTCCACCTCAGCCTCGGCCGCATGGTTACCCCTCCCCAGCCCAGACTGTGGCTGGGCAGGGGAAGATTGAACTCTTCACTGACCACAACAACAGAAGAGACTTCCCTTGAGAATTCTCTGCTTTTAATCCCCTGTGTCCTCTGAGGCGTGTCCAATGCCTCCAGTGGTCACACCAGGTGTCAATATTCAAATCTGACCACTGATTGGTTTGGCTATAACTTCCCAGGAAAACTCACTTCCTTGTCCACATATGACAATCCCTCTTCTTGATGTCTCTTGGAGTAATCCCATCTGGACTGGGAGCTGAGTTTTTACTCATCTCCTGCACATTTTTCTCCATTTCTTTTGCCATTAGTAAATCTCTGAAAGCACTATTGTCGGCTTTCCCATTAATTTGGAAATTTCCAAGGCTATCAAATGTTCCAGGCGTTCCTGTTGGGCTTTAGAAAGTTGGCTGGGTGGGATTTCACAGGACAAACACTATGTCATTCAGGATAATTTTAGCAAGTTTGGCCCTATCTAGAAGGAGCAGGTCCTGGAAGCACAGATAATTGCTTTTCTTAAATACCTTCTTTTCATCCACTTTTGAAAAAGTCTTCATGGTCCTTTTTCCTGGTTCCCCATTTTGCTCTTTGCTTGCTTACTGTTCTTATCTGGCTTACTGATTCAAGACTGATCAGAAGCAGTCTTGTGCTCATTGTTGATTGCATCTCCTGCTAAGTGCTTGAAGGCCCTTGGGAAGGTGTTAATTGTCCCAGCTGATAGCATTTCACTGAGGGTTCTGAGATAATGGGCCTGCAGCTGCCCCTCCCTCTGTCCCTTAGTGTTTCCCAGCTGTTGTTGTCCTTATCAGGGTGGTGACTCCTCTTGGGATCTGTTTTCCTCCCAGCTGCTGATCTCCCAGGCATCTGACTCCTCTCAAGATCAATGTCCAAGTCCCTTCTCAGGCACACAGTGGCTCTTCTGGTTCCATGACTCATTCCAGGTTCCTTATCTATATCCTCAGCTGGTTTCTTGAGCAAAAATATCCTTATAGTGCTGATTTCTTTAGCCATTTTGGTTGTGATGTGTGTTCTGCAATGAGATTATTGATGGTTTTGTTCCCCTCAAAGTGGGCCTCCAATTTTATGAGTAGTTCTTCCTCCACTTTACTCCAGCATCTTTTGTTGGCTTGGAAGTCTGTTTTGGGTGGGAAGTGAGATAAGTGGAAGATCATTTGTTCACTGTGGTATGCTCGCTTACCTTGGTTTGCATAAGAATGTACTGGTGTGTCTTTGAAATGCTTATTTGCTTACAAGTTGATAAGGAGGTTGAGATTAGAGTCCTGGGTGTGTGTATCTGGTCTGCTTGCTGTATTTCAAAAGAAGAGACTTAGAAGCTATCACAACGACCAGACTCAGACTACATATGGTGAGTCACGCCTGCAAGGAGAAGGGGGGGGGATAAAAGGAAGATTGGGACAGAACATTTTTGCGTGCCGTTGGTGGAGCAGGAGACTCCCCGGCCGCCCAGCGCTGTGCTTTGCCTGCCTTACTCACTTGCTATTTTAAATAAAATTGCTTTATTGAATTAAGACACTTCAAATTGTCATGTCACAATTTATAACAATTTGGTGCCGTGACTCGGATGGAGAAGTAGATCAGTCGCTACGGGACGATCGGGAGGCGCCCCGCCCTTATGGCGGCTCGGCTGCCCCAGGCTTTCTGATCACTCTCCACCGACGAACCTAAATTGAGTAACGGGCAAAGGAGAACCGGTTACCCCTGTAATCTTTGTGCACGAAGAACCAGCGAAGACGCAGGACGCGTGAGTATAGGCCGGTTTCCCGCTCGGTTTGGGGTGGTTTTCCCGGAGTGCTGTGTGTGAGAGGTCTCGTGGAGACCAAGTGAGTGCGGACTCTGTATTAGTGCGTTTTCCATTCCCCGCGAGGGGCTGGGCCACGAACCAGGGGAGCACGTGTGTGAGAAATTGAGTGCACTCCGGAAGATGGGACAGAGGAAAAGCAAGCCCTCTGGTCCCATGGGAGAGGGGACCCATGCTAAGCTTCCCCAGATTCCCAGGGATAGCCCCTTGGGTTTGATGATAATTAATTGGGATGCTTTCCCATCTAGAAAAGGGAAAGACAAAGTTAAAATGATACATTATTGTATGGAAGTGTGCGGGGGGGAAACAAATTAGGGGAGACCATTTGTATTGGCCGGTATTCGGGTCCTTTGAGGATTGGATTTGTCAGGCTCTAAATATATATGTTAACTCAAAGGAAGCCTTTGATTCAGAAGAGAGCGAATATGCTTCCCTGTGGACAGTTGGGGAGACAAGGACAAAACTATTTGCCTTATCAGCCAGGGAAAAGAACAAGAAAAACAAGGAGGAAGATAATATGCCCCCCTACGTTCCTCCTCCATATATTCCTCCACTCCCACCCCCTGCTAGTCAAACTATATATCCCCAGCTGCCTGCGGACCCGGTTGGCCCCGGGGTCCCCACGGCTCCTTCAGACGCTGATGATGAGGCAGAGAGTGGAGGAACAAGGGAAAACAATCGTAGGGTAACTAGAAGTCAGACTAGGAAAAAGGAACAGGAATTGGGGATGTTTCCCCTAAGAGAACAAAGCATTGGTATGATCCCAAATCCCCAAGCGGGACAGGAAGGTCAGCCACTCCAAATAGCAGGGGTTGCCTATGTAACTGTGCCTTTAGACTCTGGGCAAGTCAGGGACTTTAAGAAGGAAATGGGACATTTGTTGAACGATCCTCTAGGAGTGGCAGAACGGTTGGACCAATTTTTGGGGCCCAATGTGTACATATGGGAGGAGTTACAGTCAATACTAAGGATTTTGTTCACGGCAGACTAGAGGATTAGAGGAGCTCTTGAGGGAAGCGCAGAAGGTTTTTGTGAGAAGGGAGGAGGATTATGGCTGCAGTTGTGCGGGAAGGGCCTAACCCTAATTCCCGTGCAAGGAATGTAGAACAAAGGGAGAATCAGGAGCAGAGTTATATTTCTAGGGAAGGAAAAGGAAGAAGTCGTGAAATTGTCTGCTTCTACTGTGGAAAGAAGGGACATATGAAGAGGGGATGCAGACAACGGATAGCGGATGAGAAGGCCTTTAAGGAAGATTAGGGGTGTCAAGAGCTCTATTTGTTGGGGAAGAAACATCATAAGGAGCCCTTGGTAAAGCTTAAAGTGGGACCCCAACAACAAGAGATGGAATTTTTAGTGGATACCGGGGCTGAAAGATCCACGGTGCAAGCCTTGCCACTTGAATGTAAAAAGTCATCTGACACTGTACATGTAATTGGGGCAAAAGGAGAGCCCTTTGAGGTATCTGTTATCAAGGATGTGATGGTAGAAACTGATTCCAAATTTGGTATAGGTTCTTTACTACTGGTACCTGAAGCAGATTACAATTTATTAGGGAGAGATCTGATAATAGAATTGGGTATTAATTTAGAAGTTATAAATAAAGAATTACAGATAAAGCTCTGCCCTTTAAGGGTGGAGGATGAAAAGAAAATTAATCCTGAGGTGTGGTATACCCCAGAAACGGTGGGGAAATTGCAGATTAAGCCTTTCTCAGTGGAAATAAGTGATCCTGGCAAACCCATAAGAATAAAACAATACCCTATCCCTAGGGAGGGAAAATTAGGACTAAAACCTGAAATAGATAGATTATTGGAAAAAGGGCTTTTAGAGCCCTGTATGTCTCCCTTCAATACTCCCATCCTGCCTGTAAAAAAGTCAGATGGGTCCTACAGATTGGTGCAGGATTTAAGAGAAATAAATAAGAGGACTTTGCCCCAGTTTCCAGTAGTTGCAAATCCATATACTTTGTTGAGCCGTCTGGGACCTGAAAATCGATGGTATAGTGTTATTGATCTAAAGGATGCCTTTTGGGCATGCCCCCTGGATGAGAAAAGTAGGGATTACTTTGTATTTGAATGGGAGGAAGGGAATTAGCTCACAGGCCTTTTGCCAAAATACAAATAGACTTCACTGAATTGCCTAAAGTGGGTAGATATAAATATTTGCTAGTAATAGTAGATCATCTCACCCATTTTGTAGAAGCTTACCCCACTACTCGGACTACTGCTCAGACAGTGGTCAGAATATTATTAGAAGAAATAATCCCTAGATATGGGATAGTAGAAACAATAGATTCTGATAGGGGACCCCACTTTGTGTCCAAAATAACTGAGGATATCTCACATGCTCTGGGAATTAAGTGGGAATACCATACCCCATGGCATCCCCAACGTTCGGGAAGAGTGGAAAGAATGAATGGGGAACTAAAAAAGCAATTAACCAAATTAATAATAGAAACAAAATTGACATGGGTCAAGTGTCTCCCTTTAGCCCTATTGTACATAAGAACAAGACCCAGAGCAGATGCTGGGATTTCCTCTTTTGAAATGCTATACGGGATGCCATATGATTTGGAGGAACCCCGAGACCACCTCCGGTTGAAGGACTATAAAATAACCTCATATATTATTGCCTTAATGAAACGCCGCAATGAACTTTGGGAAAAAGGAATCATTACGCAAAGACCCCCTTTAGATTTAAAAATACATAAAATATACCCAGGAGACTATGTGTGAATAAAATCCTGGAAAGAATCTACACTAACCCCACAGTGGGAAGGTCCTTATCTTGTGTTACTCACTACAGAAACTGCAATTCGGACTGCAGAAAGAGGATGGACACATGCCAGTCGAGTAAAAGGACCAGTTAACAACACTGTGTGGCAAGTAACCAGTCCTCCCAGGAACCTGAAATTGAAGTTACAGAGAAACTAATGGACTCTTATCAGATTGAATACACATCAGACTTATATTACTTAGATAGTGGACTAATTAGTAATTCAAGTGTTAGAGTAAAGTGTAAAAATCAAAATTGTAATTGCTATCCTTTTGTATGCTATATCTGTAAGGTGTGTGGGGAACGGTGGTGGTCACATTGCAACAGAGGGTATCCTCCACGAGGAACTTGCAATTCCTGTTGGAACGTACAAAGAGAGATTACAGCTTGGGTACTGACCTGTAAAGTGACTAGAGGGGAAATCCGATTGGAATCTAAAGAGTGGTGGGAAATTTTCTCAAAGGGCATTCGCCCAGACTATTACTGCTACCATACAAACGAGCCGAGCCCATTTGTGGCAGAGATCATAGAAGGCCTTTGTAGGAAAGACCTAAAAGGGGTCAGTTGTACCGCACCAGAGGCAAAAGATCAGAATTGGCGTTCTTATTGCATGCGGCAAGGCACTAGAGGGCATAAATCCCCTCCTGAAGAATACTCTTGCTGCCGAGAAGATGGTACACCCTGTGGCTTGAAGCACCCGAGTCGACGGGCGAGGCAGAGGAGTAAACAGCTGTGGAGGAAGGAGCCCTCAGGATGGAATACGCAAGCAATATTTGCGGAACTACCCCGGGACTGGGAGTAACAAAGGCAGAAATAGTTTTTGGGCTCAAGGGTATTTTGGTGATAACCAGCTAATAGAGGGAAAGAAGTCACAAGGGTATAATTCTTGCAGTGTGAGAAACCAGACCCCACATGCCATTTGCTTACTGCTTGTGATTTTCCTTTGTATATCTTGTAATACTGCGGAAGTAACAACTCATGAACCTTTCAAGTGGACTTTAGGAAGATGGGAGGATTCACGAGTTATAAGGAGCAATACTGCAGCTGGAGCTCCCACTTTCCAGTTACCTGTGGCATCCTTAGGTACTTGTTGGGGTTCCCATTGGGTTTCATCGTTTTATATGTGTCCTGCTTCGAATCCTGGTAAAGGGTATTGCAATAGTCCTGGACAATATTACTGTGCATATTGGTACATGGGACCCCCCCACTCCTGATCCATACATTAAGGTGGTCTGGAAGCCAGATGGTTGTATTCCTCCCGGCTACTGGACAGGTCATAAACCCCCAGAAAATATTTGCAGGAATATACAAATTACTGCATTAAGGCCAGAGGATAGTATATGGTTAATTGGAAAAACTTGGGGCGTTCGTTTATATTCGGCTGATTTTGGCAATTTTGGTAGCTTAATATTTATAAAGAAGGAAATTGTGCCCCCTGATCCTGAACCTGTAGGGCCAAACCCAGTGTTATTAGGAAAGGAGGTTGTTTTAGCCAACCAAACAAAAGAAAGGGATCAGACCCAGAATAAAATTCAGAATGAAAACACTTCAGGAGACAAACAGGAAAAAACCCAGGAGGGTAATATACTCTGGAAGGTTATGAAAGCGAGTTATGGTGTCCTAAATAGAACCAACCCAAAACTGACGGAAGACTGTTGGCTGTGCTATAATTTAAGACCCCCATTTTATGAAGCCATAGGGGTCACTGCAAAGCCCAGAAGAGTGAATGGAACTAATCAGTGTTTGTGGAAAAAGGGTAAAGAGACAACACCGGGGCTTACCTTGGCTCAGGTAACAGGGAAAGGGAGATGCATAGGAAAAATCCCAACACAAAGAGAATACCTTTGTGGAGTAATAGAAAGTGGGTATGTAACAATCTGGGTGTCACACCGTGCATCTCACTGAAACTGTTTAATCCAAGCCAAGACTACTGCATCCAGGTAACGATTATGCCCAGAATTACCTACCATACAAGTGACTACATATATGAACAACAAACTGTGCCAGAACACCATCTAATGAAAAGGGAACCCCTCACTGCCTTAACTATTGCAACTCTCCTTACCATCGGGGGAATAGGAGCTGGAACTGGGGTGGCATCCCTAGTAAATCAACAAAAGGAATTTAAAGCATTAAGAATTTCAGTAGATGAAGATCTGAGTAAAATTGAGCAGGCCATCGATGGATTGGTAAAATCATTAAGGTCCCTATCTGAGGTGGTGTTGCAGAACGGAAGGGGTTTAGACTTGCTATTATTACAACAAGGGGGATTGTGTGTAGCCCTGAAGGAGGAATGCTGTGCATACGCTGATCATACTGTAGTTGTTACAGACACCATGGCAGAATTAAGGAGAAGATTAGAGCAGAGAAAGAGGGAAAGAGAGGCACAGCAAAGTTGGTATGAATCATGGTTCACTCAATCTCCTTGGTTAACTACCTTGTTATCCACCCTTGCAGGACCTCTGATACTGATAATATTGGGACTGACCTTTGGGCCATGCATCTTCAATAAGGCAATAGAAATAGTGTAGGGACGCTTAGAGGCAGCACATTTAATGCTCATTAGGGCAAAATATGAACCCATACACGATGTAGATGAGACCCTAATACTAAGTCACCAAGAGTTACAAAGATTCAGTGAACAAAATAAAGATGAACAAGAAAAAGGGGGGAATTGAGATAAGTGGAAGATCATTTGTTCACTGTGGTATGCTCGCTTACCTTGGTTTGCATAAGAATGTACTGGTGTGTCTTTGAAATGCTTATTTGCTTACAAGGTGATAAGGAGGTTGAGATTAGAGTCCTGGGTGTGTGTATCTGGTCTGCTTGCTGTATTTCAAAAGAAGAGACTTAGAAGCTATCACAACGACCAGACTCAGACTACATCTGGAGAGTCACGCCTGCAAGGAGAAGGGGGGGGATAAAAGGAAGGTTGGGACAGAACATTTTTGTGCGCCGTTGGTGGAGCAGGAGACTCCCCGGCCACCCAGCGCTGTGCTTTGCCTGCCTTACTCGCTTGCTATTTTAAATAAAATTGCTTTATTGAATTAAGACACTTAAAATTGTCATGTCACAATTTATAACAGGAAGCAGCAACCCTTTCCTGATTTATAACCCATGAGTGTGCTAATCTTTTGGGTTGTCTCAGACCAATTTTTGTCTTTAAGTCCCTGCCACATACCTCACAGATCCACTCCCTGGCTGAAGCCATTTGTGCTGTTTCCTTGCATTTAGGAAGGTGACAAACAATGCTGTGATAATTACTCATCTCTTACTCACATTTAGCACACCGAAAACAAACCCTCCTTTTCCCATGGGCTACCCTCAGATGTTCAATCAAGCCTAACACACAGTTCACCCAGGAACCACAGGAAGGATAAGGTGGATTTTGGTCAGGAACAGTCATGGTAACCATGTCTGCCAGTGTCTGTTGCCTGCAGTTCTCTGTCTGAGCTGGGGATGTCTCTGGTAAGGTGTCCTTCTCTGGCTCAGGAGGTGATGTTTGTGTTGTGTTCTCAGTCTCACGCTCACCGTTTTTCTTCTCATTGTCAAGCACAAACATTTCCCAGTTCCTCGGAAGGCAGGTCTTCACTCCCACACTTGGCCATGGTGCAAGCTGTTGATACACCTCAGGCAGCCTGCTCAAACCCTCCTAGCTTGTGGAAAAATGAACACATTCAAAGTTCTTCACTAATAAGTGCAATCTATCAAGCTCTAAGTTCACCAGAGAAGCCATTTCACTTTCTGCCAAATCGTAGGATGTTGAGGATTTTTTGCAGGACAATGGACACGTTCAGCAGATGCACACTCCAGGCTTCTGGTAACAAACTAGTCAGTTCAAGGACTAAGTACAGTGAATACTTGAAGACAGAAGAGTCAGCGAGAATCAGCAAGCTGTCAGCAAAGATTGAGAAAGTGGGAAAAAAAGAGAACTAAGGGTGGGCTAGACGACCACAGAATACATGTGTAGAATCAGGTGATCCAATTAGGATTTAGTCTTTGATGTGTACACAGTTAGGATTGGTCAATCATGTATTACCTAGAGGGACATGGACATTAGAAAATATTATAAATATAGATTTCTGTACAATAAATTTGGCTTCACTTGATCACATGGATCATGGGGTGATGGCCCCTTTCTGATCCTCTGTGAGACACTAATTTTGAAGACTTAAGAATTCTAGGAAAGTTAAGATGATAGTTAAATTAGATGATGCTGTGTTACCAGAAGTAGATAAATAAGCTTTCTTCATAGTTAACAGTAGCCGGATCCATTAACTCATTGCTTGTCAAATTTATGTTGGGTAGCTGTGCTTATCATGAGAAACAGAATGTGATAAACATGTAATAATTAAAGGCGCCAAGTTATTAGTTATTATTTTAATAAAAGTTACTAAATATACCAAAAATAAATTTTGAGAAAAATGAAAAAAAGCCACTATAAAAAAAAGTCAGTGTGGAGCCCGGGATTGCCACCGGGTGAGACACAGGTTTGACAGCTGCAGCAGAGGGTCCTCTATGCTTCATACCGACCGTCCTGTCTGACCCATTTTTATACCATTTTCCATGCCTGAGCCAGAGTCCCTTTTCTTCCTTTTTGGAGTGCATGTATTCATGTGGAGTTCTTTTCTCTGTGGCAAGTTGAACAATACATGTCCGGAGAGTGATGAACACCTGTGTTTGTAGTCCCGGAATTCGGATTTGAGATGTACCTCCCTGATGGCTCTGACTATCTCGGTCTCAGATATTTATCGTGTATTTATCGTCCGGGTGTTTCTCGGACAACCTTGATGCACGATCCCTCTCTGGGCTGGCCACTTTTGTTCGCTTGTAAATAAAGTCCTCCCTCTCTTGTCCAGGTGGCTTCGACATGGTGTTGCAATCACTGTTGCTGGCTTGTGCAATTTAAAACTTCTTATAAGAGTATAATTTAACAGCACATAACCATAAAATAGATGACAATTTTATTTGCACGAATTATCCTATAGACATATAACAGTCCTAATGATTCCTTGAGGCCTTGCAGTGTCACAATGGTCTCCATGGTTCCACAGGCCCCACAGTGTCATGTGACTCCTGTGTTCCATGAGTCCTGCAATGTCACAATGGACCTTTGGACCAATGGACCATGGGGCTTTGCAGTGTCACAACGCCCTCCTTTGGCTCCACAGGGTCCCAATGGAGCACTGATTACAGGCAGCCTCTCTGTGTTACCCTGGAGCTTTGTTTCCGTGGGGTCTCGCATTGTCCCAATGGAGCCTTGGTTGGATGGGGCCTCACAGTGTCACAATGATGCCTACATTCCACTGAGGCACACGGCGTCACTAGGGTCCCCTTGCTTCCATGAGGCCCAGCAATGTCACAGTGGTGTCCATGAATCCATGAGGACTCACAGTGTCCCAATGGTCTCTTGATCTCACATGGTCCCACAGTGTCCCAATGGTCCCTTGGTCTCACAAGGCCCCACAGTGTCCCAATGGTCACTTCTTCTCACATGGCCCCACAGTGTAACAATGGTCCCTTGGTTCCATGGTTCCTGGTCTGGTGCATTCCCCTTTCCTCTTCTCAGGCCGTCCTGCCAGCTGAGAAATGCTCACTGGGCCTGGGCCTTGGCCAGCAGCCCCTGGGCTCAGCTCCTCTGGAGCTCATCACAGACACTGTCTGCTCCAGGCTCAACCCTTCATTTCCTGGGGAGATGCCAAAGCCTCCACAGGGAACATTTCCCTTTGCTCAGGGGAATTTCGCACAGGTGCCTTGTAGTGACTCTTTGTGTCTGTGTGCACACAGGAGTGCCTGTGCTCAGGGAAATGTGGCAGATATGCTGCTCCCTGAGGGCTTTGGATGCCTTGGATAGCTGAGCCAGTCAGGCCTGGAAGTAAGGTTAAGTCATGTCACTCTGATTCTTAAGATTTTCTAAAGCCTTCTGAGTTTACATTCTGTTGGAGAACCTTCCCACACAATTTCTGTCAACAACATACTGTTTACAATCTTTTATGGGGGTGGACAAACTTGATGTACTAGTGGTTTGTCCAATGTCTTTGGACAGGTGGCTCATTCACTCTCCAATCCAATGTCACCTTTGGGAAAGTACAGAAATAAGAGTCAGAGTATAAACTTTTATCTTTACCTTGCAAATAGCAGGTGGCTCGCGTCGTGCTTTCACGTGTCTTATAGCGACAAAGTCACAAGCTGTAAGCAAAGTTAAATGCTGCTAAGAGTTGTTCTTTTGCTAATTTGTGAAGCTTAATAGAAGTTATAAGCGAAGTTGAATATTGTTAAGTGTTATTCCACAGCTCTGTTTAGCTTTTAGGCTGTATTCCTTTTATCCTTGCCCTCACTGTCCTTTCGTCACACACACACACACACATTAACATACACACTCACACAAAAACACACAGAGACACACAGACACCGGGACAGTTCTTGACTCCTTTTTGGTTTGATTGCCTGGATTTTGTTTGGTTTTGTTGTTGCTTTGTTTCCTTGCTGTGCCTGAAGTGTCCAGTCAGGAGCAGAGTGACTCTTGCCAAGGAACTCTGTGGTGCTGTCACTTAATATTAAAGCTGTTTTATGCTACTCCCCTGCTGGGGATTTTTATAAGTGCTCTCAAGCCCTCCTTCATAAGAGGGTGAAGGAGCCCTGGCCAAGCTCTGGCCCTGGGGCACAGGGATGGAGCAAGGGGGTCCCTGTCTCCCTGTTCCAACTTTGAGAGCCCTGAGCCCCTGTCCCCGTGTCAGGCTCTGGGCTTGATCTCCTCGAACATCCTCAGGGGGAGGCTGCAGCGCCAGAGACAGGGGGACCCAGAGGGACACGGGATGCCATTGTGCACGCGCAGCTTTGGACTTCTCTGGGAGGAACTGTGAGTGGGGGCTGGCTTGAAGTGACCTCCCCAGTAAGGTCACAGAGCCCCTGAGATGTCACACTGCCTCCTGGGATGTCACAGCCCACCCTGGGATCTCACAAATCCCCCTTGTGATGTCACAGAGCCAGTGCTGCTCTATCACTCTGGGATGTCATACAGTTGCGCTGTGATGGCACAGAAGACTCTGGCATCACAAAGTCAGCCCGTGTCACAATCCTCTAGTGCAAGCGGGAATCATGACAGTTCATTTTCCCCACCTCAGAATTAGCAGAAGTAGATAGGCTTATCATGAGAAACCGAATGTGATAAACATGTTAGAAATGAAAGGCTCCAAGTTATTAGTTATTATTTTAATAAAAGTTATTAAGTGTACCAAATATAAATTTTGAGAAAAATGGAAAAAAGCCACTATAAAAAAAAGTCAGTGTGGAGCCTGGGATTGCCACCAGGTGAGACACAGGTTTGACAGCTGCAGCAGAGGGTCCTCTATGCTTCACACCGACCGTCCTGTCTGACCCATTTTTATACCATTTTCCATGCCTGAGCCAGAGTCCCTTTTCTTCCTTTTTGGAGTGCATGTATTCATGTGGAGTTCTTTTCTCTGTGGCAAGTTGAACAATACATGTCCGGAGAGTGATGAACACCTGTGTTTGTAGTCCCGGAATTCGGATTTGAGATGTACTTCCCTGATGGCTCTGACTATCTCGGTCTCAGATATTTATCGTGTATTTATCGTCCGGGTGTTTCTCGGACAACCTTGATGCACGATCCCTCTCTGGGCTGGCCACTTTCGTTCGCTTGTAAATAAAGTCCTCCCTCTCTTGTCCAGGTGGCTTCGACATGGTGTTGCAATCACTGTTGCTGGCTTGTGCAATTTAAAACTTCTTATAAGAGTATAATTTAACAGCACATAACCATAAAATAGATGACAATTTTATTTGCACGAATTATCCTATAGACATATAACAGTCCTAATGATTCCTTGAGGCCTTGCAGTGTCACAATGGTCTCCATGGTTCCACAGGCCCCACAGTGTCATGTGACTCCTGTGTTCCATGAGTCCTGCAATGTCACAATGGACCTTTGGACCAATGGACCATGGGGCTTTGCAGTGTCACAACGCCCTCCTTTGGCTCCACAGGGTCCCAATGGAGCACTGATTACAGGCAGCCTCTCTGTGTTACCCTGGAGCTTTGTTTCCGTGGGGTCTCGCATTGTCCCAATGGAGCCTTGGTTGGATGGGGCCTCACAGTGTCACAATGATGCCTACATTCCACTGAGGCACACGGCGTCACTAGGGTCCCCTTGCTTCCATGAGGCCCAGCAATGTCACAGTGGTGTCCATGAATCCATGAGGACTCACAGTGTCCCAATGGTCTCTTGATCTCACATGGTCCCACAGTGTCCCAATGGTCCCTTGGTCTCACAAGGCCCCACAGTGTCCCAATGGTCACTTCTTCTCACATGGCCCCACAGTGTAACAATGGTCCCTTGGTTCCATGGTTCCTGGTCTGGTGCATTCCCCTTTCCTCTTCTCAGGCCGTCCTGCCAGCTGAGAAATGCTCACTGGGCCAGGGCCTTGGCCAGCAGCCCCTGGGCTCAGCTCCTCTGGAGCTCATCACAGACACTGTCTGCTCCAGGCTCAACCCTTCATTTCCTGGGGAGATGCCAAAGCCTCCACAGGGAACATTTCCCTTTGCTCAGGGGAATTTCGCACAGGTGCCTTGTAGTGACTCTTTGTGTCTGTGTGCACACAGGAGTGCCTGTGCTCAGGGAAATGTGGCAGATATGCTGCTCCCTGAGGGCTTTGGATGCCTTGGATAGCTGAGCCAGTCAGGCCTGGAAGTAAGGTTAAGTCATGTCACTCTGATTCTTAAGATTTTCTAAAGCCTTCTGAGTTTACATTCTGTTGGAGAACCTTCCCACACAATTTCTGTCAACAACATATTGTTTACAATCTTTTATGGGGGTGGACAAACTTGATGTACTAGTGGTTTGTCCAATGTCTTTGGACAGGTGGCTCATTCACTCTCCAATCCAATGTCACCTTTGGGAAAGTACAGAAATAAGAGTCAGAGTATAAACTTTTATCTTTACCTTGCAAATAGCAGGTGGCTCGCGTCGTGCTTTCACGTGTCTTATAGCGACAAAGTCACAAGCTGTAAGCAAAGTTAAATGCTGCTAAGAGTTGTTCTTTTGCTAATTTGTGAAGCTTAATAGAAGTTATAAGCGAAGTTGAATATTGTTAAGTGTTATTCCACAGCTCTGTTTAGCTTTTAGGCTGTATTCCTTTTATCCTTGCCCTCACTGTCCTTTCGTCTCACACACACACACACACATTAACATACACACTCACACAAAAACACACAGAGACACACAGACACCGGGACAGTTCTTGACTCCTTTTTGGTTTGATTGCCTGGATTTTGTTTGGTTTTGTTGTTGCTTTGTTTCCTTGCTGTGCCTGAAGTGTCCAGTCAGGAGCAGAGTGACTCTTGCCAAGGAACTCTGTGGTGCTGTCACTTAATATTAAAGCTGTTTTATGCTACTCCCCTGCTGGGGATTTTTATAAGTGCTCTCAAGCCCTCCTTCATAAGAGGGTGAAGGAGCCCTGGCCAAGCTCTGGCCCTGGGGCACAGGGATGGAGCAAGGGGGTCCCTGTCTCCCTGTTCCAACTTTGAGAGCCCTGAGCCCCTGTCCCCGTGTCAGGCTCTGGGCTTGATCTCCTCGAACATCCTCAGGGGGAGGCTGCAGCGCCAGAGACAGGGGGACCCAGAGGGACACGGGATGCCACTGTGCACGCGCAGCTTTGGACTTCTCTGGGAGGAACTGTGAGTGGGGGCTGGCTTGAAGTGACCTCCCCAGTAAGGTCACAGAGCCCCTGAGATGTCACACTGCCTCCTGGGATGTCACAGCCCACCCTGGGATCTCACAAATCCCCCTTGTGATGTCACAGAGCCAGTGCTGCTCTATCACTCTGGGATGTCATACAGTTGCGCATTGATGGCACAGAAGACTCTGGCATCACAAAGTCAGCCCGTGTCACAATCCTCTAGTGCAAGCGGGAATCATGACAGTTCATTTTCCCCACCTCAGAATTAGCAGAAGTAGATAGGCTTATCATGAGAAACCGAATGTGATAAACATGTTAGAAATGAAAGGCTCCAAGTTATTAGTTATTATTTTAATAAAAGTTATTAAGTGTACCAAATATAAGTTTTGAGAAAAATGGAAAAAAGCCACTATAAAAAAAAGTCAGTGTGGAGCCTGGGATTGCCACCGGGTGAGACACAGGTTTGACAGCTGCAGCAGAGGGTCCTCTATGCTTCACACCGACCGTCCTGTCTGACCCATTTTTATACCATTTTCCATGCCTGAGCCAGAGTCCCTTTTCTTCCTTTTTGGAGTGCATGTATTCATGTGGAGTTCTTTTCTCTGTGGCAAGTTGAACAATACATGTCCGGAGAGTGATGAAGACCTGTGTTTGCAGTTCCGGAATTCGGATTTGAGATGTACCTCCCTGATGGCTCTGACTATCTCGGTCTCGGATATTTATCGTGTATTTATCGTCCGGGTGTTTCTCGGACAACCTTGATGCACGATCCCTCTCTGGGCTGGCCACTTTCGTTCGCTTGTAAATAAAGTCCTCCCTCTCTTGTCCAGGTGGCTTCGACATGGTGTTGCAATCACTGTTGCTGGCTTGTGCAATTTAAAACTTCTTATAAGAGTATAATTTAACAGCACATAACCATAAAATAGATGACAATTTTATTTGCACAAATTATCCTATAGACATATAACAGTCCTAATGATTCCTTGAGGCCTTGCAGTGTCACAATGTTCTCCATGGTTCCACAGGCCCCACAGTGTCATGTGACTCCTCTGTTCCATGAGTCCTGCAATGTCACAATGGACCTTTGGACCAATGGACCATGGGGCTTTGCAGTGTCACAACGCCCTCCTTTGGCTCCACAGGGTCCCAATGGAGCACTGATTACAGGCAGCCTCTCTGTGTTACCCTGGAGCTTTGTTTCCGTGGGGTCTCGCATTGTCCCAATGGAGCCTTGGTTGGATGGGGCCTCACAGTGTCACAATGATGCCTACATTCCACTGAGGCACACGGCGTCACTTGGGTCCCCTTGCTTCCATGAGGCCCAGCAATGTCACAGTGGTGTCCATGAATCCATGAGGACTCACAGTGTCCCAATGGTCACTTCTTCTCACATGGCCCCACAGTGTAACAATGGTCCCTTGGTTCCATGGTTCCTGGTCTGGTGCATTCCCCTTTCCCCTTCTCAGGCCGTCCTGTCAGCTGAGAAATGCTCACTGGGCCAGGGCCTTGGCCAGCAGCCCCTGGGCTCAGCTCCTCTGGAGCTCATCACAGACACTGTCTGCTCCAGGCTCAACCCTTCATTTCCTGGGGAGATGCCAAAGCCTCCACAGGGAACATTTCCCTTTGCTCAGGGGAATTTCGCACAGGTGCCTTGTAGTGACTCTTTGTGTCTGTGTGCACACAGGAGTGCCTGTGCTCAGGGAAATGTGGCAGATATGCTGCTCCCTGAGGGCTTTGGATGCCTTGGATAGCTGAGCCAGTCAGGCCTGGAAGTAAGGTTAAGTCATGTCACCCTGATTCTTAAGATTTTCTAAAGCCTTCTGAGTTTACATTCTGTTGGAGAACCTTCCCACGCAATTTCTGTCAACAACATATTGTTTACAATCTTTTATGGGGGTGGACAAACTTGATGTACTAGTGGTTTGTCCAATGTCTTTGGACAGGTGGCTCATTCACTCTCCAATCCAATGTCACCTTTGGGAAAGTATAAAAGTTGGAGTCAGAGAATAAACTTTTAGCTTTACCTTGCAAATAGCAGGTGGCTCGCGTCGTGCTTTCACGTGTCTTATAGCGACAAAGTCACAAGCTGTAAGCAAAGTTAAATGCTGCTAAGAGTTGTTCTTTTGCTAATTTGTGAAGCTTAATAGAAGTTATAAGCGAAGTTGAATATTGTTAAGTGTTATTCCACAGCTCTGTTTAGCTTTTAGGCTGTATTCCTTTTATCCTTGCCCTCACTGTCCTTTCGTCTCACACACACACACAGACATTAACATACACACTCACACAAAAACACACAGAGACACACAGACACCGGGACAGTTCTTGACTCCTTTTTGGCTTGATTGCCTGGATTTTGTTTGGTATTATTGTTGCTTTGTTTCCTTGCTGTGCCTGAAGTGTCCAGTCAGGAGCAGAGTGACTCTTGCCAAGGAACTCTGTGGTGCTGTCACTTAATATTAAAGCTGTTTTATGCTACTCCCCTGCTGGGGATTTTTAAAGTGCTCTCAAGCCCTCCTTCATAAGAGGGTGAAGGAGCCCTGGCCAAGCTCTGGCCCTGGGGGCACAGGGATGCTGCTAGGGGGTCCCTGTCTCCCTTTTCCAAGGTTGAAGGCCCTGAGCCCCTGTCCCCGTGTCAGGCTCTGGGCTTGATCTCCTCGAACATCCTCAGGGGGAGGCTGCAGCGCCAGGGGCAGGGGGACCCAGAGGGACACGGGATACCACTGTGCACGTGCAGCTTTGGACTTCTCTGGGAGGAACTGTGAGTGGGAGCTGGCTTGAAGTGACCTCCCCAGTAAGGTCACAGAGCCCCTGAGATGTCACACTGCCTCCTGGGATGTCACAGCCCACCCTGGGATCTCACAAATCCCCCTTGTGATGTCACAGAGCCAGTGCTGCTCTATCACTCTGGGATGTCATACAGTTGCGCTGTGATGGCACAGAAGACTCTGGCATCACAAAGTCAGCCCGTGTCACAATCCTCTAGTGCAAGCGGGAATCATGACAGTTCATTTTCCCCACCTCAGAATTAGCAGAAGTAGATAGGCTTATCATGAGAAACCGAATGTGATAAACATGTTAGAAATGAAAGGCTCCAAGTTATTAGTTATTATTTTAATAAAAGTTATTAAGTGTACCAAATATAAATTTTGAGAAAAATGGAAAAAAGCCACTATAAAAAAAAGTCAGTGTGGAGCCCGGGATTGCCACCAGGTGAGACACAGGTTTGACAGCTGCAGCAGAGGGTCCTCTATGCTTCACACCGACCGTCCTGTCTGACCCATTTTTATACCATTTTCCATGCCTGAGCCAGAGTCCCTTTTCTTCCTTTTTGGAGTGCATGTATTCATGTGGAGTTCTTTTCTCTGTGGCAAGTTGAACAATACATGTCCGGAGAGTGATGAACAACTGTGTTTGCAGTTCCGGAATTCGGATTTGAGATGTACCTCCCTGATGGCTCTGACTATCTCGGTCTCGGATATTTATCGTGTATTTATCGTCCGGGTGTTTCTCGGACAACCTTGATGCACGATCCCTCTCTGGGCTGGCCACTTTCGTTCGCTTGTAAATAAAGTCCTCCCTCTCTTGTCCAGGTGGCTTCGACATGGTGTTGCAATCACTGTTGCTGGCTTGTGCAATTTAAAAACTTCTTATAAGAGTATAATTTAACAGCACATAACTATAAAATAGATGACAATTTTATTTGCACGAATTATCCTATAGACATATAACAGTCCTAATGATTCCTTGAGGCCTTGCAGTGTCACAATGGTCTCCATGGTTCCACAGGCCCCACAGTGTCATGTGACTCCTCTGTTCCATGAGTCCTGCAATGTCACAATGGACCTTTGGACCAATGGACCATGGGGCTTTGCAGTGTCACAACGCTCTCCTTTGGCTCCACATGGTCACAATGGAGCACTGATTACAGGCAGCCTCTCTGTGTTACCCTGGAGCTTTGTTTCCGTGGGGTCTCGCAGTGTCCCAATGGAGCCTTGGTTGGATGGGGCCTCACAGTGTCACAATGATGCCTACATTCCACTGAGGCACACGGCGTCACTAGGGTCCCCTTGCTTCCATGAGGCCCAGCAATGTCACAGTGGTGTCCATGAATCCATGAGGACTCACAGTGTCCCAATGGTCCCTTGGTCTCACAAGGCCCCACAGTGTCCCAATGGTCACTTCTTCTCACATGGCCCCACAGTGTAACAATGGTCCCTTGGTTCCATGGTTCCTGGTCTGGTGCATTCCCCTTTCCCCTTCTCAGGCCGTCCTGCCAGCTGAGAAATGCTCACTGGGCCAGGGCCTTGGCCAGCAGCCCCTGGGCTCAGCTCCTCTGGAGTTCATCACAGACACTGTCTGCTCCAGGCTCAACCCTTCATTTCCTGGGGAGATGCCAAAACCTCCACAGGGAACATTTCCCTTTGCTCAGGGGAATTTCGTACAGGTGCCTTGTAGTGACTCTTTGTGTCTGTGTGCACACAGGAGTGCCTGTGCTCAGGGAAATGTGGCAGATATGCTGCTCCCTGAGGGCTTTGGATGCCTTGGATAGCTGAGCCAGTCAGGCCTGGAAGTAAGGTTAAGTCATGTCACCCTGATTCTTAAGATTTTATAAAGCCTTCTGAGTTTACATTCTGTTGGAGAACCTTCCCACGCAATTTCTGTCAACAACATATTGTTTACAATCTTTTATGGGGGTGGACAAACTTGATGTACTAGTGGTTTGTCCAATGTCTTTGGACAGGTGGCTCACTCACTCTCCAATCCAATGTCACCTTTGGGAAAGTATAAAAGTTGGAGTCAGAGAATAAACTTTTATCTTTACCTTGCAAATAGCAGGTGGCTCGCGTCGTGCTTTCACGTGTCTTATAGCGACAAAGTCACAAGCTGTAAGCAAAGTTAAATGCTGCTAAGAGTTGTTCTTTTGCTAATTTGTGAAGCTTAATAGAAGTTATAAGCGAAGTTGAATATTGTTAAGTGTTATTCCACAGCTCTGTTTAGCTTTTAGGCTGTATTCCTTTTATCCTTGCCCTCACTGTCCTTTCGTCACACACACACAGACATTAACATACACACTCACAAAAAATCACACAGAGACACACAGACACCGGGACAGTTCTTGACTCCTTTTTGGTTTGATTGCCTGGATTTTGTTTGGTTTTGTTGTTGCTTTGTTTCCTTGCTGTGCCTGAAGTGTCCAGTCAGGAGCAGAGTGACTCTTGCCAAGGAACTCTGTGGTGCTGTCAATTAATATTAAAGCTGTTTTATGCTACTCCCCTGCTGGGGATTTTTAAAGTGCTCTCAAGCCCTCCTTGATAAGAGGGTGAAGGAGCCCTGGCCAAGCTCTGGCCCTGGGGCACAGGGATGCTGCTAGGGGGTCCCTGTCTCCCTGTTCCAACTTTGAGGGCCCTGAGCCCCTGTCCCCGTGTCAGGCTCTGGGCTTGATCTCCTCGAACATCCTCAGGAGGAGGCTGCAGCGCCAGGGGCAGGGGGACCCAGAGGGACACGCGATGCCACTGTGCACCAGCAGCTTTGGACTTCTCTGGGAGGAACTGTGAGTGGGAGCTGGCTTGAAGTGACCTCCCCAGTAAGGTCACAGAGCCCCTGAGATGTCACACTGCCTCCTGGGATGTCACAGCCCACCCTGGGATCTCACAAATCCCCCTTGTGATGTCACAGAGCCAGTGCTGCTCTATCACTCTGGGATGTCATACAGTTGCGCTGTGATGGCACAGAAGACTCTGGCATCACAAAGTCAGCCCGTGTCACAATCCTCTAGTGCAAGCGGGAATCATGACAGTTCATTTTCCCCACCTCAGAATTAGCAGAAGTAGATAGGCTTATCATGAGAAACCGAATGTGATAAACATGTTAGAAATGAAAGGCTCCAAGTTATTAGTTATTATTTTAATAAAAGTTATTAAGTGTACCAAATATAAATTTTGAGAAAAATGGAAAAAAGCCACTATAAAAAAAAGTCAGTGTGGAGCCTGGGATTGCCACCAGGTGAGACACAGGTTTGACAGCTGCAGCAGAGGGTCCTCTATGCTTCACACCGACCGTCCTGTCTGACCCATTTTTATACCATTTTCCATGCCTGAGCCAGAGTCCCTTTTCTTCCTTTTTGGAGTGCATGTATTCATGTGGAGTTCTTTTCTCTGTGGCAAGTTGAACAATACATGTCCGGAGAGTGATGAACACCTGTGTTTGTAGTCCCGGAATTCGGATTTGAGATGTACTTCCCTGATGGCTCTGACTATCTCGGTCTCAGATATTTATCGTGTATTTATCGTCCGGGTGTTTCTCGGACAACCTTGATGCACGATCCCTCTCTGGGCTGGCCACTTTCGTTCGCTTGTAAATAAAGTCCTCCCTCTCTTGTCCAGGTGGCTTCGACATGGTGTTGCAATCACTGTTGCTGGCTTGTGCAATTTAAAACTTCTTATAAGAGTATAATTTAACAGCACATAACCATAAAATAGATGACAATTTTATTTGCACGAATTATCCTATAGACATATAACAGTCCTAATGATTCCTTGAGGCCTTGCAGTGTCACAATGGTCTCCATGGTTCCACAGGCCCCACAGTGTCATGTGACTCCTGTGTTCCATGAGTCCTGCAATGTCACAATGGACCTTTGGACCAATGGACCATGGGGCTTTGCAGTGTCACAACGCCCTCCTTTGGCTCCACAGGGTCCCAATGGAGCACTGATTACAGGCAGCCTCTCTGTGTTACCCTGGAGCTTTGTTTCCGTGGGGTCTCGCATTGTCCCAATGGAGCCTTGGTTGGATGGGGCCTCACAGTGTCACAATGATGCCTACATTCCACTGAGGCACACGGCGTCACTAGGGTCCCCTTGCTTCCATGAGGCCCAGCAATGTCACAGTGGTGTCCATGAATCCATGAGGACTCACAGTGTCCCAATGGTCTCTTGATCTCACATGGTCCCACAGTGTCCCAATGGTCCCTTGGTCTCACAAGGCCCCACAGTGTCCCAATGGTCACTTCTTCTCACATGGCCCCACAGTGTAACAATGGTCCCTTGGTTCCATGGTTCCTGGTCTGGTGCATTCCCCTTTCCTCTTCTCAGGCCGTCCTGCCAGCTGAGAAATGCTCACTGGGCCAGGGCCTTGGCCAGCAGCCCCTGGGCTCAGCTCCTCTGGAGCTCATCACAGACACTGTCTGCTCCAGGCTCAACCCTTCATTTCCTGGGGAGATGCCAAAGCCTCCACAGGGAACATTTCCCTTTGCTCAGGGGAATTTCGCACAGGTGCCTTGTAGTGACTCTTTGTGTCTGTGTGCACACAGGAGTGCCTGTGCTCAGGGAAATGTGGCAGATATGCTGCTCCCTGAGGGCTTTGGATGCCTTGGATAGCTGAGCCAGTCAGGCCTGGAAGTAAGGTTAAGTCATGTCACTCTGATTCTTAAGATTTTCTAAAGCCTTCTGAGTTTACATTCTGTTGGAGAACCTTCCCACACAATTTCTGTCAACAACATATTGTTTACAATCTTTTATGGGGGTGGACAAACTTGATGTACTAGTGGTTTGTCCAATGTCTTTGGACAGGTGGCTCATTCACTCTCCAATCCAATGTCACCTTTGGGAAAGTACAGAAATAAGAGTCAGAGTATAAACTTTTATCTTTACCTTGCAAATAGCAGGTGGCTCGCGTCGTGCTTTCACGTGTCTTATAGCGACAAAGTCACAAGCTGTAAGCAAAGTTAAATGCTGCTAAGAGTTGTTCTTTTGCTAATTTGTGAAGCTTAATAGAAGTTATAAGCGAAGTTGAATATTGTTAAGTGTTATTCCACAGCTCTGTTTAGCTTTTAGGCTGTATTCCTTTTATCCTTGCCCTCACTGTCCTTTCGTCTCACACACACACACACACATTAACATACACACTCACACAAAAACACACAGAGACACACAGACACCGGGACAGTTCTTGACTCCTTTTTGGTTTGATTGCCTGGATTTTGTTTGGTTTTGTTGTTGCTTTGTTTCCTTGCTGTGCCTGAAGTGTCCAGTCAGGAGCAGAGTGACTCTTGCCAAGGAACTCTGTGGTGCTGTCACTTAATATTAAAGCTGTTTTATGCTACTCCCCTGCTGGGGATTTTTATAAGTGCTCTCAAGCCCTCCTTCATAAGAGGGTGAAGGAGCCCTGGCCAAGCTCTGGCCCTGGGGCACAGGGATGGAGCAAGGGGGTCCCTGTCTCCCTGTTCCAACTTTGAGAGCCCTGAGCCCCTGTCCCCGTGTCAGGCTCTGGGCTTGATCTCCTCGAACATCCTCAGGGGGAGGCTGCAGCGCCAGAGACAGGGGGACCCAGAGGGACACGGGATGCCACTGTGCACGCGCAGCTTTGGACTTCTCTGGGAGGAACTGTGAGTGGGGGCTGGCTTGAAGTGACCTCCCCAGTAAGGTCACAGAGCCCCTGAGATGTCACACTGCCTCCTGGGATGTCACAGCCCACCCTGGGATCTCACAAATCCCCCTTGTGATGTCACAGAGCCAGTGCTGCTCTATCACTCTGGGATGTCATACAGTTGCGCATTGATGGCACAGAAGACTCTGGCATCACAAAGTCAGCCCGTGTCACAATCCTCTAGTGCAAGCGGGAATCATGACAGTTCATTTTCCCCACCTCAGAATTAGCAGAAGTAGATAGGCTTATCATGAGAAACCGAATGTGATAAACATGTTAGAAATGAAAGGCTCCAAGTTATTAGTTATTATTTTAATAAAAGTTATTAAGTGTACCAAATATAAGTTTTGAGAAAAATGGAAAAAAGCCACTATAAAAAAAAGTCAGTGTGGAGCCTGGGATTGCCACCGGGTGAGACACAGGTTTGACAGCTGCAGCAGAGGGTCCTCTATGCTTCACACCGACCGTCCTGTCTGACCCATTTTTATACCATTTTCCATGCCTGAGCCAGAGTCCCTTTTCTTCCTTTTTGGAGTGCATGTATTCATGTGGAGTTCTTTTCTCTGTGGCAAGTTGAACAATACATGTCCGGAGAGTGATGAAGACCTGTGTTTGCAGTTCCGGAATTCGGATTTGAGATGTACCTCCCTGATGGCTCTGACTATCTCGGTCTCGGATATTTATCGTGTATTTATCGTCCGGGTGTTTCTCGGACAACCTTGATGCACGATCCCTCTCTGGGCTGGCCACTTTCGTTCGCTTGTAAATAAAGTCCTCCCTCTCTTGTCCAGGTGGCTTCGACATGGTGTTGCAATCACTGTTGCTGGCTTGTGCAATTTAAAACTTCTTATAAGAGTATAATTTAACAGCACATAACCATAAAATAGATGACAATTTTATTTGCACAAATTATCCTATAGACATATAACAGTCCTAATGATTCCTTGAGGCCTTGCAGTGTCACAATGTTCTCCATGGTTCCACAGGCCCCACAGTGTCATGTGACTCCTCTGTTCCATGAGTCCTGCAATGTCACAATGGACCTTTGGACCAATGGACCATGGGGCTTTGCAGTGTCACAACGCCCTCTTTTGGCTCCACAGGGTCCCAATGGAGCACTGATTACAGGCAGCCTCTCTGTGTTACCCTGGAGCTTTGTTTCCGTGGGGTCTCGCATTGTCCCAATGGAGCCTTGGTTGGATGGGGCCTCACAGTGTCACAATGATGCCTACATTCCACTGAGGCACACGGCGTCACTTGGGTCCCCTTGCTTCCATGAGGCCCAGCAATGTCACAGTGGTGTCCATGAATCCATGAGGACTCACAGTGTCCCAATGGTCACTTCTTCTCACATGGCCCCACAGTGTAACAATGGTCCCTTGGTTCCATGGTTCCTGGTCTGGTGCATTCCCCTTTCCCCTTCTCAGGCCGTCCTGTCAGCTGAGAAATGCTCACTGGGCCAGGGCCTTGGCCAGCAGCCCCTGGGCTCAGCTCCTCTGGAGCTCATCACAGACACTGTCTGCTCCAGGCTCAACCCTTCATTTCCTGGGGAGATGCCAAAGCCTCCACAGGGAACATTTCCCTTTGCTCAGGGGAATTTCGCACAGGTGCCTTGTAGTGACTCTTTGTGTCTGTGTGCACACAGGAGTGCCTGTGCTCAGGGAAATGTGGCAGATATGCTGCTCCCTGAGGGCTTTGGATGCCTTGGATAGCTGAGCCAGTCAGGCCTGGAAGTAAGGTTAAGTCATGTCACCCTGATTCTTAAGATTTTCTAAAGCCTTCTGAGTTTACATTCTGTTGGAGAACCTTCCCACGCAATTTCTGTCAACAACATATTGTTTACAATCTTTTATGGGGGTGGACAAACTTGATGTACTAGTGGTTTGTCCAATGTCTTTGGACAGGTGGCTCATTCACTCTCCAATCCAATGTCACCTTTGGGAAAGTATAAAAGTTGGAGTCAGAGAATAAACTTTTAGCTTTACCTTGCAAATAGCAGGTGGCTCGCGTCGTGCTTTCACGTGTCTTATAGCGACAAAGTCACAAGCTGTAAGCAAAGTTAAATGCTGCTAAGAGTTGTTCTTTTGCTAATTTGTGAAGCTTAATAGAAGTTATAAGCGAAGTTGAATATTGTTAAGTGTTATTCCACAGCTCTGTTTAGCTTTTAGGCTGTATTCCTTTTATCCTTGCCCTCACTGTCCTTTCGTCTCACACACACACACAGACATTAACATACACACTCACACAAAAACACACAGAGACACACAGACACCGGGACAGTTCTTGACTCCTTTTTGGCTTGATTGCCTGGATTTTGTTTGGTATTATTGTTGCTTTGTTTCCTTGCTGTGCCTGAAGTGTCCAGTCAGGAGCAGAGTGACTCTTGCCAAGGAACTCTGTGGTGCTGTCACTTAATATTAAAGCTGTTTTATGCTACTCCCCTGCTGGGGATTTTTAAAGTGCTCTCAAGCCCTCCTTCATAAGAGGGTGAAGGAGCCCTGGCCAAGCTCTGGCCCTGGGGGCACAGGGATGCTGCTAGGGGGTCCCTGTCTCCCTTTTCCAAGGTTGAAGGCCCTGAGCCCCTGTCCCCATGTCAGACTCTGGGCTTGATCTCCTCGAACATCCTCAGGGGGAGGCTGCAGCGCCAGGGGCAGGGGGACCCAGAGGGACACGGGATACCACTGTGCACGTGCAGCTTTGGACTTCTCTGGGAGGAACTGTGAGTGGGAGCTGGCTTGAAGTGACCTCCCCAGTAAGGTCACAGAGCCCCTGAGATGTCACACTGCCTCCTGGGATGTCACAGCCCACCCTGGGATCTCACAAATCCCCCTTGTGATGTCACAGAGCCAGTGCTGCTCTATCACTCTGGGATGTCATACAGTTGCGCTGTGATGGCACAGAAGACTCTGGCATCACAAAGTCAGCCCGTGTCACAATCCTCTAGTGCAAGCGGGAATCATGACAGTTCATTTTCCCCACCTCAGAATTAGCAGAAGTAGATAGGCTTATCATGAGAAACCGAATGTGATAAACATGTTAGAAATGAAAGGCTCCAAGTTATTAGTTATTATTTTAATAAAAGTTATTAAGTGTACCAAATATAAATTTTGAGAAAAATGGAAAAAAGCCACTATAAAAAAAAGTCAGTGTGGAGCCCGGGATTGCCACCAGGTGAGACACAGGTTTGACAGCTGCAGCAGAGGGTCCTCTATGCTTCACACCGACCGTCCTGTCTGACCCATTTTTATACCATTTTCCATGCCTGAGCCAGAGTCCCTTTTCTTCCTTTTTGGAGTGCATGTATTCATGTGGAGTTCTTTTCTCTGTGGCAAGTTGAACAATACATGTCCGGAGAGTGATGAACAACTGTGTTTGCAGTTCCGGAATTCGGATTTGAGATGTACCTCCCTGATGGCTCTGACTATCTCGGTCTCGGATATTTATCGTGTATTTATCGTCCGGGTGTTTCTCGGACAACCTTGATGCACGATCCCTCTCTGGGCTGGCCACTTTCGTTCGCTTGTAAATAAAGTCCTCCCTCTCTTGTCCAGGTGGCTTCGACATGGTGTTGCAATCACTGTTGCTGGCTTGTGCAATTTAAAAACTTCTTATAAGAGTATAATTTAACAGCACATAACTATAAAATAGATGACAATTTTATTTGCACGAATTATCCTATAGACATATAACAGTCCTAATGATTCCTTGAGGCCTTGCAGTGTCACAATGGTCTCCATGGTTCCACAGGCCCCACAGTGTCATGTGACTCCTCTGTTCCATGAGTCCTGCAATGTCACAATGGACCTTTGGACCAATGGACCATGGGGCTTTGCAGTGTCACAACGCTCTCCTTTGGCTCCACATGGTCACAATGGAGCACTGATTACAGGCAGCCTCTCTGTGTTACCCTGGAGCTTTGTTTCCGTGGGGTCTCGCAGTGTCCCAATGGAGCCTTGGTTGGATGGGGCCTCACAGTGTCACAATGATGCCTACATTCCACTGAGGCACACGGCGTCACTAGGGTCCCCTTGCTTCCATGAGGCCCAGCAATGTCACAGTGGTGTCCATGAATCCATGAGGACTCACAGTGTCCCAATGGTCTCTTGATCTCACCTGGTCCCACAGTGTCCCAATGGTCCCTTGGTCTCACAAGGCCCCACAGTGTCCCAATGGTCACTTCTTCTCACATGGCCCCACAGTGTAACAATGGTCCCTTGGTTCCATGGTTCCTGGTCTGGTGCATTCCCCTTTCCCCTTCTCAGGCCGTCCTGCCAGCTGAGAAATGCTCACTGGGCCAGGGCCTTGGCCAGCAGCCCCTGGGCTCAGCTCCTCTGGAGTTCATCACAGACACTGTCTGCTCCAGGCTCAACCCTTCATTTCCTGGGGAGATGCCAAAACCTCCACAGGGAACATTTCCCTTTGCTCAGGGGAATTTCGTACAGGTGCCTTGTAGTGACTCTTTGTGTCTGTGTGCACACAGGAGTGCCTGTGCTCAGGGAAATGTGGCAGATATGCTGCTCCCTGAGGGCTTTGGATGCCTTGGATAGCTGAGCCAGTCAGGCCTGGAAGTAAGGTTAAGTCATGTCACCCTGATTCTTAAGATTTTATAAAGCCTTCTGAGTTTACATTCTGTTGGAGAACCTTCCCACGCAATTTCTGTCAACAACATATTGTTTACAATCTTTTATGGGGGTGGACAAACTTGATGTACTAGTGGTTTGTCCAATGTCTTTGGACAGGTGGCTCACTCACTCTCCAATCCAATGTCACCTTTGGGAAAGTATAAAAGTTGGAGTCAGAGAATAAACTTTTATCTTTACCTTGCAAATAGCAGGTGGCTCGCGTCGTGCTTTCACGTGTCTTATAGCGACAAAGTCACAAGCTGTAAGCAAAGTTAAATGCTGCTAAGAGTTGTTCTTTTGCTAATTTGTGAAGCTTAATAGAAGTTATAAGCGAAGTTGAATATTGTTAAGTGTTATTCCACAGCTCTGTTTAGCTTTTAGGCTGTATTCCTTTTATCCTTGCCCTCACTGTCCTTTCGTCACACACACACAGACATTAACATACACACTCACAAAAAATCACACAGAGACACACAGACACCGGGACAGTTCTTGACTCCTTTTTGGTTTGATTGCCTGGATTTTGTTTGCTTTTGTTGTTGCTTTGTTTCCTTGCTGTGCCTGAAGTGTCCAGTCAGGAGCAGAGTGACTCTTGCCAAGGAACTCTGTGGTGCTGTCAATTAATATTAAAGCTGTTTTATGCTACTCCCCTGCTGGGGATTTTTAAAGTGCTCTCAAGCCCTCCTTGATAAGAGGGTGAAGGAGCCCTGGCCAAGCTCTGGCCCTGGGGCACAGGGATGCTGCTAGGGGGTCCCTGTCTCCCTGTTCCAACTTTGAGGGCCCTGAGCCCCTGTCCCCGTGTCAGGCTCTGGGCTTGATCTCCTCGAACATCCTCAGGAGGAGGCTGCAGCGCCAGGGGCAGGGGGACCCAGAGGGACACGGGATGCCACTGTGCACGCGCAGCTTTGGACTTCTCTGGGAGGAACTGTGAGTGGGAGCTGGCTTGAAGTGACCTCCCCAGTAAGGTCACAGAGCCCCTGAGATGTCACACTGCCTCCTGGGATGTCACAGCCCACCCTGGGATCTCACAAATCCCCCTTGTGATGTCACAGAGCCAGTGCTGCTCTATCACTCTGGGATGTCATACAGTTGCGCTGTGATGGCACAGAAGACTCTGGCATCACAAAGTCAGCCCGTGTCACAATCCTCTAGTGCAAGCGGGAATCATGACAGTTCATTTTCCCCACCTCAGAATTAGCAGAAGTAGATAGGCTTATCATGAGAAACCGAATGTGATAAACATGTTAGAAATGAAAGGCTCCAAGTTATTAGTTATTATTTTAATAAAAGTTATTAAGTGTACCAAATATAAATTTTGAGAAAAATGGAAAAAAGCCACTATAAAAAAAAGTCAGTGTGGAGCCTGGGATTGCCACCAGGTGAGACACAGGTTTGACAGCTGCAGCAGAGGGTCCTCTATGCTTCACACCGACCGTCCTGTCTGACCCATTTTTATACCATTTTCCATGCCTGAGCCAGAGTCCCTTTTCTTCCTTTTTGGAGTGCATGTATTCATGTGGAGTTCTTTTCTCTGTGGCAAGTTGAACAATACATGTCCGGAGAGTGATGAACACCTGTGTTTGTAGTCCCGGAATTCGGATTTGAGATGTACTTCCCTGATGGCTCTGACTATCTCGGTCTCAGATATTTATCGTGTATTTATCGTCCGGGTGTTTCTCGGACAACCTTGATGCACGATCCCTCTCTGGGCTGGCCACTTTCGTTCGCTTGTAAATAAAGTCCTCCCTCTCTTGTCCAGGTGGCTTCGACATGGTGTTGCAATCACTGTTGCTGGCTTGTGCAATTTAAAACTTCTTATAAGAGTATAATTTAACAGCACATAACCATAAAATAGATGACAATTTTATTTGCACAAATTATCCTATAGACATATAACAGTCCTAATGATTCCTTGAGGCCTTGCAGTGTCACAATGTTCTCCATGGTTCCACAGGCCCCACAGTGTCATGTGACTCCTCTGTTCCATGAGTCCTGCAATGTCACAATGGACCTTTGGACCAATGGACCATGGGGCTTTGCAGTGTCACAACGCCCTCCTTTGGCTCCACAGGGTCCCAATGGAGCACTGATTACAGGCAGCCTCTCTGTGTTACCCTGGAGCTTTGTTTCCGTGGGGTCTCGCATTGTCCCAATGGAGCCTTGGTTGGATGGGGCCTCACAGTGTCACAATGATGCCTACATTCCACTGAGGCACACGGCGTCACTTGGGTCCCCTTGCTTCCATGAGGCCCAGCAATGTCACAGTGGTGTCCATGAATCCATGAGGACTCACAGTGTCCCAATGGTCACTTCTTCTCACATGGCCCCACAGTGTAACAATGGTCCCTTGGTTCCATGGTTCCTGGTCTGGTGCATTCCCCTTTCCCCTTCTCAGGCCGTCCTGTCAGCTGAGAAATGCTCACTGGGCCAGGGCCTTGGCCAGCAGCCCCTGGGCTCAGCTCCTCTGGAGCTCATCACAGACACTGTCTGCTCCAGGCTCAACCCTTCATTTCCTGGGGAGATGCCAAAGCCTCCACAGGGAACATTTCCCTTTGCTCAGGGGAATTTCGCACAGGTGCCTTGTAGTGACTCTTTGTGTCTGTGTGCACACAGGAGTGCCTGTGCTCAGGGAAATGTGGCAGATATGCTGCTCCCTGAGGGCTTTGGATGCCTTGGATAGCTGAGCCAGTCAGGCCTGGAAGTAAGGTTAAGTCATGTCACCCTGATTCTTAAGATTTTCTAAAGCCTTCTGAGTTTACATTCTGTTGGAGAACCTTCCCACGCAATTTCTGTCAACAACATATTGTTTACAATCTTTTATGGGGGTGGACAAACTTGATGTACTAGTGGTTTGTCCAATGTCTTTGGACAGGTGGCTCATTCACTCTCCAATCCAATGTCACCTTTGGGAAAGTATAAAAGTTGGAGTCAGAGAATAAACTTTTAGCTTTACCTTGCAAATAGCAGGTGGCTCGCGTCGTGCTTTCACGTGTCTTATAGCGACAAAGTCACAAGCTGTAAGCAAAGTTAAATGCTGCTAAGAGTTGTTCTTTTGCTAATTTGTGAAGCTTAATAGAAGTTATAAGCGAAGTTGAATATTGTTAAGTGTTATTCCACAGCTCTGTTTAGCTTTTAGGCTGTATTCCTTTTATCCTTGCCCTCACTGTCCTTTCGTCTCACACACACACACAGACATTAACATACACACTCACAAAAAAACACACAGAGACACACAGACACCGGGACAGTTCTTGACTCCTTTTTGGCTTGATTGCCTGGATTTTGTTTGGTATTATTGTTGCTTTGTTTCCTTGCTGTGCCTGAAGTGTCCAGTCAGGAGCAGAGTGACTCTTGCCAAGGAACTCTGTGGTGCTGTCACTTAATATTAAAGCTGTTTTATGCTACTCCCCTGCTGGGGATTTTTAAAGTGCTCTCAAGCCCTCCTTCATAAGAGGGTGAAGGAGCCCTGGCCAAGCTCTGGCCCTGGGGGCACAGGGATGCTGCTAGGGGGTCCCTGTCTCCCTTTTCCAAGGTTGAAGGCCCTGAGCCCCTGTCCCCATGTCAGACTCTGGGCTTGATCTCCTCGAACATCCTCAGGGGGAGGCTGCAGCGCCAGGGGCAGGGGGACCCAGAGGGACACGGGATACCACTGTGCACGTGCAGCTTTGGACTTCTCTGGGAGGAACTGTGAGTGGGAGCTGGCTTGAAGTGACCTCCCCAGTAAGGTCACAGAGCCCCTGAGATGTCACACTGCCTCCTGGGATGTCACAGCCCACCCTGGGATCTCACAAATCCCCCTTGTGATGTCACAGAGCCAGTGCTGCTCTATCACTCTGGGATGTCATACAGTTGCGCTGTGATGGCACAGAAGACTCTGGCATCACAAAGTCAGCCCGTGTCACAATCCTCTAGTGCAAGCGGGAATCATGACAGTTCATTTTCCCCACCTCAGAATTAGCAGAAGTAGATAGGCTTATCATGAGAAACCGAATGTGATAAACATGTTAGAAATGAAAGGCTCCAAGTTATTAGTTATTATTTTAATAAAAGTTATTAAGTGTACCAAATATAAATTTTGAGAAAAATGGAAAAAAGCCACTATAAAAAAAAGTCAGTGTGGAGCCCGGGATTGCCACCAGGTGAGACACAGGTTTGACAGCTGCAGCAGAGGGTCCTCTATGCTTCACACCGACCGTCCTGTCTGACCCATTTTTATACCATTTTCCATGCCTGAGCCAGAGTCCCTTTTCTTCCTTTTTGGAGTGCATGTATTCATGTGGAGTTCTTTTCTCTGTGGCAAGTTGAACAATACATGTCCGGAGAGTGATGAACAACTGTGTTTGCAGTTCCGGAATTCGGATTTGAGATGTACCTCCCTGATGGCTCTGACTATCTCGGTCTCGGATATTTATCGTGTATTTATCGTCCGGGTGTTTCTCGGACAACCTTGATGCACGATCCCTCTCTGGGCTGGCCACTTTCGTTCGCTTGTAAATAAAGTCCTCCCTCTCTTGTCCAGGTGGCTTCGACATGGTGTTGCAATCACTGTTGCTGGCTTGTGCAATTTAAAAACTTCTTATAAGAGTATAATTTAACAGCACATAACTATAAAATAGATGACAATTTTATTTGCACGAATTATCCTATAGACATATAACAGTCCTAATGATTCCTTGAGGCCTTGCAGTGTCACAATGGTCTCCATGGTTCCACAGGCCCCACAGTGTCATGTGACTCCTCTGTTCCATGAGTCCTGCAATGTCACAATGGACCTTTGGACCAATGGACCATGGGGCTTTGCAGTGTCACAACGCTCTCCTTTGGCTCCACATGGTCACAATGGAGCACTGATTACAGGCAGCCTCTCTGTGTTACCCTGGAGCTTTGTTTCCGTGGGGTCTCGCAGTGTCCCAATGGAGCCTTGGTTGGATGGGGCCTCACAGTGTCACAATGATGCCTACATTCCACTGAGGCACACGGCGTCACTAGGGTCCCCTTGCTTCCATGAGGCCCAGCAATGTCACAGTGGTGTCCATGAATCCATGAGGACTCACAGTGTCCCAATGGTCTCTTGATCTCACCTGGTCCCACAGTGTCCCAATGGTCCCTTGGTCTCACAAGGCCCCACAGTGTCCCAATGGTCACTTCTTCTCACATGGCCCCACAGTGTAACAATGGTCCCTTGGTTCCATGGTTCCTGGTCTGGTGCATTCCCCTTTCCCCTTCTCAGGCCGTCCTGCCAGCTGAGAAATGCTCACTGGGCCAGGGCCTTGGCCAGCAGCCCCTGGGCTCAGCTCCTCTGGAGTTCATCACAGACACTGTCTGCTCCAGGCTCAACCCTTCATTTCCTGGGGAGATGCCAAAACCTCCACAGGGAACATTTCCCTTTGCTCAGGGGAATTTCGTACAGGTGCCTTGTAGTGACTCTTTGTGTCTGTGTGCACACAGGAGTGCCTGTGCTCAGGGAAATGTGGCAGATATGCTGCTCCCTGAGGGCTTTGGATGCCTTGGATAGCTGAGCCAGTCAGGCCTGGAAGTAAGGTTAAGTCATGTCACCCTGATTCTTAAGATTTTATAAAGCCTTCTGAGTTTACATTCTGTTGGAGAACCTTCCCACGCAATTTCTGTCAACAACATATTGTTTACAATCTTTTATGGGGGTGGACAAACTTGATGTACTAGTGGTTTGTCCAATGTCTTTGGACAGGTGGCTCACTCACTCTCCAATCCAATGTCACCTTTGGGAAAGTATAAAAGTTGGAGTCAGAGAATAAACTTTTATCTTTACCTTGCAAATAGCAGGTGGCTCGCGTCGTGCTTTCACGTGTCTTATAGCGACAAAGTCACAAGCTGTAAGCAAAGTTAAATGCTGCTAAGAGTTGTTCTTTTGCTAATTTGTGAAGCTTAATAGAAGTTATAAGCGAAGTTGAATATTGTTAAGTGTTATTCCACAGCTCTGTTTAGCTTTTAGGCTGTATTCCTTTTATCCTTGCCCTCACTGTCCTTTCGTCACACACACACAGACATTAACATACACACTCACAAAAAATCACACAGAGACACACAGACACCGGGACAGTTCTTGACTCCTTTTTGGTTTGATTGCCTGGATTTTGTTTGCTTTTGTTGTTGCTTTGTTTCCTTGCTGTGCCTGAAGTGTCCAGTCAGGAGCAGAGTGACTCTTGCCAAGGAACTCTGTGGTGCTGTCAATTAATATTAAAGCTGTTTTATGCTACTCCCCTGCTGGGGATTTTTAAAGTGCTCTCAAGCCCTCCTTGATAAGAGGGTGAAGGAGCCCTGGCCAAGCTCTGGCCCTGGGGCACAGGGATGCTGCTAGGGGGTCCCTGTCTCCCTGTTCCAACTTTGAGGGCCCTGAGCCCCTGTCCCCGTGTCAGGCTCTGGGCTTGATCTCCTCGAACATCCTCAGGAGGAGGCTGCAGCGCCAGGGGCAGGGGGACCCAGAGGGACACGGGATGCCACTGTGCACGCGCAGCTTTGGACTTCTCTGGGAGGAACTGTGAGTGGGAGCTGGCTTGAAGTGACCTCCCCAGTAAGGTCACAGAGCCCCTGAGATGTCACACTGCCTCCTGGGATGTCACAGCCCACCCTGGGATCTCACAAATCCCCCTTGTGATGTCACAGAGCCAGTGCTGCTCTATCACTCTGGGATGTCATACAGTTGCGCTGTGATGGCACAGAAGACTCTGGCATCACAAAGTCAGCCCGTGTCACAATCCTCTAGTGCAAGCGGGAATCATGACAGTTCATTTTCCCCATCTCAGAATTAGCAGAAGTAGATAGGCTTATCATGAGAAACCGAATGTGATAAACATGTTAGAAATGAAAGGCTCCAAGTTATTAGTTATTATTTTAATAAAAGTTATTAAGTGTACCAAATATAAATTTTGAGAAAAATGGAAAAAAGCCACTATAAAAAAAAGTCAGTGTGGAGCCCGGGATTGCCACCAGGTGAGACACAGTTTTGACAGCTGCAGCAGAGGGTCCTCTATGCTTCACACCGACCGTCCTGTCTGACCCATTTTTATACCATTTTCCATGCCTGAGCCAGAGTTCCTTTTCTTCCTTTTTGGAGTGCATGTATTCATGTGGAGTTCTTTTCTCTGTGGCAAGTTGAACAATACATGTCCGGAGAGTGATGAAGACCTGTGTTTGGAGTTCCGGAATTCGGATTTGAGATGTACCTCCCTGATGGCTCTGACTATCTCGGTCTCGGATATTTATCGTGTATTTATCGTCCGGGTGTTTCTCGGACAACCTTGATGCATGATCCCTCTCTGGGCTGGCCACTTTCGTTCGCTTGTAAATAAAGTCCTCCCTCTCTTGTCCAGGTGGCTTTGACATGGTGTTGCAATCACTGTTGCTGGCTTGTGCAATTTAAAAACTTCTTATAATAGTATAATTTAACAGCACATAACTATAAAATAGATGACAATTTTATTTGCACGAATTATCCTATAGACATATAACAGTCCTAATGATTCCTTGAGGCCTTGCAGTGTCACAATGGTCTCCATGGTTCCACAGGCCCCACAGTGTCATGTGACTCCTCTGTTCCATGAGTCCTGCAATGTCACAATGGACCTTTGGACCAATGGACCATGGGGCTTTGCAGTGTCACAACGCTCTCCTTTGGCTCCACAGGGTCACAATGGAGCACTGATTACAGGCAGCCTCTCTGTGTTACCCTGGAGCTTTGTTTCCGTGGGGTCTCGGAGTGTCCCAATGGAGCCTTGGTTGGATGGGGCCTCACAGTGTCACAATGATGCCTACATTCCACTGAGGCACACGGCATCACTAGGGTCCCCTTGCTTCCATGAGGCCCAGCAATGTCACAGTGGTGTCCATGAATCCATGAGGACTCACAGTGTCCCAATGGTCACTTCTTCTCTCATGGCCCCACAGTGTAACAATGGTCCCTTGGTCTCACAAGGCCCCACAGTGTCCCAATGGTCTCTTCTTCTCACATGGCCCCACAGTGTAACAATGGTCCCTTGGTTCCATGGTTCCTGGTCTGGTGCATTCCCCTTTCCCCTTCTCAGGCCACCCTGCCAGCTGAGAAATGCTCACTGGGCCTGGGCCTTGGCCAGCAGCCCCTGGGCTCAGCTCCTCTGGAGCTCATCACAGACACTGTCTGCTCCAGGCTCAACCATTCATTTCCTGGGGAGATGCCAAAGCCTCCACAGGTAACATTTCCCTTTGCTCAGGGGAATTTCTCACAGGTGCCTTGTAGTGACTCTTTGTGTCTGTGTGCACACAGGAGTGCCTGTGCTCAGGGAAATGTGGCAGATATGCTGCTCTCTGAGGACTTTGGATGCCTTGGATAGCTGATCCAGTCAGGCCTGGAAGTAAGGTTAAGTCATGTCACTCTGATTCTTAAGATTTTCTAAAGCCTTCTGAGTTTCCATTCTGTTGGAGAACCTTCCCACACAATTTCTGTCAACAACATATTGTTTACAATCTTTTATGGGGGTGGACAAACTTGATGTACTAGTGGTTTGTCCAATGTCTTTGGACAGGTGGCTCATTCACTCTCCAATCCAATGTCACCTTTGAGAAAGTATAAAAGTTGGAGTCAGAGAATAAACTTTTATCTTTACCTTGCAAATAGCAGGTGGCTCGCGTCGTGCTTTCACGTGTCTTATAGCAACAAAGTCACAAGCTGTAAGCAAAGTTAAATGCTGCTAAGAGTTGTTCTTTTGCTAATTTGTGAAGCTTAATAGAAGTTCTAAGCGAAGTTGAATATTGTTAAGTGTTATTCCACAGCTCTGTTTAGCTTTTAGGCTGTATTCCTTTTATCCTTGCCCTCACTGTCCTTTCGTCACACACACACACAGACATTAACATACACACTCACACAAAAACACACAGAGACACACAGACACCGGGACAGTTCTTGACTCCTTTTTGGTTTGATTGCCTGGATTTTGTTTGGTTTTATTGTTGCTTTGTTTCGTTGCTGTGCTGAAGTTTCCAGGCAGTAGCAGAGTGACTCTTGCCAAGGAACTCTGTGGTGCTGTCACTTAATATTAAAGCTGTTTTATGCTACTCCCCTGCTGGGGATTTTTATAAGTGCTCTCAAGCCCTCCTTCATAAGAGGGTGAAGGAGCCCTGGCCAAGCTCTGGCCCTGGGGGCACAGGGATGCAGCAAGGGGGTCCCTGTCTCCCTGTTCCAACTTTGAGGGCCCTGAGCCCCTGTCCCCGTATCAGGCTCTGGGCTTGATCTCCTCGAACATCCTCAGGGGGAGGCTGCAGCGCCAGGGGCAGGGGGACCCAGAGGGACATGGGATACCACTGTGCACCAGCAGCTTTGGACTTCTCTGGGAGGAACTGTGAGTGGGAGCTGGCTTGAATTGACCTCCCCAGTAAGGTCACAGAGCCCCTGAGATGTCACACTGCCTCCTGGGATGTCACAGCCCACCCTGGGATCTCACAAATCCCCCTTGTGATGTCACAGAGCCAGTGCTGCTCTATCACTCTGGGATGTCATACAGTTGCGCTGTGATGGCACAGAAGACTCTGGCATCACAAAGTCAGCCCGTGTCACAATCCTCTAGTGCAAGCGGGAATCATGACAGTTCATTTTCCCCACCTCAGAATTAGCAGAAGTAGATAGGCTTATCATGAGAAACCGAATGTGATAAACATGTTAGAAATGAAAGGCTCCAAGTTATTAGTTATTATTTTAATAAAAGTTATTAAGTGTACCAAATATAAATTTTGAGAAAAATGGAAAAAAGCCACTATAAAAAAACATCAGTGTGGAGCCTGGGATTGCCACCAGGTGAGACACAGGTTTGACAGCTGCAGCAGAGGGTCCTCTATGCTTCACACCGACCGTCCTGTCTGACCCATTTTTATACCATTTTCCATGCCTGAACCAGAGTTCCTTTTCTTCCTTTTTGGAGTGCATGTATTCATGTGGAGTTCTTTTCTCTGTGGCAAGTTGAACAATACATGTCCGGAGAGTGATGAACACCTGTGTTTGCAGTCCCGGAATTCGGATTTGAGATGTACCTCCCTGATGGTTCTGACTATCTCGGTCTCGGATATTTATCGTGTATTTATCGTCCGGGTGTTTCTCGGACAACCTTGATGCATGATCCCTCTCTGGGCTGGCCACTTTCGTTCGCTTGTAAATAAAGTCCTCCCTCTCTTGTCCAGGTGGCTTTGACATGGTGTTGCAATCACTGTTGCTGGCTTGTGCAATTTAAAAACTTCTTATAAGAGTATAATTTAACAGCACATAACCATAAAATAGATGACAATTTTATTTGCACGAATTATCCTATAGACATATAACAGTCCTAATGATTCCTTGAGGCCTTGCAGTGTCACAATGGTCTCCATGGTTCCACAGGCCCCACAGTGTCATGTGACTCCTCTGTTCCATGAGTCCTGCAATGTCACAATGGACCTTTGGACCAATGGACCATGGGGCTTTGCAGTGTCACAACGCTCTCCTTTGGCTCCACAGGGTCCCAATGGAGCACTGATTACAGGCAGCCTCTCTGTGTTACCCTGGAGCTTTATTTCCGTGGGGTCTCGCAGTGTCCCAATGGAGCCTTGGCTGGATGGGGCCTCACAGTGTCACAATGATGCCTACATTCCACTGAGGCACACGGCGTCACTAGGGTCCCCTTGCTTCCATGAGGCCCAGCAATGTCACAGTGGTGTCCATGAATCCATGAGGACTCACAGTGTCCCAATGGTCTCTTGATCTCACATGGTCCCCCAGTGTCCCAATGGTCCCTTGGTCTCACAAGGCCCCACAGTGTCCCAATGGTCACTTCTTCTCACATGGCCCCACAGTGTAACAATGGTCCCTTGGTTCCATGGTTCCTGGTCTGGTGCATTCCCCTTTCCCCTTCTCAGGCCGTCCTGCCAGCTGAGAAATGCTCACTGGGCCAGGGCCTTGGCCAGCAGCCCCTGGGCTCAGCTCCTCTGGAGCTCATCACAGACACTGTCTGCTCCAGGCTCAACCCTTCATTTCCTGGGGAGATGCCAAAGCCTCCACAGGGAACATTTCCCTTTGCTCAGGGGAATTTCTCACAGGTGCCTTGTAGTGACTCTTTGTGTCTGTGTGCACACAGGAGTGCCTGTGCTCAGGGAAATGTGGCAGATATGCTGCTCCCTGAGGGCTTTGGATGCCTTGGATAGCTGAGCCAGTCAGGCCTGGAAGTAAGGTTAAGTCATGTCACCCTGATTCTTAAGATTTTCTAAAGCCTTCTGAGTTTCCATTCTGTTGGAGAACCTTCCCACACAATTTCTGTCAACAACATATTGTTTACAATCTTTTATGGGGGTGGACAAACTTGATGTACTAGTGGTTTGTCCAATGTCTTTGGACAGGTGGCTCATTCACTCTCCAATCCAATGTCACCTTTGGGAAAGTACAGAAATAAGAGTCAGAGTATAAACTTTTATCTTTACCTTGCAAATAGCAGGTGGCTCGCGTCGTGCTTTCACGTGTCTTATAGCGACAAAGTCACAAGCTGTAAGCAAAATTAAATGCTGCTAAGAGTTGTTCTTTTGCTAATTTGTGAAGCTTAATAGAAGTTATAAGCGAAGTTGAATATTGTTAAGTGTTATTCCACAGCTCTGTTTAGCTTTTAGGCTGTATTCCTTTTATCCTTGCCCTCACTGTCCTTTCGTCACACACACACACAGACATTAACATACACACTCACACAAAAACACACAGAGACACACAGACACCGGGACAGTTCTTGACTCCTTTTTGGTTTGATTGCCTGGATTTTGTTTGCTTTTGTTGTTGCTTTGTTTCCTTCCTGTGCCTGAAGTGTCCAGTCAGGAGCAGAGTGACTCTTGCCAAGGAACTCTGTGGTGCTGTCAATTAATATTAAAGCTGTTTTATGCTACTCCCCTGCTGGGGATTTTTATAAGTGCTCTCAAGCCCTCCTTCATAAGAGGGTGAAGGAGCCCTGGCCAAGCTCTGGCCCTGGGGCACAGGGATGCTGCTAGGGGGTCCCTGTCTCCCTGTTCCAACTTTGAGGGCCCTGAGCCCCTGTCCCCGTGTCAGGCTCTGGGCTTGATCTCCTCGAACATCCTCAGGGGGAGGCTGCAGCGCCAGAGACAGGGGGACCCAGAGGGACACGGGATGCCACTGTGCACGCGCAGCTTTGGACTTCTCTGGGAGGAACTGTGAATGGGGGCTGGCTTGAAGTGACCTCCCCAGTAAGGTCACAGAGCCCCTGAGATGTCACACTGCCTCCTGGGATGTCACAGCCCACCCTGGGATCTCACAAATCCCCCTTGTGATGTCACAGAGCCAGTGCTGCTCTATCACTCTGGGATGTCATACAGTTGCGCTGTGATGGCACAGAAGACTCTGGCATCACAAAGTCAGCCCGTGTCACAATCCTCTAGTGCAAGCGGGAATCATGACAGTTCATTTTCCCCACCTCAGAATTAGCAGAAGTAGATAGGCTTATCATGAGAAACCGAATGTGATAAACATGTTAGAAATGAAAGGCTCCAAGTTATTAGTTATTATTTTAATAAAAGTTATTAAGTGTACCAAATATAAATTTTGAGAAAAATGGAAAAAAGCCACTATAAAAAAAAGTCAGTGTGGAGCCCGGGATTGCCACCAGGTGAGACACAGGTTTGACAGCTGCAGCAGAGGGTCCTCTATGCTTCACACCGACCGTCCTGTCTGACCCATTTTTATACGATTTTCCTTGCCTGAGCCAAAGTCCCCTTTCTTCCTTTTCAAAGTGCATGTATTCATGTGGAGTTCTTTTCTCTGTGGCAAGTTGAACAATACGTGTCCGGAGAGGGATGAAGACCTGTGTTTGCAGTTCCGGAATTCGGATTTGAGATGTACCTCCCTGATGGCTCTGACTATCTCGGTCTCGGATATTTATCGTGTATTTATCGTCCGGGTGTTTCTCGGACAACCTTGATGCACGATCCCTCTCTGGGCTGGCCACTTTCGTTCGCTTGTAAATAAAGTCCTCCCTCTCTTGTCCAGGTGGCTTCGACATGGTGTTGCAATCACTGTTGCTGGCTTGTGCAATTTAAAAACTTCTTATAAGAGTATAATTTAACAGCACATAACTATAAAATAGATGACAATTTTATTTGCACGAATTATCCTATAGACATATAACAGTCCTAATGATTCCTTGAGGCCTTGCAGTGTCACAATGGTCTCCATGGTTCCACAGGCCCCACAGTGTCATGTGACTCCTCTGTTCCATGAGTCCTGCAATGTCACAATGGACCTTTGGACCAATGGACCATGGGGCTTTGCAGTGTCACAACGCTCTCCTTTGGCTCCACAGGGTCACAATGGAGCACTGATTACAGGCAGCCTCTCTGTGTTACCCTGGAGCTTTGTTTCCGTGGGGTCTCGCAGTGTCCCAATGGAGCCTTGGTTGGATGGGGCCTCACAGTGTCACAATGATGCCTACATTCCACTGAGGCACATGGCGTCACTTGGGTCCCCTTGCTTCCATGAGGCCCAGCAATGTCACAGTGGTGTCCATGAATCCATGAGGACTCACAGTGTCCCAATGGTCACTTCTTCTCACATGGCCCCACAGTGTAACAATGGTCCCTTGGTTCCATGGTTCCTGGTCTGGTGCATTCCCCTTTCCCCTTCTCAGGCCGTCCTGCCAGCTGAGAAATGCTCACTGGGCCAGGGCCTTGGCCAGCAGCCCCTGGGCTCAGCTCCTCTGGAGCTCATCACAGACACTGTCTGCTCCAGGCTCAACCCTTCATTTCCTGGGGAGATGCCAAAGCCTCTGCAGGGAACATTTCCTTTTGCTCAGGGGAATTTCACAAAGGTGCCTTGTAGTGACTCTTTGTGTCTGTGTGCACACAGGAGTGCCTGTGCTCAGGGAAATGTGGCAGATATGCTGCTCCCTGAGGGCTTTGGATGCCTTGGATAGCTGAGCCAGTCAGGCCTGGAAGTAAGGTTAAGTCATGTCACCCTGATTCTGAAGATTTTCTAAAGCCTTCTGAGTTTCCATTCTGTTGGAGAACCTTCCCACACAATTTCTGTCAACAACATATTGTTTACAATCTTTTATGGGGGTGGACAAACTTGATGTACTAGTGGTTTGTCCAATGTCTTTGGACAGGTGGCTCACTCACTCTCCAATCCAATGTCACCTTTGGGAAAGTATAAAAGTTGGAGTCAGAGAATAAACTTTTATCTTTACCTTGCAAATAGCAGGTGGCTCGCGTCGTGCTTTCACGTGTCTTATAGCGACAAAGTCACAAGATGTAAGCAAAGTTAAATGCTGCTAAGAGTTGTTCTTTTGCTAATTTGTGAAGCTTAATAGAAGTTATAAGCGAAGTTGAATATTGTTAAGTGTTATTCCACAGCTCTGTTTAGCTTTTAGGCTGTATTCCTTTTATCCTTGCCCTCACTGTCCTTTCGTCACACACACACACAGACATTAACATACACACTCACAAAAAAACACACAGAGACACACAGACACCGGGACAGTTCTTGACTCCTTTTTGGTTTGATTGCCTGGATTTTGTTTGGTTTTGTTGTTGCTTTGTTTCCTTGCTGTGCCTGAAGTGTCCAGTCAGGAGCAGAGTGACTCTTGCCAAGGAACTCTGTGGTGCTGTCAATTAATATTAAAGCTGTTTTATGCTACTCCCCTGCTGGGGATTTTTATAAGTGCTCTCAAGCCCTCCTTCATAAGAGGGTGAAGGAGCCCTGGCCAAGCTCTGGCCCTGGGGGTACAGGGATGCTGCTAGGGGGTCCCTGTCTCCCTGTTCCAACTTTGAGGGCCCTGAGCCCCTGTCCCCGTGTCAGGCTCTGGGCTTGATCTCCTCGAACATCCTCAGGGGGAGGCTGCAGCGCCAGAGACAGGGGGACCCAGAGGGACATGGGATGCCACTGTGCACGCGCAGCTTTGGACTTCTCTGGGAGGAACTGTGAGTGGGAGCTGGCTTGAAGTGACCTCCCCAGTAAGGTCACAGAGCCCCTGAGATGTCACACTGCCTCCTGGGATGTCACAGCCCACCCTGGGATCTCACAAATCCCCCTTGTGATGTCACAGAGCCAGTGCTGCTCTATCACTCTGGGATGTCATACAGTTGCGCTGTGATGGCACAGAAGACTCTGGCATCACAAAGTCAGCCCGTGTCACAATCCTCTAGTGCAAGCGGGAATCATGACAGTTCATTTTCCCCACCTCAGAATTAGCAGAAGTAGATAGGCTTATCATGAGAAACCGAATGTGATAAACATGTTAGAAATGAAAGGCTCCAAGTTATTAGTTATTATTTTAATAAAAGTTATTAAGTGTACCAAATATAAATTTTGAGAAAAATGGAAAAAAGCCACTATAAAAAAAAGTCAGTGTGGAGCCCGGGATTGCCACCAGGTGAGACACAGTTTTGACAGCTGCAGCAGAGGGTCCTCTATGCTTCACACCGACCGTCCTGTCTGACCCATTTTTATACCATTTTCCATGCCTGAGCCAGAGTTCCTTTTCTTCCTTTTTGGAGTGCATGTATTCATGTGGAGTTCTTTTCTCTGTGGCAAGTTGAACAATACATGTCCGGAGAGTGATGAAGACCTGTGTTTGCAGTTCCGGAATTCGGATTTGAGATGTACCTCCCTGATGGCTCTGACTATCTCGGTCTCGGATATTTATCGTGTATTTATCGTCCGGGTGTTTCTCGGACAACCTTGATGCACGATCCCTCTCTGGGCTGGCCACTTTCGTTCGCTTGTAAATAAAGTCCTCCCTCTCTTGTCCAGGTGGCTTTGACATGGTGTTGCAATCACTGTTGCTGGCTTGTGCAATTTAAAAACTTCTTATAAGAGTATAATTTAACAGCACATAACTATAAAATAGATGACAATTTTATTTGCACGAATTATCCTATAGACATATAACAGTCCTAATGATTCCTTGAGGCCTTGCAGTGTCACAATGTTCTCCATGGTTCCACAGGCCCCACAGTGTCATGTGACTCCTCTGTTTGATGAGTCCAGCAATGTCACAATGGACCTTTGGACCAATGGACCATGGGGCTTTGCAGTGTCACAACGCTCTCCTTTGGCTCCACATGGTCACAATGGAGCACTGATTACAGGCAGCCTCCCTGTGTTACCCTGGAGCTCTGTTTCCGTGGGGTCTCGCAGTGTCCCAATGGAGCCTTGGTTGGATGGGACCTCACAGTGTCACAATGATGCCTACATTCCACTGAGGCACACGGCGTCACTAGGGTCCCCTTGCTTCCATGAGGCCCAGCAATGTCACAGTGGTGTCCATGAATCCATGAGGACTCACAGTATCCCAATGGTCTCTTGATCTCACATGGTCCCACAGTGTCCCAATGGTCCCTTGGTCTCACAAGGCCCCACAGTGTCCCAATGGTCACTTCTTCTCACATGGCCCCACAGTGTAACAATGGTCCCTTGGTTCCATGGTTCCTGGTCTGGTGCATTCCCCTCTCCCCTTCTCAGGCCGCCCTGCCTGCTGAGAAATGCCCACTGGGCCTGGGCCTTGGCCAGCAGCCCCTGGGCTCAGCTCCTCTGGAGCTCATCACAGACACTGTCTGCTCCAGGCTCAACCCTTCATTTCCTGGGGAGATGCCAAAGCCTCCACAGGGAACATTTCCCTTTGCTCATGGGAATGTCTCACAGGTGCCTTGTAGTGACTCTTTGTGTCTGTGTGCACACAGGAGTGCCTGTGCTCAGGGAAATGTGGCAGATATGCTGCTCCCTGAGGGCTTTGGATGCCTTGGATAGCTGAGCCAGTCAGGCCTGGAAGTAAGGTTAAGTCATGTCACCCTGATTCTTAAGATTTTCTAAAGCCTTCTGAGTTTCCATTCTGTTGGAGAACCTTCCCACATAATTTCTGTCAACAACATATTGTTTACAATCTTTTATGGGGGTGGACAAACTTGATGTACTAGTGGTTTGTCCAATGTCTTTGGACAGGTGGCCCATTCACTCTCCAATCCAATGTCACCTTTGGGAAAGTACAGAAATAAGAGTCAGAGTATAAACTTTTATCTTTAGCTTGCAAATAGCAGGTGGCTCGCGTCGTGCTTTCACGTGTCTTATAGCGACAAAGTCACAAGCTGTAAGCAAAGTTAAATGCTGCTAAGAGTTGTTCTTTTGCTAATTTGTGAAGCTTAATAGAAGTTATAAGCGAAGTTGAATATTGTTAAGTGTTATTCCACAGCTCTGTTTAGCTTTTAGGCTGTATTCCTTTTATCCTTGCCCTCACTGTCCTTTCGTCACACACACACACAGACATTAACATACACACTCACACAAAAACACACAGAGACACACAGACACCGGGACAGTTCTTGACTCCTTTTTGGTTTGATTGCCTGGATTTTGTTTGCTTTTGTTGTTGCTTTGTTTCCTTCCTGTGCCTGAAGTGTCCAGTCAGGAGCAGAGTGACTCTTGCCAAGGAACTCTGTGGTGCTGTCAATTAATATTAAAGCTGTTTTATGCTACTCCCCTGCTGGGGATTTTTAAAGTGCTCTCAAGCCCTCCTTCATAAGAGGGTGAAGGAGCCCTGGCCAAGCTCTGGCCCTGGGGGTACAGGGATGCTGCTAGGGGGTCCCTGTCTCCCTTTTCCAAGGTTGAAGGCCCTGAGCCCCTGTCCCCGTGTCAGGCTCTGGGCTTGATCTCCTCGAACATCCTCAGGGGGAGGCTGCAGCGCCAGGGGCAGGGGGACCCAGAGGGACACGGGATACCACTGTGCACGTGCAGCTTTGGACTTCTCTGGGAGGAACTGTGAGTGGGAGCTGGCTTGAAGTGACCTCCCCAGTAAGGTCACAGAGCCCCTGAGATGTCACACTGCCTCCTGGGATGTCACAGCCCACCCTGGGATCTCACAAATCCCCCTTGTGATGTCACAGAGCCAGTGCTGCTCTATCACTCTGGGATGTCATACAGTTGCGCTGTGATGGCACAGAAGACTCTGGCATCACAAAGTCAGCCCGTGTCACAATCCTCTAGTGCAAGCGGGAATCATGACAGTTCATTTTCCCCACCTCAGAATTAGCAGAAGTAGATAGGCTTATCATGAGAAACCGAATGTGATAAACATGTTAGAAATGAAAGGCTCCAAGTTATTAGTTATTATTTTAATAAAAGTTATTAAGTGTACCAAATATAAATTTTGAGAAAAATGGAAAAAAGCCACTATAAAAAAAAGTCAGTGTGGAGCCCGGGATTGCCACCAGGTGAGACACAGGTTTGACAGCTGCAGCAGAGGGTCCTCTATGCTTCACACCGACCGTCCTGTCTGACCCATTTTTATACGATTTTCCTTGCCTGAGCCAAAGTCCCCTTTCTTCCTTTTCAAAGTGCATGTATTCATGTGGAGTTCTTTTCTCTGTGGCAAGTTGAACAATACGTGTCCGGAGAGGGATGAAGACCTGTGTTTGCAGTTCCGGAATTCGGATTTGAGATGTACCTCCCTGATGGCTCTGACTATCTCGGTCTCGGATATTTATCGTGTATTTATCGTCCGGGTGTTTCTCGGACAACCTTGATGCACGATCCCTCTCTGGGCTGGCCACTTTCGTTCGCTTGTAAATAAAGTCCTCCCTCTCTTGTCCAGGTGGCTTCGACATGGTGTTGCAATCACTGTTGCTGGCTTGTGCAATTTAAAAACTTCTTATAAGAGTATAATTTAACAGCACATAACTATAAAATAGATGACAATTTTATTTGCACGAATTATCCTATAGACATATAACAGTCCTAATGATTCCTTGAGGCCTTGCAGTGTCACAATGGTCTCCATGGTTCCACAGGCCCCACAGTGTCATGTGACTCCTCTGTTCCATGAGTCCTGCAATGTCACAATGGACCTTTGGACCAATGGACCATGGGGCTTTGCAGTGTCACAACGCTCTCCTTTGGCTCCACAGGGTCACAATGGAGCACTGATTACAGGCAGCCTCTCTGTGTTACCCTGGAGCTTTGTTTCCGTGGGGTCTCGCAGTGTCCCAATGGAGCCTTGGTTGGATGGGGCCTCACAGTGTCACAATGATGCCTACATTCCACTGAGGCACATGGCGTCACTTGGGTCCCCTTGCTTCCATGAGGCCCAGCAATGTCACAGTGGTGTCCATGAATCCATGAGGACTCACAGTGTCCCAATGGTCACTTCTTCTCACATGGCCCCACAGTGTAACAATGGTCCCTTGGTTCCATGGTTCCTGGTCTGGTGCATTCCCCTTTCCCCTTCTCAGGCCGTCCTGCCAGCTGAGAAATGCTCACTGGGCCAGGGCCTTGGCCAGCAGCCCCTGGGCTCAGCTCCTCTGGAGCTCATCACAGACACTGTCTGCTCCAGGCTCAACCCTTCATTTCCTGGGGAGATGCCAAAGCCTCTGCAGGGAACATTTCCTTTTGCTCAGGGGAATTTCACAAAGGTGCCTTGTAGTGACTCTTTGTGTCTGTGTGCACACAGGAGTGCCTGTGCTCAGGGAAATGTGGCAGATATGCTGCTCCCTGAGGGCTTTGGATGCCTTGGATAGCTGAGCCAGTCAGGCCTGGAAGTAAGGTTAAGTCATGTCACCCTGATTCTGAAGATTTTCTAAAGCCTTCTGAGTTTCCATTCTGTTGGAGAACCTTCCCACACAATTTCTGTCAACAACATATTGTTTACAATCTTTTATGGGGGTGGACAAACTTGATGTACTAGTGGTTTGTCCAATGTCTTTGGACAGGTGGCTCACTCACTCTCCAATCCAATGTCACCTTTGGGAAAGTATAAAAGTTGGAGTCAGAGAATAAACTTTTATCTTTACCTTGCAAATAGCAGGTGGCTCGCGTCGTGCTTTCACGTGTCTTATAGCGACAAAGTCACAAGATGTAAGCAAAGTTAAATGCTGCTAAGAGTTGTTCTTTTGCTAATTTGTGAAGCTTAATAGAAGTTATAAGCGAAGTTGAATATTGTTAAGTGTTATTCCACAGCTCTGTTTAGCTTTTAGGCTGTATTCCTTTTATCCTTGCCCTCACTGTCCTTTCGTCACACACACACACAGACATTAACATACACACTCACACAAAAACACACAGAGACACACAGACACCGGGACAGTTCTTGACTCCTTTTTGGTTTGATTGCCTGGATTTTGTTTGCTTTTGTTGTTGCTTTGTTTCCTTCCTGTGCCTGAAGTGTCCAGTCAGGAGCAGAGTGACTCTTGCCAAGGAACTCTGTGGTGCTGTCAATTAATATTAAAGCTGTTTTATGCTACTCCCCTGCTGGGGATTTTTAAAGTGCTCTCAAGCCCTCCTTCATAAGAGGGTGAAGGAGCCCTGGCCAAGCTCTGGCCCTGGGGGTACAGGGATGCTGCTAGGGGGTCCCTGTCTCCCTTTTCCAAGGTTGAAGGCCCTGAGCCCCTGTCCCCGTGTCAGGCTCTGGGCTTGATCTCCTCGAACATCCTCAGGGGGAGGCTGCAGCGCCAGGGGCAGGGGGACCCAGAGGGACACGGGATACCACTGTGCACGTGCAGCTTTGGACTTCTCTGGGAGGAACTGTGAGTGGGAGCTGGCTTGAAGTGACCTCCCCAGTAAGGTCACAGAGCCCCTGAGATGTCACACTGCCTCCTGGGATGTCACAGCCCACCCTGGGATCTCACAAATCCCCCTTGTGATGTCACAGAGCCAGTGCTGCTCTATCACTCTGGGATGTCATACAGTTGCGCTGTGATGGCACAGAAGACTCTGGCATCACAAAGTCAGCCCGTGTCACAATCCTCTAGTGCAAGCGGGAATCATGACAGTTCATTTTCCCCACCTCAGAATTAGCAGAAGTAGATAGGCTTATCATGAGAAACCGAATGTGATAAACATGTTAGAAATGAAAGGCTCCAAGTTATTAGTTATTATTTTAATAAAAGTTATTAAGTGTACCAAATATAAATTTTGAGAAAAATGGAAAAAAGCCACTATAAAAAAAAGTCAGTGTGGAGCCCGGGATTGCCACCAGGTGAGACACAGGTTTGACAGCTGCAGCAGAGGGTCCTCTATGCTTCACACCGACCGTCCTGTCTGACCCATTTTTATACGATTTTCCTTGCCTGAGCCAAAGTCCCCTTTCTTCCTTTTCAAAGTGCATGTATTCATGTGGAGTTCTTTTCTCTGTGGCAAGTTGAACAATACGTGTCCGGAGAGGGATGAAGACCTGTGTTTGCAGTTCCGGAATTCGGATTTGAGATGTACCTCCCTGATGGCTCTGACTATCTCGGTCTCGGATATTTATCGTGTATTTATCGTCCGGGTGTTTCTCGGACAACCTTGATGCACGATCCCTCTCTGGGCTGGCCACTTTCGTTCGCTTGTAAATAAAGTCCTCCCTCTCTTGTCCAGGTGGCTTCGACATGGTGTTGCAATCACTGTTGCTGGCTTGTGCAATTTAAAAACTTCTTATAAGAGTATAATTTAACAGCACATAACTATAAAATAGATGACAATTTTATTTGCACGAATTATCCTATAGACATATAACAGTCCTAATGATTCCTTGAGGCCTTGCAGTGTCACAATGGTCTCCATGGTTCCACAGGCCCCACAGTGTCATGTGACTCCTCTGTTCCATGAGTCCTGCAATGTCACAATGGACCTTTGGACCAATGGACCATGGGGCTTTGCAGTGTCACAACGCTCTCCTTTGGCTCCACAGGGTCACAATGGAGCACTGATTACAGGCAGCCTCTCTGTGTTACCCTGGAGCTTTGTTTCCGTGGGGTCTCGCAGTGTCCCAATGGAGCCTTGGTTGGATGGGGCCTCACAGTGTCACAATGATGCCTACATTCCACTGAGGCACATGGCGTCACTTGGGTCCCCTTGCTTCCATGAGGCCCAGCAATGTCACAGTGGTGTCCATGAATCCATGAGGACTCACAGTGTCCCAATGGTCACTTCTTCTCACATGGCCCCACAGTGTAACAATGGTCCCTTGGTTCCATGGTTCCTGGTCTGGTGCATTCCCCTTTCCCCTTCTCAGGCCGTCCTGCCAGCTGAGAAATGCTCACTGGGCCAGGGCCTTGGCCAGCAGCCCCTGGGCTCAGCTCCTCTGGAGCTCATCACAGACACTGTCTGCTCCAGGCTCAACCCTTCATTTCCTGGGGAGATGCCAAAGCCTCTGCAGGGAACATTTCCTTTTGCTCAGGGGAATTTCACAAAGGTGCCTTGTAGTGACTCTTTGTGTCTGTGTGCACACAGGAGTGCCTGTGCTCAGGGAAATGTGGCAGATATGCTGCTCCCTGAGGGCTTTGGATGCCTTGGATAGCTGAGCCAGTCAGGCCTGGAAGTAAGGTTAAGTCATGTCACCCTGATTCTGAAGATTTTCTAAAGCCTTCTGAGTTTCCATTCTGTTGGAGAACCTTCCCACACAATTTCTGTCAACAACATATTGTTTACAATCTTTTATGGGGGTGGACAAACTTGATGTACTAGTGGTTTGTCCAATGTCTTTGGACAGGTGGCTCACTCACTCTCCAATCCAATGTCACCTTTGGGAAAGTATAAAAGTTGGAGTCAGAGAATAAACTTTTATCTTTACCTTGCAAATAGCAGGTGGCTCGCGTCGTGCTTTCACGTGTCTTATAGCGACAAAGTCACAAGCTGTAAGCAAAGTTAAATGCTGCTAAGAGTTGTTCTTTTGCTAATTTGTGAAGCTTAATAGAAGTTATAAGCGAAGTTGAATATTGTTAAGTGTTATTCCACAGCTCTGTTTAGCTTTTAGGCTGTATTCCTTTTATCCTTGCCCTCACTGTCCTTTCGTCACACACACACACAGACATTAACATACACACTCACAAAAAAACACACAGAGACACACAGACACCGGGACAGTTCTTGACTCCTTTTTGGTTTGATTGCCTGGATTTTGTTTGGTTTTGTTGTTGCTTTGTTTCCTTGCTGTGCCTGAAGTGTCCAGTCAGGAGCAGAGTGACTCTTGCCAAGGAACTCTGTGGTGCTGTCAATTAATATTAAAGCTGTTTTATGCTACTCCCCTGCTGGGGATTTTTATAAGTGCTCTCAAGCCCTCCTTCATAAGAGGGTGAAGGAGCCCTGGCCAAGCTCTGGCCCTGGGGGTACAGGGATGCTGCTAGGGGGTCCCTGTCTCCCTGTTCCAACTTTGAGGGCCCTGAGCCCCTGTCCCCGTGTCAGGCTCTGGGCTTGATCTCCTCGAACATCCTCAGGGGGAGGCTGCAGCGCCAGAGACAGGGGGACCCAGAGGGACATGGGATGCCACTGTGCACGCGCAGCTTTGGACTTCTCTGGGAGGAACTGTGAGTGGGAGCTGGCTTGAAGTGACCTCCCCAGTAAGGTCACAGAGCCCCTGAGATGTCACACTGCCTCCTGGGATGTCACAGCCCACCCTGGGATCTCACAAATCCCCCTTGTGATGTCACAGAGCCAGTGCTGCTCTATCACTCTGGGATGTCATACAGTTGCGCTGTGATGGCACAGAAGACTCTGGCATCACAAAGTCAGCCCGTGTCACAATCCTCTAGTGCAAGCGGGAATCATGACAGTTCATTTTCCCCACCTCAGAATTAGCAGAAGTAGATAGGCTTATCATGAGAAACCGAATGTGATAAACATGTTAGAAATGAAAGGCTCCAAGTTATTAGTTATTATTTTAATAAAAGTTATTAAGTGTACCAAATATAAATTTTGAGAAAAATGGAAAAAAGCCACTATAAAAAAAAGTCAGTGTGGAGCCCGGGATTGCCACCAGGTGAGACACAGTTTTGACAGCTGCAGCAGAGGGTCCTCTATGCTTCACACCGACCGTCCTGTCTGACCCATTTTTATACCATTTTCCATGCCTGAGCCAGAGTTCCTTTTCTTCCTTTTTGGAGTGCATGTATTCATGTGGAGTTCTTTTCTCTGTGGCAAGTTGAACAATACATGTCCGGAGAGTGATGAAGACCTGTGTTTGCAGTTCCGGAATTCGGATTTGAGATGTACCTCCCTGATGGCTCTGACTATCTCGGTCTCGGATATTTATCGTGTATTTATCGTCCGGGTGTTTCTCGGACAACCTTGATGCACGATCCCTCTCTGGGCTGGCCACTTTCGTTCGCTTGTAAATAAAGTCCTCCCTCTCTTGTCCAGGTGGCTTTGACATGGTGTTGCAATCACTGTTGCTGGCTTGTGCAATTTAAAAACTTCTTATAAGAGTATAATTTAACAGCACATAACTATAAAATAGATGACAATTTTATTTGCACGAATTATCCTATAGACATATAACAGTCCTAATGATTCCTTGAGGCCTTGCAGTGTCACAATGTTCTCCATGGTTCCACAGGCCCCACAGTGTCATGTGACTCCTCTGTTTGATGAGTCCAGCAATGTCACAATGGACCTTTGGAACAATGGACCATGGGGCTTTGCAGTGTCACAACGCTCTCCTTTGGCTCCACATGGTCACAATGGAGCACTGATTACAGGCAGCCTCCCTGTGTTACCCTGGAGCTCTGTTTCCGTGGGGTCTCGCAGTGTCCCAATGGAGCCTTGGTTGGATGGGACCTCACAGTGTCACAATGATGCCTACATTCCACTGAGGCACACGGCGTCACTAGGGTCCCCTTGCTTCCATGAGGCCCAGCAATGTCACAGTGGTGTCCATGAATCCATGAGGACTCACAGTATCCCAATGGTCTCTTGATCTCACATGGTCCCACAGTGTCCCAATGGTCCCTTGGTCTCACAAGGCCCCACAGTGTCCCAATGGTCACTTCTTCTCACATGGCCCCACAGTGTAACAATGGTCCCTTGGTTCCATGGTTCCTGGTCTGGTGCATTCCCCTCTCCCCTTCTCAGGCCGCCCTGCCTGCTGAGAAATGCCCACTGGGCCTGGGCCTTGGCCAGCAGCCCCTGGGCTCAGCTCCTCTGGAGCTCATCACAGACACTGTCTGCTCCAGGCTCAACCCTTCATTTCCTGGGGAGATGCCAAAGCCTCCACAGGGAACATTTCCCTTTGCTCATGGGAATGTCTCACAGGTGCCTTGTAGTGACTCTTTGTGTCTGTGTGCACACAGGAGTGCCTGTGCTCAGGGAAATGTGGCAGATATGCTGCTCCCTGAGGGCTTTGGATGCCTTGGATAGCTGAGCCAGTCAGGCCTGGAAGTAAGGTTAAGTCATGTCACCCTGATTCTTAAGATTTTCTAAAGCCTTCTGAGTTTCCATTCTGTTGGAGAACCTTCCCACACAATTTCTGTCAACAACATATTGTTTACAATCTTTTATGGGGGTGGACAAACTTGATGTACTAGTGGTTTGTCCAATGTCTTTGGACAGGTGGCTCATTCACTCTCCAATCCAATGTCACCTTTGAGAAAGTATAAAAGTTGGAGTCAGAGAATAAACTTTTATCTTTACCTTGCAAATAGCAGGTGGCTCGCGTCGTGCTTTCACGTGTCTTATAGCAACAAAGTCACAAGCTGTAAGCAAAGTTAAATGCTGCTAAGAGTTGTTCTTTTGCTAATTTGTGAAGCTTAATAGAAGTTCTAAGCGAAGTTGAATATTGTTAAGTGTTATTCCACAGCTCTGTTTAGCTTTTAGGCTGTATTCCTTTTATCCTTGCCCTCACTGTCCTTTCGTCACACACACACACAGACATTAACATACACACTCACACAAAAACACACAGAGACACACAGACACCGGGACAGTTCTTGACTCCTTTTTGGTTTGATTGCCTGGATTTTGTTTGCTTTTGTTGTTGCTTTGTTTCCTTCCTGTGCCTGAAGTGTCCAGTCAGGAGCAGAGTGACTCTTGCCAAGGAACTCTGTGGTGCTGTCAATTAATATTAAAGCTGTTTTATGCTACTCCCCTGCTGGGGATTTTTAAAGTGCTCTCAAGCCCTCCTTCATAAGAGGGTGAAGGAGCCCTGGCCAAGCTCTGGCCCTGGGGGTACAGGGATGCTGCTAGGGGGTCCCTGTCTCCCTTTTCCAAGGTTGAAGGCCCTGAGCCCCTGTCCCCGTGTCAGGCTCTGGGCTTGATCTCCTCGAACATCCTCAGGGGGAGGCTGCAGCGCCAGGGGCAGGGGGACCCAGAGGGACACGGGATACCACTGTGCACGTGCAGCTTTGGACTTCTCTGGGAGGAACTGTGAGTGGGAGCTGGCTTGAAGTGACCTCCCCAGTAAGGTCACAGAGCCCCTGAGATGTCACACTGCCTCCTGGGATGTCACAGCCCACCCTGGGATCTCACAAATCCCCCTTGTGATGTCACAGAGCCAGTGCTGCTCTATCACTCTGGGATGTCATACAGTTGCGCATTGATGGCACAGAAGACTCTGGCATCACAAAGTCAGCCCGTGTCACAATCCTCTAGTGCAAGCGGGAATCATGACAGTTCATTTTCCCCACCTCAGAATTAGCAGAAGTAGATAGGCTTATCATGAGAAACCGAATGTGATAAACATGTTAGAAATGAAAGGCTCCAAGTTATTAGTTATTATTTTAATAAAAGTTATTAAGTGTACCAAATATAAATTTTGAGAAAAATGGAAAAAAGCCACTATAAAAAAAAGTCAGTGTGGAGCCCGGGATTGCCACCAGGTGAGACACAGGTTTGACAGCTGCAGCAGAGGGTCCTCTATGCTTCACACCGACCGTCCTGTCTGACCCATTTTTATACGATTTTCCATGCCTGGGCCAGAGTTCCTTTTCTTCCTTTTTGGAGTGCATGTATTCATGTGGAGTTCTTTTCTCTGTGGCAAGTTGAACAATACATGTCCGGAGAGTGATGAAGACCTGTGTTTGCAGTTCCGGAATTCAGATTTGAGATGTACCTCCCTGATGGCTCTGACTATCTCGGTCTCGGATATTTATCGTGTATTTATCGTCCGGGTGTTTCTCGGACAACCTTGATGCATGATCCCTCTCTGGGCTGGCCACTTTCGTTCGCTTGTAAATAAAGTCCTCCCTCTCTTGTCCAGGTGGCTTTCACATGGTGTTGCAATCGCTGTTGCTGGCTTGTGCGATTTAAAAACATCTTATAAGAGTATAATTTAACAGCACATAACTATAAAATAGATGACAATTTTATTTGCACGAATTATCCTATAGACATATAACAGTCCTAATGATTCCTTGAGGCCTTGCAGTGTCACAATGTTCTCCATGGTTCCACAGGCCCCACAGTGTCATGTGACTCCTCTGTTCCATGAGTCCTGCAATGTCACAATGGACCTTTGGACCAATGGACCATGGGGCTTTGCAGTGTCACAACGGTCTCCTTTGGCTCCACAGGGTCACAATGGAGCACTGATTACAGGCAGCCTCCCTGTGTTACCCTGGAGCTTTGTTTCCGTGGGGTCTCGGAGTGTCCCAATGGAGCCTTGGTTGGATGGGGCCTCACAGTGTCACAATGATGCCTACATTCCACTGAGGCACACGGCGTCACTAGGGTCCCCTTGCTTCCATGAGGCCCAGCAATGTCACAGTGGTGTCCATGAATCCATGAGGACTCACAGTGTCCCAATGGTCACTTCTTCTCACATGGCCCCACAGTGTAACAATGGTCCCTTGGTTCCATGGTTCCTGGTCTGGTGCATTCCCCTCTCCCCTTCTCAGGCCGCCCTGCCAGCTGAGAAATGCTCACTGGGCCTGGGCCTTGGCCAGCAGCCCCTGGGCTCAGCTCCTCTGGAGCTCATCACAGACACTGTCTGCTCCAGGCTCAACCCTTCATCCCCTGGGGAGATGCCAAAGCCTCCACAGGGAACATTTCCCTTTGCTCAGGGGAATTTCTCACAGGTGCCTTGTAGTGACTCTTTGTGTCTGTGTGCACACAGGAGTGCCTGTGCTCAGGGAAATGTGGCAGATATGCTGCTCCCTGAGGGCTTTGGATGCCTTGGATAGCTGAGCCAGTCAGGCCTGGAAGTAAGGTTAAGTCATGTCACCCTGATTCTTAAGATTTTCTAAAGCCTTCTGAGTTTCCATTCTGTTGGAGAACCTTCCCACACAATTTCTGTCAACAACATATTGTTTACAATCTTTTATGGGGGTGGACAAACTTGATGTACTAGTGGTTTGTCCAATGTCTTTGGACAGGTGGCTCATTCACTCTCCAATCCAATGTCACCTTTGGGAAAGTACAGAAATAAGAGTCAGAGTATAAACTTTTATCTTTACCTTGCAAATAGCAGGTGGCTCGCGTCGTGCTTTCACGTGTCTTATAGCGACAAAGTCACAAGCTGTAAGCAAAGTTAAATGCTGCTAAGAGTTGTTCTTTTGCTAATTTGTGAAGCTTAATAGAAGTTATAAGCGAAGTTGAATATAGTTAAGTGTTATTCCACAGCTCTGTTTAGCTTTTAGGCTGTATTCCTTTTATCCTTGCCCTCACTGTCCTTTCGTCACACACACACAGACATTAGCATACACACTCACAAAAAAACACACAGAGACACACAGACACCGGGACAGTTCTTGACTCCTTTTTGGTTTGATTGCCTGGATTTTGTTTGCTTTTGTTGTTGCTTTGTTTCCTTGCTGTGCCTGAAGTGTCCAGTCAGGAGCAGAGTGACTCTTGCCAAGGAACTCTGTGGTGCTGTCACTTAATATTAAAGCTGTTTTATGCTACTCCCCTGCTGGGGATTTTTAAAGTGCTCTCAAGCCCTCCTTCATAAGAGGGTGAAGGAGCCCTGGCCAAGCTCTGGCCCTGGGGCACAGGGATGCTGCTAGGGGGTCCCTGTCTCCCTGTTCCAACTTTGAGGGCCCTGAGCCCCTGTCCCCGTGTCAGGCTCTGGGCTTGATCTCCTCGAACATCCTCAGGAGGAGGCTGCAGCGCCAGGGGCAGGGGGACCCAGAGGGACACGCGATGCCACTGTGCACCAGCAGCTTTGGACTTCTCTGGGAGGAACTTTGAGTGGGGGCTGGCTTGGAGTGACCTCCCCAGTAAGGTCACAGAGCCCCTGAGATGTCACACTGCCTCCTGGGATGTCACAGCCCACCCTGGGATCTCACAAATCCCCCTTGTGATGTCACAGAGCCAGTGCTGCTCTATCACTCTGGGATGTCATACAGTTGCGCTGTGATGGCACAGAAGACTCTGGCATCACAAAGTCAGCCCGTGTCACAATCCTCTAGTGCAAGCGGGAATCATGACAGTTCATTTTCCCCACCTCAGAATTAGCAGAAGTAGATAGGCTTATCATGAGAAACCGAATGTGATAAACATGTTAGAAATGAAAGGCTCCAAGTTATTAGTTATTATTTTAATAAAAGTTATTAAGTGTACCAAATATAAATTTTGAGAAAAATGGAAAAAAGCCACTATAAAAAAAAGTCAGTGTGGAGCCCGGGATTGCCACCAGGTGAGACACAGTTTTGACAGCTGCAGCAGAGGGTCCTCTATGCTTCACACCGACCGTCCTGTCTGACCCATTTTTATACCATTTTCCATGCCTGAGCCAGAGTTCCTTTTCTTCCTTTTTGGAGTGCATGTATTCATGTGGAGTTCTTTTCTCTGTGGCAAGTTGAACAATACATGTCCGGAGAGTGATGAAGACCTGTGTTTGCAGTTCCGGAATTCGGATTTGAGATGTACCTCCCTGATGGCTCTGACTATCTCGGTCTCGGATATTTATCGTGTATTTATCGTCCGGGTGTTTCTCGGACAACCATGATGCATGATCCCTCTCTGGGCTGGCCACTTTCGTTCGCTTGTAAATAAAGTCCTCCCTCTCTTGTCCAGGTGGCTTTGACATGGTGTTGCAATCGCTGTTGCTGGCTTGTGCGATTTAAAAACATCTTATAAGAGTATAATTTAACAGCACATAACTATAAAATACATGAAAATTTTATTTGCACGAATTATCCTATAGACATATAACAGTCCTAATGATTCCTTGAGGCCTTGCAGTGTCACAATGTTCTCCATGGTTCCACAGGCCCCACAGTGTCATGTGACTCCTCTGTTCCATGAGTCCTGCAATGTCACAATGGACCTTTGGACCAATGGACCATGGGGCTTTGCAGTGTCACAACGGTCTCCTTTGGCTCCACAGGGTCACAATGGAGCACTGATTACAGGCAGCCTCTCTGTGTTACCCTGGAGCTTTGTTTCCGTGGGGTCTCGGAGTGTCCCAATGGAGCCTTGGTTGGATGGGGCCTCACAGTGTCACAATGATGCCTACATTCCACTGAGGCACACGGCGTCACTAGGGTCCCCTTGCTTCCATGAGGCCCAGCAATGTCACAGTGGTGTCCATGAATCCATGAGGACTCACAGTGTCCCAATGGTCACTTCTTCTCACATGGCCCCACAGTGTAACAATGGTCCCTTGGTTCCAGGGTTCCTGGTCTGGTGCATTCCCCTCTCCCCTTCTCAGGCCGCCCTGCCAGCTGAGAAATGCTCACTGGGCCTGGGCCTTGGCCAGCAGCCCCTGGGCTCAGCTCCTCTGGAGCTCATCACAGACACTGTCTGCTCCAGGCTCAACCATTCATTTCCTGGGGAGATGCCAAAGACTCCACAGGGAACATTTCCCTTTGCTCAGGGGAATTTCGCACAGGTGCCTTGTAGTGACTCTTTGTGTCTGTGTGCACACAGGAGTGCCTGTGCTCAGGGAAATGTGGCAGATATGCTGCTCCCTGAGGGCTTTGGATGCCTTGGATAGCTGAGCCAGTCAGGCCTGGAAGTAAGGTTAAGTCATGTCACCCTGATTCTTAAGATTTTCTAAAGCCTTCTGAGTTTCCATTCTGTTGGAGAACCTTCCCACACAATTTCTGTCAACAACATATTGTTTACAATCTTTTATGGGGGTGGACAAACTTGATGTACTAGTGGTTTGTCCAATGTCTTTGGACAGGTGGCTCATTCACTCTCCAATCCAATGTCACCTTTGGGAAAGTACAGAAATAAGAGTCAGAGTATAAACTTTTATCTTTACCTTGCAAATAGCAGGTGGCTCGCGTCGTGCTTTCACGTGTCTTATAGCGACAAAGTCACAAGCTGTAAGCAAAGTTAAATGCTGCTAAGAGTTGTTCTTTTGCTAATTTGTGAAGCTTAATAGAAGTTATAAGCGAAGTTGAATATTGTTAAGTGTTATTCCACAGCTCTGTTTAGCTTTTAGGCTGTATTCCTTTTATCCTTGCCCTCACTGTCCTTTCGTCACACACACACAGACATTAGCATACACACTCACAAAAAAACACACAGAGACACACAGACACCGGGACAGTTCTTGACTCCTTTTTGGTTTGATTGCCTGGATTTTGTTTGGTTTTGTTGTTGCTTTGTTTCCTTGCTGTGCCTGAAGTGTCCAGTCAGGAGCAGAGTGACTCTTGCCAAGGAACTCTGTGGTGCTGTCAATTAATATTAAAGCTGTTTTATGCTACTCCCCTGCTGGGGATTTTTAAAGTGCTCTCAAGCCCTCCTTGATAAGAGGGTGAAGGAGCCCTGGCCAAGCTCTGGCCCTGGGGCACAGGGATGCTGCTAGGGGGTCCCTGTCTCCCTGTTCCAACTTTAAGGGCCCTGAGCCCCTGTCCCCGTGTCAGGCTCTGGGCTTGATCTCCTCGAACATCCTCAGGAGGAGGCTGCAGCGCCAGGGGCAGGGGGACCCAGAGGGACACGCGATGCCACTGTGCACCAGAAGCTTTGGACTTCTCTGGGAGGAACTTTGAGTGGGGGCTGGCTTGGAGTGACCTCCCCAGTAAGGTCACAGAGCCCCTGAGATGTCACACTGCCTCCTGGGATGTCACAGCCCACCCTGGGATCTCACAAATCCCCCTTGTGATGTCACAGAGCCAGTGCTGCTCTATCACTCTGGGATGTCATACAGTTGCGCTGTGATGGCACAGAAGACTCTGGCATCACAAAGTCAGCCCGTGTCACAATCCTCTAGTGCAAGCGGGAATCATGACAGTTCATTTTCACCACCTCAGAATTAGCAGAAGTAGATAGGCTTATCATGAGAAACCGAATGTGATAAACATGTTAGAAATGAAAGGCTCCAAGTTATTAGTTATTATTTTAATAAAAGTTATTAAGTGTACCAAATATAAATTTTGAGAAAAATGGAAAAAAGCCACTATAAAAAAAAGTCAGTGTGGAGCCCGGGATTGCCACCAGGTGAGACACAGTTTTGACAGCTGCAGCAGAGGGTCCTCTATGCTTCACACCGACCGTCCTGTCTGACCCATTTTTATACCATTTTCCATGCCTGAGCCAGAGTCCCTTTTCTTCCTTTTTGGAGTGCATGTATTCATGTGGAGTTCTTTTCTCTGTGGCAAGTTGAACAATACATGTCCGGAGAGTGATGAAGACCTGTGTTTGCAGTTCCGGAATTCGGATTTGAGATGTACCTCCCTGATGGCTCTGACTATCTCGGTCTCGGATATTTATCGTGTATTTATCGTCCGGGTGTTTCTCGGACAACCTTGATGCATGATCCCTCTCTGGGCTGGCCACTTTCGTTCGCTTGTAAATAAAGTCCTCCCTCTCTTGTCCAGGTGGCTTTGACATGGTGTTGCAATCGCTGTTGCTGGCTTGTGCGATTTAAAAACATCTTATAAGAGTATAATTTAACAGCACATAACTATAAAATACATGAAAATTTTATTTGCACGAATTATCCTATAGACATATAACAGTCCTAATGATTCCTTGAGGCCTTGCAGTGTCACAATGTTCTCCATGGTTCCACAGGCCCCACAGTGTCATGTGACTCCTCTGTTCCATGAGTCCTGCAATGTCACAATGGACCTTTGGACCAATGGACCATGGGGCTTTGCAGTGTCACAACGGTCTCCTTTGGCTCCACAGGGTCACAATGGAGCACTGATTACAGGCAGCCTCTCTGTGTTACCCTGGAGCTTTGTTTCCGTGGGGTCTCGGAGTGTCCCAATGGAGCCTTGGTTGGATGGGGCCTCACAGTGTCACAATGATGCCTACATTCCACTGAGGCACACGGCGTCACTAGGGTCCCCTTGCTTCCATGAGGCCCAGCAATGTCACAGTGGTGTCCATGAATCCATGAGGACTCACAGTGTCCCAATGGTCACTTCTTCTCACATGGCCCCACAGTGTAACAATGGTCCCTTGGTTCCAGGGTTCCTGGTCTGGTGCATTCCCCTCTCCCCTTCTCAGGCCGCCCTGCCAGCTGAGAAATGCTCACTGGGCCTGGGCCTTGGCCAGCAGCCCCTGGGCTCAGCTCCTCTGGAGCTCATCACAGACACTGTCTGCTCCAGGCTCAACCATTCATTTCCTGGGGAGATGCCAAAGACTCCACAGGGAACATTTCCCTTTGCTCAGGGGAATTTCGCACAGGTGCCTTGTAGTGACTCTTTGTGTCTGTGTGCACACAGGAGTGCCTGTGCTCAGGGAAATGTGGCAGATATGCTGCTCCCTGAGGGCTTTGGATGCCTTGGATAGCTGAGCCAGTCAGGCCTGGAAGTAAGGTTAAGTCATGTCACCCTGATTCTTAAGATTTTCTAAAGCCTTCTGAGTTTCCATTCTGTTGGAGAACCTTCCCACACAATTTCTGTCAACAACATATTGTTTACAATCTTTTATGGGGCTGGACAAACTTGATGTACTAGTGTTTTGTCCAATGTCTTTTGACAGGTGGCCCATTCACTCTCCAATCCAATGTCACCTTTGGGAAAGTATAAAAGTTGGAGTCAGAGAATAAACTTTTATCTTTACCTTGCAAATAGCAGGTGGCTCGCGTCGTGCTTTCACGTGTCTTATAGCGACAAAGTCACAAGCTGTAAGCAAAGTTAAATGCTGCTAAGAGTTGTTCTTTTGCTAATTTGTGAAGCTTAATAGAAGTTATAAGCGAAGTTGAATATTGTTAAGTGTTATTCCACAGCTCTGTTTAGCTTTTAGGCTGTATTCCTTTTATCCTTGCCCTCACTGTCCTTTCGTCACACACACACAGACATTAGCATACACACTCACAAAAAAACACACAGAGACACACAGACACCGGGACAGTTCTTGACTCCTTTTTGGTTTGATTGCCTGGATTTTGTTTGGTTTTGTTGTTGCTTTGTTTCCTTGCTGTGCCTGAAGTGTCCAGTCAGGAGCAGAGTGACTCTTGCCAAGGAACTCTGTGGTGCTGTCACTTAATATTAAAGCTGTTTTATGCTACTCCCCTGCTGGGGATTTTTAAAGTGCTCTCAAGCCCTCCTTGATAAGAGGGTGAAGGAGCCCTGGCCAAGCTCTGGCCCTGGGGCACAGGGATGCTGCTAGGGGGTCCCTGTCTCCCTGTTCCAACTTTGAGGGCCCTGAGCCCCTGTCCCCGTGTCAGGCTCTGGGCTTGATCTCCTCGAACATCCTCAGGAGGAGGCTGCAGCGCCAGGGCCAGGGGGACCCAGAGGGACACGGGATGCCACTGTGCACCAGCAGCTTTGGACTTCTCTGGGAGGAACTTTGAGTGGGGGCTGGCTTGGAGTGACCTCCCCAGTAAGGTCACAGAGCCCCTGAGATGTCACACTGCCTCCTGGGATGTCACAGCCCACCCTGGGATCTCACAAATCCCCCTTGTGATGTCACAGAGCCAGTGCTGCTCTATCACTCTGGGATGTCATACAGTTGCGCTGTGATGGCACAGAAGACTCTGGCATCACAAAGTCAGCCCGTGTCACAATCCTCTAGTGCAAGCGGGAATCATGACAGTTCATTTTCCCCACCTCAGAATTAGCAGAAGTAGATAGGCTTATCATGAGAAACCGAATGTGATAAACATGTTAGAAATGAAAGGCTCCAAGTTATTAGTTATTATTTTAATAAAAGTTATTAAGTGTACCAAATATAAATTTTGAGAAAAATGGAAAAAAGCCACTATAAAAAAAAGTCAGTGTGGAGCCCGGGATTGCCACCAGGTGAGACACAGTTTTGACAGCTGCAGCAGAGGGTCCTCTATGCTTCACACCGACCGTCCTGTCTGACCCATTTTTATACCATTTTCCATGCCTGAGCCAGAGTTCCTTTTCTTCCTTTTTGGAGTGCATGTATTCATGTGGAGTTCTTTTCTCTGTGGCAAGTTGAACAATACATGTCCGGAGAGTGATGAAGACCTGTGTTTGCAGTTCCGGAATTCGGATTTGAGATGTACCTCCCTGATGGCTCTGCCTATCTCGGTCTCGGATATTTATCGTGTATTTATCGTCCGGGTGTTTCTCGGACAACCTTGATGCATGATCCCTCTCTGGGCTGGCCACTTTCGTTCGCTTGTAAATAAAGTCCTCCCTCTCTTGTCCAGGTGGCTTTGACATGGTGTTGCAATCGCTGTTGCTGGCTTGTGCGATTTAAAAACATCTTATAAGAGTATAATTTAACAGCACATAACTATAAAATACATGAAAATTTTATTTGCACGAATTATCCTATAGACATATAACAGTCCTAATGATTCCTTGAGGCCTTGCAGTGTCACAATGTTCTCCATGGTTCCACAGGCCCCACAGTGTCATGTGACTCCTCTGTTCCATGAGTCCTGCAATGTCACAATGGACCTTTGGACCAATGGACCATGGGGCTTTGCAGTGTCACAACGGTCTCCTTTGGCTCCACAGGGTCACAATGGAGCACTGATTACAGGCAGCCTCTCTGTGTTACCCTGGAGCTTTGTTTCCGTGGGGTCTCGCAGTGTCCCAATGGAGCCTTGGTTGGATGGGGCCTCACAGTGTCACAATGATGCCTACATTCCACTGAGGCACACGGCGTCACTAGGGTCCCCTTGCTTCCATGAGGCCCAGCAATGTCACAGTGGTGTCCATGAATCCATGAGGACTCACAGTGTCCCAATGGTCACTTCTTCTCACATGGCCCCACAGTGTAACAATGGTCCCTTGGTTCCAGGGTTCCTGGTCTGGTGCATTCCCCTCTCCCCTTCTCAGGCCGCCCTGCCAGCTGAGAAATGCTCACTGGGCCTGGGCCTTGGCCAGCAGCCCCTGGGCTCAGCTCCTCTGGAGCTCATCACAGACACTGTCTGCTCCAGGCTCAACCCTTCATTTCCTGGGGAGATGCCAAAGTCTCCACAGGGAACATTTCCCTTTGCTCAGGGGAATTTCGCACAGGTGCCTTGTAGTGACTCTTTGTGTCTGTGTGCACACAGGAGTGCCTGTGCTCAGGGAAATGTGGCAGATATGCTGCTCCCTGAGGGCTTTGGATGCCTTGGATAGCTGAGCCAGTCAGGCCTGGAAGTAAGGTTAAGTCATGTCACCCTGATTCTTAAGATTTTCTAAAGCCTTCTGAGTTTCCATTCTGTTGGAGAACCTTCCCACACAATTTCTGTCAACAACATATTGTTTACAATCTTTTATGGGGCTGGACAAACTTGATGTACTAGTGCTTTGTCCAATGTCTTTGGACAGGTGGCTCATTCACTCTCCAATCCAATGTCACCGTTGGGAAAGTATAAAAGTTGGAGTCAGAGAATAAACTTTTATCTTTAACTTGCAAATAGCAGGTGGCTCGCGTCGTGCTTTCACGTGTCTTATAGTGACAAAGTCACAAGCTGTAAGCAAAGTTAAATGCTGCTAAGAGTTGTTCTTTTGCTAATTTGTGAAGCTTAATAGAAGTTATAAGCGAAGTTGAATATTGTTAAGTGTTATTCCACAGCTCTGTTTAGCTTTTAGGCTGTATTCCTTTTATCCTTGCCCTCACTGTCCTTTCGTCACACATACACACACACACACACACACACACACACACACACACACACACACACACACAAACACACAGAGACACACAGACACCGGGACAGTTCTTGACTCCTTTTTGGTTTGATTGCCTGGATTTTGTTTGGTTTTGTTGTTGCTTTGTTTCCCTGGTGTGCCTGAAGTGTCCAGTCAGGAGCAGAGTGACTCTTGCCAAGGAACTCTGTGGTGCTGTCACTTAATATTAAAGCTGGTTTATGCTATTCTATGCTACTCCCCTGCTAGGATTTTTAAAGTGCTCTCAAGCCCTCCTTCATAAGAGGGTGAAGGAGCCCTGGCCAAGCTCTGGCCCTGGGGGCACAGGGATGCTGCTAGGGGGTCCCTGTCTCCCTGTTCCAACTTTGAGGGCCCTGAGCCCCTGTCCCCGTGTCAGGCTCTGGGCTTGATCTCCTCGAACATCCTCAGGGGGAGGCTGCAGCGCCAGGGGCAGGGGGACCCAGAAGGACACGGGATGCCACTGTGCACGAGCAGCTTTGGACTTCTCTGGGAGGAACTGTGAGTGGGAGCTGGCTTGAAGTGACCTCCCCAGTAAGGTCACAGAGCCCCTGAGATGTCACAATGCCTCCTGGGATGTCACAGCCCACCCTGGGATCTCACAAATCCCTCTTGTGATGTCACAGAGCCAGTGCTGCTCTATCACTCTGGGATGTCATACAGTTGCGCTGTGATGGCACAGAAGACTCTGGCATCACAAAGTCAGCCCGTGTCACAATCCTCTAGTGCAAGCGGGAATCATGACAGTTCATTTTCCCCATCTCAGAATTAGCAGAAATAGATAGGCTTATCATGAGAAACCGAATGTGATGAACATGTTAGAAATGCAAGGCTCCAAGTTATTAATTTTTAATTTAATAAAAGTTATTAAGTGTACCAAATATAAACTTTGAGAAAAATGAAAAAAAGCCACTATAAAAAAAAGTCAATGTGGAGCCCGGGATTGCCACCGGGTGAGACACAGGTTTGACAGCTGCAGCAGAGGGTCCTCTATGATTCACACCGACCGTCCTGTCTGACCCATTTTTATACGATTTTCCATGCCTGAGCCAGAGTCCCTTTTCTTCCTTTTTGGAGTGCATGTATTCATGTGGAGTTCTTTTCTCTGTGGCAAGTTGAACAATACATGTCCGGAGAGTGATGAACACCTGTGTTTGCAGTCCCGGAATTCGGATTTGAGATGTACCTCCCTGATGGCTCTGACTATCTCGGTCTCGGATATTTATCGTGTATTTATCGTCCAGGTGTTTCTCGGACAACCTTGATGCACGATCCCTCTCCGGGCTGGCCACTTTCGTTCGCTTGTAAATAAAGTCCTCCCTCTCTTGTCCAGGTGGCTTTGACATGGTTCTGCAGTCACTGTTGCTGGTTTGTGTGATTTAAAAACTTCTTATAAGAGTATAATTTAACAACACATAACTATAAAAGAGATGACAATTTTATTTGCACGAATTATCCCACACACATATAACAATCCTAATGATTCCATGAGGCCTTGCAGTGTCACAATGTTCTCCATGGTTCCAGAGGCCCCACAGTGTCATGTGACTCCTCTGTTCCATGAGTCCTGCAATGTCACAATGGACCTTTGGACCAATGGACCATGGGGCTTTGCAGTGTCACAACGGTCTCCTTTGGCTCCACAGTGTCACAATGGAGCACTGATTACAGGCAGCCTCTCTGTGTCACCCTGGAGCTTTGTTTCCGTGGGGTCTCGCAGTGTCCCAATGGAGCCTTGGCTGGATGGGGCCTCACAGTGTCACAATGATGCCTACATTCCACTGAGGCACACGGCGTCACTAGGGTCCCCTTGCTTCCATGAGGCCCAGCAATGTCACAGTGGTGTCCATGAATCCATGAGGACTCACAGTGTCCCAATGGTCTCTTGATCTCACCTGGTCCCACAGTGTCCCAATGGTCCCTTGGTCTCACAAGGCCCCACAGTGTCCCAATGGTCACTTCTTCTCACATGGCCCCACAGTGTAACAATGGTCCCTTGTTTCCAGGGTTCCTGGTCTGGTGCATTCCCCTCTCCCCTTCTCAGGCCGCCCTGCCAGCTGAGAAATGCTCACTGGGCCAGGGCCTTGGCCAGCAGCCCCTGGGCTCAGCTCCTCTGGAGCTCATCACAGACACTGTCTGCTCCAGGCTCAACCCTTCATTTCCTGGGGAGATGCCAAAGCCTCCACAGGGAACATTTCCCTTTGCCCAGGGGAATTTCTCACAGGTGCCTTGTAGTGACTCTTTGTGTCTGTGTGCACACAGGAGTGCCTGTGCTCAGGGAAAGGTGGCAGAAATGCTGCTCTCTGAGGGCTTTGATTGCCTTGGATAGCTGAGCCAGTCAGGCCTGGAAGTAAGGTTAAGTCATGTCACCCTGATTCTTAAGATTTTCTAAAGCCTTCTGACTTTACATTCTGTTGGAGAAGCTTCCCACACAATCTCTGTCAACAACATATTGTTTACAATCTTTTATGGGGGTGGACAAACTTGATGTACTAGTGTTTTGTCCAATGTCTTTTGACAGGTGGCCCATTCACTCTCCAATCCAATGTCACCGTTGGGAAAGTATAAAAGTTGGAGTCAGAGAATAAACTTTTATCTTTACCTTGCAAATAGCAGGTGGCTCGCGTCGTGCTTTCACGTGTCTTATAGCGACAAAGTCACAAGCTGTAAGCAAAGTTAAATGCTGCTAAGAGTTGTTCTTTTGCTAGTTTGTGAAGCTTAATAGAAGTTCTAAGCGAAGTTGAATATTGTTAAGTGTTATTCCACAGCTCTGTTTAGCTTTTAGGCTATATTCCTTTTATCCTTGCCCTCACTGTCCTTTCGTCACACACACACACACACACACACACACACACACACAGAGACACACAGACACCGGGACAGTTCTTGACTCCTTTTTGGTTTGATTGCCTGGATTTTGTTTGGTTTTGTTGTTGCTTTGTTTCCCTGGTGTGCCTGAAGTGTCCAGTCAGGAGCAGAGTGACTCTTGCCAAGGAACTCTGTGGTGCTGTCACTTAATATTAAAGCTGGTTTATGCTATTCTATGCTACTCCCCTGCTAGGATTTTTAAAGTGCTCTCAAGCCCTCCTTCATAAGAGGGTGAAGGAGCCCTGGCCAAGCTCTGGCCCCGGGGGGCACAGGGATGCTGCTAGGGGGTCCCTGTCTCCCTGTTCCAACTGTGACGGCCCTGAGCCCCTGTCCCCGTGTCAGACTCTGGGCTTGATCTCCTCGAACATCCTCAGGGGGAGGCTGCAGCGCCAGGGGCAGGGGGACCCAGAGGGACACGGGATGCCACCGGGCACGAGCAGCTTTGGACTTCTCTGGGAGGAACTGTGAGTGGGAGCTGGCTTGAAGTGACCTCCCCAGTAAGGTCACAGAGCCCCTGAGATGTCACACTGCCTCCTGGGATGTCACAGCCCACCCTGGGATCTCACAAATCCCCCTTGTGATGTCACAGAGCCAGTGCTGCTCTATCACTCTGGGATGTCATACAGTTGCGCTGTGATGGCACAGAAGACTCTGGCATCACAAAGTCAGCCCGTGTCACAATCCTCTAGTGCAAGCGGGAATCATGACAGTTCATTTTCCCCATCTCAGAATTAGCAGAAGTAGATAGGCTTATCATGAGAAACCGAATGTGATAAACATGTTAGAAATGAAAGGCTCCAAGTTATTCGTTATTAATTTAATAAAAGTTATTAAGTGTACCAAATATAAACTTTGAGAAAAATGAAAAAAAGCCACTATAAAAAAAGGTCAATGTGGAGCCCGGGATTGCCACCGGGTGAGACACAGGTTTGACAGCTGCAGCAGAGGGTCCTCTATGCTTCACACCGACCGTCCTGTCTGACCCATTTTTATACGATTTTCCTTGCCTGAGCCAGAGTCCCCTTTCTTCCTTTTCAAAGTGCATGTATTCATGTGGAGTTCTTTTCTCTGTGGCAAGTTGAACAATACGTGTCCGGAGAGTGATGAACACCTGTGTTTGCAGTCCCGGAATTCGGATTTGAGATGTACCTCCCTGATGGCTCTGACTATCTCGGTCTCGGATATTTATCGTGTATTTATCGTCCGGGTGTTTCTCGGACAACCATGATGCATGATCCCTCTCTGGGCTGGCCACTTTCGTTCGCTTGTAAATAAAGTCCTCCCTCTCTTGTCCAGGTGGCTTTCACATGGTGTTGCAATCGCTGTTGCTGGCTTGTGCAATTTAAAAACTTCTTATAAGAGTATAATTTAACAGCACATAACTATAAAATAGACGACAATTTTATTTGCACGAATTATCCTATAGACATATAACAGTCCTAATGATTCCTTGAGGCCTTGCAGTGTCACAATGTTCTCCATGGTTCCACAGGCCCCACAGTGTCATGTGACTCCAATGTTCCATGAGTCCTGCAATGTCACAATGGACCTTTGGACCAATGGACCATGGGGCTTTGCAGTGTCACAACGGTCTCCTTTGGCTCCACAGTGTCACAATGGAGCACTGATTACAGGCAGCCTCACTGTGTTACCCTGGAGCTTTGTTTCCGTGGGGTCTCGCAGTGTCCCAATGGAGCCTTGGTTGGATGGGGCCTCACAGTGTCACAATGATGCCTACATTCCACTGAGGCACACGGCGTCACTAGGGTCCCCTTGCTTCCATGAGGCCCAGCAATGTCACAGTGGTGTCCATGAATCCATGAGGACTCACAGTGTCCCAATGGTCTCTTGATCTCACATGGTCCCACAGTGTCCCAATGGTCCCTTGGTCTCACAAGGCCCCACAGTGTCCCAATGGTCACTTCTTCTCACATGGCCCCACAGTGTAACAATGGTCCCTTGGTTCCATGGTTCCTGGTCTGGTGCATTCCCCTCTCCCCTTCTCAGACCGCCCTGCCAGCTGAGAAATGCTCACTGGGCCAGGGCCTTGGCCAGCAGCCCCTGGGCTCAGCTCCTCTGGAGCTCATCACAGACACTGTCTGCTCCAGGCTCAACCCTTCATTTCCTGGGGAGATGCCAAAGCCTCCAAAGGGAGCATTTCCCTTTGCCCAGGGGAATTTCTCACAGGTGCCTTGTAGTGACTCTTTGTGTCTGTGTGCACACAGGAGTGCCTGTGCTCAGGGAAAGGTGGCAGAAATGCTGCTCTCTGAGGGCTTTGATTGCCTTGGATAGCTGAGCCAGTCAGGCCTGGAAGTAAGGTTAAGTCATGTCACCCTGATTCTTAAGATTTTCTAAAGCCTTCTGACTTTACATTCTGTTGGAGAAGCTTCCCACACAATCTCTGTCAACAACATATTGTTTACAATCTTTTATGGGGGTGGACAAACTTGATGTACTAGTGGTTTGTCCAATGTCTTTTGGCAGGTGGCCCATTCACTCTCCAATCCAATGTCACCGTTGGGAAAGTATAAAAGTTGGAGTCAGAGAATAAACTTTTATCTTTACCTTGCAAATAGCAGGTGGCTCGCGTCGTGCTTTCACGTGTCTTATAGCAACAAAGTCACAAGCTGTAAGCAAAGTTAAATGCTGCTAAGAGTTGTTCTTTTGCTAATTTGTGAAGCTTAATAGAAGTTCTAAGCGAAGTTGAATATTGTTAAGTGTTATTCCACAGCTCTGTTTAGCTTTTAGGCTGTATTCCTTTTATCCTTGCCCTCACTGTCCTTTCGTCACACACACACACACACACACACACACACCCACACACACACACACACACAAACACACAGAGACACACAGACACCGGGACAGTTCTTGACTCCGTTTTGGTTTGATTGCCTGGATTTTGTTTGGTTTTGTTGTTGCTTTGTTTCCCTGGTGTGCCTGAAGTGTCCAGTCAGGAGCAGAGTGACTCTTGCCAAGGAACTCTGTGGTGCTGTCACTTAATATTAAAGCTGGTTTATGCTATTCTATGCTACTCCCCTGCTAGGATTTTTAAAGTGCTCTCAAGCCCTCCTTCATAAGAGGGTGAAGGAGCCCTGGCCAAGCTCTGGCCCCGGGGGGCACAGGGATGCTGCTAGGGGGTCCCTGTCTCCCTGTTTCAACTTTGACGGCCCTGAGCCCCTGTCCCCGTGTCAGGCTCTGGGCTTGATCTCCTCGAACATCCTCAGGGGGAGGCTGCAGCGCCAGGGGCAGGGGGACCCAGAGGGTCACGGGATGCCACCGGGCACGAGCAGCTTTGGACTTCTCTGGGAGGAACTGTGAGTGGGAGCTGGCTTGAAGTGACCTCCCCAGTAAGGTCACAGAGCCCCTGAGATGTCACACTGCCTCCTGGGATGTCACAGCCCACCCTGAGATCTCACAAATCCCCCTTGTGATGTCACAGAGCCAGTGCTGCTCTAGCACTCTGGGATGTCATACAGTTGCGCTGTGATGGCACAGAAGACTCTGGCATCACAAAGTCAGCCCGTGTCACAATCCTCTAGTGCAAGCGGGAATCATGACAGTTCATTTTCCCCATCTCAGAATTAGCAGAAGTAGATAGGCTTATCATGAGAAACCGAATGTGATAAACATGTTAGAAATGAAAGGCTCCAAGTTATTAGTTATTAATTTAATAAAAGTTATTAAGTGTACCAAATATAAACTTTGAGAAAAATGAAAAAAAGCCACTATAAAAAAAGGTCAATGTGGAGCCCGGGATTGCCATCGGGTGAGACACAGGTTTGACAGCTGCAGCAGAGGGTCCTCTATGCTTCACACCGACCGTCCTGTCTGACCCATTTTTATACGATTTTCCTTGCCTGAGCCAGAGTCCCCTTTCTTCCTTTTCAAAGTGCATGTATTCATGTGGAGTTCTTTTCTCTGTGGCAAGTTGAACAATACGTGTCCGGAGAGTGATGAACACCTGTGTTTGCAGTCCCGGAATTCGGATTTGAGATGTACCTCCCTGATGGCTCTGACTATCTCGGTCTCGGATATTTATCGTGTATTTATCGTCCGGGTGTTTCTCGGACAACCTTGATGCATGATCCCTCTCTGGGCTGGCCACTTTCGTTCGCTTGTAAATAAAGTCCTCCCTCTCTCGTCCAGGTGGCTTTCACATGGTGTTGCAATCGCTGTTGCTGGCTTGTGCGATTTAAAAACTTCTTATAAGAGTATAATTTAACAGCACATAACTATAAAATAGACGACAATTTTATTTGCACGAATTATCCTATAGACATATAACAGTCCTAATGATTCCTTGAGGCATTGCAGTGTCACAATGTTCTCCATGGTTCCACAGGCCCCACAGTGTCATGTGACTCCAATGTTCCATGAGTCTTGCAATGTCACAGTGGACCTTTGGACCAATGGACCATGGGGCTTTGCAGTGTCACAACGCTCTCCTTTGGCTCCACAGGGTCACAATGGAGCACTGATTACAGGCAGCCTCACTGTGTTACCCTGGAGCTTTGTTTCCGTGGGGTCTCGCAGTGTCCCAATGGAGCCTTGGTTGGATGGGGCCTCACAGTGTCACAATGATGCCTACATTCCACTGAGGCACACGGCGTCACTAGGGTCCCCTTGCTTCCATGAGGCCCAGCAATGTCACAGTGGTGTCCATGAATCCATGAGGACTCACAGTGTCCCAATGGTCTCTTGATCTCACATGGTCCCACAGTGTCCCGATGGTCCCTTCTTCTCACATGGCCCCACAGTGTAACAATGGTCCCTTGGTTCCATGGTTCCTGGTCTGGTGCATTCCCCTCTCCCCTTCTCAGGCCACCCTGCCAGCTGAGAAATGCTCACTGGGCCTGGGCCTTGGCCAGCAGCCCCTGGGCTCAGCTCCTCTGGAGCTCATCACAGACACTGTCTGCTCCAGGCTCAACCCTTCATTTCCTGGAGAGATGCCAAAGCCTCCACAGGGAGCATTTCCCTTTGCTCAGGGGAATTTCTCACAGGTGCCTTGTTGTGACTCTTTGTGTCTGTGTGCACACAGGAGTGCCTGTGCTCAGGGAAATGTGGCAGAAATGCTGCTCTCTGAGGGCTTTGATTGCCTTGGATAGCTGAGCCAGTCAGGCCTGGAAGTAAGGTTAAGTCATGTCACCCTGATTCTTAAGATTTTCTAAAGCCTTCTGAGTTTACATTCTGTTGGAGAACCTTCCCACACAATTTCTGTCAACAACATATTGTTTACAATCTTTTATGGGGCTGGACAAACTTGATGTACTAGTGGTTTGTCCAATGTCTTTGGACAGGTGGCCCATTCACTCTCCAATCCAATGTCACCTTTGGGAAAGTATAAAACTTGGAGTCAGAGAATAAACTTTTAGCTTTACCTTGAAAATAGCAGGTGGCTCGCGTCGTGCTTTCACGTGTCTTATAGCGACAAAGTCACAAGCTGTAAGCAAAGTTAAATGCTGCTAAGAGTTGTTCTTTTGCTAATTTGTGAAGCTTAATAGAAGTTATAAGCGAAGTTGAATATTGTTAAGTGTTATTCCACAGCTCTGTTTAGCTTTTAGGCTGTATTCCTTTTATCCTTGCCCTCACTGCCCTTTCGTCACACATACACACACACACACACACACACACACAAACACACAAAAACACACAGAGACACACAGACACACAGAGACACACAGACACCGGGACAGTTCTTGACTCCTTTTTGGTTTGATTGCCTGGATTTTGTTTGGTTTTGTTGTTGCTTAGTTTCCTTGGTGTGCCTGAAGTGTCCAGTCAGGAGCAGAGTGACTCTTGGCAAGGAACCCTGTGGTCCTGTCACTTAATATTAAAGCTGTTTTATGCTACTCCCCTGCTGGGGATTTTTAAAGTGCTCTCAAGCCCTCCTTCATAAGAGGGTGAATGAGCCCTGGCCAAGCTCTGGCCCTGGGGGCACAGGGATGCTGCTAGGGGGTCCCTTTCTCCCTTTTCCAACTTTGAAGGCCCTGAGCCCCTGTCCCCGTGTCAGGCTCTGGGCTTGATCTCCTCGAACATCCTCAGGGGGAGGCTGCAGCGCCAGGGGCAGGGGGACCCAGAGGGACACGGGATGCCACCGGGCACGAGCAGCTTTGGACTTGTCTGGGAGGAACTGTGAGTGGGAGCTGGCTTGAAGTGACCTCCCCAGTAAGGTCACAGAGCCCCTGAGATGTCACAATGCCTCCTGGGATGTCACAGCCCACCCTGAGATCTCACAAATCCCCCTTGTGATGTCACAGAGCCAGTGCTGCTCTATCACTCTGGGATGTCATACAGTTGTGCTGTGATGGCACAGAAGACTCTGGCATCACAAAGTCAGCCCGTGTCACAATCCTCTAGTGCAAGCGGGAATCATGACAGTTCATTTTCCCCATCTCAGAATTAGCAGAAGTAGATAGGCTTATCATGAGAAACTGAATGTGATGAACATGTTAGAAATGCAAGGCTCCAAGGTATTAATTTTTAATTTAATAAAAGTTATTAAGTGTACCAAATATAAACTTTGAGAAAAATGAAAAAAAGCCACTATAAAAAAAGGTCAATGTGGAGCCCGGGATTGCCACCGGGTGAGACACAGGTTTGACAGCTGCAGCAGAGGGTCCTCTATGCTTCACACCGATCGTCCTGTCTGACCCATTTTTATACGATTTTCCTTGCCTGAGCCAGAGTCCCCTTTCTTCCTTTTCAAAGTGCATGTATTCATGTGGAGTTCTTTTCTCTGTGGCAAGTTGAACAATACGTGTCCGGAGAGTGATGAACACCTGTGTTTGCAGTCCCAGAATTCGGATTTGAGATGTACCTCCCTGATGGCTCTGACTATCTCGGTCTCGGATATTTATCGTGTATTTATCGTCCGGGTGTTTCTCGGACAACCTTGATGCATGATCCCTCTCTGGGCTGGCCACTTTCGTTCGTTTGTAAATAAAGTCCTCCCTCTCTTGTCCAGATGGCTTTCACATGGTGTTGCAATCGCTGTTGCTGGCTTGTGCGATTTAAAAACTTCTTATAAGAGTATAATTTAACAGCACATAACTATAAAAGAGACGACAATTTTATTTGCACGAATTATCCTATAGACATATAACAGTCCTAATGATTCCTTGAGGCCTTGCAGTGTCACAATGTTCTCCATGGTTCCACAGGCCCCACAGTGTCATGTGACTCCAATGTTCCATGAGTCCTGCAATATCACAATGGACCTTTGGACCAATGGACCATGGGGCTTTGCAGTGTCACAACGGTCTCCTTTGGCTCCACAGTGTCACAATGGAGCACTGATTACAGGCAGCCTCACTGTGTTACCCTGGAGCTTTGTTTCCGTGGGGTCTCGCAGTGTCCCAATGGAGCCTTGGTTGGATGGGGCCTCACAGTGTCACAATGATGCCTACATTCCACTGAGGCACACGGCGTCACTAGGGTCCCCTTGCTTCCATGAGGCCCAGCAATGTCACAGTGGTGTCCATGAATCCATGAGGACTCACAGTATCCCAATGGTCTCTTGATCTCACATGGTCCCACAGTGTCCCAATGGTCCCTTGGTCTCACAAGGCCCCACAGTGTCCCAATGGTCCCTTCTTCTCACATGGCCCCACAGTGTAACAATGGTCCCTTGGTTCCATGGTTCCTGGTCTGGTGCATTCCCCTTTCCCCTTCTCAGGCCACCCTGCCAGCTGAGAAATGCTCACTGGGCCTGGGCCTTGGCCAGCAGCCCCTGGGCTCAGCTCCTCTGGAGCTCATCAAAGACACTGTCTGCTCCAGGCTCAACCCTTCATCCCCTGGGGAGATGCCAAAGCCTCCACAGGGAACATTTCCCTTTGCTCAGGGGAATTTCTCACAGGTGCCTTGTAGTGACTCTTTGTGTCTGTGTGCACACAGGAGTGCCTGTGCTCAGGGAAAGGTGGCAGAAATGCTGCTCTCTGAGGGCTTTGATTGCCTTGGATAGCTGAGCCAGTCAGGCCTGGAAGTAAGGTTAAGTCATGTCACCCTGATTCTTAAGATTTTCTAAAGCCTTCTGACTTTACATTCTGTTGGAGAACCTTCCCACACAATCTCTGTCAACAACATATTGTTTACAATCTTTTATGGGGGTGGACAAACTTGATGTACTAGTGGTTTGTCCAATGTCTTTGGACAGGTGGTCCATTCACTCTCCAATCCAATGTCACCTTTGGGAAAGTATAAAAGTTGGAGTCAGAGAATAAACTTTTAGCTTTACCTTGAAAATAGCAGGTAGCTCGCGTCGTGCTTTCACGTGTCTTATAGCGACAAAGTCACAAGCTGTAAGCAAAGTTAAATGCTGCTAAGAGTTGTTCTTTTGCTAATTTGTGAAGCTTAATAGAAGTTATAAGCGAAGTTGAATATTGTTAAGTGTTATTCCACAGCTCTGTTTAGCTTTTAGGCTGTATTCCTTTTATCCTTGCCCTCACTGTCCTTTCGTCACACACACACACACACACACACACACCCACACACACACACACACAAACACACAGAGACACACAGACACCGGGACAGTTCTTGACTCCTTTTTGGTTTGATTGCCTGGATTTTGTTTGGTTTTGTTGTTGCTTTGTTTCCTTGGTGTGCCTGAAGTGTCGAGTCAGGAGCAGAGTGACTCTTGCCAAGGAACTCTGTGGTGCTGTCACTTAATATTAAAGCTGTTTTATGCTACTCCCCTGCTGGGGATTTTTAAAGTGCTCTCAAGCCCTCCTTCATAAGAGGGTGAAGGAGCCCTGGCCAAGCTCTGGCCCTGGGGGCACAGGGATGCTGCTAGGGGGTCCCTGTCTCCCTGTTCCAACTGTGACGGCCCTGAGCCCCTGTCCCCGTGTCAGGCTCTGGGCTTGATCTCCTCGAACATCCTCAGCGGGAGGCTGCAGCGCCAGGGGCAGGGGGACCCAGAGGGACACGGGATGCCACCGGGCACGAGCAGCTTTGGACTTCTCTGGGAGGAACTGTGAGTGGGAGCTGGCTTGAAGTGACCTCCCCAGTAAGGTCACAGAGCCCCTGAGATGTCACACTGCCTCCTGGGATGTCACAGCCCACCCTGAGATCTCACAAATCCCCCTTGTGATGTCACAGAGCCAGTGCTGCTCTATCACTCTGGGATGTCATACAGTTGCGCTGTGATGGCACAGAAGACTCTGGCATCACAAAGTCAGCCCGTGTCACAATCCTCTAGTGCAAGCGGGAATCATGACAGTTCATTTTCCCCATCTCAGAATTAGCAGAAGTAGATAGGCTTATCATGAGAAACCGAATGTGATGAACATGTTAGAAATGCAAGGCTCCAAGTTATTAATTTTTAATTTAATAAAAGTTATTAAGTGTACCAAATATAAACTTTGAGAAAAATGAAAAAAAGCCACTACAAAAAAAAGTCAATGTGGAGCCCGGGATTGCCACCGGGTGAGACACAGGTTTGACAGCTGCAGCAGAGGGTCCTCTATGCTTCACACCGACCGTCCTGTCTGACCCATTTTTATACGATTTTCCTTGCCTGAGCCAGAGTCCCCTTTCTTCCTTTTCAAAGTGCATGTATTCATGTGGAGTTCTTTTCTCTGTGGCAAGTTGAACAATACGTGTCCGGAGAGTGATGAACACCTGTGTTTGCAGTCCCGGAATTCGGATTTGAGATGTACCTCCCTGATGGCTCTGACTATCTCGGTCTCGGATATTTATCGTGTATTTATCGTCCGGGTGTTTCTCGGACAACCTTGATGCATGATCCCTCTCTGGGCTGGCCACTTTCGTTCGCTTGTAAATAAAGTCCTCCCTCTCTCGTCCAGCTGGCTTTGACATGGTGTTGCAGTCGCAGTTGCTGGCTTGTGCGATTTAAAAACTTCCTATAAGAGTATAATTTAACAGCACATAACTATAAAAGAGACGACAATTTTATTTGCACGAATTATCCTATAGACATATAACAGTCCTAATGATTCCTTGAGGCCTTGCAGTGTCACAATGGTCTCCATGGTTCCACAGGCCCCACAGTGTCATGTGACTCCTCTGTTCCATGAGTCCTGCAATGTCACAGTGGACCTTTGGACCAATGGACCATGGGGCTTTGCAGTGTCACAACGCTCTCCTTTGGCTCCACAGGGTCACAATGGAGCACTGATTACAGGCAGCCTCTCTGTGTTACCCTGGAGCTTTGTTTCCGTGGGGTCTCGCAGTGTCCCAATGGAGCCTTGGCTGGATGGGGCCTCACAGTGTCACAATGATGCCTACATTCCACTGAGGCACACGGCGTCACTAGGGTCCCCTTGCTCCCATGAGGCCCAGCAATGTCACAGTGGTGTCCATGAATCCATGAGGACTCACAGTATCCCAATGGTCTCTTGATCTCACATGGTCCCACAGTGTCCCAATGGTCCCTTGGTTCCATGGTTCCTGGTCTGGTGCATTCCCCTTTCCCCTTCTCAGGCCACCCTGCCAGCTGAGAAATGCTCACTGGGCCAGGGCCTTGGCCAGCAGCCCCTGGGCTCAGCTCCTCTGGAGCTCATCACAGACACTGTCTGCTCCAGGCTCAACCCTTCATCCCCTGGGGAGATGCCAAAGCCTCCACAGGGAACATTTCCCTTTGCTCAGGGGAATTTCTCACAGGTGCCTTGTAGTGACTCTTTGTGTCTGTGTGCACACAGGAGTGCCTGTGCTCAGGGAAATGTGGCAGAAATGCTGCTCTCTGAGGGCTTTGATTGCCTTGGATAGCTGAGCCAGTCAGGCCTGGAAGTAAGGTTAAGTCATGTCACCCTGATTCTTAAGATTTTCTAAAGCCTTCTGAGTTTCCATTCTGTTGGAGAACCTTCCCACACAATTTTTGTCAACAACATATTGTTTACAATCTTTCATGGGGCTGGACAAACTTGATGTACTAGTGCTTTGTCCAATGTCTTTGGACAGGTGGTCCATTCACTCTCCAATCCAATGTCACCTTTGGGAAAGTATAAAAGTTGGAGTCAGAGAATAAACTTTTCTCTTTACCTTGAAAATAGCAGGTGGCTCGCGTCGTGCTTTCACGTGTCTTATAGCGACAAAGTCACAAGCTGTAAGCAAAGTTAAATGCTGCTAAGAGTTGTTCTTTTGCTAATTTGTGAAGCTTAATAGAAGTTCTAAGCGAAGTTGAATATTGTTAAGTGTTATTCCACAGCTCTGTTTAGCTTTTAGGCTGTATTCCTTTTATCCTTGCCCTCACTGTCCTTTCGTCACACACACACACACACACACACACACACCCACACACACACACACACACAAACACACAGAGACACACAGACACCGGGACAGTTCTTGACTCCTTTTCGGTTTGATTGCCTGGATTTTGTTTGGTTTTCTTGTTGCTTTGTTTCCTTGGTGTGCCTGAAGTGTCCAGTCAGGAGAAGAGTGACTCTTGCCAAGGAACTCTGTGGTGCTGTCACTTAATGTTAAAGCTGTTTTATGCTACTCCCCTGCTGGGGATTTTTAAAGTGCTCTCAAGCCCTCCTTCATAAGAGGGTGAAGGAGCCCTGGCCAAGCTCTGGCCCTGGGGGCACAGGGATGCTGCTAGGGGGTCCCTGTCTCCCTGTTCCAACTGTGACGGCCCTGAGCCCCTGTCCCCGTGTCAGGATCTGGGCTTGATCTCCTCGAACATCCTCAGCGGGAGGCTGCAGCGCTAGGGGCAGGGGGACCCAGAGGGACACAGGATGCCACCGGGCACGAGCAGCTTTGGACTTCTCTGGGAGGAACTGTGAGTGGGAGCTGGCTTGAAGTGACCTCCCCAGTAAGGTCACAGAGCCCCTGAGATGTCACACTGCCTCCTGGGATGTCACAGCCCACCCTGAGATCTCACAAATCCCCCTTGTGATGTCACAGAGCCAGTGCTGCTCTAGCACTCTGGGATGTCATACAGTTGCGCTGTGATGGCACAGAAGACTCTGGCATCACAAAGTCAGCCCGTGTCACAATCCTTTAGTGCAAGCGGGAATCATGACAGTTCATTTTCCCCATCTCAAAATTAGCAGAAGTAGATAGGCTTATCATGAGAAACTGAATGTGATGAACATGTTAGAAATGCAAGGCTCCAAGTTATTAATTTTTAATTTAATAAAAGTTATTAAGTGTACCAAATATAAACTTTGAGAAAAATGAAAAAAAGCCACTATAAAAAAAAGTCAATGTGGAGCCCGGGATTGCCACCGGGTGAGACACAGGTTTGACAGCTGCAGCAGAGGGTCCTCTATGCTTCACACCGACCGTCCTGTCTGACCCATTTTTATACGATTTTCCTTGCCTGAGCCAGAGTCCCCTTTCTTCCTTTTCAAAGTGCATGTATTCATGTGGAGTTCTTTTCTCTGTGGCAAGTTGAACAATACGTGTCCGGAGAGTGATGAACACCTGTGTTTGCAGTCCCGGAATTCGGATTTGAGATGTACCTCCCTGATGGCTCTGACTATCTCGGTCTCGGATATTTATCGTGTATTTATCGTCCGGGTGTTTCTCAGACAACCTTGATGCATGATCCCTCTCTGGGCTGGCCACTTTCGTTCGCTTGTAAATAAAGTCCTCCCTCTCTCGTCCAGGTGGCTTTGACATGGTGTTGCAATCGCTGTTGCTGGCTTGTGCGATTTAAAAACTTCCTATAAGAGTATAATTTAACAGCACATAACTATAAAAGAGACGACAATTTTATTTGCACGAATTATCCTATAGACATATAACAGTCCTAATGATTCCTTGAGGCCTTGCAGTGTCACAATGGTCTCCATGGTTCCACAGGCCCCACAGTGTCATGTGACTCCTCTGTTCCATGAGTCCTGCAATGTCACAATGGACCTTTGGACCAATGGACCATGGGGCTTTGCAGTGTCACAACGCTCTCCTTTGGCTCCACAGGGTCACAATGGAGCACTGATTACAGGCAGCCTCTCTGTGTTACCCTGGAGCTTTGTTTCCGTGGGGTCTCGCAGTGTCCCAATGGAGCCTTGGCTGGATGGGGCCTCACAGTGTCACAATGATGCCTACATTCCACTGAGGCACACGGCGTCACTAGGGTCCCCTTGCTTCCATGAGGCCCAGCAATGTCACAGTGGTGTCCATGAATCCATGAGGACTCACAGTATCCCAATGGTCTCTTGATCTCACATGGTCCCACAGTGTCCCAATGGTCCCTTGGTGTCACAAGGCCCCACAGTGTCCCAATGGTCACTTCTTCTCACATGGCCCCACAGTGTAACAATGGTCCCTTGGTTCCATGGTTCCTGGTCTGGTGCATTCCCCTTTCCCCTTCTCAGGCCACCCTGCCAGCTGAGAAATGCTCACTGGGCCTGGGCCTTGGCCAGCAGCCCCTGGGCTCAGCTCCTCTGGAGCTCATCACAGACACTGTCTGCTCCAGGCTCAACCCTTCATCCCCTGGGGAGATGCCAAAGCCTCCACAGGGAACATTTCCCTTTGCTCAGGGGAATTTCTCACAGGTGCCTTGTAGTGACTCTTTGTGTCTGTGTGCACACAGGAGTGCCTGTGCTCAGGGAAATGTGGCAGAAATGCTGCTCTCTGAGGGCTTTGATTGCCTTGGATAGCTGAGCCAGTCAGGCCTGGAAGTAAAGGTTAAGTCATGTCACCCTGATTCTTAAGATTTTCTAAAGCCTTCTGAGTTTCCATTCTGTTGGAGAACCTTCCCACACAATTTCTGTCAACAACATATTGTTTACAATCTTTTATGGGGCTGGACAAACTTGATGTACTAGTGGTTTGTCCAATGTCTTTGGACAGGTGGTCCATTCACTCTCCAATCCAATGTCACCTTTGGGAAAGTATAAAAGTTGGAGTCAGAGAATAAACTTTTCTCTTTACCTTGAAAATAGCAGGTGGCTCGCGTCGTGCTTTCACGTGTCTTATAGCGACAAAGTCACAAGCTGTAAGCAAAGTTAAATGCTGCTAAGAGTTGTTCTTTTGCTAATTTGTGAAGCTTAATAGAAGTTATAAGCAAAGTTGAATATTGTTAAGTGTTATTCCACAGCTCTGTTTAGCTTTTAGGCTGTATTCCTTTTATCCTTGCCCTCACTGTCCTTTCGTCACACACACACACACACACACACACACCCACACACACACACACACACACAAACACACAGAGACACACAGACACCGGGACAGTTCTTGACTCCTTTTTGGTTTGATTGCCTGGATTTTGTTTGGTTTTGTTGTTGCTTTGTTTCCTTGGTGCGCCTGAAGTGTCCAGTCAGGAGCAGAGTGACTCTTGCCAAGGAACTCTGTGGTGCTGTCACTTAATATTAAAGCTGTTTTATGCTACTCCCCTGCTGGGGATTTTTAAAGTGCTCTCAAGCCCTCCTTCATAAGAGGGTGAAGGAGCCCTGGCCAAGCTCTGGCCCTGGGGGCACAGGGATGCTGCTAGGGGGTCCCTGTCTCCCTGTTCCAACTGTGACGGCCCTGAGCCCCTGTCCCCGTGTCAGGCTCTGGGCTTGATCTCCTCAAACATCCTCAGGGGGAGGCTGCAGCGCCAGGGGCAGGGGGACCCAGAGGGACACGGGATGCCACCGGGCACGAGCAGCTTTGGACTTCTCTGGGAGGAACTGTGAGTGGGAGCTGGCTTGAAGTGACCTCCCCAGTAAGGTCACAGAGCCCCTGAGATGTCACACTGCCTCCTGGGATGTCACAGCCCACCCTGAGATCTCACAAATCCCCCTTGTGATGTCACAGAGCCAGTGCTGCTCTAGCACTCTGGGATGTCATACAGTTGCGCTGTGATGGCACAGAAGACTCTGGCATCACAAAGTCAGCCCGTGTCACAATCCTCTAGTGCAAGCGGGAATCATGACAGTTCATTTTCCCCATCTCAGAATTAGCAGAAGTAAATAGGCTTATCATGAGAAACCGAATGTGATGAACATGTTAGAAATGCAAGGCTCCAAGTTATTAATTTTTAATTTAATAAAAGTTATTAAGTGTACCAAATATAAACTTTGAGAAAAATGAAAAAAAGCCACTACAAAAAAAAGTCAATGTGGAGCCCGGGATTGCCACCGGGTGAGACACAGGTTTGACAGCTGCAGCAGAGGGTCCTCTATGCTTCACACCGACCGTCCTGTCTGACCCATTTTTATACGATTTTCCTTGCCTGAGCCAGAGTCCCCTTTCTTCCTTTTCAAAGTGCATGTATTCATGTGGAGTTCTTTTCTCTGTGGCAAGTTGAACAATACGTGTCCGGAGAGTGATGAACACCTGTGTTTGCAGTCCCGGAATTCGGATTTGAGATGTACCTCCCTGATGGCTCTGACTATCTCGGTCTCGGATATTTATCGTGTATTTATCGTCCGGGTGTTTCTCGGACAACCTTGATGCATGATCCCTCTCTGGGCTGGCCACTTTCGTTCGCTTGTAAATAAAGTCCTCCCTCTCTCGTCCAGCTGGCTTTGACATGGTGTTGCAGTCGCAGTTGCTGGCTTGTGCGATTTAAAAACTTCCTATAAGAGTATAATTTAACAGCACATAACTATAAAAGAGACGACAATTTCATTTGCACGAATTATCCTATAGACATATAACAGTCCTAATGATTCCTTGAGGCCTTGCAGTGTCACAATGGTCTCCATGGTTCCACAGGCCCCACAGTGTCATGTGACTCCTCTGTTCCATGAGTCCTGCAATGTCACAGTGGACCTTTGGACCAATGGACCATGGGGCTTTGCAGTGTCACAACGCTCTCCTTTGGCTCCACAGGGTCACAATGGAGCACTGATTACAGGCAGCCTCTCTGTGTTACCCTGGAGCTTTGTTTCCGTGGGGTCTCGCAGTGTCCCAATGGAGCCTTGGCTGGATGGGGCCTCACAGTGTCACAATGATGCCTACATTCCACTGAGGCACACGGCGTCACTAGGGTCCCCTTGCTTCCATGAGGCCCAGCAATGTCACAGTGGTGTCCATGAATCCATGAGGACTCACAGTATCCCAATGGTCTCTTGATCTCACATGGTCCCACAGTGTCCCAATGGTCCCTTGGTTCCATGGTTCCTGGTCTGGTGCATTCCCCTTTCCCCTTCTCAGGCCACCCTGCCAGCTGAGAAATGCTCACTGGGCCAGGGCCTTGGCCAGCAGCCCCTGGGCTCAGCTCCTCTGGAGCTCATCACAGACACTGTCTGCTCCAGGCTCAACCCTTCATCCCCTGGGGAGATGCCAAAGCCTCCACAGGGAACATTTCCCTTTGCTCAGGGGAATTTCTCACAGGTGCCTTGTAGTGACTCTTTGTGTCTGTGTGCACACAGGAGTGCCTGTGCTCAGGGAAATGTGGCAGAAATGCTGCTCTCTGAGGGCTTTGATTGCCTTGGATAGCTGAGCCAGTCAGGCCTGGAAGTAAGGTTAAGTCATGTCACCCTGATTCTTAAGATTTTCTAAAGCCTTCTGAGTTTCCATTCTGTTGGAGAACCTTCCCACACAATTTCTGTCAACAACATATTGTTTACAATCTTTCATGGGGCTGGACAAACTTGATGTACTAGTGCTTTGTCCAATGTCTTTGGACAGGTGGTCCATTCACTCTCCAATCCAATGTCACCTTTGGGAAAGTATAAAAGTTGGAGTCAGAGAATAAACTTTTCTCTTTACCTTGCAAATAGCAGGTGGCTCGCGTCGTGCTTTCACGTGTCTTATAGCGACAAAGTCACAAGCTGTAAGCAAAGTTAAATGCTGCTAAGAGTTGTTCTTTTGCTAATTTGTGAAGCTTAATAGAAGTTATAAGCGAAGTTGAATATTGTTAAGTGTTATTCCACAGCTCTGTTTAGCTTTTAGGCTGTATTCCTTTTATCCTTGCCCTCACTGTCCTTTCGTCACACACACACACACACACACACACACACCCACACACACACACACACACAAACACACAGAGACACACAGACACCGGGACAGTTCTTGACTCCTTTTCGGTTTGATTGCCTGGATTTTGTTTGGTTTTCTTGTTGCTTTGTTTCCTTGGTGTGCCTGAAGTGTCCAGTCAGGAGAAGAGTGACTCTTGCCAAGGAACTCTGTGGTGCTGTCACTTAATGTTAAAGCTGTTTTATGCTACTCCCCTGCTGGGGATTTTTAAAGTGCTCTCAAGCCCTCCTTGATAAGAGGGTGAAGGAGCCCTGGCCAAGCTCTGGCCCTGGGGGCACAGGGATGCTGCTAGGGGGTCCCTGTCTCCCTGTTCCAACTGTGACGGCCCTGAGCCCCTGTCCCCGTGTCAGGATCTGGGCTTGATCTCCTCGAACATCCTCAGCGGGAGGCTGCAGCGCTAGGGGCAGGGGGACCCAGAGGGACACAGGATGCCACCGGGCACGAGCAGCTTTGGACTTCTCTGGGAGGAACTGTGAGTGGGAGCTGGCTTGAAGTGACCTCCCCAGTAAGGTCACAGAGCCCCTGAGATGTCACACTGCCTCCTGGGATGTCACAGCCCACCCTGAGATCTCACAAATCCCCCTTGTGATGTCACAGAGCCAGTGCTGCTCTAGCACTCTGGGATGTCATACAGTTGCGCTGTGATGGCACAGAAGACTCTGGCATCACAAAGTCAGCCCGTGTCACAATCCTTTAGTGCAAGCGGGAATCATGACAGTTCATTTTCCCCATCTCAAAATTAGCAGAAGTAGATAGGCTTATCATGAGAAACCGAATGTGATGAACATGTTAGAAATGCAAGGCTCCAAGTTATTAATTTTTAATTTAATAAAAGTTATTAAGTGTACCAAATATAAACTTTGAGAAAAATGAAAAAAAGCCACTATAAAAAAAAGTCAATGTGGAGCCCGGGATTGCCACCGGGTGAGACACAGGTTTGACAGCTGCAGCAGAGGGTCCTCTATGCTTCACACCGACCGTCCTGTCTGACCCATTTTTATACGATTTTCCTTGCCTGAGCCAGAGTCCCCTTTCTTCCTTTTCAAAGTGCATGTATTCATGTGGAGTTCTTTTCTCTGTGGCAAGTTGAACAATACGTGTCCGGAAAGTGATGAACACCTGTGTTTGCAGTCCCGGAATTCGGATTTGAGATGTACCTCCCTGATGGCTCTGACTATCTCGGTCTCGGATATTTATCGTGTATTTATCGTCCGGGTGTTTCTCAGACAACCTTGATGCATGATCCCTCTCTGGGCTGGCCACTTTCGTTCGCTTGTAAATAAAGTCCTCCCTCTCTCGTCCAGGTGGCTTTGACATGGTGTTGCAATCGCTGTTGCTGGCTTGTGCGATTTAAAAACTTCCTATAAGAGTATAATTTAACAGCACATAACTATAAAAGAGACGACAATTTTATTTGCACGAATTATCCTATAGACATATAACAGTCCTAATGATTCCTTGAGGCCTTGCAGTGTCACAATGGTCTCCATGGTTCCACAGGCCCCACAGTGTCATGTGACTCCTCTGTTCCATGAGTCCTGCAATATCACAATGGACCTTTGGACCAATGGACCATGGGGCTTTGCAGTGTCACAACGCTCTCCTTTGGCTCCACAGGGTCACAATGGAGCACTGATTACAGGCAGCCTCTCTGTGTTACCCTGGAGCTTTGTTTCCGTGGGGTCTCGCAGTGTCCCAATGGAGCCTTGGCTGGATGGGGCCTCACAGTGTCACAATGATGCCTACATTCCACTGAGGCACACGGCGTCACTAGGGTCCCCTTGCTTCCATGAGGCCCAGCAATGTCACAGTGGTGTCCATGAATCCATGAGGACTCACAGTATCCCAATGGTCTCTTGATCTCACATGGTCCCACAGTGTCCCAATGGTCCCTTGGTGTCACAAGGCCCCACAGTGTCCCAATGGTCACTTCTTCTCACATGGCCCCACAGTGTAACAATGGTCCCTTGGTTCCATGGTTCCTGGTCTGGTGCATTCCCCTTTCCCCTTCTCAGGCCACCCTGCCAGCTGAGAAATGCTCACTGGGCCTGGGCCTTGGCCAGCAGCCCCTGGGCTCAGCTCCTCTGGAGCTCATCACAGACACTGTCTGCTCCAGGCTCAACCCTTCATCCCCTGGGGAGATGCCAAAGCCTCCACAGGGAACATTTCCCTTTGCTCAGGGGAATTTCTCACAGGTGCCTTGTAGTGACTCTTTGTGTCTGTGTGCACACAGGAGTGCCTGTGCTCAGGGAAATGTGGCAGAAATGCTGCTCTCTGAGGGCTTTGATTGCCTTGGATAGCTGAGCCAGTCAGGCCTGGAAGTAAAGGTTAAGTCATGTCACCCTGATTCTTAAGATTTTCTAAAGCCTTCTGAGTTTCCATTCTGTTGGAGAACCTTCCCACACAATTTCTGTCAACAACATATTGTTTACAATCTTTTATGGGGCTGGACAAACTTGATGTACTAGTGCTTTGTCCAATGTCTTTGGACAGGTGGTCCATTCACTCTCCAATCCAATGTCACCTTTGGGAAAGTATAAAAGTTGGAGTCAGAGAATAAACTTTTCTCTTTACCTTGAAAATAGCAGGTGGCTCGCGTCGTGCTTTCACGTGTCTTATAGCGACAAAGTCACATGCTGTAAGCAAAGTTAAATGCTGCTAAGAGTTGTTCTTTTGCTAATTTGTGAAGCTTAATAGAAGTTATAAGCAAAGTTGAATATTGTTAAGTGTTATTCCACAGCTCTGTTTAGCTTTTAGGCTGTATTCCTTTTATCCTTGCCCTCACTGTCCTTTCGTCACACACACACACACACACACACACACCCACACACACACACACACACACAAACACACAGAGACACACAGACACTGGGACAGTTCTTGACTCCTTTTTGGTTTGATTGCCTGGATTTTGTTTGGTTTTCTTGTTGCTTTGTTTCCTTGGTGCGCCTGAAGTGTCCAGTCAGGAGCAGAGTGACTCTTGCCAAGGAACTCTGTGGTGCTGTCACTTAATATTAAAGCTGTTTTATGCTACTCCCCTGCTGGGGATTTTTAAAGTGCTCTCAAGCCCTCCTTCATAAGAGGGTGAAGGAGCCCTGGCCAAGCTCTGGCCCTGGGGGCACAGGGATGCTGCTAGGGGGTCCCTGTCTCCCTGTTCCAACTGTGACGGCCCTGAGCCCCTGTCCCCGTGTCAGGCTCTGGGCTTGATCTCCTCAAACATCCTCAGGGGGAGGCTGCAGCGCCAGGGGCAGGGGGACCCAGAGGGACACGGGATGCCACCGGGCACGAGCAGCTTTGGACTTCTCTGGGAGGAACTGTGAGTGGGAGCTGGCTTGAAGTGACCTCCCCAGTAAGGTCACAGAGCCCCTGAGATGTCACACTGCCTCCTGGGATGTCACAGCCCACCCTGAGATCTCACAAATCCCCCTTGTGATGTCACAGAGCCAGTGCTGCTCTAGCACTCTGGGATGTCATACAGTTGCGCTGTGATGGCACAGAAGACTCTGGCATCACAAAGTCAGCCCGTGTCACAATCCTTTAGTGCAAGCGGGAATCATGACAGTTCATTTTCCCCATCTCAAAATTAGCAGAAGTAGATAGGCTTATCATGAGAAACTGAATGTGATGAACATGTTAGAAATGCAAGGCTCCAAGTTATTAATTTTTAATTTAATAAAAGTTATTAAGTGTACCAAATATAAACTTTGAGAAAAATGAAAAAAAGCCACTATAAAAAAAAGTCAATGTGGAGCCCGGGATTGCCACCGGGTGAGACACAGGTTTGACAGCTGCAGCAGAGGGTCCTCTATGCTTCACACCGACCGTCCTGTCTGACCCATTTTTATACGATTTTCCTTGCCTGAGCCAGAGTCCCCTTTCTTCCTTTTCAAAGTGCATGTATTCATGTGGAGTTCTTTTCTCTGTGGCAAGTTGAACAATACGTGTCCGGAGAGTGATGAACACCTGTGTTTGCAGTCCCGGAATTCGGATTTGAGATGTACCTCCCTGATGGCTCTGACTATCTCGGTCTCGGATATTTATCGTGTATTTATCGTCCGGGTGTTTCTCAGACAACCTTGATGCATGATCCCTCTCTGGGCTGGCCACTTTCGTTCGCTTGTAAATAAAGTCCTCCCTCTCTCGTCCAGGTGGCTTTGACATGGTGTTGCAATCGCTGTTGCTGGCTTGTGCGATTTAAAAACTTCCTATAAGAGTATAATTTAACAGCACATAACTATAAAAGAGACGACAATTTTATTTGCACGAATTATCCTATAGACATATAACAGTCCTAATGATTCCTTGAGGCCTTGCAGTGTCACAATGGTCTCCATGGTTCCACAGGCCCCACAGTGTCATGTGACTCCTCTGTTCCATGAGTCCTGCAATGTCACAATGGACCTTTGGACCAATGGACCATGGGGCTTTGCAGTGTCACAACGCTCTCCTTTGGCTCCACAGGGTCACAATGGAGCACTGATTACAGGCAGCCTCTCTGTGTTACCCTGGAGCTTTGTTTCCGTGGGGTCTCGCAGTGTCCCAATGGAGCCTTGGCTGGATGGGGCCTCACAGTGTCACAATGATGCCTACATTCCACTGAGGCACACGGCGTCACTAGGGTCCCCTTGCTTCCATGAGGCCCAGCAATGTCACAGTGGTGTCCATGAATCCATGAGGACTCACAGTATCCCAATGGTCTCTTGATCTCACATGGTCCCACAGTGTCCCAATGGTCCCTTGGTCTCACAAGGCCCCACAGTGTCCCAATGGTCACTTCTTCTCACATGGCCCCACAGTGTAACAATGGTCCCTTGGTTCCATGGTTCCTGGTCTGGTGCATTCCCCTTTCCCCTTCTCAGGCCACCCTGCCAGCTGAGAAATGCTCACTGGGCCTGGGCCTTGGCCAGCAGCCCCTGGGCTCAGCTCCTCTGGAGCTCATCACAGACACTGTCTGCTCCAGGCTCAACCCTTCATCCCCTGGGGAGATGCCAAAGCCTCCACAGGGAACATTTCCCTTTGCTCAGGGGAATTTCTCACAGGTGCCTTGTAGTGACTCTTTGTGTCTGTGTGCACACAGGAGTGCCTGTGCTCAGGGAAATGTGGCAGAAATGCTGCTCTCTGAGGGCTTTGATTGCCTTGGATAGCTGAGCCAGTCAGGCCTGGAAGTAAAGGTTAAGTCATGTCACCCTGATTCTTAAGATTTTCTAAAGCCTTCTGAGTTTCCATTCTGTTGGAGAACCTTCCCACACAATTTCTGTCAACAACATATTGTTTACAATCTTTTATGGGGCTGGACAAACTTGATGTACTAGTGCTTTGTCCAATGTCTTTGGACAGGTGGTCCATTCACTCTCCAATCCAATGTCACCTTTGGGAAAGTATAAAAGTTGGAGTCAGAGAATAAACTTTTCTCTTTACCTTGAAAATAGCAGGTGGCTCGCGTCGTGCTTTCATGTGTCTTATAGCGACAAAGTCACAAGCTGTAAGCAAAGTTAAATGCTGCTAAGAGTTGTTCTTTTGCTAATTTGTGAAGCTTAATAGAAGTTATAAGCAAAGTTGAATATTGTTAAGTGTTATTCCACAGCTCTGTTTAGCTTTTAGGCTGTATTCCTTTTATCCTTGCCCTCACTGTCCTTTCGTCACACACACACACACACACACACACACACACCCACACACACACACACACACACAAACACACAGAGACACACAGACACTGGGACAGTTCTTGACTCCTTTTTGGTTTGATTGCCTGGATTTTGTTTGGTTTTGTTGTTGCTTTGTTTCCTTGGTGCGCCTGAAGTGTCCAGTCAGGAGCAGAGTGACTCTTGCCAAGGAACTCTGTGGTGCTGTCACTTAATATTAAAGCTGTTTTATGCTACTCCCCTGCTGGGGATTTTTAAAGTGCTCTCAAGCCCTCCTTCATAAGAGGGTGAAGGAGCCCTGGCCAAGCTCTGGCCCTGGGGGCACAGGGATGCTGCTAGGGGGTCCCTGTCTCCCTGTTCCAACTGTGACGGCCCTGAGCCCCTGTCCCCGTGTCAGGCTCTGGGCTTGATCTCCTCAAACATCCTCAGGAGGAGGCTGCAGCGCCAGGGGCAGGGGGACCCAGAGGGACACGGGATGCCACCGGGCACGAGCAGCTTTGGACTTCTCTGGGAGGAACTGTGAGTGGGAGCTGGCTTGAAGTGACCTCCCCAGTAAGGTCACAGAGCCCCTGAGATGTCACACTGCCTCCTGGGATGTCACAGCCCACCCTGAGATCTCACAAATCCCCCTTGTGATGTCACAGAGCCAGTGCTGCTCTATCACTCTGGGATGTCATACAGTTGCGCTGTGATGGCACAGAAGACTCTGGCATCACAAAGTCAGCCCGTGTCACAATCCTCTAGTGCAAGCGGGAATCATGACAGTTCATTTTCCCCATCTCAGAATTAGCAGAAGTAGATAGGCTTATCATGAGAAACCGAATGTGATGAACATGTTAGAAATGCAAGGCTCCAAGTTATTAATTTTTAATTTAATAAAAGTTATTAAGTGTACCAAATATAAACTTTGAGAAAAATGAAAAAAAGCCACTACAAAAAAAAGTCAATGTGGAGCCCGGGATTGCCACCGGGTGAGACACAGGTTTGACAGCTGCAGCAGAGGGTCCTCTATGCTTCACACCGACCGTCCTGTCTGACCCATTTTTATACGATTTTCCTTGCCTGAGCCAGAGTCCCCTTTCTTCCTTTTCAAAGTGCATGTATTCATGTGGAGTTCTTTTCTCTGTGGCAAGTTGAACAATACATGTCCGGAGAGTGATGAACACCTGTGTTTGCAGTCCCGGAATTCGGATTTGAGATGTACCTCCCTGATGGCTCTGACTATCTCGGTCTCGGATATTTATCGTGTATTTATCGTCCGGGTGTTTCTCGGACAACCTTGATGCATGATCCCTCTCTGGGCTGGCCACTTTCGTTCGCTTGTAAATAAAGTCCTCCCTCTCTTGTCCAGCTGGCTTTGACATGGTGTTGCAGTCGCAGTTGCTGGCTTGTGCGATTTAAAAACTTCCTATAAGAGTATAATTTAACAGCACATAACTATAAAAGAGACGACAATTTTATTTGCACGAATTATCCTATAGACATATAACAGTCCTAATGATTCCTTGAGGCCTTGCAGTGTCACAATGGTCTCCATGGTTCCACAGGCCCCACAGTGTCATGTGACTCCTCTGTTCCATGAGTCCTGCAATGTCACAGTGGACCTTTGGACCAATGGACCATGGGGCTTTGCAGTGTCACAACGCTCTCCTTTGGCTCCACAGGGTCACAATGGAGCACTGATTACAGGCAGCCTCTCTGTGTTACCCTGGAGCTTTGTTTCCGTGGGGTCTCGCAGTGTCCCAATGGAGCCTTGGCTGGATGGGGCCTCACAGTGTCACAATGATGCCTACATTCCACTGAGGCACACGGCGTCACTAGGGTCCCCTTGCTTCCATGAGGCCCAGCAATGTCACAGTGGTGTCCATGAATCCATGAGGACTCACAGTATCCCAATGGTCTCTTGATCTCACATGGTCCCACAGTGTCCCAATGGTCCCTTGGTCTCACAAGGCCCCACAGTGTCCCAATGGTCACTTCTTCTCACATGGCCCCACAGTGTAACAATGGTCCCTTGGTTCCATGGTTCCTGGTCTGGTGCATTCCCCTTTCCCCTTCTCAGGCCACCCTGCCAGCTGAGAAATGCTCACTGGGCCAGGGCCTTGGCCAGCAGCCCCTGGGCTCAGCTCCTCTGGAGCTCATCACAGACACTGTCTGCTCCAGGCTCAACCCTTCATCCCCTGGGGAGATGCCAAAGCCTCCACAGGGAACATTTCCCTTTGCTCAGGGGAATTTCTCACAGGTGCCTTGTAGTGACTCTTTGTGTCTGTGTGCACACAGGAGTGCCTGTGCTCAGGGAAATGTGGCAGAAATGCTGCTCTCTGAGGGCTTTGATTGCCTTGGATAGCTGAGCCAGTCAGGCCTGGAAGTAAGGTTAAGTCATGTCACCCTGATTCTTAAGATTTTCTAAAGCCTTCTGAGTTTCCATTCTGTTGGAGAACCTTCCCACACAATTTCTGTCAACAACATATTGTTTACAATCTTTTATGGGGCTGGACAAACTTGATGTACTAGTGTTTCGTCCAATGTCTTTGGACAGGTGGTCCATTCACTCTCCAATCCAATGTCACCTTTGGGAAAGTATAAAAGTTGGAGTCAGAGAATAAACTTTTCTCTTTACCTTGAAAATAGCAGGTGGCTCGCGTCGTGCTTTCACGTGTCTTATAGCGACAAAGTCACAAGATGTAAGCAAAGTTAAATGCTGCTAAGAGTTGTTCTTTTGCTAATTTGTGAAGCTTAATAGAAGTTATAAGCAAAGCTGAATATTGTTAAGTGTTATTCCACAGCTCTGTTTAGCTTTTAGGCTGTATTCCTTTTATCCTTGCCCTCACTGTCCTTTCGTCACACACACCCACACACACACACACACACCCACACACACACACACACACAAAAACACACAGAGACACACAGACACCGGGACAGTTCTTGACTCCTTTTTGGTTTGATTGCCTGGATTTTGTTTGGTTTTGTTGTTGCTTTGTTTCCTTGGTGTGCCTGAAGTGTCCAGTCAGGAGCAGAGTGACTCTTGCCAAGGAACTCTGTGGTGCTGTCACTTAATATTAAAGCTGTTTTATGCTACTCCCCTGCTGGGGATTTTTAAAGTGCTCTCAAGCCCTCCTTCATAAGAGGGTGAAGGAGCCCTGGCCAAGCTCTGGCCCTGGGGGCACAGGGATGCTGCTAGGGGGTCCCTGTCTCCCTGTTCCAACTGTGACGGCCCTGAGCCCCTGTCCCCGTGTCAGGCTCTGGGCTTGATCTCCTCAAACATCCTCAGGGGGAGGCTGCAGCGCCAGGGGCAGGGGGACCCAGAGGGACACGGGATGCCACCGGGCACGAGCAGCTTTGGACTTCTCTGGGAGGAACTGTGAGTGGGAGCTGGCTTGAAGTGACCTCCCCAGTAAGGTCACAGAGCCCCTGAGATGTCACACTGCCTCCTGGGATGTCACAGCCCACCCTGGGATCTCACAAATCCCCCTTGTGATGTCACAGAGCCAGTGCTGCTCTATCACTCTGGGATGTCATACAGTTGCGCTGTGATGGCACAGAAGACTCTGGCATCACAAAGTCAGCCCGTGTCACAATCCTCTAGTGCAAGCGGGAATCATGACAGTTCATTTTCCCCATCTCAGAATTAGCAGAAGTAGATAGGCTTATCATGAGAAACCGAATGTGATGAACATGTTAGAAATGCAAGGCTCCAAGTTATTAATTTTTAATTTAATAAAAGTTATTAAGTGTACCAAATATAAACTTTGAGAAAAATGAAAAAAAGACACTATAAAAAAAAGTCAATGTGGAGCCCGGGATTGCCACCGGGTGAGACACAGGTTTGACAGCTGCAGCAGAGGGTCCTCTATGCTTCACACCGACCGTCCTGTCTGACCCATTTTTATACGATTTTCCTTGCCTGAGCCAGAGTCCCCTTTCTTCCTTTTCAAAGTGCATGTATTCATGTGGAGTTCTTTTCTCTGTGGCAAGTTGAACAATACGTGTCCGGAGAGTGATGAACACCTGTGTTTGCAGTCCCGGAATTCGGATTTGAGATGTACCTCCCTGATGGCTCTGACTATCTCGGTCTCGGATATTTATCGTGTATTTATCGTCCGGGTGTTTCTCGGACAACCTTGATGCATGATCCCTCTCTGGGCTGGCCACTTTCGTTCGCTTGTAAATAAAGTCCTCCCTCTCTCGTCCAGCTGGCTTTGACATGGTGTTGCAGTCGCAGTTGCTGGCTTGTGCGATTTAAAAACTTCCTATAAGAGTATAATTTAACAGCACATAACTATAAAAGAGACGACAATTTTATTTGCACGAATTATCCTATAGACATATAACAGTCCTAATGATTCCTTGAGGCCTTGCAGTGTCACAATGTTCTCCATGGTTCCACAGGCCCCACAGTGTCATGTGACTCCTCTGTTCCATGAGTCCTGCAATGTCACAGTGGACCTTTGGACCAATGGACCATGGGGCTTTGCAGTGTCACAACGCTCTCCTTTGGCTCCACAGGGTCACAATGGAGCACTGATTACAGGCAGCCTCTCTGTGTTACCCTGGAGCTTTGTTTCCGTGGGGTCTCGCAGTGTCCCAATGGAGCCTTGGCTGGATGGGGCCTCACAGTGTCACAATGATGCCTACATTCCACTGAGGCACACGGCGTCACTAGGGTCCCCTTGCTTCCATGAGGCCCAGCAATGTCACAGTGGTGTCCATGAATCCATGAGGACTCACAGTATCCCAATGGTCTCTTGATCTCACATGGTCCCACAGTGTCCCAATGGTCCCTTGGTTCCATGGTTCCTGGTCTGGTGCATTCCCCTTTCCCCTTCTCAGGCCACCCTGCCAGCTGAGAAATGCTCACTGGGCCAGGGCCTTGGCCAGCAGCCCCTGGGCTCAGCTCCTCTGGAGCTCATCACAGACACTGTCTGCTCCAGGCTCAACCCTTCATCCCCTGGGGAGATGCCAAAGCCTCCACAGGGAACATTTCCCTTTGCTCAGGGGAATTTCTCACAGGTGCCTTGTAGTGACTCTTTGTGTCTGTGTGCACACAGGAGTGCCTGTGCTCAGGGAAATGTGGCAGAAATGCTGCTCTCTGAGGGCTTTGATTGCCTTGGATAGCTGAGCCAGTCAGGCCTGGAAGTAAGGTTAAGTCATGTCACCCTGATTCTTAAGATTTTCTAAAGCCTTCTGAGTTTCCATTCTGTTGGAGAACCTTCCCACACAATTTCTGTCAACAACATATTGTTTACAATCTTTTATGGGGCTGGACAAACTTGATGTACTAGTGTTTCGTCCAATGTCTTTGGACAGGTGGTCCATTCACTCTCCAATCCAAGGTCACCTTTGGGAAAGTATAAAAGTTGGAGTCAGAGAATAAACTTTTCTCTTTACCTTGAAAATAGCAGGTGGCTCGCGTCGTGCTTTCACGTGTCTTATAGCGACAAAGTCACAAGATGTAAGCAAAGTTAAATGCTGCTAAGAGTTGTTCTTTTGCTAATTTGTGAAGCTTAATAGAAGTTATAAGCAAAGTTGAATATTGTTAAGTGTTATTCCACAGCTCTGTTTAGCTTTTAGGCTGTATTCCTTTTATCCTTGCCCTCACTGTCCTTTCGTCACACACACCCACACACACACACACACACCCACACACACACACACACACAAAAACACACAGAGACACACAGACACCGGGACAGTTCTTGACTCCTTTTTGGTTTGATTGCCTGGATTTTGTTTGGTTTTGTTGTTGCTTTGTTTCCTTGGTGTGCCTGAAGTGTCCAGTCAGGAGCAGAGTGACTCTTGCCAAGGAACTCTGTGGTGCTGTCACTTAATATTAAAGCTGTTTTATGCTACTCCCCTGCTGGGGATTTTTAAAGTGCTCTCAAGCCCTCCTTCATAAGAGGGTGAAGGAGCCCTGGCCAAGCTCTGGCCCTGGGGGCACAGGGATGCTGCTAGGGGGTCCCTGTCTCCCTGTTCCAACTGTGACGGCCCTGAGCCCCTGTCCCCGTGTCAGGCTCTGGGCTTGATCTCCTCAAACATCCTCAGGGGGAGGCTGCAGCGCCAGGGGCAGGGGGACCCAGAGGGACACGGGATGCCACCGGGCACGAGCAGCTTTGGACTTCTCTGGGAGGAACTGTGAGTGGGAGCTGGCTTGAAGTGACCTCCCCAGTAAGGTCACAGAGCCCCTGAGATGTCACACTGCCTCCTGGGATGTCACAGCCCACCCTGAGATCTCACAAATCCCCCTTGTGATGTCACAGAGCCAGTGCTGCTCTATCACTCTGGGATGTCATACAGTTGCGCTGTGATGGCACAGAAGACTCTGGCATCACAAAGTCAGCCCGTGTCACAATCCTCTAGTGCAAGCGGGAATCATGACAGTTCATTTTCCCCATCTCAGAATTAGCAGAAGTAGATAGGCTTATCATGAGAAACCGAATGTGATGAACATGTTAGAAATGCGGGGCTCCAAGTTATTAATTTTTAATTTAATAAAAGTTATTAAGTGTACCAAATATAAACTTTGAGAAAAATGAAAAAAAGACACTATAAAAAAAAGTCAATGTGGAGCCCGGGATTGCCACCGGGTGAGACACAGGTTTGACAGCTGCAGCAGAGGGTCCTCTATGCTTCACACCGACCGTCCTGTCTGACCCATTTTTATACGATTTTCCTTGCCTGAGCCAGAGTCCCCTTTCTTCCTTTTCAAAGTGCATGTATTCATGTGGAGTTCTTTTCTCTGTGGCAAGTTGAACAATACGTGTCCGGAGAGTGATGAACACCTGTGTTTGCAGTCCCGGAATTCGGATTTGAGATGTACCTCCCTGATGGCTCTGACTATCTCGGTCTCGGATATTTATCGTGTATTTATCGTCCGGGTGTTTCTCGGACAACCTTGATGCATGATCCCTCTCTGGGCTGGCCACTTTCGTTCGCTTGTAAATAAAGTCCTCCCTCTCTCGTCCAGCTGGCTTTGACATGGTGTTGCAGTCGCAGTTGCTGGCTTGTGCGATTTAAAAACTTCCTATAAGAGTATAATTTAACAGCACATAACTATAAAAGAGACGACAATTTCATTTGCACGAATTATCCTATAGACATATAACAGTCCTAATGATTCCTTGAGGCCTTGCAGTGTCACAATGTTCTCCATGGTTCCACAGGCCCCACAGTGTCATGTGACTCCTCTGTTCCATGAGTCCTGCAATGTCACAGTGGACCTTTGGACCAATGGACCATGGGGCTTTGCAGTGTCACAACGCTCTCCTTTGGCTCCACAGGGTCACAATGGAGCACTGATTACAGGCAGCCTCTCTGTGTTACCCTGGAGCTTTGTTTCCGTGGGGTCTCGCAGTGTCCCAATGGAGCCTTGGCTGGATGGGGCCTCACAGTGTCACAATGATGCCTACATTCCACTGAGGCACACGGCGTCACTAGGGTCCCCTTGCTTCCATGAGGCCCAGCAATGTCACAGTGGTGTCCATGAATCCATGAGGACTCACAGTGTCCCAATGGTCTCTTGATCTCACATGGTCCCACAGTGTCCCAATGGCCCCTTGGTCTCACAAGGCCCCACAGTGTCCCAATGGTCACTTCTTCTCACATGGCCCCACAGTGTAACAATGGTCCCTTGGTTCCAGGGTTCCTGGTCTGGTGCATTCCCCTCTCCCCTTCTCAGGCCGCCCTGCCAGCTGAGAAATGCTCACTGGGCCAGGGCCTTGGCCAGCAGCCCCTGGGCTCAGCTCCTCTGGAGCTCATCACAGACACTGTCTGCTCCAGGCTCAACCCTTCATTTCCTGGGGAGATGCCAAAGCCTCCACAGGGAACATTTCCCTTTGCTCAGGGGAATTTCTCACAGGTGCCTTGTAGTGACTCTTTGTGTCTGTGTGCACACAGGAGTGCCTGTGCTCAGGGAAATGTGGCAGATATGCTGCTCCCTGAGGACTTTGGATGCCTTGGATAGCTGAGCCAGTCAGGCCTGGAAGTAAGGTTAAGTCATGTTACCCTGATTCTTAAGATTTTCTAAAGCCTTCTGAGTTTCCATTCTGTTGGAGAACCTTCCCACACAATTTCTGTCAACAACATATTGTTTACAATCTTTTATGGGGGTGGACAAACTTGATGTACTAGTGGTTTGTCCAATGTCTTTGGACAGGTGGCCCATTCACTCTCCAATCCAATGTCACCTTTGGGAAAGTATAAAAGTTGGAGTCAGAGAATAAACTTTTATCTTTACCTTGCAAATAGCAGGTGGCTCGCGTCGTGCTTTCACGTGTCTTATAGCGACAAAGTCACAAGCTGTAAGCAAAGTTAAATGCTGCTAAGAGTTGTTCTTTTGCTAATTTGTGAAGCTTAATAGAAGTTATAAGCGAAGTTGAATATTGTTAAGTGTTATTCCACAGCTCTGTTTAGCTTTTAGGCTGTATTCCTTTTATCCTTGCCCTCACTGTCCTTTCGTCACACACACACACACACATTAACATACACACTCACACAAAAACACACAGAGACACACAGACACCGGGACAGTTCTTGACTCCTTTTTGGTTTGATTGCCTGGATTTTGTTTGGTTTTGTTGTTGCTTTGTTTCCTTGCTGTGCCTGAAGTTTCCAGTCAGGAGCAGAGTGACTCTTGCCAAGGAACTCTGTGGTGCTGTCACTTAATATTAAAGCTGTTTTATGCTACTCCCCTGCTGGGGATTTTTATAAGTGCTCTCAAGCCCTCCTTCATAAGAGGGTGAAGGAGCCCTGGCCAAGCTCTGGCCCTGGGGGCACAGGGATGCTGCTAGGGGGTCCCTGTCTCCCTGTTACAACTTTCAGGGCCCTGAGCCCCTGTCCCCGTGTCAGGCTCTGGGCTTGATCTCCTCGAACATCCTCAGGAGGAGGCTGCAGCGCCAGGGGCAGGGGGACCCAGAGGGACACGGGATGCCACTGTGCACCAGCAGCTTTGGACTTCTCTGGGAGGAACTGTGAGTGGGAGCTGGCTTGAAGTGACCTCCCCAGTAAGGTCACAGAGCCCCTGAGATGTCACTCTGCCTCCTGGGATGTCACAGCCCACCCTGGGATCTCACAAATCCCCCTTGTGATGCCACAGAGCCAGTGCTGCTCTATCACTCTGGGATGTCATACAGTTGCGCTGTGATGGCACAGAAGACTCTGGCATCACAAAGTCAGCCCGTGTCACAATCCTCTAGTGCAAGCGGGAATCATGACAGTTCATTTTCCCCATCTCAGAATTAGCAGAAGTAGATAGGCTTATCATGAGAAACCGAATGTGATAAGCATGTTAGAAATGAAAGGCTCCAAGTTATTAGTTATTAATTTAATAAAAGTTATTAAGTGTACCAAATATAAGTTTTGAGAAAAATGGAAAAAAGCCACTATAAAAAAAAGTCAGTGTGGAGCCCGGGATTGCCACCAGGTGAGACACAGGTTGGACAGCTGCAGCAGAGGGTCCTCTATGCTTCACACCGACCGTCCTGTCTGACCCATTTTTATACCATTTTCCATGCCTGAGCCAGAGTCCCTTTTCTTCCTTTTTGGAGTGCATGTATTCATGTGGAGTTCTTTTCTCTGTGGCAAGTTGAACAATACGTGTCCGGAGAGTGATGAACACCTGTGTTTGCAGTCCCGGAATTCGGATTTGAGATGTACCTTCCTGATGGCTCTGACTATCTCGGTCTCGGATATTTATCGTGTATTTATCGTCCGGGTGTTTCTCGGACAACCTTGATGCATGATCCCTCTCCGGGCTGGCCACTTTCGTTCGCTTATAAATAAAGTCCTCCCTCTCTTGTCCAGGTGGCTTTCACATGGTGTTGCAATCACTGTTGCTGGCTTGTGCAATTTAAAAACTTCTTATAAGAGTATAATTTAACAGCACATAACCATAAAATAGATGACAATTTTATTTGCACAAATTATCCTATAGACATATAACAGTCCTAATGATTCCTTGAGGCCTTGCAGTGTCACAATGTTCTCCATGGTTCCACAGGCCCCACAGTGTCATGTGACTCCTCTGTTCCATGAGTCCTGCAATGTCACAATGGACCTTTGGAACAATGGACCATGGGGCTTTGCAGTGTCACAACGCTCTCCTTTGGCTCCACAGGGTCACAATGGAGCACTGATTACAGGCAGCCTCTCTGTGTTACCCTGGAGCTTTGTTTCCGTGGGGTCTCGCAGTGTCCCAATGGAGCCTTGGTTGGATGGGGCCTCACAGTGTCACAATGATGCCTACATTCCACTGAGGCACATGGCGTCACTTGGGTCCCCTTGCTTCCATGAGGCCCAGCAATGTCACAGTGGTGTCCATGAATCCATGAGGACTCACAGTATCCCAATGGTCTCTTGAGCTGACATGGCCCCACAGTGTAACTATTGTCCCTTGGTTCCATGGTTCCTGGTCTGGTGCATTCCCCTCTCCCCTTCTCAGGCCGCCCTGCCAGCTGAGAAATGCTCACTGGGCCTGGGCCTTGGCCAGCAGCCCCTGGGCTCAGCTCCTCTGGAGCTCATCACAGACACTGTCTGCTCCAGGCTCAACCCTTCATCCCCTGGGGAGATGCCAAAGCCTCCACAGGGAGCATTTCCCTTTGCTCAGGGGAATTTCTCACAGGTGCCTTGTAGTGACTCTTTGAGTCTGTGTGCACACAGGAGTGCCTGTGCTCAGGGAAATGTGGCAGATATGCTGCTCCCTGAGGGCTTTGGATGCCTTGGATAGCTGAGCCAGTCAGGCCTGGAAGTAAGGTTAAGTCATGTCACCCTGATTCTTAAGATTTTCTAAAGCCTTCTGAGTTTACATTCTGTTGGAGAACCTTCCCACACAATTTCTGTCAACAACATATTGTTTACAATCTTTTATGGGGCTGGACAAACTTGATGTACTAGTGGTTTGTCCAATGTCTTTGGACAGGTGGCTCATTCACTCTCCAATCCAATGCCACCTTTGGGAAAGTATAAAACTTGGAGTCAGAGAATAAACTTTTATCGTTACCTTGCAAATAGCAGGTGGCTCGCGTCGTGCTTTCACGTGTCTTATAGCGACAAAGTCACAAGCTGTAAGCAAAGTTAAATGCTGCTAAGAGTTGTTCTTTTGCTAATTTGTGAAGCTTAATAGAAGTTATAAGCGAAGTTGAATATTGTTAAGTGTTATTCCACAGCTCTGTTTAGCTTTTAGGCTGTATTCCTTTTCTCCTTGCCCTCACTGTCCTTTCGTCACACACACACAGACATTAACATACACACTCACAAAAAAACACACAGAGACACAGAGACACTGGGACAGTTCTTGACTCCTTTTTGGTTTGATTGCCTGGATTTTGTTTGGTTTTGTTGTTGCTTTGTTTCCTTGGTGTGCCTGAAGTGTCCAGTCAGGAGCAGAGTGACTCTTGCCAAGGAATTCTGTGGTGCTGTCACTTAATATTAAAGCTGTTTTATGCTACTCCCCTGCTGGGTATTTTTAAAGTGCTCTCAAGCTCTCCTTCATAAGAGGGTGAAGGAGCCCTGGCCAAGATCTGGCCCTGGGGGCACAGGGATGCTGCTAGGGGGTCCCTGTCTCCCTGTTCCGTCCAAGTTTGAGGGCCCTGAGCCCCTGTCCCCGTGTCAGGCTGTGGGCTTGATCTCCTCGAACATCCTCGGGGGGAGGCTGCAGCGCCAGGGGCAGGGGGACCCAGAGGTACACGGGATGCCACTGTGCACCAGCAGCTTTGGACTTCTCTGGGAGGAACTGTGAGTGGGAGCTGGCTTGAAGTGACCTCCCCAGTAAGGTCACAGAGCCCCTGAGATGTCACACTGCCTCCTGGGATGTCACAGCCCACCCTGGGATCTCACAAATCCCCCTTGTGATGTCACAGAGCCAGTGCTGCTCTATCACTCTGGGATGTCATACAGTTGCGTTGTGATGGCACAGAAGACTCTGGCATCACAAAGTCAGCCCGTGTCACAATCCTCTAGTGCAAGCGGGAATCATGACAGTTCATTTTCCCCACCTCAGAATTCGCAGAAGTGGATAGGCTTATCATGAGAAACCGAATGTGATAAACATGTTAGAAAAGAAAGGCTCCAAGTTATTAGTTATTATTTTAATAAAAGTTATTAAGTGTACCAAATATAAGTTTTGAGAAAAATGGAAAAAAGCCACTATAAAAAAAAGTCAGTGTGGAGCCCGGGATTGCCACCGGGTGAGACACAGGTTTGACAGCTGCAGCAGAGGGTCCTCTATGCTTCACACCGACCGTCCTGTCTGACCCATTTTTATACCATTTTCCATGCCTGAGCCAGAGTCCCTTTTCTTCCTTTTTGGAGTGCATGTATTCATGTGGAGTTCTTTTCTCTGTGGCAAGTTGAAGCATACATGTCCGGAGAGTGATGAACACCTGTGTTTGCAGTCCCGGAATTCGGATTTGAGATGTACCTCCCTGATGGCTCTGACTATCTCGGTCTCGGATATTTATCGTGTATTTATGGTCCGGGTGTTTCTCGGACAACCTTGATGCATGATCCCTCTCCGGGCTGGCCACTTTCGTTCGCTTGTAAATAAAGTCCTCCCTCTCTTGTCCAGGTGGCTTTCACATGGTGTTGCAATCACTGTTGCTGGCTTGTGCAATTTAAAAACTTCTTATAAGAGTATAATTTAACAGCACATAACCATTATATAGATGACAATTTTATTTGCACGAATTATCCTATAGACATATAACAGTCCTAATGATTCCTTGAGGCCTTGCAGTGTCACAATGTTCTCCATGGTTCCACAGGCCCCACAGTCTCATGTGACTCCTCTGTTCCATGAGTCCTGCAATGTCACAATGGACCTTTGGACCAATGGACCATGGGGCTTTGCAGTGTCACAACGCTCTCCTTTGGCTCCACAGGGTCACAATGGAGCACTGATTACAGGCAGCCTCTCTGTGTTACCCTGGAGCTTTGTTTCCGTGGGGTCTCGCAGTGTCCCAATGGAGCCTTGGTTGGATGGGGCCTCACAGTGTCACAATGATGCCTACATTCCACTGAGGCACACGGCGTCACTAGGGTCCCCTTGCTTCCATGAGGCCCAGCAATGTCACAGTGGTGTCCATGAATCCATGAGGACTCACAGTGTCCCAATGGTCTCTTGATCTCACATGGTCCCACAGTGTAACAATGGTCCCTTGGTTCCATGGTTCCTGGTCTGGTGCATTCCCCTCTCCCCTTCTAAGGCCGCCCTGCCAGCTGAGAAATGCTCACTGGGCCTGGGCCTTGGCCAGCAGCCCCTGGGCTCAGCTCCTCTGGAGCTCATCACAGACACTGTCTGCTCCAGGCTCAACCCTTCATTTCCTGGGGAGATGCCAAAGCCTCCACAGGGAACATTTCCCTTTGCTCAGGGGAATTTCACACAGGTGCCTTGTAGTGACTCTTTGTGTCTGTGTGCACACAGGAGTGCCTGTGCTCAGGGAAATGTGGCAGATATGCTGCTCCCTGAGGACTTTGGATGCCTTGGATAGCTGAGCCAGTCAGGCCTGGAAGTAAGGTTAAGTCATGTTACCCTGATTCTTAAGATTTTTTAAAGCCTTCTGAGTTTCCATTCTGTTGGAGAACCTTCCCACACAATTTCTGTCAACAACATATTGTTTACAATCTTTTATGGGGGTGGACAAACTTGATGTACTAGTGGTTTGTCCAATGTCTTTGGAGAGGTGGCCCATTCACTCTCCAATCCAATGTCACCTTTGGGAAAGTATAAAAGTTGGAGTCAGAGAATAAACTTTTATCTTTACCTTGCAAATAGCAGGTGGCTCGCGTCGTGCTTTCACGTGTCTTATAGCGACAAAGTCACAAGCTGTAAGCAAAGTTAAATGCTGCTAAGAGTTGTTCTTTTGCTAATTTGTGAAGCTTAATAGAAGTTCTAAGCGAAGTTGAATATTGTTAAGTGTTATTCCACAGCTCTGTTTAGCTTTTAGGCTGTATTCCTTTTATCCTTGCCCTCACTGTCCTTTCGTCACACACACACACACACACATTAACATACACACTCACACAAAAACACACAGAGACACACAGACAACGGGACAGTTCTTGACTCCTTTTTGGTTTGATTGCCTGGATTTTGTTTGGTTTTGTTGTTGCTTTGTTTCCTTGGTGTGCCTGAAGTGTCCAGTCAGGAGCAGAGTGACTCTTGCCAAGGAACTCTGTGGTGCTGTCACTTAATATTAAAGCTGTTTTATGCTACTCCCCTGCTGGGGATTTTTAAAGTGCTCTCAAGCCCTCCTTCATAAGAGGGTGAAGGAGCCCTGGCCAAGCTCTGGCCCTGGGGGCACAGGGATGCTGCTAGGGGGTCCCTGTCTCCCTGTTCCAACTGTGACGGCCCTGAGCCCCTGTCCCCGTGTCAGGCTCTGGGCTTGATCTCCTCAAACATCCTCAGGGGGAGGCTGCAGCGCCAGGGGCAGGGGGACCCAGAGGGACACGGGATGCCACCGGGCACGAGCAGCTTTGGACTTCTCTGGGAGGAACTGTGAGTGGGAGCTGGCTTGAAGTGACCTCCCCAGTAAGGTCACAGAGCCCCTGAGATGTCACACTGCCTCCTGGGATGTCACAGCCCACCCTGAGATCTCACAAATCCCCCTTGTGATGTCACAGAGCCAGTGCTGCTCTAGCACTCTGGGATGTCATACAGTTGCGCTGTGATGGCACAGAAGACTCTGGCATCACAAAGTCAGCCCGTGTCACAATCCTCTAGTGCAAGCGGGAATCATGACAGTTCATTTTCCCCATCTCAGAATTAGCAGAAGTAGATAGGCTTATCATGAGAAACCGAATGTGATGAACATGTTAGAAATGCGGGGCTCCAAGTTATTAATTTTTAATTTAATAAAAGTTATTAAGTGTACCAAATATAAACTTTGAGAAAAATGAAAAAAAGACACTATAAAAAAAAGTCAATGTGGAGCCCGGGATTGCCACCGGGTGAGACACAGGTTGGACAGCTGCAGCAGAGGGTCCTCTATGCTTCACACCGACCGTCCTGTCTGACCCATTTTTATACGATTTTCCTTGCCTGAGCCAGAGTCCCCTTTCTTCCTTTTCAAAGTGCATGTATTCATGTGGAGTTCTTTTCTCTGTGGCAAGTTGAACAATACGTGTCCGGAGAGTGATGAACACCTGTGTTTGCAGTCCCGGAATTCGGATTTGAGATGTACCTCCCTGATGGCTCTGACTATCTCGGTCTCGGATATTTATCGTGTATTTATCGTCCGGGTGTTTCTCGGACAACCTTGATGCATGATCCCTCTCTGGGCTGGCCACTTTCGTTCGCTTGTAAATAAAGTCCTCCCTCTCTCGTCCAGCTGGCTTTGACATGGTGTTGCAGTCGCAGTTGCTGGCTTGTGCGATTTAAAAACTTCCTATAAGAGTATAATTTAACAGCACATAACTATAAAAGAGACGACAATTTCATTTGCACGAATTATCCTATAGACATATAACAGTCCTAATGATTCCTTGAGGCCTTGCAGTGTCACAATGTTCTCCATGGTTCCACAGGCCCCACAGTGTCATGTGACTCCTCTGTTCCATGAGTCCTGCAATGTCACAATGGACCTTTGGACCAATGGACCATGGGGCTTTGCAGTGTCACAACGCTCTCCTTTGGCTCCACAGGGTCACAATGGAGCACTGATTACAGGCAGCCTCTCTGTGTTACCCTGGAGCTTTGTTTCCGTGGGGTCTCGCAGTGTCCCAATGGAGCCTTGGTTGGATGGGGCCTCACAGTGTCACAATGATGCCTACATTCCACTGAGGCACACGGCGTCACTAGGGTCCCCTTGCTTCCATGAGGCCCAGCAATGTCACAGTGGTGTCCATGAATCCATGAGGACTCACAGTGTCCCAATGGTCTCTTGATCTCACATGGTCCCACAGTGTAACAATGGTCCCTTGGTTCCATGGTTCCTGGTCTGGTGCATTCCCCTCTCCCCTTCTAAGGCCGCCCTGCCAGCTGAGAAATGCTCACTGGGCCTGGGCCTTGGGCAGCAGCCCCTGGGCTCAGCTCCTCTGGAGCTCATCACAGACACTGTCTGCTCCAGGCTCAACCCTTCATTTCCTGGGGAGATGCCAAAGCCTCCACAGGGAACATTTCCCTTTGCTCAGGGGAATTTCACACAGGTGCCTTGTAGTGACTCTTTGTGTCTGTGTGCACACAGGAGTGCCTGTGCTCAGGGAAATGTGGCAGATATGCTGCTCCCTGAGGACTTTGGATGCCTTGGATAGCTGAGCCAGTCAGGCCTGGAAGTAAGGTTAAGTCATGTTACCCTGATTCTTAAGATTTTTTAAAGCCTTCTGAGTTTCCATTCTGTTGGAGAACCTTCCCACACAATTTCTGTCAACAACATATTGTTTACAATCTTTTATGGGGGTGGACAAACTTGATGTACTAGTGGTTTGTCCAATGTCTTTGGAGAGGTGGCCCATTCACTCTCCAATCCAATGTCACCTTTGGGAAAGTATAAAAGTTGGAGTCAGAGAATAAACTTTTATCTTTACCTTGCAAATAGCAGGTGGCTCGCGTCGTGCTTTCACGTGTCTTATAGCGACAAAGTCACAAGCTGTAAGCAAAGTTAAATGCTGCTAAGAGTTGTTCTTTTGCTAATTTGTGAAGCTTAATAGAAGTTCTAAGCGAAGTTGAATATTGTTAAGTGTTATTCCACAGCTCTGTTTAGCTTTTAGGCTGTATTCCTTTTATCCTTGCCCTCACTGTCCTTTCGTCACACACACACACACACACATTAACATACACACTCACACAAAAACACACAGAGACACACAGACAACGGGACAGTTCTTGACTCCTTTTTGGTTTGATTGCCTGGATTTTGTTTGGTTTTGTTGTTGCTTTGTTTCCTTGGTGTGCCTGAAGTGTCCAGTCAGGAGCAGAGTGACTCTTGCCAAGGAACTCTGTGGTGCTGTCACTTAATATTAAAGCTGTTTTATGCTACTCCCCTGCTGGGGATTTTTAAAGTGCTCTCAAGCCCTCCTTCATAAGAGGGTGAAGGAGCCCTGGCCAAGCTCTGGCCCTGGGGGCACAGGGATGCTGCTAGGGGGTCCCTGTCTCCCTGTTCCAACTGTGACGGCCCTGAGCCCCTGTCCCCGTGTCAGGCTCTGGGCTTGATCTCCTCAAACATCCTCAGGGGGAGGCTGCAGCGCCAGGGGCAGGGGGACCCAGAGGGACACGGGATGCCACCGGGCACGAGCAGCTTTGGACTTCTCTGGGAGGAACTGTGAGTGGGAGCTGGCTTGAAGTGACCTCCCCAGTAAGGTCACAGAGCCCCTGAGATGTCACACTGCCTCCTGGGATGTCACAGCCCACCCTGAGATCTCACAAATCCCCCTTGTGATGTCACAGAGCCAGTGCTGCTCTAGCACTCTGGGATGTCATACAGTTGCGCTGTGATGGCACAGAAGACTCTGGCATCACAAAGTCAGCCCGTGTCACAATCCTCTAGTGCAAGCGGGAATCATGACAGTTCATTTTCCCCATCTCAGAATTAGCAGAAGTAGATAGGCTTATCATGAGAAACCGAATGTGATGAACATGTTAGAAATGCGGGGCTCCAAGTTATTAATTTTTAATTTAATAAAAGTTATTAAGTGTACCAAATATAAACTTTGAGAAAAATGGAAAAAAGCCACTATAAAAAAAAGTCAGTGTGGAGCCCGGGATTGCCACCAGGTGAGACACAGGTTGGACAGCTGCAGCAGAGGGTCCTCTATGCTTCACACCGACCGTCCTGTCTGACCCATTTTTATACCATTTTCCATGCCTGAGCCAGAGTCCCTTTTCTTCCTTTTTGGAGTGCATGTATTCATGTGGAGTTCTTTTCTCTGTGGCAAGTTGAACAATACGTGTCCGGAGAGTGATGAACACCTGTGTTTGCAGTCCCGGAATTCGGATTTGAGATGTACCTTCCTGATGGCTCTGACTATCTCGGTCTCGGATATTTATCGTGTATTTATCGTCCGGGTGTTTCTCGGACAACCTTGATGCATGATCCCTCTCCGGGCTGGCCACTTTCGTTCGCTTATAAATAAAGTCCTCCCTCTCTTGTCCAGGTGGCTTTCACATGGTGTTGCAATCACTGTTGCTGGCTTGTGCAATTTAAAAACTTCTTATAAGAGTATAATTTAACAGCACATAACCATAAAATAGATGACAATTTTATTTGCACAAATTATCCTATAGACATATAACAGTCCTAATGATTCCTTGAGGCCTTGCAGTGTCACAATGTTCTCCATGGTTCCACAGGCCCCACAGTGTCATGTGACTCCTCTGTTCCATGAGTCCTGCAATGTCACAATGGACCTTTGGAACAATGGACCATGGGGCTTTGCAGTGTCACAACGCTCTCCTTTGGCTCCACAGGGTCACAATGGAGCACTGATTACAGGCAGCCTCTCTGTGTTACCCTGGAGCTTTGTTTCCGTGGGGTCTCGCAGTGTCCCAATGGAGCCTTGGTTGGATGGGGCCTCACAGTGTCACAATGATGCCTACATTCCACTGAGGCACATGGCGTCACTTGGGTCCCCTTGCTTCCATGAGGCCCAGCAATGTCACAGTGGTGTCCATGAATCCATGAGGACTCACAGTATCCCAATGGTCTCTTGAGCTGACATGGCCCCACAGTGTAACTATTGTCCCTTGGTTCCATGGTTCCTGGTCTGGTGCATTCCCCTCTCCCCTTCTCAGGCCGCCCTGCCAGCTGAGAAATGCTCACTGGGCCTGGGCCTTGGCCAGCAGCCCCTGGGCTCAGCTCCTCTGGAGCTCATCACAGACACTGTCTGCTCCAGGCTCAACCCTTCATCCCCTGGGGAGATGCCAAAGCCTCCACAGGGAGCATTTCCCTTTGCTCAGGGGAATTTCTCACAGGTGCCTTGTAGTGACTCTTTGAGTCTGTGTGCACACAGGAGTGCCTGTGCTCAGGGAAATGTGGCAGATATGCTGCTCCCTGAGGGCTTTGGATGCCTTGGATAGCTGAGCCAGTCAGGCCTGGAAGTAAGGTTAAGGCATGTCACCCTGATTCTTAAGATTTTCTAAAGCCTTCTGAGTTTACATTCTGTTGGAGAACCTTCCCACACAATTTCTGTCAACAACATATTGTTTACAATCTTTTATGGGGCTGGACAAACTTGATGTACTAGTGGTTTGTCCAATGTCTTTGGACAGGTGGCTCATTCACTCTCCAATCCAATGCCACCTTTGGGAAAGTATAAAACTTGGAGTCAGAGAATAAACTTTTATCGTTACCTTGCAAATAGCAGGTGGCTCGCGTCGTGCTTTCACGTGTCTTATAGCGACAAAGTCACAAGCTGTAAGCAAAGTTAAATGCTGCTAAGAGTTGTTCTTTTGCTAATTTGTGAAGCTTAATAGAAGTTATAAGCGAAGTTGAATATTGTTAAGTGTTATTCCACAGCTCTGTTTAGCTTTTAGGCTGTATTCCTTTTCTCCTTGCCCTCACTGTCCTTTCGTCACACACACACAGACATTAACATACACACTCACAAAAAAACACACAGAGACACAGAGACACTGGGACAGTTCTTGACTCCTTTTTGGTTTGATTGCCTGGATTTTGTTTGGTTTTGTTGTTGCTTTGTTTCCTTGGTGTGCCTGAAGTGTCCAGTCAGGAGCAGAGTGACTCTTGCCAAGGAATTCTGTGGTGCTGTCACTTAATATTAAAGCTGTTTTATGCTACTCCCCTGCTGGGTATTTTTAAAGTGCTCTCAAGCTCTCCTTCATAAGAGGGTGAAGGAGCCCTGGCCAAGATCTGGCCCTGGGGGCACAGGGATGCTGCTAGGGGGTCCCTGTCTCCCTGTTCCGTCCAAGTTTGAGGGCCCTGAGCCCCTGTCCCCGTGTCAGGCTGTGGGCTTGATCTCCTCGAACATCCTCGGGGGGAGGCTGCAGCGCCAGGGGCAGGGGGACCCAGAGGTACACGGGATGCCACTGTGCACCAGCAGCTTTGGACTTCTCTGGGAGGAACTGTGAGTGGGAGCTGGCTTGAAGTGACCTCCCCAGTAAGGTCACAGAGCCCCTGAGATGTCACACTGCCTCCTGGGATGTCACAGCCCACCCTGGGATCTCACAAATCCCCCTTGTGATGTCACAGAGCCAGTGCTGCTCTATCACTCTGGGATGTCATACAGTTGCGTTGTGATGGCACAGAAGACTCTGGCATCACAAAGTCAGCCCGTGTCACAATCCTCTAGTGCAAGCGGGAATCATGACAGTTCATTTTCCCCACCTCAGAATTCGCAGAAGTGGATAGGCTTATCATGAGAAACCGAATGTGATAAACATGTTAGAAAAGAAAGGCTCCAAGTTATTAGTTATTATTTTAATAAAAGTTATTAAGTGTACCAAATATAAGTTTTGAGAAAAATGGAAAAAAGCCACTATAAAAAAAAGTCAGTGTGGAGCCCGGGATTGCCACCGGGTGAGACACAGGTTTGACAGCTGCAGCAGAGGGTCCTCTATGCTTCACACCGACCGTCCTGTCTGACCCATTTTTATACCATTTTCCATGCCTGAGCCAGAGTCCCTTTTCTTCCTTTTTGGAGTGCATGTATTCATGTGGAGTTCTTTTCTCTGTGGCAAGTTGAACAATACATGTCCGGAGAGTGATGAACACCTGTGTTTGCAGTCCCGGAATTCGGATTTGAGATGTACCTCCCTGATGGCTCTGACTATCTCGGTCTCGGATATTTATCGTGTATTTATGGTCCGGGTGTTTCTCGGACAACCTTGATGCATGATCCCTCTCCGGGCTGGCCACTTTCGTTCGCTTGTAAATAAAGTCCTCCCTCTCTTGTCCAGGTGGCTTTCACATGGTGTTGCAATCACTGTTGCTGGCTTGTGCAATTTAAAAACTTCTTATAAGAGTATAATTTAACAGCACATAACCATTATATAGATGACAATTTTATTTGCACAAATTATCCTATAGACATATAACAGTCCTAATGATTCCTTGAGGCCTTGCAGTGTCACAATGTTCTCCATGGTTCCACAGGCCCCACAGTCTCATGTGACTCCTCTGTTCCATGAGTCCTGCAATGTCACAATGGACCTTTGGACCAATGGACCATGGGGCTTTGCAGTGTCACAACGCTCTCCTTTGGCTCCACAGGGTCACAATGGAGCACTGATTACAGGCAGCCTCTCTGTGTTACCCTGGAGCTTTGTTTCCGTGGGGTCTCGCAGTGTCCCAATGGAGCCTTGGTTGGATGGGGCCTCACAGTGTCACAATGATGCCTACATTCCACTGAGGCACACGGCGTCACTAGGGTCCCCTTGCTTCCATGAGGCCCAGCAATGTCACAGTGGTGTCCATGAATCCATGAGGACTCACAGTGTCCCAATGGTCTCTTGATCTCACATGGTCCCACAGTGTAACAATGGTCCCTTGGTTCCATGGTTCCTGGTCTGGTGCATTCCCCTCTCCCCTTCTAAGGCCGCCCTGCCAGCTGAGAAATGCTCACTGGGCCTGGGCCTTGGCCAGCAGCCCCTGGGCTCAGCTCCTCTGGAGCTCATCACAGACACTGTCTGCTCCAGGCTCAACCCTTCATTTCCTGGGGAGATGCCAAAGCCTCCACAGGGAACATTTCCCTTTGCTCAGGGGAATTTCACACAGGTGCCTTGTAGTGACTCTTTGTGTCTGTGTGCACACAGGAGTGCCTGTGCTCAGGGAAATGTGGCAGATATGCTGCTCCCTGAGGACTTTGGATGCCTTGGATAGCTGAGCCAGTCAGGCCTGGAAGTAAGGTTAAGTCATGTTACCCTGATTCTTAAGATTTTTTAAAGCCTTCTGAGTTTCCATTCTGTTGGAGAACCTTCCCACACAATTTCTGTCAACAACATATTGTTTACAATCTTTTATGGGGGTGGACAAACTTGATGTACTAGTGGTTTGTCCAATGTCTTTGGAGAGGTGGCCCATTCACTCTCCAATCCAATGTCACCTTTGGGAAAGTATAAAAGTTGGAGTCAGAGAATAAACTTTTATCTTTACCTTGCAAATAGCAGGTGGCTCGCGTCGTGCTTTCACGTGTCTTATAGCGACAAAGTCACAAGCTGTAAGCAAAGTTAAATGCTGCTAAGAGTTGTTCTTTTGCTAATTTGTGAAGCTTAATAGAAGTTCTAAGCGAAGTTGAATATTGTTAAGTGTTATTCCACAGCTCTGTTTAGCTTTTAGGCTGTATTCCTTTTATCCTTGCCCTCACTGTCCTTTCGTCACACACACACACACACACATTAACATACACACTCACACAAAAACACACAGAGACACACAGACAACGGGACAGTTCTTGACTCCTTTTTGGTTTGATTGCCTGGATTTTGTTTGGTTTTGTTGTTGCTTTGTTTCCTTGCTGTGCCTGAAGTTTCCAGTCAGGATCAGAGTGACTCTTGCCAAGGAACTCTGTGGTGCTGTCACTTAATATTAAAGCTGTTTTATGCTACTCCCCTGCTGGGGATTTTTATAAGTGCTCTCAAGCCCTCCTTCATAAGAGGGTGAAGGAGCCCTGGCCAAGCTCTGGCCCTGGGGGCACAGGGATGCTGCTAGGGGGTCCCTGTCTCCCTGTTACAAATTTCAGGGCCCTGAGCCCCTGTCCCCGTGTCAGGCTCTGGGCTTGATCTCCTCGAACATCCTCAGGAGGAGGCTGCAGCGCCAGGGGCAGGGGGACCCAGAGGGACACGGGATGCCACTGTGCACCAGCAGCTTTGGACTTCTCTGGGAAAAACTGTGAGTGGGAGCTGGCTTGAAGTGACCTCCCCAGTAAGGTCACAGAGCCCCTGAGATGTCACACTGCCTCCTGGGATGTCACAGCCCACCCTGGGATCTCACAAATCCCCCTTGTGATGTCACAGAGCCAGTGCTGCTCTAGCACTCTGGGATGTCATACAGTTGCGCTGTGATGGCACAGAAGACTCTGGCATCACAAAGTCAGCCCGTGTCACAATCCTTTAGTGCAAGCGGGAATCATGACAGTTCATTTTCCCCATCTCAGAATTAGCAGAAGTAGATAGCCTTATCATGAGAAACCGAATGTGATAAACATGTTAGAAATGAAAGGCTCCAAGTTATTAGTTATTATTTTAATAAAAGTTATTAAGTGTACCAAATATAAGTTTTGAGAAAAATGGAAAAAAGCCACTATAAAAAAAAGTCAGTGTGGAACCTTGGGATTCCCACCAGGTGAGACACAGTTTTGACAGCTGCAGCAGAGGGTCCTCTATGCTTCACACCGACCGTCCTGTCTGACCCATTTTTATACCATTTTCCATGCCTGAGCCAGAGTCCCTTTTCTTCCTTTTTGGAGTGCATGTATTCATGTGGAGTTCTTTTCTCTGTGGCAAGTTGAACAATACATGTCCGGAGAGTGATGAACACCTGTGTTTGCAGTCCCGGAATTCGGATTTGAGATGTACCTCCCTGATGGCTCTGACTATCTCGGTCTCGGATATTTATCGTGTATTTATCGTCCGGGTGTTTCTCGGACAACCTTGATGCACGATCCCTCTCTGGGCTGGCAACTTTCGTTCGCTTATAAATAAAGTCCTCCCTCTCTTGTCCAGGTGGCTTCGACATGGTGTTGCAATCACTGTTGCTGGCTTGTGCAATTTAAAAACTTCTTATAAGAGTATAATTTAACAGCACATAACCATAAAATAGATGACAATTTTATTTGCACAAATTATCCTATAGACATATAACAGTCCTAATGATTCCTTGAGACCTTGCAGTGTCACAATGTTCTCCATGGTTCCACAGGCCCCACAGTGTCATGTGACTCCTCTGTTCCATGAGTCCTGCAATGTCACAATGGACCTTTGGACCAATGGACCATGGGGCTTTGCAGTGTCACAACGCTCTCCTTTGGCTCCACAGGGTCACAATGGAGCACTGATTACAGGCAGCCTCTCTGTGTTACCCTGGAGCTTTGTTTCCGTGGGGTCTCGCAGTGTCCCAATGGAGCCTTGGTTGGATGGGGCCTCACAGTGTCACAATGATGCCTACATTCCACTGAGGCACATGGCATCACTAGGGTCCCCTTGCTTCCATGAGGCCCAGCAATGTCACAGTGGTGTCCATGAATCCATGAGGACTCACAGTATCCCAATGGTCTCTTGAGCTGACATGGCCCCACAGTGTAACTATTGTCCCTTGGTTCCATGGTTCCTGGTCTGGTGCATTCCCCTCTCCCCTTCTCAGGCCGCCCTGCCAGCTGAGAAATGCTCACTGGGCCTGGGCCTTGGCCAGCAGCCCCTGGGCTCAGCTCCTCTGGAGCTCATCACAGACACTGTCTGCTCCAGGCTCAACCCTTCATCCCCTGGGGAGATGCCAAAGCCTCCACAGGGAGCATTTCCCTTTGCTCAGGGGAATTTCTCACAGGTGCCTTGTAGTGACTCTTTGAGTCTGTGTGCACACAGGAGTGCCTGTGCTCAGGGAAATGTGGCAGATATGCTGCTCCCTGAGGGCTTTGGATGCCTTGGATAGCTGAGCCAGTCAGGCCTGGAAGTAAGGTTAAGGCATGTCACCCTGATTCTTAAGATTTTCTAAAGCCTTCTGAGTTTACATTCTGTTGGAGAACCTTCCCACACAATTTCTGTCAACAACATATTGTTTACAATCTTTTATGGGGCTGGACAAACTTGATGTACTAGTGGTTTGTCCAATGTCTTTGGACAGGTGGCTCATTCACTCTCCAATCCAATGCCACCTTTGGGAAAGTATAAAACTTGGAGTCAGAGAATAAACTTTTATCGTTACCTTGCAAATAGCAGGTGGCTCGCGTCGTGCTTTCACGTGTCTTATAGCGACAAAGTCACAAGCTGTAAGCAAAGTTAAATGCTGCTAAGAGTTGTTCTTTTGCTAATTTGTGAAGCTTAATAGAAGTTCTAAGCGAAGTTGAATATTGTTAAGTGTTATTCCACAGCTCTGTTTAGCTTTTAGGCTGTATTCCTTTTCTCCTTGCCCTCACTGTCCTTTCGTCACACACACACAGACATTAACATACACACTCACAAAAAAACACACAGAGACACAGAGACACTGGGACAGTTCTTGAGTCCTTTTTGGTTTGATTGCCTGGATTTTGTTTGGTTTTGTTGTTGCTTTGTTTCCTTGGTGTGCCTGAAGTGTCCAGTCAGGAGCAGAGTGACTCTTGCCAAGGAATTCTGTGGTGCTGTCACTTAATATTAAAGCTGTTTTATGCTACTCCCCTGCTGGGTATTTTTAAAGTGCTCTCAAGCTCTCCTTCATAAGAGGGTGAAGGAGCCCTGGCCAAGATCTGGCCCTGGGGGCACAGGGATGCTGCTAGGGGGTCCCTGTCTCCCTGTTCCGTCCAAGTTTGAGGGCCCTGAGCCCCTGTCCCCGTGTCAGGCTGTGGGCTTGATCTCCTCGAACATCCTCAGGAGGAGGCTGCAGCGCCAGGGGCAGGGGGACCCAGAGGGACACGGGATGCCACTGTGCACCAGCAGCTTTGGACTTCTCTGGGAGGAACTGTGAGTGGGAGCTGGCTTGAAGTGACCTCCCCAGTAAGGTCACAGAGCCCCTGAGATGTCACACTGCCTCCTGGGATGTCACAGCCCACCCTGGGATCTCACAAATCCCCCTTGTGATGTCACAGAGCCAGTGCTGCTCTATCACTCTGGGATGTCATACAGTTGCGTTGTGATGGCACAGAAGACTCTGGCATCACAAAGTCAGCCCGTGTCACAATCCTCTAGTGCAAGCGGGAATCATGACAGTTCATTTTCCCCACCTCAGAATTCGCAGAAGTGGATAGGCTTATCATGAGAAACCGAATGTGATAAACATGTTAGAAAAGAAAGGCTCCAAGTTATTAGTTATTATTTTAATAAAAGTTATTAAGTGTACCAAATATAAATTTTGAGAAAAATGGAAAAAAGCCACTATAAAAAAAAGTCAGTGTGGAGCCCGGGATTGCCACCGGGTGAGACACAGGTTTGACAGCTGCAGCAGAGGGTCCTCTATGCTTCACACCGACCGTCCTGTCTGACCCATTTTTATACCATTTTCCATGCCTGAGCCAGAGTCCCTTTTCTTCCTTTTTGGAGTGCATGTATTCATGTGGAGTTCTTTTCTCTGTGGCAAGTTGAACAATACATGTCCGGAGAGTGATGAACACCTGTGTTTGCAGTCCCGGAATTCGGATTTGAGATGTACCTCCCTGATGGCTCTGACTATCTCGGTCTCGGATATTTATCGTGTATTTATGGTCCGGGTGTTTCTCGGACAACCTTGATGCATGATCCCTCTCCGGGCTGGCCACTTTCGTTCGCTTGTAAATAAAGTCCTCCCTCTCTTGTCCAGGTGGCTTTCACATGGTGTTGCAATCACTGTTGCTGGCTTGTGCAATTTAAAAACTTCTTATAAGAGTATAATTTAACAGCACATAACCATTATATAGATGACAATTTTATTTGCACAAATTATCCTATAGACATATAACAGTCCTAATGATTCCTTGAGGCCTTGCAGTGTCACAATGTTCTCCATGGTTCCACAGGCCCCACAGTGTCATGTGACTCCTCTGTTCCATGAGTCCTGCAATGTCACAATGGACCTTTGGACCAATGGACCATGGGGCTTTGCAGTGTCACAACGCTCTCCTTTGGCTCCACAGGGTCACAATGGAGCACTGATTACAGGCAGCCTCTCTGTGTTACCCTGGAGCTTTGTTTCCGTGGGGTCTCGCAGTGTCCCAATGGAGCCTTGGTTGGATGGGGCCTCACAGTGTCACAATGATGCCTACATTCCACTGAGGCACACGGCGTCACTAGGGTCCCCTTGCTTCCATGAGGCCCAGCAATGTCACAGTGGTGTCCATGAATCCATGAGGACTCACAGTGTCCCAATGGTCTCTTGATCTCACATGGTCCCACAGTGTAACAATGGTCCCTTGGTTCCATGGTTCCTGGTCTGGTGCATTCCCCTCTCCCCTTCTCAGGCCGCCCTGCCAGCTGAGAAATGCTCACTGGGCCTGGGCCTTGGCCAGCAGCCCCTGGGCTCAGCTCCTCTGGAGCTCATCACAGACACTGTCTGCTCCAGGCTCAACCCTTCATTTCCTGGGGAGATGCCAAAGCCTCCACAGGGAACATTTCCCTTTGCTCAGGGGAATTTCACACAGGTGCCTTGTAGTGACTCTTTGTGTCTGTGTGCACACAGGAGTGCCTGTGCTCAGGGAAATGTGGCAGATATGCTGCTCCCTGAGGACTTTGGATGCCTTGGATAGCTGAGCCAGTCAGGCCTGGAAGTAAGGTTAAGTCATGTTACCCTGATTCTTAAGATTTTTTAAAGCCTTCTGAGTTTCCATTCTGTTGGAGAACCTTCCCACACAATTTCTGTCAACAACATATTGTTTACAATCTTTTATGGGGGTGGACAAACTTGATGTACTAGTGGTTTGTCCAATGTCTTTGGAGAGGTGGCCCATTCACTCTCCAATCCAATGTCACCTTTGGGAAAGTATAAAAGTTGGAGTCAGAGAATAAACTTTTATCTTTACCTTGCAAATAGCAGGTGGCTCGCGTCGTGCTTTCACGTGTCTTATAGCGACAAAGTCACAAGCTGTAAGCAAAGTTAAATGCTGCTAAGAGTTGTTCTTTTGCTAATTTGTGAAGCTTAATAGAAGTTCTAAGCGAAGTTGAATATTGTTAAGTGTTATTCCACAGCTCTGTTTAGCTTTTAGGCTGTATTCCTTTTATCCTTGCCCTCACTGTCCTTTCGTCACACACACACACACACATTAACATACACACTCACACAAAAACACACAGAGACACACAGACACCGGGACAGTTCTTGACTCCTTTCTGGTTTGATTGCCTGGATTTTGTTTGGTTTTGTTGTTGCTTTGTTTCCTTGCTGTGCCTGAAGTTTCCAGTCAGGATCAGAGTGACTCTTGCCAAGGAACTCTGTGGTGCTGTCACTTAATATTAAAGCTGTTTTATGCTACTCCCCTCCTGGGGATTTTTATAAGTGCTCTCAAGCCCTCCTTCATAAGAGGGTGAAGGAGCCCTGGCCAAGCTCTGGCCCTGGGGGCACAGGGATGCTGCTAGGGGGTCCCTGTCTCCCTGTTACAAATTTCAGGGCCCTGAGCCCCTGTCCCCGTGTCAGGCTCTGGGCTTGATCTCCTCGAACATCCTCAGGAGGAGGCTGCAGCGCCAGGGGCAGGGGGACCCAGAGGGACACGGGATGCCACTGTGCACCAGCAGCTTTGGACTTCTCTGGGAGGAACTGTGAGTGGGAGCTGGCTTGAAGTGACCTCCCCAGTAAGGTCACAGAGCCCCTGAGATGTCACTCTGCCTCCTGGGATGTCACAGCCCACCCTGGGATCTCACAAATCCCCCTTGTGATGCCACAGAGCCAGTGCTGCTCTATCACTCTGGGATGTCATACAGTTGCGCTGTGATGGCACAGAAGACTCTGGCATCACAAAGTCAGCCCGTGTCACAATCCTCTAGTGCAAGCGGGAATCATGACAGTTCATTTTCCCCATCTCAGAATTAGCAGAAGTAGATAGGCTTATCATGAGAAACCGAATCTGATAAACATGTTAGAAATGAAAGGCTCCAAGTTATTAGTTATTAATTTAATAAAAGTTATTAAGTGTACCAAATATAAGTTTTGAGAAAAATGGAAAAAAGCCACTATAAAAAAAAGTCAGTGTGGAGCCCGGGATTGCCACCAGGTGAGACACAGGTTGGACAGCTGCAGCAGAGGGTCCTCTATGCTTCACACCAACCATCCTGTCTGACCCATTTTTATACCATTTTCCATGCCTGAGCCAGACTCCCTTTTCTACCTTTTTGGAGTGCATGTATTCATGTGGAGTTCTTTTCTCTGTGGCAAGTTGAACAATACCTGTCCGGAGAGTGATGAACACCTGTGTTTGCAGTCCCGGAATTCGGATTTGAGATGTACCTCCCTGATGGCTCTGACTATCTCGGTCTCGGATATTTATCGTGTATTTATGGTCCGGGTGTTTCTCGGAAAACCTTGATGCACGATCCCTCTCTGGGCTGGCCACTTTCGTTCGCTTGTAAATAAAGTCCTCCCTCTCTTGTCCAGGTGGCTTTCACATGGTGTTGCAATCGCTGTTGCTGGCTTGTGCAATTTAAAAACTTCTTATAAGAGTATAATTTAACAGCACATAACTATAAAATAGATGACAATTTTATTTCCACAAATTATCCTATAGACATATAACAGTCCTAATGATTCCTTGAGGCCTTGCAGTGTCACAATGTTCTCCATGGTTCCACAGGCCCCACAGTGTCATGTGACTCCTCTGTTCCATGAGTCCTGCAATGTCACAATGGACCTTTGGACCAATGGACCATGGGGCTTTGCAGTGTCACAACGCTCTCCTTTGGCTCCACAGGGTCACAATGGAGCACTGATTACAGGCAGCCTCTCTGTGTTACCCTGGAGCTTTGTTTCCATGAAGTCTCGGAGTGTCCCAATGGAGCCTTGGTTGGATGGGGCCTCACAGTGTCACAATGATGCCTACATTCCACTGAGGCACATGGCGTCACTTGGGTCCCCTTGCTTCCATGAGGCCCAGCAATGTCACAGTGGTGTCCATGAATCCATGAAGACGCACAGTGTCCCAATGGTCTCTTGATCTCACATGGTCCCACAGTGTCCCAATGGCCCCTTGGTCTCACAAGGCCCCACAGTGTCCCAATGGTCACTTCTTCTCACATGGCCCCACAGTGTAACAATGGTCCCTTGGTTCCATGGTTCCTGGTCTGGTGCATTCCCCTCTCCCCTTCTCAGGCCGCCCTGCCAGCTGAGAAATGCTCACTGGGCCAGGGCCTTGGCCAGCAGCCCCTGGGCTCAGCTCCTCTGGAGCTCATCACAGACACTGTCTGCTCCAGGCTCAACCCTTCATTTCCTGGGGAGATGCCAAAGCCTCCACAGGGAACATTTCCCTTTGCTCAGGGGAATTTCGCACAGGTGCCTTGTAGTGACTCTTTGTGTCTGTGTGCACACAGGAGTGCCTGTGCTCAGGGAAATGTGGCAGATATGCTGCTCCCTGAGGGCTTTGGATGCCTTGGATAGCTGAGCCAGTCAGGCCTGGAAGTAAGGTTAAGGCATGTCACCCTGATTCTTAAGATTTTCTAAAGCCTTCTGAGTTTCCATTCTGTTGGAGAACCTTCCCACACAATTTCTGTCAACAACATATTGTTTACAATCTTTTATGGGGCTGGACAAACTTGATGTACTAGTGGTTTGTCCAATGTCTTTGGACAGGTGGCTCATTCACTCTCCAATCCAATGCCACCTTTGGGAAAGTATAAAACTTGGAGTCAGAGAATAAACTTTTATCGTTACCTTGCAAATAGCAGGTGGCTCGCGTCGTGCTTTCACGTGTCTTATAGCGACAAAGTCACAAGCTGTAAGCAAAGTTAAATGCTGCTAAGAGTTGTTCTTTTGCTAATTTGTGAAGCTTAATAGAAGTTATAAGCGAAGTTGAATATTGTTAAGTGTTATTACACAGCTCTGTTTAGCTTTTAGGCTGTATTCCTTTTCTCCTTGCCCTCACTGTCCTTTCGTCACACACACACAGACATTAACATACACACTCACAAAAAAACACACAGAGACACAGAGACACTGGGACAGTTCTTGACTCCTTTTTGGTTTGATTGCCTGGATTTTGTTTGGTTTTGTTGTTGCTTTGTTTCCTTGGTGTGCCTGAAGTGTCCAGTCAGGAGCAGAGTGACTCTTGCCAAGGAATTCTGTGGTGCTGTCACTTAATATTAAAGCTGTTTTATGCTACTCCCCTGCTGGGTATTTTTAAAGTGCTCTCAAGCTCTCCTTCATAAGAGGGTGAAGGAGCCCTGGCCAAGATCTGGCCCTGGGGGCACAGGGATGCTGCTAGGGGGTCCCTGTCTCCCTGTTCCGTCCAAGGTTGAGGGCCCTGAGCCCCTGTCCCCGTGTCAGGCTGTGGGCTTGATCTCCTCGAACATCCTCGGGGGGAGGCTGCAGCGCCAGGGGCAGGGGGACCCAGAGGTACACGGGATGCCACTGTGCACCAGCAGCTTTGGACTTCTCTGGGAGGAACTGTGAGTGGGAGCTGGCTTGAAGTGACCTCCCCAGTAAGGTCACAGAGCCCCTGAGATGTCACACTGCCTCCTGGGATGTCACAGCCCACCCTGGGATCTCACAAATCCCCCTTGTGATGTCACAGAGCCAGTGCTGCTCTATCACTCTGGGATGTCATACAGTTGCGTTGTGATGGCACAGAAGACTCTGGCATCACAAAGTCAGCCCGTGTCACAATCCTCTAGTGCAAGCGGGAATCATGACAGTTCATTTTCCCCACCTCAGAATTCGCAGAAGTGGATAGGCTTATCATGAGAAACCGAATGTGATAAACATGTTAGAAAAGAAAGGCTCCAAGTTATTAGTTATTATTTTAATAAAAGTTATTAAGTGTACCAAATATAAGTTTTGAGAAAAATGGAAAAAAGCCACTATAAAAAAAAGTCAGTGTGGAGCCCGGGATTGCCACCGGGTGAGACACAGGTTTGACAGCTGCAGCAGAGGGTCCTCTATGCTTCACACCGACCGTCCTGTCTGACCCATTTTTATACCATTTTCCATGCCTGAGCCAGAGTCCCTTTTCTTCCTTTTTGGAGTGCATGTATTCATGTGGAGTTCTTTTCTCTGTGGCAAGTTGAACAATACATGTCCGGAGAGTGATGAACACCTGTGTTTGCAGTCCCGGAATTCGGATTTGAGATGTACCTCCCTGATGGCTCTGACTATCTCGGTCTCGGATATTTATCGTGTATTTATGGTCCGGGTGTTTCTCGGACAACCTTGATGCATGATCCCTCTCCGGGCTGGCCACTTTCGTTCGCTTGTAAATAAAGTCCTCCCTCTCTTGTCCAGGTGGCTTTCACATGGTGTTGCAATCACTGTTGCTGGCTTGTGCAATTTAAAAACTTCTTATAAGAGTATAATTTAACAGCACATAACCATTATATAGATGACAATTTTATTTGCACGAATTATCCTATAGACATATAACAGTCCTAATGATTCCTTGAGGCCTTGCAGTGTCACAATGTTCTCCATGGTTCCACAGGCCCCACAGTGTCATGTGACTCCTCTGTTCCATGAGTCCTGCAATGTCACAATGGACCTTTGGACCAATGGACCATGGGGCTTTGCAGTGTCACAACGCTCTCCTTTGGCTCCACAGGGTCACAATGGAGCACTGATTACAGGCAGCCTCTCTGTGTTACCCTGGAGCTTTGTTTCCGTGGGGTCTCGCAGTGTCCCAATGGAGCCTTGGTTGGATGGGGCCTCACAGTGTCACAATGATGCCTACATTCCACTGAGGCACACGGCGTCACTAGGGTCCCCTTGCTTCCATGAGGCCCAGCAATGTCACAGTGGTGTCCATGAATCCATGAGGACTCACAGTGTCCCAATGGTCTCTTGATCTCACATGGTCCCACAGTGTAACAATGGTCCCTTGGTTCCATGGTTCCTGGTCTGGTGCATTCCCCTCTCCCCTTCTAAGGCCGCCCTGCCAGCTGAGAAATGCTCACTGGGCCTGGGCCTTGGCCAGCAGCCCCTGGGCTCAGCTCCTCTGGAGCTCATCACAGACACTGTCTGCTCCAGGCTCAACCCTTCATTTCCTGGGGAGATGCCAAAGCCTCCACAGGGAACATTTCCCTTTGCTCAGGGGAATTTCACACAGGTGCCTTGTAGTGACTCTTTGTGTCTGTGTGCACACAGGAGTGCCTGTGCTCAGGGAAATGTGGCAGATATGCTGCTCCCTGAGGACTTTGGATGCCTTGGATAGCTGAGCCAGTCAGGCCTGGAAGTAAGGTTAAGTCATGTTACCCTGATTCTTAAGATTTTTTAAAGCCTTCTGAGTTTCCATTCTGTTGGAGAACCTTCCCACACAATTTCTGTCAACAACATATTGTTTACAATCTTTTATGGGGGTGGACAAACTTGATGTACTAGTGGTTTGTCCAATGTCTTTGGAGAGGTGGCCCATTCACTCTCCAATCCAATGTCACCTTTGGGAAAGTATAAAAGTTGGAGTCAGAGAATAAACTTTTATCTTTACCTTGCAAATAGCAGGTGGCTCGCGTCGTGCTTTCACGTGTCTTATAGCGACAAAGTCACAAGCTGTAAGCAAAGTTAAATGCTGCTAAGAGTTGTTCTTTTGCTAATTTGTGAAGCTTAATAGAAGTTCTAAGCGAAGTTGAATATTGTTGTGTTATTCCACAGCTCTGTTTAGCTTTTAGGCTGTATTCCTTTTATCCTTGCCCTCACTGTCCTTTCGTCACACACACACACACACACATTAACATACACACTCACACAAAAACACACAGAGACACACAGACAACGGGACAGTTCTTGACTCCTTTTTGGTTTGATTGCCTGGATTTTGTTTGGTTTTGTTGTTGCTTTGTTTCCTTGCTGTGCCTGAAGTTTCCAGTCAGGATCAGAGTGACTCTTGCCAAGGAACTCTGTGGTGCTGTCACTTAATATTAAAGCTGTTTTATGCTACTCCCCTGCTGGGGATTTTTATAAGTGCTCTCAAGCCCTCCTTCATAAGAGGGTGAAGGAGCCCTGGCCAAGCTCTGGCCCTGGGGGCACAGGGATGCTGCTAGGGGGTCCCTGTCTCCCTGTTACAAATTTCAGGGCCCTGAGCCCCTGTCCCCGTGTCAGGCTCTGGGCTTGATCTCCTCGAACATCCTCAGGAGGAGGCTGCAGCGCCAGGGGCAGGGGGACCCAGAGGGACACGGGATGCCACTGTGCACCAGCAGCTTTGGACTTCTCTGGGAAAAACTGTGAGTGGGAGCTGGCTTGAAGTGACCTCCCCAGTAAGGTCACAGAGCCCCTGAGATGTCACTCTGCCTCCTGGGATGTCACAGCCCACCCTGGGATCTCACAAATCCCCCTTGTGATGCCACAGAGCCAGTGCTGCTCTATCACTCTGGGATGTCATACAGTTGCGCTGTGATGGCACAGAAGACTCTGGCATCACAAAGTCAGCCCGTGTCACAATCCTCTAGTGCAAGCGGGAATCATGACAGTTCATTTTCCCCATCTCAGAATTAGCAGAAGTAGATAGCCTTATCATGAGAAACCGAATGTGATAAACATGTTAGAAATGAAAGGCTCCAAGTTATTAGTTATTATTTTAATAAAAGTTATTAAGTGTACCAAATATAAGTTTTGAGAAAAATGGAAAAAAGCCACTATAAAAAAAAGTCAGTGTGGAACCTTGGGATTCCCACCAGGTGAGACACAGTTTTGACAGCTGCAGCAGAGGGTCCTCTATGCTTCACACCGACCGTCCTGTCTGACCCATTTTTATACCATTTTCCATGCCTGAGCCAGAGTCCCTTTTCTTCCTTTTTGGAGTGCATGTATTCATGTGGAGTTCTTTTCTCTGTGGCAAGTTGAACAATACATGTCCGGAGAGTGATGAACACCTGTGTTTGCAGTCCCGGAATTCGGATTTGAGATGTACCTCCCTGATGGCTCTGACTATCTCGGTCTCGGATATTTATCGTGTATTTATCGTCCGGGTGTTTCTCGGACAACCTTGATGCACGATCCCTCTCTGGGCTGGCAACTTTCGTTCGCTTATAAATAAAGTCCTCCCTCTCTTGTCCAGGTGGCTTCGACATGGTGTTGCAATCACTGTTGCTGGCTTGTGCAATTTAAAAACTTCTTATAAGAGTATAATTTAACAGCACATAACCATAAAATAGATGACAATTTTATTTGCACAAATTATCCTATAGACATATAACAGTCCTAATGATTCCTTGAGACCTTGCAGTGTCACAATGTTCTCCATGGTTCCACAGGCCCCACAGTGTCATGTGACTCCTCTGTTCCATGAGTCCTGCAATGTCACAATGGACCTTTGGACCAATGGACCATGGGGCTTTGCAGTGTCACAACGCTCTCCTTTGGCTCCACAGGGTCACAATGGAGCACTGATTACAGGCAGCCTCTCTGTGTTACCCTGGAGCTTTGTTTCCGTGGGGTCTCGCAGTGTCCCAATGGAGCCTTGGTTGGATGGGGCCTCACAGTGTCACAATGATGCCTACATTCCACTGAGGCACACGGCGTCACTAGGGTCCCCTTGCTTCCATGAGGCCCAGCAATGTCACAGTGGTGTCCATGAATCCATGAGGACTCACAGTGTCCCAATGGTCTCTTGATCTCACATGGTCCCACAGTGTAACAATGGTCCCTTGGTTCCATGGTTCCTGGTCTGGTGCATTCCCCTCTCCCCTTCTCAGGCCGCCCTGCCAGCTGAGAAATGCTCACTGGGCCTGGGCCTTGGCCAGCAGCCCCTGGGCTCAGCTCCTCTGGAGCTCATCACAGACACTGTCTGCTCCAGGCTCAACCCTTCATTTCCTGGGGAGATGCCAAAGCCTCCACAGGGAACATTTCCCTTTGCTCAGGGGAATTTCACACAGGTGCCTTGTAGTGACTCTTTGTGTCTGTGTGCACACAGGAGTGCCTGTGCTCAGGGAAATGTGGCAGATATGCTGCTCCCTGAGGACTTTGGATGCCTTGGATAGCTGAGCCAGTCAGGCCTGGAAGTAAGGTTAAGTCATGTTACCCTGATTCTTAAGATTTTTTAAAGCCTTCTGAGTTTCCATTCTGTTGGAGAACCTTCCCACACAATTTCTGTCAACAACATATTGTTTACAATCTTTTATGGGGGTGGACAAACTTGATGTACTAGTGGTTTGTCCAATGTCTTTGGAGAGGTGGCCCATTCACTCTCCAATCCAATGTCACCTTTGGGAAAGTATAAAAGTTGGAGTCAGAGAATAAACTTTTATCTTTACCTTGCAAATAGCAGGTGGCTCGCGTCGTGCTTTCACGTGTCTTATAGCGACAAAGTCACAAGCTGTAAGCAAAGTTAAATGCTGCTAAGAGTTGTTCTTTTGCTAATTTGTGAAGCTTAATAGAAGTTATAAGCGAAGTTGAATATTGTTAAGTGTTATTACACAGCTCTGTTTAGCTTTTAGGCTGTATTCCTTTTCTCCTTGCCCTCACTGTCCTTTCGTCACACACACACAGACATTAACATACACACTCACAAAAAAACACACAGAGACACAGAGACACTGGGACAGTTCTTGACTCCTTTTTGGTTTGATTGCCTGGATTTTGTTTGGTTTTGTTGTTGCTTTGTTTCCTTGGTGTGCCTGAAGTGTCCAGTCAGGAGCAGAGTGACTCTTGCCAAGGAATTCTGTGGTGCTGTCACTTAATATTAAAGCTGTTTTATGCTACTCCCCTGCTGGGTATTTTTAAAGTGCTCTCAAGCTCTCCTTCATAAGAGGGTGAAGGAGCCCTGGCCAAGATCTGGCCCTGGGGGCACAGGGATGCTGCTAGGGGGTCCCTGTCTCCCTGTTCCGTCCAAGGTTGAGGGCCCTGAGCCCCTGTCCCCGTGTCAGGCTGTGGGCTTGATCTCCTCGAACATCCTCGGGGGGAGGCTGCAGCGCCAGGGGCAGGGGGACCCAGAGGTACACGGGATGCCACTGTGCACCAGCAGCTTTGGACTTCTCTGGGAGGAACTGTGAGTGGGAGCTGGCTTGAAGTGACCTCCCCAGTAAGGTCACAGAGCCCCTGAGATGTCACACTGCCTCCTGGGATGTCACAGCCCACCCTGGGATCTCACAAATCCCCCTTGTGATGTCACAGAGCCAGTGCTGCTCTATCACTCTGGGATGTCATACAGTTGCGTTGTGATGGCACAGAAGACTCTGGCATCACAAAGTCAGCCCGTGTCACAATCCTCTAGTGCAAGCGGGAATCATGACAGTTCATTTTCCCCACCTCAGAATTCGCAGAAGTGGATAGGCTTATCATGAGAAACCGAATGTGATAAACATGTTAGAAAAGAAAGGCTCCAAGTTATTAGTTATTATTTTAATAAAAGTTATTAAGTGTACCAAATATAAGTTTTGAGAAAAATGGAAAAAAGCCACTATAAAAAAAAGTCAGTGTGGAGCCCGGGATTGCCACCGGGTGAGACACAGGTTTGACAGCTGCAGCAGAGGGTCCTCTATGCTTCACACCGACCGTCCTGTCTGACCCATTTTTATACCATTTTCCATGCCTGAGCCAGAGTCCCTTTTCTTCCTTTTTGGAGTGCATGTATTCATGTGGAGTTCTTTTCTCTGTGGCAAGTTGAACAATACATGTCCGGAGAGTGATGAACACCTGTGTTTGCAGTCCCGGAATTCGGATTTGAGATGTACCTCCCTGATGGCTCTGACTATCTCGGTCTCGGATATTTATCGTGTATTTATGGTCCGGGTGTTTCTCGGACAACCTTGATGCATGATCCCTCTCCGGGCTGGCCACTTTCGTTCGCTTGTAAATAAAGTCCTCCCTCTCTTGTCCAGGTGGCTTTCACATGGTGTTGCAATCACTGTTGCTGGCTTGTGCAATTTAAAAACTTCTTATAAGAGTATAATTTAACAGCACATAACCATTATATAGATGACAATTTTATTTGCACGAATTATCCTATAGACATATAACAGTCCTAATGATTCCTTGAGGCCTTGCAGTGTCACAATGTTCTCCATGGTTCCACAGGCCCCACAGTCTCATGTGACTCCTCTGTTCCATGAGTCCTGCAATGTCACAATGGACCTTTGGACCAATGGACCATGGGGCTTTGCAGTGTCACAACGCTCTCCTTTGGCTCCACAGGGTCACAATGGAGCACTGATTACAGGCAGCCTCTCTGTGTTACCCTGGAGCTTTGTTTCCGTGGGGTCTCGCAGTGTCCCAATGGAGCCTTGGTTGGATGGGGCCTCACAGTGTCACAATGATGCCTACATTCCACTGAGGCACACGGCGTCACTAGGGTCCCCTTGCTTCCATGAGGCCCAGCAATGTCACAGTGGTGTCCATGAATCCATGAGGACTCACAGTGTCCCAATGGTCTCTTGATCTCACATGGTCCCACAGTGTAACAATGGTCCCTTGGTTCCATGGTTCCTGGTCTGGTGCATTCCCCTCTCCCCTTCTAAGGCCGCCCTGCCAGCTGAGAAATGCTCACTGGGCCTGGGCCTTGGCCAGCAGCCCCTGGGCTCAGCTCCTCTGGAGCTCATCACAGACACTGTCTGCTCCAGGCTCAACCCTTCATTTCCTGGGGAGATGCCAAAGCCTCCACAGGGAACATTTCCCTTTGCTCAGGGGAATTTCACACAGGTGCCTTGTAGTGACTCTTTGTGTCTGTGTGCACACAGGAGTGCCTGTGCTCAGGGAAATGTGGCAGATATGCTGCTCCCTGAGGACTTTGGATGCCTTGGATAGCTGAGCCAGTCAGGCCTGGAAGTAAGGTTAAGTCATGTTACCCTGATTCTTAAGATTTTTTAAAGCCTTCTGAGTTTCCATTCTGTTGGAGAACCTTCCCACACAATTTCTGTCAACAACATATTGTTTACAATCTTTTATGGGGGTGGACAAACTTGATGTACTAGTGGTTTGTCCAATGTCTTTGGAGAGGTGGCCCATTCACTCTCCAATCCAATGTCACCTTTGGGAAAGTATAAAAGTTGGAGTCAGAGAATAAACTTTTATCTTTACCTTGCAAATAGCAGGTGGCTCGCGTCGTGCTTTCACGTGTCTTATAGCGACAAAGTCACAAGCTGTAAGCAAAGTTAAATGCTGCTAAGAGTTGTTCTTTTGCTAATTTGTGAAGCTTAATAGAAGTTCTAAGCGAAGTTGAATATTGTTGTGTTATTCCACAGCTCTGTTTAGCTTTTAGGCTGTATTCCTTTTATCCTTGCCCTCACTGTCCTTTCGTCACACACACACACACACACATTAACATACACACTCACACAAAAACACACAGAGACACACAGACAACGGGACAGTTCTTGACTCCTTTTTGGTTTGATTGCCTGGATTTTGTTTGGTTTTGTTGTTGCTTTGTTTCCTTGCTGTGCCTGAAGTTTCCAGTCAGGATCAGAGTGACTCTTGCCAAGGAACTCTGTGGTGCTGTCACTTAATATTAAAGCTGTTTTATGCTACTCCCCTGCTGGGGATTTTTATAAGTGCTCTCAAGCCCTCCTTCATAAGAGGGTGAAGGAGCCCTGGCCAAGCTCTGGCCCTGGGGGCACAGGGATGCTGCTAGGGGGTCCCTGTCTCCCTGTTACAAATTTCAGGGCCCTGAGCCCCTGTCCCCGTGTCAGGCTCTGGGCTTGATCTCCTCGAACATCCTCAGGAGGAGGCTGCAGCGCCAGGGGCAGGGGGACCCAGAGGGACACGGGATGCCACTGTGCACCAGCAGCTTTGGACTTCTCTGGGAGGAACTGTGAGTGGGAGCTGGCTTGAAGTGACCTCCCCAGTAAGGTCACAGAGCCCCTGAGATGTCACTCTGCCTCCTGGGATGTCACAGCCCACCCTGGGATCTCACAAATCCCCCTTGTGATGCCACAGAGCCAGTGCTGCTCTATCACTCTGGGATGTCATACAGTTGCGCTGTGATGGCACAGAAGACTCTGGCATCACAAAGTCAGCCCGTGTCACAATCCTCTAGTGCAAGCGGGAATCATGACAGTTCATTTTCCCCATCTCAGAATTAGCAGAAGTAGATAGGCTTATCATGAGAAACCGAATCTGATAAACATGTTAGAAATGAAAGGCTCCAAGTTATTAGTTATTAATTTAATAAAAGTTATTAAGTGTACCAAATATAAGTTTTGAGAAAAATGGAAAAAAGCCACTATAAAAAAAAGTCAGTGTGGAGCCCGGGATTGCCACCAGGTGAGACACAGGTTGGACAGCTGCAGCAGAGGGTCCTCTATGCTTCACACCAACCATCCTGTCTGACCCATTTTTATACCATTTTCCATGCCTGAGCCAGACTCCCTTTTCTACCTTTTTGGAGTGCATGTATTCATGTGGAGTTCTTTTCTCTGTGGCAAGTTGAACAATACCTGTCCGGAGAGTGATGAACACCTGTGTTTGCAGTCCCGGAATTCGGATTTGAGATGTACCTCCCTGATGGCTCTGACTATCTCGGTCTCGGATATTTATCGTGTATTTATGGTCCGGGTGTTTCTCGGAAAACCTTGATGCACGATCCCTCTCTGGGCTGGCCACTTTCGTTCGCTTGTAAATAAAGTCCTCCCTCTCTTGTCCAGGTGGCTTTCACATGGTGTTGCAATCGCTGTTGCTGGCTTGTGCAATTTAAAAACTTCTTATAAGAGTATAATTTAACAGCACATAACTATAAAATAGATGACAATTTTATTTCCACAAATTATCCTATAGACATATAACAGTCCTAATGATTCCTTGAGGCCTTGCAGTGTCACAATGTTCTCCATGGTTCCACAGGCCCCACAGTGTCATGTGACTCCTCTGTTCCATGAGTCCTGCAATGTCACAATGGACCTTTGGACCAATGGACCATGGGGCTTTGCAGTGTCACAACGCTCTCCTTTGGCTCCACAGGGTCACAATGGAGCACTGATTACAGGCAGCCTCTCTGTGTTACCCTGGAGCTTTGTTTCCATGAAGTCTCGGAGTGTCCCAATGGAGCCTTGGTTGGATGGGGCCTCACAGTGTCACAATGATGCCTACATTCCACTGAGGCACATGGCGTCACTTGGGTCCCCTTGCTTCCATGAGGCCCAGCAATGTCACAGTGGTGTCCATGAATCCATGAAGACGCACAGTGTCCCAATGGTCTCTTGATCTCACATGGTCCCACAGTGTCCCAATGGCCCCTTGGTCTCACAAGGCCCCACAGTGTCCCAATGGTCACTTCTTCTCACATGGCCCCACAGTGTAACAATGGTCCCTTGGTTCCATGGTTCCTGGTCTGGTGCATTCCCCTCTCCCCTTCTCAGGCCGCCCTGCCAGCTGAGAAATGCTCACTGGGCCAGGGCCTTGGCCAGCAGCCCCTGGGCTCAGCTCCTCTGGAGCTCATCACAGACACTGTCTGCTCCAGGCTCAACCCTTCATTTCCTGGGGAGATGCCAAAGCCTCCACAGGGAACATTTCCCTTTGCTCAGGGGAATTTCGCACAGGTGCCTTGTAGTGACTCTTTGTGTCTGTGTGCACACAGGAGTGCCTGTGCTCAGGGAAATGTGGCAGATATGCTGCTCCCTGAGGGCTTTGGATGCCTTGGATAGCTGAGCCAGTCAGGCCTGGAAGTAAGGTTAAGGCATGTCACCCTGATTCTTAAGATTTTCTAAAGCCTTCTGAGTTTACATTCTGTTGGAGAACCTTCCCACACAATTTCTGTCAACAACATATTGTTTACAATCTTTTATGGGGCTGGACAAACTTGATGTACTAGTGGTTTGTCCAATGTCTTTGGACAGGTGGCTCATTCACTCTCCAATCCAATGCCACCTTTGGGAAAGTATAAAACTTGGAGTCAGAGAATAAACTTTTATCGTTACCTTGCAAATAGCAGGTGGCTCGCGTCGTGCTTTCACGTGTCTTATAGCGACAAAGTCACAAGCTGTAAGCAAAGTTAAATGCTGCTAAGAGTTGTTCTTTTGCTAATTTGTGAAGCTTAATAGAAGTTATAAGCGAAGTTGAATATTGTTAAGTGTTATTACACAGCTCTGTTTAGCTTTTAGGCTGTATTCCTTTTCTCCTTGCCCTCACTGTCCTTTCGTCACACACACACAGACATTAACATACACACTCACAAAAAAACACACAGAGACACAGAGACACTGGGACAGTTCTTGACTCCTTTTTGGTTTGATTGCCTGGATTTTGTTTGGTTTTGTTGTTGCTTTGTTTCCTTGGTGTGCCTGAAGTGTCCAGTCAGGAGCAGAGTGACTCTTGCCAAGGAATTCTGTGGTGCTGTCACTTAATATTAAAGCTGTTTTATGCTACTCCCCTGCTGGGTATTTTTAAAGTGCTCTCAAGCTCTCCTTCATAAGAGGGTGAAGGAGCCCTGGCCAAGATCTGGCCCTGGGGGCACAGGGATGCTGCTAGGGGGTCCCTGTCTCCCTGTTCCGTCCAAGGTTGAGGGCCCTGAGCCCCTGTCCCCGTGTCAGGCTGTGGGCTTGATCTCCTCGAACATCCTCGGGGGGAGGCTGCAGCGCCAGGGGCAGGGGGACCCAGAGGTACACGGGATGCCACTGTGCACCAGCAGCTTTGGACTTCTCTGGGAGGAACTGTGAGTGGGAGCTGGCTTGAAGTGACCTCCCCAGTAAGGTCACAGAGCCCCTGAGATGTCACACTGCCTCCTGGGATGTCACAGCCCACCCTGGGATCTCACAAATCCCCCTTGTGATGTCACAGAGCCAGTGCTGCTCTATCACTCTGGGATGTCATACAGTTGCGTTGTGATGGCACAGAAGACTCTGGCATCACAAAGTCAGCCCGTGTCACAATCCTCTAGTGCAAGCGGGAATCATGACAGTTCATTTTCCCCACCTCAGAATTCGCAGAAGTGGATAGGCTTATCATGAGAAACCGAATGTGATAAACATGTTAGAAAAGAAAGGCTCCAAGTTATTAGTTATTATTTTAATAAAAGTTATTAAGTGTACCAAATATAAGTTTTGAGAAAAATGGAAAAAAGCCACTATAAAAAAAAGTCAGTGTGGAGCCCGGGATTGCCACCGGGTGAGACACAGGTTTGACAGCTGCAGCAGAGGGTCCTCTATGCTTCACACCGACCGTCCTGTCTGACCCATTTTTATACCATTTTCCATGCCTGAGCCAGAGTCCCTTTTCTTCCTTTTTGGAGTGCATGTATTCATGTGGAGTTCTTTTCTCTGTGGCAAGTTGAACAATACATGTCCGGAGAGTGATGAACACCTGTGTTTGCAGTCCCGGAATTCGGATTTGAGATGTACCTCCCTGATGGCTCTGACTATCTCGGTCTCGGATATTTATCGTGTATTTATGGTCCGGGTGTTTCTCGGACAACCTTGATGCATGATCCCTCTCCGGGCTGGCCACTTTCGTTCGCTTGTAAATAAAGTCCTCCCTCTCTTGTCCAGGTGGCTTTCACATGGTGTTGCAATCACTGTTGCTGGCTTGTGCAATTTAAAAACTTCTTATAAGAGTATAATTTAACAGCACATAACCATTATATAGATGACAATTTTATTTGCACGAATTATCCTATAGACATATAACAGTCCTAATGATTCCTTGAGGCCTTGCAGTGTCACAATGTTCTCCATGGTTCCACAGGCCCCACAGTCTCATGTGACTCCTCTGTTCCATGAGTCCTGCAATGTCACAATGGACCTTTGGACCAATGGACCATGGGGCTTTGCAGTGTCACAACGCTCTCCTTTGGCTCCACAGGGTCACAATGGAGCACTGATTACAGGCAGCCTCTCTGTGTTACCCTGGAGCTTTGTTTCCGTGGGGTCTCGCAGTGTCCCAATGGAGCCTTGGTTGGATGGGGCCTCACAGTGTCACAATGATGCCTACATTCCACTGAGGCACACGGCGTCACTAGGGTCCCCTTGCTTCCATGAGGCCCAGCAATGTCACAGTGGTGTCCATGAATCCATGAGGACTCACAGTGTCCCAATGGTCTCTTGATCTCACATGGTCCCACAGTGTAACAATGGTCCCTTGGTTCCATGGTTCCTGGTCTGGTGCATTCCCCTCTCCCCTTCTAAGGCCGCCCTGCCAGCTGAGAAATGCTCACTGGGCCTGGGCCTTGGCCAGCAGCCCCTGGGCTCAGCTCCTCTGGAGCTCATCACAGACACTGTCTGCTCCAGGCTCAACCCTTCATTTCCTGGGGAGATGCCAAAGCCTCCACAGGGAACATTTCCCTTTGCTCAGGGGAATTTCACACAGGTGCCTTGTAGTGACTCTTTGTGTCTGTGTGCACACAGGAGTGCCTGTGCTCAGGGAAATGTGGCAGATATGCTGCTCCCTGAGGACTTTGGATGCCTTGGATAGCTGAGCCAGTCAGGCCTGGAAGTAAGGTTAAGTCATGTTACCCTGATTCTTAAGATTTTTTAAAGCCTTCTGAGTTTCCATTCTGTTGGAGAACCTTCCCACACAATTTCTGTCAACAACATATTGTTTACAATCTTTTATGGGGGTGGACAAACTTGATGTACTAGTGGTTTGTCCAATGTCTTTGGAGAGGTGGCCCATTCACTCTCCAATCCAATGTCACCTTTGGGAAAGTATAAAAGTTGGAGTCAGAGAATAAACTTTTATCTTTACCTTGCAAATAGCAGGTGGCTCGCGTCGTGCTTTCACGTGTCTTATAGCGACAAAGTCACAAGCTGTAAGCAAAGTTAAATGCTGCTAAGAGTTGTTCTTTTGCTAATTTGTGAAGCTTAATAGAAGTTCTAAGCGAAGTTGAATATTGTTGTGTTATTCCACAGCTCTGTTTAGCTTTTAGGCTGTATTCCTTTTATCCTTGCCCTCACTGTCCTTTCGTCACACACACACACACACACATTAACATACACACTCACACAAAAACACACAGAGACACACAGACAACGGGACAGTTCTTGACTCCTTTTTGGTTTGATTGCCTGGATTTTGTTTGGTTTTGTTGTTGCTTTGTTTCCTTGCTGTGCCTGAAGTTTCCAGTCAGGATCAGAGTGACTCTTGCCAAGGAACTCTGTGGTGCTGTCACTTAATATTAAAGCTGTTTTATGCTACTCCCCTGCTGGGGATTTTTATAAGTGCTCTCAAGCCCTCCTTCATAAGAGGGTGAAGGAGCCCTGGCCAAGCTCTGGCCCTGGGGGCACAGGGATGCTGCTAGGGGGTCCCTGTCTCCCTGTTACAAATTTCAGGGCCCTGAGCCCCTGTCCCCGTGTCAGGCTCTGGGCTTGATCTCCTCGAACATCCTCAGGAGGAGGCTGCAGCGCCAGGGGCAGGGGGACCCAGAGGGACACGGGATGCCACTGTGCACCAGCAGCTTTGGACTTCTCTGGGAAAAACTGTGAGTGGGAGCTGGCTTGAAGTGACCTCCCCAGTAAGGTCACAGAGCCCCTGAGATGTCACTCTGCCTCCTGGGATGTCACAGCCCACCCTGGGATCTCACAAATCCCCCTTGTGATGCCACAGAGCCAGTGCTGCTCTATCACTCTGGGATGTCATACAGTTGCGCTGTGATGGCACAGAAGACTCTGGCATCACAAAGTCAGCCCGTGTCACAATCCTCTAGTGCAAGCGGGAATCATGACAGTTCATTTTCCCCATCTCAGAATTAGCAGAAGTAGATAGCCTTATCATGAGAAACCGAATGTGATAAACATGTTAGAAATGAAAGGCTCCAAGTTATTAGTTATTATTTTAATAAAAGTTATTAAGTGTACCAAATATAAGTTTTGAGAAAAATGGAAAAAAGCCACTATAAAAAAAAGTCAGTGTGGAACCTTGGGATTCCCACCAGGTGAGACACAGTTTTGACAGCTGCAGCAGAGGGTCCTCTATGCTTCACACCGACCGTCCTGTCTGACCCATTTTTATACCATTTTCCATGCCTGAGCCAGAGTCCCTTTTCTTCCTTTTTGGAGTGCATGTATTCATGTGGAGTTCTTTTCTCTGTGGCAAGTTGAACAATACATGTCCGGAGAGTGATGAACACCTGTGTTTGCAGTCCCGGAATTCGGATTTGAGATGTACCTCCCTGATGGCTCTGACTATCTCGGTCTCGGATATTTATCGTGTATTTATCGTCCGGGTGTTTCTCGGACAACCTTGATGCACGATCCCTCTCTGGGCTGGCAACTTTCGTTCGCTTATAAATAAAGTCCTCCCTCTCTTGTCCAGGTGGCTTCGACATGGTGTTGCAATCACTGTTGCTGGCTTGTGCAATTTAAAAACTTCTTATAAGAGTATAATTTAACAGCACATAACCATAAAATAGATGACAATTTTATTTGCACAAATTATCCTATAGACATATAACAGTCCTAATGATTCCTTGAGACCTTGCAGTGTCACAATGTTCTCCATGGTTCCACAGGCCCCACAGTGTCATGTGACTCCTCTGTTCCATGAGTCCTGCAATGTCACAATGGACCTTTGGACCAATGGACCATGGGGCTTTGCAGTGTCACAACGCTCTCCTTTGGCTCCACAGGGTCACAATGGAGCACTGATTACAGGCAGCCTCTCTGTGTTACCCTGGAGCTTTGTTTCCGTGGGGTCTCGCAGTGTCCCAATGGAGCCTTGGTTGGATGGGGCCTCACAGTGTCACAATGATGCCTACATTCCACTGAGGCACACGGCGTCACTAGGGTCCCCTTGCTTCCATGAGGCCCAGCAATGTCACAGTGGTGTCCATGAATCCATGAGGACTCACAGTGTCCCAATGGTCTCTTGATCTCACATGGTCCCACAGTGTAACAATGGTCCCTTGGTTCCATGGTTCCTGGTCTGGTGCATTCCCCTCTCCCCTTCTCAGGCCGCCCTGCCAGCTGAGAAATGCTCACTGGGCCTGGGCCTTGGCCAGCAGCCCCTGGGCTCAGCTCCTCTGGAGCTCATCACAGACACTGTCTGCTCCAGGCTCAACCCTTCATTTCCTGGGGAGATGCCAAAGCCTCCACAGGGAACATTTCCCTTTGCTCAGGGGAATTTCACACAGGTGCCTTGTAGTGACTCTTTGTGTCTGTGTGCACACAGGAGTGCCTGTGCTCAGGGAAATGTGGCAGATATGCTGCTCCCTGAGGACTTTGGATGCCTTGGATAGCTGAGCCAGTCAGGCCTGGAAGTAAGGTTAAGTCATGTTACCCTGATTCTTAAGATTTTTTAAAGCCTTCTGAGTTTCCATTCTGTTGGAGAACCTTCCCACACAATTTCTGTCAACAACATATTGTTTACAATCTTTTATGGGGGTGGACAAACTTGATGTACTAGTGGTTTGTCCAATGTCTTTGGAGAGGTGGCCCATTCACTCTCCAATCCAATGTCACCTTTGGGAAAGTATAAAAGTTGGAGTCAGAGAATAAACTTTTATCTTTACCTTGCAAATAGCAGGTGGCTCGCGTCGTGCTTTCACGTGTCTTATAGCGACAAAGTCACAAGCTGTAAGCAAAGTTAAATGCTGCTAAGAGTTGTTCTTTTGCTAATTTGTGAAGCTTAATAGAAGTTATAAGCGAAGTTGAATATTGTTAAGTGTTATTACACAGCTCTGTTTAGCTTTTAGGCTGTATTCCTTTTCTCCTTGCCCTCACTGTCCTTTCGTCACACACACACAGACATTAACATACACACTCACAAAAAAACACACAGAGACACAGAGACACTGGGACAGTTCTTGACTCCTTTTTGGTTTGATTGCCTGGATTTTGTTTGGTTTTGTTGTTGCTTTGTTTCCTTGGTGTGCCTGAAGTGTCCAGTCAGGAGCAGAGTGACTCTTGCCAAGGAATTCTGTGGTGCTGTCACTTAATATTAAAGCTGTTTTATGCTACTCCCCTGCTGGGTATTTTTAAAGTGCTCTCAAGCTCTCCTTCATAAGAGGGTGAAGGAGCCCTGGCCAAGATCTGGCCCTGGGGGCACAGGGATGCTGCTAGGGGGTCCCTGTCTCCCTGTTCCGTCCAAGGTTGAGGGCCCTGAGCCCCTGTCCCCGTGTCAGGCTGTGGGCTTGATCTCCTCGAACATCCTCGGGGGGAGGCTGCAGCGCCAGGGGCAGGGGGACCCAGAGGTACACGGGATGCCACTGTGCACCAGCAGCTTTGGACTTCTCTGGGAGGAACTGTGAGTGGGAGCTGGCTTGAAGTGACCTCCCCAGTAAGGTCACAGAGCCCCTGAGATGTCACACTGCCTCCTGGGATGTCACAGCCCACCCTGGGATCTCACAAATCCCCCTTGTGATGTCACAGAGCCAGTGCTGCTCTATCACTCTGGGATGTCATACAGTTGCGTTGTGATGGCACAGAAGACTCTGGCATCACAAAGTCAGCCCGTGTCACAATCCTCTAGTGCAAGCGGGAATCATGACAGTTCATTTTCCCCACCTCAGAATTCGCAGAAGTGGATAGGCTTATCATGAGAAACCGAATGTGATAAACATGTTAGAAAAGAAAGGCTCCAAGTTATTAGTTATTATTTTAATAAAAGTTATTAAGTGTACCAAATATAAGTTTTGAGAAAAATGGAAAAAAGCCACTATAAAAAAAAGTCAGTGTGGAGCCCGGGATTGCCACCGGGTGAGACACAGGTTTGACAGCTGCAGCAGAGGGTCCTCTATGCTTCACACCGACCGTCCTGTCTGACCCATTTTTATACCATTTTCCATGCCTGAGCCAGAGTCCCTTTTCTTCCTTTTTGGAGTGCATGTATTCATGTGGAGTTCTTTTCTCTGTGGCAAGTTGAACAATACATGTCCGGAGAGTGATGAACACCTGTGTTTGCAGTCCCGGAATTCGGATTTGAGATGTACCTCCCTGATGGCTCTGACTATCTCGGTCTCGGATATTTATCGTGTATTTATGGTCCGGGTGTTTCTCGGACAACCTTGATGCATGATCCCTCTCCGGGCTGGCCACTTTCGTTCGCTTGTAAATAAAGTCCTCCCTCTCTTGTCCAGGTGGCTTTCACATGGTGTTGCAATCACTGTTGCTGGCTTGTGCAATTTAAAAACTTCTTATAAGAGTATAATTTAACAGCACATAACCATTATATAGATGACAATTTTATTTGCACGAATTATCCTATAGACATATAACAGTCCTAATGATTCCTTGAGGCCTTGCAGTGTCACAATGTTCTCCATGGTTCCACAGGCCCCACAGTCTCATGTGACTCCTCTGTTCCATGAGTCCTGCAATGTCACAATGGACCTTTGGACCAATGGACCATGGGGCTTTGCAGTGTCACAACGCTCTCCTTTGGCTCCACAGGGTCACAATGGAGCACTGATTACAGGCAGCCTCTCTGTGTTACCCTGGAGCTTTGTTTCCGTGGGGTCTCGCAGTGTCCCAATGGAGCCTTGGTTGGATGGGGCCTCACAGTGTCACAATGATGCCTACATTCCACTGAGGCACACGGCGTCACTAGGGTCCCCTTGCTTCCATGAGGCCCAGCAATGTCACAGTGGTGTCCATGAATCCATGAGGACTCACAGTGTCCCAATGGTCTCTTGATCTCACATGGTCCCACAGTGTAACAATGGTCCCTTGGTTCCATGGTTCCTGGTCTGGTGCATTCCCCTCTCCCCTTCTAAGGCCGCCCTGCCAGCTGAGAAATGCTCACTGGGCCTGGGCCTTGGCCAGCAGCCCCTGGGCTCAGCTCCTCTGGAGCTCATCACAGACACTGTCTGCTCCAGGCTCAACCCTTCATTTCCTGGGGAGATGCCAAAGCCTCCACAGGGAACATTTCCCTTTGCTCAGGGGAATTTCACACAGGTGCCTTGTAGTGACTCTTTGTGTCTGTGTGCACACAGGAGTGCCTGTGCTCAGGGAAATGTGGCAGATATGCTGCTCCCTGAGGACTTTGGATGCCTTGGATAGCTGAGCCAGTCAGGCCTGGAAGTAAGGTTAAGTCATGTTACCCTGATTCTTAAGATTTTTTAAAGCCTTCTGAGTTTCCATTCTGTTGGAGAACCTTCCCACACAATTTCTGTCAACAACATATTGTTTACAATCTTTTATGGGGCTGGACAAACTTGATGTACTAGTGCTTTGTCCAATGTCTTTGGAGAGGTGGCCCATTCACTCTCCAATCCAATGTCACCTTTGGGAAAGTATAAAAGTTGGAGTCAGAGAATAAACTTTTATCTTTACCTTGCAAATAGCAGGTGGCTCGCGTCGTGCTTTCACGTGTCTTATAGCGACAAAGTCACAAGCTGTAAGCAAAGTTAAATGCTGCTAAGAGTTGTTCTTTTGCTAATTTGTGAAGCTTAATAGAAGTTCTAAGCGAAGTTGAATATTGTTGTGTTATTCCACAGCTCTGTTTAGCTTTTAGGCTGTATTCCTTTTATCCTTGCCCTCACTGTCCTTTCGTCACACACACACACACACACATTAACATACACACTCACACAAAAACACACAGAGACACACAGACAACGGGACAGTTCTTGACTCCTTTTTGGTTTGATTGCCTGGATTTTGTTTGGTTTTGTTGTTGCTTTGTTTCCTTGCTGTGCCTGAAGTTTCCAGTCAGGATCAGAGTGACTCTTGCCAAGGAACTCTGTGGTGCTGTCACTTAATATTAAAGCTGTTTTATGCTACTCCCCTGCTGGGGATTTTTATAAGTGCTCTCAAGCCCTCCTTCATAAGAGGGTGAAGGAGCCCTGGCCAAGCTCTGGCCCTGGGGGCACAGGGATGCTGCTAGGGGGTCCCTGTCTCCCTGTTACAAATTTCAGGGCCCTGAGCCCCTGTCCCCGTGTCAGGCTCTGGGCTTGATCTCCTCGAACATCCTCAGGAGGAGGCTGCAGCGCCAGGGGCAGGGGGACCCAGAGGGACACGGGATGCCACTGTGCACCAGCAGCTTTGGACTTCTCTGGGAAAAACTGTGAGTGGGAGCTGGCTTGAAGTGACCTCCCCAGTAAGGTCACAGAGCCCCTGAGATGTCACTCTGCCTCCTGGGATGTCACAGCCCACCCTGGGATCTCACAAATCCCCCTTGTGATGCCACAGAGCCAGTGCTGCTCTATCACTCTGGGATGTCATACAGTTGCGCTGTGATGGCACAGAAGACTCTGGCATCACAAAGTCAGCCCGTGTCACAATCCTCTAGTGCAAGCGGGAATCATGACAGTTCATTTTCCCCATCTCAGAATTAGCAGAAGTAGATAGCCTTATCATGAGAAACCGAATGTGATAAACATGTTAGAAATGAAAGGCTCCAAGTTATTAGTTATTATTTTAATAAAAGTTATTAAGTGTACCAAATATAAGTTTTGAGAAAAATGGAAAAAAGCCACTATAAAAAAAAGTCAGTGTGGAACCTTGGGATTCCCACCAGGTGAGACACAGTTTTGACAGCTGCAGCAGAGGGTCCTCTATGCTTCACACCGACCGTCCTGTCTGACCCATTTTTATACCATTTTCCATGCCTGAGCCAGAGTCCCTTTTCTTCCTTTTTGGAGTGCATGTATTCATGTGGAGTTCTTTTCTCTGTGGCAAGTTGAACAATACATGTCCGGAGAGTGATGAACACCTGTGTTTGCAGTCCCGGAATTCGGATTTGAGATGTACCTCCCTGATGGCTCTGACTATCTCGGTCTCGGATATTTATCGTGTATTTATCGTCCGGGTGTTTCTCGGACAACCTTGATGCACGATCCCTCTCTGGGCTGGCAACTTTCGTTCGCTTATAAATAAAGTCCTCCCTCTCTTGTCCAGGTGGCTTCGACATGGTGTTGCAATCACTGTTGCTGGCTTGTGCAATTTAAAAACTTCTTATAAGAGTATAATTTAACAGCACATAACCATAAAATAGATGACAATTTTATTTGCACAAATTATCCTATAGACATATAACAGTCCTAATGATTCCTTGAGACCTTGCAGTGTCACAATGTTCTCCATGGTTCCACAGGCCCCACAGTGTCATGTGACTCCTCTGTTCCATGAGTCCTGCAATGTCACAATGGACCTTTGGACCAATGGACCATGGGGCTTTGCAGTGTCACAACGCTCTCCTTTGGCTCCACAGGGTCACAATGGAGCACTGATTACAGGCAGCCTCTCTGTGTTACCCTGGAGCTTTGTTTCCGTGGGGTCTCGCAGTGTCCCAATGGAGCCTTGGTTGGATGGGGCCTCACAGTGTCACAATGATGCCTACATTCCACTGAGGCACACGGCGTCACTAGGGTCCCCTTGCTTCCATGAGGCCCAGCAATGTCACAGTGGTGTCCATGAATCCATGAGGACTCACAGTGTCCCAATGGTCTCTTGATCTCACATGGTCCCACAGTGTAACAATGGTCCCTTGGTTCCATGGTTCCTGGTCTGGTGCATTCCCCTCTCCCCTTCTCAGGCCGCCCTGCCAGCTGAGAAATGCTCACTGGGCCTGGGCCTTGGCCAGCAGCCCCTGGGCTCAGCTCCTCTGGAGCTCATCACAGACACTGTCTGCTCCAGGCTCAACCCTTCATTTCCTGGGGAGATGCCAAAGCCTCCACAGGGAACATTTCCCTTTGCTCAGGGGAATTTCACACAGGTGCCTTGTAGTGACTCTTGGTGTCTGTGTGCACACAGGAGTGCCTGTGCTCAGGGAAATGTGGCAGATATGCTGCTCCCTGAGGACTTTGGATGCCTTGGATAGCTGAGCCAGTCAGGCCTGGAAGTAAGGTTAAGTCATGTTACCCTGATTCTTAAGATTTTTTAAAGCCTTCTGAGTTTCCATTCTGTTGGAGAACCTTCCCACACAATTTCTGTCAACAACATATTGTTTACAATCTTTTATGGGGGTGGACAAACTTGATGTACTAGTGGTTTGTCCAATGTCTTTGGAGAGGTGGCCCATTCACTCTCCAATCCAATGTCACCTTTGGGAAAGTATAAAAGTTGGAGTCAGAGAATAAACTTTTATCTTTACCTTGCAAATAGCAGGTGGCTCGCGTCGTGCTTTCACGTGTCTTATAGCGACAAAGTCACAAGCTGTAAGCAAAGTTAAATGCTGCTAAGAGTTGTTCTTTTGCTAATTTGTGAAGCTTAATAGAAGTTCTAAGCGAAGTTGAATATTGTTAAGTGTTATTCCACAGCTCTGTTTAGCTTTTAGGCTGTATTCCTTTTATCCTTGCCCTCACTGTCCTTTCGTCACACACACACACACACATTAACATACACACTCACACAAAAACACACAGAGACACACAGACACCGGGACAGTTCTTGACTCCTTTCTGGTTTGATTGCCTGGATTTTGTTTGGTTTTGTTGTTGCTTTGTTTCCTTGCTGTGCCTGAAGTTTCCAGTCAGGAGCAGAGTGACTCTTGCCAAGGAACTCTGTGGTGCTGTCACTTAATATTAAAGCTGTTTTATGCTACTCCCCTGCTGGGGATTTTTATAAGTGCTCTCAAGCCCTCCTTCATAAGAGGGTGAAGGAGCCCTGGCCAAGCTCTGGCCCTGGGGGCACAGGGATGCTGCTAGGGGGTCCCTGTCTCCCTGTTACAAATTTCAGGGCCCTGAGCCCCTGTCCCCGTGTCAGGCTCTGGGCTTGATCTCCTCGAACATCCTCAGGAGGAGGCTGCAGCGCCAGGGGCAGGGGGACCCAGAGGGACACGGGATGCCACTGTGCACCAGCAGCTTTGGACTTCTCTGGGAGGAACTGTGAGTGGGAGCTGGCTTGAAGTGACCTCCCCAGTAAGGTCACAGAGCCCCTGAGATGTCACTCTGCCTCCTGGGATGTCACAGCCCACCCTGGGATCTCACAAATCCCCCTTGTGATGCCACAGAGCCAGTGCTGCTCTATCACTCTGGGATGTCATACAGTTGCGCTGTGATGGCACAGAAGACTCTGGCATCACAAAGTCAGCCCGTGTCACAATCCTCTAGTGCAAGCGGGAATCATGACAGTTCATTTTCCCCATCTCAGAATTAGCAGAAGTAGATAGGCTTATCATGAGAAACCGAATCTGATAAACATGTTAGAAATGAAAGGCTCCAAGTTATTAGTTATTAATTTAATAAAAGTTATTAAGTGTACCAAATATAAGTTTTGAGAAAAATGGAAAAAAGCCACTATAAAAAAAAGTCAGTGTGGAGCCCGGGATTGCCACCAGGTGAGACACAGGTTGGACAGCTGCAGCAGAGGGTCCTCTATGCTTCACACCAACCATCCTGTCTGACCCATTTTTATACCATTTTCCATGCCTGAGCCAGACTCCCTTTTCTACCTTTTTGGAGTGCATGTATTCATGTGGAGTTCTTTTCTCTGTGGCAAGTTGAACAATACCTGTCCGGAGAGTGATGAACACCTGTGTTTGCAGTCCCGGAATTCGGATTTGAGATGTACCTCCCTGATGGCTCTGACTATCTCGGTCTCGGATATTTATCGTGTATTTATGGTCCGGGTGTTTCTCGGAAAACCTTGATGCACGATCCCTCTCTGGGCTGGCCACTTTCGTTCGCTTGTAAATAAAGTCCTCCCTCTCTTGTCCAGGTGGCTTTCACATGGTGTTGCAATCGCTCTTGCTGGCTTGTGCAATTTAAAAACTTCTTATAAGAGTATAATTTAACAGCACATAACTATAAAATAGATGACAATTTTATTTCCACAAATTATCCTATAGACATATAACAGTCCTAATGATTCCTTGAGGCCTTGCAGTGTCACAATGGTCTCCATGGTTCCACAGGCCCCACAGTGTCATGTGACTCCTCTGTTCCATGAGTCCTGCAATGTCACAATGGACCTTTGGACCAATGGACCATGGGGCTTTGCAGTGTCACAACGCTCTCCTTTGGCTCCACAGGGTCACAATGGAGCACTGATTACAGGCAGCCTCTCTGTGTTACCCTGGAGCTTTGTTTCCATGGGGTCTCGCAGTGTCCCAATGGAGCCTTGGCTGGATGGGGCCTCACAGTGTCACAATGATGCCTACATTCCACTGAGGCACATGGCGTCACTTGGGTCCCCTTGCTTCCATGAGGCCCAGCAATGTCACAGTGGTGTCCATGAATCCATGAAGACGCACAGTGTCCCAATGGTCTCTTGATCTCACATGGTCCCACAGTGTCCCAATGGCCCCTTGGTCTCACAAGGCCCCACAGTGTCCCAATGGTCACTTCTTCTCACATGGCCCCACAGTGTAACAATGGTCCCTTGGTTCCATGGTTCCTGGTCTGGTGCATTCCCCTCTCCCCTTCTCAGGCCGCCCTGCCAGCTGAGAAATGCTCACTGGGCCAGGGCCTTGGCCAGCAGCCCCTGGGCTCAGCTCCTCTGGAGCTCATCACAGACACTGTCTGCTCCAGGCTCAACCCTTCATTTCCTGGGGAGATGCCAAAGCCTCCGCAGGGAACATTTCCCTTTGCTCAGGGGAATTTCACACAGGTGCCTTGTAGTGACTCTTTGTGTCTGTGTGCACACAGGAGTGCCTGTGCTCAGGGAAATGTGGCAGATATGCTGCTCTCTTAGGGCTTTGGATGCCTTGGATAGCTGAGCCAGTCAGGCCTGGAAGTAAGGTTAAGTCATGTCACCCTGATTCTTAAGATTTTCTAAAGCCTTCTGAGTTTACATTCTGTTGGAGAACCTTCCCACACAATTTCTGTCAACAACATATTGTTTACAATCTTTTATTGGGGTGGACAAACTTGATGTACTAGTGGTTTGTCCAATGTCTTTGGACAGGTGGCTCATTCACTCTCCAATCCAATGTCACCTTTGGGAAAGTATAAAAGTTGGAGTCAGAGAATAAACTTTTCTCTTTACCTTGAAAATAGCAGGTGGCTCGCGTCGTGCTTTCACGTGTCTTATAGCGACAAAGTCACAAGCTGTAAGCAAAGTTAAATGCTGCTAAGAGTTGTTCTTTTGCTAATTTGTGAAGCTTAATAGAAGTTCTAAGCGAAGTTGAATATTGTTAAGTGTTATTACACAGCTCTGTTTAGCTTTTAGGCTGTATTCCTTTTATCCTTGCCCTCACTGTCCTTTCGTCACACACACACACACACACATTAACATACACACTCACACAAAAACACACAGAGACACACAGACAACGGGACAGTTCTTGACTCCTTTTTGGTTTGATTGCCTGGATTTTGTTTGGTTTTGTTGTTGCTTTGTTTCCTTGCTGTGCCTGAAGTTTCCAGTCAGGAGCAGAGTGACTCTTGCCAAGGAACTCTGTGGTGCTGTCACTTAATATTAAAGCTGTTTTATGCTACTCCCCTGCTGGGGATTTTTATAAGTGCTCTCAAGCCCTCCTTCATAAGAGGGTGAAGGAGCCCTGGCCAAGCTCTGGCCCTGGGGGCACAGGGATGCTGCTAGGGGGTCCCTGTCTCCCTGTTACAAATTTCAGGGCCCTGAGCCCCTGTCCCCGTGTCAGGCTCTGGGCTTGATCTCCTCAAACATCCTCAGGAGGAGGCTGCAGCGCCAGGGGCAGGGGGACCCAGAGGGACACGGGATGCCACTGTGCACCAGCAGCTTTGGACTTCTCTGGGAAAAACTGTGAGTGGGGGCTGGCTTGAAGTGACCTCCCCAGTAAGGTCACAGAGCCCCTGAGATGTCACTCTGCCTCCTGGGATGTCACAGCCCACCCTGGGATCTCACAAATCCCCCTTGTGATGCCACAGAGCCAGTGCTGCTCTATCACTCTGGGATGTCATACAGTTGCGCTGTGATGGCACAGAAGACTCTGGCATCACAAAGTCAGCCCGTGTCACAATCCTCTAGTGCAAGCGGGAATCATGACAGTTCATTTTCCCCATCTCAGAATTAGCATTAGTAGATAGGCTTATCATGAGAAACCGAATGTGATAAACATGTTAGAAATGAAAGGCTCCAAGTTATTAGTTATTATTTTAATAAAAGTTATTAAGTGTACCAAATATAAGTTTTGAGAAAAATGGAAAAAAGCCACTATAAAAAAAAGTCAGTGTGGAGCCCGGGATTGCCACCAGGTGAGACACAGGTTGGACAGCTGCAGCAGAGGGTCCTCTATGCTTCACACCAACCATCCTGTCTGACCCATTTTTATACCATTTTCCATGCCTGAGCCAGACTCCCTTTTCTACCTTTTTGGAGTGCATGTATTCATGTGGAGTTCTTTTCTCTGTGGCAAGTTGAACAATACCTGTCCGGAGAGTGATGAACACCTGTGTTTGCAGTCCCGGAATTCGGATTTGAGATGTACCTCCCTGATGGCTCTGACTATCTCGGTCTCGGATATTTATCGTGTATTTATGGTCCGGGTGTTTCTCGGAAAACCTTGATGCACGATCCCTCTCTGGGCTGGCCACTTTCGTTCGCTTGTAAATAAAGTCCTCCCTCTCTTGTCCAGGTGGCTTTCACATGGTGTTGCAATCGCTCTTGCTGGCTTGTGCAATTTAAAAACTTCTTATAAGAGTATAATTTAACAGCACATAACTATAAAATAGATGACAATTTTATTTCCACAAATTATCCTATAGACATATAACAGTCCTAATGATTCCTTGAGGCCTTGCAGTGTCACAATGGTCTCCATGGTTCCACAGGCCCCACAGTGTCATGTGACTCCTCTGTTCCATGAGTCCTGCAATGTCACAATGGACCTTTGGACCAATGGACCATGGGGCTTTGCAGTGTCACAACGCTCTCCTTTGGCTCCACAGGGTCACAATGGAGCACTGATTACAGGCAGCCTCTCTGTGTTACCCTGGAGCTTTGTTTCCATGGGGTCTCGCAGTGTCCCAATGGAGCCTTGGCTGGATGGGGCCTCACAGTGTCACAATGATGCCTACATTCCACTGAGGCACATGGCGTCACTTGGGTCCCCTTGCTTCCATGAGGCCCAGCAATGTCACAGTGGTGTCCATGAATCCATGAAGACGCACAGTGTCCCAATGGTCTCTTGATCTCACATGGTCCCACAGTGTCCCAATGGCCCCTTGGTCTCACAAGGCCCCACAGTGTCCCAATGGTCACTTCTTCTCACATGGCCCCACAGTGTAACAATGGTCCCTTGGTTCCATGGTTCCTGGTCTGGTGCATTCCCCTCTCCCCTTCTCAGGCCGCCCTGCCAGCTGAGAAATGCTCACTGGGCCAGGGCCTTGGCCAGCAGCCCCTGGGCTCAGCTCCTCTGGAGCTCATCACAGACACTGTCTGCTCCAGGCTCAACCCTTCATTTCCTGGGGAGATGCCAAAGCCTCCGCAGGGAACATTTCCCTTTGCTCAGGGGAATTTCACACAGGTGCCTTGTAGTGACTCTTTGTGTCTGTGTGCACACAGGAGTGCCTGTGCTCAGGGAAATGTGGCAGATATGCTGCTCTCTTAGGGCTTTGGATGCCTTGGATAGCTGAGCCAGTCAGGCCTGGAAGTAAGGTTAAGTCATGTCACCCTGATTCTTAAGATTTTCTAAAGCCTTCTGAGTTTACATTCTGTTGGAGAACCTTCCCACACAATTTCTGTCAACAACATATTGTTTACAATCTTTTATTGGGGTGGACAAACTTGATGTACTAGTGGTTTGTCCAATGTCTTTGGACAGGTGGCTCATTCACTCTCCAATCCAATGTCACCTTTGGGAAAGTATAAAAGTTGGAGTCAGAGAATAAACTTTTCTCTTTACCTTGAAAATAGCAGGTGGCTCGCGTCGTGCTTTCACGTGTCTTATAGCGACAAAGTCACAAGCTGTAAGCAAAGTTAAATGCTGCTAAGAGTTGTTCTTTTGCTAATTTGTGAAGCTTAATAGAAGTTCTAAGCGAAGTTGAATATTGTTAAGTGTTATTACACAGCTCTGTTTAGCTTTTAGGCTGTATTCCTTTTATCCTTGCCCTCACTGTCCTTTCGTCACACACACACACACACACATTAACATACACACTCACACAAAAACACACAGAGACACACAGACAACGGGACAGTTCTTGACTCCTTTTTGGTTTGATTGCCTGGATTTTGTTTGGTTTTGTTGTTGCTTTGTTTCCTTGCTGTGCCTGAAGTTTCCAGTCAGGAGCAGAGTGACTCTTGCCAAGGAACTCTGTGGTGCTGTCACTTAATATTAAAGCTGTTTTATGCTACTCCCCTGCTGGGGATTTTTATAAGTGCTCTCAAGCCCTCCTTCATAAGAGGGTGAAGGAGCCCTGGCCAAGCTCTGGCCCTGGGGGCACAGGGATGCTGCTAGGGGGTCCCTGTCTCCCTGTTACAAATTTCAGGGCCCTGAGCCCCTGTCCCCGTGTCAGGCTCTGGGCTTGATCTCCTCAAACATCCTCAGGAGGAGGCTGCAGCGCCAGGGGCAGGGGGACCCAGAGGGACACGGGATGCCACTGTGCACCAGCAGCTTTGGACTTCTCTGGGAAAAACTGTGAGTGGGGGCTGGCTTGAAGTGACCTCCCCAGTAAGGTCACAGAGCCCCTGAGATGTCACTCTGCCTCCTGGGATGTCACAGCCCACCCTGGGATCTCACAAATCCCCCTTGTGATGCCACAGAGCCAGTGCTGCTCTATCACTCTGGGATGTCATACAGTTGCGCTGTGATGGCACAGAAGACTCTGGCATCACAAAGTCAGCCCGTGTCACAATCCTCTAGTGCAAGCGGGAATCATGACAGTTCATTTTCCCCATCTCAGAATTAGCATTAGTAGATAGGCTTATCATGAGAAACCGAATGTGATAAACATGTTAGAAATGAAAGGCTCCAAGTTATTAGTTATTATTTTAATAAAAGTTATTAAGTGTACCAAATATAAGTTTTGAGAAAAATGGAAAAAAGCCACTATAAAAAAAAGTCAGTGTGGAACCTTGGGATTCCCACCAGGTGAGACACAGTTTTGACAGCTGCAGCAGAGGGTCCTCTATGCTTCACACCGACCGTCCTGTCTGACCCATTTTTATACCATTTTCCATGCCTGAGCCAGAGTCCCCTTTCTTCCTTTTTGGAGTGCATGTATTCATGTGGAGTTCTTTTCTCTGTGGCAAGTTGAACAATACATGTCCGGAGAGTGATGAACACCTGTGTTTGCAGTCCCGGAATTCGGATTTGAGATGTACCTCCCTGATGGCTCTGACTATCTCGGTCTCGGATATTTATCGTGTATTTATCGTCCGGGTGTTTCTCGGACAACCTTGATGCACGATCCCTCTCTGGGCTGGCCACTTTCGTTCGCTTATAAATAAAGTCCTCCCTCTCTTGTCCAGGTGGCTTCGACATGGTGTTGCAATCACTGTTGCTGGCTTGTGCAATTTAAAAACTTCTTATAAGAGTATAATTTAACAGCACATAACCATAAAATAGATGACAATTTTATTTGCACGAATTATCCTATAGACATATAACAGTCCTAATGATTCCTTGAGGCCTTGCAGTGTCACAATGTTCTCCATGGTTCCACAGGCCCCACAGTGTCATGTGACTCCTCTGTTCCATGAGTCCTGCAATGTCACAATGGACCTTTGGACCAATGGACCATGGGGCTTTGCAGTGTCACAACGCTCTCCTTTGGCTCCACAGGGTCACAATGGAGCACTGATTACAGGCAGCCTCTCTGTGTTACCCTGGAGCTTTGTTTCCGAGGGGTCTCGCAGTGTCTCAGTGGAGCCTTGGTTGGATGGGGCCTCACAGTGTCACAATGATGCCTACATTCCACTGAGGCACATGGCATCACTAGGGTCCCCTTGCTTCCATGAGGCCCAGCAATGTCACAGTGGTGTCCATGAATCCATGAGGACGCACAGTATCCCAATGGTCTCTTGAGCTGACATGGCCCCACAGTGTAACAATGGTCCCTTGGTTCCATGGTTCCTGGTCTGGTGCATTCCCCTCTCCCCTTCTCAGGCCGCCCTGCCAGCTGAGAAATGCTCACTGGGCCAGGGCCTTGGCCAGCAGCCCCTGGGCTCAGCTCCTCTGGAGCTCATCACAGACACTGTCTGCTCCAGGCTCAACCCTTCATTTCCTGGGGAGATGCCAAAGCCTCCACAGGGAACATTTCCCTTTGCTCAGGGGAATTTCGCACAGGTGCCTTGTAGTGACTCTTTGTGTCTGTGTGCACACAGGAGTGCCTGTGCTCAGGGAAATGTGGCAGATATGCTGCTCCCTGAGGGCTTTGGATGCCTTGGATAGCTGAGCCAGTCAGGCCTGGAAGTAAGGTTAAGGCATGTCACCCTGATTCTTAAGATTTTCTAAAGCCTTCTGAGTTTCCATTCTGTTGGAGAACCTTCCCACACAATTTCTGTCAACAACATATTGTTTACAATCTTTTATGGGGCTGGACAAACTTGATGTACTAGTGGTTTGTCCAATGTCTTTGGACAGGTGGCCCATTCACTCTCCAATCCAATGCCACCTTTGGGAAAGTATAAAACTTGGAGTCAGAGAATAAACTTTTCTCTTTACCTTGAAAATAGCAGGTGGCTCGCGTCGTGCTTTCACGTGTCTTATAGCGACAAAGTCACAAGCTGTAAGCAAAGTTAAATGCTGCTAAGAGTTGTTCTTTTGCTAATTTGTGAAGCTTAATAGAAGTTATAAGTGAAGTTGAATATTGTTAAGTGTTATTCCACAGCTCTGTTTAGCTTTTAGGCTGTATTCCTTTTCTCCTTGCCCTCACTGTCCTTTCGTCACACACACACAGACATTAACATACACACTCACAAAAAAACACACAGAGACACACAGACACCGGGACAGTTCTTGACTCCTTTTTGGTTTGATTGCCTGGATTTTGTTTGGTTTTGTTGTTGCTTTGTTTCCTTGGTGTGCCTGAAGTGTCCAGTCAGGATCAGAGTGACTCTTGCCAAGGAACTCTGTGGTGCTGTCACTTAATATTAAAGCTGTTTTATGCTACTCCCCTGCTGGGGATTTTTATAAGTGCTCTCAAGCCCTCCTTCATAAGAGGGTGAAGGAGCCCTGGCCAAGCTCTGGCCCTGGGGGCACAGGGATGCTGCTAGGGGGTCCCTGTCTCCCTGTTACAACTTTCAGGGCCCTGAGCCCCTGTCCCCGTGTCAGGCTCTGGGCTTGATCTCCTCGAACATCCTCAGGAGGAGGCTGCAGCGCCAGGGGCAGGGGGACCCAGAGGGACACGGGATGCCACTGTGCACCAGCAGCTTTGGACTTCTCTGGGAGGAACTGTGAGTGGGAGCTGGCTTGAAGTGACCTCCCCAGTAAGGTCACAGAGCCCCTGAGATGTCACTCTGCCTCCTGGGATGTCACAGCCCACCCTGGGATCTCACAAATCCCCCTTGTGATGCCACAGAGCCAGTGCTGCTCTATCACTCTGGGATGTCATACAGTTGCGCTGTGATGGCACAGAAGACTCTGGCATCACAAAGTCAGCCCGTGTCACAATCCTCTAGTGCAAGCGGGAATCATGACAGTTCATTTTCCCCATCTCAGAATTAGCAGAAGTAGATAGGCTTATCATGAGAAACCGAATGTGATAAACATGTTAGAAATGAAAGGCTCCAAGTTATTAGTTATTAATTTAATAAAAGTTATTAAGTGTACCAAATATAAGTTTTGAGAAAAATGGAAAAAAGCCACTATAAAAAAAAGTCAGTGTGGAGCCCGGGATTGCCACCAGGTGAGACACAGGTTGGACAGCTGCAGCAGAGGGTCCTCTATGCTTCACACCAACCATCCTGTCTGACCCATTTTTATACCATTTTCCATGCCTGAGCCAGACTCCCTTTTCTACCTTTTTGGAGTGCATGTATTCATGTGGAGTTCTTTTCTCTGTGGCAAGTTGAACAATACCTGTCCGGAGAGTGATGAACACCTGTGTTTGCAGTCCCGGAATTCGGATTTGAGATGTACCTCCCTGATGGCTCTGACTATCTCGGTCTCGGATATTTATCGTGTATTTATGGTCCGGGTGTTTCTCGGAAAACCTTGATGCACGATCCCTCTCTGGGCTGGCCACTTTCGTTCGCTTGTAAATAAAGTCCTCCCTCTCTTGTCCAGGTGGCTTTCACATGGTGTTGCAATCACTGTTGCTGGCTTGTGCAATTTAAAAACTTCTTATAAGAGTATAATTTAACAGCACATAACTATAAAATAGATGACAATTTTATTTCCACAAATTATCCTATAGACATATAACAGTCCTAATGATTCCTTGAGGCCTTGCAGTGTCACAATGTTCTCCATGGTTCCACAGGCCCCACAGTGTCATGTGACTCCTCTGTTCCATGAGTCCTGCAATGTCACAATGGACCTTTGGACCAATGGACCATGGGGCTTTGCAGTGTCACAACGCTCTCCTTTGGCTCCACAGGGTCACAATGGAGCACTGATTACAGGCAGCCTCTCTGTGTTACCCTGGAGCTTTGTTTCCGTGGGGTCTCGCAGTGTCCCAATGGAGCCTTGGTTGGATGGGGCCTCACAGTGTCACAATGATGCCTACATTCCACTGAGGCACACGGCATCACTAGGGTCCCCTTGCTTCCATGAGGCCCAGCAATGTCACAGTGGTGTCCATGAATCCATGAAGACGCACAGTGTCCCAATGGTCTCTTGATCTCACATGGTCCCACAGTGTCCCAATGGCCCCTTGGTCTCACAAGGCCCCACAGTGTCCCAATGGTCACTTCTTCTCACATGGCCCCACAGTGTAACAATGGTCCCTTGGTTCCATGGTTCCTGGTCTGGTGCATTCCCCTCTCCCCTTCTCAGGCCGCCCTGCCAGCTGAGAAATGCTCACTGGGCCTGGGCCTTGGCCAGCAGCCCCTGGGCTCAGCTCCTCTGGAGCTCATCACAGACACTGTCTGCTCCAGGCTCAACCCTTCATTTCCTGGGGAGATGCCAAAGCCTCCGCAGGGAACATTTCCCTTTGCTCAGGGGAATTTCACACAGGTGCCTTGTAGTGACTCTTTGTGTCTGTGTGCACACAGGAGTGCCTGTGCTCAGGGAAATGTGGCAGATATGCTGCTCTCTTAGGGCTTTGGATGCCTTGGATAGCTGAGCCAGTCAGGCCTGGAAGTAAGGTTAAGTCATGTCACCCTGATTCTTAAGATTTTCTAAAGCCTTCTGAGTTTCCATTCTGTTGGAGAACCTTCCCACACAATTTCTGTCAACAACATATTGTTTACAATCTTTTATTGGGGTGGACAAACTTGATGTACTAGTGGTTTGTCCAATGTCTTTGGACAGGTGGCTCATTCACTCTCCAATCCAATGTCACCTTTGGGAAAGTATAAAAGTTGGAGTCAGAGAATAAACTTTTCTCTTTACCTTGAAAATAGCAGGTGGCTCGCGTCGTGCTTTCACGTGTCTTATAGCGACAAAGTCACAAGCTGTAAGCAAAGTTAAATGCTGCTAAGAGTTGTTCTTTTGCTAATTTGTGAAGCTTAATAGAAGTTCTAAGCGAAGTTGAATATTGTTAAGTGTTATTACACAGCTCTGTTTATCTTTTAGGCTGTATTCCTTTTATCCTTGCCCTCACTGTCCTTTCGTCACACACACACACACACACATTAACATACACACTCACACAAAAACACACAGAGACACACAGACAACGGGACAGTTCTTGACTCCTTTTTGGTTTGATTGCCTGGATTTTGTTTGGTTTTGTTGTTGCTTTGTTTCCTTGCTGTGCCTGAAGTTTCCAGTCAGGATCAGAGTGACTCTTGCCAAGGAACTCTGTGGTGCTGTCACTTAATATTAAAGCTGTTTTATGCTACTCCCCTGCTGGGGATTTTTATAAGTGCTCTCAAGCCCTCCTTCATAAGAGGGTGAAGGAGCCCTGGCCAAGCTCTGGCCCTGGGGGCACAGGGATGCTGCTAGGGGGTCCCTGTCTCCCTGTTACAAATTTCAGGGCCCTGAGCCCCTGTCCCCGTGTCAGGCTCTGGGCTTGATCTCCTCAAACATCCTCAGGAGGAGGCTGCAGCGCCAGGGGCAGGGGGACCCAGAGGTACACGGGATGCCACTGTGCACCAGCAGCTTTGGACTTCTCTGGGAAAAACTGTGAGTGGGGGCTGGCTTGAAGTGACCTCCCCAGTAAGGTCACAGAGCCCCTGAGATGTCACTCTGCCTCCTGGGATGTCACAGCCCACCCTGGGATCTCACAAATCCCCCTTGTGATGTCACAGAGCCAGTGCTGCTCTATCACTCTGGGATGTCATACAGTTGCGCTGTGATGGCACAGAAGACTCTGGCATCACAAAGTCAGCCCGTGTCACAATCCTCTAGTGCAAGCGGGAATCATGACAGTTCATTTTCCCCATCTCAGAATTAGCATTAGTAGATAGGCTTATCATGAGAAACCGAATGTGATAAACATGTTAGAAATGAAAGGCTCCAAGTTATTAGTTATTATTTTAATAAAAGTTATTAAGTGTACCAAATATAAGTTTTGAGAAAAATGGAAAAAAGCCACTATAAAAAAAAGTCAGTGTGGAACCTTGGGATTCCCACCAGGTGAGACACAGTTTTGACAGCTGCAGCAGAGGGTCCTCTATGCTTCACACCGACCGTCCTGTCTGACCCATTTTTATACCATTTTCCATGCCTGAGCCAGAGTCCCCTTTCTTCCTTTTTGGAGTGCATGTATTCATGTGGAGTTCTTTTCTCTGTGGCAAGTTGAACAATACATGTCCGGAGAGTGATGAACACCTGTGTTTGCAGTCCCGGAATTCGGATTTGAGATGTACCTCCCTGATGGCTCTGACTATCTCGGTCTCGGATATTTATCGTGTATTTATCGTCCGGGTGTTTCTCGGACAACCTTGATGCACGATCCCTCTCTGGGCTGGCCACTTTCGTTCGCTTATAAATAAAGTCCTCCCTCTCTTGTCCAGGTGGCTTCGACATGGTGTTGCAATCACTGTTGCTGGCTTGTGCAATTTAAAAACTTCTTATAAGAGTATAATTTAACAGCACATAACCATAAAATAGATGTCAATTTTATTTGCACGAATTATCCTATAGACATATAACAGTCCTAATGATTCCTTGAGGCCTTGCAGTGTCACAATGTTCTCCATGGTTCCACAGGCCCCACAGTGTCATGTGACTCCTCTGTTCCATGAGTCCTGCAATGTCACAATGGACCTTTGGACCAATGGACCATGGGGCTTTGCAGTGTCACAACGCTCTCCTTTGGCTCCACAGGGTCACAATGGAGCACTGATTACAGGCAGCCTCTCTGTGTTACCCTGGAGCTTTGTTTCCGTGGGGTCTCGCAGTGTCTCAGTGGAGCCTTGGTTGGATGGGGCCTCACAGTGTCACAATGATGCCTACATTCCACTGAGGCACATGGCATCACTAGGGTCCCCTTGCTTCCATGAGGCCCAGCAATGTCACAGTGGTGTCCATGAATCCATGAGGACTCACAGTATCCCAATGGTCTCTTGAGCTGACATGGCCCCACAGTGTAACTATTGTCCCTTGGTTCCATGGTTCCTGGTCTGGTGCATTCCCCTCTCCCCTTCTCAGGCCGCCCTGCCAGCTGAGAAATGCTCACTGGGCCTGGGCCTTGGCCAGCAGCCCCTGGGCTCAGCTCCTCTGGAGCTCATCACAGACACTGTCTGCTCCAGGCTCAACCCTTCATTTCCTGGGGAGATGCCAAAGCCTCCGCAGGGAACATTTCCCTTTGCTCAGGGGAATTTCACACAGGTGCCTTGTAGTGACTCTTTGTGTCTGTGTGCACACAGGAGTGCCTGTGCTCAGGGAAATGTGGCAGATATGCTGCTCCCTGAGGGCTTTGGCTGCCTTGGATAGCTGAGCCAGTCAGGCCTGGAAGTAAGGTTAAGGCATGTCACCCTGATTCTTAAGATTTTCTAAAGCCTTCTGAGTTTCCATTCTGTTGGAGAACCTTCCCACACAATTTCTGTCAACAACATATTGTTTACAATCTTTTATGGGGCTGGACAAACTTGATGTACTAGTGGTTTGTCCAATGTCTTTGGACAGGTGGCCCATTCACTCTCCAATCCAATGCCACCTTTGGGAAAGTATAAAACTTGGAGTCAGAGAATAAACTTTTATCGTTACCTTGCAAATAGCAGGTGGCTCGCGTCGTGCTTTCACGTGTCTTATAGCGACAAAGTCACAAGCTGTAAGCAAAGTTAAATGCTGCTAAGAGTTGTTCTTTTGCTAATTTGTGAAGCTTAATAGAAGTTATAAGCGAAGTTGAATATTGTTAAGTGTTATTACACAGCTCTGTTTAGCTTTTAGGCTGTATTCCTTTTCTCCTTGCCCTCACTGTCCTTTCGTCACACACACACAGACATTAACATACACACTCACAAAAAAACACACAGAGACACACAGACACCGGGACAGTTCTTGACTCCTTTTTGGTTTGATTGCCTGGATTTTGTTTGGTTTTGTTGTTGCTTTGTTTCCTTGGTGTGCCTGAAGTGTCCAGTCAGGAGCAGAGTGACTCTTGCCAAGGAACTCTGTGGTGCTGTCACTTAATATTAAAGCTGTTTTATGCTACTCCCCTGCTGGGGATTTTTATAAGTGCTCTCAAGCCCTCCTTCATAAGAGGGTGAAGGAGCCCTGGCCAAGCTCTGGCCCTGGGGGCACAGGGATGCTGCTAGGGGGTCCCTGTCTCCCTGTTACAACTTTCAGGGCCCTGAGCCCCTGTCCCCGTGTCAGGCTCTGGGCTTGATCTCCTCGAACATCCTCAGGAGGAGGCTGCAGCGCCAGGGGCAGGGGGACCCAGAGGGACACGGGATGCCACTGTGCACCAGCAGCTTTGGACTTCTCTGGGAGGAACTGTGAGTGGGAGCTGGCTTGAAGTGACCTCCCCAGTAAGGTCACAGAGCCCCTGAGATGTCACTCTGCCTCCTGGGATGTCACAGCCCACCCTGGGATCTCACAAATCCCCCTTGTGATGCCACAGAGCCAGTGCTGCTCTATCACTCTGGGATGTCATACAGTTGCGCTGTGATGGCACAGAAGACTCTGGCATCACAAAGTCAGCCCGTGTCACAATCCTCTAGTGCAAGCGGGAATCATGACAGTTCATTTTCCCCATCTCAGAATTAGCAGAAGTAGATAGGCTTATCATGAGAAACCGAATGTGATAAACATGTTAGAAATGAAAGGCTCCAAGTTATTAGTTATTAATTTAATAAAAGTTATTAAGTGTACCAAATATAAGTTTTGAGAAAAATGGAAAAAAGCCACTATAAAAAAAAGTCAGTGTGGAGCCCGGGATTGCCACCAGGTGAGACACAGGTTGGACAGCTGCAGCAGAGGGTCCTCTATGCTTCACACCAACCATCCTGTCTGACCCATTTTTATACCATTTTCCATGCCTGAGCCAGACTCCCTTTTCTACCTTTTTGGAGTGCATGTATTCATGTGGAGTTCTTTTCTCTGTGGCAAGTTGAACAATACCTGTCCGGAGAGTGATGAACACCTGTGTTTGCAGTCCCGGAATTCGGATTTGAGATGTACCTCCCTGATGGCTCTGACTATCTCGGTCTCGGATATTTATCGTGTATTTATGGTCCGGGTGTTTCTCGGAAAACCTTGATGCACGATCCCTCTCTGGGCTGGCCACTTTCGTTCGCTTGTAAATAAAGTCCTCCCTCTCTTGTCCAGGTGGCTTTCACATGGTGTTGCAATCGCTGTTGCTGGCTTGTGCAATTTAAAAACTTCTTATAAGAGTATAATTTAACAGCACATAACTATAAAATAGATGACAATTTTATTTCCACAAATTATCCTATAGACATATAACAGTCCTAATGATTCCTTGAGGCCTTGCAGTGTCACAATGTTCTCCATGGTTCCACAGGCCCCACAGTGTCATGTGACTCCTCTGTTCCATGAGTCCTGCAATGTCACAATGGACCTTTGGACCAATGGACCATGGGGCTTTGCAGTGTCACAACGCTCTCCTTTGGCTCCACAGGGTCACAATGGAGCACTGATTACAGGCAGCCTCTCTGTGTCACCCTGGAGCTTTGTTTCCGTGGGGTCTCGCAGTGTCCCAATGGAGCCTTGGTTGGATGGGGCCTCACAGTGTCACAATGATGCCTACATTCCACTGAGGCACATGGCGTCACTTGGGTCCCCTTGCTTCCATGAGGCCCAGCAATGTCACAGTGGTGTCCATGAATCCATGAAGACGCACAGTGTCCCAATGGTCTCTTGATCTCACATGGTCCCACAGTGTCCCAATGGCCCCTTGGTCTCACAAGGCCCCACAGTGTCCCAATGGTCACTTCTTCTCACATGGCCCCACAGTGTAACAATGGTCCCTTGGTTCCATGGTTCCTGGTCTGGTGCATTCCCCTCTCCCCTTCTCAGGCCGCCCTGCCAGCTGAGAAATGCTCACTGGGCCAGGGCCTTGGCCAGCAGCCCCTGGGCTCAGCTCCTCTGGAGCTCATCACAGACACTGTCTGCTCCAGGCTCAACCCTTCATTTCCTGGGGAGATGCCAAAGCCTCCGCAGGGAACATTTCCCTTTGCTCAGGGGAATTTCACACAGGTGCCTTGTAGTGACTCTTTGTGTCTGTGTGCACACAGGAGTGCCTGTGCTCAGGGAAATGTGGCAGATATGCTGCTCTCTTAGGGCTTTGGATGCCTTGGATAGCTGAGCCAGTCAGGCCTGGAAGTAAGGTTAAGTCATGTCACCCTGATTCTTAAGATTTTCTAAAGCCTTCTGAGTTTACATTCTGTTGGAGAACCTTCCCACACAATTTCTGTCAACAACATATTGTTTACAATCTTTTATTGGGGTGGACAAACTTGATGTACTAGTGGTTTGTCCAATGTCTTTGGACAGGTGGCTCATTCACTCTCCAATCCAATGTCACCTTTGGGAAAGTATAAAAGTTGGAGTCAGAGAATAAACTTTTCTCTTTACCTTGAAAATAGCAGGTGGCTCGCGTCGTGCTTTCACGTGTCTTATAGCGACAAAGTCACAAGCTGTAAGCAAAGTTAAATGCTGCTAAGAGTTGTTCTTTTGCTAATTTGTGAAGCTTAATAGAAGTTCTAAGCGAAGTTGAATATTGTTAAGTGTTATTACACAGCTCTGTTTAGCTTTTAGGCTGTATTCCTTTTATCCTTGCCCTCACTGTCCTTTCGTCACACACACACACACACACATTAACATACACACTCACACAAAAACACACAGAGACACACAGACAACGGGACAGTTCTTGACTCCTTTTTGGTTTGATTGCCTGGATTTTGTTTGGTTTTGTTGTTGCTTTGTTTCCTTGCTGTGCCTGAAGTTTCCAGTCAGGATCAGAGTGACTCTTGCCAAGGAACTCTGTGGTGCTGTCACTTAATATTAAAGCTGTTTTATGCTACTCCCCTGCTGGGGATTTTTATAAGTGCTCTCAAGCCCTCCTTCATAAGAGGGTGAAGGAGCCCTGGCCAAGCTCTGGCCCTGGGGGCACAGGGATGCTGCTAGGGGGTCCCTGTCTCCCTGTTACAAATTTCAGGGCCCTGAGCCCCTGTCCCCGTGTCAGGCTCTGGGCTTGATCTCCTCAAACATCCTCAGGAGGAGGCTGCAGCGCCAGGGGCAGGGGGACCCAGAGGTACACGGGATGCCACTGTGCACCAGCAGCTTTGGACTTCTCTGGGAAAAACTGTGAGTGGGGGCTGGCTTGAAGTGACCTCCCCAGTAAGGTCACAGAGCCCCTGAGATGTCACACTGCCTCCTGGGATGTCACAGCCCACCCTGGGATCTCACAAATCCCCCTTGTGATGTCACAGAGCCAGTGCTGCTCTATCACTCTGGGATGTCATACAGTTGCGCTGTGATGGCACAGAAGACTCTGGCATCACAAAGTCAGCCCGTGTCACAATCCTCTAGTGCAAGCGGGAATCATGACAGTTCATTTTCCCCATCTCAGAATTAGCATTAGTAGATAGGCTTATCATGAGAAACCGAATGTGATAAACATGTTAGAAATGAAAGGCTCCAAGTTATTAGTTATTATTTTAATAAAAGTTATTAAGTGTACCAAATATAAGTTTTGAGAAAAATGGAAAAAAGCCACTATAAAAAAAAGTCAGTGTGGAACCTTGGGATTCCCACCAGGTGAGACACAGTTTTGACAGCTGCAGCAGAGGGTCCTCTATGCTTCACACCGACCGTCCTGTCTGACCCATTTTTATACCATTTTCCATGCCTGAGCCAGAGTCCCCTTTCTTCCTTTTTGGAGTGCATGTATTCATGTGGAGTTCTTTTCTCTGTGGCAAGTTGAACAATACATGTCCGGAGAGTGATGAACACCTGTGTTTGCAGTCCCGGAATTCGGATTTGAGATGTACCTCCCTGATGGCTCTGACTATCTCGGTCTCGGATATTTATCGTGTATTTATCGTCCGGGTGTTTCTCGGACAACCTTGATGCACGATCCCTCTCTGGGCTGGCCACTTTCGTTCGCTTGTAAATAAAGTCCTCCCTCTCTTGTCCAGGTGGCTTCGACATGGTGTTGCAATCACTGTTGCTGGCTTGTGCAATTTAAAAACTTCTTATAAGAGTATAATTTAACAGCACATAACCATAAAATAGATGACAATTTTATTTGCACGAATTATCCTATAGACATATAACAGTCCTAATGATTCCTTGAGGCCTTGCAGTGTCACAATGTTCTCCATGGTTCCACAGGCCCCACAGTGTCATGTGACTCCTCTGTTCCATGAGTCCTGCAATGTCACAATGGACCTTTGGACCAATGGACCATGGGGCTTTGCAGTGTCACAACGCTCTCCTTTGGCTCCACAGGGTCACAATGGAGCACTGATTACAGGCAGCCTCTCTGTGTTACCCTGGAGCTTTGTTTCCGTGGGGTCTCGCAGTGTCTCAGTGGAGCCTTGGTTGGATGGGGCCTCACAGTGTCACAATGATGCCTACATTCCACTGAGGCACATGGCATCACTAGGGTCCCCTTGCTTCCATGAGGCCCAGCAATGTCACAGTGGTGTCCATGAATCCATGAGGACTCACAGTATCCCAATGGTCTCTTGAGCTGACATGGCCCCACAGTGTAACTATTGTCCCTTGGTTCCATGGTTCCTGGTCTGGTGCATTCCCCTCTCCCCTTCTCAGGCCGCCCTGCCAGCTGAGAAATGCTCACTGGGCCTGGGCCTTGGCCAGCAGCCCCTGGGCTCAGCTCCTCTGGAGCTCATCACAGACACTGTCTGCTCCAGGCTCAACCCTTCATTTCCTGGGGAGATGCCAAAGCCTCCACAGGGAACATTTCCCTTTGCTCAGGGGAATTTCGCACAGGTGCCTTGTAGTGACTCTTTGTGTCTGTGTGCACACAGGAGTGCCTGTGCTCAGGGAAATGTGGCAGATATGCTGCTCCCTGAGGGCTTTGGATGCCTTGGATAGCTGAGCCAGTCAGGCCTGGAAGTAAGGTTAAGGCATGTCACCCTGATTCTTAAGATTTTCTAAAGCCTTCTGAGTTTACATTCTGTTGGAGAACCTTCCCACACAATTTCTGTCAACAACATATTGTTTACAATCTTTTATGGGGCTGGACAAACTTGATGTACTAGTGGTTTGTCCAATGTCTTTGGACAGGTGGCCCATTCACTCTCCAATCCAATGCCACCTTTGGGAAAGTATAAAACTTGGAGTCAGAGAATAAACTTTTATCGTTACCTTGCAAATAGCAGGTGGCTCGCGTCGTGCTTTCACGTGTCTTATAGCGACAAAGTCACAAGCTGTAAGCAAAGTTAAATGCTGCTAAGAGTTGTTCTTTTGCTAATTTGTGAAGCTTAATAGAAGTTATAAGCGAAGTTGAATATTGTTAAGTGTTATTCCACAGCTCTGTTTAGCTTTTAGGCTGTATTCCTTTTCTCCTTGCCCTCACTGTCCTTTCGTCACACACACACAGACATTAACATACACACTCACAAAAAAACACACAGAGACACACAGACACCGGGACAGTTCTTGACTCCTTTTTGGTTTGATTGCCTGGATTTTGTTTGGTTTTGTTGTTGCTTTGTTTCCTTGGTGTGCCTGAAGTGTCCAGTCAGGAGCAGAGTGACTCTTGCCAAGGAACTCTGTGGTGCTGTCACTTAATATTAAAGCTGTTTTATGCTACTCCCCTGCTGGGGATTTTTATAAGTGCTCTCAAGCCCTCCTTCATAAGAGGGTGAAGGAGCCCTGGCCAAGCTCTGGCCCTGGGGGCACAGGGATGCTGCTAGGGGGTCCCTGTCTCCCTGTTACAACTTTCAGGGCCCTGAGCCCCTGTCCCCGTGTCAGGCTCTGGGCTTGATCTCCTCGAACATCCTCAGGAGGAGGCTGCAGCGCCAGGGGCAGGGGGACCCAGAGGGACACGGGATGCCACTGTGCACCAGCAGCTTTGGACTTCTCTGGGAGGAACTGTGAGTGGGAGCTGGCTTGAAGTGACCTCCCCAGTAAGGTCACAGAGCCCCTGAGATGTCACTCTGCCTCCTGGGATGTCACAGCCCACCCTGGGATCTCACAAATCCCCCTTGTGATGCCACAGAGCCAGTGCTGCTCTATCACTCTGGGATGTCATACAGTTGCGCTGTGATGGCACAGAAGACTCTGGCATCACAAAGTCAGCCCGTGTCACAATCCTCTAGTGCAAGCGGGAATCATGACAGTTCATTTTCCCCATCTCAGAATTAGCAGAAGTAGATAGGCTTATCATGAGAAACCGAATGTGATAAACATGTTAGAAATGAAAGGCTCCAAGTTATTAGTTATTAATTTAATAAAAGTTATTAAGTGTACCAAATATAAGTTTTGAGAAAAATGGAAAAAAGCCACTATAAAAAAAAGTCAGTGTGGAGCCCGGGATTGCCACCAGGTGAGACACAGGTTGGACAGCTGCAGCAGAGGGTCCTCTATGCTTCACACCAACCATCCTGTCTGACCCATTTTTATACCATTTTCCATGCCTGAGCCAGACTCCCTTTTCTACCTTTTTGGAGTGCATGTATTCATGTGGAGTTCTTTTCTCTGTGGCAAGTTGAACAATACCTGTCCGGAGAGTGATGAACAACTGTGTTTGCAGTCCCGGAATTCGGATTTGAGATGTACCTCCCTGATGGCTCTGACTATCTCGGTCTCGGATATTTATCGTGTATTTATGGTCCGGGTGTTTCTCGGAAAACCTTGATGCACGATCCCTCTCTGGGCTGGCCACTTTCGTTCGCTTGTAAATAAAGTCCTCCCTCTCTTGTCCAGGTGGCTTTCACATGGTGTTGCAATCGCTGTTGCTGGCTTGTGCAATTTAAAAACTTCTTATAAGAGTATAATTTAACAGCACATAACTATAAAATAGATGACAATTTTATTTCCACACATTATCCTATAGACATATAACAGTCCTAATGATTCCTTGAGGCCTTGCAGTGTCACAATGTTCTCCATGGTTCCACAGGCCCCACAGTGTCATGTGACTCCTCTGTTCCATGAGTCCTGCAATGTCACAATGGACCTTTGGACCAATGGACCATGGGGCTTTGCAGTGTCACAACGCTCTCCTTTGGCTCCACAGGGTCACAATGGAGCGCTGATTACAGGCAGCCTCTCTGTGTTACCCTGGAGCTTTGTTTCCATGAAGTCTCGGAGTGTCCCAATGGAGCCTTGGTTGGATGGGGCCTCACAGTGTCACAATGATGCCTACATTCCACTGAGGCACATGGCATCACTAGGGTCCCCTTGCTTCCATGAGGCCCAGCAATGTCACAGTGGTGTCCATGAATCCATGAAGACGCACAGTGTCCCCATGGTCTCTTGATCTCACATGGTCCCACAGTGTCCCAATGGCCCCTTGGTCTCACAAGGCCCCACAGTGTCCCAATGGTCACTTCTTCTCACATGGCCCCACAGTGTAACAATGGTCCCTTGGTTCCATGGTTCCTGGTCTGGTGCATTCCCCTCTCCCCTTCTCAGGCCGCCCTGCCAGCTGAGAAATGCTCACTGGGCCTGGGCCTTGGCCAGCAGCCCCTGGGCTCAGCTCCTCTGGAGCTCATCACAGACACTGTCTGCTCCAGGCTCAACCCTTCATTTCCTGGGGAGATGCCAAAGCCTCCGCAGGGAACATTTCCCTTTGATCAGGGGAATTTCACACAGGTGCCTTGTAGTGACTCTTTGTGTCTGTGTGCACACAGGAGTGCCTGTGCTCAGGGAAATGTGGCAGATATGCTGCTCTCTTAGGGCTTTGGATGCCTTGGATAGCTGAGCCAGTCAGGCCTGGAAGTAAGGTTAAGTCATGTTACCCTGATTCTTAAGATTTTCTAAAGCCTTCTGAGTTTCCATTCTGTTGGAGAACCTTCCCACACAATTTCTGTCAACAACATATTGTTTACAATCTTTTATGGGGGTGGACAAACTTGATGTACTAGTGGTTTGTCCAATGTCTTTGGAGAGGTGGCCCATTCACTCTCCAATCCAATGTCACCTTTGGGAAAGTATAAAAGTTGGAGTCAGAGAATAAACTTTTATCTTTACCTTGCAAATAGCAGGTGGCTCGCGTCGTGCTTTCACGTGTCTTATAGCGACAAAGTCACAAGCTGTAAGCAAAGTTAAATGCTGCTAAGAGTTGTTCTTTTGCTAATTTGTGAAGCTTAATAGAAGTTATAAGCGAAGTTGAATATTGTTAAGTGTTATTCCACAGCTCTGTTTAGCTTTTAGGCTGTATTCCTTTTATCCTTGCCCTCACTGTCCTTTCGTCACACACACACACACACATTAACATACACACTCACACAAAAACACACAGAGACACACAGACACCGGGACAGTTCTTGACTCCTTTCTGGTTTGATTGCCTGGATTTTGTTTGGTTTTGTTGTTGCTTTGTTTCCTTGGTGTGCCTGAAGTGTCCAGTCAGGAGCAGAGTGACTCTTGCCAAGGAACTCTGTGGTGCTGTCACTTAATATTAAAGCTGTTTTATGCTACTCCCCTGCTGGGGATTTTTATAAGTGCTCTCAAGCCCTCCTTCATAAGACGGTGAAGGAGCCCTGGCCAAGCTCTGGCCCTGGGGGCACAGGGATGCTGCTAGGGGGTCCCTGTCTCCCTGTTACAACTTTCAGGGCCCTGAGCCCCTGTCCCCGTGTCAGGCTCTGGGCTTGATCTCCTCGAACATCCTCAGGAGGAGGCTGCAGCGCCAGGGGCAGGGGGACCCAGAGGGACACGGGATGCCACTGTGCACCAGCAGCTTTGGACTTCTCTGGGAGGAACTGTGAGTGGGAGCTGGCTTGAAGTGACCTCCCCAGTAAGGTCACAGAGCCCCTGAGATGTCACTCTGCCTCCTGGGATGTCACAGCCCACCCTGGGATCTCACAAATCCCCCTTGTGATGCCACAGAGCCAGTGCTGCTCTATCACTCTGGGATGTCATACAGTTGCGCTGTGATGGCACAGAAGACTCTGGCATCACAAAGTCAGCCCGTGTCACAATCCTCTAGTGCAAGCGGGAATCATGACAGTTCATTTTCCCCATCTCAGAATTAGCAGAAGTAGATAGGCTTATCATGAGAAACCGAATCTGATAAACATGTTAGAAATGAAAGGCTCCAAGTTATTAGTTATTAATTTAATAAAAGTTATTAAGTGTACCAAATATAAGTTTTGAGAAAAATGGAAAAAAGCCACTATAAAAAAAAGTCAGTGTGGAGCCCGGGATTGCCACCAGGTGAGACACAGGTTGGACAGCTGCAGCAGAGGGTCCTCTATGCTTCACACCAACCATCCTGTCTGACCCATTTTTATACCATTTTCCATGCCTGAGCCAGAGTCCCCTTTCTTCCTTTTTGGAGTGCATGTATTCATGTGGAGTTCTTTTCTCTGTGGCAAGTTGAACAATACCTGTCCGGAGAGTGATGAACACCTGTGTTTGCAGTCCCGGAATTCGGATTTGAGATGTACCTCCCTGATGGCTCTGACTATCTCGGTCTCGGATATTTATCGTGTATTTATGGTCCGGGTGTTTCTCGGAAAACCTTGATGCACGATCCCTCTCTGGGCTGGCCACTTTCGTTCGCTTATAAATAAAGTCCTCCCTCTCTTGTCCAGGTGGCTTCGACATGGTGTTGCAATCACTGTTGCTGGCTTGTGCAATTTAAAAACTTCTTATAAGAGTATAATTTAACAGCACATAACCATAAAATAGATGACAATTTTATTTGCACGAATTATCCTATAGACATATAACAGTCCTAATGATTCCTTGAGGCCTTGCAGTGTCACAATGTTCTCCATGGTTCCACAGGCCCCACAGTGTCATGTGACTCCTCTGTTCCATGAGTCCTGCAATGTCACAATGGACCTTTGGACCAATGGACCATGGGGCTTTGCAGTGTCACAACGCTCTCCTTTGGCTCCACAGGGTCACAATGGAGCACTGATTACAGGCAGCCTCTCTGTGTTACCCTGGAGCTTTGTTTCCGTGGGGTCTCGCAGTGTCTCAGTGGAGCCTTGGTTGGATGGGGCCTCACAGTGTCACAATGATGCCTACATTCCACTGAGGCACATGGCATCACTAGGGTCCCCTTGCTTCCATGAGGCCCAGCAATGTCACAGTGGTGTCCATGAATCCATGAGGACTCACAGTATCCCAATGGTCTCTTGAGCTGACATGGCCCCACAGTGTAACTATTGTCCCTTGGTTCCATGGTTCCTGGTCTGGTGCATTCCCCTCTCCCCTTCTCAGGCCGCCCTGCCAGCTGAGAAATGCTCACTGGGCCTGGGCCTTGGCCAGCAGCCCCTGGGCTCAGCTCCTCTGGAGCTCATCACAGACACTGTCTGCTCCAGGCTCAACCCTTCATTTCCTGGGGAGATGCCAAAGCCTCCGCAGGGAACATTTCCCTTTGCTCAGGGGAATTTCACACAGGTGCCTTGTAGTGACTCTTTGTGTCTGTGTGCACACAGGAGTGCCTGTGCTCAGGGAAATGTGGCAGATATGCTGCTCTCTTAGGGCTTTGGATGCCTTGGATAGCTGAGCCAGTCAGGCCTGGAAGTAAGGTTAAGTCATGTTACCCTGATTCTTAAGATTTTCTAAAGCCTTCTGAGTTTCCATTCTGTTGGAGAACCTTCCCACACAATTTCTGTCAACAACATATTGTTTACAATCTTTTATGGGGGTGGACAAACTTGATGTACTAGTGGTTTGTCCAATGTCTTTGGAGAGGTGGCCCATTCACTCTCCAATCCAATGTCACCTTTGGGAAAGTATAAAAGTTGGAGTCAGAGAATAAACTTTTATCTTTACCTTGAAAATAGCAGGTGGCTCGCGTCGTGCTTTCACGTGTCTTATAGCGACAAAGTCACAAGCTGTAAGCAAAGTTAAATGCTGCTAAGAGTTGTTCTTTTGCTAATTTGTGAAGCTTAATAGAAGTTCTAAGCGAAGTTGAATATTGTTAAGTGTTATTCCACAGCTCTGTTTAGCTTTTAGGCTGTATTCCTTTTCTCCTTGCCCTCACTGTCCTTTCGTCACACACACACACACACACATTAACATACACACTCACAAAAAAACACACAGAGACACAGAGACACTGGGACAGTTCTTGACTCCTTTTTGGTTTGATTGCCTGGATTTTGTTTGGTTTTGTTGTTGCTTTGTTTCCTTGGTGTGCCTGAAGTGTCCAGTCAGGAGCAGAGTGACTCTTGCCAAGGAATTCTGTGGTGCTGTCACTTAATATTAAAGCTGTTTTATGCTACTCCCCTGCTGGGTATTTTTAAAGTGCTCTCAAGCTCTCCTTCATAAGAGGGTGAAGGAGCCCTGGCCAAGCTCTGGCCCTGGGGGCACAGGGATGCTGCTAGGGGGTCCCTGTCTCCCTGTTCCGTCCAAGTTTGAGGGCCCTGAGCCCCTGTCCCCGTGTCAGGCTGTGGGCTTGATCTCCTCGAACATCCTCGGGGGGAGGCTGCAGCGCCAGGGGCAGGGGGACCCAGAGGTACACGGGATGCCACTGTGCACCAGCAGCTTTGGACTTCTCTGGGAGGAACTGTGAGTGGGAGCTGGCTTGAAGTGACCTCCCCAGTAAGGTCACAGAGCCCCTGAGATGTCACACTGCCTCCTGGGATGTCACAGCCCACCCTGGGATCTCACAAATCCCCCTTGTGATGTCACAGAGCCAGTGCTGCTCTATCACTCTGGGATGTCATACAGTTGCGTTGTGATGGCACAGAAGACTCTGGCATCACAAAGTCAGCCCGTGTCACAATCCTCTAGTGCAAGCAGGAATCATGACAGTTCATTTTCCCCACCTCAGAATTCGCAGAAGTGGATAGGCTTATCATGAGAAACCGAATGTGATAAACATTTTAGAAAAGAAAGGCTCCAAGTTATTAGTTATTATTTTAATAAAAGTTATTAAGTGTACCAAATATAAATTTTGAGAAAAATGGAAAAAAGCCACTATAAAAAAAAGTCAGTGTGGAGCCCGGGATTGCCACCGGGTGAGACACAGGTTTGACAGCTGCAGCAGAGGGTCCTCTATGCTTCACACCGACCGTCCTGTCTGACCCATTTTTATACCATTTTCCATGCCTGAGCCAGAGTCCCTTTTCTTCCTTTTTGGAGTGCATGTATTCATGTGGAGTTCTTTTCTCTGTGGCAAGTTGAACAATACATGTCCGGAGAGTGATGAACACCTGTGTTTGCAGTCCCGGAATTCGGATTTGAGATGTACCTCCCTGATGGCTCTGACTATCTCGGTCTCGGATATTTATCGTGTATTTATGGTCCGGGTGTTTCTCGGACAACCTTGATGCATGATCCCTCTCCGGGCTGGCCACTTTCGTTCGCTTGTAAATAAAGTCCTCCCTCTCTTGTCCAGGTGGCTTTCACATGGTGTTGCAATCACTGTTGCTGGCTTGTGCAATTTAAAAACTTCTTATAAGAGTATAATTTAACAGCACATAACCATAAAATAGATGACAATTTTATTTGCACGAATTATCCTATAGACATATAACAGTCCTAATGATTCCTTGAGGCCTTGCAGTGTCACAATGTTCTCCATGGTTCCACAGGCCCCACAGTCTCATGTGACTCCTCTGTTCCATGAGTCCTGCAATGTCACAATGGACCTTTGGACCAATGGACCATGGGGCTTTGCAGTGTCACAACGCTCTCCTTTGGCTCCACAGGGTCACAATGGAGCACTGATTACAGGCAGCCTCTCTGTGTTACCCTGGAGCTTTGTTTCCGTGGGGTCTCGCAGTGTCCCAATGGAGCCTTGGTTGGATGGGGCCTCACAGTGTCACAATGATGCCTACATTCCACTGAGGCACACGGCGTCACTAGGGTCCCCTTGCTTCCATGAGGCCCAGCAATGTCACAGTGGTGTCCATGAATCCATGAGGACTCACAGTGTCCCAATGGTCTCTTGATCTCACATGGTCCCACAGTGTCCCAAAGGCCCCTTGGTCTCACAAGGCCCCACAGTGTCCCAATGGTCACTTCTTCTCACATGGCCCCACAGTGTAACAATGGTCCCTTGGTTCCATGGTTCCTGGTCTGGTGCATTCCCCTCTCCCCTTCTCAGGCCGCCCTGCCAGCTGAGAAATGCTCACTGGGCCTGGGCCTTGGCCAGCAGCCCCTGGGCTCAGCTCCTCTGGAGCTCATCACAGACACTGTCTGCTCCAGGCTCAACCCTTCATTTCCTGGGGAGATGCCAAAGCCTCCGCAGGGAACATTTCCCTTTGCTCAGGGGAATTTCACACAGGTGCCTTGTAGTGACTCTTTGTGTCTGTGTGCACACAGGAGTGCCTGTGCTCAGGGAAATGTGGCAGATATGCTGCTCCCTGAGGACTTTGGATGCCTTGGATAGCTGAGCCAGTCAGGCCTGGAAGTAAGGTTAAGTCATGTCACCCTGATTCTTAAGATTTTCTAAAGCCTTCTGAGTTTACATTCTGTTGGAGAACCTTCCCACACAATTTCTGTCAACAACATATTGTTTACAATCTTTTATGGGGGTGGACAAACTTGATGTACTAGTGGTTTGTCCAATGTCTTTGGAGAGGTGGCCCATTCACTCTCCAATCCAATGTCACCTTTGGGAAAGTATAAAAGTTGGAGTCAGAGAATAAACTTTTATCTTTACCTTGCAAATAGCAGGTGGCTCGCGTCGTGCTTTCACGTGTCTTATAGCGACAAAGTCACAAGCTGTAAGCAAAGTTAAATGCTGCTAAGAGTTGTTCTTTTGCTAATTTGTGAAGCTTAATAGAAGTTCTAAGCGAAGTTGAATATTGTTAAGTGTTATTCCACAGCTCTGTTTAGCTTTTAGGCTGTATTCCTTTTATCCTTGCCCTCACTGTCCTTTCGTCACACACACACACACACATTAACATACACACTCACACAAAAACACACAGAGACACACAGACACCGGGACAGTTCTTGACTCCTTTCTGGTTTGATTGCCTGGATTTTGTTTGGTTTTGTTGTTGCTTTGTTTCCTTGCTGTGCCTGAAGTTTCCAGTCAGGAGCAGAGTGACTCTTGCCAAGGAACTCTGTGGTGCTGTCACTTAATATTAAAGCTGTTTTATGCTACTCCCCTGCTGGGGATTTTTATAAGTGCTCTCAAGCCCTCCTTCATAAGAGGGTGAAGGAGCCCTGGCCAAGCTCTGGCCCTGGGGGCACAGGGATGCTGCTAGGGGGTCCCTGTCTCCCTGTTACAAATTTCAGGGCCCTGAGCCCCTGTCCCCGTGTCAGGCTCTGGGCTTGATCTCCTCGAACATCCTCAGGAGGAGGCTGCAGCGCCAGGGGCAGGGGGACCCAGAGGGACACGGGATGCCACTGTGCACCAGCAGCTTTGGACTTCTCTGGGAGGAACTGTGAGTGGGAGCTGGCTTGAAGTGACCTCCCCAGTAAGGTCACAGAGCCCCTGAGATGTCACTCTGCCTCCTGGGATGTCACAGCCCACCCTGGGATCTCACAAATCCCCCTTGTGATGCCACAGAGCCAGTGCTGCTCTATCACTCTGGGATGTCATACAGTTGCGCTGTGATGGCACAGAAGACTCTGGCATCACAAAGTCAGCCCGTGTCACAATCCTCTAGTGCAAGCGGGAATCATGACAGTTCATTTTCCCCATCTCAGAATTAGCAGAAGTAGATAGGCTTATCATGAGAAACCGAATCTGATAAACATGTTAGAAATGAAAGGCTCCAAGTTATTAGTTATTAATTTAATAAAAGTTATTAAGTGTACCAAATATAAGTTTTGAAAAAAATGGAAAAAAGCCACTATAAAAAAAAGTCAGTGTGGAGCCCGGGATTGCCACCAGGTGAGACACAGGTTGGACAGCTGCAGCAGAGGGTCCTCTATGCTTCACACCAACCATCCTGTCTGACCCATTTTTATACCATTTTCCATGCCTGAGCCAGACTCCCTTTTCTACCTTTTTGGAGTGCATGTATTCATGTGGAGTTCTTTTCTCTGTGGCAAGTTGAACAATACCTGTCCGGAGAGTGATGAACACCTGTGTTTGCAGTCCCGGAATTCGGATTTGAGATGTACCTCCCTGATGGCTCTGACTATCTCGGTCTCGGATATTTATCGTGTATTTATGGTCCGGGTGTTTCTCGGAAAACCTTGATGCACGATCCCTCTCTGGGCTGGCCACTTTCGTTCGCTTGTAAATAAAGTCCTCCCTCTCTTGTCCAGGTGGCTTTCACATGGTGTTGCAATCGCTGTTGCTGGCTTGTGCAATTTAAAAACTTCTTATAAGAGTATAATTTAACAGCACATAACTATAAAATAGATGACAATTTTATTTCCACAAATTATCCTATAGACATATAACAGTCCTAATGATTCCTTGAGGCCTTGCAGTGTCACAATGTTCTCCATGGTTCCACAGGCCCCACAGTGTCATGTGACTCCTCTGTTCCATGAGTCCTGCAATGTCACAATGGACCTTTGGACCAATGGACCATGGGGCTTTGCAGTGTCACAACGCTCTCCTTTGGCTCCACAGGGTCACAATGGAGCACTGATTACAGGCAGCCTCTCTGTGTTACCCTGGAGCTTTGTTTCCATGAAGTCTCGGAGTGTCCCAATGGAGCCTTGGTTGGATGGGGCCTCACAGTGTCACAATGATGCCTACATTCCACTGAGGCACACGGCGTCAATAGGGACCCCTTGCTTCCATGAGGCCCAGCAATGTCACAGTGGTGTCCATGAATCCATGAAGACGCACAGTGTCCCAATGGTCTCTTGATCTCACATGGTCCCACAGTGTCCCAATGGCCCCTTGGTCTCACAAGGCCCCACAGTGTCCCAATGGTCACTTCTTCTCACATGGCCCCACAGTGTAACAATGGTCCCTTGGTTCCATGGTTCCTGGTCTGGTGCATTCCCCTCTCCCCTTCTCAGGCCGCCCTGCCAGCTGAGAAATGCTCACTGGGCCAGGGCCTTGGCCAGCAGCCCCTGGGCTCAGCTCCTCTGGAGCTCATCACAGACACTGTCTGCTCCAGGCTCAACCCTTCATTTCCTGGGGAGATGCCAAAGCCTCCGCAGGGAACATTTCCCTTTGCTCAGGGGAATTTCACACAGGTGCCTTGTAGTGACTCTTTGTGTCTGTGTGCACACAGGAGTGCCTGTGCTCAGGGAAATGTGGCAGATATGCTGCTCTCTTAGGGCTTTGGATGCCTTGGATAGCTGAGCCAGTCAGGCCTGGAAGTAAGGTTAAGTGATGTCACCCTGATTCTTAAGATTTTCTAAAGCCTTCTGAGTTTCCATTCTGTTGGAGAACCTTCCCACACAATTTCTGTCAACAACATATTGTTTACAATCTTTTATTGGGGTGGACAAACTTGATGTACTAGTGGTTTGTCCAATGTCTTTGGACAGGTGGCTCATTCACTCTCCAATCCAATGTCACCTTTGGAAAAGTATAAAAGTTGGAGTCAGAGAATAAACTTTTCTCTTTACCTTGAAAATAGCAGGTGGCTCGCGTCGTGCTTTCACGTGTCTTATAGCGACAAAGTCACAAGCTGTAAGCAAAGTTAAATGCTGCTAAGAGTTGTTCTTTTGCTAATTTGTGAAGCTTAATAGAAGTTCTAAGCGAAGTTGAATATTGTTAAGTGTTATTACACAGCTCTGTTTAGCTTTTAGGCTGTATTCCTTTTATCCTTGCCCTCACTGTCCTTTCGTCACACACACACACACACACATTAACATACACACTCACACAAAAACACACAGAGACACACAGACAACGGGACAGTTCTTGACTCCTTTTTGGTTTGATTGCCTGGATTTTGTTTGGTTTTGTTGTTGCTTTGTTTCCTTGGTGTGCCTGAAGTTTCCAGTCAGGAGCAGAGTGACTCTTGCCAAGGAACTCTGTGGTGCTGTCACTTAATATTAAAGCTGTTTTATGCTACTCCCCTGCTGGGGATTTTTATAAGTGCTCTCAAGCCCTCCTTCATAAGAGGGTGAAGGAGCCCTGGCCAAGCTCTGGCCCTGGGGGCACAGGGATGCTGCTAGGGGGTCCCTGTCTCCCTGTTACAAATTTCAGGGCCCTGAGCCCCTGTCCCCGTGTCAGGCTCTGGGCTTGATCTCCTCGAACATCCTCAGGAGGAGGCTGCAGCGCCAGGGGCAGGGGGACCCAGAGGTACACGGGATGCCACTGTGCACCAGCAGCTTTGGACTTCTCTGGGAAAAACTGTGAGTGGGGGCTGGCTTGAAGTGACCTCCCCAGTAAGGTCACAGAGCCCCTGAGATGTCACACTGCCTCCTGGGATGTCACAGCCCACCCTGGGATCTCACAAATCCCCCTTGTGATGTCACAGAGCCAGTGCTGCTCTATCACTCTGGGATGTCATACAGTTGCGCTGTGATGGCACAGAAGACTCTGGCATCACAAAGTCAGCCCGTGTCACAATCCTCTAGTGCAAGCGGGAATCATGACAGTTCATTTTCCCCATCTCAGAATTAGCATTAGTAGATAGGCTTATCATGAGAAACCGAATGTGATAAACATGTTAGAAATGAAAGGCTCCAAGTTATTAGTTATTATTTTAATAAAAGTTATTAAGTGTACCAAATATAAGTTTTGAGAAAAATGGAAAAAAGCCACTATAAAAAAAAGTCAGTGTGGAACCTTGGGATTCCCACCAGGTGAGACACAGTTTTGACAGCTGCAGCAGAGGGTCCTCTATGCTTCACACCAACCGTCCTGTCTGACCCATTTTTATACCATTTTCCATGCCTGAGCCAGAGTCCCCTTTCTTCCTTTTTGGAGTGCATGTATTCATGTGGAGTTCTTTTCTCTGTGGCAAGTTGAACAATACATGTCCGGAGAGTGATGAACACCTGTGTTTGCAGTCCCGGAATTCGGATTTGAGATGTACCTCCCTGATGGCTCTGACTATCTCGGTCTCGGATATTTATCGTGTATTTATGGTCCGGGTGTTTCTCGGACAACCTTGATGCACGATCCCTCTCTGGGCTGGCCACTTTCGTTCGCTTATAAATAAAGTCCTCCCTCTCTTGTCCAGGTGGCTTCGACATGGTGTTGCAATCACTGTTGCTGGCTTGTGCAATTTAAAAACTTCTTATAAGAGTATAATTTAACAGCACATAACCATAAAATAGATGACAATTTTATTTGCACGAATTATCCTATAGACATATAACAGTCCTAATGATTCCTTGAGGCCTTGCAGTGTCACAATGTTCTCCATGGTTCCACAGGCCCCACAGTGTCATGTGACTCCTCTGTTCCATGAGTCCTGCAATGTCACAATGGACCTTTGGACCAATGGACCATGGGGCTTTGCAGTGTCACAACGCTCTCCTTTGGCTCCACAGGGTCACAATGGAGCACTGATTACAGGCAGCCTCTCTGTGTTACCCTGGAGCTTTGTTTCCGTGGGGTCTCGCAGTGTCTCAGTGGAGCCTTGGTTGGATGGGGCCTCACAGTGTCACAATGATGCCTACATTCCACTGAGGCACACGGCGTCAATAGGGACCCCTTGCTTCCATGAGGCCCAGCAATGTCACAGTGGTGTCCATGAATCCATGAAGACGCACAGTGTCCCAATGGTCTCTTGATCTCACATGGTCCCACAGTGTCCCAATGGCCCCTTGGTCTCACAAGGCCCCACAGTGTCCCAATGGTCACTTCTTCTCACATGGCCCCACAGTGTAACAATGGTCCCTTGGTTCCATGGTTCCTGGTCTGGTGCATTCCCCTCTCCCCTTCTCAGGCCGCCCTGCCAGCTGAGAAATGCTCACTGGGCCAGGGCCTTGGCCAGCAGCCCCTGGGCTCAGCTCCTCTGGAGCTCATCACAGACACTGTCTGCTCCAGGCTCAACCCTTCATTTCCTGGGGAGATGCCAAAGCCTCCGCAGGGAACATTTCCCTTTGCTCAGGGGAATTTCACACAGGTGCCTTGTAGTGACTCTTTGTGTCTGTGTGCACACAGGAGTGCCTGTGCTCAGGGAAATGTGGCAGATATGCTGCTCTCTTAGGGCTTTGGATGCCTTGGATAGCTGAGCCAGTCAGGCCTGGAAGTAAGGTTAAGTGATGTCACCCTGATTCTTAAGATTTTCTAAAGCCTTCTGAGTTTCCATTCTGTTGGAGAACCTTCCCACACAATTTCTGTCAACAACATATTGTTTACAATCTTTTATTGGGGTGGACAAACTTGATGTACTAGTGGTTTGTCCAATGTCTTTGGACAGGTGGCTCATTCACTCTCCAATCCAATGTCACCTTTGGAAAAGTATAAAAGTTGGAGTCAGAGAATAAACTTTTCTCTTTACCTTGAAAATAGCAGGTGGCTCGCGTCGTGCTTTCACGTGTCTTATAGCGACAAAGTCACAAGCTGTAAGCAAAGTTAAATGCTGCTAAGAGTTGTTCTTTTGCTAATTTGTGAAGCTTAATAGAAGTTCTAAGCGAAGTTGAATATTGTTAAGTGTTATTACACAGCTCTGTTTAGCTTTTAGGCTGTATTCCTTTTATCCTTGCCCTCACTGTCCTTTCGTCACACACACACACACACACATTAACATACACACTCACACAAAAACACACAGAGACACACAGACAACGGGACAGTTCTTGACTCCTTTTTGGTTTGATTGCCTGGATTTTGTTTGGTTTTGTTGTTGCTTTGTTTCCTTGGTGTGCCTGAAGTTTCCAGTCAGGAGCAGAGTGACTCTTGCCAAGGAACTCTGTGGTGCTGTCACTTAATATTAAAGCTGTTTTATGCTACTCCCCTGCTGGGGATTTTTATAAGTGCTCTCAAGCCCTCCTTCATAAGAGGGTGAAGGAGCCCTGGCCAAGCTCTGGCCCTGGGGGCACAGGGATGCTGCTAGGGGGTCCCTGTCTCCCTGTTACAAATTTCAGGGCCCTGAGCCCCTGTCCCCGTGTCAGGCTCTGGGCTTGATCTCCTCGAACATCCTCAGGAGGAGGCTGCAGCGCCAGGGGCAGGGGGACCCAGAGGTACACGGGATGCCACTGTGCACCAGCAGCTTTGGACTTCTCTGGGAAAAACTGTGAGTGGGGGCTGGCTTGAAGTGACCTCCCCAGTAAGGTCACAGAGCCCCTGAGATGTCACACTGCCTCCTGGGATGTCACAGCCCACCCTGGGATCTCACAAATCCCCCTTGTGATGTCACAGAGCCAGTGCTGCTCTATCACTCTGGGATGTCATACAGTTGCGCTGTGATGGCACAGAAGACTCTGGCATCACAAAGTCAGCCCGTGTCACAATCCTCTAGTGCAAGCGGGAATCATGACAGTTCATTTTCCCCATCTCAGAATTAGCATTAGTAGATAGGCTTATCATGAGAAACCGAATGTGATAAACATGTTAGAAATGAAAGGCTCCAAGTTATTAGTTATTATTTTAATAAAAGTTATTAAGTGTACCAAATATAAGTTTTGAGAAAAATGGAAAAAAGCCACTATAAAAAAAAGTCAGTGTGGAACCTTGGGATTCCCACCAGGTGAGACACAGTTTTGACAGCTGCAGCAGAGGGTCCTCTATGCTTCACACCAACCGTCCTGTCTGACCCATTTTTATACCATTTTCCATGCCTGAGCCAGAGTCCCCTTTCTTCCTTTTTGGAGTGCATGTATTCATGTGGAGTTCTTTTCTCTGTGGCAAGTTGAACAATACATGTCCGGAGAGTGATGAACACCTGTGTTTGCAGTCCCGGAATTCGGATTTGAGATGTACCTCCCTGATGGCTCTGACTATCTCGGTCTCGGATATTTATCGTGTATTTATGGTCCGGGTGTTTCTCGGACAACCTTGATGCACGATCCCTCTCTGGGCTGGCCACTTTCGTTCGCTTATAAATAAAGTCCTCCCTCTCTTGTCCAGGTGGCTTCGACATGGTGTTGCAATCACTGTTGCTGGCTTGTGCAATTTAAAAACTTCTTATAAGAGTATAATTTAACAGCACATAACCATAAAATAGATGACAATTTTATTTGCACGAATTATCCTATAGACATATAACAGTCCTAATGATTCCTTGAGGCCTTGCAGTGTCACAATGTTCTCCATGGTTCCACAGGCCCCACAGTGTCATGTGACTCCTCTGTTCCATGAGTCCTGCAATGTCACAATGGACCTTTGGACCAATGGACCATGGGGCTTTGCAGTGTCACAACGCTCTCCTTTGGCTCCACAGGGTCACAATGGAGCACTGATTACAGGCAGCCTCTCTGTGTTACCCTGGAGCTTTGTTTCCGTGGGGTCTCGCAGTGTCTCAGTGGAGCCTTGGTTGGATGGGGCCTCACAGTGTCACAATGATGCCTACATTCCACTGAGGCACATGGCATCACTAGGGTCCCCTTGCTTCCATGAGGCCCAGCAATGTCACAGTGGTGTCCATGAATCCATGAGGACTCACAGTATCCCAATGGTCTCTTGAGCTGACATGGCCCCACAGTGTAACTATTGTCCCTTGGTTCCATGGTTCCTGGTCTGGTGCATTCCCCTCTCCCCTTCTCAGGCCGCCCTGCCAGCTGAGAAATGCTCACTGGGCCTGGGCCTTGGCCAGCAGCCCCTGGGCTCAGCTCCTCTGGAGCTCATCACAGACACTGTCTGCTCCAGGCTCAACCCTTCATTTCCTGGGGAGATGCCAAAGCCTCCACAGGGAACATTTCCCTTTGCTCAGGGGAATTTCGCACAGGTGCCTTGTAGTGACTCTTTGTGTCTGTGTGCACACAGGAGTGCCTGTGCTCAGGGAAATGTGGCAGATATGCTGCTCCCTGAGGGCTTTGGATGCCTTGGATAGCTGAGCCAGTCAGGCCTGGAAGTAAGGTTAAGGCATGTCACCCTGATTCTTAAGATTTTCTAAAGCCTTCTGAGTTTACATTCTGTTGGAGAACCTTCCCACACAATTTCTGTCAACAACATATTGTTTACAATCTTTTATGGGGCTGGACAAACTTGATGTACTAGTGCTTTGTCCAATGTCTTTGGACAGGTGGCTCATTCACTCTCCAATCCAATGCCACCTTTGGGAAAGTATAAAACTTGGAGTCAGAGAATAAACTTTTATCGTTACCTTGCAAATAGCAGGTGGCTCGCGTCGTGCTTTCACGTGTCTTATAGCGACAAAGTCACAAGCTGTAAGCAAAGTTAAATGCTGCTAAGAGTTGTTCTTTTGCTAATTTGTGAAGCTTAATAGAAGTTCTAAGCGAAGTTGAATATTGTTAAGTGTTATTCCACAGCTCTGTTTAGCTTTTAGGCTGTATTCCTTTTCTCCTTGCCCTCACTGTCCTTTCGTCACACACACACAGACATTAACATACACACTCACAAAAAAACACACAGAGACACACAGACACCGGGACAGTTCTTGACTCCTTTTTGGTTTGATTGCCTGGATTTTGTTTGGTTTTGTTGTTGCTTTGTTTCCTTGGTGTGCCTGAAGTGTCCAGTCAGGAGCAGAGTGACTCTTGCCAAGGAACTCTGTGGTGCTGTCACTTAATATTAAAGCTGTTTTATGCTACTCCCCTGCTGGGTATTTTTAAAGTGCTCTCAAGCCCTCCTTCATAAGAGGGTGAAGGATCCCTGGCCAAGCTCTGGCCCTGGGGGCACAGGGATGCTGCTAGGGGGTCCCTGTCTCCCTGTTCCGTCCAAGTTTGAGGGCCCTGAGCCCCTGTCCCCGTGTCAGGCTGTGGGCTTGATCTCCTCGAACATCCTCGGGGGGAGGCTGCAGCGCCAGGGGCAGGGGGACCCAGAGGTACACGGGATGCCACTGTGCACCAGCAGCTTTGGACTTCTCTGGGAGGAACTGTGAGTGGGAGCTGGCTTGAAGTGACCTCCCCAGTAAGGTCACAGAGCCCCTGAGATGTCACACTGCCTCCTGGGATGTCACAGCCCACCCTGGGATCTCACAAATCCCCCTTGTGATGCCACAGAGCCAGTGCTGCTCTAGCACTCTGGGATGTCATACAGTTGCGCTGTGATGGCACAGAAGACTCTGGCATCACAAAGTCAGCCCGTGTCACAATCCTCTAGTGCAAGCGGGAATCATGACAGTTCATTTTCCCCACCTCAGAATTCGCAGAAGTGGATAGGCTTATCATGAGAAACCGAATGTGATAAACATGTTAGAAATGAAAGGCTCCAAGTTATTAGTTATTATTTTAATAAAAGTTATTAAGTGTACCAAATATAAATTTTGAGAAAAATGGAAAAAAGCCACTATAAAAAAAAGTCAGTGTGGAGCCCGGGATTGCCACCAGGTGAGACACAGGTTGGACAGCTGCAGCAGAGGGTCCTCTATGCTTCACACCAACCATCCTGTCTGACCCATTTTTATACCATTTTCCATGCCTGAGCCAGACTCCCTTTTCTACCTTTTTGGAGTGCATGTATTCATGTGGAGTTCTTTTCTCTGTGGCAAGTTGAACAATACATGTCCGGAGAGTGATGAACACCTGTGTTTGCAGTCCCGGAATTCGGATTTGAGATGTACCTCCCTGATGGCTCTGACTATCTCGGTCTCGGATATTTATCGTGTATTTATGGTCCGGGTGTTTCTCGGAAAACCTTGATGCACGATCCCTCTCTGGGCTGGCCACTTTCGTTCGCTTGTAAATAAAGTCCTCCCTCTCTTGTCCAGGTGGCTTTCACATGGTGTTGCAATCGCTGTTGCTGGCTTGTGCAATTTAAAAACTTCTTATAAGAGTATAATTTAACAGCACATAACTATAAAATAGATGACAATTTTATTTCCACAAATTATCCTATAGACATATAACAGTCCTAATGATTCCTTGAGGCCTTGCAGTGTCACAATGTTCTCCATGGTTCCACAGGCCCCACAGTGTCATGTGACTCCTCTGTTCCATGAGTCCTGCAATGTCACAATGGACCTTTGGACCAATGGACCATGGGGCTTTGCAGTGTCACAACGCTCTCCTTTGGCTCCACAGGGTCACAATGGAGCACTGATTACAGGCAGCCTCTCTGTGTTACCCTGGAGCTTTGTTTCCATGAAGTCTCGGAGTGTCCCAATGGAGCCTTGGTTGGATGGGGCCTCACAGTGTCACAATGATGCCTACATTCCACTGAGGCACACGGCGTCACTAGGGACCCCTTGCTTCCATGAGGCCCAGCAATGTCACAGTGGTGTCCATGAATCCATGAAGACGCACAGTGTCCCAATGGTCTCTTGATCTCACATGGTCCCACAGTGTCCCAATGGCCCCTTGGTCTCACAAGGCCCCACAGTGTCCCAATGGTCACTTCTTCTCACATGGCCCCACAGTGTAACAATGGTCCCTTGGTTCCATGGTTCCTGGTCTGGTGCATTCCCCTCTCCCCTTCTCAGGCCGCCCTGCCAGCTGAGAAATGCTCACTGGGCCAGGGCCTTGGCCAGCAGCCCCTGGGCTCAGCTCCTCTGGAGCTCATCACAGACACTGTCTGCTCCAGGCTCAACCCTTCATTTCCTGGGGAGATGCCAAAGCCTCCGCAGGGAACATTTCCCTTTGCTCAGGGGAATTTCACACAGGTGCCTTGTAGTGACTCTTTGTGTCTGTGTGCACACAGGAGTGCCTGTGCTCAGGGAAATGTGGCAGATATGCTGCTCTCTTAGGGCTTTGGATGCCTTGGATAGCTGAGCCAGTCAGGCCTGGAAGTAAGGTTAAGTCATGTCACCCTGATTCTTAAGATTTTCTAAAGCCTTCTGAGTTTACATTCTGTTGGAGAACCTTCCCACACAATTTCTGTCAACAACATATTGTTTACAATCTTTTATTGGGGTGGACAAACTTGATGTACTAGTGGTTTGTCCAATGTCTTTGGACAGGTGGCTCATTCACTCTCCAATCCAATGTCACCTTTGGGAAAGTATAAAAGTTGGAGTCAGAGAATAAACTTTTCTCTTTACCTTGAAAATAGCAGGTGGCTCGCGTCGTGCTTTCACGTGTCTTATAGCGACAAAGTCACAAGCTGTAAGCAAAGTTAAATGCTGCTAAGAGTTGTTCTTTTGCTAATTTGTGAAGCTTAATAGAAGTTCTAAGCGAAGTTGAATATTGTTAAGTGTTATTACACAGCTCTGTTTAGCTTTTAGGCTGTATTCCTTTTATCCTTGCCCTCACTGTCCTTTCGTCACACACACACACACACACATTAACATACACACTCACACAAAAACACACAGAGACACACAGACAACGGGACAGTTCTTGACTCCTTTTTGGTTTGATTGCCTGGATTTTGTTTGGTTTTGTTGTTGCTTTGTTTCCTTGCTGTGCCTGAAGTTTCCAGTCAGGAGCAGAGTGACTCTTGCCAAGGAACTCTGTGGTGCTGTCACTTAATATTAAAGCTGTTTTATGCTACTCCCCTGCTGGGGATTTTTATAAGTGCTCTCAAGCCCTCCTTCATAAGAGGGTGAAGGAGCCCTGGCCAAGCTCTGGCCCTGGGGGCACAGGGATGCTGCTAGGGGGTCCCTGTCTCCCTGTTACAAATTTCAGGGCCCTGAGCCCCTGTCCCCGTGTCAGGCTCTGGGCTTGATCTCCTCGAACATCCTCAGGAGGAGGCTGCAGCGCCAGGGGCAGGGGGACCCAGAGGTACACGGGATGCCACTGTGCACCAGCAGCTTTGGACTTCTCTGGGAAAAACTGTGAGTGGGGGCTGGCTTGAAGTGACCTCCCCAGTAAGGTCACAGAGCCCCTGAGATGTCACACTGCCTCCTGGGATGTCACAGCCCACCCTGGGATCTCACAAATCCCCCTTGTGATGTCACAGAGCCAGTGCTGCTCTATCACTCTGGGATGTCATACAGTTGCGCTGTGATGGCACAGAAGACTCTGGCATCACAAAGTCAGCCCGTGTCACAATCCTCTAGTGCAAGCGGGAATCATGACAGTTCATTTTCCCCATCTCAGAATTAGCATTAGTAGATAGGCTTATCATGAGAAACCGAATGTGATAAACATGTTAGAAATGAAAGGCTCCAAGTTATTAGTTATTATTTTAATAAAAGTTATTAAGTGTACCAAATATAAGTTTTGAGAAAAATGGAAAAAAGCCACTATAAAAAAAAGTCAGTGTGGAACCTTGGGATTCCCACCAGGTGAGACACAGTTTTGACAGCTGCAGCAGAGGGTCCTCTATGCTTCACACCAACCGTCCTGTCTGACCCATTTTTATACCATTTTCCATGCCTGAGCCAGAGTCCCCTTTCTTCCTTTTTGGAGTGCATGTATTCATGTGGAGTTCTTTTCTCTGTGGCAAGTTGAACAATACATGTCCGGAGAGTGATGAACACCTGTGTTTGCAGTCCCGGAATTCGGATTTGAGATGTACCTCCCTGATGGCTCTGACTATCTCGGTCTCGGATATTTATCGTGTATTTATGGTCCGGGTGTTTCTCGGACAACCTTGATGCACGATCCCTCTCTGGGCTGGCCACTTTCGTTCGCTTATAAATAAAGTCCTCCCTCTCTTGTCCAGGTGGCTTCGACATGGTGTTGCAATCACTGTTGCTGGCTTGTGCAATTTAAAAACTTCTTATAAGAGTATAATTTAACAGCACATAACCATAAAATAGATGACAATTTTATTTGCACGAATTATCCTATAGACATATAACAGTCCTAATGATTCCTTGAGGCCTTGCAGTGTCACAATGTTCTCCATGGTTCCACAGGCCCCACAGTGTCATGTGACTCCTCTGTTCCATGAGTCCTGCAATGTCACAATGGACCTTTGGACCAATGGACCATGGGGCTTTGCAGTGTCACAACGCTCTCCTTTGGCTCCACAGGGTCACAATGGAGCACTGATTACAGGCAGCCTCTCTGTGTTACCCTGGAGCTTTGTTTCCGTGGGGTCTCGCAGTGTCTCAGTGGAGCCTTGGTTGGATGGGGCCTCACAGTGTCACAATGATGCCTACATTCCACTGAGGCACATGGCATCACTAGGGTCCCCTTGCTTCCATGAGGCCCAGCAATGTCACAGTGGTGTCCATGAATCCATGAGGACTCACAGTATCCCAATGGTCTCTTGAGCTGACATGGCCCCACAGTGTAACTATTGTCCCTTGGTTCCATGGTTCCTGGTCTGGTGCATTCCCCTCTCCCCTTCTCAGGCCGCCCTGCCAGCTGAGAAATGCTCACTGGGCCTGGGCCTTGGCCAGCAGCCCCTGGGCTCAGCTCCTCTGGAGCTCATCACAGACACTGTCTGCTCCAGGCTCAACCCTTCATTTCCTGGGGAGATGCCAAAGCCTCCACAGGGAACATTTCCCTTTGCTCAGGGGAATTTCGCACAGGTGCCTTGTAGTGACTCTTTGTGTCTGTGTGCACACAGGAGTGCCTGTGCTCAGGGAAATGTGGCAGATATGCTGCTCTCTGAGGGCTTTGGATGCCTTGGATAGCTGAGCCAGTCAGGCCTGGAAGTAAGGTTAAGGCATGTCACCCTGATTCTTAAGATTTTCTAAAGCCTTCTGAGTTTACATTCTGTTGGAGAACCTTCCCACACAATTTCTGTCAACAACATATTGTTTACAATCTTTTATGGGGCTGGACAAACTTGATGTACTAGTGCTTTGTCCAATGTCTTTGGACAGGTGGCTCATTCACTCTCCAATCCAATGCCACCTTTGGGAAAGTATAAAACTTGGAGTCAGAGAATAAACTTTTATCGTTACCTTGCAAATAGCAGGTGGCTCGCGTCGTGCTTTCACGTGTCTTATAGCGACAAAGTCACAAGCTGTAAGCAAAGTTAAATGCTGCTAAGAGTTGTTCTTTTGCTAATTTGTGAAGCTTAATAGAAGTTATAAGCGAAGTTGAATATTGTTAAGTGTTATTCCACAGCTCTGTTTAGCTTTTAGGCTGTATTCCTTTTCTCCTTGCCCTCACTGTCCTTTCGTCACACACACACAGACATTAACATACACACTCACAAAAAAACACACAGAGACACACAGACACCGGGACAGTTCTTGACTCCTTTTTGGTTTGATTGCCTGGATTTTGTTTGGTTTTGTTGTTGCTTTGTTTCCTTGCTGTGCCTGAAGTGTCCAGTCAGGAGCAGAGTGACTCTTGCCAAGGAACTCTGTGGTGCTGTCACTTAATATTAAAGCTGTTTTATGCTACTCCCCTGCTGGGTATTTTTAAAGTGCTCTCAAGCCCTCCTTCATAAGAGGGTGAAGGATCCCTGGCCAAGCTCTGGCCCTGGGGGCACAGGGATGCTGCTAGGGGGTCCCTGTCTCCCTGTTCCGTCCAAGTTTGAGGGCCCTGAGCCCCTGTCCCCGTGTCAGGCTGTGGGCTTGATCTCCTCGAACATCCTCGGGGGGAGGCTGCAGCGCCAGGGGCAGGGGGACCCAGAGGTACACGGGATGCCACTGTGCACCAGCAGCTTTGGACTTCTCTGGGAGGAACTGTGAGTGGGAGCTGGCTTGAAGTGACCTCCCCAGTAAGGTCACAGAGCCCCTGAGATGTCACACTGCCTCCTGGGATGTCACAGCCCACCCTGGGATCTCACAAATCCCCCTTGTGATGCCACAGAGCCAGTGCTGCTCTAGCACTCTGGGATGTCATACAGTTGCGCTGTGATGGCACAGAAGACTCTGGCATCACAAAGTCAGCCCGTGTCACAATCCTCTAGTGCAAGCGGGAATCATGACAGTTCATTTTCCCCACCTCAGAATTCGCAGAAGTGGATAGGCTTATCATGAGAAACCGAATGTGATAAACATGTTAGAAATGAAAGGCTCCAAGTTATTAGTTATTATTTTAATAAAAGTTATTAAGTGTACCAAATATAAATTTTGATAAAAATGGAAAAAAGCCACTATAAAAAAAAGTCAGTGTGGAGCCCGGGATTGCCACCGGGTGAGACACAGGTTTGACAGCTGCAGCAGAGGGTCCTCTATGCTTCACACCAACCGTCCTGTCTGACCCATTTTTATACCATTTTCCATGCCTGAGCCAGAGTCCCTTTTCTTCCTTTTTGGAGTGCATGTATTCATGTGGAGTTCTTTTCTCTGTGGCAAGTTGAACAATACATGTCCGGAGAGTGATGAACACCTGTGTTTGCAGTCCCGGAATTCGGATTTGAGATGTACCTCCCTGATGGCTCTGACTATCTCGGTCTCGGATATTTATCGTGTATTTATGGTCCGGGTGTTTCTCGGAAAACCTTGATGCACGATCCCTCTCTGGGCTGGCCACTTTCGTTCGCTTGTAAATAAAGTCCTCCCTCTCTTGTCCAGGTGGCTTTCACATGGTGTTGCAATCGCTGTTGCTGGCTTGTGCAATTTAAAAACTTCTTATAAGAGTATAATTTAACAGCACATAACTATAAAATAGATGACAATTTTATTTCCACAAATTATCCTATAGACATATAACAGTCCTAATGATTCCTTGAGGCCTTGCAGTGTCACAATGTTCTCCATGGTTCCACAGGCCCCACAGTGTCATGTGACTCCTCTGTTCCATGAGTCCTGCAATGTCACAATGGACCTTTGGACCAATGGACCATGGGGCTTTGCAGTGTCACAACGCTCTCCTTTGGCTCCACAGGGTCACAATGGAGCACTGATTACAGGCAGCCTCTCTGTGTTACCCTGGAGCTTTGTTTCCATGAAGTCTCGGAGTGTCCCAATGGAGCCTTGGTTGGATGGGGCCTCACAGTGTCACAATGATGCCTACATTCCACTGAGGCACATGGCGTCACTGGGGTCCCCTTGCTTCCATGAGGCCCAGCAATGTCACAGTGGTGTCCATGAATCCATGAAGACGCACAGTGTCCCAATGGTCTCTTGATCTCACATGGTCCCACAGTGTCCCAATGGCCCCTTGGTCTCACAAGGCCCCACAGTGTCCCAATGGTCACTTCTTCTCACATGGCCCCACAGTGTAACAATGGTCCCTTGGTTCCATGGTTCCTGGTCTGGTGCATTCCCCTCTCCCCTTCTCAGGCCGCCCTGCCAGCTGAGAAATGCTCACTGGGCCAGGGCCTTGGCCAGCAGCCCCTGGGCTCAGCTCCGCTGGAGCTCATCACAGACACTGTCTGCTCCAGGCTCAACCCTTCATTTCCTGGGGAGATGCCAAAGCCTCCGGAGGGAACATTTCCCTTTGCTCAGGGGAATTTCACACAGGTGCCTTGTAGTGACTCTTTGTGTCTGTGTGCACACAGGAGTGCCTGTGCTCAGGGAAATGTGGCAGATATGCTGCTCTCTTAGGGCTTTGGATGCCTTGGATAGCTGAGCCAGTCAGGCCTGGAAGTAAGGTTAAGTCATGTCACCCTGATTCTTAAGATTTTCTAAAGCCTTCTGAGTTTACATTCTGTTGGAGAACCTTCCCACACAATTTCTGTCAACAACATATTGTTTACAATCTTTTATTGGGGTGGACAAACTTGATGTACTAGTGGTTTGTCCAATGTCTTTGGACAGGTGGCTCATTCACTCTCCAATCCAATGTCACCTTTGGGAAAGTATAAAAGTTGGAGTCAGAGAATAAACTTTTCTCTTTACCTTGAAAATAGCAGGTGGCTCGCGTCGTGCTTTCACGTGTCTTATAGCGACAAAGTCACAAGCTGTAAGCAAAGTTAAATGCTGCTAAGAGTTGTTCTTTTGCTAATTTGTGAAGCTTAATAGAAGTTCTAAGCGAAGTTGAATATTGTTAAGTGTTATTACACAGCTCTGTTTAGCTTTTAGGCTGTATTCCTTTTATCCTTGCCCTCACTGTCCTTTCGTCACACACACACACACACACATTAACATACACACTCACACAAAAACACACAGAGACACACAGACAACGGGACAGTTCTTGACTCCTTTTTGGTTTGATTGCCTGGATTTTGTTTGGTTTTGTTGTTGCTTTGTTTCCTTGGTGTGCCTGAAGTTTCCAGTCAGGATCAGAGTGACTCTTGCCAAGGAACTCTGTGGTGCTGTCACTTAATATTAAAGCTGTTTTATGCTACTCCCCTGCTGGGGATTTTTATAAGTGCTCTCAAGCCCTCCTTCATAAGAGGGTGAAGGAGCCCTGGCCAAGCTCTGGCCCTGGGGGCACAGGGATGCTGCTAGGGGGTCCCTGTCTCCCTGTTACAAATTTCAGGGCCCTGAGCCCCTGTCCCCGTGTCAGGCTCTGGGCTTGATCTCCTCGAACATCCTCAGGAGGAGGCTGCAGCGCCAGGGGCAGGGGGACCCAGAGGTACACGGGATGCCACTGTGCACCAGCAGCTTTGGACTTCTCTGGGAAAAACTGTGAGTGGGGGCTGGCTTGAAGTGACCTCCCCAGTAAGGTCACAGAGCCCCTGAGATGTCACACTGCCTCCTGGGATGTCACAGCCCACCCTGGGATCTCACAAATCCCCCTTGTGATGTCACAGAGCCAGTGCTGCTCTAGCACTCTGGGATGTCATACAGTTGCGCTGTGATGGCACAGAAGACTCTGGCATCACAAAGTCAGCCCGTGTCACAATCCTCTAGTGCAAGCGGGAATCATGACAGTTCATTTTCCCCATCTCAGAATTAGCATTAGTAGATAGGCTTATCATGAGAAACCGAATGTGATAAACATGTTAGAAATGAAAGGCTCCAAGTTATTAGTTATTATTTTAATAAAAGTTATTAAGTGTACCAAATATAAGTTTTGAGAAAAATGGAAAAAAGCCACTATAAAAAAAAGTCAGTGTGGAACCTTGGGATTCCCACCAGGTGAGACACAGTTTTGACAGCTGCAGCAGAGGGTCCTCTATGCTTCACACCAACCGTCCTGTCTGACCCATTTTTATACCATTTTCCATGCCTGAGCCAGAGTCCCCTTTCTTCCTTTTTGGAGTGCATGTATTCATGTGGAGTTCTTTTCTCTGTGGCAAGTTGAACAATACATGTCCGGAGAGTGATGAACACCTGTGTTTGCAGTCCCGGAATTCGGATTTGAGATGTACCTCCCTGATGGCTCTGACTATCTCGGTCTCGGATATTTATCGTGTATTTATGGTCCGGGTGTTTCTCGGACAACCTTGATGCACGATCCCTCTCTGGGCTGGCCACTTTCGTTCGCTTATAAATAAAGTCCTCCCTCTCTTGTCCAGGTGGCTTCGACATGGTGTTGCAATCACTGTTGCTGGCTTGTGCAATTTAAAAACTTCTTATAAGAGTATAATTTAACAGCACATAACCATAAAATAGATGACAATTTTATTTGCACGAATTATCCTATAGACATATAACAGTCCTAATGATTCCTTGAGGCCTTGCAGTGTCACAATGTTCTCCATGGTTCCACAGGCCCCACAGTGTCATGTGACTCCTCTGTTCCATGAGTCCTGCAATGTCACAATGGACCTTTGGACCAATGGACCATGGGGCTTTGCAGTGTCACAACGCTCTCCTTTGGCTCCACAGGGTCACAATGGAGCACTGATTACAGGCAGCCTCTCTGTGTTACCCTGGAGCTTTGTTTCCGTGGGGTCTCGCAGTGTCCCAATGGAGCCTTGGTTGGATGGGGCCTCACAGTGTCACAATGATGCCTACATTCCACTGAGGCACATGGCATCACTAGGGTCCCCTTGCTTCCATGAGGCCCAGCAATGTCACAGTGGTGTCCATGAATCCATGAGGACTCACAGTATCCCAATGGTCTCTTGAGCTGACATGGCCCCACAGTGTAACTATTGTCCCTTGGTTCCATGGTTCCTGGTCTGGTGCATTCCCCTCTCCCCTTCTCAGGCCGCCCTGCCAGCTGAGAAATGCTCACTGGGCCTGGGCCTTGGCCAGCAGCCCCTGGGCTCAGCTCCTCTGGAGCTCATCACAGACACTGTCTGCTCCAGGCTCAACCCTTCATTTCCTGGGGAGATGCCAAAGCCTCCACAGGGAACATTTCCCTTTGCTCAGGGGAATTTCGCACAGGTGCCTTGTAGTGACTCTTTGTGTCTGTGTGCACACAGGAGTGCCTGTGCTCAGGGAAATGTGGCAGATATGCTGCTCCCTGAGGGCTTTGGATGCCTTGGATAGCTGAGCCAGTCAGGCCTGGAAGTAAGGTTAAGGCATGTCACCCTGATTCTTAAGATTTTCTAAAGCCTTCTGAGTTTACATTCTGTTGGAGAACCTTCCCACACAATTTCTGTCAACAACATATTGTTTACAATCTTTTATGGGGCTGGACAAACTTGATGTACTAGTGCTTTGTCCAATGTCTTTGGACAGGTGGCTCATTCACTCTCCAATCCAATGCCACCTTTGGGAAAGTATAAAACTTGGAGTCAGAGAATAAACTTTTATCTTTACCTTGCAAATAGCAGGTGGCTCGCGTCGTGCTTTCACGTGTCTTATAGCGACAAAGTCACAAGCTGTAAGCAAAGTTAAATGCTGCTAAGAGTTGTTCTTTTGCTAATTTGTGAAGGTTAATAGAAGTTATAAGCGAAGTTGAATATTGTTAAGTGTTATTCCACAGCTCTGTTTAGCTTTTAGGCTGTATTCCTTTTCTCCTTGCCCTCACTGTCCTTTCGTCACACACACACAGACATTAACATACACACTCACAAAAAAACACACAGAGACACACAGACACCGGGACAGTTCTTGACTCCTTTTTGGTTTGATTGCCTGGATTTTGTTTGGTTTTGTTGTTGCTTTGTTTCCTTGGTGTGCCTGAAGTGTCCAGTCAGGAGCAGAGTGACTCTTGCCAAGGAACTCTGTGGTGCTGTCACTTAATATTAAAGCTGTTTTATGCTACTCCCCTGCTGGGTATTTTTAAAGTGCTCTCAAGCCCTCCTTCATAAGAGGGTGAAGGATCCCTGGCCAAGCTCTGGCCCTGGGGGCACAGGGATGCTGCTAGGGGGTCCCTGTCTCCCTGTTCCGTCCAAGTTTGAGGGCCCTGAGCCCCTGTCCCCGTGTCAGGCTGTGGGCTTGATCTCCTCGAACATCCTCGGGGGGAGGCTGCAGCGCCAGGGGCAGGGGGACCCAGAGGTACACGGGATGCCACTGTGCACCAGCAGCTTTGGACTTCTCTGGGAGGAACTGTGAGTGGGAGCTGGCTTGAAGTGACCTCCCCAGTAAGGTCACAGAGCCCCTGAGATGTCACACTGCCTCCTGGGATGTCACAGCCCACCCTGGGATCTCACAAATCCCCCTTGTGATGTCACAGAGCCAGTGCTGCTCTATCACTCTGGGATGTCATACAGTTGCGCTGTGATGGCACAGAAGACTCTGGCATCACAAAGTCAGCCCGTGTCACAATCCTCTAGTGCAAGCGGGAATCATGACAGTTCATTTTCCCCACCTCAGAATTCGCAGAAGTGGATAGGCTTATCATGAGAAACCGAATGTGATAAACATGTTAGAAATGAAAGGCTCCAAGTTATTAGTTATTATTTTAATAAAAGTTATTAAGTGTACCAAATATAAATTTTGAGAAAAATGGAAAAAAGCCACTATAAAAAAAAGTCAGTGTGGAGCCCGGGATTGCCACCGGGTGAGACACAGGTTTGACAGCTGCAGCAGAGGGTCCTCTATGCTTCACACCGACCGTCCTGTCTGACCCATTTTTATACCATTTTCCATGCCTGAGCCAGAGTCCCTTTTCTTCCTTTTTGGAGTGCATGTATTCATGTGGAGTTCTTTTCTCTGTGGCAAGTTGAACAATACATGTCCGGAGAGTGATGAACACCTGTGTTTGCAGTCCCGGAATTCGGATTTGAGATGTACCTCCCTGATGGCTCTGACTATCTCGGTCTCGGATATTTATCGTGTATTTATCGTCCGGGTGTTTCTCGGACAACCTTGATGCATGATCCCTCTCCGGTCTGGCCACTTTCGTTCGCTTGTAAATAAAGTCCTCCCTCTCTTGTCCAGGTGGCTTTGACATGGTGTTGCAATCACTGTTGCTGGCTTGTGCAATTTAAAAACTTCTTATAAGAGTATAATTTAACAGCACATAACCATAAAATAGATGACAATTTTATTTGCACGAATTATCCTATAGACATATAACAGTCCTAATGATTCCTTGAGGCCTTGCAGTGTCACAATGTTCTCCATGGTTCCACAGGCCCCACAGTCTCATGTGACTCCTCTGTTCCATGAGTCCTGCAATGTCACAATGGACCTTTGGACCAATGGACCATGGGGCTTTGCAGTGTCACAACGCTCTCCTTTGGCTCCACAGGGTCACAATGGAGCACTGATTACAGGCAGCCTCTCTGTGTTACCCTGGAGCTTTCTTTCCGTGGGGTCTCGCAGTGTCCCAATGGAGCCTTGGCTGGATAGGGCCTCACAGTGTCACAATGATGCCTACATTCCACTGAGGCACACGGCGTCACTAGGGTCCCCTTGCTTCCATGAGGCCCAGCAATGTCACAGTGGTGTCCATGAATCCATGAGGACTCACAGTGTCCCAATGGTCTCTTGATCTCACATGGTCCCACAGTGTCCCAAAGGCCCCTTGGTCTCACAAGGCCCCACAGTGTCCCAATGGTCACTTCTTCTCACATGGCCCCACAGTGTAACAATGGTCCCTTGGTTCCATGGTTCCTGGTCTGGTGCATTCCCCTCTCCCCTTCTCAGGCCGCCCTGCCAGCTGAGAAATGCTCACTGGGCCTGGGCCTTGGCCAGCAGCCCCTGGGCTCAGCTCCTCTGGAGCTCATCACAGACACTGTCTGCTCCAGGCTCAACCCTTCATTTCCTGGGGAGATGCCAAAGCCTCCGCAGGGAACATTTCCCTTTGCTCAGGGGAATTTCACACAGGTGCCTTGTAGTGACTCTTTGTGTCTGTGTGCACACAGGAGTGCCTGTGCTCAGGGAAATGTGGCAGATATGCTGCTCCCTGAGGACTTTGGATGCCTTGGATAGCTGAGCCAGTCAGGCCTGGAAGTAAGGTTAAGTCATGTCACCCTGATTCTTAAGATTTTCTAAAGCCTTCTGAGTTTACATTCTGTTGGAGAACCTTCCCACACAATTTCTGTCAACAACATATTGTTTACAATCTTTTATGGGGCTGGACAAACTTGATGTACTAGTGGTTTGTCCAATGTCTTTGGACAGGTGGCCCATTCACTCTCCAATCCAATGTCACCTTTGGGAAAGTATAAAAGTTGGAGTCAGAGAATAAACTTTTATCTTTACCTTGCAAATAGCAGGTGGCTCGCGTCGTGCTTTCACGTGTCTTATAGCGACAAAGTCACAAGCTGTAAGCAAAGTTAAATGCTGCTAAGAGTTGTTCTTTTGCTAATTTGTGAAGCTTAATAGAAGTTCTAAGCGAAGTTGAATATTGTTAAGTGTTATTCCACAGCTCTGTTTAGCTTTTAGGCTGTATTCCTTTTATCCTTGCCCTCACTGTCCTTTCGTCACACACACACACACACATTAACATACACACTCACACAAAAACACACAGAGACACACAGACACCGGGACAGTTCTTGACTCCTTTTTGGTTTGATTGCCTGGATTTTGTTTGGTTTTGTTGTTGCTTTGTTTCCTTGGTGTGCCTGAAGTTTCCAGTCAGGAGCAGAGTGACTCTTGCCAAGGAACTCTGTGGTGCTGTCACTTAATATTAAAGCTGTTTTATGCTACTCCCCTGCTGGGGATTTTTATAAGTGCTCTCAAGCCCTCCTTCATAAGAGGGTGAAGGAGCCCTGGCCAAGCTCTGGCCCTGGGGGCACAGGGATGCTGCTAGGGGGTCCCTGTCTCCCTGTTACAAATTTCAGGGCCCTGAGCCCCTGTCCCCGTGTCAGGCTCTGGGCTTGATCTCCTCGAACATCCTCAGGAGGAGGCTGCAGCGCCAGGGGCAGGGGGACCCAGAGGGACACGCAATGCCACTGTGCACCAGCAGCTTTGGACTTCTCTGGGAGGAACTGTGAGTGGGAGCTGGCTTGAAGTGACCTCCCCAGTAAGGTCACAGAGCCCCTGAGATGTCACTCTGCCTCCTGGGATGTCACAGCCCACCCTGGGATCTCACAAATCCCCCTTGTGATGCCACAGAGCCAGTGCTGCTCTATCACTCTGGGATGTCATACAGTTGCGCTGTGATGGCACAGAAGACTCTGGCATCACAAAGTCAGCCCGTGTCACAATCCTCTAGTGCAAGCGGGAATCATGACAGTTCATTTTCCCCATCTCAGAATTAGCAGAAGTAGATAGGCTTATCATGAGAAACCGAATCTGATAAACATGTTAGAAATGAAAGGCTCCAAGTTATTAGTTATTAATTTAATAAAAGTTATTAAGTGTACCAAATATAAGTTTTGAGAAAAATGGAAAAAAGCCACTATAAAAAAAAGTCAGTGTGGAGCCCGGGATTGCCACCAGGTGAGACACAGGTTGGACAGCTGCAGCAGAGGGTCCTCTATGCTTCACACCGACCGTCCTGTCTGACCCATTTTTATACCATTTTCCATGCCTGAGCCAGAGTCCCCTTTCTTCCTTTTTGGAGTGCATGTATTCATGTGGAGTTCTTTTCTCTGTGGCAAGTTGAACAATACCTGTCCGGAGAGTGATGAACACCTGTGTTTGCAGTCCCGGAATTCGGATTTGAGATGTACCTCCCTGATGGCTCTGACTATCTCGGTCTCGGATATTTATCGTGTATTTATCGTCCGGGTGTTTCTCGGACAACCTTGATGCATGATCCCTCTCTGGGCTGGCCACTTTCGTTCGCTTGGAAATAAAGTCCTCCCTCTCTTGTCCAGGTGGCTTTGACATGGTGTTGCAATCGCTGTTGCTGGCTTGTGCAATTTAAAAACTTCTTATAAGTGTATAATTTAACAGCACATAACTATAAAATAGATGACAATTTTATTTCCACGAATTATCCTATAGACATATAACAGTCCTAATGATTCCTTGAGGCCTTGCAGTGTCACAATGTTCTCCATGGTTCCACAGGCCCCACAGTGTCATGTGACTCCTCTGTTCCATGAGTCCTGCAATGTCACAATGGACCTTTGGACCAATGGACCATGGGGCTTTGCAGTGTCACAACGCTCTCCTTTGGCTCCACAGGGTCACAATGGAGCACTGATTACAGGCAGCCTCTCTGTGTTACCCTGGAGCTTTGTTTCCGTGGGGTCTCGCAGTGTCCCAATGGAGCCTTGGTTGGATGGGGCCTCACAGTGTCACAATGATGCCTACATTCCACTGAGGCACATGGCGTCACTTGGGTCCCCTTGCTTCCATGAGGCCCAGCAATGTCACAGTGGTGTCCATGAATCCATGAGGACTCACAGTGTCCCAATGGTCTCTTGATCTCACATGGTCCCACAGTGTCCCAAAGGCCCCTTGGTCTCACAAGGCCCCACAGTGTCCCAATGGTCACTTCTTCTCACATGGCCCCACAGTGTAACAATGGTCCCTTGGTTCCACGGTTCCTGGTCTGGTGCATTCCCCTCTCCCCTTCTCAGGCCGCCCTGCCAGCTGAGAAATGCTCACTGGGCCTGGGCCTTGGCCAGCAGCCCCTGGGCTCAGCTCCTCTGGAGCTCATCACAGACACTGTCTGCTCCAGGCTCAACCCTTCATTTCCTGGGGAGATGCCAAAGCCTCCGCAGGGAACATTTCCCTTTGCTCAGGGGAATTTCACACAGGTGCCTTGTAGTGACTCTTTGTGTCTGTGTGCACACAGGAGTGCCTGTGCTCAGGGAAATGTGGCAGATATGCTGCTCCCTGAGTGCTTTGATTGCCTTGGATAGCTGAGCCTTTCAGGCCTGGAAGTAAGGTTAAGTCATGTCACCCTGATTCTTAAGATTTTCTAAAGCCTTCTGAGTTTACATTCTGTTGGAGAACCTTCCCACACAATTTCTGTCAACAACATATTGTTTACAATCTTTTATGGGGCTGGACAAACTTGATGTACTAGTGGTTTGTCCAATGTCTTTGGACAGGTGGCCCATTCACTCTCCAATCCAATGTCACCTTTGGGAAAGTATAAAAGTTGGAGTCAGAGAATAAACTTTTATCTTTACCTTGCAAATAGCAGGTGGCTCGCGTCGTGCTTTCACATGTCTTATAGCGACAAAGTCACAAGCTGTAAGCAAAGTTAAATGCTGCTAAGAGTTGTTCTTTTGCTAATTTGTGAAGCTTAATAGAAGTTCTAAGCGAAGTTGAATATTGTTAAGTGTTATTCCACAGCTCTGTTTAGCTTTTAGGCTGTATTCCTTTTATCCTTGCCCTCACTGTCCTTTCGTCACACACACACACACACGTTAACATACACACTCACACAAAAACACACAGAGACACACAGACACCGGGACAGTTCTTGACTCCTTTCTGGTTTGATTGCCTGGATTTTGTTTGGTTTTGTTGTTGCTTTGTTTCCTTGGTGTGCCTGAAGTTTCCAGTCAGGAGCAGAGTGACTCTTGCCAAGGAACTCTGTGGTGCTGTCACTTAATATTAAAGCTGTTTTATGCTACTCCCCTGCTGGGTATTTTTAAAGTGCTCTCAAGCTCTCCTTCATAAGAGGGTGAAGGAGCCCTGGCCAAGCTCTGGCCCTGGGGGCACAGGGATGCTGCTAGGGGGTCCCTGTCTCCCTGTTACAACTTTCAGGGCCCTGAGCCCCTGTCCCCGTGTCAGGCTCTGGGCTTGATCTCCTCGAACATCCTCAGGAGGAGGCTGCAGCGCCAGGGGCAGGGGGACCCAGAGGGACACGCAATGCCACTGTGCACCAGCAGCTTTGGACTTCTCTGGGAGGAACTGTGAGTGGGAGCTGGCTTGAAGTGACCTCCCCAGTAAGGTCACAGAGCCCCTGAGATGTCACTCTGCCTCCTGGGATGTCACAGCCCACCCTGGGATCTCACAAATCCCCCTTGTGATGCCACAGAGCCAGTGCTGCTCTATCACTCTGGGATGTCATACAGTTGCGCTGTGATGGCACAGAAGACTCTGGCATCACAAAGTCAGCCCGTGTCACAATCCTCTAGTGCAAGCGGGAATCATGACAGTTCATTTTCCCCATCTCAGAATTAGCAGAAGTAGATAGGCTTATCATGAGAAACCGAATCTGATAAACATGTTAGAAATGAAAGGCTCCAAGTTATTAGTTATTAATTTAATAAAAGTTATTAAGTGTACCAAATATAAGTTTTGAGAAAAATGGAAAAAAGCCACTATAAAAAAAAGTCAGTGTGGAACCTTGGGATTCCCACCAGGTGAGACACAGTTTTGACAGCTGCAGCAGAGGGTCCTCTATGCTTCACACCGACCGTCCTGTCTGACCCATTTTTATACCATTTTCCATGCCTGAGCCAGAGTCCCTTTTCTTCCTTTTTGGAGTGCATGTATTCATGTGGAGTTCTTTTCTCTGTGGCAAGTTGAACAATACATGTCCGGAGAGTGATGAACACCTGTGTTTGCAGTCCCGGAATTCGGATTTGAGATGTACCTCCCTGATGGCTCTGACTATCTCGGTCTCGGATATTTATCGTGTATTTATGGTCCGGGTGTTTCTCGGACAACCTTGATGCATGATCCCTCTCTGGGCTGGCCACTTTCGTTCGCTTGTAAATAAAGTCCTCCCTCCCTTGTCCAGGTGGCTTCGATATGGTGTTGCAATCACTGTTGCTGGCTTGTGCAATTTAAAAACTTCTTATAAGAGTATAATTTAACAGCACATAACTATAAAATAGATGACAATTTTATTTGCACATATTATCCTATAGACATATAACAGTCCTAATGATTCCTTGAGGCCTTGCAGTGTCACAATGTTCTCCATGGTTCCACAGGCCCCACAGTGTCATGTGACTCCTCTGTTCCATGAGTCCTGCAATGTCACAATGGACCTTTGGACCAATGGACCATGGGGCTTTGCAGTGTCACAACGCTCTCCTTTGGCTCCACAGGGTCACAATGGAGCACTGATTACAGGCAGCCTCTCTGTGTTACCCTGGAGCTTTGTTTCCATGGGGTCTCGCAGTGTCCCAATGGAGCCTTGGTTGGATGGGGCCTCACAGTGTCACAATGATGCCTACATTCCACTGAGGCACACGGCGTCACTAGGGTCCCCTTGCTTCCATGAGGCCCAGCAATGTCACAGTGGTGTCCATGAATCCATGAGGAATCACAGTGTCCCAATGGTCTCTTGATCTCACATGGTCCCACAGTGTCCCAATGGTCCCTTGGTCTCACAAGGCCCCACAGTGTCCCAATGGTCACTTCTTCTCACATGGCCCCACAGTGTAACAATGGTCCCTTGGTTCCATGGTTCCTGGTCTGGTGCATTCCCCTCTCCCCTTCTCAGGCCGCCCTGCCAGCTGAGAAATGCTCACTGGGCCTGGGCCTTGGCCAGCAGCCCCTGGGCTCAGCTCCTCTGGAGCTCATCACAGACACTGTCTGCTCCAGGCTCAACCCTTCATTTCCTGGGGAGATGCCAAAGCCTCCGCAGGGAACATTTCCCTTTGCTCAGGGGAATTTCACACAGGTGCCTTGTAGTGACTCTTTGTGTCTGTGTGCACACAGGAGTGCCTGTGCTCAGGGAAATGTGGCAGATATGCTGCTCCCTGAGGACTTTGGATGCCTTGGATAGCTGAGCCAGTCAGGCCTGGAAGTAAGGTTAAGTCATGTCACCCTGATTCTTAAGATTTTCTAAAGCCTTCTGAGTTTACATTCTGTTGGAGAACCTTCCCACACAATTTCTGTCAACAACATATTGTTTACAATCTTTTATGGGGCTGGACAAACTTGATGTACTAGTGGTTTGTCCAATGTCTTTGGACAGGTGGCCCATTCACTCTCCAATCCAATGTCACCTTTGGGAAAGTATAAAAGTTGGAGTCAGAGAATAAACTTTTATCTTTACCTTGCAAATAGCAGGTGGCTCGCGTCGTGCTTTCACGTGTCTTATAGCGACAAAGTCACAAGCTGTAAGCAAAGTTAAATGCTGCTAAGAGTTGTTCTTTTGCTAATTTGTGAAGCTTAATAGAAGTTCTAAGCGAAGTTGAATATTGTTAAGTGTTATTCCACAGCTCTGTTTAGCTTTTAGGCTGTATTCCTTTTATCCTTGCCCTCACTGTCCTTTCGTCACACACACACACACACATTAACATACACACTCACACAAAAACACACAGAGACACACAGACACCGGGACAGTTCTTGACTCCTTTTTGGTTTGATTGCCTGGATTTTGTTTGGTTTTGTTGTTGCTTTGTTTCCTTGGTGTGCCTGAAGTTTCCAGTCAGGAGCAGAGTGACTCTTGCCAAGGAACTCTGTGGTGCTGTCACTTAATATTAAAGCTGTTTTATGCTACTCCCCTGCTGGGGATTTTTATAAGTGCTCTCAAGCCCTCCTTCATAAGAGGGTGAAGGAGCCCTGGCCAAGCTCTGGCCCTGGGGGCACAGGGATGCTGCTAGGGGGTCCCTGTCTCCCTGTTACAAATTTCAGGGCCCTGAGCCCCTGTCCCCGTGTCAGGCTCTGGGCTTGATCTCCTCGAACATCCTCAGGAGGAGGCTGCAGCGCCAGGGGCAGGGGGACCCAGAGGGACACGCAATGCCACTGTGCACCAGCAGCTTTGGACTTCTCTGGGAGGAACTGTGAGTGGGAGCTGGCTTGAAGTGACCTCCCCAGTAAGGTCACAGAGCCCCTGAGATGTCACTCTGCCTCCTGGGATGTCACAGCCCACCCTGGGATCTCACAAATCCCCCTTGTGATGCCACAGAGCCAGTGCTGCTCTATCACTCTGGGATGTCATACAGTTGCGCTGTGATGGCACAGAAGACTCTGGCATCACAAAGTCAGCCCGTGTCACAATCCTCTAGTGCAAGCGGGAATCATGACAGTTCATTTTCCCCATCTCAGAATTAGCAGAAGTAGATAGGCTTATCATGAGAAACCGAATCTGATAAACATGTTAGAAATGAAAGGCTCCAAGTTATTAGTTATTAATTTAATAAAAGTTATTAAGTGTACCAAATATAAGTTTTGAGAAAAATGGAAAAAAGCCACTATAAAAAAAAGTCAGTGTGGAGCCCGGGATTGCCACCAGGTGAGACACAGGTTGGACAGCTGCAGCAGAGGGTCCTCTATGCTTCACACCGACCGTCCTGTCTGACCCATTTTTATACCATTTTCCATGCCTGAGCCAGAGTCCCCTTTCTTCCTTTTTGGAGTGCATGTATTCATGTGGAGTTCTTTTCTCTGTGGCAAGTTGAACAATACCTGTCCGGAGAGTGATGAACACCTGTGTTTGCAGTCCCGGAATTCGGATTTGAGATGTACCTCCCTGATGGCTCTGACTATCTCGGTCTCGGATATTTATCGTGTATTTATCGTCCGGGTGTTTCTCGGACAACCTTGATGCATGATCCCTCTCTGGGCTGGCCACTTTCGTTCGCTTGGAAATAAAGTCCTCCCTCTCTTGTCCAGGTGGCTTTGACATGGTGTTGCAATCGCTGTTGCTGGCTTGTGCAATTTAAAAACTTCTTATAAGTGTATAATTTAACAGCACATAACTATAAAATAGATGACAATTTTATTTCCACGAATTATCCTATAGACATATAACAGTCCTAATGATTCCTTGAGGCCTTGCAGTGTCACAATGTTCTCCATGGTTCCACAGGCCCCACAGTGTCATGTGACTCCTCTGTTCCATGAGTCCTGCAATGTCACAATGGACCTTTGGACCAATGGACCATGGGGCTTTGCAGTGTCACAACGCTCTCCTTTGGCTCCACAGGGTCACAATGGAGCACTGATTACAGGCAGCCTCTCTGTGTTACCCTGGAGCTTTGTTTCCGTGGGGTCTCGCAGTGTCCCAATGGAGCCTTGGTTGGATGGGGCCTCACAGTGTCACAATGATGCCTACATTCCACTGAGGCACATGGCGTCACTTGGGTCCCCTTGCTTCCATGAGGCCCAGCAATGTCACAGTGGTGTCCATGAATCCATGAGGACTCACAGTGTCCCAATGGTCTCTTGATCTCACATGGTCCCACAGTGTCCCAAAGGCCCCTTGGTCTCACAAGGCCCCACAGTGTCCCAATGGTCACTTCTTCTCACATGGCCCCACAGTGTAACAATGGTCCCTTGGTTCCACGGTTCCTGGTCTGGTGCATTCCCCTCTCCCCTTCTCAGGCCGCCCTGCCAGCTGAGAAATGCTCACTGGGCCTGGGCCTTGGCCAGCAGCCCCTGGGCTCAGCTCCTCTGGAGCTCATCACAGACACTGTCTGCTCCAGGCTCAACCCTTCATTTCCTGGGGAGATGCCAAAGCCTCCGCAGGGAACATTTCCCTTTGCTCAGGGGAATTTCACACAGGTGCCTTGTAGTGACTCTTTGTGTCTGTGTGCACACAGGAGTGCCTGTGCTCAGGGAAATGTGGCAGATATGCTGCTCCCTGAGTGCTTTGATTGCCTTGGATAGCTGAGCCTTTCAGGCCTGGAAGTAAGGTTAAGTCATGTCACCCTGATTCTTAAGATTTTCTAAAGCCTTCTGAGTTTACATTCTGTTGGAGAACCTTCCCACACAATTTCTGTCAACAACATATTGTTTACAATCTTTTATGGGGCTGGACAAACTTGATGTACTAGTGGTTTGTCCAATGTCTTTGGACAGGTGGCCCATTCACTCTCCAATCCAATGTCACCTTTGGGAAAGTATAAAAGTTGGAGTCAGAGAATAAACTTTTATCTTTACCTTGCAAATAGCAGGTGGCTCGCGTCGTGCTTTCACATGTCTTATAGCGACAAAGTCACAAGCTGTAAGCAAAGTTAAATGCTGCTAAGAGTTGTTCTTTTGCTAATTTGTGAAGCTTAATAGAAGTTCTAAGCGAAGTTGAATATTGTTAAGTGTTATTCCACAGCTCTGTTTAGCTTTTAGGCTGTATTCCTTTTATCCTTGCCCTCACTGTCCTTTCGTCACACACACACACACACGTTAACATACACACTCACACAAAAACACACAGAGACACACAGACACCGGGACAGTTCTTGACTCCTTTCTGGTTTGATTGCCTGGATTTTGTTTGGTTTTGTTGTTGCTTTGTTTCCTTGGTGTGCCTGAAGTTTCCAGTCAGGAGCAGAGTGACTCTTGCCAAGGAACTCTGTGGTGCTGTCACTTAATATTAAAGCTGTTTTATGCTACTCCCCTGCTGGGTATTTTTAAAGTGCTCTCAAGCTCTCCTTCATAAGAGGGTGAAGGAGCCCTGGCCAAGCTCTGGCCCTGGGGGCACAGGGATGCTGCTAGGGGGTCCCTGTCTCCCTGTTACAACTTTCAGGGCCCTGAGCCCCTGTCCCCGTGTCAGGCTCTGGGCTTGATCTCCTCGAACATCCTCAGGAGGAGGCTGCAGCGCCAGGGGCAGGGGGACCCAGAGGGACACGCAATGCCACTGTGCACCAGCAGCTTTGGACTTCTCTGGGAGGAACTGTGAGTGGGAGCTGGCTTGAAGTGACCTCCCCAGTAAGGTCACAGAGCCCCTGAGATGTCACTCTGCCTCCTGGGATGTCACAGCCCACCCTGGGATCTCACAAATCCCCCTTGTGATGCCACAGAGCCAGTGCTGCTCTATCACTCTGGGATGTCATACAGTTGCGCTGTGATGGCACAGAAGACTCTGGCATCACAAAGTCAGCCCGTGTCACAATCCTCTAGTGCAAGCGGGAATCATGACAGTTCATTTTCCCCATCTCAGAATTAGCAGAAGTAGATAGGCTTATCATGAGAAACCGAATCTGATAAACATGTTAGAAATGAAAGGCTCCAAGTTATTAGTTATTAATTTAATAAAAGTTATTAAGTGTACCAAATATAAGTTTTGAGAAAAATGGAAAAAAGCCACTATAAAAAAAAGTCAGTGTGGAACCTTGGGATTCCCACCAGGTGAGACACAGTTTTGACAGCTGCAGCAGAGGGTCCTCTATGCTTCACACCGACCGTCCTGTCTGACCCATTTTTATACCATTTTCCATGCCTGAGCCAGAGTCCCTTTTCTTCCTTTTTGGAGTGCATGTATTCATGTGGAGTTCTTTTCTCTGTGGCAAGTTGAACAATACCTGTCCGGAGAGTGATGAACACCTGTGTTTGCAGTCCCGGAATTCGGATTTGAGATGTACCTCCCTGATGGCTCTGACTATCTCGGTCTCGGATATTTATCGTGTATTTATGGTCCGGGTGTTTCTCGGACAACCTTGATGCATGATCCCTCTCTGGGCTGGCCACTTTCGTTCGCTTGTAAATAAAGTCCTCCCTCCCTTGTCCAGGTGGCTTCGATATGGTGTTGCAATCACTGTTGCTGGCTTGTGCAATTTAAAAACTTCTTATAAGAGTATAATTTAACAGCACATAACTATAAAATAGATGACAATTTTATTTGCACATATTATCCTATAGACATATAACAGTCCTAATGATTCCTTGAGGCCTTGCAGTGTCACAATGTTCTCCATGGTTCCACAGGCCCCACAGTGTCATGTGACTCCTCTGTTCCATGAGTCCTGCAATGTCACAATGGACCTTTGGACCAATGGACCATGGGGCTTTGCAGTGTCACAACGCTCTCCTTTGGCTCCACAGGGTCACAATGGAGCACTGATTACAGGCAGCCTCTCTGTGTTACCCTGGAGCTTTGTTTCCATGGGGTCTCGCAGTGTCCCAATGGAGCCTTGGTTGGATGGGGCCTCACAGTGTCACAATGATGCCTACATTCCACTGAGGCACACGGCGTCACTAGGGTCCCCTTGCTTCCATGAGGCCCAGCAATGTCACAGTGGTGTCCATGAATCCATGAGGAATCACAGTGTCCCAATGGTCTCTTGATCTCACATGGTCCCACAGTGTCCCAATGGTCCCTTGGTCTCACAAGGCCCCACAGTGTCCCAATGGTCACTTCTTCTCACATGGCCCCACAGTGTAACAATGGTCCCTTGGTTCCATGGTTCCTGGTCTGGTGCATTCCCCTCTCCCCTTCTCAGGCCGCCCTGCCAGCTGAGAAATGCTCACTGGGCCTGGGCCTTGGCCAGCAGCCCCTGGGCTCAGCTCCTCTGGAGCTCATCACAGACACTGTCTGCTCCAGGTTCAACCCTTCATTTCCTGGGGAGATGCCAAAGCCTCCGCAGGGAACATTTCTCTTTGCTCAGGGGAATTTCTCACAGGTGCCTTGTAGTGACTCTTTGTGTCTGTGTGCACACAGGAGTGCCTGTGCTCATGGAAATGTGGCAGATATGCTGCTCCCTGAGGGCTTTGGATGCCTTGGATAGCTGAGCCAGTCAGGCCTGGAAGTAAGGTTAAGTCATGTCACCCCGATTCTTAAGATTTTCTAAAGCCTTCTGAGTTTACATTCTGTTGGAGAACCTTCCCACACAATTTCTGTCAACAACATATTTTTTACAATCTTTTATGGGGGTGGACAAACTTGATGTACTAGTGGTTTGTCCAATGTCTTCGGACAGGTGGCTCATTCACTCTCCAATCCAATGTCACCTTTGGGAAAGTATAAAAGTTGGAGTCAGAGAATAAACTTTTATCGTTACCTTGCAAATAGCAGGTGGCTCGCGTCGTGCTTTCACGTGTCTTATAGCGACAAAGTCACAAGCTGTAAGCAAAGTTAAATGCTGCTAAGAGTTGTTCTTTTGCTAATTTGTGAAGGTTAATAGAAGTTATAAGCGAAGTTGAATATTGTTAAGTGTTATTCCACAGCTCTGTTTAGCTTTTAGGCTGTATTCCTTTTATCCTTGCCCTCACTGTCCTTTCGTCACACACTCACACAAAAACACACAGAGACACACAGACACCGGGACAGTTCTTGACTCCTTTTTGGTTTGATTGCCTGGATTTTGTTTGGTTTTGTTGTTGCTTTGTTTCCTTGCTGTGCCTGAAGTTTCCAGTCAGGAGCAGAGTGACTCTTGCCAAGGAACTCTGTGGTGCTGTCACTTAATATTAAAGCTGTTTTATGCTACTCCCCTGCTGGGGATTTTTATAAGTGCTCTCAAGCCCTCCTTCATAAGAGGGTGAAGGAGCCCTGGCCAAGCTCTGGCCCTGGGGGCACAGGGATGCTGCTAGGGGGTCCCTGTCTCCCTGTTACAAATTTCAGGGCCCTGAGCCCCTGTCCCCGTGTCAGGCTCTGGGCTTGATCTCCTCGAACATCCTCAGGAGGAGGCTGCAGCGCCAGGGGCAGGGGGACCCAGAGGGACACGCGATGCCACTGTGCACCAGCAGCTTTGGACTTCTCTGGGAGGAACTGTGAGTGGGAGCTGGCTTGAAGTGACCTCCCCAGTAAGGTCACAGAGCCCCTGAGATGTCACTCTGCCTCCTGGGATGTCACAGCCCACCCTGGGATCTCACAAATCCCCCTTGTGATGCCACAGAGCCAGTGCTGCTCTATCACTCTGGGATGTCATACAGTTGCGCATTGATGGCACAGAAGACTCTGGCATCACAAAGTCAGCCCGTGTCACAATCCTCTAGTGCAAGCGGGAATCATGACAGTTCATTTTCCCCATCTCAGAATTAGCAGAAGTAGATAGGCTTATCATGAGAAACCGAATCTGATAAACATGTTAGAAATGAAAGGCTCCAAGTTATTAGTTATTAATTTAATAAAAGTTATTAAGTGTACCAAATATAAGTTTTGAGAAAAATGGAAAAAAGCCACTATAAAAAAAAGTCAGTGTGGAACCTTGGGATTCCCACCAGGTGAGACACAGTTTTGACAGCTGCAGCAGAGGGTCCTCTATGCTTCACACCGACCGTCCTGTCTGACCCATTTTTATACCATTTTCCATGCCTGAGCCAGAGTCCCTTTTCTTCCTTTTTGGAGTGCATGTATTCATGTGGAGTTCTTTTCTCTGTGGCAAGTTGAACAATACCTGTCCGGAGAGTGATGAACACCTGTGTTTGCAGTCCCGGAATTCGGATTTGAGATGTACCTCCCTGATGGCTCTGACTATCTCGGTCTCGGATATTTATCGTGTATTTATGGTCCGGGTGTTTCTCGGACAACCTTGATGCATGATCCCTCTCTGGGCTGGCCACTTTCGTTCGCTTGTAAATAAAGTCCTCCCTCCCTTGTCCAGGTGGCTTTGACATGGTGTTGCAATCGCTGTTGCTGGCTTGTGCAATTTAAAAACTTCTTATAAGTGTATAATTTAACAGCACATAACCATAAAATAGATGACAATTTTATTTGCACGAATTATCCTATAGACATATAACAGTCCTAATGATTCCTTGAGGCCTTGCAGTGTCACAATGTTCTCCATGGTTCCACAGGCCCCACAGTGTCATGTGACTCCTCTGTTCCATGAGTCCTGCAATGTCACAATGGACCTTTGGACCAATGGACCATGGGGCTTTGCAGTGTCACAACGCTCTCCTTTGGCTCCACAGGGTCACAATGGAGCACTGTTTACTGGCAGCCTCTCTGTGTTACCCTGGAGCTTTGTTTCCGTGGGGTCTCGCAGTGTCCCAATGGAGCCTTGGTTGGATGGGGCCTCACAGTGTCACAATGATGCCTACATTCCACTGAGGCACACGGCGTCACTAGGGTCCCCTTGCTTCCATGAGGCCCAGCAATGTCACAGTGGTGTCCATGAATCCATGAGGAATCACAGTGTCCCAATGGTCTCTTGATCTCACATGGTCCCACAGTGTCCCAATGGTCCCTTGGTGTCACAAGGCCCCACAGTGTCCCAATGGTCACTTCTTCTCACATGGCCCCACAGTGTAACAATGGTCCCTTGGTTCCATGGTTCCTGGTCTGGTGCATTCCCCTCTCCCCTTCTCAGGCCGCCCTGCCAGCTGAGAAATGCTCACTGGGCCTGGGCCTTGGCCAGCAGCCCCTGGGCTCAGCTCCTCTGGAGCTCATCACAGACACTGTCTGCTCCAGGTTCAACCCTTCATTTCCTGGGGAGATGCCAAAGCCTCCGCAGGGAACATTTCTCTTTGCTCAGGGGAATTTCTCACAGGTGCCTTGTAGTGACTCTTTGTGTCTGTGTGCACACAGGAGTGCCTGTGCTCATGGAAATGTGGCAGAAATGCTGCTCTCTGAGGGCTTTGATTGCCTTGGATAGCTGAGCCAGTCAGGCCTGGAAGTAAGGTTAAGTCATGTCACCCCGATTCTTAAGATTTTCTAAAGCCTTCTGAGTTTACATTCTGTTGGAGAACCTTCCCACACAATTTCTGTCAACAACATATTTTTTACAATCTTTTATGGGGGTGGACAAACTTGATGTACTAGTGGTTTGTCCAATGTCTTCGGACAGGTGGCTCATTCACTCTCCAATCCAATGTCACCTTTGGGAAAGTATAAAAGTTGGAGTCAGAGAATAAACTTTTATCGTTACCTTGCAAATAGCAGGTGGCTCGCGTCGTGCTTTCACGTGTCTTATAGCGACAAAGTCACAAGCTGTAAGCAAAGTTAAATGATGCTAAGAGTTGTTCTTTTGCTAATTTGTGAAGGTTAATAGAAGTTATAAGCGAAGTTGAATATTGTTAAGTGTTATTCCACAGCTCTGTTTAGCTTTTAGGCTGTATTCCTTTTATCCTTGCCCTCACTGTCCTTTCGTCACACACTCACACAAAAACACACAGAGACACACAGACACCGGGACAGTTCTTGACTCCTTTTTGGTTTGATTGCCTGGATTTTGTTTGGTTTTGTTGTTGCTTTGTTTCCTTGCTGTGCCTGAAGTTTCCAGTCAGGAGCAGAGTGACTCTTGCCAAGGAACTCTGTGGTGCTGTCACTTAATATTAAAGCTGTTTTATGCTACTCCCCTGCTGGGGATTTTTATAAGTGCTCTCAAGCCCTCCTTCATAAGAGGGTGAAGGAGCCCTGGCCAAGCTCTGGCCCTGGGGGCACAGGGATGCTGCTAGGGGGTCCCTGTCTCCCTGTTACAAATTTCAGGGCCCTGAGCCCCTGTCCCCGTGTCAGGCTCTGGGCTTGATCTCCTCGAACATCCTCAGGAGGAGGCTGCAGCGCCAGGGGCAGGGGGACCCAGAGGGACACGCAATGCCACTGTGCACCAGCAGCTTTGGACTTCTCTGGGAGGAACTGTGAGTGGGAGCTGGCTTGAAGTGACCTCCCCAGTAAGGTCACAGAGCCCCTGAGATGTCACTCTGCCTCCTGGGATGTCACAGCCCACCCTGGGATCTCACAAATCCCCCTTGTGATGCCACAGAGCCAGTGCTGCTCTATCACTCTGGGATGTCATACAGTTGCGCATTGATGGCACAGAAGACTCTGGCATCACAAAGTCAGCCCGTGTCACAATCCTCTAGTGCAAGCGGGAATCATGACAGTTCATTTTCCCCATCTCAGAATTAGCAGAAGTAGATAGGCTTATCATGAGAAACCGAATCTGATAAACATGTTAGAAATGAAAGGCTCCAAGTTATTAGTTATTAATTTAATAAAAGTTATTAAGTGTACCAAATATAAGTTTTGAGAAAAATGGAAAAAAGCCACTATAAAAAAAAGTCAGTGTGGAACCTTGGGATTCCCACCAGGTGAGACACAGTTTTGACAGCTGCAGCAGAGGGTCCTCTATGCTTCACACCGACCGTCCTGTCTGACCCATTTTTATACCATTTTCCATGCCTGAGCCAGAGTCCCTTTTCTTCCTTTTTGGAGTGCATGTATTCATGTGGAGTTCTTTTCTCTGTGGCAAGTTGAACAATACATGTCCGGAGAGTGATGAACACCTGTGTTTGCAGTCCCGGAATTCGGATTTGAGATGTACCTCCCTGATGGCTCTGACTATCTCGGTCTCGGATATTTATCGTGTATTTATGGTCCGGGTGTTTCTCGGACAACCTTGATGCATGATCCCTCTCTGGGCTGGCCACTTTCGTTCGCTTGTAAATAAAGTCCTCCCTCCCTTGTCCAGGTGGCTTCGATATGGTGTTGCAATCACTGTTGCTGGCTTGTGCAATTTAAAAACTTCTTATAAGAGTATAATTTAACAGCACATAACTATAAAATAGATGACAATTTTATTTGCACATATTATCCTATAGACATATAACAGTCCTAATGATTCCTTGAGGCCTTGCAGTGTCACAATGTTCTCCATGGTTCCACAGGCCCCACAGTGTCATGTGACTCCTCTGTTCCATGAGTCCTGCAATGTCACAATGGACCTTTGGACCAATGGACCATGGGGCTTTGCAGTGTCACAACGCTCTCCTTTGGCTCCACAGGGTCACAATGGAGCACTGTTTACTGGCAGCCTCTCTGTGTTACCCTGGAGCTTTGTTTCCGTGGGGTCTCGCAGTGTCCCAATGGAGCCTTGGTTGGATGGGGCCTCACAGTGTCACAATGATGCCTACATTCCACTGAGGCACACGGCGTCACTAGGGTCCCCTTGCTTCCATGAGGCCCAGCAATGTCACAGTGGTGTCCATGAATCCATGAGGAATCACAGTGTCCCAATGGTCTCTTGATCTCACATGGTCCCACAGTGTCCCAATGGTCCCTTGGTCTCACAAGGCCCCACAGTGTCCCAATGGTCACTTCTTCTCACATGGCCCCACAGTGTAACAATGGTCCCTTGGTTCCATGGTTCCTGGTCTGGTGCATTCCCCTCTCCCCTTCTCAGGCCGCCCTGCCAGCTGAGAAATGCTCACTGGGCCTGGGCCTTGGCCAGCAGCCCCTGGGCTCAGCTCCTCTGGAGCTCATCACAGACACTGTCTGCTCCAGGTTCAACCCTTCATTTCCTGGGGAGATGCCAAAGCCTCCGCAGGGAACATTTCTCTTTGCTCAGGGGAATTTCTCACAGGTGCCTTGTAGTGACTCTTTGTGTCTGTGTGCACACAGGAGTGCCTGTGCTCATGGAAATGTGGCAGAAATGCTGCTCTCTGAGGGCTTTGATTGCCTTGGATAGCTGAGCCAGTCAGGCCTGGAAGTAAGGTTAAGTCATGTCACCCCGATTCTTAAGATTTTCTAAAGCCTTCTGAGTTTACATTCTGTTGGAGAACCTTCCCACACAATTTCTGTCAACAACATATTTTTTACAATCTTTTATGGGGGTGGACAAACTTGATGTACTAGTGGTTTGTCCAATGTCTTCGGACAGGTGGCTCATTCACTCTCCAATCCAATGTCACCTTTGGGAAAGTATAAAAGTTGGAGTCAGAGAATAAACTTTTATCGTTACCTTGCAAATAGCAGGTGGCTCGCGTCGTGCTTTCACGTGTCTTATAGCGACAAAGTCACAAGCTGTAAGCAAAGTTAAATGATGCTAAGAGTTGTTCTTTTGCTAATTTGTGAAGGTTAATAGAAGTTATAAGCGAAGTTGAATATTGTTAAGTGTTATTCCACAGCTCTGTTTAGCTTTTAGGCTGTATTCCTTTTATCCTTGCCCTCACTGTCCTTTCGTCACACACTCACACAAAAACACACAGAGACACACAGACACCGGGACAGTTCTTGACTCCTTTTTGGTTTGATTGCCTGGATTTTGTTTGGTTTTGTTGTTGCTTTGTTTCCTTGGTGTGCCTGAAGTTTCCAGTCAGGAGCAGAGTGACTCTTGCCAAGGAACTCTGTGGTGCTGTCACTTAATCTTAAAGCTGTTTTATGCTACTCCCCTGCTGGGGATTTTTATAAGTGCTCTCAAGCCCTCCTTCATAAGAGGGTGAAGGAGCCCTGGCCAAGCTCTGGCCCTGGGGGCACAGGGATGCTGCTAGGGGGTCCCTGTCTCCCTGTTACAAATTTCAGGGCCCTGAGCCCCTGTCCCCGTGTCAGGCTCTGGGCTTGATCTCCTCGAACATCCTCAGCGGGAGGCTGCAGCGCCAGGGGCAGGGGGACCCAGAGGGACACGCAATGCCACTGTGCACCAGCAGCTTTGGACTTCTCTGGGAGGAACTGTGAGTGGGAGCTGGCTTGAAGTGACCTCCCCAGTAAGGTCACAGAGCCCCTGAGATGTCACTCTGCCTCCTGGGATGTCACAGCCCACCCTGGGATCTCACAAATCCCCCTTGTGATGCCACAGAGCCAGTGCTGCTCTAGCACTCTGGGATGTCATACAGTTGCGCTGTGATGGCACAGAAGACTCTGGCATCACAAAGTCAGCCCGTGTCACAATCCTCTAGTGCAAGCGGGAATCATGACAGTTCATTTTCCCCATCTCAGAATTAGCAGAAGTAGATAGGCTTATCATGAGAAACCAAATGTGATAAACATGTTAGAAATGAAAGGCTCCATGTTATTAGTTATTAATTTAATAAAAGTTATTAAGTGTACCAAATATAAATTTTGAGAAAAATGGAAAAAAGCCACTATAAAAAAAAGTCAATGTGGAGCCCGGGATTGCCACCGGGTGAGACACAGGTTTGACAGCTGCAGCAGAGGGTCCTCTATGCTTCACACCGACCGTCCTGTCTGACCCATTTTTATACCATTTTCCATGCCTGAGCCAGAGTCCCTTTTCTTCCTTTTTGGAGTGCATGTATTCATGTGGAGTTCTTTTCTCTGTGGCAAGTTGAACAATACATGTCCGGAGAGTGATGAACACCTGTGTTTGCAGTCCCGGAATTCGGATTTGAGATGTACCTCCCTGATGGCTCTGACTATCTCGGTCTCGGATATTTATCGTGTATTTATCGTCCGGGTGTTTCTCGGAAAACCTTGATGCACGATCCCTCTCTGGGCTGGCCACTTTCGTTCGCTTGTAAATAAAGTCCTCCCTCTCTTGTCCAGGTGGCTTCGACATGGTGTTGCAATCACTGTTGCTGGCTTGTGCAATTTAAAAACTTCTTATAAGAGTATAATTTAACAGCACATAACTATAAAATAGATGACAATTTTATTTGCACAAATTATCCTATAGACATATAACAGTCCTAATGATTCCTTGAGGCCTTGCAGTGTCACAATGTTCTCCATGGTTCCACAGGCCCCACAGTCTCATGTGACTCCTCTGTTCCATGAGTCCTGCAATGTCACAATGGACCTTTGGACCAATGGACCATGGGGCTTTGCAGTGTCACAACGCTCTCCTTTGGCTCCACAGGGTCACAATGGAGCACTGATTACAGGCAGCCTCTCTGTGTTACCCTGGAGCTTTGTTTCCGTGGGGTCTCGCAGTGTCCCAATGGAGCCTTGGTTGGATGGGGCCTCACAGTGTCACAATGATGCCTACATTCCACTGAGGCACACGGCGTCACTAGGGTCCCCTTGCTTCCATGAGGCCCAGCAATGTCACAGTGGTGTCCATGAATCCATGAGGACTCACAGTATCCCAATGGTCTCTTGATCTCACATGGTCCCACAGTGTCCCAATGGTCCCTTGGTCTCACAAGGCCCCACAGTGTCCCAATGGTCACTTCTTCTCACATGGCCCCACAGTGTAACAATGGTCCCTTGGTTCCATGGTTCCTGGTCTGGTGCATTCCCCTCTCCCCTTCTCAGGCCACCCTGCCAGCTGAGAAATGCTCACTGGGCCTGGGCCTTGGCCAGCAGCCCCTGAGCTCAGCTCCTCTGGAGCTCATCACAGACACTGTCTGCTCCAGGTTCAGCCCTTCATCCCCTGGGGAGATGCCAAAGCCGGAATGGGAACAGGTGAGTGGTTATGTCAGTCTCGGGGGGTACGATAGTGGCTCTGAATCAGAGGCGGTGCGGGGCAGAGCGAGGCCGAAGCATAGCCGGGGTTGGAGCAGAAGCGTTCTCTCCCCCGTGATGATGCAGGCACGGACGGGGCGTGGCCAGGATGTAAAAATTCCTCAGGGCACGGTTCCGTCATCATTCCCATGGCAACAGACAGCCCAAGCCCAGGGCCAATCCCTGTCAGCTTCAGACATGGCCAAATTAGAACAATTATTGCAACAAGAGTCAGTTTCTCCGATTGCAGGGATCGCAAACGTGAATCAGTTGTTAGGAGAAATGCTTAAAGGTTTATCAGGAATATTGCGGAATTTGCTAATGTAAATCAATTGTCAGAAGAAATGCTCAAATGTTTATCGGAAGTGCAGATTGAAGAGCAGAGTGCGGTTCCCACCTCAGCTGGTCAGGCGGCAGCGCCATCTAGCGGCGCATCCACAACATTGCAACAGGCTTCGCAGAACTTGTCCGGTCAAGGCACTGCGCCACCCAGTGGTGGGACCGTGACATTGCAGGACTTTTTTCCAGTTTCTTATAAGAAAAACTCCAGGGTGAAAAAGGTCACATCTGCACGGCAGCAGGAACCTCCACTGACACCAGAACAGTGCGGGACTCAGGACACTTCTGCTGAGGCGCAGCAACGGGATGAAACGATACGCATCACTGCTTCGGAGAGTGTCCCAGCTTGGACAATTCCAAAATCAAGGTCTGCCAAAATTTCGGGGCAGGGAGAGTCAATTTTAATATCAAAGGGGGTTGTTGAATTTCTTTTACAATATTTAAGCACAGCCTTGGAGTCACAGCCAGAACTGTTGGTTCATCTTCCAAAAATTTTCCAAATAATGCAGGGCAGTCGTGTGTTCTCCTCCACAGCAGATGCTTCACTTTTCTCCAGAGACTCTCAGCCTTCATCTTCGCAGATGCTGCAGACGCCGTTGGTATCGGTGAGTGCTACTGCACCAGAGCTGCAGCCACAACAGATGACTCCACTCTACAGGCAAGTACCCACTGAATTTACGGCTTTGCAGAGTGCAAAAGTGGACTGGCAGGACATTCGAGCAGAGTTGGAGAAGGAGAAAGGTTTATTACAGGGCTCGGGAAACATAATGATGCCAGTGAACTATGACGCTCAGGGCCAAAACCCGAGATGGGAACACCTGGATTGTGGAGCAATCAAAGATTTAGCTAAGGCCATTTGGGACAATGGGTTGTCATCACCATATTTCAAGCAGATGTTAAAAAGTATTTTTGGCATGTATGACTTAACACCATATGATCTTAAATACCTTGCAACATCAGTTCTTACAGACACCCTAGGTCTCATGTGGCAGAAGGCGTGGAGGAGATCCCTGGAGGAGCTGAGAGCCAGATACCAGGGTGGGCCAAATGCAAACCTCACCATGGTGCAGCTTGCTGGTGATCCTCCTGAGGACGGTCTAACTCAACAGGCGGTGAGGCTCCCGCATCACGTGCTCAGCGACATCAAAGAGGCAGCACGGAGGGCAATTCTTCAGATTGCTCCAACGGGGGTCCAGGACAACATCTACACTGAGATCAAACAGGGTCCTTCAGAGCCGTTTTCTTCATTTGTGGATCGTCTTTCTCAGGCAGTGGAGCGGCAGGTGAGTGAGGAGGGAGGGAAACCACACCTGGTCAAAAGCCTTGCGTTCTCCAATGCCAAGCCGGAGTGCAGACGGATCATCAGCATGATGCCGCACCAGGCCACCTTGGCAGACATGATCGAGGCGTGCAGCAAGGTGGGGACACCACAACATGTTGCTTCCATCATGGAGGAACACTTGGGGGATCGAATTGAAAAACGTGTTAGGGAAGTTCTTGCAAATTATGCAAAGGGCAACTCCAGTGCAGACAGACGGTGCTTTGGGTGTGGGACACAAGAACATATTAAAAGGAACTGCCCACAACTTGCAAAGACCAACAAGCCACCAGACCTTTGCCATTGATTCAGGAGAGGGAAACATCTTGCAAGTGAGTGTCATTCACAGACAGATGTGGATGGGAAACTTCTCCCAATTCCGGGAAATGGGAAAAAGAGCGCGAATCAACGCCAGTGCGCTCAGGCAAAAATCCTGGCGGTGACACAGAACCAACAGGAACAATCCTCGGGGAGCAACAAACAGAACCCCTCGGCAGAGCAATCTCCAAAATCCCCAGCAACCCAGACTTGGTACCACCTGGGTTCCAATGCGTCTTGGCAACCTCCAAATTGATGTGTCTTTTGGACAATAGCCATGCAGTGATACCTACAGGTGTCACAGGGACTTCTTGGAAAAGGCAGGACTTTTTAATAATGGCCAGGGACAGAAGAACTATCCTTGGACTTGTTGTTTATCCATCTTTGATTTCAGCAAACCATAATGAGGAGCTGATGGTCACGGCAAAAGCCTTGCGACCACCTCTGACAATTCCACAAAACACACCGATTGCTCGAGCTATGGCTCTGCCATCTCATCCAGAAAGGCAAGCCATGCCGGTGTTCAACAAACGGGACTCTTTTCCTGGTGATCAAGCAGATGTGCATGCATCTTGGGTGAAACATTTGAGCCGGGATCGGCCCATCGTTACTTGTCAGTTGACTTGTAAAGAAAAGACAATTGCTATTACAGGGATGCTTGACACAGGAGCGGATGTTACAGTTATTTCATACATTTTTTGGCCTCGGGAATGGGACTTGGTTGCACCTTTGGGTTCTCTCACAGGCATAGGGGGGAGTTCCCTGTGCATGCAGAGAGAGAATGCAATTGTTGTCACAGGCCCGGGAAAAAAGACAGCAGTTATCCGTCCTTTCATCGTGCAAAAGCCCATCACAGTGTGGGGAAGGGACCTTTTGGCACAATGGGGACTGAAATTAGAATTGGATTTTTAACAGGGGTCACTGTGGCACTCGCCACTCTGAAATTGACCTGGAAAACAAATGATCCTGTTTGAGTGGATCAGTGGACCATAGAGCAGAAAAAATTGAGTGCATTGAAAAAGTTGGTCCAGGAACAGCTGCAGAAGGGACACATCAAACCAACAGACAGCCCATGGAACTCCCCAATGTTTGTCATTCGCAAGAAAACTTCAGGGTCTTGGAGACTGCTTCATGATCTCAGGAAAATCAACGAGGTCATCGAGGACATGGGGCCACTGCAGCTTGGGCTTCCATCTCTCTCGATGATCCCGAGGGACTGGTCGCTTGTGATCATTGATCTCAAGGACTGTTTTTTCAGCATTCCACTTCATCCAGATGATGCTCCACGCTTTGCATTTTCTGTCCCAAGCATCAACAGAGAAGAACCTCTGCAAAGATACCACTGAACAGTTCTTCCTCAGGGGCTCAAAAATTCTCCAAGCATTTGCCAATGGTACATGGCCCAAGCTTTGCATCCATCATGAGAGAAACATACAAAACCAAAAATTATCCATTATATGGATGATCTGCTCATTGCAGCACCAACAAAACAGGAGGTGCAAGAGGTTCGTGACTGTGTGATTGCGCAGGTGCAAAAAGCAGGACTGGAAACTAGTACACCAAAAATACAGGAAATTGCACCTTGGAAATACTTGGGATGGAAGATCACAAAGCAAACGATAAGGCCACAGAAACTGGAAATCAACACAAAGGTCACCAATCTCCAGGACTTGCAACAGCTTTTGGGGGAGATCAACTGGATGAGACCGACCCTGGGAATCACCAATGATGACATCTCGTCATTGCTCGATCTTTTGAGAGGGGACAACAACATCAAATCTCCCAGAACTCTGACGCCTGAAGCAAAAAGAGACCTTGAAAAGATCACAGACATGATTCAGCAGAGAAAAGAACATCGCTCTGTAGAATCCTTGCCTTTTCATTTAGCAGTGTTGGCGGAAACAGCACAGCTATATGGGTTGATTTCTCAGTGGGATTTGTCTCAAGTGGACCCTCTTTTGTTAATAGAGTGGGATATTTTAGCTTACAGGCCCTCAAAAACAATTCTCACAGATCTAGAAATGGTAGCACAGATTATTATCAAGGCGAGAACCAGGTTGCTGACAATGTCAGGCAGAGATTTCTCAGTTATTCATGTTCTTTTGAAAATAGTGTATTTTGAATGGGCGATGCAGAAATCACAGGATTTTGTAGTTGCTTTGTTAGGATATCCGGGAGTTTGTACAATTCATTTTCCAGCTCACAGGATGCTGAATGCAAAAGTAAGTTTCAGGGAAAAACCAAAAATAAGCCAGGAACCAGTGGAAGGGGTGACAGTGTTCACTGATGGTTCAGGAAAAACTCAGAAATCAGTAGTTACATGGCAAAACCCAAAAACAGGGGAGTGGGAATCAGACATTAAAATGGTACAGGGTTCGCCACAAATTGTGGAATTGGCAGCAGTGGTCAGGGTTTTTCAATTGTTTCAGGAACCTCTCAATCTGATCACAGATTCAGCATATGTTGTGAATGTGGTCAAACAGTTAGAGGAATCACTTTTGAAACACACTGACAATGAAATTTTATATTCATATTTGTCATGCATGAGGACAATTCTAGAAAGTAGAGAACACGAATATTTTGTTACACATATCAGGGCACATTCATCACTCCCACGGTTCTTAGCAGCAGAAATGCTCACGCACACAGACTCACAATGACCGTATCTCAGACATTGCCAGATATTTTTGAGCAGGCAAAATTGAGCCATGCATTTTTCCATCAAAATGCACAGCCATTGATGGAATCCTTTCGCCTCTCTAAAAGTCAGGCATAGGAGATCATCAGTGCTTGTCCAGACTGTCAGCTTGTGCAGCCTCCTGCATCTACAGGAACTGTCAATCCAAGGGGATTGCAGAGTCTTCAGCTCTGGCAAGCTGATGTCACAAAATACCCATCCTTTGGGAGGCTCAAAAATATCCATGTTTCAGTAGACACATTTTCAGGGGCGATTTTTGCATCATTACATACAGGGGAGACCGCAGAACATGCCTGCAGACACTTTCTACAAGCATTTGCATCACTCGGGGTGCCACAAGAAATAAAAACAGATAATGGTCCAACTTATACAGGCAAGGTGCTTGAAAAATTTCTGAAAAAATGGGGAGTGAAACACACTTTTGGTATTCCTTATTCTCCCTCAGGTCAAGCAATCATTGAAAGAACATCACACCCTGAAATCCCTTTTGGATAAACAGAAAAGGGGAGAGGCAGGCACAACACCTTATATGTGGCTGAACAAAGCTCTGTATGTGTTGAATTTTTTAAATAGTTCATTCTCAGAGCCCACACCACCAATTGTCAGGCATTTTACAAACAGTGCACAAGCAAAGTTAAGGGAAAATCCTTTGGTTTTGATCAGAAATCCGGAATCAGGACAAATTGAAGGTCCATTTACATTAAATCTTGGGGCAAGGGTTTCTCTTGTGTTTCCACACAGTGAGGGCCGAATTGGTTGTCGGCGAGTTACATGAAACCTTTTCAGGTGCGGACGCAGGTGGACGCGGACCCGAGGAGCAAAGAAGAGAGCACGCAGACGGAGGCAGACAACGACGCTGCAGACGTCTCGTCAGACAACGATTGATTACGCAGAGACTTGGGGTTTTTTCGGGTAAATTAAGTGTTATTTGAGTGTTGCTGTATTGCAGGGATTTTCACAGAGGTTGGGGACATGGACATGGAGTTTAGACAGGTAGTGTTCATGTGTCTCATTCTCTTGCCTGTTGCTTTGGGCAATGAGACAGATTTTCCCATGAAACAACCGAGGGAAAATGTGTGGGAAACTTTGGCAAAGGCAGCAGGTCTGGACAGTATTTGTCTGATTCATTCAAAGCCAGGGAAACAATTTTCAACATGTTTGGTAGGTGTGCCAGTGAAGGAGTGGCCAATTCCAAAAAATATCCCTCCAAAGGTTTTGAAAACTTTTTCAGATCCTATGGAAGGATGGCATGTTTGAATGCAGTACCTCCCTGTGCCTCACCTGGAACCCCCAGAGTTCGACATTTTTGGGTCAACAAAAATGAAATACTGCATCAAATTTAATCCAGTGGGAGTGGCAAAGACAGATAATCATACAATAGATGTCACTCCAATTCAGCCTTTTTATAAAAATGCATCATCCTGGTGCAATTACACCAAGGTGACGAGCAAATCATCCCTTCAACACCCAGCCACTTTACCGAAGGGAGTGTTTTTGATTTGTGGGGACAGAGTTTGTCCTGATATCCCTGCAAAAGTCAAGGGCAGTCCATGCAGCATTGGGGAGTTCTCATTGATAACACCTGATTTGAAAACTTTAAAGGAACAGACATGCAGGGAAAAAAGATCCCTTGATCAATAGAGTCCAAATTGTGATGATGATGATGTTTATACCTGGGACAAGGCTCGGAGGATTGCAGTTGCAATTTTCTCACCCCAAACAGCATCAGAGGTGGCCTTGACACAATTGGACCACATAGCTTGCTGGTTGAGCAAACACAGTCGTGCCATTTCGTCTGCACTGAGTGACATGTTAACAGACATCAGCAGTGCAAGACAGGCAGTGCTTCAAAACAGGGCAGCAATTGACTATTTGTTGCTGTCACATGGGCACGGATGTGAAGAATTTGAGGGGATGTGCTGCATGAACTTGTCAGATCATTCAAAATCCATTCATGAAAAAATAAAACAGTTAGAAAGTAGTATCACCAAGTTGAAAAAAGTAACAGGATCCTGGTGGGATGATTTCTTTAACCTTTTTGATCTCTCACCAGTGTGGAAAGAAATTTTAAAAACAATATTTTACATTCTTATAGGGCTTGTAGTTCTTCTGCTTATTATGCCATGCATTTTCATGTGTATTCTAAGGGCCTTGAACAAAGTGGCAAAGCAGGTGTTTTTGGTTCAAACAGGGAGGGGAGATGTGGGAACTCAAAATGTCTCTCAGACATTTTTAGAGGTTCCAGGCCTTTGTCAGAGCATTCTAGACCCCAGCAAGCAGCTGGAATCAGCTGTGATTTGAGTTTGAGCCATGGAATGAATTACCAACTTTTAAGGTGGAAAAATCAGTCACAAAGGGTTAGATAGTATAGTAAAAGTAGTTACAAAGTAGAGGGGAAATTTTTTTAGTATTGTACAGGGGGGTTTTAGCATATATACAGGGGGGTTTTTACTTTGTACATGGGGGTCAGAAGTTCTAAGATGGAGGAAAGTGGGCTGTTCCTGTCCTTCCTCTTTCTTCTTCCTTACATCCATGTTCTTGGTGATGTTGGCATTCGCAGATTGGTTTAGAGTAGAAAAGCACTTGGGAATATAGGTAGTAGGTATTGGGGAATAATTGTAAACATGTTATACGTAATATATCTTATAAAAGATAGCAGCAGCCCTGGGTGGGGAGGGAGAAGAAGAAGACACTGGACAGTCAGGGTGTCAGGAGTGTGTGCGTCTCTGCCCGGGCCGCTGATCAAACAGCCGCAGCCCGAGAACATAATCTGTTAGATAACTAGCAATAAATCATCTTGAGACCGAGCAACAAGAGACTGTGGAGTTTTTCTTTGGAAGCACGGGTTGGAAGAGAGACTTTACCACCACACGAGACCCCCAAACCAAACCCAGGGTTCTCACAATTTGCAAATCCAATTAAGGGTAAGGACCATCCCACGAGATAAAAAGATAATAGTTCAAGTCATGAATTGATCCACTGGGGAATCCAAGGTTTGTGTGACCACTTTTTATGGGAAAATTTATCTATTGGAGTGTATGACCTGGCAAAGGCAGTCACAAGTGGATGTGTGATTTGCCTGAAAGCTGACCAATAGGTAATGAGAAAAACAGCACATGGGGGAGGAAAACTTGCTTTAAGACCTTTCCAAAACATACAAGTAGATTTCAGTAAAATGCCCTTTGTGCAGAGGTACAAACATTTACTAGTGATCGTAGATCATCTCACTCACTGGGCGGAGGCTTTCCCAATCAAAAGAAGTTGCAAAAATAATCTTAGAAAATATCATACCTCGATACGGGCTAGTCAGTAACATTGACTCGCACTGAGGTCCACATTTTGTCGCTTGAACTTTGCATCAAGTAACAAAAGCCCTGGGGATAAGGTAGAGATTGCACACCCCATGGCATCTTCAAAGCTCGAGAAGGGCAGAAAGGATGAATAGAACTCTTAAAAATGTAACAACCAAATTAATTAAAGAGACAAAAATGAATTAGCTCAAATATTTACCTCTTACTGTCTTGTGCATTAGAACAAGACCTCGGTCCGACATAGGGGCTTCTCCTTATGAAATAATGTTTAGACTCCCTCTTCTAATCACCCCTTTCAGTACTGCAGATTATTTAGAAGGGGAGGCAGCAACTCAAAAATATTAAAAAACCATAAGAAAATCCCTAGAAAGCCTCAGAAAGAAGGAATATCTCCCCCAAACCTCCCCTCTGGATACCAATGCCCACATCAGTCCTGAGGATTGGGTGTTAATAAAATCCTAGAGCACCACCACTCCACTAACCCTCAGATTTGAAGGACCTTTCCAGGTGTTCAAGAAAAAGGCTGAACCCATATCACCAGAGTAAAAGGATCAGTGCCACCCCCAGACACCAGACCAGACCCAATAGGGTCACCCACCTCCTCTTGTATATGGATGGTAATTAGGGGACCAGAAGACTTAAAATTAACTTTAAAAAAACTTGCTAGAAGCTTATATACAGTAAGGTAGTAATAACCGTTTCTGAGTTAAAGTAACACAGTAAAAGTTTAAACACTTTGTAATTGTTTAATACGTGTCCTTTAGTCAAAGAAGTCAACAGAAGAAATTTTTAGTTAGAATATTATTCAGTCTTATGTTGCTTCTAGGAATTAAGAGAATTACCCAAAGAAGGTAACCCTCAAAAGCCAGAGACTGTAAGTTGATGCGGGCTTAAGCCCGATCAAAGAAATAGTGGAGGGATTTATTATGAACAAAACAGCCTTGCTGAGACATTTCGGTTTGGGCTAAGTACTGACATTGAAATATTAATTAGCGAATTGCTCCTGAGAATCACCTACACCCCCACCCACACTACCATTCTAGGATTGGGATGCAAAATAGAGAGACCTGTGGAAACACGGGAGGGGGTTTTGGGGATGAAAACACCCCTAAATGGAAGGCTGGGCACAGTGGAGGGGGCTGGATGGGTGCACTGCTTGGGGAAAAGGGAACCACATCCCTGGTCTGTGTCTGACCTGTCACCATAGCCTGCAGGGGACCAGACTGGACTGGGCTGTGGGAAGCAGGAACAAAGGAACAACTCTTCCTGGTGTTCCCAGGAGGGAAGGACAGGGGACAGCTAATGCTGCACTTTGGCAGCAGGCTCTGCACATCCCCTCACCCTTCGGCTACCAGGACTTCAGACACAGACTGCACACCTCTTCACCTCCGGCTACCAGTGTGCCACGGAGACTCCAGGGACAGACTCTGCAGCCTTCTCACCCCTCGGCTACTGGGAAAAAGCTACAAAAGCGGGGGCAAGCTCCGTGTTGAGCTCCCTGCCCAGCTGATCTTTATAATAAATAGCTGAACATTAATAAAGGCATGAGCCCTGATTACTACACGAAGCCCCCCAAAATTTCACTAAAAAGCCCCCAAATCCCCTAAAAATCAGAAGAAGAGCCTCCAGAACCCCAGAGAATCCCACAAAATCCCAGTGGAACCCACTAAAATTAAAAACAAAAAACCTCCCAATAATTTCAATAAACCCTTTAAAAAGAACCCCTTCCAAAACGACAATAAAGTCCCCCAAAATCCAAAACTCCCTACATCCACAAAACGCCCTCAAAACCTAATAATTCTCCCAAAAGACTCCAAGAATTCCCCCTTAACTCCCAAGAAAATCCCCCCAAAGTCCACAACCACCACCAAAATCCCCCCAAAATTCCCCCAGACTCACTGGGGGCTGTCCTGGGTCAGGGGGCACCAGCCAGTGGAACAGGAGCAACTTCAGGGGCCCTTGGAAATTTTTGGGGAGGGGGCACCATGGAAGATCCTCCCAAAAATGGGGGAAGGGGGAACCCCTGTTGTGCCCCCTCGCCCCGAAACGCCCAGACCCCATTCAGGGTGGGCATCAGACTGCCTGGGACCCCCAGATCTCCATAGGACCCCCTCCAGGAACCCCAATCCTCCCGAGAGCCCCTTCAAGGTTGGCCCAGGACCCCCTGAGAGCCCCCAGACCCCAATTGGGCCCAGCCTAGGATGTCCCCTGAGACCCCCCCAGACCGTTCCCAAGACCCCACCCAGGACCCTTCCAGGACCCTCCAGACCTCTCCCCAAACCCAACTCTGGACCCCCCAGCCTCTCCCCAGATCCCTCCAGGACCTCTCCCAAAAACCCCTAACTCCCCCCAGACCCTCTCTGGGACCTTTCCAGATCCCCCAAAGCCCCTCCCCAAAACCTCCAAAACCTCCTAGGACGCCCCCAGGACCCCCCAAACCGCTCCCCAAACTCCGCCCAGACCCTCCCAAGACCCCCCCTCCAGGCCCCTCTCAGGACCCATCCCCACCCCCCAGGTCCCCCCACAATGCTCCAAGACCCCTCCCCAGACTCTCCCTGACACCTCCAGGACCCCTCAGGATCCCCCACCCAAGAGCCCTCCAGGACGCCCAGACTGCCCCGAGGACTCCTCCATGAGCCATCCAGGACCCCCCAGAGCCCTCCCTAAACTCCCCCCGGATCCCTCCCCAAAGGCCCCCGATGCCCCCAGGACCCCTCCCCAGCCCCCCCAGCCCCTCCCAGCCCCCGGCCCCTGTGCGGAGCCCCCTCCCCAGCGTTGCGGCCCCCGCGGCTCCCGCGGCTCCCGCCTCTCCCAGCGCCTCCCCCGCTCTGGCAGCGCCGCCCGCAGGGCCCGCCCGAGCCCGGGGGGCGGGGCCGCCGGGGGAGGGGCGCCGCTCCCGGCTCCCTCTGATTGGCTGCAGCCGCGCGCTGATTGGTTGGTTCGGCACGGGGCGCGCCGCTATTGGCTGGAGGAGCCCGCGCGCGCGGTGCAGGCGGGAAATTGTCAGGGGAGCGCGGCTGAGGAGGGGCTGAGGTGGGGCCGGGGAAACTGAACGGGGGGTTTGGGGCGGCTCGGGGAGAAATTGGGGATTTCTGGGGGAACTGACAGGAAATAGGCGTGTGTCTGCTGGGTTTGGGGCAATGAGGGGGCTTTAGGGAGCTTTGGGGGGAGCTTGAGAGCTTCTGGAGCGTTCTCCGTTGGGTTTAGGGGGATCTGAGGGTAATTGCGGGGGTCCGAGGGGACTTTGGCGGAGTTGTGAGAGGAACTGGAGGGATCTGGGGGTTCTGAGGTGGCTCTGGGGTCAATTTTGGGGTAAAGTGGGGGGACCTGAGGGTAATTTGGGGGCTTTAGGTGGGTCTGGGGTGGATTTGGGGCTCTGGGGACACCTAAAGGGGTGCCAGGGGGTGAAGGGGTCGCAGCCCCCCAGACGCCCCCTGAAGCCCCCCTGTCCCCACAGAGGGGTCCCGGCCCTGGCGGTGCAGGACCCCCGGCCCCAGCCCAGCATCTCCATCAACCACCTGAACCGGGACACCAAGGAGGACGGGGATGGCTGGGGGGTCCTGGGGGCTCTGAGAGTGTCCGTGCCTGTCCCCAGGGGCTCAGGCTGTCCCCTGGGTGTCCCCGAGCTGGGGAAGTCCCTCTGCGCCGTTTCCTCGCCGTTTGGGCAGATTTTGGACATTTTGGTGCGGCGCAGTCTCGGCCTGCGGGGCCAGGCCTTCCTCCCCTTCAGGGAGATGAGCAGCGCCACCAACGCCCTGCGCTCCCTGCAGGGCTTCCCCTCCTGCGGCCAACCCGTGGGGAGACAGCGACTGGGGGAGTTCTGGCACTGGGGAAAGAACTGCAATGCTGGGGAAAAACCGCCAAACTCTGGCCTCAGATACCCCCAAAGTCCAACTTGGAATCCCACCAAATTCATTCACCCTGAACACCCCAAAGCTTCCCTTTCTATGACAAGCCCATGGTAAGACAGAAATGCTGGGTGAAATCCTGGAATTCTCATGGAAAAAACCCAAAATCCTGAGGAAAAAAAACAAACCCAACCAGGATTCCCCCCAAAATCCCATCAAGAATCCTTGAAATTGAGTTGGAAACACCCCTAAATCCAACCAGGAACCCCCCAAAGCTTCCCCTTCTATGACAAGTCCATGGTGAGACCCAAATCCTTGGGAAAATCCTGACATTTTGGGAAAAAATCCTGAAATTCTGGGAGAAATCCTGAATTCCTGGGGGAAAAACTCAAAATGCAGCCTCAAATATCCCCAAAATCCAACCAGGAACCGCCCCAAAGCTTCCCCTTCTACCAAATGTCCATGGTAAGAGACAAATCAGAGTAGAAGTCCTGGGATTTTGGGAACAATCCTGAAATTCTGGGAAAAACTCCAAAATCCTTGGGAAAAAACCCAAATCCAGCCTCAGTTATCCCTAAAATTCACCCTAACGCCCCCCCCCCCCCCCCACCCGCCAAAGCTTCCCCTTCCGGGACAAACCAGTGGTAATAGCAGAATCTTCAGGCAAATACCCAAATTTTGGGAAAAATCCTGTAATTCTGGGACAAAAGCACAAAATTCAATTGGGAACCCACCCAAAATCCGTCCAGGAGCCCCCAAGAATTCACCCTGAATCTCCTAAACCTTCCCCTTCTACCCCACAGTGAGACCCAAATTCAGGGAAAAATCCACAGATTCTTGAAAAAACAGGAAATCTTGGGAAAAAGCCTGAAATCTGGGGAAGAAACGGAAATCTCACCAGAAATCCACCCCCCAATCCCCTGGGAATGACCCCAAATCCCTGCTGGAACCTCCCCAATTCCTCTGAATTACCCCAAAATCCTGCTGAAATTCCCTGAATTCCTTCTAGGACTTGCCAAAATCCCTCAAAAACGTCCCTGATTGCTTCTGGAACTGCCCCAGATCCATTCTGGAGCATCCCCAAATCCCTCCGAACTTCTGAAAATCCCTTGGAAGACCCCAAAATCCCTCTTGAAACTCTCCCAGATCCCCTCTGAATTCCCCCAGATCCCTCAGAAAGCCCCAGATCCCCTCTGGAGCCTCTTCCAGATCCCCCCAAAATCCTCGGGAACAACCCCAAACCCCCCGAGCCGTCCCCAGCTCCCCCCGGAGTGATCCCAAATCCCCCCGGAGCCAGCCCAGGTCCCCTCTGGAAGCTCCCCGAGTCCCTCGGGAAGCCGCAGATCCCCGGGAGCCGCCGGGCAGCGCCGGGAAAGCCCAAAGCCCCGCGGCAGTGCCGCATCCCGGCCGGAGCTGCCCCGGGAGCCCCGCGGGGCCGGGGCCGGGGCCGGGATGCGCCGTCCCAGCGGATCCAGCGCGCCCGGCCGGGCTCGGCCAGCGCGGCCCAGGGCAGGGAGCGCTGGTGGGGCGGGAGCGGGAGCGGAGCGCGAACGGGACCAGCGCAGAGCCAAGGGGGGAGAGGCCCCGGCCCCACAGAGAGCGGGGCCGGAGCGCGGGGCCGGGCGGGGATGGCTCGGCGATTGTCCCGGGCGATTCGGGCACTCGCAGCGATCTCTGCGGGATTCTTGGGCTGCTCCTGGGAGGTTTGGCTGGGATTTTGAGGGAAGTTTTCGTGGGGATTTTTTGGGTGCATGTCCTCGCACTTCGGGTGGGATGTGATAGGACTTGGGGGCATTTTTTGGGGAATTTGAGAGGGGTTTGGTGGGATTTCGGCGCGGATTTTTTGAGTGTATTTGGTGTGGATTTTGCGGGGGTTTAGGGAAATTTTGGTCGGATATTTTGGGTGATTTGGTGGGATTTTTTGTGTGGATTTTGTGTGATTGGGGGATTTTTGGCTGCATTTTTGTACAAATTTTTCTCTGTGGATTCTGTGGGATTTTCATGGGGATTTAGTGGGACTTTTTGTGGGATTTTTGTGTGGCATTTAAGGGGATTTTGGGGGCGATTTTTATGGGGATTTTGAGGGATTTCTGTGAGCCTTGGGGTGATTTTTTGTGGATTTTTTTGGGTGAGTTTTGTGGGCTTTTGGGTGGAATTTTTGTGGAGATTTACCTGGGATTTTGTGTGGTTTTTCTGGCATTTTCAAGGAATCTACAGTGGAATTTTTGTGGGAATTTTATGGTATTTTTGGTGGGATTTTTTGTGAGGATTTTGAGTCGATTTCTATTGGATTTTGGGGAGTTTTGGGGGATTTTTTAGGAAGATTTTAGTTGGGTTTTGGGTGTTTTGGGGGGGATTTTTATGGGATTTTGATGATATTTTTGTGAGGACTTTTGGTGATATTTTTGTGAGGGTGAGTGGTGCCTTTGGTTCCAACCAACTTTCCTCCCCGAGCCAACGTTACCCACTCCCTCACACGTCCCCCCCGTGCCTTCCCACTGCCTTGTCCTGTCTGGGCTTCCACAGCCCCTCATCCCTTCGTGGCCCCATCCCCTCAGAGTCTCCCCCAGCCTGGCCAACCTGATCCATCAAGAGGCACCTGGGAGCCCTCAGCATTCCAGGCAGCAACACACGGGCAGGAGGACACGGATGGCGCTTCCTGCCTGGGACAGGGCTTGTGGCCATCTCCAGGCACCGCTCTCACAGAGATCCCCACAGCTCCAGCCCCTGCCCATCTGCTCTGTGGGCAGCACAAAGGCTTCAGCAGAACCCCCAAAGGCCAAGGGGCTTCTGGCCATTTTCCCTGCAACCCTGCATGCCTGGGCAGCTTGCTGAGCCCAGGAACCCTTTTCTCCCTCTTCCCCTAGGCCCTGCAGAGCCTGGGCAGCAAAAGAAAGATCCTGGGAGTCTGTCTATTACAACACATCCTATATTTCTATGCTAAAGAAAAACAAAAAGAAGAAAAGAACAATCCTAAAGAAACGAAACATTCCTGCTGGCTCGAGTGGCCCCAGCAGACAGAGCCTCTGGGATCAGCTCTCTGCAGAGCTGCAGCAGCGCAGCCAGCCGAGCCCCGACAGACGAGGCCGTCTCCTCCATGCCCTGCAGAGCCGATCATGCAGGCTGTGGAAGCGGGAATATCGAGCTCTCTCTATTCCCTGGAGGACAGACAATGTTTGAACTGCCAGGCTCGCAACGGCAACACTGATGTCATTGGCCGTGTCTTCTAGGGCTGAAAGAGAGAGGAACAGCGCCATGGTCAGTTCCCGCATCTGAGGGGACCCGAGGAGATCCCTGTGCCAGGGCCATCCCAGCCGGCTCTGGCTATGGCCAGCAGGGAGCAGGGACCAGCTGGATCAGCCCAAAGCTGCTAGCCACGAATCCCCCAGGTGCCCTGAAAGCTCTGTGTGCTCTGTCCACGCTGCCCCTGGTCTGCACAGGGAGCAGAGCCCTCCACAGCCGGGGCAGGGCTCGCAGCTCCCCCGCCAGCCCTCGCTGGCAGCCCGCTGCCCTCACTCACCGTCACAGATGAGATGGAGCTCTTCCTTCCTCCCCCTCAGGTACCGCCCGGCCGTCCCTGGGAACACAGAGCCTGTCAGGCCCAGCGGCACAGCTCCCTGCCAGCGGCGCCGCCAGCCCTGTGCCCACACGCCCTCCTGGCCCGGCTCGTGGCTCACCCATGAACCTGACGGCCGCCTCTCGCAGGGGCTCCTGTGGGCTCTGCAGGTAGGGCAGGGCCCGGCGCAGGTGCTCGGCCACGCTGCTGCTGTCCTCTGCCAGCTGGAGAGAGCGACAGGAGGGAAGGGTTGGCCCCGCAGCCCCCCGGGCCGGGGCTCCATGGGCACCCGGCTCGGGCCGCAGGAGCCTGGAGCAGAGCCCGCGCGGCCTCGGGCTGCAGCAGCGGGCAGGGGCACAGCTGCCAGCCCGCACACCGAGCACCGCGCTCAGGGGCTGCTCCAGGCTGGGGCTGCGGCTTCCCGGCCCTCCTTACCAGGATCTCAATGAACCTCCAAAGTTTCTCCTTCTTTACAGGCTTTTCAAGATCTCTCCTGTTCAGGAATTTGGCCACACAAAGCAGGGTTTCCCAAGAAGCCTGGAGAGCAGTAGAGACACGGAAATGGCCCCACAGCCCAGGATCAGCATCCCTGTGCCAGGGCCAGGAGGAGGATGCAGCCTGCCAGGCGCCAGGGCAGGAGGCAGCCAAGCCCCCTCCCAGGGCGACAGCAGCAGCCCGTGAGTCCTCACCTCTGCCACACTCTGATTCTCATCATGGCAGTGGAAGAAGAGTGGGAGCAGGCTGTGACACACTTGTGTCATCAGGAGCTTTTTCTCTTCTTCCACTACAGTAGACAGCAAGGCTCGAAATACAAACATGGAGATCCACTGCACATGCCAGTCATCCTGTGTAACAGGAAGGAAACAAGACCTTGGCATCAGCTGATTCTGGCCCACCTTGGCGCAGGCCTGCATCTCCACAGGGCACCAAGTGTCTGGGCAGCAGCCAGTGGCCGTGGCTGAGGGCACAGAGCCTTACGTGTTCAAAGAGTGGCAGGAGCACCTTAGCCAGCTGCAGGGCGATGGGGCTGGGTATTGGGGTGTCATTATCCAAGAAGAAATCACTAAGTAGAACAATGCTCATCCTGACCACATCACTATCATTTTCCTGCAGGAGCTCCCCGAGGCTTTCGGTCAGGCTCCGCATTCTTTTGGCCTGTGCGGAACAAAAGTGTGTGAAAGGCCACCCTGCTGCCACAGGGCCCAGAGGCCAAAGGCCTGTCCCGCAGCCCTCGGGCAGCTGAAGTGGGAGGCAGGAGAGCTGGGAGCGGCTGACCCAGTGCCTGAAGACCAGCAACTGTGTTCCCCAGCACCACGCTGCCTGCACGGCTTCAGCTGCTGCCCCCTCCTTACCAGCGAGGGATTATCCCTGACCAAGAGGAGGGCTCTCAGAACCTGGCGGCGCATCTCCGTGTGCTCACTCAGCAAGTGCCTCGACAAGAGATCCATGATGCTGTCACTGCATGCACTCAAGTCCAGGCAATGCAGGACCTGAAAGGCACAGGGCAGTGACAGGGGACCCGGCCGGCAGGAGCCCAGAACCGCACAGGGCGGGGACCAGGCAGCAGCGCAGGGCGTGGGCACCATCCCAGGCAGCTGCGGCTACGAGAGGGCAGAGAGCTGGGAGGCAGCGCCGGCCTTCAGACTCACCTCCACAAGGAATGCCAGGGCAGGGAAGTGCCAGTATGGCATCTCTTTGCGGAGCAACTGAAGGAGATAGTCTAAGATGCTTTTACACTCATCGATGGATTCTTTGCCCATCTCCCTGGAAGGCAGAAAATGGCACTAAGATGTGGCAGCAGCTCTCTGGCCTCAGAGAGAAACAAACAACTTTCCCAGGCATCGCCTGAGAAAGTCTGAGAAGATCAGAGGAAAGAATGAAAAAACATTCTTATCTTAACATGCTGCACCTGGCATTGTGAACATTCGGAATATGTTACAGAGATTTGTCTACCAAAATGTGCTTTCTTAAGTAACTAATGGTATAGTGTTTAGACTAGAAAACACATTAAATCAACCTATATCATAACTATCTATAAGAACAATGGGTTTCTTAATAATAATTATTATTGATCGGACCTCTGAAATACATGGAGTCAGTGATAATTACTGGCCGGGGGCCCGCTCCTACGACACTAAGACCCTGAGTCGGGGGGGGAAGCCCCTCCCAGGACAGACTGATGCAGTTCTTGTCTTTACCCCCCACCCTGCAGGGGGACCTGGGCCCTTTGAGATGTGGCTGCTGCTGGGCACCCTCCTCTCCCAGCCTTTCCCAGTCTGCTTGGCTGTCCCTCGTCCCTCTGGCCCATGGCCATGGGGACTGAGTGGGATATCCCAGCCACAGAGCACAAATGCCGGGAGCAATGGGGAGAAGGGGGTCTCACCTGGCCAGCAGACCCACGGCATAAATGTGGGTGTCAGCACAGAGCAGCGTGTCCCAGCCACGCTTGCGCTCCATTGACAACACCACATCCTCATAGTCCATTTGGCACAGCAGGGACTTCAGGGTCCTCACTGCAAACCTGAGTGCAGAGCAAAGCCCGGGTCACACTGGGAGCACTGGCTCCTGCCCTGGCCATGTGGCAGGGACAGAAGGATTGGGATAGAGCACCTGTTGGGGCTGCTGGCAAGGCCGTGTTCTTCCTGGCATCCCTTCCAGAAGGTATCCACCTCCTCTGGCATCTCTTTGGTGCTGAAGAACACTTGGAAGAGCAGATGCACAAATAACTGCGGGAAATGCTCATCCACTATATCTGGGACACAGCGCTCCTGAAGGATCTTCCATATCACCACAGTTGCCTGCAAAGGACAAAGTCCCCCGAGGCAGCGTTCAGTGCCAAGGTGTCCGTGGGACAGGGCCCGAGCGTGGCAGGGAGATGCCCAGAGAGACACAGGGGGAGCAGCGGGCCTGGTGGCCCTGCAAGCTGTCCCTAGGCCAGCTTTCAGGCCAGTGCCTGAGGCAGGGAGATGCAGTGGGGAAAGGAGGATGGAGAGCTGCTGGACAGGTGGCCTTGGGGCCAGCAAAGTCCACTGGCAGAAACTCACAGCCAGGGCAAAGACAGTCATTCTGTTCCCATCGCAGGTGCTCGTGCTGTGCTCTGGCCAGCTCCCCAGCACATCCAGGAGTATCTGCTGTGCCAGCTCTGCAGTCCAGGGTGTGCACATGATGGTCTTCCACATGGCCATGGCAGCTCTGCGGGGTTAGAGCTCTGTCTCAGGGCATCTCAGACACAGCACCGTGGTCTGGGCATCTCTAGAGGCCCGGGTTGACTGCCGGCTCTGCCTTTGCCCACTGCCCCTCTCCAGCAGCAGCCAGGCAGCCCAGCCCTGTGGGGACAGGCCCCTGTGGGACAACGAGGGAGCATGGCAGCAGGCTTGGGGCTGACATGCCAGGGCCTGGAAAGGGAGCAGCCAGAGGGCCCTGGGACTCTCTGTTGGTCAGAAACCTGGCCCAGGCTGTACAGGGCGATGGGTTGGGGTGAGCCCTGAGCCCTCTGGGCAGATGGGCCCCATACCTGTCACAGGATGGGGCCACACGCAGGAGTGTCATTACTGCCTCATTTGGCTGCGCTTCTGTGAGATACAGCAGGGCGTTGTCCAGCCTGTGCTCAGCAGAATCATTGGCCATGAGCCACTGGTGGATGTATCTCACCATGCCGGGCACCTGGAGAAGGCACAGGGAGACTTGGAAAGCTGCCAGAGGGATCAGCGTTCCCAGGGTCCCCAGAGAAGTGCTTCCCTTCCCGCCGCACTGCGATGGCCTCAAAGGCTCACAGGGGCCAGCACTAGTGGCTTGGGAAGCCATGTGACTCATGGGGCAATTGAAGCCTGGCCACATCTGCTTACTTGCTCTGCTCTGGGAACACCACTCTGCACAAGCAAATCCAGCAGGGCGGCACTGGTCTCATGTCCGAGGAGCTCTGAGTATGCTCTGAGCCCAGGGCTCATGACACTGGTCTCTTCCTGCCGAATTCTCTTGATGAATTTGCAAACAAGCTGTAGGAGAAGAGCAAGAAGCCATGGGGTGCTGCAGGTGTGCTGCTGGGCTGAGCAGTGACAGCAGGCCCAGCCCAGGTGGGGATGGCTGCAGGTACCTGTGCTGTTCTGTGGAAGCGGCCATGGGCGGGTTCCTGCTCTTGTCTCTGGTCCAGGGCTGCATCTGGGAAAGAGCGAGCGCAGCCCGAGCTGAGGGGCTGCCGGAGAGGCCGGAGAACACAGCCCAGCCCTGCGCTGCCCAGGCAGGGACAGCCCCGTGACGGCCCAGGGCATGGAGCACGGCTGTGGGGTGTCTGCCCGGCCCCTATTCCATCCTGACCATGGGCATGGCCCCAGGGGATGGGATGGCATGGCATGGCATGGCATGGCACGGCACGGCATGGCATGGCATGGCATGGCATGGCATGGCATGGCATGGCATGGCATGGGGCCAAGCTGGCTGCAGGCACCAGCCCTGCGGCCCAGCTCTGCCACTCACCCTTCTGCCGTGGCTGGAACTGCTCCAGCTCTTCAGGCTGCTGTGCTGGGGCAGTTCCAGGGCCTTCTTTCTCCTCCTTCCCCCAGGCCAGCTTGGGCACGCTCGCAGGTCTGTGCTCTACGACACTGCCTGGATTCATGGCTGCTTGCAGAAGGTGAAAAGGAAAAGGTCCAAGTCAGCAAGTGCTGCAGTCGTGCCTTGAGGGCACCTGCAAGTGTGAAGACTTGGCAAGGCTACAGGACAGCAAGTCCTGCACTCTGCTCTTGGGGCTCCAGCCACAAGGACAGGAGACTCCTGTCAAGGACAGTGAAAAGCAAATGCCACAGTCTGCCCTCGAGGGCAGCTGCAGAAGATTTGCCTTGGGAAGGCCAGGGGTCACCAAGTGCTCTGCTCTGGCCACGAGCTCACCTGCAGGAGTAATACCTCGGGAAAGCTCTGGGTCAGCAAGGAACGAGTGGCTGTGCGAGGGCTCCTCACAGCACCGCTCTCTCGCGTCCTCTCTCGTCGTGTGCACCGAGCACTGTGAGTGTAACTGTAACTTGTAACTGCCAACACCTCTGCCAGAGCGTGTCACCAAGGGCCCTTGGAATCCCTGTCCCGTTCCATTCCATGGTGACCATGCTGCACGGTGTCACCAAGGGCCCTTGGAATCCCTGTCCCGTTCCATTCCACGGTGACCATGCTGCACCCTGTCACCAAGGGCCCTTGCACGCACTGCCACCTGCCCTGGGGCCACCCCGTGCCCACCCAAAGTGGCCCAGGTTGGAAGGAATCCCTGGCCCCAAGTGTCTGAGACAGCCCGACGGGATCTTTAGGAATGACTCAGACCATCAGCCAACGCTGCCCTGCTCTGCAGGCTCAGGGCAGCAGAAGGAGCCCCCATGGGCTCTGCAGGAGCTGGCAGAGGCTGCCCAGCAGGGAGGCCATGGGGCACAGAGCCCCAAGGCTGCCCAGGGCCCCACGGCACAGGGGCCGTTCCCAGCCCCAATGCTCCTGGCCTGGCCTGGGCTGCACAGGGGCTGTGGCACCATGGCTGGGCCAGCACAGGGCCACAAAGGGGCCCCGCAGCCGCTGCCGGGGCTGGCAGCAAGTCCGGGCACAGACAAGGAATTGCTGAGCATGGCCTGCGCTGGCCAGGGCTGACTGTGCCAAAGGCAGAGCTCAGCTGCTCTTGATGCCTGCAGGAAAAGTCAAGAGGCCAAAGAGCCTCCATGGCTGTGCTGGGGACAGAGGCTGGAGGAGGGAAATGCAGGGAAGCTGTGGCATGGGGAGGACATGCAATTCCAGCAGACACCTCAGCCTGCAAGGTGCTCTGCTCTACCTCAGCTCCTCTCTTAGATATGCCAATCCCAGCTCAGCACCTCAGGGTACTGGGGCCTAACAAGTAGAACATGCCTGTTCATGGAAAGGGGAGCAGGTTTCAATATCTCTCTGTTCCATAACATACAAGCAAATCTTTATTATCTGGCTCACTGGAGAACTTTGAAGAAATGGTAATGTTTTCCCACCCAGAACAGGAATTTCCTGGCTCTACTGCTTTCTTCTACTGATGGCAGGAGAAGAAATACTCATCTTCCCCTCTACCTCTGCCACCAACATTCAGTATAATATTTCATGACGCGCTTCCTTTGGGTGTTTCCAGGACTCCTGGTTAAATGGCCCTATCTAAGGACATCTCTTCATTTAGAGAAGCTGCATGTATGTCCTTCCCATTGCTCCCAGATTTCCTCCTGCAGCTGTTCTCTGGTCATTCCAATGCATCTCCTTTAAATGGCTTCATGCTTTGAGCTTTTGGGAGTTTCCCAATTTTTCAGAAGTTTAAATAACTCCTTACTCAGCATCTTATTGTAAGTTTTACCTATCACCTCTTCTTATGCCTTTGTCTAAAATCCTGCCTTTATGGCAATGCCTTGTAGATGGTGGACATGTCAGATGCTGCTGGGATGTCACAAGGAGCAGAGGGAAGGGTTTTGCTTGATTCAATTTATCATATTCACATTTTTTGATGTTGGCCATGAAGAGAAAGTTTTCAGTACCCTCCTACCCCTGCCTCTGTGCGAACTGGCCAAGGAGAGACCGGGCGGGGGCGGCAAAAGTCTGCAGGCGGTGCCAGGGAGTCTGATGGGGCAGGGCGGGGCGCTCCCAACCATGGCTGGGCGGGGGCCGCGACAGACAGGGGCAGGGGCAGGGGCAGGGGCAGGGGCAGGGGCAGGGGCAGGGGCAGGGGCAGGGGCAGGGGCAGGGGCAGGGCAGGGGCGGGGAGAGAGGGGATGCGAGAGTGTGCGGCCGTGCCAGCGGGAGCGGCGGGGGCGGTGGGGAGCGGTGGTGTCTGAGGAGCCGGGCGTGTGTCCCTGTGTCTGTCTCTCTCTCTGTGTCAACGAGGCCCGAGGGCGGGCGGCTTCGTGCCGGCCCCGGGCGCCTCGGCACCGAGCCCCCGCGGCCCCCCAGGCTCCTTCCGAGCACCGAAGACCTCTGCGGGCCCTGAAGGAACCGGCCCCAAAGCGGCCGCCCGCTTGCCGGCGGTGCTGCCGGCGGCGGGCCGGGCCGGGCCGAGTCGCACCGGGGCCGGCGGCTGCGAGCTGATTTCCGCCGCACGGACGGGCTTCTCTTCCCCGCTGGCCCCGCTGACATTCTCTTCTGCGGGGCAGGGCTGTGTCGGCTCCCGGACGGGGGGCGGGGGGCACTGGGGACGCCGTTTCCACAGTTCTGCACCTCAGGAGACCCCAGCACAGGGCACGGGCTGCCCGTCGGCTCGCCTGCGGGTGCTCTGCATAATAAAGGAAACTGAACAAAATCTGCCAAGAAAATTTCTTTTTCGGCTAAGTTTCTCATACCAGGCAAATAGAAGAGCCATTCTTTCAAGAAAGGAGAAAATGGGGGGGGAATAAAACCCTAAAGACAAACTGAATAAAACCCCAAACCAAAAAAATCTCAAAACAAAACACAAAACCCAAAGGAAAAAAACCCAAAAAATCCAAAACAAAACCAGAAAACCCAAAACAAAAGCCCTGCACCTCACCTGCCCTCCAAAAAACCACCCCAAAAAATGAAATACAACCCAGAAAAATACAAAAATATGTGTTGGTCTTGAAAGTGGGCGGTTTATGGGCTGGCATGGGGCTGCTAGAGCTGTCCGGCTCTGGGCTGTAAGGAGGCTGTGAGCTTCCCCTGGCTCCAGGGCCACCGGTGCTGGGTCGGCACCCTTTCGGCAAGCGTTGTCAGGGGGCAGCAGGTCTACTCTTGCTCCAGGCAAGCCTGGGGCAATCAGGTCTACCCGTCTCCGGAGCCATCAGGTCTACCAGGATCTGGGGACTCCCGGCTCTTGGCGGTGCCCGTGCCACGGGCAGTGACGGGTGACACCAGGTCATCCCCAACTCCGCGCCGGCCCAGGGTTATCAGGTCTACCCAGCTCCAGGGTCACCTGCTTCGTGGCAGGACCTTCATGGCCAGGGTCAACAGGTCTACCCCGATGCTGAGTGACCGTAAGGTGTTGTGGCCAGGACAACAGGTCTACCCTGGCTCCGGGGCTGCTGGGTTCATTGCAGTGCCCTGGATGTGAGCGGTGGCGGGGGACAAAAGGTCTACCCTGGCTCCGGGCCGGCCCGGGGCCATCAGGACTACCCCTCTCCACGGCCGCCGTGCTCGTGGTTGCGCTCAAGCTGCGGGTGGGATTGACAGCTAGCAGAACAGAATGGTTGGAAAAAGATCTGCCACCACCAGACACCAGACCACACCCAACAGGGTCACCCACCTCCTCTTGTCTATGGACGGTAATTAGGGGACCCGAAGACTTAAAACTAATTTAAAAAAACTTGCTAGAAGCTGATATACAGTAAGGTAGTAATAACCATTTCTGAGTTAAAGTACCACAGTAAAAGTTTAAACACTTTGTAATTCTTTAATAAGTGTCCTTTAGCCAAGGAAGTCAACTGAAGAAAGTTTTAGTTAGAATATTATTAAGTCTCACTTAGTTGCTAGGAATTAAGAGAATTACCCAAAGAAGCTAACCCTCAAAAGCCAGAGACTGTAAGTTGATGCAGGCTTAAGCCCGATCAAAGAAATAGTGGAGGGATTTATTATGAACAAAACAGCCTTGCTGAGACATTTCGGTTTGGGCTAAGTACTGACATTGAAATATTAATTAGCGAATTGCTCCTGGGAATCACCTACACCCCCACCCACACTACCATTCTAGGACTGGGATGCAAAATAGAGAGACCAGTGGAATCACGGGAGGGGGTTTTGGGGATGAAAACACCCCTAAGTGGAAGGCTGGGCACAGTGGAGGGGGCTGGATGGGTGCGCTGCTTGGGGAAAAGGGAACCACATCCCTGGTCTGTGTCTGACCTGTCACCATAGCCTGCAGGGGACCAGACTGGACTGGGCTGTGGGAAGCAGGAACAAAGGAACAACTCTTCCTGGTGTTCCCAGGAGGGAAGGACAGGGGACAGCTGCTGCTGCACTTTGGCAGCAGGCTCTGCACATGCCCTCACCCTTCGGCTACCAGGACTTCAGACACAGACTGCACACCTCTTCACCTCCGGCTAACAGTGTGCCACGGAGACTCCAGGGACAGACTCTGCAGCCTTCTCGCCCTTTGGCTACTGGGAAAAAGCTACAACAGCGGGGGTGAGCTCTGTATTGAGCTCCCTTGCTCTGCTGATCTTTTGAATAAAGAGCTGAACATTAATAAAGGCACGAGCCCTGTTTACTACATGAAGGCCCCCAAAATTCCACTAAAAAGCCCCAAAATCCCCTAAAAATCACCGCTGTTGTGCCCCCGTCCCCCGAATCCCCCATACCCCATTCAGGGTGAGCCTGGGACTGCCTGGGACCCCCAGATCTCCATAGGACCCCCTCCAGGAACCCCAAATCTTCCCCAGAGCCCCCCCACAAAGTTGGCCCAGGACCCCCTGAGAGCCCCCAGACCCCAATTGCACCCAGCCCAGGATGCCCCCTGAGACCCCCTGAGACCCTTCCCAAGACCCCACCCAGGACCCTTCCAGGACCCTCCAGACCCCGCCCCAAACCCAACTCTGGACCCCCCAGCCTCTCCCCAGATCCCTCCAGGACCTCTCCCAAAAACGCCCAACCCCCCCCAGACCCTCTCTGGGACCCTTCCAGATCCCCCAAAGCCCCTCCCCAAAACCTCCAAAACCTCCTAGGACGCCACCAGGACCCCCCAAACCGCTCCCCCAACTCCGCCCAGACCCTCCCAAGACCCCCCTCCAGGCCCCTCTCAGGACCCATCCCCACCCCCCAGGTCCCCCCACAATGCTCCAAGACCCCTCCCCAGACTCTCCCTGACACCTCCAGGACCCCTCAGGATCCCCCACCCAAGAGCCCTCCAGGACGCCCAGACTGCCCCGAGGACTCCTCCATGAGCCATCCAGGACCCCCCAGAGCCCTCCCTAAACTCCCCCCGGATCCCTCCCCAAAGGCCCCCGATGCCCCCAGGACCCCTCCCCAGCCCCCCCAGCCCCTCCCAGCCCCCGGCCCCTGTGCGGAGCCCCCTCCCCAGCGTTGCGGCCCCCGCGGCTCCAGCGGCTCCCGCCTCTCCCAGCGCCTCCCCCGCTCTGGCAGCGCCGCCCGCAGGGCCCGCCCGAGCCCGGGGGGCGGGGCCGCCGGGGGAGGGGCGCCGCTCCCGGCTCCCTCTGATTGGCTGCAGCCGCGCGCTGATTGGTTGGTTCGGCACGGGGCGCGCCGCTATTGGCTGGAGGAGCCCGCGCGCGCGGTGCAGGCGGGAAATTGTCAGGGGAGCGCGGCTGAGGAGGGGCTGAGGTGGGGCCGGGGAAACTGAACGGGGGGTTTGGGGCGGCTCGGGGAGAAACTGGGGATTTCTGGGGGAACTGACAGGAAATAAGCGTGTGTCTGCTGGGTTTGGGGGAATGAGGGGGCTTTAGGGAGCTTTGGGGGGAGCTTGAGAGCTTCTGGAGCGTTCTCCGTTGGGTTTAGGGGGATCTGAGGGTAATTGCGGGGGTCCGAGGGGACTTTGGCGGAGTTGTGAGAGGAACTGGAGGGATCTGGGGGTTCTGAGGTGGCTCTGGGGTCAATTTTGGGGTAAAGTGGGGGGATCTGAGGGTAATTTGGGGGCTTTAGGTGGGTCTGGGGTGGATTTGGGGCTCTGGGGACACCTAAAGGGGTGCCAGGGGGTGAAGGGGTCGCAGCCCCCCAGACGCCCCCTGAAGCCCCCCTGTCCCCACAGAGGGGTCCCGGCCCTGGCGGTGCAGGACCCCCGGCCCCAGCCCAGCATCTCCATCAACCACCTGAACCGGGACACCAAGGAGGACGGGGATGGCTGGGGGGTCCTGGGGGCTCTGAGAGTGTCCGTGCCTGTCCCCAGGGGCTCAGGCTGTCCCCTGGGTGTCCCCGAGCTGGAGAAGTCCCTCTGCGCCGTTTCCTCGCCGTTTGGGCAGATTTTGGACATTTTGGTGCGGCGCAGTCTCGGCCTGCGGGGCCAGGCCTTCCTCACCTTCAGGGAGATGAGCAGCGCCACCAACGCCCTGCGCTCCCTGCAGGGCTTCCCCTCCTGCGGCCAACCCGTGGGGAGACAGCGACTGGGGGAGTTCTGGCACTGGGGAAAGAACTGCAATGCTGGGGAAAAACCGCCAAACTCTGGCCTCAGATACCCCCAAAGTCCAACTTGGCATCCCACCAAATTCATTCACCCTGAGCACCCCAAAGCTTCCCTTTCTATGACAAGCCCATGGTAAGACAGAAATGCTGGGTGAAATCCTGGAATTCTCATGGAAAAAACCCAAAATCCTGAGGAAAAAAAACAAACCCAACCAGGATTCCCCCCAAAATCCCATCAAGAATCCCTGAAATTGAGTTGGAAACACCCCTAAATCCAACCAGGAACCCCCCAAAGCTTCCCCTTCTATGACAAGTCCATGGTGAGACCCAAATCCTTGGGAAAATCCTGACATTTTGGGAAAAAATCCTGAAATTCTGGGAGAAATCCTGAATTCCTGGGGGAAAAACTCAAAATGCAGCCTCAAATATCCCCAAAATCCAACCAGGAACCGCCCCAAAGCTTCCCCTTCTACCAAATGTCCATGGTAAGAGACAAATCAGAGTAGAAGTCCTGGGATTTTGGGAACAATCCTGAAATTCTGGGAAAAACTCCAAAATCCTTGGGAAAAAACCCAAATCCAGCCTCAGTTATCCCTAAAATTCACCCTAACGCCCCCCCCCCCCCCCCCCCCACCCGCCAAAGCTTCCCCTTCCGGGACAAACCAGTGGTAATAGCAGAATCTTCAGGCAAATACCCAAATTTTGGGAAAAATCCTGTAATTCTGGGACAAAAGCACAAAATTCAATTGGGAACCCACCCAAAATCCGTCCAGGAGCCCCCAAGAATTCACCCTGAATCTCCTAAACCTTCCCCTTCTACCCCACAGTGAGACCCAAATTCAGGGAAAAATCCACAGATTCTTGAAAAAACAGGAAATCTTGGGAAAAAGCCTGAAATCTGGGGAAGAAACGGAAATCTCACCAGAAATCCACCCCCCAATCCCCTGGGAATGACCCCAAATCCCTGCTGGAACCTCCCCAATTCCTCTGAATTACCCCAAAATCCTGCTGAAATTCCCTGAATTCCTTCTAGGACTTGCCAAAATCCCTCAAAAACGTCCCTGATTGCTTCTGGAACTGCCCCAGATCCATTCTGGAGCATCCCCAAATCCCTCCGAACTTCTGAAAATCCCTTGGAAGACCCCAAAATCCCTCTTGAAACTCTCCCAGATCCCCTCTGAATTCCCCCAGATCCCTCAGAAAGCCCCAGATCCCCTCTGGAGCCTCTTCCAGATCCCCCCAAAATCCTCGGGAACAACCCCAAACCCCCCGAGCCGTCCCCAGCTCCCCCCGGAGTGATCCCAAATCCCCCCGGAGCCAGCCCAGGTCCCCTCTGGAAGCTCCCCGAGTCCCTCGGGAAGCCGCAGATCCCCGGGAGCCGCCGGGCAGCGCCGGGAAAGCCCAAAGCCCCGCGGCAGTGCCGCATCCCGGCCGGAGCTGCCCCGGGAGCCCCGCGGGGCCGGGGCCGGGGCCGGGATGCGCCGTCCCAGCGGATCCAGCGCGCCCGGCCGGGCTCGGCCAGCGCGGCCCAGGGCAGGGAGCGCTGGTGGGGCGGGAGCGGGAGCGGAGCGCGAACGGGACCAGCGCAGAGCCAAGGGGGGAGAGGCCCCGGCCCCACAGAGAGCGGGGCCGGAGCGCGGGGCCGGGCGGGGATGGCTCGGCGATTGTCCCGGGCGATTCGGGCACTCGCAGCGATCTCTGCGGGATTCTTGGGCTGCTCCTGGGAGGTTTGGCTGGGATTTTGAGGGAAGTTTTCGTGGGGATTTTTTGGGTGCATGTCCTCGCACTTCGGGTGGGATGTGATAGGACTTGGGGGCATTTTTTGGGGAATTTGAGAGGGGTTTGGTGGGATTTCGGCGCGGATTTTTTGAGTGTATTTGGTGTGGATTTTGCGGGGGTTTAGGGAAATTTTGGTCGGATATTTTGGGTGATTTGGTGGGATTTTTTGTGTGGATTTTGTGTGATTGGGGGATTTTTGGCTGCATTTTTGTACAAATTTTTCTCTGTGGATTCTGTGGGATTTTCATGGGGATTTAGTGGGACTTTTTGTGGGATTTTTGTGTGGCATTTAAGGGGATTTTGGGGGCGATTTTTATGGGGATTTTGAGGGATTTCTGTGAGCCTTGGGGTGATTTTTTGTGGATTTTTTTGGGTGAGTTTTGTGGGCTTTTGGGTGGAATTTTTGTGGAGATTTACCTGGGATTTTGTGTGGTTTTTCTGGCATTTTCAAGGAATCTACAGTGGAATTTTTGTGGGAATTTTATGGTATTTTTGGTGGGATTTTTTGTGAGGATTTTGAGTCGATTTCTATTGGATTTTGGGGAGTTTTGGGGGATTTTTTAGGAAGATTTTAGTTGGGTTTTGGGTGTTTTGGGGGGGATTTTTATGGGATTTTGATGATATTTTTGTGAGGACTTTTGGTGATATTTTTGTGAGGGTGAGTGGTGCCTTTGGTTCCAACCAACTTTCCTCCCCGAGCCAACGTTACCCACTCCCTCACACGTCCCCCCCGTGCCTTCCCACTGCCTTGTCCTGTCAGGGCTTCCACAGCCCCTCATCCCTTCGTGGCCCCATCCCCTCAGAGTCTCCCCCAGCCTGGCCAACCTGATCCATCAAGAGGCACCTGGGAGCCCTCAGCATTCCAGGCAGCAACACACGGGCAGGAGGACACGGATGGCGCTTCCTGCCTGGGACAGGGCTTGTGGCCATCTCCAGGCACCGCTCTCACAGAGATCCCCACAGCTCCAGCCCCTGCCCATCTGCTCTGTGGGCAGCACAAAGGCTTCAGCAGAACCCCCAAAGGCCAAGGGGCTTCTGGCCATTTTCCCTGCAACCCTGCATGCCTGGGCAGCTTGCTGAGCCCAGGAACCCTTTTCTCCCTCTTCCCCTAGGCCCTGCAGAGCCTGGGCAGCAAAAGAAAGATCCTGGGAGTCTGTCTATTACAACACATCCTATATTTCTATGCTAAAGAAAAACAAAAAGAAGAAAAGAACAATCCTAAAGAAACGAAACATTCCTGCTGGCTCGAGTGGCCCCAGCAGACAGAGCCTCTGGGATCAGCTCTCTGCAGAGCTGCAGCAGCGCAGCCAGCCGAGCCCCGACAGACGAGGCCGTCTCCTCCATGCCCTGCAGAGCCGATCATGCAGGCTGTGGAAGCGGGAATATCGAGCTCTCTCTATTCCCTGGAGGACAGACAATGTTTGAACTGCCAGGCTCGCAACGGCGACACTGATGTCATTGGCCGTGTCTTCTAGGGCTGAAAGAGAGAGGAACAGCGCCATGGTCAGTTCCCGCATCTGAGGGGACCCGAGGAGATCCCTGTGCCAGGGCCATCCCAGCCGGCTCTGGCTATGGCCAGCAGGGAGCAGGGACCAGCCGGATCAGCCCAAAGCTGCTGGCCACGAATCCCCCAGGTGCCCTGAAAGCTCTGTGTGCTCTGTCCACGCTGCCCCTGGTCTGCACAGGGAGCAGAGCCCTCCACAGCCGGGGCAGGGCTCGCAGCTCCCCCGCCAGCCCTCGCTGGCAGCCCGCTGCCCTCACTCACCCTCACAGATGAGCTGGAGCTCTTCCTTCCTCCCCCTCAGGTACCGCCCGGCCGTCCCTGGGAACACAGAGCCTGTCAGGCCCAGCGGCACAGCTCCCTGCCAGCGGCGCCGCCAGCCCTGTGCCCACACGCCCTCCTGGCCCGGCTCGTGGCTCACCCATGAACCTGACGGCCGCCTCTCGCAGGGGCTCCTGTGGGCTCTGCAGGTAGGGCAGGGCCCGGCGCAGGTGCTCGGCCACGCTGCTGCTGTCCTCTGCCAGCTGGAGAGAGCGACAGGAGGGAAGGGTTGGCCCCGCAGCCCCCCGGGCCGGGGCTCCATGGGCACCCGGCTCGGGCCGCAGGAGCCTGGAGCAGAGCCCGCGCGGCCTCGGGCTGCAGCAGCGGGCAGGGGCACAGCTGCCAGCCCGCACACCGAGCACCGCGCTCAGGGGCTGCTCCAGGCTGGGGCTGCGGCTTCCCGGCCCTCCTTACCAGGATCTCAATGAACCTCCAAAGTTTCTCCTTCTTTACAGGTTTTTCAAGATCTCTCCTGTTCAGGAATTTGGCCACACAAAGCAGGGTTTCCCAAGAAGCCTGGAGAGCAGTAGAGACACGGAAATGGCCCCGCAGCCCAGGATCAGCATCCCTGTGCCAGGGCCAGGAGGAGGATGCAGCCTGCCAGGCGCCAGGGCAGGAGGCAGCCAAGCCCCCTCCCAGGGCGGCAGCAGCAGCCCGTGAGTCCTCACCTCTGCCACACTCTGATTCTCATCATGGCAGTGGAAGAAGAGTGGGAGCAGGCTGTGACACACTTGTGTCATCAGGAGCTTTTTCTCTTCTTCCACTACAGTAGACAGCAAGGCTCGAAATACAAACATGGAGATCCACTGCACATGCCAGTCATCCTGTGTAAGAGGAAGGAAACAAGACCTTGGCATCAGCTGATTCTGGCCCACCTTGGCGCAGGCCTGCATCTCCACAGGGCACCAAGTGTCTGGGCAGCAGCCAGTGGCCGTGGCTGAGGGCACAGAGCCTTACGTGTTCAAAGAGTGGCAGGAGCACCTTAGCCAGCTGCAGGGCGATGGGGCTGGGTATTGGGGTGTCATTATCCAAGAAGAAATCACTAAGTAGAACAATGCTCATCCTGACCACATCACTATCATTTTCCTGCAGGAGCTCCCCGAGGCTTTCGGTCAGGCTCCGCATTCTTTTGGCCTGTGCGGAACAAAAGTGTGTGAAAGGCCACCCTGCTGCCACAGGGCCCAGAGGCCAAAGGCCTGTCCCGCAGCCCTCGGGCAGCTGAAGTGGGAGGCAGGAGAGCTGGGAGCGGCTGACCCAGTGCCTGAAGACCAGCAACTGTGTTCCCCAGCACCACGCTGCCTGCACGGCTTCAGCTGCTGCCCCCTCCTTACCATCGAGGGATTATCCCTGACCAAGAGGAGGGCTCTCAGAACCTGGCGGCGCATCTCCGTGTGCTCACTCAGCAAGTGCCTCGACAAGAGATCCATGATGCTGTCACTGCATGCGCTCAAGTCCAGGCAATGCAGGACCTGAAAGGCACAGGGCAGTGACAGGGGACCCGGCCGGCAGGAGCCCAGAACCGCACAGGGCGGGGACCAGGCAGCAGCGCAGGGCGTGGGCACCATCCCAGGCAGCTGCGGCTACGAGAGGGCAGAGAGCTGGGAGGCAGCGCCGGCCTTCAGACTCACCTCCACAAGGAATGCCAGGGCAGGGAAGTGCCAGTATGGCATCTCTTTGCGGAGCAACTGAAGGAGATAGTCTAAGATGCTTTTACACTCATCGATGGATTCTTTGCCCATCTCCCTGGAAGGCAGAAAATGGCACTAAGATGTGGCAGCAGCTCTCTGGCCTCAGAGAGAAACAAACAACTTTCCCAGGCATCGCCTGAGAAAGTCTGAGAAGATCAGAGGAAAGAATGAAAAAACATTCTTATCTTAACATGCTGCACCTGGCATTGTGAACATTCGGAATATGTTACAGAGATTTGTCTACCAAAATGTGCTTTCTTAAGTAACTAATGGTATAGTGTTTAGACTAGAAAACACATTAAATCAACCTATATCATAACTATCTATAAGAACAATGGGTTTCTTAATAATAATTATTATTGATCGGACCTCTGAAATACATGGAGTCAGTGATAATTACTGGCCGGGGGCCCGCTCCTACGACACTAAGACCCTGAGTCGGGGGGGGAAGCCCCTCCCAGGACAGACTGATGCAGTTCTTGTCTTTACCCCCCACCCTGCAGGGGGACCTGGGCCCTTTGAGATGTGGCTGCTGCTGGGCACCCTCCTCTCCCAGCCTTTCCCAGTCTGCTTGGCTGTCCCTCGTCCCTCTGGCCCATGGCCATGGGGACTGAGTGGGATATCCCAGCCACAGAGCACAAATGCCGGGAGCAATGGGGAGAAGGGGGTCTCACCTGGCCAGCAGACCCACGGCATAAATGTGGGTGTCAGCACAGAGCAGCGTGTCCCAGCCACGCTTGCGCTCCATTGACAACACCACATCCTCATAGTCCATTTGGCACAGCAGGGACTTCAGGGTCCTCACTGCAAACCTGAGTGCAGAGCAAAGCCCGGGTCACACTGGGAGCACTGGCTCCTGCCCTGGCCATGTGGCAGGGACAGAAGGATTGGGATAGAGCACCTGTTGGGGCTGCTGGCAAGGCCATGTTCTTCCTGGCATCCCTTCCAGAAGGTATCCACCTCCTCTGGCATCTCTTTGGTGCTGAAGAACACTTGGAAGAGCAGATGCACAAATAACTGCGGGAAATGCTCATCCACTATATCTGGGACACAGCGCTCCTGAAGGATCTTCCATATCACCACAGTTGCCTGCAAAGGACAAAGCCCCCCGAGGCAGCGTTCAGTGCCAAGGTGTCCGTGGGACAGGGCCCGAGCGTGGCAGGGAGAGGCCCAGAGAGACACAGGGGGAGCAGCGGGCCTGGTGGCCCTGCAGCTGTCCCTAGGCCAGCTTTCAGGCCAGTGCCTGAGGCAGGGAGATGCAGTGGGGAAAGGAGGATGGAGAGCTGCTGGACAGGTGGCCTTGGGGCCAGCAAAGTCCACTGGCAGAAACTCACAGCCAGGGCAAAGACAGTCATTCTGTTCCCATCGCAGGTGCTCGTGCTGTGCTCTGGCCAGCTCCCCAGCACATCCAGGAGTATCTGCTGTGCCAGCTCTGCAGTCCAGGGTGTGCACATGATTGTCTTCCACATGGCCATGGCAGCTCTGCGGGGTTAGAGCTCTGTCTCAGGGCATCTCAGACACAGCACCGTGGTCTGGGCATCTCTAGAGGCCCGGGTTGACTGCTGGCTCTGCCTTTGCCCACTGCCCCTCTCCAGCAGCAGCCAGGCAGCCCAGCCCTGTGGGGACAGGCCCCTGTGGGACAACGAGGGAGCATGGCAGCAGGCTTGGGGCTGACATGCCAGGGCCTGGAAAGGGAGCAGCCAGAGGGCCCTGGGACTCTCTGTTGGTCAGAAACCTGGCCCAGGCTGTACAGGGCGATGGGTTGGGGTGAGCCCTGAGCCCTCTGGGCAGATGGGCCCCATACCTGTCACAGGATGGGGCCACACGCAGGAGTGTCATTACTGCCTCATTTGGCTGCGCTTCTGTGAGATACAGCAGGGCGTTGTCCAGCCTGTGCTCAGCAGAATCATTGGCCATGAGCCACTGGTGGATGTATCTCACCATGCCGGGCACCTGGAGAAGGCACAGGGAGACTTGGAAAGCTGCCAGAGGGATCAGCGTTCCCAGGGTCCCCAGAGAAGTGCTTCCCTTCCCGCCGCACTGCGATGGCCTCAAAGGCTCACAGGGGCCAGCACTAGTGGCTTGGGAAGCCATGTGACTCATGGGGCAATTGAAGCCTGGCCACATCTGCTTACTTGCTCTGCTCTGGGAACACCACTCTGCACAAGCAAATCCAGCAGGGCGGCACTGGTCTCATGTCCGAGGAGCTCTGAGTATGCTCTGAGCCCAGGGCTCATGACACTGGTCTCTTCCTGCCGAATTCTCTTGATGAATTTGCAAACAAGCTGTAGGAGAAGAGCAAGAAGCCATGGGGTGCTGCAGGTGTGCTGCTGGGCTGAGCAGTGACAGCAGGCCCAGCCCAGGTGGGGATGGCTGCAGGTACCTGTGCTGTTCTGTGGAAGCGGCCATGGGCGGGTTCCTGCTCTTGTCTCTGGTCCAGGGCTGCATCTGGGAAAGAGCGAGCGCAGCCCGAGCTGAGGGGCTGCCGGAGAGGCCGGAGAACACAGCCCAGCCCTGCGCTGCCCAGGCAGGGACAGCCCCGTGACGGCCCAGGGCATGGAGCACGGCTGTGGGGTGTCTGCCCGGCCCCTATTCCATCCTGACCATGGGCATGGCCCCAGGGGATGGGATGGCATGGCATGGCATGGCATGGCACGGCACGGCATGGCATGGCATGGCATGGCATGGCATGGCATGGCATGGCATGGCATGGCATGGCATGGGGCCAAGCTGGCTGCAGGCACCAGCCCTGCGGCCCAGCTCTGCCACTCACCCTTCTGCCGTGGCTGGAACTGCTCCAGCTCTTCAGGCTGCTGTGCTGGGGCAGTTCCAGGGCCTTCTTTCTCCTCCTTCCCCCAGGCCAGCTTGGGCACGCTCGCAGGTCTGTGCTCTACGACACTGCCTGGATTCATGGCTGCTTGCAGAAGGTGAAAAGGAAAAGGTCCAAGTCAGCAAGTGCTGCAGTCGTGCCTTGAGGGCACCTGCAAGTGTGAAGACTTGGCAAGGCTACAGGACAGCAAGTCCTGCACTCTGCTCTTGGGGCTCCAGCCACAAGGACAGGAGACTCCTGTCAAGGACAGTGAAAAGCAAATGCCACAGTCTGCCCTCGAGGGCAGCTGCAGAAGATTTGCCTTGGGAAGGCCAGGGGTCACCAAGTGCTCTGCTCTGGCCACGAGCTCACCTGCAGGAGTAATACCTTGGGAAAGCTCTGGGTCAGCAAGGAACGAGTGGCTGTGCGAGGGCTCCTCACAGCACCGCTCTCTCGCGTCCTCTCTCGTCGTGTGCACCGAGCACTGTGGAGTGTAACTGTAACTTGTAACTGCCAACACCTCTGCCAGAGCGTGTCACCAAGGGCCCTTGGAATCCCTGTCCCGTTCCATTCCACGGTGACCATGCTGCACCCTGTCACCAAGGGCCCTTGCACGCACTGCCACCTGCCCTGGGGCCACCCCGTGCCCACCCAAAGTGGCCCAGGTTGGAAGGAATCCCTGGCCCCAAGTGTCTGAGACAGCCCGACGGGATCTTTAGGAATGACTCAGACCATCAGCCAACGCTGCCCTGCTCTGCAGGCTCAGGGCAGCAGAAGGAGCCCCCACGGGCTCTGCAGGAGCTGGCAGAGGCTGCCCAGCAGGGAGGCCATGGGGCACAGAGCCCCAAGGCTGCCCAGGGCCCCACGGCACAGGGGCCGTTCCCAGCCCCAATGCTCCTGGCCTGGCCTGGGCTGCACAGGGGCTGTGGCACCATGGCTGGGCCAGCACAGGGCCACAAAGGGGCCCCGCAGCCGCTGCCGGGGCTGGCAGCAAGTCCGGGCACAGACAAGGAATTGCTGAGCATGGCCTGCGCTGGCCAGGGCTGACTGTGCCAAAGGCAGAGCTCAGCTGCTCTTGATGCCTGCAGGAAAAGTCAAGAGGCCAAAGAGCCTCCATGGCTGTGCTGGGGACAGAGGCTGGAGGAGGGAAATGCAGGGAAGCTGTGGCATGGGGAGGACATGCAATTCCAGCAGACACCTCAGCCTGCAAGGTGCTCTGCTCTACCTCAGCTCCTCTCTTAGATATGCCAATCCCAGCTCAGCACCTCAGGGTACTGGGGCCCAACAAGTAGAACATGCCTGTTCATGGAAAGGGGAGCAGGTTTCAATATCTCTCTGTTCCATAACATACAAGCAAATCTTTATTATCTGGCTCACTGGAGAACTTTGAAGAAATGGTAATGTTTTCCCACCCAGAACAGCAATTTCCTGGCTCTACTGCTTTCTTCTACTGATGGCAGGAGAAGAAATACTCATCTTCCCCTCTACCTCTGCCACCAACATTCAGTATAATATTTCATGACGCGCTTCCTTTGGGTGTTTCCAGGACTCCTGGTTAAATGGCCCTATCTAAGGACATCTCTTCATTTAGAGCAGCTGCATGTATGTCCTTCCCATTGCTCCCAGATTTCCTCCTGCAGCTGTTCTCTGGTCATTCCAATGCATCTCCTTTAAATGGCTTCATGCTTTGAGCTTTTGGGAGTTTCCCAATTTTTCAGAAGTTTAAATAACTCCTTACTCAGCATCTTATTGTAAGTTTTACCTATCACCTCTTCTTATGCCTTTGTCTAAAATCCTGCCTTTATGGCAATGCCTTGTAGATGGTGGACATGTCAGATGCTGCTGGGATGTCACAAGGAGCAGAGGGAAGGGTTTTGCTTGATTCAATTTATCATATTCACATTTTTTGATGTTGGCCATGAAGAGAAAGTTTTCAGTACCCTCCTACCCCTGCCTCTGTGCGAACTGGCCAAGGAGAGACCGGGCGGGGGCGGCAAAAGTCTGCAGGCGGTGCCAAGGAATCTGATGGGGCAGGGCGGGGCGCTCCCAACCATGGCTGGGCGGGGGCCGCGACAGACAGGGGCAGGGGCGTGGGCAGGGGCAGGGGCAGGGGCAGGGGCAGGGGCAGGGGCAGGGCAGGGGCGGGGAGAGAGGGGATGCGAGAGTGTGCGGCCGTGCGAGCGGGAGCGGCGGGGGCGGTGGGGAGCGGTGGTGTCTGAGGAGCCGGGCGTGTGTCCCTGTGTCTGTCTCTCTCTCTGTGTCAACGAGGCCCGAGGGCGGGCGGCTTCGTGCCGGCCCCGGGCGCCTCGGCACCGAGCCCCCGCGGCCCCCCAGGCTCCTTCCGAGCACCGAAGACCTCTGCGGGCCCTGAAGGAACCGGCCCCAAAGCGGCCGCCCGCTTGCCGGCGGTGCTGCCGGCGGCGGGGCGGGCCGGGCCGAGTCGCACCGGGGCCGGCGGCTGCGAGCTGATTTCCGCCGCACGGACGGGCTTCTCTTCCCCGCTGGCCCCGCTGACATTCTCTTCTGCGGGGCAGGGCTGTGTCGGCTCCCGGACGGGGGGCGGGGGGCACTGGGGACGCCGTTTCCACAGTTCTGCACCTCAGGAGACCCGAGCACAGGGCACGGGCTGCCCGTCGGCTCGCCTGCGAGTGCTCTGCATAATAAAGGAAACTGAACAAAATCTGCCAAGAAAATTTCTTTTTCGGCTAAGTTTCTCATACCAGGCAAATAGAAGAGCCATTCTTTCAAGAAAGGAGAAAATGGGGGGGAATAAAACCCTAAAGACAAACTGAATAAAACCCCAAACCAAAAAAATCTCAAAACAAAACACAAAACCCAAAGGAAAACAACCCAAAAAATCCAAAACAAAACCAGAAAACCCAAAACAAAAGCCCTGCACCTCACCTGCCCTCCAAAAAACCGCCCCAAAAAACGAAATACAACCCAGAAAAATACAAAAATATGTGTTGGTTTTGAAAGTGGGTGGTTTATGGGCTGGGATGGGGCTGCTAGAGCTGTCCGGCTCTGGGCTGTAAGGAAGCTGTGAGCTTCCCCTGGCTCCAGGGCCACCGGTGCTGGGTCGGCACCCTTGCGGCAAGCGTTGTCAGGGGGCAGCAGGTCTACTCTTGCTCCAGGCAAGCCTGGGGCAATCAGGTCTACCCGTCTCCGGAGCCATCAGGTCTACCAGGATCTGGGGACTCCCGGCTCTTGGCGGTGCCCGTGCCACGGGCAGTGACGGGTGACATCAGGTCATCCCCAACTCCGCGCCGGCCCAGGGTTATCAGGTCTACCCAGCTCCAGGGTCACCTGCTTCGTGGCAGGACCTTCATGGCCAGGGTCAACAGGTCTACCCCGATGCTGAGTGACCGTAAGGTGTTGTGGCCAGGACAACAGGTCTACCCTGGCTCCGGGGCTGCTGGGTTCATTGCAGTGCCCTGGATGTGAGCGGTGGCGGGGGACAAAAGGTCTACCCTGGCTCCGGGCCGGCCCGGGGCCATCAGGACTACCCCTCTCCACGGTCGCCGTGCTCGTGGTTGCGCTCAAGCTGCGGGTGGGATTGACAGCTAGCAGAACAGAATGGTTGGAAAAAGATCTGCCACCACCAGACACCAGACCACACCCAACAGGGTCACCCACCTCCTCTTGTATATGGACGGTAATTAGGGGACCCGAAGACTTAAAACTAATTTAAAAAAACTTGCTAGAAGCTGATATACAGTAAGGTAGTAATAACCATTTCTGAGTTAAAGTACCACAGTAAAAGTTTAAACACTTTGTAATTCTTTAATAAGTGTCCTTTAGCCAAGAAAGTCAACTGAAGAAAGTTTTAGTTAGAATATTATTAAGTCTCACTTAGTTGCTAGGAATTAAGAGAATTACCCAAAGAAGCTAACCCTCAAAAGCCAGAGACTGTAAGTTGATGCAGGCTTAAGCCCGATCAAAGAAATAGTGGAGGGATTTATTATGAACAAAACAGCCTTGCTGAGACATTTCGGTTTGGGCTAAGTACTGACATTGAAATATTAATTAGCGAATTGCTCCTGGGAATCACCTACACCCCCACCCACACTACCATTCTAGGACTGGGATGCAAAATAGAGAGACCAGTGGAATCACGGGAGGGGGTTTTGGGGATGAAAACACCCCTAAGTGGAAGGCTGGGCACAGTGGAGGGGGCTGGATGGGTGTGCTGCTTGGGGAAAAGGGAACCACATCCCTGGTCTGTGTCTGACCTGTCACCATAGCCTGCAGGGGACCAGACTGGACTGGGCTGTGGGAAGCAGGAACAAAGGAACAACTCTTCCTGGTGTTCCCAGGAGGGAAGGACAGGGGACAGCTGCTGCTGCACTTTGGCAGCAGGCTCTGCACATGCTCTCACCCTTCGGCTACCAGGACTTCAGACACAGACTGCACACCTCTTCACCTCCGGCTACCAGTGTGCCACGGAGACTCCAGGGACAGACTCTGCAGCCTTCTCGCCCTTTGGCTACTGGGAAAAAGCTACAACAGCGGGGGTGAGCTCTGTATTGAGCTCCCTTGCTCTGCTGATCTTTTGAATAAAGAGCTGAACATTAATAAAGGCACGAGCCCTGTTTACTACAGGAAGGCCCCCAAAATTCCACTAAAAAGCCCCAAAATCCCCTAAAAATCACCGCTGTTGTGCCCCCGTCCCCCGAATCCCCCATACCCCATTCAGGGTGAGCCTGGGACTGCCTGGGACCCCCAGATCTCCATAGGACCCCCTCCAGGAACCCCAAATCTTCCCCAGAGCCCCCCCACAAAGTTGGCCCAGGACCCCCTGAGAGCCCCCAGACCCCAATTGCACCCAGCCCAGGATGCCCCCTGAGACCCTTCCCAAGACCCCCCCCAGGACCCTTCCAGGACCCTCCAGACCCCGCCCCAAACCCAACTCTGGACCCCCCAGCCTCTCCCCAGATCCCTCCAGGACCTCTCCCAAAAACCCCCAACCCCCCCCCAGACCCTCTCTGGGACCCTTCCAGATCCCCCAAAGCCCCTCCCCAAAACCTCCAAAACCTCCTAGGACGCCACCAGGACCCCCCAAACCGCTCCCCCAACTCCGCCCAGACCCTCCCAAGACCCCCCCTCCAGGCCCCTCTCAGGACCCATCCCCACCCCCCAGGTCCCCCCACAATGCTCCAAGACCCCTCCCCAGACTCTCCCTGACACCTCCAGGACCCCTCAGGATCCCCCACCCAAGAGCCCTCCAGGACGCCCAGACTGCCCCGAGGACTCCTCCATGAGCCATCCAGGACCCCCCAGAGCCCTCCCTAAACTCCCCCCGGATCCCTCCCCAAAGGCCCCCGATCCCCCCAGGACCCCTCCCCAGCCCCCCCAGCCCCTCCCAGCCCCCGGCCCCTGTGCGGAGCCCCCTCCCCAGCGTTGCGGCCCCCGCGGCTCCCGCGGCTCCCGCCTCTCCCAGCGCCTCCCCCGCTCTGGCAGCGCCGCCCGCAGGGCCCGCCCGAGCCCGGGGGGCGGGGCCGCCGGGGGAGGGGCGCCGCTCCCGGCTCCCTCTGATTGGCTGCAGCCGCGCGCTGATTGGTTGGTTCGGCACGGGGCGCGCCGCTATTGGCTGGAGGAGCCCGCGCGCGCGGTGCAGGCGGGAAATTGTCAGGGGAGCGCGGCTGAGGAGGGGCTGAGGTGGGGCCGGGGAAACTGAACGGGGGGTTTGGGGCAGCTCGGGGAGAAATTGGGGATTTCTGGGGGAACTGACAGGAAATAGGCGTGTGTCTGCTGGGTTTGGGGGAATGAGGGGGCTTTAGGGAGCTTTGGGGGGAGCTTGAGAGCTTCTGGAGCGTTCTCCGTTGGGTTTAGGGGGATCTGAGGGTAATTGCGGGGGTCCGAGGGGACTTTGGCGGAGTTGTGAGAGGAACTGGGGGGATCTGGGGGTTCTGAGGTGGCTCTGGGGTCAATTTTGGGGTAAAGTGGGGGGATCTGAGGGTAATTTGGGGGCTTTAGGTGGGTCTGGGGTGGATTTGGGGCTCTGGGGACACCTAAAGGGGTGCCAGGGGGTGAAGGGGTCGCAGCCCCCCAGACGCCCCCTGAAGCTCCCCTGTCCCCACAGAGGGGTCCCGGCCCTGGCGGTGCAGGACCCCCGGCCCCAGCCCAGCATCTCCATCAACCACCTGAACCGGGACACCAAGGAGGACGGGGATGGCTGGGGGGTCCTGGGGGCTCTGAGAGTGTCCGTGCCTGTCCCCAGGGGCTCAGGCTGTCCCCTGGGTGTCCCAGAGCTGGAGAAGTCCCTCTGCGCCGTTTCCTCGCCGTTTGGGCAGATTTTGGACATTTTGGTGCGGCGCAGTCTCGGCCTGCGGGGCCAGGCCTTCCTCACCTTCAGGGAGATGAGCAGCGCCACCAACGCCCTGCGCTCCCTGCAGGGCTTCCCCTCCTGCGGCCAACCCGTGGGGAGACAGCGACTGGGGCAGTTCTGGCACTGGGGAAAGAACTGCAATGCTGGGGAAAAACCGCCAAACTCTGGCCTCAGATACCCCCAAAGTCCAACTTGGAATCCCACCAAACTCATTCACCCTGAACACCCCAAAGCTTCCCTTTCTATGACAAGCCCATGGTAAGACAGAAATGCTGGGTGAAATCCTGGAATTCTCATGGAAAAAACCCAAAATCCTGAGGAAAAAAAACAAACCCAACCAGGATTCCCCCCAAAATCCCATCAAGAATCCCTGAAATTGAGTTGGAAACACCCCTAAATCCAACCAGGAACCCCCCAAAGCTTCCCCTTCTATGACAAGTCCATGGTGAGACCCAAATCCTTGGGAAAATCCTGACATTTTGGGAAAAAATCCTGAAATTCTGGGAGAAATCCTGAATTCCTGGGGGAAAAACTCAAAATGCAGCCTCAAATATCCCCAAAATCCAACCAGGAACCGCCCCAAAGCTTCCCCTTCTACCAAATGCCCATGGTAAGAGACAAATCAGAGTAGAAGTCCTGGGATTTTGGGAACAATCCTGAAATTCTGGGAAAAACTCCAAAATCCTTGGGAAAAAACCCAAATCCAGCCTCAGTTATCCCTAAAATTCACCCTAACGCCCCCCCCCCCCCCTCACCCGCCAAAGCTTCCCCTTCCGGGACAAATCTGTGGTAATAGCAGAATCTTCAGGAAAATACCCAAATTTTGGGGAAAATCCTGTAATTCTGGGACAAAAGCACAAAATTCAATTGGGAACCCACCCAAAATCCGTCCAGGAGCCCCCAAGAATTCACCCTGAATCTCCTAAACCTTCCCCTTCTACCCCACAGTGAGACCCAAATTCAGGGAAAAATCCACAGATTCTTGAAAAAACAGGAAATCTTGGGAAAAAGCCTGAAATCTGGGGAAGAAACGGAAATCTCACCAGAAATCCACCCCCCAATCCCCTGGGAATGACCCCAAATCCCTGCTGGAACCTCTCCAATTCCTCTGAATTACCCCAAAATCCTGCTGAAATTCCCTGAATTCCTTCTAGGACTTGCCAAAATCCCTCAAAAACGTCCCTGATTGCTTCTGGAACTGCCCCAGATCCATTCTGGAGCATCCCCAAATCCCTCCGAACTTCTGAAAATCCCTTGGAAGACCCCAAAATCCCTCTTGAAACTCTCCCAAATCCCTCAGAATTCCCCCAGATCCCTCAGAAAGCCCCAGATCCCCTCTGGATCCTCTTCCAGATCCCCCCAAAATCCTCGGGAACAACCCCAAACCCCCCGAGCCGTCCCCAGCTCCCCCCGGAGTGATCCCAAATCCCCCCGGAGCCAGCCCAGGTCCCCTCTGGAAGCTCCCCGAGTCCCTCGGGAAGCCGCAGATCCCCGGGAGCCGCCGGGCAGCGCCGGGAAAGCCCAAAGCCCCGCGGCAGTGCCGCATCCCGGCCGGAGCTGCCCCGGGAGCCCCGCGGGGCCGGGGCCGGGGCCGGGATGCGCCGTCCCAGCGGATCCAGCGCGCCCGGCCGGGCTCGGCCAGCGCGGCCCAGGGCAGGGAGCGCTGGTGGGGCGGGAGCGGGAGCGGAGCGCGAACGGGACCAGCGCAGAGCCAAGGGGGGAGAGGCCCCGGCCCCACAGAGAGCGGGGCCGGAGCGCGGGGCCGGGCGGGGATGGCTCGGCGATTGTTCCGGGCGATTCGGGCACTCGCAGCGATCTCTGCGGGATTCTTGGGCTGCTTCTGGGAGGTTTGGCCGGGATTTTGAGGGAAGTTTTCGTGGGGATTTTTTGGGTGGATTTCCTCGCACTTCGGGTGGGATGTGATAGGACTTGGGGGCATTTTTTGGGGAATTTGAGAGGGGTTTGGTGGGATTTCGGCGCGGATTTTTTGAGTGTATTTGGTGTGGATTTTGCGGGGGTTTAGGGAAATTTTGGTCGGATATTTTGGGTGATTTGGTGGGATTTTTTGTGTGGATTTTGTGTGATTGGGGGATTTTTGGCTGCATTTTTGTACAAATTTTTCTCTGTGGATTCTGTGGGATTTTCATGGGGATTTAGTGGGACTTTTTGTGGGATTTTTGTGTGGCATTTAAGGGGATTTTGGGGGCGATTTTTATGGGGATTTTGAGGGATTTCTGTGAGCCTTGGGGTGATTTTTTGTGGATTTTTTTGGGTGAGTTTTGTGGGCTTGTGGGTGGAATTTTTGTGGAGATTTACCTGGGATTTTGTGTGGTTTTTCTGGCATTTTCAAGGAATCTACAGTGGAATTTTTGTGGGAATTTTATGGTATTTTTGGTGGGATTTTTTGTGAGGATTTTGAGTCGATTTCTATTGGATTTTGGGGAGTTTTGGGGGATTTTTTAGGAAGATTTTAGTTGGGTTTTGGGTGTTTTGGGGGGGATTTTTATGGGATTTTGATGATATTTTTGTGAGGACTTTTGGTGATATTTTTGTGAGGGTGAGTGGTGCCTTTGGTTCCAACCCACTTTCCTCCCCGAGCCAACGTTACCCACTCCCTCACACGTCCCCCCCGTGCCTTCCCACTGCCTTGTCCTGTCTGGGCTTCCAAAGCCCCTCATCCCTTCGTGGCCCCGTCCCCTCAGGGTCTCCCCCAGCCTGGCCAACCTGATCCATCAAGAGGCACCTGGGAGCCCTCAGCATTCCAGGCAGCAACACACGGGCAGGAGGACACGGATGGTGCTTCCTGCCTGGGACAGGGCTTGTGGCCATCTCCAGGCACCGCTCTCACAGAGATCCCCACAGCTCCAGCCCCTGCCCATCTGCTCTGTGGGCAGCACAAAGGCTTCAGCAGAACCACCAAAGGCCAAGGGGCTTCTGGCCATTTTCCCTGCAACCCTGCATGCCTGGGCAGCTTGCTGAGCCCAGGAACCCTTTTCTCCCTCTTCCCCTAGGCCCTGCAGAGCCTGGGCAGCAAAAGAAAGATCCTGGGAGTCTGTCTATTACAACACATCCTATATTTCTATGCTAAAGAAAAACAAAAAGAAGAAAAGAACAATCCTAAAGAAACGAAACATTCCTGCTGGCTCGAGTGGCCCCAGCAGACAGAGCCTCTGGGATCAGCTCTCTGCAGAGCTGCAGCAGCGCAGCCAGCCGAGCCCCGACAGACGAGGCCGTCTCCTCCATGCCCTGCAGAGCCGATCATGCAGGCTGTGGAAGCGGGAATATCGAGCTCTCTCTATTCCCTGGAGGACAGACAATGTTTGAACTGCCAGGCTCGCAACGGCGACACTGATGTCATTGGCCGTGTCTTCTAGGGCTGAAAGAGAGAGGAACAGCGCCATGGTCAGTTCCCGCATCTGAGGGGACCCGAGGAGATCCCTGTGCCAGGGCCATCCCAGCCGGCTCTGGCTATGGCCAGCAGGGAGCAGGGACCAGCCGGATCAGCCCAAAGCTGCTAGCCACGAATCCCCCAGGTGCCCTGAAAGCTCTGTGTGCTCTGTCCACGCTGCCCCTGGTCTGCACAGGGAGCAGAGCCCTCCACAGCCGGGGCAGGGCTCGCAGCTCCCCCGCCAGCCCTCGCGTGCAGCCCGCTGCCCTCACTCACCCTCACAGATGAGCTGGAGCTCTTCCTTCCTCCCCCTCAGGTACCGCCCGGCCGTCCCTGGGAACACAGAGCCTGTCAGGCCCAGCGGCACAGCTCCCTGCCAGCGGCGCCGCCAGCCCTGTGCCCACACGCCCTCCTGGCCCGGCTCGTGGCTCACCCATGAACCTGACGGCCGCCTCTCGCAGGGGCTCCTGTGGGCTCTGCAGGTAGGGCAGGGCCCGGCGCAGGTGCTCGGCCACGCTGCTGCTGTCCTCTGCCAGCTGGAGAGAGCGACAGGAGGGAAGGGTTGGCCCCGCAGCCCCCCGGGCCGGGGCTCCATGGGCACCCGGCTCGGGCCGCAGGAGCCTGGAGCAGAGCCCGCGCGGCCTCGGGCTGCAGCAGCGGGCAGGGGCACAGCTGCCAGCCCGCACACCGAGCACCGCGCTCAGGGGCTGCTCCAGGCTGGGGCTGCGGCTTCCCGGCCCTCCTTACCAGGATCTCAATGAACCTCCAAAGTTTCTCCTTCTTTACAGGTTTTTCAAGATCTCTCCTGTTCAGGAATTTGGCCACACAAAGCAGGGTTTCCCAAGAAGCCTGGAGAGCAGTAGAGACACGGAAATGGCCCCGCAGCCCAGGATCAGCATCCCTGTGCCAGGGCCAGGAGGAGGATGCAGCCTGCCAGGCGCCAGGGCAGGAGGCAGCCAAGCCCCCTCCCAGGGCGGCAGCAGCAGCCCGTGAGTCCTCACCTCTGCCACACTCTGATTCTCATCATGGCAGTGGAAGAAGAGTGGCAGCAGGCTGTGACACACTTGTGTCATCAGGAGCTTTTTCTCTTCTTCCACTACAGTAGACAGCAAGGCTCGAAATACAAACATGGAGATCCACTGCACATGCCAGTCATCCTGTGTAACAGGAAGGAAACAAGACCTTGGCATCAGCTGATTCTGGCCCACCTTGGCGCAGGCCTGCATCTCCACAGGGCACCAAGTGTCTGGGCAGCAGCCAGTGGCCGTGGCTGAGGGCACAGAGCCTTACGTGTTCAAAGAGTGGCAGGAGCACCTTAGCCAGCTGCAGGGCGATGGGGCTGGGTATTGGGGTGTCATTATCCAAGAAGAAATCACTAAGTAGAACAATGCTCATCCTGACCACATCACTATCATTTTCCTGCAGGAGCTCCCCGAGGCTTTCGGTCAGGCTCCGCATTCTTTTGGCCTGTGCGGAACAAAAGTGTGTGAAAGGCCACCCTGCTGCCACAGGGCCCAGAGGCCAAAGGCCTGTCCCGCAGCCCTCGGGCAGCTGAAGTGGGAGGCAGGAGAGCTGGGAGCGGCTGACCCAGTGCCTGAAGACCAGCAACTGCGTTCCCCAGCACCACGCTGCCTGCACGGCTTCAGCTGCTGCCCCCTCCTTACCAGCGAGGGATTATCCCTGACCAAGAGGAGGGCTCTCAGAACCTGGCGGCGCATCTCCGTGTGCTCACTCAGCAAGTGCCTCGACAAGAGATCCATGATGCTGTCACTGCATGCGCTCAAGTCCAGGCAATGCAGGACCTGAAAGGCACAGGGCAGTGACAGGGGACCCGGCCGGCAGGAGCCCAGAACCGCACAGGGCGGGGACCAGGCAGCAGCGCAGGGCGTGGGCACCATCCCAGGCAGCTGCGGCTACGAGAGGGCAGAGAGCTGGGAGGCAGCGCCGGCCTTCAGACTCACCTCCACAAGGAATGCCAGGGCAGGGAAGTGCCAGTATGGCATCTCTTTGCGGAGCAACTGAAGGAGATAGTCTAAGATGCTTTTACACTCATCGATGGATTCTTTGCCCATCTCCCTGGAAGGCAGAAAATGGCACTAAGATGTGGCAGCAGCTCTCTGGCCTCAGAGAGAAACAAACAACTTTCCCAGGCATCGCCTGAGAAAGTCTGAGAAGATCAGAGGAAAGAATGAAAAAACATTCTTATCTTAACATGCTGCACCTGGCATTGTGAACATTCGGAATATGTTACAGAGATTTGTCTACCAAAATGTGCTTTCTTAAGTAACTAATGGTATAGTGTTTAGACTAGAAAACACATTAAATCAACCTATATCATAACTATCTATAAGAACAATGGGTTTCTTAATAATAATTATTATTGATCGGACCTCTGAAATACATGGAGTCAGTGATAATTACTGGCCGGGGGCCCGCTCCTACGACACTAAGACCCTGAGTCGGGGGGGGAAGCCCCTCCCAGGACAGACTGATGCAGTTCTTGTCTTTACCCCCCACCCTGCAGGGGGACCTGGGCCCTTTGAGATGTGGCTGCTGCTGGGCACCCTCCTCTCCCAGCCTTTCCCAGTCTGCTTGGCTGTCCCTCGTCCCTCTGGCCCATGGCCATGGGGACTGAGTGGGATATCCCAGCCACAGAGCACAAATGCCGGGAGCAATGGGGAGAAGGGGGTCTCACCTGGCCAGCAGACCCACGGCATAAATGTGGGTGTCAGCACAGAGCAGCGTGTCCCAGCCACGCTTGCGCTCCATTGACAACACCACATCCTCATAGTCCATTTGGCACAGCAGGGACTTCAGGGTCCTCACTGCAAACCTGAGTGCAGAGCAAAGCCCGGGTCACACTGGGAGCACTGGCTCCTGCCCTGGCCATGTGGCAGGGACAGAAGGATTGGGATAGAGCACCTGTTGGGGCTGCTGGCAAGGCCATGTTCTTCCTGGCATCCCTTCCAGAAGGTATCCACCTCCTCTGGCATCTCTTTGGTGCTGAAGAACACTTGGAAGAGCAGATGCACAAATAACTGCGGGAAATGCTCATCCACTATATCTGGGACACAGCGCTCCTGAAGGATCTTCCATATCACCACAGTTGCCTGCAAAGGACAAAGCCCCCCGAGGCAGCGTTCAGTGCCAAGGTGTCCGTGGGACAGGGCCCGAGCGTGGCAGGGAGAGGCCCAGAGAGACACAGGGGGAGCAGCGGGCCTGGTGGCCCTGCAGCTGTCCCTAGGCCAGCTTTCAGGCCAGTGCCTGAGGCAGGGAGATGCAGTGGGGAAAGGAGGATGGAGAGCTGCTGGACAGGTGGCCTTGGGGCCAGCAAAGTCCACTGGCAGAAACTCACAGCCAGGGCAAAGACAGTCATTCTGTTCCCATCGCAGGTGCTCGTGCTGTGCTCTGGCCAGCTCCCCAGCACATCCAGGAGTATCTGCTGTGCCAGCTCTGCAGTCCAGGGTGTGCACATGATGGTCTTCCACATGGCCATGGCAGCTCTGCGGGGTTAGAGCTCTGTCTCAGGGCATCTCAGACACAGCACCGTGGTCTGGGCATCTCTAGAGGCCCGGGTTGACTGCCGGCTCTGCCTTTGCCCACTGCCCCTCTCCAGCAGCAGCCAGGCAGCCCAGCCCTGTGGGGACAGGCCCCTGTGGGACAACGAGGGAGCATGGCAGCAGGCTTGGGGCTGACATGCCAGGGCCTGGAAAGGGAGCAGCCAGAGGGCCCTGGGACTCTCTGTTGGTCAGAAACCTGGCCCAGGCTGTACAGGGCGATGGGTTGGGGTGAGCCCTGAGCCCTCTGGGCAGATGGGCCCCATACCTGTCACAGGATGGGGCCACACGCAGGAGTGTCATTACTGCCTCATTTGGCTGCGCTTCTGTGAGATACAGCAGGGCGTTGTCCAGCCTGTGCTCAGCAGAATCATTGGCCATGAGCCACTGGTGGATGTATCTCACCATGCCGGGCACCTGGAGAAGGCACAGGGAGACTTGGAAAGCTGCCAGAGGGATCAGCGTTCCCAGGGTCCCCAGAGAAGTGCTTCCCTTCCCGCCGCACTGCGATGGCCTCAAAGGCTCACAGGGGCCAGCACTAGTGGCTTGGAAAGCTATGTGACTCATGGGGCAATTGAAGCCTGGCCACATCTGCTTACTTGCTCTGCTCTGGGAACACCACTCTGCACAAGCAAATCCAGCAGGGCGGCACTGGTCTCATGTCCGAGGAGCTCTGAGTATGCTCTGAGCCCAGGGCTCATGACACTGGTCTCTTCCTGCCGAATTCTCTTGATGAATTTGCAAACGAGCTGTAGGAGAAGAGCAAGAAGCCATGGCATGCTGCAGGTGTGCTGCTGGGCTGAGCAGTGACAGCAGGCCCAGCCCAGGTGGGGATGGCTGCAGGTACCTGTGCTGTTCTGTGGAAGCGGCCATGGGCGGGTTCCTGCTCTTGTGTCTGGTCCAGGGCTGCATCTGGGAAAGAGCGAGCGCAGCCCGAGCTGAGGGGCTGCCGGAGAGGCCGGAGAACACAGCCCAGCCCTGCGCTGCCCAGGCAGGGACAGCCCCGCAACGGCCCAGAGCATGGAGCACGGCTGTGGGGTGTCTGCCCGGCCCCTATTCCATCCTGACCATGGGCATGGCCCCAGGGGATGGGATGGCATGGCATGGCATGGCATGGCATGGCATGGCATGGCATGGCATGGCATGGCATGGCATGGCATGGGGCCAAGCTGGCTGCAGGCACCAGCCCTGTGGCCCAGCTCTGCCACTCACCCTTCTGCCGTGGCTGGAACTGCTCCAGCTCTTCAGGCTGCTGTGCTGGGGCAGTTCCAGGGCCTTCTTTCTCCTCCTTCCCCCAGGCCAGCTTGGGCACGCTCGCAGGTCTGTGCTCTACGACACTGCCTGGATTCATGGCTGCTTGCAGAAGGTGAAAAGGAAAAGGTCCAAGTCAGCAAGTGCTGCAGTCGTGCCTTGAGGGCACCTGCAAGTGTGAAGACTTGGCAAGGCTACAGGACAGCAAGTCCTGCACTCTGCTCTTGGGGCTCCAGCCACAAGGACAGGAGACTCCTGTCAAGGACAGTGAAAAGCAAATGCCACAGTCTGCCCTCGAGGGCAGCTGCAGAAGATTTGCCTTGGGAAGGCCAGGGGTCACCAAGTGCTCTGCTCTGGCCACGAGCTCACCTGCAGGAGTAATACCTCGGGAAAGCTCTGGGTCAGCAAGGAACGAGTGGCTGTGCGAGGGCTCCTCACAGCACCGCTCTCTCGCGTCCTCTCTCGTCGTGTGCACCGAGCACTGTGGAGTGTAACTGTAACTTGTAACTGCCAACACCTCTGCCAGAGCGTGTCACCAAGGGCCCTTGGAATCCCTGTCCCGTTCCATTCCATGGTGACCATGCTGCACGGTGTCACCAAGGGCCCTTGGAATCCCTGTCCCGTTCCATTCCACGGTGACCATGCTGCACCCTGTCACCAAGGGCCCTTGCACGCACTGCCACCTGCCCTGGGGCCACCCCGTGCCCACCCAAAGTGGCCCAGGTTGGAAGGAATCCCTGGCCCCAAGTGTCTGAGACAGCCCGACGGGATCTTTAGGAATGACTCAGACCATCAGCCAACGCTGCCCTGCTCTGCAGGCTCAGGGCAGCAGAAGGAGCCCCCACGGGCTCTGCAGGAGCTGGCAGAGGCTGCCCAGCAGGGAGGCCATGGGGCACAGAGCCCCAAGGCTGCCCAGGGCCCCACGGCACAGGGGCCGTTCCCAGCCCCAATGCTCCTGTCCTGGCCTGGGCTGCACAGGGGCTGTGGCACCATGGCTGGGCCAGCACAGGGCCACAAAGGGGCCCCGCAGCCGCTGCCGGGGCTGGCAGCAAGTCCGGGCACAGACAAGGAATTGCTGAGCATGGCCTGCGCTGGCCAGGGCTGACTGTGCCAAAGGCAGAGCTCAGCTGCTCTTGATGCCTGCAGGAAAAGTCAAGAGGCCAAAGAGCCTCCATGGCTGTGCTGGGGACAGAGGCTGGAGGAGGGAAATGCAGGGAAGCTGTGGCATGGGGAGGACATGCAATTCCAGCAGACACCTCAGCCTGCAAGGTGCTCTGCTCTACCTCAGCTCCTCTCTTAGATATGCCAATCCCAGCTCAGCACCTCAGGGTACTGGGGCCCAACAAGTAGAACATGCCTGTTCATGGAAAGGGGAGCAGGTTTCAATATCTCTCTGTTCCATAACATACAAGCAAATCTTTATTATCTGCCTCACTGGAGAACTTTGAAGAAATGGTAATGTTTTCCCACCCAGAACAGCAATTTCCTGGCTCTACTGCTTTCTTCTACTGATGGCAGGAGAAGAAATACTCATCTTCCCCTCTACCTCTGCCACCAACATTCAGTATAATATTTCATGACGCGCTTCCTTTGGGTGTTTCCAGGACTCCTGGTTAAATGGCCCTATCTAAGGACATCTCTTCATTTAGAGCAGCTGCATGTATGTCCTTCCCATTGCTCCCAGATTTCCTCCTGCAGCTGTTCTCTGGTCATTCCAATGCATCTCCTTTAAATGGCTTCATGCTTTGAGCTTTTGGGAGTTTCCCAATTTTTCAGAAGTTTAAATAACTCCTTACTCAGCATCTTATTGTAAGTTTTACCTATCACCTCTTCTTATGCCTTTGTCTAAAATACTGCCTTTATGGCAATGCCTTGTAGATGGTGGACATGTCAGATGCTGCTGGGATGTCACAAGGAGCAGAGGGAAGGGTTTTGCTTGATTCAATTTATCATATTCACATTTTTTGATGTTGGCCATGAAGAGAAAGTTTTCAGTACCCTCCTACCCCTGCCTCTGTGCGAACTGGCCAAGGAGAGACCGGGCGGGGGCGGCAAAAGTCTGCAGGCGGTGCCAAGGAGTCTGATGGGGCAGGGCGGGGCGCTCCCAACCATGGCTGGGCGGGGGCCGCGACAGACAGGGGCAGGGGCAGGGGCAGGGGCAGGGGCAGGGGCAGGGGCAGGGGCAGGGGCAGGGGCAGGGCAGGGGCAGGGGCGGGGAGAGAGGGGATGCGAGAGTGTGCGGCCGTGCGAGCGGGAGCGGCGGGGGCGGTGGGGAGCGGTGGTGTCTGAGGAGCCGGGCGTGTGTCCCTGTGTCTGTCTCTCTCTCTGTGTCAACGAGGCCCGAGGGCGGGCGGCTTCGTGCCGGCCCCGGGCGCCTCGGCACCGAGCCCCCGCGGCCCCCCAGGCTCCTTCCGAGGACCGAAGACCTCTGCGGGCCCTGAAGGAACCGGCCCCAAAGCGGCCGCCCGCTTGCCGGCGGTGCTGCCGGCGGCGGGCCGGGCCGGGCCGAGTCGCACCGGGGCCGGCGGCTGCGAGCTGATTTCCGCCGCACGGACGGGCTTCTCTTCCCCGCTGGCCCCGCTGACATTCTCTTCTGCGGGGCAGGGCTGTGTCGGCTCCCGGACGGGCGGCGGGGGGCACTGGGGACGCCGTTTCCACAGTTCTGCACCTCAGGAGACCCGAGCACAGGGCACGGGCTGCCCGTCGGCTCGCCTGCGGGTGCTCTGCATAATAAAGGAAACTGAACAAAATCTGCCAAGAAAATTTCTTTTTCGGCTAAGTTTCTCATACCAGGCAAATAGAAGAGCCATTCTTTCAAGAAAGGAGAAAATGGGGGGGAATAAAACCCTAAAGACAAACTGAATAAAACCCCAAACCAAAAAAATCTCAAAACAAAACACAAAACCCAAAGGAAAAAAACCCAAAAAATCCAAAACAAAACCAGAAAACCCAAAACAAAAGCCCTGCACCTCACCTGCCCTCCAAAAAACCACCCCAAAAAACGAAATACAACCCAGAAAAATACAAAAATATGTGTTGGTCTTGAAAGTGGGCGGTTTATGGGCTGGGATGGGGCTGCTAGAGCTGTCCGGCTCTGGGCTGTAAGGAGGCTGTGAGCTTCCCCTGGCTCCAGGGCCGCCGGTGCTGGGTCGGCACCCTTGCGGCAAGCGTTGTCAGGGGGCAGCAGGTCTACTCTTGCTCCAGGCAAGCCTGGGGCAATCAGGTCTACCCGCCTCCGGAGCCATCAGGTCTACCAGGATCTGGGGACTCCCGGCTCTTGGCGGTGCCCGTGCCACGGGCAGTGACGGGTGACATCAGGTCATCCCCAACTCCGCGCCGGCCCAGGGTTATCAGGTCTACCCAGCTCCAGGGTCACCTGCTTCGTGGCAGGACCTTCATGGCCAGGGTCAACAGGTCTACCCCGATGCTGAGTGACCGTAAGGTATTGTGGCCAGGACAACAGGTCTACCCTGGCTCCGGGGCTGCTGGGTTCATTGCAGTGCCCTGGATGTGAGCGGTGGCGGGGGACAAAAGGTCTACCCTGGCTCCGGGCCGGCCCGGGGCCATCAGGACTACCCCTCTCCACGGCCGCCGTGCTCGTGGTTGCGCTCAAGCTGCGGGTGGGATTGACAGCTAGCAGAACAGAATGGTTGGAAAAAGATCTGCCACCACCAGACACCAGACCACACCCAACAGGGTCACCCACCTCCTCTTGTCTATGGACGGTAATTAGGGGACCCGAAGACTTAAAACTAATTTAAAAAAACTTGCTAGAAGCTGATATACAGTAAGGTAGTAATAACCATTTCTGAGTTAAAGTACCACAGTAAAAGTTTAAACACTTTGTAATTCTTTAATAAGTGTCCTTTAGCCAAGGAAGTCAACTGAAGAAAGTTTTAGTTAGAATATTATTAAGTCTCACTTAGTTGCTAGGAATTAAGAGAATTACCCAAAGAAGCTAACCCTCAAAAGCCAGAGACTGTAAGTTGATGCAGGCTTAAGCCCGATCAAAGAAATAGTGGAGGGATTTCTTATGAACAAAACAGCCTTGCTGAGACATTTCGGTTTGGGCTAAGTACTGACATTGAAATATTAATTAGCGAATTGCTCCTGGGAATCACCTACACCCCCACCCACACTACCATTCTAGGACTGGGATGCAAAATAGAGAGACCAGTGGAATCACGGGAGGGGGTTTTGGGGATGAAAACACCCCTAAGTGGAAGGCTGGGCACAGTGGAGGGGGCTGGATGGGTGCGCTGCTTGGGGAAAAGGGAACCACATCCCTGGTCTGTGTCTGACCTGTCACCATAGCCTGCAGGGGACCAGACTGGACTGGGCTGTGGGAAGCAGGAACAAAGGAACAACTCTTCCTGGTGTTCCCAGGAGGGAAGGACAGGGGACAGCTGCTGCTGCACTTTGGCAGCAGGCTCTGCACATGCCCTCACCCTTCGGCTACCAGGACTTCAGACACAGACTGCACACCTCTTCACCTCCGGCTACCAGTGTGCCACGGAGACTCCAGGGACAGACTCTGCAGCCTTCTCGCCCTTTGGCTACTGGGAAAAAGCTACAACAGCGGGGGTGAGCTCTGTATTGAGCTCCCTTGCTCTGCTGATCTTTTGAATAAAGAGCTGAACATTAATAAAGGCACGAGCCCTGTTTACTACATGAAGGCCCCCAAAATTCCACTAAAAAGCCCCAAAATCCCCTAAAAATCACCGCTGTTGTGCCCCCGTCCCCCGAATCCCCCATACCCCATTCAGGGTGAGCCTGGGACTGCCTGGGACCCCCAGATCTCCATAGGACCCCCTCCAGGAACCCCAAATCTTCCCCAGAGCCCCCCGCCAAAGTTGGCCCAGGACCCCCTGAGAGCCCCCAGACCCCAATTGCACCCAGCCCAGGATGCCCCCTGAGACCCTTCCCAAGACCCCACCCAGGACCCTTCCAGGACCCTCCAGACCCCGCCCCAAACCCAACTCTAGACCCCCCAGCCTCTCCCCAGATCCCTCCAGGACCTCTCCCAAAAACCCCCAACCCCCCCCAGACCCTCTCTGGGACCCTTCCAGATCCCCCAAAGCCCCTCCCCAAAACCTCCAAAACCTCCTAGGACGCCACCAGGACCCCCCAAACCGCTCCCCCAACTCCGCCCAGACCCTCCCAAGACCCCCCCTCCAGGCCCCTCTCAGGACCCATCCCCACCCCCCAGGTCCCCCCACAATGCTCCAAGACCCCTCCCCAGACTCTCCCTGACACCTCCAGGACCCCTCAGGATCCCCCACCCAAGAGCCCTCCAGGACGCCCAGACTGCCCCGAGGACTCCTCCATGAGCCATCCAGGACCCCCCAGAGCCCTCCCTAAACTCCCCCCGGATCCCTCCCCAAAGGCCCCCGATCCCCCCAGGACCCCTCCCCAGCCCCCCCAGCCCCTCCCAGCCCCCGGCCCCTGTGCGGAGCCCCCTCCCCAGCGTTGCGGCCCCCGCGGCTCCCGCGGCTCCCGCCTCTCCCAGCGCCTCCCCCGCTCTGGCAGCGCCGCCCGCAGGGCCCGCCCGAGCCCGGGGGGCGGGGCCGCCGGGGGAGGGGCGCCGCTCCCGGCTCCCTCTGATTGGCTGCAGCCGCGCGCTGATTGGTTGGTTCGGCACGGGGCGCGCCGCTATTGGCTGGAGGAGCCCGCGCGCGCGGTGCAGGCGGGAAATTGTCAGGGGAGCGCGGCTGAGGAGGGGCTGAGGTGGGGCCGGGGAAACTGAACGGGGGGTTTGGGGCGGCTCGGGGAGAAATTGGGGATTTCTGGGGAACTGACAGGAAATAGGCGTGTGTCTGCTGGGTTTGGGGGAATGAGGGGGCTTTAGGGAGCTTTGGGGGGAGCTTGAGAGCTTCTGGAGCGTTCTCCGTTGGGTTTAGGGGGATCTGAGGGTAATTGCGGGGGTCCGAGGGGACTTTGGCGGAGTTGTGAGAGGAACTGGGGGGATCTGGGGGTTCTGAGGTGGCTCTGGGGTCAATTTTGGGGTAAAGTGGGGGGATCTGAGGGTAATTTGGGGGCTTTAGGTGGGTCTGGGGTGGATTTGGGGCTCTGGGGACACCTAAAGGGGTGCCAGGGGGTGAAGGGGTCGCAGCCCCCCAGACGCCCCCTGAAGCCCCCCTGTCCCCACAGAGGGGTCCCGGCCCTGGCGGTGCAGGACCCCCGGCCCCAGCCCAGCATCTCCATCAACCACCTGAACCGGGACACCAAGGAGGACGGGGATGGCTGGGGGGTCCTGGGGGCTCTGAGAGTGTCCGTGCCTGTCCCCAGGGGCTCAGGCTGTCCCCTGGGTGTCCCAGAGCTGGAGAAGTCCCTCTGCGCCGTTTCCTCGCCGTTTGGGCAGATTTTGGACATTTTGGTGCGGCGCAGTCTCGGCCTGCGGGGCCAGGCCTTCCTCACCTTCAGGGAGATGAGCAGCGCCACCAACGCCCTGCGCTCCCTGCAGGGCTTCCCCTCCTGCGGCCAACCCGTGGGGAGACAGCGACTGGGGGAGTTCTGGCACTGGGGAAAGAACTGCAATGCTGGGGAAAAACCGCCAAACTCTGGCCTCAGATACCCCCAAAGTCCAACTTGGAATCCCACCAAACTCATTCACCCTGAACACCCCAAAGCTTCCCTTTCTATGACAAGCCCATGGTAAGACAGAAATGCTGGGTGAAATCCTGGAATTCTCATGGAAAAAACCCAAAATCCTGAGGAAAAAAAACAAACCCAACCAGGATTCCCCCCAAAATCCCATCAAGAATCCCTGAAATTGAGTTGGAAACACCCCTAAATCCAACCAGGAACCCCCCAAAGCTTCCCCTTCTATGACAAGTCCATGGTGAGACCCAAATCCTTGGGAAAATCCTGACATTTTGGGAAAAAATCCTGAAATTCTGGGAGAAATCCTGAATTCCTGGGGGAAAAACTCAAAATGCAGCCTCAAATATCCCCAAAATCCAACCAGGAACCGCCCCAAAGCTTCCCCTTCTACCAAATGTCCATGGTAAGAGACAAATCAGAGTAGAAGTCCTGGGATTTTGGGAACAATCCTGAAATTCTGGGAAAAACTCCAAAATCCTTGGGAAAAAACCCAAATCCAGCCTCAGTTATCCCTAAAATTCACCCTAACGCCCCCCCCCCCCCTCACCCGCCAAAGCTTCCCCTTCCGGGACAAACCTGTGGTAATAGCAGAATCTTCAGGCAAATACCCAAATTTTGGGAAAAATCCTGTAATTCTGGGACAAAAGCACAAAATTCAATTGGGAACCCACCCAAAATCCGTCCAGGAGCCCCCAAGAATTCACCCTGAATCTCCTAAACCTTCCCCTTCTACCCCACAGTGAGACCCAAATTCAGGGAAAAATCCACAGATTCTTGAAAAAACAGGAAATCTTGGGAAAAAGCCTGAAATCTGGGGAAGAAACGGAAATCTCACCAGAAATCCACCCCCCAATCCCCTGGGAATGACCCCAAATCCCTGCTGGAACCTCCCCAATTCCTCTGAATTACCCCAAAATCCTGCTGAAATTCCCTGAATTCCTTCTAGGACTTGCCAAAATCCCTCAAAAACGTCCCTGATTGCTTCTGGAACTGCCCCAGATCCATTCTGGAGCATCCCCAAATCCCTCCGAACTTCTGAAAATCCCTTGGAAGACCCCAAAATCTCTCTTGAAACTCTCCCAGATCCCCTCAGAATTCCCCCAGATCCCTCAGAAAGCCCCAGATCCCCTCTGGAGCCTCTTCCAGATGCCCCCAAAATCCTCGGGAACAACCCCAAACCCCCCGAGCCGTCCCCAGCTCCCCCCGGAGTGATCCCAAATCCCCCCGGAGCCAGCCCAGGTCCCCTCTGGAAGCTCCCCGAGTCCCTCGGGAAGCCGCAGATCCCCGGGAGCCGCCGGGCAGCGCCGGGAAAGCCCAAAGCCCCGCGGCAGTGCCGCATCCCGGCCGGAGCTGCCCCGGGAGCCCCGCGGGGCCGGGGCCGGGGCCGGGATGCGCCGTCCCAGCGGATCCAGCGCGCCCGGCCGGGCTCGGCCAGCGCGGCCCAGGGCAGGGAGCGCTGGTGGGGCGGGAGCGGGAGCGGAGCGCGAACGGGACCAGCGCAGAGCCAAGGGGGGAGAGGCCCCGGCCCCACAGAGAGCGGGGCCGGAGCGCGGGGCCGGGCGGGGATGGCTCGGGGATTGTCCCGGGCGATTCGGGCACTCGCAGCGATCTCTGCGGGATTCTTGGGCTGCTCCTGGGAGGTTTGGCTGGCATTTTGAGGGAAGTTTTCGTGGGGATTTTTGGGTGGATTTCCTCGCACTTCGGGTGGGATGTGATAGGACTTGGGGGCATTTTTTGGGGAATTTGAGAGGGGTTTGGTGGGATTTCGGCGCGGATTTTTTGAGTGTATTTGGTGTGGATTTTGCGGGGGTTTAGGGAAATTTTGGTCGGATATTTTGGGTGATTTGGTGGGATTTTTTGTGTGGATTTTGTGTGATTGGGGGATTTTTGGCTGCATTTTTGTACAAATTTTTCTCTGTGGATTCTGTGGGATTTTCATGGGGATTTAGTGGGACTTTTTGTGGGATTTTTGTGTGGCATTTAAGGGGATTTTGGGGGCGATTTTTATGGGGATTTTGAGGGATTTCTGTGAGCCTTGGGGTGATTTTTTGTGGATTTTTTTGGGTGAGTTTTGTGGGCTTTTGGGTGGAATTTTTGTGGAGATTTACCTGGGATTTTGTGTGGTTTTTCTGGCATTTTCAAGGAATCTACAGTGGAATTTTTGTGGGAATTTTATGGTATTTTTGGTGGGATTTTTTGTGAGGATTTTGAGTCGATTTCTATTGGATTTTGGGGAGTTTTGGGGGATTTTTTAGGAAGATTTTAGTTGGGTTTTGGGTGTTTTGGGGGAGATTTTTATGGGATTTTGATGATATTTTTGTGAGGACTTTTGGTGATATTTTTGTGAGGGTGAGTGGTGCCTTTGGTTCCAACCAACTTTCCTCCCCGAGCCAACGTTACCCACTCCCTCACACGTCCCCCCCGTGCCTTCCCACTGCCTTGTCCTGTCAGGGCTTCCGCAGCCCCTCATCCCTTCGTGGCCCCGTCCCCTCAGGGTCTCCCCCAGCCTGGCCAACCTGATCCATCAAGAGGCACCTGGGAGCCCTCAGCATTCCAGGCAGCAACACACGGGCAGGAGGACACGGATGGCGCTTCCTGCCTGGGACAGGGCTTGTGGCCATCTCCAGGCACCGCTCTCACAGAGATCCCCACAGCTCCAGCCCCTGCCCATCTGCTCTGTGGGCAGCACAAAGGCTTCAGCAGAACCACCAAAGGCCAAGGGGCTTCTGGCCATTTTCCCTGCAACCCTGCATGCCTGGGCAGCTTGCTGAGCCCAGGAACCCTTTTCTCCCTCTTCCCCTAGGCCCTGCAGAGCCTGGGCAGCAAAAGAAAGATCCTGGGAGTCTGTCTATTACAACACATCCTATATTTCTATGCTAAAGAAAAACAAAAAGAAGAAAAGAACAATCCTAAAGAAACGAAACATTCCTGCTGGCTCGAGTGGCCCCAGCAGACAGAGCCTCTGGGATCAGCTCTCTGCAGAGCTGCAGCAGCGCAGCCAGCCGAGCCCCGACAGACGAGGCCGTCTCCTCCATGCCCTGCAGAGCCGATCATGCAGGCTGTGGAAGCGGGAATATCGAGCTCTCTCTATTCCCTGGAGGACAGACAATGTTTGAACTGCCAGGCTCGCAACGGCGACACTGATGTCATTGGCCGTGTCTTCTAGGGCTGAAAGAGAGAGGAACAGAGCCATGGTCAGTTCCCGCATCTGAGGGGACCGGAGGAGATCCCTGTGCCAGGGCCATCCCAGCCGGCTCTGGCTATGGCCAGCAGGGAGCAGGGACCAGCCGGATCAGCCCAAAGCTGCTAGCCACGAATCCCCCAGGTGCTCTGAAAGCTCTGTGTGCTCTGTCCACGCCGGCCCTGGTCTGCACAGGGAGCAGAGCCCTCCACAGCCGGGGCAGGGCTCGCAGCTCCCCCGCCAGCCCTCGCGTGCAGCCCGCTGCCCTCACTCACCCTCACAGATGAGATGGAGCTCTTCCTTCCTCCCCCTCAGGTACCGCCCGGCCGTCCCTGGGAACACAGAGCCTGTCAGGCCCAGCGGCACAGCTCCCTGCCAGCGGCGCCGCCAGCCCTGTGCCCACACGCCCTCCTGGCCCGGCTTGTGGCTCACCCATGAACCTGACGGCCGCCTCTCGCAGGGGCTCCTGTGGGCTCTGCAGGTAGGGCAGGGCCCGGCGCAGGTGCTCGGCCACGCTGCTGCTGTCCTCTGCCAGCTGGAGAGAGCGACAGGAGGGAAGGGTTGGCCCCGCAGCCCCCCGGGCCGGGGCTCCATGGGCACCCGGCTCGGGCCGCAGGAGCCTGGAGCAGAGCCCGCGCAGCCTCGGGCTGCAGCAGCGGGCAGGGGCACAGCTGCCAGCCCGCACACCGAGCACCGCGCTCAGGGGCTGCTCCAGGCTGGGGCTGCGGCTTCCCGGCCCTCCTTACCAGGATCTCAATGAACCTCCACAGTTTCTCCTTCTTTACAGGTTTTTCAAGATCTCTCCTGTTTAAGAATTTGGCCACACAAAGCAGGGTTTCCCAAGAAGCCTGGAGAGCAGTAGAGACACGGAAATGGCCCCGCAGCCCAGGATCAGCATCCCTGTGCCAGGGCCAGGAGGAGGATGCAGCCTGCCAGGCGCCAGGGCAGGAGGCAGCCAAGCCCCCTCCCAGGGCGACAGCAGCAGCCCGTGAGTCCTCACCTCTGCCACACTCTGATTCTCATCATGGCAGTGGAAGAAGAGTGGGAGCAGGCTGTGACACACTTGTGTCATCAGGAGCTTTTTCTCTTCTTCCACTACAGTAGACAGCAAGGCTCGAAATACAAACATGGAGATCCACTGCACATGCCAGTCATCCTGTGTAACAGGAAGGAAACAAGACCTTGGCATCAGCTGATTCTGGCCCACCTTGGCGCAGGCCTGCATCTCCACAGGGCACCAAGTGTCTGGGCAGCAGCCAGTGGCCGTGGCTGAGGGCACAGAGCCTTACGTGTTCAAAGAGTGGCAGGAGCACCTTAGCCAGCTGCAGGGCGATGGGGCTGGGTATTGGGGTGTCATTATCCAAGAAGAAATCACTAAGTAGAACAATGCTCATCCTGACCACATCACTATCATTTTCCTGCAGGAGCTCCCCGAGGCTTTCGGTCAGGCTCCGCATTCTTTTGGCCTGTGCGGAACAAAAGTGTGTGAAAGGCCACCCTGCTGCCACAGGGCCCAGAGGCCAAAGGCCTGTCCCGCAGCCCTCGGGCAGCTGAAGTGGGAGGCAGGAGAGCTGGGAGCGGCTGACCCAGTGCCTGAAGACCAGCAACTGCGTTCCCCAGCACCACGCTGCCTGCACGGCTTCAGCTGCTGCCCCCTCCTTACCAGCGAGGGATTATCCCTGACCAAGAGGAGGGCTCTCAGAACCTGGCGGCGCATCTCCGTGTGCTCACTCAGCAAGTGCCTCGACAAGAGATCCATGATGCTGTCACTGCATGCACTCAAGTCCAGGCAATGCAGGACCTGAAAGGCACAGGGCAGTGACAGGGGACCCGGCCGGCAGGAGCCCAGAACCGCACAGGGCGGGGACCAGGCAGCAGCGCAGGGCGTGGGCACCATCCCAGGCAGCTGCGGCTACGAGAGGGCAGAGAGCTGGGAGGCAGCGCCGGCCTTCAGACTCACCTCCACAAGGAATGCCAGGGCAGGGAAGTGCCAGTATGGCATCTCTTTGTGGAGCAACTGAAGGAGATAGTCTAAGATGCTTTTACACTCATCGATGGATTCTTTGCCCATCTCCCTGGAAGGCAGAAAATGGCACTAAGATGTGGCAGCAGCTCTCTGGCCTCAGAGAGAAACAAACAACTTTCCCAGGCATCGCCTGAGAAAGTCTGAGAAGATCAGAGGAAAGAATGAAAAAACATTCTTATCTTAACATGCTGCACCTGGCATTGTGAACATTCGGAATATGTTACAGAGATTTGTCTACCAAAATGTGCTTTCTTAAGTAACTAATGGTATAGTGTTTAGACTAGAAAACACATTAAATCAACCTATATCATAACTATCTATAAGAACAATGGGTTTCTTAATAATAATTATTATTGATCGGACCTCTGAAATACATGGAGTCAGTGATAATTACTGGCCGGGGGCCCGCTCCTACGACACTAAGACCCTGAGTCGGGGGGGGAAGCCCCTCCCAGGACAGACTGATGCAGTTCTTGTCTTTACCCCCCACCCTGCAGGGGGACCTGGGCCCTTTGAGATGTGGCTGCTGCTGGGCACCCTCCTCTCCCAGCCTTTCCCAGTCTGCTTGGCTGTCCCTCGTCCCTCTGGCCCATGGCCATGGGGACTGAGTGGGATATCCCAGACACAGAGCACAAATGCCGGGAGCAATGGGGAGAAGGGGGTCTCACCTGGCCAGCAGACCCACGGCATAAATGTGGGTGTCAGCACAGAGCAGCGTGTCCCAGCCACGCTTGCGCTCCATTGACAACACCACATCCTCATAGTCCATTTGGCACAGCAGGGACTTCAGGGTCCTCACTGCAAACCTGAGTGCAGAGCAAAGCCCGGGTCACACTGGGAGCACTGGCTCCTGCCCTGGCCATGTGGCAGGGACAGAAGGATTGGGATAGAGCACCTGTTGGGGCTGCTGGCAAGGCCATGTTCTTCCTGGCATCCCTTCCAGAAGGTATCCACCTCCTCTGGCATCTCTTTGGTGCTGAAGAACACTTGGAAGAGCAGATGCACAAATAACTGCGGGAAATGCTCATCCACTATATCTGGGACACAGCGCTCCTGAAGGATCTTCCATATCACCACAGTTGCCTGCAAAGGACGAAGCCCCCCGAGGCAGCGTTCAGTGGCAAGGTGTCCGTGTGACAGGGCCCGAGCGTGGCAGGGAGAGGCCCAGAGAGACACAGGGGGAGCAGCGGGCCTGGTGGCCCTGCAGCTGTCCCTAGGCCAGCTTTCAGGCCAGTGCCTGAGGCAGGGAGATGCAGTGGGGAAAGGAGGATGGAGAGCTGCTGGACAGGTGGCCTTGGGGCCAGCAAAGTCCACTGGCAGAAACTCACAGCCAGGGCAAAGACAGTCATTCTGTTCCCATCGCAGGTGCTCATGCTGTGCTCTGGCCAGCTCCCCAGCACATCCAGGAGTATCTGCTGTGCCAGCTCTGCAGTCCAGGGTGTGCACATGATGGTCTTCCACATGGCCATGGCAGCTCTGCGGGGTTAGAGCTCTGTCTCAGGGCATCTCAGACACAGCACCGTGGTCTGGGCATCTCTAGAGGCCCGGGTTGACTGCCGGCTCTGCCTTTGCCCACTGCCCCTCTCCAGCAGCAGCCAGGCAGCCCAGCCCTGTGGGGACAGGCCCCTGTGGGACAACGAGGGAGCATGGCAGCAGGCTTGGGGCTGACATGCCAGGGCCTGGAAAGGGAGCAGCCAGAGGGCCCTGGGACTCTCTGTTGGTCAGAAACCTGGCCCAGGCTGTACAGGGCGATGGGTTGGGGTGAGCCCTGAGCCCTCTGGGCAGATGGGCCCCATACCTGTCACAGGATGGGGCCACACGCAGGAGTGTCATTACTGCCTCATTTGGCTGCGCTTCTGTGAGATACAGCAGGGCGTTGTCCAGCCTGTGCTCAGCAGAATCATTGGCCATGAGCCACTGGTGGATGTATCTCACCATGCCGGGCACCTGGAGAAGGCACAGGGAGACTTGGAAAGCTGCCAGAGGGATCAGCGTTCCCAGGGTCCCCAGAGAAGTGCTTCCCTTCCCGCCGCACTGCGATGGCCTCAAAGGCTCACAGGGGCCAGCACTAGTGGATTGGGAAGCCATGTGACTCATGGGGCAATTGAAGCCTGGCCACATCTGCTTACTTGCTCTGCTCTGGGAACACCACTCTGCACAAGCAAATCCAGCAGGGCGGCACTGGTCTCATGTCCGAGGAGCTCTGAGTATGCTCTGAGCCCAGGGCTCATGACACTGGTCTCTTCCTGCCGAATTCTCTTGATGAATTTGCAAACGAGCTGTAGGAGAAGAGCAAGAAGCCATGGGGTGCTGCAGGTGTGCTGCTGGGCTGAGCAGTGACAGCAGGCCCAGCCCAGGTGGGGATGGCTGCAGGTACCTGTGCTGTTCTGTGGAAGCGGCCATGGGCGGGTTCCTGCTCTTGTGTCTGGTCCAGGGCTGCATCTGGGAAAGAGCGAGCGCAGCCCGAGCTGAGGGGCTGCCGGAGAGGCCGGAGAACACAGCCCAGCCCTGCGCTGCCCAGGCAGGGACAGCCCCGTGACGGCCCAGGGCACGGAGCACGGCTGTGGGGTGTCTGCCCGGCCCCTATTCCATCCTGACCATGGGCATGGCCCCAGGGGATGGGATGGCATGGCATGGCATGGCATGGCATGGCATGGCATGGCATGGCATGGCATGGCATGGCATGGGGCCAAGCTGGCTGCAGGCACCAGCCCTGTGGCCCAGCTCTGCCACTCACCCTTCTGCCGTGGCTGGAACTGCTCCAGCTCTTCAGGCTGCTGTGCTGGGGCAGTTCCAGGGCCTTCTTTCTCCTCCTTCCCCCAGGCCAGCTTGGGCACGCTCGCAGGTCTGTGCTCTACGACACTGCCTGGATTCATGGCTGCTTGCAGAAGGTGAAAAGGAAAAGGTCCAAGTCAGCAAGTGCTGCAGTCGTGCCTTGAGGGCACCTGCAAGTGTGAAGACTTGGCAAGGCTACAGGACAGCAAGTCCTGCACTCTGCTCTTGGGGCTCCAGCCACAAGGACAGGAGACTCCTGTCAAGGACAGTGAAAAGCAAATGCCACAGTCTGCCCTCGAGGGCAGCTGCAGAAGATTTGCCTTGGGAAGGCCAGGGGTCACCAAGTGCTCTGCTCTGGCCACGAGCTCACCTGCAGGAGTAATACCTCGGGAAAGCTCTGGGTCAGCAAGGAACGAGTGGCTGTGCGAGGGCTCCTCACAGCACCGCTCTCTCGCGTCCTCTCTCGTCGTGTGCACCGAGCACTGTGGAGTGTAACTGTAACTTGTAACTGCCAACACCTCTGCCAGAGCGTGTCACCAAGGGCCCTTGGAATCCCTGTCCCGTTCCATTCCATGGTGACCATGCTGCACGGTGTCACCAAGGGCCCTTGGAATCCCTGTCCCGTTCCATTCCATAGTGACCATGCTGCACCCTGTCACCAAGGGCCCTTGCACGCACTGCCACCTGCCCTGGGGCCACCCCGTGCCCACCCAAAGTGGCCCAGGTTGGAAGGAATCCCTGGCCCCAAGTGTCTGAGACAGCCCGACGGGATCTTTAGGAATGACTCAGACCATCAGCCAACGCTGCCCTGCTCTGCAGGCTCAGGGCAGCAGAAGGAGCCCCCACGGGCTCTGCAGGAGCTGGCAGAGGCTGCCCAGCAGGGAGGCCATGGGGCACAGAGCCCCAAGGCTGCCCAGGGCCCCACGGCACAGGGGCCGTTCCCAGCCCCAATGCTCCTGGCCTGGCCTGGGCTGCACAGGGGCTGTGGCACCATGGCTGGGCCAGCACAGGGCCACAAAGGGGCCCCGCAGCCGCTGCCGGGGCTGGCAGCAAGTCCGGGCACAGACAAGGAATTGCTGAGCATGGCCTGCGCTGGCCAGGGCTGACTGTGCCAAAGGCAGAGCTCAGCTGCTCTTGATGCCTGCAGGAAAAGTCAAGAGGCCAAAGAGCCTCCATGGCTGTGCTGGGGACAGAGGCTGGAGGAGGGAAATGCAGGGAAGCTGTGGCATGGGGAGGACATGCAATTCCAGCAGACACCTCAGCCTGCAAGGTGCTCTGCTCTACCTCAGCTCCTCTCTTAGATATGCCAATCCCAGCTCAGCACCTCAGGGTACTGGGGCCCAACAAGTAGAACATGCCTGTTCATGGAAAGGGGAGCAGGTTTCAATATCTCTCTGTTCCATAACATACAAGCAAATCTTTATTATCTGCCTCACTGGAGAACTTTGAAGAAATGGTAATGTTTTCCCACCCAGAACAGCAATTTCCTGGCTCTACTGCTTTCTTCTACTGATGGCAGGAGAAGAAATACTCATCTTCCCCTCTACCTCTGCCACCAACATTCAGTATAATATTTCATGACGCGCTTCCTTTGGGTGTTTCCAGGACTCCTGGTTAAATGGCCCTATCTAAGGACATCTCTTCATTTAGAGCAGCTGCATGTATGTCCTTCCCATTGCTCCCAGATTTCCTCCTGCAGCTGTTCTCTGGTCATTCCAATGCATCTCCTTTAAATGGCTTCATGCTTTGAGCTTTTGGGAGTTTCCCAATTTTTCAGAAGTTTAAATAACTCCTTACTCAGCATCTTATTGTAAGTTTTACCTATCACCTCTTCTTATGCCTTTGTCTAAAATCCTGCCTTTATGGCAATGCCTTGTAGATGGTGGACATGTCAGATGCTGCTGGGATGTCACAAGGAGCAGAGGGAAGGGTTTTGCTTGATTCAATTTATCATATTCACATTTTTTGATGTTGGCCATGAAGAGAAAGTTTTCAGTACCCTCCTACCCCTGCCTCTGTGCGAACTGGCCAAGGAGAGACCGGGCGGGGGCGGCAAAAGTCTGCAGGCGGTGCCAGGGAGTCTGATGGGGCAGGGCGGGGCGCTCCCAACCATGGCTGGGCGGGGGCCGCGACAGACAGGGGCAGGGGCAGGGGCAGGGGCAGGGGCAGGGGCAGGGGCAGGGGCAGGGGCAGGGCAGGGGCGGGGGCAGGGGCAGGGGCAGGGGCAGGGCAGGGGCAGGGCAGGGGCAGGGAGAGAGGGGATGCGAGAGTGTGCGGCCGTGCGAGCGGGAGCGGCAGGGGCGGTGGGGAGCGGTGGTGTCTGAGGAGCCGGGCGTGTGTCCCTGTGTCTGTCTCTCTCTCTGTGTCAACGAGGCCCGAGGGCGGACGGCTTCGTGCCGGCCCCGGGCGCCTCGGCACCGAGCCCCCGCGGCCCCCCAGGCTCCTTCCGAGGACCGAAGACCTCTGCGGGCCCTGAAGGAACCGGCCCCAAAGCGGCCGCCCGCTTGCCGGCGGTGCTGCCGGCGGCGGGGCGGGCCGGGCCGAGTCGCACCGGGGCCGGCGGCTGCGAGCTGATTTCCGCCGCACGGACGGGCTTCTCTTCCCCGCTGGCCCCGCTGACATTCTCTTCTGCGGGGCAGGGCTGTGTCGGCTCCCGGACGGGCGGCGGGGGGCACTGGGGACGCCGTTTCCACAGTTCTGCACCTCAGGAGACCCGAGCACAGGGCACGGGCTGCCCGTCGGCTCGCCTGCGGGTGCTCTGCATAATAAAGGAAACTGAACAAAATCTGCCAAGAAAATTTCTTTTTCGGCTAAGTTTCTCATACCAGGCAAATAGAAGAGCCATTCTTTCAAGAAAGGAGAAAATGGGGGGGAATAAAACCCTAAAGACAAACTGAATAAAACCCCAAACCAAAAAAATCTCAAAACAAAACACAAAACCCAAAGGAAAAAAACCCAAAAAATCCAAAACAAAACCAGAAAACCCAAAACAAAAGCCCTGCACCTCACCTGCCCTCCAAAAAACCACCCCAAAAAACGAAATACAACCCAGAAAAATACAAAAATATGTGTTGGTCTTGAAAGTGGGCGGTTTATGGGCTGGGATGGGGCTGCTAGAGCTGTCCGGCTCTGGGCTGTAAGGAGGCTGTGAGCTTCCCCTGGCTCCAGGGCCGCCGGTGCTGGGTCGGCACCCTTGCGGCAAGCGTTGTCAGGGGGCAGCAGGTCTACTCTTGCTCCAGGCAAGCCTGGGGCAATCAGGTCTACCCGTCTCCGGAGCCATCAGGTCTACCAGGATCTGGGGACTCCCGGCTCTTGGCGGTGCCCGTGCCACGGGCAGTGACGGGTGACATCAGGTCATCCCCAACTCCGCGCCGGCCCAGGGTTATCAGGTCTACCCAGCTCCAGGGTCACCTGCTTCGTGGCAGGACCTTCATGGCCAGGGTCAACAGGTCTACCCCGATGCTGAGTGACCGTAAGGTATTGTGGCCAGGACAACAGGTCTACCCTGGCTCCGGGGCTGCTGGGTTCATTGCAGTGCCCTGGATGTGAGCGGTGGCGGGGGACAAAAGGTCTACCCTGTCTCCGGGCCGGCCCGGGGCCATCAGGACTACCCCTCTCCACGGCCGCCGTGCTCGTGGTTGCGCTCAAGCTGCGGGTGGGATTGACAGCTAGCAGAACAGAATGGTTGGAAAAAGATCTGCCACCACCAGACACCAGACCACACCCAACAGGGTCACCCACCTCCTCTTGTCTATGGACGGTAATTAGGGGACCCGAAGACTTAAAACTAATTTAAAAAAACTTGCTAGAAGCTGATATACAGTAAGGTAGTAATAACCATTTCTGAGTTAAAGTACCACAGTAAAAGTTTAAACACTTTGTAATTCTTTAATAAGTGTCCTTTAGCCAAGGAAGTCAACTGAAGAAAGTTTTAGTTAGAATATTATTAAGTCTCACTTAGTTGCTAGGAATTAAGAGAATTACCCAAAGAAGCTAACCCTCAAAAGCCAGAGACTGTAAGTTGATGCAGGCTTAAGCCCGATCAAAGAAATAGTGGAGGGATTTCTTATGAACAAAACAGCCTTGCTGAGACATTTCGGTTTGGGCTAAGTACTGACATTGAAATATTAATTAGCGAATTGCTCCTGGGAATCACCTACACCCCCACCCACACTACCATTCTAGGACTGGGATGCAAAATAGAGAGACCAGTGGAATCACGGGAGGGGGTTTTGGGGATGAAAACACCCCTAAGTGGAAGGCTGGGCACAGTGGAGGGGGCTGGATGGGTGCGCTGCTTGGGGAAAAGGGAACCACATCCCTGGTCTGTGTCTGACCTGTCACCATAGCCTGCAGGGGACCAGACTGGACTGGGCTGTGGGAAGCAGGAACAAAGGAACAACTCTTCCTGGTGTTCCCAGGAGGGAAGGACAGGGGACAGCTGCTGCTGCACTTTGGCAGCAGGCTCTGCACATGCCCTCACCCTTCGGCTACCAGGACTTCAGACACAGACTGCACACCTCTTCACCTCCGGCTACCAGTGTGCCACGGAGACTCCAGGGACAGACTCTGCAGCCTTCTCGCCCTTTGGCTACTGGGAAAAAGCTACAACAGCGGGGGTGAGCTCTGTATTGAGCTCCCTTGCTCTGCTGATCTTTTGAATAAAGAGCTGAACATTAATAAAGGCACGAGCCCTGTTTACTACATGAAGGCCCCCAAAATTCCACTAAAAAGCCCCAAAATCCCCTAAAAATCACCGCTGTTGTGCCCCCGTCCCCCGAATCCCCCATACCCCATTCAGGGTGAGCCTGGGACTGCCTGGGACCCCCAGATCTCCATAGGACCCCCTCCAGGAACCCCAAATCTTCCCCAGAGCCCCCCACCAAAGTTGGCCCAGGACCCCCTGAGAGCCCCCAGACCCCAATTGCACCCAGCCCAGGATGCCCCCTGAGACCCTTCCCAAGACCCCCCCCAGGACCCTTCCAGGACCCTCCAGACCCCGCCCCAAACCCAACTCTAGACCCCCCAGCCTCTCCCCAGATCCCTCCTGGACCTCTCCCAAAAACCCCCAACCCCCCCCAGACCCTCTCTGGGACCCTTCCAGATCCCCCAAAGCCCCTCCCCAAAACCTCCAAAACCTCCTAGGACGCCACCAGGACCCCCCAAACCGCTCCCCCAACTCCGCCCAGACCCTCCCAAGACCCCCCCTCCAGGCCCCTCTCAGGACCCATCCCCACCCCCCAGGTCCCCCCACAATGCTCCAAGACCCCTCCCCAGACTCTCCCTGACACCTCCAGGACCCCTCAGGATCCCCCACCCAAGAGCCCTCCAGGACGCCCAGACTGCCCCGAGGACTCCTCCATGAGCCATCCAGGACCCCCCAGAGCCCTCCCTAAACTCCCCCCGGATCCCTCCCCAAAGGCCCCCGATCCCCCCAGGACCCCTCCCCAGCCCCCCCAGCCCCTCCCAGCCCCCGGCCCCTGTGCGGAGCCCCCTCCCCAGCGTTGCGGCCCCCGCGGCTCCAGCGGCTCCCGCCTCTCCCAGCGCCTCCCCCGCTCTGGCAGCGCCGCCCGCAGGGCCCGCCCGAGCCCGGGGGGCGGGGCCGCCGGGGGAGGGGCGCCGCTCCCGGCTCCCTCTGATTGGCTGCAGCCGCGCGCTGATTGGTTGGTTCGGCACGGGGCGCGCCGCTATTGGCTGGAGGAGCCCGCGCGCGCGGTGCAGGCGGGAAATTGTCAGGGGAGCGCGGCTGAGGAGGGGCTGAGGTGGGGCCGGGGAAACTGAACGGGGGGTTTGGGGCGGCTCGGGGAGAAATTGGGGATTTCTGGGGGAACTGACAGGAAATAGGCGTGTGTCTGCTGGGTTTGGGGGAATGAGGGGGCTTTAGGGAGCTTTGGGGGGAGCTTGAGAGCTTCTGGAGCGTTCTCCGTTGGGTTTAGGGGGATCTGAGGGTAATTGCGGGGGTCCGAGGGGACTTTGGCGGAGTTGTGAGAGGAACTGGGGGGATCTGGGGGTTCTGAGGTGGCTCTGGGGTCAATTTTGGGGTAAAGTGGGGGGATCTGAGGGTAATTTGGGGGCTTTAGGTGGGTCTGGGGTGGATTTGGGGCTCTGGGGACACCTAAAGGGGTGCCAGGGGGTGAAGGGGTCGCAGCCCCCAGACGCCCCCTGAAGCCCCCCTGTCCCCACAGAGGGGTCCCGGCCCTGGCGGTGCAGGACCCCCGGCCCCAGCCCAGCATCTCCATCAACCACCTGAACCGGGACACCAAGGAGGACGGGGATGGCTGGGGGGTCCTGGGGGCTCTGAGAGTGTCCGTGCCTGTCCCCAGGGGCTCAGGCTGTCCCCTGGGTGTCCCAGAGCTGGAGAAGTCCCTCTGCGCCGTTTCCTCGCCGTTTGGGCAGATTTTGGACATTTTGGTGCGGCGCAGTCTCGGCCTGCGGGGCCAGGCCTTCCTCACCTTCAGGGAGATGAGCAGCGCCACCAACGCCCTGCGCTCCCTGCAGGGCTTCCCCTCCTGCGGCCAACCCGTGGGGAGACAGCGACTGGGGGAGTTCTGGCACTGGGGAAAGAACTGCAATGCTGGGGGAAAACCGCCAAACTCTGGCCTCAGATACCCCCAAAGTCCAACTTGGAATCCCACCAAATTCATTCACCCTGAGCACCCCAAAGCTTCCCTTTCTATGACAAGCCCATGGTAAGACAGAAATGCTGGGTGAAATCCTGGAATTCTCATGGAAAAAACCCAAAATCCTGAGGAAAAAAAACAAACCCAACCAGGATTCCCCCCAAAATCCCATCAAGAATCCCTGAAATTGAGTTGGAAACACCCCTAAATCCAACCAGGAACCCCCCAAAGCTTCCCCTTCTATGACAAGTCCATGGTGAGACCCAAATCCTTGGGAAAATCCTGACATTTTGGGAAAAAATCCTGAAATTCTGGGAGAAATCCTGAATTCCTGGGGGAAAAACTCAAAATGCAGCCTCAAATATCCCCAAAATCCAACCAGGAACCGCCCCAAAGCTTCCCCTTCTACCAAATGTCCATGGTAAGAAACAAATCAGAGTAGAAGTCCTGGGATTTTGGGAACAATCCTGAAATTCTGGGAAAAACTCCAAAATCCTTGGGAAAAAACCCAAATCCAGCCTCAGTTATCCCTAAAATTCACCCTAACGCCCCCCCCCCCCCCCCCACCCGCCAAAGCTTCCCCTTCCGGGACAAACCTGTGGTAATAGCAGAATCTTCAGGCAAATACCCAAATTTTGGGAAAAATCCTGTAATTCTGGGACAAAAGCACAAAATTCAATTGGGAACCCACCCAAAATCCGTCCAGGAGCCCCCAAGAATTCACCCTGAATCTCCTAAACCTTCCCCTTCTACCCCACAGTGAGACCCAAATTCAGGGAAAAATCCACAGATTCTTGAAAAAACAGGAAATCTTGGGAAAAAGCCTGAAATCTGGGGAAGAAACGGAAATCTCACCAGAAATCCACCCCCCAATCCCCTGGGAATGACCCCAAATCCCTGCTGGAACCTCCCCAATTCCTCTGAATTACCCCAAAATCCTGCTGAAATTCCCTGAATTCCTTCTAGGACTTGCCAAAATCCCTCAAAAACGTCCCTGATTGCTTCTGGAACTGCCCCAGATCCATTCTGGAGCATCCCCAAATCCCTCCGAACTTCTGAAAATCCCTTGGAAGACCCCAAAATCTCTCTTGAAACTCTCCCAGATCCCCTCAGAATTCCCCCAGATCCCTCAGAAAGCCCCAGATCCCCTCTGGAGCCTCTTCCAGATCCCCCCAAAATCCTCGGGAACAACCCCAAACCCCCCGAGCCGTCCCCAGCTCCCCCCGGAGTGATCCCAAATCCCCCCGGAGCCAGCCCAGGTCCCCTCTGGAAGCTCCCCGAGTCCCTCGGGAAGCCGCAGATCCCCGGGAGCCGCCGGGCAGCGCCGGGAAAGCCCAAAGCCCCGCGGCAGTGCCGCATCCCGGCCGGAGCTGCCCCGGGAGCCCCGCGGGGCCGGGGCCGGGGCCGGGATGCGCCGTCCCAGCGGATCCAGCGCGCCCGGCCGGGCTCGGCCAGCGCGGCCCAGGGCAGGGAGCGCTGGTGGGGCGGGAGCGGGAGCGGAGCGCGAACGGGACCAGCGCAGAGCCAAGGGGGGAGAGGCCCCGGCCCCACAGAGAGCGGGGCCGGAGCGCGGGGCCGGGCGGGGATGGCTCGGCGATTGTTCCGGGCGATTCGGGCACTCGCAGCGATCTCTGCGGGATTCTTGGGCTGCTCCTGGGAGGTTTGGCTGGGATTTTGAGGGAAGTTTTCGTGGGGATTTTTGGGTGGATTTCCTCGCACTTCGGGTGGGATGTGATAGGACTTGGGGGCATTTTTTGGGGAATTTGAGAGGGGTTTGGTGGGATTTCGGCGCGGATTTTTTGAGTGTATTTGGTGTGGATTTTGCGGGGGTTTAGGGAAATTTTGGTCGGATATTTTGGGTGATTTGGTGGGATTTTTTGTGTGGATTTTGTGTGATTGGGGGATTTTTGGCTGCATTTTTGTACAAATTTTTCTCTGTGGATTCTGTGGGATTTTCATGGGGATTTAGTGGGACTTTTTGTGGGATTTTTGTGTGGCATTTAAGGGGATTTTGGGGGCGATTTTTATGGGGATTTTGAGGGATTTCTGTGAGCCTTGGGGTGATTTTTTGTGGATTTTTTTGGGTGAGTTTTGTGGGCTTTTGGGTGGAATTTTTGTGGAGATTTACCTGGGATTTTGTGTGGTTTTTCTGGCATTTTCAAGGAATCTACAGTGGAATTTTTGTGGGAATTTTATGGTATTTTTGGTGGGATTTTTTGTGAGGATTTTGAGTCGATTTCTATTGGATTTTGGGGAGTTTTGGGGGATTTTTTAGGAAGATTTTAGTTGGGTTTTGGGTGTTTTGGGGGAGATTTTTATGGGATTTTGATGATATTTTTGTGAGGACTTTTGGTGATATTTTTGTGAGGGTGAGTGGTGCCTTTGGTTCCAACCAACTTTCCTCCCCGAGCCAACGTTACCCACTCCCTCACACGTCCCCCCCGTGCCTTCCCACTGCCTTGTCCTGTCAGGGCTTCCGCAGCCCCTCATCCCTTCGTGGCCCCGTCCCCTCAGGGTCTCCCCCAGCCTGGCCAACCTGCCCCATCAAGAGGCACCTGGGAGCCCTCAGCATTCCAGGCAGCAACACACGGGCAGGAGGACACGGATGGCGCTTCCTGCCTGGGACAGGGCTTGTGGCCATCTCCAGGCACCGCTCTCACAGAGATCCCCACAGCTCCAGCCCCTGCCCATCTGCTCTGTGGGCAGCACAAAGGCTTCAGCAGAACCACCAAAGGCCAAGGGGCTTCTGGCCATTTTCCCTGCAACCCTGCATGCCTGGGCAGCTTGCTGAGCCCAGGAACCCTTTTCTCCCTCTTCCCCTAGGCCCTGCAGAGCCTGGGCAGCAAAAGAAAGATCCTGGGAGTCTGTCTATTACAACACATCCTATATTTCTATGCTAAAGAAAAACAAAAAGAAGAAAAGAACAATCCTAAAGAAACGAAACATTCCTGCTGGCTCGAGTGGCCCCAGCAGACAGAGCCTCTGGGATCAGCTCTCTGCAGAGCTGCAGCAGCGCAGCCAGCCGAGCCCCGACAGACGAGGCCGTCTCCTCCATGCCCTGCAGAGCCGATCATGCAGGCTGTGGAAGCGGGAATATCGAGCTCTCTCTATTCCCTGGAGGACAGACAATGTTTGAACTGCCAGGCTCGCAACGGCGACACTGATGTCATTGGCCGTGTCTTCTAGGGCTGAAAGAGAGAGGAACAGAGCCATGGTCAGTTCCCGCATCTGAGGGGACCGGAGGAGATCCCTGTGCCAGGGCCATCCCAGCCGGCTCTGGCTATGGCCAGCAGGGAGCAGGGACCAGCCGGATCAGCCCAAAGCTGCTAGCCACGAATCCCCCAGGTGCTCTGAAAGCTCTGTGTGCTCTGTCCACGCCGGCCCTGGTCTGCACAGGGAGCAGAGCCCTCCACAGCCGGGGCAGGGCTCGCAGCTCCCCCGCCAGCCCTCGCGTGCAGCCCGCTGCCCTCACTCACCCTCACAGATGAGATGGAGCTCTTCCTTCCTCCCCCTCAGGTACCGCCCGGCCGTCCCTGGGAACACAGAGCCTGTCAGGCCCAGCGGCACAGCTCCCTGCCAGCGGCGCCGCCAGCCCTGTGCCCACACGCCCTCCTGGCCCGGCTCGTGGCTCACCCATGAACCTGACGGCCGCCTCTCGCAGGGGCTCCTGTGGGCTCTGCAGGTAGGGCAGGGCCCGGCGCAGGTGCTCGGCCACGCTGCTGCTGTCCTCTGCCAGCTGGAGAGAGCGACAGGAGGGAAGGGTTGGCCCCGCAGCCCCCCGGGCCGGGGCTCCATGGGCACCCGGCTCGGGCCGCAGGAGCCTGGAGCAGAGCCCGCGCAGCCTCGGGCTGCAGCAGCGGGCAGGGGCACAGCTGCCAGCCCGCACACCGAGCACCGCGCTCAGGGGCTGCTCCAGGCTGGGGCTGCGGCTTCCCGGCCCTCCTTACCAGGATCTCAATGAACCTCCACAGTTTCTCCTTCTTTACAGGTTTTTCAAGATCTCTCCTGTTTAAGAATTTGGCCACACAAAGCAGGGTTTCCCAAGAAGCCTGGAGAGCAGTAGAGACACGGAAATGGCCCCGCAGCCCAGGATCAGCATCCCTGTGCCAGGGCCAGGAGGAGGATGCAGCCTGCCAGGCGCCAGGGCAGGAGGCAGCCAAGCCCCCTCCCAGGGCGACAGCAGCAGCCCGTGAGTCCTCACCTCTGCCACACTCTGATTCTCATCATGGCAGTGGAAGAAGAGTGGGAGCAGGCTGTGACACACTTGTGTCATCAGGAGCTTTTTCTCTTCTTCCACTACAGTAGACAGCAAGGCTCGAAATACAAACATGGAGATCCACTGCACATGCCAGTCATCCTGTGTAACAGGAAGGAAACAAGACCTTGGCATCAGCTGATTCTGGCCCACCTTGGCGCAGGCCTGCATCTCCACAGGGCACCAAGTGTCTGGGCAGCAGCCAGTGGCCGTGGCTGAGGGCACAGAGCCTTACGTGTTCAAAGAGTGGCAGGAGCACCTTAGCCAGCTGCAGGGCGATGGGGCTGGGTATTGGGGTGTCATTATCCAAGAAGAAATCACTAAGTAGAACAATGCTCATCCTGACCACATCACTATCATTTTCCTGCAGGAGCTCCCCGAGGCTTTCGGTCAGGCTCCGCATTCTTTTGGCCTGTGCGGAACAAAAGTGTGTGAAAGGCCACCCTGCTGCCACAGGGCCCAGAGGCCAAAGGCCTGTCCCGCAGCCCTCGGGCAGCTGAAGTGGGAGGCAGGAGAGCTGGGAGCGGCTGACCCAGTGCCTGAAGACCAGCAACTGCGTTCCCCAGCACCACGCTGCCTGCACGGCTTCAGCTGCTGCCCCCTCCTTACCAGCGAGGGATTATCCCTGACCAAGAGGAGGGCTCTCAGAACCTGGCGGCGCATCTCCGTGTGCTCACTCAGCAAGTGCCTCGACAAGAGATCCATGATGCTGTCACTGCATGCACTCAAGTCCAGGCAATGCAGGACCTGAAAGGCACAGGGCAGTGACAGGGGACCCGGCCGGCAGGAGCCCAGAACCGCACAGGGCGGGGACCAGGCAGCAGCGCAGGGCGTGGGCACCATCCCAGGCAGCTGCGGCTACGAGAGGGCAGAGAGCTGGGAGGCAGCGCCGGCCTTCAGACTCACCTCCACAAGGAATGCCAGGGCAGGGAAGTGCCAGTATGGCATCTCTTTGTGGAGCAACTGAAGGAGATAGTCTAAGATGCTTTTACACTCATCGATGGATTCTTTGCCCATCTCCCTGGAAGGCAGAAAATGGCACTAAGATGTGGCAGCAGCTCTCTGGCCTCAGAGAGAAACAAACAACTTTCCCAGGCATCGCCTGAGAAAGTCTGAGAAGATCAGAGGAAAGAATGAAAAAACATTCTTATCTTAACATGCTGCACCTGGCATTGTGAACATTCGGAATATGTTACAGAGATTTGTCTACCAAAATGTGCTTTCTTAAGTAACTAATGGTATAGTGTTTAGACTAGAAAACACATTAAATCAACCTATATCATAACTATCTATAAGAACAATGGGTTTCTTAATAATAATTATTATTGATCGGACCTCTGAAATACATGGAGTCAGTGATAATTACTGGCCGGGGGCCCGCTCCTACGACACTAAGACCCTGAGTCGGGGGGGGAAGCCCCTCCCAGGACAGACTGATGCAGTTCTTGTCTTTACCCCCTACCCTGCAGGGGGACCTGGGCCCTTTGAGATGTGGCTGCTGCTGGGCACCCTCCTCTCCCAGCCTTTCCCAGTCTGCTTGGCTGTCCCTCGTCCCTCTGGCCCATGGCCATGGGGACTGAGTGGGATATCCCAGCCACAGAGCACAAATGCCGGGAGCAATGGGGAGAAGGGGGTCTCACCTGGCCAGCAGACCCACGGCATAAATGTGGGTGTCAGCACAGAGCAGCGTGTCCCAGCCACGCTTGCGCTCCATTGACAACACCACATCCTCATAGTCCATTTGGCACAGCAGGGACTTCAGGGTCCTCACTGCAAACCTGAGTGCAGAGCAAAGCCCGGGTCACACTGGGAGCACTGGCTCCTGCCCTGGCCATGTGGCAGGGACAGAAGGATTGGGATAGAGCACCTGTTGGGGCTGCTGGCAAGGCCATGTTCTTCCTGGCATCCCTTCCAGAAGGTATCCACCTCCTCTGGCATCTCTTTGGTGCTGAAGAACACTTGGAAGAGCAGATGCACAAATAACTGCGGGAAATGCTCATCCACTATATCTGGGACACAGCGCTCCTGAAGGATCTTCCATATCACCACAGTTGCCTGCAAAGGACGAAGCCCCCCGAGGCAGCGTTCAGTGGCAAGGTGTCCGTGGGACAGGGCCCGAGCGTGGCAGGGAGAGGCCCAGAGAGACACAGGGGGAGCAGCGGGCCTGGTGGCCCTGCAGCTGTCCCTAGGCCAGCTTTCAGGCCAGTGCCTGAGGCAGGGAGATGCAGTGGGGAAAGGAGGATGGAGAGCTGCTGGACAGGTGGCCTTGGGGCCAGCAAAGTCCACTGGCAGAAACTCACAGCCAGGGCAAAGACAGTCATTCTGTTCCCATCGCAGGTGCTCATGCTGTGCTCTGGCCAGCTCCCCAGCACATCCAGGAGTATCTGCTGTGCCAGCTCTGCAGTCCAGGGTGTGCACATGATGGTCTTCCACATGGCCATGGCAGCTCTGCGGGGTTAGAGCTCTGTCTCAGGGCATCTCAGACACAGCACCGTGGTCTGGGCATCTCTAGAGGCCCGGGTTGACTGCCGGCTCTGCCTTTGCCCACTGCCCCTCTCCAGCAGCAGCCAGGCAGCCCAGCCCTGTGGGGACAGGCCCCTGTGGGACAACGAGGGAGCATGGCAGCAGGCTTGGGGCTGACATGCCAGGGCCTGGAAAGGGAGCAGCCAGAGGGCCCTGGGACTCTCTGTTGGTCAGAAACCTGGCCCAGGCTGTACAGGGCGATGGGTTGGGGTGAGCCCTGAGCCCTCTGGGCAGATGGGCCCCATACCTGTCACAGGATGGGGCCACACGCAGGAGTGTCATTACTGCCTCATTTGGCTGCGCTTCTGTGAGATACAGCAGGGCGTTGTCCAGCCTGTGCTCAGCAGAATCATTGGCCATGAGCCACTGGTGGATGTATCTCACCATGCCGGGCACCTGGAGAAGGCACAGGGAGACTTGGAAAGCTGCCAGAGGGATCAGCGTTCCCAGGGTCCCCAGAGAAGTGCTTCCCTTCCCGCCGCACTGCGATGGCCTCAAAGGCTCACAGGGGCCAGCACTAGTGGATTGGGAAGCCATGTGACTCATGGGGCAATTGAAGCCTGGCCACATCTGCTTACTTGCTCTGCTCTGGGAACACCACTCTGCACAAGCAAATCCAGCAGGGCGGCACTGGTCTCATGTCCGAGGAGCTCTGAGTATGCTCTGAGCCCAGGGCTCATGACACTGGTCTCTTCCTGCCGAATTCTCTTGATGAATTTGCAAACGAGCTGTAGGAGAAGAGCAAGAAGCCATGGGGTGCTGCAGGTGTGCTGCTGGGCTGAGCAGTGACAGCAGGCCCAGCCCAGGTGGGGATGGCTGCAGGTACCTGTGCTGTTCTGTGGAAGCGGCCATGGGCGGGTTCCTGCTCTTGTGTCTGGTCCAGGGCTGCATCTGGGAAAGAGCGAGCGCAGCCCGAGCTGAGGGGCTGCCGGAGAGGCCGGAGAACACAGCCCAGCCCTGCGCTGCCCAGGCAGGGACAGCCCCGTGACGGCCCAGGGCACGGAGCACGGCTGTGGGGTGTCTGCCCGGCCCCTATTCCATCCTGACCATGGGCATGGCCCCAGGGGATGGGATGGCATGGCATGGCATGGCATGGCATGGCATGGCATGGCATGGCATGGCATGGCATGGCATGGCATGGGGCCAAGCTGGCTGCAGGCACCAGCCCTGTGGCCCAGCTCTGCCACTCACCCTTCTGCCGTGGCTGGAACTGCTCCAGCTCTTCAGGCTGCTGTGCTGGGGCAGTTCCAGGGCCTTCTTTCTCCTCCTTCCCCCAGGCCAGCTTGGGCACGCTCGCAGGTCTGTGCTCTACGACACTGCCTGGATTCATGGCTGCTTGCAGAAGGTGAAAAGGAAAAGGTCCAAGTCAGCAAGTGCTGCAGTCGTGCCTTGAGGGCACCTGCAAGTGTGAAGACTTGGCAAGGCTACAGGACAGCAAGTCCTGCACTCTGCTCTTGGGGCTCCAGCCACAAGGACAGGAGACTCCTGTCAAGGACAGTGAAAAGCAAATGCCACAGTCTGCCCTCGAGGGCAGCTGCAGAAGATTTGCCTTGGGAAGGCCAGGGGTCACCAAGTGCTCTGCTCTGGCCACGAGCTCACCTGCAGGAGTAATACCTCGGGAAAGCTCTGGGTCAGCAAGGAACGAGTGGCTGTGCGAGGGCTCCTCACAGCACCGCTCTCTCGCGTCCTCTCTCGTCGTGTGCACCGAGCACTGTGGAGTGTAACTGTAACTTGTAACTGCCAACACCTCTGCCAGAGCGTGTCACCAAGGGCCCTTGGAATCCCTGTCCCGTTCCATTCCATGGTGACCATGCTGCACGGTGTCACCAAGGGCCCTTGGAATCCCTGTCCCGTTCCATTCCACGGTGACCATGCTGCACCCTGTCACCAAGGGCCCTTGCACGCACTGCCACCTGCCCTGGGGCCACCCCGTGCCCACCCAAAGTGGCCCAGGTTGGAAGGAATCCCTGGCCCCAAGTGTCTGAGACAGCCCGACGGGATCTTTAGGAATGACTCAGACCATCAGCCAACGCTGCCCTGCTCTGCAGGCTCAGGGCAGCAGAAGGAGCCCCCACGGGCTCTGCAGGAGCTGGCAGAGGCTGCCCAGCAGGGAGGCCATGGGGCACAGAGCCCCAAGGCTGCCCAGGGCCCCACGGCACAGGGGCCGTTCCCAGCCCCAATGCTCCTGGCCTGGCCTGGGCTGCACAGGGGCTGTGGCACCATGGCTGGGCCAGCACAGGGCCACAAAGGGGCCCCGCAGCCGCTGCCGGGGCTGGCAGCAAGTCCGGGCACAGACAAGGAATTGCTGAGCATGGCCTGCGCTGGCCAGGGCTGACTGTGCCAAAGGCAGAGCTCAGCTGCTCTTGATGCCTGCAGGAAAAGTCAAGAGGCCAAAGAGCCTCCATGGCTGTGCTGGGGACAGAGGCTGGAGGAGGGAAATGCAGGGAAGCTGTGGCATGGGGAGGACATGCAATTCCAGCAGACACCTCAGCCTGCAAGGTGCTCTGCTCTACCTCAGCTCCTCTCTTAGATATGCCAATCCCAGCTCAGCACCTCAGGGTACTGGGGCCCAACAAGTAGAACATGCCTGTTCATGGAAAGGGGAGCAGGTTTCAATATCTCTCTGTTCCATAACATACAAGCAAATCTTTATTATCTGCCTCACTGGAGAACTTTGAAGAAATGGTAATGTTTTCCCACCCAGAACAGGAATTTCCTGGCTCTACTGCTTTCTTCTACTGATGGCAGGAGAAGAAATACTCATCTTCCCCTCTACCTCTGCCACCAACATTCAGTATAATATTTCATGACGCGCTTCCTTTGGGTGTTTCCAGGACTCCTGGTTAAATGGCCCTATCTAAGGACATCTCTTCATTTAGAGCAGCTGCATGTATGTCCTTCCCATTGCTCCCAGATTTCCTCCTGCAGCTGTTCTCTGGTCATTCCAATGCATCTCCTTTAAATGGCTTCATGCTTTGAGCTTTTGGGAGTTTCCCAATTTTTCAGAAGTTTAAATAACTCCTTACTCAGCATCTTATTGTAAGTTTTACCTATCACCTCTTCTTATGCCTTTGTCTAAAATCCTGCCTTTATGGCAATGCCTTGTAGATGGTGGACATGTCAGATGCTGCTGGGATGTCACAAGGAGCAGAGGGAAGGGTTTTGCTTGATTCAATTTATCATATTCACATTTTTTGATGTTGGCCATGAAGAGAAAGTTTTCAGTACCCTCCTACCCCTGCCTCTGTGCGAACTGGCCAAGGAGAGACCGGGCGGGGGCGGCAAAAGTCTGCAGGCGGTGCCAGGGAGTCTGATGGGGCAGGGCGGGGCGCTCCCAACCATGGCTGGGCGGGGGCCGCGACAGACAGGGGCAGGGGCAGGGGCAGGGGCAGGGGCAGGGGCAGGGGCAGGGGCAGGGGCAGGGGCAGGGCAGGGGCAGGGGCAGGGGCAGGGGCAGGGGCAGGGCAGGGGCGGGGAGAGAGGGGATGCGAGAGTGTGCGGCCGTGCGAGCGGGAGCGGCAGGGGCGGTGGGGAGCGGTGGTGTCTGAGGAGCCGGGCGTGTGTCCCTGTGTCTGTCTCTCTCTCTGTGTCAACGAGGCCCGAGGGCGGGCGGCTTCGTGCCGGCCCCGGGCGCCTCGGCACCGAGCCCCCGCGGCCCCCCAGGCTCCTTCCGAGCACCGAAGACCTCTGCGGGCCGTGAAGGAACCGGCCCCAAAGCGGCCGCCCGCTTGCCGGCGGTGCTGCCGGCGGCGGGGCGGGCCGGGCCGAGTCGCACCGGGGCCGGCGGCTGCGAGCTGATTTCCGCCGCACGGACGGGCTTCTCTTCCCCGCTGGCCCCGCTGACATTCTCTTCTGCGGGGCAGGGCTGTGTCGGCTCCCGGACGGGCGGCGGGGGGCACTGGGGACGCCGTTTCCACAGTTCTGCACCTCAGGAGACCCGAGCACAGGGCACGGGCTGCCCGTCGGCTCGCCTGCGGGTGCTCTGCATAATAAAGGAAACTGAACAAAATCTGCCAAGAAAATTTCTTTTTCGGCTAAGTTTCTCATACCAGGCAAATAGAAGAGCCATTCTTTCAAGAAAGGAGAAAATGGGGGGGAATAAAACCCTAAAGACAAACTGAATAAAACCCCAAACCAAAAAAATCTCAAAACAAAACACAAAACCCAAAGGAAAAAAACCCAAAAAATCCAAAACAAAACCAGAAAACCCAAAACAAAAGCCCTGCACCTCACCTGCCCTCCAAAAAACCACCCCAAAAAACGAAATACAACCCAGAAAAATACAAAAATATGTGTTGGTCTTGAAAGTGGGCGGTTTATGGGCTGGGATGGGGCTGCTAGAGCTGTCCGGCTCTGGGCTGTAAGGAGGCTGTGAGCTTCCCCTGGCTCCAGGGCCGCCGGTGCTGGGTCGGCACCCTTGCGGCAAGCGTTGTCAGGGGGCAGCAGGTCTACTCTTGCTCCAGGCAAGCCTGGGGCAATCAGGTCTACCCGTCTCCGGAGCCATCAGGTCTACCAGGATCTGGGGACTCCCGGCTCTTGGCGGTGCCCGTGCCACGGGCAGTGACGGGTGACATCAGGTCATCCCCAACTCCGCGCCGGCCCAGGGTTATCAGGTCTACCCAGCTCCAGGGTCACCTGGTTCGTGGCAGGACCTTCATGGCCAGGGTCAACAGGTCTACCCCGATGCTGAGTGACCGTAAGGTGTTGTGGCCAGGACAACAGGTCTACCCTGGCTCCGGGGCTGCTGGGTTCATTGCAGTGCCCTGGATGTGAGCGGTGGCGGGGGACAAAAGGTCTACCCTGGCTCCGGGCCGGCCCGGGGCCATCAGGACTACCCCTCTCCACGGCCGCCGTGCTCGTGGTTGCGCTCAAGCTGCGGGTGGGATTGACAGCTAGCAGAACAGAATGGTTGGAAAAAGATCTGCCACCACCAGACACCAGACCACACCCAACAGGGTCACCCACCTCCTCTTGTCTATGGACGGTAATTAGGGGACCCGAAGACTTAAAACTAATTTAAAAAAACTTGCTAGAAGCTGATATACAGTAAGGTAGTAATAACCATTTCTGAGTTAAAGTACCACAGTAAAAGTTTAAACACTTTGTAATTCTTTAATAAGTGTCCTTTAGCCAAGGAAGTCAACTGAAGAAAGTTTTAGTTAGAATATTATTAAGTCTCACTTAGTTGCTAGGAATTAAGAGAATTACCCAAAGAAGCTAACCCTCAAAAGCCAGAGACTGTAAGTTGATGCAGGCTTAAGCCCGATCAAAGAAATAGTGGAGGGATTTCTTATGAACAAAACAGCCTTGCTGAGACATTTCGGTTTGGGCTAAGTACTGACATTGAAATATTAATTAGCGAATTGCTCCTGGGAATCACCTACACCCCCACCCACACTACCATTCTAGGACTGGGATGCAAAATAGAGAGACCAGTGGAATCACGGGAGGGGGTTTTGGGGATGAAAACACCCCTAAGTGGAAGGCTGGGCACAGTGGAGGGGGCTGGATGGGTGCGCTGCTTGGGGAAAAGGGAACCACATCCCTGGTCTGTGTCTGACCTGTCACCATAGCCTGCAGGGGACCAGACTGGACTGGGCTGTGGGAAGCAGGAACAAAGGAACAACTCTTCCTGGTGTTCCCAGGAGGGAAGGACAGGGGACAGCTGCTGCTGCACTTTGGCAGCAGGCTCTGCACATGCCCTCACCCTTCGGCTACCAGGACTTCAGACACAGACTGCACACCTCTTCACCTCCGGCTAACAGTGTGCCACGGAGACTCCAGGGACAGACTCTGCAGCCTTCTCGCCCTTTGGCTACTGGGAAAAAGCTACAACAGCGGGGGTGAGCTCTGTATTGAGCTCCCTTGCTCTGCTGATCTTTTGAATAAAGAGCTGAACATTAATAAAGGCACGAGCCCTGTTTACTACATGAAGGCCCCCAAAATTCCACTAAAAAGCCCCAAAATCCCCTAAAAATCACCGCTGTTGTGCCCCCGTCCCCCGAATCCCCCATACCCCATTCAGGGTGAGCCTGGGACTGCCTGGGACCCCCAGATCTCCATAGGACCCCCTCCAGGAACCCCAAATCTTCCCCAGAGCCCCCCACCAAAGTTGGCCCAGGACCCCCTGAGAGCCCCCAGACCCCAATTGCACCCAGCCCAGGATGCCCCCTGAGACCCTTCCCAAGACCCCCCCCAGGACCCTTCCAGGACCCTCCAGACCCCGCCCCAAACCCAACTCTAGACCCCCCAGCCTCTCCCCAGATCCCTCCAGGACCTCTCCCAAAAACCCCCAACCCCCCCCAGACCCTCTCTGGGACCCTTCCAGATCCCCCAAAGCCCCTCCCCAAAACCTCCAAAACCTCCTAGGACGCCACCAGGACCCCCCAAACCGCTCCCCCAACTCCGCCCAGACCCTCCCAAGACCCCCCCTCCAGGCCCCTCTCAGGACCCATCCCCACCCCCCAGGTCCCCCCACAATGCTCCAAGACCCCTCCCCAGACTCTCCCTGACACCTCCAGGACCCCTCAGGATCCCCCACCCAAGAGCCCTCCAGGACGCCCAGACTGCCCCGAGGACTCCTCCATGAGCCATCCAGGACCCCCCAGAGCCCTCCCTAAACTCCCCCCGGATCCCTCCCCAAAGGCCCCCGATCCCCCCAGGACCCCTCCCCAGCCCCCCCAGCCCCTCCCAGCCCCCGGCCCCTGTGCGGAGCCCCCTCCCCAGCGTTGCGGCCCCCGCGGCTCCCGCGGCTCCCGCCTCTCCCAGCGCCTCCCCCGCTCTGGCAGCGCCGCCCGCAGGGCCCGCCCGAGCCCGGGGGGCGGGGCCGCCGGGGGAGGGGCGCCGCTCCCGGCTCCCTCTGATTGGCTGCAGCCGCGCGCTGATTGGTTGGTTCGGCACGGGGCGCGCCGCTATTGGCTGGAGGAGCCCGCGCGCGCGGTGCAGGCGGGAAATTGTCAGGGGAGCGCGGCTGAGGAGGGGCTGAGGTGGGGCCGGGGAAACTGAACGGGGGGTTTGGGGCGGCTCGGGGAGAAATTGGGGATTTCTGGGGGAACTGACAGGAAATAGGCGTGTGTCTGCTGGGTTTGGGGGAATGAGGGGGCTTTAGGGAGCTTTGGGGGGAGCTTGAGAGCTTCTGGAGCGTTCTCCGTTGGGTTTAGGGGGATCTGAGGGTAATTGCGGGGGTCCGAGGGGACTTTGGCGGAGTTGTGAGAGGAACTGGAGGGATCTGGGGGTTCTGAGGTGGCTCTGGGGTCAATTTTGGGGTAAAGTGGGGGGATCTGAGGGTAATTTGGGGGCTTTAGGTGGGTCTGGGGTGGATTTGGGGCTCTGGGGACACCTAAAGGGGTGCCAGGGGGTGAAGGGGTCGCAGCCCCCAGACGCCCCCTGAAGCCCCCCTGTCCCCACAGAGGGGTCCCGGCCCTGGCGGTGCAGGACCCCCGGCCCCAGCCCAGCATCTCCATCAACCACCTGAACCGGGACACCAAGGAGGACGGGGATGGCTGGGGGGTCCTGGGGGCTCTGAGAGTGTCCGTGCCTGTCCCCAGGGGCTCAGGCTGTCCCCTGGGTGTCCCCGAGCTGGAGAAGTCCCTCTGCGCCGTTTCCTCGCCGTTTGGGCAGATTTTGGACATTTTGGTGCGGCGCAGTCTCGGCCTGCGGGGCCAGGCCTTCCTCACCTTCAGGGAGATGAGCAGCGCCACCAACGCCCTGCGCTCCCTGCAGGGCTTCCCCTCCTGCGGCCAACCCGTGGGGAGACAGCGACTGGGGCAGTTCTGGCACTGGGGAAAGAACTGCAATGCTGGGGGAAAACCGCCAAACTCTGGCCTCAGATACCCCCAAAGTCCAACTTGGAATCCCACCAAATTCATTCACCCTGAGCACCCCAAAGCTTCCCTTTCTATGACAAGCCCATGGTAAGACAGAAATGCTGGGTGAAATCCTGGAATTCTCATGGAAAAAACCCAAAATCCTGAGGAAAAAAAACAAACCCAACCAGGATTCCCCCCAAAATCCCATCAAGAATCCCTGAAATTGAGTTGGAAACACCCCTAAATCCAACCAGGAACCCCCCAAAGCTTCCCCTTCTATGACAAGTCCATGGTGAGACCCAAATCCTTGGGAAAATCCTGACATTTTGGGAAAAAATCCTGAAATTCTGGGAGAAATCCTGAATTCCTGGGGGAAAAACTCAAAATGCAGCCTCAAATATCCCCAAAATCCAACCAGGAACCGCCCCAAAGCTTCCCCTTCTACCAAATGTCCATGGTAAGAGACAAATCAGAGTAGAAGTCCTGGGATTTTGGGAACAATCCTGAAATTCTGGGAAAAACTCCAAAATCCTTGGGAAAAAACCCAAATCCAGCCTCAGTTATCCCTAAAATTCACCCTAACGCCCCCCCCCCCCCCCACCCGCCAAAGCTTCCCCTTCCGGGACAAACCTGTGGTAATAGCAGAATCTTCAGGCAAATACCCAAATTTTGGGAAAAATCCTGTAATTCTGGGACAAAAGCACAAAATTCAATTGGGAACCCACCCAAAATCCGTCCAGGAGCCCCCAAGAATTCACCCTGAATCTCCTAAACCTTCCCCTTCTACCCCACAGTGAGACCCAAATTCAGGGAAAAATCCACAGATTCTTGAAAAAACAGGAAATCTTGGGAAAAAGCCTGAAATCTGGGGAAGAAACGGAAATCTCACCAGAAATCCACCCCCCAATCCCCTGGGAATGACCCCAAATCCCTGCTGGAACCTCCCCAATTCCTCTGAATTACCCCAAAATCCTGCTGAAATTCCCTGAATTCCTTCTAGGACTTGCCAAAATCCCTCAAAAACGTCCCTGATTGCTTCTGGAACTGCCCCAGATCCATTCTGGAGCATCCCCAAATCCCTCCGAACTTCTGAAAATCCCTTGGAAGACCCCAAAATCCCTCTTGAAACTCTCCCAGATCCCCTCAGAATTCCCCCAGATCCCTCAGAAAGCCCCAGATCCCCTCTGGAGCCTCTTCCAGATGCCCCCAAAATCCTCGGGAACAACCCCAAACCCCCCGAGCCGTCCCCAGCTCCCCCCGGAGTGATCCCAAATCCCCCCGGAGCCAGCCCAGGTCCCCTCTGGAAGCTCCCCGAGTCCCTCGGGAAGCCGCAGATCCCCGGGAGCCGCCGGGCAGCGCCGGGAAAGCCCAAAGCCCCGCGGCAGTGCCGCATCCCGGCCGGAGCTGCCCCGGGAGCCCCGCGGGGCCGGGGCCGGGGCCGGGATGCGCCGTCCCAGCGGATCCAGCGCGCCCGGCCGGGCTCGGCCAGCGCGGCCCAGGGCAGGGAGCGCTGGTGGGGCGGGAGCGGGAGCGGAGCGCGAACGGGACCAGCGCAGAGCCAAGGGGGGAGAGGCCCCGGCCCCACAGAGAGCGGGGCCGGAGCGCGGGGCCGGGCGGGGATGGCTCGGCGATTGTTCCGGGCGATTCGGGCACTCGCAGCGATCTCTGCGGGATTCTTGGGCTGCTCCTGGGAGGTTTGGCTGGGATTTTGAGGGAAGTTTTCGTGGGGATTTTTGGGTGGATTTCCTCGCACTTCGGGTGGGATGTGATAGGACTTGGGGGCATTTTTTGGGGAATTTGAGAGGGGTTTGGTGGGATTTCGGCGCGGATTTTTTGAGTGTATTTGGTGTGGATTTTGCGGGGGTTTAGGGAAATTTTGGTCGGATATTTTGGGTGATTTGGTGGGATTTTTTGTGTGGATTTTGTGTGATTGGGGGATTTTTGGCTGCATTTTTGTACAAATTTTTCTCTGTGGATTCTGTGGGATTTTCATGGGGATTTAGTGGGACTTTTTGTGGGATTTTTGTGTGGCATTTAAGGGGATTTTGGGGGCGATTTTTATGGGGATTTTGAGGGATTTCTGTGAGCCTTGGGGTGATTTTTTGTGGATTTTTTTGGGTGAGTTTTGTGGGCTTTTGGGTGGAATTTTTGTGGAGATTTACCTGGGATTTTGTGTGGTTTTTCTGGCATTTTCAAGGAATCTACAGTGGAATTTTTGTGGGAATTTTATGGTATTTTTGGTGGGATTTTTTGTGAGGATTTTGAGTCGATTTCTATTGGATTTTGGGGAGTTTTGGGGGATTTTTTAGGAAGATTTTAGTTGGGTTTTGGGTGTTTTGGGGGAGATTTTTATGGGATTTTGATGATATTTTTGTGAGGACTTTTGGTGATATTTTTGTGAGGGTGAGTGGTGCCTTTGGTTCCAACCAACTTTCCTCCCCGAGCCAACGTTACCCACTCCCTCACACGTCCCCCCCGTGCCTTCCCACTGCCTTGTCCTGTCAGGGCTTCCGCAGCCCCTCATCCCTTCGTGGCCCCGTCCCCTCAGGGTCTCCCCCAGCCTGGCCAACCTGCCCCATCAAGAGGCACCTGGGAGCCCTCAGCATTCCAGGCAGCAACACACGGGCAGGAGGACACGGATGGCGCTTCCTGCCTGGGACAGGGCTTGTGGCCATCTCCAGGCACCGCTCTCACAGAGATCCCCACAGCTCCAGCCCCTGCCCATCTGCTCTGTGGGCAGCACAAAGGCTTCAGCAGAACCACCAAAGGCCAAGGGGCTTCTGGCCATTTTCCCTGCAACCCTGCATGCCTGGGCAGCTTGCTGAGCCCAGGAACCCTTTTCTCCCTCTTCCCCTAGGCCCTGCAGAGCCTGGGCAGCAAAAGAAAGATCCTGGGAGTCTGTCTATTACAACACATCCTATATTTCTATGCTAAAGAAAAACAAAAAGAAGAAAAGAACAATCCTAAAGAAACGAAACATTCCTGCTGGCTCGAGTGGCCCCAGCAGACAGAGCCTCTGGGATCAGCTCTCTGCAGAGCTGCAGCAGCGCAGCCAGCCGAGCCCCGACAGACGAGGCCGTCTCCTCCATGCCCTGCAGAGCCGATCATGCAGGCTGTGGAAGCGGGAATATCGAGCTCTCTCTATTCCCTGGAGGACAGACAATGTTTGAACTGCCAGGCTCGCAATGGCGACACTGATGTCATTGGCCGTGTCTTCTAGGGCTGAAAGAGAGAGGAACAGAGCCATGGTCAGTTCCCGCATCTGAGGGGACCGGAGGAGATCCCTGTGCCAGGGCCATCCCAGCCGGCTCTGGCTATGGCCAGCAGGGAGCAGGGACCAGCCGGATCAGCCCAAAGCTGCTAGCCACGAATCCCCCAGGTGCTCTGAAAGCTCTGTGTGCTCTGTCCACGCTGCCCCTGGTCTGCACAGGGAGCAGAGCCCTCCACAGCCGGGGCAGGGCTCGCAGCTCCCCCGCCAGCCCTCGCGTGCAGCCCGCTGCCCTCACTCACCCTCACAGATGAGATGGAGCTCTTCCTTCCTCCCCCTCAGGTACCGCCCGGCCGTCCCTGGGAACACAGAGCCTGTCAGGCCCAGCGGCACAGCTCCCTGCCAGCGGCGCCGCCAGCCCTGTGCCCACACGCCCTCCTGGCCCGGCTCGTGGCTCACCCATGAACCTGACGGCCGCCTCTCGCAGGGGCTCCTGTGGGCTCTGCAGGTAGGGCAGGGCCCGGCGCAGGTGCTCGGCCACGCTGCTGCTGTCCTCTGCCAGCTGGAGAGAGCGACAGGAGGGAAGGGTTGGCCCCGCAGCCCCCCGGGCCGGGGCTCCATGGGCACCCGGCTCGGGCCGCAGGAGCCTGGAGCAGAGCCCGCGCAGCCTCGGGCTGCAGCAGCGGGCAGGGGCACAGCTGCCAGCCCGCACACCGAGCACCGCGCTCAGGGGCTGCTCCAGGCTGGGGCTGCGGCTTCCCGGCCCTCCTTACCAGGATCTCAATGAACCTCCACAGTTTCTCCTTCTTTACAGGTTTTTCAAGATCTCTCCTGTTTAAGAATTTGGCCACACAAAGCAGGGTTTCCCAAGAAGCCTGGAGAGCAGTAGAGACACGGAAATGGCCCCGCAGCCCAGGATCAGCATCCCTGTGCCAGGGCCAGGAGGAGGATGCAGCCTGCCAGGCGCCAGGGCAGGAGGCAGCCAAGCCCCCTCCCAGGGCGACAGCAGCAGCCCGTGAGTCCTCACCTCTGCCACACTCTGATTCTCATCATGGCAGTGGAAGAAGAGTGGGAGCAGGCTGTGACACACTTGTGTCATCAGGAGCTTTTTCTCTTCTTCCACTACAGTAGACAGCAAGGCTCGAAATACAAACATGGAGATCCACTGCACATGCCAGTCATCCTGTGTAACAGGAAGGAAACAAGACCTTGGCATCAGCTGATTCTGGCCCACCTTGGCGCAGGCCTGCATCTCCACAGGGCACCAAGTGTCTGGGCAGCAGCCAGTGGCCGTGGCTGAGGGCACAGAGCCTTACGTGTTCAAAGAGTGGCAGGAGCACCTTAGCCAGCTGCAGGGCGATGGGGCTGGGTATTGGGGTGTCATTATCCAAGAAGAAATCACTAAGTAGAACAATGCTCATCCTGACCACATCACTATCATTTTCCTGCAGGAGCTCCCCGAGGCTTTCGGTCAGGCTCCGCATTCTTTTGGCCTGTGCGGAACAAAAGTGTGTGAAAGGCCACCCTGCTGCCACAGGGCCCAGAGGCCAAAGGCCTGTCCCGCAGCCCTCGGGCAGCTGAAGTGGGAGGCAGGAGAGCTGGGAGCGGCTGACCCAGTGCCTGAAGACCAGCAACTGCGTTCCCCAGCACCACGCTGCCTGCACGGCTTCAGCTGCTGCCCCCTCCTTACCAGCGAGGGATTATCCCTGACCAAGAGGAGGGCTCTCAGAACCTGGCGGCGCATCTCCGTGTGCTCACTCAGCAAGTGCCTCGACAAGAGATCCATGATGCTGTCACTGCATGCACTCAAGTCCAGGCAATGCAGGACCTGAAAGGCACAGGGCAGTGACAGGGGACCCGGCCGGCAGGAGCCCAGAACCGCACAGGGCGGGGACCAGGCAGCAGCGCAGGGCGTGGGCACCATCCCAGGCAGCTGCGGCTACGAGAGGGCAGAGAGCTGGGAGGCAGCGCCGGCCTTCAGACTCACCTCCACAAGGAATGCCAGGGCAGGGAAGTGCCAGTATGGCATCTCTTTGCGGAGCAACTGAAGGAGACAGTCTAAGATGCTTTTACACTCATCGATGGATTCTTTGCCCATCTCCCTGGAAGGCGGAAAATGGCACTAAGATGTGGCAGCAGCTCTCTGACCTCAGAGAGAAACAAACAACTTTCCCAGGCATCGCCTGAGAAAGTCTGAGAAGATCAGAGGAAAGAATGAAGAAACATTCTTATCTTAACATGCTGCACCTGGTATTGTGAACATCCGAATATGTTACGGAGATTTGTCTACCAAAGGGTGCTTTCTTAAGTAACTAATGGTGATAGTGTTTAGACTAGAAAACACATTAAATCAACCTATATCATAACTATCTATAAGAATACTGGGTTTCTTAATAATAAATATTATTGATCGGACCTCTGAAATATATGGAGTCAGTGATAATGATTATCTGGCCGGGGGACCGCCCCTACGAAACTAAGACCCTGAGTCGGGGGGGGAAGCCCCTCCCAGGACAGACTGATGCAGTTCTTGTCTTTACCCCCCACCCTGCAGGGGGACCTGGGCCCTTTGAGATGTGGCTGCTGCTGGGCACCCTCCTCTCCCAGCCTTTCCCAGTCTGCTTGGCTGTCCCTCGTCCCTCTGGCCCATGGCCATGGGGACTGAGTGGGATATCCCAGCCACAGAGCACAAATGCCGGGAGCAATGGGGAGAAGGGGGTCTCACCTGGCCAGCAGACCCACGGCATAAATGTGGGTGTCAGCACAGAGCAGCGTGTCCCAGCCACGCTTGCGCTCCATTGACAACACCACATCCTCATAGTCCATTTGGCACAGCAGGGACTTCAGGGTCCTCACTGCAAACCTGAGTGCAGAGCAAAGCCCGGGTCACACTGGGAGCACTGGCTCCTGCCCTGGCCATGTGGCAGGGACAGAAGGATTGGGATAGAGCACCTGTTGGGGCTGCTGGCAAGGCCATGTTCTTCCTGGCATCCCTTCCAGAAGGTATCCACCTCCTCTGGCATCTCTTTGGTGCTGAAGAACACTTGGAAGAGCAGATGCACAAATAACTGCGGGAAATGCTCATCCACTATATCTGGGACACAGCGCTCCTGAAGGATCTTCCATATCACCACAGTTGCCTGCAAAGGACGAATCCCCCCGAGGCAGCGTTCAGTGCCAAGGTCTCCGTGGGACAGGGCCCGAGCGTGGCAGGGAGAGGCCCAGAGAGACACAGGGGGAGCAGCGGGCCTGGTGGCCCTGCAGCTGTCCCTAGGCCAGCTTTCAGGCCAGTGCCTGAGGCAGGGAGATGCAGTGGGGAAAGGAGGATGGAGAGCTGCTGGACAGGTGGCCTTGGGGCCAGCAAAGTCCACTGGCAGAAACTCACAGCCAGGGCAAAGACAGTCATTCTGTTCCCATCGCAGGTGCTCGTGCTGTGCTCTGGCCAGCTCCCCAGCACATCCAGGAGTATCTGCTGTGCCAGCTCTGCAGTCCAGGGTGTGCACATGATGGTCTTCCACATGGCCATGGCAGCTCTGCGGGGTTAGAGCTCTGTCTCAGGGCATCTCAGACACAGCACCGTGGTCTGGGCATCTCTAGAGGCCCGGGTTGACTGCCGGCTCTGCCTTTGCCCACTGCCCCTCTCCAGCAGCAGCCAGGCAGCCCAGCCCTGTGGGGACAGGCCCCTGTGGGACAACGAGGGAGCATGGCAGCAGGCTTGGGGCTGACATGCCAGGGCCTGGAAAGGGAGCAGCCAGAGGGCCCTGGGACTCTCTGTTGGTCAGAAACCTGGCCCAGGCTGTACAGGGCGATGGGTTGGGGTGAGCCCTGAGCCCTCTGGGCAGATGGGCCCCATACCTGTCACAGGATGGGGCCACACGCAGGAGTGTCATTACTGCCTCATTTGGCTGCGCTTCTGTGAGATACAGCAGGGCGTTGTCCAGCCTGTGCTCAGCAGAATCATTGGCCATGAGCCACTGGTGGATGTATCTCACCATGCCGGGCACCTGGAGAAGGCACAGGGAGACTTGGAAAGCTGCCAGAGGGATCAGCATTCCCAGGGTCCCCAGAGAAGTGCTTCCCTTCCCGCCGCACTGCGATGGCCTCAAAAGCTCACAGGGGCCAGCACTAGTGGCTTGGAAAGCCATGTGACTCATGGGGCAATTGAAGCCTGGCCACATCTGCTTACTTGCTCTGCTCTGGGAACACCACTCTGCACAAGCAAATCCAGCAGGGCGGCACTGGTCTCATGTCCGAGGAGCTCTGAGTATGCTCTGAGCCCAGGGCTCATGACACTGGTCTCTTCCTGCCGAATTCTCTTGATGAATTTGCAAACGAGCTGTAGGAGAAGAGCAAGAAGCCATGGGGTGCTGCAGGTGTGCTGCTGGGCTGAGCAGTGACAGCAGGCCCAGCCCAGGTGGGGATGGCTGCAGGTACCTGCGCTGTTCTGCGGAAGCGGCCACGGGTGCGTTCCTGCTCTCGTGTGCGCTGCACGGCTGCACCTGGCAAAGAGCGAGCGCAGCCCGAGCTGAGGGGCTGCCGGAGAGGCCGGAGAACACAGCCCAGCCCTGCTCCGCTCAGGCAGGGACAGCCCCGTGACGGCCCAGGGCACGGAGCACGGCTGTGGGGTGTCTGCCCGGCCCCTATTCCATCCTGACCATGGGCATGGCCCCAGGGGATGGGATGGCATGGCATGGCATGGCATGGCATGGCATGGCATGGCATGGCATGGCATGGCATGGCATGGGGCCAAGCTGGCTGCAGGCACCAGACCTGTGGCCCAGCTCTGCCACTCACCCTTTTGCTGTGGCTGGAACTGCTCCAGCTCTTCAGGCTGCTGTGCTGGGGCAGCTCCAGGGCCTTCTTTCTCCTCCTTCCCCCAGGCCAGCTTGGGCACGCTCGCAGGTCTGTGCTCTACGACACTGCCTGGATTCATGGCTGCTTGCAGAAGGTGAAAAGGAAAAGGTCCAAGTCAGCAAGTGCTGCAGTCGTGCCTTGAGGGCACCTGCAAGTGTGAAGACTTGGCAAGGCTACAGGACAGCAAGTCCTGCACTCTGCTCTTGGGGCTTCAGCCACAAGGACAGGAGACTCCTGTCAAGGACAGTGAAAAGCAAATGCCACAGTCTGCCCTCGAGGGCAGCTGCAGAAGATTTGCCTTGGGAAGGCCAGGGGTCACCAAGTGCTCTGCTCTGGCCACGAGCTCACCTGCAGGAATAATACCTTGGGAAAGCTCTGGGTCAGCAAGGAACGAGTGGCTGTGCGAGGGCTCCTCACAGCACCGCTCTCTCGCGTCCTCTCTCGTCCTGTGCACCGAGCACTGTGGAGTGTAACTGTAACTTGTAACTGCCAACACCTCTGCCAGAGCGTGTCACCAAGGGCCCTTGGAATCCCTGTCCCGTTCCATTCCACGGTGACCATGCTGCACCGTGTCACCAAGGGCCCTTGGATCCCCTGTCCCGTTCCATTCCACGGTGACCATGCTGCACCGTGTCACAAAGGGCCCTTGCACGCACTGCCACCTGCCCTGGGGCCACCCCCAGCCCCCCAGAGTGGCCCAGGGTGGAAGGAATGCCTTGCCCCAGGTGTGTCAGACAGCCAGACAGGATCTTTAGGAAGGGCTCAGCCCATCAGCAAACGCTGCCCTGCTCTGCGGGCTCAGAGCAGCAGGAGCCCCCGCAGCTGCCGACGCAGCCGCGGCGGGAAGGGCACGGGGCCTCCACAGAAGCTGGCACGGCCTCCTCGGGACACGTCCCACATGGTGGCCGTCCTAAGCACGGCCGTGGGACACAGACCGGGAACATGTGGACCAGGGCAGGAATGCTGCTCTGAGCCCTGGGGCCCGGGCAGCGCTGACAGCAGCAGGTGAGGCACAGTCCCCGCCCAAGCAGAGTTCCCCCGAGCCCTGGCAGCACCGGTGCCCGTCTCCTGCCCCAGAAACCTGTGCCCCAAAAGGGCTTCTCTGCCAGAGGGCAGCCAAAGCTGGTGTGCACTGGGGGCTGTGTTCTGTCCTACAGGGGCTATTGGTAGCAGCACCTGGAGCAACTGGTGGCAACATTTGGTGCGTGTCAGATGTTGTTGCTCCTTCCCAGAATGATTTTTTCATGGAGGGGATTAGCAGTAGCACAGAAACACCAACAGCTACTGAACTTCACAGGACAAAGGGACTCCACCGAAACACTGCCATGTTTCCTTGTGCTTTTGCGTCTTTCTTGCACTCTGAAAGAAAAAGAATTGGCCCAAGCCCTGCTATTCAAATCTCCAGCTGCTGTGTGTCTTCCTGTGGCAGCTCTCTGCAAACAAAACTGGCTGCCTGCTCAGCTGGGCAATGGACGGCCACAAACAGGGAGGGCCCTGGTGAACATCTCTTTGGTCTCGTGGGGCAGCGAGGGCACAGGAGACAAAGACTGCTCCTCCCGAGTTCATGGGGCAACAGAGAGATTTTATTTCCCAAGCCCCCCCTTACACAGGGCATTTGAAAGACCAGGCCTGGAAGCTCTCATTGGTTTGAGCTCCACGCCCCTTCAGGTTCTGGCCTGTGAGGTGCCTGCAGTTTTGGGAGATATTTGATTGGTCAAGACCCCTGTCAATCATGGGAACACCTCACCCTTCTTTTCTTTATCAAATTCTGTGTATTGTTCTCTGTCACCCATCTGCAAGGGCCCTTTGCAAACATGGTGACAGAGGACAGCGTGCATCTAATTTGCACTGGAGCTGCAGCATTCCCCTCCAGGAACTGTTAGGGGAAAACTCAGGCCACAGGCATAATGCTTCTTGGTTACAAATTGAACTTATCTCTAAAAGCAGAAAGCTATTTAATCCTGAGCCCATTAAACACTTAGAGAAAAACCCAATTTTAAAAAACAACCTTTAAGCACTTGATCCCTTGGGGAAAAACCAAACTTCCAGAAAACAATCTGTAAACAGAAAAACTGTTTGCAAACTTGAGAAATAATTTGTAAACAAATCAAATCCATCTATGAACTGTCCATGAGGCAGGTGATCATTTGTAATGCTGTCTGTGGTTTCCAGTGTCCATATTTTAGGCAGCTGTATTGTACTGTTGTAGGATTTATTGTAAAACATGAGAACAGACTCAGAGGGGAGGAGGGTGTACCCTCAATCCAACCCCTTTCCCCTTTTTTCTTTGTATAAAAATAATAATAGGAACAGAACATGGACTTTGAATACTATTAACTTATGCAACGTTTCATCCACATTTACTGAAAAGGTTCAGGGCAAAGAACTTGATTGGGAGATGTTTTGATCAGGGCAAGGAACTTGGTTGGGAGACATTTTCTGTATTTATATTTTATCTAGTGCAAACCATATACTTTTTTCCCTTTGTTAGAAGTTAGAAATTTTGTTATTGACTTTAATAGCTGACTTTTCACTTTTAAAATTATGACAAGTGGCAGAATGTCAGTGAAAATCTCTGCAACTGCAATTTGCTTATGATAAATCGATGTTATGTGTACCTCAGTGGATATTCTTTGAATCATACCAGTTTATCTTAAAGCAATGCAAGAATAATTACTCGAATATTAAGAAAAGACATGTTAATGCACATACTAGGACTTCTTTAGGACAATGATTTACTAAAATATGAATATCAATCTAATATCGATATCCAACTGAGATGGACAAAAACTCTCTATGGGTTTAAAGTTAGAAAGTGTATGTTTATTGAGACAGCCGGGCAGTACCTGGGATAATTCCCTAATGCACACTGCAAAAATCACAGGTATTACAAAGCTTTTCTATTTACAGAAGTCTTGAATACACAAAATATGAATGCATATTCATATCCCTGTCACTTCCTCTGATCCGCTTCACATGCTAATTGGCAAAAAGGCAATTAAGCATGTGTAGTTCTGTTCCCTGAAATGAGTCCGGGGTCCATTTTGGGGAGGGGTTTCCAAAATGAGGAAGTAAAATAAGTCTTCCTCGTTCTGACCTTTCTGCCTTTCCCATGCACACGTGACAAATGAATCCTTGCCGTTTTCCTGTGCTTAATGGATTCCTAAAGTATGGGAAGTCTGCAACTGTTTTTGTGTCCCTGAAATCTGTTTATCACATTCTGTTTCACATGATAAGCACAGCTACCCAAGCATAAAGCTGGCAAGCAATGAGTTAATAGATCCTGGATATCTTATCTAAGATCCAACTACTGTTAACTATGAACAAAGCCCATTTATCTACTTCCGATAAGTCAGCAACATCTAATTTAACTATCATCTTAACTTTCCTAAAATTCTTAATTCTTCAAAATTAATGTCTCACCGGGATTGGGGACAGGGAATGGGAATGGGGACAGGGAATGGGGAATGGGAATGGAGACAGGGACTGGAAGTGGTGACAGAGACAGGGAATGGGGACAGGGACCAGGAATGGGGACAGGGAATAGGACTGGGACAGGGACAGGGACAGGGACAGGGACAGGGACAGGGACAGGGACAGGGAATACGGTACAAGGATCAAGAATGGGGTCCGGATTGGGATGGGAGCAGGACGGGAACGGGACGGGGGGACACGGGAACAGGCAGGGGCAAGGGGAGTATGGAAGGGGAGTAAGGAATGGGGCAGCTGCTGCAGGGGATGAGGTGTTGGGATGGGGCACATGGAGACAGTTCCAGGGCAGGGGATCCTTGACCAGCTGCCCAGAACCTCCACCAGGGTCTCCCAGGGCAACTGGAGCCACTCAGCCTGGGGTGCCCAAAGCCCTGAGCAACTCCCAGGTCCCTCCCAGGAACCCCCAAGTCCTTCAAACCCAGCATCCCCCATATCCCCTGCAAGAACCCCCCCTCCATGTCCCTATCCTTGTCTTAGCTCAACATCTTTATTTTTGCCTGCTTTTAAGAGTTTTGAAAGGGCAAAGAGAAATGAAAAGAAAATCCAGGCCACGGGGAGCCAGGAGGATGTGGAGCCCCTCCAGCCGGGTGTCTTCCCAACATGGATCAGCAGTACCACAGGTCACCGGGGCTCTGCCCACCGGGGCTCACTGGGGATCATCCAGCACGGATCCTCCCATGGGGGATGGAGCTGGAGCAGTGCACGGAGCTCTTCCCACACTGGGGCACTCACAGGGCTGCCCTTCGTCTATGCCGGGCCAGGGGGACAGGCCGTGCCCCCTGTCCCCTGCTGCTGGGCCAGGGGTGTTATGGACAAATTCAACTGGGGAGGCTAATTATAGATAAATCAATTAACAAGAATTTATTAAGCAAGTGGTATTAAGCAAATGAACAGTGCTGGGCGGCTGGGGAGCCTCTGCTCTGCCACGGCGCACCTTCCCCCTTTTACCTTTTTGTTTTTATAGTCCCTTTTTATTTCCTGTTGACGCATTTTCTCTCGATGCACTCTGCGTCGGTGCAATTGGTTCCTGGGGGGTCTTTTGTTCTGCCCTTGGTGGTCATAGGAATGAAGGCTCCTCCTCTTCCTTGCAGATTGTCCTTGGCCTAAAAGTTAACTTGTATATAATTAGTTACACAGTCTTCTATGCTAATTGCATTCCCTACTCAGTTCAGATTCTTATCTCCCATATCGCTCGTTTTGATGAGCAAAACAATTTTTATTTATTACAATTCCCCCTTTTTCTCTTTACCAATTTGTTCATTAAAACGCTTTAACTCTTGGTAGCTTAAGACCAGGGTTTCATCTACTTCTAAGTCCCTGGGCAATGTTTCCTACCTATCTCTAATAAGTGTTAGATGAGCTGCCTCTAATCTTCCTTTTACAATGTCTATGATTTTATTAAAAATGTAAGGTCTGAAAGTTAAACTTAGTAACAACAATATTACGGGACCTGCAATCTCCCTTATACAGAATTTCTCCTTGAGTGCCATACCCCGGAGTTTTGCACCCCTCAGGGTACCATGAGGTCTTTAAAAATTTACCTGGATGGGTGACAGCCAAGGCGGTTGCTATGGTTTCACAGCCCCAATACCCACACAGATATTCCCCGGGATAATGACAATATCCCCTCCAAGGATTGGAACTAGGACGCCAATAGGTAGCCCGGAGTTCAGGTTTACTCCATCTCCACATAGAGTCTGCCAAGTCTTTGTTAGTAACAAAAAAAATGGGAGCTACAGTGGTGGCATTATGCTTAACAACTTTCCCTTGGTCTATTTTGGTCAGAGTCCAATTAAATGGCTGGTGTGCATAGTCCCCTTGACCAGGCCAGGTACAACATATAACTAATATGCACAGAATTTGCCAGCAAGGGTGGAGTCCAAACTGCCCCAGGGTTTGATTATCATTATCTCCCCATTCCCAGTGTTTATTTTGACATGTTATTGCCGGACTCACCTTTACCCTTGGGAGATCAGTATCCTTGAGGCAGTTCTTGAAATACTTTGAATTGTCCCATTTGAGGGCTCTTTCCTCCACCGCTTCTTATCCCTCTGCCTCGCTCGCCGACTCGGTTGCTCCAAGCCGCGAGGCGCACCATCTTCTCGGAGCAAGGATATTCTTCAAGAGGACCCAAACTCTGTTTTTGCTGCCTCTTTTTGAATGATTTCCAGTTTTTATCCTTCACTTGTGGTGAGTCACACTGAATCCCAGGTAAAGTTTTCCAGCAATTCCCTTTTATAATTTGAACAATTAAGGGAATTGGTTCATTGGAGTGGAAACAACAATTTTCAGGTCTGGCCCCCTTAGTAAACACCTCCCATCACTCTTGGGATTCCCTTGGTAGGGTCCCGTTCTCTTCTCCAATCCTTAGGACTGACTTTGTCAGTTCTCTTTCTAACTGATAACACCCTTAACAAATACCCCTAGGAGGAGTGCCTCTGTAACTATGGACCCACCACCGTTCCTGGCAAATTTTACAAATATAGCATACAAAAGGGTAACAATCACAATCCTTATTTGTACAATATACTCTAAAATCATTAGTTATAGGATATCCATAGTCCAATATCTCACTCTACCAGCTGGTTCGTACAATTTTTACTGAGTCCATTCAGTCCATTTAAATGTGACCTTAAGGTCCCCGGGCTGGCTGGTTATTCTCCAGGGCTCTTGGGCAGCAGCAGGAATCGCTCCCTTTATTTGGCTCGCATGGGTCCACCCCTTCTCGGCGGTTCTGACTGCAGTTTCTGTAGTGAGTAAAACAACATAGGGGGCTTCCCAGTTTGGGGTTAGTGAGGTTTCTTTCTAGGTTTCTTATTAAAACCTTATCACCTGGATTTATATTGTGGATTGCTAGGTCTAAAGGAGGTTGTTGCACTAGTAACCCAGCTCTTCTAAGGCCTTCCTGAGCCTTCATAAGTTGCATGACATATTGGTTAATTTGTTGATTACTTATTTCAGGGTGATCTATAGGAGAATCCATGTCATAAGGCATCCCATAAAGCATTTCAAATGGAGAAATTCCAATATCGGTTCTGGGCAGAGTTCTTATATTTAACAAGGCTAAAGGTAAACATTTTACCCAAGATAACTGTGTTTTATACATCAATTTAGTTAGTTGTTTCGTAATTTTCCCATTTACCCTTTTCACTTTACCTGAGCTTTGTGGATGCTGGGGAGTATGATATTGCCACTTTGTTCCTAGAGCTGTAACTACTTCTTTAATTATTTTGGAGGCAAAGTGTGGCCCTCTGTCTGAGTCTAGTACTTCTGCTAGTCTGTAGCAGGGGATTATCTCTTCTAATAGTATTTTTACTACTGTTTGTGTACTTGCCCTGGAGGTAGGGAATGCCTCTACAAAGTGAGTCAAGTGATCTATTATCACCAATAAGTGTTTATACCTTCCTACTTCAGGCAAATCAGTAAAATAGATTTGAATGTGGGAAAACGGTCTATGTGCCAATTCCCGCCTCCCCCATTTCCCAAACCACTCAGGATTTCTCACACCTGGGTCTACTCCTGGGTCAGGGGTCTCTTCAGCCCCGCTAGAAATCTCAGCCCTCATTCTAGAGAGACTGCAGACTGTATAGAGAAAGTTACCAGATTAAACACCAGGAAGATGGTCTCTTTAACAGTCAGGGGAAACGGAACATTCTCTAATAGGGAGCTAAGAGATTCTGAGGAGAAGAAGGAAAGCAAAGGCTGAAAAGCCTCGTCCCCTGCTTCCCCTCTAACAAACTGGCTGCACAACCATGACTATGAGCCATGCATTCCTGGAACAGACTTCAGCACCTTTATAAACCCTCTGCAAGCCATTACACCCATGCCCAGCCCGATGGATATTCTGGTTAGTGCCCTTCTACTGCAAAAACTACGTATTAGGGACAATACCAGAGCTATTCCTGAATAAGAAAATAAACCTAGGGACCATAGAGGGATTAAGATCTCAAAAAAATTTAGGGACCAGAAACACATACAGGCCTCCACTCTAAAAGACACTCTGAATTCAATCAACAAAGCCAGTAACTGCTCCATACTAACACAAAGTAATTGGAACCAAAATATGATTAGAATGGGGTTTGTTTTTTCACTCTCTCCAGCCACGAAATGGGCAGCAAAATATTTGTCCTCGTTTAGGGCAAATCTGGGGAAAAACCTCTGGAAGGAGCCCCCAGAAAACAATCCCCCACAGCCCCTCCCCACCCACCTGAATCAGGAAGAATTTTCTCTGAGAGAAGTGGAAAATAACCTGTTTATTTAACAAACAAAACCCTTCCCAGCACTAAAAAAATTAACAACACCAGATGACAACAAAACTCTTTCACCACTCTGCAGAGATGACAAATCCAGAAAGTCTCTTCTGGGAGTGGTCGTCCGGGTCTGGGCGCTGGGGATTGCTCTGGGCACTGGGGATGGCTGCTGCAGATCACAGAGCGCAGGCTCTCGGTGCTTCTCAGTGTTTAGAGGGTCCCAGTCCAGAGCAGGTTGGATGGTATTCAGGAAAGGGAAAGGGAAAAGAAACAGTCCAGGGAAAGAATTGGACTGCTTAGCTAAACTAATTTAAAAAGCAAAGGCAAAAGCAAAAGCAAGCAAAAAAGCAAAGCAAAGCAAGCAAAAGCCAGCAAGCAAAAGAAAGCAAGTCAGTCAACACTGGCCTCTTCTAGACAGCAGACCATGGGGGCAGGTGAGCCGTCCGATAACAAGGCAAAACAAACCTTCACTTTCTGAGTCAGTTCTGAAAGCAAAGAACATAATATCAAACATAAACAGAACACACGATTGGAGATACAAACACCATAATGTCACCCTTGGACATTCCACCCCTTACCTCCATATCTTCAACATCATGTAAAAACTCCATCAAGTAAAAACTTCCATCTTTCACTTACTCATACACATTTCCTTCTATTTCACTTGCTCAAACCTTTGAGCCTTACACATTTCCTTCTGTCTCATGTCTGTGTGTTTTCGTGTACAGACACTGGCAGTAAAATCCAGCAAATAGTGATATTTGCACGAGTCTCACCCCACAGTCAGATCCCCCTGAGGTACACATCGTGTTGCTCCATCTCTCTGCATTATCCACCATGTACAACCTGGTCCCTGAGCAAAGACAATCCCACAAATGGGTTTTTCTTACTTGAGGCAGAATTGATCCACACTGATTTCCCTAACAAACCTCTGACATGTGCCACTGGGACTTTATCTCCATCTACTATATTCAGGGGCTCAGACTGGGCAGGACCTGCTCAATTGGTGGAACCTCGGCTGTTAACTAACCAGGTGGCCTTTGCTAAATGCTGCTCCCAATTTTTGAAAGAACCCCCACCCAATGCTTTTAAGATTGTTTTTAACAGTCCATTGTGCCTCTCCACTTTGCCTGCAGCTGGTGCATGGTTTGGGATGTGGTACGCCCACTCAATGCCATGTTCCCTAGCCCAGGTGTTGATAAGGCTGTTCTTGAAATGAGTCCCATTTTCTGACTCAATCCTCTCAGGGGTACCATGCCTCCAAAGGACCTGCTTCTCAAGGCCCAGGATGGTGTTACGGGCTGTAGCATGAGACACAGGGTAGCTTTCCAACCATCCAGTGGTGGCTTCTACCATGGTCAGCACGTAGCGCTTGCCTTGGCGTGTCTGGGGCAGTGTGATATAGTCAATCTGCCAGGCCTCCCCATACTTGTCCTTGGACCACCGCCCACCATACCACAGAGGATTCACCCGCTTGGCCTGTTTGATGGCAGCACACGTCTCACAGTCATGGATCACCTGAGAAACACTGTCCATGGTTAGAGCCACCCCTCGGTCTCGTGCCCGCTTGTAGGTGGCATCTCTGCCCTGATGGCCTGAGGTATCATGGGCCCATCGAGGCAGGAACAACTCCCCCTTATGGTGCCAGTCTAAGTCTATCTTTGACACCTCTATTCCTGCTGCCTGATCTACCTGCTCATTGTTTTGGTGCTCCTCATTAGCCCGACTTTTGGGGACATGGGCATCTACATGATGGACTTTCACTGTTAGTTTATCCACCCGAGAGGCAATGTCTTTCCATATATCAGCAGCCCAGATTGGTTTTCCTCTACGTTGCCAGTTGGCCTTTCTCCACCTTCCCAGCCAGATCCACAGAGCATTGGCTACCATCCATGAATCAGTATAAAGGTAGAGCTTTGGCCACTTCTCCCTTTCAGCAATGTCTAGAGCCAGCTGAACGGCCTTGAGCTCAGCAAGTTGGCTCGATTCACTTTCTCCTTCAGTAGCTTGTGCAACTTGGCGTGTGGTGCTCCATACGGCTGCTTTCCACTTCCGGTTCATCCCTAAGATGCGACAGGAACCGTCAGTGAAAAGAGCGTAGCAGGTCTCCTCTGCTGGTAGTTGGTTGTATGGTGGAGCTTCTTCAGCCTGTGTCACTTCTCCCTGCTCTTTTTTGTTAGTGAGGCCAAAGTTTTCACTTTCCGTCCAGTCTGTAATTATCTCCAAAATCCCAGGGTGATTCGGGTTTCCAATACGGCATGCTGTGTGATGAGGGCAATCCACTCGCTCCATGTGGCGTCAGTGGCATGGTGGGTGGAGGGAACCTTTGCTTTGAACATCCACCCCAGCACCGGCAGTCAGGGTGCCAGGAGGAGTTGTGCTTCTGTGCCAATCACCTCCGAGGCAGCTTGAACTCCTTCATAGGAAGCCAAGATTCCCTTCTCTGTTGGGATGTAGCTGGCTTCAGACCATCTGTAACTTTGGATCCAGAATCCCAATGGTGGGCCTCGAATCTGCCCAGGCACCTTCTGCCAAAGGCTCCAGGACAGACCATTGTTCCCAGATGCAGAGTAGAGCACATTCCTCAACTCTGGTCCTGTCCTGACTGGGCCAAGGGCCACAGCATGAGCGATCTCCTGCTTGATCTGGGTGAAGGCTTGTTGCTGCTCAAGGCCCCAGTGGAAATCATTCTTCTTTCGGGTAACCAGATAAAGAGGGCTCACAATCTGGCTATACTCGGGAATGTGCATTCTCCAGAAACCTATGGCACCTAGGAAAGCTTGTGTTTCCTTTTTGCTGGTTGGTGGGGACATAGCCCTGATCTTGTTGATGACCTCAGTGGGAATCTGGTGCCATCCGTCATGCCATTTCAGTCCCAGGAACTGGATCTCTTCAGCAGGTCCATTGACTTTGCTTTTCTTGATGGCGAAGCTTCTAGTAGTATCTGGATGATCCTCTCACCTCTCTCAAACACTTCCATTGCCGTGTTCCCCCACACAATGATGCCATTTATGTACTGCAGGTGTTCTGGAGCCTCACCCTTTTCCAGTGCAGCCTGGATCAGTCCATGGCAGATGGTGGGGCTGTGCTTCCACACCTGGAGCAGTCAGTTCCAGGAGTACTGCACACCCTTCCGGGTGAAAGGAAACTGAGGCCTGCATTCTACTGCCAGAGGAATGGAGAAAAATGCATTAGCAATGTCAGCAGGGGTGTACCACTTTGCTGCCTTGGACTCCAGCTCATACTGGAGTTCCAGCATGTCCAGCACAGCAGCGCTCAGCGGTGGAGTCACTTCATTCAAGCCACAATAATCCACAGTCAATCTCCATTCTCCATCAGACATGTGCACAGGCCAGATGGGGCTGTGGAAGGGTGAGTGGGCCTTACTGACCACCCCTTGGCTCTCCAGCTCACAGATCATTCTGTGGATGGGGATCAAAGCACCTTGATTTGTCTGATACTGCCGGTTGTGCACTGTTGAGGTGGCAATTGGTACTCATTGCTCTTCCACCCTCAGGAGTCCTACTGCAGATGGGTTCTCAGACAGTCCAGGCAAGGTGTTCAATTGCTTAATGTCCTCTGCCTCTGCAGCAGCTATGCCAAAAGCCCACCTGAGTCCCTTTGGGTCTCTGTAACATCCGTTCTGGAGGAAGTCTATGCCCAGAACACACGGGGCCTCTGGGCCGGTCACAATGGATGTTTCTGCTGCTCATTCCCAGCCAGGCTCACCTCAGCTCCCAACAGGGTCAATTGCTGCGATCCCCCCGTCACCCCGGCAATGGAAACAGGTTCTGCCCCCACATGTCCCGATGGCATTGGGGTACACTGCGCACCAGTGTCACCTAAGGCTTCAAATTTCTGTGGCTCTGATGTGCCAGGCCATCGGATCCACACCATCCAGAAGATCCAGTTTTCCAGTGCTTCTCCCTGGCTAGAGACAGGGCCCCTCTAACCCTGGTTATTGTTTCTTTCCTAGGCATACATGGTAGAGGTATTTTAAAGGTGATCTGACAAATCATACTCAGCAGCTCGGTCATGGGAGGCTGAGGCTACCTTCACTTTACTGGAATTCCCTCGGTCAGTGCTTCCCTCCTTGAGCTGACACACCCACGCTGCCAGGACAGAAATGGGTTTCCCATCCCACCTTCCCATGTCTTCCCCATGGTCACGCAGAAAGAGCCCCAGGCCAGCCCGTGGGGCGTACCCTCTCTCTCTGGCTGGGGAACGTTGGGCTCTGACTTTGGGGCCCGTGACTCGCACTGGGGCAATGTGGGAACTGTTCCTCCTCACCTCCTCCCTCATCTCCCTCATGTCCTCTTTGAGTTCCTTGCCCACAGCAGAGCCATGAGCCTGCACTGGGCCATGGATCATACTCTCACAATTTCTCAGCTGTTGGCAGCAGAGCCCACTGTCTCTCGGCTGTTATCAGCATTAATCGTGGCAATGAAGGTGGTGTACTGAGATGGCCCCAGCCTTGCCAGACTCAACAGCATTTTCCCTGTGCCCCTGACCTTGTCGGGGTCATTATCATGCTGTCCATCCCTCCCAAAGAGTACCTCCAATGCTGCCATTTCCTTCAGCTGTTGGTCCCTTCCTCAAGGGTTTTCCATCATGTTCTGTGCTGGTGCTCCTGCATTCTCACCCTGTGAACAAACCTCTCTCTGGCACTCATTAAAATCCACTCCCAGAGGGAAAGGGACCCTGGCTCCCTTACAAAAATCTGATTCATACCTGAGCCGTGGGTCAAGGGTCCCATATTCCTTGCCTCACCACCATCCAGCTGGACACCTGTACCCATGAGGTCTCAGACTTGAAGCAGTCAGGTTGTATAAGCCTCACATCTCTGACGTACAATGTCCTTGTGCAGGTTACGGAGACTTTTGTACATCAGGGACTCGGTGATGATCGCAACCTCTGGTTCCCCTGTGGGTTGTGAGGGCCTTCCCTTATCTGGGTGCTCTGATTCCATCTTAGACCTCCTTGTTTCTACAGGGGCGACTGCTGCTGGCTGTGGCTGCCTTTGTGGCTCAGCTGGAACCTGGACAGTTCTAACATCTGTGGGTTCCACTGCTGCCCCATCAGACTCTCCTTTTTCGAGGCAGGGGGAGGGCTTCTCACCAGCTGGGGAAATGCACTCCTTCAGCATCTCCTGCATCTCCCTCAGCAGACCCCCACCCAGTCTGGGTGGTTCATATCTGGGGTGGCTGTGGGGCAGGGTCAGGCTCTGGGGCAGCAGCATCCCTGGTCTCTGGGGCCGTGTCAGGTTCTGGGCTGGGTGTCAGGGTGGTTATCCAGGTTAATCTTCCCTTGTCTCTCAGTGCCAAATAGAACAGGGCTAACAGCAACACAGCCCCTGTATGATATCATTGGTATTTGGAGTGGATCTGAGCCCTTCACAAACTGGTGGGGCAGCCCCAAAGAGATGGTTAAAGGCTTGGGAGAAAATTTCCCCCGGTGTCATTTCCTCACAGTAGGTGCCATTATTAAAGTAACCCCAAAAGCACACAGTTAGTGTGTGATAGCTGTGAATCCATGTGCCTGCTTCCCAGAGGAAGTTAAAGATCCTGAATTCTTCCCCTTATTCACCCATAAAACAAACCAGAGAACAGCCACAGCAGCCTTGGCTGTAGGAGCCGTGTTTAGATCAGGGCCTGCAAATGGAGAAATGCAGCCACGGTTCCGTGCCACCCAAACCAGGGCAGGCTGGAGCACAGGGTGCCGCTGAACGAGGTTTCTGTAGCAGCACACAAAAATCAAAAATTGGATTACTCAAGAACTGTTATTCCCTTTTTTGTTTCTTTGCCTTCGAGCTACACTTTGGGTGCCAAAATCTGTCTTGGTTTGCAAAGACAGGAGTCTGCTAAGGAAGGCAGGAGCCTCCCTGAAATGGGGAAAAAAATAAATGTAGAACCCCCTCCCTGTAAATTGCTATAAATTTGAAGTTAAGGGCGACTCTCAGGCAAAAATATGGGAGCAGGAAAAACAGTTCTTTATTAGGGAAGAAAACTAAAAGATAAAATAAACAATGCAGTGAACCAACCTCTAACAGATGGCAATTGAATACATCTTGCCTTGCAGTCTAGGACAACAACTTATTCAGCATGAATCACATCCATTTACCACATGCCCCTTACCGACAGATATTGCCCACCTGGGGCTGACATGCCAAAAGTTTTTTAAAAAATTATGCATTTTTTCATAATTAAAATTTAATTAAATCTTAATAAACGAATACAATTAATTAATTTTAGCTTAATAACAATTAAAATTTAATTTTGCTTATGCATAAAAATATTATTAAATCTTTTATTATTTCATTTTAATGCTTCTATAAAAAAATCTCTATATGTGTTTTCTAACTAAAAACTTATTGGTCATTGGTTCTAAGTAACACAATTCCCTTCATTAATTCATTGTCCACTCTTGGCTATTGATTTTGCCCTCTTTATTCTAATTTTTGTTTATTTGTATTATTTTTGTCATAATTTCTTATCATTTTCACAGGCAGGGTAAAAGCGGCCACTTTGGGGCCCACGGAGACATTTCTGGGCACATTTGGGGCAGTTTTGTGTCTGGGGAGGGAATTCAGAGAGAACTTGAGGGTCTGGGGACCCCTGGGGGAGCCGGGCGGGCGCTTGGAGGGGCACTCAGGGATCCTGAGGGGCAGTTCGGGGTCCGGGGGAGCACTCGGGGGTCCGGGGCCCTGGAGGTCAGCGAGGGGAATTTGGGGCCCTTCGGGGTCCGGGGGAGCACTCGGGGGGCTCGGGCGGGGCTCGCTGGGCGCGGGGGCTGATGGGAGTTGTAGGCGCGGGTACAATGCGGTGTAACGGGGCCGCGGAGCATCACGGGAGTTCTAGGCGCAGCTACAGCTGCTCTCGGTGGGGCGCGGGGCATGACGGGAGATGAAGTCACGGCTGGAACAGCGCTGCCCGTGCGCCGCGGAGCATGACGGGAGCTGTATCCCGGAAGTGGCTCGGACGCGGCGTTTGGGGTCCGGGAAGGCCTCGGGAGACACTTTTGTATGGGGCAGATGGGGGCGGATACTGGAGGGGGGGAGGGTGTCTTTGTAGAGCGCGGGGCATGCCGGGCGTTGTAGTCCCGGCCCCAATGGGGCTCTATTGGGCTGCGGGGCATTATGGGAGTTGTAAGCAAAAAGAATAGACGCCGCTGACTCCAGGCACCGCCCCCAAAGCCATGATCCCTGACGCTGATTGGTTGGGAGCTGTGATGGGCGGGAGCCTCGGCAAATGGGAGGTGGCAGAGGCGGGAACGGCCATTCAACCCCTCCAATTCCTCCCAGCACAGCCCAGTTCATCCCCAGTACAGCCCAGTACAGCCCCAGTGCCCCTCCAGTCCCTCCCAGTACAGCCCAGTTCATCCCAAGCACAGCCCAGTACAGCCCCTGTGCCCCTCCAGTCCCTCCCAGCACAGCCCAGTCCCTCCCAATACACCTGAGTTCATTCCCAGGCCCTCCCAGTCCCCCCAGTGCCATCCATATCCCGCTCCAGTGTCCCCCAGTCTTCCCCACAGCGTTCCCGCCCATTGCGTGGCAGCAGCGCAGACGGAATGTCCTGCGGCCCAAACCTCCTGCTCCTGCCACACAGCGCCAGCCTTCTCCCCTCCTCCTCCTCTCCCAGCACGGCACAAATTCCAGCTCGGAGGAGGCTTCCCCAGAAAGGGCTCCGGCTCCTGTCTCAGCCCGAGTGTCCCTGCAGAGGAACTGGGCATCTTTCAGGCACTTCCACAAGCTCAGGGTTCCCATTTCATGGGGAATCTGGGATGAAAATGGCCTTTTTCAGAAAGACAAATGCAGAGGAGATGGATTAGAAATTATTTGGGAAAAGTGACCCTTCTTCCAGACAAAGTTCACCAAGTCATTGCCTGCATTTCTGCTTTTCAGGTTCTTACAGTCATCTCCTGAAAGGTCCAGATTGTTCTGGTGCTTTTCATGAACTGATTGAACTCTTGATATATATCAGTGCATGAGATGTGGAAGCTTCTAAAATGAACACAGAAACAAACTCCCTCTGTCAGCCCATTTTCATCTTCTACATCACTTTCAAGCTGTCCATAGGGATGTTGGAATGATTATCAGAGAGCTCCCCATTTCTGGCTGCAGGCTCTGGAGATTCTTTCTCTGCATTCAGTCAGGCTTGCATTCCCTGACAATTCCTGGTAGCCCATCATGGTTTCTTAGGGCAGAACAATAACAGTGAGAATCTCACCAATGGCCCAACTGCCCAGCCCACAAGGAAAAGAAAGAACAAGTTGTAAAATTCTTCAACTATTTGTCCCACTTTTCTGCAAGAGTCGAGCTGCACACACGGTGTGGAAAGCCAAGAGAAGCTGCAGCTGGTGGCACATCTTGTGACAGAAGCTGCTCAAAGCTTCCTTGTCCTCCAGCAAAGGTTCTTGGAAACAGCAAACAGGACTGTGGAGAAGATTCTAGGAAAACGGAAACAGCTTTTAAGAAATGAAATGAAAATGGAAAGAAACAATCCAAGATGTTTTTCTCTGTTTATTTTTAGGCTACCCTTTTCTATCTTTCACTACTTCTCCTTCCCACTAATTGCAAATGGATCTCACTTCTAAGATCCACGACTTGGCAAGTTTTAGACAGTGTAAAATACCATGAGCTTCACACAGTTTGCCTTCCCCTGTTTTTTTTTTTTTTTTTTTTCTTTTTTTGGATATCAGTGCTGGGGACTAAGTGCAGTTCTTGGGTCAGGTACAAATTCAGCATTGAGGGAATGTGCTCCAAGAGTGTTTGACCCTCAGCAGGGACAATGAACAGCAGTGACCGAGGGGATTCCTGTGCCCCTGAGCAGGAGTCCAGACTCTGGGTCTGGGCAGGACACGGCAAAGTTCCCGTGTTTGGACAGGCTCAGGGGCTGCCCCGGGGAGTGCGGGGCTGGGCGCGGGGGCGAGTGGGCAGCGGACACACGGACACGGGGACACAGGGACACAGGGACACATGGACACGGAGCTTCAGCTGCAGCGGCAGCAGCGGCAGCGAAAGCAGCGAAAGCAGCGAAAGCAGCGAAAGCAGCGAAAGCATCCGGCACCGGGGCGAGCTGGTGATGAGCCGGGCCAGCGGCAGAAGCCGGGCCGTGCCGGGCGGGGCTGAGCCGGGGCCCGGCAGGGTGGGAGCTGCCAGGACGCCTGGAGGGAGAGCGGGCGTGGGGCCAGCGCAGGGCGCAGAGCATCCCGGGCTGGCCGAGGGGTTCCCGACCCCCGGCACGGCATCAGCCCCACTGACGGCATCGTGCTCCTCCCGCAGCCCCACGGCACCAGCGCAGCCCTGGAGATCGCGCTGCTGGACAAGGTCTCCTCTGGCTGTGCTGGTGTCATTCAGCTCCTGGAGTGGCTTCAGCTCCCCGACAGCTTTGTGCTGGTGCTGGAGCATCCGGAGCGGTGCCAGGACCTGTCGGGTTCCCTGGCGGAGCGGGGGTTCCTGCCGGAGGAGGAGGCGCGGGGGCTGCTCCTCCAGGTGCTGGAGGCCGTGCGGCGCTGCCCCAGCTGCGGGGTCCCGCACAGGGACATCAAACCAGGGGACATCCTGCTCGACCTGGCCACCGGGCAGCTGACACTGATCGACTTTGGCTGTGGCACTTTCCTCCAAGACACAGCCTACACCCAGTTTGCAGGTGAGCCCTGCCAGGGGATGCTCCTGGGCGTTTCATGGCCCAGCCGAGGTGCAGCACCGGGGCTTCCCCTATTGCAGCCGGGATGGGATTAATGCTGGAGCCAGGTTGATTTGTGTGGGGTGTGAGGGGGCCAACTCCCATCCCTGCCGACAGCCTTCAGCACCCACTGTGCCCTGGGCTGGGGCTGGAGCTGGGGCAGCCAGCCCGACAAAAACCCTCATGGGGGTAGCAGAGAGGGGGTCTGATCCCGTGCCCAGACGGTTTGGTGTGCAGGTGAAGAAGGGCTTAGACTGCTGTACTCCCCTTGTTTGCCTTGGCTTATTAACATTTTGTGGGGCCATGCAAGCACGGAGGAGAGGGGGTTTTCTCCACTACTGGGTGAGCTTTTCTTTTGTGTGTCATGGTTGTGCCTTCCCAGGGCTTCTGCTGCCCTCTTCCAGCACCAGTGGCTTCTTTTCCAGCCCTGTGTCTGTACACAAATCCCAGGTGCTGGCGAGAGGGCAGCGGTCACACCGTGTGCCACTGGGGCAGCCCCCGCATGCCCAGGGGTGCTGGGGCCAGGCTCTGGGAGCAGCAGCATCCCCCTGATGAACTGTCTGTGTTCCACAGGAACCCTGTCCTACAGCCCACCAGAGTGGATCCACCACCAACACTACCATGGCGAGGCAGCGACGATCTGGTCCCTGGGCCTCCTGCTGCACCACCTGGTCATGGGGAAGCACCCGTTCAGGAGGGGCCAGGAGATATCTGGGGCAGATCTTGTTCCCAAGACGGCTCTCTCAAGGTGGAGTCTCATCGCTGGGCACAGGGGCAAAGCCAGTGCTGGGAGACAGCAGCAGCTTGTTAGCATCTCACTCTGGCAGCTGCTGAGGAGGTGGCACATGTCCTGTTCTCCTGCTCTCCTCCAAACAGAGAATCCATGGGGAAGTTTAGGCCCAGCTCTGGGCACACCCAGCATGGCCTGGGCATGGGAACAGGGGGCAACTTCTCCAACTGACTGGTGATTGCTGGTTTCTCTCCCCAGAATGCCAGGATGTCATTAAGAGGTGTTTGTCCATGCAGCCCTTGGACAGGCCATCCTTAGAAGAGCTTTTCCGTGATCCTTGGGTGCAGGGAGTTCCTCTGCCCTAGAAGATGGGAGAGATCCAAGTGCACAGTTAGATCCAGGGGCCTGGCAGGTAACAGCTCCACACATCTCTTGGCACTCAGTGTCAAAGCTAACCGGACAGGTTTTGTCCTGCCTGTAGCTCTGAGCAGGGGCCAGCAGAAGGGAAGACGCAGCTCTTGGGCTGGAGCTGAGCTGGAGACCTGGTGTGGCAAGCACTGGGGGCCACCATCCCCCTGGTTTTGCTTGCCATGGTTCATGGATGGCTGGGGCCCTGGGCAGAGCCCTGACAGCCTGGTCTGACCCAGGGAAGGAGAAGGAACCCCTGGAGAAGCTGTCCCAGGTGGGGCTGCTGCTGCTGGGGACCGCGAGGACAACACCAAGGATGACAACCTCTTGCACCACCTGACCACCGGCAGGCTGAAGATGAAGGACTTTGATTCCGACATCTCATTCAAAGTCAGGTTCCACAGGGAATTTGCAGATGAGTCCACACACAGGGGGATGCTCCCAGATTTGGGCATTGCACAGCCTGGCTGGGAACCAAAGGTTTCCCCTTTGCTGGGGCAGATGCAGCTGATCCTTCAGTTGGCTGCCAGGCTGCTTTTGGCAGGGCTGGGGGCAAGGGCTGGGGTGGATATGAAATGGGAGTGGGATCCTGGCCCTGACAACAGCCCCCAGCACCCACCGTGCCCCGGGCTGGGGCTGGGCTGGGGCAGCCAGCCCGACACAAACAAACCCCCATGGTGGGAGCAGAGGTGGGACTCCAGACCCTGTGCAGGGGCTGCTTTGCTTTGCAGGCAAGGAAGGGCTTGGGCTGCTCCACTGCCCTTGTTTGCTTTGGGATCACCATGGGGGCAGTGCAGGGGAAGAGAGAAAGCCTGGGATTCCCTCACCCATGGTGGGTTTTTCCCTGGCATGCAGGGGTTGGGCCTTCCTTAAGGCCCTGACAGAGGTAAGATCTTTGACCTTTTTTCTTGTTCCCCTTTTTGTCTGTAACCTATTTTCCATAATTTGATGTTTGTTTTTCTAGAGGAAGCGTTCCAGGTGGGGCCCAGTCTGGATCAGGACGTGCTTGGGAGCAGCTGCAGCGTGGATGGGCTGTGCCCTTGGAGAAGGCTGAGGGCATCGTTTGGGAGCAGCTTTTCTTCCAGCCGGGGATGGCGTGAGGTGGGTCCTGTCTGCTGGGGATGGTGGGATCAGAGCTCTGGGGAGATGGCAGCGAGCACAGGAGCGTCCTGCTCTGGGCAGCTGCTGAGGGCTGGAGGTGCCGTACTGGCTGCAGGCTGGGCACATGTCCTGCCCTCCTGCTCTGCTCCCAAAGGCAGCAGTGATGGGCAGCTCTGGGCACAGCTCTGGCACGGCCAGCATGGCCTGGGCACCGCGGGCGGCTGGGACAAGGGGACAGGAGCCTTCAGCTGACGGGGCTTTCTGGTTTCTCTCCTTGCAGCCGGGCTCTGTGGGTGCTGAGGCTGCTCTGGGCTCTGCCAGGGCTCTGCTGGAGCTCAGCACCGGGCCGCAATCAGCCAAAGGAGAAATGGGGTGCCCTGCAGCACAGACTGGCTTGAGCATTTCAGCAACACAGCTCAAGTTTGCGGGGTGTACACCTCCAAGGAAAAACATGGCACCACCCAAAAAATAAATTTGTTCAATAACTTCTGAAATGAAATCAATCTCAGATGACCCCAAATTACTTTTTGCATCTTGCTCAAGCTGTAGCTCAGCCCTTCTCTGAACTGTTCTCTCCCCGACCTGCCTTTTACTTCCCAACTGCTCCCTCTTTTCCCCCAGAGAGTTCCCAGCCCATTCCAGTCTCCATCACACTGTTGCCTTCCTTGGTGCCCCTCACCATGAGGAAGGCCAAGCCCCAGGCTTATGGACTCATCCTGTCACTGGCTGAGGAGCAGCAATGTCTCAGAGGCCTGGTGGGATTTTAGTGTCATTGAGAGCTGCTCTCCAGCCCTCAGCTCTCCTCACTGCTGTGTTCCCACTCCATTTTCCTCGTCCTTGCAGCAGGATGAGCTCTGTGAATCCCCTTGAGCCTCCCCACTCTTCCCAGCCCATGCACCACCTCAGTTAGGCTGAAGCTGCAGCTTCTCTGTCTCCTCTGGCACACCAGTGCAGTCCCCTGTGCGGGGAGCCCCAGCCCCAGAGCCCAGCACTCAGCAGTGCATTCGGGGCTGGAGCAGCTGCCCTGGAGCCCTGCCTTGGCTCTTTGTGGCAGGGAATGCTCCCTGTTTGCAGCTGTCCCTGCAGGATGGCCCCAGGGCAGAGCCCAGCCGGGCTCCCACTGCAGCCCCTGAAGCTTGGGGCAGACAGTGGTCCCAGAGCTGAGGTTCATGGGGAGCACCCGGAGCTGTGCCTCGCACTCTGTTGCCGTGTCACTGTGCAGGCTGGCTTGTACTGGGTGAATGTACCAGCCCTGGTTTGACTAACAGGGGCCTGGCTCATCACATCTGTCCCAAGACTGCAGGCATTCCCTAGGCCAGAATCTGAAGGGGCACAGAGATTAGACCAGTGAAATCATCCAGACTGCATTTTTCAAAGGCCCTTTAGAAGGAAGATCTTGAGAATAAACGTGCTGTTTGCCACATGAACATTGGGGTGAGTGGTCTCTTTGGCTCCAACCCATTTTCCTCCCCGAGCCAACGTTACCCACTCCCTCGCACATCCCCCCCGTGCCTTCTCACTGCCTTGTCCTGTCAGGGCTTCCGCAGCCCCTCATCCCTTCGTGGCCCCGTCCCCTCAGGGTCTCCCCCAGCCTGGCCAACCTGCCCCATCAAGAGGCACCTGGGAGCCCTCAGCATTCCAGGCATCAACACACGGGCAGGAGGACACGGATGGTGCTTCCTGCCTGGGACAGGGCTTGTGGCCATCTCCAGGCACCGCTCTCACAGAGATCCCCACAGCTCCAGCCCCTGCCCATCTGCTCTGTGGGCAGCACAAAGGCTTCAGCAGAACCACCAAAGGCCAAGGGGCTTCTGGCCATTTTCCCTGCAACCCTGCATGCCTGGGCAGCTTGCTGAGCCCAGGAACCCTTTTCTCCCTCTTCCCCTAGGCCCTGCAGAGCCTGGGCAGCAAAAGAAAGATCCTGGGAGTCTGTTTATTACAACACATCCTATATTTCTATGCTAAAGAAAAACAAAAAGAAGAAAAGAACAATCCTAAAGAAACGAAACATTCCTGCTGGCTCGAGTGGTCCCAGCAGACAGAGCCTCTGGGATCAGCTCTCTGCAGAGCTGCAGCAGCGCAGCCAGCCGAGCCCCGACAGACGAGGCCGTCTCCTCCATGCCCTGCAGAGCCGATCATGCAGGCTGTGGAAGCGGGAATATCGAGCTCTCTCTATTCCCTGGAGGACAGACAACGTTTGAACTGCCAGGCTCGCAACGGCAACACTGATGTCATTGGCCGTGTCTTCTAGGGCTGAAAGAGAGAGGAATAGAGCCATGGTCAGTTCCCGCATCTGAGGGGACCCGAGGAGATCCCTGTGCCAGGGCCATCCCAGCCGGCTCTGGCCATGGCCAGCAGGGAGCAGGGACCAGCTGGATCAGCCCAAAGCTGCTGGCCACGAATCCCCCAGGTGCCCTGAAAGCTCTGTGTGCTCTGTCCACGCCGGCCCTGGTCTGCACAGGGAGCAGAGCCCTCCGCAGCCGGGGCAGGGCTCGCAGCTCCCCCGCCAGCCCTCGCGTGCAGCCCGCTGCCCTCACTCACCCTCACAGATGAGCTGGAGCTCTTCCTTCCTCCCCCTCAGGTACCGCCCGGCCGTCCCTGGGAACACAGAGCCTGTCAGGCCCAGCGGCACAGCTCCCTGCCAGCGGCTCTGCCAGCCCTGTGCCCACACGCCCTCCTGGCCCGGCTCGTGGCTCACCCATGAACCTGACGGCCGCCTCTCGCAGGGGCTCCTGTGGGCTCTGCAGGTAGGGCAGGGCCCGGCGCAGGTGCTCGGCCACGCTGCTGCTGTCCTCTGCCAGCTGGAGAGAGCGACAGGAGGGAAGGGTTGGCCCCGCAGCCCCCCGGGCCGGGGCTCCATGGGCACCCGGCTCGGGCCGCAGGAGCCTGGAGCAGAGCCCGCGCGGCCTCGGGCTGCAGCAGCGGGCAGGGGCACAGCTGCCAGCCCGCACACCGAGCACCGCGCTCAGGGGCTGCTCCAGGCTGGGGCTGCGGCTTCCCGGCCCTCCTTACCAGGATCTCAATGAACCTCCACAGTTTCTCCTTCTTTACAGGTTTTTCAAGATCTCTCCTGTTTAAGAATTTGGCCACACAAAGCAGGGTTTCCCAAGAAGCCTGGAGAGCAGTAGAGACACGGAAATGGCCCCACAGCCCAGGATCAGCATCCCTGTGCCAGGGCCAGGAGGAGGATGCAGCCTGCCAGGCGCCAGGGCAGGAGGCAGCCAAGCCCCCTCCCAGGGCGACAGCAGCAGCCCGTGAGTCCTCACCTCTGCCACACTCTGATTCTCATCATGGCAGTGGAAGAAGAGTGGCAGCAGGCTGTGACACACTTGTGTCATCAGGAGCTTTTTTTCTTCTTCTACTACAGCAGACAGTAACGTTCGAAAGACAAACATGGAGATCCACTGCACATGCCTGTCATCCTGTGTAACAGGAAGGAAACAAGACCTTGGCATCAGCTGATTCTGGCCCACCTTGGCGCAGGCCTGCATCTCCACAGGGCACCAAGTGTCTGGGCAGCAGCCAGTGGCCGTGGCTGAGGGCACAGAGCCTTACGTGTTCAAAGAGTGGCAGGAGCACCTTAGCCAGCTGCAGGGCGATGGGGCTGGGTATTGGGGTGTCATTATCCAAGAACAAATCACTAAGTAGAACAATGCTCATCCTGACCACATCACTATCATTTTCCTGCAGGAGCTCCCCGAGGCTTTCGGTCAGGCTCCGCATTCTTTTGGCCTGTGCGGAACAAAAGTGTGTGAAAGGCCACCCTGCTGCCACAGGGCCTAGAGGCCAAAGGCCTGTCCCGCAGCCCTCGGGCAGCTGAAGTGGGAGGCAGGAGAGCTGGGAGCAGCTGACCCAGTGCCTGAAGACCAGCAACTGTGCTCCCCAGCACCACGCTGCCTGCACGGCTTCAGCTGCTGCCCCCTCCTTACCAGCGAGGGATTATCCTTGAGCAAGAGGAGGGCCCTCAGAACCTGACGGCGCATCTCCGTGTGCTCGCTCAGCAAGTGCCTCGACAAGAGATCCATGATGCTGTCACTGCATGCACTCAAGTCCAGGCAATGCAGGACCTGAAAGGCACAGGGCAGTGACAGGGGACCCGGCCGGCAGGAGCCCAGAACCGCACAGGGCGGGGACCAGGCAGTAGCGCAGGGCGTGGGCACCATCCCAGGCAGCTGCGGCTACGAGAGGGCAGAGAGCTGGGAGGCAGCGCCGGCCTTCAGACTCACCTCCACAAGGAATGCCAGGGCAGGGAAGTTCCAGTATGGCATCTCTTTGCTGAGCAACTCAAGGAGACAACCTGAGATGCTTTTACACAAGTCGATGGATTTGTTGCGCATCTCCCTGGAAGGCAGAAAATGGCATTAAGATGTGGCAGCAGCTCTCTGGCCTCAGAGAGAAACAAACAACTTTCCCAGGCATCGCCTGAGAAAGTCTGAGAAGATCAGAGGAAAGAATGAAGAAACATTCTTATCTTAACATGCTGCACCTGGTATTGTGAACATCCGAATATGTTACGGAGATTTGTCTACCAAAGTGTGCTTTCTTAAGTAACTAATGGTATAGTGTTTAGACTAGAAAACCCATTAAATCAACCTATATCATAAATATCTATAAGAACAATGGGTTTCTTAATAAAGATTATTATTGATCAGACTTCTGAAATATATGGAGTCAGTGATAATGATTACCTGGCGGGAATCCGCTCCTACGACACTAAGACCCTGAGCCGGGGGGAAAAACCTATCCCAGGACAGACTGACGCAGTTCTTGTCTTTACTCCCCACCCTGCAGGGGGACCTGGGCCCTTTGAGATGTGGCTGCTACTGGGCACCCTCCTCTCCCAGCCTTTCCCAGTCTGCTTGGCTGTCCCTCGTCCCTCTGGCCCACAGCCACAGGGAATGAGTGGGATACCCCAGACACAGAGCACAAATGCCGGGAGCAATGGGGAGAAGGGGGTCTCACCTGGCCAGCAGACCCACGGCATAAATGTGGGTGTCAGCACAGAGCAGCGTGTCCCAGCCACGCTTGCGCTCCATTGACAACACCACATCCTCGTAGTCCATTTGGCACAGCAGGGACTTCAGGGTCCTCACTGCAAACCTGAGTGCAGAGCAAAGCCCGGGTCACACTGGGAGCACTGGCTCCTGCCCTGGCCATGTGTCAGGGACAGAAGGATTGGGATAGAGCACCTGTTGGGGCTGGTGGCAAGGCCGTGTTCTTCCTGGCATCCCTTCCAGAAGGTATCCACCTCCTCTGGCATCTCTTTGGTGCTGAAGAACACTTGGAAGAGCAGATGCACAAATAACTGCGGGAAATGCTCATCCACTATATCTGGGACACAGCGCTCCTGGAGGATCTTCCATATCACCACAGTTGCCTGCAAAGGACGAATCCCCCCGAGGCAGCGTTCAGTGCCAAGGTGTCCGTGGGACAGGGCCCGAGCGTGGCAGGGAGAGGCCCAGAGAGACACAGGGGGAGCAGCGGGCCTGGTGGCCCTGCAGCTGTCTCTAGGCCAGCTTTCAGGCCAGTGCCTGAGGCAGGGAGATGCAGTGGGGAAAGGAGGATGGAGAGCTGCTGGACAAGTGGCCTTGGGGCCAGCAAAGTCCACGGGCAGAAACTCACAGCCAGGGCAAAGACACTCGTTTTGTCCCCATCGCAGGTGCTCGTGCTGTGCTCTGGCCAGCTCCCCAGCACATCCAGGAGTATCTGCTGTGCCAGCTCTGCAGTCCAGGGTGTGCACATGATGGTCTTCCACATGGCCATGGCAGCTCTGCAGGGTTAGAGCTCTGTCTCAGGGCATCTCAGACACAGCACCGTGGTCTGGGCATCTCTAGAGGCCCGGGTTGACTGCCGGCTCTGCCTTTGCCCACTGCCCCTCTCCAGCAGCAGCCAGGCAGCCCAGCCCTGTGGGGACAGGCCCCTGTGGGACAACGAGGGAGCATGGCAGCAGGCTTGGGGCTGACATGCCAGGGCCTGGAAAGGGAGCAGCCAAAGGGCCCTAGGACTCTCTGTTGGTCAGAAACCTGGCCCAGGCTGTACAGGGCGATGGGTTGGGGTGAGCCCTGAGCCCTCTGGGCAGATGGGCCCCATACCTGTCACAGGATGGGGCCACACGCAGGAGTGTCATTACTGCGTCATTTGGCTGCGCTTCTGTGAGATACAGCAGGGCGTTGTCCAGCCTGTGCTCAGCAGAATCATTGGCCATGAGCCACTGGTGGATGTATCTCACCATGCCAGGCACCTGGAGAAGGCACAGGAGACTTGGAAAGCTGCCAGAGGGAACAGGGTTCCCAGGGTCCCCAGAGAAGTGCTTCCCCTCCCGCCGCACTGCGATGGCCTCAAAGGCTCACAGGGGCCAGCACTAGTGGCTTGGGAAGCCATGTGACTCATGGGGCAATTGAAGCCTGGCCACATCTGCTTACTTGCTCTGCTCTGGAAACACCCCTCTGCACAAGCAAATCCAGCAGGGCGGCACTGGTCTCATGTCCGAGGAGCTCTGAGTATGCTCTGAGCCCAGGGCTCATGACACTGGTCTCTTCCTGCCGAATTCTCTTGATGAATTTGCAAACGAGCTGTAGGAGAAGAGCAAGAAGCCATGGAGTGCTGCAGGTGTGCTGCTGGGCTGAGCAGTGACAGCAGGCCCAGCCCAGGTGGGGATGGCTGCAGGTACCTGTGCTGTTCTGTGGAAGCGGCCATGGGCGGGTTCCTGCTCTTGTGTCTGGTCCAGGGCTGCATCTGGGAAAGAGCGAGCGCAGCCAGGGCTGAGGGTCTGCGGGAGAGGCCGGAGAACACAGCCCAGCCCTGCGCTCCCCAGGCAGGGACAGCCCCAGGATGCCCCAGGTGGATGGAGCACGGCCACTGTGGGGTGTCCGCCCAGGCCCCTTTTTGGTCCTGTCCATGGGCACGTCCCCAGGGGATGGAACAGGACGGGATGGGATGTGACAGCGTGTGATGGGATGGGGTGAGATGGAGCCAAGCTGGCTGAAGGCACCAGCCCTGTGGCCTGGCTCGGCCACTCACCCTCCTGTGCTGGATGGAACGACACCACCTCTTCAGTCTCCAGTGCTGGAGCAGCTGCAGGGCCGCATTCTTCCTCCTCCATCCAGCTCAGCTTGGGCACTCTCAGGGCTCCCTGCCCCATGTCACTGCCCGTATTTTTGGCTACCCTCAAGAGGGATGCCTCGGAAAACTCTGGGTCACCAAGTCCCACCGTGTGTCCTCAAAGGCACCTGCAGAATTGAAGCCTCGGAAGGCCACAGGTCACCAAGTCCTGTGCTCTGGCCTCGAGGTCAGCTGCAGGAACAATGCCTCAGAAAAGCTCCGGGTAGGGCAGGAACGAGCGCGCTGTGCGGGGGCACCTCACGGCACCGCTCTGTCCCGTCCTGTCCCGTCGCCTGCTCTGAGCACTGTGGCGTGCTCTTGCCACTTACAGCTCCTATGTCAGCACGTGTCACAAAGGGCCCTTGGAGACCTGGATCCGTTCCATGCTGCACCGTGTCACCAAGGGCCCTTGGACACCTAGATCCGTTCCATGCTGCACCGTGTCACCAAGGGCCCTTGGACACCCGGCTCCATTCCATGCTGTATGTGTCACAAAGGGCCTTGCACACACTGCCACCTGCCCTGGGGCCACCCCGTGCTCACCCAAAGTGGCCCAGGTTGGAAGGAATCCCTGGCCCCAAGTGTCTGAGACAGCCCGACGGGATCTTTAGGAATGACTCAGAGCAGCAGACAACGCTGCCCTGCTCTGCAGGCTCAGGGCAGCAGAAGGAGCCCCCACGGGCTCTGCAGGAGCTGGCAGAGGCTGCCCAGCAGGGAGGCCATGGGGCACAGAGCCCCAAGGCTGCCCAGGGCCCCACGGCACAGGGGCCGTTCCCAGCCCCAATGCTCCTGTCCTGGCCTGGGCTGCACAGGGGCTGTGGCACCATGGCTGGGCCAGCACAGGGCCACAAAGGGGCCCCGCAGCCGCTGCCGGGGCTGGCAGCAAGTCCGGGCACAGACAAGGAATTGCTGAGCATGGCCTGCGCTGGCCAGGGCTGACTGTGCCAAAGGCAGAGCTCAGCTGTTCTTAATGCCTGCAGGAAAAGTCAAGAGACCAAAGAGCCTCCATGGCTGTGCTGGGGACAGAGGCTGGAGGAGGGAAATGCAGGGAAGCTGTGGCATGGGGAGGACATGCAATTCCAGCAGACACCTCAGCCTGCAAGGTGCTCTGCTCTACCTCAGCTCCTCTCTTAGATATGCCAATCCCAGCTCAGCACCTCAGGGTACTGGGGCCCAACAAGTAGAACATGCCTGTTCATGGAAAGGGGAGCAGGTTTCAATATCTCTCTGTTCCATAACATACAAGCAAAACTTTATTATCTGGGTCACTGGAGAACTTTGAAGAAATGGTAATGTTTTCCCACCCAGAACAGCAATTTCCTGGCTCTACTGCTTTCTTCTACTGATGGCAGGAGAAGAAATACTCATCTTCCCCTCTACCTCTGCCACCAACATTCAGTATAATATTTCATGACGCGCTTCCTTTGGGTGTTTCCAGGACTCCTGGTTAAATGGCCCTATCTAAGGACATCTCTTCATTTAGAGCAGCTGCATGTATGTCCTTCCCATTGCTCCCAGATTTTCTCCTGCAGCTGTTCTCTGGTCATTCCAATCTCCCTTAAATGGCTTCATGCTTTGAGCTTTTGGGAGTTTCCCAATTTTTCAGAAGTTTAAATAACTCCTTACTCAGCATCTTATTGTAAGTTTTACCTATCACCTCTTCTTATGCCTTTGTCTAAAATCCTGCCTTTATGGCAATGCCTTGTAGATGGTGGACATGTCAGATGCTGCTGGGATGTCACAAGGAGCAGAGGGAAGTGTTTTGCTTGATTCAATTTATCATATTCACATTTTTTGATGTTGGCCATGAAGAGAAAGTTTTCAGTACCCTCCTACCCCTGCCTCTGTGCGAACTGGCCAAGGAGAGACCGGGCGGGGGAGGGAAAAGTCTGCAGGCGGTGCCAAGGAGTCTGATGGGGCAGGGCGGGGCGCTCCCAACCATGGCTGGGCGGGGGCCGCGACAGACAGGGGCAGGGGCAGGGGCAGGGGCAGGGGCAGGGGCAGGGGTGTTATAAATTGTGACACGACAATTTGAAGTGTCTTAATTCAATAAAGCAATTTTATTTAAAATAGCAAGCGAGTAAGGCAGGCAAAGCACAGCGCTGGGCGGCCGGGAATCTCCTGCTCCACCAACGGCGCGCTAAAATGTTCTGTCCCAACCTTCTTTTTATCCCCCCCCTTCTCCTTGCAGGCGTGACTCTCCAGATGTAGTCTGAGTCTGGTCGTTGTGATAGCTTCTAAGTCTCTTCTTTTGAGATACAGCAAGCAGACCAGATACACATACCCAGGACTCTAATCTCAACCTCCTTATCACCTTGTAAGCAAATAAGCATTTCAAAGACACACCAGTACATTCTTATGCAAATCAAGGTAAGCAAGCATACCACAGTGAACAAATGATCTTCTACTTATCTCAATTCCCCCCTTTTTCTTGTTCATCTTTATTTTGTTCACTGAATCTTTGTAACTCTTGGTGACTTAGTATTAGGGTCTCATCTACATCGTGTATGGGTTCATATTTTGCCCTAATGAGCATTAAATGTGCTGCCTCTAAGCGTCCCTTCACTATTTCTATTGCCTTATTGAAGATGCATGGCCCAAAGGTCAGTCCCAATATTATCAGTATCAGAGGTCCTGCAAGGGTGGATAACAAGGTAGTTAACCAAGGAGATTGATTGAACCATGATTCATACCAACTTTGCTGTGCCTCTCTTTCCCTCTTTCTCTGCTCTAATCTTCTCCTTAATTCTGCCATGGTGTCTGTAACAACTCCAGTATGATCAGCGTATGCACAGCATTCCTCCTTCAGGGCTACACACAATCCCCCTTGTAATAATAGCAAGTCTATACCCCTTCTGTTCTGCAACACCACCTCAGATAGGGACCTTAATGATTTTACTAATCCATCGATGGCCTGCTCAATTTTACTCAGATCTTTATCTACTGAAATTCTTAATGCTTTAAATTCCTTTTGTTGATTTACTAGGGATGCCACCCCAGTTCCAGCTCCTTATAACTCGTGAATCCTCCCATCTTCCTAAAGTCCACTTGGAAGGTTCATGAGTTGTTACTTCCGCAGTATCACAAGATATACAAAGGAAAATCACAAGCAGTAAGCAAATGGCATGTGGGGTCTGGTTTCTCACACTGCAACAATTATACCCTTGTGACTTCTTTCCCTCTATTAGCTGGTTATCACCAAAATACCCTTGAGCCCAAAAACTATTTCTGCCTTTGTTACTCCCAGTCCCGGGGTAGTTCCGCAAATATTGCTTGCGTATTCCATCCTGAGGGCTCCTTCCTCCACAGCTGTTTACTCATCTGCCTCGCCCGTCGACTCGGGTGCTTCGAGCCAGAGGGTGTACCATCTTCTCGGCAGCACGAGTATTCTTCAGGAGGGGATTTATGCCCTCTGGTGCCTTGCCGCATGCAATAAGAACGCCAATTCTGATCTTTTACCGCCGGTGCGGTACAACTGACTCCTTTTAGGTCTTTACTACAAAGGCCTTCTATGATCTCTGCCACAAATGGGCTCGGCTCGTTTGTATGGTAGCAGTAATAGTCTGGGTGAATGCCCTTTGAGAAAATTTCCCACCACTCTTTAGATTCCAATCGGATTTCCCCTCTAGTCACTTTACAGGTCAGTACCCAAGCTGTAATCTCTCTTTGTACGTTCCAACAGGAATTGCAAGTTCCTCGTGGAGGATATCCTCTGTTGCAATGTGACCACCACCGTTCCCCACACACCTTACAGATACAGCATACAAAAGGATAACAATTACAATTTTGATTTTTACACTTTACTCTAACACTTGAATTACTAATTAGTCCACTATCTAAGTAATATAAGTCTGATGTGTATTCAATCTGATAAGAGTCCATTAGTTTCTCTGTAACTTCAATTTCAGGTTCCCGGGAGGACTGGTTACTTGCCACACAGTGTTGTTAACTGGTCCTTTTACTCGACTGGCATGTGTCCATCCTCTTTCTGCAGTCCGAATTGCAGTTTCTGTAGTGAGTAACACAAGATAAGGACCTTCCCATTGTGGGGTTAGTGTAGATTCTTTCCAGGATTTTATTAACACATAGTCTCCTGGGTGTATTTTATGTATTTTTAAATCTAAAGGGGGTCTTTGCGTAATGATTCCTTTTTCCCAAAGTTCATTGTGGCGTTTCATTAAGGCAATAATATATGAGGTTATTTTATAGTCCTTCAACCGGGGGTGGTCTCGGGGTTCCTCCAAATCATATGGCATCCCGTATAGCATTTCAAAAGAGGAAATCCCAACATCTGCTCTGGGTCTTGTTCTTATGTACAATAGGGCTAAAGGGAGACACTTGACCCATGTCAATTTTGTTTCTATTATTAATTTGGTTAATTGCTTTTTTAGTTCCCCATTCATTCTTTCCACTCTTCCCGAACTTTGGGGATGCCATGGGGTATGGTATTCCCACTTAATTCCCAGAGCATGTGAGATATCCTCAGTTATTTTGGACACAAAGTGGGGTCCCCTATCAGAATCTATTGTTTCTACTATCCCATATCTAGGGATTATTTCTTCTAATAATATTCTGACCACTGTCTGAGCAGTAGTCCAGGTAGTGGGGTAAGCTTCTACAAAATGAGTGAGATGATCTACTATTACTAACAAATATTTATATCTACCCACTTTAGGCAATTCAGTGAAGTCTATTTGTATTTTGGCAAAAGGCCTGTGAGCTAATTCCCTTCCTCCCATGGGTCTTTCCCTAAGATGTTTTCTGTTTACTTTTTGACAGATCAGACAATCTCCCACTACTCTTTTAGCCAAATCATAGATTCCAATACTCATATATTTAGTGGCAAATTGATCTACTAATGCCTGAGTTCCCCAATGAGTCTGGTCATGCAATCTTTGCAAAATTTCTGAGGCCTTGCTTTTAGGTAAAACAGTTCTCCCATCTGGGAGCTTCCATTGCCCTTCAGACCCCTCCTCAATTCCCATCTTTTGTAATTTTTCCTTTTCTTGAGTGGTAAAAATATATATATTTGCCATTTTTCTTTGGGGGAGTCCACAGATACAGTGTCGCTCTGCCCCATGTCCCCCCGAGTTCGTAGGGCTGCTTTCTTGGCTTCTTGGTCAGCTAAATTATTTCCCCTGTTTCTAAAGTCCAATCCTCTCTGGTGTCCCCTTAAGTGGACCACAGCAATTTGAGCCGGGCCCCTTAAGGCATTTAAAACTTGGACAATTAGCTCTTGATGAATTAGATCTTTTCCCTGTGAGTTTATAAGTCCCCTCTCTTCCCAAATTTTTCCAAATGTGTGCACTACCCCATATGCATATTTAGAGTCTGTGTATATTGTTCCAATTTTTCCTTTTAATAACCTTAAAGCCCTGAGTACTGCATATAATTCACAAGCTTGTGCAGACCAGGAGTTACTTAGTGGTCCGGATTCAATTCCTAATTTTCCCTCCCTAGGGATATGGTATTGTTTTATTCTTACGGGTTTGCCAGGATCACTTATTTCCACTGAGAAAGGCTTAATCTGCAATTTCCCCACCGTTTCTGGGGTATACCACACCTCAGGATTAATTTTCTTTTCATCCTCCACCCTTAAAGGGCAGAGCTTTATCTGTAATTCTTTATTTACAACTTCTAAATTAATACCCAATTCTATTATCAGATCTCTCCCTAATAAATTGTAATCTGCATCAGGTACCAGTAGTAAAGAACCTATACCAAATTTGGAATCAGTTTCTACCATCACATCCTTGATAACAGATACCTCAAAGGGCTCTCCTTTTGCCCCAATTACATGTACAGTGTCAGATGACTTTTTACATCCAAGCGGCAAGGCTTGCACCGTGGATCTTTCAGCCCCGGTATCCACTAAAAATTCCATCTCTTGTTGTTGGGGTCCCACTTTAAGCTTTACCAAGGGCTCCTTATGATGTTTCTTCCCCAACAAATAGAGCCCTTGACACCCCTAATCTTCCTTAAAGGCCTTCTCATCCGCTATCCGTTGTCTGCATCCCCTCTTCATATGTCCCTTCTTTCCACAGTAGAAGCAGACAATTTCACGACCTCTTCCTTTTCCTTCCCTAGAAATATAACTCTGCTCCCAATTCTCCCTTTGTTCTACATTCCTTGCACGGGAATTAGGGTTAGGCCCTTCCCGCACAACTGCAGCCATAATCCTCGCCTGTCTCTTGAAATTCTCATCCTCCCTTCTCACAAAAACCTTCTGCGCTTCCCTCAAGAGCTCCTCTAATCCTCTAGTCTGCCATCCGTCCAACTTTTCTAGTTTCCTCCTAATACCTACCCATGCATTTGCCACAAACTGCATTTTCAACACCGCCTCTCCCTCCTGGGTATCAGGATCTATCCCAGAATACAAGCGGAAGGCTTTCCTTAAGCGCTCTAACCATTCCGTGGGATCCTCATCTTTTTTTTGTTGTAATCCAAAAGCCTTCTTCACATTCTGCCCCTGCGGAACTGATTGTTTTATTCCCTGAATGATGATGTTTCGCAAATCACCCATGTGAGTGCGATGCAAGGGATCCTGGTTATTCCACTGGGGATTTTGTAGGGGCCACTTTATATCTGCTAAGGGTCCTTGGTGGTGTTCATCATCCCATATCCTCATACCCGTTTCCCTTATCATCCTCCTTTCCTCTGCCATGAACAAAATCCTTAGTATTGACTGTAACTCCTCCCATGTGTACACACTGGGCCCCAAAAATTGGTCCAACCGTTCTGCCACTCCTAGAGGATCGTCCAACAAATATCCCATTTCCTTCTTAAAGTCCCTGACTTGCCCAGAGTCTAAAGGCACAGTTACATAGGCAACCCCTGCTATTTGGGGTGGCTGACCTTCCTGTCCCGCTTGGGGATTCGGGATCATACCAATGCTTTGTTCTCTTAGGGGAAACATCCCCAATTCCTGTTCCTTTTTCCTAGTCTGACTTCTAGTTACCCTACGATTGTTTTCCCTTGTTCCTCCACTCTCTGCCTCATCATCAGAGTCTGAAGGAGCCGTGGGGACCCCGGGGCCAACCGGGTCCGCAGGCAGCTGGGGATATATATTTTGACTAGCAGGGGATGGGAGTGGAGGAATATATGAAGGAGGAACGTAGGGGGGCATATTATCTTCCTCCTTGTTTTTCTTGTTCTTTTCCCTGGCTGATAAGGCAAATAGTTTTGTCCTTGTCTCCCCAACTGTCCACAGGGAAGCATATTCGCTCTCTTCTGAATCAAAGGCTTCCTTTGAGTTAACATATATATTTAGAGCCTGACAAATCCAATCCTCAAAGGACCCGAATACCGGCCAATACAAATGGTCTCCCCTAATTTGTTTCCCCCCCAACACTTCCATACAATAATGTATCATTTTAACTTTGTCTTTCCCTTTTCTAGATGGGAAAGCATCCCAATTAATTATCATCAAACCCAAGGGGCTATCCCTGGGAATCTGGGGAAGCTTAGCATGGGTCCCCTCTCCCATGGGACCAGAGGGCTTGCTTTTCCTCTGTCCCATCTTCCGGAGTGCACTCAACTTCTCACACACATGCTCCCCTGGTTCGTGGCCCAGCCCCTCGCGGGGAATGGAAAACGCACTAATACAGAGTCCGCACTCACTTGGTCTCTATGAGACCTCTCACACACAGCACTCCGGGAAAACCACCCCAAACCGAGCGGGAAACCGGCCTATACTCAGCATCCTGCGTCTTCGCTGGTTCTTCGTGCACAAAGATTACAGGGGTAACCGGTTCTCCTTTGCCCGTTACTCAATTTAGGTTCGTCGGTGGAGAGTGATCAGAAAGCCTGGGGCAGCCGGGCCGCCATAAGGGCGGGGTGCATCCCGATCGTCCCGTAGCGACTGATCTACTTCTCCATCCGAGTCACGGCACCAAATTGTTATAAATTGTGACACGACAATTTGAAGTGTCTTAATTCAATAAAGCAATTTTATTTAAAATAGCAAGCGAGTAAGGCAGGCAAAGCACAGCGCTGGGCGGCCGGGAGTCTCCTGCTCCACCAACGGCGCGCTAAAATGTTCTATCCCAACCTTCCTTTTATTCCCCCCCGATTCTCCTTGCAGACGTGACTATCCAGATGTAGTCTGAGTCTGGTCGTTGTGATAGCTTCTAAGTCTCTTCTTTTGAGATACAGCAAGCAGACCAGATACACACACCCTGGACTTTAATCTCAACCTCCTTATCACCTTGTAAGCAAATAAGCATTTCAAAGACACACCAGTACATTCTTATGCAAACCAAGGTAAGCAAGCATACCACAGTCTTGCTTCAGTGAACAAATGATCTTCCACTTACCTCATTTACCTTGCAAATAGCAGGTGGCTCGCGTCGTGCTTTCACGTGTCTTATAGCGACAAAGTCACAAGCTGTAAGCAAAGTTAAATGCTGCTAATAGTTGTTCTTTTGCTAATTTGTGAAGCTTAATAGAAGTTATAAGCGAAGTTGAATATTGTTAAGTGTTATTCCACAGCTCTGTTTAGCTTTTAGGCTGTATTCCTTTTATCCTTGCCCTCACTGTCCTTTCGTCACACACACACACACACACACCCCCACACACACACACACACACAAACACACAGAGACACACAGACACCGGGACAGTTCTTGACTCCTTTTTGGTTTGATTGCCTGGATTTTGTTTGGTTTTGTTGTTGCTTTGTTTCCTTGGTGTGCCTGAAGTGTCCAGTCAGGAGCAGAGTGACTCTTGCCAAGGAACTCTGTGGTGCTGTCACTTAATATTAAAGCTGTTTTATGCTACTCCCCTGCTGGGGATTTTTAAAGTGCTCTCAAGCCCTCCTTCATAAGAGGGTGAAGGAGCCCTGGCCAAGCTCTGGCCCTGGGGGCACAGGGATGCTGCTAGGGGGTCCCTGTCTCCCTTCTCCAACTTTGACAGCCCTGAGCCCCTGTCCCCATGTCAGGCTCTGGGCTTGATCTCCTAGAACATCCTCAGCAGGAGGCTGCAGCGCCAGGGGCAGGGGGACCCAGAGGGACACGGGATGCCACCGGGCACGAGCAGCTTTGGACTTCTCTGGGAGGAACTGTGAGTGGGAGCTGGCTTGAAGTGACCTCCCCAGTAAGGTCACAGAGCCCCTGAGATGTCACACTGCCTCCTGGGATGTCACAGCCCACCCTGAGATCTCACAAATCCCCCTTGTGATGTCACAGAGCCAGTGCTGCTCTATCACTCTGGGATGTCATACAGTTGCGCTGTGATGGCACAGAAGACTCTGGCATCACAAAGTCAGCCCGTGTCACAATCCTTTAGTGCAAGCAGGAATCATGACAGTTCATTTTCCCCATCTCAGAATTAGCAGAAGTAGATAGGCTTATCATGAGAAACCGAATGTGATAAACATGTTAGAAATGCAAGGCTCCAAGTTATTAATTTTTAATTTAATAAAAGTTATTAAGTGTACCAAATATAAACTTTGAGAAAAATGAAAAAAAGCCACTATAAAAAAAGGTCAATGTGGAGCCCGGGATTGCCACCGGGTGAGACACAGGTTTGACAGCTGCAGCAGAGGGTCCTCTATGCTTCACACCGACCATCCTGTCTGACCCATTTTTATACGATTTTCCTTGCCTGAGCCAGAGTCCCCTTTCTTCCTTTTCAAAGTGCATGTATTCATGTGGAGTTCTTTTCTCTGTGGCAAGTTGAACAATACGTGTCCGGAGAGTGATGAACACCTGTGCTTGCAGTCCCGGAATTCGGATTTGAGATGTACCTCCCTGATGGCTCTGACTATCTCGGTCTCGGATATTTATCGTGTATTTATCATCCGGGTGTTTCTCGGACAACCTTGATGCATGATCCCTCTCCGGGCTGGCCACTTTCGTTCGCTTGTAAATAAAGTCCTCCCTCTCTTGTCCAGGTGGCTTTGACATGGTGTTGCAATCGCTGTTGCTGGCTTGTGCGATTTAAAAACTTCTTATAAGAGTATAATTTAACAGCACATAACTATAAAATAGACGACAATTTTATTTGCATGAATTATCCTATAGACATATAACAGTCCTAATGATTCCTTGAGGCCTTGCAGTGTCACAATGTTCTCCATGGTTCCACAGGCCCCACAGTGTCATGTGACTCCTCTGTTCCATGAGTCCTGCAATGTCACAATGGACCTTTGGACCAATGGACCATGGGGCTTTGCAGTGTCACAACGCTCTCCTTTGGCTCCACAGGGTCACAATGGAGCACTGATTACAGGCAGCCTCTCTGTGTTACCCTGGAGCTTTGTTTCCGTGGGGTCTCGCAGTGTCCCAATGGAGCCTTGGCTGGATGGGGCCTCACAGTGTCACAATGATGCCTACATTCCACTGAGGCACACGGCGTCACTAGGGTCCCCTTGCTTCCATGAGGCCCAGCAATGTCACAGTGGTGTCCATGAATCCATGAGGACTCACAGTATCCCAATGGTCTCTTGATCTCACATGGTCCCACAGTGTCCCAATGGTCCCTTGGTCTCACAAGGCCCCACAGTGTCCCAATGGTCACTTCTTCTCACATGGCCCCACAGTGTAACAATGGTCCCTTGGTTCCATGGTTCCTGGTCTGGTGCATTCCCCTCTCCCCTTCTCAGGCCGCCCTGCCAGCTGAGAAATGCTCACTGGGCCAGGGCCTTGGCCAGCAGCCCCTGGGCTCAGCTCCTCTGGAGCTCATCACAGACACTGTCTGCTCCAGGCTCAACCCTTCATCCCCTGGGGAGATGCCAAAGCCTCCACAGGGAGCATTTCCCTTTGCTCAGGGGAATTTCTCACAGGTGCCTTGTAGTGACTCTTTGTGTCCGTGTGCACACAGGAGTGCCTGTGCTCAGGGAAATGTGGCAGAAATGCTGCTCTCTGAGGGCTTTGATTGCCTTGGATAGCTGAGCCAGTCAGGCCTGGAAGTAAGGTTAAGTCATGTCACCCTGATTCTTAAGATTTTCTAAAGCCTTCTGAGTTTCCATTCTGTTGGAGAACCTTCCCACACAATTTCTGTCAACAACATATTGTTTACAATCTTTTATGGGGCTGGACAAACTTGATGTACTAGTGGTTTGTCCAATGTCTTTGGACAGGTGGCCCATTCACTCTCCAATCCAATGTCACCTTTGGGAAAGTATAAAAGTTGGAGTCAGAGAATAAACTTTTAGCTTTACCTTGAAAATAGCAGGTGGCTCGCGTCGTGCTTTCACGTGTCTTATAGCGACAAAGTCACAAGCTGTAAGCAAAGTTAAATGCTGCTAAGAGTTGTTCTTTTGCTAATTTGTGAAGCTTAATAGAAGTTATAAGCAAAGTTGAATATTGTTAAGTGTTATTCCACAGCTCTGTTTAGCTTTTAGGCTGTATTCCTTTTATCCTTGCCCTCACTGTCCTTTCGTCACACACACACACACACAAACACACAGAGACACACAGACACCGGGACAGTTCTTGACTCCTTTTTGGTTTGATTGCCTGGATTTTGTTTGGTTTTGTTGTTGCTTTGTTTCCTTGGTGTGCCTGAAGTGTCCAGTCAGGAGCAGAGTGACTCTTGCCAAGGAACTCTGTGGTGCTGTCAGTTAATATTAAAGCTGTTTTATGCTACTCCCCTGCTGGGGATTTTTAAAGCGCTCTCAAGCCCTCCTTCATAAGAGGGTGAAGGAGCCCTGGCCAAACTCTGGCCCTGGGGGCACAGGGATGCTGCTAGGGTGTCCCTGTCTCCCTTCTCCAACTTTGACAGCCCTGAGCCCCTGTCCCCATGTCAGGCTCTGGGCTTGATCTCCTAGAACATCCTCAGGGGGAGGCTGCAGCGCCAGGGGCAGGGGGACCCAGAGGGACACGGGATGCCACCGGGCACGAGCAGCTTTGGACCTCTCTGGGAGGAGCTGTGAGTGGGAGCTGGCTTGAAGTGACCTCCCCAGTAAGGTCACAGAGCCCCTGAGATGTCACACTGCCTCCTGGGATGTCACAGCCCACCCTGAGATCTCACAAATCCCCCTTGTGATGTCACAGAGCCAGTGCTGCTCTAGCACTCTGGGATGTCATACAGTTGCGCTGTGATGGCACAGAAGACTCTGGCATCACAAAGTTAGCCCGTGTCACAATCCTTTAGTGCAAGCGGGAATCATGACAGTTCATTTTCCCCATCTCAGAATTAGCAGAAGTAGATAGGCTTATCATGAGAAACCGAATGTTATAAACATGTTAGAAATGCAAGGCTCCAAGTTATTAATTTTTAATTTAATAAAAGTTATTAAGTGTACCAAATATAAACTTTGAGAAAAATGAAAAAAAGCCACTATAAAAAAAGGTCAATGTGGAGCCTGGGATTGCCACCGGGTGAGACACAGGTTTGACAGCTGCAGCAGAGGGTCCTCTATGCTTCACACCGACCGTCCTGTCTGACCCATTTTTATACGATTTTCCTTGCCTGAGCCAGAGTCCCCTTTCTTCCTTTTCAAAGTGCATGTATTCATGTGGAGTTCTTTTCTCTGTGGCAAGTTGAACAATACGTGTCCGGAGAGTGATGAACACCTGTGTTTGCAGTCCCGGAATTTGGATTTGAGATGTACCTCCCTGATGGCTCTGACTATCTCGGTCTCGGATATTTATCGTGTATTTATCGTCTGGGTGTTTCTCGGACAACCTTGATGCATGATCCCTCTCTGGGCTGGCCACTTTCGTTCTCTTATAAATAAAGTCCTCCCTCTCTTGTCCAGGTGGCTTTCACATGGTGTTGCAATCGCTGTTGCTGGCTTGTGCGATTTAAAAACTTCTTATAAGAGTATAATTTAACAGCACATAACTATAAAATAGACGACAATTTTATTTGCATGAATTATCCTATAGACATATAACAGTCCTAATGATTCCTTGAGGCCTTGCAGTGTCACAATGTTCTCCATGGTTCCACAGGCCCCACAGTGTCATGTGACCCCTCTGTTCTATGAGTCCTGCAATGTCACAATGGACCTTTGGACCAATGGACCATGGGGCTTTGCAGTGTCACAACGCTCTCCTTTGGCTCCACAGGGTCACAATGGAGCACTGATTACAGGCAGCCTCTCTGTGTTACCCTGGAGCTTTGTTTCCGTGGGGTCTCGCAGTGTCCCAATGGAGCCTTGGCTGGATGGGGCCTCACAGTGTCACAATGATGCCTACATTCCACTGAGGCACACGGCGTCACTAGGGTCCCCTTGCTTCCATGAGGCCCAGCAATGTCACAGTGGTGTCCATGAATCCATGAGGACTCACAGTATCCCAATGGCCTCTTGATCTCACATGGTCCCACAGTGTCCCAATGGTCCCTTGGTCTCACAAGGCCCCACAGTGTCCCAATGGTCACTTCTTCTCACATGGCCCCACAGTGTAACAATGGTCCCTTGGTTCCATGGTTCCTGGTCTGGTGCATTCCCCTCTCCCCTTCTCAGGCCGCCCTGCCAGCTGAGAAATGCTCACTGGGCCAGGGCCTTGGCCAGCAGCCCCTGGGCTCAGCTCCTCTGGAGCTCATCACAGACACTGTCTGCTCCAGGCTCAACCCTTCATCCCCTGGGGAGATGCCAAAGCCTCTACAGGGAGCATTTCCCTTTGCTCAGGGGAATTTCTCACAGGTGCCTTGTAGTGACTCTTTGTGTCTGTGTGCACACAGGAGTGCCTGTGCTCAGGGAAATGTGGCAGAAATGCTGCTCTCTGAGGGCTTTGATTGCCTTGGATAGCTGAGCCAGTCAGGCCTGGAAGTAAGGTTAAGTCATGTCACCCTGATTCTTAAGATTTTCTAAAGCCTTCTGAGTTTCCATTCTGTTGGAGAACCTTCCCACACAATTTCTGTCAACAACATATTGTTTACAATCTTTTATGGGGCTGGACAAACTTGATGTACTAGTGGTTTGTCCAATGTCTTTGGACAGGTGGCCCATTCACTCTCCAATCCAATGTCACCTTTGGGAAAGTATAAAAGTTGGAGTCAGAGAATAAACTTTTAGCTTTACCTTGCAAATAGCAGGTGGCTCGCGTCGTGCTTTCACGTGTCTTATAGCGACAAAGTCACAAGCTGTAAGCAAAGTTAAATGCTGCTAAGAGTTGTTCTTTTGCTAATTTGTGAAGCTTAATAGAAGTTATAAGCGAAGTTGAATATTGTTAAGTGTTATTCCACAGCTCTGTTTAGCTTTTAGGCTGTATTCCTTTTTTCCTTGCCCTCACTGTCCTTTCGTCACACACACACACACACACACCCCCACACACACCCACACAAACACACAAACACACAGAGGCACACAGACACCGGGACAGTTCTTGACTCCTTTTTGGTTTGATTGCCTGGATTTTGTTTGGTTTTGTTGTTGCTTTGTTTCCTTGCTGTGCCTGAAGTGTCCAGTCAGGAGCAGAGTGACTCTTGCCAAGGAACTCTGTGGTGCTGTCACTTAATCTTAAAGCTGTTTTATGCTACTCCCCTGCTGGGGATTTTTAAAGTGCTCTCAAGCCCTCCTTCATAAGAGGGTGAAGGAGCCCTGGCCAAGCTCTGGCCCTGGGGGCACAGGGATGCTGCTAGGGGGTCCCTGTCTTCCTTTTCCAACTGTGACCGCCCTGAGCCCCTGTCCCCGTGTCAGACTCTGGGCTTGATCTCCTCGATCATCCTCAGGGGGAGGCTGCAGCGCCAGGGGCAGGGGGACCCAGAGGGACACGGGATGCCACCGGGCACGAGCAGCTTTGGACCTCTCTGGGAGGAGCTGTGAGTGGGAGCTGGCTTGAAGTGACCTCCCCAGTAAGGTCACAGAGCCCCTGAGATGTCACACTGCCTCCTGGGATGTCACAGCCCACCCTGGGATCTCACAAATCCCCCTTGTGATGTCACAGAGCCAGTGCTGCTCTATCACTCTGGGATGTCATACAGTTGCGCTGTGATGGCACAGAAGACTCTGGCATCACAAAGTCAGCCCGTGTCACAATCCTTTAGTGCAAGCGGGAATCATGACAGTTCATTTTCCCCATCTCAGAATTAGCAGAAGTAGATAGGCTTATCATGAGAAACCGAATGTGATAAACATGTTAGAAATGCAAGGCTCCAAGTTATTAATTTTTAATTTAATAAAAGTTATTAAGTGTACCAAATATAAACTTTGAGAAAAATGAAAAAAAGCCACTATAAAAAAAGGTCAATGTGGAGCCTGGGATTGCCACCGGGTGAGACACAGGTTGGACAGCTGCAGCAGAGGGTCCTCTATGCTTCACACCGACCGTCCTGTCTGACCCATTTTTATACGATTTTCCTTGCCTGAGCCAGAGTCCCCTTTCTTCCTTTTCAAAGTGCATGTATTCATGTGGAGTTCTTTTCTCTGTGGCAAGTTGAACAATACGTGTCCGGAGAGTGATGAACACCTGTGTTTGCAGTCCCGGAATTCGGATTTGAGATGTACCTCCCTGATGGCTCTGACTATCTCGGTCTCGGATATTTATCGTGTATTTATCGTCCGGGTGTTTCTCGGACAACCTTGATGCATGATCCCTCTCTGGGCTGGCCACTTTCGTTCGCTTGTAAATAAAGTCCTCCCTCTCTTGTCCAGGTGGCTTTCACATGGTGTTGCAATCGCTGTTGCTGGCTTGTGCGATTTAAAAACTTCTTGTAAGAGTATAATTTAACAGCACATAACTATAAAATAGACGACAATTTTATTTGCAGAAATTATCCTATAGACATATAACAGTCCTAATGATTCCATGAGGCCTTGCAGTGTCACAATGTTCTCCATGGTTCCACAGGCCCCACAGTGTCATGTGACTCCTCTGTTCCATGAGTCCTGCAATGTCACAATGGACCTTTGGACCAATGGACCATGGGGCTTTGCAGTGTCACAACGCTCTCCTTTGGCTCCACAGTGTCACAATGGAGCACTGATTACAGGCAGCCTCTCTGTGTTACCCTGGAGCTTTGTTTCCGTGGGGTCTCGCAGTGTCCCAATGGAACCTTGGCTGGATGGGGCCTCACAGTGTCACAATGATGCCTACATTCCACTGAGGCACACGGCGTCACTAGGGTCCCCTTGCTTCCATGAGGCCCAGCAATGTCACAGTGGTGTCCATGAATCCATGAGGACTCACAGTGTCCCAATGGTCTCTTGATCTCACATGGTCCCACAGTGTCCCAATGGTCCCTTGGTCTCACAAGGCCCCACAGTGTCCCAATGGTCACTTCTTCTCACATGGCCCCACAGTGTAACAATGGTCCCTTGGTTCCATGGTTCCTGGTCTGGTGCATTCCCCTCTCCCCTTCTCAGGCCGCCCTGCCAGCTGAGAAATGCTCACTGGGCCAGGGCCTTGGCCAGCAGCCCCTGGGCTCAGCTCCTCTGGAGCTCATCACAGACACTGTCTGCTCCAGGCTCAACCCTTCATCCCCTGGGGAGATGCCAAAGCCTCCACAGGGAGCATTTCCCTTTGCTCAGGGGAATTTCTCACAGGTGCCTTGTAGTGACTCTTTGTGTCTGTGTGCACACAGGAGTGCCTGTGCTCAGGGAAATGTGGCAGAAATGCTGCTCTCTGAGGGCTTTGATTGCCTTGGATAGCTGAGCCAGTCAGGCCTGGAAGTAAGGTTAAGTCATGTCACCCTGATTCTTAAGATTTTCTAAAGCCTTCTGAGTTTCCATTCTGTTGGAGAACCTTCCCACACAATTTCTGTCAACAACATATTGTTTACAATCTTTTATGGGGCTGGACAAACTTGATGTACTAGTGGTTTGTCCAATGTCTTTGGACAGGTGGCCCATTCACTCTCCAATCCAATGTCACCTTTGGGAAAGTATAAAAGTTGGAGTCAGAGAATAAACTTTTAGCTTTACCTTGCAAATAGCAGGTGGCTCGCGTCGTGCTTTCACGTGTCTTATAGCGACAAAGTCACAAGCTGTAAGCAAAGTTAAATGCTGCTAAGAGTTGTTCTTTTGCTAATTTGTGAAGCTTAATAGAAGTTATAAGCGAAGTTGAATATTGTTAAGTGTTATTCCACAGCTCTGTTTAGCTTTTAGGCTGTATTCCTTTTATCCTTGCCCTCACTGTCCTTTCGTCACACACACACACACACAAACACACAGAGACACACAGACACCGGGACAGTTCTTGACTCCTTTTTGGTTTGATTGCCTGGATTTTGTTTGGTTTTGTTGTTGCTTTGTTTCCTTGCTGTGCCTGAAGTGTCCAGTCAGGAGCAGAGTGACTCTTGCCAAGGAACTCTGTGGTGCTGTCACTTAATCTTAAAGCTGTTTTATGCTACTCCCCTGCTGGGGATTTTTAAAGTGCTCTCAAGCCCTCCTTCATAAGAGGGTGAAGGAGCCCTGGCCAAGCTCTGGCCCTGGGGGCACAGGGATGCTGCTAGGGGGTCCCTGTCTTCCTTTTCCAACTGTGACCGCCCTGAGCCCCTGTCCCCGTGCCAGACTCTGGGCTTGATCTCCTCGATCATCCTCAGGGGGAGGCTGCAGCGCCAGGGGCAGGGGGACCCAGAGGGACACGGGATGCCACCGGGCACGAGCAGCTTTGGACCTCTCTGGGAGGAGCTGTGAGTGGGAGCTGGCTTGAAGTGACCTCCCCAGTAAGGTCACAGAGCCCCTGAGATGTCACACTGCCTCCTGGGATGTCACAGCCCACCCTGGGATCTCACAAATCCCCCTTGTGATGTCACAGAGCCAGTGCTGCTCTATCACTCTGGGATGTCATACAGTTGCGCTGTGATGGCACAGAAGACTCTGGCATCACAAAGTCAGCCCGTGTCACAATCCTTTAGTGCAAGCGGGAATCATGACAGTTCATTTTCCCCATCTCAGAATTAGCAGAAGTAGATAGGCTTATCATGAGAAACCGAATGTGATAAACATGTTAGAAATGCAAGGCTCCAAGTTATTAATTTTTAATTTAATAAAAGTTATTAAGTGTACCAAATATAAACTTTGAGAAAAATGAAAAAAAGCCACTATAAAAAAAGGTCAATGTGGAGCCTGGGATTGCCACCGGGTGAAACACAGGTTTGACAGCTGCAGCAGAGGGTCCTCTATGCTTCACACCGACCGTCCTGTCTGACCCATTTTTATACGATTTTCCTTGCCTGAGCCAGAGTCCCCTTTCTTCCTTTTCAAAGTGCATGTATTCATGTGGAGTTCTTTTCTCTGTGGCAAGTTGAACAATACGTGTCCGGAGAGTGATGAACACCTGTGTTTGCAGTCCCGGAATTCGGATTTGAGATGTACCTCCCTGATGGCTCTGACTATCTCGGTCTCGGATATTTATCGTGTATTTATCGTCCGGGTGTTTCTCGGACAACCTTGATGCATGATCCCTCTCTGGGCTGGCCACTTTCGTTCTCTTATAAATAAAGTCCTCCCTCTCTTGTCCAGGTGGCTTTCACATGGTGTTGCAATCGCTGTTGCTGGCTTGTGCGATTTAAAAACTTCTTATAAGAGTATAATTTAACAGCACATAACTATAAAAGAGACGGCAATTTTAATTGCACGAATTATCCTATAGACATATAACAGTCCTAATGATTCCTTGAGGCCTTGCAGTGTCACAATGTTCTCCATGGTTCCACAGGCCCCACAGTGTCATGTGACTCCTCTGTTCCATGAGTCCTGCAATGTCACAATGGACCTTTGGACCAATGGACCATGGGGCTTTGCAGTGTCACAACGCTCTCCTTTGGCTCCACAGTGTCACAATGGAGCACTGATTACAGGCAGCCTCTCTGTGTTACCCTGGAGCTTTGTTTCCGTGGGGTCTCGCAGTGTCCCAATGGAACCTTGGCTGGATGGGGCCTCACAGTGTCACAATGATGCCTACATTCCACTGAGGCACATGGCGTCACTAGGGTCCCCTTGCTTCCATGAGGCCCAGCAATGTCACAGTGGTGTCCATGAATCCATGAGGACTCACAGTGTCCCAATGGTCTCTTGATCTCACATGGTCCCACAGTGTCCCAATGGTCCCTTGGTCTCACAAGGCCCCACAGTGTCCCAATGGTCACTTCTTCTCACATGGCCCCACAGTGTAACAATGGTCCCTTGGTTCCATGGTTCCTGGTCTGGTGCATTCCCCTCTCCCCTTCTCAGGCCGCCCTGCCAGCTGAGAAATGCTCACTGGGCCAGGGCCTTGGCCAGCAGCCCCTGGGCTCAGCTCCTCTGGAGCTCATCACAGACACTGTCTGCTCCAGGCTCAACCCTTCATCCCCTGGGGAGATGCCAAAGCCTCCACAGGGAGCATTTCCCTTTGCTCAGGGGAATTTCTCACAGGTGCCTTGTAGTGACTCTTTGTGTCTGTGTGCACACAGGAGTGCCTGTGCTCAGGGAAATGTGGCAGAAATGCTGCTCTCTGAGGGCTTTGATTGCCTTGGATAGCTGAGCCAGTCAGGCCTGGAAGTAAGGTTAAGTCATGTCACCCTGATTCTTAAGATTTTCTAAAGCCTTCTGAGTTTCCATTCTGTTGGAGAACCTTCCCACACAATTTCTGTCAACAACATATTGTTTACAATCTTTTATGGGGCTGGACAAACTTGATGTACTAGTGGTTTGTCCAATGTCTTTGGACAGGTGGCCCATTCACTCTCCAATCCAATGTCACCTTTGGGAAAGTATAAAAGTTGGAGTCAGAGAATAAACTTTTAGCTTTACCTTGAAAATAGCAGGTGGCTCGCGTCGTGCTTTCACGTGTCTTATAGCGACAAAGTCACAAGCTGTAAGCAAAGTTAAATGCTGCTAAGAGTTGTTCTTTTGCTAATTTGTGAAGCTTAATAGAAGTTATAAGCGAAGTTGAATATTGTTAAGTGTTATTCCACAGCTCTGTTTAGCTTTTAGGCTGTATTCCTTTTTTCCTTGCCCTCACTGTCCTTTCGTCACACACACACACACACACACACACACACACACACCCCCACACACACCCACACAAACACACAAACACACAGAGGCACACAGACACCGGGACAGTTCTTGACTCCTTTTTGGTTTGATTGCCTGGATTTTGTTTGGTTTTGTTGTTGCTTTGTTTCCTTGCTGTGCCTGAAGTGTCCAGTCAGGAGCAGAGTGACTCTTGCCAAGGAACTCTGTGGTGCTGTCACTTAATCTTAAAGCTGTTTTATGCTACTCCCCTGCTGGGGATTTTTAAAGTGCTCTCAAGCCCTCCTTCATAAGAGGGTGAAGGAGCCCTGGCCAAGCTCTGGCCCTGGGGGCACAGGGATGCTGCTAGGGGGTCCCTGTCTTCCTTTTCCAACTGTGACCGCCCTGAGCCCCTGTCCCCGTGTCAGACTCTGGGCTTGATCTCCTCGATCATCCTCAGGGGGAGGCTGCAGCGCCAGGGGCAGGGGGACCCAGAGGGACACGGGATGCCACCGGGCACGAGCAGCTTTGGACCTCTCTGGGAGGAGCTGTGAGTGGGAGCTGGCTTGAAGTGACCTCCCCAGTAAGGTCACAGAGCCCCTGAGATGTCACACTGCCTCCTGGGATGTCACAGCCCACCCTGGGATCTCACAAATCCCCCTTGTGATGTCACAGAGCCAGTGCTGCTCTATCACTCTGGGATGTCATACAGTTGCGCTGTGATGGCACAGAAGACTCTGGCATCACAAAGTCAGCCCGTGTCACAATCCTTTAGTGCAAGCGGGAATCATGACAGTTCATTTTCCCCATCTCAGAATTAGCAGAAGTAGATAGGCTTATCATGAGAAACCGAATGTGATAAACATGTTAGAAATGCAAGGCTCCAAGTTATTAATTTTTAATTTAATAAAAGTTATTAAGTGTACCAAATATAAACTTTGAGAAAAATGAAAAAAAGCCACTATAAAAAAAGGTCAATGTGGAGCCTGGGATTGCCACCGGGTGAGACACAGGTTGGACAGCTGCAGCAGAGGGTCCTCTATGCTTCACACCGACCGTCCTGTCTGACCCATTTTTATACGATTTTCCTTGCCTGAGCCAGAGTCCCCTTTCTTCCTTTTCAAAGTGCATGTATTCATGTGGAGTTCTTTTCTCTGTGGCAAGTTGAACAATACGTGTCCGGAGAGTGATGAACACCTGTGTTTGCAGTCCCGGAATTTGGATTTGAGATGTACCTCCCTGATGGCTCTGACTATCTCGGTCTCGGATATTTATCGTGTATTTATCGTCCGGGTGTTTCTCGGACAACCTTGATGCATGATCCCTCTCTGGGCTGGCCACTTTCGTTCTCTTATAAATAAAGTCCTCCCTCTCTTGTCCAGGTGGCTTTCACATGGTGTTGCAATCGCTGTTGCTGGCTTGTGCGATTTAAAAACTTCTTATAAGAGTATAATTTAACAGCACATAACTATAAAATAGACGACAATTTTATTTGCATGAATTATCCTATAGACATATAACAGTCCTAATGATTCCTTGAGGCCTTGCAGTGTCACAATGTTCTCCATGGTTCCACAGGCCCCACAGTGTCATGTGACCCCTCTGTTCTATGAGTCCTGCAATGTCACAATGGACCTTTGGACCAATGGAGCATGGGGCTTTGCAGTGTCACAACGCTCTCCTTTGGCTCCACAGGGTCACAATGGAGCACTGATTACAGGCAGCCTCTCTGTGTTACCCTGGAGCTTTGTTTCCGTGGGGTCTCGCAGTGTCCCAATGGAGCCTTGGCTGGATGGGGCCTCACAGTGTCACAATGATGCCTACATTCCACTGAGGCACACGGCGTCACTAGGGTCCCCTTGCTTCCATGAGGCCCAGCAATGTCACAGTGGTGTCCATGAATCCATGAGGACTCACAGTGTCCCAATGGTCTCTTGATCTCACATGGTCCCACAGTGTCCCAATGGTCCCTTGGTCTCACAAGGCCCCACAGTGTCCCAATGGTCACTTCTTCTCACATGGCCCCACAGTGTAACAATGGTCCCTTGGTTCCATGGTTCCTGGTCTGGTGCATTCCCCTCTCCCCTTCTCAGGCCGCCCTGCCAGCTGAGAAATGCTCACTGGGCCAGGGCCTTGGCCAGCAGCCCCTGGGCTCAGCTCCTCTGGAGCTCATCACAGACACTGTCTGCTCCAGGCTCAACCCTTCATCCCCTGGGGAGATGCCAAAGCCTCTACAGGGAGCATTTCCCTTTGCTCAGGGGAATTTCTCACAGGTGCCTTGTAGTGACTCTTTGTGTCTGTGTGCACACAGGAGTGCCTGTGCTCAGGGAAATGTGGCAGAAATGCTGCTCTCTGAGGGCTTTGATTGCCTTGGATAGCTGAGCCAGTCAGGCCTGGAAGTAAGGTTAAGTCATGTCACCCTGATTCTTAAGATTTTCTAAAGCCTTCTGAGTTTCCATTCTGTTGGAGAACCTTCCCACACAATTTCTGTCAACAACATATTGTTTACAATCTTTTATGGGGCTGGACAAACTTGATGTACTAGTGGTTTGTCCAATGTCTTTGGATAGGTGGCCCATTCACTCTCCAATCCAATGTCACCTTTGGGAAAGTATAAAAGTTGGAGTCAGAGAATAAACTTTTCTCTTTACCTTGAAAATAGCAGGTGGCTCGCGTCGTGCTTTCACGTGTCTTATAGCGACAAAGTCACAAGCTGTAAGCAAAGTTAAATGCTGCTAAGAGTTGTTCTTTTGCTAATTTGTGAAGCTTAATAGAAGTTATAAGCGAAGTTGAATATTGTTAAGTGTTATTCCACAGCTCTGTTTAGCTTTTAGGCTGTATTCCTTTTATCCTTGCCCTCACTGTCCTTTCATCACACACACACACACACACACACAAACACACAGAGACACACAGACACCGGGACAGTTCTTGACTCCTTTTTGGTTTGATTGCCTGGATTTTGTTTGGTTTTGTTGTTGCTTTGTTTCCTTGGTGTGCCTGAAGTGTCTAGTCAGGAGCAGAGTGACTCTTGCCAAGGAACTCTGTGGTGCTGTCACTTAATATTAAAGCTGTTTTATGCTACTCCCCTGCTGGGGATTTTTAAAGTGCTCTCAAGCCCTCCTTCATAAGAGGGTGAAGGAGCCCTGGCCAAGCTCTGGCCCTGGGGGCACAGGGATGCTGCTAGGGGGTCCCTGTCTCCCTTCTCCAACTTTGACAGCCCTGAGCCCCTGTCCCCATGTCAGGCTCTGGGCTTGATCTCCTCGATCATCCTCAGGGGGAGGCTGCAGCGCCAGGGGCAGGGGGACCCAGAGGGACACGGGATGCCACCGGGCACGAGCAGCTTTGGACCTCTCTGGGAGGAACTGTGAGTGGGAGCTGGCTTGAAGTGACCTCCCCAGTAAGGTCACAGAGCCCCTGAGATGTCACACTGCCTCCTGGGATGTCACAGCCCACCCTGAGATCTCACAAATCCCCCTTGTGATGTCACAGAGCCAGTGCTGCTCTATCACTCTGGGATGTCATACAGTTGCGCTGTGATGGCACAGAAGACTCTGGCATCACAAAGTCAGCCCGTGTCACAATCCTTTAGTGCAAGCGGGAATCATGACAGTTCATTTTCCCCATCTCAGAATTAGCAGAAGTAGATAGGCTTATCATGAGAAACCGAATGTGATGAACATGTTAGAAATGCAAGGCTCCAAGTTATTAATTTTTAATTTAATAAAAGTTATTAAGTGTACCAAATATAAACTTTGAGAAAAATGAAAAAAAGCCACTATAAAAAAAGGTCAATGTGGAGCCTGGGATTGCCACCGGGTGAGACACAGGTTGGACAGCTGCAGCAGAGGGTCCTCTATGCTTCACACCGACCGTCCTGTCTGACCCATTTTTATACGATTTTCCTTGCCTGAGCGAGAGTCCCCTTTCTTCCTTTTCAAAGTGCATGTATTCATGTGGAGTTCTTTTCTCTGTGGCAAGTTGAACAATACGTGTCCGGAGACTGATGAACACCTGTGTTTGCAGTCCCGGAATTCGGATTTGAGATGTACCTCCCTGATGGCTCTGACTATCTCGGTCTCGGATATTTATCGTGTATTTATCGTCCGTGTGTTTCTCGGACAACCTTGATGCATGATCCCTCTCTGGGCTGGCCACTTTCGTTCTCTTATAAATAAAGTCCTCCCTCTCTTGTCCAGGTGGTTTTCACATGGTGTTGCAATCGCTGTTGCTGGCTTGTGCGATTTAAAAACTTCTTATAAGAGTATAATTTAACAGCACATAACTATAAAAGAGACGGCAATTTTAATTGCACGAATTATCCTATAGACATATAACAGTCCTAATGATTCCTTGAGGCCTTGCAGTGTCACAATGTTCTCCATGGTTCCACAGGCCCCACAGTGTCATGTGACTCCTCTGTTCCATGAGTCCTGCAATGTCACAATGGACCTTTGGACCAATGGACCATGGGGCTTTGCAGTGTCACAACACTCTCCTTTGGCTCCACAGGGTCACAATGGAGCACTGATTACAGGCAGCCTCTCTGTGTTACCCTGGAGCTTTGTTTCCGTGGGGTCTCGCAGTGTCCCAATGGAACCTTGGCTGGATGGGGCCTCACAGTGTCACAATGATGCCTACATTCCACTGAGGCACATGGCGTCACTAGGGTCCCCTTGCTTCCATGAGGCCCAGCAATGTCACAGTGGTGTCCATGAATCCATGAGGACTCACAGTGTCCCAATGGTCTCTTGATCTCACATGGTCCCACAGTGTCCCAATGGTCCCTTGGTCTCACAAGGCCCCACAGTGTCCCAATGGTCACTTCTTCTCACATGGCCCCACAGTGTAACAATGGTCCCTTGGTTCCATGGTTCCTGGTCTGGTGCATTCCCCTCTCCCCTTCTCAGGCCGCCCTGCCAGCTGAGAAATGCTCACTGGGCCAGGGCCTTGGCCAGCAGCCCCTGGGCTCAGCTCCTCTGGAGCTCATCACAGACACTGTCTGCTCCAGGCTCAACCCTTCATCCCCTGGGGAGATGCCAAAGCCTCTACAGGGAGCATTTCCCTTTGCTCAGGGGAATTTCTCACAGGTGCCTTGTAGTGACTCTTTGTGTCTGTGTGCACACAGGAGTGCCTGTGCTCAGGGAAATGTGGCAGAAATGCTGCTCTCTGAGGGCTTTGATTGCCTTGGATAGCTGAGCCAGTCAGGCCTGGAAGTAAGGTTAAGTCATGTCACCCTGATTCTTAAGATTTTCTAAAGCCTTCTGAGTTTCCATTCTGTTGGAGAACCTTCCCACACAATTTCTGTCAACAACATATTGTTTACAATCTTTTATGGGGCTGGACAAACTTGATGTACTAGTGGTTTGTCCAATGTCTTTGGACAGGTGGCCCATTCACTCTCCAATCCAATGTCACCTTTGGGAAAGTATAAAAGTTGGAGTCAGAGAATAAACTTTTAGCTTTACCTTGCAAATAGCAGGTGGCTCGCGTCGTGCTTTCACGTGTCTTATAGCGACAAAGTCACAAGCTGTAAGCAAAGTTAAATGCTGCTAAGAGTTGTTCTTTTGCTAATTTGTGAAGCTTAATAGAAGTTATAAGCGAAGTTGAATATTGTTAAGTGTTATTCCACAGCTCTGTTTAGCTTTTAGGCTGTATTCCTTTTATCCTTGCCCTCACTGTCCTTTCGTCACACACACACACACACAAACACACAGAGACACACAGACACCGGGACAGTTCTTGACTCCTTTTTGGTTTGATTGCCTGGATTTTGTTTGGTTTTGTTGTTGCTTTGTTTCCTTGCTGTGCCTGAAGTGTCCAGTCAGGAGCAGAGTGACTCTTGCCAAGGAACTCTGTGGTGCTGTCACTTAATCTTAAAGCTGTTTTATGCTACTCCCCTGCTGGGGATTTTTAAAGTGCTCTCAAGCCCTCCTTCATAAGAGGGTGAAGGAGCCCTGGCCAAGCTCTGGCCCTGGGGGCACAGGGATGCTGCTAGGGGGTCCCTGTCTTCCTTTTCCAACTGTGACCGCCCTGAGCCCCTGTCCCCATGTCAGACTCTGGGCTTGATCTCCTCGATCATCCTCAGGGGGAGGCTGCAGCGCCAGGGGCAGGGGGACCCAGAGGGACACGGCATGCCACCGGGCACGAGCAGCTTTGGACTTCTCTGGGAGGAACTGTGAGTGGGAGCTGGCTTGAAGTGACCTCCCCAGTAAGGTCACAGAGCCCCTGAGATGTCACACTGCCTCCTGGGATGTCACAGCCCACCCTGAGATCTCACAAATCCCCCTTGTGATGTCACAGAGCCAGTGCTGCTCTATCACTCTGGGATGTCATACAGTTGCGCTGTGATGGCACAGAAGACTCTGGCATCACAAAGTCAGCCTGTGTCACAATCCTTTAGTGCAAGCGGGAATCATGACAGTTCATTTTCCCCATCTCAGAATTAGCAGAAGTAGATAGGCTTATCATGAGAAACCGAATGTGATAAACATGTTAGAAATGCAAGGCTCCAAGTTATTAATTTTTAATTTAATAAAAGTTATTAAGTGTACCAAATATAAACTTTGAGAAAAATGAAAAAAAGCCACTATAAAAAAAAGTCAATGTGGAGCCCGGGATTGCCACCGGGTGAGACACAGGTTTGACAGCTGCAGCAGAGGGTCCTCTATGCTTCACACCGACCGTCCTGTCTGACCCATTTTTATGCGACTTTCCTTGCCTGAGCCAGAGTCCCCTTTCTTCCTTTTCAAAGTGCATGTATTCATGTGGAGTTCTTTTCTCTGTGGCAAGTTGAACAATACGTGTCCGGAGAGTGATGAACACCTGTGCTTGCAGTCCCGGAATTTGGATTTGAGATGTACCTCCCTGATGGCTCTGACTATCTCGGTCTCGGATATTTATCGTGTATTTATCGTCCGTGTGTTTCTCGGACAACCTTGATGCATGATCCCTCTCTGGGCTGGCCACTTTCGTTCGCTTGTAAATAAAGTCCTCCCTCTCTCGTCCAGGTGGCTTTGACATGGTGTTGCAATCGCTGTTGCTGGCTTGTGCGATTTAAAAACTTCTTATAAGAGTATAATTTAACAGCACATAACTATAAAATAGACGACAATTTTATTTGCATGAATTATCCTATAGACATATAACAGTCCTAATGATTCCTTGAGGCCTTGCAGTGTCACAATGTTCTCCATGGTTCCACAGGCCCCACAGTGTCATGTGACTCCTCTGTTCCATGAGTCCTGCAATGACACAATGGACCTTTGGACCAATGGACCATGGGGCTTTGCAGTGTCACAACGCTCTCCTTTGGCTCCACAGTGTCACAATGGAGCACTGATTACAGGCAGCCTCTCTGTGTTACCCTGGAGCTTTGTTTCCGTGGGGTCTCGCAGTGTCCCAATGGAACCTTGGCTGGATGGGGCCTCACAGTGTCACAATGATGCCTACATTCCACTGAGGCACACGGCGTCACTAGGGTCCCCTTGCTTCCATGAGGCCCAGCAATGTCACAGTGGTGTCCATGAATCCATGAGGACTCACAGTGTCCCAATGGTCTCTTGATCTCACATGGTCCCACAGTGTCCCAATGGTCCCTTGGTCTCACAAGGCCCCACAGTGTCCCAATGGTCACTTCTTCTCACATGGCCCCACAGTGTAACAATGGTCCCTTGGTTCCATGGTTCCTGGTCTGGTGCATTCCCCTCTCCCCTTCTCAGGCCGCCCTGCCAGCTGAGAAATGCTCACTGGGCCAGGGCCTTGGGCAGCAGCCCCTGGGCTCAGCTCCTCTGGAGCTCATCACAGACACTGTCTGCTCCAGGCTCAACCCTTCATCCCCTGGGGAGATGCCAAAGCCTCCACAGGGAGCATTTCCCTTTGCTCAGGGGAATTTCTCACAGGTGCCTTGTAGTGACTCTTTGTGTCTGTGTGCACACAGGAGTGCCTGTGCTCAGGGAAATGTGGCAGAAATGCTGCTCTCTGAGGGCTTTGATTGCCTTGGATAGCTGAGCCAGTCAGGCCTGGAAGTAAGGTTAAGTCATGTCACCCTGATTCTTAAGATTTTCTAAAGCCTTCTGAGTTTCCATTCTGTTGGAGAACCTTCCCACACAATTTCTGTCAACAACATATTGTTTACAATCTTTTATGGGGCTGGACAAACTTGATGTACTAGTGGTTTGTCCAATGTCTTTGGACAGGTGGCCCATTCACTCTCCAATCCAATGTCACCTTTGGGAAAGTATAAAAGTTGGAGTCAGAGAATAAACTTTTAGCTTTACCTTGCAAATAGCAGGTGGCTCGCGTCGTGCTTTCACGTGTCTTATAGCGACAAAGTCACAAGCTGTAAGCAAAGTTAAATGCTGCTAAGAGTTGTTCTTTTGCTAATTTGTGAAGCTTAATAGAAGTTATAAGCGAAGTTGAATATTGTTAAGTGTTATTCCACAGCTCTGTTTAGCTTTTAGGCTGTATTCCTTTTATCCTTGCCCTCACTGTCCTTTCGTCACACACACACACACACAAACACACAGAGACACACAGACACCGGGACAGTTCTTGACTCCTTTTTGGTTTGATTGCCTGGATTTTGTTTGGTTTTGTTGTTGCTTTGTTTCCTTGCTGTGCCTGAAGTGTCCAGTCAGGAGCAGAGTGACTCTTGCCAAGGAACTCTGTGGTGCTGTCACTTAATCTTAAAGCTGTTTTATGCTACTCCCCTGCTGGGGATTTTTAAAGTGCTCTCAAGCCCTCCTTCATAAGAGGGTGAAGGAGCCCTGGCCAAGCTCTGGCCCTGGGGGCACAGGGATGCTGCTAGGGGGTCCCTGTCTTCCTTTTCCAACTGTGACCGCCCTGAGCCCCTGTCCCCGTGCCAGACTCTGGGCTTGATCTCCTCGATCATCCTCAGGGGGAGGCTGCAGCGCCAGGGGCAGGGGGACCCAGAGGGACACGGGATGCCACCGGGCACGAGCAGCTTTGGACCTCTCTGGGAGGAGCTGTGAGTGGGAGCTGGCTTGAAGTGACCTCCCCAGTAAGGTCACAGAGCCCCTGAGATGTCACACTGCCTCCTGGGATGTCACAGCCCACCCTGGGATCTCACAAATCCCCCTTGTGATGTCACAGAGCCAGTGCTGCTCTATCACTCTGGGATGTCATACAGTTGCGCTGTGATGGCACAGAAGACTCTGGCATCACAAAGTCAGCCCGTGTCACAATCCTTTAGTGCAAGCGGGAATCATGACAGTTCATTTTCCCCATCTCAGAATTAGCAGAAGTAGATAGGCTTATCATGAGAAACCGAATGTGATAAACATGTTAGAAATGCAAGGCTCCAAGTTATTAATTTTTAATTTAATAAAAGTTATTAAGTGTACCAAATATAAACTTTGAGAAAAATGAAAAAAAGCCACTATAAAAAAAGGTCAATGTGGAGCCTGGGATTGCCACCGGGTGAGACACAGGTTGGACAGCTGCAGCAGAGGGTCCTCTATGCTTCACACCGACCGTCCTGTCTGACCCATTTTTATACGATTTTCCTTGCCTGAGCCAGAGTCCCCTTTCTTCCTTTTCAAAGTGCATGTATTCATGTGGAGTTCTTTTCTCTGTGGCAAGTTGAACAATACGTGTCCGGAGAGTGATGAACACCTGTGTTTGCAGTCCCGGAATTTGGATTTGAGATGTACCTCCCTGATGGCTCTGACTATCTCGGTCTCGGATATTTATCGTGTATTTATCGTCCGGGTGTTTCTCGGACAACCTTGATGCATGATCCCTCTCTGGGCTGGCCACTTTCGTTCGCTTGTAAATAAAGTCCTCCCTCTCTTGTCCAGGTGGCTTTGACATGGTGTTGCAATCGCTGTTGCTGGCTTGTGCGATTTAAAAACTTCTTATAAGAGTATAATTTAACAGCACATAACTATAAAATAGACGACAATTTTATTTGCAGAAATTATCCTATAGACATATAACAGTCCTAATGATTCCATGAGGCCTTGCAGTGTCACAATGTTCTCCATGGTTCCACAGGCCCCACAGTGTCATGTGACTCCTCTGTTCCATGAGTCCTGCAATGTCACAATGGACCTTTGGACCAATGGACCATGGGTGTTTGCAGTGTCACAACGGTCTCCTTTGGCTCCACAGTGTCACAATGGAGCACTGATTACAGGCAGCCTCTCTGTGTTACCCTGGAGCTTTGTTTCCGTGGGGTCTCGCAGTGTCCCAATGGAACCTTGGCTGGATGGGGCCTCACAGTGTCACAATGATGCCTACATTCCACTGAGGCACACGGCGTCACTAGGGTCCCCTTGCTTCCATGAGGCCCAGCAATGTCACAGTGGTGTCCATGAATCCATGAGGACTCACAGTGTCCCAATGGTCTCTTGATCTCACATGGTCCCACAGTGTCCCAATGGTCCCTTGGTCTCACAAGGCCCCACAGTGTCCCAATGGTCACTTCTTCTCACATGGCCCCACAGTGTAACAATGGTCCCTTGGTTCCATGGTTCCTGGTCTGGTGCATTCCCCTCTCCCCTTCTCAGGCCGCCCTGCCAGCTGAGAAATGCTCACTGGGCCAGGGCCTTGGGCAGCAGCCCCTGGGCTCAGCTCCTCTGGAGCTCATCACAGACACTGTCTGCTCCAGGCTCAACCCTTCATCCCCTGGGGAGATGCCAAAGCCTCCACAGGGAGCATTTCCCTTTGCTCAGGGGAATTTCTCACAGGTGCCTTGTAGTGACTCTTTGTGTCTGTGTGCACACAGGAGTGCCTGTGCTCAGGGAAATGTGGCAGAAATGCTGCTCTCTGAGGGCTTTGATTGCCTTGGATAGCTGAGCCAGTCAGGCCTGGAAGTAAGGTTAAGTCATGTCACCCTGATTCTTAAGATTTTCTAAAGCCTTCTGAGTTTCCATTCTGTTGGAGAACCTTCCCACACAATTTCTGTCAACAACATATTGTTTACAATCTTTTATGGGGCTGGACAAACTTGATGTACTAGTGGTTTGTCCAATGTCTTTGGACAGGTGGCCCATTCACTCTCCAATCCAATGTCACCTTTGGGAAAGTATAAAAGTTGGAGTCAGAGAATAAACTTTTAGCTTTACCTTGCAAATAGCAGGTGGCTCGCGTCGTGCTTTCACGTGTCTTATAGCGACAAAGTCACAAGCTGTAAGCAAAGTTAAATGCTGCTAAGAGTTGTTCTTTTGCTAATTTGTGAAGCTTAATAGAAGTTATAAGCGAAGTTGAATATTGTTAAGTGTTATTCCACAGCTCTGTTTAGCTTTTAGGCTGTATTCCTTTTATCCTTGCCCTCACTGTCCTTTCGTCACACACACACACACACAAACACACAGAGACACACAGACACCGGGACAGTTCTTGACTCCTTTTTGGTTTGATTGCCTGGATTTTGTTTGGTTTTGTTGTTGCTTTGTTTCCTTGCTGTGCCTGAAGTGTCCAGTCAGGAGCAGAGTGACTCTTGCCAAGGAACTCTGTGGTGCTGTCACTTAATCTTAAAGCTGTTTTATGCTACTCCCCTGCTGGGGATTTTTAAAGTGCTCTCAAGCCCTCCTTCATAAGAGGGTGAAGGAGCCCTGGCCAAGCTCTGGCCCTGGGGGCACAGGGATGCTGCTAGGGGGTCCCTGTCTTCCTTTTCCAACTGTGACCGCCCTGAGCCCCTGTCCCCATGTCAGACTCTGGGCTTGATCTCCTCGATCATCCTCAGGGGGAGGCTGCAGCGCCAGGGGCAGGGGGACCCAGAGGGACACGGGATGCCACCGGGCACGAGCAGCTTTGGACTTCTCTGGGAGGAACTGTGAGTGGGAGCTGGCTTGAAGTGACCTCCCCAGTAAGGTCACAGAGCCCCTGAGATGTCACACTGCCTCCTGGGATGTCACAGCCCACCCTGAGATCTCACAAATCCCCCTTGTGATGTCACAGAGCCAGTGCTGCTCTATCACTCTGGGATGTCATACAGTTGCGCTGTGATGGCACAGAAGACTCTGGCATCACAAAGTCAGCCCGTGTCACAATCCTTTAGTGCAAGCGGGAATCATGACAGTTCATTTTCCCCATCTCAGAATTAGCAGAAGTAGATAGGCTTATCATGAGAAACCGAATGTGATAAACATGTTAGAAATGCAAGGCTCCAAGTTATTAATTTTTAATTTAATAAAAGTTATTAAGTGTACCAAATATAAACTTTGAGAAAAATGAAAAAAAGCCACTATAAAAAAAGGTCAATGTGGAGCCTGGGATTGCCACCGGGTGAGACACAGGTTGGACAGCTGCAGCAGAGGGTCCTCTATGCTTCACACCGACCGTCCTGTCTGACCCATTTTTATACGATTTTCCTTGCCTGAGCCAGAGTCCCCTTTCTTCCTTTTCAAAGTGCATGTATTCATGTGGAGTTCTTTTCTCTGTGGCAAGTTGAACAATACGTGTCCGGAGAGTGATGAACACCTGTGTTTGCAGTCCCGGAATTCGGATTTGAGATGTACCTCCCTGATGGCTCTGACTATCTCGGTCTCGGATATTTATCGTGTATTTATCGTCCGGGTGTTTCTCGGACAACCTTGATGCATGATCCCTCTCTGGGCTGGCCACTTTCGTTCTCTTATAAATAAAGTCCTCCCTCTCTTGTCCAGGTGGCTTTCACATGGTGTTGCAATCACTGTTGCTGGCTTGTGCGATTTAAAAACTTCTTATAAGAGTATAATTTAACAGCACATAACTATAAAAGAGACGGCAATTTTATTTGCACGAATTATCCTATAGACATATAACAGTCCTAATGATTCCTTGAGGCCTTGCAGTGTCACAATGTTCTCCATGGTTCCACAGGCCCCACAGTGTCATGTGACTCCTCTGTTCCATGAGTCCTGCAATGTCACAATGGACCTTTGGACCAATGGACCATGGGTGTTTGCAGTGTCACAACAGTCTCCTTTGGCTCCACAGTGTCACAATGGAGCACTGATTACAGGCAGCCTCTTTGTGTTACCCTGGAGCTTTGTTTCCGTGGGGTCTCACAGTGTCCCAATGGAACCTTGGCTGGATGGGGCCTCACAGTGTCACAATGATGCCTACATTCCACTGAGGCACACGGCGTCACTAGGGTCCCCTTGCTTCCATGAGGCCCAGCAATGTCACAGTGGTGTCCATGAATCCATGAGGACTCACAGTGTCCCAATGGTCTCTTGATCTCACATGGTCCCACAGTGTCCCAATGGTCCCTTGGTCTCACAAGGCCCCACAGTGTCCCAATGGTCACTTCTTCTCACATGGCCCCACAGTGTAACAATGGTCCCTTGGTTCCATGGTTCCTGGTCTGGTGCATTCCCCTCTCCCCTTCTCAGGCCGCCCTGCCAGCTGAGAAATGCTCACTGGGCCAGGGCCTTGGGCAGCAGCCCCTGGGCTCAGCTCCACTGGAGCTCATCACAGACACTGTCTGCTCCAGGCTCAACCCTTCATCCCCTGGGGAGATGCCAAAGCCTCCACAGGGAGCATTTCCCTTTGCTCAGGGGAATTTCTCACAGGTGCCTTGTAGTGACTCTTTGTGTCTGTGTGCACACAGGAGTGCCTGTGCTCAGGGAAATGTGGCAGAAATGCTGCTCTCTGAGGGCTTTGATTGCCTTGGATAGCTGAGCCAGTCAGGCCTGGAAGTAAGGTTAAGTCATGTCACCCTGATTCTTAAGATTTTCTAAAGCCTTCTGAGTTTCCATTCTGTTGGAGAACCTTCCCACACAATTTCTGTCAACAACATATTGTTTACAATCTTTTATGGGGCTGGACAAACTTGATGTACTAGTGGTTTGTCCAATGTCTTTGGACAGGTGGCCCATTCACTCTCCAATCCAATGTCACCTTTGGGAAAGTATAAAAGTTGGAGTCAGAGAATAAACTTTTAGCTTTACCTTGCAAATAGCAGGTGGCTCGCGTCGTGCTTTCACGTGTCTTATAGCGACAAAGTCACAAGCTGTAAGCAAAGTTAAATGCTGCTAAGAGTTGTTCTTTTGCTAATTTGTGAAGCTTAATAGAAGTTATAAGCGAAGTTGAATATTGTTAAGTGTTATTCCACAGCTCTGTTTAGCTTTTAGGCTGTATTCCTTTTATCCTTGCCCTCACTGTCCTTTCGTCACACACACACACACACAAACACACAGAGACACACAGACACCGGGACAGTTCTTGACTCCTTTTTGGTTTGATTGCCTGGATTTTGTTTGGTTTTGTTGTTGCTTTGTTTCCTTGCTGTGCCTGAAGTGTCCAGTCAGGAGCAGAGTGACTCTTGCCAAGGAACTCTGTGGTGCTGTCACTTAATCTTAAAGCTGTTTTATGCTACTCCCCTGCTGGGGATTTTTAAAGTGCTCTCAAGCCCTCCTTCATAAGAGGGTGAAGGAGCCCTGGCCAAGCTCTGGCCCTGGGGGCACAGGGATGCTGCTAGGGGGTCCCTGTCTTCCTTTTCCAACTGTGACCGCCCTGAGCCCCTGTCCCCATGTCAGACTCTGGGCTTGATCTCCTCGATCATCCTCAGGGGGAGGCTGCAGCGCCAGGGGCAGGGGGACCCAGAGGGACACGGGATGCCACCGGGCACGAGCAGCTTTGGACTTCTCTGGGAGGAACTGTGAGTGGGAGCTGGCTTGAAGTGACCTCCCCAGTAAGGTCACAGAGCCCCTGAGATGTCACACTGCCTCCTGGGATGTCACAGCCCACCTTGAGATCTCACAAATCCCCCTTGTGATGTCACAGAGCCAGTGCTGCTCTATCACTCTGGGATGTCATACAGTTGCGCTGTGATGGCACAGAAGACTCTGGCATCACAAAGTCAGCCCGTGTCACAATCCTTTAGTGCAAGCGGGAATCATGACAGTTCATTTTCCCCATCTCAGAATTAGCAGAAGTAGATAGGCTTATCATGAGAAACCGAATGTGATAAACATGTTAGAAATGCAAGGCTCCAAGTTATTAATTTTTAATTTAATAAAAGTTATTAAGTGTACCAAATATAAACTTTGAGAAAAATGAAAAAAAGCCACTATAAAAAAAAGTCAATGTGGAGCCCGGGATTGCCACCGGGTGAGACACAGGTTTGACAGCTGCAGCAGAGGGTCCTCTATGCTTCACACCGACCGTCCTGTCTGACCCATTTTTATGCGACTTTCCTTGCCTGAGCCAGAGTCCCCTTTCTTCCTTTTCAAAGTGCATGTATTCATGTGGAGTTCTTTTCTCTGTGGCAAGTTGAACAATACGTGTCCGGAGAGTGATGAACACCTGTGCTTGCAGTCCCGGAATTCGGATTTGAGATGTACCTCCCTGATGGCTCTGACTATCTCGGTCTCGGATATTTATCGTGTATTTATCGTCCGGGTGTTTCTCGGACAACCTTGATGCATGATCCCTCTCTGGGCTGGCCACTTTCGTTCGCTTGTAAATAAAGTCCTCCCTCTCTCGTCCAGGTGGCTTTCACATGGTGTTGCAATCGCTGTTGCTGGCTTGTGCGATTTAAAAACTTCTTATAAGAGTATAATTTAACAGCACATAACTATAAAATAGACGACAATTTTATTTGCATGAATTATCCTATAGACATATAACAGTCCTAATGATTCCTTGAGGCCTTGCAGTGTCACAATGTTCTCCATGGTTCCACAGGCCCCACAGTGTCATGTGACTCCTCTGTTCCATGAGTCCTGCAATGACACAATGGACCTTTGGACCAATGGACCATGGGGCTTTGCAGTGTCACAACGCTCTCCTTTGGCTCCACAGGGTCACAATGGAGCACTGATTACAGGCAGCCTCTCTGTGTTACCCTGGAGCTTTGTTTCCGTGGGGTCTCGCAGTGTCCCAATGGAACCTTGGCTGGATGGGGCCTCACAGTGTCACAATGATGCCTACATTCCACTGAGGCACACGGCGTCACTAGGGTCCCCTTGCTTCCATGAGGCCCAGCAATGTCACAGTGGTGTCCATGAATCCATGAGGACTCACAGTGTCCCAATGGTCTCTTGATCTCACATGGTCCCACAGTGTCCCAATGGTCCCTTGGTCTCACAAGGCCCCACAGTGTCCCAATGGTCACTTCTTCTCACATGGCCCCACAGTGTAACAATGGTCCCTTGGTTCCATGGTTCCTGGTCTGGTGCATTCCCCTCTCCCCTTCTCAGGCCGCCCTGCCAGCTGAGAAATGCTCACTGGGCCAGGGCCTTGGCCAGCAGCTCCTGGGCTCAGCTCCTCTGGAGCTCATCACAGACACTGTCTGCTCCAGGCTCAACCCTTCATCCCCTGGGGAGATGCCAAAGCCGCCACAGGGAACATTTCCCTTTGCTCAGGGGAATTTCTCACAGGTGCCTTGTAGTGACTCTTTGTGTCTGTGTGCACACAGGAGTGCCTGTGCTCAGGGAAATGTGGCAGAAATGCTGCTCTCTGAGGGCTTTGATTGCCTTGGATAGCTGAGCCAGTCAGGCCTGGAAGTAAGGTTAAGTCATGTCACCCTGATTCTTAAGATTTTCTAAAGCCTTCTGAGTTTCCATTCTGTTGGAGAACCTTCCCACACAATTTCTGTCAACAACATATTGTTTACAATCTTTTATGGGGCTGGACAAACTTGATGTACTAGTGGTTTGTCCAATGTCTTTGGACAGGTGGCCCATTCACTCTCCAATCCAATGTCACCTTTGGGAAAGTATAAAAGTTGGAGTCAGAGAATAAACTTTTAGCTTTACCTTGCAAATAGCAGGTGGCTCGCGTCGTGCTTTCACGTGTCTTATAGCGACAAAGTCACAAGCTGTAAGCAAAGTTAAATGCTGCTAAGAGTTGTTCTTTTGCTAATTTGTGAAGCTTAATAGAAGTTATAAGCGAAGTTGAATATTGTTAAGTGTTATTCCACAGCTCTGTTTAGCTTTTAGGCTGTATTCCTTTTATCCTTGCCCTCACTGTCCTTTCGTCACACACACACACACACAAACACACAGAGACACACAGACACCGGGACAGTTCTTGACTCCTTTTTGGTTTGATTGCCTGGATTTTGTTTGGTTTTGTTGTTGCTTTGTTTCCTTGCTGTGCCTGAAGTGTCCAGTCAGGAGCAGAGTGACTCTTGCCAAGGAACTCTGTGGTGCTGTCACTTAATCTTAAAGCTGTTTTATGCTACTCCCCTGCTGGGGATTTTTAAAGTGCTCTCAAGCCCTCCTTCATAAGAGGGTGAAGGAGCCCTGGCCAAGCTCTGGCCCTGGGGGCACAGGGATGCTGCTAGGGGGTCCCTGTCTTCCTTTTCCAACTGTGACCGCCCTGAGCCCCTGTCCCCATGTCAGACTCTGGGCTTGATCTCCTCGATCATCCTCAGGGGGAGGCTGCAGCGCCAGGGGCAGGGGGACCCAGAGGGACACGGGATGCCACCGGGCACGAGCAGCTTTGGACTTCTCTGGGAGGAACTGTGAGTGGGAGCTGGCTTGAAGTGACCTCCCCAGTAAGGTCACAGAGCCCCTGAGATGTCACACTGCCTCCTGGGATGTCACAGCCCACCTTGAGATCTCACAAATCCCCCTTGTGATGTCACAGAGCCAGTGCTGCTCTATCACTCTGGGATGTCATACAGTTGCGCTGTGATGGCACAGAAGACTCTGGCATCACAAAGTCAGCCCGTGTCACAATCCTTTAGTGCAAGCGGGAATCATGACAGTTCATTTTCCCCATCTCAGAATTAGCAGAAGTAGATAGGCTTATCATGAGAAACCGAATGTGATAAACATGTTAGAAATGCAAGGCTCCAAGTTATTAATTTTTAATTTAATAAAAGTTATTAAGTGTACCAAATATAAACTTTGAGAAAAATGAAAAAAAGCCACTATAAAAAAAAGTCAATGTGGAGCCCGGGATTGCCACCGGGTGAGACACAGGTTTGACAGCTGCAGCAGAGGGTCCTCTATGCTTCACACCGACCGTCCTGTCTGACCCATTTTTATGCGACTTTCCTTGCCTGAGCCAGAGTCCCCTTTCTTCCTTTTCAAAGTGCATGTATTCATGTGGAGTTCTTTTCTCTGTGGCAAGTTGAACAATACGTGTCCGGAGAGTGATGAACACCTGTGCTTGCAGTCCCGGAATTCGGATTTGAGATGTACCTCCCTGATGGCTCTGACTATCTCGGTCTCGGATATTTATCGTGTATTTATCGTCCGGGTGTTTCTCGGACAACCTTGATGCATGATCCCTCTCTGGGCTGGCCACTTTCGTTCGCTTGTAAATAAAGTCCTCCCTCTCTCGTCCAGGTGGCTTTCACATGGTGTTGCAATCGCTGTTGCTGGCTTGTGCGATTTAAAAACTTCTTATAAGAGTATAATTTAACAGCACATAACTATAAAATAGACGACAATTTTATTTGCATGAATTATCCTATAGACATATAACAGTCCTAATGATTCCTTGAGGCCTTGCAGTGTCACAATGTTCTCCATGGTTCCACAGGCCCCACAGTGTCATGTGACTCCTCTGTTCCATGAGTCCTGCAATGACACAATGGACCTTTGGACCAATGGACCATGGGTGTTTGCAGTGTCACAACGGTCTCCTTTGGCTCCACAGTGTCACAATGGAGCACTGATTACAGGCAGCCTCTCTGTGTTACCCTGGAGCTTTGTTTCCGTGGGGTCTCGCAGTGTCCCAATGGAACCTTGGCTGGATGGGGCCTCACAGTGTCACAATGATGCCTACATTCCACTGAGGCACACGGCGTCACTAGGGTCCCCTTGCTTCCATGAGGCCCAGCAATGTCACAGTGGTGTCCATGAATCCATGAGGACTCACAGTGTCCCAATGGTCTCTTGATCTCACATGGTCCCACAGTGTCCCAATGGTCCCTTGGTCTCACAAGGCCCCACAGTGTCCCAATGGTCACTTCTTCTCACATGGCCCCACAGTGTAACAATGGTTGCTTGGTTCCATGGTTCCTGGTCTGGTGCATTCCCCTCTCCCCTTCTCAGGCCGCCCTGCCAGCTGAGAAATGCTCACTGGGCCAGGGCCTTGGCCAGCAGCCCCTGGGCTCAGCTCCTCTGGAGCTCATCACAGACACTGTCTGCTCCAGGCTCAACCCTTCATCCCCTGGGGAGATGCCAAAGCCTCCACAGGGAGCATTTCCCTTTGCTCAGGGGAATTTCTCACAGGTGCCTTGTAGTGACTCTTTGTGTCTGTGTGCACACAGGAGTGCCTGTGCTCAGGGAAATGTGGCAGAAATGCTGCTCTCTGAGGGCTTTGATTGCCTTGGATAGCTGAGCCAGTCAGGCCTGGAAGTAAGGTTAAGTCATGTCACCCTGATTCTTAAGATTTTCTAAAGCCTTCTGAGTTTCCATTCTGTTGGAGAACCTTCCCACACAATTTCTGTCAACAACATATTGTTTACAATCTTTTATGGGGCTGGACAAACTTGATGTACTAGTGGTTTGTCCAATGTCTTTGGACAGGTGGCCCATTCACTCTCCAATCCAATGTCACCTTTGGGAAAGTATAAAAGTTGGAGTCAGAGAATAAACTTTTAGCTTTACCTTGCAAATAGCAGGTGGCTCGCGTCGTGCTTTCACGTGTCTTATAGCGACAAAGTCACAAGCTGTAAGCAAAGTTAAATGCTGCTAAGAGTTGTTCTTTTGCTAATTTGTGAAGCTTAATAGAAGTTATAAGCGAAGTTGAATATTGTTAAGTGTTATTCCACAGCTCTGTTTAGCTTTTAGGCTGTATTCCTTTTATCCTTGCCCTCACTGTCCTTTCGTCACACACACACACACACAAACACACAGAGACACACAGACACCGGGACAGTTCTTGACTCCTTTTTGGTTTGATTGCCTGGATTTTGTTTGGTTTTGTTGTTGCTTTGTTTCCTTGCTGTGCCTGAAGTGTCCAGTCAGGAGCAGAGTGACTCTTGCCAAGGAACTCTGTGGTGCTGTCACTTAATCTTAAAGCTGTTTTATGCTACTCCCCTGCTGGGGATTTTTAAAGTGCTCTCAAGCCCTCCTTCATAAGAGGGTGAAGGAGCCCTGGCCAAGCTCTGGCCCTGGGGGCACAGGGATGCTGCTAGGGGGTCCCTGTCTTCCTTTTCCAACTGTGACCGCCCTGAGCCCCTGTCCCCGTGCCAGACTCTGGGCTTGATCTCCTCGATCATCCTCAGGGGGAGGCTGCAGCGCCAGGGGCAGGGGGACCCAGAGGGACACGGGATGCCACCGGGCACGAGCAGCTTTGGACCTCTCTGGGAGGAGCTGTGAGTGGGAGCTGGCTTGAAGTGACCTCCCCAGTAAGGTCACAGAGCCCCTGAGATGTCACACTGCCTCCTGGGATGTCACAGCCCACCCTGGGATCTCACAAATCCCCCTTGTGATGTCACAGAGCCAGTGCTGCTCTATCACTCTGGGATGTCATACAGTTGCGCTGTGATGGCACAGAAGACTCTGGCATCACAAAGTCAGCCCGTGTCACAATCCTTTAGTGCAAGCGGGAATCATGACAGTTCATTTTCCCCATCTCAGAATTAGCAGAAGTAGATAGGCTTATCATGAGAAACCGAATGTGATAAACATGTTAGAAATGCAAGGCTCCAAGTTATTAATTTTTAATTTAATAAAAGTTATTAAGTGTACCAAATATAAACTTTGAGAAAAATGAAAAAAAGCCACTATAAAAAAAGGTCAATGTGGAGCCTGGGATTGCCACCGGGTGAGACACAGGTTGGACAGCTGCAGCAGAGGGTCCTCTATGCTTCACACCGACCGTCCTGTCTGACCCATTTTTATACGATTTTCCTTGCCTGAGCCAGAGTCCCCTTTCTTCCTTTTCAAAGTGCATGTATTCATGTGGAGTTCTTTTCTCTGTGGCAAGTTGAACAATACGTGTCCGGAGAGTGATGAACACCTGTGTTTGCAGTCCCGGAATTCGGATTTGAGATGTACCTCCCTGATGGCTCTGACTATCTCGGTCTCGGATATTTATCGTGTATTTATCGTCCGGGTGTTTCTCGGACAACCTTGATGCATGATCCCTCTCTGGGCTGGCCACTTTCGTTCGCTTGTAAATAAAGTCCTCCCTCTCTTGTCCAGGTGGCTTTCACATGGTGTTGCAATCGCTGTTGCTGGCTTGTGCGATTTAAAAACTTCTTATAAGAGTATAATTTAACAGCACATAACTATAAAATAGACGACAATTTTATTTGCAGAAATTATCCTATAGACATATAACAGTCCTAATGATTCCATGAGGCCTTGCAGTGTCACAATGTTCTCCATGGTTCCACAGGCCCCACAGTGTCATGTGACTCCTCTGTTCCATGAGTCCTGCAATGTCACAATGGACCTTTGGACCAATGGACCATGGATGTTTGCAGTGTCACAACGGTCTCCTTTGGCTCCACAGTGTCACAATGGAGCACTGATTACAGGCAGCCTCTCTGTGTTACCCTGGAGCTTTGTTTCCGTGGGGTCTCGCAGTGTCCCAATGGAGCCTTGGCTGGATGGGGCCTCACAGTGTCACAATGATGCCTACATTCCACTGAGGCACACGGCGTCACTAGGGTCCCCTTGCTTCCATGAGGCCCAGCAATGTCACAGTGGTGTCCATGAATCCATGAGGACTCACAGTGTCCCAATGGTCTCTTGATCTCACATGGTCCCACAGTGTCCCAATGGTCCCTTGGTCTCACAAGGCCCCACAGTGTCCCAATGGTCACTTCTTCTCACATGGCCCCACAGTGTAACAATGGTTGCTTGGTTCCATGGTTCCTGGTCTGGTGCATTCCCCTCTCCCCTTCTCAGGCCGCCCTGCCAGCTGAGAAATGCTCACTGGGCCAGGGCCTTGGGCAGCAGCCCCTGGGCTCAGCTCCTCTGGAGCTCATCACAGACACTGTCTGCTCCAGGCTCAACCCTTCATCCCCTGGGGAGATGCCAAAGCCTCCACAGGGAGCATTTCCCTTTGCTCAGGGGAATTTCTCACAGGTGCCTTGTAGTGACTCTTTGTGTCTGTGTGCACACAGGAGTGCCTGTGCTCAGGGAAATGTGGCAGAAATGCTGCTCTCTGAGGGCTTTGATTGCCTTGGATAGCTGAGCCAGTCAGGCCTGGAAGTAAGGTTAAGTCATGTCACCCTGATTCTTAAGATTTTCTAAAGCCTTCTGAGTTTCCATTCTGTTGGAGAACCTTCCCACACAATTTCTGTCAACAACATATTGTTTACAATCTTTTATGGGGCTGGACAAACTTGATGTACTAGTGGTTTGTCCAATGTCTTTGGACAGGTGGCCCATTCACTCTCCAATCCAATGTCACCTTTGGGAAAGTATAAAAGTTGGAGTCAGAGAATAAACTTTTAGCTTTACCTTGCAAATAGCAGGTGGCTCGCGTCGTGCTTTCACGTGTCTTATAGCGACAAAGTCACAAGCTGTAAGCAAAGTTAAATGCTGCTAAGAGTTGTTCTTTTGCTAATTTGTGAAGCTTAATAGAAGTTATAAGCGAAGTTGAATATTGTTAAGTGTTATTCCACAGCTCTGTTTAGCTTTTAGGCTGTATTCCTTTTATCCTTGCCCTCACTGTCCTTTCGTCACACACACACACACACAAACACACAGAGACACACAGACACCGGGACAGTTCTTGACTCCTTTTTGGTTTGATTGCCTGGATTTTGTTTGGTTTTGTTGTTGCTTTGTTTCCTTGCTGTGCCTGAAGTGTCCAGTCAGGAGCAGAGTGACTCTTGCCAAGGAACTCTGTGGTGCTGTCACTTAATCTTAAAGCTGTTTTATGCTACTCCCCTGCTGGGGATTTTTAAAGTGCTCTCAAGCCCTCCTTCATAAGAGGGTGAAGGAGCCCTGGCCAAGCTCTGGCCCTGGGGGCACAGGGATGCTGCTAGGGGGTCCCTGTCTTCCTTTTCCAACTGTGACCGCCCTGAGCCCCTGTCCCCATGTCAGACTCTGGGCTTGATCTCCTCGATCATCCTCAGGGGGAGGCTGCAGCGCCAGGGGCAGGGGGACCCAGAGGGACACGGGATGCCACCGGGCACGAGCAGCTTTGGACTTCTCTGGGAGGAACTGTGAGTGGGAGCTGGCTTGAAGTGACCTCCCCAGTAAGGTCACAGAGCCCCTGAGATGTCACACTGCCTCCTGGGATGTCACAGCCCACCCTGAGATCTCACAAATCCCCCTTGTGATGTCACAGAGCCAGTGCTGCTCTATCACTCTGGGATGTCATACAGTTGCGCTGTGATGGCACAGAAGACTCTGGCATCACAAAGTCAGCCTGTGTCACAATCCTTTAGTGCAAGCGGGAATCATGACAGTTCATTTTCCCCATCTCAGAATTAGCAGAAGTAGATAGGCTTATCATGAGAAACCGAATGTGATAAACATGTTAGAAATGCAAGGCTCCAAGTTATTAATTTTTAATTTAATAAAAGTTATTAAGTGTACCAAATATAAACTTTGAGAAAAATGAAAAAAAGCCACTATAAAAAAAGGTCAATGTGGAGCCTGGGATTGCCACCGGGTGAGACACAGGTTGGACAGCTGCAGCAGAGGGTCCTCTATGCTTCACACCGACCGTCCTGTCTGACCCATTTTTATACGATTTTCCTTGCCTGAGCCAGAGTCCCCTTTCTTCCTTTTCAAAGTGCATGTATTCATGTGGAGTTCTTTTCTCTGTGGCAAGTTGAACAATACGTGTCCGGAGAGTGATGAACACCTGTGTTTGCAGTCCCGGAATTCGGATTTGAGATGTACCTCCCTGATGGCTCTGACTATCTCGGTCTCGGATATTTATCGTGTATTTATCGTCCGGGTGTTTCTCGGACAACCTTGATGCATGATCCCTCTCTGGGCTGGCCACTTTCGTTCGCTTGTAAATAAAGTCCTCCCTCTCTTGTCCAGGTGGCTTTCACATGGTGTTGCAATCGCTGTTGCTGGCTTGTGCGATTTAAAAACTTCTTATAAGAGTATAATTTAACAGCACATAACTATAAAATAGACGACAATTTTATTTGCAGAAATTATCCTATAGACATATAACAGTCCTAATGATTCCATGAGGCCTTGCAGTGTCACAATGTTCTCCATGGTTCCACAGGCCCCACAGTGTCATGTGACTCCTCTGTTCCATGAGTCCTGCAATGTCACAATGGACCTTTGGACCAATGGACCATGGATGTTTGCAGTGTCACAACGGTCTCCTTTGGCTCCACAGTGTCACAATGGAGCACTGATTACAGGCAGCCTCTCTGTGTTACCCTGGAGCTTTGTTTCCATGGGGTCTCGCAGTGTCCCAATGGAGCCTTGGCTGGATGGGGCCTCACAGTGTCACAATGATGCCTACATTCCACTGAGGCACACGGCGTCACTAGGGTCCCCTTGCTTCCATGAGGCCCAGCAATGTCACAGTGGTGTCCATGAATCCATGAGGACTCACAGTGTCCCAATGGTCTCTTGATCTCACATGGTCCCACAGTGTCCCAATGGTCCCTTGGTCTCACAAGGCCCCACAGTGTCCCAATGGTCACTTCTTCTCACATGGCCCCACAGTGTAACAATGGTTGCTTGGTTCCATGGTTCCTGGTCTGGTGCATTCCCCTCTCCCCTTCTCAGGCCGCCCTGCCAGCTGAGAAATGCTCACTGGGCCAGGGCCTTGGCCAGCAGCCCCTGGGCTCAGCTCCTCTGGAGCTCATCACAGACACTGTCTGCTCCAGGCTCAACCCTTCATCCCCTGGGGAGATGCCAAAGCCTCCACAGGGAGCATTTCCCTTTGCTCAGGGGAATTTCTCACAGGTGCCTTGTAGTGACTCTTTGTGTCTGTGTGCACACAGGAGTGCCTGTGCTCAGGGAAATGTGGCAGAAATGCTGCTCTCTGAGGGCTTTGATTGCCTTGGATAGCTGAGCCAGTCAGGCCTGGAAGTAAGGTTAAGTCATGTCACCCTGATTCTTAAGATTTTCTAAAGCCTTCTGAGTTTCCATTCTGTTGGAGAACCTTCCCACACAATTTCTGTCAACAACATATTGTTTACAATCTTTTATGGGGCTGGACAAACTTGATGTACTAGTGGTTTGTCCAATGTCTTTGGACAGGTGGCCCATTCACTCTCCAATCCAATGTCACCTTTGGGAAAGTATAAAAGTTGGAGTCAGAGAATAAACTTTTAGCTTTACCTTGCAAATAGCAGGTGGCTCGCGTCGTGCTTTCACGTGTCTTATAGCGACAAAGTCACAAGCTGTAAGCAAAGTTAAATGCTGCTAAGAGTTGTTCTTTTGCTAATTTGTGAAGCTTAATAGAAGTTATAAGCGAAGTTGAATATTGTTAAGTGTTATTCCACAGCTCTGTTTAGCTTTTAGGCTGTATTCCTTTTATCCTTGCCCTCACTGTCCTTTCGTCACACACACACACACACAAACACACAGAGACACACAGACACCGGGACAGTTCTTGACTCCTTTTTGGTTTGATTGCCTGGATTTTGTTTGGTTTTGTTGTTGCTTTGTTTCCTTGCTGTGCCTGAAGTGTCCAGTCAGGAGCAGAGTGACTCTTGCCAAGGAACTCTGTGGTGCTGTCACTTAATCTTAAAGCTGTTTTATGCTACTCCCCTGCTGGGGATTTTTAAAGTGCTCTCAAGCCCTCCTTCATAAGAGGGTGAAGGAGCCCTGGCCAAGCTCTGGCCCTGGGGGCACAGGGATGCTGCTAGGGGGTCCCTGTCTTCCTTTTCCAACTGTGACCGCCCTGAGCCCCTGTCCCCATGTCAGACTCTGGGCTTGATCTCCTCGATCATCCTCAGGGGGAGGCTGCAGCGCCAGGGGCAGGGGGACCCAGAGGGACACGGGATGCCACCGGGCACGAGCAGCTTTGGACTTCTCTGGGAGGAACTGTGAGTGGGAGCTGGCTTGAAGTGACCTCCCCAGTAAGGTCACAGAGCCCCTGAGATGTCACACTGCCTCCTGGGATGTCACAGCCCACCCTGAGATCTCACAAATCCCCCTTGTGATGTCACAGAGCCAGTGCTGCTCTATCACTCTGGGATGTCATACAGTTGCGCTGTGATGGCACAGAAGACTCTGGCATCACAAAGTCAGCCTGTGTCACAATCCTTTAGTGCAAGCGGGAATCATGACAGTTCATTTTCCCCATCTCAGAATTAGCAGAAGTAGATAGGCTTATCATGAGAAACCGAATGTGATAAACATGTTAGAAATGCAAGGCTCCAAGTTATTAATTTTTAATTTAATAAAAGTTATTAAGTGTACCAAATATAAACTTTGAGAAAAATGAAAAAAAGCCACTATAAAAAAAAGTCAATGTGGAGCCCGGGATTGCCACCGGGTGAGACACAGGTTTGACAGCTGCAGCAGAGGGTCCTCTATGCTTCACACCGACCGTCCTGTCTGACCCATTTTTATACGACTTTCCTTGCCTGAGCCAGAGTCCCCTTTCTTCCTTTTCAAAGTGCATGTATTCATGTGGAGTTCTTTTCTCTGTGGCAAGTTGAACAATACGTGTCCGGAGAGTGATGAACACCTGTGCTTGCAGTCCCGGAATTTGGATTTGAGATGTACCTCCCTGATGGCTCTGACTATCTCGGTCTCGGATATTTATCGTGTATTTATCGTCCGGGTGTTTCTCGGACAACCTTGATGCATGATCCCTCTCTGGGCTGGCCACTTTTGTTCGCTTGTAAATAAAGTCCTCCCTCTCTTGTCCAGGTGGCTTTCACATGGTGTTGCAATCGCTGTTGCTGGCTTGTGCGATTTAAAAACTTCTTATAAGAGTATAATTTAACAGCACATAACTATAAAATAGACGACAATTTTATTTGCATGAATTATCCTATAGACATATAACAGTCCTAATGATTCCTTGAGGCCTTGCAGTGTCACAATGTTCTCCATGGTTCCACAGGCCCCACAGTGTCATGTGACTCCTCTGTTCCATGAGTCCTGCAATGTCACAATGGACCTTTGGACCAATGGACCATGGGGCTTTGCAGTGTCTCAACGCTCTCCTTTGGCTCCACAGGGTCACAATGGAGCACTGATTACAGGCAGCCTCTCTGTGTTACCCTGGAGCTTTGTTTCCGTGGGGTCTCGCAGTGTCCCAATGGAACCTTGGCTGGATGGGGCCTCACAGTGTCACAATGATGCCTACATTCCACTGAGGCACACGGCGTCACTAGGGTCCCCTTGCTTCCATGAGGCCCAGCAATGTCACAGTGGTGTCCATGAATCCATGAGGACTCACAGTGTCCCAATGGTCTCTTGATCTCACATGGTCCCACAGTGTCCCAATGGTCCCTTGGTCTCACAAGGCCCCACAGTGTCCCAATGGTCACTTCTTCTCACATGGCCCCACAGTGTAACAATGGTTGCTTGGTTCCATGGTTCCTGGTCTGGTGCATTCCCCTCTCCCCTTCTCAGGCCGCCCTGCCAGCTGAGAAATGCTCACTGGGCCAGGGCCTTGGGCAGCAGCCCCTGGGCTCAGCTCCTCTGGAGCTCATCACAGACACTGTCTGCTCCAGGCTCAACCCTTCATCCCCTGGGGAGATGCCAAAGCCTCCACAGGGAGCATTTCCCTTTGCTCAGGGGAATTTCTCACAGGTGCCTTGTAGTGACTCTTTGTGTCTGTGTGCACACAGGAGTGCCTGTGCTCAGGGAAATGTGGCAGAAATGCTGCTCTCTGAGGGCTTTGATTGCCTTGGATAGCTGAGCCAGTCAGGCCTGGAAGTAAGGTTAAGTCATGTCACCCTGATTCTTAAGATTTTCTAAAGCCTTCTGAGTTTCCATTCTGTTGGAGAACCTTCCCACACAATTTCTGTCAACAACATATTGTTTACAATCTTTTATGGGGCTGGACAAACTTGATGTACTAGTGGTTTGTCCAATGTCTTTGGACAGGTGGCCCATTCACTCTCCAATCCAATGTCACCTTTGGGAAAGTATAAAAGTTGGAGTCAGAGAATAAACTTTTAGCTTTACCTTGCAAATAGCAGGTGGCTCGCGTCGTGCTTTCACGTGTCTTATAGCGACAAAGTCACAAGCTGTAAGCAAAGTTAAATGCTGCTAAGAGTTGTTCTTTTGCTAATTTGTGAAGCTTAATAGAAGTTATAAGCGAAGTTGAATATTGTTAAGTGTTATTCCACAGCTCTGTTTAGCTTTTAGGCTGTATTCCTTTTATCCTTGCCCTCACTGTCCTTTCGTCACACACACACACACACAAACACACAGAGACACACAGACACCGGGACAGTTCTTGACTCCTTTTTGGTTTGATTGCCTGGATTTTGTTTGGTTTTGTTGTTGCTTTGTTTCCTTGCTGTGCCTGAAGTGTCCAGTCAGGAGCAGAGTGACTCTTGCCAAGGAACTCTGTGGTGCTGTCACTTAATCTTAAAGCTGTTTTATGCTACTCCCCTGCTGGGGATTTTTAAAGTGCTCTCAAGCCCTCCTTCATAAGAGGGTGAAGGAGCCCTGGCCAAGCTCTGGCCCTGGGGGCACAGGGATGCTGCTAGGGGGTCCCTGTCTTCCTTTTCCAACTGTGACCGCCCTGAGCCCCTGTCCCCATGTCAGACTCTGGGCTTGATCTCCTCGATCATCCTCAGGGGGAGGCTGCAGCGCCAGGGGCAGGGGGACCCAGAGGGACACGGGATGCCACCGGGCACGAGCAGCTTTGGACCTCTCTGGGAGGAGCTGTGAGTGGGAGCTGGCTTGAAGTGACCTCCCCAGTAAGGTCACAGAGCCCCTGAGATGTCACACTGCCTCCTGGGATGTCACAGCCCACCCTGGGATCTCACAAATCCCCCTTGTGATGTCACAGAGCCAGTGCTGCTCTATCACTCTGGGATGTCATACAGTTGCGCTGTGATGGCACAGAAGACTCTGGCATCACAAAGTCAGCCCGTGTCACAATCCTTTAGTGCAAGCGGGAATCATGACAGTTCATTTTCCCCATCTCAGAATTAGCAGAAGTAGATAGGCTTATCATGAGAAACCGAATGTGATAAACATGTTAGAAATGCAAGGCTCCAAGTTATTAATTTTTAATTTAATAAAAGTTATTAAGTGTACCAAATATAAACTTTGAGAAAAATGAAAAAAAGCCACTATAAAAAAAAGTCAATGTGGAGCCCGGGATTGCCACCGGGTGAGACACAGGTTTGACAGCTGCAGCAGAGGGTCCTCTATGCTTCACACCGACCGTCCTGTCTGACCCATTTTTATACGATTTTCCTTGCCTGAGCCAGAGTCCCCTTTCTTCCTTTTCAAAGTGCATGTATTCATGTGGAGTTCTTTTCTCTGTGGCAAGTTGAACAATACGTGTCCGGAGAGTGATGAACACCTGTGCTTGCAGTCCCGGAATTCGGATTTGAGATGTACCTCCCTGATGGCTCTGACTATCTCGGTCTCGGATATTTATCGTGTATTTATCGTCCGGGTGTTTCTCGGACAACCTTGATGCATGATCCCTCTCTGGGCTGGCCACTTTCGTTCTCTTATAAATAAAGTCCTCCCTCTCTTGTCCAGGTGGCTTTCACATGGTGTTGCAATCGCTGTTGCTGGCTTGTGCGATTTAAAAACTTCTTATAAGAGTATAATTTAACAGCACATAACTATAAAATAGACGACAATTTTATTTGCATGAATTATCCTATAGACATATAACAGTCCTAATGATTCCTTGAGGCCTTGCAGTGTCACAATGTTCTCCATGGTTCCACAGGCCCCACAGTGTCATGTGACTCCTCTGTTCCATGAGTCCTGCAATGACACAATGGACCTTTGGACCAATGGACCATGGGTGTTTGCAGTGTCACAACGGTCTCCTTTGGCTCCACAGTGTCACAATGGAGCACTGATTACAGGCAGCCTCTCTGTGTTACCCTGGAGCTTTGTTTCCGTGGGGTCTCGCAGTGTCCCAATGGAGCCTTGGCTGGATGGGGCCTCACAGTGTCACAATGATGCCTACATTCCACTGAGGCACACGGCGTCACTAGGGTCCCCTTGCTTCCATGAGGCCCAGCAATGTCACAGTGGTGTCCATGAATCCATGAGGACTCACAGTGTCCCAATGGTCTCTTGATCTCACATGGTCCCACAGTGTCCCAATGGTCCCTTGGGCTCACAAGGCCCCACAGTGTCCCAATGGTCACTTCTTCTCACATGGCCCCACAGTGTAACAATGGTTGCTTGGTTCCATGGTTCCTGGTCTGGTGCATTCCCCTCTCCCCTTCTCAGGCCGCCCTGCCAGCTGAGAAATGCTCACTGGGCCAGGGCCTTGGCCAGCAGCCCCTGGGCTCAGCTCCTCTGGAGCTCATCACAGACACTGTCTGCTCCAGGCTCAACCCTTCATCCCCTGGGGAGATGCCAAAGCCTCCACAGGGAGCATTTCCCTTTGCTCAGGGGAATTTCTCACAGGTGCCTTGTAGTGACTCTTTGTGTCTGTGTGCACACAGGAGTGCCTGTGCTCAGGGAAATGTGGCAGAAATGCTGCTCTCTGAGGGCTTTGATTGCCTTGGATAGCTGAGCCAGTCAGGCCTGGAAGTAAGGTTAAGTCATGTCACCCTGATTCTTAAGATTTTCTAAAGCCTTCTGAGTTTCCATTCTGTTGGAGAACCTTCCCACACAATTTCTGTCAACAACATATTGTTTACAATCTTTTATGGGGCTGGACAAACTTGATGTACTAGTGGTTTGTCCAATGTCTTTGGACAGGTGGCCCATTCACTCTCCAATCCAATGTCACCTTTGGGAAAGTATAAAAGTTGGAGTCAGAGAATAAACTTTTAGCTTTACCTTGCAAATAGCAGGTGGCTCGCGTCGTGCTTTCACGTGTCTTATAGCGACAAAGTCACAAGCTGTAAGCAAAGTTAAATGCTGCTAAGAGTTGTTCTTTTGCTAATTTGTGAAGCTTAATAGAAGTTATAAGCGAAGTTGAATATTGTTAAGTGTTATTCCACAGCTCTGTTTAGCTTTTAGGCTCTATTCCTTTTATCCTTGCCCTCACTGTCCTTTCGTCACACACACACACACACAAACACACAGAGACACACAGACACCGGGACAGTTCTTGACTCCTTTTTGGTTTGATTGCCTGGATTTTGTTTGGTTTTGTTGTTGCTTTGTTTCCTTGCTGTGCCTGAAGTGTCCAGTCAGGAGCAGAGTGACTCTTGCCAAGGAACTCTGTGGTGCTGTCACTTAATCTTAAAGCTGTTTTATGCTACTCCCCTGCTGGGGATTTTTAAAGTGCTCTCAAGCCCTCCTTCATAAGAGGGTGAAGGAGCCCTGGCCAAGCTCTGGCCCTGGGGGCACAGGGATGCTGCTAGGGGGTCCCTGTCTTCCTTTTCCAACTGTGACCGCCCTGAGCCCCTGTCCCCATGTCAGACTCTGGGCTTGATCTCCTCGATCATCCTCAGGGGGAGGCTGCAGCGCCAGGGGCAGGGGGACCCAGAGGGACACGGGATGCCACCGGGCACGAGCAGCTTTGGACTTCTCTGGGAGGAACTGTGAGTGGGAGCTGGCTTGAAGTGACCTCCCCAGTAAGGTCACAGAGCCCCTGAGATGTCACACTGCCTCCTGGGATGTCACAGCCCACCTTGAGATCTCACAAATCCCCCTTGTGATGTCACAGAGCCAGTGCTGCTCTATCACTCTGGGATGTCATACAGTTGCGCTGTGATGGCACAGAAGACTCTGGCATCACAAAGTCAGCCCGTGTCACAATCCTTTAGTGCAAGCGGGAATCATGACAGTTCATTTTCCCCATCTCAGAATTAGCAGAAGTAGATAGGCTTATCATGAGAAACCGAATGTGATAAACATGTTAGAAATGCAAGGCTCCAAGTTATTAATTTTTAATTTAATAAAAGTTATTAAGTGTACCAAATATAAACTTTGAGAAAAATGAAAAAAAGCCACTATAAAAAAAAGTCAATGTGGAGCCCGGGATTGCCACCGGGTGAGACACAGGTTTGACAGCTGCAGCAGAGGGTCCTCTATGCTTCACACCGACCGTCCTGTCTGACCCATTTTTATGAGACTTTCCTTGCCTGAGCCAGAGTCCCCTTTCTTCCTTTTCAAAGTGCATGTATTCATGTGGAGTTCTTTTCTCTGTGGCAAGTTGAACAATACGTGTCCGGAGAGTGATGAACACCTGTGCTTGCAGTCCCGGAATTCGGATTTGAGATGTACCTCCCTGATGGCTCTGACTATCTCGGTCTCGGATATTTATCGTGTATTTATCGTCCGGGTGTTTCTCGGACAACCTTGATGCATGATCCCTCTCTGGGCTGGCCACTTTCGTTCGCTTGTAAATAAAGTCCTCCCTCTCTCGTCCAGGTGGCTTTCACATGGTGTTGCAATCGCTGTTGCTGGCTTGTGCGATTTAAAAACTTCTTATAAGAGTATAATTTAACAGCACATAACTATAAAATAGACGACAATTTTATTTGCATGAATTATCCTATAGACATATAACAGTCCTAATGATTCCTTGAGGCCTTGCAGTGTCACAATGTTCTCCATGGTTCCACAGGCCCCACAGTGTCATGTGACTCCTCTGTTCCATGAGTCCTGCAATGACACAATGGACCTTTGGACCAATGGACCATGGGTGTTTGCAGTGTCACAACGGTCTCCTTTGGCTCCACAGTGTCACAATGGAGCACTGATTACAGGCAGCCTCTCTGTGTTACCCTGGAGCTTTGTTTCCGTGGGGTCTCGCAGTGTCCCAATGGAGCCTTGGCTGGATGGGGCCTCACAGTGTCACAATGATGCCTACATTCCACTGAGGCACACGGCGTCACTAGGGTCCCCTTGCTTCCATGAGGCCCAGCAATGTCACAGTGGTGTCCATGAATCCATGAGGACTCACAGTGTCCCAATGGTCTCTTGATCTCACATGGTCCCACAGTGTCCCAATGGTCCCTTGGTCTCACAAGGCCCCACAGTGTCCCAATGGTCACTTCTTCTCACATGGCCCCACAGTGTAACAATGGTTGCTTGGTTCCATGGTTCCTGGTCTGGTGCATTCCCCTCTCCCCTTCTCAGGCCGCCCTGCCAGCTGAGAAATGCTCACTGGGCCAGGGCCTTGGCCAGCAGCCCCTGGGCTCAGCTCCTCTGGAGCTCATCACAGACACTGTCTGCTCCAGGCTCAACCCTTCATCCCCTGGGGAGATGCCAAAGCCTCCACAGGGAGCATTTCCCTTTGCTCAGGGGAATTTCTCACAGGTGCCTTGTAGTGACTCTTTGTGTCTGTGTGCACACAGGAGTGCCTGTGCTCAGGGAAATGTGGCAGAAATGCTGCTCTCTGAGGGCTTTGATTGCCTTGGATAGCTGAGCCAGTCAGGCCTGGAAGTAAGGTTAAGTCATGTCACCCTGATTCTTAAGATTTTCTAAAGCCTTCTGAGTTTCCATTCTGTTGGAGAACCTTCCCACACAATTTCTGTCAACAACATATTGTTTACAATCTTTTATGGGGCTGGACAAACTTGATGTACTAGTGGTTTGTCCAATGTCTTTGGACAGGTGGCCCATTCACTCTCCAATCCAATGTCACCTTTGGGAAAGTATAAAAGTTGGAGTCAGAGAATAAACTTTTAGCTTTACCTTGAAAATAGCAGGTGGCTCGCGTCGTGCTTTCACGTGTCTTATAGCGACAAAGTCACAAGCTGTAAGCAAAGTTAAATGCTGCTAAGAGTTGTTCTTTTGCTAATTTGTGAAGCTTAATAGAAGTTATAAGCGAAGTTGAATATTGTTAAGTGTTATTCCACAGCTCTGTTTAGCTTTTAGGCTGTATTCCTTTTATCCTTGCCCTCACTGTCCTTTCGTCACACACACACACACACAAACACACAGAGACACACAGACACCGGGACAGTTCTTGACTCCTTTTTGGTTTGATTGCCTGGATTTTGTTTGGTTTTGTTGTTGCTTTGTTTCCTTGCTGTGCCTGAAGTGTCCAGTCAGGAGCAGAGTGACTCTTGCCAAGGAACTCTGTGGTGCTGTCACTTAATCTTAAAGCTGTTTTATGCTACTCCCCTGCTGGGGATTTTTAAAGTGCTCTCAAGCCCTCCTTCATAAGAGGGTGAAGGAGCCCTGGCCAAGCTCTGGCCCTGGGGGCACAGGGATGCTGCTAGGGGGTCCCTGTCTTCCTTTTCCAACTGTGACCGCCCTGAGCCCCTGTCCCCATGTCAGACTCTGGGCTTGATCTCCTCGATCATCCTCAGGGGGAGGCTGCAGCGCCAGGGGCAGGGGGACCCAGAGGGACACGGGATGCCACCGGGCACGAGCAGCTTTGGACCTCTCTGGGAGGAGCTGTGAGTGGGAGCTGGCTTGAAGTGACCTCCCCAGTAAGGTCACAGAGCCCCTGAGATGTCACACTGCCTCCTGGGATGTCACAGCCCACCCTGGGATCTCACAAATCCCCCTTGTGATGTCACAGAGCCAGTGCTGCTCTATCACTCTGGGATGTCATACAGTTGCGCTGTGATGGCACAGAAGACTCTGGCATCACAAAGTCAGCCCGTGTCACAATCCTTTAGTGCAAGCGGGAATCATGACAGTTCATTTTCCCCATCTCAGAATTAGCAGAAGTAGATAGGCTTATCATGAGAAACCGAATGTGATAAACATGTTAGAAATGCAAGGCTCCAAGTTATTAATTTTTAATTTAATAAAAGTTATTAAGTGTACCAAATATAAACTTTGAGAAAAATGAAAAAAAGCCACTATAAAAAAAAGTCAATGTGGAGCCCGGGATTGCCACCGGGTGAGACACAGGTTTGACAGCTGCAGCAGAGGGTCCTCTATGCTTCACACCGACCGTCCTGTCTGACCCATTTTTATACGATTTTCCTTGCCTGAGCCAGAGTCCCCTTTCTTCCTTTTCAAAGTGCATGTATTCATGTGGAGTTCTTTTCTCTGTGGCAAGTTGAACAATACGTGTCCGGAGAGTGATGAACACCTGTGCTTGCAGTCCCGGAATTCGGATTTGAGATGTACCTCCCTGATGGCTCTGACTATCTCGGTCTCGGATATTTATCGTGTATTTATCGTCCGGGTGTTTCTCGGACAACCTTGATGCATGATCCCTCTCTGGGCTGGCCACTTTCGTTCTCTTATAAATAAAGTCCTCCCTCTCTTGTCCAGGTGGCTTTCACATGGTGTTGCAATCGCTGTTGCTGGCTTGTGCGATTTAAAAACTTCTTATAAGAGTATAATTTAACAGCACATAACTATAAAATAGACGACAATTTTATTTGCATGAATTATCCTATAGACATATAACAGTCCTAATGATTCCTTGAGGCCTTGCAGTGTCACAATGTTCTCCATGGTTCCACAGGCCCCACAGTGTCATGTGACTCCTCTGTTCCATGAGTCCTGCAATGACACAATGGACCTTTGGACCAATGGACCATGGGTGTTTGCAGTGTCACAACGCTCTCCTTTGGCTCCACAGTGTCACAATGGAGCACTGATTACAGGCAGCCTCTCTGTGTTACCCTGGAGCTTTGTTTCCGTGGGGTCTCGCAGTGTCCCAATGGAGCCTTGGCTGGATGGGGCCTCACAGTGTCACAATGATGCCTACATTCCACTGAGGCACACGGCGTCACTAGGGTCCCCTTGCTTCCATGAGGCCCAGCAATGTCACAGTGGTGTCCATGAATCCATGAGGACTCACAGTGTCCCAATGGTCTCTTGATCTCACATGGTCCCACAGTGTCCCAATGGTCCCTTGGTCTCACAAGGCCCCACAGTGTCCCAATGGTCACTTCTTCTCACATGGCCCCACAGTGTAACAATGGTTGCTTGGTTCCATGGTTCCTGGTCTGGTGCATTCCCCTCTCCCCTTCTCAGGCCGCCCTGCCAGCTGAGAAATGCTCACTGGGCCAGGGCCTTGGCCAGCAGCCCCTGGGCTCAGCTCCTCTGGAGCTCATCACAGACACTGTCTGCTCCAGGCTCAACCCTTCATCCCCTGGGGAGATGCCAAAGCCTCCACAGGGAGCATTTCCCTTTGCTCAGGGGAATTTCTCACAGGTGCCTTGTAGTGACTCTTTGTGTCTGTGTGCACACAGGAGTGCCTGTGCTCAGGGAAATGTGGCAGAAATGCTGCTCTCTGAGGGCTTTGATTGCCTTGGATAGCTGAGCCAGTCAGGCCTGGAAGTAAGGTTAAGTCATGTCACCCTGATTCTTAAGATTTTCTAAAGCCTTCTGAGTTTCCATTCTGTTGGAGAACCTTCCCACACAATTTCTGTCAACAACATATTGTTTACAATCTTTTATGGGGCTGGACAAACTTGATGTACTAGTGGTTTGTCCAATGTCTTTGGACAGGTGGCCCATTCACTCTCCAATCCAATGTCACCTTTGGGAAAGTATAAAAGTTGGAGTCAGAGAATAAACTTTTAGCTTTACCTTGCAAATAGCAGGTGGCTCGCGTCGTGCTTTCACGTGTCTTATAGCGACAAAGTCACAAGCTGTAAGCAAAGTTAAATGCTGCTAAGAGTTGTTCTTTTGCTAATTTGTGAAGCTTAATAGAAGTTATAAGCGAAGTTGAATATTGTTAAGTGTTATTCCACAGCTCTGTTTAGCTTTTAGGCTCTATTCCTTTTATCCTTGCCCTCACTGTCCTTTCGTCACACACACACACACACAAACACACAGAGACACACAGACACCGGGACAGTTCTTGACTCCTTTTTGGTTTGATTGCCTGGATTTTGTTTGGTTTTGTTGTTGCTTTGTTTCCTTGGTGTGCCTGAAGTGTCCAGTCAGGAGCAGAGTGACTCTTGCCAAGGAACTCTGTGGTGCTGTCACTTAATCTTAAAGCTGTTTTATGCTACTCCCCTGCTGGGGATTTTTAAAGTGCTCTCAAGCCCTCCTTCATAAGAGGGTGAAGGAGCCCTGGCCAAGCTCTGGCCCTGGGGGCACAGGGATGCTGCTAGGGGGTCCCTGTCTTCCTTTTCCAACTGTGACCGCCCTGAGCCCCTGTCCCCATGTCAGACTCTGGGCTTGATCTCCTCGATCATCCTCAGGGGGAGGCTGCAGCGCCAGGGGCAGGGGGACCCAGATGGACACGGGATGCCACCGGGCACGAGCAGCTTTGGACTTCTCTGGGAGGAACTGTGAGTGGGAGCTGGCTTGAAGTGACCTCCCCAAGAAGGTCACAGAGCCCCTGAGATGTCACACTGCCTCCTGGGATGTCACAGCCCACCCTGAGATCTCACGAATCCCCCTTGTGATGTCACAGAGCCAGTGCTGCTCTATCACTCTGGGATGTCATACAGTTGCGCTGTGATGGCACAGAAGACTCTGGCATCACAAAGTCAGCCCGTGTCACAATCCTTTAGTGCAAGCGGGAATCATGACAGTTCATTTTCCCCATCTCAGAATTAGCAGAAGTAGATAGGCTTATCATGAGAAACCGAATGTGATAAACATGTTAGAAATGCAAGGCTCCAAGTTATTAATTTTTAATTTAATAAAAGTTATTAAGTGTACCAAATATAAACTTTGAGAAAAATGAAAAAAAGCCACTATAAAAAAAGTCAATGTGGAGCCCGGGATTGCCACCGGGTGAGACACAGGTTTGACAGCTGCAGCAGAGGGTCCTCTATGCTTCACACCGACCGTCCTGTCTGACCCATTTTTATACGATTTTCCTTGCCTGAGCCAGAGTCCCCTTTCTTCCTTTTCAAAGTGCATGTATTCATGTGGAGTTCTTTTCTCTGTGGCAAGTTGAACAATACGTGTCCGGAGAGTGATGAACACCTGTGTTTGCAGTCCCGGAATTCGGATTTGAGATGTACCTCCCTGATGGCTCTGACTATCTCGGTCTCGAATATTTATCGTGTATTTATCGTCCGGGTGTTTCTCGGACAACCTTGATGCATGATCCCTCTCTGGGCTGGCCACTTTCGTTCGCTTGTAAATAAAGTCCTCCCTCTCTTGTCCAGGTGGCTTTCACATGGTGTTGCAATCGCTGTTGCTGGCTTGTGCGATTTAAAAACTTCTTATAAGAGTATAATTTAACAGCACATAACTATAAAATAGACGACAATTTTATTTGCATGAATTATCCTATAGACATATAACAGTCCTAATGATTCCTTGAGGCCTTGCAGTGTCACAATGTTCTCCATGGTTCCACAGGCCCCACAGTGTCATGTGACTCCTCTGTTCCATGAGTCCTGCAATGTCACAATGGACCTTTGCACCAATGGACCATGGGGCTTTGCAGTGTCACAACGCTCTCCTTTGGCTCCACAGTGTCACAATGGAGCACTGATTACAGGCAGCCTCTCTGTGTTACCCTGGAGCTTTGTTTCCGTGGGATCTCGCAGTGTCCCAATGGAGCCTTGGCTGGATGGGGCCTCACAGTGTCACAATGATGCCTACATTCCACTGAGGCACACGGCGTCACTAGGGTCCCCTTGCTTCCATGAGGCCCAGCAATGTCACAGTGGTGTCCATGAATCCATGAGGACTCACAGTATCCCAATGGCCTCTTGATCTCACATGGTCCCACAGTGTCCCAATGGTCCCTTGGTCTCACAAGGCCCCACAGTGTCCCAATGGTCACTTCTTCTCACATGGCCCCACAGTGTAACAATGGTTGCTTGGTTCCATGGTTCCTGGTCTGGTGCATTCCCCTCTCCCCTTCTCAGGCCGCCCTGCCAGCTGAGAAATGCTCACTGGGCCAGGGCCTTGGCCAGCAGCCCCTGGGCTCAGCTCCTCTGGAGCTCATCACAGACACTGTCTGCTCCAGGCTCAACCCTTCATCCCCTGGGGAGATGCCAAAGCCTCCACAGGGAGCATTTCCCTTTGCTCAGGGGAATTTCTCACAGGTGCCTTGTAGTGACTCTTTGTGTCTGTGTGCACACAGGAGTGCCTGTGCTCAGGGAAATGTGGCAGAAATGCTGCTCTCTGAGGGCTTTGATTGCCTTGGATAGCTGAGCCAGTCAGGCCTGGAAGTAAGGTTAAGTCATGTCACCCTGATTCTTAAGATTTTCTAAAGCCTTCTGAGTTTCCATTCTGTTGGAGAACCTTCCCACACAATTTCTGTCAACAACATATTGTTTACAATCTTTTATGGGGCTGGACAAACTTGATGTACTAGTGGTTTGTCCAATGTCTTTGGACAGGTGGCCCATTCACTCTCCAATCCAATGTCACCTTTGGGAAAGTATAAAAGTTGGAGTCAGAGAATAAACTTTTAGCTTTACCTTGCAAATAGCAGGTGGCTCGCGTCGTGCTTTCACGTGTCTTATAGCGACAAAGTCACAAGCTGTAAGCAAAGTTAAATGCTGCTAAGAGTTGTTCTTTTGCTAATTTGTGAAGCTTAATAGAAGTTATAAGCGAAGTTGAATATTGTTAAGTGTTATTCCACAGCTCTGTTTAGCTTTTAGGCTCTATTCCTTTTATCCTTGCCCTCACTGTCCTTTCGTCACACACACACACACACAAACACACAGAGACACACAGACACCGGGACAGTTCTTGACTCCTTTTTGGTTTGATTGCCTGGATTTTGTTTGGTTTTGTTGTTGCTTTGTTTCCTTGGTGTGCCTGAAGTGTCCAGTCAGGAGCAGAGTGACTCTTGCCAAGGAACTCTGTGGTGCTGTCACTTAATCTTAAAGCTGTTTTATGCTACTCCCCTGCTGGGGATTTTTAAAGTGCTCTCAAGCCCTCCTTCATAAGAGGGTGAAGGAGCCCTGGCCAAGCTCTGGCCCTGGGGGCACAGGGATGCTGCTAGGGGGTCCCTGTCTCCCTTCTCCAACTTTGACAGCCCTGAGCCCCTGTCCCCATGTCAGGCTCTGGGCTTGATCTCCTAGAACATCCTCAGGGGGAGGCTGCAGCGCCAGGGGCAGGGGGACCCAGAGGGACACGGGATGCCACCGGGCACGAGCAGCTTTGGACCTCTCTGGGAGGAGCTGTGAGTGGGAGCTGGCTTGAAGTGACCTCCCCAGTAAGGTCACAGAGCCCCTGAGATGTCACACTGCCTCCTGGGATGTCACAGCCCACCCTGAGATCTCACAAATCCCCCTTGTGATGTCACAGAGCCAGTGCTGCTCTAGCACTCTAGGATGTCATACAGTTGCGCTGTGATGGCACAGAAGACTCTGGCATCACAAAGTCAGCCCGTGTCACAATCCTTTAGTGCAAGCGGGAATCATGACAGTTCATTTTCCCCATCTCAGAATTAGCAGAAGTAGATAGGCTTATCATGAGAAACCGAATGTGATAAACATGTTAGAAATGCAAGGCTCCAAGTTATTAATTTTTAATTTAATAAAAGTTATTAAGTGTACCAAATATAAACTTTGAGAAAAATGAAAAAAAGCCACTATAAAAAAAAGTCAATGTGGAGCCTGGGATTGCCACCGGGTGAGACACAGGTTGGACAGCTGCAGCAGAGGGTCCTCTATGCTTCACACCGACCGTCCTGTCTGACCCATTTTTATACGATTTTCCTTGCCTGAGCCAGAGTCCCCTTTCTTCCTTTTCAAAGTGCATGTATTCATGTGGAGTTCTTTTCTCTGTGGCAAGTTGAACAATACGTGTCCGGAGAGTGATGAACACCTGTGTTTGCAGTCCCGGAATTCGGATTTGAGATGTACCTCCCTGATGGCTCTGACTATCTCGGTCTCGGATATTTATCGTGTATTTATCGTCCGGGTGTTTCTCGGACAACCTTGATGCATGATCCCTCTCTGGGCTGGCCACTTTCGTTCTCTTATAAATAAAGTCCTCCCTCTCTTGTCCAGGTGGCTTTCACATGGTGTTGCAATCACTGTTGCTGGCTTGTGCGATTTAAAAACTTCTTATAAGAGTATAATTTAACAGCACATAACTATAAAAGAGACGGCAATTTTATTTGCACGAATTATCCTATAGACATATAACAGTCCTAATGATTCCTTGAGGCCTTGCAGTGTCACAATGTTCTCCATGGTTCCACAGGCCCCACAGTGTCATGTGACTCCTCTGTTCCATGAGTCCTGCAATGTCACAATGGACCTTTGGACCAATGGACCATGGGTGTTTGCAGTGTCACAACAGTCTCCTTTGGCTCCACAGTGTCACAATGGAGCACTGATTACAGGCAGCCTCTTTGTGTTACCCTGGAGCTTTGTTTCCGTGGGGTCTCACAGTGTCCCAATGGAACCTTGGCTGGATGGGGCCTCACAGTGTCACAATGATGCCTACATTCCACTGAGGCACACGGCGTCACTAGGGTCCCCTTGCTTCCATGAGGCCCAGCAATGTCACAGTGGTGTCCATGAATCCATGAGGACTCACAGTGTCCCAATGGTCTCTTGATCTCACATGGTCCCACAGTGTCCCAATGGTCCCTTGGTCTCACAAGGCCCCACAGTGTCCCAATGGTCACTTCTTCTCACATGGCCCCACAGTGTAACAATGGTTGCTTGGTTCCATGGTTCCTGGTCTGGTGCATTCCCCTCTCCCCTTCTCAGGCCGCCCTGCCAGCTGAGAAATGCTCACTGGGCCAGGGCCTTGGCCAGCAGCCCCTGGGCTCAGCTCCACTGGAGCTCATCACAGACACTGTCTGCTCCAGGCTCAACCCTTCATCCCCTGGGGAGATGCCAAAGCCTCCACAGGGAGCATTTCCCTTTGCTCAGGGGAATTTCTCACAGGTGCCTTGTAGTGACTCTTTGTGTCTGTGTGCACACAGGAGTGCCTGTGCTCAGGGAAATGTGGCAGAAATGCTGCTCTCTGAGGGCTTTGATTGCCTTGGATAGCTGAGCCAGTCAGGCCTGGAAGTAAGGTTAAGTCATGTCACCCTGATTCTTAAGATTTTCTAAAGCCTTCTGAGTTTCCATTCTGTTGGAGAACCTTCCCACACAATTTCTGTCAACAACATATTGTTTACAATCTTTTATGGGGCTGGACAAACTTGATGTACTAGTGGTTTGTCCAATGTCTTTGGACAGGTGGCCCATTCACTCTCCAATCCAATGTCACCTTTGGGAAAGTATAAAAGTTGGAGTCAGAGAATAAACTTTTAGCTTTACCTTGCAAATAGCAGGTGGCTCGCGTCGTGCTTTCACGTGTCTTATAGCGACAAAGTCACAAGCTGTAAGCAAAGTTAAATGCTGCTAAGAGTTGTTCTTTTGCTAATTTGTGAAGCTTAATAGAAGTTATAAGCGAAGTTGAATATTGTTAAGTGTTATTCCACAGCTCTGTTTAGCTTTTAGGCTGTATTCCTTTTATCCTTGCCCTCACTGTCCTTTCGTCACACACACACACACACAAACACACAGAGACACACAGACACCGGGACAGTTCTTGACTCCTTTTTGGTTTGATTGCCTGGATTTTGTTTGGTTTTGTTGTTGCTTTGTTTCCTTGCTGTGCCTGAAGTGTCCAGTCAGGAGCAGAGTGACTCTTGCCAAGGAACTCTGTGGTGCTGTCACTTAATCTTAAAGCTGTTTTATGCTACTCCCCTGCTGGGGATTTTTAAAGTGCTCTCAAGCCCTCCTTCATAAGAGGGTGAAGGAGCCCTGGCCAAGCTCTGGCCCTGGGGGCACAGGGATGCTGCTAGGGGGTCCCTGTCTTCCTTTTCCAACTGTGACCGCCCTGAGCCCCTGTCCCCATGTCAGACTCTGGGCTTGATCTCCTCGATCATCCTCAGGGGGAGGCTGCAGCGCCAGGGGCAGGGGGACCCAGAGGGACACGGGATGCCACCGGGCACGAGCAGCTTTGGACTTCTCTGGGAGGAACTGTGAGTGGGAGCTGGCTTGAAGTGACCTCCCCAGTAAGGTCACAGAGCCCCTGAGATGTCACACTGCCTCCTGGGATGTCACAGCCCACCTTGAGATCTCACAAATCCCCCTTGTGATGTCACAGAGCCAGTGCTGCTCTATCACTCTGGGATGTCATACAGTTGCGCTGTGATGGCACAGAAGACTCTGGCATCACAAAGTCAGCCCGTGTCACAATCCTTTAGTGCAAGCGGGAATCATGACAGTTCATTTTCCCCATCTCAGAATTAGCAGAAGTAGATAGGCTTATCATGAGAAACCGAATGTGATAAACATGTTAGAAATGCAAGGCTCCAAGTTATTAATTTTTAATTTAATAAAAGTTATTAAGTGTACCAAATATAAACTTTGAGAAAAATGAAAAAAAGCCACTATAAAAAAAAGTCAATGTGGAGCCCGGGATTGCCACCGGGTGAGACACAGGTTTGACAGCTGCAGCAGAGGGTCCTCTATGCTTCACACCGACCGTCCTGTCTGACCCATTTTTATGCGACTTTCCTTGCCTGAGCCAGAGTCCCCTTTCTTCCTTTTCAAAGTGCATGTATTCATGTGGAGTTCTTTTCTCTGTGGCAAGTTGAACAATACGTGTCCGGAGAGTGATGAACACCTGTGCTTGCAGTCCCGGAATTCGGATTTGAGATGTACCTCCCTGATGGCTCTGACTATCTCGGTCTCGGATATTTATCGTGTATTTATCGTCCGGGTGTTTCTCGGACAACCTTGATGCATGATCCCTCTCTGGGCTGGCCACTTTCGTTCGCTTGTAAATAAAGTCCTCCCTCTCTCGTCCAGGTGGCTTTCACATGGTGTTGCAATCGCTGTTGCTGGCTTGTGCGATTTAAAAACTTCTTATAAGAGTATAATTTAACAGCACATAACTATAAAATAGACGACAATTTTATTTGCATGAATTATCCTATAGACATATAACAGTCCTAATGATTCCTTGAGGCCTTGCAGTGTCACAATGTTCTCCATGGTTCCACAGGCCCCACAGTGTCATGTGACTCCTCTGTTCCATGAGTCCTGCAATGACACAATGGACCTTTGGACCAATGGACCATGGGTGTTTGCAGTGTCACAACGGTCTCCTTTGGCTCCACAGTGTCACAATGGAGCACTGATTACAGGCAGCCTCTCTGTGTTACCCTGGAGCTTTGTTTCCGTGGGGTCTCGCAGTGTCCCAATGGAGCCTTGGCTGGATGGGGCCTCACAGTGTCACAATGATGCCTACATTCCACTGAGGCACACGGCGTCACTAGGGTCCCCTTGCTTCCATGAGGCCCAGCAATGTCACAGTGGTGTCCATGAATCCATGAGGACTCACAGTGTCCCAATGGTCTCTTGATCTCACATGGTCCCACAGTGTCCCAATGGTCCCTTGGTCTCACAAGGCCCCACAGTGTCCCAATGGTCACTTCTTCTCACATGGCCCCACAGTGTAACAATGGTCGCTTGGTTCCATGGTTCCTGGTCTGGTGCATTCCCCTCTCCCCTTCTCAGGCCGCCCTGCCAGCTGAGAAATGCTCACTGGGCCAGGGCCTTGGCCAGCAGCCCCTGGGCTCAGCTCCTCTGGAGCTCATCACAGACACTGTCTGCTCCAGGCTCAACCCTTCATCCCCTGGGGAGATGCCAAAGCCTCCACAGGGAGCATTTCCCTTTGCTCAGGGGAATTTCTCACAGGTGCCTTGTAGTGACTCTTTGTGTCTGTGTGCACACAGGAGTGCCTGTGCTCAGGGAAATGTGGCAGAAATGCTGCTCTCTGAGGGCTTTGATTGCCTTGGATAGCTGAGCCAGTCAGGCCTGGAAGTAAGGTTAAGTCATGTCACCCTGATTCTTAAGATTTTCTAAAGCCTTCTGAGTTTCCATTCTGTTGGAGAACCTTCCCACACAATTTCTGTCAACAACATATTGTTTACAATCTTTTATGGGGCTGGACAAACTTGATGTACTAGTGGTTTGTCCAATGTCTTTGGACAGGTGGCCCATTCACTCTCCAATCCAATGTCACCTTTGGGAAAGTATAAAAGTTGGAGTCAGAGAATAAACTTTTAGCTTTACCTTGCAAATAGCAGGTGGCTCGCGTCGTGCTTTCACGTGTCTTATAGCGACAAAGTCACAAGCTGTAAGCAAAGTTAAATGCTGCTAAGAGTTGTTCTTTTGCTAATTTGTGAAGCTTAATAGAAGTTATAAGCGAAGTTGAATATTGTTAAGTGTTATTCCACAGCTCTGTTTAGCTTTTAGGCTGTATTCCTTTTATCCTTGCCCTCACTGTCCTTTCGTCACACACACACACACACAAACACACAGAGACACACAGACACCGGGACAGTTCTTGACTCCTTTTTGGTTTGATTGCCTGGATTTTGTTTGGTTTTGTTGTTGCTTTGTTTCCTTGCTGTGCCTGAAGTGTCCAGTCAGGAGCAGAGTGACTCTTGCCAAGGAACTCTGTGGTGCTGTCACTTAATCTTAAAGCTGTTTTATGCTACTCCCCTGCTGGGGATTTTTAAAGTGCTCTCAAGCCCTCCTTCATAAGAGGGTGAAGGAGCCCTGGCCAAGCTCTGGCCCTGGGGGCACAGGGATGCTGCTAGGGGGTCCCTGTCTTCCTTTTCCAACTGTGACCGCCCTGAGCCCCTGTCCCCATGTCAGACTCTGGGCTTGATCTCCTCGATCATCCTCAGGGGGAGGCTGCAGCGCCAGGGGCAGGGGGACCCAGAGGGACACGGGATGCCACCGGGCACGAGCAGCTTTGGACCTCTCTGGGAGGAGCTGTGAGTGGGAGCTGGCTTGAAGTGACCTCCCCAGTAAGGTCACAGAGCCCCTGAGATGTCACACTGCCTCCTGGGATGTCACAGCCCACCCTGGGATCTCACAAATCCCCCTTGTGATGTCACAGAGCCAGTGCTGCTCTATCACTCTGGGATGTCATACAGTTGCGCTGTGATGGCACAGAAGACTCTGGCATCACAAAGTCAGCCCGTGTCACAATCCTTTAGTGCAAGCGGGAATCATGACAGTTCATTTTCCCCATCTCAGAATTAGCAGAAGTAGATAGGCTTATCATGAGAAACCGAATGTGATAAACATGTTAGAAATGCAAGGCTCCAAGTTATTAATTTTTAATTTAATAAAAGTTATTAAGTGTACCAAATATAAACTTTGAGAAAAATGAAAAAAACCACTATAAAAAAAAGTCAATGTGGAGCCCGGGATTGCCACCGGGTGAGACACAGGTTTGACAGCTGCAGCAGAGGGTCCTCTATGCTTCACACCGACCGTCCTGTCTGACCCATTTTTATACGATTTTCCTTGCCTGAGCCAGAGTCCCCTTTCTTCCTTTTCAAAGTGCATGTATTCATGTGGAGTTCTTTTCTCTGTGGCAAGTTGAACAATACGTGTCCGGAGAGTGATGAACACCTGTGCTTGCAGTCCCGGAATTCGGATTTGAGATGTACCTCCCTGATGGCTCTGACTATCTCGGTCTCGGATATTTATCGTGTATTTATCGTCCGGGTGTTTCTCGGACAACCTTGATGCATGATCCCTCTCTGGGCTGGCCACTTTCGTTCTCTTATAAATAAAGTCCTCCCTCTCTTGTCCAGGTGGCTTTCACATGGTGTTGCAATCGCTGTTGCTGGCTTGTGCGATTTAAAAACTTCTTATAAGAGTATAATTTAACAGCACATAACTATAAAATAGACGACAATTTTATTTGCATGAATTATCCTATAGACATATAACAGTCCTAATGATTCCTTGAGGCCTTGCAGTGTCACAATGTTCTCCATGGTTCCACAGGCCCCACAGTGTCATGTGACTCCTCTGTTCCATGAGTCCTGCAATGACACAATGGACCTTTGGACCAATGGACCATGGGTGTTTGCAGTGTCACAACGGTCTCCTTTGGCTCCACAGTGTCACAATGGAGCACTGATTACAGGCAGCCTCTCTGTGTTACCCTGGAGCTTTGTTTCCGTGGGGTCTCGCAGTGTCCCAATGGAGCCTTGGCTGGATGGGGCCTCACAGTGTCACAATGATGCCTACATTCCACTGAGGCACACGGCGTCACTAGGGTCCCCTTGCTTCCATGAGGCCCAGCAATGTCACAGTGGTGTCCATGAATCCATGAGGACTCACAGTGTCCCAATGGTCTCTTGATCTCACATGGTCCCACAGTGTCCCAATGGTCCCTTGGTCTCACAAGGCCCCACAGTGTCCCAATGGTCACTTCTTCTCACATGGCCCCACAGTGTAACAATGGTTGCTTGGTTCCATGGTTCCTGGTCTGGTGCATTCCCCTCTCCCCTTCTCAGGCCGCCCTGCCAGCTGAGAAATGCTCACTGGGCCAGGGCCTTGGCCAGCAGCCCCTGGGCTCAGCTCCTCTGGAGCTCATCACAGACACTGTCTGCTCCAGGCTCAACCCTTCATCCCCTGGGGAGATGCCAAAGCCTCCACAGGGAGCATTTCCCTTTGCTCAGGGGAATTTCTCACAGGTGCCTTGTAGTGACTCTTTGTGTCTGTGTGCACACAGGAGTGCCTGTGCTCAGGGAAATGTGGCAGAAATGCTGCTCTCTGAGGGCTTTGATTGCCTTGGATAGCTGAGCCAGTCAGGCCTGGAAGTAAGGTTAAGTCATGTCACCCTGATTCTTAAGATTTTCTAAAGCCTTCTGAGTTTCCATTCTGTTGGAGAACCTTCCCACACAATTTCTGTCAACAACATATTGTTTACAATCTTTTATGGGGCTGGACAAACTTGATGTACTAGTGGTTTGTCCAATGTCTTTGGACAGGTGGCCCATTCACTCTCCAATCCAATGTCACCTTTGGGAAAGTATAAAAGTTGGAGTCAGAGAATAAACTTTTAGCTTTACCTTGCAAATAGCAGGTGGCTCGCGTCGTGCTTTCACGTGTCTTATAGCGACAAAGTCACAAGCTGTAAGCAAAGTTAAATGCTGCTAAGAGTTGTTCTTTTGCTAATTTGTGAAGCTTAATAGAAGTTATAAGCGAAGTTGAATATTGTTAAGTGTTATTCCACAGCTCTGTTTAGCTTTTAGGCTGTATTCCTTTTATCCTTGCCCTCACTGTCCTTTCGTCACACACACACACACACAAACACACAGAGACACACAGACACCGGGACAGTTCTTGACTCCTTTTTGGTTTGATTGCCTGGATTTTGTTTGGTTTTGTTGTTGCTTTGTTTCCTTGCTGTGCCTGAAGTGTCCAGTCAGGAGCAGAGTGACTCTTGCCAAGGAACTCTGTGGTGCTGTCACTTAATCTTAAAGCTGTTTTATGCTACTCCCCTGCTGGGGATTTTTAAAGTGCTCTCAAGCCCTCCTTCATAAGAGGGTGAAGGAGCCCTGGCCAAGCTCTGGCCCTGGGGGCACAGGGATGCTGCTAGGGGGTCCCTGTCTTCCTTTTCCAACTGTGACCGCCCTGAGCCCCTGTCCCCATGTCAGACTCTGGGCTTGATCTCCTCGATCATCCTCAGGGGGAGGCTGCAGCGCCAGGGGCAGGGGGACCCAGAGGGACACGGGATGCCACCGGGCACGAGCAGCTTTGGACTTCTCTGGGAGGAACTGTGAGTGGGAGCTGGCTTGAAGTGACCTCCCCAAGAAGGTCACAGAGCCCCTGAGATGTCACACTGCCTCCTGGGATGTCACAGCCCACCCTGAGATCTCACGAATCCCCCTTGTGATGTCACAGAGCCAGTGCTGCTCTATCACTCTGGGATGTCATACAGTTGCGCTGTGATGGCACAGAAGACTCTGGCATCACAAAGTCAGCCCGTGTCACAATCCTTTAGTGCAAGCGGGAATCATGACAGTTCATTTTCCCCATCTCAGAATTAGCAGAAGTAGATAGGCTTATCATGAGAAACCGAATGTGATAAACATGTTAGAAATGCAAGGCTCCAAGTTATTAATTTTTAATTTAATAAAAGTTATTAAGTGTACCAAATATAAACTTTGAGAAAAATGAAAAAAACCACTATAAAAAAAAGTCAATGTGGAGCCCGGGATTGCCACCGGGTGAGACACAGGTTTGACAGCTGCAGCAGAGGGTCCTCTATGCTTCACACCGACCGTCCTGTCTGACCCATTTTTATACGATTTTCCTTGCCTGAGCCAGAGTCCCCTTTCTTCCTTTTCAAAGTGCATGTATTCATGTGGAGTTCTTTTCTCTGTGGCAAGTTGAACAATACGTGTCCGGAGAGTGATGAACACCTGTGCTTGCAGTCCCGGAATTCGGATTTGAGATGTACCTCCCTGATGGCTCTGACTATCTCGGTCTCGGATATTTATCGTGTATTTATCGTCCGGGTGTTTCTCGGACAACCTTGATGCATGATCCCTCTCTGGGCTGGCCACTTTCGTTCTCTTATAAATAAAGTCCTCCCTCTCTTGTCCAGGTGGCTTTCACATGGTGTTGCAATCGCTGTTGCTGGCTTGTGCGATTTAAAAACTTCTTATAAGAGTATAATTTAACAGCACATAACTATAAAATAGACGACAATTTTATTTGCATGAATTATCCTATAGACATATAACAGTCCTAATGATTCCTTGAGGCCTTGCAGTGTCACAATGTTCTCCATGGTTCCACAGGCCCCACAGTGTCATGTGACTCCTCTGTTCCATGAGTCCTGCAATGACACAATGGACCTTTGGACCAATGGACCATGGGTGTTTGCAGTGTCACAACGGTCTCCTTTGGCTCCACAGTGTCACAATGGAGCACTGATTACAGGCAGCCTCTCTGTGTTACCCTGGAGCTTTGTTTCCGTGGGGTCTCGCAGTGTCCCAATGGAGCCTTGGCTGGATGGGGCCTCACAGTGTCACAATGATGCCTACATTCCACTGAGGCACACGGCGTCACTAGGGTCCCCTTGCTTCCATGAGGCCCAGCAATGTCACAGTGGTGTCCATGAATCCATGAGGACTCACAGTGTCCCAATGGTCTCTTGATCTCACATGGTCCCACAGTGTCCCAATGGTCCCTTGGTCTCACAAGGCCCCACAGTGTCCCAATGGTCACTTCTTCTCACATGGCCCCACAGTGTAACAATGGTTGCTTGGTTCCATGGTTCCTGGTCTGGTGCATTCCCCTCTCCCCTTCTCAGGCCGCCCTGCCAGCTGAGAAATGCTCACTGGGCCAGGGCCTTGGCCAGCAGCCCCTGGGCTCAGCTCCTCTGGAGCTCATCACAGACACTGTCTGCTCCAGGCTCAACCCTTCATCCCCTGGGGAGATGCCAAAGCCTCCACAGGGAGCATTTCCCTTTGCTCAGGGGAATTTCTCACAGGTGCCTTGTAGTGACTCTTTGTGTCTGTGTGCACACAGGAGTGCCTGTGCTCAGGGAAATGTGGCAGAAATGCTGCTCTCTGAGGGCTTTGATTGCCTTGGATAGCTGAGCCAGTCAGGCCTGGAAGTAAGGTTAAGTCATGTCACCCTGATTCTTAAGATTTTCTAAAGCCTTCTGAGTTTCCATTCTGTTGGAGAACCTTCCCACACAATTTCTGTCAACAACATATTGTTTACAATCTTTTATGGGGCTGGACAAACTTGATGTACTAGTGGTTTGTCCAATGTCTTTGGACAGGTGGCCCATTCACTCTCCAATCCAATGTCACCTTTGGGAAAGTATAAAAGTTGGAGTCAGAGAATAAACTTTTAGCTTTACCTTGCAAATAGCAGGTGGCTCGCGTCGTGCTTTCACGTGTCTTATAGCGACAAAGTCACAAGCTGTAAGCAAAGTTAAATGCTGCTAAGAGTTGTTCTTTTGCTAATTTGTGAAGCTTAATAGAAGTTATAAGCGAAGTTGAATATTGTTAAGTGTTATTCCACAGCTCTGTTTAGCTTTTAGGCTGTATTCCTTTTATCCTTGCCCTCACTGTCCTTTCGTCACACACACACACACACAAACACACAGAGACACACAGACACCGGGACAGTTCTTGACTCCTTTTTGGTTTGATTGCCTGGATTTTGTTTGGTTTTGTTGTTGCTTTGTTTCCTTGCTGTGCCTGAAGTGTCCAGTCAGGAGCAGAGTGACTCTTGCCAAGGAACTCTGTGGTGCTGTCACTTAATCTTAAAGCTGTTTTATGCTACTCCCCTGCTGGGGATTTTTAAAGTGCTCTCAAGCCCTCCTTCATAAGAGGGTGAAGGAGCCCTGGCCAAGCTCTGGCCCTGGGGGCACAGGGATGCTGCTAGGGGGTCCCTGTCTTCCTTTTCCAACTGTGACCGCCCTGAGCCCCTGTCCCCATGTCAGACTCTGGGCTTGATCTCCTCGATCATCCTCAGGGGGAGGCTGCAGCGCCAGGGGCAGGGGGACCCAGAGGGACACGGGATGCCACCGGGCACGAGCAGCTTTGGACTTCTCTGGGAGGAACTGTGAGTGGGAGCTGGCTTGAAGTGACCTCCCCAAGAAGGTCACAGAGCCCCTGAGATGTCACACTGCCTCCTGGGATGTCACAGCCCACCCTGAGATCTCACGAATCCCCCTTGTGATGTCACAGAGCCAGTGCTGCTCTATCACTCTGGGATGTCATACAGTTGCGCTGTGATGGCACAGAAGACTCTGGCATCACAAAGTCAGCCCGTGTCACAATCCTTTAGTGCAAGCGGGAATCATGACAGTTCATTTTCCCCATCTCAGAATTAGCAGAAGTAGATAGGCTTATCATGAGAAACCGAATGTGATAAACATGTTAGAAATGCAAGGCTCCAAGTTATTAATTTTTAATTTAATAAAAGTTATTAAGTGTACCAAATATAAACTTTGAGAAAAATGAAAAAAAGCCACTATAAAAAAAGTCAATGTGGAGCCCGGGATTGCCACCGGGTGAGACACAGGTTTGACAGCTGCAGCAGAGGGTCCTCTATGCTTCACACCGACCGTCCTGTCTGACCCATTTTTATACGATTTTCCTTGCCTGAGCCAGAGTCCCCTTTCTTCCTTTTCAAAGTGCATGTATTCATGTGGAGTTCTTTTCTCTGTGGCAAGTTGAACAATACGTGTCCGGAGAGTGATGAACACCTGTGTTTGCAGTCCCGGAATTCGGATTTGAGATGTACCTCCCTGATGGCTCTGACTATCTCGGTCTCGAATATTTATCGTGTATTTATCGTCCGGGTGTTTCTCGGACAACCTTGATGCATGATCCCTCTCTGGGCTGGCCACTTTCGTTCGCTTGTAAATAAAGTCCTCCCTCTCTTGTCCAGGTGGCTTTCACATGGTGTTGCAATCGCTGTTGCTGGCTTGTGCGATTTAAAAACTTCTTATAAGAGTATAATTTAACAGCACATAACTATAAAATAGACGACAATTTTATTTGCATGAATTATCCTATAGACATATAACAGTCCTAATGATTCCTTGAGGCCTTGCAGTGTCACAATGTTCTCCATGGTTCCACAGGCCCCACAGTGTCATGTGACTCCTCTGTTCCATGAGTCCTGCAATGTCACAATGGACCTTTGCACCAATGGACCATGGGTGTTTGCAGTGTCACAACGCTCTCCTTTGGCTCCACAGTGTCACAATGGAGCACTGATTACAGGCAGCCTCTCTGTGTTACCCTGGAGCTTTGTTTCCGTGGGGTCTCGCAGTGTCCCAATGGAGCCTTGGCTGGATGGGGCCTCACAGTGTCACAATGATGCCTACATTCCACTGAGGCACACGGCGTCACTAGGGTCCCCTTGCTTCCATGAGGCCCAGCAATGTCACAGTGGTGTCCATGAATCCATGAGGACTCACAGTATCCCAATGGCCTCTTGATCTCACATGGTCCCACAGTGTCCCAATGGTCCCTTGGTCTCACAAGGCCCCACAGTGTCCCAATGGTCACTTCTTCTCACATGGCCCCACAGTGTAACAATGGTTGCTTGGTTCCATGGTTCCTGGTCTGGTGCATTCCCCTCTCCCCTTCTCAGGCCGCCCTGCCAGCTGAGAAATGCTCACTGGGCCAGGGCCTTGGCCAGCAGCCCCTGGGCTCAGCTCCTCTGGAGCTCATCACAGACACTGTCTGCTCCAGGCTCAACCCTTCATCCCCTGGGGAGATTCCAAAGCCTCCACAGGGAACATTTCCCTTTGCTCAGGGGAATTTCTCACAGGTGCCTTGTAGTGACTCTTTGTGTCTGTGTGCACACAGGAGTGCCTGTGCTCAGGGAAATGTGGCAGAAATGCTGCTCTCTGAGGGCTTTGATTGCCTTGGATAGCTGAGCCAGTCAGACCTGGAAGTAAGGTTAAGTCATGTCACCCTGATTCTTAAGATTTTCTAAAGCCTTCTGAGTTTCCATTCTGTTGGAGAACCTTCCCACACAATTTCTGTCAACAACATATTGTTTACAATCTTTTATGGGGCTGGACAAACTTGATGTACTAGTGGTTTGTCCAATGTCTTTGGACAGGTGGCCCATTCACTCTCCAATCCAATGTCACCTTTGGGAAAGTATAAAAGTTGGAGTCAGAGAATAAACTTTTAGCTTTACCTTGCAAATAGCAGGTGGCTCGCGTCGTGCTTTCACGTGTCTTATAGCGACAAAGTCACAAGCTGTAAGCAAAGTTAAATGCTGCTAAGAGTTGTTCTTTTGCTAATTTGTGAAGCTTAATAGAAGTTATAAGCGAAGTTGAATATTGTTAAGTGTTATTCCACAGCTCTGTTTAGCTTTTAGGCTGTATTCCTTTTATCCTTGCCCTCACTGTCCTTTCGTCACACACACACACACACAAACACACAGAGACACACAGACACCGGGACAGTTCTTGACTCCTTTTTGGTTTGATTGCCTGGATTTTGTTTGGTTTTGTTGTTGCTTTGTTTCCTTGCTGTGCCTGAAGTGTCCAGTCAGGAGCAGAGTGACTCTTGCCAAGGAACTCTGTGGTGCTGTCACTTAATCTTAAAGCTGTTTTATGCTACTCCCCTGCTGGGGATTTTTAAAGTGCTCTCAAGCCCTCCTTCATAAGAGGGTGAAGGAGCCCTGGCCAAGCTCTGGCCCTGGGGGCACAGGGATGCTGCTAGGGGGTCCCTGTCTTCCTTTTCCAACTGTGACCGCCCTGAGCCCCTGTCCCCATGTCAGACTCTGGGCTTGATCTCCTCGATCATCCTCAGGGGGAGGCTGCAGCGCCAGGGGCAGGGGGACCCAGAGGGACACGGGATGCCACCGGGCACGAGCAGCTTTGGACTTCTCTGGGAGGAACTGTGAGTGGGAGCTGGCTTGAAGTGACCTCCCCAAGAAGGTCACAGAGCCCCTGAGATGTCACACTGCCTCCTGGGATGTCACAGCCCACCCTGAGATCTCACGAATCCCCCTTGTGATGTCACAGAGCCAGTGCTGCTCTATCACTCTGGGATGTCATACAGTTGCGCTGTGATGGCACAGAAGACTCTGGCATCACAAAGTCAGCCCGTGTCACAATCCTTTAGTGCAAGCGGGAATCATGACAGTTCATTTTCCCCATCTCAGAATTAGCAGAAGTAGATAGGCTTATCATGAGAAACCGAATGTGATAAACATGTTAGAAATGCAAGGCTCCAAGTTATTAATTTTTAATTTAATAAAAGTTATTAAGTGTACCAAATATAAACTTTGAGAAAAATGAAAAAAAGCCACTATAAAAAAAGTCAATGTGGAGCCCGGGATTGCCACCGGGTGAGACACAGGTTTGACAGCTGCAGCAGAGGGTCCTCTATGCTTCACACCGACCGTCCTGTCTGACCCATTTTTATACGATTTTCCTTGCCTGAGCCAGAGTCCCCTTTCTTCCTTTTCAAAGTGCATGTATTCATGTGGAGTTCTTTTCTCTGTGGCAAGTTGAACAATACGTGTCCGGAGAGTGATGAACACCTGTGTTTGCAGTCCCGGAATTCGGATTTGAGATGTACCTCCCTGATGGCTCTGACTATCTCGGTCTCGAATATTTATCGTGTATTTATCGTCCGGGTGTTTCTCGGACAACCTTGATGCATGATCCCTCTCTGGGCTGGCCACTTTCGTTCGCTTGTAAATAAAGTCCTCCCTCTCTTGTCCAGGTGGCTTTCACATGGTGTTGCAATCGCTGTTGCTGGCTTGTGCGATTTAAAAACTTCTTATAAGAGTATAATTTAACAGCACATAACTATAAAATAGACGACAATTTTATTTGCATGAATTATCCTATAGACATATAACAGTCCTAATGATTCCTTGAGGCCTTGCAGTGTCACAATGTTCTCCATGGTTCCACAGGCCCCACAGTGTCATGTGACTCCTCTGTTCCATGAGTCCTGCAATGTCACAATGGACCTTTGCACCAATGGACCATGGGTGTTTGCAGTGTCACAACGCTCTCCTTTGGCTCCACAGTGTCCCAATGGAGCACTGATTACAGGCAGCCTCTCTGTGTTACCCTGGAGCTTTGTTTCCGTGGGGTCTCGCAGTGTCCCAATGGAGCCTTGGCTGGATGGGGCCTCACAGTGTCACAATGATGCCTACATTCCACTGAGGCACACGGCGTCACTAGGGTCCCCTTGCTTCCATGAGGCCCAGCAATGTCACAGTGGTGTCCATGAATCCATGAGGACTCACAGTATCCCAATGGCCTCTTGATCTCACATGGTCCCACAGTGTCCCAATGGTCCCTTGGTCTCACAAGGCCCCACAGTGTCCCAATGGTCACTTCTTCTCACATGGCCCCACAGTGTAACAATGGTTGCTTGGTTCCATGGTTCCTGGTCTGGTGCATTCCCCTCTCCCCTTCTCAGGCCGCCCTGCCAGCTGAGAAATGCTCACTGGGCCAGGGCCTTGGCCAGCAGCCCCTGGGCTCAGCTCCTCTGGAGCTCATCACAGACACTGTCTGCTCCAGGCTCAACCCTTCATCCCCTGGGGAGATTCCAAAGCCTCCACAGGGAACATTTCCCTTTGCTCAGGGGAATTTCTCACAGGTGCCTTGTAGTGACTCTTTGTGTCTGTGTGCACACAGGAGTGCCTGTGCTCAGGGAAATGTGGCAGAAATGCTGCTCTCTGAGGGCTTTGATTGCCTTGGATAGCTGAGCCAGTCAGACCTGGAAGTAAGGTTAAGTCATGTCACCCTGATTCTTAAGATTTTCTAAAGCCTTCTGAGTTTCCATTCTGTTGGAGAACCTTCCCACACAATTTCTGTCAACAACATATTGTTTACAATCTTTTATGGGGCTGGACAAACTTGATGTACTAGTGGTTTGTCCAATGTCTTTGGACAGGTGGCCCATTCACTCTCCAATCCAATGTCACCTTTGGGAAAGTATAAAAGTTGGAGTCAGAGAATAAACTTTTAGCTTTACCTTGCAAATAGCAGGTGGCTCGCGTCGTGCTTTCACGTGTCTTATAGCGACAAAGTCACAAGCTGTAAGCAAAGTTAAATGCTGCTAAGAGTTGTTCTTTTGCTAATTTGTGAAGCTTAATAGAAGTTATAAGCGAAGTTGAATATTGTTAAGTGTTATTCCACAGCTCTGTTTAGCTTTTAGGCTGTATTCCTTTTTTCCTTGCCCTCACTGTCCTTTCGTCACACACACACACACACAAACACACAGAGACACACAGACACCGGGACAGTTCTTGACTCCTTTTTGGTTTGATTGCCTGGATTTTGTTTGGTTTTGTTGTTGCTTTGTTTCCTTGCTGTGCCTGAAGTGTCCAGTCAGGAGCAGAGTGACTCTTGCCAAGGAACTCTGTGGTGCTGTCACTTAATCTTAAAGCTGTTTTATGCTACTCCCCTGCTGGGGATTTTTAAAGTGCTCTCAAGCCCTCCTTCATAAGAGGGTGAAGGAGCCCTGGCCAAGCTCTGGCCCTGGGGGCACAGGGATGCTGCTAGGGGGTCCCTGTCTTCCTTTTCCAACTGTGACCGCCCTGAGCCCCTGTCCCCATGTCAGACTCTGGGCTTGATCTCCTCGATCATCCTCAGGGGGAGGCTGCAGCGCCAGGGGCAGGGGGACCCAGAGGGACACGGGATGCCACCGGGCACGAGCAGCTTTGGACTTCTCTGGGAGGAACTGTGAGTGGGAGCTGGCTTGAAGTGACCTCCCCAGTAAGGTCACAGAGCCCCTGAGATGTCACACTGCCTCCTGGGATGTCACAGCCCACCCTGAGATCTCACAAATCCCCCTTGTGATGTCACAGAGCCAGTGCTGCTCTATCACTCTGGGATGTCATACAGTTGCGCTGTGATGGCACAGAAGACTCTGGCATCACAAAGTCAGCCCGTGTCACAATCCTTTAGTGCAAGCGGGAATCATGACAGTTCATTTTCCCCATCTCAGAATTAGCAGAAGTAGATAGGCTTATCATGAGAAACCGAATGTGATGAACATGTTAGAAATGCAAGGCTCCAAGTTATTAATTTTTAATTTAATAAAAGTTATTAAGTGTACCAAATATAAACTTTGAGAAAAATGAAAAAAAGCCACTATAAAAAAAAGTCAATGTGGAGCCCGGGATTGCCACCGGGTGAGACACAGGTTTGACAGCTGCAGCAGAGGGTCCTCTATGCTTCACACCGACCGTCCTGTCTGACCCATTTTTATACGATTTTCCTTGCCTGAGCCAGAGTCCCCTTTCTTCCTTTTCAAAGTGCATGTATTCATGTGGAGTTCTTTTCTCTGTGGCAAGTTGAACAATACGTGTCCGGAGAGTGATGAACACCTGTGTTTGCAGTCCCGGAATTCGGATTTGAGATGTACCTCCCTGATGGCTCTGACTATCTCGGTCTCGGATATTTATCGTGTATTTATCGTCCGGGTGTTTCTCGGACAACCTTGATGCATGATCCCTCTCTGGGCTGGCCACTTTCGTTCGCTTGTAAATAAAGTCCTCCCTCTCTTGTCCAGGTGGCTTTCACATGGTGTTGCAATCGCTGTTGCTGGCTTGTGCGATTTAAAAACTTCTTATAAGAGTATAATTTAACAGCACATAACTATAAAATAGACGACAATTTTATTTGCATGAATTATCCTATAGACATATAACAGTCCTAATGATTCCTTGAGGCCTTGCAGTGTCACAATGTTCTCCATGGTTCCACAGGCCCCACAGTGTCATGTGACTCCTCTGTTCCATGAGTCCTGCAATGACACAATGGACCTTTGGACCAATGGAGCATGGGTGTTTGCAGTGTCACAACGGTCTCCTTTGGCTCCACAGTGTCACAATGGAGCACTGATTACAGGCAGCCTCTCTGTGTTACCCTGGAGCTTTGTTTCCGTGGGGTCTCGCAGTGTCCCAATGGAACCTTGGCTGGATGGGGCCTCACAGTGTCACAATGATGCCTACATTCCACTGAGGCACACGGCGTCACTAGGGTCCCCTTGCTTCCATGAGGCCCAGCAATGTCACAGTGGTGTCCATGAATCCATGAGGACTCACAGTGTCCCAATGGTCTCTTGATCTCACATGGTCCCACAGTGTCCCAATGGTCCCTTGGTCTCACAAGGCCCCACAGTGTCCCAATGGTCACTTCTTCTCACATGGCCCTACAGTGTAACAATGGTCGCTTGGTTCCATGGTTCCTGGTCTGGTGCATTCCCCTCTCCCCTTCTCAGGCCGCCCTGCCAGCTGAGAAATGCTCACTGGGCCAGGGCCTTGGCCAGCAGCCCCTGGGCTCAGCTCCTCTGGAGCTCATCACAGACACTGTCTGCTCCAGGCTCAACCCTTCATCCCCTGGGGAGATGCCAAAGCCTCCACAGGGAGCATTTCCCTTTGCTCAGGGGAATTTCTCACAGGTGCCTTGTAGTGACTCTTTGTGTCTGTGTGCAATCAGGAGTGCCTGTGCTCAGGGAAATGTGGCAGAAATGCTGCTCTCTGAGGGCTTTGATTGCCTTGGATAGCTGAGCCAGTCAGGCCTGGAAGTAAGGTTAAGTCATGTCACCCTGATTCTTAAGATTTTCTAAAGCCTTCTGAGTTTCCATTCTGTTGGAGAACCTTCCCACACAATTTCTGTCAACAACATATTGTTTACAATCTTTTATGGGGCTGGACAAACTTGATGTACTAGTGGTTTGTCCAATGTCTTTGGACAGGTGGCCCATTCACTCTCCAATCCAATGTCACCTTTGGGAAAGTATAAAAGTTGGAGTCAGAGAATAAACTTTTAGCTTTACCTTGCAAATAGCAGGTGGCTCGCGTCGTGCTTTCACATGTCTTATAGCGACAAAGTCACAAGCTGTAAGCAAAGTTAAATGCTGCTAAGAGTTGTTCTTTTGCTAATTTGTGAAGCTTAATAGAAGTTATAAGCGAAGTTGAATATTGTTAAGTGTTATTCCACAGCTCTGTTTAGCTTTTAGGCTGTATTCCTTTTATCCTTGCCCTCACTGTCCTTTCGTCACACACACACACACACAAACACACAGAGACACACAGACACCGGGACAGTTCTTGACTCCTTTTTGGTTTGATTGCCTGGATTTTGTTTGGTTTTGTTGTTGCTTTGTTTCCTTGGTGTGCCTGAAGTGTCCAGTCAGGAGCAGAGTGACTCTTGCCAAGGAACTCTGTGGTGCTGTCACTTAATATTAAAGCTGTTTTATGCTACTCCCCTGCTGGGGATTTTTAAAGTGCTCTCAAGCCCTCCTTCATAAGAGGGTGAAGGAGCCCTGGCCAAGCTCTGGCCCTGGGGGCACAGGGATGCTGCTAGGGGGTCCCTGTCTCCCTGTTCCAACTGTGACAGCCCTGAGCCCCTGTCCCCATGTCAGGCTCTGGGCTTGATCTCCTCGATCATCCTCAGGGGGAGGCTGCAGCGCCAGGGGCAGGGGGACCCAGAGGGACACGGGATGCCACCGGGCACGAGCAGCTTTGGACCTCTCTGGGAGGAGCTGTGAGTGGGAGCTGGCTTGAAGTGACCTCCCCAGTAAGGTCACGGAGCCCCTGAGATGTCACACTGCCTCCTGGGATGTCACAGCCCACCCTGAGATCTCACAAATCCCCCTTGTGATGTCACAGAGCCAGTGCTGCTCTATCACTCTGGGATGTCATACAGTTGCGCTGTGATGGCACAGAAGACTCTGGCATCACAAAGTCAGCCCGTGTCACAATCCTTTAGTGCAAGCGGGAATCATGACAGTTCATTTTCCCCATCTCAGAATTAGCAGAAGTAGATAGGCTTATCATGAGAAACCGAATGTGATAAACATGTTAGAAATGCAAGGCTCCAAGTTATTAATTTTTAATTTAATAAAAGTTATTAAGTGTACCAAATATAAACTTTGAGAAAAATGAAAAAAAGTCACTATAAAAAAAAGTCAATGTGGAGCCCGGGATTGCCACCGGGTGAGACACAGGTTTGACAGCTGCAGCAGAGGGTCCTCTATGCTTCACACCGACCGTCCTGTCTGACCCATTTTTATACGATTTTCCTTGCCTGAGCCAGAGTCCCCTTTCTTCCTTTTCAAAGTGCATGTATTCATGTGGAGTTCTTTTCTCTGTGGCAAGTTGAACAATACGTGTCCGGAGAGTGATGAACACCTGTGCTTGCAGTCCCGGAATTCGGATTTGAGATGTACCTCCCTGATGGCTCTGACTATCTCGGTCTCGGATATTTATCGTGTATTTATCGTCCGGGTGTTTCTCGGACAACCTTGATGCATGATCCCTCTCTGGGCTGGCCACTTTCGTTCGCTTGTAAATAAAGTCCTCCCTCTCTTGTCCAGGTGGCTTTCACATGGTGTTGCAATCGCTGTTGCTGGCTTGTGCGATTTAAAAACTTCTTATAAGAGTATAATTTAACAGCACATAACTATAAAATAGACGACAATTTTATTTGCATGAATTATCCTATAGACATATAACAGTCCTAATGATTCCTTGAGGCCTTGCAGTGTCACAATGTTCTCCATGGTTCCACAGGCCCCACAGTGTCATGTGACTCCTCTGTTCCATGAGTCCTGCAATGTCACAATGGACCTTTGGACCAATGGAGCATGGGTGTTTGCAGTGTCACAACGGTCTCCTTTGGCTCCACAGTGTCACAATGGAGCACTGATTACAGGCAGCCTCTCTGTGTTACCCTGGAGCTTTGTTTCCGTGGGGTCTCGCAGTGTCCCAATGGAGCCTTGGCTGGATGGGGCCTCACAGTGTCACAATGATGCCTACATTCCACTGAGGCACACGGCGTCACTAGGGTCCCCTTGCTTCCATGAGGCCCAGCAATGTCACAGTGGTGTCCATGAATCCATGAGGACTCACAGTGTCCCAATGGTCTCTTGATCTCACATGGTCCCACAGTGTCCCAATGGTCCCTTGGTCTCACAAGGCCCCACAGTGTCCCAATGGTCACTTCTTCTCACATGGCCCCACAGTGTAACAATGGTCCCTTGGTTCCATGGTTCCTGGTCTGGTGCATTCCCCTCTCCCCTTCTCAGGCCGCCCTGCCAGCTGAGAAATGCTCACTGGGCCAGGGCCTTGGCCAGCAGCCCCTGGGCTCAGCTCCTCTGGAGCTCATCACAGACACTGTCTGCTCCAGGCTCAACCCTTCATCCCCTGGGGAGATGCCAAAGCCTCCACAGGGAACATTTCCCTTTGCTCAGGGGAATTTCTCACAGGTGCCTTGTAGTGACTCTTTGTGTCTGTGTGCACACAGGAGTGCCTGTGCTCAGGGAAATGTGGCAGAAATGCTGCTCTCTGAGGGCTTTGATTGCCTTGGATAGCTGAGCCAGTCAGACCTGGAAGTAAGGTTAAGTCATGTCACCCTGATTCTTAAGATTTTCTAAAGCCTTCTGAGTTTCCATTCTGTTGGAGAACCTTCCCACACAATTTCTGTCAACAACATATTGTTTACAATCTTTTATGGGGCTGGACAAACTTGATGTACTAGTGGTTTGTCCAATGTCTTTGGACAGGTGGCCCATTCACTCTCCAATCCAATGTCACCTTTGGGAAAGTATAAAAGTTGGAGTCAGAGAATAAACTTTTAGCTTTACCTTGCAAATAGCAGGTGGCTCGCGTCGTGCTTTCACGTGTCTTATAGCGACAAAGTCACAAGCTGTAAGCAAAGTTAAATGCTGCTAAGAGTTGTTCTTTTGCTAATTTGTGAAGCTTAATAGAAGTTATAAGCGAAGTTGAATATTGTTAAGTGTTATTCCACAGCTCTGTTTAGCTTTTAGGCTGTATTCCTTTTATCCTTGCCCTCACTGTCCTTTCGTCACACACACACACACACACAAACACACAGAGACACACAGACACCGGGACAGTTCTTGACTCCTTTTTGGTTTGATTGCCTGGATTTTGTTTGGTTTTGTTGTTGCTTTGTTTCCTTGCTGTGCCTGAAGTGTCCAGTCAGGAGCAGAGTGACTCTTGCCAAGGAACTCTGTGGTGCTGTCACTTAATCTTAAAGCTGTTTTATGCTACTCCCCTGCTGGGGATTTTTAAAGTGCTCTCAAGCCCTCCTTCATAAGAGGGTGAAGGAGCCCTGGCCAAGCTCTGGCCCTGGGGGCACAGGGATGCTGCTAGGGGGTCCCTGTCTTCCTTTTCCAACTGTGACCGCCCTGAGCCCCTGTCCCCATGTCAGACTCTGGGCTTGATCTCCTCGATCATCCTCAGGGGGAGGCTGCAGCGCCAGGGGCAGGGGGACCCAGAGGGACACGGGATGCCACCGGGCACGAGCAGCTTTGGACTTCTCTGGGAGGAACTGTGAGTGGGAGCTGGCTTGAAGTGACCTCCCCAGTAAGGTCACAGAGCCCCTGAGATGTCACACTGCCTCCTGGGATGTCACAGCCCACCCTGAGATCTCACAAATCCCCCTTGTGATGTCACAGAGCCAGTGCTGCTCTATCACTCTGGGATGTCATACAGTTGCGCTGTGATGGCACAGAAGACTCTGGCATCACAAAGTCAGCCCGTGTCACAATCCTTTAGTGCAAGCGGGAATCATGACAGTTCATTTTCCCCATCTCAGAATTAGCAGAAGTAGATAGGCTTATCATGAGAAACCGAATGTGATGAACATGTTAGAAATGCAAGGCTCCAAGTTATTAATTTTTAATTTAATAAAAGTTATTAAGTGTACCAAATATAAACTTTGAGAAAAATGAAAAAAAGCCACTATAAAAAAAAGTCAATGTGGAGCCCGGGATTGCCACCGGGTGAGACACAGGTTTGACAGCTGCAGCAGAGGGTCCTCTATGCTTCACACCGACCGTCCTGTCTGACCCATTTTTATACGATTTTCCTTGCCTGAGCCAGAGTCCCCTTTCTTCCTTTTCAAAGTGCATGTATTCATGTGGAGTTCTTTTCTCTGTGGCAAGTTGAACAATATGTGTCCGGAGAGTGATGAACACCTGTGCTTGCAGTCCCGGAATTCGGATTTGAGATGTACCTCCCTGATGGCTCTGACTATCTCGGTCTCGGATATTTATCGTGTATTTATCGTCCGAGTGTTTCTCGGACAACCTTGATGCATGATCCCTCTCTGGGCTGGCCACTTTCGTTCGCTTGTAAATAAAGTCCTCCCTCTCTTGTCCAGGTGGCTTTCACATGGTGTTGCAATCGCTGTTGCTGGCTTGTGCGATTTAAAAACTTCTTATAAGAGTATAATTTAACAGCACATAACTATAAAATAGACGACAATTTTATTTGCATGAATTATCCTATAGACATATAACAGTCCTAATGATTCCTTGAGGCCTTGCAGTGTCACAATGTTCTCCATGGTTCCACAGGCCCCACAGTGTCATGTGACTCCTCTGTTCCATGAGTCCTGCAATGTCACAATGGACCTTTGGACCAATGGACCATGGGTGTTTGCAGTGTCACAACGCTCTCCTTTGGCTCCACAGGGTCACAATGGAGCACTGATTACAGGCAGCCTCTCTGTGTTACCCTGGAGCTTTGTTTCCGTGGGGTCTCGCAGTGTCCCAATGGAGCCTTGGCTGGATGGGGCCTCACAGTGTCACAATGATGCCTACATTCCACTGAGGCACACGGCGTCACCAGGGTCCCCTTGCTTCCATGAGGCCCAGCAATGTCACAGTGGTGTCCATGAATCCATGAGGACTCACAGTATCCCAATGGCCTCTTGATCTCACATGGTCCCACAGTGTCCCAATGGTCCCTTGGTCTCACATGGCCCCACAGTGTCCCAATGGTCACTTCTTCTCACATGGCCCCACAGTGTAACAATGGTCCCTTGGTTCCATGGTTCCTGGTCTGGTGCATTCCCCTCTCCCCTTCTCAGGCCGCCCTGCCAGCTGAGAAATGCTCACTGGGCCAGGGCCTTGGCCAGCAGCCCCTGGGCTCAGCTCCTCTGGAGCTCATCACAGACACTGTCTGCTCCAGGCTCAACCCTTCATCCCCTGGGGAGATGCCAAAGCCTCCACAGGGAGCATTTCCCTTTGCTCAGGGGAATTTCTCACAGGTGCCTTGTAGTGACTCTTTGTGTCTGTGTGCACACAGGAGTGCCTGTGCTCAGGGAAATGTGGCAGAAATGCTGCTCTCTGAGGGCTTTGATTGCCTTGGATAGCTGAGCCAGTCAGACCTGGAAGTAAGGTTAAGTCATGTCACCCTGATTCTTAAGATTTTCTAAAGCCTTCTGAGTTTCCATTCTGTTGGAGAACCTTCCCACACAATTTCTGTCAACAACATATTGTTTACAATCTTTTATGGGGCTGGACAAACTTGATGTACTAGTGGTTTGTCCAATGTCTTTGGACAGGTGGCCCATTCACTCTCCAATCCAATGTCACCTTTGGGAAAGTATAAAAGTTGGAGTCAGAGAATAAACTTTTAGCTTTACCTTGCAAATAGCAGGTGGCTCGCGTCGTGCTTTCACATGTCTTATAGCGACAAAGTCACAAGCTGTAAGCAAAGTTAAATGCTGCTAAGAGTTGTTCTTTTGCTAATTTGTGAAGCTTAATAGAAGTTATAAGCGAAGTTGAATATTGTTAAGTGTTATTCCACAGCTCTGTTTAGCTTTTAGGCTGTATTCCTTTTATCCTTGCCCTCACTGTCCTTTCGTCACACACACACACACACAAACACACAGAGACACACAGACACCGGGACAGTTCTTGACTCCTTTTTGGTTTGATTGCCTGGATTTTGTTTGGTTTTGTTGTTGCTTTGTTTCCTTGGTGTGCCTGAAGTGTCCAGTCAGGAGCAGAGTGACTCTTGCCAAGGAACTCTGTGGTGCTGTCACTTAATCTTAAAGCTGTTTTATGCTACTCCCCTGCTGGGGATTTTTAAAGTGCTCTCAAGCCCTCCTTCATAAGAGGGTGAAGGAGCCCTGGCCAAGCTCTGGCCCTGGGGGCACAGGGATGCTGCTAGGGGGTCCCTGTCTCCCTGTTCCAACTGTGACAGCCCTGAGCCCCTGTCCCCATGTCAGGCTCTGGGCTTGATCTCCTCGATCATCCTCAGGGGGAGGCTGCAGCGCCAGGGGCAGGGGGACCCAGAGGGACACGGGATGCCACCGGGCACGAGCAGCTTTGGACTTCTCTGGGAGGAGCTGTGAGTGGGAGCTGGCTTGAAGTGACCTCCCCAGTAAGGTCACAGAGCCCCTGAGATGTCACACTGCCTCCTGGGATGTCACAGCCCACCCTGAGATCTCACAAATCCCCCTTGTGATGTCACAGAGCCAGTGCTGCTCTATCACTCTGGGATGTCATACAGTTGCGCTGTGATGGCACAGAAGACTCTGGCATCACAAAGTCAGCCCGTGTCACAATCCTTTAGTGCAAGCGGGAATCATGACAGTTCATTTTCCCCATCTCAGAATTAGCAGAAGTAGATAGGCTTATCATGAGAAACCGAATGTGATAAACATGTTAGAAATGCAAGGCTCCAAGTTATTAATTTTTAATTTAATAAAAGTTATTAAGTGTACCAAATATAAACTTTGAGAAAAATGAAAAAAAGCCACTATAAAAAAAGGTCAATGTGGAGCCTGGGATTGCCACCGGGTGAGACACAGGTTTGACAGCTGCAGCAGAGAGTCCTCTATGCTTCACACCGACCGTCCTGTCTGACCCATTTTTATACGATTTTCCTTGCCTGAGCCAGAGTCCCCTTTCTTCCTTTTCAAAGTGCATGTATTCATGTGGAGTTCTTTTCTCTGTGGCAAGTTGAACAATACGTGTCCGGAGAGTGATGAACACCTGTGCTTGCAGTCCCGGAATTCGGATTTGAGATGTACCTCCCTGATGGCTCTGACTATCTCGGTCTCGGATATTTATCGTGTATTTATCGTCCGGGTGTTTCTCGGACAACCTTGATGCATGATCCCTCTCTGGGCTGGCCACTTTCGTTCGCTTGTAAATAAAGTCCTCCCTCTCTTGTCCAGGTGGCTTTCACATGGTGTTGCAATCGCTGTTGCTGGCTTGTGCGATTTAAAAACTTCTTATAAGAGTATAATTTAACAGCACATAACTATAAAATAGACGACAATTTTATTTGCATGAATTATCCTATAGACATATAACAGTCCTAATGATTCCTTGAGGCCTTGCAGTGTCACAATGTTCTCCATGGTTCCACAGGCCCCACAGTGTCATGTGACTCCTCTGTTCCATGAGTCCTGCAATGTCACAATGGACCTTTGGACCAATGGAGCATGGGTGTTTGCAGTGTCACAACGGTCTCCTTTGGCTCCACAGTGTCACAATGGAGCACTGATTACAGGCAGCCTCTCTGTGTTACCCTGGAGCTTTGTTTCCGTGGGGTCTCGCAGTGTCCCAATGGAACCTTGGCTGGATGGGGCCTCACAGTGTCACAATGATGCCTACATTCCACTGAGGCACACGGCGTCACTAGGGTCCCCTTGCTTCCATGAGGCCCAGCAATGTCACAGTGGTGTCCATGAATCCATGAGGACTCACAGTGTCCCAATGGTCTCTTGATCTCACATGGTCCCACAGTGTCCCAATGGTCCCTTGGTCTCACAAGGCCCCACAGTGTCCCAATGGTCACTTCTTCTCACATGGCCCCACAGTGTAACAATGGTCCCTTGGTTCCATGGTTCCTGGTCTGGTGCATTCCCCTCTCCCCTTCTCAGGCCGCCCTGCCAGCTGAGAAATGCTCACTGGGCCAGGGCCTTGGCCAGCAGCCCCTGGGCTCAGCTCCTCTGGAGCTCATCACAGACACTGTCTGCTCCAGGCTCAACCCTTCATCCCCTGGGGAGATGCCAAAGCCTCCACAGGGAGCATTTCCCTTTGCTCAGGGGAATTTCTCACAGGTGCCTTGTAGTGACTCTTTGTGTCTGTGTGCACACAGGAGTGCCTGTGCTCAGGGAAATGTGGCAGAAATGCTGCTCTCTGAGGGCTTTGATTGCCTTGGATAGCTGAGCCAGTCAGGCCTGGAAGTAAGGTTAAGTCATGTCACCCTGATTCTTAAGATTTTCTAAAGCCTTCTGAGTTTCCATTCTGTTGGAGAACCTTCCCACACAATTTCTGTCAACAACATATTGTTTACAATCTTTTATGGGGCTGGACAAACTTGATGTACTAGTGGTTTGTCCAATGTCTTTGGACAGGTGGCCCATTCACTCTCCAATCCAATGTCACCTTTGGGAAAGTATAAAAGTTGGAGTCAGAGAATAAACTTTTAGCTTTACCTTGCAAATAGCAGGTGGCTCGCGTCGTGCTTTCACGTGTCTTATAGCGACAAAGTCACAAGCTGTAAGCAAAGTTAAATGCTGCTAAGAGTTGTTCTTTTGCTAATTTGTGAAGCTTAATAGAAGTTATAAGCGAAGTTGAATATTGTTAAGTGTTATTCCACAGCTCTGTTTAGCTTTTAGGCTGTATTCCTTTTATCCTTGCCCTCACTGTCCTTTCGTCACACACACACACACACACAAACACACAGAGACACACAGACACCGGGACAGTTCTTGACTCCTTTTTGGTTTGATTGCCTGGATTTTGTTTGGTTTTGTTGTTGCTTTGTTTCCTTGCTGTGCCTGAAGTGTCCAGTCAGGAGCAGAGTGACTCTTGCCAAGGAACTCTGTGGTGCTGTCACTTAATCTTAAAGCTGTTTTATGCTACTCCCCTGCTGGGGATTTTTAAAGTGCTCTCAAGCCCTCCTTCATAAGAGGGTGAAGGAGCCCTGGCCAAGCTCTGGCCCTGGGGGCACAGGGATGCTGCTAGGGGGTCCCTGTCTTCCTTTTCCAACTGTGACCGCCCTGAGCCCCTGTCCCCATGTCAGACTCTGGGCTTGATCTCCTCGATCATCCTCAGGGGGAGGCTGCAGCGCCAGGGGCAGGGGGACCCAGAGGGACACGGGATGCCACCGGGCACGAGCAGCTTTGGACTTCTCTGGGAGGAACTGTGAGTGGGAGCTGGCTTGAAGTGACCTCCCCAGTAAGGTCACAGAGCCCCTGAGATGTCACACTGCCTCCTGGGATGTCACAGCCCACCCTGAGATCTCACAAATCCCCCTTGTGATGTCACAGAGCCAGTGCTGCTCTATCACTCTGGGATGTCATACAGTTGCGCTGTGATGGCACAGAAGACTCTGGCATCACAAAGTCAGCCCGTGTCACAATCCTTTAGTGCAAGCGGGAATCATGACAGTTCATTTTCCCCATCTCAGAATTAGCAGAAGTAGATAGGCTTATCATGAGAAACCGAATGTGATAAACATGTTAGAAATGCAAGGCTCCAAGTTATTAATTTTTAATTTAATAAAAGTTATTAAGTGTACCAAATATAAACTTTGAGAAAAATGAAAAAAAGCCACTATAAAAAAAGGTCAATGTGGAGCCTGGGATTGCCACCGGGTGAGACACAGGTTGGACAGCTGCAGCAGAGGGTCCTCTATGCTTCACACCGACCGTCCTGTCTGACCCATTTTTATACGATTTTCCTTGCCTGAGCCAGAGTCCCCTTTCTTCCTTTTCAAAGTGCATGTATTCATGTGGAGTTCTTTTCTCTGTGGCAAGTTGAACAATACGTGTCCGGAGAGTGATGAACACCTGTGTTTGCAGTCCCGGAATTCGGATTTGAGATGTACCTCCCTGATGGCTCTGACTATCTCGGTCTCGGATATTTATCGTGTATTTATCGTCCGGGTGTTTCTCGGACAACCTTGATGCATGATCCCTCTCTGGGCTGGCCACTTTCGTTCGCTTGTAAATAAAGTCCTCCCTCTCTTGTCCAGGTGGCTTTCACATGGTGTTGCAATCGCTGTTGCTGGCTTGTGCGATTTAAAAACTTCTTATAAGAGTATAATTTAACAGCACATAACTATAAAATAGACGACAATTTTATTTGCATGAATTATCCTATAGACATATAACAGTCCTAATGATTCCTTGAGGCCTTGCAGTGTCACAATGTTCTCCATGGTTCCACAGGCCCCACAGTGTCATGTGACTCCTCTGTTCCATGAGTCCTGCAATGTCACAATGGACCTTTGGACCAATGGAGCATGGGTGTTTGCAGTGTCACAACGGTCTCCTTTGGCTCCACAGTGTCACAATGGAGCACTGATTACAGGCAGCCTCTCTGTGTTACCCTGGAGCTTTGTTTCCGTGGGGTCTCGCAGTGTCCCAATGGAACCTTGGCTGGATGGGGCCTCACAGTGTCACAATGATGCCTACATTCCACTGAGGCACACGGCGTCACTAGGGTCCCCTTGCTTCCATGAGGCCCAGCAATGTCACAGTGGTGTCCATGAATCCATGAGGACTCACAGTGTCCCAATGGTCTCTTGATCTCACATGGTCCCACAGTGTCCCAATGGTCCCTTGGTCTCACAAGGCCCCACAGTGTCCCAATGGTCACTTCTTCTCACATGGCCCCACAGTGTAACAATGGTCCCTTGGTTCCATGGTTCCTGGTCTGGTGCATTCCCCTCTCCCCTTCTCAGGCCGCCCTGCCAGCTGAGAAATGCTCACTGGGCCAGGGCCTTGGCCAGCAGCCCCTGGGCTCAGCTCCTCTGGAGCTCATCACAGACACTGTCTGCTCCAGGCTCAACCCTTCATCCCCTGGGGAGATGCCAAAGCCTCCACAGGGAGCATTTCCCTTTGCTCAGGGGAATTTCTCACAGGTGCCTTGTAGTGACTCTTTGTGTCTGTGTGCACACAGGAGTGCCTGTGCTCAGGGAAATGTGGCAGAAATGCTGCTCTCTGAGGGCTTTGATTGCCTTGGATAGCTGAGCCAGTCAGGCCTGGAAGTAAGGTTAAGTCATGTCACCCTGATTCTTAAGATTTTCTAAAGCCTTCTGAGTTTCCATTCTGTTGGAGAACCTTCCCACACAATTTCTGTCAACAACATATTGTTTACAATCTTTTATGGGGCTGGACAAACTTGATGTACTAGTGGTTTGTCCAATGTCTTTGGACAGGTGGCCCATTCACTCTCCAATCCAATGTCACCTTTGGGAAAGTATAAAAGTTGGAGTCAGAGAATAAACTTTTAGCTTTACCTTGCAAATAGCAGGTGGCTCGCGTCGTGCTTTCACGTGTCTTATAGCGACAAAGTCACAAGCTGTAAGCAAAGTTAAATGCTGCTAAGAGTTGTTCTTTTGCTAATTTGTGAAGCTTAATAGAAGTTATAAGCGAAGTTGAATATTGTTAAGTGTTATTCCACAGCTCTGTTTAGCTTTTAGGCTGTATTCCTTTTATCCTTGCCCTCACTGTCCTTTCGTCACACACACACACACACACAAACACACAGAGACACACAGACACCGGGACAGTTCTTGACTCCTTTTTGGTTTGATTGCCTGGATTTTGTTTGGTTTTGTTGTTGCTTTGTTTCCTTGCTGTGCCTGAAGTGTCCAGTCAGGAGCAGAGTGACTCTTGCCAAGGAACTCTGTGGTGCTGTCACTTAATCTTAAAGCTGTTTTATGCTACTCCCCTGCTGGGGATTTTTAAAGTGCTCTCAAGCCCTCCTTCATAAGAGGGTGAAGGAGCCCTGGCCAAGCTCTGGCCCTGGGGGCACAGGGATGCTGCTAGGGGGTCCCTGTCTTCCTTTTCCAACTGTGACCGCCCTGAGCCCCTGTCCCCATGTCAGACTCTGGGCTTGATCTCCTCGATCATCCTCAGGGGGAGGCTGCAGCGCCAGGGGCAGGGGGACCCAGAGGGACACGGGATGCCACCGGGCACGAGCAGCTTTGGACTTCTCTGGGAGGAACTGTGAGTGGGAGCTGGCTTGAAGTGACCTCCCCAGTAAGGTCACAGAGCCCCTGAGATGTCACACTGCCTCCTGGGATGTCACAGCCCACCTTGAGATCTCACAAATCCCCCTTGTGATGTCACAGAGCCAGTGCTGCTCTAGCACTCTGGGATGTCATACAGTTGCGCTGTGATGGCACAGAAGACTCTGGCATCACAAAGTCAGCCCGTGTCACAATCCTTTAGTGCAAGCGGGAATCATGACAGTTCATTTTCCCCATCTCAGAATTAGCAGAAGTAGATAGGCTTATCATGAGAAACCGAATGTGATAAACATGTTAGAAATGCAAGGCTCCAAGTTATTAATTTTTAATTTAATAAAAGTTATTAAGTGTACCAAATATAAACTTTGAGAAAAATGAAAAAAAGCCACTATAAAAAAAAGTCAATGTGGAGCCCGGGATTGCCACCGGGTGAGACACAGGTTTGACAGCTGCAGCAGAGGGTCCTCTATGCTTCACACCGACCGTCCTGTCTGACCCATTTTTATACGATTTTCCTTGCCTGAGCCAGAGTCCCCTTTCTTCCTTTTCAAAGTGCATGTATTCATGTGGAGTTCTTTTCTCTGTGGCAAGTTGAACAATACGTGTCCGGAGAGTGATGAACACCTGTGCTTGCAGTCCCGGAATTCGGATTTGAGATGTACCTCCCTGATGGCTCTGACTATCTCGGTCTCGGATATTTATCGTGTATTTATCGTCCGAGTGTTTCTCGGACAACCTTGATGCATGATCCCTCTCTGGGCTGGCCACTTTCGTTCGCTTGTAAATAAAGTCCTCCCTCTCTTGTCCAGGTGGCTTTCACATGGTGTTGCAATCGCTGTTGCTGGCTTGTGCGATTTAAAAACTTCTTATAAGAGTATAATTTAACAGCACATAACTATAAAATAGACGACAATTTTATTTGCATGAATTATCCTATAGACATATAACAGTCCTAATGATTCCTTGAGGCCTTGCAGTGTCACAATGTTCTCCATGGTTCCACAGGCCCCACAGTGTCATGTGACTCCTCTGTTCCATGAGTCCTGCAATGTCACAATGGACCTTTGGACCAATGGAGCATGGGTGTTTGCAGTGTCACAACGCTCTCCTTTGGCTCCACAGGGTCACAATGGAGCACTGATTACAGGCAGCCTCTCTGTGTTACCCTGGAGCTTTGTTTCCGTGGGGTCTCGCAGTGTCCCAATGGAGCCTTGGCTGGATGGGGCCTCACAGTGTCACAATGATGCCTACATTCCACTGAGGCACACGGCGTCACTAGGGTCCCCTTGCTTCCATGAGGCCCAGCAATGTCACAGTGGTGTCCATGAATCCATGAGGACTCACAGTATCCCAATGGCCTCTTGATCTCACATGGTCCCACAGTGTCCCAATGGTCCCTTGGTCTCACATGGCCCCACAGTGTCCCAATGGTCACTTCTTCTCACATGGCCCCACAGTGTAACAATGGTCCCTTGGTTCCATGGTTCCTGGTCTGGTGCATTCCCCTCTCCCCTTCTCAGGCCGCCCTGCCAGCTGAGAAATGCTCACTGGGCCAGGGCCTTGGCCAGCAGCCCCTGGGCTCAGCTCCTCTGGAGCTCATCACAGACACTGTCTGCTCCAGGCTCAACCCTTCATCCCCTGGGGAGATGCCAAAGCCTCCACAGGGAGCATTTCCCTTTGCTCAGGGGAATTTCTCACAGGTGCCTTGTAGTGACTCTTTGTGTCTGTGTGCACACAGGAGTGCCTGTGCTCAGGGAAATGTGGCAGAAATGCTGCTCTCTGAGGGCTTTGATTGCCTTGGATAGCTGAGCCAGTCAGACCTGGAAGTAAGGTTAAGTCATGTCACCCTGATTCTTAAGATTTTCTAAAGCCTTCTGAGTTTCCATTCTGTTGGAGAACCTTCCCACACAATTTCTGTCAACAACATATTGTTTACAATCTTTTATGGGGCTGGACAAACTTGATGTACTAGTGGTTTGTCCAATGTCTTTGGACAGGTGGCCCATTCACTCTCCAATCCAATGTCACCTTTGGGAAAGTATAAAAGTTGGAGTCAGAGAATAAACTTTTAGCTTTACCTTGCAAATAGCAGGTGGCTCGCGTCGTGCTTTCACGTGTCTTATAGCGACAAAGTCACAAGCTGTAAGCAAAGTTAAATGCTGCTAAGAGTTGTTCTTTTGCTAATTTGTGAAGCTTAATAGAAGTTATAAGCGAAGTTGAATATTGTTAAGTGTTATTCCACAGCTCTGTTTAGCTTTTAGGCTGTATTCCTTTTATCCTTGCCCTCACTGTCCTTTCGTCACACACACACACACACAAACACACAGAGACACACAGACACCGGGACAGTTCTTGACTCCTTTTTGGTTTGATTGCCTGGATTTTGTTTGGTTTTGTTGTTGCTTTGTTTCCTTGCTGTGCCTGAAGTGTCCAGTCAGGAGCAGAGTGACTCTTGCCAAGGAACTCTGTGGTGCTGTCACTTAATCTTAAAGCTGTTTTATGCTACTCCCCTGCTGGGGATTTTTAAAGTGCTCTCAAGCCCTCCTTCATAAGAGGGTGAAGGAGCCCTGGCCAAGCTCTGGCCCTGGGGGCACAGGGATGCTGCTAGGGGGTCCCTGTCTCCCTGTTCCAACTGTGACGGCCCTGAGTCCCTGTCCCCGTGTCAGGCTCTGGGCTTGATCTCCTCGATCATCCTCAGGGGGAGGCTGCAGCGCCAGGGGCAGGGGGACCCAGAGGGACACGGGATGCCACCGGGCACGAGCAGCTTTGGACTTCTCTGGGAGGAACTGTGAGTGGGAGCTGGCTTGAAGTGACCTCCCCAGTAAGGTCACAGAGCCCCTGAGATGTCACACTGCCTCCTGGGATGTCACAGCCCACCCTGAGATCTCACAAATCCCCCTTGTGATGTCACAGAGCCAGTGCTGCTCTATCACTCTGGGATGTCATACAGTTGCGCTGTGATGGCACAGAAGACTCTGGCATCACAAAGTCAGCCCGTGTCACAATCCTTTAGTGCAAGCGGGAATCATGACAGTTCATTTTCCCCATCTCAGAATTAGCAGAAGTAGATAGGCTTATCATGAGAAACCGAATGTGATAAACATGTTAGAAATGCAAGGCTCCAAGTTATTAATTTTTAATTTAATAAAAGTTATTAAGTGTACCAAATATAAACTTTGAGAAAAATGAAAAAAAGCCACTATAAAAAAAAGTCAATGTGGAGCCTGGGATTGCCACCGGGTGAGACACAGGTTTGACAGCTGCAGCAGAGGGTCCTCTATGCTTCACACCGACCGTCCTGTCTGACCCATTTTTATACGATTTTCCTTGCCTGAGCCAGAGTCCCCTTTCTTCCTTTTCAAAGTGCATGTATTCATGTGGAGTTCTTTTCTCTGCGGCAAGTTGAACAATACGTGTCCGGAGAGTGATGAACACCTGTGCTTGCAGTCCCGGAATTCGGATTTGAGATGTACCTCCCTGATGGCTCTGACTATCTCGGTCTCGGATATTTATCGTGTATTTATCGTCCGGGTGTTTCTCGGACAACCTTGATGCATGATCCCTCTCTGGGCTGGCCACTTTCGTTCGCTTGTAAATAAAGTCCTCCCTCTCTTGTCCAGGTGGCTTTCACATGGTGTTGCAATCGCTGTTGCTGGCTTGTGCGATTTAAAAACTTCTTATAAGAGTATAATTTAACAGCACATAACTATAAAATAGACGACAATTTTATTTGCATGAATTATCCTATAGACATATAACAGTCCTAATGATTCCTTGAGGCCTTGCAGTGTCACAATGTTCTCCATGGTTCCACAGGCCCCACAGTGTCATGTGACTCCTCTGTTCCATGAGTCCTGCAATGTCACAATGGACCTTTGGACCAATGGACCATGGGGCTTTGCAGTGTCACAACGCTCTCCTTTGGCTCCACAGGGTCACAATGGAGCACTGATTACAGGCAGCCTCTCTGTGTTACCCTAGAGCTTTGTTTCCGTGGGGTCTCGCAGTGTCCCAATGGAACCTTGGCTGGATGGGGCCTCACAGTGTCACAATGATGCCTGCATTCCACTGAGGCACACGGCGTCACTAGGGTCCCCTTGCTTCCATGAGGCCCAGCAATGTCACAGTGGTGTCCATGAATCCATGAGGACTCACAGTGTCCCAATGGTCTCTTGATCTCACATGGTCCCACAGTGTCCCAATGGTCCCTTGGTCTCACAAGGCCCCACAGTGTCCCAATGGTCACTTCTTCTCACATGGCCCTACAGTGTAACAATGGTCGCTTGGTTCCATGGTTCCTGGTCTGGTGCATTCCCCTCTCCCCTTCTCAGGCCGCCCTGCCAGCTGAGAAATGCTCACTGGGCCAGGGCCTTGGCCAGCAGCCCCTGGGCTCAGCTCCTCTGGAGCTCATCACAGACACTGTCTGCTCCAGGCTCAACCCTTCATCCCCTGGGGAGATGCCAAAGCCTCCACAGGGAGCATTTCCCTTTGCTCAGGGGAATTTCTCACAGGTGCCTTGTAGTGACTCTTTGTGTCTGTGTGCAATCAGGAGTGCCTGTGCTCAGGGAAATGTGGCAGAAATGCTGCTCTCTGAGGGCTTTGATTGCCTTGGATAGCTGAGCCAGTCAGACCTGGAAGTAAGGTTAAGTCATGTCACCCTGATTCTTAAGATTTTCTAAAGCCTTCTGAGTTTCCATTCTGTTGGAGAACCTTCCCACACAATTTCTGTCAACAACATATTGTTTACAATCTTTTATGGGGCTGGACAAACTTGATGTACTAGTGGTTTGTCCAATGTCTTTGGACAGGTGGCCCATTCACTCTCCAATCCAATGTCACCTTTGGGAAAGTATAAAAGTTGGAGTCAGAGAATAAACTTTTAGCTTTACCTTGCAAATAGCAGGTGGCTCGCGTCGTGCTTTCACGTGTCTTATAGCGACAAAGTCACAAGCTGTAAGCAAAGTTAAATGCTGCTAAGAGTTGTTCTTTTGCTAATTTGTGAAGCTTAATAGAAGTTCTAAGCGAAGTTGAATATTGTTAAGTGTTATTCCACAGCTCTGTTTAGCTTTTAGGCTGTATTCCTTTTATCCTTGCCCTCACTGTCCTTTCGTCACACACACACACACACAAACACACAGAGACACACAGACACCGGGACAGTTCTTGACTCCTTTTTGGTTTGATTGCCTGGATTTTGTTTGGTTTTGTTGTTGCTTTGTTTCCTTGCTGTGCCTGAAGTGTCCAGTCAGGAGCAGAGTGACTCTTGCCAAGGAACTCTGTGGTGCTGTCACTTAATCTTAAAGCTGTTTTATGCTACTCCCCTGCTGGGGATTTTTAAAGTGCTCTCAAGCCCTCCTTCATAAGAGGGTGAAGGAGCCCTGGCCAAGCTCTGGCCCTGGGGGCACAGGGATGCTGCTAGGGGGTCCCTGTCTCCCTGTTCCAACTGTGACAGCCCTGAGCCCCTGTCCCCGTGTCAGGCTCTGGGCTTGATCTCCTCGATCATCCTCAGGGGGAGGCTGCAGCGCCAGGGGCAGGGGGACCCAGAGGGACACGGGATGCCACCGGGCACGAGCAGCTTTGGACTTCTCTGGGAGGAACTGTGAGTGGGAGCTGGCTTGAAGTGACCTCCCCAGTAAGGTCACAGAGCCCCTGAGATGTCACACTGCCTCCTGGGATGTCACAGCCCACCCTGAGATCTCACAAATCCCCCTTGTGATGTCACAGAGCCAGTGCTGCTCTATCACTCTGGGATGTCATACAGTTGCGCTGTGATGGCACAGAAGACTCTGGCATCACAAAGTCAGCCCGTGTCACAATCCTTTAGTGCAAGCGGGAATCATGACAGTTCATTTTCCCCATCTCAGAATTAGCAGAAGTAGATAGGCTTATCATGAGAAACCGAATGTGATAAACATGTTAGAAATGCAAGGCTCCAAGTTATTAATTTTTAATTTAATAAAAGTTATTAAGTGTACCAAATATAAACTTTGAGAAAAATGAAAAAAAGCCACTATAAAAAAAGGTCAATGTGGAGCCTGGGATTGCCACCGGGTGAGACACAGGTTTGACAGCTGCAGCAGAGAGTCCTCTATGCTTCACACCGACCGTCCTGTCTGACCCATTTTTATACGATTTTCCTTGCCTGAGCCAGAGTCCCCTTTCTTCCTTTTCAAAGTGCATGTATTCATGTGGAGTTCTTTTCTCTGCGGCAAGTTGAACAATACGTGTCCGGAGAGTGATGAACACCTGTGCTTGCAGTCCCGGAATTCGGATTTGAGATGTACCTCCCTGATGGCTCTGACTATCTCGGTCTCGGATATTTATCGTGTATTTATCGTCCGGGTGTTTCTTGGACAACCTTGATGCATGATCCCTCTCTGGGCTGGCCACTTTCGTTCGCTTGTAAATAAAGTCCTCCCTCTCTTGTCCAGGTGGCTTTCACATGGTGTTGCAATCGCTGTTGCTGGCTTGTGCGATTTAAAAACTTCTTATAAGAGTATAATTTAACAGCACATAACTATAAAATAGACGACAATTTTATTTGCATGAATTATCCTATAGACATATAACAGTCCTAATGATTCCTTGAGGCCTTGCAGTGTCACAATGTTCTCCATGGTTCCACAGGCCCCACAGTGTCATGTGACTCCTCTGTTCCATGAGTCCTGCAATGTCACAATGGACCTTTGGACCAATGGACCATGGGTGTTTGCAGTGTCACAACGGTCTCCTTTGGCTCCACAGTGTCACAATGGAGCACTGATTACAGGCAGCCTCTCTGTGTTACCCTGGAGCTTTGTTTCCGTGGGGTCTCGCAGTGTCCCAATGGAACCTTGGCTGGATGGGGCCTCACAGTGTCACAATGATGCCTACATTCCACTGAGGCACACGGCGTCACTAGGGTCCCCTTGCTTCCATGAGGCCCAGCAATGTCACAGTGGTGTCCATGAATCCATGAGGACTCACAGTGTCCCAATGGTCTCTTGATCTCACATGGTCCCACAGTGTCCCAATGGTCCCTTGGTCTCACAAGGCCCCACAGTGTCCCAATGGTCACTTCTTCTCACATGGCCCCACAGTGTAACAATGGTCCCTTGGTTCCATGGTTCCTGGTCTGGTGCATTCCCCTCTCCCCTTCTCAGGCCGCCCTGCCAGCTGAGAAATGCTCACTGGGCCAGGGCCTTGGCCAGCAGCCCCTGGGCTCAGCTCCTCTGGAGCTCATCACAGACACTGTCTGCTCCAGGCTCAACCCTTCATCCCCTGGGGAGATGCCAAAGCCTCCACAGGGAGCATTTCCCTTTGCTCAGGGGAATTTCTCACAGGTGCCTTGTAGTGACTCTTTGTGTCTGTGTGCACACAGGAGTGCCTGTGCTCAGGGAAATGTGGCAGAAATGCTGCTCTCTGAGGGCTTTGATTGCCTTGGATAGCTGAGCCAGTCAGGCCTGGAAGTAAGGTTAAGTCATGTCACCCTGATTCTTAAGATTTTCTAAAGCCTTCTGAGTTTCCATTCTGTTGGAGAACCTTCCCACACAATTTCTGTCAACAACATATTGTTTACAATCTTTTATGGGGCTGGACAAACTTGATGTACTAGTGGTTTGTCCAATGTCTTTGGACAGGTGGCCCATTCACTCTCCAATCCAATGTCACCTTTGGGAAAGTATAAAAGTTGGAGTCAGAGAATAAACTTTTCTCTTTACCTTGAAAATAGCAGGTGGCTCGCATCGTGCTTTCACGTGTCTTATAGCGACAAAGTCACAAGCTGTAAGCAAAGTTAAATGCTGCTAAGAGTTGTTCTTTTGCTAATTTGTGAAGCTTAATAGAAGTTATAAGCGAAGTTGAATATTGTTAAGTGTTATTCCACAGCTCTGTTTAGCTTTTAGGCTGTATTCCTTTTATCCTTGCCCTCACTGTCCTTTCGTCACACACACACACACACAAACACACAGAGACACACAGACACCGGGACAGTTCTTGACTCCTTTTTGGTTTGATTGCCTGGATTTTGTTTGGTTTTGTTGTTGCTTTGTTTCCTTGCTGTGCCTGAAGTGTCCAGTCAGGAGCAGAGTGACTCTTGCCAAGGA